>NW_024465520.1:2881666-5763333 GCF_017591425.1 Ochotona curzoniae
GTCAAGACCAAAAGACACGTGGAAGGTATATTTCAGAATTTTGTAAAACTCAAAGTCAAGTGTCTGCATTTTAGGAAAGTGAAAATATTGTGGACAATTTGTGGAGAAAGATGCAAAGGTTTTGCTGAAAGCACCAAAAAATAAAGTTTGACTCTGACATAGAAAACACTGATAAATTCCTAGTTACAAAAAATATATATAGACTGCTGTGCTGAAAAGCAGCCGGGATTTCAGAACATTTCTCCTCAACTGCTGTGTTTGCTTCTACAGTGAATTTGCAGCTATGCTAAAAGTTCAACAACATATGTCAAAAAATATTCCCAGGAAAAAAAAATGACCCATTTGTATTCAAACCAGGAATCTTAATAACAGGGAAAGCAGGTGGATCATAACAGCTAGTATTTACTTGGAAAGTGACTTAGCCACACATAATACAATGTAGGGGCTAGATACTAGTTTTAGAAGCATAAAAATGTAATGATTCTGTCAACTGTTTCATAGTGGAAAATATCAGAATAGAAACATTAAACCAAATCTGGGGACCTTTACGTTTAGAATAGTAGTAGCGTGTTTCTATACAGACAATTTGCTTGCGTTGGTGATTAGAAGACCTCTTGAACGCCCATCTCATAGGAAAGTTCCAGGTTTGATTCTCACATCTGCTCTCACTTTCAGCTTCACGGAAACACAGACCCAGGAAAGCAGTTGATGATGCAACCGCTTGGGATCATATTTCCTATGTGGAACACATGGGATGAGTTCTTATTTCCTGACTTTGGCATAGCTCAGCCCAGGCTGGTGCAGATACACAAAGAGTGAACCAGTAGACTGAAGCTTTTTGTTTCGGCAATTCTCCTTGTATGTCTCTTTCTCTCTGTCCCTTTGACTTTCAAATACATAAACCAAATGTATTGAAAAGCTGTTTTAAAACTTTAAAAAGTTAATTAAATCATAGTTTTGGATTGCTAATAATAAGCTACACAAGTATAATTTCCCTTTGTTCTATTTTTATTTTATAAAGGGCCATTAAGTTAGAAAAGCAATTTTCTATTGTCATTTATCTAGTAGCCAAAGGAAGAAAAACAATAAAATAAAAAAATTTCAATGATGTTAAGCCTTCAACCTAGTAGTTTCCCATAAACAATCATATGTGATAAATGTATGTGTATGTTTGGGATGTATATGTATACCTGTTGTTTCGTTTCTTCTGTATTTTCTTTGTAATTGAGCGGCAATGCCATAAGGAAGGTTGTGTTTAAAAACCGAGTTAGAAGTTTTGATTTGAGTTGAAGTATAACCATGAAACCACAAAGAAATCCTCATTTAACTGTGTAAGTCTCCCTGATGGAAGTCTAATAGGAAAGGAGGGAAATTTATCCAAGGCCAGTAAAATATGTGTTATTTAATTTTATCACCAGCTTTAATTTGAAAATACCCAAATGCTTTTTTAAACAAATTAACGTTCTTTATGTTTAAGATACCATGGTTCTATAACGATTTTACTTTAACTGATCCACTTAGGTGAGAACAAATTCAGGAATATAGAGATATAGCAGTTTTTCAATTATCTTGTGTTTTTTTTTTTTTGCATCTTTCTGAATGCTGTGCTTTAAAAATCAGTCCGTTGCATGCACAGAATATAATGAGAATTTTTAGTTGTTGATACAATGTCATGGCCAAATTTTTCAAAAAACAAAGTAATGAATAGAATACTCTCAGTGTATTGAAGTGGTTTTCAGGAATACAAAGAAAATATCCCGGACTTGTGTTATTGGTACCTTTGAACTGAACCATAACATAGATGTGATGACATGAAATATTTTTTATGCATATAGGAATGTGTTGCTAGGTATTCATATTTGTCTGCTTAGTAATAGAGTACAGCAAGTGGAAATCTTATCTATTCATAATCCTTTTTTCATCTTTATTTATTTATTTATTGTAAAGGCAGATTTACTGAAAAAAAAAAAAAAGAAATGACAGTTGAAAAAACAATCTTGCATCTGTTGGTTCACTCCCTGAATGCTTGCAATGAACCGAACTGAGCCAATCCAAAGCCAGGAGGCAGGAGCTCCTCTCTGGTCTCCAACAAGCATGTAGGGTCCTGAGGGCTCGGTTCATCCTTTCCAAGGCCACAGGAAGCTGGAAATGAAATGGTATAGTCAGGACACAAACGGGTGCCCACATGGCATGTTGGTGCTTGAAGAAAGAGGATTTGCTTTTTGAGCTATGGCACTGCCCCACACCTGTATTTTCCAGAAAAAAAAAATATATACTGTGTAATGTTACTTACAAGGAATACAATGTCTACAATTTTACTGAAATAATTTAGCAAATAATAAGTGGAGGGATATTTTGTCTTCTACATCTTAGAACCAATACCATATGTAATAGGAAATAAATTAAGAAGAAACAAAGGTGATCTGTTAGTACCTGAGCTCATATTGTAAAGTTACTGTACCCGTATGGGATGTTGGCTCTGGCAGGTGGTAGATTAGCCAGTGCAGCCATCACGTGGACCCCAATATGTCATTTCTTTAAGTTTGGAAAATGTTATACACTGTTAGAGGAAAATGTTGTGACATATTAGTTATTTAGAGTTCTATGACTGCAAAAATTAAGCTTGGAATTGCTGATTGATTCTCTTTAAAAAAACATTTTTGGAAGAATATTCATGAGCTTGATGTACCAACTAAAAGCTCAGAGGAAAATTAATTGAACATTATTTTTGCTATAAATAGGTTGTAGGCTCATTTTAATGCCATCGATCATTAACACAACATTAGTTTGGAAATACATCCTGAGTCAACTATTGAGAAGAATTTGGTCAAAAGGAAAATGAAGATATTAGCATGTTTCAATGAAGCAACCTCTTAATGATGATTTTAATGTATATAATATATACAATGTCTTTGGAGAATATAAGAAGCAATGTTTTCATATTTTGTTAAAGCACTGGAGTATTGGTGTACTATGTTCAGCCAGAACCATAGCTGGAAATATTTCTACTTTTGCCTTCTGTCCATTTTTCTCTCCATGTTAAACAGAGACATTATTTGAGATGAAAATTTCTATCATTACAGAGCATATGCATTGAGTGATTTTTATTTAGTAAGCTAGAAGGCTATGAAAGTCCTCAGAAAATTTAGCAGGGATTTCTGGCGATTTAGTTGAAATTTTAAATAGCTCAATTAGACTGGTCTTGCTGAAAAGGGTGAAATTTGAAAAATGAAAAGGTAAATTGTCTAATCAGCCACATATATCAAGGCTGATCATCATAAAATCTTTGCAGCATTAACCCAGGGGAGAAGAACAGAACACTAGATGAGGGCCTGGGTGATCTCTGACTGTGGATAATAAACTGAAACTCAGAAGCCAGCTCTGGGTTGCTGTCTGCTTTGGCAAATCAAGGTCAAGGGAACATTAGCTACCCCAGCTTGATTCTGTATTTGCTGTGAGTACTTTGCCGTTTCTGCAATAGCAGTTAAATAGGAGGGACAGAGACTGTGTGCCTTTTAGTCTGAGGTATATTCTAGTGAGTGTTTAGTTTCTGGTTGATGGTTAGTTTCTAACCGATGACTTCCTTTATTGCCTGAAGAAAATGGCAAGAAGCAGGGGGGTTTGAGCAGAGCAGTCATAGAAACTGAGGAGGCCGAGGTTTCTTTTGCATTCTGCTTTGTGCATAAGATGAAGGAAGAGAACAGAAAACCTTGTGGGAGCTAGGACAGATGTGCACATGGAAGAGTTTACAGGTGCCTCAGATTGGAAGCAGTTCAACAGCTGCTGAAAGAAACCCCAGTCACCTCGGGCAGTATGTTGAAAGTGCTCTCAGTTTCAGGAACATGATCACTTAGGTTTAACTGAGAAATAAAGAATATAGGAAGATTTTTGTCACAAAACCTCACATATCCCTCTAACGTAATCTTAGTGTGCTAACGTCAGAGCCTCTAGAAGAACATCCGCGAGCGAATGAAGGCACCAGTTACAATTGAGAATACTCTCTGTCATTCATATGCTTTTCATTGTGATTGACAATTAACTTTTATTGAGCACATCCTATATCAATTATTGTGAAATATCATAACAGAATATTTAACCTATCTTAATACACATATAAACCACATAAAAATACAAATTGCAGTGATCATAAAGTACATTTTGAGAATACACACGCATATATGTAAAATATCTATCTATATAAGCTAAGTATATAAGCTTATTCTAATTTCAGAAGATTTTCCGTAAGTCTCATTGATTGCCTTCATCCCACCTGTCTTCTCCTTTAATATATAACCAGTTCTCTTCCTTTGGGGAGCATTTATGTAAACGTAAGTGAATAATATATTATTTAACTTTTAAGTGCTTTGAAATCTAAAATTACATAATTATCTTCATTTTACACTTTTGCAATTTGTTTCTGTTAAATAAGCCATACTAGCTGTGTTTCTTTAATTTGTGCTAAATTTCCTTCTTGTTTGTTCTAAAACACCACTTAGTTTAGGCACAGCAGGGAGTATTCATCTTGTGAAAGTTGTTGCTACATCTGCTTCTAATGCAAGAGCCTCTCTCTATTTTCTCCAGATCACAAGCATTTATATATATGTTATATTATTTATATGTTATAGACCAGAACAGTTTATTGTAGTTGTGAGAATCTTCCTAAGAAACTATATTCACACACTTATAGAACAATATGCGTAGCTACTTAAGTATACACACATATATTTACATAGGCACACACACACATACATATGATGTAGAAGATCATATGTGTTCCTTCCCTGACGATAATACCGATTTTCACATGTACGCATTAGAAATATTTAACATATACAGGAAATGATAAAGAAGTCAATTTCTTTCTTAGGGGTGTGAAATTTTGTCTTCAGGTTGTTGAGGGACTGTCCCATGTGTAACAGTATCCCAGTTGGACACCTGTCAGAGAGTCTATCATCTCAGGCAGCCAGAAAGAATGCATCTTCTTTGTTTCCTAGAATATACTTAGTCACTCAATCGACATTGTCCACATGTTACGGTCTTTTTCTTTTTCTTCTTCTTTTTTTTAATTACGTTGTATTATGTGACACAGTTCTATAGGCACTGAGATTCCCCCCACTACTCTCCCAACCTTTCCCCCATGGTGGGCTCCTCCCCCCACCCCCCCCCCGTTACATAACCACAGTTCATGCTTTGTTGAGATTCCTTCATTGCTAGCATACACCAAGCACAGTGTCCAGCATCTTATTGTCTGGTCAAGTTCAGCGGCTTCTTAGGGAGACCCTCCCTGGTCCAAAGGCAGAGCCAACAGAGTAAAATCCCGGTCAATTAAAAGCCCCAACATAACATCAGCAACAATATATAACGTTAAGGGATAAATTAACAAATCACTGAGCAACCAATATGTCAAAATTGGATGCAAGGTCCTAACAACTTCCTGTGACTATTTGAAAGACATTTCAACAATTGAGGTGCGAAACAGTTTTAGGAGGGGTGTGCAGAGAAATCTTCCATACCTTGGTGAGGAGTACTTAATCCCCGTGTCCTACCTAGTAAGGTGTGTGTGAGTCCATGCTGACCAAGGCTTCCTTGTTGTTTTCTGCCTATCCATTCCAATTTGTGAGTGTGTGTGTGTGTGTGTGTGTGTGTGTGTGTGTGTGTGTGTGTGTGTGTGTTGGGGGGTTGGGCTCAGGAGCGTCCCTCATGGTCATTGCAGAGAGAGTGGGGACCCGAAGTTGGAGCTAAGTAAGAACGGGAGATAGCTCCTCTCCCTAGTCCTGAAGCGAGTTTGCTGTTCTTCTGTTTCTGAAGACCGCTCAGGTTTCCTGGCTGTTGTTCTGCCAGCTCATCTTTTTTATTAACTGATATCAGAACAGACTTAGATTTCAAAATACCTTGAACAATTGTACATAAATTTTAATAATATATCCTTAGCATGGAATAAAAACAAAAATGCCATTAAATTTTGATGCATTTTACGATACATGGTAATTAAGTGACTGAACTCTGTGTATGTCAAAGGTGTTCATAGGATAACAATAAGGTCTATTTTTATCTTGTTAAACCCCAGTCACTCCCTTGAAAGTTTTTATGGTATAAAAAGTTCCACAGGTCAGTAAATTTAGAGGAAAATGAGTATTTTTCCCCCCATAAAAAGGAAAATAAAAGATGTTAGGGATTCTTATTTCTTTTGTAAGTGTAAAAAAAAAAAAGCAAAATTTTAACATAGAGACATTCTTTGTTATAATCATTAATTTTGAAGCATCACTAACTTAATGTGTGTGCAACATTCAATTCCCACTTCTTTCCTCAGATGTCTTCCATTTTCAGTACGAATTTCCTTGTAATCAACTGTACCTTAATTAAAATAAATTCCTACAGCTTAAAGGGAAAATTTCACAAGAACACATCATTTCCATAGGTGGGGAGTGGGGTGCAAGTTTTGAGGTGCATTTCAACACTGTGGAGTCTTTTAGTTGGGTTTCTAAAAATGTCTACACTTGACATTGTTAACTTCGACCTCATCATTTTAGAACTCACATGAAATAAGGACACCTATATTAGAGCTTTATCAAAAAACTATTCTACCATAATAAAAGCTATCACTTGAAATCTTTCCAAAATGATAATTAGCGAAGAGAAGACCTTCACAAATCTGTCTTCGAAGAAGAGCTACTGCAGCTGGTGCCCCCTGTCAGAATATGAGTGCTATTTATCTGCAGACATTAATTATGGATGGCTTTTGTCAAGTATGTTAATAGACACTTTTCCTTGGCTGTATCTTGCCATAGAGTCATGATAATGAATAGGCTACCAGCCCTGGGAGAATTTGCATTCAGGTGTGACAAGGTTACCTCAAGATAGGAGCGACATGGCAAATTTGACATTTGACATTACATTGCTCTCAGTAGATACAGTTTGAAAATGTAGACATGATTCTATCAGAGCAACATCTTTATAATGTATAAACCTACATAGTAACAGATCATAGTAATTGTTTTAAATGTATTTGGTATTACATTTGATTTTTTCCTAAACCACAAAATACAAAATAGCCCTTCACCTATTATTTGCGAAATTAGTTTAGTAAAATTGCAGACATTCCTTTTTTTTTTTAACAATTGATATTACAGTTTTGTTTCTAGAAAATATGGGAGGAGGGGCCACTTTAGGGTTCAACAGGCTAATCCCCCACCTTCATGCACCGATATCTCACATGGGTACTGATTTATGTTCTGGCTGCTCCACTTCACATCCAGCTCCCTGTTTATGGCTCGGGAAAGCAGAGGAGGATGGCCCAAGTCCTTGGGACCCTGCACCTGTGTGGGATACCTGGGAGAAGCTCTTGTGGCTGCTGGCTTCAGATTGGTTCAGCTCAAACCGTCTTGGGCCAGTGGGGTGAGAACTAGTGGATGGGAAATCTCTCCCTCTCTGTCTCTTCTTCTCCCTATAAATCTACCTTTCAAATATAAATAAATGTTTTTGAAGAAAATTTCAAATTTTTAGAATTACGCTCTTTCAGGCGGAGATTGCAGAGTATTAGAAATAATACATATGGGAAGAATGGCAGTATATAATTATTAACATAATTCAATACTATTTGGACACTTTCAAACCTTTCTGTACGGCTTAAAAATAGGATGGAGGTTAGTATTTTTTTTCTTAAGGATTTATTTATTTTTGTTGGAAAGCTAGATTTCCAAAGAGAAGAAGATACTGAGAGAAAGATTTGCCATCTGTTAGCTCACTCCCCAAGTAATCTCAGTGGCTGGAGCTGAGCTGACCTGAAGCCAGGAGCCAGGAGCTTCTCCCAAGCATCTCATAGAGTGCAGGGTCCCAAGGCTTTGGGCCGTCCTCAACTGCTTTCCCAGGCCACAAGAAGGAAGCAGGGTGGCAAGCAGAGTAGTCAGGGCACAAACTGGCTCCATTGGAATGTTTGCACATGCAAAGCAAGGATTTTAGCCACTGAGCCTTTGTGCCAGGCCCAAGGGTGGAAGTTATTATAAGATTGCTATGATAAAGTTTCAAGGGATTCTTCATCATCTTATCTGAGTAATCTTTTACAAATACTTGATCAGTTTGCTTAACTCACATACAAATCAGATGAATTTTGTTTAATAAAGTGGCTGCCTCTTTCATTCCCTCCTCTTTCCATCTTTCCATTTCCTTATCCTTGTGTCTTGGAAAAGCTTGGTCAGTCAATAGAGAAATAGACAAACAGATGGATAATGCTTTTATGTATTTAATATTTTGTAGATAGCTTAAAGTAGTTCCTCAAATACAAATTGGCATCTTAGAATCAGAAGTCTTTTGAAATGAATTTTAGCAATGACTTTTGCAAACTTTTTTAAAGGAAGGGACTGATTTCAATGTCAATTTTGATAGGTACTATTCAACACATAGAACTATATAAGTAGTTGCAAGACATACAAATTTCTCTGTCAAGTGTTATTGTGGGTAATTTTGCAAAGGGTTTTGTGTGTGAGAAAGGAAGCTTCTTAAATAAAGAGCCAAGGAGAAACCACTCAGTGGCACTGAGTGGGGTCCTGACAATGGTTGCCTAAGACCAGACTGAATCCAGAGTTTTTTATATGGTGGAAATCCCCGGGTAGTTAATGCACATGCTAATAAGGTGAAAGCTCATGAGCCACTCAGGGAGCAGCTACCAGGATCAGCAATTTCACATAGATATGCTAGCAAAGCAAAACTGGGGCTGCTCAGATGTCAGTGCTGTGGGAACACAGTTCGCATAGAAAAGTTAATTGTGTTCAAATAAGTCCCCAGTGGTTAGAGCCTTTGACAAATGCAGCCTTGTCTGATAACTCCAGTGGTTACATTATTTGTCCTGGCAGCAACCTTGTGCCTCATTACCTTCTGGCATGAAGAATGGTCTCAAGTCCCTATCAATTCCCTCCCCTACCCCCCATCCCCCATCCAACACCCCAGAAAAGGTAACCTTATCAGCCTTTAGAGAAAGTGGCAATTTCTTTCTTTTTTTTAAAAGATTTATTATTATTATTATTATTATTATTATTATTATTATTATTTTATTGGAAAGGCTGATATACAAAGAGGAGAGACAGAGAGGAAGATCTTTTGTCCCATGATTCACTCCCCAAGTGTCCGCAAGGGCCGATGCTATGCCGGTCCGAAGCCAGGAGCCTCTTCCGGGTCTCCCACATGGGTGCAGGGTCCCAAAGCTTTGGCATGTCCTCGACTGCTTTCCCAGGCCACAGGCAGGGAGCTGGAAGGGAAGCGGGGCCGCCGGGATAGAACTGGCGCCCATATGGGATCCTGGGCATGCAAGGTGAGGACCTTAACCACTTGCGCCACTGCGCCGGGCCCGGCAATGACTCTAGCTGTTGGAAGCTGAAAATGGATGGTGCTGAAGGACAGCAGCCAGAGTTCCTGGAAGGCCTCCCAGCAACCCTTTCGAGAATACAGTGTGCAGGTGGCCTCCATTGCCTTGACTGAAGCTTCATTGATTCCTAATGAGAGGAAATACAGCTAGTAAGACAGTTTAAAGTGCATGAACTGAGGAACAGGATTTGGAATACAACAAGGAAAACCTACAGAGGAAGGGATAGGAGTGCGTGTCCAAGACTGTCAATGTCTGAATGTACTTGATACAGCTGCTGCTGGGTCTCTCATCTAGAACATTGCTCCTAAAATAAGACTTGCTTGAGCTTATAAACAAACAGGGATGTGTTAAAGTGGTCCATGCACAATTACACCAATGTCTCCCTCTGAGGTGAGATAATCTGAAACCATCCTATTATCTATTCTAAAATGCATGAAGCTGATTGCTTCGTCATCTTGCTGAAAGGATCCATTTAAGTTTGACCTTGAACAGTTATAAAGAAATGCGGAGTAATTTACAGGACTGCTTCATCAGGACAGGTATTGGGCAACTATGCATAAGGATCTTCACTCATGTGGCAGATGGGGTAGTGTGGCAAGTTAATTCCCAGTTGTGTGGCACCACCATCCCTTATGGGTACCATTTGTGTTCTGGCTATTCCATTCCAATCCAGCTTCCGCTAATGGCCTGGGGAAACAGCAGAAGCTATGCCAAGTCCTTGGGCACCTACACCCATGTAGGAAAGCCAGAAGAAGCTTGTCTCCAAGCTTTGGACTGACCTAGCTTGGCTGTTGCGGCCATTTGAGGAATAAACCAGTAGATCGCGGTTCTGTCTTTTCCTTTCTCCCTCTATCATTTTGACTTTCAACCTGTTACACCACACATTTATTTGAAAAAACAAGGTCATAAAAATAAGGAGAAAGAAATACACGAGAGACATCGATCTGTTTTTACGTCCCAATAGTTCTTCACAGCCAGGATTGGGCCAGCCTGAAGCCAGGAGACTGGAACTCTATTCAGGTCTTCCACGTGGGTAAACAGGGCTCAGATTGGACTGTATTCTCAAGCTTTCTCAGGCGCATTAAGAAGCAGTTGGATCAGAAGTGGAGCAGACGAGTCTTACTGGTGGACATATGTAATTGTCGTTGTTGCAAGCTGCAGGTTAATCCTCTGCAACGCAAAATTGGCCCCGTTCCTGTAGAATTTAATAAGCGAATGTAAAATTTGCACTGCTAGAACAGAAATTAAATAATAAAGTAAGTACATTCATTTCTACCTGCAAAAATGTTCATCATGAAGCAATAAGTATTACTTACTTTCCTCTTGTGCTGCTTCCTGTATATTTGTAGAAATCATTATGTATTAGGGTCCGGCAAGATTGTCTAGTGGCTAGGCTAAAGTCCTGGTCTCTCACACGCTGGCATCCTGTATGTGCACCAGTTTGTGTCGCAGCAGTCCTGCTTGTGGGAAGTCAGTCGAGGACGGCTCCAAGCCTTGGAACCCTGCACCCACGTGGGATACCCGGAAGAAACCCCTGTCTCCTGGCTTTGGATGGGCTCGGCCACCTGGGGAGTGAATCAGCAGACGGAAAATTTTCCTCTGTGTCTCTCCTCCTGTCTGCATATCTGACTTTGCAATAAAAATTAATAAGCCTTTAGAAAATAAGTAAATAAATCTTTTAAGAAAAGAGAAATCACTATTTATTAATTAAGCCAAAAACCTCTGATTAGGGTTGTTTTTCATGAAATGGAAGTATGGAGTAAGTTGTTAAAGACAGACACATCTCTGAATATCAATTTCACAATCCTTCAAACTTAATTTTAAAAAAAATTGTAACACTTCAATTTTATCACAAAACATTAAGTCTGGCAGAGTATTTAAGTTCAAGTTATCTTTTGAAGCTCATTACAATTAAGTTTAAGATATTCTTAATTTGCATAAACCATTATAAAATCCTTCACTTTTCCTAAGAAACACTTATACTTTTTTTTAATTACTTAAGCCCAAAATAAAGCAATCCAAAAATGTAAAGACAGATGATCATAAATTTATGGTTCTCTCTGTATATCCCATGGTTTTCTCATTTTTCCTGGAGTTAAAAATGTTGATACCATGTCTTTCCATCATTTTTTCCATGTCTATATCCACATACATATAATTCTCTAGGTTTAAAAATGAGTATGTACTATCAATATATTAATTTTATGCATATGTTTTAAAGTAATGAACCCATCATGAATCTGTTATTTATGACAATAGATTTCTGTTTTCAGGGCTGGCATTCAGGGTAATCTTGCGTCTGTGACTTAAGCATCCTGTATACATGTTGATTCAAGGACCACCTGTTGTAGGTTTGATCCAAGTACCTGCGGATACACCTGATGCCAGGAAAGTGGTAGAAGATGGATCAAGCTTTTTGGAACTCTAACACAGAACTAGAAGATCTGGATGAAGTTCCAGGCTCCAGGCTGTATCCTGGTCCAACCCTTACTTTGGGGCTGTTTTGAGAGTCAACTAACAGATGGAAGATTAAATTTCTTTGTTTCTTTCTTTGTTTCTTTCTTTTTGTCTTTGTTTCTTTCTTTCTTCCTTTCTTCTTTCTTTCTTTCTTTCTTTCTTTCTTTCTTTCTTTCTTTCTTTCTTTCTTTCTCTTTCTTTCTTTCTTTCTTTCTTTCTCTCTCTTTCTTTTTCCTTCCCTCCTTCTCTCCCTCACTCCTTCCCTTCCTTCCTTTCTCTCCTTCCCTACCTTCCTTCCTTCCTTTCTTCATTTTATTCATTTCTTTATTCTTCTTTCTCCTCTCTTTATCTTTGCCTTTCATAGAAATACATCAATCTTTAAAATATTGTGTATTAGTATGACATAAGTGCTTGGCACAGCAGTGTAGTCTCTACATTCTGTATTGGAATGCCTGGGTTTCACTGCTGGATCCACTTCAGATTATAGCTTCGTTTTAATGCAGTTCAGGGAGAGGGTTGGTGATGAGTCAAGCAATTGGGTTCCTGTTGCCACATGGGAGACCAAATTCCTAGTTTCAACCTGGCCCAAACTCATCTATTGAAGAGACAAATGGAATATCCTTCTCTCCCTCTTAAAGTAAAAAGTAAATATACTTTTTCAAGCTCTATTTGCACAGCCTTGTACTAGTTCACAGAATACGTTCACTATAATTGGCTAATCTATTGCTACATTGGTGGACCATCAGATTGATTCTCACTTCATGTCAACTGTAAGGAAATTCCTTTTACCTATCTCTTTTTTCCCTATGTGTACAGATACTTTAACGTCTATAGGATTGATTTATGGAAGCAGGGTTTGCAGCGTTATATACATTCCTCTGATGGATATTGACAAATAACTCTCCAAGATATTTAATTCAGGGTAAAACCACTAACACTGCCACGCATATACCCAGAATACCTGGACTCCTACATCCTTCTGGTCTTTCCAGCGTTTTATAGATCAGAGCTATATTTGTTTTGTAATTTTCTTTAATTGGAATTCTCCAAAGCATCATTGCTTTGCAAGTTTCCCACGCATGTATCTCTCATTCATATTTCAGACTAAGCAGAGGAAAATGGCTAATGCTATAATATTAAGGAGGACTGCTTTTGATTTCAAGCCAGGTTGATAGTAATTTGGTTACCACTGCATGTGGCTGAAGCAACCCCTTATTCACCTTCTTCAGCTCTAGGGGTTGAGCCAGGCTGAAACTGGGAGCCTGAGATTGCATCTGGTCTCCCAGGAGGGTGACAACAACTCAAATACTTATGCATCATCTCTTAGTCCACATGTCCGTTGGCTGGAGTCTGGATCAGAGGAGGATATGAAACTCAACACAGCATCCTAATATGGGATGTGGGACTCCAAGCAGTTTTACCTGCTGTGTCAATGTTTCCATAAACTAGACTTTGACATCTGGCACTGGCCTGAAACAGATGTGCTCCTAATGAATTTAGATGGTTTAGCAGATTGTCACCATCAGCTAATCCACTCCATGACTTTAAACAAAAGGCTACTCCCTAATCATGTCTGAAATGTCTGAATAGTATCCTAACCCTCAAAATGATCACATATTCAATTTGGCTAATATGATTGCTTCTTCTTTTCCCAATTTAAATTTTAACATGGAACTATAATCTCCATTCATTGAAGATTTATCAAGATGTCAAATGATTGAGCTCATCCTGGTAAATATCTCCTCAAATCACTTAACACAAACCTAAATCTTTACACGAATGCCTGGTCTAATACTTTGACTGTGACTTTGCCCTAAGGTGCCTTTCAGAAAGAAAGTTAACCCTTTCAGCCATAGGAATATTTTTGGCTGTGCTGCCCAAGAGCATCTGTACCACATTTTTTTTTAACTCACACCAGAGCTTATAATAACATCCGACTGGGGAGTTTATGACTCTTGTGTTTCTCAGACTCCTTTTTTCAGCCTAACCTTTTCCTCCAATCCCCAAACTTATGTGAGGGCTAATTCCTGAATAGTCTCTGTCTCTCTGACCGAACTGACTGCTATTCTCCTAATAACAAGCATTTTGCATATGAATATTTTTCTTCATTCTACCAAACTTTCTGTTCACCCCTTCTTGTTATTAAATTCTGTATTTTTATATTACCATATTGTTCAATATTTGAATCATTTAGAAAGTATCATTGGACAAAGTATGGTTTAAGCAAAACAAGTGCCTTCCTGATGTAGCTGTTCTAATTGCTGTTGACATATATTAAATTATTCAGCAAGTTTGTCACTGTGGAAATAGCCTGCAATTTTACTTTTGATTTTTGTTTCTCTCTCATTTAGGTCTATGTTTGCTGCATTTGGCTGGCAACATTGCAGATTTTGTGATGAAGATTTTTCACTTCTTCTATTTCCATAATATTAAGATCAAACCAGTATCAAATTTTGTAAAATACTGTTTTGAATTTTAGTTTATCACTGCCATTGCTCAAAAATCATGTTTTTGAACAACAGACAACATACAAGCCACACAAGAGCTAAATAAAACACGCAGATGTATTGGAGTTTAGACAAGAGTCTCTTTTAAACACTGAACACTGCTTGGCTCAGACATGCCATTGGTTTTTAACTTATCCTCTCCACTTTCATAAATCTATCTTGAGAAGTAACTCCAATTTCTGAATCAAAGAGAAATATAACGAAATAGTATGCTGCAGGTTGATTTTTACACTTACTTTGTGATAAGGATACATTTTACATTTTGTATTTTCCTTGTACTGGGAATTTCAGTTCACTCTTCCTTGTTTTGTTTTTAGATATCAGTTCTATTAAAATAAGATTCAGTTGGTCTAATTCAACTCCACCAGCCACACTGAAGTTATGCACAACTTTAGAGAAGTCTTGTGTAGATTGTGAATTTTTTCTTTCCAATATTTCAAAAGAACTTTTAGTTACTGAAAAGCAATGTGCAAAGCAGTAAACACACACATGGCTTAAAAAAAAAAACTAAATCTTATCTGATTCCGCTCTTGCGCTGATTTCTTAAGTCTGTAAGCTCTGGCTTCAAAGTCTGATAAATTTAAAGAGTGGCTTTTAATAGATCTAATACATTTACATTCCATAGATTACAGTGTATCATCATAGCTCCGATTTTCTTTTTTTCTGAAATGTCTGAACATTTCCAGGTAGAATGTACCAGAAACCAAGGGTTTCTTTTTAATATTCAAAGGAAACTGGCCTTGAAGAATTTGTTTGGTGCTTGTCTTCAGTAGTAACCTAAACCTAAGATATTTAGGCTCCAATACTTGACAGTATTCTGCAGTTTGACACATTTATGATACATGTAGGTCATTTCAGGTTAATTTATCAAGACAACTTGACCTCTGCTTGTGACACAGTTGCTGTTTCAGATAGTGCAAAGCAGCTGCTAGATTTTGTATTCCATTAGTAATTGTGGTTTGTCTGAAGATACTTTGCATTTATGACTGTGATATCAACTCATGTATTTGCTAGTGACACAGAGAGAGAGAGAGAGAGAGAGAGAGAAGTTTTGTTTGTTTTTTTCTGTCCTTGGTAGTAAGTACCTACTATAGTGTTGTTGCATCCTGTACAATTTCACATTATAATGATTAGGATAGTTGATGTGGAGTTGTAGCAACACTACTTAGCGCAATTATTTTACTAACTTCTCATCGATGTGGAAATTTTTTGATTCTATTGATTTGACTGAGCTTTAACCAAGAGAGAAAAATGGTTTTAGAAAAAATGTTTCCGGGCCCGGCGCGGTGGCGCAAGTGGTTAAAGGTCCTCGCCTTGCACGCCCAGGATCCCATATGGGCGCCGGTTCTAATCCCAGCAGCCCCGCTTCCCTTCCAGCTCCCTGCCTGTGGCCCGGGAAAGCAGTCCAGGATGGCCCAAAGCTTTGGGACCCTGCAGCCGCGTGGGAGACCCGGAAGAGGCTCCTGGCTTCGGATCGGCATAGTATCGGCCGTTGTGCTCACTTGGGGAGTGAATCATGGGACGGAAGATCTTCCTCTCTCTCTGTCTCTCCTCTCTGTATATCCGCCTTTCCAATGAAAAAATAATAAAAATAAATCTTAAAAAAAAATGTTTCCAATTTCTTAATTTCCTTGAATCTTTTAATATGATCCTATAGGCAATGTTCATAAAAGACTAAAATGTTTGCAAATCCTTAAGAATGGTGGATTTCCTCCTAGGAGAGTATCATATATACGATTCGTATATTTGAGATTGTCACATTTGTCTGCGCATTTCATTCTACTTTCAGTTGCAATATAGATAAATATGTTAGTAGGTGACTAGATAATCAAACCAAGGACTTTGCTTAAAGAAGAGTTACCAGGATTTGATTGTTTGCTGTTTGAGTGTTTCTTGGACATCCCTCTTCTAAAGGGGGTTGTTATTGTTAGCAAGCGCCCTCACGAGCCTATACTCTACTGAAAGAGGAATGCGTGCTGTGAATGAAATCCTTAGGTAGAATTCTACTATGTGGTTATTTAACATACAGTAGCATGAGAGTTAAAGTATCGGAAATGAAAGCAAAGTTTGTTGTGGCGCCTCACTGACATATCATACGAAGGATTAGCATTGATATGAGAAAAAGGGGAATTTTAAGAAGCATTTGGATTGTGCTTCATAAGTTAGCAAGCAGTAATTAATGAGAAATGAATACCTTTCTTTTTTGCATTTCAGATCAACAGCTAGTGAGTAAACAAAATCTACATGTATTGCTTAAAAAAGAAAATGGAAATAAACAATTCCTTTTGGCTCTGGATACTAAACCAGTTCTTGTGTGATGCTGTTTCAACTTATTCCTGTGTGTTTTATTTGCTAAGTAAGAAGCCAAATAATTGGGCTAGTTTTTAAATAAAGGATTTTATAATTCTATTGAAATCGTTTTCTACTTCAATATAGTAGAATGTTGCTAGTAACCTCTGTTTTTTTATGTTTAGTAACTCTGAACCAATACTACTTTGCTAATAAAGCACGTTCTTAGGCATATTTCAGATTCCATATTATAATTTTCAATGGGTAATATTTTAAGCAAGTATATTCCGTGAAATTCTTATTCATTTTTCAATCAGTGACTAATTGGCCATATATTTAAGGAAGCCTTTGGATACTGATTGTTGAGAATTTTTCCCTTATTGTTTAAATTTTCTCTCCCAAGTGATTTATACTTTATTATAAAATTTCCTTCGATTGAGTAATTGGTGCAAAGCCTTAATTCATCAGAACATTTGAACTGTTTGAAGCTTCGATAGAAAAATGTTATTAAAATATATATTTATTTGAAGTGGCGAGATCTTGTGGATGTGTCAGCATGCTAGCAAAGAGGATATGTTCAAATGATATGGTCAAAAGGAGCTCTTTTGAATTGAAGAACATCCTAAAGGGCAAAAGTAAAATATTTTTATCCAAATCACTTTTGTCAATAAGCAAGTGTGACAAGGTAAGTAAAGCACATTAATTTCTGCATATGCTTGTAGTGGAAGTGGATCTTCAAATGGATCATGGAAAATGTACGTTATAACAAACACTCTGCATGGTCTTACTATCTTACTTTCCCACACAATTGTGAATGTGTGACAGAGAGAACACAGTATCTTGGAGTATGGGGTTCTGAGGCAGACAAACATAAATTGTACCCGAGACCTTTTCTGGCAAGCTATTATGGAAAAATTACAAACCTTTCTACACTTGGGCCAAGCACCGTGGTCTAGCAGCTCAAGTGCTCTCCTTGAACACGTCGGGATCCTATATGGCCACCAGATCTAATCCCAGCGGCCCCACTTCCCATCCAGCTCCCTGCTTGTGACCTGGGAAAGCAGTCGAGGCCCTTGCACTCACTTGGGGAGTGAATCATCGGACGGAAGATCTTCCTCTCTGTCTCTCCTCCTCTCTGTATATCTGACTTTGCAATAAAAATAATTCTTAAAAATAATCTGCTTACAATAAGACCTTTCTGCACTTATTCCTCATCTAGAATATCGAGTTAATGCCAGTTCAGCATGTAAATTTTCCTGTAAGCTAGTTTTTGCATTATAATGATCTGGTCTCATTTCATATGTACTAAACAAAGGGTACTTATTAGTATGTTTATATCACATAAAGGTTGGTTCCAAGGCAATTTACTATGGATTCAACATTTTATTTTGCTATGAATAGCTGTATGAGACAATAGATTTTCAATATTGAAGAAAATTTCTGCAGATACGCTGCTACAACACCTAGTACTAATTAGTTTCCTCTGGAAATATTAACAAGTTTCATTTGTAAAACTGACTTAAAAAAAAAAAAGACGATAAATGGTGACATAACAAGTGGAGAACACAGGACAGAAATCCAGTCTAAATCTCTGCTTAGCCCACGAAGTAAAACTATAGAGTCATGGTGATTATCATGCTATGGACATATACTGATAAAGTTTGATGTTTTCTGTTCGGAAGAGGAGACTATAACACTGACATTTTAGCAAAAGTATATTGATAAATAGCAGTATGTAGAAAGTGCCAATTATGAGGTCTGATGAGACGGTGATTGATCAGGAAATAATTCCATCTTGTATAACGTCTAAAATATTGGAAATGTTTAAATAAGAAAAGAAAAATGAGGAAAACATTACCTGTAGAATCCAGCGTCCTAGAAAGCCACGTGGACAGGAAAAGGCCGAGGAGTACGGCTGACACGATCCACTATGAAGAAGCAAGTTGGATCAGAAAGAAAGAAAGAAAAAAGAAGCAAACAGAAAGATCTTTCCTTGATCTTTAGGGAAATTTTCTACCAGACTCTATTTACAAGACACATGAACACCATAACAGTGGCTATCTAGTTATATAACTTTGTCTGTTGTCAAACAATTGTAAACCTTGAGAGAAAAATGTTACATTGGGATTCAGTTAATATGCTTCTACAGAAAGCAGAAAATAGTTTCCGGTTACCTGCCTGGCTTTTTTTTATGCCTTCTTATCAGCAAAAGTTAGAATTTTTGAGACTCTGTGGAAATAAATGGCTGGAGTGTCCTTTTGGTCCAGCCCTTCAAATATTGCTTGTCAAGTTTTGACAGCAGCTGAATCAGATACAATTTCAAGTTGAGAACCCTGGCAAGTCAGTGAAAGCGGTGCTGAGGTTTTGACTAAAATTTCTGCTCAACAGAACCACACTGCAGGTTTTAAAGGTCGCGTTTCGAAAGGAAAATTCAGCAGCATGACGAAATCCAATCACTGCACATCTCTTCATGAAACAATTGGCTTTGTTCTTCAATAAAAATTCATAGAAATGATGAAAATAATTTCTGGTTCAGTGATTTAAAATTTAGACTGATGTGGAAGAGTTTCTTTGCACTGATTCTCTCTCTCTAAAAACAAACAAACAAACAAACAAAAACAAACCTTATTTGCGCTCAGAGCAGTAGCATAGGGACTTTTCCCTTTGTTACTCCCCTAACCCCAGATACAGGGCAAAGAGATTATAACAGTGTGGAAACAATGGTATTACCCACTTTCACCCTGTAGCCCTTGACCCTTTGTACCCTAATCAACTAAGATTCTTAAAATTAAAAAAAAAAAAAAAAACAAGCGAACAACAACAACAAAAATAAAAGAAAGTTCTCATTTTGCACGTGCCAGGATCCCAATCTGGGCACCTGCTGGTGTCCTGGCTGCTCCACCTTTCATCCAGCTCCCTGCTTGTGGCGTGGGAATACAATTGAGAATGGACACTGCACCTGTGTGGGAGACCTGGAAGAGGCTCCTGGCTCCTGGCTTTGCATTGGCTCGGTTGTAACTATTGTGGGCAACTGGGGAGTGAATCAGCAGACTGAATATCTTTCTCTAAATATGACTTTCCCATAAAAATAAATAAATAAATCTTCACCAAAATCCCATATTTATGGTTCCAAGGTGGTAGCATGGCAACATAATCCTCCATCTGGTACGGAGGCTCAAGTCCTGTATGGGCTCAGGTTCCGGTCCTAGCTGCTCCACCTCTGATCCAGTTCTTTCCTGATGGACTGGGGAAGCAGCAGAGGATGGCTCAAGGCCACGAGCCCCTGCACACGCATGGGAGACATGGAAGGAGCTCCTTTTCCCCTGACTTTGCCTGACTTTGCAACCATGGGGGGTGGGGTGGAAACAGCAGGCAGATATCTCACTCTGCTCTTTTCTCTGTCTTTCCATCTCTCTAGATAAACTCTTTCAGGTAAAATATTAAATTTTTAAAACATAACCTATTTATTTGTTGGTATACCCTTATATTTTTATATCTAAAAGACCACTCTAATATTCATGCTTAAAGCATGACATAATTCACCATTCTATTTATGTCTGTGTACACACACACACACACACACACACACACACACACAGGGCTTTTGTTTATAAAAGAGTGTTTTGGGCTTGGTATGATAGCTTAGTGACTAAAGTCCTCACCTTAAATGCACTAGGGTCCCATATGGGCACCGCTTCTAATCCCTGCAGCCTAGCTTCCCATCCAGCTCCCTGCTTGTAGCCTGGGAAAGCAGCCAAGGATAGCCCAAAACCTTGAGACTCTGCACCTGTGTGGGAGACCCGGAAGAAGCTCCTGGCTCCTGACTTTGGATTGGCTCAACTCCTGCCATTGTCGTAACTTGGGAAGTAAACTATCGGACAGATTTCCCTCTCTGTCTCTCCTCCTCTATGTATTTCTGTCTTTCCAATAAAAATAAATAAATGTTAAAAAAAAAAAGAGTGTTTTAAGACTAGCTTCTCCTGTTACATAAAATATGTACTTTGCATTTAATATATACTGTTTCTTCAATTATTTTTAATGACTTTGTTCAAGGTGTTATATTTGGCTTGCAAGGTTCTAAGGCAATTAGGTTGTTGGAATGGATTGTTTTGTGGGTTGCCTAGCAACAGATTCCTGTAACTCTCCTAATTGGCCAATGAATATAGTAATCATTTCAACTGAGTTTTCTTCCTTAGCAGGTATGAGAATCTCTTACTCCTGGATGGAATGAAACTAAGATTCAGTAGTACAATTTTGCTGTGAGAACAATTTGTAGCACTACTTAGTAAACTAAATAATCATTCACTATATGAGAGCTACATAAAAGTTCATGAAAAATGGAATTCAAAGACAAATCTGTTTATGTATACATCTTGTTAAAATCCTTGCAACTTTTTCACAACATTTCAATATTTGCCTTTTTAAAAAATCCTTTATTTTCATGGTGGATTTCCTTAAGCTCAGGGATTTCTCCTTGCACCGCTCCCCCCGCCCCGGTTTTTCCTATATTGTATCAATACTTTACTCCCTCAACAACACTCACAAGTCCATTATTCTGCTGTTTAGGCATATCCCGACATTGCAGCTAAAAGGTCCAGCATTCCAGAGTCAAGATAAATGTACCACTTCCATTGGGAATACATCTTTTATTCAAAGTTAGAGATGCATAACGCAATATTCCAGCGATACGCGATGTAATTGCCTCTGTTATATAGATATACAATATGTACTTTTTCATGAACTTGAACTTCTCTCAAGTGTGTAGACTCCATAAGTAGCCTGTATCAAAATCAAATTTTAACTCTGTTTTCCAAAAAAATGTGAAATATCCTTATGTGAAGAGAAATGAAGTTTTGCCATCTTAATCCATGTGATTTGGTAGAACCACCCTGGTGGATTATATCCGTGTATTCCTGGAAGCTCGCCTACATGCAGTGCGTTTTATTACAGGAAATGTGAGAGGATACAAAGGTTCATATAACCAATTTATCAAGCTAATGTTTATTTAGTCTTAATCTGTGTAAGCTATTGTTCTAGAGACAGGGGACTCTGGGGACCCAGCAGTGAATCAATGACTAAGAGAGACAGGAGTGAAATGATCGGATATAGACACGCTACAAGATTCAATGCATATACTATGCATGCAGTGGAAACGGCATGACATTAATGTGACCATTTTCATTCCCCGATTACAGAGTACATGGTGTTAGAGCAGTTAGAAGCCATTTGAGGGCTCTGCTCAATGGTTAATCCTCTCTCTGTAGCATGCCTGCATCTCCCTTAGTTCTAATCCAGACTATTCCACTTCCCAACCCCCTGTGTGTGGCCTCGGAAAACAGCAAAGGCAGGCCTAAACCGTGGAATCCTGCACCTGCCTGGGAGACCTGGAGGAAGCCCCAGGCTCCTCACTGCAGAGTGGTTCTGCTGCAGCTATTGGGGTCTTTGTGGAGTGAACCAATGGATGGAAGGTTAATTTCTCCTTCTCTCCTCCTCTTATAAATAGGTTTTTCCAACAAAAAGTAATAAAGTAAAATAAAATAAAAGCCACCCTCAAATTAAATAAATAACAATCCATTTGGAATAATGTTTTCAAATTCTTTACTTATACAAGAACCGATTTGTCAGTAACTGAACATTGCAATCTTGGGAGTTTGTCACCAAGAATACTGATTTCCGTAGATATTGTTAGGTTCAGAGATTATATTTTTTTCACTCAAAGTGTATAAGTGAAGTACCTTTCAATCCTTTCGAAGCAAATTTTGACTTTTTTTTTTTCATAACAACATCAATAATTACATTCCAATCTATTCCACATTGTTTTACATGTCTGGACATATCATATTCTTCCACTAGGAGGCGCTGTGGGACAAAGGTGACCTTTATTCCACTTGATTACTAAATGACACTTGGAACTGTCTGTGTGAGAGACAGACCAAGAAACCAATGAGAATCAGTTAAATTTTTAATGCTAATAAAACATGCTTCTTCATACCACATTATCACTTTCAAGTTAACAAAAAGCTGACTCCAAATGCATCACAGGAAAAATGAGTCTTGAAGAGGTACCTGAAAAGGACTCACACTGATTGGCATGTCCCAAAAATCACACTCTACCCAAAGCCGCTCTCATTATTGCAGCTCTGCCACTGTCCTCTCTTCTCTCTCCTTCTAAATCCTTATAGGGATTAACCGTGTTCGGCTGTAGTTTGTTTCCTGCCTTTTCGCCTTGATAGAGTTTTGTTTTCATTCCAGAACTTTTCTGTACCATCGGGGCCCCTTGGTAGTCACACTGTGCTGTTCTCACCGTCACCCATCCAAAGCCCAAAGCAAGGTTCTAGCAACACCAGTCCAACACAGAAATCCGCTTTTTAGGTAACTCAGGGGGAGCAGATGGAGGCAGCTACTGAGGGCAGCATTGTGCTTGCTCTTTGTATTCATCTCTGTCATAAACAAAGGAATTATAGGTTGAAAATATTTGCCTGCCTCTTTCAGGAAAAAAAAAAATAGGGCAAAGAATTTAGGAAGCACACTGTTTTTTCAATGTCATGAAGCACTAGGTTGTAGCAAGGAAACAAACAGAAACAGATACACTCCCGCCCAAGTCTAGAGGGATTCTTGAGATTCTGACAGTTAAAGTGCTCTAATAACGTCAAAATACAAGATGCAATGTCAGTATATAGAGACATTCTACCATCAATATGCATACATATATATAATATTTGATAAAATATTAACAGTAGATTAAGTACTTGGGTTAAACCCAACAGTTCAATTGTTTTGAATCTAGTATAAATGTGTCCTAGGCACTGTGGCTGCTATTTTTTCATAGTCATCTCCTGGCCAAGTTGATGATGCTTCTTCTCCACAAATGCCTGGCTCTCCCGTGGTACAGGATCTGCTCCTGGCTCTCGCCTCATCAGACGATGGTTTTACACTTACTCTCTCTAGTCTCGCTCCTCAATGATGACTTCTCCTTACTGTGCATGATGTTTTCTCATCTCCTATCATACACAAACTTTTCTTTGACTCCACATTTCCCATTTCTCTCTCCCGCTGAGCAAAATTACTTGAAAAACTAGAGGAGATCAGGTTTCTTTTTTCCAATCCTTTATCTCTTACCGTACTTGAATTTTCCTCTCATTCCCCTTGCCAGCCTTGCTCTCCTTAATTCTAAAAAAAATCCAGTTCACAGAAGTTTGCACTGAAGCTGTTCTGTTTTCCATCTATCCTCACAGTGTTCACAAGGTTACACCATTCTTGTTGTCCCATAAATGTAGTGGTTGGTGCTGTCATAATGCCACCTGGAGTTCACGGCGCTACACCAGACAGGTTCTCATTGTTGTCGTGTGATTGTCCGAATGGTATGGTATGTACGAAATATTTGATGTTCCCCTTTCATTTGTTTTTTACCAATTCGAAATGATTATGATAGAGCCATAATCACCATCTCAGACAAACCCTTCTCACTCATCGGTCTGATCAGACCCTTGAACTTTCTGCAATAAGATTTTCTCGAGGCAGGCAAGGTGATATTTAAAAACGTAAATTAAATCATGTCACTTTTCTAACTAAAGACTCCGTTAGTTTATTTTCATGGAAGAACAAAGCCCAAATTCATTATGCTGACTCACCGATGTGTTCTGTTGCTCTAATTCTATCTAAAACACAGCCTCTGCCTGACTTATCCAGCACACTTTCATAGAGAATATTGTCTTTACATTGTCCTCACTTTTCAGCCACTGAAGAGAGATCTGTTCACAGATTTTGCGCAAGCTATTCCCACATTTCATTATACATTCTATCAAAAATGTATCAGTAATGATATCTAAAGGGCTCATGTCACTAGAAATCCCACTGCATTTTCAGTTCTGCCCTCACAGGGCAGGTGCCACCTCGCCACTCACAGGGCACCTTCAAGGTCATCATTTCAGAGGATTGGAGAAGGCTACGCTGTCACTATCCTGCTTTCTATCGCTGCGCCTGTCATTCAGCACGAGGTTGAGATTGTTTGACCGCTTGCCCATTTTATAGTGCGAATTATGTAAGATGTCTTGAAAAGAGAAACAAAAGAATTAGGTAATTTAGGTACCAGAAAAACAAATAAACAAAACAGACAAAAAACATGATCAAAGCTTCCACTTGGAAAGGTATAATATTTATCATAAATCTTCTCTTCAGTTGTCTGTGGGCAAAAGTTGACAGCATAAAATATAAACCATCAAAAACAAACAAGGTGCAGTCTCTTCTCCCAGGTGTGAAACGTCAGATTCATGCTTTCAAATGTATTTCCCTTTTCGATCTTATATTTCTCATTTCATCTCTCTTACAGATTTAATCATTCTATACTGATAAAAATGAAGAAAAGTATAACGGATAAATTAAGTTGTAGTCATTGTTACTCAACAGCTTAACATGAATTGGGTTATTCACAACCCAAATAGTCTATTTTATCTGAAAGTCCAATCCTACAGATACCATTTTTTGTACCTAAATGAGGATGGCATAATTTCTATACAGAAGAGGAAACACAGAGGACTCAAAATACAAGAAATCACCAAGTGATTGCTTTGAAGTCATATTTTTATAATGAACAAAATGTAAGTCCTTATTGTGATTTCATTAGGGTGTTTCCAACAAGTTAAGGAAAATCTGGTGAAAGATTGTGCAATGCTTTCCCTTGCTCCCACCATCACAGCCATTCTAACCTTTGGGGGAAAAAACATCGTGTTCTTAGCTTTGTTACTTTCTTCATCTAAATTGAAAAATCAAGGAAGAATGATCAACTTTTTAGGAAACCTGGATCTATTTCTTTCTTCTTTCTGTTTTTTAAATATTTATTTTTATTACAAAGTCAGATATACAGAGAAGAGAGAGACAGAGAGGAAGATCTTCCGTCTGAAGATTCACTCCCCAAGTGAGTGCAACAATCCGAAGCCGGGAACCAGGAATTTCTTTTCCAGGTTTCCCACTACACTATTGCTGCACGCCCCAAGTTTCTTTTTAATTCATTTTTATTTTATGATGCTGTTCCATTGGTTTGGGGACTCCCCCGCCCCACCAAATTTCCCCGTTATCACCATGCTGTGTAGTCCTTCATGAACAGTCAGATGTCCCTCATCCCACTGTTCAAGTGTATGTTGACAGTGGAGGCATGGGCAATGACGGAGAGTCCAACATTCTATTGTCAGAACATATTTGACAGTTTCACTGGGAGTCTACCTTTGGTTTGGATGGAGAGATGCATACTGCACGGTGTCTTCACACGTGGAGATGATGATCTCTGTTAGACTTTTGTTATGCATCCCCTTCAATAAAACACCAGAGAAGAAAATCCAGAACAGGAAGAAAATCAGAAAATGTATGCCAACGTGAAGTAAAATGACAGAATGACCAATGTGTCGCTAAAGCAATGAAAAGAAAAGCAAAAACCTTCTTTAAGAAAGCAAAAGATTGGTCCCTGCGGCATGGCCTAGCGGCTCAAGTCCTTGCCTTGAACGCGCTGGGATTCCCATATGGACGCCGGTTCTAATCCCAGCAGCTCCACTTCCCATCCAGCTCCCTGCTTGTGGCCTGGGAAAGCAGTCCAGGATGGCGCAAGGACTTGAGATCCTACATCCGTGTGGGAGACCTGGAAGAAGTTCCTGGTTCCTGGCTTCGGATTGGCTCAGCTCCAGCCGTTGCGGCTGCTTGGGAAATTAGTCAGTGGACTGAAGATCTTCCTCTCTGTCTCTCCTCCTCTCTGTATATCTGAATTTCCAACAAAAATAAAATAGATCTTTTTATAAACAAAACCAAGTGTATTAAGTTTTAATATTGCCATATGTGAGGTGTCAACCAACAATTAGTGAAATTGAGTTGTCAAGTGTCAAATTTCGGTAAAACAACTTACTTAGTGGAGCGGGTCAGTTTTTCTTCAAAAGAAATATATTTGAAAATCTTAAAAAAATGGCATTGGAACAAAAACAGAGAGAAAGAATAAATCTCGATGAATATTCAAGGAATATAAATAATGGGCAATTTTGTGTTGTGGTCCATGTATGCAATAATTTGCTGAGTTTTAGACTGCCATAATTTTACTAACAATATTTCATTTATATTACCATTTTGAAAGGCAATACTTAAGAAGAATACATTATGTCCCCTACCTGTAATATATATGTATATAAATATGTATATATGCATATTCATATACATACATACATATACATACATAGACGAAAAAGTAAGTGCAATTTCCTCCTCAATTTATTTGATCCAAATTCAATAAACAATTTTTTGCTAGGATTCTGCAAGAAAAACCAAAAGAAAAAATAGACTAAAAAAAGCAATCAACCTGGACATTTAGCCTTTTCCCTCCTGGCTAGCATCAGTATTGTTAAACTGAAATGAGACAGCAATTGCCTATTCAAGAAACTGATTTTCTTTATTTCATATAAATATTCAGGAATGAGTCATGTGAAAATTGTATTTTTTTTAAGTTTCTGAGGAGCTTCCACAGGTCTTTTCATAGTTGGCATCACTTTACATTACCAGTAGTGTGGAAGAATTGAATTTTTCACATCCTTACCAAAATGTGTTAGTTTTTCGTTTCTACTCTGTTTCCTTTATGGTGGTTTTTATGCTAAGTGTCAGAAGAAAGCTCATTGTACATTTCACTTTGATATTCCTAATAATAACGTGAACCATCTTCTCAGATTCCGGTTGTCCATTTTTTCTTTTTTCTTTGGAGAAGTGTCTATTCATGTTCTTGCCCATTAAAAAAAATCAAGACTGGAGGAGATCTTTGCATGTGTTTAATAGTGTCTCCTATTAGATACACGGTTTTCAAATACTTTCTCCTTTTCAACAGGTCAACTGTTCCTTCCCTCGGCAGCGACTTCTTTGCTTGTGTAGCCTCAATAAATAAAGAAAATAGTACATGTAAATAGTCATAGAATATAATGTTATTCAATCATAAAAAGGAGATCCTATCATAAGATACAACGTAGATGCATATTGAGTATTTTATGCTACTTGAAGTGAACCGCAAAGGCAAGATGTCATGGCTATTTTCTCACGAAATATGCAGAAATGTGAAAGTTGTGAGATAAGAAAGGAAAAGAGGGTGATTGTTAGGGACAGAAAGGAAGAGGAAATGAGGAGTGGGTCTGGAAAGGACACACGGATGAAGTCATGAGCATGCGCATATTCTCGAGTTTGCTGAGCCGCATTATGTATAAATGCGTGCGGAGGTAGAATGGAAGCCAGTGGCTTCTTCTATGAGCACACGGTTTTCCCCTGGCAAAGTCTATGCAATGCTCACCCCATCACTTACAGCTTTTATTTCAGGATACATTGTCTCAAAAGTTGAGTGGCCACTCAGTTCATTAATATTTGACTTTTACAAATGTATACTTTTTTTAAATCATCTTTAGCAACTTCATAATAAGAAATTGAGGCACTGGTTATTAAAGTGCCAATATTTATCTTTCTTCAAAACCTCTATAGCATATTCAAACATTTTGGATTGGACACTTGAAAATTTCTTGCATGCTATATATATTTAAGAATAATTAAGACAACATATATTATATATAAGAATATTTAAGACAAAGTGTTTCCTCACTTCATCAAAAGTAAGCATAATCTATTAGAGAAATTTGCTATTTCAAACCTTATTATGTTTAAAACTACAGTAGTAGGTTTGATGGTCACTCTCATTCATTTCAGTTTTGAAAGAAAAAAGCCTCAGTTACTCTGGCTGAGTGCCTTGCATGCCAAGCACAGGGCAATATGACGTCATTGTGACCACATTGTTCCATGAGCACTGGCTTCTGACCTCACCTCTCCACAACAGCAGGTGGGGCACATCTCACCATGCAGGAGCTGCCTGCTGGTAGAATCTGCATCAGGACCAGCTGGTCGAGGCTGCTCTGTATCCACCGCTCAGGGCCAAGCGCTGTGCTTTGTGCTTGGCGGGATTCTCTGTTCAGCCTGTAGCAGTTCCTTATTTCACGAGAGCATTTAGTGTTCTGAGAGTAACTGCTCTGCCATGCGTGCCCTGTTTCAGAGTCTTTCTCTCTGCTCACCATGATCATCCCAAGGAGGTCTAACCCCCAGCCACAGATGCTTTTGCATCACTTAGTACCAGACCTCAGCACGTGGAAAGCCTCGATCCATCTCTGACTATGTGCTGCTTAACATCTTACAGTCAGAAAGCAACAATTTTTTTTTTTTTGGATTCTGTATTGGTATGTACAGTGGCTTAGCCTGCCAAACTTACTGTAGTCAAAGGGTTATTATTATTAGTAGTATTAGTTTTATTATTTACCATGTGGAAACTAGCATTTCTCCATTGTTCCAGATTCTTATAGCATCATAAATATATTGACAATATTATCCACCAGCCTTTGCAATTGTAATGAAATTCAATTCCTTCTTATGTCTGTGTAATCAATGATATAATTGTCCTTTTTGTTCTTTGGTGATGAATCTGATACACTGCTTTGTCCATTGGCATATGAAAAGAAAATCTTTTTATGGCAGCACAATTAATCTATAGTAATTTAAAACTGTAAAATTTTTACTAAGGTTCTTAGGTCTGATTTTGTTGTGTTTCAAATTTTCTGATGGATTGCTCTAAACATGTCACTTCCAGACAAAAGGTGACCAATGAAGACTTTGCTTTCTGCTGAGTACCCTGCAGGTAGACCACGGCACACGTCACAGTGAAAGCGTCAATTTCAATGTCCCTAAAGTACACTTTCATTTTCCTTTTCATTAAAATCACAAACTTAAAGGTGCCAATCATCTGCACATATTTCTGGATTTTTGTATTTAACTCTATTTCAGTTTAACTATAAGAAATAAGAAAAAAAATTAGTGTTAGTTTGGGGGAAAAATTTTTGACATAGACTAGAAAGCATTATAAAAGAATTCTGAAGTTTGTGAAGGAGCAACGTCCTGCTGGTTTTTTCCACTTGTTGGGGGCACTGACCATTTCCTGCCCTGTGATTGGCCCTTTGCCCTGATTGGTGTGCCTTGGGTATCTTTAAGCTGATTGGACAGGTTTGACAATTAAGCGGGGGCTTGGAGGGGGAGGGACTGGAGCTTAACAGAATTAACGGTCATAATGGTTTTTAACGGAAGATCGGAATACAGCACCTTGGAGACTCTCTCAAGTGTAGGGTGATTTCTTCCGCGGGACGGGAGGACCCCCAATATCTGGTACTGTGACTCAGATAGAAGATAACTGGCGCTGTGAATTGGATAGAAGTCAGCTAGTGAACGCCAGGAAGGTAAGCTGAGCAGATCGCTCAGGGAGCCGCTTACAGCAGGAATTAATTTACAACTGAGTTTTTGCTCAGGAAGCCACAGCAGTGGGGGGCCCATTTAAGCTAAGGTTTTGGGTTACCTCAGGGAGCTGCTGATAGCAGCAGGGACGTGCACATCAAGTTTGGGGGTTAGCAACAAGTCAAGTTCGCGGAGTCTAGAGACCATTCAGGCTCACGGTTTAGCGGCCATTCAGATTCATTCAGATTCATTCAGGTTCACTCAGGATCGTGTTTACCGTCCATTTACAATCTCGGCTTACCGCCATTCAGGGTCGCAGTTTACCGCCATTCAGGTTTGCGATCTAGCGCCCATTCAAGTTCTCGGTTAATGATCAATTTCGCGATTTGACGATTGGTCAAGTTTGCAGGTTAGCGACGATCAGAGGTGTTAGAAATATGGCCAATTTAACTTCTTCAGTGCACATGCAGCCTTTATTGCAGAAACTGCTGACGGTACTGTTGTTTTTGCAAACTGTGCAGAGGATCGCTCCGTGGTTTCTGGAGAAGGGCCTTTTGATCCTACCACAATGGGAACACTTAGGCAGAGACTTATCTAAGGCAGACTGGCAGGAGCCCATGCCTCCAGGAACGGTCAGGTTCTGGACATTGATTTAGTCTTGCCTGACAGATGGCACTGATAAATTCAGGCGACTTATACAGGAAGGTGAGAAAGTCTTATGGAGACGCAAAAAAAAAAAAAAAATCAGAATGGATGGTTTAAAGACCTTTAATGATTTCCAACAGGTATTGGGGCATATTAATTGGATCCTACCATATTTTCATATTATTAGACAATGCCAAAATTGTGTCCCATTTTTATCCCTGCCTTGCTTTGGGGTTAATCCCCGTGGTCTTATGCCTAATCAGATATGGCAGATGGATGTTACCCATGTTCCCAGGTTTGGTCGCCTTTCTTTTGTTCATGTCTCCATTGATACCTGCTCTGGGGTCTTTTATGCCTCAGCTCATACAGGGGAAAAGGTTCAAGATGTTATATCTTATTGCCTTCAGGCTTTTGCAGCCTGGGGTGCCCCCAGTGTTATAAGACTGGTAATGGACCTGCCTATACAACCAAAGCATTTGAAAAAAAAAAATTTCTGAATTTGTGATTAAACACTCTACTGGCATCCCATATAATCCCACGGGTCAGGCAGTGGTAGAGCGTGCCCATGCAACTCTCAAAGCATTATTAATAAAACAAAAAGGGGGAACAGGAGCCACTCTATATCCCAATAGTCCTAAACATCAATTGGCTTTAGTTACTTATATTTTAAATTTTTTGATTTTGGATTTGGATGGCTGTTCTGTTGCCAAACGCCATGATGTTGGCACAGGCCCCTGCAAAGATTGGGTGATGTGGAAGGATGTTTTAACAAAGCAATGGATGGGCCCGCATCCTGTCTTACGACAACGCGAGGAGCGGTTTGTGTTTTTCCACAGGATTCTGATGGACCAGTGTGGGTGCCAGAACATTTGATGCGAGTGATAAGAAAGCCAGAGCAAGATGAACCTGTGGATGTGGTGGAATGCTGACCAGCCTGATGTTCATTCAAATACCGAGAGGAGACAGCCAGAATCTCTAGCTAAAACTGCACTATAATAGGGGTACAGCAAATATTGCCTCGCTGTCTAGGGCCTTGGAAGTGGGCCCCAGAATGGACTGCTGTCAAAGTACTGTGACTCCTAGATGAGTAGCACCTGGTCTTGCTGTGACCAATTTATTTCCTACCTGTCCAAATTCTGCCTTCGTTGGGTATAACTATACATATGTTAGCCTTGTGCGATCTGTTTCTGCTCAGTCTTGGAATGTCTGGGTACTTTGCACTAGTAGGGGTGGGTGTTTAGATATATCAGCTTTTGCATTTATTGATAAAGTAGTGATAAAAAATTATAATTGTGGTAGTAATAGTTCTAGAATACGGGAAGAAGATGTTAAAGTTAATTGCAGTCATGATGTTATCTATAATGCTATTTATGTATGTGTACAAGCTCCATTTATGTTTATTGTTTCCATGAGTGCTAATGTTACCCTTCTGAATTGCTCTGTAGTTAAGTGAGCCTTTAACCAGTGTTGGAATGGCTCTGGCACTGCGGTGCTGGTACACATTCCACAACTTGTTCCCATGCCCATTCAGGTGAAAGAAAGTGATCTTCAGGTTCTTATTCATCATACATTTTAAAAGAGGCGTTTTACTTGTTAATCAGAGAGTGGATCTTTTGCAGGAGGCAGTGAACAACTACTCCATTATATGCGTGTCACTCCCTCTATTGTCACCAATGGTCCCCGAGCATTGAACTTGTCCAGAGAGTTGTCCGCTATGCTATCCCTTAATGGAAGCTGGTTCATAAGATTTGATAATTTGACTTAGGAACTAAAATCCCAAATTATAGCCATAAATAGCACCAAAGTAGAGATTGCCACGGTAGAGCAATGGACAAATTGTATACTAAAGGATCTTTCCTTTGCACACCAATGGGCCAGTATAGTAGCCCTGGGCCTTATCTTATTAATTATCATTCTTTGGGGTCTGCGGATGCTTCATGCTTGAGCACAGTGTCAGCAGCAGTAACAGCAGCTGATAGTGCAAGCTGTGCTTGCCCTTCACAACAGAGAATCCCCAGAAGTCTGGCTAGGCATGCTGGACCAGTAGCCAGAGACAGGTAAGTATCCGATATGGCTTCACCAACCTAAGACAGGCGCCACATTCCTAGCCACGTGGTTAGCCCATGACAGGTAAGGGGAGCCGGAACTCGGAACACCTAAGACAGGCATGGTCCCTTGCTTAATAAAACAAGAATGGGGAGGTGTTGGGGGCACTGACCATCTCCTGCCCTGATTGGTGTGCCTTGGGTATCTTTAAGCTGATTGGACAGGTCTGACAGTTAAGAAGGGGCTTGGCGGGGGAGGGGCTGTAGCGTAACGGAATTAACGGTCATAACGTTTTTTTTTTAAAGATTTATTTTTTATTATTTTCTCATTGGAAAGGCGGGTATACAGAGAGGAGAGACAGAGAGGAAGATCTTCCATCCGATGATTCACTCCCCAAGTGAGCGCAATGGTCAATGCTATGCCGATCCAAAGCCAGGAGCCTCTTCTGGGTCTCCCACGCGGGTGCAGGGTCCCAAAGCTTTGGGCCGTCCTCTGCTGCTTTCCCGGGCCACAGGCAGGGAGCTGGAAGGGAAGAGGGGCTGCCGGGATTAGAACCAGTGGCGCCCATATGGGATCCCAGGGGTGAAGGTGAGGACCTTAACCACTTGCGCCACCGCACCGGGTCCTGTCATAACGGTTTTTAATGCAAGATCGGAATAAAGCGTCTTGGAGACTCTCTCAAGTGTTGGGTGATTTCTTCCGTGGGACGGGAGGACCCCTGATATCCACTGAGGCTAATTTCCATGTGCTTCTATTCCGAAACCACTACACACTTGAATTAAAAATAAAAAAAAGTTTGTCTATGGTCAGATTTGATAAAAATAAAATCAGTAAAAGATTGATATGAAGAGTGCAATCCAATAAAACAACCCGCACTTACTAGATTGAAAGAGCAACTGCACAGGTGTGTACTAAGTGATGTGCGTGTGTGTTTGTGTATGTGTGTTTATGTGTCTGTCTCTATGTCTGACTGAGTCATGTAGGCAAACATGGATTTTTTGCTCTTCTGTTATAGGTTTTTGTATTTTGATATGTGCTCATTAGATACTAAAGCTTGTCTGGTTCAGTAAGGCTGATGAGCTCTCCTGTGACAGGAGACACACTGCTAAATGATGCTAACAACTCAGGTAACACAAAACGGTCATTCAGAGACACCCCAGAGACTCTGTTAATCCTGCCCTACCTCATAACACACACACACACACACACACACACACACACACACACACACACACACACAAGCTGTGCAAGTAAATCGATCAGAAAATCTTGGAGTTGAAGGTTGCCTGAGATAAGTTTTTCTTTGTAATGTGAGTTGTCCAATCAGCACTGTGAACGACGTTCAAATGTACGAGTTTTAAATGTATTTTTTTATTAAATATGCCTTACATTTAATTCAGAGCTATCCCTGTCATGTCTGTGGAGAGAGAGAGAGAGAGAGAGAGAGAGAGAAACGCATAGTTTCCCTCTTAAGTAAGTGTTTGGTCATTGTCAAAGGCAGCCAGCCACGAAGGCTCTCCTGCAGTTGTTTATGTTCCACTCATGACCAAAACAACTGGCTGAACCTGCAGTTTAGCCTGGATTACTATGTAAGTCAGGCTGAATAGGAGAGCCAAATAGAGAAGCCACAACCTCGGGAGATAGCAAAGTTTATTTTGGGTTAACTCTGCTAGAAGTCCAAAGCAATCTTAAATTATCATTCCTTACGTTACATTTACCACAATGCTTGTTCTGAAGGAAGCAAGAGATGGAGCTGGGACAGAAAAGCTGGCTGGCTAACTGAAAAATGAATTGTGTTTGGTTACCATGAGCAGGGACATGCTTCTTCATTCACTAAACATTTCAGAGAGGCTGACTTTGCCCCCTCAGCAGCATGCTCTCTGGGTTCACCCCCTCTGGCATCGGGGTACTAGAGCAATCTGTGGGGGAAACCCCACACTCCACAAAGTGTCTGTCTGCTTTAATTGGCAACAGTGAGAGGCATGAAAAGAAGGAAGTGTTCCCAGATGTAGAGATTCTAGGTTTGTAGAACTTTTTTTTAAATTATATTTTGGATAATCTTTACATAGTCAATTAGGGTTAAAAGGTTAAAGGACTATAGGAAAGTGGGTAAGACTATTATTTCCATATTGTTTCCTTCATGTTTAAAGGGGGGTATTAAGGGAGAAGGCCCACCCAATTTTCCACCCTCCCCAGGTCCCGGATGTAGGCTATGCTCCGAGGTTCTTGCTCAAGTGGTTTTGATAGTTCACCACTTATGAATCACTGCCAATCTTACCACTCCAAGCACTGTGAGGTCTTTGAAGAATCCACTGATTGACATAGTCCATCATAGAGTCTCTGTTTGCCCCGTATTTTGTTACCAACATTTGGCAGAGATGGTTGGTTGATCTGTTCTGTCATCTATCCTTTCTTGGTTAGGGTTCTGAGTCCAGCATTTCGATCAGGAAAATCTCCAAAGAAACTTTGAAGTGTTCTCAGATCAGATTCTAGTATGTACTAGCAGGTAAAGGACCCAACACAGTCCATCGCCCTGATCAGCTGGTGGTTGCGATGGCTGGGTTGGTTCTGTTTTGAGCCCCGACTTCCACTGGAACCAATGGGTGTTGCAGTCCAGCCTGGTTCTGCCCAGCATATATTCGGCCCTTGCATAAACCAGTAGGAGCTGCAGCCTAGGTGGACTGACCCAAAATAACCCCCAGCAGGCCCGCCCCTACCCTGGTTTGCCAGTATGTGTAGCAGTAGTCCACTCTGTCCTACACCCCATTCCACCCCAGCCGCTGTCCTGGTTTTCATTCCCTCCGTGGAAGTGGTAACCCAAGAGGAAGGAGCCCACTATTTCCCTCCCAGGCCACTCCCACTCCTGGATTATGCACTCTCCAGGTGGTTCTGTGGTTTGACAGAACTAGCCCCCAGTGCCAGCTTCTGCCAGCTGATGCTGTGGTTAAGCCCAAACAACCCTCACCCACTGTAATTTTGTTTGCACCAGTAGGAATAATCAGCCCAGCCTGGCTTTTTCCTGATCTAGTCCACATGAGGCGCATAGGTGTTGTAGCCCTGCTTAGTCTGGTCTGCCCCCATCCCAGCTCATGTTCTCCAGTGGGAATAGCTGTCCAACAAAGGAACCATCCCTTATTCCTCTGCCGGCTCTGCCACCTCCCTTCCTGGTTCTCACTCTTGCTGGTTGGGCGCTGCGGTCACATCCGGTACAGGCAACCTCACCATGGCATTCCGTATTGTGTACTAGTTTTTGTTGTGACCAAACCCGGTAGGTTGGTAGAACTTTTAAGGATTCAGATCAGGCTGCTGTTTTGGGGTCATGAATTTGCCTACTCCATAAGGAATTAAAGAAAAAGCTGGGACATTTCATTGTTGAAATAAGGAATCATCTTCAATGCCAATTTCAGGTAAAGCAGCTTTTTCATGAAAACTGTCTTAGAGCCACTATTTTACATTTCCTCTGAATAGCCTTATTCTGATAAAGAATATAAATACATATGTATATATATCTGTTATCAGTCTCCATTTTTCTTCCCTTCTGCAAAACAGATGTGAAGTTAAATAATGTTATAGTTTAGGGAACTATTTTCTAACCATTGTTCCTTTGAATCCACTGGGACCAGACAATAATACCAGGAAAAATAAATAAATTCAAAAAAAAAAAAAGAAGAAGAAGAAGAAAAGAAAAAAGCCACATCTTTTGTTCTGCATGGGCTATTAACTGAATGTCGCTCAGTTTTGCAAGATGCAATCCAGAGAGCTGTAGGCAGAAATGAGGCCAGCATTTCCAATTTTATAATCCTCATGGCGAAGACCAATCTGATTAGGGGATTCTGGTTTGGTTGTGGGAGTAGTTTTGTCTCAGCATTTCCAAAGGGCAGTTCCTGCCTTTTACGACCCCTGTATTTCTATCACGCTCCTTATTAGGTGTATACTGGCTCATGGGAGTGAGGGATAAATACTTTATTTATGTCCTCCAGGATGAGCAATGAATCCCATGAATGCAGTGGGTTCTTCATTTCAAAGGGGCTGATTCTGGCCATGTCCAGGGTGCTGGTCTGCTGACTGCTGCATGAGGTCAGCAGTCATCCAACGATATGGTTTAACCTAGAAAGACCTTTCTCTTGTTTTCATCAGGATCATAAACATGCTTTCAATTTATTAAAAAAAAATAGTAGTTAAGATCACCAAGACTATTGAACAATAATTTTTTAATTTTACAATTATATTAACACTTAGCAGGCAAAACACTAGCTAAGCGTTGATATGTTAGAATTCTCCAACTGACACTCATATTCCCACCCAGTCACCAGAGATGGTTAATAAAAGGAGAAAGTCAAACATGACCCCTGCCCTTCTAGCAAACATAAAATCCTTAGTTAAAAGAGACAGAAATTCTCATCTAAGAGGAGGCAATCTCCAAACAGATTGACCTGGGAGGGCCAAAACAAGTTTCAGAGAGATCAGTCACTTTATATGGAAATATTGAGATTACTCACTGCAAGTGTTTGTCTCTTGTAAATGTTACAACAGGTGCCGTGGGTCAGCACTGTCATGCCAGCAGATCAATGCTGAAGGCACATGGCCATGCTAAACACCTGCAGACTGCTCAGACTCACAGCCAGAATTCACCTCTCCTTCACATGACCACCAGGGTGGGAGAATCTGCCCAGAGGATGCCCTAGTCATTTTCATGTTGTGACCTTTGCTTGTGTTCCAATCGCGATGAAATCTGTTCAGAATCCACTGGCTCATATAGTCTTTTCTTGTTGGGGTTCTGAGATTGCAGTTCAAGTTGGAGGGATCTCCAAAGAAACTTTGAGGTGATCCTAGACCTGATTTTTGTGTGTGGTTGCCAGTACAGTGTCCACCACAATCTGTTGCCATGATCAGCTTATGAACATGTCGGCCATTGCAAAACAGGTGATTCTTGACTTATAATTACTTGGTATCCAGTTTTTTGACTTTATGATGATGGGATGGTGTTAGATATTCTGTAGAACTCACCCATCAAATTTTGAAATTTGATCTTTGATCTTTCCTGCGTAGCCACATAAAGTATACTACTCCTTCCTATAGTTGGGCCACATGGGAAGAGTCTCCAAGCAGCCAGTCGCCCAGCGATGCAATAAGCATGCTGATGGCTAAAAATGGGGTGGGGATTCTTCCTCTCTGCCAAGGCACCTTAGAGAAAGCTGATGCAAAGGAACAGGTTTACACAAGTGGCCATTTAATGGGACTAAAATACTTCAATCCTGAATATGTTCTCCCCCACTTGAAAGTCAACAGGGCCATTCAAGGGAAAAAGTTAAGTTACAAGGGGCTTAGTGCTCATGTCATAAAAGTGAAGTCTACTTTTATGTGAAATTTGTCTATGTATCTGCATTTTTATCCCCCTTTTCCCTCCTGGTCGTTAGGGATTTCTCCTGTGCCTGGGACATACTTTTCTGTTCTTCTGCATCCTTGCAATGAGCTTCTGAAATTCTTAGACTTGCTTCAACAACCGTATTGATTAGTCGCAAGATCAGCAACTGTCTTGTTAATTAGAATATGAATTGAAAAAAAAATCTACCTTTGTTTTACAATTGTAAGTGTATAAGTGTGTGGTTAGCATTGATTCCCCAAAATCAGAATGTGTGAGGTCGGAATGGGGCGGCTACGTAATCAAAGCTGTCTGGCAATTTGATGATGCCTCCCCAGGTTTCTCAGGTTTCATGTCTCTATTTTCCTGGCTTCTTTCCTCACGTGCTGGACGAAGCATGTGCCTTCAGGGACAAGGTGCATCTTGGTATAGAAGCATCAGTATAGTAGCATTTGGGGTAGAATTACGTTTGGAGGTGTGCAAAGACTTCCAGTTTACACATATCTACACAAGTTGCCTCATTTCCTCACTTCACTTTCCTCCCTCCCTCGAGAACATTTTACAAAAGAAGAGTTTCAGCCACCTGGGAAACAAAGTCCCATTACAAATTTCCCTAAAGCAGATGCATAAAATCATTAGGACCCAGTTTCCCAGCTTCCCATTGTCAACTCAAGGAATACTTGCTCTTCCTCTAATATTTCCACTCAAGCACTTAGGAAAAGGAATTCACTAAACTGAAGATGTTGTACCGATTCCTTTTCTCCTGAAAAAACTCCAGCAGTACTTGATATGTAAATGCCACCAGATTTCCCGACGCCCGCTTTTCCAACACACAACGCATGAAAATGCAGGTCAGTTGAAGAAGATCCATAGCGCCATCTACACCTCCATGAACCTGGTAATTCAGCCAAGCCTACAACTCCCTTTGTGATGAAAGCTGTTTGTCTTCACCGGCCTGATGCCATAGACTGCCTTTCTGAGCACTGTGCAGTAGGCCCAAGTATGGCCCAAGTAGGGCTTCTGCAGCAAGCCTTCAAATATGTTAGGAGGTTTTCTGTAATACTCATATCAACTGTATTTTTCACTGAATTTCTAAAATTTAATAATTTATTGACTATGAAAGGGCTTAGTAAATCAATCTATACGCTTTCATAGAAATTCACACATTAGGAGTGCAGTGTGTTCTCTGAGTGCCTTGTTCTCAACAGTTACTTTGAGATTCATATTTATTGCTGCATCAAAAAAAAATCCTTTCGTATTGTCACTGTATTGTCTCATGTTTTTCTTTAAATTGGAGTTGCCCCCTTCCAACCCCCAACTCATGCAGTGCTTTGAATGCCCATGCTAAACTATCAAGTCCTGATCTCCTAGCTACCTGACGTCGGTTGACTCACTGACTTGAGGGAGTTGTAGAATTGGTACTTCAAGATTCTAACGGCTGTATTCATGAAGTTCATTGGCTGTAATAGACAATATCTTTGTTGCTAGCATGGATGGTCTCAAGGAATTTTATTTAGGAATGTTCTATATCTAGGTCAGAGAACAACTACCGCTTGTTGTAACATCTGAGCTGACTGATGAAAACCTGTTATCAGAAAAGCTCAGTCGGTTCTTTCCTAGACTTAGTGCAGAAATAAAAAGCTGGGAATTGGTTGCAGACAAGTTTTATTTGCAACGTGATCAGGTGAACATGAGAAGAAGGCGGAAGGAAAAAGAACCCTCCAGGAGAGAGCCAGGAGGTGGGGTGCCTCTTGACAGGAGAGATGGAGAGACACCAAAGGGTTGAGGAAGGCCCTTGGGATTTTAAGTGTTCCCTGATCTCCCCTGGGCTGGGAAAACCTTCACCATTGGTGGTCTGTTCAAGCAAAAAAAAATCAGCATATGAAAGAATTATTTGTGCCCTTCATGTTTAGTACAGCTCAATCGGTAATAGCTAAGATACAGAATCTTCCTAGATGTTTATCAACTGATGATTGTATGAAGAAAATGTGATATACATATATATACATATATATATGATAGGGTAGTACTCAGTCTGAAAATTAGAATGGAATCCTGTTTTTTTTTTTTTCAACAGAATAGATTCATCTGAAAGTGGCTATGCTAGTAAAAAAGCCAGTCTCAAAAATAGAACTATTATTATGCATTCTGATTTATGGTAAGTAACATATATAGCACATAAAAGGTAATACAGGTGAAATTGACGTTTTGAAATTTGATTATAGCTTGTAACAATTGTTTACAATCTTGGGCCCGGCGCAGTGGCGCAAGGAGTTAAGGTCCTCATCTTGCATGCCCAGGATCCCATATGGGCGCCGGTTCTAATCCCGCCAGCCCCGCTTCCCTTCCAGCTCCCTGCCTGTGGCCCAGGAAAGCAGTCCAGGACGGCCCAAAGCTTTGGGACCCTGCAGCCCATGTGTGGCCTGGAAGAGTCCAGACGGCCCAAGCATTGACCTGACCCATGTGGGAGGCCCGAAGAGGCTCCTGGCTTCGGTTGGCATTAGCATCGGCCCATTGCGCTCACTTGGGGAGTGAATCATCTGACGGAAGATCTTCCTCTCTGTCTCTCCTCTCTGTATATCCGCCTTTCCAATAAAAAGAATAATAAAAATAAATCTTTAAAAAAAAAAAACAATTGTTTACAATCTTAAGAACAGTGATTTTTCTACTTACTACTTGTTGAGTTTGTTACGTTGAATTTGTAGATGTTGTAGCCTTAGGTAGCTAGTTCAGGGTCACGGTCTTGGAAGCCACACTTTCACCACTTTCCATGATCTTTTCATCCCACCTGGGATGCTCACCTTTCATCACCTAGAACCTGGGAGGGGGTGATATCGCATTGTTATGTAACCACTCCCGTCTCATGTCCCCATAATGGCCCATGATAGGGAGGGTCTTACTGTCTTGGTTGTGTGATTCCTTCGCTCTGGCACTCCAAGTCTTGGCCTCACCGCTACCTACTCGCAGTCTGGCTTCTGAAGACAGGTTCTGAAGTCAGGTAGTCCTTGAGAATAGTCGCTGTATATCTGTTTTCCTCATCCCCTCTTCACTGCTTTGGTGGAACAGTAAAGATGCTTTGTATTTCTTTTATAATTTCTTTTATAATTCTTTTTATTTTGGGTCATTTTCACATAGTCGATTAGGGTGATAATGGTTAAAAAAAGACCGGAAGGTGACTGAGAGTATTATTTCCATATTGTCTCTCTTTTTTTTTTCCCTTCCTGTATCTGGGGGAAGATGACAGATAAGAGAGAAGCCAACCCAGCCTCCCAAACACCTCTGCATCCTGAAAGGGAGGATGACTACACTGTATCCCATTTAATTCTCATACATGTCAATGGGCACTGCAGCCTAATGCAATCCATCTAGTCCCACTATTCAGTCCACATACTTGCCGGTGGGTTGCCACTCCTCTAATAATACCTGTCTCAGTCCTTTTTCTCATGCTCACCAGTTTGAGTGGAAACCCAAGAGGGAGATGCCCACTGTTTCCCAGCTGGGCCCACTCCTGGATCCTACACTCTCCAGGTGGTTCTTCAGTTTAACTTGACCAAATTTGCCCTTGTGCCAGCATCTGCCAGCTGATGCTGCAGCAAAGCCAAACCGACCCACACCCACTGTGGCTTACACACACACTAGGACGATAAGTAAACCCAGCCTGGCATGCCCCTGATGCAGCTCACATGAGGCCAACAGGTGTTGTAGCCATGCCAAACCTGGTCTGTCCCCATCCTAACTCATGCACTCCAGCAGGAGTGGTGGTAGATCATGGGAGCCCCATGCAGCCCCTCTACCACGTTTATGCAATCCTTAACCACTTGCGCCACCGTGCCGGGCCCGTGGTTTATGCAATCCTTCCCTGGGTCTCACTTGTGCTGCTTGGGTGCTGAGGCTCAGTATGGAATAGCCTGCCTCACTCGGTATTTGCCATTGGTGCTACAATGTTCCCAGGCTTGGACCACTCCCAATTCCAGCTGATACTGGTGGGGGCTACAGTCTAGCCCAGCACTGCCAGCCAGCCAAGAGTCCTGACCCTCCTGTGAACTGGCCCAACCTGGCCAAAACCTCACTCCTGGCGCTCAGATTTGCCAGCAAGTGCTATGAACTGGCCCAGACTAGTTGTCCCCCAACCCATGCCAAATGTTTTCAAGGAAGAAGAAAAATGGCTCAGGCTGTAATTGAAAATTTGATTGTTTTTTGGTTTTATGCAATTACTGCTTTCCTGAGTGTAAACTCTATTTGAGCAGATCTCTTTTGGTGGAAGCAATCATCATTGAATCACAGGCAAGTGCAACTTGACAATTAACTGAGGCTTTTCTGATTCAATTTCTGAAGCTCTGTTATATGTGCTACTCTGATTAACTACAAGTGGAAAATCTTGTTATGAATGACCATGTCAAGCATGAAAAAAATGGTCCTTTCATACAGCCTCAGTTTTTTTCATATATAAAAATTTTTATTTTTGGCTTGTTTTTTCAGTACCTGGCTCCATAACAAAAGTTAATTATCAATAGTATCTTCATGGTTATATCATTCCTTTCAGTGTTTGCTTATTCTTGCATTATTCTGGAGCATTGCAACTGAAAACTGTACAGCAAATATATAGGAATATGCATACAGAATCTCAACTGTCATTTATTTATTTTCAAGAGATGTTTTGTTAGGGTGATGTCTTTTTCTAAATTGGAATAATACAGTGAAAAGTGAACTCTGCAAAGATTATATATCTTTTAGATATACATTGGACCAATGTTAAGAGAAAGAGTTTCAGTAGTTTTTGTTCTCTCTTTCCTTATTTAAATGACCAAGATTTTAAGCTAGATGCATCGTCACTAATTCTAAAGGCTACATTCCTACCTTTCCATTAAAAGAGTGGAAGAGTCTCAAGGAAATCTCTTTGAGATGAAGATTTACATGTAAGAAATTGATTGCAAAATTTTTAGCATTGCAGACCATGGACAGATAAGAAAATAGAATTAAAAAAAATGTTTCACAGCAGTAACAACAAACCTTTGTGAATATGAAAGGGAAACCTTGGATCTGCACTGAATTGTGCAAAGTTTTCTTATTTGAGGACAAGTGTACTAGGCTTTTAACTGCCTGAATTATCACTTGATGATAAGGAGGCAAGACCTCGATTCAACTCTTGTCACCTCCTGACAGTCTATGCTCTCCTAAGGGGAGGCTGGCCAAAAGACAAGAGCAGAGACATGCACACTCTGTGAAAGTTCCCGGCCATTAACATGCCCACAGCTGACAAGAAATGAAAGCTCCAGTAATGAAAGGGTAGCATGCCAGCAGTGAGATATCTAAGAGGTCCTCCTAACCATGGCTCTAGCTAACTACTGAATTGGTCATCTGTTTTGGAGGGTCTGGGATGAGTGACATGTGACAGTACCAGTGAATGCCATTGCTAAGATAGATGTGGTTGTACTTTCCCCGCTGTAAAGTAGTTCTTCTTGCTCATTGAAAATTCACACTGAATAAATCCTGGTCTGGAAAGGTCCTTGAATAGATGTGGTTACTGAAGCACCAAGAGCAAGATGGAAAAGCAAAACTTTATTCCCTAAGTGGAATTTGTTTAAGATGTCTCACTGTTCCATCCAGTTTGTAAGGTGCTCATTATCAGTAAATCAACTCTGTTCTCTTAAGGAAAACATATATTTAAGCCAATAATAGTTGGGTGTTGAATAATTCAAGGAATAATCAATACTCAGCCTACTACTCACCCAGAAGAAGACATAGTCTTGATTTTATTATTGGTTCCGGGTCCGAGAAACCAATTTTTTATTTTATCATCTGAGTCATTAACAAGAAAATGTATTTCACTATTTCCCAGTTCGTAATTTTTTTGTTGTCTTGAAGAAAATCAAAAGCAAACATTAGAGTGTGGTGAAGTAAATTTCTGAACTGGTACAGCAGCATGGTGCCTAAAGCCCTTGCCTTTTCTTGCACCAGGATCAACATATGAGTACCAGATCCAATCCTGGTGGCCCTGCTTCTCATCCAGCTATCTGCTTGTGGACAGGGAATGCAGTCCAGGACAACCTAAAGCCTTGAGACACTGCACCCCTGTAAGAGACCCAGAAGATGCTCCTGGCTTCTGATTGGCTCAGCTGTAGGTGTTGTGGCCACTTGGGGAGCGAATCCAAGGACAGAAGATCTTCTTCTCTGTCTCTCCTCCTTTCTGTATATCTGCCTTTGCAATAATAGATAAATTATTCTAAAATCCTAAAATAAAATTAGAGAAGTGCAGTTCTATGTTTATTATTCCTTTTCTTTCCTTTCCTTTCCAAAAATTAGGTAACTGATCAAAAGTCATGAGTAATAATGAGTCAAAAATTGAGAGGGAACATTTTGTACCTAATTGGTTGAAGACGATGGAAACAGAAAAATAACTATAGTTGATAAAAAATAAATTTTCAAATCAGAAGTTTTCTTTTAGTTATCTTTTATTTAGAATATAGAATATTTACAATATATAAAAATTCATAGAAGTGTACTATTATTTCAAATGTACTAAATGCATATTTTAATTTTTTCTCTTGTAGTTTCAAATACAGTAAACAATGAAAAATGTAATGAAAAGGTATTTGTATTCTTCAAAATATTTTTAAAGACATGTTTATCTAAAAGGCAATGTGATACATAAAGAAGAAGAGAAAATGAAAACAGAAAGGCCCCTTGTATTGTTTCATTCCCCAAATGCCTAAAACAGCCAGCACATGACCAGACCAACCCCAAAGTCAGAAACTCAATCCAGCTCTTCCAGTTGGGTGAAATGAATCAAGTATTTGGGCAACGTTATGCTATATATCCTATATGTATTATCAGGAAAGTGCACAGGATGCTGACAAAGTAGGGAATGGACAGGCCTCCCATATGGGATAAGGATGTTACACTAAGCAGTTCAACCTGCTGTTTAATAGCATTATCCCTCTCAATAATTTTTAAACTTGAAAACATTTTGAAATAATCTTATTTGTGAATTACTAGGTATAACAATAGCAACAAAACTATCATTTAGACTCAGCTGCAGTTACTGTGTATGTTGCCTAGATACACAAGAGCAGTGATGGTTTAGCAAACGTCAGTTTCTGTCCACAGAGAGAAAGTGAGGTAGAGAAATTTAAAATTTGTTAAGAGGGTGGTTGAATAGGAAAGAGAATCAAGCCAAATAAAGAGAAAGCAACAGGATATAATTTTGTGGACAGGGGAGACTGGAGATGAGAGGTTCCACCAAGGCTGAAGACGTGGAATACTACAAAGCCAGGAACTGAAGATGTGAATGTTGTGACCAATGGTTACTCTTCCACATTAGAGTTTGCAAATTTCCAAAAAAGGTCAAGTGTTGAAAGTGACTGACTACAGAAGAGTCAAATCCATGGAAATGAACCTGAGGAGAAAGGGTTATTGCCTGGGTCCTGATTCCAGACATGGCTTTGTAGGTGAAGCAAGGGAGATCAGCAATATATAAGAACAAAGAGGAACATAAAATGGACCAAAAGTTGGGGAACAAAGGACAGCAAAAAAATGAGGGAAGTTATGGTTCGTCTGATTTAAGGAAAGAGCTATTGGATATTCTTATTTGGATTAAAAATAGTATAGTAAGCAGCATCCCTTTAAAGTGCCAAGGGAGCTATGGTATTCTCAGGAATCATCACTGTCTTCAGAAGAGAGCTTCAAGTGTCTGAGGGGCATCAACAAGCTGGAAATGCCAATGGTTAACAAAAGGATGAGTAGGCCCTCAGTGTGGCATTGAAGCTTTATAGAGAAGTGAACATATGTGGGTTCATGTCTGAGCAGAATTTGACTCCCTAATTCATGAAGTGCTATGCTAATGTTGATGGATTAAAGTCGAGCAGACCCCATGTGATTGCACAATGGCTAAATCCTCATCTCGGGAGCACTGGGATTCCATATGGTTGCCCAATCATGTTCTGGCTGTTCCACTTCCCATCCAGCTTTCTGCTTGTGCCTGGGCAAGCAGCAGAGGATGAATCAAAGCTTTGGACCCTGCACCAAGATGGGAGACCCAGATGGTGCTTCTAGCTCCTGATTTTGGGCTGGCTCAGCTCCAGCAGTTTTAGCCACTTGGGGAGCGATCCAGCAGATGGAAGATCTTTCTTCTCTAGCTCTCCTTCTCTCTTTAAATCTGTCTTTCCAATATTAAAAAAAAAAATGCTTAAAAGAAACCCAGGATGTTCTGTAAATTGATATTGTTCTGTAAAAAATGATCAATGAATCAAGATATTCACATTTTGAATATTGACAAAACATGATGTCAGTGTGAATCAAGTTTGCTCTAGTAGCAGCATGATATTTATTCTATGTATTCTGACCACTTACCCTTATACCTCCACATATGAAAATCACATATATATATAAAACATAAAAAATGCATGATATGTATATAAAAATATATAAATATATACATATTATTACCCTGTTCTTTCTTTACCCTTTGACATTCATTTTGGTCCTATTTCCTAAAATGATGGTTTGGGGCATTCTAAATTGTGATCAGAACCTTTTCTGACAAACACAACACTCTCAGCAGAATAACCAACTTTGTTTTCTGAGATGAACAAAGAACAATCTGAAGCCTTAGAGGGAGTGAAAGGAGTTGATGATACATATTACAATTACCATGGAAACAGCACACAAAAAATCATCATTTCAGAATGCTCAGAAATTGCACAAATATTTTATTTAGTACATCTGCAAGATCAAGTCACTGTGCTGGATTTGATTTCTTCTAAACAAAAGATCCAATTAAATGAGAGATGTACAGTAGGTGAGAGATGTACAGCAGGCATCATTATTCCACAACCTTAAGTACTATTTCAGGGAAACAACAGGACACTGCATTGGGACACAGTGGTGAAGCTGCTGCCTTAACGCACAACTCTGATGTGGGTGCCAGCTGTTCCACTTTAGTTCCAGCCACCTGCAGATGTGCCTGAGAAAGCAGCAATGGAAGTCCAAACAACATGTGCACCTGTTACCCGCATGGAAGGCTCAGAAGAGATTCCTGGATCTTGGCTTTAGCATGATGTAGCCCTGGCCATTGTGAGCCTTTTGGGGAGTGAACAAATAGAAAATTCTCCTTCTCTTTTCTCTCTCTCCACCCCTCGCCTAACTCTGAATTTCAAATAAATATATAAGCCTTAAAAAATCAGAAAACAGAGATTAGTCCATAAACATTACCTGGAGACATTTGGAAAATTTCATTATTAATTAAAATATACTTTGCAGTTAAACAGACATCTTTTCTGCATAGGTTTAGCATATAAAGATTAATTTTAATTGAACTTATTCCTAATTTTGTCAATCAGTTGGTTTATGTTACACAGGTTATAAAATAAAACCTAGACCTAGCAACATGTATTTGCATAACATCTGCATAACAAACAAATAAAAATTACTCCGATCATTCTCTGTGAAATGTGGGGTTCTTAGCCAAGCTCCCAGAGGAACATCCTTTCCCTGGAGTAAGTAAATTGCCTCTTCAATCTCAGTTTTACTGTTTAATATGCGGTGCTGAATCTTGTGGAATCGCTATATGCTTTCTAAAGTTCCCACCTGCTACATTTATTTAATCACAATTTGCTGAAATACTGTGGCAGCCAGGGACAGGAAGGTTGGCTGAGGTCAGATTTGTGGTCATTCCCAGTTGGTATCCAGAATGAGAGAGTTGGTGTGTCCCATAGACAGGGACATTTCACACCAGGAGTTAGGAGCAGAGGGCACTTCAGAGGAGGATAATTTGAGACATCTGGACTGATCTGGCTGTAAGTCAGGCACATGTTGATGGCCTGGAAAAGGATGCATAAGGTCACAGAGAACATTCCTCTATCCATGACCCTAAACTAAGGCAAATTGTTTCACAAAAGCTTAATAAAAACTCACGCGCTTTTTCCTGATTTTAAAAATCAAATGGAATTCTTAGAAATGTGCACACTTACAGTGACGCTAATTGTATGGAACACTGATTTTGTGACTCTTTCAGAACTCCCACTGGGTGGTTTTCTTAGCAGTAGGTAACATGTAAGGGCGAAGGAGGTCACTCTAAGCCTTAATGTGCATCATGCTGAGTTAATGATGCCTTGTGAGCATTGCCCAACAGTGAAGTCCGTTGAGCAATTTGAATCTTTTGAATTTCATATATTTTTCCTCCACCTGGATTATCATCAATTTATAGATAATATTCCAGGGATCAGGTAATTAGATGTAAGACTTTAATTTATACATACAGTTGACACCATAATATTTCAGCAAAAAAAAATCTTTCACTATTCCAGTTTATTTTCTTTCATTTTGCTTATAGGTCTCTTTTTTGTTTAGCCAAGAAAAAATCTGAATGCAAATCACAGTGATTTGTTTGAGAAAAAGTTTGCAAACCTTCATTTATAACATCAACATTATATTTACTTTCAGTTAATGGGAAAGTATACATCCATGTGTGTGTGTCAGAAAGAAAAAAATAACTGAATATCGCAGCTAATAATTGTGGTCTCCTGCACATCCTTTGCACCTTGCCATCTATAAACAGTAAGCATTTTAGCAATTTGTAAGCTATGAGTGACCACTGCACAGGAAAATGTGAACCAAATAGAAGGCAAATGCGAAGTTGAGTAGAAAGAAGACACGTTTTTCCAACATTCTACTATTCTTTAAATTTAGTATCACAAGATGATTGGTTTGTGATTGAATCATGAGCCATTATGATGTAAGCAATCAGTGATTTCCCATAAAGATGAGCTTTGTTAACTTTATAAATGTCAAGAGAAGCTAATCTACATTTCTTGATATTTCTACCCTGCTCTAATTTTGTTCTTAGATATACATGTCAGTATTGAAAAAATGTTGTGATGTGTGTTTATGCAAGGGTTGAAATTTAGGGGAAAAAATGAATTGTGAATGCCAAATAAATGGATTTGATAAAGCAACATTTTCCCCATGTTAACAGTAGCAAATGAAATAGGTACAAAGAAATAGGTAACAGATGCAAGAAAGATTTAAAAGTTGTTTTAATCGAGCTTGGTTGCTTTTGTCAGCTTTGTGACTTAGCCCTTCATAATCACTCATTACCATCAGAGGAAAAATTCTATTTGTCGTGTTTTGTTAAATTTTTGCGTGGTAATTTTCACCTGTTTGGTGTAACATTGCCGATATTGTGATTCTTCATGTTTAGAAACCCATTCGATGAAACATCCCTTCTTCAGAGAATTTCAAATGTAACGAGTTGTGCCTTGTTAGTGCTCTCCAGTGATGTGTTGCCCTAATACATCACTTTTGAAAGCTGTCTCTTTAATGATATATTAATGTAATGTATCATCAGGCTGAGGCAGAAGAAAGATAGATTACTGCAAATATGGGGTTCTCTATGGAACAAAAGATTTTTATGGCAGATTAATTTTAATTATAGAAGGAAAGAAGCCTGTTTCTGATAAAATTGCATTAACTCTTCTGTATCTGTGTATATTTGGAAAATTAAATTTATTTGGGGTATTGAATTGGGAGCAAAAATAATATAAATGATATAAAACTGGGGTTTTTTTTGCTACTCAGATTTGAAAAGATACCCTTAGGCCATTTTTTCCAATATCTTTTCTTGATCAAGTACTTTAATTGAATCACATTTTAAAAGACACACACTTCATGTACTTACAAAATGATTTAATGTTCTTTTTATTCCTTGTTTCTCATAAATGACAAAATCACTAGCCTACCTGTTGAGTGTTTACCTGCTACAGGAGAACGCCCATCAGCTTGTCTTTTCAGTAGGAATCAGGCACGGTTTGGGCATCTCTGATAGAACGGTTCATTTAACTCCTCTGATTCTCAATCCCCTTCTTTTCTGGAGGCACAGAAGTAAATATATCTTAATATCCCATAATTTCTAAAAGCTTTCACTGCTGTCATCTTTTAAGTATATATGTATTTACAGCAAGAGAGACGAGAGACAGGATAACAGAGACCATCCATCCTCTGGTTAAGTATCCAAATGATGTGACTGGGCCAGGCTCCGCTAGTTGCCCCAGTAAGAGTGCTCACTCACGTGGATCGTCATCTGTTTTTCCTCAGGCAACTTGAAAGGAGTTGGAAAGAAAGCAGAATAGCCAGTTTCACTGTTGCGCCAATATAGGAAGATGACATAGGAGACTCTGATTTTTTAAATATTTATTTTATTTTTATTAGAAAGGCAGATATACAGAGAGGAGGACAGACAGAGAGGAAGATTTTCCATCCATTGATTCATTCCCCAAGTGGCCGCATGGGCCAGAGCTGAGCTGATCCAAAGCCAGGAGCCAGGTGAATCTTCTGGGTCACCCACACAGGTGTAGTGTCCCAAAGCCTTGAGCCATCCTCGACTGCTTTCCCAGGCCACAAGCAGGGAGCCAAATGGAAGGTGGGGCTGCTGGGATTCGAACCGGCAGCCATATAGGATCCCAGTTTGTGCAAGACAAAGACCTGAGCCACTAGGCCACCGAGTGGGGCCTGGGACTAGGATTTAAACCTCTTATGCATTTTAGACTGTGTTTTTGTATAAACTACTATGCCAGTAATTCCTTTGGTTTTTAAGATCATAAATAACTAGGCAGCCTCCACCACCATGTTCTACCTAAGTTTCTTGGCTTGCTACATGTCCTATTTATTTTTTAAGAGTTCCTTGTCCAGTCAATTCAATCAAAATCCTTACTTATTTTCTCTCAAGGTTCTTCTATTTTTAAGCAATTAGTATACTGTTATAGATCTTTGTTAAATTTCTTTCAAATCATTTTTATACAATTTATTCTAGACTCATTTCCAAGTGGGCTTATATGAGGAGTTCTGGGTTTAGATTCTCAATCTAGTGCTGAACTGTTTTTGAGAACTTAAAAATCACTCATTATGTAGCTAATTAGAAACTGATTTGAAAGGAGTGAAAGAAAAATATCTTATTTAAAAATGTGTTTTTTTTTCTTATTTTTAATATGATTCTACCTGGAACAAACGCATATCTACAGGAAGTTTCAAAAAAATCCTTATTTCTAGTCTAGTTAATTAGTAAGATCAAGCTTATTTTCTATTTTTGTGGAGAGCTATGCAGTTGGGTCGGATGGCATGGGTCTGTAATGAGCACTGCTCCTCAGTTAGCAAGGCTGCGAGGGGTTTCTGCCTGTGTGGCAAGGCCCGGCAGAATGTCCCTGGTCACCTCATTGCTGGTCACCCCATTGCATGGACACTCAACCACTTTTATGATGTTTCATAGAATTCTCCTGAGGGTGTTGTTGTTGTTTTTCTGCAAATGTGAAACAATTCCTGTAACTGGTATAACATCTCAAACCGATCAATCATGTTATGACAAAAACATCTTTAGTAAGGCAATGGCACACAGCTAAAAGCATACAATAGTACAATTGAGCCCACAATGTCTCCAAACATCCTGTTATGTGCTCAGCTTTGTTCTGAAGTTTGTCCTAATATAAGGCTTGATAATATCTTGGAACAGATGGCAATCATGGAGGTACAAAGAGTTTATTTACCATGCGCCTTGAACTGTTAACAACACATGATGTGACGCATTTTGATTTCTCAACAGGGAAAGCAGAAAGCACATAGGGCATCTTCTAAAGGGAGACAAATGTGAACCCCTCCAAAAATGGCTTAAAATCTCAACCTTATATTGACACTTATATTTAGGGAAAGAAAACAGTTTATAAAGATAAAAGGATGTTTCTTGTAAAGGCCCTCTGAAGGTTGGCTGAGTTGCCCTGATCCCTTTCACTGCCCTTTAACAAAATAACAAAATATTGAATCAGCACTAGGTGAAGGTGGTGGTAATTAATGCATGATAGATTATAAGATTTAAGGAAGAATCTGTTATATGCTTTTATAAATTCCTTTCATTTATGATCTTTTCTTTTAATTGTATGCTCTTGGTATTTTAAGTAATATTAGTCAGTTTATGCTTAGTGAAAATTGATTTTGAATATAAGTAAACCACTTGTACTTATCTGACCGCATGTGCTGTCAACTGTGGAGCTCCTGGCTTCAGCCAGGTCACTGCAGGTTTGAATGAGTAATAGCTTGCTGAAAATATTTTCTCTGAAGTAAAATAATGATAATTTTTTAGGATTGATTTTGTAATCATTCTTTTATAATGAAGTAAAAATGAAGCAATTGGATGTTGTGCAAAAGCTTGTGATGACTTGTGTATAAATAAAGATGGCAACTTTTCTGAGTTGTCCATTATGAGCATCATGCTATAGTGGTCCACGTGTTATCTCTTCTTATCGTCTCGCCAATCAACATACTTTAATGCTTAAGTATTATTATTATTAATATTATTATTTTGTATAATGATTTTTACACAGTTGCTTAGTGTGCAAATTGTCATGGGCTACAGGAACGTGGACAAGACCATTATTTCCACATTCTCCTTTTCCCTTCCTCTAACAGGGGGAAGGTGGGAGATAAAGCGAGAAGCCCCATCCAGCCTCCCACCCATCCCAGTGTCCCTGATGTAGGGCATACACCAAGGGCACTGCTCAAGTGTTTTTAATAGTTCAACAGTTCTGAATTGCTGCCAATCTCACCATTTGAAGCACAATGAAATCTCTCCAGACTCCTCTGGCTGACATAGTCCACTTTTGAGTCCCTGTTTGCCTAGATTTTCACTGCCAACATGTGGTTGTGGTAGTTGATCAATTTGTTCTGTACTCCATCCTTTGCTGTGGTAGCGGATGTCCTCTATAGGCTCAAATTTATTGTTATATCCTCCATATGCACCTGGGTATGCTGTCCACTGCTCCATCTGAGCCTCTGAGGAGGCTCAACTTTGACACTTGTACTCCATGGTCAGACCATGGAACCTGCACTTCTCTTCATGATTGGGGTTCTGAGTCCAGCAGTTCAGTTGGGGGGATCCCCAAAGAAACTTCATCTGAGGTCATCCCAGTCCTAATTCTCATGTGTGCTTGCCAGTACAGGGTCTGGTGAAGCCCATAACACCAAGTAGCCTATGCACATTTTGATGGTTACAATTGCCGGGTTAGTTCTGTTTCCAGCCCCGCTTTCTACACAAAACAATAGGTGCTGCAGTCCAGCCTGATTCTGTCCACCACACATGAGGCCCTCACACATACCAGTGGCAGTTGGAGCCTAGTTGAAACAACCCACAACAACCCCCACCAGTCCCTTCCACTGCCCAGGTTCCCGTGCCTGACTGTATGTACTGTAGACTAGTCCATTCTGTCCCACATCTCATTCAGCTCTCATACATGTCAACTGGCATTGAACTAGGGTTCAACCCAACCGGCCCCACTATCCAGCCCAAGCACTTGCTGGTGGGTGCCACTCTGTGTAATGATGCCTACCCAAGTCCTGGTTCTCGTACTTACAAGTTGGAGTGGCAACACAAGAGGAAAGTGCCCACTGTTTCCCTACTGGGCTCACTCCCACTCTTGGATCCTGCACTCTCCAGATGGTTCTGAAGTTTAATTTGACCGAATTTGCCCCCATGCCAGAATCTGCCTGCTGATGTTGAAGGAAATCTAACCAACCCATACCCACTCTAACTTATGTTAGTACCAGTAGGAACAGTTAACCCATCCTGGCTTTTCCCTGATCCAGAACACAGATGTTTTAGCCATGCCCATTCTGGTCTGCCCCCATCTTACCTTTCATATTCTCCAATGGGAGTGATGGTCCAGCAGGGGAGCCCCATTCTCCCACCTACCAGTTTTGTCTCCTTCCCCACCCAGCTTCTGACATGTGCTGGTTGTGTCCTATAGCCTTGTCTGGCATGGCCCACAACCCAACCAGGGCCCAGATGCACTCCATTGTGGTGCTTGAGTTTGTTAGCAGGTGATGTGAACTGGCCCAGCTGGGTCACCCCCAGCCTGTGCCAAATATATACCGGTGGGTACCTGTGAAGTGGCATTGTGACCCTAAATGATCAGCAAGCACATGATTACAATTGATAGGATAAGATTTGTATGAAAACAACTGAGTGGGTTCCATCCATATAGCTAAGTAGATATCATGTGTATGAGAACAGCTGAGTGGACAGCATATGAATGAAAACATTTGGTGGGATATACAAAATAAAAGGAGTTCCAAACAAAAGTATAGAAATAGTTGATGAGTTTTGTTGATAAGCTCAATGCCTCCTCCCTTACCCCATATGACCCTCAGTGTATAAAGTCTGATGCCACTAATAAACTTCAGCTTTTGACCACCACTTGGAGTTCATGTGTCTTATTATAGGCTCTGTGTACCAGGTCTATCGCTGCAGGGCAGTGACAGGTACCATTGCCCTGGACTACTACTCCCTGTTGTGATTGTTGCTCTCACCTTCAGGGACTGTGTCCCAACAGTGAAATTCCCCAAACTCCTCGGTTAGAACTTTTCCCGGTACCAGATGTTGCACACACTAGTGGTTCCTTAGGCCAGCCTTATTCAGTCTACCTCCTGTGCTAGCAGAAACAATGGCTTTTCCTGACCAGGCTTCAACCTAAACCAATTTTTCTTTTTGTGTGTCTCAGCTCAGCCAAGCCTGGTCCACATGCAGCACAAGTCAGCTCAGACTCAACAAGCACATCAACCTAGCCCAGCCTATCCTATACCTACCCTGGTCCTCATGAGCACCAGTTGGTGCTGGAGTCTAGCCAAGTCTGGCACACCCAACCCCAGTCGACACTTGTGCTGAGGAATACTGCAGTCATATCCAGACCAGACCACAGTTCCCTACCCCTGCCCCCATACTCACCAGTGGGAACCACAAGCCAGCCATGGTGCCCCCTTACATACCCAATCAGGCCTGTTCTAATCCATAGAACTTGTGCATGCCATTGTTGTATTGACCCAGCTTGGCATAGTCCCTCACCTATCATGACATTCATCTTTGGATGCTCTCTGACTCAGCATAATCCCAATCCTGACTAACTGGTCTGTCCCCTTCAAAAACTGACTCACACATTAGCCAACAGTTCAAGCTACTTTGTTCAGCTTGCTCAACACCCAGGTCTAGACCATGTGCTTGACAGAGGGAGTTATAACCCAATAGGGGACTTTCCCAAGCTTCCCTATTGACCAAGACCCAGGTTTCACACATGCCAGTGGGTGCTAGGCCCTTAGCTGGCATAGTCTGCACCTCCATCTTGGCCTGGTATAAGCTTGTGAATGTTGAGGCCTGGCCCACCCCCACACCCTGTTTTAGGATGCACATGTGAGTTGCTGCAGCCTGGATCTGCCCAGACTGTTTTTGGTTCCTTTACCCATAGAGATGGTCATACCTCACTCAGCCCATCACCACCCCAACTCTTGAGCTAACCAGCAGGACTTATATTTCCACAGGGCCCACATATTCTCCACAGAATCTCCCCACACCCCAGACCTGGTTCTCTCGTGTAATGATTAGTGTCATAGTCCTGCCAAATGTGACTCATTCCCTGTTCCAACAATCAGTCAGGTACTGGGATCTAGCCCTGCTCCCAGACCCATCCTTCTCATGCACTGGCCTGTGGTGGTCAGCAATGTTCCATGATAACAAACTCTACTCAGGACATAATTGTAGTCTGGTGGATTAGTCTGACCCATGCAGATCCTACAGACTCTCCTCCAATGCACCAGGACTGAGTCTCCTCTTTTACCTACAAATACAGTGACCATGTTGTTGGGAGTCCCTCAGGGTTTATTTTTCATCTTCATGCAAGTAGCCTTATCCATGGATGTTCCTAGGCAGCAATTCCACAAGCCCCCAAACCCAGGACTCGCTCACGTTGTAGCACCTGTGGCTGTAGCTAAGGCCCTAAGCATTGACTCCAACCTAGCTCAGGTACCCCCAGCAGCTACCAGGCTGCTGGAAACTCCCACCACCCAAGCCTCCAAGTCCAATCAAGCTCAATTTTAAATTGAATAAACATTCTCTTAAATAAACTCTAAAAATAGATTACAATTTGCACTGAAACTATACTATCTACAGTTTTTGAACATCTTTTTTCCCAATTGCTAAGCTTTCAAATAGAAAATAGGCCCTTCATTTTTCTGCCTTGCAATAATTTGGAAAACTAGAATAGGGTTCTGAGATGTTGGGCTGAGTCTGACCAAGCCCCAGACATCATCTGGGAAGTGAAGATGCAGATGAAAACTTATCCCTCTTTCTTTCCCTGACTCCTCCTCTCTTCTCCCCTATGTATGACACTCTGCCTATCAAATTACTTAATTTTAGTTAAATATTTATTTATTATTTTTCTGGAAAGGCAAGTCAGATTTACCCCGAGAGAGGGAGAGGCATAGGGAAAAATATGTGGCCACTGGTTCACTCTCCAAATGGCCACACTGGCCAGAGCTGAGCCGATCCAAAGTTAGGAGTCAGGATCTTCCGGGTCTCCCGTGTGGTGCAGTATCCCAAGGCTTTGGGCCATCTTCTACTGCTCTCATAGGCCATCATGCATCCTTTTAAAAAGGGTAGTATTCGTGGGCCAGCACCATGACTTAGTAAGCTGAACTTCTGTTTGTTGCACTGAGATTCCATATACATCCCATTTTTGGTCTCAATTGCTTCATGCCTGTTCCAGCTTCCTGTTGGTGGCCTGGGAAGGCAACAGAGGTCCAGGTTTTTTGGCCTCTTCACCCATGTGGAAGATACAGAATAAGCTCTGGGCTATTGTGGTCATTTGGGAAATATACTAATGGATGGTTGATCTCTCCCTTTCTCCTCCTCTTAGTAGCTTTGCTTTGCTAGTGAAAATAAAATAAAATTTTAAAAAATGTGTTATGTTTTCAAGTCAAATGATTCTGGGAGGAAAACTGTAAACATTATTTTTGGCATTATTTTCTCTTTTCCCCAGGTTTCTGTCTTTTAAAACTAGATTTCTGTGAGTTCTAATCTTGTCCAGCAAAGTAATATGTACGTATTAGTGGTTTATTATGAGGCTGATATCAGCACATTGGGTCATACAAATGAGATCCTTTATAAAGAAGTTTATTATCTTAAAATGATCTTCACAGTGATACCGCAATTATCTCAATTTCTTAAATCATATATGCAAATGACCTTAAGCGCAAATGCAATTGTCACAGTGAGAGCAAGAGTTGGGTAGAATAACTAATCTAATAAAAAGGTCTATATTTGTAGAACCTATGGTTTTCTGGAATGGAGTACTTAATTGACATAAAATAATGAAATGTGGTGTTTAAACAAGTAATAAGCTTCTAAATTTAATTTACAATACCCTTTCTATCTTGAATTAAGACGATCTCCCCCTCAGTTATTACCATAAGTTCATTAAAACTTGTATCAACAGTCACATTCACAAAGAAAGGAAAGAATAGAGAGAACGAAGAGACTATTTAATTGTGGTTGAGAGATGAAATAGTCAGAAATTCTGATTAGTGTGGGAGGAATGAATTATGAAATCAGCCCACACCAGCCATCTTTAATCTCTCAATTTTGCATCCATAAATGTTCTGATGTAATCACTGGTAAAACATTAATTAGTATTTATGAACTGATTCATTTTGTGCTTGACCTTTAGTTAATTTTAGTTTGTGAATTCTATTCTTTTGACGTACAAACAGCTTAGCAATACTGATTTCTTTCAATTCAGAAAATCTTATTTAATTAAAATAGCTTCCAGATATTACCCCTGTACATATTGAAGCCACAAATCTTCATAGTGTAAAGTGTATTTATTAATTGTTTGGGAATAAGAAACACTACTTTTAGCAATAATTCAATTTTCATACACACTTCTTTTGAATGTTTCTTGCAGAGCAGAGTAGGATTTTAAAAGGATTTTAAAGCATTTTATATTATCTTTTTAATAGAATTATAAAGCAGAGGATAATGTGGTTGCACAAAAAAGGAAACTCAAGCACAGAGGATTAACATGATATTCATAAATTTAATTTCTAACAGAAAATAGGAAAAATGAATTGTATACATTTATTATTTTAATTAAAATACCTAAGATGAGTTATTTAGGAAATCTTTTATTCTGAATTATGTTTTCAGAGATTCATAGTCAAAGCATCCATGGCCTGCTAATTTTGGCATTTGATGAGATTGTAGGATAGTAGGGGAATGATCATGTGGCAAGCTTAGCATTACAGAAACAGGTGTATGTTGTTTTGATTTTTCCAAAACTCTCAAGATAACTAGTTTCTAAGGGGAATCCCCCAGAGACCTAAAAATGTCTTCCTGAAGGCCAACCTCATAGATACCATAACCCATTGACCATTAACACTAATAACTAAGACATTGATATTACATATCTATAATATTGGGGAAGAGAATCTTGTTCAAGCAATAGTGTATGTCCTATACCTGGCTTTTGGGTATTTGATAAACAGCACCATGTTAACCATGCATTTCAAGAGCAGCTGGAGCAATTCTTTGCATAGGTTACACTGCCCTTCCTATCTATTCATGTCACAGTTTAATTCAGCAGAAATTTTCTATTCCATGTAGGTCAAGTCTTTTAGAGTTTATACATCAGCAGTTAAAAAAAATCTGAATAAGAAAGTTACTTGTTTATACTTGAAAATTTCAAGAAGCAAGATGATGGTTTAAATTGAAGGAGAATCATTAGCCATGGTGAAGAACAAAAGGCAAATTACAGGAAAAGATAGAGGTCTGGCTGATGGCAGAGGGTCTGGAGTCCCCTCAACACAGGGAAGAAACAGCAACGGTGGAGTGGTGCTGCAGTGACCAGATAACCCAGTTGCAGTAGGCAGGTGGAAATCTGATCCAAGCTCCGGTGGCATGAGAGTTCCAGCAGGAGCAGCAGCCAGAGCTTTAAAAAGCAGCAGTCAGATGGGAAAAGGAGTTCACTGGCAGCCCAGGAGGTGAACATGGGTAAAGAACTGCCCATCGTACGGATCTGTTTGAACCATGAGCAGAGACAGAGCCGCAGACTCCAAGAGGTGATACAGAAACAGATTGTATCTCACAGCCCAGATCCTTAATAGTGCCATATTGGGCACCATTTTGTGTGGTGGGGCAAAGATTGTGACTCTCGGATTGCCGGGTAAGGCTCATTTCTGGCTCAGTGCCCTGCATTGATGACACAGGAAAAGCAGTGTCAACTTGCATCCTGTAGGTTCCACCCATGGTGGGTCCATGTGGCTCCCAGATCTAAGAGCAAGTAGCCCCAGAACTCCACAAATGCCATATCAGGTGCTATTTTTTTTGCACTGGGGCACAAGTTGAGTCATGGAAGTAACGACAGTAAGCTGTGCATGTGTTAAACAGGAGCAATCAGGCACCATGTTCACTGAGACAAAGGCTATGGGAACGGAGGGACAAAACTAAGCTGTAGAAGCACTAAAGTAGGAGCAAAATAATTTCCAGCTCAGTTCTTTGCACTGGTCCCCCAAAGAAAACAGTTCTGATATGGCATGCTACATGTTTCACACAAAATAGGTCTGGGTGGCCCCTAGACCTAACGCCCAGCAGGTGTCAATAAGATTAGTAACCCCCAAAACCAAGTTATTTAGGACAGATGGTGTCTCCCCAATCCTGGGCACTGCTTGCAATGGAAATGGGAGAAAGGCTGCATAAATAACAGGATCACTAGAGGTGGAGCGTGGGGTGAGCCAGGAGATGGAGATATGAAGGGAGTCTGTGGTGGAAGCTTAGCACAAGAGCCCAAGCCTTACACTTGATACAGGGTGTGGCACAAAGTAAAAATGAAACAATGAAAAGATATTCCAAGCAAATGGTAAAGTAAAAGGTGGGAATGTAGCTCTTCTTGTTTCAGATGACACAGACTTCGACAGTAAAAAAAAAAAAAAAATGTAAAAGGGATGAAGAAGGGCACACATAATCATCAAAAGATCCATTCAGCAAGAAGATATCACCATAAGAAATGTATATGCACCAAATGCCAGGACACCTTGCTATGTGAAACAAATATTAATTAATTTAAAGGGAGAAATAGAGTCCAATACAGTAGCAGTGGGGGGGCATTAATAACAGATTAACATCAATGGATAGACCAACAAGACAGAAACTCAGCAAGAAAAAAACAGAACTCATCCAGCCTCTAGAGCAAATGGAATTAACTGATACCTACTGAACCTTGCATCCTACAGAGGATGCATTTTTTTTTTATCAGTACCTAGAAATTTCTCCAGAATTGAGCATGCCATAGGCCAAAAAATGAGCCTCACCAATTAAAAAATATATATACTGTGGTTTTTCTTAGAACATCAAAGAGTGAAACTAGAGACCAACAAGTCAAAACACCCAGAAAGACATGCACACACATGGAGACTGAGTAATATGTTACGAAATGAGCAATGGGTTAGAGAGAAAATCAAGGGGGGGATTAAAAAATTACATGAAACAAATGAAGTCATCAACACAACACATCAAAACTTATGGGACACAATTAAGGCAGTGTTAAGAGAGAAGTTCGTAGGAATCAATTCTTATGTTAAGAAATTAGAAAGGCATCAAGCAAATGAGCTAAACTTACGGCTGAAGAAGCTGGAAAAACAACAGCAAAGCAATCCCAAGATTAGCAGAGAAAATAAATAACCAAAATAAGAGAGGAAATAAAACAAACAGAGACCAAAAGAACAATATATAAGATCAATGAATCAAAAAGCTGGTTCTTTCAGAAAATCAACAAAATCAATTTCCTGTTAGCGAAACTAATAAAAAAGAAAAAAAAGGAGGTAAAAGAGTCACAGTAGTAGCATCAGAGACAGAAAAGAAAATATAACAACAACTACCTTGGGCATACTGAGAATTATTAGGAACAATTGCAAGCATCTATATGACAACAAACCAGAAGACCTGGAAGAAAAGGATCGATTTTGGAACACATAAAATCCACCGAAATTAAAACATGTGGCAATTGATACTCTAAACACATGCACAACATGGACTGAAATTGAATCAGTGATTAAAGCCATTACAACCAAGAAAAGCCCTGGACCAAATGTTTCAAGAAGAACTTAACCCAATTCTCCACAAGCTTTTCCAAACAATAGAAACAGAGGCAGTCTTTTCAAACTCTTTCTATGAAGCCAATATCACCTTAATGCCAAAGCCAAACAGACAAAACAGAAAAATAATCACAGGCCAATACCCTTGATGAATATAGATGCAAAGAGCCTCAACAAAATACTAGCTGGCAGGATCCAACGGTATGTTAAGATCATTCTCCTGGACTGGGTGGGATTTATCCCAGGCATGCAAGGATGGTTCAACATTTGCAAAACAATACATGTGATATACCACATGAACAAACTGAGAAATAAAAACCACAGGATCATCTGTATAGATGCAGAGAAGGCATTTTATAAGATCCAACACCACATCATGCTGAAAACCTTAAGCAAAATAGACATGGAAGAAACATGCTATAATTCAATCAAAACAATGTACAAAATACCCAGTGCCAGCATTATACTAAACGGGAAAAGGCTGGAGGGTTTTTTTCTAAGATCTGAAACTAGACAATGATCTGCTCTCATCACTACTTTTCAATATGTCATTGGCAGTTCTTGCAAGAACTATCAGGCCTGAAAAAAAAAAATCAAAGGAATTGGAACAGAAACAAGGAATTGAAATTATCCCTATTTTCAGATGCCATGGTTTTGTACTTAGGAGAACCAAAATACACAGTCAAGGGAATATTGGAACTTTGGCAGGGTAACAGGACACAAAATTACTGAATACTAATTGATGTGCTAATGTACACAAATAACTCTGTGGCTGAGAAATTGTAAGTACAGTACACTTCAAAATAGTGGAGAGCAATCTTAAATATCTAGGAATTAATCTAACCAAATATATGGTAGACCTCTATGATGAAAACTATAAACATTTAAAAAGAGAGATAGAAGAAGACGTTAAAAATGGAGAAAATTACCTTGTTCCTTGATTGGCAGGATGATCATTAAAATATTCATGTTACCAAAAGTAATATATAGATTCAGTACAATCCCAGTCAAAATCCCAACATTCTTCTCAGAAACAGATTATGATACAAAAGTTCATCCGAAAACACAAGAGACCATGAACAGCCAAAGCTCTCTTGAAGAACAAAAATGAAGCTGGAGGAATCACAATTCCAGACCATCACCAGTGTAGTCCCATTTCCTGTGGTCTCTGTTTAAGTTACATCATTCAAAATATATCTTTGATTCCTGAATGATGAATCACAGTTCATGTTTCCACGAGGTTTATTTAACACACATTTCTCTTTAAAGATGCAAAAGCTTTTTTGACTTTAGATGACATTTCAGCATTACATATGTGAGCAACTTTGAGCAGAATTGCCATCAATGAAAAGAAAAATTCCCAAATTCATAAACTTGTCACTAAATAGAACAGACATTTGTTTAAAATGTGAGAACTGAAACAAGATGGCAGATAGTAACCGTCTTTCGACCTTAGTGGAGTACGAGTATGTTTTTCTGTTCACACACAGCTAGAAATCACAATGGCATTGCAAATATTGAATCACAAATTCTAGACTGGTGAATAATGAAAAGTGATTACACATATGTGTGTGCATATATTTGCATACATACATATGTGAGTGAATGTAAAGATCTATGTATGTAGAACTGAAACTCCCTTTTGATTTACCTGAAGTTTTATGTTTAAAGTGTATGTTGATATTAGAGAAGTTATTCATTCCAGTCACATCACCTTTCAATCAGCATAGTAATTTATTCATATTTTATGTAATTGCAGATAAGACTACTTTAAAACATTCATGGAAAATGATGCTAAACTATATTTTTGTGCAATGACTTTAATTTATTTGCACTTTTCCTCAATATGCCATCTTCCATGAGATTTGAAAAAGTCTTTCATACACATGGATTTCATTTTCATTTTGGCTTCAGTTTAAAATTATTTTAAAATTCCGTTTTTCATAAACGTTTTGCAGTCTCCCAAATAGCTGAACCGTTATTCTGAATTTGTAAGATCTGAAAAGTTTTTTTTTTTTTATCATGTCTATTTTATGTAGGGTCTTTTTAAAATTTTTCTTTGCTCTTTTCTCATTTTTTCCTAATTTGCTTTTTTGAAAGATTTGTTTATTTTTATTGCAAAATCAGATATACAGAGAGGAAGAGAGACAGAGAGGAAGATCTTTCATCCGATGATTCCCTCTCCTGTTAGACTCGGGGAGAGTCCAACTCCGTGGAGGGGAGCCGCACCTTCATTGGCAAAACAAGCCAAACGCAGAGGCTGCCATAAGCATGAGGATTTTATTGAGCATTCGCAAATGGGCAACAGAGTCTCTGGAGGCACCCAAGACTCTGCGCGCCCCAAGCAAGTTAAAGCACCTTTTTAAAGGACAAAACCGCAAACTTTGCATAACAACTGGCATTTTTTAATTGTTGACAGTCTGCATTCCTCCTCTTAGGACTAGGTGACCCGGTACTTTCTCAAACTTCTTATCTCTCTGTAACTGTCTCACTTTCTTATTTTTTATATTCTTGCATCGGCCTTGTTGCATTGGCCTTGCTTCCTTATCTTCTCCATTCTTGCAGCTGCCTTGTTCATGTCTGGGAAACTGAAACTTTACTTGTTTCATGAAATGACTTTTCTATACTTATTCTAACATGGCTCTACTCTTGCTCAGCAGAAAGCAATATACAGAAGCAAAATCAAGCGGTTATTCTAAACTCTTACACCCCAAGTGACTGCATCAACTGGAACTGAGACGATCTGAAGCCAGGAGCCAGGATCTTCTTTCAGGTCTCCCACACGGCTGGTCCACGGCCTCGGGCTGTCCTCAACTGCTTGTTTTTCCCAGACAACAAGCAGGGAGCTGGATGGGAAGTGGGTATGCCAGGATTAGAACCGGCACCTATATGGGATCCCAGCGTGTTCAAGGCAAGGACTTCAGCTGCTAGATCACCGCGCCAGGCCTGTCTAATATAATTTTAAAAAGCTTCTTAAAATATATCTATTAGGTCATCAGTTATATATTACTTTTTAAAACTGCTACAGGGATTGGGCCCGGCGCGGTGGCACAAGGAGTTAAGGTCCTCGCCTTGCAAGCCCGGGATCCCATATGGGCGCCGGTTCTAATCCCGGCAGCCCCGCTTCCCTTCCAGCTCCCTGCCTGTGGCCTGGGAAAGCAGTGGAGGACGGCCCAAAGCTTTGGGACCCTGCACCCGCATGGGAGACCTGGAAGAGGCTCCTGGCTTCGGATCGGCATAGCATAGGCCGTTGTGCTCACTTGGGGAGTGAATCATCGGATGGAAGATCTTCCATTCTGTCTCTCCTCTCTGTATATCTGCCTTTCCAATAAAAAAAAATCATAATAAAAATAACTCTTTGAAAAAAAAAAAACTGCTACAGGGATCATAACACTCTTAGATTTCTAATTAGAAGATTTCCTGCAAAAATCTGGAAAAACTGAGAGTGATATAGATGATTAAATGTTAGTGTTGCGAGAGGAGAAAGACAACAGAAATAACACTACATTGGCACCACTCCCATCAGCCTTTGTGCTATGGATATCAATTACAGTTATACAGGTATGTAATCCATGCTGACACTTTCATAAATGACAGATTAAACACACCATGGTGGTTCCAGAAAAGCATACGTCTTAGCGAAGACACAGCAGTCCTGGTTTGTATAAATATATTCTATTTTGTTTGCACAAAGGCGAACTTGCCTAAAATTGCATGCCTCAGGTGTTATACTTATTAATTTGTACATGATGTTATCATGTATGTATACATGTACATACATAATGCAGAGTAAAATCATCATTTCATTTATATGCTCATATTTATTGAAACTTCTGGTGCATAATATTTTTGAAAGAGCTAAGTCAGTACTGTGAGGCTCACTGTTTTCAGTAGCACACTTTTATTTGGAACACACTGTGTAGGTTTTGTTTTAATTACCTTTGCCTGCGGGGTCCTGTGTTGTGTTTCTGTGGGTTAAGTCTCTGTGAGGCTGGCATTCTGTATCTGAGCGTCACTTCAAGTCATCGCTTCTCTCCTTCCCATTACACCTTCTGCTTACAAGCCTCCGAAGGCCCTGGACTGTATTCCAACGACTTAAATTCTCTGCAATCCATGTAGGAGACCTGGATGAGATTCCAGGTTTTGCCTTTAGTCTGTTGCAGCCACTTAGGAACTGTATCAGTGAATGGAAGCTCTCTTTCTTAATCTCTTTCTTGCTCACTCTTTCTTTCTCATTCTGTGTCCTACAAAGAGTTAAATGATTGTGTTAAAATAAATAAATGTGATTTTAATTTTTTCATCATTGCGTAAGTCTGTTTTCCTTAGGTATTCAATGAGGTCCTGGATTTAGTCACTTTTTGTTGTTGTTATTCAGATCATTGTTTCCCATTGTTCCAGTTGCATAAAGTTAGATGAAAACCCCTCAGGTTTAGCAGCTTAATGTTGACATCTCTAGAATCACCACAGGAGGTTTAACTCTAAATCAGTAAGGGTAAGTTCATCTCTTCTCCATGCAGTGTATGTTAAGATGGCTCGAATTCTTGTATTCTTCACATTCAGCCTCAGTCACCTGCTCTGTGATTCAGGCACAAGTTGGAACCTCCTGATTTCGTCTGTGGACTTCCTTCCTTTGCAACAGTAGCTTACATAATCCTCCATGTCATTCTCAGTTCTCCTCTGTGTCTTGGGCTGCCATGCTTCTTTGTGGTTGCCACCTTCATGACTGCCTTCAATGTTTTAATGAAAGTAATGGAATCAAATGGAAAAGGACATGCATAGATAAACAGAGGAGTGAAACAGATGTCAGCTCATTTGGAGTTGCAAAACAAGAAGGACAACAGAAATCACATTACATTTGCACCACTCCCATCAGCCTTTGTGCTATGGTTATCAATTACATGTATACAGCTATGTAATGCATACATGTATACAGGAGCTGTAAGTTTACACAAAACATTAAATCGGGTTAGAGAAATTCTGTTTTTAATTTCAAAATGGAGCTCATTTTTACAACCACAAGAGTTGCATAATAAATGATAAAATTCTAAAATTGTTATTCTTTCTGAAAACAGTCTTGCTCTGTGCATTATTAACAATGCATGTTTCTTTATTTTTTGGCACCTGGCTTTTGATATACTTTTAGCTTCTTTGTCCAGTGGACTGTCTCAACAGCTTGCTCCACCCTTTTCCTTATTGTATAGATCCACAGATACTTCAAATTTTAGCAGATTTTATTATTTTCTTTTAAAATGTTTTCCTCCATCATGGTCGTCTGCTTGTTTTATTTGACATGAAAGATTCATGGTAGAGGATTTTTCAGAGTTATGCTAATCCCCAGAATATGACCATGACCATACATTGTCAAATATTAATTCCTTATTTCACACATCTCCAAAGTCATAATGCAATATTAACATCACACTTAAACCGTTACTAAACACCTGCATTCCAGATCATGTTGAATTTCTCTAGATAATGTGAACAATTACTAAAATAATTATTCTGATATCAATAAAATTGTATTGGAAGTATGATTATTTAAGCACTCATGAATAATAACACTGAAAACTAATGTTGAAACGAATGCAAGACAAAATAAAAACGATGCTCTTTCTTCCTTCACTATTTAGCTGAAGGACCAAGTAGCAATAGCAGCAACAAAAAATACAGATCTCATTTTTTTCTTCCAGTAAGCTAAACTGCAAAAAAAATTTTCATAGTTGGTAAAGTTCTCTATGTGGTTTCACTATCGCAGATATGGATGTAATGGGTGGGTCTCTCAAGTGTAATCCATATTGTAGATCTTTTGGTCTGTCTTTCCAGCAGTCTTGGATAACAACATGGCTTGTATTCATTACATTGTGGTCCTTCCTGTTTATACCCATCCTGTATCAAGCCGAAATTCACCTGTTCATTTCACTCTAGCTACTCTGTTTTTCACGGTAGTACCAATCACACTGTAACATACCAAGTAATTTATTATTTTATTATTTTACTATTTAGCACTGTCTGTCTGCAGCATTGAAATAACATATGGTTCATATTCTTTTTAACAACCAGAATTTTAACAAATTTATCTAAAAATTTGATTTGCTTTTGCTATTACTTCTGGAATTGGGGAGTATTTCACCAAAGATTTAGAAAAGGGGTTGTAATAAGCTGAACAAGTCTATTGATCTTTAAACACAAGAAAGGGCTTGAAAAGAAGTAAAGCAGGATAAATAGCAGATTGACCATTTTATGCTTGCTCTTACAAGGTTGAAAGAGAGAAAGCATTATTTGCCGTGTTCGCTCACATGGACTGAGCCAATTCTTAATTTTTTAAAAAGATTGATTTTATTTTTATTACAAAGCCAGATATACAGAGAGGAGGAGAGACAGAAAGGAAGATGTTCTTTCCAATGATTCACTTCCCAAGTGACCCCAATGCCGGGTGCTGTGTCTATCCGAAGCCAGGAGCCAGGAACTTCTCCCGGGCACCCCACACAGGTGCAGCATCCCAAGGCTTCTGGCCGTCCTAGAATGCTTTCCCAGGCCACAGGCAGGGAGCTGGGTGGGAAACGGGGCTGCTGGGATTAGAACTGGTGCCCAAAAGGGATCTTGGCGTACTCAAGGTGAGGACTTCAGCCGCTAGGCCAATTAGTTGGGCCCAATGTGGCTTGTTTTAACATTCAGTTTGGGTCCTGGTCTGATAGCGTAGCAACTAAAGTGCTCGCCTTAAATGCCCCAAGATGCCATATAGGCATGGTTCTAATCCAAGCAGCGCTGCACCCCATCCAGCTCCCTGCCTGTGGTCTGGGAAAGCATTCGAGGACAGCCTAAAGCTTTGGGACCCTGCACCTGTGTGGGAGACCAGGAAGAAGCTCCTGGTTCCTGGCTTCAGATTGGCTCAGCTCCGTCTGTTGCGGCAGTTTGGGTAGTGAGCCAGTGGATGGAATGTCTTCCTCTCTGTCTCTCCTCCTCTCTGTATATCTGCCTTTCCAATAAAAAATAAATCTTAAAAAAAAATTCAGTTTGATTACATAGTACCTAGTGTGAGTGACTGCATTCTATTTTAGCGTGTTCTGCTGGGCTTATAGCATAGGCGCTCAGTCAGATGTTACGGGCTGCTTTAGTTTTCCTTCATAGTAGGCACCTAACATTCATTAAAGTCCTGATGTTGGGATTGGGTCAGCACAGCTGCTCTTTTGTTAAATCCTCTAAGAATCGCAAAGCCTACTGCCAACAATGCCGAATATCTTCATTTAAAAACACTTCATTTTGAACACAGGTTTCTGTCTCAAGCTGGAATTCTTTGGTTAGTACAAATAAGAGGGTTTTTTTGTTTGTTTGTTTTTGTGGTTTTTTTTTTTTTTTTCTTTTAGGATATAACAGACAGATTCTAAGACTTAATTGAAGGGTTGCAAACCCCAGAGCTCCATCTAAGTGATATTGCTAGTGATTCCATGAAGAAATGAAAGACTCCAGTTATGGTTTACTGACGTATTGAAGTACCCCACAGGGCAAATCGTCCTGAAGGAAGTCTGCAGAGGGAGACATCAGAACACCTGAAGAAAAGATGAAAGGTTGAGCAACGACTATGGAGTAAGAAATTATTTCCCACCTGATCTCTTCTCTTCCTTGCTTCCCCTGAGCATTCGTACCCATGTCTATGAGTGACTCTCTTTGTATCCCGTTCAAGTCAGTGTCCGTAATGTCACTTTCCTTGGGTAGGGACGTGTTCCTATAGAAGGACGTGTTCCTATAGAATCAAGGTTCTAAATTCCACAAGCTTAGGAATCTGTGAAGTGCCCTGGTTGCTTTCCCAGTCCGCTGTTTACACTAAAATCACAGGCTGCCTTGACTGCTAATGCTCTTGATGGAAGCTGTCTTGTTCTTTAAAGATTTATTTTTATTATGTTTTTATTGGAAAGGCGGAGAGACAGAGAGGAGAGACAGAGAGGAGAGACAGAGAGGAAGATCTTCCATCCGATGATTCACTCCCCGAGTGAGCGCAACGGCTGATGCTATGCCGATCCAAAGCCAGGAGCCTCTTCCGGGTCTCCCACGCGGGTGCAGGGTCCCAAAGCTTTGGGCTGTCCTCGACTGCTTTCCCGGGCCACAGGCAGGGAGCTGGAAGGGAAGCGGGGCTGCCGGGATTAGAACCGGCGCCCATATGGGATCCTGGGCATGCAAGGCGAGGACCTTAACCACTTGCGCCACCGCGCCGGGCCCGCTGTCTTGTTCTTGTTGAATGATTTTACAGTGTCTGAAGATACTCCTAAATCCTTTACAGCTAAGTGTTTTTAAGTGTTTTGTTCTGGAAGTATTAATACATCTTTCAAACAGACATTGGAACAAAAAACATGTTGCTTGCCAAGGTGAGATCGTGGCAGATTTCATTCCTATTCATGTGTTCCTATATTCTAGAACCAAGAATATTTTTTCTCTAGAAAACGGGTGTTTCTCATGTTGAGATGTGTTAGCAGTAGAATTTTCACATTATAAGAGCTTTTATTTCCCAAAATACACTGCTTTTTTTTCTTTTTCTTTTTTTTTTTTTTTTTTAATTTAAAAGGCAGTGAGCAAAGGAGAGAGAAAAAAAGAGAGAGATTGACCTTTAATTTGCTGGTTCACTTCTCAGCCCAGGCTGAGCCAAGCCAGGATCCAGGGGCTCCATCGGGACCTTGCATTCGGTTGCCTGGGGCCCCAATACTTGGACCGTATTCCTCTGCTCTCTGGAGCACATAAGAAGGGAGTCAAGTGGCCTTTTGAAATGAGATGTCAGTGTCTGGGGCAGCAGCTTAAACCACCACACCATTAAGAAAGCATCCCCCCCACCCACCACCATCCTTTTAACTTTAGAACCTGTTGGATTTCTTATTAAGATATCAGAATAATTCATGAAATCAGTACAAAACAAAGTGGAAAATGCAGATACTCCAAGAACTGTAGAGCAGGAGGGCTGTGGAGATAGCTTACTGCTGGAACATGCACTCTTTTTTTTTTTTTTTAAGATTTCTTCTATTTAAACGAGTTACAGAGAGAGAGAGAGAGAGCTAGAGCAAGAGAGTGAGAGAGAAAGAGGGAGAGAGTAAAATAGAGCAATGGCTGCAGCAGTATACTGGGCTAACCAGGAGTCCGCACGGGAGTCCGCACGGGATGTCAATTGAGCAGGACTAAGAGGCTGTGGAATTGGAGTATTTTGCGTTCTTAAGCTGAGGAGAAACTTCTCTGCCTCACAGTAAAGTGTCATTGCCAGAGGAAGGATTTAAGTAGCACATACATAACCCACCAGATATTCAAAAGTAACGTTCTAAAATATTTTAAAGATTCCAGGAAAGAGGCACATTTAAAAAGTTTATGTAAAATTTCTCTCACAGTAAGTTCTCTGGGATAAATCAAACTGTTTCAAATCAAGAAAGCAGTTTACCAAGATTGCCTTATCCAGTCTTCCCCAAAGCCTGTCTTTACGTGAAAGCTTAGGTGGCACTGGAATGCACCGAGGCTGGAAGGCACGGGAATGAGGTCCAGTGAGCTATTTTGTTTTCAGACTTCACAATTTACTCTAACAATAGACTTGAATAAAATTCTTTAGCTCTCCAATGATATGCCCCAATGGAGCACTAATCATTGCCTTCAGTAGGAACTAAATATATTGAAGCCATTACTTAAACACCTATTCGCTTCCCAAACCTTCTACTTCTTTTGAGTAAAAATAATCAACTACTGGACAGCTGTCCTACATTGCTTCCAATAAACAAAGCCTTATTTTAAAATCCGTGACTTTCAACTGAGAATTGTGTTTGAAAACAAATTGCTTTAATTGGTGATTGATTCTTTTCAGATCAGTGCATCTTGGTGATGTGTTCTGAGTAATACAGCGCAAGATATTTCAAGGTTATTCGGTGCACCATGGAAAAAGGAAATGGGATTTTTATTTTCTCCCTTTGTTTTATTATAGAAAGGAATATGGAAGTCTCAGTGTTTGCTAATCTGAATTAAGCTTCTGTGAGTATATAGCAAAGAGATTAGTGAGGAGGGTAATATAAAAGGATTGCATGAAGTGATAAATGCTAGGAATGAGGTACAGAACTAGTAGAAGTGACATAGAAGATATAATATTACCCAATGTAAAACCATGTAGATGTTTCTATAGAATTTAAAATGGCAAAATACATGTCACAAAACATACATCCTGGCAGGAACAAAACAAATTTTAAGAGGTATTGCATTTTTAAATGAATGATATTAAAAAGTAAAACCTTAACAGAGGGTTATAAAATGTAATGGCAATGAATGCAAAGGAAAGAAAAACAGAAATGGGCAAGCAAGGGAAAGTAGTAATCTCAGATAAAATGGAAATGAGTCAGTGAACAAACTAAATAGGGAGGAGCCAAAGGGTCTGTCAAATGATCAGTCTTTACTTGTTTGGAAGAAAACAACCATAATTTAGTTCAAGGCTCAGGGACTCATCCATAATCCCTGTCATAATTGCTTAACAGGTAGTATATTTATTTAGAGGAGAATAAGTTTCTAACAAACAAATCTAATAAAAAAAGTAAAATAATAGATAATCCCTGCTATGAGGCTGTGAATCCAACCTATAAAGAAATTGGTAAGAATTAAAACAATAATTCATTGGATATCTAGACAAATCCTTTTTACATACATCCTTTGAACAAAAACGATCAAATATAGCAAATATACAATCCCACTTACTATCTGATTATAAGCAATCGTGCCGTGTCTGAAACAGTGACTTGTTAGGTTGATTTTTGCATTAAAATATTTATAGGAAAAACATGACCACTTAAGTGCCATCTGAGAGTTCGGCATCCTGTGTTAGGGTGCCAGTTCAAACACTGGCTGCCTTGCTCCTGAGCTGCTCCTTGCTAATGTGTAAGGAAAGGCATCAGATGACCTGTCTGTTTCCACCCCTACTACTCCTGGGGCAAACCCAGCTGCCTTCCTGGCATTATCATTGCGACCACTGGGAGAGCATGTCAGTGAACAGAAAGTGGCTTTGTGCTTCTCCCATTCTATCCCACTTTGTCCTTCAAACAAATAAATAAAGAAAAAAATAACATATTTCATAACCAGCTCAGTATGCTATAAAATTTTATAAAAAATCTATGTTGGGTGTGATAGCAAGAGGGCCTTGGCAGAGTCTTACATCCATACCATTCTAACCCATCCTTAGGGCACACATCTTTTTTTCTTCTGTGAGAAACACTGGAATTAGGATAAAGCAACTGGCTTTTTGTTCTCCCAGGAGGTAAAAAGAAAAAGGGGTAAATTACAGCTGAACTATTTTCTACAACAAAGAGAAATGGTACACATTCTTAAAAGAATACTCTTGTGACATGTCACTTTGGGAATAAAGCGCAATAAGGAATTTCGGTTTCTGAAACACTCTTTGGGTTGAAAAGTATAGATAAAATTTCACTTGTTTTCTATGTAATTCCTTCTGCTGTTTCAACATTCCACATGTAGCCTCACAAAACTGTTGTACCAACACAATCAACAACGCAAAATATCCCCTTGCATTTAATGAGACGAGTAGGAATCACAAAACCATTAGGACTCTCATGCATGAAGCATAGGGAGATGGCAACACATGGCAGGTGAGGACTTTAGAGAGTAGGCTACTACACAGAGCCTGCTTTTATCTTTTTCTTTTTTTTAAGATTTATCTGATTTTACATGAAAGACAGATCTATAGAAATAGAGACAGGAGAGATAAATCTTCACTCCCTAAATGGCCACAGTGACTGTAATGGAGCTCAACGGAAGCCAAGAGCCAGGAGCTTCCTCCGGTTTCTAGTTTACCACTTGTATAAGTGGGTGGCATGATCCTTGTGCCTCATGGCCAGCCCCTCCATGTCACTCTGTGTGAGCACTTGTTTCAATGGCTCAAGTTTAATGAGTCTGTAAATCAATAGGAACATCGTTGCGGAGTGTGAGATAGATCCTAGTGAATCTATGACTCAATGCGATACACTGGACCAAGTATAGGCTGTGAGCAGGAGTCTTTACTGCCCAAGACTGGTAACAGCAGCTCCCACCACACTCCAGGAGCTACTTTACTAAGCCCTCAGCCAGAGGTTTTTAGGCTCTCATCCTCCAATTAGATCCACAGCCATGCAATACAAAGTTCCCATGTGCATGAAACAGGGAGGGGCGTTACCAGAGCCCAAAGTTCTCCTGCAGTTAATTAACCTAACCTAGTACAATAGGAGGCAGGAGGCGCCAAGTGTACAGAGACTACTCCTTTCCACGCTGTCCATTGTCCTGAATGATGTGGACGGCACGAGGGACAGGGTACCCACAAGGAGCCTCCAAAGCTGGTTTTGTGCCTTCAATTAAATTGAATGGTGCCAGAGAAGGTAGGAAAGGTAGGGTTTTAACTTTCTGTGGGTTCAGAGTTTCTGCACTGTCCATTGTCAATTAGCCTATAAAGCTGGTGCTAATCATTAACCATTGTACCCCATTATAAACATGTATAATCCCTAGCAAGTTTTACGATAGTAAATATTTCTCACTAGATGCTATTCAAAATTGACAATCTGGCAACAGTAGAAGTAAGGGCAATGCTTGCCTTGCCCTGCCCAATTTTAAAATCAGGTGCTATTTGCCTTGAATAAATTAGAAATATTCCAAAGTTTGTAAATAAAGGTTGACGTACCTAATATCAACGGATATTAGGCTCTTTTCAATTTGTTATACAAGCAAATCAATCTCTTCTAGGAAGTCAAAACAGTCCAGCAGCTATCAAATACTTATGTAGAGTGAACTCATGGCATAACACTGTTAGGAATTAGTTGGTAATCTCTTTGTTTTGAAGGCATTTAACAAATAATCTTTTAGCAAAAACAGTTACGTTCATCCAATGTAAACAACAGGGAAACTGAAATTTAGGAACTTCAGTGAGTATGTGCTTTTCAAAATGTATCAAGTACCAACATGCGCGTTCATATCCAGGATATCTGATCCTAAAGTCCGTCTTTCTGTCACTACAGTGTTACTGATAGCTATTAATAGATGTTATGAGTAGTAATTTGTATAGGATGCATTTTAGCTAGAAGGTTAGGCTGTGTGATGACTTGCATGCATCAAATATTTCAAACTGTAGCTTCGTATGATGTATGATATCCCAATTCTGTCAAGTTTCTCTCATATTAAAAAGCAAACAAAGACCCGGTGCAGTTGTTCACTACCTAGTTGAAGAGTACTTGCTTTATTTGTGAGACTCATAGACTTTTTCTTTTTGGAATAAGAGGACATCGGGGCCTGGTTCAGTAGCTTAGCAGCTAAAGTCATAATCTTTCACATGTAGGGATGCCATATGGGCTCCGGTTCCTGTCCCGGCAACCCCACTTCCCATCCAGCTCCCTGCTTGTGGCTTGGGAAAGCAGTCAAGGATGGCTGAAATCCTTGGAAGCCTGCACCTGCGTGGGAGACCCATAAAAATCTCCTGGCTTCTGACTTTGCATCAGCTTGGCTCAGGCCTTTGTGGCTACTTGCGGAGTAAATCAATGGACAGAAGATCTTCTTCTCTGTCTCTCCTCCTCTCTGTATATCTGAGTATCCAACAAAAACCAAACAAGGAAAAAAGAAATAGAAAAAAAAATGCAAACCTAGGTTCTGACGATGCTGAACCTTAGCAAATCTAATCTATAATTCAGTGCTAAGTTCATTTGCACACAATGTTTGAGTATCATTTAAAAGAGTATAAGCCAAAAATACTTTAAATGTACATTATAATAATGTACTCATTAGCTTGCTGTGGAGATGTATCCGTATGTTGAGGTGTTTTATGCAGCGAATGCTGGTCTCATGAAGACAAATTAAGTAACAAAATCGGTAGTTTATCCACAGATGGAAAGTCTTAAACTGTCCATTTCTTGAGGATGGAATCAAGTATCCCGGACAGGTTTAATAAAAGACATTCTGCAATCTAACATCATGCCTCACAGCCAGAAGACATAAAAACTTTAAAAATAAAGACAGATTATATGGAGCCCTTTTCTACACAGTATGATTTCATTAGCATATATATCATTGATATTGAATGTATGTGTGTTTGCAGTTTCAGCACATGTAGAGGCACTTCTGTTCACATATCAAAATACAGCATGAGTTCTGGAAAACAACTCAGTTATTCCACGAAAATGAACTAATTCTTTATTAGAAAAAAATCATCAGTAGAAAAAACATTCAAAACAAAAGTTTAAATCTCAACAGCTTATGCCTTCTTCAACATTTAATGAAACCAATGGGAACATTTACAACTGATATTTATTATGTTTCATTTATTAATAGCATATTTTAAAAATAATTAAAATTATTTGCCAATAACTCACTATCAATGAAAATTCACATAGACAATACCTTCTTCTTCTTTTTTGATACTACTTAACTTTGTTTGACAACTGGAGAGAAAGAGAAAGAGAGAGATTTGCCATTCACAATTTCATCCCCTAACTGCTAATAACAGCCAGATATGGGCCAGATGGAAGCCAGGAGCTGGTCTTCCATGTGGATGGCAGTGAATCAACTGCCTGAGCGATCTCCCTCTTGCATTAGCAAGAAGTTAGATCAAGAAGAAGAGGTGGAATTTGAATCCAGGCTCTCCGATATCAGATGTAGATGTTCCAAGTAAGATTTAAGCCATCTAAACACTTGACTGTGAATAATATATTATTGCATGTAGTATTTGAAGTGCAGTAAGAATTTCATGGTTATTTATGTCTCAAAGTATATTTTAAGACTAAAATATTACTTCAATGACAATTACAGGGTTATCACAACACGGTATATTTGTCCTCAGGTCATTACATATTAGAAAACCATAGGTAAGTGCCAATAAAAGAATTGTATAAATTATAAGTTAAGTTACCATGGAGGTGTGTGAAGTTTTACTAAAGAAATCATTCCTCTTAAGTGATTTTAACTACAAGTGACTTCTGCTTTGTGAGCTATTAGCTCAGAAAATCAAACTGCCATTTCATCTTGCTCTAGTGAGCCTATTGTCTTCATTTCATGTCCTTCCTGGGATCCATTTTTTTCTCAGTATTCTTGAGGATTTATTCATGAACTCCCATTAGCATTAATAGGAGTTGTATAACTCTGTCCTCCACACAGCCAGCGGCAAATGAAATCCCTTTGGCATAATTTTCTGCCATTTAAAAGAGTCCTGGGCTTTATAAAATACAATTATAGTGCAATGCTACTAATGTAAATAGCAAAAAGCTATGGGAAAGGGAATTAAAGGTGCCCTTTAAAATGACACATGAGAGGCTATACTTTCTCAAATTAAAAGCCACAATTGAGCGAAGTTCACGCAATATCTATCTGATTTCTATTATGGGGAATAGTTCTTTCTCTTGTGGAATTAATAGGTATTAAAACTAAAACTTGAGTTGACTTGCAAATCACCTAGCCTTTATTATTTTTAAATAAAGGAAGCAATAGCTCAAAGTTTTCTTTTATGGCTAGGACTTATCAAGCTATAGGCTTAACGTTTATAGCTCATCTTTCCTGGAAAGTGTTGTGATGATTCATAGATTTATTTAATCTGAGTCATCTCATATTAAAGCAGTTACATGATTCTCTTGACAAAGCCGAAAACAATGTGACGCCACATGTTTTGCATGGAAGGGAAGGGGCTCATGTAATTCACAACACTAAAAAATGCCCATCTCCTCCACATATTGAGTGATAATTCTTGTCTACACTCAAAGTACCTACCTGGTCCTATTGAGTATACTGTCTAGTTTGGTCCCTTCTTACAGACAAGTGCAAGCTTATGAAAATATAGCATAGACATGAGAGAAAATGACACTCTTTAACAATTTCACTACGATACTATGTCACTGTTTCTTTGTGTGGTCACTAATTGTATTTCAAAAATTGGTTAAGAATATCTTCTGAAGCAATTTATAAAAATGAGCTCAGAAGAAAGGTCACAGTTGTTCCTTTGTTAGGAAAAAAACATATGGTAACCTTCTAGGAGTTTACTGGAATAGTCTTTTATACTGAACAAGCTATCAGGAGCTGTTTTTTGTTTTGTTTTTAATGGAGCAAGTCGCAGCATAGGTGAGATTTTCCTCAGGGCTAGGAATGGGGAAGTGCTAGGAATCGATGGGAAATGAGGGTCACTGGGGGAAGATCTGAGCCCTCTAGTCAGCCTGCAGCTGGCTCTGTCCTTGGTAGTGAAAGGAGATTATAACTAGAACATGATGTCATTGGCTCACTTCAATTACTATTTTGTGATTCTTAACTTCTATTATAATAAATTAAAATGTTGAATCTCATAATCCTAATCTAATAATCTTGACTGTTAGCACGGGAGAAGACAATAGGCGTGGCGATAACTAGTTTGATATGTGTCATATGGTAATGTTGTTTATACACTAATGAGGAGACAGGTCCTGGCATCGATAACTACAGCCATCAACAGTGAGACCTTTTATGAACCGTAGAGTCATGCTCTTACACTTAAGTCTCGTAAACTCAATTTTATCTCATGAATAATTTCAGAGATTCCATATGAACTATACCCATTATCTTTTGATTATGTCCGATTTTGCATTATCCTGTTAATTATTATGTTAATTATTTGATAACAACATTGTAATATTTAATAACAGTTTCGCTTGCTTTGACATTGTTATTATAGGTGCTGTCACACCCAGTGTGATTCTTCTTTACACAAGTATCAAAACGCATAATATTTTGGAAGGCAGTTTGAATTCAGGCATGAGTAAAAATACAAAGCTGTGAGTCCCTGACTAGTATCAGAAGGGTGCATAAAATGCCACATAATAATGTCAGAAAAGTGGTTGCCAGGTCAGGAAAACTTAATTTTAGAAAAGCTTGAGTTTTTGGTATATTACTGGTCTCAGCTGTATTTGCTCCACCTGATTCTTTTAAATTTCTGATTGGAATGCAATTTTGATGCCTGTTTCAAAAATCGTATCGAATTTTCATCAAATACAAGTTTTCTTGCAATTTGATCAGAAAGGTATGCTTAATTTTTTTTTAGAATTCTCTTATTATTATTTTTTCAAGATTTATTTTTTTGTTGTTGGGAATTCAGAGAGTACACAGAGAAGGACAGCCAGAGAGACAGATCTTCCATTCTCTGATTCATTCTCCAAGTGGCCCCAATGGCTGGAGCTGTGCCCATCCAAAGCCAGGAGCTTCTTCTGGGTCTCCCACGCAGGTGCAGGGATCCAAGGCTTTGGACCATCTTCAACTGCTTTCCAAGGCCACAGGCAGAGAGCAAGATGGGAGGTGGGGTTGCCATGACAGGAACGGGCACCCATTTGGGATCCTGGCATATGCAAGGCTTGGGCTTTAGCCATTAGGCTACCACATCAGGCCCTAGTGTCCTCTTATTTCAAAGAAAAGTCTATGAGTCTCACAAATACTGCAAGTACTCTCCAACTAGGTTGTGAACAAATAAAATATAAAGAAATTTATTCTAGTGGAGGAGAATATTAGCAGCTGTGACTGTCACAATACACCTTCTCCATTGCCTTTTTGAACACCCCCTCCGGAGAGGAAAAATCTATTAAGCCACTTTCTAAAAATGTGTCACATTCCACTGAGCCAAATACATGTGAAAAAGTCTTTTTTTCTTTGAGACTCATAAGCACATGTGCTCAAAATACATATTTTTTTTTTCCCAAATCCAGGAGTACCAGGGTCAGTGTTGGACTGCACTGGCATAGCCATTGCCATAGCAGTAAAAGGGCAGCCATAACCAGAAACATTCCAAGAAGTCTCTCCATTCTTTCCATGTGTCTTCAAGCATAACTTGCTTCCTAATACTGCAAATTTGGGCAGGGGGTGATGTTGCTACCTCAGATCCAGAATACAGGATTTGAACGAAAGAAACGCATACTATAACACAAGAGTTAAGTTTAATAGCTTGTCCAATCATTAATGTATGTGATTGTAATACACCCTCCCATTTATAAACTGATACAAAATAATACTTACTACGTTTCAGTATGCATTGATCTGATTTTGTTATGACCTGGGCTCAGCAGGCTATGACTTGGTGTGAATATGTAATATACTGTTTGTTTCTGGAAGTAATACTGCTTTATTTCAATCAACAACCACAGTAATTAATTTGTATATGCTGTGTGGCTACTTTTATGCTGCAAGGACCAGACTGAGTAGCTGCAAAAGAGGTACATTTTGCATTAATTAAAATATTTAGAATGTGAACATTACACAAAAAGGTTTGGCCGTCCATGGAGGCACAATAAAAGTGTTTCTAATGTTACTATTGATAAATTATTTGAATACAAGGAAGACTCAATTTATAACTAGCTTATGTTTCATAAAAATGTAGATATTTAACTTAGTTTTAATACTAAATTCAACTCCATACACTACATATATATTCTATATTTAATAGAAAATTTCAGGTATTTTCTAATACAATGATTTAAACTATTAAAGATAATTACTTTTTAAAAATGTTATAGGGCCCAGAAGGTTAACCTTGCAGCTAGATCCTCACCTTATATGTGCAAAGATCCCATATGGGCACTGGTTCTAATCCTGGAAGCCCCACCTCCCATCTAGCTCCCTGCTGTGGCCTGGGAAACAGTGGAGGACAGCCCAGAGCCTTGGGACCCTGCACTCATGTGGGAGACCGGGAAGAGGCTCCTGGATACAGATTGGGTCAGCTCTGGCCATTGTGGCTTCTTGGAAATGAATCAGTGGACAGATCTTTGCTGTCTCTTTTCTGTAGATCTGACTTTCCAATTAAAATAAATCTTTTTAAAAAATATTATAAATGTTGGTGTTTTAATATGATGAATGAAGATTCTGCTGCAATGTATGGGCAACAGCTGGTGTCAACTGTTTCATTTCCAATTCAGTACACACAAAGGAGCCTGGGAAAGTAACAGAGGATACCACAAGTGCTTGGGTGCCTGCAGCAACGTGGAGGGGACTCAGCAAAGCTGTTGGTTCCTGGTTATAGCATGGCCCGCACCTAGCTGTTGAAGTAATGCGGAAAGTAAATAATAGGATAAAATTTCTGTTTCTCTCTTTTTTATGCCTTTCCAATAAAACAAACAATTTTAGTTCTTGAAATCACTGAGCATGTACATGAATAAAAGAATCTGATTGAAGCGGAATAATGAAGATGGCAGAATTGTGAAAGGACATGGCTAAACAGATGGAAACGCGAGACATGGTGAAGTAGAAAGGGTACATTTCAGAGAGTAGCGGAGAACAGATCGACTGCAGAGGGGCACCTGGAGACTGAGGGACACAGGGAAGCAGCCGAGACGATGGTTGGGGTGTTGCAGAGTTCACCAGGAGCTCAGGCAATGAAAGCAAAAAAGAACTGCCTGTCCTGCTTGATTCAACCAGGAGCAGAGACAGAGCAGCAGATCCCAAACAAGCAGTGCAGAAATAGAGTGGATCTCACAACACATACCCCCTGACTAGAGCTGCATTGGACACCATTCTGTGTTCAGAGGCTAAGGCTATAGGAAAAGAGTGCACATGTACTAATCTTGGAGCGAATTCATCTCTGGATAGTGCATTGCATTGATGTGACACCTTGTAGGCTCCACCCAAGATCTAATGGCCAGCAGGTCCAGAATTCCATCAGCAGACATCAGGTGTCATTTTATACAGTGTGGCAAAAGTTATGAGCATGCTAACTCACTTACAGCTCAGTGCATTACACTAGTTCTGCAGGGAAAATAATACTGAATTTGGCATCCTTTGCATCCAAATAGGTCCTGGTGGCCCTCAGACCTAACAGCCAGCAGGTTTCAGCAAGATTAGCACCACCAACAAGCTAGTTATATAGGACCCCTGATGTCTCCCTAATCCTGGGGAACTGCTTGTATTGGAAGTGGGACAAAGTTTGCACAAACCATTGTGCAGCCACAACATGGGATCACAGGAGGTGGAGAGTGGTGGGCCAGAAGCTGGGATGTCAGAGACTGTGTTGGAAGCCAAACACAAGAACCCAGACCTGAAACTTGCTGGAAGGAGTGGCATAAGTGACTGCAAGCAAAGAACTGAGTACCAAACTCAGTAAAATTAAACTGTAGAGCTGTAGGTGAGACAGCTTAGAAGCCTGCCCTGAGGAGAAGAATCTGCTAATCAAAATAGAATGATCAACAGCGAAAGAAGGGACAGCAACAGTGAATATTATGGAAGACTCCCCCGCAAAGGAGCAAAGGCCATTGCCAACCTCAAAATTCGGAGAACCCATTATAAAGCTTCTTATCAACAATGATAAGGGCATACAGGAGTTCAAGGAATCTAAGGAATATGTCACTCAGAAAATAGCAACACTGAAAGAAAATCAAGCTGAAGGACACAATAAATTTAAAATTCAGTGGAAAGTCCCAGTAACAGAATGAATGAAGCAAAAAACAAAAAATAACCTCAAAATTGGAAGATATTTCTTGTCCCAGTGGAGAAACAATCAAAAAGCTGGAAGCAGAGCTGGGTCAAATTGAACAAAAAAGTGTTCAAGAATTAAAAGACACAATTAAAAGGCCAAATGTAAGAGTTATAGGATTCCCAGAAGGTACAGAAAGAGAAGCTGGGTTTAAAAATTGTATTTAATAAGATAATAAAAGAAAGCATCCCTAAACGAAGAGAGAATTGGTAAACAATATCCAGGAGGGGCACAGAACCCCCAACAGGTTGACCAAAAGCAATCATTATCACAACACATGATAATCAAGCTCTCTTCAATTGAACATAAGAAAAAGATCCTTAAATACGCATGAGAAAAAAAATCAAGTGACCTATAGAGGAATCCCAATCAAATTCACAGGTGACCTCTCAGAGGAAAAGCATCCAGCAACATACTCCAGACTCTAAAAGGAAAAAAAAAAATTGACCCAGAATAAATTATGGAGAAAACTTTCCTTTGTCTTTGAAAATGAAATAAAAATCTTCCACAGTAAAGAAAGGCTCAATGAATATGCCTCTTCCAAACCAGTTCCACAAATGAAACTAAAGATGTTTTCTTAGCAGAGAAAAGTAATAACACCCACCAAAACCAAAGGCAAATGCGAGGAATATCCCAGTAAAATAGTAACAAAAGACTAAATCAAACAATGAACAACCCATTGCCAAAATGACAGGACCACATTACCACCTGTTCGTATTAACCTCAAATGTAAACAGCTTAACCTCATTAATCAAATGTCATAGATGATAGACTAGATCAAAAAACAAAGCACATCTATCTGTTGCCTACAGGAAACACATCTCACCAACATCGAACAGCAGAAACTATATTTCATGAATTTTGATATTTTTGTTTTTATTTTCATTTCTTCATGTAGAACTATATTATTGCAACAATATAGAGGAAATCTGTGTGTTGGAGGAGGGGATTAGGAGTGGAGAGTAGGGAAATCCCAGAGTCTAAGGAACTGTACCATAAAATTCTAACAGCAATAATAATAATAATAATGAAAAAGAAATCTGATAGAAACAAGTAATAGGAGAGTTGAACAAAAGAAATAATGAGGAAAACTGAAAGCATAAGTGTTGATATTATGAGTATGTTTTTCTTGTTGTTGTTGTTGTTTGTGAAGGCAAGGAGGTAGAGAATAGATAGTAATCAATGTGTCACCTTGATTTATAACTGCATATATTTGGGCCTAAGGTCTACGGAACTCCATTTATGATCTCGTCTTATAGCTGCTCAAAGTCTATGAGCCTGAGCAATCCCAAACTCAACTGTTTGGGTTATCTTTTGTAGATAAAACTTCCTACTAAGTTTCGCAGCTTTTCTGTTTGTTCTAACAAGAAGGGAGCCTCCAGTGATCCCTAAGGGGTGTTTCATCAAAAGGAAGATACATTTCTCCTTGATGGGCACACATGCACATTAGGAAGAGTCATACAAGGCAGGACTGACTATAAAACTTCCCTATTTGCGGGGGGCGGGTCTTCTTGTTTCCTGTAATCACTTCATGGCTATTTGCACAAAGGTACCATGGTTTCAGCAACTAGGTGTTTTGAACTGTTTCTGACTGGAGCACAAACTTGTGATTTAAGGGACATGTTTCCTAAGAAACTATGCAGTTACTATAGACTCTATTTAAATCGATATACCTAGTTGCTTAGATAGAATTCGAAAACAGATGCAGCAACTTCCTTCAATAAACAAAATTAAGTTTTGGTGACTTTTTTCAGTGTTAAAAGAAAATGGCTGGATTCAATTGAATTAAATATACATGATGAAATTAGAAAGAAAGAATGTAATGGGTATATGCAAAATTAATTTCACATGTAGTGGTGTTTCTGAAGTTCAACCAAAGTCTGAAAGGTCCCTGTGATTTCCCATTTGGAGGAAAATGCTTTGTGTATACTTCAATGTGAATCAAAGGAAAGCTATTCATTTGGAAACAGCAAGTGGTGACCTTCAAGAGTGAAATTCAGGGAACTCCCTCAGGTAGGGTAATCTAGGCGAGAAGTGACCTTTATTTAAGTAAAGTAGCAATAAATAATGTTCCTTTTGAGTAACTGGTTACAGGCACAATGAGCCTAAAACATACCTGAAATGTATTTGCCAAAAAAGCATGTTATAGACCTATTTGTTTATTTTTTTAAAAGATCTGCTTCTTTTTCATTAGAAAGTTTTACAGAGAAGGAGAGAGAGAAAGAGAGAGAGAACCTTCATCTTCTTGTTAAGTCCCCAACTGGCCATAATGGCCAGAGTTGAACCAATCCAAAGCCAGGAGCGAGGAGCCTCTTTCTGATCTTTCACGTGGGTGCAGGTACCCAAGGACTTGAGGCATTCTCTGTTTGCTTCCCAGACCATATGCAGGGAACTGGATTAGAACTAGAGCACCTAGTAAATGAATCTGCACCAATGTGGTATGCTGGTACTGTAGGCTGAGAATCATCTGGCCACCACACCAACCCCACATGGACAGCTCCCCAGATAAAACTATTTCTACATGTGTTCTCTGACACACCTTGAACAATTTCATTAAAACCCCAGGTTTTTCCTAAGAATCTTCTGTAATCCTGCATATTGGACATCTTAACCTGTTGTTACCCTGGCTAGGCTTTGCATTTGTCTAGTGATTTAAATAATGCACACCTGTAGCATCTGGAACTGGGTCAGGCTGAAATGGTAGCTTCCATTGGGCTTCCCACAGGGAAGACAGGAGCCTTAGCCCTTGGGATATCTTCAGTTGCTTTGTCAAGATCATTAGTGGGGATCTGATCCAAAAATGGGGCAGACAGAACTTGAGCCAATTGCCAAATTGAATGTTGATAGCACAGGGAGTGGGTTTACCCACCACAACAACATGCCCGCCCCACATTTGGCATCTCTGATAGTCAAGAAAGAACTTGACATCTTTGCTTCTTTAAAGTGAACTTGGAGTCCCCTCTTACTTCATTTTTGCTTTTCATATTTAGTTGGCTTGTTTACTATGATCTGTATTCAGTTGAATCCTAAAGTTTGGCAGGACATTGAACTAGTTTAGAAGAGGCCCGTGAGCTTTTGTCATAGAGTAGCCATAGGTAAAATTGACATCACAATGATGTAGGAAGATTGGGGCCGGTGCATGGCATAGTGAATAAAGCACCTTCAATTCCTTGGTGCTGCTTGTTTGATCTTACTCCTTGTTCATGGCTTGGTAAAGCAGTGGAGGTTGGCCCAAATCACTGGGCCCCTCTACCCATGTGGGAGACCCATAGGAAGCTCCTAGTTCCTGTCTTTGGTTTTGCTTAGCTGGGGTGCTGTGGCCATCTGGGGAGTGAGATGTCAATTTTACTTAAAGTTGGAGTTGAAACAAACTCATCAATGAATGGAATACTTGAAGAATTTTAAAATATATAAAAAGTCATTTTTACAAGGAGAGAGAAAGAGAGAGAGAAAGAAAGAGAGAGAGCACTTCTGTTTCCTGGTTCCCTCCCCATGTCTCTATTAATCAGGGCTGGACTAGGCAAAAGCCAGGAGCTGAGAACTCCATCCATGTTCTCCACATAGAATTCAGGGGTCCATGTGCTTAAGATATTACCTATGCCCCGCCAAGATGTGAGTTATTGAGAATATGGAATTAAGAAAGAAGCAAAACTTGAATTCAGACACTCTGATGTGATATGAGCTCATTCAATGACTACACCAAGTGAAAGTCCCAGCCTGGTAGAACATCAAATGATTACTCAGAGCTGCTAACAGCAATCTTACATCTTTGATAATAGTAGTTGATAGTGTATCTTTGTGAATTATTAACATTTATAGAATCAAAAAGGCGTTACTATTTCATTCTATGCCTTGTGCCCTGAATTTATCACTACAGACCATTTCATTGTCTTGAATAATGGCTGATTAAATTTCATTAATCAGGCACTGAGTTTAACAGACAGTGAAAGTATGAAAAATGATAGTCCATAGTTTTTCCAGATAGTAAACTTAAATGCCCCTTAATCTTTGTCAAACAGTGATTTATATGTTTTCTAGATACATGCTTCCTTCCCTTCCTGATATGTATGTGTCAGATTTCCACCAAAATAACAGTCTGGTCTCTTCCATTTTCTACTCACTCAGTTTCAGGAGAAGGAGGTGTTGCTTAATCTGCTGCAATTATTCTACTAAGAACCTCTGAGCACTGAATATATTCTCCAATGCTTACATTTGGTGGAATAGAAGCTGAAAGTCTTTAAAGCTATGAAATATATTTTGCCACAACTATCATACACTTTTGTGCCCTTGATTTCATGGTAATTGTGCTGACATTGGCATCTCTGTGTATTGCCTAAAACTCACACAACAATAAGGTCTGGTATTATAAGCCATATGTATCCACAATATAATTATTTCTCTAATATATAATTCATCTCATTTTTCATAAGGAAAAGTACAATCACCACAGTGACATTTGTCCTAAAGATACAGGGCAAATAATATTGCAGCTGCATAGGTCATTTACTACCACTGTTTCATCCATTTTTCAAAATTATGAATCATAATGAAGTGTAGAAATGTGTACCCTAGAGGCTGAAGTCCTCGCCTTGCATTTGCCAGGGTCCCTTATGAGCACCAGTCATATTCCAGCTGCTCCACTTCCCTTCCAGCTCCCTGCTTGTGGCCAGGGAAAGCAGTAAAGGATGACCCAAGTTCTTGGAACCTCGTGCCCAAGTGAGAGACATGTAAGAGACTCGTGGATCCTGGCTTTGGATTGGCTCAGCTGTAGCTGTTGAGGCTACTTGGTGGGTAAGTTAGTGGATGGAAGACCTTTCTTTCTGTAAATTCTGTTTTCCAAGAAAAATAAATAAAATTTTTTTTTAAAAGTAGAAATTATAAATATACCCTTAATGCAAGCACTTCCTTGCTGTTTTCTTATTGTGAAATGTGAAGTGTGTGTGTGTGTGTGTGTGTTAAGATTTGCTTATTTTTCATGGAAAGGCAGATTTACAGAGAGATTGAGAGACAGAGAAAGATTTTCTATCTGTTGGTTCACTCTGCAAGTGGCTGCAATAGCCGGAGACGAGCCGATCCATAGCCAAGAGCCAGGAGCTTCTTCTGGGTCTCACACGTGTGTGTAGAATCCCAAGGCTTTGGGCCATCCTCTATAAGCTTTCCCAAGACACAAGCAGGAAAGTGGATGGGAATTGGAACAGCCTGGATCTGAACTGGTGCCATATGGAATCCTGACTCTAGCAACGCAAGAACTTTAGCCCCAGGTTACCTCATTGGAACTGGAATGTGAAGTTGTAACAAGTAGTGAATTTGGACAAATTACATTGGAATACTTTTTATTTCACTTTGAGAAAAATCATTGAACAATTTGATTATCTAAAGTCATATTTAAAAATACCTTAGCCCACACCAAGCTCTAAACTTCAGCAACACAGGTGTAGTTACACAGTGAGTTTTTCCTAATGCAAGCTGTCTCATCTGTTAGCTCTAGCCCTAGGTATCAAAGCCTTTTAATTCTAATTTAAATTGGTGAAAGAATGATCTATAATTTTATGCATCACTAATACATGCTGACTAAGATCAGGCAGGTGAAACTGTGGGGTTAGTCCCTTGAGAAATTCTGTTTTGTACTTCTTTGACATGGCGTCAAGTAAAGGAAATACATATTTTTTTTAAAGATTTATTATTTTTTTTTTATTGGAAAGGTGGATATACAGAGAGGAGAGACAGAGAGGAAGATCTTCTGTCCGATGATTCACTCCACAAGTGAGCGCAACGGCCGATGCTATGCCGATCCGAAGCCAGGAGCCTCTTCTGGGTCTCCCACGCGGGTGCAGGGTCCCAAAGCCTTGGGCCGTCCTCGACTGCTTTCCTGGGCCACAGGCAGGGAGCTGGAAGGGAAGCGGGGCTGCCGGGATAGAACCGGCGCCCATATGGGATCCCAGGGCGTTCAAGACGAGGACTTTAACCACTGTGCCACCGCGCTGGGCCCAGGAAATACATATGTTTAACAAAAAAGAATGTTTCTTCTTTAATCTCTCTTTAATCTCTCTTTAATCTCTCTCTTTCTCTCTCTCTCTCTTATAAACAAAGACACACACACACACACAAATATAGTAACATACTATATTTGTATGTCTAATCAATAGACAGTACTCCTGGGATATTATCCTTGAGCATTACTTAAGCAAACAAACAAAAAGATGCCTGAGGTACTTTTTACTGTGCATAGCCTAGCAAACACAAAGAATGATACTGTAAGCTTTATCCTGAATTTTAATGTGCATAGAAATCACATAAGAATTTTTACTAAAATGCATATTCTGAATCAACAGGACATTTTTAATTATTCTATTCTTATGATTACATTTTGAGAAATGAAGCTCTAAATCTTATATCTGAATCAGTAGGAACAGAAAGAGAGCAAAATGGAGACCTATTACTCTGCAGTGCAAATGCAAGTAAATTTTCTTTTCCTACTGAATGTATTTTCTTGTCTTCTGGGTGTCTTAAAAAGAAAGAAAAATGAATATTTCTGACTCCACAGTTCCCACTGTTTTGTCTTTACTGGATTACAAAGTTACATCAGCAACATTTGTGTGTAAGCAGTACTAAAATTGAACTATTTAATACCTGGCATATAAATATACACGTTATACCAAATATGTATTGTTTGGACCATAGACTAAAATTCTATGCTTGACAAACTCAGTTTAGCTCAACATATTGATGAGGAATTTTCTCAGTTAAATAATTAGTTATGCATCCCAACAGTCCTCACAACATCAAGACACCTGCTCAATGCAAGAGGGGAAAGAAAATATCCTACAATATTTACTTACATGTGTATGTACCTGCTTTAGTTACAATTAAGTGGACAATGACCAGTAGAATAGGGAAAGTTGGTGAGAAGACAGGTTGTACTCAAATAAAACCAGAGCATGGAATGATAACAACCAATCTATCACAAATTTTTCTCAGTTCTTTTGGTGTAAAAATCCTTTAAAAACAGTACTGCTCTAAGGCTTCTAGTAAATAGCAATTCCCATCCGCTCTTCCATACTATTTCATAAAGTTTTTAGTTTGACACATGTACTTTAATCCTTCATTTTTTTGTTTATTTTATGTGTTTATTTTGTTTGTGTGTAGCCACACACATGTGCATACACACAGGGATGGGGTAGAAAGTGATAAGAGAGGAAGGCACTTCCCTCTGCTGCATCATTTCCAAATATTTGGAGCGTGGTCAGATGAGGCCAGGTGTCAGGAACCCTGGCCAGGGGTCTCGTATGGATGTCAGAACCAGATATGCTTAGGACACCTTCTGTTGGCTCTCAGCAGCTGTAGCAGTAAAGCTGGAGTTGGGAGTCAGAATGGAAATTGATGTGGCACACCGATCTGCAATATGGATCTCTTAACCACTAGGCCGGACATCCACTTGTTAATAAATAGATTGAAAAAATTATATTTGGAAAGAGTTACAAAGAAGAAAAATAAAGTCTCTAATCATCAGGGTCCCAGGTAAATATACAGTTATATATGATCAAATGGGATCATTTATTTATTAGAGATTGTGCATAGAGTATAATGACAAACTACGAAAAAGAAAGAAATCAGCAATGAGAGACCGATACAGTGCTTAACAGGATGAGCTTTCAAAGCTGACACTTCGGGGTTGGAGCAGGAGGTTTGAAGAAGAGAGGAAAACATCCCAGCCAATGGAAATCATGTATTGAAAGACTGGCTTTATTAGGGAATTGTCATGTTTAAGAATCTTGTGTAGAAATGGTTGAATGACATTTGTTAGGGGATAATGATGAAAGATGGATACAGGCCACAAAATGAGTAATTGATCATCTCAAAAAGTTGTAGAGCTCATCTATAACTTGATGGGAATCATTTTAATTTGGGCATTTGTAATATCACAATCTATTATTAAGTTGAATTACATAGAGTTTCTCTTCTCTGCTAAGCAGAATGTATAAAACATAATGATTTTTTCGAAACATTACAAAATTAAAATATATTTCCCATATATCTTTCTATACGCATTTTGTATGTAACATTCCTCAAGTAAGTAAAGAATTCATCAAATTTTTGAATCTCAGTGCCACAATTCTCTTCTTGCGTATTTGATACAGTAGTAGAACCAGCCATATGCTCTCCTAATATTTCCATGCACATCTTCCCCCAGCCATTGCAGATTTAAACTGCAGCATGCTAGTTAATCTTTCCTATGTTCAAGTTTCCCAACAACGTAGATGATCAGAACACTCCTGCTACCCTAGGTTGAAGGTAAGTGTCTACACACGCGGTGTCTTTTTTTTTTTTAATTTGAACGTTGAAGCTTTGAATCTGACCTCTTATTAATTTCAAGGTAAAGGGGGAAATGTAGGGATTGAAAGATGTCTAATGCTTGTTGCTCTTTGATGTAGCCCTGATGCCCATTGTTTTATTTGAGCTCTTGAAATGAAGGGAAGGGCTCTTTTGCTGATCCTTCCCCCGTTTGCTTTTGGCAAAGATGGTCTCAGTTGAAACCTGTCATTGATACTGTCTCAACCCAGATGTTTCGAAGAATGGAACTTGCATTATTTTTAACATATTGTTTACCCAATACTATGTCAATTAATTCCATAATGTTGTATATTGATACTGAGGCCTTGTTGGGGCTTTTAACTGACCGGATCTTTACTCTGTTAGCCCTATCTTCAGTCTAGAGAAGGTCTCCCCAAGAGGCCACTGAACTTATCTGGACAATAAGACGCTGAACTTTATGCTAGGCATGTGTTTGCAAGCAATGAATCTCAACTGAACTTGAACTATGGTTATGCAACAAGGTGGAGGAATCCACCATGGGGGGAGGGGTATGGAAGGAGTGGGGGGAATCCCCAGCGCCTATAAAACTGTACTACATAATACAATGTAAGCAACAATAAATAAAAATTAAAAAAAAAAAGTGCTCAAACAGCTCATATCACTGCTTCCCACAGTATGGATAGAATGATGTTCTTTTCCGGAAACGAGAAACTAGGGAGAGATGGTTTACATTTATCAATTTTTTTTGTAATCAAAACAGTGGCAGCACCCAGTTTGAATGGGTAGTTTTCAGAAGTACATTCCAATTATATAAATTCCAGAGTGGTAAAAGCACGTAATTATATATTATTCTGCATAGGAATATAAAAATTTTAGTTTGAGGTTGGCAAATCATAGTGAATTTGGCTGCATCTGCAACTGAGCTCCAACATTTAACTAGGGAGTAGTGGCAAAAACTAATTATCTAGTTTTTAAATTAGCATAAAAACTGTTAAGTTGTTAGACAGTTTTGGCTTTCATAAGTTCTCAGCACACCCTCTGTTTTTAGCAGCAGGCTGTTCTTGAATAAGACGCCATGCATAGACACTATGTTGTGGAACAGATCTTTGTAACTTACTTCATTTAACATAATTGAAAGTGAAGCTTTGCACACTTCCAACTTTGTTAAGATTAAACCAGATTTAAGGACTCTTAGAACAATAGAAGAAAACGAGAACAATATAACGCAAGGACATGTGGGGAAATGTTTGCTGTGTCAATTTTTGTGCTATTATAGGTGTTTGCATATGCCCAAACTTCTTTAATCGTACACGTTATATATATGCAGTTTTTGTATTTCAGTTTTATTTAAATGCAATTCTCTTTAAATAAAAAGAAGATAATGTATGCCTTAAAAACACTCCAGTTTTTGTTTTCTTTCATTTGTCATACTACTAAGAGTTTAGAGAAAGGTCATTGGTGCAGATTGGACAAACCGAGAGGGAACATGAGAAGTAAATAGTGGACTTATTGACATCTCCTTGATGGAGAAACCAAGAGAACAAAACTGCTCTATGATTGGAAAAACATCTTTTAAAAACATAGAGCATGGGAAACGGCTGATTTCTGAAGGTTGTTTCTTTTATGAATCTTCACTTGTATACACAGTAAGTTTTTGATCAATGGCAATAGTTACTGTTGGAGGTCGTCGGAGACACAGAAAATATCTGATCTATGTCCTTCCCTTGAACGTGCTAAAAAGGTCACGTTTGTCACACTGCTCTCAAGCTTTAATTTAGTTCTCATGCTTCCAGAATATAGCAACCTTCAGGGAATATAAGACCTGCATCAAGAGTGTGCCCAACTCCCATCGTTATTCATAAAATGTAATTAAATTAGTGGCAAGAAGCAATTGTTCATTGTATTCCAAATATCAAGATGGCCTTAAATAAAATATGGCCTTGGAACCTTTGGCTTCACTTGTTCTTCCAATCTATGATCAGTTAATTACTTGTGTCCTTTGAAAATATCTTACAGTGTTCCACCCTATTTGAATTTCCCTAGTGATTGTTGAGTGTTCCTGGAATCTAAGCTATACTCATGAAATTATCTGTTTGTTCTTTCTCACATATAAAGTTAATGGAGTAAATGCAGGGACTGTAAAGAATTTTTTCATAAAACAGAGTCATAATGTCAAATTTCAACACAGTCTATCAGATTATACAAAAAAAATCAGGTTTTCATGGCTCTCTCGCATGTCAATATTTCTCTCAAAATTAATTCCAAACTTTACATTTTTCTCAAGTAGTGTTTCCACTTCCAATATCTCTCAGTAGATAACCTGATTTTCAATTTTAAATTTATTCAAAGTATTTTGATCAACAGATACCATATGAATACTTTTCTTTTTAATAATCAATTCATTTTATTTTGGATGATGTTTATAGGGTTGAGATAACGGTATCCCCGTGTTGACCACCAATTAGGGTGGAGAGGTTCAAGGAATGGGGGGAATTGGATGAGGCAGCTGTCTCTAATCTCTTTTGTTTACTGGTACCTGGGGAAGGTGGAGAGAGAAGGGGAATGTGTTGTTCCCAGCTGCCCAATTGCATCAATACCTAGAAATGGGAGAAAATCACCTAATATCATCCCAGGATCCCCAACGTGGAGCATATCCTGAGGACACTGCTTAAGTTGTTTTGACAGCTCTGAATTTCTGCTGATTTTGTTGCTCCAAAGTCGAGGAATTCCTTGCAAGGTCCATTGGCTGACATAGACCAACTTACAGTCTCTATTTGTCTGGGAGAGCTGTCCAATTTGTTGTGCCCTCCATGTTACTAGATGTCTTCTGCAGGCCTCAATGAACTCATTGTCATGTCCCTTATAAACATCTGGGCATGCCGTCCACTGCACAGGCCACAGCCACTGTGGAGGCCCAGTTCTGACATTCAGTCAATGGTCGGAACACGTATCCTGTGATTTTCACTATGATTGCAGTTTCGAGTTCAGTGAGGCAGTTTGGGGCCTCAAAAACACCTTGCCAAAAGTGAGCCAAACCTGACTCTGGTGTGTAAGCCAGTGTCGGGTCCAGATCGATCTATCGCCCGCATCAGCCTACACACACCGGGCGTAGTCACCTGGTCAACTCTGTCCCCAACCCCATTTCATGTGCAAACCAACAGATGCTGCGGCCAAGCTTAACCCTTCATACCACGCACTCTGCCCTCACAAACACCAGTAGGGACTATAGTTTACTCATCGTGATCCTCAAGGACCCCCACTAGGCCCATCCTCAGCCCTGGTTCTTGTGCATGCTAGTATGTGCAGCAGACTGATCCAGTCTGTCTCACATCCTTTCAGCCCTCATACACATGAATGAGCACTGGATAGTAGCTTAACCCAACTGACTCCTCTGTGCAGTGCACATTGGTGCCGGGAGGGTGCCACTGACTGTCTAGCCAGGCCTGCCTTGCCCCCTGCCAAGCATCAAGAAGCAGGTTAATGGAATTTCTTTTAATTTACTTTTCAGAAATAAAATCACAAAGGAATAAAACCCTCGATTTTCATGAAAACAAATGTAAGAATATACATACATGAAAATTATTTTCCTATTCCTTCTCCTTTTTTTTTTTTAATAGAGATTCTTGGAACTGTGGATTTCTGTAGAATTGTCAATAAACTTGGACGATTATCAACTATTACTTCAAATAAGTTCACATGTCCCCAACCTTCTCTCCCCATGGTGACTCTAATCACAGTTATATTCATTAGTCTAAAACTTTTTCTGGTATTTATAATGCTCTTCTTCTTTTCATATTTACTTTTGTATTTTGTGATAACATATTTTCAATTTGTACTGTAGTTGAAGGTTTGATCTTTCCCAAAATAGAGTGATCAACATATGAATAAATAGCAATACCATATTTCCACAGAAATATAGGGGAGGACTAAAGCATTAATCAAAAGAAGATATCTCAAGTTTCATTTTTGCTCCATTTCCACACAAAATAGTTTCACTTGCATTGTTATCCAGATTATTAATGTCATTAATATTTTTGAAAATAAGTTTATTGTGGCAGTCAGAGAGACAAAGAGAAAGATGAAAGGAGAGAATTGCTATGTGCTGGTTTACTCAACAAATGGTACCAGGCTAGGCCAAAGCCAGAATATACCATCTGTATCATCTGTCAGGGACACAAGAACCAAGTCCTTGAGTCACAACCTGAGCTTTTAGGGTGTATAATAGCAGAAAATTGCTGTCAGCAGTCAGGGGTGATTGCCTACCCCACATATTCTGATATGAAACACGATGCTTTCAACTACAAGGATGAAGTCCTACCACATTCATCTTTTCCATAAGTATCTAATATTTTATAGATTCCATTCAATGTATATCTTGCCTTTGCATTGTCAATCTCCTCTTTATATAATTTACTACAAGATATCTGTTTCTATCTCTTCTATGCCATTATTGAATTTTTGAATACATGATGTGAATTAATATTTTCTTCTAGTCATTGTGAAATTGATCAGCATTTACATTAGTTAAAATCTGTGTAAAATTCAAAGTGAGGGGCTAACGTTATGTCTCTGTGGGTTAAGCTTCTTTCAATGCTAGATTCTATTTCAGAGTGCCAGTTTCATCATCGCTTTCAGTTTTGTGCTCATGTGCCTGGCTAAGCAAATGATGATGGCCCAAATTCTTAGGACTCTTTCGCTCATGGGAAAGACAAGGATGGAGTTCCTGGCTCCTGGGATGAACCTGACTCAGATCTGGATAACGAAACCACGGGTGTCATGAACCAGTAAATGAGAAGTCTCACTCTTTCTCTGCTTATGCGTATGTGTATCTTCCTTGCTCTGTGTTGCCTTGCATTTTAATAAATAAATCTAAAAGAGAGAATCAAAATGAATAAATCTGTGTACACCATGAAAATTCAAGCTTATTAATTTGATCATTACTAAGATTCTATTGTATTTCTACAAGATTTAGTGGCAACAAGATGTTGTTACTTCAGTGCGATTGTAAACATGACTATGAATATCAATGTAAATTTTCTTTCTGACATTAAGTAAGCAGATTTTTTGTAACTTCCTTTGATTTTGCAGGTTCTATATAGACATTGATTCACTATTGAAGCTATCTTGGATTTTTAAAAAGGGTTTAGATTCAGTTTTTATTATACAGACAGGTGGAGGAACACACAGAGCAAGGTATTTCCTCTTCTGGTTCATTTCCCAAAGGCCATAATAGCTGGGCTTGGGCCAGCTGAAATCTGGGAACTGGAACTCCATCTTGGTCACAGGTGCTCAAGTACGTTGTCCATCAGCCGTGGCTCTCCCAGACAGACGAGCAGGTAGCTGGACTGAAAGTGGAGCAACTTGGACTTCAGCTGTGTTCATATGGGCTTCTGTGTCATAGGCAGCAGCACAAGTGCTGTGCCACATGTTGGCACCTACTTTTGGCTTTAAATGATATTTTTAAGCTAAAATTTCTTTTTTACACACACATTACTATTTACTCTGATTATACATAGATTCTAATTATATATGCATAAATATATGTGCTATAAAATAAATTATTAGAATTGAATTTCTTGCACAAATTTCATTTATATGTGTGTATGCCAGCTTAATAGCAATTCCTAGCTGTATCTATGTAAGCAGCATCAAGGTAAGTATAATGGTATGTACCTGGTTACTGTTTTTTTTTTAATTTTTATTATTATTTTATGATACAGATAAAGAGCTCCTGGGATTTCCCTTATCCTCTTGCGAGGTCCTCGATACCATTACTAAAATATAGATCTTCATACACAGTCATATGTCCATCATTGAGGGCATGGATGTTGGCAGAGAGTCCAGCATCCTATTGTCAAGATATAATGAACCGTTTCATTGTAAGTCCATTTTTGTCTGGAAGTAGAGATGCATACTACATTGTATCCTTGCATCTGGATATTTCACAGCTACTGTACATCCCCTTAAATGAAAAGTCATAATACAAAATCAACAACAGGGAGAAAAATAGAAATTTACAATGCCATGAAGTTAAATAACATGTTACTAGATATGACAATCTCCATTGTACAGCTACTATACATCCCCTTAAATGAAAAGCTACAAAACAAAATCAACAAGAGGAAGAAAAAAGAAATTAACAACACCATGAAATTAAATAACATGCTACTGAATGACTAATGTGTCTCTGAAGAAAGGAAAAAGAAAAGTAAGAACCTTCTTGAAGAAAATGATGCTACTGTATTTTTAAATAGTAAATCAAAATTCCTTGTATATCAGTGTGGTTTTACTTTATATTTTGTTGCTATTCAAATACATCACTTAAAGATTATTAAGCAATTTATTTGTTACCCGAAAGGCACAAAGCAAGAGAGATAAGCACAAAGTAGTTGCGTGGATCCTCAATTATTTGGTTCACCTTCTTCTACTTCAGCAGTCTTGTTCTTACTCTGGATCAGTTGTGGAGCAGTTGGGATTTGATCATTTTTCAAAGGTGACCCAAACACCAATCAAGGCAACTTAATCCACTGTACCACTATAGCAGCAAAGAAAGTTACTTCTTTGTTTAACACACACACACACACACACACACACACACACGGGGGGGGTGGGGATGGAGGAGAGATCCTCCATTCATTAATTTATTCCCCAAATGGTACCAAGACTTGGTACTCACTATATGGAAATTAAAAGTCAAAAACGCCCTGCAGATCTTATACCCAGCTGGCAAAAATCCAATTGCCTGAAATGTCACCTGCTTTCCTGGAATTCTTTCTGAAAATAATTGTGATCAAAATGAATGATTTCTTTCTGAAAAAATGTGCATGAATAGGTTCAAAGTAAAAGTGAACAATTTTCAAAATGTTCTGATGTTCCTCTAGATAATATAAATAATAATAATCCTAGAATTTTATGAACAACTTTGTCGGGAGAAGTGTTGTGATCTGATCATAATGTTCTGAAAAGACTCTGCCGGGTGCTTTAAAAGAATCTGTGGGAGACACATTAGTTAATTACTGGACATACCGCACTTCAGGTTGCTTCCTTCCGCATGATTCACAAAAGTGATATTGACATTGCTGTTGCTGAAATAATGGAAGAGGATCTGTGTCCTAAAAGGCATAGATATGGGACCAAGCAGACAGAAGTTTTGGGAGGGAGTTTGCTCTGGGGTAAGCGGCATGGCTAACATGGAAACCATCCTCCTTGGAAGACCTTGGCAAAAAGCAGAAGCCGGAAAATTGCTCTGGAGTTCAGCCATGAACGTATGGATGTTTTGTTAGACTATTTTATGAAGACTGAAATTCAGAGTTTCAAAAAATTAGCAATTTCTGAGCTAAAGTCACACCAGGGAGCTCTGTAGAATATGAAAATTGATGAGTGGAGGAAAAGATACTTGCTGGAAGAGTTTAGGCAGATATAGCATTCAGGTAAACAGTTCTATATTTTGCTGCACTTTGATTAAATTCCATTTTACTTATTCAATCCTATTATAAAAAATGTCGATATCAGATGATATAGTTTCTGTCTTCAAGCTGATTGGCCCTTTCATTTCTGCTGGTTCATGCTTACAAGGCTTGGCATGGCTGAAGGAACCCAGAATTTAGTCTGTATCTTCCATGTGTGTGTTGTGATCCAAGTACCTGAGACAACGCAGCTGCTTCTGAGGGTCTGAATTTGCAAGTAGTTGGAATCAGAAATTGAAACCAAATGTTTAACCCAGCCACTCTCGTGTGGAATGTGCACAGCCTAACTGGGGAGCTGACAGCCAGCTGAAAGACATAGTGTTCGATTATCAATAGTTTATGCAGCTCATTCCCACTTCTAAGGTTTTATCCAAGGTATCTGCAGTTAATCTCAAGGTAATTAGATTTGATATTTTCTGATTTTTTTGGGGGGGTGGGTTCTCTTTGTCATTGATTTAGTATTATGTACCACTTTGACTATTTGGCTATAAAATGTCTTAAATGTGATCATCCTTTGGATTTTCTGGGAATGTTCTTTTTCCCCACGACTTGTAAAATTTTAAGTCGTTGTTTCATTTAGCCAGTTTTCTGTGTTTTCTCATTCTCTTTTCCTATGGAACAACTGGCTTATGCATGTTTGCTTAAGGATGCATCAATGTATCAAAGATGCTTTATTCATTATTTTCATTTTTTTGTCTGAGTTATTTCAAGAGACCTTCCTCAAGCCCACTGGATTCTGGTGTTGAGGATATCAGGTATATTTATCACCTCGTTTTTTTAGTTCTGTATCTTCAAAATTTCTATTGCATTTCTTACTAGCATTTTTATCTCTTTGATGAATACATCATTCATATCATGAACTCTCATGCTAATTTGTTGAATTATCTCTATTCTCTTGTGTCTCTTTATGCGTCCTTAAAACAATTTCATTTTTTTTTAAATACGGGAAATCTTTCCATTTATTTGGACAGTAAATATATTTATTTGCATATGTGATAATTACTGTATCTTTTCATTCTTCTTTTACTTTGTAGCTTTTATGACTCTGATCTGTCAGCTGTTTCTGTAATTTGTTGGATCTGTTTCATAGTAAAAAGTTTCAGGCTGGTCCTGTGTCCAGGATAGAGTTTGGGTATGCTGTGTTGAACTTGGTGCTAGGTGGTTGCTTTATTCTTGCAGCTTCTCTTGCTGGAATCAACCTTGGCAATATCGGAGGCTGTCTTGTTGGCCCAGCCTGCAGGCTTTGTGAGATTTCACCACTCACGTGGAAGCAGCTCCCATGTATTGGACAGTTTTAGCTAGCGATTGGGTGCTCAGTTGTTGGTCTGGAGTTCCTGTCAGCTTCCCTGGGATTTGTGGGTATGGAGTTATCCCTACCGGCCCCGGTAGCTGTGGTATATAATGCTCGTAGTGTGCCAACACAGAACAGGGAGTCCAGACTGATCCTTGTCATTAGCCAGTGGCTGTTCTAACAGCTGGTGGAGCTTATGTGGCTAATCTACTTAGGGAATTCTCTCCAGCAGCTTCTTGGATCTGAAATGAGTGAGAGAGGCAAGCGTCTTGTTCTCAGATCTAATTTCAGTGGACACATTTCTGAGAATGGGGCCCTAACTGCTTCTTGGGATGACAACAGAGTTATTGGGTGGTAAAGTAGACAGTTTCAATGGTAAAACAGACACAGAAAGGAGAAAGAGAACATGCAGGTATTTACCTTTTATAATTTGGTATGGTATATATTATGGTTATGGAGTTTTAAACCTATGTGAATAAAGACAACTATAGTTCTAAGCATTGTTTTCTCCGTTTACCCACTATGCTTTACTACAAGATTTGTATTGGTATCTTCTTTTTTTAAAAAAAAATCTTTATTTTATTTGAAAGGCAGAGGGAGATATTCTTTCTGCTAGTTTATATCTCAAAAGTTTTTATGTTTCGGAGAGGGATGTGTGACACTATTCACAATAGCCAAGATATTCATGAAGACCTAAATGTCTGAAGAGCATATGATCTATGTATAATAAAATAATGCCATAGAGCATTATAATGGAATACTATTTATTCAGAACAGGTTGGAATCTTACCATTTTTCATAGTATGAGTGAACCCAGCAGATATATAAGTGATATAACCTAGGCACTGTGATATAAATAATATATGATTTCATTCCCACATTTAAATACAGCAACCTCACAGAAGCTGAAGGTAGAACAGTGGTTATCGGAGAAGAGGATGACAGAATGGTGCAGTGAATAGTAAATTTGTCAGTGATCAGTGTTAAATTTTAGGCATGAGGTGTTTAAATTTATATAGGGGCAATAAGTGATGATGTGGTAAGGCGCAGAAGGGCGTCTGTAGTTGTTATGGATTTGTGTGTATGCTTAAATATTGAAGACAAAAGGTTTATTTGTTCTCTTTACACATTATAATTATTAGAGTTTATAGAATAGCTAATTATCATTAATTAGAAAATGATTTCTTGTCTCAATAGATTACATTGCACTCCATGAATAGGATTATATAATGATTGATCAATCAGTAGCTGGATTTATGCAAAGGAAATAAAAACTCAGAGTAAAAATCATTACATTTATATGAGTTTTTTTCCTAAATAGCTTTATCATCATTCATTTATGTATCTTTTCTTTTGTCCACATAATTATCTTGAGTTATCCAATAATGTTCTCTAAAAGTATTTATTTATTTTTAATGGTATTTATCTCTTATAGTACTCTATAGTATTTTTATTTTTAATTTATTCTACATTTATATTTGTTTTATTTATTTATTTATTATTTTATATATGCTATAGTATTTATTTACTTTTATTTATGCAGAGAGGAGGAGAAACACAGAGGAAAATCTTCGATCCGTTGTTTCACTCCCCAAGCAGCCACAAAGACTGGAGCTAAGCCAATCTGAAGCCAGGAGCCAGGAGCCCCTTCCAGGTCTTTCACACAGGTTCAGAGTCCCAAGGCTTTGGGCCATCCTTGATTGTTTTCCCAGGCCACAGGCAGAAAGCCAGATGGGAAGCAGGACTGCTGGGACATGAACCAGCAATCAGATGGGATCCTGGTATTTCCAAGGTGAGGACTTGAGCTGCTAGGTTATCATGCCAGGATCTAAATTCCCTATATATTATGTTCGAATTACATTTGTTTCATTTTGAGAGTCTTCTTGATCGTGTTCTAGTATTGACATTGTCAGTGGAATGAAGGCGTATTTATTTGTTTTTATTTTTAAAGGCATAATGACACAGGGGGAGAGAGAGACAGACAGAAAGAAAAAAGGCCATCGCATCTCTACACACATGAAGAAGACAATGCTTTTTCTTCCCCGTCCAAAAACTGCTCCCCTTGCCTGTTTGTATTCTTTCCTTTCTGCTCTTCTCCCCATTTTCCTCTTTCGTATCCATTGTGTGTGTGTGTGTGTGTGTGCCTTTAATTCACATTATCTTTCTGTTTTTACTGTATTTCTGTGTTTCATTTGTTTTCTTCCTTGCTATCTAATTGCACCAGTGAGAACTTAAAGTATAACTTTATTTGGGGTGTTAATGATAATAGATACCCTCATTTTGCTCCCATTTGTAGCAGAACACCATTTTTTAATGAATTGAGATGACGTTAACTGAAACTTTCATGATAAAATTGAAAAGCTCATTCTTTCCAGTTTGCTTAGATTTCTTTTTATCAGTAACCTATGTTATATTACATCGAAAGTTTTTATTTCCTAGTCAATGGAATAACGAAATGACCTTTCTTCTTAGCCTGTTGATATTGTAGATTACATTGATTGCCTTCTGAATGGTGTACTATATAGAATATGTGAAGCAATTTTCTCTAGTTAGCATGCACATTTTTAATATATTGTTGTATTCAATATTGTATTTGTCAAGGATTTTTTTTATGTTAGTAATGCTGGTCTGTGGTTATCCTTTCTTCCATTGTTTTTATTTGACTTTGGTGTTTGGATAAGACTGACCTCATAAATTGAGATAACAAACTCTATATCTGCTTATATCTCCTTAGAAACCATTACACAGAATTTTTAAAAATATATTTTCTGAATATTTACTGAAAACAATTGGTGAAAACTTTTGTATGCTGTAGTTTGGGGTTTGAAAAGTATTAACCGATTTTCCTTTCACCAACAGACAGATGATTCATATTTCCAATTTGTGTTTGCATTTTGTTAGCTTGCATGTCTCAATATATTTGTCTAATTGTTTGTTGCAATCAATCTCATTTAGTATTCCTGTTACATTGGTAATGTAATCAGTAAGGAAGACTTTTTTTTTCCATTTCCATTAGTGATAATTTCATTTATTTACTTATTTATTTCTATTAAAATGTCAGACATACAAAGAGGAGGCGAGTCCAAAAGGAAGATCTTTCGTCCGATGATTCACTCCCCGAGAGGCTTCGACAGCTGGAGCTGAGTTGATCCAAAGCCAGGAGCTTCTTCTGGGTCTCCCACATTGGTGCAGGGTCCCAGTGTTTTGGGCCATCCCCCACTGCTCTCCCAGGGCTCAAGCAAGGAGCTGGATCGGAAGTGGGACTGCCGGGATTAGATTTGTGATTTGAGAACTCAATTTGATTTTCAGCCTCCCAATATTTGTTAAGGTGTGCTTTCCGGCTTAGAACGGGCTCTTCTTAGTGAGTGTTTTACTTGAATGTGGATGTGTATTCTGTTGTTGTATAACGCATTCCTTAAATGCCAATTAGATCAAGTTGATTGATGGCGCTAGTCAGTGCAAGTGTGTCCCTACAGATTTTCTGCTTGCTGAATCTGTCAGTTACTGACAGCTCAATTTCTCCATGCATAGCTGTAAAGTTTTCTTTCGCCTTTAAAAATGTGAAGTTGTGTTCTTCATGTACTTTGCTTGTCTGCTGTAGGTGTGTGCGTGAACAGATTCACTGTATGTTCTTTTAGAATTGGACAATAGGAGCAACTGTTGTAACTCCTCGCTCAGCCGTCTCTATCTCGCGTCATACCCCTGCTCCCCATCATTGCGTCAGCTCCCCAATAAGGCAGATCCTTTGTTGTAGCTGGACTTTCCCACGTACTTGAGTTCTGTCACCATGTGGGAAACTTGAAGGTATAGGTAGTGTTCCCAGCTCCCTCCTCTGGTTCCAAGTACCATAATTGGGCATTTGGGGAGGGAAACAGTGAGTGCTGAATTGCTCTGTCTATGTGTCTGTCTCTGTGTCTTCACATCTGAAATGAATAAATTAAAATAAATAAATTAAACATAAGATATAGCCCATTTATCCTTGGGTAATGCATGACTCTGATAATTTTGCTTCTGCTGACTTCTAACATTTTCTGAAATCACTATATCCAGTAGTTGCTTTTCTTGAAACCATACTTTGTTTGTTTGATAGGAAATGTTAGAAAGGAAGGGATACACAGAAACAAGTTTTCTTTCCAAATGACTGCATCAGCTTGTGGCTTGGCCAGGCCTAGAACTCTACCAGGGTGTCCTATTTGGATGACAAGGTCTAAAGTGCTTGATGCATCTGCTGCTGCTTTCCCAGCCTTGTTAAACAGGGAGCTGGATTGGACGTGGAGCAGCCAGGACTCAAATCAATGTCCGTTCGCATGATATGCCTGCTCAATGCACGGGATTACAATGCTTGCCCCTAGCTAGCAATGTTTTAATTATGTCTCAACTTACGTTTTTCAACATCCTTACTTTTAAGTTGCATGCAGTTTGCATTTAAACTTTTTTTGGTAGAATATATGTGATCAGGTATCACCATTTATCCTCTCTGACTGATGACTCTCATTAAACACATTTTTTATAAATAAAGATAAATTAATGTCCATCATGCTTGAACTATATTTACTAATTAAATGTAAAAGCCCTCTGCTTTCTGTGGTTTCAGTTGAACATTTTATATTATCACTTATTATCTTCTCCCTGGGTTTGGTTTGGTCCATTCCTGGCACTTGTAAGCACATGAGCCATGAACCAATGCATGGAAGATTCTCTCTCTGTTTTTGACTGAAAAAAGAATAATTAAGAAGTTAGAAAGTAATTAGTTGCCTTGTACTTTACAATATGTAATAATCTATTCAAATTAACTTTTCTAATCCATATGTAAGTATAATAATGTATCATATACAGACGTGGGTGTATAAAGGAACATGCATCCCTGCATCCAGACGAAAGATGGATTCCCAATGAAACTGCTGGACATGTGTAGACAACGGGATGTTGGACTGCCTGCCATTGTCTGTACCAACAATGTTGGGGTACACTCAAATAAGAGACTAATAGAATTATGATTCCTTTTGAAGGATTACAATATTGTAACAAAATGGGAAAAACCTGATTAGGATAGGAGTTTGGGGGTGAATCCCAACCTATACAAAATTGTATCACATAATTCAAAATTCAAAATAAAAATATATTAGAAAAGAAGGAAAGCAACTCAAATTAACTTGGGAGAAACCAATATTGGATGCTAACGTTACAAATGGCAACTTGGCTTGCTGTACCACAAGGCTTGCCACCGCACTTGAAGACATCCCATGGCTAGTTTTCTTCCACAAGGCTAGTTTTCTTATTATACTTAGGTGGATGTCCTTTTGAGTAACATAGTAATATTTGAAATAATTACTCTGTCAGGATGGTATTTTACCATGCTTTACTCATGTTTCATGTTTGCAGATAATGTATAATCTCTGCAGAGTAGGCATAAAAGGTTTATTATCCACACTCACTCACCAGAAATGTAGGTTTTAGCTCACCACTTGATTTAATTTATAATATAATGAACTACATTTGGATAAGCTATTAAAACATCATAGAAGTGCTAGATAAATTTAATGAATGTGTATTTGCATAAAACCTCATTTTAATTATAGTTTTTAAGTATTCCTTTTTATAACTCTTCTGTATGACAATCTCGGTTTACTTCTCTTGGTTTTCTCTGGCATGTGCAAGGAGAGAAAAGTAATACGCAATGAATAAAGTTAATTTTCTACAGACCGTATTTTCTTTTAAGTTTCTTTTTTGGTCATTGATGTAAATTTGTATCACTTTAAATAGTAGTATAATAAGAAGCCACATGTGTGCATAGTATTCTCATGTCTGGACATGTCAGTCTCCACTACACAGTCACCATAAATCCCTCCAAATGAAAAGCCACAGGAGAATCAGCCATAGGAAGAAAAACAGAAATTTACAATGCTATGAGGTTAAACAACATTCCACTAGATATGATAGTCCCCATTGCAGAGTTACTATGCGTCCCCTTAAATGAAAAGCCACAAAACAAAATCACCAACAGGAAGAAAAAGAAAGAAATTTGCAACGCCATGAAATTGAATAATATGCTACTACTGAATGAGTGATGTGTTGCTGAAGAAATGAAAAAGAAAATCAATAACCTTTATGAAGAAATGATGCTGTTTTATGATCTAGGAATCTATGAAGAATTCAATGAGAAAAGTGTTTTGAAGAGATGAAACTAAAAAGAATAAAAAGAAAATACAAAAACTCCATGAGATACAGTTAACTCTGATCTTTGTTGGTCAGATGCATCACTTACAGGTAACAAATAGATGGGTTTTACTTTTTAATCCAGTCTACTAATCTATGATGTCTGAGTGATGACTTTAAACCATTTACACTCAGGGTTAATATGAATTGGTGGTAATTTGGTCCTGTCAATTTAGCGATGGGTTGTTTACTTAGTCTTCTGTTGTCATTTTACTAGGATGTTCTTAATATTTACCTTTGGGTTTTGTGGGTGCTATTCCTTTTCTCTGTCGAGAGAACATCTTTAAGTATCATTTATGATACACGTCTGGAAGAGGCAAATTCTTTGAGCTATTCTTTGCTGTGGAAGAACTTGCTTTCATTTTCGATGACAAAGGAAAGCTTTGTTTGGCATGGTATTCGGGAACGACAATTTTTTGGTTTTAGAATATGAAATATGTCACTCCATTCTCTTCTGGCCTATAGAGTTTCCTCTGAGAGGTCTGCTGTGAGTCTGATTGTCATCCCTTTATATGCCAATTGATTTTTTTTTCATGAGCCCATTAAAGATCTTTTCCTTATGTTTGACTGAAGTGTGGTTGATTATAAGGTGTCTTGGTGAAGATCACTTTTGATCAACCCTGTTGGGGAGTTCTGTGCCCCTCCTGGATGTTGTTTCTCCAATTCCTTCTCCAGATTAGGAAAATTTTCCCTTATTATTTTATTAAATACATTTGTAAACCCAGCTTCTTTTTCTGAACCTTCTGGGACTCAAATAACCCTTATATTTGGCCTTTTAATAGTGTCTCTTACTAGCTTGACCCACATCTGCTTCCAGCTCTTTGATTATTTCTCCATCGTGACAAGAAATATCTTCTGAGATTTTTTTTTTCTGTCTCTCTCATTCTATTACTGACACTTTCTGCTGAATTTTTAGCTTACTCTATTGTATCCTTCATTCTCAACAATTCTCCCTTATTTTGTTTCAGTGTTGCTATCTCCTGTGGGACGTATTCTCGATATTCCTGCATGTGATTCTCATTGTTGAAAAGAAGCTTTATAATGAGTTTTCTGAATTCTGTATCCCTCTTTTCTCAGCTTATTCCACAGTTAATTCCGAGTTTAGCAAAGGTTTTTGCTCCTTTGCGGGAGAATCTTCAGTAATATTCAGTAATATGTGCCTCTGTCTTCTTCTATGCTTGGTCATTGTATTTCTGGTTAGCAGATTCTTCTCCTGAGGGCAGGTTTCTAAACTGTCACCTACAGTTCTGTAATTTTATTTTATTATTGTGGTTGGTACAGGATTCTTTGCTTAGTCACTTGTACCGTTTCCTCCCGCGAGTTTCAGGTCTGGAATCTTATGTTAGACTTCCACCATGGTCTCTGTAGCCCCAGTTCCTAGCTCAGCACGCTGCCTTCTCTGGCCCCAGTTCCTAGCTCAGCACGCTGCCTTCTGTAGCCCCAGTTCCTAGCTCAGCACTCTGCCTTCCCTAGCCCCAGTTCCTAGCTCAGCACGCTGCCTTCTGCGATCTTGCACTGTTGTTGCATCATTGCCTGTACATGCTTTCTCCCACTTCTGGTTCTTGCACTTCCCAGGATTAGGGAGATACCAAGTATCCTAAATAGCAAGGCTGTTGGTGTTTCTGCTCAGAATCTGTTGGCTCTTATTCTGAGGGCCACAAGGACCTATTTTGAATTTTAAGATGCCAATGTCAGTATTATTTTCCATGTGGGACCAGTGCAAAACACTGAGTTCAGTAAGTTTCCTTCCGGGTCAGTGCATGTGCAATTCACTGTTGTCCGTGCAATCTCAAAGCCTCTGCCATATTGTACAAAATGGTGACTGATGCACCACTGCTTAGGTTATTGATCTGTTCGTCATTAGGTCTGGAGGATACCTGGAATTATTTTTGGTAGAAACCATAAGATGTCAGGTCATTGCAATTCACTGAGCAAGAAATGCATTCATTTCCAGCTTGGTGCAAATGCTGTCCCTTAGCCTTTGCCTTCTTGCATAAGAAGGTGCTCCATTCAGTTCTGCTGGAGGTTTCAGCTGTGAAATCCACCTTCTTGCCTTATGCCAGTTAAGGATATGCTGCTCTGTTTTTGCTCCTGATCAAATCAAATAAACCAGTAGGATAGGCAGTTCTTGTCTGGGTTCACCTCATAAGTTCCTGATGAACTTCCCTTCTCACCCGCTTGCTAGTGGAGTTCCCACTGTGGGTGCATTTCAAATCTCTACTGGCTGAATGCTGTTGGAATTTCTGGTCATCGCAACACCACCCTGTTGTTTCTGATGCTATTCTGTCCATCAGTCTCCAGGTGCCCATCTGCTTTCTCCTATTTCCTGGAATGTGCCCTCTCTGCTTCTCCTTGGCTGATTTTTCTCCATCTGTTTAAAAGTGGCCTCACCTTAATCCGCCATCTTGATTTTAGCACATATTTTAACTTAATGCAGACAGGGACTAAGTGACTCAAAATTTCTGTGAATAATTAAATATGTTGTGATAATTATAATCTTCTTAAAATTTACCAGAAGATTTGTATTGTTATATAAGCATTAATATGACATCGGTAAATATAGCAACATATTTTGGATAGTTAAAAATGAATTCAAAATATGTGCTACTATGAGTTAAAATAAAGAAAAAAAATTATTTTTTGAACCCTAAGTCATAGTCTAAAATTAAAACAAGTGCACACAACAGAAATAATAGTGATAGGGAAGCTGAGATAATAAGCAATTCCATTAAAATGAAAAATTCCTCTTAGAAAGGATCTGATGATGGATCTTGAAGATATAAAACCAAAAACAACAAGCCTAAAAGAAGCAAGAGACAACACATTGTAAGGATCAGGAATAAACAAATAAACAAAACCAAAACCTACAAACAGCAACAAAAACAAGAGTCATTTTGTTGTTGTTTGTTAATTTTTAGTTTAAGGAAAGTCAGATAAGGGAGAGAGGAAGAAAAGAGAGGAAGATCTTCCATCCATTGATTCACTCCCCAAGTGACCACAACAGCCAGTGCTGCACCGATTTGAAGCCAGCAGCCAGGAGACTCTGCCAGATCTCCCATAGGGTTGAAGGATCCCAAGGCTTTGGGCTGTCCTCAACTGCTTTCCCAGGCCACACACAGGGAGCTGGGTAGGAAGTGGGGCTGCCAGGATTAGAATCCTGGCACATGTAAGTTGAAGACTTTAGCTTCTAGGCTTCTCAGCTACCATGCTGGGCCCCAAAAGTCTAGTTTTTGAGGCTCTGTGTTATTCTAGATATCATAAGCAAAAATATTTGCAAACAATGTAATCTACTTAAAATTATGTGGTGAAAACTATAAATTTTTTTTCTTAGATGATTGTATCAATATCTTGAGATTGATTTGACATTCAAAAATGCTATTCTATGCAAAAATATGGATTTGTGTTCTACTTATTTATATAACAATGTTCTTAAAATTGGATTGACGTTTTAGTGTAAATGAATTCATATGTAACTCGAATGTTGCTATCATCCAGAGAACATGCTTTAAGACTGCTTTGTGAATTTTCATTTCTTTAATTTGATTGTTAGATCAACATATTTAAGAAAGGTTGCCAATCCCAAATAAGATGAAACCATACGTTTAATGTTGATAATTATTATTCTTATTTACTATTCAAAAACTCCTTAAGTTCTGATTTTTTTTCATTGAGGTTTATGAGACTTCTTGAAAGAGTTGGGGTGCCAGGCTTGCAGTGGGGCCCTGTAGGCTTGGAGAAGCTGTGTTACACAGAGCAGCACTTCAGCAAAAGGTTATAAAAAATATGCTTGGGAGAAGGTAATAATTGTGAAAGTTAATTAAACTTCCCAGAACCTTAAGGGAGAATTATAATTTCTTTTTTTTTTATGTAGGGAAAATACTATTTCCTTTATCTTCACAGTTTGGTTGTAGGGCTTATGAAAAATACACAGAGCAGGGAACATGCTAGCCAACCGTTAGTATGGAAAGCAATGTACTGCAAACAGCCTCACAGGTGATCTAAATGCAAGAAGCATAGGTAGTTAAAATTACTATAGTTATGAGTGTGATAATATGAATGTAAATTATCATACAACTGTGCATTGACTGATTAGCTCAGTGCTAAAACAAATCATTATAGAACATTCTTTATTTCTAGGTAGCATCTATCATTCCACTTAGAGAAATGCGACACTAGAGTAATACTGTTTTTGTTGCAGCTTTTTGTTTGTCATTTTATTTCTTCAAACGAGATCATTACTAATTTTAGAATTCACAGTATTAAGCATTTATAGTCATATATATATATATCATATTGAAGTGTCTGATATGAACTAGTGATTTGTTGTGCAAGGACCTGGTCCAGTGAATCAATGGGCAAATCATCCCTTTGCAAACATTGAAATCCTAGATGGGTGTTGTTTCATGTCCCGGCTGCTCCGGTTTAATTTCATCTCCCCAACTGTGGCCTAGAGATGTAGTTCAGGATGGCCCAAGCCCTTCGGATCCTGAACTCATGAGGAGAGCTGGAAGAAGCTCCGGGCTCCTGGCTTTGGATTGATTTGGCTCAGGTCTAGACATTGCGACCACTTGAGGAGAGAACCAGTGGATGCAAGATCTTCACTTCAGTCTCTCCTCTCCAAAAATCTTATTTGCTTTTCAAAAAAGAGTAATTTTTGATAAAATCATTAAATTTTGATAAAAGTATGTGACAGAAACAGGCAGGATGGCCTAATATCCCTGGTTCAAGTGTTGGCTAAACCGTTTCTATCCCAGCTCCTGCTGGTGCAGCTGGGAGGGAGGCAGCAATGACTGTCCCCAGCATTTAGGCCCTCCTCCACATACTGATGACATGGGTATAGCTCCTGGCTCCTGATTTACCCTGGCCTAACCCTGATTGTTCTGGGTATTTATAGAGCAAATCAGAAGGGAAGATTCTTTCTTTCTCTCTCTCGCTTTCTCTCTCTCTTTCTCTATCCCAGTGCATCAAAGTGCTTCTTCTCAGTCTCCTTCTGCTTCTCAAATAAGTACATAAATTTTGAAGAGCATATAACGACTTATTATTATTACATATTAAAGAAAAACTAATTTTATTTTTTTAAAGATTTATTTATTTGTATTGTAAAGTCAGATATACAGAGAGGAGGAGAGACAGAGAGGAAGATCTTCCATTCGATGATTCACTCCCCAAGTGAGCACATCCTCCGATGCTGTGCCGATCTGGAGCTGGGAACCAGAAACTTCCCCCAGGTCTCCCACACGGGTGCAGGGTCCCAAGGCTTTGGGCCGTCCTTGACTGCTTTCCAAGGTCACAAGCAGGGAGCTGGATGGGAAGTGGGGCAGCAGGGATTAGAATCAGCGGCCATATGGGATCTCAGCGTGTTCAAGGTGAGGACTTTAGCCTGGTCCCAAAAACCCAATTTTAGCTTGGCCTCTGTATTAATCAGCAATCTGTGTAGACTGAATCATAATTTTAACAAACTTCAGCACAGATTTATCAAAACGTCATGGTGAAAATAATGATAGATTTTAACAAAACTTTTTTTTTACGCAGACCTTTATGTTTCAAGCATTTTATTTTCATTTATTATAAATCATAATATACCACTGTGAAGTGCTTTATGATTTCTAACATAATGAACCAAGTTGATTGACAAACTTATTATGCTTTCACAAAGGAAAGGAACCCTAAATAATACATGCAGCTGTATTATCTATGCTGGACCAAAGCTATACATTAAAACATAATTCTGAGATTATTCCCGCCTTTAAGAATTTCTATAGAAAAAGCTTGCAAGGCTGAACTGTAACGTCTGCCTCATGGTGAGGTTTTGTTCTTTTCGCAAAGATCCGTGGTCTTACATTAAACTTGCTTGTAAAGCTCTCTGTGATCATGCATTATTTTTCTAATATATCCACAGAATACACATTGCATTCACTTAGGCATACTCAGCTTTGTCAAGAGTATAGCAGGTTTCTGAGATGCTGTAAAGCCGAGAGAAGGAAGGCAGTTATTGCTCAGCCTTTATAATTCAAGAAAAAATATTTTCTGCAAGCATGGTCTGAGGACCAATTCTGATGATTGCTGGTATTCTTGCATCTTTGTTTAAACTCCTTCTAAGGATTCAATGTTGCTACAAGATTCTTAAAAATGGAAAATTTTATTTAAAAACTAATTGTTTTCATGACTGTTTAAACAATCATCAAGGGACATTAGATACCTTATAAATGACATGACAGATTATTTTGCTCTAATGCAGATGAACTGAGAAGGTATTTTTTTTAATAATTCATTTTATTTAATTAATTACATATTGCATTATGTGACACAGTTTTATAGGCACTGGGATTCCCCCAACCCCTCCCCAACCCCTCCCCCCATGGTGGATTCCTCCACCTTGTTGCATTACCACAGTTCAAGCTCAGTTGAGATTCTTTTATTGCAAGCATCTACAAAGCATGGAGTCCAGCATCTTATTGTCCAGATAAGTTCAACGGTTTCTTGGGGAGACCATCTCTGGTCTGAAGGTAGAGCCGGCAGAGTATCATCCCGATCAATTAAAAGCTCCAACATGACATTAGAGGCAGACGTTTCACAAAAGAACAAACCCAAGTGACAAACACATAAGAAGGTGTTTTTTTAAAGATTTATTTATTTGTATTGGAAAGGCAGATATACAGAGAGGAGTAGAGGCAGAGAGGAAGATCTTCCATCCGATGGATCACCCCCAGGCGACCACAACGGCCTAAGCTGAGCCATCCGAAGCCAGGAGCCTCTTCCCGGTCGGCCACAGACAGGAGCTGAATGGGAAGCAGGGATGTCGGGATTAGAACCAGCAATCATATGGGATCTCGGCCTGTTCAAGACTAGGACTTTAACTGCTAGGCTATCGCACCGGCCCCCTGAGAATGTATTTTAAAGGAGCTAAATGCAATCAACTGTCTGTAGATTCCCTGAAAATCTTTATTTACAAGCCATTTTTATAATATTAACATTGATTGCCTCTGTAGAAAGTGTAGAAGTAAATTGAGTTGGGATTTTAGGGATGAGATGATCTACATCTTTTCCAGCCATAATTTTATTATTTTAAATTTTTTTAATTTAATTTTTTTTTAAATCTTTAGCAGGGGTTACTAGTCACATATTAAGCAACATGACATTTTTTATGATGGAAAATGCGATCTTGTCATTTGCGAGAAAATGCATGGACACGTACAGGCAGTGGTCTCACTTAGGAGTCCGCGCTATCAACAAATAGGATGGCTGGTACACAGTGCTGTCATCCCTGGAGTTAATGTCTCAGGATATTGCTAGCAACGTGTGTCGTACGTCCAACAGAGACTTGAAAGCATCAAAAGAAATGGTTTATCTGATACTTGGAGCATTAACGTATGACTTTGAATTCTTTTAAATTCAGTCTTCATAGTTGTCTTGTTTCACTTGATGATAAACTCTAGATGAAACTGACCTGAACTTGAGTGAGCCTGAGGATTTATTTCCAAGATCAATAGCTTTTCAGTAACCTTTAAGTGTTGCTTAGCTATGCATTAAAACATAATTCCGTAGAGCTTCATGGGAGAATGTGAATAAGGGTTCCTTGCTTCTTTGTATTATTTTCTGTACCTGGAATGATGGGAAAATTACCGTGCTTGTAAAATCACAATGACCAGTGGTCAGTTCTTAAAACTATTACTAAAATATGAACAAACAAAAACAGTGACTTAGTAACTAAGAAACTGATAATCTAAGAAATACAGTCAGCAGGAGAGTTTAGGGTTTGTTGCAGTGACTAGATTCCTGATAATACACATGGGAAAGCCGCACTTGACGCAGCTCCGTGGGAGACCGGAATAAAGTTCCTCCCTCCTGCGTTTGACTGCTGTGCCACTCTGGCTGGTTTTGGGGTAGTGAATCAGCGGATGGAGGAGCTCTCTCTCGCACTGTCTCTTTCTAGTTCTCTTTCAAATAAACAAATATGTCTTACCGAAAACTCTACAGTTTAAATATTCTATTTCATGCATAACAAACTAAAAAGGTTATATGTTTAATTCATTTTCATATATAAACTTGTAAACAAATATAAAAGTTACCTAAATTGAAATTTTCTTCTATAATAGTTATTTTGTAGATTTTATATGATATTGAACATGGCTTTAAAATACAATGTGGGGGGCCCGGCGCAGTGGCTTAAGATCCTCGTCTTGCACGTCCGGGATCCCATATGGGCGCCCAGCAGCCCCGCTTCCCATCCAGCTCCCTGCCTGTGGCCCGGGAAAGCAGCAGAGGACGGCCCAAAGCTTTGGGACCCTGCACCCGCGTGGGAGACCCGGAAGAAGTTCCTGGATCCTGGCTTCGGATTGGCTCAGCACCGGTCATTGTGGTCACTTGGGAAGTGAATCATCGGATGGAAGATCTTCCTCTTTGTCTCTCCTCTCTGTATATCTACCTTTCCAATAAAAGAAATAAATCTTTTAAAAAATAAAATATCAGAATTTTCTAAATTTTAACTTCTAGATAAAACACAGTATGAGTTAAAGAATGCCTAATATAAATGTCCTACATTGAAAACCTGCTTATGTTATTAACATTCAGCTGTAATAATGACAATCCATAGAACGTGTCAATGTATTTTCTTCAAGTGATTATTCTAATTTGGATGCTATTTACAATTACTGATACATCAGAATACTAGAAAACAGACTGACGCTTCATAAGTTTTTATTTTCCAAATACATTTCATTTTAGGTTTGGCGGGTGGAGAGAATGAGTAAATAGATTGACCAATGGGACAAGATCTGCCATCAACCATCTCACTACTCAAATATAATGACTGGACTTGGGTCAAGACTGGATTTGTGGCCTAGAATTAAATCCAGGTCTTTTATAAGAATGGATAGCCAGAAACCAATTGCTTGAGCTGTTACCACTGACTCCCAAGGTCTACTGTAGCTGGATACTATTATAGTGAACTGCAGCCATGAATTGATCCCAGTTACTCTAAGTATGGCACAGGGAGTTCTTGCTGTGCCAAACTCCTCCTGCTTTAACACTTGTTCATTCTACAAGGCTATCCTTTTCATTCCGCTTCTCCTGAGACAGTAATGCTCTCCTGTTGTTCGGATGTTAATACTTAAAAACATGATCTGTGATTTTCAGAAGCCAATATGAGTTTCCAATCGCGAAATATAGAAGCCTCTCCTTTACTTATTACTTGTTATTCAAATATGCACCTTGTCAGTGATCATTCTTTCATTTTTCTTTGTCCGGGAAATTGATGTTCCATCCATTAACTTGTGAGAGGAAATGTAGCTTTAATACCTATAGCATATACTGATCTGATTGAAGTGGATTTTTGCAAGGCTTATAATTTAAAAATCATTATTACACTTGTGAAAGTTCAAAGGAGTAGTAATCAGGAAGAATGGATTCATTTTTAAATTTCATTTTGTATCAGTAGATTACAAAAAACACCATGCTTATTATAAAATGAAGGTTCATATTAAATGTGGTTGTTTGAAATATTCTTCCATGAAATCTGACAGAAATAATATCAGCTGTTCATGAACATTATGATCAACTTATCGATTTTCTTAATGTTGACATAATCATTATAGTATATTTCAGCTTTTGCTTAAATTAAGCAGTTGCAATTATCATTCCGACTTCCTCTTTCTATAGCTGCAATTTTCTATTTCTGTATTGTAGATAAGAGAACAATTCATAGCCATTACCAGTTTTCCTGCATTTTAATTGTATTTGAATGATGCAGAATCATAAAAATGTGTTTCTCGTGGGACTAAAAATTAAAATGAATGTGAATTGTAAAGCATTAATTTTTTTTTTCCTTAAGGAAATAGGAATATTGTTAGCACATGTGGTTCTTTACTGAATTTGAACAATATGTTAAGTTTGTAACTTTCACCTCAGTGTTCACAGATGTCAAATTGAAATAAGAAGACAATGATAGATAATAATGTAAATAATATTTATTTAAGTAAAATGCTATGAAAGATGGAGTGATTCTGTCAACTCCACTTTGTGTAGCTATCTTGGTTTAATTAAGATCAGCTTACTTTTTTGACTAGTTATTATGCACAGATTTGCTATCAACTTTCATATACTTTCATCAACTTTCTTCTTTTTAAGATTTATTTATTTATTTTTTTATTGAAAAGCCAGATATACAGAGAAGAGCAAAGACAGAGAGGAAGATCTTCCATCCGATGATTCACTTTCCAAGTGACTGCAACGGCTGGTACTATGCTGATCTGAAGCCAGGAGCCAGAAACTTCTTCAGGGTATCCCACAGGGGTGCAGGGTCCCAAAGCTTTGGGCCGTCCTCGACTGCTTTCCCAGGCCACAGGCAGGGAGCTGGATGGGAAGTGAAGCTGCCAGGATTAGAACCAGCGCCCATATGGGATCCCGGGCGTTCAAGAAGAGGACTTTAGCTACTAGGCCACGCTGTTGGGCCTCTTTCATCAACTTTCAATAACTGCTCTGGAGTATATGTTTTTGCTCTTACAGCTTGCATGAGCTTAGAACAATCAAAACATTTGAAAATATGAACCGGCTCATAAGAATTCTGATTTTTATAAAAATCTTTAAATTTATTTCCCTATTATTATGATCAAAATATCAAAGGTATTTAATTCAATGAAAAATGCTGAAAAATAAAAAGCAAAAAAAAACTGGGGAAGCTGTTTATATTTACAAATCTGTATTAATTTTAACTTTATGTATGTTTTAGATGATTATGAGTGAAACTAATTATGTCTTAAAAAAAAGAAAAATATATTCAAAAATTTGTTCTTGTATACATCTCATATGAGCCTGCTTTGCTTTTAATAGAATGAAAGTAAGGCTAAGGTAGAAAAATAATGCTCTGTTAGATCAAAATGCAAAAGAAAAGGAAAACATGTATATTATTATAATACGATGCAGAAGATGTCTGTTTTAAAGAAATTGCTACCTTGAGAATGAATTCATATGTGTGTACCAGAAACTGTATTTGTATTGTCCATTTGTAGATTAGTTCAAATGAAGGTTATTTAGGTAGAAATATGGGCTAGTAATTGTAAAGTCTAGATTTTTGGTTTGTTTCTTAATTTCTCTCATTAGTGTTTCATAATACTCATTGAAAACATTTTATATCCTTGGTTAAATTCATTCAATGGTACATTTACAGCAAAGGTGAATAGTTTTGCTTCTTTAAATTTTTTCTTTTAGAATTTATAAAACACACTGGTTTTTATGTGTGTGTCAGGGAGACACATGGAGCATCCATCTGGGACTTGCCAAAGTGTACCTTACAGTAACCTTGAACCTAAAGATTCCCATGAGGCCCACCAACACGGCATCGGGCATCCTAACCAGCTGCCCTATGGAATGCACTTACAATTGCAGTGAGTTTTAATCTCATCATTTTTGTGTTGATTTTAAAATATACAGATTTGCTAAATTTGTCATTTCCATGTATCTTGATGATACATTTAATTCTAACAGCCTCCTGGAGTTTCCTGTAATACCCATGCCCATGTATCGAAGTATTAAATAGAGATAACTTGGACTGCTGCTTTTTAATGTATATGTTTGCTATTTCATTATTTTCTTTCCATTTCTCTGGTTAAAAGTCTCAATGCATCAAAAAGAAAAAGAACAGTGAGTGTAGTCCGCCTGGGCTTGTTCTGTATTTCAAAGAAAATTCTCTTTCTTTCAATATGGCAATGATTATGAGTTATTAATCTAAAAACTGATTTTTTGTGAAATAATTTTATTTGACATTTTATTTGAGCTCTGTATTAGGTAATATATTAATTTCATATATGACAAAGATATCAAAGACATCATTCCAGCATGTTCCTTTACGGCCATCTGAGGTCCATGTCTGCCATTATACTGAGCTCTCTTAACTCTTTGCCTGGTTGCTCTTAAGCTTTTCTCTTCTTCATATTAGTTTCAATAAAGTTGGTAAAATTTTGACCATCAGTTTTTCCATATTTATCTCCCTATCTCAATTACTTCTAATTATTTCAGGGTCTCAGTTTACAACCACTAAAGGCTTTTTGGAATTATGTGTTGTCTAATATGACATCAATAATTGCAGTGTACTCATCAGCAGTGTGCCAACATGGAGTAGTTCCTGCACGCATGATGTGCAAAGCCTTAGGAGCAAGTGGGAAGTCTAGCTACATTAAGGAAAGTGCGCATGGTAGGAAAAAAGACCTAAAGAAAGTTTGAAAGGGTCAGTGATATACAAATCTAAAAAAGGGATTTTAGCATTCTGGAAGTCAGCTGAAGAACCATATCAAATGGGAACATTTTGTGATAATACAACTTCATTTATCCTATGAATTTGCACTGAATATGTCTTTTGTATTGTGTAGGCATAGATTCAGTGATGTGGTGTGGGTAAAAGCCTGATGAGAACATGGATGTGAAGATAGTGGATCATGAAGAGCAATGCTTCAACATAAACAGAGCTATCAGATCTTACATAATAGAAAATCATAAACAGTTAAAAGAGGATGTGGGGTCTAAAGGTTTACAGCATATTTGGATGAAAGAACCTAGTTGTGGTATCCATATTTTAATAACCATGTGCAGGATCCCATTGAGAACAGAAAATAGCATGCAGAGACAAAGTTCAGGAAAAGAAATGTTGAAAAATAGTTCATTCAAGTGTGCAAAGAGAAGTTTTGCATTATGTCACGTATGGTTTTGTTTATTCATGTAAAGAATATAAACAGATAAGAAAATGGGTAGAGAAAAAGTTAGATGGTGAATCTAGAGGAAGTCATTTTAAAAAGTTTCATTTTTACTACATCTATTGTCTCACTGAGATTTTCAACCAACTCTAAGAGCAAAGAATGTTATGAAGATATTTGGACACTCGTCCTAAAGCAAAATTACAACAGTCAACCTGAAAAATAGCAAGACAAAGTGATATGACATTCCAATGCCACTGGTGCCTTGGAGGTCTTGGCTATGATTTTTAAATGACATATGCATCTGTTACAAAGGATTTGCTATTGTTTGGCTATGGGTGTGCTTTTCTTACATAAAAAAGTGTGGTGTTAGATCTAGGAGATATGAACATGGCTAGTTTTAACCAAGAGTGGGGTTATGTTAAATACAAGAAAGAGAAAGGAAGTTGAGAGTGGTTATTCCTTTCTTTGTTCTCCTCAATTTAATGTTCTGTATTTTTTTCTTTCAAGAGGGTCTTCTTACTGTGGATTAACTTTAATGTTTCAGTTTCCTGTAGCTTTTTATCTGCCAATATGCAGTAAAATTTGAGCAGGGAAACTATTTGAAGAGGTAAGAATGTATAGAAAAAAGAATTGTAGCCCAAGTCCACCATGCATCCCCCTTCCTGGGTTCAGAAACTAGTAGGCATTGTTAGGACCAGTTATTTATATCTTCTCCTCTAAGAATGTATGTCTTTCAAGATTCTAGTCCAATCTGCACTTGCCACTTGTGGCTTAGAAGTGCGCTGGTTGCCCCATGTCACTAGTTTCTGGGACATGCATGTATGAATACATACACATACTTATGTCATTGTTATCATTGATTTCCATAACTTTTTTGGAATCATCAAATCACCTCAGTTAAAACTTTTGGGGATACGGTATTTTTCCTTTTTTGACTATAGCTGATCAAAAATCCATAAAGTGAAAACTGCAAAGTAACAACAAAATCTAAGCATGGAAAACAATGAGATATTAAGCACATCACTATAATCTACTTGGCACAAAAGTATGTTTGGGATGTTGATATTAAAGCCAGGAATCTTTAAAGTGTTATTATATTCAAGGAGGGAGGTTTTAGAATAGGAGCTGTGCAAACAGGGAGACAATGGCATCAAGAGAGAATTGAGAACATACCTAAGTTGGTGTCTGAATCATAGCAGTGCTCACAAATGCTTACTTTCCAAGCACAACTGGAGGAATGAAATCACTTACATACATGTATTTTCATATTTATAAGACTGATGTGTTTTAATATAACACAGTCTGTATAGACATTTAAAATTTTAATAAACTTATTTCTCAGCTTCTTTATAATACATCTTATGCTTACCTTCTATATAGTGTATCTATATATCTGTATGCACATATATGTATCTGCATATATTAAAATGTACATTTATTTAATACATGCATATTGATTTTTCTTGTTCTGTTACTTAATTAATATTTCCATAACCTTCATAGAAATTTCTTTGGAAAAATGAGTTTGCAGAGAAAAAAAAAGAGTAAATTTTTCTGTGTCTACACAAATGGAATGGTAGAAAAAGTTGCTCATCCTTTTCGAAGCAAAACAAATCATTTCATCCTTAATAAGCAAAGAGCAAATAGACCTGAGAGAATGGAACTGCAGTTGTATTGACTTTTCAGAGTAAACTTTTCTGATATCTTAATGTATTCTCATTCATCCTTGCATCTGATGAGAGAAAAAAAGAAACATATTTCCTGAAATCATATACAGGAATAAATTCCCAGATTTAACTGTTCTATTTATCGCCTTCCCTGTAAGGTACCCCAGTCAAGATGAGAGTTTTCCAACTATATTGATTAGATTCTTCAAAAATCAAAATGAAAAGATTAAAAAAGGTAATCCCTACCTGCCCTCCAGAGAGCACTGATTCCTGAGCTGTTGCTAGTGCAGGCCCTTCTCTTCTTTCTAGCCCCAAGTGAGTGCTGTTGTGTAAGGTGTTGGGACTGGCGTGTAACCGAGGCCTCAGCAGAGCTGCCTGTCTCTGCGCAAATGGACTATAAAAGTAATACTTAGGAATCACCTCTTGCAGAAGGTTTGCAATTGAAGATTTAATGGCAAACAAGAAGAGTATGGCAGATGTATATCATGTTTCTTCAAAATAAATGAGGCACTCAGTACAGTTATTTAACAGTTTGTGGATAATAAGAGCATTGCAGATCCCTGAATACAAGTGAGTACACTTATTTTAAATATTTTAATTGAAAATATATATTTGGGACCCGGCATGATAGCAATGCAGTCAAACTCCTCCTGGGATCCGATATGGTCGCCGGTTCTAATCCTGGTAGCCCCAATCCCCATCCAGCTCCTGCTTGTGGCCTGGGAAAGCAGTTGAGGATGGCCCAAAGCCTTGGGACCCTGCACCCACGTAGCAGACGCGGAAGAAGCTCTTGGCATCAGATTGGCTCAGCTCAAGCCATTGCGGCAGCTTGGGGAGTGAACCATTGGGTGGATGTTCTTCCTCTCTGTCTCCTCCTTTCTATATATCTGACTTTCCAATAAAAATAATTTTTTAAAGAAAAATAAATATTGGAAAGCCTCCATTGTACTGCAGTCGGTTAAGGTCCTGGCATCTCATTTGGGCAGCAATTCTGGAATTCTGGTTCCAGCTGTTCTACTTTGTACCTAGCTCCTTGCTCCTTCATTTGGAAAAGCAGTAGATGATGGTTCAAATACATGGACCACTGCAACCCACGTGGCAAACCCAAATGAAACTGTTCACTCCCGGCTACAGCTTAGTTGGACTGGGTTGTTGTGGCCATTTGGAGAATGACTTTCTTTCTCTCTCTCTCTCCCCCTTCCCTTCATCAATCCCCCATTTCACTATTAAATCTGCATTTTTATTGTTAAATAAATCTTTAAAAGAAGATTATGTTTGATTCATTACGTTCATCATTTAGGCCAGCCTGATGGCAACACAGCCCTAGGACAACGCTACACTCCTTATCCTATGGTTGGATACAAAATAAAATCTATACAAAATATCCTGGGTTCTTAGGTCCTGACTGTCATTTGGCCACTTCACACACAAGAGAGAGCCAGAGAAAAATTTCTGGCTCCCATCTCCCCGCCTCCTTTTGGGTTTAATACTGCCTTTCAAATGTATTTAATAAGTAACTTTTTAAAAATATATTTATTTTATTTTCTATTTGAAAGACAGTCTTACAGAGAGAAGGAAAAGGAGACAGGTCTTCCATCCACTGGTTGCTCCCCAAATGGGAGCTACAATCAAAGCTGAGGTTATCTGCAGCTGGGAATGAGGAGTTTTTTCTGGGTGCAGGATCCCAATGATTTGGTCAATTCTCTGCTGCTTCTGGGGTCATAAGTAGGGAGCATACTGAAAGTGCAGCAGCTGGGACATGAGCCATCATGCACACAGAATGCTGGTGCCATAGGGAGGAGGATTAGCCTGCTGAGTCACCATGTCAGGCTCCAATAAATAATTTTCATGGGCCCGGCGCGGTGGCGCAAGTGGTTAAGGTCCTCGCCTTGCAAGCCCAGGATTCCACATGGGCGCCGGTTCTATCCCGGCAGCCCCGCTTCCCTTCCAGCTCCCTGCCTGTGGCCCGGGAAAGCAGTCGAGGACAGCCCAAGGCTTTGGGACCCTGCACCTGCGTGGGAGACCCAGAAGAGGCTCCTGGCTTCTGATCGGCATAGTATCGGCCCGTTGCGCTCACTTGGGGAGTGAATCATCGGACGGAAGATCTTCCTCTCTGTCTCTCCTCTCTGTATATCTGCCTTTCCAATAATAATAATAATAATAATAATAATAATAATTTTCATATGTAATTGGGAAGGCATATCAGATTTACAGAGATAGAGACAGAGAAAGATCTTGCCTGTCCCTAAAGCAGATACAACAGATGCTGCTGAGCTGACCCCAAACAAGAAGCCATGAGCCTCTTCTGGGTCTCCCAGGTGGGTGCAGTGTTCCAAGGCTTTGGGCCGTCCTTCACTGCTTTCCCAGACTGTAAGCAGGGAGCTGAATGGGAAGTGGAACAGCCAAGACAAACCAGGTCCCATATGGGATTGCCTCACTCGCAAAGTGAGGATTTAACCATTGCAACATTGTACCAAGCCCCAGATAAGACAGAAATGGCATTCTCCCTTGAGTACCTGTAGACAAAATGTGCTGTTACCCACACAACTGTATTTTGGCCTTGTGGAAGGAACCAAAAGTGAAGAAAAAAAATCAGTACTTAGCAAAACCAGCTAATACAGTTCCCTAGTGTGCTTAAATTTATCACGCCATTAATGAATCTTTTGTCCATTTCTGTGACAATGCTTAAAATTTAAACACTGTATCAGTGTTCTTACTGTTAGTCAGATAAAGATGTTAAGTTGAATCAAGGAAAGTGTGAATCACAGTATTAATTCACATCTCATTCTATTACCTATTTATTGATGTATTTGCTATTATGAATCTTGTGTGGTAGGAATACTAACGGACCTATTTTTCAGTGACTTAGGACTTAGTGACTCTGATGAGGTCTGAATGTTTAGTTTGAATTAGAACTAATCTAAAAAACAAATGATCTTAGTACTAAAAAGAGAATCGGCCATGATTCTGTCTAGTTTTCAAAGAGGTTATAGAATCTTCTACTACATGATAGTCTCAAATGAATTTTATTTCTTTGGTATAATTTAACAATGAGACAAATTAGAGCAGTGGAGCAGTGTGATTCAAACCAATTTTCCCATTGTTATATCGTTATGTGTGGCTGCATATAAAATATGAACTGTTTAATGTATTTATATAATTAGATAAGCAATCGAAAATAAAATGACTAAAGAGTACTTACGCTGGATATGCCAAAACAAGTAGTTTCCTGTTTTGATTTTCATCTTTTGAGTAAATGTGTTTGCTTCTGGCTGAATCATTGAAATTTGGACTTTTGTAGTTAAAATCTAAATAGTCCAACTTTTAAGGATTCAGCAAGAAACATAAATGCATTTATGCTTAAGAATTATTTCTTAGTAACGTATTTTTAGTAAGTACAAATCAAATACAGAGCATACATGTTTTTCAGATGCTGATCGAATGGTAGACACTCTGAATCTCTTTATGATTTATTTGCACAATTTGAAAGGCACAATTACTGGGAGGTAAGACAAAATAACATCGTGCATTCCCTGTTTCACTGTCCAAGTGGCCATAATGGCTGGAGCACGGCCCTTCTGATGCCAGGAGCTGCTTTCTTCCAGATCTTGCATGGCGTACAGGATTCCCAGGCACATTCACAGATTTGGATTGTAAGTGGGGCATCCGGGACTTGAACCAGCACTACTAGGAGGTGTGGGTGCTGCTGGCTGAGACAGCCTGTGATGCTTCAGCGCTGGCCTGTACCTTTTTCTCTGAAGCTTTTGGCTGCCTAATTGTTCCTATACTCATAAAACGGTTTCCTTTTTCTGTCTTCAGAATAACCATAGATTCCTATTAAAAGCCAAATTTAAACATTGCCCTATGTGCCTTTCAAATTGCAATTCTGCAGCAAGAGATCCTCTTTCTTTGGAAGTCAGTGTAAAAACTTGATTTTAGCCGCCTCAATATGTTAGTGAGCTTACCAGCACATGCACTAGACAGCTCCACAATAGGTTACTTACACAGATGATTTTTGCTTTATTCCCTATTTGATCGTAATTAATAACAGAATAAATATGAGCTGTAGGAGGACCTAGGAATGCTGTGACCTCCTACTGATGCTCTCAGGCATGGGTTAGGCAGCCACAGTTGGGTTTATCACTTGCATTTCAAATCCGTAACCTTAAGAGCTACAAAAGACACATGATCTCTTATATTGATTTTAGATTCTCAGTCTTAAGCTCTTCTTCTCATTTGAGTTATCTCAAAAAACAAAAATAAAATCTTGAAGTTATCTGAAAAGAGACTGCAACATGAACAAGTTTCAAAAAAAGGCTATCATAAATTTGAAAATAAAATGAATAAGATTATAATGCATTAATATGCAATATGTATCTGATTATTTTATCCTCTGCTGGTGGTAATGGTATCTATGTGAACATGTCGGGTGGTGACAAAAAGCGATAAAATAGAATAGATCTGCACAAGCTTTGAGTTAAACACATTGCATTTTCCTATAATAATGAAACCCTCGTTGTCATCTCACAGATTTTGATGAGACTGACAGCATTCTAAAGCCGCAGGGTTTCATGCAACATGTAGGTAATTAGGTGATGTACTATTCATAACATGGGGAAAACCCCACAAAATATGTGAAAGAGCATGATAACCTAAACGTTCCTAATTGCAATGAAATAAACGATTCTCCAGTAAAATTATAAATAACAAAAATGTCAGTTAAAACAAATTAGCCATTTTATCATTTCATTCTGAATAGCATTCAGTACCCATTACAGTCATACATAAATATGAAGTTTACCTTAAACCAAGTGCAGTGCCCAAGAGCATTATTTTAATATTTTAATATTAAAATATGTTAATATTAAATATTTTAAATTTTAATATTTTAATATTTCTTTAATTTTATCAGAATTATCATTCACTTACAATAAAATACTACATGGCACTACAGTGATGCACTTCAAACTAACTGGAAGTTGTCAGATTTAATGATTCATGAGGTAGAGAAGCTTTTCAACAATGAGCCTAAAATTGTATCTATTAATTACACCTTATGATTTTAGGCATTCTTCTTTGGCGAAGGATCAATTGTAAAATAGAGGTCACTTGACTTATACATGTTCAATGATTGAGCCACTGGCTGTTTTGTGAATAAATTAAACATTTTTTTTTCATGAGACAAACATCAGCTCATGACAATTATTCAAAGCACTAGGAGACAATGCCAATGTGTTTCATGCTTCAAAGGCTACAGCTGCCAAAATTTCACAGCAATCAATCAACACCTTTCTGTTTTATTTTTCACCTTCAACCGTCCACCGGGGGTAATTATTAAGAGCATTTTTTCCTGTTTGGGGTAAACTTGCTGAATTTATTGACTTGCTTATTGTTCTTTGTGATTGCCTTTGTGCAGATGAAATACTAAAGCTATAACGCATTTTCTTTCTTCTATAGAAAAAAAAATAGAACTCAATGAAGACAACTGAACACAATTCATTGTTTGTGAACAAAATATTTTTTTGTGCATGGTATTTGTAACCCACAATTCAGAATTACAAAGCTGAACAAAGGGAGGATAACAGATAAAGAATTTGCTTTTTCACATCTGATACAATGTTCCATAAAATCTAAAACACATTTGCTGGTCAATGAGGAAAGGCAAGGTAAACGAACCTTGGTCAGAGAAGTATCTCTCTCCATTGCCACATTGCATCAGCTCTGGATTCCTCTCAATTCCTGGACTCTAACCAAACCAAAATGATGTGCATTTTAAGAAAGTTAAATGTCCAAGAAAGTTAAATGTCTAAGAAGGTTATAAAATAGACTGCACTTCCCTTGGATCTAACTTCCATTTTGAAAACTCTCTTTCCGGTTCTCCTACCCACCCATCAAAGACATAAAATCATTTAATGAAAACATTTAAATAAGCATAGCAACGCATTGACCTCAGAAAATGACATTAATCACAGATCAAGTTTTTTAAAGAATAGCCAGAGATGATTTTTAATTTAACGGTTACCAACTGGTAGCCCTGATGTAACTTCTGGCTTGCAAATGTCTTAATTTGGCTTCTGTATTGTTTACAGTGGCCTCAAGCAAAGTGATTGTATTTTTGAAATTAAATCACTTACATGAAAACCTGGGTTTTGAGTGCGAATTGAGAGTATAATGAAGATCTCTGATACTCTTGAGCTCACGTTGCAAATGCCATAAAAGGCTGACACTAAGAGAATTCCCTCCTCTCCTGGAATTCTGAAGATGCCGTCTGAAGACACATCGATTAACTGCTACCCACCTTTAACACATTTATTATTAGGCCTGTCTCATGACTGTCAACTTCTTAAAGGCCAAAATGCATGCTTACATTTTGCAAAACAGTGAAAGGAAAAAGTGAATTTAGTTATTGCCCTGTGCTTTTTAATATGCATGACATATAACAAGGATGAAAGAGAGTCAATTTGCAACCAAGGATAGAATGATTTTGAATGCAAAGAAAGCAGTTTCCAAAGAATTTCGTGACTTTGACACAGTGTTTATTTATCACAATTTCCTGCCAAACTTTGTAATGTATTTCAAAGTGTGCAGAAATATGATTATACTGTGGTAGGCTGACTTTAAATTCTGTTATCCTTCAACTGAGGACCACATGCTTCCAATGACCACCAAGACGATGTCTGGCCAGTAGAGGAGAATCCCCCTTTAGAGGTAGGCAATAAAAGTTTGAGTCTCTTGTTAAGCCTGGCACTTGGGCCTGTTGCACTTTAATAAAACTGCCACCTATGGGTTTTGTGCTTTGGGTCAGAAATCACATATCCTTTCAAATTCCTCTCACTTGAGAAAAGAGAAAATTGGTATTTAGGTGTTTTGCAACTTAGCTCATTATGAGTATGTCCAGGGTTACAGTTTACGCAGCTTATTCTAAGTCGCACAGCAGCTGACAGATGCCTGAACAGAGAGTGAGAGGGAGCAGAAAAATGAAAAGCAACCATGCACACAGTAGCTGAGAATAACTAAAGAAGAGATGAATACCTCAAAGAGAGGCAAGTAGAGAAATCTCATCAAGTCTCTGCTTATAGACTGTGCTTAAGTCTGACTTACAGGATCCCTGTTTTATTTTATTTTTTTTAAGATTTATTTTTTTTTAAAGATTTATTTTTATTATTTTTTGATTGGAAAGGCGGATATACAGAGAGGAGAGACAGAGAGGAAGATCTTCCATCCGATGATTCACTCCCCAAGTGAGCGCAACGGGTCTATGCTATGCCAATCCGAAGCCAGGAGCCTCTTCCGGGTCTCCCACGCGGGTGCAGGGTCCCAAAGCTTTGGGCTGTCCTCAACTGCTTTCCTAGGCCACAGGCAGGGAGCTGGAAGGGAAGCGGGGCTGCCGGGATTAGAACCGGCGCCCATATGGGATCCCGGGCGTGCAAGGCGAGGACCTTTAACCACTTGCGCCACCGCGCCGGGCCCAGGAACCCTGTTTTAAAAACACATACTTTCCATCACTTTTTCCACGTTGCCACTGACGTTTGGACGTGCATGACTCCTTGCCGTGGAAGGTTGCCCTGTGCATAGCTGGATGTTTAGTGATGTAACTGGCTTCTAGTCATGTGATGCCAGAACAGCATCCCAGATGGGGATGATCAGCAATGTTTGCAGACTTTCCTTTATGTCATGTGAGGGACAAACTTGGCCAGGCATGGTAACTATTCATGAACAAAACTTTGATCTCCATGCTCTCACTCAAGTTGTAGGCAGGTAACGATGCTGTGATTTTACAGTTTTTGGAATTACTGAGATGAAAAAATGGGTTCAAAATGTTGATTCTCATTTGTGAGAACCTGGGCAAAAAATGAAATCTATACTTAAACAGCAAAGTCATTATATGTATCATTCTTTTAAAAAATTTTATTGAAAAAGGTTTTACGTAAACCTGGGGAGATGTTGGGCTGGTTGGGTTTGCTGAGAACTAGTGCAGAAGGCTTGGTGAGAGCTTCTATGTCTGGTAGTCTTCGCCCAGCACTGCAAAACTTAATAAACCAATTTCTAATTTTTCCATTTTTTAAAATAACCAATCATGAAAGTACACACGACATATTTATTAGTCTATAAATATTTTAAATGCCTCATTTTTAAAAATGGTACCTCATATTTAAAAAAGATTTATGTATTTGTTTTTATTGGAAAGACGGATATATCAAGAGGAGGAGAGATAGAAAGGAAGATCTTCAGTTAACTGATTCACTCCCCAAGTGGCCGCAACAGCTGGAGCTGAGCTGATCTGGAGCCAGAATCCAGGAGCTTCTTCCGAGCCTCCCACACAGGTGCAGGGTCCCATGGCTTTTGTCCATCTTTGACTGTTCTTCTAGGCCAGAAGCAGGGAGATGAATGGGAAACAGGGCTGCCGGGATTAGAACTGGGGCCCATGTCTGATCCTGGCATGTGCAGGACAAGGACTGTAGCCGCTAGGTTACCACATCAGGCCCACATATGTTGCCTCATTTAATCCTTACTAAAATACAATGAGGTAACTGCTAGTTACAGGAAAAAAAAAATGTTAAAAAAAATCAGAAACTGGGCCCGGCGCAGTGGCGCAAGTGGTTAAGTCCTCGCCTAGCAAGCCCAGGATCCCATATGGGCGCCGGTTCTAATCCTGGCAGCCCCGCTTCCCTTCCAGCTCCCTGCCTGTGGCCCAGGAAAGCAGTCGAGGATGGCCCAGAGCTTTGGGACCCTGCACCCGCGTGGGAGACCCGGAAGAGGCTCCTGGCTTCGGATCGGCATAGCATCAGCCGTTGCGCTCACTTGGGGAGTGAATCATCGGATGGAAGATCTTCCTCTCTGTCTCTCCTCTCTGTATATCCGCCTTTCCAATAAAAAAATAATAAAAATAAATCTTTAAAAAAAAAGCAGAAATTACAATTTATATTTTAGTATTTGTCCTTCGGAGCCTATGTCTAAATTCACATGTTTGAAATTCATAACTTGGCTCGTTCATTCTTATTTAGCTTTGATAATTACACTTACTGTATTAGAGAATTACATATGCACTAGGTAAAAGATTTTAGTTTGTTATATATTTTGAGCAAAATTTTATCTGCCTTAGAAGTAACTTCATTTACCACCTAAGAAGTTAAATTTCACAGAAGAGTCTCATTTTATTTTCTCAATTGTGAATGTGGTAACAATGTATACACAATATACCTTTGTATAAATATATAAGGCGTGCCCTCGTAGGCAGAGAACGCTAAGGTCAACCATTCCACATCGGATCTCCCACATGGGACGGAATAAGTTCAGTACCCTCCTCACAGGATCTAATGACATTGGAACAAAAGCCAGAAGCCCTGAGCGATCCTCAGAAACAGAAGAACAGTAAACTTCTTTCAGGACTTGGGAGAGGAGCTTTCTTTTGTCCTTACTTAGTTCCAACTTTGGCTCCATACCCTCTCTTGCAATAACCACTAGGGTCACTCTGGAGCCCCCCAAATTAGCTCAGATAGACAGAGAAAGACCAATAAGGAAAGCTTAGAATGGACAAGAAAAACTCAGCTTGGACTCACTTGTACCTTACTAGGTAGGACACAAAGATCAGTTACACTTCAATAAGGTATTTAAGATTTCTCTGCACACCTTCCTAAAACTCTTTTGCTTCCCAATCGTTAACATATCACTTGTTAGAGTTATAACCCAGTTTGGACTATCCTAAAAATCATGAAGTTCAGTAAAAATCAAGCTTGAATACTATAAGCTGCTAAACACAAATATGAAGAAAAAAAGACACAAGACAACTGAATAGTACCCTATAACTATTTTAAGATTTATAGCAGAAAATTGAATAAAAGAATTGAATAAAGAATTATGAATGTTTTTACTATAAGAGAATAATAAAGGTAAGATGAATTTGTTCCCCCTGATTGGACAGCGCACAATGTAAATATGTGTTGAAACATCACACTTTTGGTGGGCTTGTGGAAGAGTGAATTAAGTCACTGTGTCCAATGCCCTCCTTCCGGGTCATAATGCATGAGTTGTGTCCCAGCCACTCCATATTAGCTTCCTTTTAAAGCCGTTCTACGAGGCTGCAGGTGGTGGCTCAAGCAGTTGAGTTCTAAAGTGCCAGGCTTGCAGCTTCTGCTTTGCCCAGCTGTCTCTTGCAGACATTTGGGAAGTGAACCAGCACTTCCCGAACGATTATTCAGGCTCCCTTCCCTTCCCATCTCTCCTGCTTTGCCTTTCACATAAATAACAATGAAATATCACAGAGAACTCCCATAACTACGTGTGATGGTCTGTCAGTTAAGAAAAATGAAAATGTATGGTTTGCAATTTTTTTTTTATTCCTTTGAAAGGCAGAGGTACACACACATGGAAATCTGACTTTTAAATTAGCCTGAGAATTTCAGAAAATTTATTTTAAAACTAATTGAGCTTTGACATTTAAATAATTGGTGATTTAAAAATGCCACACCTTAGAAATATGTCTGTTTATAACACACAACTAAGAGAGCTGGATCCATTTTGCTTTTATTAATGAAGTAAATTTTTCCTATGGAAATTCACAGTGCATAAGTTTTTTTGTTTCATCGTACAAGCTGGCATACATGACACATTCTGCTGCAAATCAAACACACAGAGAAATACACTCATAATATGGCTTATAGTGAGTCAAATACATCTAGACACTTTGTAAATAAAAATGCATGCATCCTGCAATCTTTTATTTACAAAGCAGAATTGAGACCTGTGCGTGCATTCTTTCCTTGTAGTCCTGAGAGCTTTACCTTTTTCAGGGATAAGTTAAACTGTTCAATCAGGAGTCCTCTGGATGAAAAGTCTCTGATTTCCTAGGCTGTCGGCACACTGCCTGATAATAAACAGGTTTGGCTTCTTTGATAGCTAGATTTATCCTTAACACAAGAAGAATTGAATTGAATTCCTTCTGTAATTAGATCAGGACCAAGAGGCTCTAAGTCATTTAGAAACATCATTAGGGGAGAAAAAGCTGAAAAGACAGGAGTCAGGCTGTTTTCGTTACTTTTTGTTTTCTTCAAAAGATGTCACACATGGTCAAGGACTTGTTTTTTTTTTTTCTTAGAACTAACTTTTTTGTAATAGTTTTCAGTTTTAAACGATTGTGAAAATCTGAGTGACATTTTTTTTCCAGAGCCCTGATTTAAAATAGTTTCTAAGAACATTGCAACTATACTTTTTCATCAGTTCATATTTATTTCTCCAAAGAGGGCTCCTGGTTTATATTCATATGTGACAGCCTCATTTCATAATCCAATAAGCATACATGTGTATTTTTAAAAGTCAGTTAAGGGTTCAGGGCCCCTTTATGATTGGGGGATGCTCTGGGACCCAAGCAAGAGGGCCTATATCACAGTGCCTTAACAGGCAGTTACATTAAACATTTGTTTCTAGCCCCATTTTTAACATAAGAGAGATACACCTGCACACCCAGTCTCCACGTTCCACCTCTGGAGGCACATCAAAGTACCCAGACGCCTGACATTGTTGTTATTAAAACCAAGAATTCTGCCAGGGTTTGTGTATCCCTTTTTCATCCAACTGAGCACTGGCCACTTCCTAGTTCTACTTTCCTCTGGATCAATGGCAAAGGCACCCGCCTCTTTGTATGGGCTGTGTGTATTTAGTAAAACAATATTGGTTTACAATCAGTGGTGCTTGTCTATACACACCAATCAAATGACTTATTTGTAATTTCTGCAAGATTATAAAACATGAATTTGCACAATGTGATAAGGAATTGTACTGTGATTTATGCTTTAATCGGCTTGAGGAAGACAGGAGCAGAAATGGACCTTCCCTAGCCAAATATACCTGAGTGTGGGTGAATGCTGCCTGTTACTGCCGTGGTTTACGTTCAATTCTGGACAGCCATTTCTCTGTCTGAGTGATTTATTCAAGGCACTTTTCAATCATAAGGATGCCCTATTGGTCACTCATGGCCTAGGATAGGGGAAAGAATTAGCATCTGCCTGCTTATACTTGGCATAGCAGCTAATGGTACTATCGTGTGCCTATAGGCACTCTTTAATGTATGATATGATCTGTTCCCAACTTCAGATCAATATTTCTTCATGCCTTATTATTATTGATATCATATAAACATGTGTTATTGTGTTGGATTTTGAATGTAGAGTCACTGTGGCTTTATCTTTTCCCCCGTGTATCTAGAAGAAAATCATGATTGAGGTTCCTATATGATGAACAGAATAAAAAATTGGTGTGATATATGTACAAATAAGTCTCAGTGCACAAACACTTTAGAAATTGAGTGAGTCGATGCAAAAGGATCTCATTTTACTACATTGTTCTACAAACTTCAGTAGGATGATCTAATCTGCATAACTCTGGACTCTTGACCTCAGCATCTAACATGAAATGATTCACCGAGCTATGTTTTGAAATTATAGCTTAAAAAGTTACAAAGGCTTTTAAGTGGGAGCTCTTGAACAAACCCTTTTAAAATGATTTATATTTATTTTTGTATGAAAGACCAACGTACAGAAAGAAGAGAGGTTTTCCATCTGATGGCTCACTCCCCAAAAGGCTACAATGCCTGGAGCTGAGCTGATTGAAACCAGGAGCTAAGAATAGTTCCTTTCTATGTAGTACTGTTCAAACCCAGTCAGGATTCCTTCATTGCAAGCATCTACCATGCACAGAGTCCAGCATCTTATTGTCCAGATAAATTCAACAGTTTCTTGGGGAGACCATCTCTGGTCTGAAAGTAGAGCTTGACAGAATATCACCTCCTCCAATGAAAAGCCACAACATAACATCAACAACAATTTACATTATTGTTGAGTTAATTGACATGGTACTGAGTGACCAATGTGTTAGAAATGTAAGTCCTTACTATCTCCTGTAACTGCTTCATTGACATTTCAGTTATAGTTTATACATACCTGACTGCTATAAATCTTAAAATGGTTATACGGTACTATTCAACTGCCTTGCGTCTATTTTCATTTTTGCATTTAGCGGCTTATGCTATTCAAGCATGATTTTACTGAAATTGGTAAATTTTAGAATAGTCCAAACTGACTTATAACTCTAACAAGCCATATGTTAACAACTGAGGCACAGAATAGTTTTAGGAGGGTGTGCAGAGAAATCTTCAATACCTTAGTGAGGTGTAACTGATCTTTGTGTCCTACCTAGTAAGGTACATGGGAGTCCAAGCTGAGTTTTTCTTTTCTGTTCTAAGCTTTCTTTATTGGCCTTTCTCTGTCTAATCTAATTTTGGTAGGGAGAGGGGTGCTCTGGCACAACCCTGATGGTTATTGCAAGAGAGGGTGTGGAGCCAAAGTTGGAACTATGTAAGGACAAGAGAAAGCTCCCCTCCCAAGTCCCGAAGGAAGTTTACTGTTCTTCTCTTTCTGAGTACCGCTCAGGGCTCCCAACTGTTGTTCCGATGACCTTAGATCCCGTGAGGAAGGATCTGGGCTTCTTCCATCCCCCGTGGGAAATCCTATAGGGAATGGATGACTTCAGATTTCTTGGTCTACGAGGGCATTCCAATTCCCTGTGGTCTCCTTGGTAGTTGAGATGTAGTCCTTGGTGCCCACACTGATATTCCTTGGTGAGGATCTGGGAGTCTTCAGGGTTGGGATACAAACCTTCTCCTGCCCTCCTGCTTCACTCTGTGGTCCCCCTGCTCTGTGCGTATGACCTCCTGTTAAGAGGTTGTCAGGATCGCTCTTGATTTCCCCCTGTGTTTATAGTTTTGCTAATGTCTAATGCTGAATTGAGTCTGTTGTCTGTAAGTTACCTGTTATATTCTTGATAGCTTATACTTAATGGAAGGGAAATTCAAATCAAGACAAAAAGCCACCAACGACACTTGGGGAGTATGTGGGGAAAAGGGAACCCTACTCCACTGCTGGTGGGACTACAGGTTGGTACAGCCTCTATGGAAATCAGTATGGAGAAAACGCAAACAACTGAAAATCTGCATACCATATGATCCAGCAATAGCACTTCCAGGAATATATCCAAAATGCCTGTTACACAAGAAACCAACATGCACCCCTAACTTCATATTAGCACAATCAATAGTTGCAAAAACTTGGAAGCAACTGAAATACCCAGCAATAGAAGATTGGATAAGAAAGCTATGGTTCATCTACTCCATGGAATACTACTCCGCTGAATGAGAATGTAATAACATAATTATTAATACCAGGCAGATGAATATGAATTGTGATTCGTTTTAAGTCCATATGACCACACAATTATTCAGTGACTGAACTTGATATTACTTATTGCTTCTTCAGGTTTGTTAATAATCATTGTAAATATTCTTAAAAAATGATTTATTAAATACTGAAGAACAATGGAGACATGCATTAACCATCTTATGGGTCTTTATGCTTTTGCATTTTTCACAATTGCTTTTGTTTATCCATGGCATATAGGAAGGCTAAGAACTTCCAGTAGAGCCGTTATACACAATTTTTTTTTTTTGCAAAAATTACAAAAAGCAATGTGGTTGGTATTTCTAGGCATATTTGAAAATGTAGAAACAATGACAGTTATACGACCTAAGAACTGTCACTTACAAAGGTGACTCACAATGCAAAATCAGCAAGTACCTAAAGACGAACTTAGTGTGGTTAGTAACAGTGCTCAAATCTGGCCACGGAGATAGAGCAAAAGGATGGATGAATCCAATCCATCGATTTTCTAGCCTTGAGAGTGACCTTTATCTCTATCTGCTCCTACGCACTACTCCCATCAATACACAAGGAAGGAAAATTACGTAAATCATCAAAACTCCCATGTAAATTACTACGTCTTGATGACTTGCTTTTCCCAAGATATATATATAATTATTTTCACTTAGTTTCATGCTTTTCCACAAATTTGAAAAAATCTACTAAAGGTCATGAGGCAGTTACAGAGCAGAACAGCAGGGGATTCTTGGTGTATCACCTCCCTAAGTGAAGGCTCAAAATAGTTTTTTTTTTTTCCTAAGATTTATTTTATTTTTATTGGAAAGGCAGATATACAGAGGAGAGACAGAGAGGAAGACCTTCCGTCCGATGATTCACTCCCCAAGTGACCACAACGGCCAATGCTATGCTGATCCGAAGGCAGGAGCCTCTTCCGGGTCTCCCACGTGGGTGCAGGGTCCCAAAGCTTTGGGCTGTCCTCGACTGCTTTCCCGGGCCACAGGCAGGGAGCTGGATGGGAAGCGGGGCCATTGGGGCTAGAACCGGTGCCCATATGGGATTGTGGAGCGTGCAAGGCGAGGACCTCAACCACTGCGCCACTGCGCTGGGCCCTCAAAATAGTTTTGAAGCTTCCACAGAATAATAAGTAACTTCCACATTTACAGCAGCAAAATCATTCAGATTGCAAATACATGATTTATTAGAGAGAATCAAAACAGTAGTGGCATGTGTAGAAACAAGATGTGCTCTAATGTGCTAAACTTAAACATGATAATTATTAGCATGAACTAAAAAGTATAGCGGCCTGTTTGTGTACCTGAAGGAGATATTTCTTTGATAGAAGCAATATTACTATTGATTAGCCCTATAGTGCAGTGTCCCCCTCATAGCATTAAATAACCAAGCTAGTTTGAAAATAAGTAATCACATCTGTTATGTTAATGAGCCTTTCAATCTATGAAGAGGTCCTTATTGTGTAGTGGACTTTGAGATGTGACACAGGATTTACAAGACACAAAGGTACCATGTGACATATTCTGCTTCATAGTGCCTCAAAATCTGAATTAACGTAGCTAAATAATTTATTTGCTATTAGTGACATAAAGAATGGATTTGACAAATTAATTATATCTATAGGTATGGCTGTAAGACATAAGAGAGAGAAAAACTGAGAAGAGATATAAACAAGTATAAACATTTGATCTGAAAGAGAGTATTATAATGAAAGACAACAACAAAAAACAGAAAATACCATGCATAACACAGATATACTAAATATTATAAAAGAGACATAGTCTTCCATCCTCCTCAAATTTTCCTATTAAAAATTAGAAAAGTAAGCATTCTCATTACGAATTACAAGCCATCACTATACACACTGCAGAGTAAGCCACTTACAGTGACAAAATGCCAGCTCAGATGACAGAAGAGGGCCATTGCCTGCTGTTCTGAGATAAAATGGACAAATGAAGGTCGATACCAAAGATGGGGGGCGGGCAGCAAAGCCTAATACCTGTGAACTAAAGAAAAATTGGAATCTAACCTTCATACACTAAATTAACATGGAAAAGCAAAGAAATGATCTGACGCATGTCTACTAATGTATAGGTTCAGAGTTAGGAGAAATGATTTTGAGCTGTTTGCCTTTCCTCTTCATATAGTGAATATGGGTAGAACCAAACAAGATGAAGTAACCCAAGATCGCTATTTGAAAGAACATAATCAATTTGAAGAGTTCGTACAGAAGAATCATTTGCAAACTTATTTTCTCTTTTGATATTTCCTTTGAAGTCAGGTGTACTGTAATGCCATCTATTATTTCTATAAACTAAAATCAAGTGTGATCTCAATACATGCATAAACCTGGTGTTTACAACAAAAGGGCCCTAAGTAGCGTTGCAACATGATACATTTTAACATAGAAGAACTGTGTGCTTCTTATGGAGAACAAAAGAGGTAAAAGTTGCTTATTTTCACATTCTTCTGAATGTGGAGACAGGGTGATGCATTGGAGCAAATGTCAAAGCTGTAACAGTTGAACTTATAACGGACGCTGTTATGTGTTTTGTATAAACATTGCACAATGCAGAGCTAGCATGGACAACATACTCACCAGACAGGAAATCATAACATGAAATCATCCAGACTATTGCAATTCAACTTTTCTAGTGTTCAAGGCTTCCCTTAGAGTAGCAAAGTACGTTTCCAGCTTCGTGTAAGTCACTCTTGCCAAGGTTTAAAACCAATACAATTCATGAGCCAGCAAACCCTGTCTGATGACTATCAGCAGCCAAGGGTTAGGATTATTGATGCAGCTTTGCAGCACACTGATGGCATGACCCCTCTGCTGGTTTTCCTGGTGGTATGATCCCAGTCCCTCCCTGGGCTATCACAGTTCGTCATGCATTGTCAAGTGACTTTGAAACCAGCCATTTTCTAGTAATTCTCAAAGTCTCTTTTCTGTGCGTGCTTTAAGTTAATGTCTGCTATGTGAAATTTTAAAGCCATCTCATTATTATCACTAATCATACACTTAACTATGTAGATAAAATCAGTAAGTTTTTAGAGTGTACTTTTGGCGTAGTCACATGACACTCAGTTTTCACTTCATTGTTAGTATTATGCTTTCTATTATTTGGTAGGTAGAGGTAAAGAGATACAGACATGCAGAATCCCCACCCTCTGATTCACTCCAGAAATGTCCACCAAGGCAGGGGCTGGTCTGGCGCTGAAGGTGAAGGTGAAGCTAGAAATTCCACACGGATTTCCACTGGGTGCGGGAGTTCAGTTACTCGAGTTGCTACCATTGATTTCCAGAATCTGCATTAGGACTGTTGGGTTCAAGAGACAGAGGCAAAAATAAAGCGTTGGACATGGAATCTTAACCGTTAGGCTAAATGCCCAAACCTTAAAAATTTCATCCATGGAGTCACTATTAACGTTAGCATGTCCCACAAGTGTCTCCTCTCTGTATATCTGATTTCTCAATAAAAATTAATGAATCTTAAAAAAGAATGCAAAAAAATTTACAGTTGTGCCATTTTTAGTAAAGTTAACTGTGTTCTCAAAAAATTTTATAACTTAGTATGAAATAGCAGTTCCTGGCTCAGGGGAATCATAGGAGTTAGAACCAAAAATATAAGAGGCTGTCGAAAGAATGGTCCAGGCATGCTGGAGAAAATCTACACCATCTATAGGTCCTTCTTTCTGCCCTATCTATTCAACAGTGATAGACACACTCATTATGGGCGGTGAGAAAGAAATGAGGCGATACAGAAGAGGAGCTAAAAAGTGCAAAAGCATGAAGATACAGAAACAAATTGATTTGTGAGAGTGGATCAAATCTCTCACGCTACATACAGCATCCAGATGTTGATGTTTGCATTATATCTGAAGGTGATCCCTTGGAAAAAGGGCATTTGGAACCAACTGGCACCCTTGAGTATTTCAAATGATTTCTTTAGGAAAAAAGATTTATGTGGCTTGTTTGTGTGTGTGTAATAGCAAGGCATTTTTGAAAGTGTTTGCTTCTGTAACTTGATTTCCGTTTAGTGATTGAAGGGGCGCTGTGACCCACTGAGATCGGCTCAAGCTGATTTTGCATAGAGCATAAATCAGAAGTTCACGTACATTTGGACTATGCTGATTACAATATGATAAAAAAGTGATAATCAAAGAAGTTGTACAGGAAATAGATTAGCAAAATAAAAAGGAGCATCAAAATTAAGATAGTGTGGTTTAAAGACAGATTTTGAAGAGAAATTCTGAAGAATGATGGAAGGAAATTAAGTACAATGTTCACACAGTGACAGCATAACTTGTCCTTGAGTGGATGACATTTATATAAATTATTTTTTCTGGCAGGAATTATTATTTTTTATTTGCAGGGGGTGGGTTCCTGTCCCGTGTGGTATGCTGAGCTGCGGGACACCACTGTGACCAAGCAGATCAAATGTGTCCCCGAGTGTCTATTTCATGATGGAATGAATTTCTAGGGTTGTTTACTACCTCGATTCCATGTGAAAATATGTGTCCTAGACTTACATCCCCCCACTCAGATACATTTTCCCATTGATACCACAATGCTCTTTGGATAGCAGCATCATTATGAGAATTAAACTAGCGTTATGAAATAATCATCCCTAACTCACTTTTCAGTTATTTATTTACAAATTCACCTGCTGCGACTTGTAATTAACCCCTACACATATTCGTATGATCCATTGCATATTTTCCAAATGGCAGAGAATATAAGTTACTTTTTTAAAGGAATTATTTATTTTTCCTGGAAAGTCAGATATGAACAAGGAAAGGAGAGACAGAGAAGATCTTCCATACACTGACTGATTCACTCCACAAGTTGTCACACCTGCCAGAGCTGAGCCGATCTGACGCCAGGAGCCAGGAACCTCCTCCAGCTCTTCCACACAGGTACAGGGTCCCCAGGCTTTAGGCCATCCTCAACTGCTTTCCCAGGCCACAGAAAACTGGAAGGGAAGCAGGGCTGCGGGACAGGAACTGGTGCCCATAGGGTTGCTGGCAAGTGCAAGTCAAGGACTTTCACCACTAGGCTGTCAAGCTGGGCCCATAAATTACTTTTGACTATGTTCTCATCTAAAGTCTACCAAAGGCAGTCCCTAGTTCTTTGCTTCATTTCTTATATGGCAAGCAGATGTATTTCTTCATGATGTCTTCCACTTGTATAGTTCTATGTTCCTAACCACGAGCTTGGTGCAAACAAGCTCTGTCCAGCCAGTTAAAGCGCTGTTTGCCATGAGGCCATTGCTAAAATTTTGGCATTATACATATGCTGTCTTAAAACCATGAAATGCATTAAATGAAGTTACACTGGTCAGTAGCTCTACATGTTGTTTCTAAAATCATTCAGTTGAAGAAATACCTGGCAGGAATAGAGGGATGTAACCCCCGAATTTGCCTACAAAGAATGGTTGTTCTTAGACTAATTTCTGTCTCCCTGATTTAAAAACTTAAAAAAAAAAAGTTGGTCTACCAAATAAAGAGTAACTTGTATATCCCACGTTGTTTCATTTTATTTTTACAGTTTATGTAACTACAAGGAGATCAGCAATAATTGTGTTTGATGCTAATTTGTAAGTCTTGTTTACTGAAATGCAACTAATAAAGGTTGGCCTCGCTCTCATTGCGAGCTAGGGCAGGCTGGCTCATCTCTGTTGTGTCCCCTCTTATTGCGACCATTTATTGACATATTTTTCGCACACACTTTCTAGTTAATTCCCTCCCTGCTTTTCACAGTCTGCTACGGCTGCTTCCAAAACAGAAGCCATTTGTCTGCTGTAGAGATTTCAGGATTTCTCTTTTTGCAGTAGCTCTGTTCGTTTATTAACGGGTTGAGTTTCTGCCTCAAGAGCACAAACTTTGTCAAGTGAATTTCTGTTCATGTTACTATTTCTTTTTTTAATCACTTTGGTAAAATATCATGAAAATGCTGAGTGTCAGGGAAAGCAGCTTTCTTTGCATGCAAACTTATTCCTCTACTTCACGAACACAATGCCAGACGCTCACTTTCCCTGTGATTCAGAGATGTCAGTTTCAAGCAAAAGAAAGAAAAAAAAAAAAATTCATCCTTCAGTTGGCTGTCTGAATAACCTTGTGTCACTATTATTCAATTACACTTTAGAGTCAAGTCTACTGATTTTTTTTGTCTTTCCTATATAAAATCCTGCAGAAAAACTAAGACAGAGGCACAAATCTGTAAGAGCAGCTGGAACAATCTAAAATTCAGAATAAATTATGGAGTGTGTGAAACATCAGACACAGAATAAAGACATTTATAAATCTGTGTTTATTTTAACTTAGGTGATCATCTCAACAATTCACAAAATGTAAATCATATTATGCTCTGGGCTCAACTGACAAAAAAATAATTTAACTATAAAAAGTTTTGCAAAAGAGGAAGTTATACTGAAAAACAACGTAAATGTAAGAGAGGAATTCAAGTGTGATTGAATTGGTGATATTTCAACTCCAGGCAGTTGTTGCTTCAAGTTCTAAGGAAAATAATCAGGTATAATCTTGGAGCTGCATGCTGTGATTCAAGGATTGAATTTTTGTTTTTAATTGACAGGGTTGATGTTAGCATATTAAGTGTGGGAAGCACATAATCAATTCTTACAAACTTTCAAAAATACTAAGTAAAGTGGTTTTCAAATGCAAAAATTGAAGTTTTGTTTTTTTTTAAATTAAAATCAACATTCAATTACCTATGACAGATTGTAAGCAAACCTATTTTAATCCTTTTTTGCTGCATTTATTAGGTGGCCTCCTTCAACTTTAGTGTGTGTGTTTTTTAACATCATTTTTAATACTTTAAATATGCACTATATATCAATAATCGTAAGTGCATAAAAGTGGATTAATGGTTTTGAACTTTGGAAAAGACACCCGAGCCTGCACTAGCTCACCTGGGCTGGGATGTGCGACCCCATGGACCTGGTGAGCTGCAGCTGCAATCCACCACTCCCAAAGCAAATCAGATCTGCACATGCATTTCACAGCTCTTGAGGTAAGAATGGTGGCTTTGTATTTGACATTTTTCAGGAAAAGATATAAAGGAGAATAACAAAACAGCGTATAATGTCTAAAATATTTACTACATGTCTGTCGTTAACAGAAATATTTCAACTTTTGTCCTGGAGATCAGTTCCTGTCTACATAGATTGAAGACCTTCTTTGTGAAACCGCTGTTCCATACTGACTGAGCAATAAATAAATAAATAAACAAAATAAAATAATAATAATAATCATAAATAAAATAAAATAAATCCCAGGATTGTATTCATTAAATGAACATATAACAAAGCCTGAGAGGATGAACTAAAAAATCAGAGGACCTTTGGGCCTTCAAATGTTTCTTTATCCCAGATTAATGAATTTTTTGCTAGTGCCTTCACTTGTAAGAAATGGCTTAAATTTCTATCTGCCTCCATCTTTGGAATGTATTTTATTATTTCATGCTTTGAACACTTTTTTAATCATTTATTTGAAAAACGCAGTCACAGACTGAGAGAGCCATCGTGCAATGGCTGGCATCCCACGTTCCAGAAAGGCCGGTCACTTCAAGGCAACGCTCAGGGCCTGGAAGTCCACCCTGGCCTCCCACGGGCGGCGGAAATCCAAGTGCGAGAATCATCCCTCGCTGCCGTTCCAGGTTCTGCCCCAACTGCTATTTAACACTCTGTTCCACAACACTGATCTTTCTTGTTTGTTTTTCCTTGCATTTTTATAAGATCTCACAGTGTCAGTATTTCTTTAAGAAGAGAACCCAAAATCTACTATTTCCAAAGTCTGCATCGCAATTAATATGCAAAGGCATGATCGATATTCCGCCAATCAGACACTCACAGGCATTCCAGTTCTGAAGTGAGCAGTGAGGTGTCTGACTCGCTGTTATTGGGTTCAATTGTAGAAAATATAGACGCCATGCTTCGTCCCTGCCTCTGTCATCCTTGTGACTAATCAGTATCAACCAGGGAGGGTCCTTTTCTTTATTTTTTAAGATTTATTTATTTTCATTGGAAAGGCAGATTTATAGAGACAAGGAGATACAGAGACGAAGCTCTTCCACCTGCTGATTAACTGCCAAAGTGGCTGTAACACCCAGAGCTGAGCTGATCCTCCAGGAGTTTGTTTTGTGTCTCCCACTTGGGTGCAGGATCCCAAGGCTTTGGGCCATCCTCCGCTGCATTCCGGGACCACCAGAAGGGTGTTGCATGGAAAATGAAACCGTGGGGACACGAACCAGTGCCCATACTGGAGGCAGGCACATGCAAGGCGAGGCCTTTAGCCACTAGCCTACTGTGCCAGCCCGCAGCGATGCTCCTTTGAACCCTATTTTCCAGCATCTTTCTGAATATTTCTGTGGTAGATTTGATGTCAAGACCGTTTTTCTAGACATTTCCATGATTTCATAATTTAATGTCATTTATCAAATTCTACTGGCTACCTAGCCAGACAAGTTAATATTATTTAAATATTAAATTAATTCTGGCTACCTAGCCAGAAACACACATAATTATATTTATTTTATCTATTATGCCTTGAGTGATGTTTCAAAAGAAAAAAAAATTGAATGGTTAACCTCATCAATCTGCATTTCTTTAATAACAGAGAAGTTCCATCCATTATAATGTAAGCTCCTGCACAGCATGGCCCAGTCATCTGGGGGTGGGTTCGACTGGCAAGCCCCCATGCCAATGATGGGGTGAGGCCCCAATGTTCAGCCATATGAACAGCCGGGGACATTCTGGTCCAGCATGTCTCTGTGTTAAAACAAACCAGCACAGACTTGTGTAGACTAAGAAAGGGAAAGGCAGGAGGCCTCTCCTGACAGTCACCCCACCCAAGAAGGGCAGTGTAATTGGCTAGGAGGCATGCCCATCTCTCTGGATCCTCCAATCCTGTAGAAGGTTACGTACAACCTGCGTGGCCAGCAGGCATGCATGCCGCAGGTCACATTGAACATGTAGGCTGGAAGCTATGCATCCAGTCATGTTCACCATGATTAGCTGGCAGGCAGGCTGTGGATCACACTTGACTTCTCAGAGTTGCTTATCAAAGAAGTCCCAGCACAGCTCATCCAAGGACAGATAAGAGAGACTAGGGTGCAGCCCACCGTTCTCACCTGCATGTCCAGTGATCAGGCCACGTTGAGGTCTCAGCCGAAACCATAGTCAGGGAGCCCCCCGGGGACGTGGTCTGACTGATGCCTATGACCTCCCACGTAGTCTAAGCAGACAGACATCCAACGGCAATCTTCCACAGCTTCACCTTTGAGTTCTGCTGTGCCTCTTGCTGGGTATGCTTGACATTTTGCAATCGCATGACACTTTTTCCCCATTCTCTCTGAAATGTCTTCTGCACTTACAACCCAATTACAAACTGCCACTGATCATCCCAAGGCCAAAGCAAACATGATTACCAGTAGAGAGACTTCCAGAATCTTTCACCAGCCCCCTCTCCCCCCCTCAACTTTGGATCAACTGTTATTTGCTCAGCATCTTCTGTGCATGTTGAAGAGTCTTCTATCACAATTGTGTAGTCATTTCAGGTTATTCTTTCTATGTATGTGTTTTCCATAATACTTAGTGTGTTCCTGGAATTTGGCTGCGAATATCTGGATTAGTTCCATTTTTCCCCAGCTTTTTACCTGCATCTTTATTCTAAGTTGTGTGAGTGATTCTGTTGTCAAAATGAAATGCCGCATGCATTTGCTATTACTCCTATAACTGAAACAGAGAGGTGACCGCCACGAGCAAGGTTTCTCTTCTCACAAGGGCAAGAGGCATTTGCCTCTTTCCAAGTATGTGAAAGAAATTCTGCAAACATACAGGTTTAGAAAAGATTTCAGTGTATCATTTTGTATGTCATTTTCAGAGCCAAGGAAAGGATTTATTGTTCCATTGCATTACACTGTGTTCCTGTGTTCACAAAACTGCTCGCTAAATGTTTTTGTATTAAAAAAAAAAAAAGAAAGAAACGTTCTTTGAGAATTTATCATGGCCATTGATGACAGTGCCAAGACTGAGCAAAAATTTTCGACAGGAGACTCCTTTCCTTATTCCATTCATTTCAAACTGATCTTTCAAAATTGACCTATGTTAATACCAACTTGACAATGTCATACAAATAGTGTAACAGAAATCCAATACAGGGAGATTCAACTTGGCAGTCAGTAAGTGACGTTCTTGAAGTGTAATTTGCTTTAAAATGATGGATATCGTAATTTTATGAGTCTACACATCGCAATGTGTCTGTAAGGTACAAGCTAAAGCTCTTTTCCACTAAGAGATAACACTCTTTTTGTTTGAAATCTTGTGCAGTAAGAATGCAAGTTCCAAAGTTATTAACTTTATCCCCCAGAATTACTCTACAAAGGTCTAATTGCCTCTTTTCTCATGCATTTTAATTTTAACCTGAGGAAAATAGCTATACAGAACAAGAATGCATCTCTTCATTCCTGCAACAGCCAGATGTGAGGGTGTGCCTTCATTCTTTTCCACTGGAATCCCATGCAAATTTTCTATCTCTGAACATCTGCAGACGACTTAAGAGGCACGGAGCTACAAACCCCTGTATCTTTATGCCTGCGATGAAAGTGATAATTATACCAAAGAGTTGGCAAATGAGTGGGTTGGAAGAATATGGGCTGTAATAAGTTTTATTTTCCCCAAAGAAGACAGCTATTTCAGATTGAGAATTGCTGATTCTAGAAGCATTGCCTATTACCATCAGACCTTCCTTTTAAATGATTAATGATCCATTGGATTCTTAGTGCAATATCATGAATGTCTTAACCAGTAGAATATAGCAGAAATATCATTACAAGACTTGGTAGCTAGTTTGTAAGAGAAAATCAAGCTTTGCCTGGGATGCTTCGTTTCTTAAGTGTTTTACTCTTCACCCAGCTCTGAGAGACATATATATCTAGAATGATAACCTGGAAAAGCAAGGAGATCAGAGTTATAACTAGATTAACCTTCAGATGTTTCTTCCTATTGACTTTGGAAAAAAGCAGCATTCTTTCTACTCTGAAGCCAATGAGTTCACCCCTCATGTTATGAGCAAACTGCACGTTTACTTTGTCAAATTCAGAAATCATTTTGCTATGAAGGTAAAATAAAAAATCAAAATACTGGATTAATGGGAATATTGTGTGTTAATGCTTCATGAAATCACTGTAATAAATGGCTCTTCATTATGAAGAATAAACCATTTTATGCTTCAGTTCAAGAGTTCATCAGTGACCTCCATCATTCATTCAGCAAATTGCTACCATAAACTTAGGTTTGCACAATAAACTCCACATTCACGCACTTTGCTGCCTACAGGTAATTTCTGTCAAGGATTTACAGAAAGATCCTGTGCAGTGTATTTCCTGCACCCAAACTTCATAGTATTTCTCCACAAAACCAACTTCCTTTCTGTACTTGTTAGCTGGGTAAAACACTTGATGAAACATTCATTAAACATCTAAATCACTGTGCTATTGTGTAATTCCATCATTCTACTTACGGATATAATGATTCTACTGCCTCAAATCAAGTTTGTTAATCTACTCTGTAAAAATTCTATTGCTTCAATACTGATTATTAATGTTTTAATTCTACTTTTTGCTATCCTACACCTTTGCTTCAACAATTTTCCTATATAACTTTACATTTAATCCTGCTTCACTGTGCAGATAACAAAGATTTTCCAAAATCACTTTGGATTTTGGATCACTTTGATCGTGTGATTTCTCTGAACAGAACAAGGGTTGACCTCATTTATGTAAAATCCAACCTAAGACATTCAAAATGTGAGTACACAACATTTCTATGTTCCTTCTTTCCACCAGTTTCATTTATTTAACATATTGTTGTCGTTAATTTCTTACACTATTATGTAATATCTAGGAAGTATTAACTATGTATTTCCCCTTCATATTCTCTATAGTAATCTCAATTACAGATTGATAATGGTATATATGACAAATATATAATGATAATGTATGCATTTAGAATCATTGAGCAACTGAACAGCTTGTAATTTGCATTAAAAATTTAGTAACAGTTTCCAATTTTTAGCTTATCTTCAAAATATGAAAAAAGAGATTTTTTTAACCAAGTATATTATTATAATACAGGTATAAAAATGAAGTATATTTTAATAACATATATAACATATGTATCACCATATTTTATATAGTCATATCATATCAAACAAATATAGATATTTATCATATAATGTAACATTGATATTTTGTATAATATACAGTAAGTGAAATTTATCTAAATTTATATATTTATAAAATAAAAGTATATTGTATCTACATAGAAACATGTACTATATTTATATTTAGTGTATTTCTAAATATATATTCTATGACAAATATAATATATTTAATATAGAGATATGTAAATATACTTGTATAAATATATTAAAATATGTTATATATTTGTATATAATTATAATGTTTATCTCTACATTTTATATAGATAATGTATTTATATATTTAATTACAATGATATACAGAGAAATAGATATAGATACTACACATATACCTTTATAGAATAATGCTCATTGTACATAAATATATCATATATCATATATGAAATATATGCAATACTCATTTATATACATATATTAAAGTAAAGTTCATTTTTATTATAATTTTCTATGAATGTGAAATCACTCATTTGTTCATATTCTGGCAGACTGATTAAAGTTTTACATTGTTCTGCCAGCTCTGCTTTCAGACCTGAGATGGTCTACCCAAGAAACTGTTGAATTCACTTGGACAATAAGATGCTGGACTCTATGCCTGGTACGTAGAGTATACTCATTACTCCTTAGACATAGACTCAGTGCTTGCAATGAAGGAATCATGACTGGATTTGAACTGTATCATCTGCTTCGTTTCATCAGTCAAGAGAAGCAAGGACTTTCTCTTGTTGCTAGATTTTTAGCATTTTATCTTCTTTGGTTCCTTACCTCCCCTCTACAAATAGGGCCCTTGTTACTTTCGTTACATTTTTTTTTTTAAAGTCAGTTTTACAGCGACAAGGAGAGACACAGAGGAAGATCTTCCATCCGATGGTTCACTCCCCAAGCGGCCACAACGGCTGCAGCTGAGCCAATCTGAAGCCAGGAGCCAGAAGCTTCTTCTAGGTCTCCCGTGCGGGTCCAGGGTCCCAAGGCTTTGGGCTGTCCTTGACTGCTTTCCCAGGCCAGAAGCAGGGAGGTGGATGGGAAATAGAGCTGCCGGGATTAGAACCGGTGACCAATATGGGATTCCGGATGCGCAAGACGAGGACTTTAACCACTACTCTATCGTGCTGGGCCCTCGTTACATTTTTTGTTGTTGTTTAATGATCTTTTTGTCCTGGATTCTTCTCACTCCAGCTCAGATCTTCGGCTTAGGTTCATGGAATGGGTCCTAGTCCCTTTTCAATATGAAATAATAGCAAACTGTATACACAGTTAAGGGAACTTAACTCACTGATTGTAAGAAATGAAGAGCCTGATTTCCCCAAAAGGAAAACAACGGCTTTATGAAGGAGCGTTAGTACCAACTGGATAGAAATCTATAATTTGCTTTAACTGCAAATTTTTAAATCGCCAGAGCCACTATCTGGCACATCACATTTAAAAGGACTTTAAAAGAAAAAAGGAAAGCTTCAATTCTTATCTGTAGTTTCCACTTCATAGTGTATTTATCCTTTTCACCATCAGCTAAGCCCTTTTGATAAATACTGATGTAATTACCCTGATCAAACCCTCTCGCTTTACTGCATTATCACTTGTACTATAAAAAAATACAGAATAAATCACCACTTAGTGGCAGTGGAGAAGTCCATATGCATACCTCCTTATTAATTTTGTCCTACTTTTGGTCTTTATTTTTTTTTATAATGCAATACAGCAGCCTAGCTATTTTCTTTCTACCGCTTTTGCAGTGTGTACCTGAAAGGAGGATTAATCAAGTGGAAGTGGAAGTAGCCATAGCGATTCTGACTAGGGAGCACTACCTTCTAAGAAAAAACAAGTCATTGTCGGGCCCGACGCGGTGGCGCAGTGGTTAAGGTCCTCACCTTGCACACCCGGGATCCCACATGGGCGCCGGTTCTATCCCCGCAGCCCCGCTTCCCTTCCAGCTCCCTGCCTGTGGCCCGGGAAAGCAGTTGAGGACAGCCCAAAGCTTCGGGACCCTGCACCTGTGTGGGAGACCCGAAGAGGCTCCTGGCTTCGGACCGGCATAGTATCGGCCGTTGTGCTCACTTGGGGAGTGAATCATCGGACGGAAGATCTTCCTCTCTGTCTCTCCTCTCTGTATATCCGCCTTTCCAATAAAAAAATAATAAAAATAAATCTTTTAAAAAAAAAGTCATTGTCCTGCAACAGACTTTTGTCATTTCTTTCAGTAGAAAGTTTAACAATATTTCCACGTGCTTGCAACTTTGTGTAGGGGGTAAGGCCAGCATTCTATTTTGGTGCTTGTTTAAATCCCAAGCTTCCTGATAATAGTCTGGGAAAAGCAACAGGTGATGGCACAGATCTTGTTCCTCTGTATCCCAAATCATTTTTTGCAACATAATTTTGAGTTGCCAATGGCTGTAGATTTCCAGGCTGTGCCCAAGTGCTCAGCCAGGTTTATGAATGTAAAGATTACAAAATGGAATGCAAGGATTACACTGTTGGCCCTGCCACTGCGGATTCCCCTATACTCTCCTACTCTTCACTCATGCAATGCAAAGAATGATATAGATCCTTTATATTAAACAGGAAAAATAATACTAAATCGGTCAACCTATGTAAATGTTCTTAGTATTATTTTTAAGGGAAAAAATTTAGGATTTGAGTGAGAATAAAGCTACACCTGCACCCTGATATGGTTGTATTCTAATTTATACCTTCCTTCTATTTCCCTTCTCTACCGTGTTTCATACAGTTAAGTAATTAATACCTTTCGCATTTGTGTTGTTGCATCCAAAATTCCCATTTTCAAACTCAGTATTTGGACTCTGAGCAAAGCTGTAGGTTTAATTGCCCCAAGTGTGAAGTAACACAAAGAAATCAAGATGATCAGATTAAATCCAAGCAGATTAACTGAAGATATGCCTGCTCATTCGGACAAGAGACCAGTGGGAGGGTTGGAAGACAGCAGGAAAAGAGATGTCACATCCCGGAAACATCCTGAACTTTCACACTCACTAAAAACTGTGATAACAATGACACCACTGGAGAATGCAAGCATTAAAAATAGGAGGCATCAGTGTTTCCATGGCCCTCGTATCTAAGACACTAATGACATGTGAGGGCCGCACCGATGTTCCAGTTTTTTAGACACAATTTTACTTATAATCAGGTAAAAAAAACAAGTCACATTTTGCATTGAGTTTGTATATTTGTTGTGAAGACTGTACTGTAAAACACACCTATTTCACCTGTTTCGAATAACTAAATTATTTAAGTTCCTTCGTCATAATTATTGCTATAATTTAGTGTCACTCTAATATAGCTAGATATTTTTAATATCAGAAGTCATCACACCATATTATTTGGTTTTCTTTTACAGATTTATTTACTTTTGTTTGAAATGTATAATTACAGTGAGAGAAGGAGAGACAGAAGGAGGGAGATCTTTCATTCACTGGTCCCTTTTCCAAATGGCCTCAATGGCCGGAAGTGGGCCAGCATCCTGGAACTTCTTTTGGGTCTGCCACGAGGGTACAGGAGCTCTAGGGCTTAGACCATCTTTCACAGGTTTCCCAAACACATTAGCAGGGAGCTAGATCCCAAGTGGAGGAGCTGGGACTTGAATCTGTTCTCTTGTGGGATACTGTAATTCAGGCAGAGGCTGCACCTTCTACCCTATAGTGCAAGCCCCTATTATATCATATTCAGTGGTTCTTTTATACATGCTTTTAATGTTCACCAGTCCTTAGCAGATTAAATGGTTCTTAAGGAAAATTTTGTCTGCACTATTGTTGATATTGTCACAATATTGTGGCTAAATGAGCTGACAGAGATAAGAAGGGAATATAAAAATAATGTAGGAGATAGTATATGTTTCCACATCTAGATTCACAGCATCAGAAACATTTAGAGAAGGTTTTGAATAAGAAATAAAATTTAGGGCCCTGCGCGGTGGTGCAAGTGGTTAAGGTCCTTGCCTTGCACGCCCGGGATCCCATGTGGGCGCCGGTTCTAATCCCGGCAGCCCCTCTTTCCATCCAGCTCCCTGCCTGTGGCCCGGGAAGGCAGTCAAGGATGGCCCAAAACTTTGGGACCCTGCACCTGCGTGGGAGACCCGGAAGAGGCTCCTGGCTTTGGATTGGCATAGCATCGGCCGTTGTGCTCACTTGGGGAGTGAATCATCGGACGGAAGATCTTCCTCTCTGTTTCTCCTCTCTGTATATCCGCCTTTCCAATAAAAATAAAAATAAATCTTTAAAAAAAAAGAAATAAAATTTAATATCTAAGAATGCAAATGCAACTCAAGGAATGTTATCCCAGACATTCTCCAACGTTAGACCTAAATATTATCTGCCACCTATATTCTTATAATTTCCAACCTTTTCAATTATTTAATGATATAAAAGGCATCATCAAGATGAATGTCAGCTGATGGTAATGAGATAGCTCAATAGTGGAAAAAATGTTTTTCATAATTTTGCAAGAAATGCATGATGAGACAAAATTAAGGGAAAAAAAAACCTCATTTTAGCTCATGTTTTGTGTTATGTGTTTTCCATAGAAGTAAAATCTTCACTGAGCAAGAAACGGAGTGCCACAAGTTTCAGAGATTTTGTGTTTTTTCCCTAAAAATCAAACCAGTACTAGTGCAGAGCGGTTACAACAGAAGCAATACAGAGTGAAGTTATGAAATACAGACAACATGAAGTGGCTGGATCACTTACTACTTATTGAGAGAGAGAAATGAGAACCAGTGGGAGTGGCAGAGAGATATCTTTGTGGTGAGATTAAAAATTGTGCCTGCACAGGAAAGAGTGTTTGAAGGAGAATGCCTAGCTTATGCATCTGGAATTTAAGCAAACAGCTGTATGGGAGAAGAGTTTGTGAGTTTCTACTGATTCGGTCAGTATCACAAAATGCCAGTATATATTTCACATTAATTTATTTATTGGATTGTGTGGTAAGTATTTCGGAGGAATATTTGAAATCATGCCTGCTGATCCCAAGTTTTCTAATCTTTCCGCATCGTTAAAAATCTGCTAAGAATCTACATTTTCTCCTAACCAGTCATATTACTAAGATGTTAGTAGTGTAGCATTAAATCCTTTCAGTAGACCGCATAAAGTCTGGTCTTCAGGAACGAGAATTTAGACTAAAAGACTCGTGTGTCCCTATTAGAGCGTCTGAATTCAATACAGAACTCTCCTTGGGATTTGGGGCATCAGCGATTGAGCTCTTCCGTTGACATGAGAGTGCTGTATTGCAGGTTCAGGTCTGACTCCAATCACAGGTTGGTCCCTGTCTTTCTAGGCAGACAGGGGTTGTCTGTCTCTTTGTCTGTCTTCCTCAACGCTGTCTCCCTCTCACTGTTTCCATCTCTGTCTCCCCAAAAAGACATTCAAATAATTTGACTAATTTTATTCTAGCTAATAAAGATCACAATAAAATAGAAATGGTTATATGACTCACTGAACATTTTTTAACAAATCAGATCCTTGTTAAAGGATAATATTTCAGAGTGATTGCATTATTTCGTTTTTATTTATGAAACTATGGACATTATTATATAATGTAAAATGCCAAACAATATCAAAATTACATATTTTCCTTCGCTTTAATGCCATACCCATGTAGGCACATGGTAATGTTTCTTCAAACTAAAAATTACTCACATTACTCTCCTTCGTGCTCGTAGAAAAATGTCATCTGAAATTGATATTACTTATAAAACTTTATTGCATTTTTTAGTAACATAAATTTACTAGTGATATACTTTCTTCTGCAATTGATTTGAATGCATTGCCATATAGTTTTTTTTTTTCCTCTTTATTCTGTGTTATCCTATTGGCAGTAAATAGACACACTATAATGTGGTGAAGTCTTAAAAGAAGGCAAAACACACAAAGAATTCAGCCATTACCCCTCTCTCTGCTGTTTCTGTTAGTAGAAAAACTTATTCAAAACTTTTTCCACATGCTGTATCCATTTCTTCGTCTTCCATTCCCGTTTCATTTTGTTCCATCCACCCATGGAAAATCTTTTTGCCAAGGACACAAAAGACTTTCTTGCAGTGGATATAATAGATAAACTAGATACATTTTAAAAAATAATCATTTTCTTTATATATCATAAAATCCAACTGTATAGGAGAACAGTTTTTTTCTCACAGGACATTTTTATGAGGAAGCAGACAAAAAGAAGATGTTTAATCAATTTTTAAATTGAAGCAATAATTTAAATTTAGAAGATTCAATTCTAATAATTAGCGGATTTTATAAAGGTTTACTTACTTTAAAGGCAAAGTGAGAGAAAGGTAGAGAAAGAGAAGGGGAAGGAGAGAGAGAAAGAGAGAGAGAGAGAGAGAGAGAGAGAGAGAGAGAAAGAGAGAGAGAGAGAGACTTTCATCTTCCTGCTCACTTCTCGAATGGCCACCAAACAGGCACTTGGCATCGTGCAGCCATAACCTAGTAACACCATCTTTGTCTCCCAAGAGGTTACAGGGACCTGGGTACTTAGTCCATTCTCTTCCGCCATCCCAGATGCAATGGTGTGATATTCGATCAGAAATGGAAGTACACAAACTCAGACTGTCCAAGATGGGATTTTAACATGTAAGCACTGTAATCCACTGCATCATATTATTCAAAAAATATTAACCACACAGACCTACTTTCTTAGGAAACTGGCCTTCATAAAAACTGTCCTTTGAGTTGAAATAGTTATAGTAAAAATGTTCCCTGTGTAAGAACGCCCCTTTTTAACGGGTGGTTGAACACCAGCAGCGTTGATCATAAGGGAACTCTACCTTACATGAAGAATGCATTTAGTGCTTTAGATGCACCTGACCAAATATTTTATGTTAATGTGTAGGAATTCAACAAATTTTATTTAACTATTTATATATTCTGCTTTATGTACAAACTAGAACATATAATATTTATTTAGCAGGATACTTATATTAATCACATCTCCGTGTGCAAGGCAGGCATTGTGTGTGGAATAGTACACAATGAGGTAATACATTTGTTGACGTGAGTATATCTTTTTCCATTCTAGGGGCATTTGGATTTCAGTAAATGTAGTAGAGATTTGGTCTCAGTCTGGGTTTCCTTGTTGCTATGGTGACTTTCAGCGCCCAGGGGCCTCAGATGCACATTACTTGTTATTCCTCTAATGTTACCCGCATGCCCAGAGTGGTGAATGGTTTTCGCGATGTTTTGGCTTCTTTGTGAGCTCCTGACCTTCTCTCCTTGCCTGCTGCGTTTACATCTCGGTGAGCTGTGACTTGCTCCCAGGAGTAGACAGCTGTTGCTTCTCATTCGGTTCTTGTTATCCTGGTGATGGGAAGCAAAAAGGAGTTTCTGTTTTCCAGACTAAACTTCTATCTTAGTCAAACCCTGTTTGCCTGTATGTCTGATATTTGGAAGGCTTTCTCATTGATCAAGTTTCTGTCATGGCAGCCAAAGTCTTTAGGGAATTTGTGACAGATCTTGTGTATATGTGTGTTGGGGGGGAGGGGGAGGTGGAGATGGCAATGTTCCCTAGCTCTTCTCCAGCATTAAGGGGTCCCTATTTCTTTTGAAATAAAATCATGAATACTAAACTCTTTAATGTCCCTCTCCTGGATTTAATTTTTTTTTCCTTATGTTCTCCTCCATTAAAAAAAAAATGATTCACTTATTTGTTACATTGCAAAATCTGGTTTACAGAGAGAAGGAGAGACAGAGAGCAATATTTTCCATCCTCGAGTTCACTCCCCAAGTGGTTGTAAGAGCCGGCGCTGTGCCGCTCTGAAGCCAGGAGCCAGGAGCTTCTACCAGGTCTCCCCCACGGGTGCAGGGTTTCAAGGCTTTGGACGATCCTTTGCTTTTTTCCAGGCCACAAGCAGGGAGCTGGATGGAAAGTGGAGCAGCTGGGACACAAACTAGTGCCCATATGGGATCCCTGCTGATGTAAAGATTTTAGCTATTAGCTATCACACTGGGCCCGGCTCTCCTCTTTTTCCCTGCTCAAAGGGACAATAGGACCTGGTTCTTATTTTCCAGAAAATTGCTTTTCTCTACACTGAGGAGACAGAATAAGACTTCTTGTTTTGTTTTACTTTGTGTTGCTGGCCACATCATTCTAAATGTTTCAGTCTTTCTGTCTATTTATCTATAATAGATAATATAATCCACAATCACTTAGATTTTTCTTAGTCATATTTTCAGTTGCTATTCAATCAACTACTACTCAGATACAACAAAAAGAGGATACATGAAATTATCTGAAGATATGCGTTTGACCTTTTATGTTAGAGACAGGTAGTGAAGTTAGCATGAGATTCTGGGGCACTAAGACAGGAGACAGTTCAGATGGTTTTTATATTGAAGGCTGATTAATCAGAAAAGTGCTTCTGACAAAGTAGTTCCAGGTAAAATCTGCATGCTCCATGAGCTCTAGAACACAGATGTCTCATCTTTTACTTGTTCATTTATTTATTTTTATTGGAAATACAGATATACAGAGAGGAGGAGAGACAGAGAGGAAGATCTTCCTTCCAATGGTTCACTCCCCAAGCAGCTGCTGCTGAACCAATCCAAAGCCAGGAGCCAGGAGCTTCTTCTTGGTCTCCCATGTGGGTGCAGGGTTACAAAGCTTTGGGGCGTCTTCAACTGCTTTCCCAGGCAAAGGCAGGGAGCTGGATGGGAAGCGGGGCTTCTGGGATTAGAACCAGTGCCCATATGGGATCCCAACACTTGCAAGGCAAGGTCTTCAACTGCTGTGCTATCATGCCGGGCCCAAAATACAGATATCTTCAAGTTTCCTTTGTATGTTGATTGGTTTTGTGTGTCAAATTGTCTAGGGCATAGGGTGTCCAGACTTTGGGTCAAACGTTATTGTAGTTATGTCTATTTGACCTTCTGGATGAGATTAACATCTGAATTTTTAGACAGAGGAGAAATGTGCCTTTCTCCAAAAATGGATATAGTCCTCATAATCAAATGAAGACCTAGACAAAACAACCACAAGAAAAAATGCAAGTCAATGAAACTTTTATAGATTGCATGAACTGAGTCATCAGTTATCGCTCTGACACTGGATATATTGCTAACTTCCCTGGTTCTCCAGCCTTCAACTTGGGATGGAATCACTTCATATGCTCTCCTAGGAGCCCTGGTTTCTCTGATCTGATCATATTTAAAGGATTGCAGGCAGGATGCTATTTCTAAAAATAAGGAGACAATGATATGGCAATAAGAAGAAACAAAATAGTGCCATTAAATACTCCTGATTAACAACTTATGCAGAATGAGGATCTGGTTCACTGTCTTTATGATGTTTCCAAATTTGTTTTAAAAAAAAATAACAAATATAGTAAAATTGGCTGGTTGCCCACATTATCACTAAACAATTTTAGGGAAGACAATTATTATCACAGTGATATTAATACCCATTTGAAATGCCACAGCAACAGTTCAAAATCTTCTATGTTGCTACAGAAAAGACCTTGATTTCCTGTAAATCTGAGTGTTCAAAACCAAACCAAGAATCCCATCTTATGGTTTTCTGAGTTACAAGTCAATCTGAACTCCTAAATTCATGGAATACTAAAGTAAATGCATCACTTGGGTGAGTGGAATTCTGGGAGTTAGAATGGGAATACATTGGAAGATTCCCATGGAGCTGCAGATCGGGACTCCTTAAACCTGATGAATCGGCTTTGCTGGTGTACTTGGTCTTTGGACTCCTATGGGAATGTTGTCTATCATTGCTACCTGAAGGAGTTAACACTGAATGCCTGAAGTGCCTCCATAAAGACATTTGCCAAGCGAGACAGTGCTGAATCATCTGAACCTCCACCTTTCTGCGAGCAGGTCATCCATCTCTTCTTCAGGGTGTGTAACTGCATTCAAATAGCAGCATGTCCGAAACGTGATCTGTCAGGAAATCTACATTCTAGAGAGCTACTTCACCTTTTCTCTTTATACTGATAAAAATTCAAATTACATGTGTTAAAAAGATAATCAAAATGTGAGGTAATGATGAAAGGTGCATAAAGTTGGTTCAGGATAAAGTAATTACTATGAGTTCACTAAGCAGAATTTCAAAATGTAATGTGCTGTTTGGGGATTTAAAGGGCCTTGAAGAGTTTATTTGGATTGCTGGTTGCAATATTCACTGGAAAGAAGGTCAATTGTGGGAAAGTTCAAAATGCCTAGCCTGCCTTGGTTTAATGCAAATGAAGAAATTCAAAGGATTTTGGGATGCTGCAAAATATATATATAGATTTTTTTTCATATCAGACTTACCTTTAATGTGAGAATTTGGAAAACACACCTTTTTAAAAACTCAGTAGTATGAAAAATAAATGTATTATAAAAATCTTGACATTATTTTAGAATTCCATGATCTCTCCGCTTTTCAGTCCAGTCTTACAACTGCCTTCACTGAACAGGTGAGCTTACATAAAACTTGACTAAATGAATCATATTGTGGCATGAGTCAAATGATAATAATCAAATCGCAAAGGGAAAAACAATATAAGTAAAATAAGAGCAGAACTAAAGTGACAGTGAAAATGACATGTGCGGGCCTTTGGCAGCTGTTGGGTCATGCTTCTGGTAGTAAAATTGCTAAAAATTCTAACAAATTTTTGCTTGGATTGTATAAGCATTGTAAGTGCAGTAGTCACTTGCACGAAAGTCTGATTTGACTCATTAAAGCAGGAAGTCCTGACTTCTTTATCAATTCCCAAACTGGAGAATGTTTATAAAGCTGAGAGATGATAGGTCTAGTGGTTTACTCCTAAAATGGCTGCAATGGTTGGGCCAATCCAGAAACCCTGAACTCCACCGAGATCTCCCACAAGGGTAGTGGGGTCCCATGTACTGGGGTCATCTTCTATTCTCTGTCCAAATGCATTAACAGGAAGCTGGATCCGAAGCGGAGCAGTCAGAACATGAAAAGGAATCCTCCAGTATGGGATGTCAGCTTCACAAAAAAATGCAAATCCTGGTTCTGCCGCTTCGCAATGCCAGGCTCAGAACCAAAGCCTTTTCAAGGAAAGGGACGTAGGAAACTCCTGAGGCAGAAACCAGGCGTGTATACTGTTGATGGCTAAACTTTGCAGGGCAGGACACTGCCTGGAGGAAGAATAAGCATGAGTCCATGATGGATCATTCCTGACTTGTCTCCTTGGAAATGTCTGGAATGCACTACAGAGTGGAATGTCTCAGCCCACTTTCCATGCCTGGCCTGAAGGCATAGAGAGGCAATTCACATTCAACTGTCATGTTTTGGGCTTAGAGATACATAAATCCTGTGATACAACCTATGTCATAATTTCTCTTCTTTCTTTTTTTTTAAGATTTATTTATTTATTTATTTTTGAAAAGTCAGATTTATAGAAAGAGACAAAAAGACCTTCCATCTGCTGGTTCACTCCCCAAGTGGCTACAATGGCCAGAGCTTATCCAAAACCAGAAGCCAGAAATTTATTCCAGGTCTCCCATCTGAGTGCAGGGTCCCAAGGCTTTGGGCCATCCTCCACTGCTTTCTCAGGCCACAAGCAGTGAGCTGGATGGGAAACGGGTCAGCCAGGATTAGAACTGGTGACCCATATGGGATCCTGACACGTGGAAGGTCAGGACTTTAGCTACTAGGCTACCACATTTGGGCCCTATTTTTAGGCTAACTGTTGGGTCAATCCAACATAAAACACATGGCTGATACTATTGTCAGGAGGATTTCTCAAAGGGAATTTATTATGAATTTCAGATTTAGGATAAAACCAATGTTTGGCAGTCAAACTTAGATAGCTCCTTCTAAGATCTTATGCTATAAGAAATTTCTTAATCTGTGTGTTGCCTACAATAATTGGATGCTTGAAAATGTTAGCTGCGTATACCCAAATGGAGTATATCACTGGTTCTCAGAAATATTTTTATGATGTGGTGCTATTATAATTTTTACCAATGTAGATATAAACTTTTTAAAGAAAAATGAGGATTTGGCTTGTATTTATAAACTGAAGGTATGCCATAATAAAAACTAAATGAAAAATACAAAAGTGAAGCAAAAGTTACGTTGGTATGGGGTAAGAGGAATGATGGGACATTATGCTCTTAAAAATTGCATATGGGAAATGTAGGAAATCTGCTGTGTTTATATAATAAATTTTTAGAATAAAAAGTATTAAAAAACTGTGCATGAGTTTTAACAATTTTAAAGCAAAATAAATTCAATCCCAAACACTAACATTAAGATTACTTACCTGAGTTTTTTTTTTTATAAAATTATATGTAAGCTAAACATTTACTTCTATTTTTTTAAGATTTACTTATTTATTTTCAAAGCAAGGGAAGGAGAGTTAAATACAGTGTGAGAGAGGTAGTGAGAGAGAAAAATAGAGAGAGAGATCTTGCATCTGCTGGTTCACCCTGATTTCAATGGCTGATGTTGGCCTAGGGCAAGGCAGAGCTAGGAGACAGGAGATTCATTCAGTTCTTCCTGGACATGCTGAACCAAAAGCTTGGGCCATCTTCCACCACCCTAGGGCATTAGCAGGGAGCTGGATTGGAAACAGAGCAGCCAGGATATGAACTAGGGTCCATACAAGACACCAATGACTCATGTGGTGGCTTTCCCCACTAAGCTGCAATGATGGCTCCTGGTTTTATTTACTGAAGATGTATTACTGTTTTGTGTGGTGGGTGGGCAGAGACATTAAATTGAAATCCACAGAGCTGCCTTCTTCCAGTCTTAGCAAATCATGACACACTACTAGTATCCTCTTTAGTGTTGTCAGTAATATAAATTATTAATGTGTTGTTATTCACTTGACAATGATACATGTTGAGTACAAATTTGAAAATGATCATAAAAGTACATGATTGATTATGGGCATAGTTTATGTGGGTCATCATGGTAAAGCAAATTAGAAGACATTTTTAATGCAAATATTAGAGGGTTTTTTGTTGTTGTAAAATGAAGTTTTCTTTAAAAGTTGATTCTGTAAGCATTATGGTTATGTTACGATTTGCTTTGCGCATCTATACGGATTCCAATTCTTACATTGAACTGAACATTAAGCATTAAGAATAGACATACATGGGGCCCAGCAGTGTGGCCTAGCCGCTAAAGTCCTTGCCTTGAACGCACAGCGCGATCCCATATGGGTGTCAGTTCTAATCCCGGCAGCTCCACTTTCCATCCAGCTCCCTGCCTGTAGCCTGGGAAAACAGTCCAGGACGGCCCAAAGCCTTGGGATCCTGCACCCGTGTGGGAGACCTGGAAGAAGTTACTTGCTCCTGGCTACGGATCAGAAGATCTTCCTCTCTATCTCTCCTCCTTTCTGTATATGTGACTTTCGAATAAGTAAATAAATCTTTAAAAAAAAAACCAGAATAGGCATACACATCTTTCCATATGTTTACTTGAGTAAAAATATGACAACTGGCAGTGATACTAAAAATATATTTGTTTAAAAAGCAACATTGATTATTTTAACAGTAAATTAAGCAACTCTTAAAATCCTTTCACTTATAACAGGAATTTAGCCATATTTACTTTAAGCCAATGTAGTGCATTCATGTACATTTTTCATATCTTGCCAGTGTGAGATCGGTGGTGCTGGCCAGCAAATGGTGGAAATTAGTCAGTGAAGCAATACTGAAACTCCTATTATGGTCACTTTTGTTCCCTGCTGCATTTCATTGCAAATTCAATTGCCCCCATAGAGCTAAATGTTTTGAAATAATGTTCTCAGATGCTATCAAATCACTTGATTAAATAATCAATTGCAAACTAGTAATCTTATGGACTGTTGGAAATGATTTCACATGAAAGTCAGCTTTAGTAATTTTTTTTAAAGGAAGATCATGTGTTTAAATAGCCACGAAAATGATAAAAGTGAAAAACAAAAATCAATCCAAAGATTGTTATTTGCTTTAGGGAGTTAAAATTATTATGGTGCTTATGCAAATGTGAGTATGTAAGCATGGAATTAGGTTTGAACCTTAGCAACCTTGCACCAATGATTGACTCCAAAACACATTCCTTTGCCTACTAACAGGCAGTGTAATACGTGTGAAAATCCCTTAGAAAGTACATGTACATCAAATGGATTTCCTTATATTTTAAAATGAATGGGCATGATCACTTCCTTTTAGATTTCCCGCCTTATACTACATGCTTCTTCAAGATTCAACCAGCATTGTATATAGAATGTGTTTGAAATCAAGTGTATTTACTATTCAGGGTTTTAGCCATTGATTTCCAATAGCTAGAATATGTAGAGATAACTACAGTGTTTTATTATGATACTAACATTGATAAAAAATCATGTTAAAAACTGTTTTAAAGGTTACAGTGGTGGAACTATTTCCAAAATGGTCACACACCAATGACTCCTAGGGAAAGTGGAAATCATTTACAGCAGAGGGTTGTCTCATTTAAACCTCTGTAGGGTGAAATTCTAGAATAAGAAGAAATTTGCATGCTTTAGATGATTGAATAAGTCACTCCTGCCCGTATTCAGGCTTGGTTCAAGGAAAACCTCGCACAAACACATAGTTATAAAATTCAATTTAATGTATTATCAGGTTTTGAATAGAAGTCTATGTTGTCTATGGTCACAAAACTATCACCTTTCAGTCAATGTTATTTGAAAGGCTATACTGAAATTTTTATAATCTTAACTTTTTATAAGTTATAAATTACAAAGTCATTATCTCCTTAGTCTGCAAAAGAGCAAAAACAAACTGATTCTTTTGTTTATTAAATCTGAAGTTTATATTGGATTTCAAAGCAGATTTTGACCACATGATCACTTCAGAAAGAAATTATATTTAAAATGTGTCAGACCAATTATTATTCACCATTTACTTAGGGATAACAACAATTATGAAATCAACACCAGGTTTACTTTTGCACTTTCAGGAGTAATACTAAATTCAATAATGTTATGAAATTTGAGATTAGAAAAATAAGCCTAAACTCAAAATCTGATCATAACTCCAAGGTTGAAATTTCAATTTTGTTACGTATATGATAACTTACATCTCTGGGCACAGCTTTTTGTCAAATTACGAAATGAGCAAACTCAAGGCCCCAATTCTGTGTAGTGAAGATACTGAATAATGTCATCTGATTTACTGATTACGATAATCAGTATTAGAGGATGTATTAATCAGTTGGTATCCAGAGAAACAAAACCCACCCCAGATATTTTAACATAGAGGTGCATGACAATGTTCAGTTAAATATGCAGTAGAAGGTTATAAATGCACGGACAGCAGTCAAGGATGGCCCTAAGCTTTGGGACCATGCACCTGCATGGGAGACCCAGAAGAAGCTCCTGGCTCCTGACATCGGATTGGTTCGGCTCTGGTCATTGTGTGGTTACTTGGGGAGTGAACCATCGGACGGAAGATCTTCTCTGTCTCTCCTCCTCTCTGCATATCTGCCTTTCAAATAAAAACAAATAAGTCTTCACAAAATTAAAAAAAAAAATTAAATACATGGACAGAAAAAGGACTAACATGTAAAGGCACTGAAGGAAGAAGTATAAACTTGTTCACACTGAAAGAAAATGGAAAAATGGAAAGCTGAGAGGAAACCCAGAGAGCTGGGGTAAGGATAGAGGTGTGGGGAGTCGGGGGGCTGGCTGTGCAGAGGTCCTAAGTAGGCACATGAGAGATTCATGGAGCAGAAAAAAGCAAACAAAACAAAACAAAAAAAAAAAAAAAAAACAAGTGAACAAAACTCCTGTAGTTCATGGTCTTGCTAAGCTGCTTGTCGGAAGGTGGTAACACACTTACAGAAACCATGAGGAAAAGACAGCAACGTACTTCTGATTCATTTTGTCAGAAAACGACAAGTCAGCTCAGAAGAAAAAGACATTGCCTCTTAATTAATTATCTAAGTAATAAAATCCATCCTGTGTTTTAATATTTAATAACACTTATGAGATTGTATCAAGGCATCAAGGGCTTCTGTTCAGAATCATTGGGCAATTATTTAAGTCTAGAATTTTAACATTTATCATTCTTTTAAAACAATGACAACATGTATCTGTCATCATCATTTCCCATTTGCTTCATGATTTTCTTTCCTTGACAGTTTCTGGATCCTAAATCAATATGCATTTGGCTTTGACTAAACACAGTTTCTTTCATCACTGGGAAATAATGGTTAATGATTTCATTCTGCCCTTTAGATCTATCTTACTCAGCTAAATGCATCAATGACAACACGCTATGGGGTTTCTGCACATCTTCTTTAAATGCATCTGAGTGTAGTTTTGATCCTGTGTCTATTATTTTGAAGAGCTATGTGACAATTTCTTCCCAAAGCCAAAATAAAACTCTTTGTCAATATCCTCTGCAAGAATTTTGTTGGTTAACTTTTCATTTTGTTTGCAAGAGAGACAGAAATAGATCTTCCATCTGTTCATTCATTCCCTAAATGCCAGGAACATCCTGGGATGGATCAGGTCATAGCGGGGAGCACAGGATCCAATCCAGGTTTCCCAGATGGGTGGCACAGACCCAAGTATCTGAGCAATCATCATCTCCCCACCCCCACTGCCAATCCTTATCACTGGGTCTACTTAGCAGGAAGCTAGATTGATAGGGGAGGAAACAGCACTGAGACCAGACACTCTGATATCCAGCATTGGGCATCCACGTAGTTCTATATCTAGTGGACCAAGTGCCCACTCCTATCTGAATACTTAGAATAATGTGATGGTTTCCAGTCAGAACTAGAGTTATCCATGTATGAATATATTGGTTTATATTTAAAATGTTAAATTGGATTAAGATCTTCTTGAAAGTGATAATATGCAAAAAAAAAAAACACCACATTTTGCTAAGAACTGAGAATGCAAATTTAGATAAGTCATAAAATTTGCTGTTGCGGGTTCAGGTGCTTCCAGGAATGATAATAACTAGTTAAATCAGTGTAATAAGCACAATAGTACTATGACGGTACAATTCTTTTGAAATCTACATTGTTTTAAAGAGCCATAATTTTTCTCATATTAAAATAAGGTTTTGTTTTGATTCTATTTTCCATGAACTTTTGAGTTACTCTCATAGGTATGTGAAGCTGACTGAACAGATGCAAATATTGTTTATTATTGTTGAAAGTGGATTACTTGAACTTTTAAGATACATTTACAGGGGTTACTTGAGTTGTAAAAGAAAAGGGTACTCTAGAAAGACAAAGAATCATATTTCACATAAAAGCATGTAAGTTAAAGTATTAAGCTGTTAAAATTCAAAGCACATTAAAGCTGTCAGCAATTCAGTATAATAAGGAAATAGTCAAAGAAATACTCAGTAAAAGAGACCAATGATGTGCAAATATCATAAAAGTGCTTGAGCCCAAAGCAAAAGAGTTAATACTTCATTTAGGAAGTTGTGGGCAAAGAAAAATTTGTAAAGCTCCTCACAAAAAGTGTTAATTAAGAGGTTAGACTAAGCTGGTTTCTCATCAAAAACCCTACATAATAAGAGAGAATGGATATTTTGCAAATCCTGAAAGAAAAAAAAAAACTGTCGACTCAGAAAACGGTACCCAGCACACCTCTTATCTAGAAATGAAGATGAAAGGAAGGTCTTAACAAATACACAGAATTAAAAGCATTTTGTGTCCCTTGTCTAGCCTTAGAAATGATTCTTGGGCCAGGAACATCGGCTCAGTTGGTTAACTGTCCCCCTTCAAACACCAGGGTCTCATATGCATGCTGGTCCCTGATCTACATCCCATCCAGCTCCGTCATGTGCCGTGGAAAGCAGTAAAGGATGGTCCAAATCTTTGGGACTGTGCATCCACATGGGAGACCTGGAAGCTCCTGGCTCCTATCTTCGACTGGCTCAGTCTGGCTACTGTGGCCATTTCAGGAGTGAACCAGTGGGCAGATCTTTCTCTCTGTCTCTTCTTCCCTCTGCCAATTTGCCTTTCCAGGAATTGATTCTTAAGAATGCACTACACACAACAAATACCCTAACATGATAGCAGTCATTATAAAGGCATGGGAAAACAGAAAATCTCCTAGTAAAGGTGCTAAAGAAATCCAAGCCAAATGATAGGAATATCATAGAAAGAAAAATAGTAGGACCAAATTGTTACTTATCAGTAGTAATCTTGAGAGAACACATTTTAGATCAATACTTTGTTTATGGAATTTTAAGAAGTTCCTCACAACAGTTTTTCCTATTTTATTAAAATAATAAAATAAGAAATAAATGTTTAGGCTACCAGTTAAAATATCCACAAAGACACCTATATCTTATATCAGAAGCCAGAGTTCAATTCTTAGCTCCAACTGCAGGGCAAAGGCTGGGAAGGAGCGATGACCATTCAACTAATTGGGAACTTGACATCCAATAAGGAGATCTAATGCAGTGTTGTTTTCCGGCCTAGTCAGGAGCCTCTGGAGGCTTTTCATTATGAACTGAGCCAAGACAAATAAGGATAAGAGAAATTTCATGTGATTGCTTATCTTTTAAGTGTAATAATTGCATATCTTCTCAAATTGATTGACTAAGAGGATCATGCTGACAATTTGAAGCAAGAGGCCAGCATTGTGGCATAGAATGTGCAACCCACATTGGAATACTTTTGGAGCATTTTTTATAGTTCTGGGTGATTCATTTCGCAATCAGCTTCCCAGTAATACACCCAGTAAGGCATTATAATTTATGCCCAGGCCTCCAATGTAGAAGACCTGGACAGAGTTTCTGGCTCCTGATTTTTCCCTCATTCCAAAAGGCTGTTGTGTGTATTTCTTAGTGGATAAGTCACTCTTACATCTCTTGGGTGTTACTCTGCCTTAGAAAATGGAGAGAGGACATAGAGAGAAAAACCAAGGGAAACCAAGGGAATCAGGCTGAAACAGCTCCGAGCTCCAGCTTCAGATGAGCCCAACTCTGGCTGTTGCAAGCATTTGGGGAATGAGCCAGTGACACAAGATCTCTCTCTCTGTCTCTGTGCAATTATGACTTTTGAGTAAAAGAAATGTATCTTTTGAAAAAAAAAATAAGAGTCATTAGGATCACTTTTATGATTCCCTCTGCATATTTTTTAGGAATATCATTGTGTATTTGGAAATTCTTGTGGCATTTCTGAACTACGTATTGTGTGGAGCGCACGTGTGATTGAAGGAGGGTTTTGATACGATGCTCCCAGGGCACTGGGACATTATGTCCAGAACTCTTCTGTCATCTATTTCATAATAATAAATCAGATGGCCTAATTCTTCCAAATGCAGTTTGAGTCAAAATTCTCTTTGTATCTCTGTGAAACTCTAATAGCTATCAGAAACATCCCCAAAAATGAATTCAGCTTGTGACCTGTATGGGTTCCAAAATCATTTTGGAAAACTCTGTTATTTACTTAGGAATTTATTCTGAGACAAATTTAAAAATATAGGATGAGTATCTAACGCCATCACACGGAGAAAGATTTTTATGGAGCTATGCTAATCATAAACTTGATACATTAGAATATGTCATTGCATTTTCAATATCATATGGCTAAATTATTAATAAATATATAGACAGAAAAATTATGGCAAAGGCATTAAAATGGGCTATTTGGATTTACATAACTTTATGAATGTTTTCTTTTGAACATAAGATATATTTTAATCAACAGTTATGTCCTAAGGATAAATATTATAATAACATGAATATATCCAAAGCCAGAGACATCAGCTGTATACAGTTCCAAATTATGAGATAATGGTCTTATCTTTTTTGTTTTATTTTATAAAGCATTGCAGTTCATGGGAAAGAAATTACAAAGGCTACACTGGGACGTGACAAATGGGTAACGATTGCTGAAATGATCTCTTACATTGTTGATGCATTTGTATTCATACATAATTCATGATTTCCAGGAAATTGCTTAATTGACATAAAAGCATCAGCTAATGTTTGCTATCAGGTTTATGAACAAAACCACAAATGCCAATTTTATGTTTAAGTCTATAAAATGCAGAGAAGCTGACTTCATAGTGTTATGTAAACTTTTTTATTATAAATTATGACTTTCTGAATTCAACAAAATGCATTCACCAAAACTTACTCAGTAACAAAAGAAGGCAAAGATGGCAAATAGAAGCTACCCATCATCCTTGTTATGAAATTTAAATCAGATACTTCATTTGAAGTGGCCTCTAGCTGATAACTCCTGATGACACCTACTCTACTTGCCTACCAATGTGTTAGAAAAAAAAAAAATCTCAATACAGAAAATCCCAACCCTGAAAACTCAGAGTGATAGATGGTGCCTCAAAAAAATGGGAACATATTTTATGAGGTGGAGTTGATGTTACAGCTTCAGAATTAGTTGATTCTGAGTTTTTCCAAAAGTCTGTGTGTTCAGGGTTTCATACACAAAATCTTGGTAACGGTACTAAATGACGAAACTTAAAGATTGGTGTGTGAAGGCTGAATCTTTGGAAAACAATTGGATTGGGCTCGGTCAGTATCATTGAAACTGATTGATTCAATCCTGATTCCTTTGTAATAGGCAACATGGATACAGGTGGCTCACTCCCTGTCTCTCTAGCTGTGGGAGCTCTTCTAGTTTAAAATTTGAATACTCTGGTGATGTTGTGATATGCACAAACAGTTCTAGATGAGGATTATATGCTAAAATGGTCCATAGACTGATATACTATTCATCGTTGATTGCATAGATAGATTCTGAGCTAACAGGAGTCAGAAAATAATTTTTTATTTTACTTTCAGGGTTTCCCACTTGCTGACTTTCTGGTTCTCTTCATACCCATATAGAGCACGATGCATTAGAGGGGTAATAGAGATAAATACACATTTATATATTTATATACATAGCTACTCATTTCATGGAAAGGCAGATTTATAGATAGAAGGAGTGACAGAGTGACAGATTATCCATCTGTTGGTTCACTCCCAAAGTGGCCACAATGTTTGGAGCTGAGTCACTCCAAAGCCAGGAGCCTGGAGCTTCTTCTGCGTCTCCCATGAGGGTGCAGGTGTCCAAGGCTTTGAGCCGTGCTCAACTGCTTTCCCAGGCCGCAAGCAAGGAGCTGGAATGGAAGTGGAGCATCTGGGACACAAAATTGTGCCCATATATGATTCCAGCAAATGCCACTGGTCTACCACACAAGGACAGAAAGATTAAGCTTTTTTTTTTTTTAAAGACTTATTTTATTTTTATTGGAAAGGCAGATGTACAGAGAGGAGAGACAGAGAGGAAGATCCTCTGTCCGATGATTCACTCCCCAAGTGAGCGCAACGGCCGATGATATGCCATTCCGAAGCCAGGAGCCTCTTCTGGGTTTCCCTCGCGGGTGCAGGTTCCCAAAGCTTTGGGCTGTCCTCGACTGCTTTCCTGGGCCACAGGCAGGGAGCTGGAAGGGAAGCGGGGCTGCCGGGATAGAACCGGCACCCATATGGGATCCTGGCACGTTCAAGGCGAGGACTTTAGCCTCTAGGCCACGCCGCAGGACCCAGAAAGATTAATCTTTAAAAACATAATTGTCGAACTTCAACCTCAAAAACATTGCATGTGAGTGATACCCATTGTGGTTTTGGTATGCCTTTCCAAAGATTAATACTGTTTAGTAGCTTCCTGTATACTCATTGGTCTTAGAAATTCCTTTGCTTCGTCCCGAAGGTCTGACATGTTGTATCTCCAATTTCATTCACTTTGCTTTCTTAATTCCCATGAGATTTCTCTTTTTGTACATTGATTGTTCAAGAATATGAAGCTTGGGCCCGGCGCGGTGGTGCAGTGGTTAAGGTCCTCGCCTTGCACGCCCTGGGATCCCATATGAGCGCCGGTTCTAATCCCGGCAGCCCCGCTTCCCATCCAGCTTCCTGCCTGTGGCCCGGGAAAGCAGTTGAGGACGGCCCAAAGCTTTGGGACCCTGCACCCGCGTGGGAGACCCGGAAGAGGCTCCTGGCTTTGGATCGGCATACTTAGGGAGTGAATCATCGGACGGAAGATCTTCCTCTCTGTCTCTCCTCTTTGTATATCCGCCTTTCCAATTAAAAAAAAAAAAAAAAAGAATATGAAGCTTAATTTTCCATATTTGTAAATTTTTAATTTTTCACACTGTTTTGGTAGATAGAATGATGCTTGTGACATCAGTTCAATCTCATTTTGTTTGTTAGAAAGGGTTTTGTGGCCTAGCTGGAGGATATTTTGTATGCACTTCAGGAGACTGTGTATTTCCTTGCTGTTGGATAAAATGCATTCTTTAGGTCTGTTTGGTATATTAATCCACAGCGTAGTTTAGGTCCTTTTTTAAAATTAATTTTATGTTTAGATGATTGGAACATTGTCAAACATGAGGTGTTGAAGTCTACTGCTGTTGTTGTATTGCTACCTATTACTGCAATAAAGTCCATTAGTGTACATTATACATTTAGAAACCCCAATTTTACATGCACTTATGTGCACTGTTTTTTGCTAACCACATTAACTGACTGCTTTAATATCATGCAATGATCACCTTTGCCTCTTTTAATTTTTTCTTTGTTTTATTCAGAGTACATTGTGTCTGAGAGACATGACAGTGACTCTAACTTCTGGTATCCATTTGCAAGGGACATCTTTTTCCATCTCATCAGTTTTCATATATATTTGTGTTAAGACTCAAGTAGGTTTTTTATAGAAAATAAATCAATGGATCTTTTTGTTTTGTTTTGTTTTTATGTTTCTTTGTCCAGCTTATTTGCAAGGGTGCAAGTACAAGCAAGAGAGAGAGTGAGAAAGACAGAACTTTGATCCACTGGTTCATGCCCTCACATGCCTGCCACAACCAGACTTGGGCCAGGGGACAGCCAGGAACTACAAATTAAATCCAGGTCGCCCATACGGATTGTACAATCCAAATATGAGAGCAAGGATCTGTTGTCTTAGAGCGTATTTATTAACAGGAAGATTATACTGGCAGTACAACCAACAGTTGTACTAGAATGGAGAACAGGCAAGCAATTTGAAATTTAACTGCTGTGCTCAATGTCTCATCCCCTCATCTTCCACAAACTATTTTTATAACATCTACTCAATATTAGAAACTTCAGTGCATTTAGAGTATTAGGCAATAACATACTCGTTTTAATTCCTTTCTGGCTGCTTTACAGACACTTTTCCTACAGTTTTTTTTTTTTTTTTTTTTTTTAAGGTGGAAAGAGAGAAGGAGGTATAGAGGACAGAAAAAGAGAGATAGAAAGATAACTTTTATCTCCTGGGTTCACACCTCAAATGAAAATATAACATCAGGACTGTATCAGGTTGCAGCCAGGAAAAAGAAACTCCCTTTGAGACTCCCACGTGGGTGATGGAGGCTGTGAACTTGGGCCATGTCTCATGACCTTCTCAGGTGGTTAAACGGGGAGCTGCACCAAATCTGGAGCGGGTAGGAGTGGAATTGTTACGTATATGTGATGCTGGTGTCACAGCTGGCTACTCAGTTTTGTCACACTGCTGATTCTTCATGGTGATTTTCACTTCTATTCTGCTAATTTGGTGTGTGATTGTGGTTAATGTTCTCATCTTCTCTGTTATAGATTTTGCTTTGCTGTTGACATTTCTGAAAAAATCTTACTCTTACCATGATCATTTTTTTCTAATATTAAAGATTTATTTTTTTATTATTTGTTTTATTGGAAAGGCAGATATACAGAGAGGAGAGACAGAGGGGAAGATCTTCCATCCGATGATTCACTCCCCAAGTGAGCGCAATGGCCAATACTATGCCCATCCGAAGCCAGGAGCCTCTTCTGGGTCTCTCACACGCGGGTGCAGGGTCCCAAAGCTTTCAGCTGTCCTCGACTGCTTTCCCGGGCCACAGGCAGGGAGCTGGAAGGGAAGCGGGGCTGCCAGGATTAGAACCGACGCCCATATGGGATCCCAGGCTTGCAAGGCGAGGACCTTAACCACTGCACCACCGCACCGGGCCCATTTTTTTTCTAATATTAACGTGACTTTGATCATATTCTGAGCTGTACACATCTTTATTACTCCCTCACATCACATTTTGGGTTTTTGACATGATAAATATCTATACATACATAATATGTCTATATTTATTTTTAATATTTTTGCCTATTAAATAATATACTACTTATGAGCAATATATACACAGAAAACCTATATTCCAATTTTACCTGTATATTTTTATCAGTTATTTATAAAAATGCTTACACGTTTCATGTAAATTGCTAGAGGCCATTTATTTTAATTTGGAAATCGCCCTTATAAATTTCTATAAGGAGGACTAATGAGCCATTTTAGCTTTTGTTTGTCAGAGAAAATTATTTCAGAAGGCCTACTCAGATGGGTAAAGTTTTTGCCTGTCAGATTTATTTGTTGTGATCTGGAAAAGCAGTCGAGGACGGCCCAAAGCCTTGGGACCCTGCACCCGCGTGGGAGACCTGGAAGACGTTCATGGCTCCTGGTTTCAGATTAGCACAGCCCTGGCCATCGCAGCCATTAAGGGAGTGAATCATCGGATGAAAGAAGTTCCTCTTTGTCTCTCCTCCTCTCTGTATCTCTGACTTTGCAATAAAAATAAATCTGTAAAAAAGAATAGACACATTTAAATAAAATTACTGATGAAAATCTAATTAAAATATAATGATTGTTATACAAACACAAGATTTGTTAAAGTTTAGAATAACCTAAGGGCTCAATCTGAAGTGTTGGATACAAGATGGATAAAAACATGAGATTTTTCTAAACTTGCCTATACCTGCAATGCCATAATGCACTTAAATAGCAGAATGTTAGACTTGAGACTATAGCTGAAGGACTATACAATTGTAATAATGTGGGCAGACAGTGGGTCAGTGGAGAACGGGGAAGGGAAGGGTTGTTGGACTGGGAACCTCTATACCTTGGAAAACTATGTAATTAAAATTAAAAAATAACAAGTCTCTTCTATTCTATTCTACAGGAAAAAACATTTGCCTAATAATTTGGGGAAGCAGTTTTTTTTTTTTTTTTTTTTTTTTACTTATCTGCTGATACTACTACTCATAATATATGACCTCACACTTTGACACAAATACATGAACAAAAAAATTCAACTACATACACAATGAAACTTTTACAAATAAGCCCTTAAGGAAATTAATGATAACCCAAAATGTATAACATTTCAGGTGTATATTCAGGATGGTTACATTGTGGTTTAAGCATAAAACGACATTCTAAACTGTAATAAGTGGCCTGTAGGGCTATGCGTAGTAACAGACAAAGTAAGAGATATAATATGGACCGCATATACAGATCCAGAAAAACTCATATTATGTTGTTTCTACTTATGATAATTTCAGGAGTCATCAAAGCCAAATGGAACTCTAAATGGATGCGTGTTAGGATGCTAAAACTCTAAAACATGCATAACCATGAGAGCCTGCTGTGATATTCCGTAAGAGCCCATAGTTAAGAAGGGGCACATTGGGGTGGATTCATTATTTTTCCTTGTTGGAAGTTACACAGGTTCAGCTTTTAACAAGTTATCAAGATTCATATTTTTGTTTTATTTTGTTTCCTCTATTTTATCTCATAATTACGCTGAGAAAGAGATTTAAATTAGTGGCTGTCATGATGTATACGAATGGGAGAGCCGTTTGAACAATGCAACCACTGTCGATCCAGTTCCCTGCCTGTGGCCTGGGAAAGCAACACCTTGGGTCCCTGCACCCGCGTGGGAGACCTGGAAGAAGCTCCTGGCTTTGGATCGGCTCAGCTCTGACTAATGTGGCCATTTGGGGAGTGAACCAGTGGATGGAGGATCTTTCTTTCAGTCTCTCCTTGTATCTGAGACTCAACCTTTCCAAAAAAAAAAAAATAATAAGTAAGTCTTAAAAAATATTTAGTCATTTATTTGCAGGATAAAATCTGCTTTTCTATAAAGTACTGCTGCAATTCCGCAATTAATCTGAATATTCAAATAACATAACCCAATCTTTCATCTAATATGCAAGAAAATATGCAAATGCAATTTAGGGTACCCATATATGTGAATAAATTTAAATTTCAACTTTATAAATATTTCAGCAGTTTCACAATGAGGATAGCATTTTTCAGGAAATGATTGCTTATTACATCTAATTGAAAATCATTAAAATTTAAAATACTTTTCTATATGTATAGTTTGAAATAGTAAAGAAATTTAAGTTTTAATTGATCTTGTCTTATATTCTATCAGTGTAGCATCTGCAGAAATGATCAAGATTAGTCATTCGACCAAATTATTTTATTATATCATAAGCCTTACTTGTTCAATCAATGCTTGACAAAATCCAAGTGCTTGTTCAACCATAGAACTTCATTTCTGCTTATTATTTTATTTCCTCTCCAAATGTCCTAACAATGTCAGTGCGTCCTCATCATTATTTTCATCACATATATTTTCTTCTAAACAATTTCTCCCTAAGTATTCTACACAGACTTTTTCCATTTATTTTAAAAATCATTTGTAATTGCATAAAACTCTTATTGCATAAAACTGTTTTCTTCTCAATTTGCAAGCTGCTTATTAGCAAATACTAACTTCAGTGCATAAAAATGTATCAATAATTTTTACTCCCCTGTTGGTGTATTTTAGATTGGGAATCTGAACTATGAAACACTATTCAGCTGAACCTGATGTCATTTATACAATATAAAGCTAAATGAAGTCCTTCAATCAAGAACTCTATCAGTATAGCTGAGATTTTAATATTTTATCATAAAATTTCTGTGTAAATATGATAATATGTGGTACCACCAAGTAGGTAAAATGCATACAGAATGACAAGAAAATTGTCCATCAAGTGATATATGAGTGTTGGTACAATCCTTTTGTTATAAAAAACAAACTAGAAAAAGAACAAGCTAGATTTCTTTACACAATCACCAATTAATTTGCTTCATCTATTAGAACTCATTGAAAACTATACTTCAAATTAAAGCACCAATTAAGCTAACACATACAATTATTTATCTTTGAAATAAGTGGGGTTGAAAGAGATGAATCTTGATATTGATGCTGTAAGGCAAATTACTTAAACAGTTTAAAAAAATCAATTAAAAGAGTTTTAAAAGACTGAGTAACTGCTTGATTGCTTTTATAAAGAATCAGAGCTGCTATAAAGACTGTTTCCTTTTGTTACAAAATAACTGATAAATGGATTCACCAGGAATTGCTCCTTCAGAGGAACTGAGTGCTTTGGTTTGATATAATTTTATCAGGGGCTAGCAAAGCTGTTGGCATTGTGCATGTGGGCAGCAAAAGTTAGTTGATCAGTGAATGTATTTGGTGCCTCAACAAATGGAACCATATTTCTTAATCTACATAATGACTGTAGCATGCAACATACTAATAGTGATCATACATAAATTACTGATCCCAAGGCATGACCATGTGATGTTAATAAGCATATTGATATGTTAGGAGTGAACAACCCCTTCCCTTAGTGAGCATAACTTCCACCTGCAATGCCAACAACTCAGAAAGGAGCCACTGCTCCACTTTTGATCCAGTTCTCTGCTTATGTCCTGGAAAAAGAAGTGGAAGATGGCCCAAACATATGGGCCCCTGCACAAAGATCGGAGACTTGGGAGAAGCTCCTAACTTCTGGCTTCATCCTGACCCAGTCCTGGCTGCTTCAACCAACTGGGGAACGAAACACTGGGTGGAAGCTCAAGATCTCTCTCTTCCACCTCTCTCTCTCTCTCTCTGTATATCTCTCTCTCTCTGTCTCTCTTCAACTTCTCTTTCTCCTTCTCAGTACATCTTACTTTCACATACAAAATAAAGAAAACCTAAACTTGAAAATCCATCCATTAATATAGTGACTATATGTTTCTTTCCATAAAATATTATAAAGAATTATGCTAATCATCAAATAAAATAGCTGATGTTGCTCCTGTAGGTACGTGATGAGCTTACTGATATGTATCAAATCACGGTACAGATATTGGCAACTTTGAAAATAGGCTCTTCAAATTTTCTTCTTCAGGCAGTAGAGTTCACAGATAGTGTCTAGGACCACTTAAGCAAGATATACTCTGGTGCTTACCATGAGGTCACATTCATCAATTTCTCCACTGATGAGTATGCAAGCCCCTTTTATGAATGTAGGACTCCTGTAACTGAAGACTTGGATTGAAGGACTCCCGACACATTATTCTTGGCAGTATTTCTTAATATTACACTACAAGGTGAAAGTCTTCATTTCAACTCATACCTTCTACACCCTTGCTCCTTCCACTGATGTTAAGTAGGGGAGATTTGAAAGAAATCTCATCCAGTTCTCTCTTGTTTCTGAGCTTACACTTGCACAAGTACAGCAGTCTGTAAACAGCACTCAGTACTTATCAGAAAGTAGTCTAGAAAACAGCCCTGGAGAAAGAAAGCTCATGATATAACCCAATGAAATAGAGTAACACAAAAGGCATAACGATTTCCATTTCAATTCTTTTAGGAGGGCCTTCCCAAGGCTTTGTAAAAGTTAAGATTACGTGTGTTCTGTATGCTGTTTGGCTTTACCATAACGTCTCATAAAATTTCTATATTTTTTACTTATGATAGTTTCTAATTCTTGTTGCTAATCCTTTGTCACCTCGCTGTGTTGCCAATATCGTTTCTCAGACTTAGTCTTTTATTCTTGTTTTCTTTTGGAATCATGTTGCACAAGAATTTATTCCCAGGTGGGCATAAAAAATTTAATATCAGAATAATTTTAAGTTTAAAAGACAAAAAGATAAAGAGTTCTGATATAACACTTCTCCATATGTGTGCAGTGGTCTCTAGGGGATCTCAATGTGCTCAAGGAAGGAGTGGGAGATTGGGGAAGTTCATAGCCCTGCAAAAGAAGCTGGTTAACAGTTTGTAGAATACATATATATTGTAGAATATATATATACATATGCATATATGAGTATAGATGACATAGGAATGGAGGGAAGGTTAACTTATCGGAAGTCAGAAGTCCTTTTGAAAAAGTGGCTTGAGTTCTTCCGGAGTCTTTCAAAAATACATGGTTTCTAAAGGTTTCACTTGATGAGGAGCTTCTGGGAATGCCTCTGTGGAGGCAGATGGATCATCGTGGTAGGTGTTGACATTCTATGCAGACCCAGCATTCTAAACATTCTTGGCTCAGTGTCCACTTGGCTTTGGCAGGTTACTGGGGTCACTTCTGCTCAGTCCTATATCCCAGCCTTTTGCCTTGTGACATTGATGGGGAGGGTTAAGCTAGAACAAGTGTGAGCAGCGGTTTCTATTGATGAAAGAAAAGTTGGTTAAAAAGTTATCTAGTGAGGCATTGAGAAGCACACAGGATTTAGAAGAAGAGACAAAGATAGTATTTTGTGGGAAAGAGAAAGGTTTGTGATCATATAATGCATATGTGCTAAGAGGGAGCTGCGGAGCAGAGATAGTCTGACCGATTTCCAGCCCTGCACTAGCATTTTCCCTCCCTCTGCTTTTCTCTCCACTGCTCATGGGCACTCTGGCCGTTATCTGGAACTGTGGTTACTGTTCTGGTGTTTCTGAGCTGAGCAGAAGCAAAATAGGGGTAAAGTCAGGGCTCCAGTAGTGGGTGGCCTTGAGAGCTACAACGCCAGTTAGCAGAAACTGTTTCTGGGGCCTTATACACATGGGCGCTGGATTGTCAAGTCTGGAGGCACCCAGGAAAGTTCTGCTGTTACCCAAATCCAGAGTTGACAGAAGGGGGTTGATAATTAAGTAGGTGTTAAGGCCTGGCCATGTTTGTATGAGGGCCAGGACCATTTATCTCTTTAAGTGGGCTACTGGAAGAGACATCATAAAGGAGGTGTCAACCTCTTTAGGAGGAGACATGCCATTACTGGGATAGACAGAGACGAAAGCTGGCCTGAATAGGAGGCTGGTACGGAAAAGATGGTGTCTCTGGCTGAAAGCAAACAGCCTTATGTGTGATGTTGCAGAACCCAAGCCATCCCTCCACAGTGACGGATGCTTTGGGAGCTAGGCAGAGCAAAGCACTATGACTCAGTCAACCCTCCTGAGACTTGGCTGACTTGATCTAGAGCCAGAACTACCGACAAAACCTGATCCCAACCATCGAAATCCGTCTCCATCTGCCTGCCAATTCCAGACTCTATCTCCAACTGCCTGTTCCTGACCTTTCTCTTCATCCACTGTCTCCAGAATTTGTCTCCATCTGGTTGTTCCTGAAGCTGTCTTGACCTGCATTTATCTGGTCATACTAACGCCTGCCTCCATTCAGCCATAACTCAACCCAGAACCATTCTCCTGGTAGCCATCTCCTCCACAGGGAGTAAGCAAGATATTCCCCTTCTTTGTATGCATATACTCAGGTAGATATATGTTTGTCTCTTGGCTTGGGGAGTGGTTCACTGTGTTCACGTTCTCCAACCAGGTCTAGTTTCCATTGTATGGAGTCCAGGTTCGTAAACCCCAGCCAGGTACCAATCTCCCCCACTGGCTGGTCCCTGAGCTCTGAAGTGATGGCTTCGAACATAGGCTGCCTTTGGGGCACAAATAATGGTGCATTGATCAACTGAACAGAAAAGGGAACCCAAAAATATCTAACTCAGACTTATGAACGGAAGTGGTTTCAGGTTCTATTTCCACTGGTTCCAGTTTGCTCCTAATGCCAACTCGGAACAGCAGGTGGCGATGTCACACGTGTTACACGTGTGAGAGACCAGGATTAAGCTCCTGGCTTCCTGCCTGGCTCCACTAGCCTCAGGAACCAGAGAATTCTGAAAATTAAGCAGCTAATGAAAGTTCTTTCTTCCTCTCTCCCATAAAAAAGTTAAAATATTTTCAAGACTGGAAAAACAATTTCTAATATTTTCAACACAATCTTTGAGAAAATATTTTTTCTTATGTTGATTAGATATTAAACAAATGTTTGTATGTATACAACTATAATACAGAACTCCATAAATGTTTATAATTTTAAATCAATTTAACATTTACATTTTTCTATATTAAATTCCTAAGAGTATCTTGAGTTTATAAATTGGATTTTTAAGTCAGTAATATATCATTTAATATTTCTGCAAAAGAGAGCCTCAAAGATCATAAAAACAAATTTAATGCTTAAATTTATGAGAATGTATAAACCTCAAGTTACACTTTCTGATGTATTCATAAAATACTTTAACTCTGTATTATTATTAACTTGTGACAGAAGTGATAAAAACAGCTCCTAAATTAAATTCATAGACATTAAATGTAAGCAGCTTTTAAAGAATCTCAACATTAATAGATAAAGTATATTATTTTATTATTATTAAAAGCTCCAGTGGGCCCTGTGCGGTGGCCTAGTGGCTTAAAGTTCTTGTGTTGAAAGCTCTGGGATTCCATATAGGTGCTGGATCTAATCCTTGAAGCTCTGCTTCCTATTCAGCTTCCTGGTTTGGGCTTGGGAAAGCAGTCAAGGACAGCCCAAAGCCTTGGAACCCTGCACCCCTGCACCTGCATGGGAGAGCAGGAAGAGCTCCTAGCTCCTGGTTTCAGACTTCAGATTGGTGCAGCAAAAGCCATTGTCGTCACATGGGGAGTGAATCATCAGGTGGAAGATCTTCCTCTTGCCCTCTCCTCCTGTCTCTATAAATCTGACTTTGCAATGAAGAAGAAAAAGAAAAAGAAAAAAAAACTCTAGTGAAAGAGTAGGACCATGGAAAAGTATGAAGTCCCAACAAAAGTTTCTAAAATGTTAAGGCTAATAAAGCAGATGCATTTCTAAACAGAGCCTAGAATTTCTCATCTTGAGCTAACTGTTCAAAACATAGATTTATGAGTCACACACAACTGAGTGTAAAATATTCCAATGCATTCTTATCTCATGGCAATCTAAGAAATCATGTGGACAATTATTTACATTATATACAGCTGAAAAAAATGTATTTTGTCAAACATTCTACATCTAAATTGCCAGTGTGTTTAATGGGCGTGGTTGTAGGTATCTGGAGCAGAGTGTAGGAGATATTGATATTTGGGTCAGAGTGAAGAAAACTATGCAGAGGAAATTGATAAGGAAAAGATTGTGTTGAAATAATCCACACGTTTTGGTTTTTTTTCCTTTTTCCTCCCTCGTGCATCTTTCGGAAATTTTATATCAGAACCAGAATTCAGAGGCCAAAACTCACCAATGTGGCCCATATGCAATATGGATTAAATGGACTTTTATGAGAAGCAACTAGTAAACGTAAAATTGCATTGCACCTTTGAGAGCAAGTTCAGCATCCCAAGTATCAGCTCACAGAAAGTTGTATAAAAAAAGGCTATCATCAACTAAGACTCCTTCATCTGATGAAAATAAATATAGCTTTTCTTGAGAGCAAAAGATGATCCTTTTAAAGATATTTACTACATTTCTGGGTGTCTTCAATCTGTGTTTTAACACATTATCAACTCTCAAGTATTATGAGACACTTTTTCTCTCAGGCTGTGTTTAAAGTGGGTTGCTATTGTGGCAAAACAAATATGAACATGGTTGCACTTAGGAATGGAATAACAGTGGCAAAAGTTTCCTTGGTAAGCATAACAATATGTGCATTCATTATCATTTGCTTAAAAATACTGTTTTAAAAACTCTGAAGTGTAACAAAACTTTTAATAGCCTCATTAGATTTTTGCCTTATGAACTTGAAACAATTATGAAATAGAAGCATGAATTTCTGGTTTTAGTAAACTTGTAACCTAATTTTGAAAACAGAAACGATGTCCTATGTCAGCACTTATTTTTGCAATATTGTATCTTACAGTTAGAAATTGTCATGCCAAGAATGTTTTTTAAATAATTCTCGCATCATGAATGATTGATCTTCAGGAGTTAGAAAACATCTTTAACATCTCTAGTGTGAGCAATTAGAGCTCTTTTTATTGTTGAGTTCAGGTTCAGTAGGCATGAAATTCGAGGGCACGGAGCATGAGTTATACTACTCCTGGGTCTTACTCCACTGGAGAATCCTAATATTTTCAAAATGAAGCATCAGCTTCATATTCAAAATTCTTTGCTCAATGATCCCTGTAACGCAGTTGATGTTTCAATTTCTAAACTCTCGGCTGAATCCAGGTTTACAAAATACTATGAACATTGCCGATGATTCTAAAAGAAAAACATCCATCACCATTCACTAAACATGAATAGAGAAAACACATTGATACAAAATGTTGCTAATTTTATACAAATGATTCACTAATGAGTCAGTATCCATAGTAGAATACAGTTTCCTTTGACTTAAGGTTATACATACATATTTGGTTATATTGGTTATATAAGCAAACAAAAAAGCAAACAAAACTTATGTCACACCTTGACATATTTTATCTTTAAGAGTGGGTTTTTTTGGCCCTTTAGTCTATACTGAAGTGCTGTGAAGTATGTGTCAAAATCATCCTGCAAAAACCAAATGCATGAGATTTTGTTATACAGACATTCATGTGCACTGGCACATATGATAACAAAAGATAAGTTTTGGGGGGCAAAGCTTCTGAGCCCAGATATTTTTGTAACTGAACATAGCAGTTTGCCTAATGTTAAAAGATAGAGAGGGATATTCCCCAAAGTATTGGACAGTGATTATGGAAGGAAGAGAAGATATCTTTTAAGAGCTCTCTGTGAGGCACGCCAGGGATGCACCGATGAAGACATTGTGGAAGGCGGCACAGAGTCCTGTTGTCAGGATGTTTAGGATGCAGCTTCCTGCCAATGTGCAACCGAGTGGCAGCCGGTGATGACTCGGATGCTTCAGTCACTGCCACCCACGTGGGAGACATATCTTGTGTCTGCTGCAGCTGGCTTTGTCCTGGCCCCGTCCTGGCGATAGGGGGCATTTGAAAAGTGAACCTGCAGATGAGAATTCTGTCTCACTCTCTCCCACAATGCCTTGAGTTTTTCAAAAAAATAAAAATAAATAACAAACTTTCTAAAAAGCAAACACATATTTTACATTTCCTGAAAATCACGTTTTTGAATCTCCAATATATCAAAATGACAAATATTTGCATGTTCTTATATATTTTATCTGCTTATTGAACGAGAACTAATTTGGCTCTTGAGTCAAGAAAAAAAATTGTAATAAGCATCCTATTTTATAAAACTGAAATTAGATGATTTGCTCACTTTTACCCCTGATTGATTAGAATCCTTTTTGAAAAATCCAAGTTTTCCAAAAACCAGGTCACATTGTCATTACATATTGCAAATTTGTCTATATTTCATTTAGCTTGGCATGCAAAAAACAGCCTCAGAAACGTGTGGAGCAAATGGTGTGCTGGGGACTAACATTGCAGTGTGCTAAAGAACACGTAAAGGGGCACGTGTTTGGCCTAGTGGTTAAGATTGTATGTCCAGATGCTGCTTTCAGCACTGCACCCGTGCAGATGTTAGCAGGTATCTGAAGACTACAAAGTTGTATCTCGGTACCCACGTGGGACAACTGCTTTGAGTTCCACACTTCCGGGTGTGTCCCTAGTCCAATACTGAGTGTTGGCAGCCATCTGGGAGTTGCACCTGTGAAAGCTCTATCTCCTCCTCAATATCTCTCTCTCTCTCTCTTTTTTCAAATCAGTAAATATAACTTGTCAAACAAGAAAGAAAGAACAAAGAAGGAAGAAAGGAAGAAAGGAAGGAAGGAAGAAAAGAAATCAAGAAAGAAAGAGAGAAACTTGAAGGATAGGTTTGGGGATTAAAAAGTATTACAGGAAATGGACATTGTAAAGTAACAGAAAAATTGCAAAGTCCTCGATGTTTTCATGAAAATAGCACAGGTATGCCCCATGAGGACATGGAATGTCCATATCTCAAGAGTGCCACAACCTTATTGTATCGTCACGATAGCTATTGTCTGAGAACAACACATACCAGCATTCTGAGCAGGTTGATGTACACTTTTAGTGTCTTGCTGCAGGCAAAATTGCATCTTCCATCTTGCTGAATTTTACATTTCTTAACCTAGTCTTAATTTTTTACCAGCCAACACACCCTTATTCTTTCAACATAGTTATTAATTTTTCTATAAGTCACTGAAGTTTTTCTTTATTTTTTTTTTGATAAAATAAATATAAATGCACTGGTAAATTTTATTACTGCTATGAGCATCAGGCAACACATTAGCTGTGCTTTATCTCGGATTTAATAAGAATTTTATTGACATTTTGATAGACTTTTCTAGTACTCCAGGTTATTAAATTCTGTACTTTGAGTTATTAAAGTCATAGCAATCCAATGAAAAGCAGTTCTTTGATATGCAATATTCACTTATTTTTATTTTGGATATTCAGCTAAAAATATTAAAAGTCAAATATTTTAGATATATTTGAAGAGATACTCTAAGATGGTAGTAAAGTCCTTTCAGTTATTTATTTAAAATGAATGGTTAGACATTTTGAAACATTATTATGACCGATGCCTCTGTAACAATTTATAAATTTCGAGTCACAATTATTCATTTTTGCTTTTTTCTTTCTTGAAGTAAAATTGCATTAATCATTAAAATCAATACAGACAAAATCTACAGTTTGATATTCGTGCAAATCTGATAAGAAATCCAATTTCAACTCTACTTTTTCAACCTGACATTCAATTTTGATTTGATCAGATTTATAGTTCATTTATTCTACAACAGTGAAGCAGTGATCAGATTCAAGTTCATAACAACAGTGACCACAATACTGCTCATTTACCATGATTCTGTTGTTTCAAGTTTTGCTTTTTAAATTCTGTGTGTGTGTGTGTGTGTGTGTGTGTTGTGTACTAAAATCTCAAGACCCAGTAAGAGATCGTTAGAGTTATTTCTCTTTCCAAATGAAGAGATGAAAGCCTAAGTTGCCAAAAGTCATATGATTCTTGAATGGCAAAACCAGAATTAAAGCCCACATTCATCACTAAACTATCATGTTCTATTGCATAAAACAACCTCAAAGCTGTATTTCAACACTGATGATGATAATTGTTGACATTTCTTCAGGTTTTATTCTCAGTGTTATCAGCAAATTAAAAGCATTTACCCCTTAACTTCCCACAGCATCCTTGCACCATTTTATTCGTAATAAATTATATACTGAGACCATACAATTCCCCAGGTCGTAGCTAGTGGAGCCAGTTCTCTTGCTGTGTCTAGGCTGCTTACCATCAAGTGTGTTCTGCATTTCGTCCTTAGCCACACCATCTTAGAGACGAAAAAGAGCAAGAATTCCCTTCAGGAATGGAATATGCCATATTGATTATATAGCTGGTTACATGATGTTATTATTCCTAGTGCCTCAAATTTCCCAAGCTTTCATGTTGCCTGCTAATACGCCAAAATGTAACATTCAACTGAAGTTATGCTTGAACGTAAACCTGATTCTGAAACTCTATGGGGGCCATGAATGTAGGGTACATTTTTGGCAAGGATATGGCACACTGAGTTAACATTGGTTTTCACATATTCACCTATGTAACATGCATAAACCCGTATAAAAGCTTGTGCAGAAATGGTATAAGTAACTCACCTATTTCCTCTCATACCATTGTTCTGGCTGCATCGTGTGTCTTCCTTGTACATTACAGGTTTCTACCTGATGCCAAATATCCAATTATTTGTCTGGGTCTTTTTGGTTAACTGTACTTAAGAATCTGCTGACATCATCATCCAGCATTGGAAAAAAAAAATCTTTATAGGAGTATGCCTAGGCCCTCCTTTGCCTTTTCCATTGTCCCTTTTCTAGAAGAAAGTAGCGCATCGTGATTTGGATGCCGACCTGAAGGACTAATACAACAAGAATGCAAGTTTTTCATTGTGTGTTTCATTGTTCCTAAGTACCATTTTCCTCCAATGGCTCTGTGTGATTTCCAGATTTTATTTATTACCATAACACGTTAACCTCACATTGTGTCATCAGTAGGCTTCTGGAAATACATTGTTTGAACGGATACTAAAAATAACTTATTCCAAATTAATTGGCATACATGTTAGTGGAATTTGGGTTTCAGATTAGTGAAATAACTTCTTTAATATATTATATGCTGTCAACTACAAAATGATGATGAAGTTTGCTATCAGAGTCAACTGTTTTGTCCCTAGTCGGAACTCTTTGCCAGAATAACCGTGCTATCAAAAAAGTTTAATCCCCAAATGCATTGATGACAGTGAGGTTATATAACCTGTAATTTATTTTTGGTGCTATAAATATCTTGCGCTGTGTGCAGGTATTACTAAATGACAATCATTCTCAACAAAATGCTGAACTGTCCCTTTTCCATTTTTATTCCCAATTAGTAACTGAACTGAAAAATGCAAGCTGTCAAATCATCAGTCTTTTTGACTGATTAAATCGAATGCTTCGTGTTAATTACCTGGGTAGCAAAATACAGATTATGTTCACGAAGTAGTACAGGAACTATTCCAGTTACTTTGACACAATAGATCATATGAAGGAATCTAATATTTGTTTTGTGTCTTTTTTTAAAGGTTTATTTTTATTATGTTTTTATTGGAAAGGCGGATATACAGAGAGGAGAGACAGAGAGGAAGAGCTTCCGTCCAATGATTCACTCCCCAAGTGAGCACAACGGCCGATGCTATGCCGATCCGAAGCCAGGAGCCTCTTCCGGGTCTCCCACACAGGTGCAGGTTCCCAAAGCCTTGGGCCATCCTCGACTGCTTTCCCAGGCCACAGGCAGGGAGCTGGAAGGGAAGCGGGGCTGCCGGGATTAGAAACGGCGCCCATATGGGATCCCGGGCGTGCAAGGCGAGGACCTTAACCACTGAGCCACCGCGCTGGACCCTGTTTTGTGTATTTTTATGGAAAGTTGGTAGTGGTTTTTAAACTGACCCAATTTTGTCTTGAGCTGCTTGCTAATGTTGATATTCAGCAAAACAAATAAGAAAATACAAGACTAACAAGAAAGGGTCAACATTGTGGTATATTTATTAAGCCTTGCTTAAAGTGCCAGCCAGCCAGCCAGCCAGCCAGCCAGCCATATCAGCTTTACATTCAGCTTTTACTTCTTGCATCTGTTAAGATTGTGGAAAATGGGGCAAGAGCTTGTGCCTTGCTACCCACATACGAGGTCAATATTGTGGTCTCATTTCCTGGCCTCAGCCTGTTCCAGCCCTGACCATCACAACCAATTGAGAAGAAAACAAGAGAAGGAATCTCTCTCGCTCTCTCTTTCTCTGTGTGTGTGTGTCTCCTTCTCTCTTTCTCTCCCCCCATCATTTTCCATCTGTCTCATTCTCTTTTACTTCTTCTTTTGAATTACACTCTGCTTTTTGAATGAATAAATATATCACCTATTGTAGGATGATGGATAGTGTAGCCACTATGGAAGTCAGTACGGAGAGTGTTAAAACAACTGATACTGAGATAACAAATGACTCAGCTAGCCCATCCTTGGGACTGTATCCAAAGGAATTGAAATTTGCATATGAGGAAGTGACTTGCTACCTTATATTTACAGCAGCATAATTCACAATAATGAAAACATGGAAATAGCTCAGATGCCTGTTGAAAGAGGAAAGGATAAATAAACTGTGGTACATTTTCTCCATGGAATACTAATCAGCCATTAACCAAATGGTTCCAACTTGAGACCACTATGCTGAGTGAAATAAGCCAGTCCCCAAATTAATAAATATATACTCTTTCTGATATATGACAACTTTCATGTGAAACACAAAAGAAATATTTATGTAGATGACCATATATATTCTCATAGATGAATAGCATAATGGAGGCTAACGTATCTGGAAGTGAAGATACCTTGTGGTATGCAATTCTGCCCCTCATTCAGGCGGGATTCCACAGCTCAATATACATCATTAATATGTTACTGTATTCTCTGCCTTTGTTTTTACCTCAATGCCATGGTACATGTGGGTAGCAGAATGCTGAATTTGTAACTTGTTGGAGAGTTATATTGCAATAATAATATGGGATGAAGATAATGGGAGGAGAAGGAGGTTAGAAGATAATATTTTCTAATAAACAAAATGGATTTATTTGCATATGCAACAATGAAGATAGGAAAAGAAAGAAAGAAAAGAAAGCCACTTCAGGCAAGTGGTAGTGATTAGGGTTTACTCGCTCAGAAAGGGATTCGTCACTTTCATCTGAAGTCACAGAAGGCTTTTCAAAACTACAGGTCAATTCATACTGCAAAGAAATTATGTTCTCTTTGTTTGTTCCTCCAGGAACATTCCCACAAAGTCAAAGAGATAATTTTCACCAGTCTCAGAAGCTGTGGTCCTCAGATTTTGCAGTATTCTGCATAATTCATTCTCCAACTGCATAGCAAACATCAAGGTCTGCATTGCCCAGTGATCTCCACTAGTCTTAATCACTGGAAGGCAGACAAAGCCCTCACATGTCCTCAGATATTTCAGGAATTGTATGGCCTGCTCCCTCTCCACCTCAGCATGCTCATCCAAGTATAAGGCAAAAGAGGGTAGTTTGGTTTCTTCATTGCATTAACAGCTCATGGATAAATATTCATCACTTTTGTGCAGCAGGAAAGATGCTATTCAATTTCTAGAAGCACTACACTCTTTAATGTAAATAAATCACACATCTTTGAACTGTGTATGTTACATTTAGGCCAAAAATGACACATATGATATATGACATGTAAAGAATGTGTAGGAGCTGGCTCATGGGCTCATCTAGCTAATCCTGCACTTCCAAATGCAGTGTTCCATAAGGCCCCTGATTCATGTCTTGGCTACTTCACTTCCAATTCAGCTTCCTGGTTATAGCTTGGGAAGCAATAGAGGATTCCCCACGTCGTTGGAACCCTGTACTAACTTGGCAGACCAAGAAGCAGCTCCTGGCTGCTGGCTTCATATCAGCTCAACTCCTGCCATTGTGGCCATTTGGGGAGTGAACCAGTGAATGGAAGATTTTTCTGTCTCTTCTTCTCTCTGAAAATCTGACTTTCCAATGAAAATAAATAAATATTTTAAATAAAAAGTAATGCATTTCAAAATATCAATGATGAAACCATAAGAAGTTTCCTCACCTGTCAGTAAAAGAGAAAGATTGTATTCTGTATATATGACCTCATGAAAAACACAAACAGCGAAAAAAAAAATTGGAGCTGAGAAGTCTTGATTCACAGCCTTGACAAAGTTCAGTGGGTTTTGTCTAGTAGTAATTGCATTGCATTGCACGTGGATCTGTGACTCGCCTTCCCTGGTTACCTTCATGTGTCTAACTAGAAAAAGAGGGATTGAAAATTAGCAGCAGCAGAAATAATGAGCAAAAAACAGTCCATTTTGACAAAGTCTAGCGTAACTGCGTGGGTACGACTATTTCCAGTGTACAGGAGATGGTGAATCTTTTGCACTTTGGGTGAAAATTGAATCGCTACACAAATATAGGTCATTTCTAAATTCATATACTATCGATAAAATGGAAATATTGTGTTTTTCACCTTGGTATGTGTTAGATACTCAAATTGAACCAAGCTAAAAAGTGTGGATTGTATTGTTTCACCAGTTTTATTTCATTTTATTTCACCGGAATTTATTGGAGGTGCATGTGTTCACACACAAGCACACATACGAGAGAGAGAGAGAGAGAGAGAGAGAGCTCGTTTTCTGACTCATTCCAGCTATATCTGTGAGACCTGAGACCACCTGAGCAAAGGCAGAAGACAGAATCTTCAGTTCTCCCATGTAAAGGACGCCACTTCCTAAACAGGAAGTCGGAGTCCATAGCTAGAGTTAAGCACTTCAGTATGGGACAGGGGTGCCTCAACTGCTAGGCTCACAGACTGTGAGAAACGAAATCTAAAAATGATTATGCCACCACAAAGGACAGGGATCAAAGGACAGGACAGCATAATGCATGACTTCTCCTTTACTCACTCCAACAAACATATGCAAATACATATTCTCAAGCAATTACTTTCTGCATGACTTTCCTCACACGGTGGGGAAAATGGTGACACTCATGGGGCTCATGTCACAGGGCTGTGGTCCCAGGCTTTATCAAGCGCTTTTGTGAGCCAACAAAAGACTGTGATGAATCAAGCAAGGGACAGATAGTACTAACTGGGCGTGTGTGTGTGGGGGGGGGTGCATGTAGCGCTTTTTTATAAGCTTTTTCAAGAATGTAAGCAGGGCCAAGCACAGTAGCCTGGTAGCTGAAGTCCTTACCGTACAGGTACCAGGATCCTATATGGGCTTTGGTTCATGTCTTGGAGGCCTGCTTCCCATCCAACTCCCTGTTTCTGGCCTGGGAAAGCAGTCAAGAATGACCAAAACCTCGGCACTCCGCACCTGTGTGGGAGACCCAAAAAAGGCTCCAGGCTCTTTGCTTTGGATTTGCTCAGCTCTAGCGGTTGCAGCTACCTAGGGAATGAAGCAAGGAACAGAAAATATTTCTCTGTGTCTCACCTCCTCTCTGTATATCTGAGTTTCCAATAAGAAAATGATAATGGTAAAGAACGTAAGAATAACTCATCAAATTAGCTCCTAGTTATGCATTAATTGTGCATTAGTTATTTTCAGGCCCAGAGCAGTGGCCTGGCAGGTAAAATCTTCACCTTGAACATGCTGGGATCCCATACGGGTGCCGGTTCTAATCCCAGCGGATCCACTTCCATCCAGCTCCCTGCTTGTGGCCTGGGTGAGCCTTGGAACCCTGTACTCATACAGGAGACCCGGAAGAAGTTTCTGGCTCCTGGATTCAGATTGGAGCAGCACCGGCCATTGTGGTCATTTGGGGAGTGAATCATCGGAGGGAAGATCTTCCTCTCCGTCTCTCCTCTTCTCTGTATATCTCTGACTTTGCAATAAAAATAAATAAATCTTAAAAAAAAAGAATAGTTATTATCTAATTAATGCATTCTATGTGACCTATATGGGATATACCATTCATTTATTTATTTCTAACTCACAAAAATATGATAGACTGAGAATCATAGATTACTGTGAAAAGAATTGGCATGAGGACAAGTACCCATGAGTTCCTGTCACTTCCTCAGTAATGATCTTTACAATTTTCATATACTGTTTGTGATTTGGTAGTATTTTCTTTGAGTTCAAATTATATATAGTTTTTTCATTGCTTTCAGGAAAAGTCATTTAAATGCATTATGAATCTTGTTAGTGATTCCCTATCCCTTACATGTCTAACGTTAAAGACAATTGTATTAAAAAGAAAAAAAAAATCTTAGTGAAGTAGCACATTTGTTTTCAGATAGGTCTTCCATGTGAGTGTCCAGACCCTGTGAATTGAACCACCCTCGCTGCCTTTCAGGGCCTGCGCTGGTGGGCGGCATCACTGCAAGAGGCATCTCCCAGTGAGACATTCCCAACTGGGCGTCCATTGCTGATGCCACAGTATGCGTAGTACACACTTCATTATTCTAACTTGCCCCCAGCCAATACAAACACTGAGTCATGTTTACGGCAACAGCGCAAGCACCGCTTGAAGCTATGGACTACAGTACTCCTGACACTTGGGGAACTTGTGATCTGCCTTGACACTGAATTAGATTTGTCATTCATGACCCATTTCAATCAATGTGGCTTTTTTATTTAATTCATCACTTTTGTGTCAGATTTATGACATCCGAATAGTCATAAAAAGATCCATGATTCATAATGTTACTACTAACTATTAGCTTCAGGGTGGATGTTTCATGCTAAACAATAGCAATTAGATTGCTTTATTTGTTTTCCCAATAAAAGCTGGAACTTGTTCACTAATAGCTACTTACATTAATCTGGAGCTTTCTATGGCCTTATTTCAACCAGTCTAATTTTCCAGATGAGGGATCAGTGAGTTTGCAGTGCCTAACCCAGGATCATGCGTTAGAGAAACTAAAAGCTAAGAGTAGGATTCCAAATGCCAGTCTTTCTCTGGGCTGGCTGCTTTGGAAAGCATGACAAGATTTGTTCGCAGTTTTTTGAAAACTCTTCAAATTTTGTGATAAATTGTAAGTGTATTTTCTGGGGATTTCTAAATAATAATAATAATAATAATAATAATAATAATAAATGAACATAATCAAATTCAACATCAGCTAATTAAAATGTGCAACAATTTTAGCAGCATATTTATTAGTACATTTCTAATTATTTTTTATTAATTATATTGCATTAGGTTACACAATTTTATAGGTACTGAGATTTCCCCCCAACCGTCCCATAAACCTCCTCCCATGGTGGATTCCTCCAAATTGTTGCATTACCACAGTTCAAATTCAGTTGAGATTCTTCCATTGCAAGCATATACCAAGCATAGAGTCCAGCATCTTATTGTCCAGGTAAGTTCAATAGTTTCTTGGGGAGACCATCTCTGATCTGAAGGTAGAGCCGGTTACGTTTGTAATTGTTAAATCAATTGGGCATTTTGTTATAAATATCATGAGATTTGGTAATGTGGGAATTTAAATTGCTACTTAGGAAATCACTTCTGAAATGGCAGCATGCGGTTGAATTCCTGAACCTCTACTTTTGATTTGGCTTCCTGCTCATGGGCACCCTGGGGACAGCAGGTCATGGTCCAAGTGACTGGGTCCCTCCACAAACATGAGCTGAATTCCAGGCTCTTGGTTTGTTTCGCTACCACCTTGGTTGAAACAGAAAATTTCGGGGGGTTGACCAGAAGATGGAAAATCTGATTTCTGCCACTGCCTTTAACAGAAAATGAAAGTTTCAATAGACATGTAAGTAAACAAATCTATAATCTCATCGATGAGTTGCATAATGGAAGTGAGCATATCAGAAAGTGAAGATTTGTTGCGCATGTGTCTCTACTCCTTAAGAAAGGAGGACTTCTAATGAAGCTGCTACCTAACTTTACATTTTAAGGCTGTGTTTTTTCTCATTGCTTATACATACAATGATGTGATATACTTAAATAGCAGAACATTGAAGTTCAGCTGTCATATAGGACTCTACTGTAATAACATGGGGGAAACAGGTGGGAGGTGAAATTGGTGGAGGATGGAAAAGGAGCAGGAGGGATTTCTATACTTACAAAACTGTATCGTGAAAAATAATAATAATAACCACATACAAATCTACATTGACAGGCTCAGCACAGTGGCCTAAAGGCTAAAGTCCTTGTCTTGAATGCACCAGGAATCCCATATGGGTGCCAGTTCTAATCCCTGCAACCTCACTTCCCATCCAGCTCCCTGCTTGTGACCTGGGAAAGCAGTCGAGAACGGCTCAAAGCCTTGGGATCCTGCACCCATGTAGAAGACCTAGAAGAGGCTGTTGGTTTCTGGTTTTGGATTGACACAGTTCTGGCCGTTGCACTCACTTGGGGAATGAAGCGTCAGACGGAAGATCTTCCTCTCTGTCTCTCCTCCTCTCTTTATATCTGACTTTCCAATAGAAATAAGCAAATCTTTAAAAAAATTCTAAATTGTCAAAAATAAGTAAAATTAAAATTAATAGTAATGAAACTGAAAAATAGATTATTTTTCACAAATGTGGTCTGTGAAGTTGCTATGAAGGAATCAAAATACTCTTGTTAACGAACAAATGTTTCAAATTGTAAAAATATATTTAGAGCAGATTTTGTTATGAAAAGAGGATTTTAGACATATGGATTATGTGACTCAAATTCTATAAAGGGTTACATGAATTCATTTTTGTGTATATAATCATATCACTTAGTTAATTCCATTATGATCTTATACAATGGATGTGAAAAACTCACGAACATGACTATTAACTCACATAAGAGGAGTTACAGCATATATTTGATGCCTGATGGGTTCCATTTCACAGAGAGATTGTGTCATTTTTCACTTGTTTTCCATACCACTATGAACACTTTAGCATGACTTACAGGATTATATGAAGGTGTATCATAAGCACGAGTGAAAAACTGAACTAAAGACAATTTTATTCTCATGCAAAAACGTTATGAAGCCATGCATACTTTTTCATAATGTTTATTTTTCAGCAATAGCTTGAATATCCACTGCATACATTTGAATCAAAAAGATAAATTTAAATGATTTAGGCTTCTTGTTCATCTTTTAATCATAATACAATTTTCAAAGAAGTAGCTATCCTCCAAGAATTACATTTTGTCTACATTTTCATGTTCTGCTCTTATTTCATCCATGTATTGATAGAAAGCAAGCATGTAGCAAGTCCCTTTATAATGCCACGATCTAATATTGCACACAAACAGATTGTTTCATATTTTATAACATTGGAACAGGTGTTAAACTAGGATAGACTATTGGAGTGCCTAGATTTGGTTCCCAGCTCTGTCACCTGTCCAGCTTGCTACCAAAGCAGACCCTAAAAAACAAAAGTGATGAATCTTGTAATTGGATCTCTGCCAAACACGCAGAAGTGTTCTATAACATTCCTAGCTGCCAAATTTTACCCTGGTCCAGTGTAAAATTTATTTTAGAAATTTAGGAACAGAATAAGAGGGCAGAAGGAATTTTTAAAAGTATGTGTAGGATTGATTAAAGTTTATAATAATAATAATTATTATTATTATATAATAGGTTGAGGAAAATAATTTCTATTTCATACCATTGCCATAAGTATATCAGGTAATTAGTACAAGCTATTATGCTATCAATTGGTTTTCCCATAACTCTCAGCATCCATGCAGAATGTGGAGTGATTATCTGACAGAGTTTATGTATGAAAACAACAGAAATCTGAAAGCAGGAAAAGTAGTTTGACACTACAGTCCCATGTGGATGTAAGTTTGAGTCTCGTGCAGGCTTCATGTACTTCTGTATTTCCAGATTATTCATTTCTGATATTGGATGAAAACACTGACATAAAATTAAAATCTAAGGACCTGACAAAATCTCAGAGTTTATATTATGGATGTTCCCCAAATTTGTAAAATTTTGGAAAGATTCAAGAAATATCAGAAAGTTCTTGCATGCAAAGAGTGCAATGTATGATGTTAAAAGGATAATTAATACTCTCTTAAAACTGAAAGATATGATGCAGAAGGAAAGACTCTTAGCAGAGGTAAGTCAGTGAGTCTGGCTTGTAAATAGTATACTTATTTGTAGGTAACTCGTGTCATATGATGATTAGGATTTTTTTGAAAGGAAAGGAGACACTAATAGTTGAGCATTCAATTCCAGATCACAAGACATACTAAAGGGCAGTGATCATCAAAACAGCCTGGTATTGGTACAGAAACAGAAGATCAGTGGAACAGAATAGAAACACTAGGGAGCCTATACATGTATAGCCAACTAATCTTTCACAAAAAAAAAAAAAAAATACTGAAAATAATCTAGGGGATAAACCTGGTCTCTTCAACAAATGCTTTTGGGACAATTGGATATTATCTTGCAGAAGGAATAAGTAACACACCCATCTGTCACCTTATACAAAAATCAGCTCTTAATGGATCAAGGTCCTAAATCTGTATCCAGAAACCTTTGAGAAAAATGTAAGAAGCTCTCTGCAAGATATTGGAATTGGGGAAGACTTCTTAGAAGAGTCACCAACATCAACATCACGGCAAAGATAAAATAAACAAATGGAAGAACACAAAACTAAGAAGTTTCTGTATAGCAAAGAGAACAATCAATAGAGCGAAGAAACAAATCACAGATTGGGAGAAAATCATGCATACTGTACAACTGATGGGGGACTGATATTCAGGATTCATAAAGAGCTTCAGAAATTCAATAACAGCAAAATAAACAACACCATGAAGAAATGTGTGAAGGAAATGATCAGACATTTTGAAGAAAAACAAATTCAAATGGCTAATAAGCATAAGAATGCTTCTGATCACTTAGGGAAATTCAAATATTATTTGCTGCTGCAGGTGTGGGAGTAGACTAGCACAACCCCCCTGGAAATAAGTATGGAGAGTGCTAAGAGAACAGATAATCTGCTGCATAACCCAACTGTTCAGTTTCTGGGAATATATCCAGAGGAAATGAAATCTGCATATGAGAAAGGGATCTGTAATCTTATAATTAGAGCAGCACAATCTACAACAGCAAAGACATATAAACAACCCAGATGCCCATCCAAAGAGGAGTGGATAAAGAAACTGTTGTACATCTACTCCATGAAATACTTTTGTACCATTAAAAAAGAATGGATATATGCCATCTGCGACCAAATGATTACAATTAGAGATCAATATGAGGGGTGAAATAAGTCAATCAACAAAGGACTCATTTCATACAGTCTCTCTAATATAAGGAGGCATTCCTGCAACATATGAGTTCAGTAGATCTTTCAATACACTTTTCACTACATCTCATGCATTTTAACATTTTTGGTTTTAGTTCCATTTCTTCTAAAACTTTTTTTAATAATTTCTTCACTGACTCATAGATCATACCGTAACATCATTCTCTTCAAGAAAGTGTTTTTATTTTATTTTCATTTCTTTAGTGACACATTGGTCATTCAGTAACATGTTATTTAATTTCATCACTGTAAATTTTCTATTTTTCTTCCTATTGTTGATCTTGTTTTATGGCTTTTCATTTAAAGAGATGTATAGCAACTCTGTAATAGAGACTAACATAACCAGATGTGATGCTACAATTCAATATACATCTCTACTTGAAGACAAAAGATGGGCTGCCCATCTTTGGTTAAATACAACTTTACAATGGGATACTAGCTACATTGTCCATAGCTACAGTGTCAAGATACATTTAAATAGCAGAATGACAGACTTAAATTTGTTTAGGAAGGACTGCACTATCATAATGAAATAAAGGAAATCAGTGTGGGGGTGGGGGTTAGGGAAAGGGTGAGTGAATTCCTGAGCCTATGAAACAGTAGGCTCAAACAGTAACACAAAATAATAACATTAAAACATTTGAAGAAGAATAATGAGTTTTTGATCAACCAACAATATACATATATATAAATTATGTAATTTCATACACATACTCATAAATCCATAACAAAAATCACGATAATATACAGTTCAGTAGGCATCCTACATTTTTTTTATGTCCTCCCACTATCTCTGTCTTTCATACCTTTCTGCTCCTTGTCACTACACAATAGTTAGCATTTTATTTTAGAAGTTTGTATGAATACCTCATTCAATATGTATTATCATCTTTTTCTTCTTTTCACACAGCAGGGTTATCCTAAAGTTTGCCAGTGTTGTTGCTAGTACCAACAGTATTTTCCTTTATATCCCTCCTACTATTCTTTGAATGATTACATTAAAATTAACTTATTCTTCAGATTATGGAAGTGTTGGTTGTGTTACTTTAGGGATATTATAAAAATAATTACCATGAACATTTTTGAAGTCATTCTTTAAGTTAAGTTTCCATCTAGGGTATGATAAAAATATGAGAAAAATTAAAACATGTGTTTTTTTTAAAGAAAACTGACTTTTTCTGTCAAGTGGCTATAAATTTTCCATTATAGTAAAATTTGATAAGTATAGCTACTTTACCTCTTTATCAATGGTTGGTATGGGCTTCTTTACATTTTAAACGTGAGTATCCCATTTGCTTAGAGTTTTTCTGATGATTAATTATCTCCACAATCCTTTGTCCTGACAAAACTTTATTAGTACAAAATTAAAATACAGGAAAATTCACAGACTTGAATTGTACACTTTAATATATATATTAACCATATAAATGTAACTTCATCATTAAGATTTGAATTTGTAAAACAAACATATTAATGATTTTGAATTATAGGAAATTGAATACTAGAAATATTCACTGCTTCATAGTCTCAATTTACATATGTTCTAATGAAATATTTTTCGATAATCATACAGCAAATTGAATGACAAAGTGGGCCAAGTGAAACAATATGATACTTAATTTTGGATTTCTGTTTTCTCCAGATGTAATCAAAATTGAATATTCAACATTTTGCTGCATATATTGTATTAGTGTATCTTGCTATCTAATTTGTTTATAAATATTTATTATGACCAATGCAATGGCATGGTGGCTCAAGCCTTCCATATGAAGAACAGTTCATGTCCCAGCTAGTCTGCTTCTGATCCAGCTCCATACACGTAGCCAGGGAATGCAGCAAAGGATGGATCAAGTTCTTGAAACCCTGCACCCATGTGGCTCAAATCCAGACACTGTAGTCTTTTGGGGAGTAAGAAACAAATGGCAGATTTCTTTCTTTCTATCTCCTTGTCTCTGTATCTCTGCCTTTCAAATAAATATATGCTTGAAGTATGAAAGATTTACTTATTTATTTGAAAGGTAGAGTGGGAGAAAGATACAGAAAGACAAAGAGTGAGGAACTTTCCATCTGTTAATTTATTCTGGGCCAGCATTCATTCTTAGAAGCCATGAACTCTCTCTGGGACACAGATATGGGTAGCAAGGTCCCAAGCATTTAGGACATCATTTGTTGTTTTGCTGACATATTAGTGGGGAACTGGATGAGAAGTGAAGTACCTGGGACTTAAACTCCCATTCTGATAAAGGATGCTGACAATGAAACCAGCAACACAAGTGGCAGCTTTTACAGTTGAACAATGATGGGACTCCCCTAAATATATTCTGAATCAAGCTTGTTGGACAAAATACCAGATCTATTACCATTTTTATATCAAATGTCTTTGCATTCAATATCGCCATGGAAAAAGCAACTGACATCACCAAGCTGATGAAATCTGTCAGTTTCTTTTTTATGATGTTTAATAAATGTGACACGTTAGCCTGCTATCCAGGTAGTGGAAGCAGCTAGCCACAGTGCGTTGAAACATATTGTTGATTTTCTCCATAGAAAGATTAACCGATAAAACAAACCTGACTATAATTGTTGTTTGTCTTCATTTCAGAAAATCAAATTGAGAATTACAACTACATTTTTCTCCTTCCACTGTCTATTATCAACCAGAATTATGTGAAATTCCAGGCTATTCACTTTGCGGATTTGTTAAATAGGAAGTATGATACTAGCCTATGTATTTAAAAAGGCCTGGAGAGAAAGTTAGGAAATGTGCCAATTTCAGAAGCATGACTTGGAAGCAGCCCAGAATTTTACGCAACAAATTCTTATCTACATTGCAAATAACTGCACATGGTCCCAGTCTTCTCCCACAAAGACACATCTCCAAGTGATTCCTCTTTTCCCCCAAAATCTTGCACTATCCAGAAAACAAAGCAAAACAAACGAACAAGCAAAAATTGGATAATGAAACCTAAGGAAAATTTTCATGAGTTCCACACTCGGGATTTTCTTTATTCAGAAAAAGGTGGAGACAAAAGGAAATGATGGAAAAAGTGGACCCCAATATTTATAAGCCCCAGGTGGAGACTATAACATCCTTGCTTTCTCAGAAACCTCCGGAGAGATGACCATGTGGCCTGAGGAATGTTCTACCTCATTTGAGGTTGCTAGTTTGTTCACAACTACTCTGTTTCTCATCAGAAATGCTTCTTCTAAAATGAAGACAAAGGTGTCTATTGCAACATCTCTGCTAACAGATTGCACTGGTATGTGCATGAATACTGGCTTTCTCAAAATGGGTGATGAATTGTAGTCCTGACCCTTCACATTTCTCAGGTACAACCAAATCTTTCTCTAAATCAGTGGATCTGCTGGCTGGAACTTCTAACAGCGGCAGAAATGGCATCACAGCTGTGATGCGTCTGGTCGCTGAACTGATTTTTGTCCTGGCTAATATTAGGAGATTTTTTCACTCGGAGTACTGCCTTCTTCCTCAGTGTCACTTTCGCATCAAATGACTGTCTTAGAAGGACCTCACCATTTGCACTGGTACAGATGATTTCCACTTCTTTCTGAACTGAATATTTGTGTATCTCATCTTTTCTTTCAATGCATTAGGTAATCATTTTAAGAGCTTAGCGTAATTTATTACAAGCAAAGTGGGTTTGCATGTTTGCATGTTTGCATATGCCGACCACTCCCCCCCGCAAAAAAAAGAAAATCAAATGAATATGTGCCACTTTGACAGAAAATGCTATTGATAAGAAGAGGAAGATCTGCCACAATATCAGTGCACCCATGTGGTGGACTAACCCCTGTTCCCGGGTGTGTCCTGTTTGACCAGGCCCTGTAGATGTCAGCCCACTGTTCTACTCCACAGACTGAGCATGCAGTAGTTCTACTGCCATCAGTATCAAAAATAACAGTGCAAGAACCACTGTAACGCAGTTTTCAAAATGTACATTTTTAACTCAACGATGAAAATCAAGAACATACATATGTTAGAAATCTTGTTCCTTTTGTTACTTTCAAATGTTTGTGCATCTTGTTAACTTTTTCCCAATGCTATGGCAACCACAGACCTTTCTCTAAGTATGTCTCCATATCCAAGGATTTTCTAAATCAAAATATTGCTGTAATGCTATTCTCAGTACTGACAGGGTCTAATACATGTTTTGTGTGATTATAATCAGCCACAGTAAGAACGTCTGTTTCAAGAATGGAAGTCAGAACTGTTTTAGAAACTCCTTACACATCATAGAGATCTGTTTGATAACACTATTTTTTAGGCATAAGCAAATACATTGGTATAAGTAAGTGGTAGAAATTTACAAATTTATCATATACAGATAATTTCCACACTTTTTTAAAGACAAGGGTTCAGTCTATATCTGCCAGCAGATAGAGTTTGAACACACACACACACACACACACACACACACACACAAAGGGGAGATTTCATATCATGTACAAGTTATTCTTCAACATAAATCAAATGAACATAATGTCCATTTGTTAACCATTTTTGTAAGGTATAAGGCGCTCCTAAGTCTTCACATTTGCATATCAAATTATCACCTTTAATAACCCTAACAGTTAGATGTTCATTTTACAGAGTGTCTGTACTATTGTGGGATCGGGGGGGGGTGGGCTGAATATTTTCATGAAATAAAGTTGTAACGATAAACCTACAAGAAATAGCATTATCTAGGAATTGACAGTATAGCTAGAGCCTCAGAATTCTAAATTGAGCTAAATTCCTTAGCATTGAAATGTATTATTTTAAAACATTGGACTTGATTTTGATGACAAAAGATGTACTTTTTTGTAACAATGTAAACGGTGAAAGCTTACTTAATTCCACTCTTATTGTAGAAAATACAGATTAAGAGGAGATAATATTTCAACTAAAACCTAAACAAATATATACATATTACATTTACTGGAACTTTAATCTTACAGGAAATCTATGCTATTTACTCAACTAAAATAGATGTGAAAATTTTTTTACTGAGCCTCAGTTACAGCAAGGCTGTTTCTGAAAATGAATGAGAAATGCGTGTACAGAAATTGAAATAAAATGCAAATGTAGCAAAAATGTATAATTTAGTTTGATTACAGTATAGGTCAGCCTGGCAGCTGAGCTGCTTGAAATAGACGATCAAGATTGTGAGTTAATTCTGTGGCATGCTGAGACATAACTGGCAGGATTTCTAATGCCCTGCACCAGGAAGCACATAATTACTGCCGTGATTATGGAAAATGTGATGTGTCTCCTAGCAATGCACTATGCATCCGCTCTCTCAAGCACTTTAAGCATTTCATCTGCTCCAGTTCAGAGTTTCAATTAATAGAGAACGTTGCAATTAAAATAAAAAATGTTAAGATAACTATTTAATTCCGAAAACTGGTTATCTCAATGGTAGGGACGTGTGTATGTGTGTGTGTGTGTGTGTGTGTGTGTGTGTGTGTAAATTGTATGTGTTGCCTAGAAAATCACATATTATATATTAGGCATGTGTAATAGAGGTATTTGAGGTTTAATTTCTAGTAATGATTGAGTGATACAAGAAGCAGAATATCCTTATTTTCTTCTCAGTTTCAGATCTTTTCAGATGGTCACAAAGCCATGGTGAGAGCGGAAATAGGTATGAGAACTCTTTGAAAAGTTCCTGGAAAAATAAAATTGGAAGACAAATTTATGCTACTACAAAACATTTTAAAAATCTGTGTAGTGTTGTTTACACAATGTTTGTTTATTTGAAGTGTGTATTTACTTTTAGCCTCACATCAGATTACAGTGAGTGGTAGGGAGAGACGGAGTGGAAGCCTCCTTCCACTCGGTCACTGCCCAGATGTTGGTCAAAGTGAAGCCTGATGTGAGGCCGGAAGCCACTGTTTTCCAGTGGGTCTCCAGTCTAGGTTCAGGAGCCCAAGTCCATCCTCTACTGTTCTCCTGGGCTACAAGCAGGGAACTGGATGGGAAGAGGAGCAGCTAGGACCCAAACTGGCATCAAGTGGAAAATGGTGTCAAAGGCTGAGAATTAGCCTGAAATGCTGTCGTGTTGGCCGCTACACAATATGGATTCTTGGAAACACACTTTTGAAGATGTAATAAATGAGATTATGAATTTTCACATGCCTGTTTTCATTTTAATAATGGTATTGTAGTGTCCACTTGAAATGTGAACTGTTCCCACAGTGATTTCAATGTAAATGGAAAATAAGAAATACATTATTTATCAAAAATACTCTATAAAATAATTTATTAGGGCCCAGTGCGGTGGCCTGGAACCTAAAGTCCTCACACTGAACGCGTCACGATCTCATATGGGTACCAGTTCTAATCCCGGTGGCCCTGCTTCCCATCCTGCTCCCTGCTTGTGGCCTGGGACAGCAGTCGAGAACGGCCAAAGCCTTGGGACCCTGCATCTGTGTGGGAGACTCAGGGGATCTCCTTGCTTGTGGCTTCGTATCAGCGTATCACGGGCCATAGCTATCACTTGGGAGTGAATCATGGGACGGAAGATTTTTCTCTCTGTCTCTCTCTGTATTTCTGACTTTGCAATTAAAAAAAAAATTAAATAAAATAAAATGAAATCATTTATTATACAAGTTAGAATATTGAAATTAATCCCCTTTAAGTGAAGTTCTCTTTGTAGCACACCTCCACTGCTCACGTTTTATAAAAGATCGGTTTGAATCACTTTTCTTTACTTCAAAATCCCACATAAAGATAAATTAATAGTAAAACACTCTTCTATCCCAGTATTTTCTTATCCAAGGTAAGAAGCTTGAATCCCTTGTATAAATTCTCTATAGCTGATGCCACAAAGAAGACATTACATTTTTATTATTTTCTTTTTTCTACAATGATTTTTCACATGTAATTCCATGGAAGTCTTGACAATCTCAATCTAAATTAAACAGCTGAGAGATATCAAAAGTGTCAGATGCCGCTATTTTAATAAAACCAGCAATCTTCAGATAGGATTGTGGGTTTTTAAAAAAAAAAAAAAAGAAAGAAAGAAAGAAAAAGCATGGACATTAGAATTGGACTAGCCAGGACATGAACCAGTGCTCAGAGAGGATACCAGTACCAAGGACAGAGATCTAGCCAAACACAGCATGGACCAAAACCACCTCTTATCTGGGTTGTTGCTGTTGTTGTTGTTTTGATTTTGTTTTTGTTTTTTGGAGCATTTATTTACTTGAGAGATACAGTTACAGAAGAGGGGCAGAGACGGTCGGGATTTTTTTGTTGTTGTTGTTCCTTTCTCTGGTTCACTGCTCTTATGAATGCAACAGGCCAGCACTGGATGCCACTTGGGCCAGGAGCCAGGGGCTTCTTCCTGGGCTCCCGTCTGAGTGGCAGGAAGCCAGACACATAGTCCATCTTGCTGCTTTTCCAAGCCCCTCAGCAGGGAGTTGGCTAGGAAACAGAATAGCCAGGACATGAGCCAAACCTGTGCTCACATGGGATGCTGGTATCTCAGGCAATGACTCTATCCACCACGCCACAATTCCAACCCCTCTTATGTGTGGTTTAGATTCCTGAAATTCCACTAATTAGGATCAGCCATCACCCCCAAATATTACATGAAGAATCAATTTGCCAGTGGAAAAGTTGCTGCCTTTATGGGGGTTTGATGGAATGACCCCTATTCTCTCCAACCTGCCAGGATTAGGATACACCATCCCTGTTTCCATGTGTGCTACACTGCCTCTAGACACTTAGCTGAGCTGAAAAACCCAAAGCACCATCCCGGTGCTGAGCTCTACAGAGTGGATATATGCCTGTCACACACGTACATCATTCATGTGGACATTTTATCCTGCCATGTTACTGCTAGAGTGTTTACATTACAACAAGATATTTGAGAGATCACACCTGCAATCTTTTACTACAGTATTTTACTGTAATCTCTTACTATTGCCTAATTTAAAGTTAGGCATGTATATGTGACTATATATAGCATATTATATATGCATTTCTTATATACACAATATATAGAACAACATGTAAGTGATATATACAACATAATGTATATATAATTATCTATATTATTATATTTCTGGCTTTATATGCCCTGATGCTTTATTTAGTATTGTTACTATAATTTCAATTATGTGTTACAACTCTAGAAAAGGCTGGATTATCAATATTCTGCAACAAATTGGAAAACTGCTGCCAAAGTGTAACTAACGCATGACAAGAACATACAGTTAGAAAATGAAGAAGCATTTTGACCCTACTGCAGATGTTCTTTGTATTACTGCACAGTGTGTAATAACTAAAGTGAAACATAGGATAAAATGCAATGGAACGACCAGTGGAAGGAAGATGAACATGACTTATCAACAGCCTGTATTCTCCTGACTTTCCTAGACACACAACCTAGCAATCACACAATAAAATAACAGAAAAATGGAAAGAATCTCTACAGAGTAATATATTTCCAGTTAAGCTCAAAAAAGGGGTTTTTATTCATTGCTCACAAAAGCACACCAAATGAGAGTAAACATGTTTCAAAAGCACATGTAATCCAATATTGAAAGAAGAAAGTGGAAATATTATTTAAAGACTTAAGCAGTCAACTGTCTTACATGCTTGCAAAATAATTAACCCTTGGGCCTGGCGTGATGGTGCAGTGGTTAAGGTCCTCGCCTTGCATGCCCGGGATCCCATATGGTTGCCGGTTCTAATCCCGGCAGCCCTAATTCACATCTAGCTCTCTACTTGTGGCCTGGGAAAGCAGTCGAGGATGGCCCAAGGCTTTGGGACCCTGTACCCAAGTGGGAGAACCAGAAGAGGCTCCTGGCTTTGGATTGGCTCAGCATCAGCCATTGCGGTCACCTGGGGAGTGAATCATCGGATGGAAGATCTTCCTTTCTGTCTCTCCTCTCTCTCTCTGTGGATGCTTTTCCAATAAAAATAAAACAAATCTTTAAAAAAAAAACCAAAAATCATTAACTCAATGCCATTTCAAAATATCATTTAGTAAATACAATCAATGCATTTTTGATATGAATTTTAGAGAAAAGTAATGTTTCTCTAAAAGCTCGTGTGAGTTAGGAAACTTTTATTAAAGTTTGATAATTAAGGAAAATCCTAAGTGATTAATTGGAAGAAAAATGTAGCAATTGTGCATATATCAGACTCCATTAACACCATATTGATATTATGGTAAAGAAATATCTACTATTATTTGTAAAAAAAAAAGTTTTTTATTTCCTCATAAAAGCTTCTTTGTAAACTGTTATAGGGACATCATAGAATGATCTGTACTGAAAATCTATTTAATTATTAAAAGGTATAATGTATTTATCAAAGCATTTTGATCAAACTTAGTAGCCAAGCAGGTTGATTTTAGTTTTGATATAGAACAATAGAAAATATAAATACATGTGACGAATGTTGAGCACAAGTAAAATTGGCTGTGAGAGGAAGCACATTTCTATACCTGGCAGATTATTAGTCTTGTGCCAGAAGATGTTGTCTGCTCGCCTAGCTCTGTGTTTCACGCATTTTCTGAGCTCTGGGTCAATAGGTGTTGCTATGCACTTTTCTTGGGCACCAAGAGAAAATGTCTGTCTCGAATCAAATCTCAAGTTTTTGTTTTGTCATCAAAAGAGATGTCTGCAATTCCTTAGAGGTTATACTTTATTTCTTTCTATATTTCAGGATTTTAAACAACTTATTTATTTTTATTGGACAGTTAGATTGACAGAGAGGAGGAGAGACAGAGATTAAGATCTTCCATCCGTTGATTCACTTTCTTAGTGGTCGCAAAGGTCAGTGCTGAGCAGTCAGAAGCCAGGAGCCAGCAGTCTGCTCTAGTTTTCCCACATAGGTGCAGGGTTCCAGGGCTTTGAGAAGTATAAACTGCTTTCCCAGGTCACAAGCAGGGAGCTGAATGGGAAGTGAGGCTTCCAGGACACTAACAGGTAGTGCATATTTAAGGATTTTACTTGTAAATCTTGTTTAAAATAATTTTATACTTATACATTTTATGAATCAGATTGTATTATAAAAATCTTTAAAACAATATTTTATTGGGCTTGGTACTATGGCTCAATGGCTAAAGTTCTCACCTTGCAAGTGCTAGGATTTCATATGAGCTCTGGTTCCTGTCCAGGCTGCTACACTTCCCAGTATGGTCCAAACCTTTGGGACCCTGCACCTGTGTGGGAGACTTGAAAGAAGATCCTAGCTCCTGGCTTCATATCAGCTCTGGCTGTTATGAGCACTTGGAAAGTGAACCTTCTGTGTATAAATAGGGCTTTCCCGTAAAAACAAATAAATCTCAAAAAAAGGAAAAAAAGAAAAACTGCTTTATCGATTTCTGCTTTGAATCACATCATGTTTTAGGAAATAGGTATTTTCTTCTGGAAATATCTGGAAATATTAATGAACATCCCTGAATAGTCCTTGGAAATATTCATGAATGTTAATGAATATTCACTAATATTCTTTTTTTCCCTCTTCCTCCTTATCCTCCTCCTCCTCTTCTTTTTCTTCTAATTCTTCTTTGGCTGTTTACTCTTTCTCACTTTTCAATAGGTCATACAAAAGAAAATTCCAATCAAAGTGAAAATAGCTGATCAGAGAAGCATATTTTGGTTTAGCATATTCAAGTCTTTCAAGTGGAAGGCTAGGCTATCACAGAGAAAAATACTTGATTGAATAACTTTATTTATTATAGTTTTATTCTATTCAACTAAATGTTAGAGAAATTCTCTTACTCTATGATAGAAAGTATTAAGTACACTTTATTGTGTTAAAATATCTGTTAAAAACTAGTCTGTTAAATATTGTTGATGGCTATTTTTTTTTTTAAGACTTGCATGCAAGGAGAGGACTTGAGCCACTAGGCCACCATGCTCAGCTCTTCTGGCTAGTTTTTAATCCTGATTAGTGTTGACATTTTAGTAAAACACTGTGTGAAAGGAAGTCATGGGGAAAAGCAGTTTTGTTGCTGCTTGGAATACCTACTTACTATATTGGAAAACAAGTTAAGAGTCTTTGTTTATTCTGCACATTTCCAGTTTCTTGCTAATGGTCACTTATGAAGGCAGGAGCTGACCATGCATTTGTGTCGTTGTCACTGACAAAGTGCGTCATATTGAGTTCCGGAACTCTCTCTTTTTCTCTGATACACACACACACACAGACACACACACAGACACACTCCCTCTCTCTTTTTCAAATATATTTTTAAAAATAAATAAATAAAAGTGAATGAACCGGAACTCCCACGCCAGGGAATTTTGAACTCCAAGACCAGAGAGTCAAAAAAACAAGTTTTTATTGAGCTTACAAAATGGCTGTTGTATCTATGGTCTTCAAATATCTATAATCGTTAAATAGTTCTCATTTAGGGTGCTCAAATTGGCTGTATTTTACATTGGTGAATGCTGAAGCAGACATGGTGGAGTTCCAATATTCAACTTTTTTTTTAAATGTACTTGAGTTTTCTAAAGAATATTTTAGAGGCAAGTTAATTTTTAATTAAATGATTGTGGTTTTGAATTTCCTTTACTGAAATTTACTCATTTATACTAGTATTTTGGTATTTAACTGTTCTTCCACATCTGACTAAATAGCTTTCTACATTCACTATTGTCCTCCAGTGACTTTATTACAGTAGAACATAAGCATCCCTTAGTGTTCCAGTAAATTCTAAATTATTGACAACTGTACACTAGACAGCATTTTGCATGATGTGGTATTAAGATCAAATTAGTGAGCAAGCCAAAACTACTGATTAATCACGAATGTTAAGAGCAAATGAAATTTTCCCAATGAACTGCATTTTCATTTCTGAGACTTTCACCAATTTTCTACTCAGTTTACAAACTCACATTCCACTAAATATCATTAACCAAGTTTTTATTACATACCTATTGCATATATTTTTAAGCCATGCAAATCTTCTAGAAGTAGCAAACATACATACTGTTTTAATTCTGTTGTTGACGTCAATGATGTGTTATCAGCTAAGAAGTGTTTTTCTATAGGGGCATTTGACGTAGACCCGGGGTTTTCCGATCATAACTTAAAGATGTTAAAGATGCTAACGTTACAGGTTGTGGAAATGTGAGCATCTAATACATATTGGAAGACATGTCAAAATACAGAAATGATAGACACTGTGTTATTTGTCCCGATGAAACTTTAGAGACAAATTATTGTCTACACATCATATTGTTGAACATGGCTTAAAACCTTTCTCTGCCACTTAGTTTTCATTAAAAATTAGGTAGACACATTCATTTCAAGTATGCATGTCTTACAATAAAAATATTCCACAGTTAATTTCAAGTATGTATGCCCTACTATAAAAATACGCTACAGTGCTCCATTCCATGTGTCTCACATAATTGTTTTGCAAATTCGGAACCATGAAAGTATTGGTTCCATGACCTGATCTTCTACAAATAAGATTTGACACTAGGTCTTGAAGTTACAAATTTAGAGCTCCAGTTGCTGAGATCTCCGTTCTAAGGGCTCACGATTTCAATCCACCCTTTATAATTTGAATAGAGGGCAAAGTGTGGTTTTTGCTATGTGAAACGCAGACAGTAATAGAAACACATACCCTATCACTTGAGTTTTATGATCCCTTCGAGAATATAGGAATGAATGCACATATTTATGTTACTTGGGGAACGAAGAACAGTCATAGTATTTGAGAAGCATGCTTCCATTTCGCTGTATTCATATAGAAAAAATATTGTGTTATTATTTCAGTCTGTGCAATGTCTATGAAAGAGCATAATATATGTTCCCAATGGAGTCTTGAAATATCTAAATGGTGCTTCATTTCCCCAAGCTTTCCTAAAAAATTGAATTTTCTTCCGTTTCTCACTTACCACACTGTCACGCTTAAAAGAGAAGCACATAGACTTTCATTTTTATTTGTGTTTATATTTTCTTCTCCTGGAAAAGATTCAAAGAATAGGTGTTTTAATATTCCCTTGATATTTTAGAGCAGATTTTCTCAAACACTTGTAAAGGGAACTTACAGTAACATATATATGCTATATAGTAACATATATAGTTATATTGTACTGTATCTATAAATAGTCTATGTGTTACTATAAATAGTAACATATATCACATAAACAAATGTCACACACAACTTAAATTATGATTGCTTTGCTGTTTTAGCATTTTCTTTTTCTTCTTTCAGCAATATAAAGGATAAATTCCATGACTAAGTTTCTTGTTCTAAGTAAAAACAATATTTTGAATGTGCATTTAGAATAATGATTTTATGAATTTCCAGCAACACATTCATACAATTGTTATTTGTATTATACTATTTAGACTAAGTGAATCTTTTGAAACATCATATATAAAAGTCATTCCATGCCTAATTATAATAAAAACTGCTAATATACTTCTGGTTTCAGTTATTAGAAGATAAACATTTTCTAGGTTGACATGGGTATAGAACATTACGTCTTTCGGCATGCATATTTGATATGTAATTATTCAGATAGTCACATTATTTTAAAATAGTTTAAGACAGTAAGAATTAAGTTAAAATCTGTGAAACAACTCTGATATATTTGTTACATTTAGGAAACACAAACACTTGGGGGGAAAATGTATATACATATGTATGTCAGAAATAAAATTATTTAAGTGAAGATGCAAACGTGTATTAAAATGATGGCATATAAGTCAGACTGCTGCCTCCATCAATGCTTTGCAGAGTTCCCATCCTGCTTCCCACAGTAGTTTCATGATGTCACTTAATAGGCCTACATCGTTGACCCATCTTGCAATACTTTTTGTATATAATGTAAGGTAGGCGTTTTGTCTCCTATATCTGCGTATGAAGACCCGATTTACAAAACACGGTTTGCTGAGGAGACTTTCCTTGTGATTGATTTTAATTCAGTTTTCAAGCATTATTAGTTCACTGTGGATGTGTACATTAGTTTTTGTATTTTTGTTCTGTTCCATTAGTCTTCATGTCTATTTCAGGCCCAGTCGCTTTTCATTTTAACACCCCTGTGGTATTTTTGAATTGGGTATTGTGATTTCCAATTCTGGTTTTGTTTTTGTTGTTGAAGATTACTTTAACTAGTTGGGGTCTCTTGTGGTTCCAAATGCATAGTAACATTTTTTTTTTTTAGATCTGAGAAAAAAATTGCATCGACATTTTGATTGAATCAGATTGAATGTGTTAATTAAAGTGGCTATCATATATAGTAAATGGCAGGGATTTTATAAGTTGTTTTTGTCAGCCGTTGCAGTGATGTGTATACAAAGATATTAATATTCATGTTGATTGTATTTCCTTCAACTTTTCAAAGCTCTATTATGAGTTCCCCTAGCCTATTCATGGATTTTTCGGTTTCCCAATGTAGAAGATAATGCCATCTGCTAACATCAGTAATTTTTCTTCTTAAATTTGATATCAATCCCTTTCATTTACTTTTCTATATACTGTCCCTAAGAAATATTTTATAACAATATTGAATGGCAATGGTGAAATAGCAGTCCTCATCTGATTCTAGATTAGTGCAAAGCCTTCCAAATTCTCCTGATTGAAGATCTTGCTACCTATCAATTTGAAATATACTTCCTTGAGGCCATTGAGGAATATTCCTTTGATATTGAATTTCCGTAAGATTTATTTATTTTTATTGCAAAATTAGATGTACAGAGAGAAGGAGAGACAGAGTGGAAGATCTCCCATCTGAAGATTCATTCCCCAAGTGACCGCAACGGCTGGTGCTGTGCCAATCTGAAGCCAGGAGCCAGGAGCTCCTGCAGGTCTCCCACGCAGGTGCAGGGTCCCAAGGCTTTGGACCGTTCTCGACTGCTCTCCCAGTCCACAGGCAGGGAGCTGGATGGAGAGCAAGGCTGCCGGGATTAAGACTGGTGTCCGTATGGGATCCTGGCTCCTTAAAGGCCAAGAACTTCTGCTGCTAGGCCAGCACCATGCTGGACACAAATTTCTTTAAGATTTTTCATGAAAAGATATCATACTTGATTATGTGCTTTCTGCAACTACTGAAATAATCAAACAATTTTTATTCTTCAAAATCTAAATGTGATATTTCACCTTTACTGAATTTTATGTGTTGCATCATCCCTGCATATCAGGGTTAAACCCCACACAGTTTGGGTGAGTGATATTTCTGATGTGGTTTTGATTCGATTAGCTAGTACCTGGTTGCGTGTTTTACATCTGTGTTCATCAGGAATGTTGGTCTATACTTCGTGTGTCTTTCCTATTGTTTTGTTAGCGAGGTGACACTGGATTCAAAGAGAAATCTGGGAGGATTTCCTACCTTTCAAATCTATTCTGTGTGAGTTGTTTTTTTTTTTTTTTTCGGGTTATTTCATTTTGATTTCTCTTTAAAATGTCTCATAGCAAAGTTTTTAATCCTGTCAGGCATGAATTTCTTTTTTTTTTTAAAGTTTTTTTTTTTTTTTTTTTTTTTTTTTGGAAAAGCAGATATACAGAGAGGAGAGACAGAGAGGAAGATCTTCCGTGCCATGATTCACTTCCCAAGTGAGCGCAACAGCCGATGCTATGGCAGTCCGAAGCCTCTTCTGGGTCTCCTACGCAGGTGCAGGGTCCCAAAGCTTTGGGCCGTCCTCCACTGCTTTCCCAGGCCACAGGCAGGGAGCTGGATGGGAAGCAGGGCTGCCGGGATTAGAACCGGCGCCCATATGGGATCCGGGCGTGTAAGGCGAGGACCTTAACCACTGCGCCACTGCGCCGGGCCCATGAATTTCTTTAACTCAGTAATTTCTTTCTCATTGTTTTAATCATTCTTTTGAATTTTTTTTTCCCCCCAGGCATTTCACCTATCCATTTTCACATTCTACTGTAAAGTGGTTATATTCTTTGGGAAAGCCACTTTGTCTTCCATTTTTAAGCATATCAGATTTCTGCATTTATTTGCAGACATTTGTAGAACCACTTGTTGGTTTTCTTCTCTGCTTGCTTTTTTTCCCTTTAAAATATGCTTCTGGGGCTTGGGGGTGTGTGTGCTCCCTCAGCAGCCACTCAGAGGGGTGTGCTACGTGTTGCCAGGAAGCTCAAATCATATGTATATTTAATACATATACCACCTCAAGTCCTCTGGTTCACAGTAACACACATACATCCACAGACATACATTAATGACAGTCAGGTGGATATAAGCAGTGATGAAGAGATTAAAATCCCAAACTGGAGATTTAAAAAAATCAAAGTAAAACCAAGATGTTTAGTAGAAAAGAAAAACAGAACTTGTTATAAACTAGAAAGCATGATTAACCACCTCTATTTGAATTATTGTGTGTGCACATGCACTTGTGGGAATTTGCTATATGATGTCTGTTTCTTCAACATTGTGGAGCAAGAGGAAAAATATTCAGCACAGAAATATTAAGGTTTCCAAAATGACAAGTTCAGAGCAAAATTTAGAAAATGTGGTGTCTTTTCCTATCATACTGAAACTACAAAACATTATTCAGTGCAAACTGTTTCCATTCCTTTAATTGGACCCTTAAATATTTAAGCAGCTCCTAGCTGTAAAAATGTGCCTGTCATTCATGCCCTTGCTATCTTGTCTGTATTCTTGCTTTTTAAGTGAAATTCTTCAGTGCATAGCCCCGAATTTTGAAACAAAATCTGACCATCTGAGATTCTCACAGTTTATTTTTGTTTGTGAATTCATACAGAAATAACATGCGGACTATTTTTTTTCTAGAAGACAATGTTTCTAGTTGTGAATCTTTAGAGAAACATCACTTGCTGAGTAGCAATCCCTTTAGAAATAGAGCTCATTGCTATTCATATCAGTGGACAACCTGCTGTTGCAGACATTGGAAAAGGATTTATTCTCCTGTAAGTAGTCAATCAGGGCTGAATGTAAAAGTGGGTATCCTCCCTTAAAACTATTATTATGCTCCAAGCATTGTGTAAGTCTTATGGGAACTGTGAAGTTTAGAACAATACAGACTGTGAAACAACCTGGCATTCTACTTAACTTGGATTACTTTGCATCTAATCAACATTTGTATCAGACTGAAGCAATGGTTATCATTTCATTTGAGTATGCATGGCCTTGTTTAAAACAATTAAGCTATTTAGTGATTGATTAGAATGCTTCCTTCTCATGAAAATTTGTGTTATTTTGAAGACAGATAATTGGTTCTGTAGCTCAGCCCTAGCCAATGCGATTAATGGTTATGACTTGTTATAAAGTTGTTGCTTTGAAATCGCTAATTACCAAAAACATTTAGCTATAAGTATATGGGCATCAATTTGTGAGACAAGTGATTTCTGTTTTTTTCTAGAATCGTATTATTCTTTGTCTAGCTAACAAATTACAGCTTTGAATTCAGTTTCAGAATATACACACTTTGGAGCAAAAATGAAAATGACTGAAAGATTTAATTCAGACATGTTGACATTCATTCCTTGACCACATGAAGACTGGGATATATAGAACCATTAGCCTGCTGACCATAAGGAAAGTCCACTGTATATCAAAAGATACTTCTCAACTTCAACTTCTTCAGATCTTCTCTCCCTCTCATTTTTTTTTTTTAGTATAAGCACACAAAGCAATATTAATATCAAATGTATGAGATTTTCATCAAAATGTTGTATGTATCCATTGCCTAGATGTCTTCTCACTATTTCAATATAGGATTTAAAGAACTATATTCTCAGGTCTGGGATGATAATCTATTGGCTAAATTCCCACTTTGCATGCACCTGCATCCCATATGGGTGCTAGTTCCTCTAAGGGTGCTCTACTTCCCATCTAGCTTCCTGCTTGTGGCTGGAAAATCAGTAGAGGACGGTCCAAAGCCTTGGCCCACTGTGCCCAGAGGAGTCTCCTGGCTCCTTGCTTCCTATCCCCTTATCTCTAGCCATTTTTGCCATTTAAATGACTATAAATTGAATAAATGCCTTGCAATGACCAATGAAGAGGTTAAAAAGTACATCAGACATGATCCTGTACATAGAAGAACCAAGAAACTCAATAAAGAAGACTACTAAAGAAGAACTTATATTCGAGTTCAGTAGAGTGCCAGGGTACAAAATAAATGAACAAAAATCAACAGCCATAGTGTATACATTAGGAAAAACTACAGAGACTTGACGTGGAATCTAAGAGCATCCCTGATAGCCTCTTGACAGGAGGTCATATGCACAAAGCAGGAAGGGATCCCAGGGCAGAGCAGGAGGGGACACCAGGGCAAGGGCAGGAGAGGATGTCAGGGGGAAGCAAGAGGGGATGCCAAGGTGGGGCACGAGAGGATCCCAGGCATGGGCAGGAGGGGATGCCAGGACAGGAGGCGATGCCAAGGGGAGCAGGAGGGGATGTCAGGGCAGGGCAGGAGGGGATGCCAGGGCAGGGCAGGAGGGGATGCCAGGGGGGAGCAGGAGGGGATGCCAGGGCAGGGCAGGAGGGGATGTCAGGGCAGGGCAGGAGGGGATGTCAGGGCAGGGCAGGAGGGGACGCCAGGGCGGAGCAGGAGGGGACGCCAGGGCGGAGCAGGAGGGGATGCCAGGGCGGAGCAGGAGGGGATGCCAAGGAGGATAAGGAGGGGATCCCAGGGCAGAGCAGGAGGGTTCGCCAGGGCGCTGCAGGAGGATAAACGAAGGTATGTATTCTAGACCCAGAGAAACCCCCGGAGGCCTCCCAAGTGCTTCTATCACAGAAAGAGTGCATACTTCATCAAGGATTGTCATTATGGGCAGCAAGGACAATATCCCAACTGCCAAGGAGATCACAGAGAATTTGAGTGCCCTCATAGGCTGAGGACTTTGAGCTCAGTCATTTCCTATTGGATTTCCCACACGGGAATGGAGCAATCCAGAACCCTCCACATATGGCCTGGTGAATCAGAACATGAATGAATCAGAACAGCAGACAGGAATCCCGCGTGGTTCTCAGACATAGAAGAATTGCAAATTTCCTTCTGGACTCAGGAGAGGAGCTTTTCTGGTCCTTACTTAGTTCCAGCTCTGGCTCCCCATCCTCTCTTGCACTGACCATCAGGGTCACCCAGGAGACCCAAAATTAGCTCACATAGACAGAGAGAGACTAATATAGAAAGTTTTGAACAGATGAGAAGAAGTCAGCTGGCCTCCAAGTGCTCAGCCTGTACCTTACCGGTCAGGCTCCCGATTTGGTTTTTCCTAAACTTCATTAGGTAGGATGTAGATTTCAGTTATTCCTCACTTGCTATGTTTTTGGGAATTTCTCTGCTCACCTGTCTAAGACTGTTCAACTTTTCAATTGTTAATACATGGCTTGTTAGAGTAACAAGACTGTTTTGATTGCCCTAGAATGCATGAGATTCTATAAAGTCTTGCTTGAATACTATAAACTGCTAAGTTTAAAAAAAAAAAGCACATCAGAAATTTCTTGACACAAATGAAAATATTTTGCTTTCAATTTATTCATTTTTATTGGAAAGGCAAGTGAGATTGATGGAGAGAAGGTGAAACAGAGAGAAATATCTTTGATCCATTGGTTAACTCCTCAAACTGCCCAAATGACCAGACCTGAGTTGATCAAAAGCTAGGAGCCAGGAGCAAAGAACCAAGAGCTAGAAGCCTCCTGCTGTTCTCCATCATAAATTCAGGGTCCCAAGGCTTTGGGCCATGCCCCACTGCTTTCTAAGGCCACAAGCAGGGCGCTGGATGGGAAGTGGAGGAGCCGGGATGTGACTCTGTGACCATATTTGTTCCTGGTGCCTGGACATTAGGAAGGGCCAAGTGAGCCATTGTGCCAGCCCTCCAGTGGAAATACATCATATACTAACCTATGGGATCCAGAAAATTGTAGAAGTATAGCAGTAAGTGCATACATTTTAAAAAAAGAACTTAAATAAGCAAGGTAGTGCTACACCTCAGTGATTTTAGAAAGCAACAGCAAAAACAATCTTCAAACTGGCAGGAAGCAATGAGATTGTTAGTATCAGAACAGACACAAATGGAATTTAAAATAAAATGAATACACAATATCAACAAAGCAAAAAGGTTTTAGAGCAATATTACAATTACCTTTTGCCAAATGAGCAAAGAAAAAAAGAGGGAAAATAATTCAATAATAAATAATATTATGATGAAAAGACACACATTACAAGACATTACTATGAACAATTATATGCCAATAAATTGGAGAGTGTCAAATTGATAGATTTAAGGACATATACAACCTACCAAAATCAAATCAAACGATACAGATTATTAAGCAAAATAATATGAAATAACAAAATTGAAACAGTGATTTTAGAAGTCTTTCCACACAGAAAAGTTCAAAGCCTGATGTCTTTACTGCTAAATTCAACAGAATATTTAAAAAGAAACTATTTCCATTGTTCACCATGAGAAGCTTTCAGAGGGCACATGAAGAAAAAGAGACTGCAAAATTCGAAAAGTTATTCATGAAAACAACAGCTACTTCATTGCTAAGTGGAGAAAAGCTGAAAGCATTTTCCTTTTGCAACAAAATTAAAATTCACTTTGTCACTTTTCTTCCATTGTAGTATTGGAAGTAGCAGCATGAGGGATTCAGGAAAAAATAGCATTGTGATCGAAAGATGTCAAAATGTTCATTTTTGCTGATATCTTGATTTTGTACTTTGAACCATAAGATTTGATAAAAAAAAAAAAAAAACTGCAGGGGCTGATAAACTATGTCTCAGAAACCACAAGGTACAAAACAACAGACATAAAATACTAGTGGCCTGGTGTTGTGGCTCAGTGTGTTAGATGACGTTCCATATCAGAATGCTGTTCAAGTATTGGCGGTCCCACTTATAATCTCACTCTCTGCTAATGCATTTTGATAATTGATACCTAAATAGGAGTCTGGGATGGAGTCTCCTGTCCTAACTCTTGCCTAACTCATTCGGTTACCATTTGGAGAGCTTAGCCAATAGATTAAGGGTTGGTTTCGCCCCCTCTCTTGTTATTTGCCTTTCAAATAATGAAACAAGTTCATATTTTTTTAAAAAAATAGTGTTTTTATACAATAAAGTAATTTCACTGAGAGTGAATTCAAGAAAGAGATCCTATTCACAATAACAACAAAAATAATCAGAAATTGGGACCAGTGGAACAAAAAGCTAATCCTTCACCTTTTGGTGCTGGCTCCTGGTATGGTTGCTGATTTCTGCCCTGGTTGCATCACTTCCAATTCAGCTGGGAAAGCAGGTAGAGATGGGCCAAGCCCTTGGGACTCTGCTCCCATGTGGGGTTGGTTGCCCAAACAAGCTCCTAACTCCTAGCTTTCTGGTAGTTCAGCTCTGGCCACTGTAGGAATTTAGAGTGAATCAGCAGATGCAAGATCTCTCTCTCTGTTTCTCCTCTCTCTCTTCTCTCTTTTATTCTGTGTCACTCCTTCTCTCTTTGCAACTGTGTCTTCTAAATGAAAGGAAATACATATTTTTAAAGAAATGTTTTCAAGCAAGAAATATCTTTTTTATAAGGAAATATCAAGAAAATGGAAGATCTCTACAATGAGAATGATAAAATATTAAGGAAAGAAGCATTTCAGGACATAAATAATTGGAAATATATCTCTAAATATGAATTAGAAGAATTAATAATTTTAAAACATCCATATTCAAAAAATCTAGTTTCAACGAGATTTCTATCAAAATTCCCATGACATTCTTTACAGTATTAGAAAAAAAAATCGTACAATATAAATAAAAATGCAAATAAAAAGAATAGAGTCAAAAATAATAGTAATGAAGCCAGAGTCATGACACTATCGTATTTCAAAGCCTGCTAAAATGTCACAGGAATGAAACCAAAATGGCACTAGGCTAGAAACAACCGCATAAATCAGATGGAAAGAACAGAGATCCCACAACTTGATTCAACTGATTTTTAACTTAGATGACAAGAACATACATGGGAGAAAAGAGGGTGTTTTCAACAAGTGTTGTTGCCAAAGCTGAATATAAGTGTATACAACAATAAAATTAAATCCCTATATGGTACCACATATAAACATCAACTCAAGAGGAATGCAGACCTAAATGTAAGACCAGAAGCTGTGAAATTACCAGAAGAAAACCCAGGGAAACAGCTCCAAGACACTGGTGCACGCAATGATTTCTTAAATAAGACTCCAGTGGATCGAGCAACAAAAGCTAAACAAGACAAATTGGATTATATCAAACTAAGAAGCCCCTGTTCAGACAGGAAAATAAGCAATACAGTAAAGATACAACTAACAACAAGGGAGAAAATACCAACTAACTTTCAAAGATTAATTTCCAGAATATAACACAAGCTCAAATTCAGTTAGGTTAAGGGAAAGAACCTCAATAGATAGTTCCTAAAAGAATAAATACAAGTTGTCAGTAAATATATGAAAAACAACATGTTCAATGTCACTAGCCATCAGGGAAATGAAAAATCGTATCAGCAATGAAAGATCACTTCACTTTGTTACCAAAGAGAAATAATGAACAGTGATGATGATGTATGGAAAGCAGAACTCTCGCAGGTCCTGATAGGAATACAATTAATAAACTTGCTATGGAAAACAGTGTAATTCCTTAAACACAAAAACCAAAAAGGTAAATGGAAATGAAATGTCCATTCCATCCAGTTATCTCATTACTGAGTGTGTATTCAGATGTCACACTTGAAATGACTCAAGATGAAAGCAACCAGAAGGTATTCTGCATCAGATGACTTGATAAAGAAAATGAAATACATACATGATGTAATATCATTAAGCATTTTGGTAATGACATTCTATTATTTGTAGGAAAAAAGGACGCTATTATTTTAAATCCAAGAAGCTGGAGACAGCAAGACAAATGCTGCATGCTATCCTTCATATGTTGCAGCATAACAGTGCAACTCAACCTGAATGCAGAATTATGACTGCTACAGGCTGGGAGAGGTAGGGGGAAAATGAATGAATCTAAATAATCGACACCATATTAAAATCGGATCAAAGAAGTAAGTTTGTAGTGTTAGCACAGTAGGGAGAATATAGTAAAAAGTAATCTGGTTTATGTTGTATACATTAACAAAACAATCCTCGAGTCTCCAATCATAGCAAAATGTCAAAAAAAGGGAAATGTTGATTGCTCTTTCTGTCAGGACACATTCTCACTTGTATTGACATATCACTATAGCGCAGGTCATAAAAATGTACAATTAATACTCATAATAAATACAAGTTCATTAGATATGTAATTTTAATCAAGTCAATATTCAAATTAGCTGTAAGTATTTCTTTGTTAGGGTTTAATTAGAATGAGTTAATAGCTGATGTCTTATATTTTGAAAACATTCAATTGCCTTCTTAGTAAAATGATTGACCAAAAACAAAGTATCTCCTACTTATGATATAAAAAATTAGCAAAAATACATCCTGTCTATCTGTCATCTCTCGATATCTATCACTATCAAAGAAACAAGAAATGAGTAATTGCCTCAGGAGTTTACCTACAAAAATAAAGAAATAGAGTTTGGATGTCCGCATATATGAATGATAGCCCTTCATGATTCTGAAATGTGCTTTATTTAATATTTCCACGTGGCTCAAGGCCAGCTCTGCCCGCAATGCATGTTCCTGGTCTCCCCTCCACTTCCCCATCACTTCCTCTAATATATCTTGAAGTTTTCCCTTTTAAGAAAAAGATTAGTACAGCATACCAAATCCATCAATAATATACCAGAGAAAGCCAATGATCATAGATCATGAGAAAATGTCCCGGAGAATTCAACTACATTCAAACAGTACAAACACTGGTATTGAAGGACATAACAAACTATATAGACGGCATCATGAAAACATAAGGAATGGGCAAGAAAACATACAATTGGTATAGTAAAGGTTTTTAAATGGAAATTGCTAAAAGAAGATTATTTTATCAGAATTGGACATTTTATAAGACAGATAAGTTTTAAAGAATTAAATAATGGATAAAATAATAATATAAGACAAAAAAAGAATAAAAGAAAGAAAACAAGGTCACAGCTAAAAGGAGAAACAAAATGAAGGCCCTTCACATACAACGAAACAGTCTAAAGATAATTACAACGTCAAGAGAATAAGGTACTAGTGAAAAGTGAGTATCTACTGGAATGCAGTTATACCAGTAGTATGAGAGGAATAAAAACAGGAAAATCTCGGTAGCAGATGAATCTATATGGAGGGCAAGAAAAGGCAATACAGTTACAGGAGAACTGATAAAATTGTAAGTCTTTATTGAGTATCACATATTGGTCTAATTTTCAGATGTCCTTTGTATGTGCTATCTTATTTCATTCACAAAGTGTCTCTATCACACTATATTATTTCCTTCATGTTATTTTTTTAAATGGCAGTAAAGTATACATTAATTACTCAGAGACATGTAAATCTCGGATTCTGGAGCATGTTTCAAACCCAGTCAATTCGATTTCCAGACTGCTTCGTCTTCTATGCATATCAACCATGGTATGAGAACATTTAAAATTATAACAATGTCTTAATGTATGCTAAGTAGATGAACTACTGAGAGTGTAACATTAAAGCCACCTAATGCAGACAAATTCAACAAGCCACAGTGGTGTTAGGCAATTCATTTCAAAGATAGGGGAGACCTTTTGAGGACTTTAGTGTGAACTGAGTCTACCACAGTGAATAGGACCAACATCGTTTGGAAACACGATTCAACCTGCTGAAAACTTAGTGAATTTAATTGTGAAAGCAAGAATGAAAACTCAGTGATAGTACAAGGAATTTACCACAAAGACAAAGATAACAACCAAACTCCAAAAAAAGGGTCGAGCCACTTTTAAAGCAAAACAATCTATTTCTATCTTAAAAAGACAGCAAACAAGCACCAACATCTGGTCTAGGCTCGATGACATCACTTAAGGTGCTTGTGTTTCCTGTTGACAAATCTGGGTTGGCATGGCGTCTCTGACTTCTGATGATATTGTGCTCCCATGTACACCGTGGGACGTCACACGTGATGCTGAAGCAGCTTTACCTGCCACCCATGTGGGAGACATGTCCTGAGTTCATGATTCCTGACTTCATTCTGCTTCTGTTCCAGTCCCTTTGGTTACTTGAGAAGAGAGCTGAAAGGTTTGAATGCTCTCTCTCCTCTTTGTCTTGAATCAAACACCCAAATAATAAATTTTTCAAATAAAAATTAAACAAACATAATTTTGAAGCAGTGCATGTGGTATTCTCTAATGCAAATTTTAATTCTAGAAAAATATGAGATCAAAATAGTGCCACCTAATTGTTAGTTTAGTGCATTTACTAGTTTTTGTATTTTACAGCATTTCTGCATGTCATTCTTGCCAATTTGACTACAAACCTTAGAGTATAAAGAGAAAGCAATATTCTTTATACCATAATTGGATAATTTTGCATAGTTATATATTTAACAAATGTCTAATGAAGATACCTTTGCTCAATTTTTCCAGTCCAGTTTAAATATTTCATGTAGCGAAGCATCTAGTTTTTATTATGCCATAAGTGTATATGAGAGTGAACAACCAATTCCCTTTGAATTTTCCAAAAATTTACTGTTATTACCAGAAGCAATTAAGTAAAGTGGTTTTTGTTGGTTTTCTGCATTATCAAAACTCCTGTAATGTCCATATTATTGTTCCTGCTTATGGGTTTGTCTAAAGTTAATTGCGTCAAGTAATGTATTCTTGTAATACTTTTCCAAATTCTTTTCAAGAATGGCTGCAAGTTGTACAGTCCAGCAATTGAGTGGTAACATAAATAATTAAAAAAAAAACACTGGTATAGATTGTATATAGTTTCTATTCAGTCACATAACCATGAGTTTTGAAATTGGGTCATTACTCTGCTTCTCTTGCCAAAAGTTAAAAATACTAAAGAAGGGGACATTACCAAAAACTAGTCAAATTCCAATTTATTAAAAGCTAGGAGCAAAAAAGAAAAAAAAAATGTGTTAGCACAGCATTAGACAGTATTGTAATGCTAGAGACAGTCAGGTAAGACTTGAGTATCAATCCTTGCCCAACAGAGCTGGAGAATTTAGTTTAGAGACGTTTTGTTTTTTTCTTTCAACATTTTGCTTCAAGAGGAGCAACTTGAAAAGAAGAAAGGAGGGAAGCAACTAGGATATGGAGAACGAACAGAAACAAGCTACACTACTAGAGGTCATAAGTGGATATCCCATACTCTGAAAAGCAAGTGAGATTGTCAATGTGATAGGAAAAAAGAAAAAAAAAAAAAACGCTTAGAAACAGAGCAGCACAGATGCAGGTTGCTTTAAGATCTGTTCAATTTGTTTGGAAAGGCAGGTAAGATTTAGAGAGAGAAGACAGGGAAAGATCTTCTGTCCACTGGTTGCCTCCCCAAATGTCTCTAGCAGCTGGAGTTTGCTGCTCTAAAGGCAGGAGTCAGGAGCTTTGTCTGGGTTGTCCATGTGCGTGAAGGGTCTCGAGGCATTCAGCCATCTCTATCGCTTTCTCAAGCCAAAAGCAGGGGGCATGGGGAGAGGAGTAACAGGGACATGAGCTAGCATCCATAGGAGATCCTTGTGCCTCCAACATGAGGATTTTGTCATTGAGCCATCGCACTGAGTCCTGGAGATTGAATATTATAGCTAAATTTATAGTACAGACACAAGTTCATCAAAGGTACATCATCAAAAATCTGTATATGGATTTTAAAATCGTTGGATAAGGATAAGCATCTCTATTAATACCTTTTTTCAAATTTCAAAGTATGCTTGCATAATAGTTTCCTGGAAGCTTATTAAAATGTATTCGTTCTAAACGATTAGTTAAAATAAATTTAAAAATTTGTTCAGAAACATTTGTCATGTTTTTATTGAATGTATTCAAATGCTTCAAAATCAATGATGTAACATTTTAAGTGTGAATATATCTTATCTAAATTTCTTAAAAAATTTTTTAGAATATTAAACAAGCTATATTTAGGTCCTTTTTCTAAAAATAATGCAATGTAATAATTAATCCTATGTGTTTAAAAGTTAGTTCCTAAACTTACTAAATGATATAATAAGGAACATAAACATAACTGAACAGAGCATTAAGCTTAGATGTTGTGACACCTATGTGCCACAGCAACATGCATAAACTTACTTCTTGGCTGAGCTCCTGATTAGCTTCTTGCCATTGCAGGCACTCTGAGGCAGCTTGGACCCAAGCATTAACAGGTCTGCAGCCTACCTGAGAGATTTGGATTTTCCACCAGCCCATGTTCATCATTAGCCATTGCTGACATTTGAGCCGTAAGTCAGAGGTGAGTACTCGTTGTTGTATGTCTCTTCCTCACTACCTAGCAATAAGTAGAAACAAATCCCAAAACCTGAACCATTTAACGTCAATTGGACACTCATGGAGTAGCCACTTACTACTCGCAAACGGCTACTCAGACGAGAAAAATAAAGAAATCAAATTATACAGAGAAGTATGTGCTTTATGCCAGCACGCATCATCTAAGTACATACCTTATTTTACATGTGAAAAATAGAATCTGAGAGACTCAGCAATTCATCTAAAAAACATGTGGAAAACTGATACAACTTGAAAAGAATTAATAAAAAATTGAAAGAAAACATAAAAAAGTAAAAATAAAGAAAGAATGATAAAGGCCTAAACTTAGAAGAAATAGGCCAAAAATAATCTCAAATCTAGAAATTGCTTGATCGTTTCTCAGTCTTTTGGCTAAGATAGAGTGTAGAAATTACTTGAAACATAAAGCATAGAGGATATATTACATTTTAGTTGAGAAGAACATTTAAAGCAAATATATTAGATCCATGACAAAGTGATATTGTTAAATTAGGCAGTACATACACATCGCAAACAATGACTGTGCACATATACTCCCAAGAATGAATGTTATAATGAGATTAGAGTACAAGGAATCAAAAAAGCACTGCAGTGTGCATCTCTTCTCCTGAATAAGAGAAGAACCCCCCAATGAAACTGCCAAACATACCTCGATAGAATGAAACTTGATTTTCTGCCATTGTTATACACACAATCATGGCACATGTAAATAGCAGAATGTTGGAACTCTGCCTGCAGCTGTAAGACTATATTATTTTAAAATACAGGGGAAATTCAGGAAATGAATGAGGTGATGGAGATAAGTTAGGGGTGGTAAGAAGCCCTACAACTACAAAATTGTATGATTAAAGCAAAGCAAATAAATAAAGTAAAAAAAAAAAAAAACTTGTCCACTGTCCTGGCACATATATTGTCTCTAGTAATTAATCTTCTGTCATCCTCATCTTTTTTCCTTGGGACCTATTGTGTCTTTTTCCTAAGGTTGTTTTCAAAATTTTTCCTAGTTCTTACACATTTTCCATTAATAACTAGGATAAGTTTTCAGACTCCACTAATTATTTTTTTTTTTAATTTTCCTGGGGAGGGGAGTGGAGAAAGGAAAGAAGGAAAGAAGGAAGGAAGAGAGGAAGGAAGGAAGGAAGGAAGGAAGGAAGGAAGGAAGGAAGGAAGGAAGGAAGGAAGGAAGGAAGGAAGGAAGGAAGGGAGGAAAGAAGGAAGGACAGAGGTGCATCCAACCTGAGCCTCACCACAAAAAGTACAGCCAAGACATCTCTGCCAAGCAGCCAAATTTATTGAAGAGGCAGATAGACAGACCCCAACTCTGGGGTCAGCTCTCCTTTCCTTCAGAGAGTGACCGAGGGTGATGGTACAACTCGCAGCCATGCTTGAAAAGATTTTCCCTCTGCTGGGTCACTCCACAGATGGCTACGATGGCTGGAGCTGAGCCCATCCGAGGCCAGCAGCCAAGAGCTTCTCTTGGGTCTCCCATGCAGAGTCTCAAGGCTTTGGGCCATCATTCACTCCTTTCCCAGACGCAAACAGGGAGCTGGATGCGAAGTAGAGCGGCGAAGGCACAAACACTGTGGATCTCGGCTCTTGCAAAGTGAGGATTTAGCCTCTGAGCCATCGCACCGGGCCCTACACATTTTATTTGTGTCCTCTTGAGCATAACACACATACAAAAAATATAAATAATACAATTTGCCACATTTACCCATACATAACTCAAACATGCACATCTATGAGAGAAAATCTTTTTCTCTCTCTTTTCTCTGTAGATCTGATCTGCCTTCCCAACAAAAATAAATACATCTTTTTAAAAAAGGAATAAATGTGTATCTTCAAATGCGTATGATTATTAATATTTCTCTATGTACTAGAACTTTCATAGCATTATTTCCAAAAGCATCCATAAATCTTTGATTTAAGCTTCTTCTCATTAGACATTGTAGTCAGCGATATCTGTTAAGTAGATGTTTGGCACAGACAAAATATTGTGTTAAGATTTTCTCATGTTCAAGTTGCCTTTTTGAGATATATTATTTTAATTTTCCAGTTGTTTTTAAAAGGTATTTTTGTGAAAAGACAATTTCTCTGTGTTATTTAGCTTATCCTAGAATTAAAGGATATATTAAAATGGAAATATTAAACATTCCCAAAATATTTTTTAAAATATTTACAAAATATTATAGTGGAAAGGAAACATGAAAATGCAATAAGTTTTTCACTTTACTAAGCACGCTGTTTCAGAGCACCAACGATTGTGTTCATTTGGGGCATGGAGTTCCGAACAGAAGATATTCACGTCTCATTCATTTGCCCTCTCTGTCATTCTGCCTTCAAAACAAATAAAATAAATCTCAAAACAATAAGAACAAATCATTATTGAAAATGAGAAATGTAAAGTGACTCATGCATGCTGAACTATTTCTTCTTATATTCAGATTTTTATAAAGAATGGATTTTGCATAATAAGTAAATTGAAATAAACATAGATTAATTGTACAATTACTAAAATGTAAAATCTTAATGGTACAACTAAACCTATATACACATATGAGGACACTTGAAACTATTCATAGGGGTGCCAGTTCTGGGTGCAGTGCCAGTATGACATATGGGTGCTATTTTCAGTCCCAGCTGTTCTTCTTCCAATTCAACTGTCCAGTAATGCACTTCTGAGATCAGCAGATGTTGGCACACATTCTTGAGACTCTGCCACCCACATCCGAGGCCTACAAGGAGCTCTTGGTTCCTAGCCTGTCTCAGTTTGGTTTGCAGCCATTTATGAAGCTAATTAGCAATGCATGGGGGAATCTCTCTTCTCTTTCTCTCTCTGTCTTTCCTTCTCTCTCTATAACTCTATCTTCCATATAAATACATAAATATTTAAATATACATAAATCTTAAAATACATCTTATGAAAAATTATGGTTTGGTTTTCATGTGTTTTTGTACCAATAAAACTCATCTGTTACTTCAATTTTCTATTAATCCTTTGAAGTCCCATCTTATAAATAGCTGCTTTTATGTATATTTGTTACATTTTACAACCTAAAATTGTAGAACTTGATTTAAATATAACAAACCTGGAATATTACAAACAGATATACTTACACTTTTTATCACAGTTTAGGAACTATTAATTTCAATGTCATCTTTTTTTCATTTTTTAAATGATATTTTTAGCAATATTTACGTAGTTAATTAGGGTAAAAAGATTCAAGGGCTATAGGAAAGTGGATAGTACTATTATTTCTATATTGTTTCTTTCATGTATCTGAGATAAAGGGGATATTGAGGGGGAAGCCCCACTCAGTTTCCCACCCACCCCAGGTACCGGATGTAGTGCATACTCTGAGATATTTGCTCAAGTGGTTTTAATAGTTCACCAGTTATGAATCGCTGCCAATCTTGCCACTCCAAGCACAATGAGGTCGTTGAATCCACTGATTGACATAGTCCATCACAGAGTCTCCATGTGCCCAGTATCAATGTCATCATAAAGTTTCAGATACTTCCATCAATTTTACAACAAAATTGATCACATGGTATTTAGTATTTCATTAATTTCCTTTTACATTGAAAAAAAAACACTATGTTTGTTGGAAACGCAGGTTTAGAGAGAGAAGGGAAGACATAGAAAGAAGCTTTTCCATCTACTGATTTATTCCCTAAATGTCTACAATGGTTAAAACAGAGGTAATCCCAAACCAGGATCCAGGTGCCTCTTTCAGGTCTCCAACATTGGTACAGGGTCCCAAGGTCTTGGGCCATCATCTGTTGGTTTCCCAGGCCATATGAAAGAGATGGATGGGAGGTACAGGAGCCAGGACATGAATCAGCACCTGTGGCATGTTGGTGCTACAGGCTGGAGAGTTAGCCTGTTGAGCCATGGCACAAGAAGCCTCTACTTTTAACATTCTGAAAAATAGGTATAATGTGGATTTGTTTTAAAGGAAAACTGATGGAGAGATCAACAAACAGAGAGAAAGATTTTTCACTTACTGGGTCACTCCCCAAATGACCACAACAGCCAGAGGTGAACCAATCTGATACAAGCAGATGGGAGCTCCTTCCAGTCTCTCGGAAGGGTACAGGCTGCCAAGATTTTGAGCCATCCTTCGATGCTTTCCCAGTCCATAAGCAGAAAGCTGGGTGGGAAGTGGGGCAACCGGGTCATGAACTAGTGGCCATATGGGATCTCGGCGTTTTCAAGGTAAGGAGTTGGCCACTGAACCATCACACTGGGCCCATGTTTGGATTTGTAACCTTTGCTAAACACATTTATAAATGATTCATACTACTTTGTGTCTTCCATATTAATATGTGTGCTTTATGAAATGTATTTGTCATGAAGTTCACATTATGTTATATTAATATACCCATTTGTGGTCTCAAAAAGTGTAGTAAGCATGAGTGTTTGAGTACTTAATGTTTACATATGAATGGAAAAAATAAAATAAAGCAAAGTTGATGAGGTAATCTATAATTCAAGCTGTGGAATAATATTGTATATGAAATTCTTTTTAAAGATTTATTTGCTTTTATTTGAAAGGAAGTCATAGAAAAAAGGTTAGAGAGAGCATGAGAGAGGGAAAGAAAAATGGAGATAATCTCTTACCTGCTGATTCAGTGCCGAGAACCGTCAGTTCTGGGCTTGGCCAAAACCCAGAGCCAGAAAATCCTTCAGAGTCTCTCTTGTGGATGCTGGGAGCCCAGGCACTTAGGGGAGCATCAGTTGCCTTCTCAGGCACATTAAGCTCTTTAAAACCCTAAGCCTTTAAGGGATTTTCTGGTGCCACAGACTCTCTTGATTCAAAAGCAGTGGGCTTAAGTTTCTTGCCATTTCTGCTTCTAGAAATGAATATGTCATTGGGGAAAAGAAATAAAAAAAATGCCTGATTAGTACTGATAATTACTTAAGTAATCAGAAAATCTTAAAATGCTTATCAAATAGCTGTAAATGTTGAATGACTGGAATAAAATAAAAGGTAAGTCTTATCTTTATGTGCCTTAAAAACTACCTAGAATGGAAAGATATTGGAAGTGACTTATGATATTCCTTAATAATTTTATAAATTGCTATAAAACTTAAATCATTTTCATTTCATGGTTATATATTAGACAGTGGCTTTCGTTATACAATTTCATTGAAAAAAAGACCCAAATAATAGCATAGTAATGTACTTCTGTTCAGTTTTCAGAATGAGACCAATTTCTAATGCCTTTAAAGGCATTTATTTCGGCAGTAATTGTCAAATATCTGGGGTGCTCCTCATTAGAGTTTGTCTGTTTGTTCTGCAATGCATTCTGATGAGAAGGGCGGAAAATCCCACCGCAAATAGTCAGGCTCTACTTACTGGGGGAGCGGTATTACAGGTGGATTATGTTATCTTCATGCTTTGAAACATAGAGGAACATTCTTATTTTACAGCCAATGACCCTTCAATTGAAGACGTGGAATTTCCCCCCATTTGTGCTTACCTTTCATTGTCAGGAACCTTAAATCTGGGTGTTTTGTGACATGCTAAGCCGTCTGTTGTGGTGCCATGCCCCATTTGGCGTAGCAGTTCAATTCTGACTACTCTGCTTTGGAGCTAGCTCCCTGCTAACACATCCCGAGGACCAGCAGTCTGTGGGTCACGTGCTTACACTCCTGCCACACATGTCAGAAATTCAGAGTTCCTGGATCCTGCTTTCTGCCTGGCTGAAAACCAATTTTTGTTTGTTTTTACTCTGTTTTTTTTTTTTTTTTTAAGATTTAATTATTTGAGAGCGTCACAGAGAGCAAGGAAGGAGGGAGAGAGTGAGAGCAAAAGTATCTTCCATGTGCTGGTTCCTGAAATGGCCACGTTAAGGAGGAACCGTAAGCATTTTTCATTTCTGCATGGATGCGTGGGCCCAAGCATTGGGCTGTGCTCTGCTACTTTCCCAAACACATTTGCTAGGGAGCTTGATCAGAAGTGACTGTTCCACTCGCAGAACTCGGGTGGTTGTTGGTGACGGCTTAAACGGCTATGCCTGTCAGGATCCTGCAGCACCAGTGTTTTCAGTCGTACCAGCATCTGGAGGCACCATCCCTCCCCTCTGTTCCTCGGCTTCTCTTCTCCTTCCTCTTTCCCATCTCTCATTTCGCATAACTCTGCCTTTGAAATAAATAAATCTTTAAAAGCATCATAAAATTAAATTAGAACTTCATTTCTACCAACTATATAAAATAATCTCTATTTTTATGCATGGTTTATATACTGTCAGCCCATCCTACTTTCTAATACCTCCTCTTTTTGCTTCATTTTATATTAATTAACTAATAAATGTCATACTTACTGAATACACTCTGTAGTGTCAAGCACTATTTTATGGTTAAATATAATGTGTTTTTTAGAGCATGTCTTAATGTCTTATATGGAACGTATAAATCTGTACATAAAGGACCATTTAATCCTTGATTATTGGTTGTTGAGTAAATAAAAATGAGATTGAGTGTTATTATCTTTAGTTTGTATTTGATAAAATGAATTTCAAGAAAGTTCTTACTAAAGATACACAAGTGTTAAGGCAATGAATGCCTAAACAAAGATTTCATAAAATGTGTAATTTAAGATGTATTCCTCTAAATCCATTTTATAAGAAGAATTAAAATGAATAAATTAGTGCAAGAAAATCACATCAATTGACAGAACAATATGGTTTGAAGACCTAATTCACAAAACATATGCTAATATTTTAGGAAGATGCACATGGATTTTCTTTGGTTGGCTGTTGTTGTAAAAATGTATATGTTTATTTGAAAGGTGAGAGAGCGCGAGTGTCTCCATCCTATGGTCTAATTCCCAAATCGTTGCTATTGTCAGGGCTCTGCCAGCATATCCAAGGACTTTATCTAGACCCCATCTGCCAGCTCAAAGTCTCAAGCTTTTGGGCTGTTTCCAGACACCCTCAGAGACGCATCAGCAAGACAGCCAGCCAAGAAGCACCTAAGCAGGAACTCTAATGGGTGTAGGCAGCAGCTTTCCCCAACAACCACAGCACCGACCACAGTAGGCAATCTAAAGTTATAAATGGGTTATGCATTTGAGGTTGCCAAGTTGTGAGGTCATAACGTTATAGACTTTCCAGTAATTAGCTTGAAAGATTTGTAATATCAGATATAGTACTTCGCATGATACATTGTAAGCTTTTTTCTTTTTCATAAAGAATGGTGTATTTCAACTTTGTTCATGTATGTGTGAGTCACAAAATTGAGGTATTGGAAGCTATTCCCTTGTTACTTTTGAAAATTTTTTCTATCTGTGCTTTATCATTTCTTTAGAGTATACTATTTTATTTCATTTTTTTATCCTTTCTATATCTACGAAAATGGCATATTGCCAACCAAAAACGAAGGACACATTTCCCAAAATTTATTTTGATGTGTTCAGGTCTCACTGGTTGAACTGACAGCTCAACAGGCATGGGCAGAGTTTTGTACTTGACACTTGAATCTGACCTCTAGCATTTTCTGAGGCTTTTGGGCGTGAGACAGACCTCTGTTGTAACGACTGGCTGTGTTCCATTACCACTGTGCTCCACGGAACAAGTCAAGATTTTTTGCAGTGCTTTGGTGCAAGTGTGATTTTTACTGTGCATTTTGAACATAAGTTGCTTGTGTTTGCTAGAAGTTTTTCAGTGATGAATTGTGGATATCTTCTACGAGCAAGCCTCCTAATTTTACATGATTATATTGAAAGTTACAGATTTTCATCATACTGTTTCTCTGCTATGTTCCTGAGGAATTCCCTAAAATACTAGAATTTGTGTTTGTAATCTAGAGACCATTATAAATGTCAGCATTTGAGGTTAAAAAAAGTAAAGATTAAATATTCTATGCAAACAAAAAAAAATTATACCAATGTTCCACTGCAGACAAGTCATTCACCCTCACACATCTTGGGATTAATCAAAATGGAAAGTTCAAGGTCATGATCAATGTATTCACTTGTTTGAATGACAACGTAAGACTCTCCTGGAAAGCAATTTAAGTCTTCAATAATGCAATTTTATTTTCCTTAGAGCTATAATCCCAGTACTTTTTGACCACAGAGGGTCTTAATCATGTGGAATCAATAAGCACATATTCAAAGACATTTATGAGGATTTCAAACACAGCAAGTCTTTGTCAAGAGCAGAGGACTTTCTCACAACATATTTTGCTTTTAATCTCTCAAGTTAATATGTGCCAATGGTTATTTCACATAAGAGATTTTTAAAGCAAGCTGTAAGCCTGAGGGGTTTAAATTTGGGATAACAGTAAATATCAATAATGTAAATTTCACAGTACAATGTTTGCTGCAACTGTGTAGTTAAAAGTGAAACACAATCTTCTTTCTTAAAACAAGATTATGAGCTCATTCATGAAAGATCATGGAACCAAAATACATCAGGTACCTAAATGCCGGTAAGATAATTTAGAAGTCATATTTTATTTAACCAGTGTTTGAATTCCTACATATACTGAATATACATTATGAGATATTCACACCATGGAAATTTCTTAAAAATATTCTGTATGCTTTCTAATTGCTTTCTAGCCTGTTTATGATAGTAACTACACCTGTATAGATACTCAGGGTGTTTTTTCATCAAACTCAGAGAACAACACACTCATTTGAAGATAGTGAACTTAAAATAGTGAAATTCAAATTTCATAGTACTTCACAGATTTTTTGTTTTCAGAAAGAATATGGTAGATTTCAAAGTTCTACTTTTCAGACAGACCTGATTTTAGAAATTTGTGTTTCATTTTGCGGTCATGCAGATTTTGTACAAAGCTAATTGATGGTTTTGAATTTCAAATTTTCTTCAGTAAAATTAACATTAGAGAAAAATATATATTTAGTATTAGCACAGTTTCTGGATCACAGATTTTTTTTTATTCCCCATAAATGTTTAAGTGGAGTTGTGTATGTCTGTAAGGAAAGTAGAGGTGCGGGCAATGCATTTTAGATGAAGTTCCTGAAAATAAATCTTAAGGAACTTTTCTTGGAGCTTGTACAGATAGAATTTTACATTATCCAGGAAATTCACTCTCTTGGGAATAACTTTTGGATAACTTCCTAATGTTATGAGAAAAAGATACAGAATTTATTGAACTGTTACCATGTAGTGATACTGGACTTAAAACTGAAAGAACAAGCTGAGAAGTGAAGTTTGTAATAATATGGGGAAAATAGTGGGGGTAGAGAATGGAAAGGAGGAACAGGAGGTAAATGGCAGAAGTCCTATACTTAGAAAAATAGGTATAGAAATAACATACAAATAATTATAAATAATTATAAAAGTTTGTAAAAGGGCTGATAAATTTAGAAATCACTACTAATTTCCCATAGTGTGATGGGTGAAATATTGATAATTATTATGTTAACAATTGTATAGAAATATAGTTTTCATAAATTAAATCATGTGTTAAATATGCTACTTGATTAGTTTTACCACATTCATTCATCCAATCTCTTCTTCCTTCACTATCCACAGCTAACCATCCCTTTATTTCCTTTATCATTGATTAATTTGTCTTTTTCTAGAATTTTACATAAAATGAATTACACAGTAAGTACTTCTGCTTGGATTGAGGGGTACAATTTCTTACACAAAAATAAAGGTACTGAAATATATTTATATTGTTTTATAAATCATAAATTATTTTTATTTTTGTTCATTTGTTCTTTTATATATTTGAGCTTTTTGGGGGCCATATTCATCTTTGCTCTTCGAAATGATAAGAGTAGAATTACTGGAAAATATTTTCGAAGAAAATGAGAGATCTTAAAATATAGAACATGCTCATTATGTGAAAGCTATATTATGGATTTCTGGTTTTTGCACCAAAATAAAGTTGGCTTTTATTCCATCTTGAATGAACTATTTAATTTTTCTTCATTTTAATGTTATAAATCATTGTATCATGTTCCAATTCTCACCAACAATGTAATAGAGTTCCAGTTCCTCCACATTTTTACCAACTATCAATCAGAGAAGGTTTTAAAATTTAGCCATTTTAGTAAGATTACACTGACATTTTTTAACAGTAGTTTTATTTCTCTTCCCTTAAACCATACAACTACAAACGGCCTTCTGATGGCTCGTTTGCCATCTTTGTATTTTGTTTTGTGAATCATTTCTTCATTTCATATCTTTTTTTGTTTTTAAATTCTGTTGATTCTTTGTTATTGACGTTTGAGATGTTTAAATATATTCAGGATATAAGTTCTATATCAAATAAATGGCTTGAAAATACTCTGTGGCTTTTATTTCCACGATCTTAGTGTCTTTTGTATATCACAAATGATATTTTGCAATTTGTGTTTGTAGCAGTGAATTCCTTCTTGAAACAAATAAAAAGACAATTAAATCTAAAAAGAATATCAAGCTGTGCACATACACAATATAAGAATCACTTCTAACAAGCCATAAACAATGTGATGATGGATGAGAATGAAAAATTGACCAAAACTTAAAGGAATATACTGATGAATTACTTTCTAATTTGAACTTGAAAATGGAACAGATTGACAGAAATTTGAAGCTGTTACCCAATGTTATGTACAAATAACTTCTCCCACTTTTGTGTTCTAAAATTCATATCATCTCAGATTTGGTAAATTTGTGTTGGAGTTATTGTGCAAATATGTTATTAAAACTTTCTCTAATGATGGTAGTGGATATCAACAGCACCAATGATGTGTCTGAGCTACTCCCGGGTGCTGAAACCAAAGTCATTCAATGAATTTACTTTTCTTTCGAAATTCTCATTCCTTCCTCTAAAACATAAGTCTAAAAGGGTTTATTAGGGCTCCTGTGCTGACCACTGCATGAAATAGTTCCTAGACAGTCAGGGTGGAGGACACTTGAAGCATCTCGTTTCCTCAAAACAAGCATCAGATTATCTCAATTGTTCCTCACTCAGGTGTTCTGGGGCGTAATATTCCGATGCAGTTGTTCATGATTTATATTGTGACTTTTTACACTGCCCTTTAAAAAATATAGGTTTCTTAGCAATGGAATTAAATATTTCCTTTTCATTCTCTAAGTAAAGGTTCTTTAGTAAAGGACAGAAACTACTTTGTTGAGTAACACCATTTTTAACCTACAAAAGATCTCATACAAGCATAAAATATTGACTGATTTGGGATGGGTAAATAATATGACATGTGTAAAAAAAAATTGAAACTGTTCTTAAAGGAAGGGGCAGCCTAACTCTGAACTAGACAGTAAAGCCTTCATTCTGCAGTTTCTAATATTTAATAGTGGCTATCAGGGATGGTGGCTAGAGAAATAAAAGAACATTTTTTTTTTTTGCAAATATATATGTTTGATGGAGGCTGATTGTAGATAAAAATACTCAGTGAAGTAATGAAGTTTCCTTTCTTTTTACCTCCCCTGCTTAATTTTGCTTTCAATTACCTATCAAGGATATGTCCTTCATGTCACTGAAAAAAAGAAAGCAGAAAAAAAGGATTTTAAAAAAGTCATGAGCAGCAATAACAGACTTACTCCATGATAGGCAGGAAGGAATTGGTCAAAGTTATCTAACAGCAGCTGAAATGAGAGATGGGAATTAATCGTTGCCATGATTACCAAAAGAACCATGGCTTAGAATTGAAAATCTCTCTCATAACCTATGGGACTGTACCATAAAATTTAAAAATAATCCTAATAATAATTAAAAAAGAGTTGAAAGTCTGGCACACAATTTTTTTTTTTCCCTCACAGTATGTCATTTAGCTTGCCATTTGTTTCACACATTTATGTTTTCCTAAGGTGGAGATATTGTTAATAGCTACAATTAGAAAACCAGGTTGGTCTTCATAGATCTGTTCTTTCTACTTCAATGATCTGCCGTAATTTCATCCACTAAAAGTGACACGGCAAGGTTTGCCCACATCTGCAACAATATAAACTGTTAAATCTGAGTCAAGTAATATGAATTTCTCTTTCTTGAAAGAGGTAAGGACAGAGGAAGAGGAAAAAGAGCTTCCACTATTAGTTCACTTCCCAAGGCCCCTAAATAGCCAAGCCTAGACCAGGCTGAAGCCCAGAGCCAAGGATACACTTGTTCTCCCAAGTGCTTTGGTCATCATCTGGAGTCTTTCAATGACTGCAAAAAGCTGGTGGTGTCGTTGGGGCTGGATCCCAGACAGGCCAAAACGCCATGCAACTGTTTCAAGCAAGGTTTAACCCGATGGGCCACCATATCTTTCTGTGGCAGCTTTTGCTTTTTAGCAAAAACAAACGAGAATTTTAAAAGATGAGATTTTTTTCTCATACTGTTAAAATTACCTGAAAAACTACAAAATCTATTCTTTATGAGAATCTGAATATAAGAAACAATAACAGTCTAGGATTAATTCAGGATTAATTCATGCTTTTAATTCGCCCTAGTGATTTCTTTTCATTGTTTTGAGATGTATTTTATTTATTTGGAAGGCCGAATGACAGAGAGAGAAACTGAGTGAGACATGAATGCCTTCCATTCGGGACTTCGCACCCCAAATGAACACAATGGCTGGAGCTCTGAAAGGGTGTGGAAATCCCACTGGCTTTTCCACCTTATAGCTGGGGATCTAAACACTGAAGCCACCCATCTGCTACCTTCCCAAATGTATTAACAGGGAGCCGGATCAGAAAAGGAAATCCGGGACTCCCACCTGTATTCTGCTATGCTTGTTTGTATTGCAGGTAGTAGCTTGATGTTATACCATGACAGCCCTTGTGATGCGACCTCGAGTCTCTTCTTCTGACTAAGTCTGTTTACTTTTAACATTTATACTAGTTTGAATTTTAATGTTACAAATATATTATTTTTAATATTCTTAATGATTTGGTGCTGTAAGGCAAAAAGATTTCATGTTGTGTCAAAGAGAATATTGAGACTCGAGCGCATTTCACATGTAAATCCATGTGTTATATAATTCAGATTACAGATTTTGAAAACCTGCTTTTGCTGAAGAATCAAACTTGAGATTTGAATTTAATTTAGAAGTGAAATATACAGGAAGATTAGCAGGAAACCTGCTAATCTATTACTTGTTCAAAGCTTCTTTTTTTTTTCTGTAAAATCAACCCATACATCTAAATTATTGCTAAATTTCTTTGACACTGAAATGCAACACTACTAACGGACACCAACTCCAAAAGATATAATGCAAATAAGACATAGTACTACCATAGATGTTCATTATTTATTTTATTATAAGTTAAATACCATAGGTTTTGAACCTTTTGCTCAGCCTACAGTAACAAGTTCACATTTCAAAAGGAAATTCAACCAAAACGAATCAAAGGATCTAAACTGCAAGCTAGGTATCTGAGCGCAGGCTTCACTCATTCCTCCTTCCTGTAGAGCAATCTGAAGTCAGAGCAGCGCTAACAAACATGGCCGTTTCAGACAATCATTTTGGATTTTGTGATTGGTTGGAGTTCTCTTGCCTAGTCTACATAGGCCCTAGGAGGATGTTGTGGGGTGGGGGGAGACTTAACTGCAGCATGAAAACCTTCTTCAGGCTGTAGGGACTCTGCGATTGTGGTTCTTTTGAAAACAAATGCTCTTTTACAACTTAATCAGCATAAGGAAAAGTGAGAAGCAATTAACACTAATTCTATCCTTTTGTGGATGTTGATTATGTGCTGTTCCACTTGAGGCTCCATTTAACCTGAAACACAGAGATATTTGCATACTGAGTTTGGATCATGAGGTAACAAGGGAAAAGTAAGGCTTTTTATCATTTTCTTAACATCTCTGTCCCAAGCCAGGCCAGTGGGCAGGTGGCACCAGGGGCATCAGGGAGCTCATTGGAAAAGTAGCATCTCAGTTCCTATGCAGGTCCAAATAATTCCGTAAATTTACTTTAACAGAATTTCTAGATTGTCTGAGTGCACATTCAGGTTTGAAAAGCATTGGTCCAAAAGGTGCACGGGTGCACAGGTGGGGTGGGGGGAGGGAGGAGAGACAGACGTTTGAACTTGAGAATGACCCTACATTCTGCATCAGAGTGCAGAAATCTGTGTTTCATCTGCTGGTGGCTCCTTTTTCTCCCAGTTATCACTGTGAGGATCTTTAAACTCTCCAGTTTTTTGTGTGTGGGCCTTTTCTGCATGTTTGTAAGCATGCGTGAGTCAGAGTGTGTGAAATCTCCCTTTACCCCTTACTTATCATGATACAGATTACATTTAACCCTCAGCTAACAAGCAAGAGTAATCTTACCATTTGAAATTAATTAACAAAATCACATCTACAAGGACCGTTTTTTTTATGATAACATAGATGGGTTTCAAACAGTTGGACACAGATCACTTTTCAGCCTAATGTAATAGTGGTACAAAAGACTGCTCGAACTTTTGATGCATTCAGCTTAGACTAACTACTAAAGAAATATTTTAACTTAATGGTTCCAAAATATTAAAGGCATTTTTTTCTGTTTTAACACTCCACACAATGCCAAGATATTTCTGCCTCCTGAAAAGCTGCTCATGTTGAGAGATGTTAATGTCTGATTCCCTAAATACGAAATTGAAAAAAGCATCCAGTCACACAGTTCTTTCCAAAAAGCAATTTGAGCTCCTAGACAGCTGGAACATTTCTAAATTTGTCCATCTTCAGAGCAAAAGCACTGTAACTGTGAGATGCTACAATGCATAGCATATTTAGAGATCTTCTCAGAGAACTCTCTTTCAAAAATGCTAGAAGTCAGGCAGTATGTTCTCACATATACACTGCACCAAAAACCCTACTGCATAAGAGGGGAAGGCAAGTGATGCAACACTGAACGTCAAGTTCCTAGCTTCTCTTTTTGGTGAATGTAATTGGGTGCATGGGGGCTAACTAGAAGTCAGTATGAAGCTGTGCTTCACCACTTTACAGAAGGTTTTCCTGTCCTAGCATGGGAATATGTAAATGGTTCTGCAAGATTTCATTTTCTTAGGTAAAGATCCAGTAACTGCACATGAAGTAAGGCATAGGGTGAATCTATAACTTCATTACATGCTTCATTTTGGCTTTTTTTTATGTTTTAGGAGAATCTAAGACTCAAGACGGTAACTTAAAGTTTTTAATTAATCCACCTGATTTCTGATTACTACACATAATAGTTTAGGTGCAATAATTGACAAGAGTAAAGACAATATGTTTTTCATTATATATACATTTTCACATTAAAATTCATTGTTGAATAGGTCTTTCCTTGCCTTCTCCGAGTTTCAATGCATGAAAGATAAGAACTGTTGGGCGTGACATGCAGCACAGTTTCCCAGTTAGGCACATAAGGACTTCAAAACTTAGCTCTTACCATCTGAGTTGACTTCTTACCTTCACAGAGCTCGGCTCATTTTGTAAACAAGAAAAGGTATAAAATTTCCAAGAGGATATTTTGTATAAATGCCTGACTCACTATGTGTTTGATATATTCTAAGTGCAAAACAATGGTTAGTATCCCTTGATTTCTGTCCTTTACATTTCCGAATTAATGTAATGGTTGCATATGTATGACTTTTTAATGATATGATCTTTTAAATTGAAACCAACCATATATCCAATTTCTTTTGGAAAATATGATAAGCTTGGATGCACATCAACCAAACAAAGTAAACAAATCAAGTGCACAACAAATTGTAACTGCCTTTGCTTTGGACCCAACAACAACAACAACAACAACAAGTCACCTGTGATGTGGGAGAGAGTGGGCAGTAACAGGCGAGAGTGCTTGCTTACTTTCCTTTCAGTTGTTTCTAACCCTTGCTTTCATACATAGTGACTAGGAGTTTTCCTTTTAAGCTAATTGTATGTCTTCCTTGTTCGAGCATTAAGATTCAATCACTGTGATCCAAGTGTAAAATATGTTATTTTGAAAACAAAGGATAGAATCATATCATAAAGAAAAGAAAGAGGGAGAAATGAAAGAAAAGAAAGGGACAGGCACAATAGCCTAGTGGCTAAAGTCCTCGCCTTGAATACACTGAGATCCCATCTGGGTCACCGGTTCTAACCTTGACTGCCTTGCTTCCCACCCAGCTCCCTGCTTCTGGCCTGGGAAAGCAATCTCGGATTGCCCAAAGCTTTGGGACCCTGCACCCACATGGGAGTGCTAGAAGAGGCTCAAGGCTTCTGGCTTCAGATTGGCTCAGCTCCAGCCTTTTTGGTCATTTGGGGAGTGAACCATCAGATGGAAGATCTTCCTTTCTGTCTCTCCTCTTCTCTCTATATCTGCCTTTCCAATAAAAACTAAATAAATCTTAGGGGAAAAAAAGGAAAGAAAAGAAGGGAGAAAGAGAGAGATGAGGGTATGAGGTTGAATAGAAAAACAGAGGGAGGAAGAAAATATCACTGTTTCTAAGAATTGTATTTGTGAAGTATATTGATTTGTATTACAAACTAATAAAATGTCCAGTCCCCCCGAAAGAATGAAAGCACAGCAAATTAATGAAAATAATAATAATATAATATACATTTATAAAGTAAGTGAGATGCATGATAATAATATTGAAATGAAAGAAAACAGGTGAAAATGTATTATTTTATCTTTGTACTGTGTTGGATGAGTTCAATGTTATTTGGTTGTAGATTTTCATTAGTTAACAAAGCATAGTCATAGGGTTAATATTCATTTGTAGGTTGATATAAGTAACAAATACATATTGGCAGTAAACAGTAGAATACAGAAGAGTAATATCCAAGGACAAAAACAAAACAAATACAAAATCCTAAGTCACGTAAATTTGAATCCAAATATATACATTATCACACTAAATATGAAAAAAAAAATCAAAAGTAACTAATTAGGGACACTCCGAAAAGAAAAAAAAATCACTACAGGCTCTCTACAAGAAACCACCTATTTTCAAAGGCATGAGTTGGTGAAAATGAATAAATGTTACAAAATGTTTGGTTTGAAAATATCAAGCCAATATAGTGTAGAGTAATTATACTGATATGGTGCAAAGTATATTTCAATGCAAACGCGTTAGCAGTACAACATTAGATTAAAATAAGAACATGTAATGATAAAGAGAGTGACCCCCCCAAAAAAAATCTGTAACAATGAAGCACATAACATGTCTTCAAAATTCATGGAGCAATAACTGACAAACCAAGGCCAGGTAGACATACCTACATTCATCCTTCAATATTTCAAAGCTACTATCGCAGAGAAGGCGTCTCTGACATCACAATGCAGAACAAAGTAAGTGTGACAAGGAACAAACAACTTGGAGGTGTTGATTTCAATGAGAGGGGACAAACAGGAGGGTGATGAGATTCTCCGTCATGACTGTGGGTAGGTACACGCCTCTTGCAGTTTTCAAACTCCCGAAAGATATAGAGTACATTGAATGAACATGATTTTATGGAGAAAAATATCAGGATATGAGGACGATCTTAATGAAATTTTTGAAGATTATAACAAATGACCCTAACTATAATTATAACATAATCATAACGATGTGATGAGGAATAGATGAACTAATGACATCCCTGTGGAAACGCAAAGGAACTATAAAAAGACGACAAAACTCTTATTTGTAGAGAAGGAAGTTATAAATAAAGAGAAGATACAAATAAACTCAGTGTGCCTGGAAGAAAGGCATGTTGATGCTTCTGAATAGTGTATCTGTCCTTAGGAATATCTGTTCACATTTCAAGCCACCAAAGTTGCTATAAGGAAATAACTACCCGTGGCAACACCTTTTTATATAATTTAAGAAAATTTTAACAAGCTGACTTGATAGAAATTTAAAATTCTGATTCAGGATTGGAAAGTTTTTCTACTCTTTCCATGGCTTCTTACATTAATGAACAAATAGCATCTAGTGTGGATTAATTTCTATACTATCACCATTTAACTCTAAGTTGGATAAAAAATACAGGAGTTCAGAGAGGAAAAAAAGGAGCACTTATCACCAGAAAAAATGAGTTACATAAGTAGAACCTACTTATTTCCTACAGTGAAATTTTAAGATGTTTGGTTAAATTTCAGAAAGATAATTTTTCCATGGATCACACATTCTAATACAGTTTTGACTATGGATAAGATGCCTTTCTAAATATTGTTATTATTCTCCACACCAAAATGGATCTAAATGTTTGTGTTAAGAATGAACAATTTTGGGCCCAGCGCAATAGCCTAGCAGCTAAAGTCCTCACCTTGAACGCACCAGGATCCCATATGGGCACCAGTTCTAATCCAGGCAGTCCAGCTTCCCATCCAGCTCCCTGACTGTGGCCTGGGAATGCAGTCAAGGACAGCCCAAAGCCTTGGGACCCTGCACCCACATGGGAGACCAAGAGCTCCTGGATCCTGGCTTCAGATTGGCTCAACTCCAGCCTTTTAGTTCGCTTGGTGAGTGAACCATCAGACGGAAGATCTTCCTCTGTCTCTCCTGCTCTCTGTATATCTGCCTTTCCAATCAAAATAAATAAATCTTAAATAAGTAAAAATAAGGAATTAACAGCTTTATTTCATAGTTCTGAATCCATTTACCATAAATATTTTGTTTTAATTTTCCAAATTATTTTCACTGGAAAAATGTGAGAATTTTGCAGTTATAAACATATTAACTTTCCATATTTGAAACTTGTCTTTTAAGAAAATCATCATATTCACACACATATAAAGGCATGAATGCACTGAAAAAAAAATGGTTTTGGTTCAATTACTGCAGTTCCCTGATTCTACTTGATATAATTTAACATCAATCAGCAGTTGTATCATTTACATTTTAATATAGTGCTTGAAGGGATAAATATATCCTTAATCAGGGCTAATGTAATACAATCACAAGTAAACATTGATTAGTGCATTTAAGTTTCACTCTAATAAGCAACCAAAAATTCAATTAGGAAAGTACGTTAGCGCAGGTCTTAACAAGATAACTTAATCCTTGAAGAATGAAGCATGTGTAAGGAGATGTATTTACCTGGGTTCTTTGTGAAATTTGATCTCAGGGCTTAAAAATCAAAAACATAGAGGCAAATTACCATAAAGAATTGCTTTATTCTGTCCAAATGCAATGTCCTTCAATGTAAAAGCAACAAACAAAAAAGCTTTATGATAACTCTTCAAAATGATGAATATGTAAATTACAAGAGATCAAGGTGTTTATAAAGTTGACAGAAACTTTACCCTCCACTAGTCCTCAAAAGAGAATAAGCAATTCATTACCGCATTTGTGAATTTAAGATTCAGCTTCTGGAAATTTACCCTGCTGAATAGGGAGAGAGTACTCCCAAAACATATATTCTGTTGATATAATGCTTATTAGTTAATGAAACACCAATTTAGGGGTTTGTTTTGCAATTTGACCTTTGGACATTCTGGCCTTTGATTAAAGTCAGGTGAAAGTTGATAGCTCATATATAAGGCAAGGGAGGTTATCAGTTGCTTCTACAGATAACCGGCAGATGGTAATTAATTTATTTGTAGCTTCAACTAATAAACATTTTCTTTTGCATGATATTTTATACTGGAAATGTAATATTATCATAGATTTGCTTTACCATCTTATACAATGCTTAATCTCTGAGCTCCCTGCCAATTGTTATCTCCCAAACAACATACACATCTCTTTCCAAAAGTTTTTGTGTATATTTTATTACGTTAAATTACTTTGAGATAAATAGGCAATTAAAAAGTGTGAACATTTGTTTCACATAGCTGGGTGCCCTGGCATTTGTTGTATATACATTTAGTCTTATGGTTGTTATTGAATGGCTCCCTTGATCATAATGTGTTGTCACTTTTCATCCCTTTTAATCATTCTCATGTTGATGTCTATATTATTTGATGTGAGAATGGCTGCACCGCTCATTTTTCCATTAGTATGGAACACTGTTCCCCATCTTTTCATGTTTTGTTTGTATTTACGTATCATTGGGGATGAGATATGTCTCCTGTAAGCAGTAGGTACGTGCGTCTTACCTCATGATCCGGTCTACTTATCCATGACACTGGGTTGATGAGTTGAACTCATTTGTATTTAGGGTTAATATTGACTGGTAGTCATTTGGTCCTGTAATTTTAGTGCTGGTGTGTACACTGTTTGACACAGTCTTTTGTTCTTTTATTAGGACATTATATACATTTGCCTTTGGTTTTGGCAGGCACTATTCCTTTTCCCTGTCTGGAGAGCATCTTCAAGTAACTTTGTGTGACAGATCTAGTAGAGGTGAAATCTTTTAGTTTACATTTGCATTGCAAGTATTTCATTTTGAAAGACCAAGGAAAGCTTTGCTGGTTGGGTTATTTTTGACTGACAATCTTTGTTTGTCAGGATCTGGATTTTGTCACTCATTCAGTTTTGAACTGCAGAGTTTTCTGATAGGTCAGATATAAGTCTGATTGAGACTCCTCTATAAGTTAATTGACTTTTCTTACGTGTATATTTAAGTATCTTTATATTCCACCAAAGAGAGCTTGATTATGATGTGTCATGGTGAAAATTACTTTTGGTTGACTCTTTGGGGAGGTCTGTTCACCCTCTGATATTTTATTTTGCAATTATTTCTACATTTTAGGGAAGTTTTCTGTTATTATTTCTCAATTATTATCATTTTTTAATACATATTTGAACTCAGCTTCCATTTCCATGCCTTCTGACACTCCCAAACTCTTCCATCTTGCCTTTAAATGGTGTTCTTTAACTCTTGAATGGCTTTCTCAGCTCAACTCAGTTCTCTTGCAGCTTTTTGACTATTTCAGCTTTATTACACAAGAGGTATTCCAATTCTGAGATTCTTTCTTCTGCCTCACTCATTCTAAAAATTTTCCATGTCTATTACGTGGGATACACAGGAACAGCTTTTAGCAGAAATTCATCAATCTCATGATCCAATATGTTATAAATTAAAGAGTCCTGAACATATTTTTGTGCTACTCGTAGTCAGGACTCACGCTACTTCAAAATTTAACACAATCTGTGAAAATGTTTGTTGTATCTACTACTTTAGTTTTAACTACAGCCCTTTCACTAAGCATGATAGATAAAGCACATCTATTTCTGTTTTATCTTCTTCTTCTAGGGATTTTTAATTTTCAGAAACACATGTTTCCCTGCTTTCTGACACTCTTCATCATACTTGTGTCTCTGCAAACTCTAGCCCTGTTGGAGTGCTGCATGTTTATGCTAAATGACAGTGCTTCAATAAGAGAAAGCAAAGCTGTGATGTATTATCCCAAACACACTACCACATCAAACAATAAGGGCTGTAAATATATTGAATATTTTCTTACAATGTCCTGGTCACACATACCAGCTGAAATTCTTTCATGAATATGTGGTTCTTTTATATTCTGATATTTCATTAAGACATTAATATGAGTAGAAGTTTGTTGACTTAAGACAAGTTTCACTACAATTAACTATTGTATGCTTGTTTTTTTCTGTGGATTTGGAAGCTTTATATTTTGTTTGGGCATCATTATATGTCTTAGCTCTTTATTAACACACAAAAAAGGATATTGTTTCAAATTTTCCTCTGTAATCTCTAATTAGTAATTTGAAAATATTTAAGAAGAAATAACAAAACAGTGTCTCAGAAATACATCATATAAGCTAATCAACCTTTTTTTAAGATTTATTTTTATTATTATTATTATTTTTATTGGAAAGGCGGATATACAGAGAGGAGAGACAGAGAGGAAGATCTTCCGTCCGATGATTCACTCCACAAGTGGCTGCGATGGCTGGAGCTGAGCCTATACAAAGCCAGGAGCCTCTTCCAGGTCTCCCACGCGCGTGCAGGGTCCCAAAGCTTTGGGCCGTCCTCGACTGCTTTCCTGGGCCACAGGCAGGGAGCTGGAAGGGAAGCGGTGCTGCTGGGATAGAACCGGCGCCCATATGGGATCCCGGGCATGCAAGGCGAGGACCATAACCACTTGCGCTACCGTGCCGGGCCCAAGCTAATCAACCTTTAATGAAGAATCACTGATATTTTTAAAAAATAAAACTTTCTTTGAGAAGCTTAAAGTAAAGGATAAATTATGAAAGACAATTATCCACATTACGGATTTTATGCTGCTATTTCAAGATAAAGTATATTTACTGTTGTAATTATATATTAAAATAAAAATGACTATCTGTATTTTCTGAAATTGTATATGTAGTCTATTGTCTTTAAATATTGTTTTTTCTTTTTCTTTTTCTTTCCTATCTTTGCTTTCCTTTTCTTTTCTCTTTCTATCCTTTCTTTGAATATCAGAGGTAGATTTACAGAGAGAACAAGACACAGAGAGAAAAATCTTCTGTCTGCTGATTCACTCCCCACGTGGCCACAATGGCCAGAGCTGAGCCGATCCAAAGTCAGAAACCAAGGGTTTCTATCAGTTCTCTCATGTGGATGCAGGACAGGTAACAAGCCAGAAGCTGGATGGGAAACGGAGCAGCCGGGACACCAACCAAACCGAACCAATGCCCATATGGCATCCAAGCACATGCAAGGAAAGTATTTAGTCACTGAGCCATTTGGCCCAGCCCCTGAAGATAATTTTAATGTCCGTCGCTGCCATGTACCAGGCAGCACAGTCCAAAGCATTGAACATTGGCTCCCAAATTCCATTTAAGCTATGTATGGAATCTCGCTTCGTCAAAAATATTTATCCAACTGATTTATTTGAAAGGTAAAATTATAGAGGAGGAGAGACAGAGGGAGAGATACAGTAAGATGTTTTTCATCTGCTGGCACACCGTGTATAAGCCTGCAACAGCTAGGAATGGATCCAATGGAAGCGGGGAACCTGGAACTGCATCTGTTTCCCCCACAGGAGTGACAGCAGCACACACTCTTCTGCTGCTTTCTGAGGTTCATTAGCAAGGAGTGTGATAGGCAGTGCAACAGCCAAAATGCAAACCAGAGCCTGTACAGGATGCCAGTGTCGTGGGCAGTACTTACCCATTTTATCTGCTCTTAAATCTAAACTTAATTATCCCATTCTGTTTTACATACACCTTCATTCTTCTTAATTGTTGTATCCATTTAAGAAGCCCATTCTGTAACTGCACTATGTAAATTTTTCATGCTTAGCTCAATTTTGCAGCTACTCCGTTTCACATTTATTTGCCTGTATTTTGTCAGAATAGTGCCTCAGGTCATTTTCTTTCTATGTTAGGTATGCGGAATAGCAGAGACTTAGCAGTGTATGAAGGGAAGTGGGCGTTCTGCGTCAGGAAGGAAGCTCTTGTTTCCTGGGAATGCAGAAACGCGGCACTAACATTTGCTTGGCTTCTGGTGATATAGCCTGATGCTCCTTGCAGAGTGGAAAATGTAAAGATAATCAAGCCACTGGAAAGCGGCAAGCCATGGGATCTACATTTGCCTTGTAGCAATCCACTTTTGGGGGTTGCTGACCTAATTCCCAGAGGGTGAGAACTCCCTGACGGGGCATGCTGGTTTTCCACTCACCAGGGCTCTACCACGTGACCTTCCCAGTGCCCACTAGACCCCCTCCTCTCACCGTGTCCACGGAAAAAAACTGGCCTTAAGATGAGTTTAATTTTGACCAAAACAATAGAAAGTAGTCATCAAAATGTATCTGTATAATATGTATTAAGTAGATGTGGCATGCATCCTTAAGTACTTCATTGACAATTTAAGACTCCATGCAAATATTTTTTTTGGCAACGTAGGGCTTACTACCTAAGTCTTATTAATCACATTCATTTAGAAAAATGTGTAATGTTTGGTTCTTATGAGCGCTTTGTGTGAGTTAGATTGTAATGTAAACAGACAGATGAATCTCATCTAGATTTAGCATATCATTGTATTGTAAAAATAAGCTATGTAAGATAACAACCTATTCTACCATATCTCAGAAATACAACCCAGCCAGATCTCCTGCAGAAAAACTTGGGATGAGATCATTATTTCTTTATTTGAATACAAAACAAAGTTTACAGCTTGAGCATAACAAGCATACTGTAAGAAAAATATATCTTAAACTATCATAAACATTCTGAGAGGGCATGCAGAGTGCAGAAATATGCTTACGCTGTGGGATGCCCATGGCAACTGAGCAAGAGGCGAGAACAGACTCGTGAGTCACATCTTGTGCTCATTTGGGGGAATGAGATCCTTAATAAAAACGTGACAGAATTCTACAAAATCTTTGTTACTTGCTAATTTGTATTATGCTCGACTTGTGTTTGTTTGATTTTTTTTTTTTTTTTGCTTTTAAAAGCACAGTTAAATTTATGTAAGATGGAGATTGCCTTAGGTTGCATTTCCCAGATGCAAATTTAGAAGTACATTTTCTAAGCTGACTTAGGGTGAAGGAGAAACAAATGAAATCTACAAAGAAGTGATAGGTTCAATGCTGTGTAGAGCAAGAAGTTAGGAAAAAATGGGTTTAGATGAAGATGAGTTTATCCTTCTCTCAGGGTGTCCCTGGAAACTGAATGGAATTGCAGCCGCCTGTCTTTCAGTAAATGAGGAATCATGCTGAACTCACACAGGATTCGTTGACATCAGTCAGCCTACTGCCTCCTAACATTCCAGAAATATCTGGGCAATGAGGTTCCTGAATTGTCTTGAAGTGGAGACAACTGTGAGCTTTTAGCCATCAATGTTCATACCATCTAATAATTAGGACACTGATTTGAAATACTCCCCGGCCATTGTTGCAACTCTCCGACTACATGGTTTTACTGACTCGATCACAGCCTCTCTGTGGTTGTATTAGTGATTTCTGGATGTGATTACAGGACAAAGATAAACTAAAACACTGCATCGCTTCATCGCTCTAGTTCACCCAAAGATCTTAACAAATGGTCATAACCTTCCTCTTCATTTCTTCTGCCTCATTAATAAGATGCTGAAGAACCATGTTAGAAGACCATTATCCACTCACAGGAACGTGTGCAAGGAAGATCAAAGATTACTGCCTGGATCAGCTGAGTGCAAGAATCCCTTCTGCCTATGCAACATAGACACATCAGGATGCCTCTTGATGCTAAAGAATCTTTTCTGCCAGTCTGGTAAGTCGTTACTCCACTTTTTAGTCTATTGCCAATCATGACCAGGATGCAGGTAGTCTTGTTTTATGATGCTCTTTCACTCCATATCCATTTTTCACATGTTTCGTCTGAAAATACAGGCTTGTTGAACGGCATACCTCACACTTCAGAAACAGGGAATCCATATTGTCTAGCAACTCTGTGTAAGCTCTTGCTGCTTCTCTTCGTTCCCGTGCATTGACAACATGGCACTTGGGAATGATCATTGATTGAGTTTATTATTTCCTTCTACAGGCATCTTAGTTTCAAGAACATAGTTTTTTTTTAAGATTTATTTTTATTATTATTATTTTTATTGGAAAGGCGGATATACACAGAGGAGAGACAGAGAGGAAGATCTTCCGTCCCATGATTCACTCCCTAAGTGACCACAACGGCCGATACTATGCCAATCCGAAGCCAGGAGCCTCTTCCGGGTCTCCCACGTGGGTGCAGGGTCCCAAAGCTTTGGGCCGTCCTCGACTGCTTTCCTGGGCCACAGGCAGGGAGCTGGAAGGGAAGTGGGGCTGGCGGGATAGAACCGGCGCCCATATGGGATCCCAGGGCGTGCAAGGCAAGGACCTTAACCACTTGCGCCACCGCGCCGGGCCCAAGAACACAGTTTTAAAATTAGTACTTCAACCATGTTTTCAAGGGGGTGGTCATTATTCAATGATGATGCTGTTTCTGGAATGATGCGTTTGCCTTCACCTTAAAGATTATGTAAAAATTTATATGAAATAAATATCTTATGAGATCTTAAATGTGCTTTTTATGTGATGGTGAGAAAGAGACAGAACCCACGCGTATTCACTCCCCAAGTGTTTGCTGAGGGCAAGTCTGGACACAGGGCAGAACCATGAGCTGGAAACAATCAAAACATCCCACAGGGGGTGAGGGCAAGGCAAATACGTGAGCAATTGCCACCCCGACTCCCAGGGTGTGCAGTTATGGAAGCTGGGGTATGGAAGCAATGCCACAAGCAGAATACCTGCATTCCGTTATAGCCAGACACTGCAACGACCAGGGCACCCACTTCTTCCCAAGTCATTTCACATTGATCTAGGCTCATACACGTCAAATAGAAATATTTATCAACTCAAATATATATCCCACATCTTCCAGAATATTTGAATATTCATCATGCCCCAGTGCATGATACGTGAAAGTGATTTTCAATTTCTTCGTGAAAGGATTAAATTAATTCTACCATTTTCAATTGTTATGTTGTTGTAGGAAAGCTTTTTGGAGTAACTGATGCAGGTATTCTGAGAGTGAGAATTTGCTCATGACCTGGGCAGTCCCTGATAAAAATATTTGGTTTCCACAAATACATTCTTCACCTCATTTGGTTGCAAATATTAAATTTTGTTTTCGCCACTCTGCTCATCTACTCATAATCCGGGACCCATTAGATATCTTCATAGCTTTCCTGAGGGTCAATTCACCTTGGATATCACCTTGGCCTTGCTGCCATTTCATTCACGGTTATCATTCCTACCTCACCTTTGAGGCTCCAGTGCTGCCATCCAGATGGAAAGATAAACTATGAGCGAAACGTGGTTCTTTTTGAGACAACAGGAAACATTTGTATTATCTAAACCTTAGGATGAGTGGATTATTGAGTATTCAAAACTTAATGGAAGGATTCCTCTTCAGAAAATAAATAAGGCAGCCAAAAATATTACCCAAGTGTTTACTGAGCCTTCACGTCCAGTTGAATACAAGCTGTTGTCACATTTGAGAATCACCCAAGTCCATTTTACAAATTGTTTGCTGTCTCTTTTTGTTGTGATCCCTATTGATAATGAATTTTTCTCCTAAGTAATTTGTAAATTAATGATGCTTTAACCTACACAAATACCTGCAGAAATATTTGGATCCAGCTACCCACTTACTTATCTCTCAACATGAACTTGTGCTGATTGCTTTATCTTGCTGGGATTTTTGCAGGATGCCTTTGTTAAACAGAATAAATTATTTCAGTTCTATAATACTTAGAACCTTTAAACCATAAAGTAAAAGGATACTGTTCATACGTATTTGGAAATGACCTAAAGCTCTCGTGAAAGCAGGATGTTTTTGCTATGAGAGTCCTTAAAAGTAGAAATGCAGGCCAGGTCTGCAAGGATGCATAGAAGCTTCAGTGTGCAGTTCTCTGACAAGCCAAGTAGCAAATTGCCACTATTGTAATGCTTGCACTACGAAAAATAAAGTGTTCACATTTCCTCCTTTATCTTGCTAATAATCTGTTCACTGCAAAGATGAAATTCCATGGAGACCAGAGGGCTTAGAAAAAAATCGGAATTTACTAAAAATCATGTCAGCCAGCTCAAAATTGATTTCAGTGTGCATTTTGAAATTTATATGGCTTTTTAGACAAGAGTCAATTTGATATATGTTTCAGGAGAAGTTTTAAAAAAATGTTAAACATAAATATGCTTGGAATAAGGTTTAGTTTAGTAATATGTTACTTTGGTAGTTTTCAATATATGGCAACCTGCCTATTAAAAAATGTGAATGCATTTATTGCAGAATAGTCTTAGAATTAACTTACTCTTCTTTGCAGTCTTTAACAGATATATGAAAGGAATTTCCTGAAAAAACATATTACATGTACTGTTTTATAGATATAGATGTACATATGATAGTCCTTCATCAAAGGCAAGCTTCATTTAAATTTAAATGTAATGACATACTACATTTAAGGACTAAATTTCTGAGTAATTGAATGTGCTTTGTTATTCATAAAATGTAGGTTTACACAGAAGCAGGAAACTGAATTTTGGGAGAAGATAAACAGCAATTGCTAACATGGAGCTTAAACTCATAAGTTAGAGAAATGCAGAAATGGTTGTGACTGATGATAAGAGGAAAATATTATTAAACCCTGGGAACTAAATTCAAAATTATGGTGGAATAACAAAGAGAAAGATGGTTTTCAAGGTTATAGCATTTGCAAATTGTATTTAATAAGTAGTGAATTCTATTACTAGCATTATTCCTTAGTTAGTTAATATGATTGAAGTCCCATCATACATATTTACTTTATAGTCCAATTTAAGTAGGTCATGCATAGAAAGCAGTTACGTATTTACTGAGGAAGCTAGGCAAAATTGAGTATGTCCATTTGTTAGGATTATCAATGCACTAGTATAACTGGGAACTTGAAGCAGGTAAAAGCTATGGCGATGCTCCACTGACTTAAAATTAAGATGCTTGAGATGTTTGACATGTTTCCTTTGTTGTTGCTTATTTTGAGTTCTTAGATTTCATTTGTAACTAAGGTAGCACAGCATTCAGAAATCACTCAACTTGTTGGTGAAGCTAAAGAGAAAACTTGCATTGTTATTGTTCTTCACATTAATGATAAGGTGTTAGTTCCTCCTAAATAATACCTCCTAAATACCCATCCTAAATAGAAGACGCTGGGGCTCATTGTGGACTGGAATCATAAAGAGAAAGTTTGTTACCAGAGAAAACTGATAGAAAAGAAAGAGGCCACACAGCTAAGAAAACTGCCTGAGTTGAATGAAGAATTCCAACTGAATGAAAATTTTTTTTTTCTTCTGTAGATTGATTTCCTAGCTTCACTTTGTTATTTTACCATGACAGCCTAATCTTACTAATATATTTTGGAAGAGTTAAATGAGTAATCAGGATGGGTTGATGAAACTCTCAAATCCACTTTTATCATTTATATTTTATAGGTAAGTACGCATCTCTGGATATCAACTAAGTTAGGATTAAGCTTGTGTAATAATAATAATTTTCAGGACCTGGCACAATAGCCAAGAGGCTAAAGCCCTTGTCTTTCATGTACGAGTATCCCATATGAACAACGATTCATGTCCTAACTGCTTCACTTCCCTTCCAGCTACACACCAGTGTTCTTGGAAAGCAGTGGAGAAAGGCCCAAATCCTTGTGACGCTGCACCCTCATGGGAGACCAGGAAGAAGCTCCTGGCTTCTGATCCACTAAGTTCCAGCTCTTGCAGACGCTTGGGGAGTGAAACAGGGAGCAGAAGATCTTTGTCTCTCCTTCTCTCTGTAAATCTGTCTTACCAATAAAAATAAATCAATCTTTAAAATGGTTTTCAGAGAGTAATTTACTTTCTAAATGATGGTAGTTTATTCTACTAGTTTTAATCCTATGTTTTATAGTACTATCAAAATGGAATAACGTGGGCTCACAGATGATTAAAACATAGTCTTTTCCTTGTCCATTTAGAAAAATAAAGCTCAGTTTAAATACAAATTAACTTGAAACTGTATAAAAACATAATAATAGGAGAGAATCCTCTCTGAATTTACTTATATTCCTGTGTGATTGGGTGTTGTGAAAAAGAGTATTGACAAATGTAGTTAAAAGAATATCAAATAGGAAACATACTCTGGGATAGATATAGTGTGAATATTAAGTTGGGGATTTGCAAATCTCTATGTAAGATGTTTGATTACCTCAGGTAAGTCAAGATGAAGTTTCTGTTCTGTACATGGGAGAAAAAAGAGGAAAGGGTACAAAGAAGTTGTCAAAAAGGAAGAGGAAAGTAAGGCAATTAAAAAAAAAAGCAAGTTATAACTATATTACATTAGACAAAACTCCATTCAATAAATGATGGGGAGAAAGTAAAAGAAATAGGAAGCCATGGTGATAATGGAAGTGTGTTGACATTCATGGAATCATGAAGGCTTGCCCTACACAGACTCCTCTCATCTCTAAGGATGCCTAGGATCTGAACAGAACCAGAGTTTTTAATTTCAGTTGACGAAGAGTCATTGACAAAATCCTGAGAGATAAGAATTAACATATGTCTGTTTGAGGGAGAACAATCCTTTGACTCAGCTTGGTTTCTCAAATTATTTATCACTTTGAGCAGGATATAGTAGGCAAGACACACACACACACACACACACACACACACACACACACACACACACACACACACACACACCAGAATCAAACACATATTCTCCACTGCTTATGTGTCTAGTAAGATAAACACAGAGATGTGGATGAGAAAGACGGTGCAAGTTGATGAATTATGACAGTCTGATTCTGATCCAGGTGCGAACTGACAGATAGTTTTATCAAGCAAAAATGTTACCTTGACAATGAACTCAATTCGAATTGCCTCTTGTGCTGTTTGTTTTTGTGAGACATAACAGGTTAAGGGTCCATGCTTATTTGTTTAAATATTAGAAGGACTGACAGCATATTATTGATGTTGGGTACTACATTTCCATTTTTGAAAACAACACGTTTTTCCCATTCTTCTAAAATTCTGAATTTCACTTTCTTTTAGACTTTGAATGTCTGTTCGCATATTTGGCACAACGCTAGCAGCTTTATAAGCAATTAAGGTCATTCAATTGAAGACCTTCTTTTTTTTTTAGGAAAAAAAAAAAGAAAGTTGATTTTCAGAGAAATTAAATGGCCACCATAGAGTCAGAAATCCAATCAATAGGAGATCCTGACCACAATTCACAGGCAAATTTTAATGAACAGAACAACAGAATCTCACGATCATAGCCTGTTTCATTTGCCCCTCTCTGGCTCCAGTGGCTCCTTCACCACTAATGCAGATTCACTACCGGAAAAAGCTTATAGTGGAAGAACTAGCTACAAGCGATTTCTTCAAAATGACAATATTGTAAAGTTGTATCTTAATCTGATGTAGGGTAGTTAAATCATTTCAGTTCAGAATTAATTTTTAGGATACTAGAAATATCAAGCATAACATAAAGCCAACACAGTTGTCAACCTTTTTTTAGACTTAATGTTTTATTTCATTTTGGAAGCCATGGTGGGAGAGAGTTTTAGAGAGAGAGAGCATATCCAGTTCTTGGGTCTTCTTACCCAGCTTTTTTTCCAGGCCATCAGCAGTCAGGTGGAGAGGCTGGGACATGATCCGCCATCCATACAGGATTTCCATTCCACATCTGGTAGCTTAACCTGCTATGCCACCCAGGACCTACCCTCATCATCTCAAAAAGCATTTAAAACAGTATCAATAAGTATAAATAAAAACATTTCATTGACTGTCCTGTGTACTTTCAGTTTCATATCCTCAGGAAGATAATTCTCCTGCTCTCTGTCTCTGTTGCTTCCTCATTCTCTTTTTTGATTAATTAATGTTAATGAACTTAATAACTCTGGAAAAGTGGCCCATTCATTGCAAAATTTCTTATTATATATGTTTTCTCTACTAGATAAGTGAAAATATATTCAGAAGTCTGGCACTGTCACTCTACCTATTGTACACACATAATGACACAAGAAGAAAATGGGATGAAGACAGGACAAGCATGATGTGAAAAATCTAAAATGTATATTTATAAATGTGCACCTTTTTATTCAATAAGTAATATCGTTTAATTGCTTAACAGAGTGACTGCTTCCGGTTTAGAACAAAGCATGGGCTTCTATTATCGAAGGAAGCAGGTACAAATTCATTGAATTCCTCAGAAATGGGATATGCACGAGTCCAACGTATATATGGCCAGAGAGACGATCGGAAAAGTAGGGCATGCACTCATGGAACTGATGGACAGCACAAAGTTTCAAAGCACACCTCTGAAATCAGAATCTAATTATCATCAAGAACACACAATATCCGTGCTAGTCAACTATCACAATGCTTAGCTGGTAGAACTTCCTTAATTTCTGTAGACCAATGACTGTCGCCTCCTGGGTGGTTCTTTGTATTGCCTTCTGAATGTAGATTTTTTTTCTGCTTGTGTCAATTTTATGGAAACTTCATCCTTTGTGAGTGAGTGTGTGTGTGTGTGTGTGTGTGTGTGTGTGTGTGTGAAAGACAGAGATGAGATTGATGGAGTATATTTTAAAGATCAATGATCTGAAAGCTAAAATTCTTTGTTACCATTTTGTGAGAAATTTCAAGGAAGCATTAGCTACTTAAGCATTCTCAGAACAATATTTTATAAATGTTTTCCATTCCTCACAATTTCTGAGACCATTTTCTCCTTTGCTGAGTCTGTCTCCTTCCTTTGGAGCATCCGTTTCATATTTGTTGGGTCCTTCATGAAGTCTTTCTTCCCATGATCAAACGGAAAATTTAAAAATCCATTTTAATTTATTGCTAAGTTCACATAATTTTTAAATGACTACTATTATGATTGTATTTTTTTAATACAATCTTTTTTTATTACTAATCATGGTTTCCTTGATCACTGGCTAATTCTTTGATGTTTTCAAAAACATTTCAATTTTTTTGAAGTAATCAAAATAGAGTCAAAGTACATTTTGATATCTCAAAATATTTTTCTATTAACACAGAGCAATTACCAGTCAGGAACTTATTTAGGTTTGCAAATCGGTAATGTCAAAAAGCTCAGGCACAAACTCTGGAAGGAAATGATTAAGGAACATTCTTACCTCAGCATCCAAAGGGATGGGAAGTGTGTCCGAGGAAAGTTCCAGAAGATGTCTCATTTGAAGCCACAGGTAGCTCTCAAGCTCAGATTCCTTCTGAAAGGTGTCACCAGCTGGGGAAAGCAGGCTGGATTTTCATATTCATATTCAGAGAGGGTTTTTTGTTGTGCAATTTTCAGATGTTTATGCTTTGGTTGGCAATCTTGCTCCAGAGTGTTCTAGATCCAGGACACAGTAAAGTGGCCCCTACCAGAAACGTTACCTGGCAGAGGGGAATGTGGCAAACTGCAAATGTTCTGTGTGCACACTGCATTTCATATGCTACATTCTGAATTCCTTTAGTCAGAGAAAACAATCTGGCTACACCTAAGTCAAGGAGTTGGAAAAATGCAGCTTTGTGAACAGAGGAATAAAAAGCTATTGGATGGGATGAGTAAAAAAATTATAACAAGACTCACATCCACACACTGTCTCAGAAAAAAAATAAACCAATTTGAAGATTTTGGCCAACAGAGAGGAATACATCAAGGAAAACCAATGCAATTAAAAAATGAAATAGAATTCAACAAAAGTTTACTAGTTGTATCAAAAATATACTGGGTGTTAATCTATTATTGGAGAAAGAACCACTAGGGAAAAAATGCAATGTGAAAAAAAAGAGAAACAAGTTTTCAATGTTAATAAAAGAGGAATGGATGATGGATTTTGTACCGAAGTTCTACTAACCATATGGGGATCACAGATGAAGTTCTCAAACTCTTAACTTCCTTCTCCTGGGTCTGGCTACTATGGATGTCTGAGGAATAAATGAATGGATGGAACATCTTTCTGTCTCTTCCAACACCTCTCCCTACTCCTGTCATGTAAACAAACAGTAAAGTATTTTAAATGGTTTTTATTTAAAATGAATATATTATTAAAATATTTTTCATGTTTTGTTAAAAGGAAGAGAACAAAAATATTGAACCTACAGTATTACTTCCACGCACAAGGTGGAAAAGTTCCTCTATTAACCTTTTAAAAAAAACCTCATAATTATGATTCAGTGACTGTCAAACTTGATACCTATTTAGTTTGCATTAATAAAGGGATATCTATAACATTTATTGTATCTTTCCCTGACCTATAGTCAAAGATGGTCGAGCATACATCGGAACTTGAATCGGCAAGTGGCTTCACATGTGAGTGGGGCAGGCGTCCAAAAACTCAAGCCGTTTGAAGTTGTTTCCCAGGATGTATTACCAGGAAGCTGGATCGGATGCCGAGTAGGCAGGACTTCAGCAGGCAGGAGATCCAGGCGTGGGAATCACACGAACTGTCTGAACCCACTATGTTGCAAACTTGCCCTATCTTTTGACATTTAGATAGCTCTCAATACACAGGAAGACCTCAATGTCATCTATATTTTTAATGTTTCATTTTGAAATAATGAACAGATTTACAGAAAATAACACCTTGCTTTCACAGTTTGGATTTATGAAAGTTTTATGAGCTTCAATGTCTACATTTTTGTACCCTGTGCAAGAAAATCAAGCAAAGGTAGCTATTCTGTTTAACTGGAGAGATAAGTGTTATAACACACACACATGGCTAGGTGTACATATTGGAAAAAAGTGAGAGATTCTTTCTTTAATATAAAAAGGTAGGAAACATGATTCATGGTACACTACTTGTCTATGAAAGAAATTTTAATCTTATCAAAGCTTACATTAAGTTGCTGACAGTATTTTTCCCATATTGGATAATGCTGGAAATTGCATAATGCCTCTCTGGGTATCAGAAGGCAGCATATATACTTCCTATTCATTTTATGGCTGTGTTTTTTAATCAAGTGAAATAAATAGGATTTGGAGTAAAAGAAAACCTCAGGAGATAAGCTGACCAAATTCTGAGTCATATATTGCTTTCCATTGTTTTGGATTCCTGTTACTGTTAGTCCTACAATGCAGAAGATTTGATTTTTGTGCACTTAGCAACAAAAATTACCTATTGAGCTTTTTATTTTGTTCTGTTTTCCTGCTGACAATTTTGCTGACTTTTTTGTCAGATTTGGAGTGTGGCTTCTTCCTGCAAAATAAAGCATCTGCTTGCTAAAGATTTAAGATAAAAAACAAACACATAAAAACATCAAATACATTCTTCATTTTCACTCTAAGCTAAGATTTAAGTTTGCTGATTCTGGGCTTGCAATCAGCAACATTTATTGTTTTCATTGAATCCTCCTCTGTGCCTGTCAGATGGACTAATTTGGTTCCACTGGAATTCTTATCAACTTCAAAGGATTTAGGAGATTCTGTGAAGCAGAGATCATACTTTTTAATTCCACATTGTAATTGAAAACCCCATCTGCTCCCTTACTTTCCTGTAGCATTGTTTTTTACCAGCATTGTCATCTCATTTTCTCATGATTGCATGAACACCAAATTCATCAGTCAGTGTGTGATGAGTAGTGCAGAGCGTGAAGAAGCAGGTACCTGCCCATTTTGCATCTTGTCCCTCCACTTTGCCCCATGCTTCCCATTTCTGGATTGCTAGCTCCCATGCAAGAATCCATTCAGGTTTTGTGGGAACTGAAATACTTGTGTAAGTACTGTTATAATCACCTACAAGTACAAGGTTAAACAGAAAGGGGACTATAAAAATATTTCTTTAAAATTAGGTAAGAAATCAAGCTCGTACAAGCAGCCTAGCAGCTCAAGTCCTTGTCTTGAACACACCAGGATCCCATATGGACGTTGGTTCTAATCCCGGCAGCCCTGCTTCCCATCCAGCTCCCTGCTTGTGACCTGGGAAAGCAGTGGAGGACAGCCCAAAGCCTTGAGACCCGGAAGAAGCTCCTGGCTCCTGGCTTTGGATCAGTACAGCACCGGCTGTTGAGGTTGAGAGAGGAGTTAGAGCGGGTAGTAGGCAGTTAGGGTATTCTGGGTCCCCCAGTAAAAGAGAATTTCCCCACCATGTCTTGAACTCACTCTCCCAGGGACAGGGGTGCTATTAGCATATCAATTCCCCACCAGAAGTATCGGCCATTACCTCCGGCCACTGTGGGAGGGCCTCAGGCCGATCTCTTTATCATTGAAAGGGGAGCAGGAAGAAGTAATACACATCTGCCTAAGGCCTGGAATGTCCTATGTCTGGCACCTCTGTGGCCTTTTGTCCCAAGGCCAGGTGCCATGGAAACTAGGAATTTTCTTTGTTCATGGAGAAACATCTTTGAGGGAAACCTTTAAAAGGTGCATTCCCCACCATTGATACGGGTTTTGGCTTCTTATTCTCCTGCCACTATGGCAGAGGACTAGGGTTTTGGGTTCTTCTTCTCTTCCTGCCACTATGGCAGAGGGTTTTGCTTCTTGTCCTCCTGACACTATGGCAGGGGGTAAGGGTCTTTTCTATCTCAAAACCCCCTCCCGTCGCTAGGACGAGAGTCTTCTCTTCTCAGCCTTTCTAATAAATCTTGCTTTAAAACTAAACTGTGTCCGCATGAAAATTCTTCTTTCCTGCGAGACAAGAATTTGAGGTTGCTGCCATACTCGGAGTCAAAATTCCTGCAACAAGGTCACTTGGGGTGTGAATCATCAGATGGACGATCTTCCTCTCTTTCTCTCCTCCTCTCTGTATATTCTGTATATCTAACTTTCCAATAAAAGTAAAATAAATCTTTTTTTTTTTTTTTGAGTAGGTGAGCAATCAATCACATTCGTGCGCTGCTCCTCCACTCTGAAGCTCTGACTTCATTGGAGTAATTGGGTAGAACCACTGCTGAACCTTTCCTTGTTGACGAGATTTGGAGGATATTACAGTGCATTTTGTGTATTTTCATCTCTCACTGCGTTTTGGATTTTCCATGCCTTTTCTTGTAACTGATTTAAACCCAACTTAAGAAAAGGAATCATGTTGATCAGCTGTCTGGGATAGCCCAAAACCTATCATAGATACTAGATCTATAATTTCACTCAATTTCAGTGTTTAGGAAATAGTAATATATTGTTCATTTCTCAGAGGGGAAAAACTTGAGTGACACAGGTAAGTGACAGAGGCAGTGGTATCTACAGCAAAACTATAATCTAGATCTAAATCAATGATTTGCCTTTCTGTTCAAAGAGAATACACCAAAGTAGTACAATTCAACACATGATTTCCTTTCCTTCTTTTTTTCACTGAATTAGAATTAAATTATAGTGCTTATGACATGAAGTGGGAGTTTGCAGGCTTATTCTATTTTTAGGAGAGGATGAACCATTCTAAAATAAAATGTTTTTCAAAATGTCTACTAAGTTCAACTTGACGCTGATATTTTTGAAGAAAAAAAAATATTAAATAAGATTCGCTCTTTTCCTTTACCATTACATTTCTGGTAACTCATATTAACCAAAACTAGCTCTGTTTGTATGCAAACAGGAAAACTAAAACAATTATTATTTCTTCTTCTGTTTTAAGCTTTATTCATTTATTTGAAAGGCATGGAGAGAGGTAGAGACTGAAAGAAATCTTTCATCGGCTTGCTCACTCTCTCAATGGTCACAAATCATGGGCTGGTCCAGACCAAAACCCAGGGTCAGGAGCTCTTCCAATCTCCCATGGGGTTAGTCTGCCCCAAACATGTGGGTCGTCTTCAATGAACTTCCCAGACCATTAGCAGGGAGTCAGGCCACAAGCACAGCAGCGGTGACATGAATTGGTGCCCGTGTGGTGTGCCAACATGGCAGGTGACAGCTTTACCCATGTTGCCATAATGCTAGCCCCATTATTTCCTCTTCAACATTTTGCTGTCCAAGCAACAGTTTTTCTTATTCACTCTGTCTCTGAGGTGCAGTTCAGATTGGCTCTTCTCCTACAGAAATCTTAACCTGGGACTGTCTAATATCTTACTTAGATTGCATTGTCATTTTAATAGAGTCAGAATTTTTTTTTAAGTCATGATACATCTTAAACTCACTCCCTCTTCCTCTGCCTCACCTCTGAGCTAGATGATAATAAAATGTACAGTGTTCTCTTAGGTATAGGCAAGTGGAATGATATACCTCCTTGACATTTATTTTCAAATATGACATTGTTTTTTCCATCTTGGATTGAGCGTTACCTCTTTAGAGAGCTATTATTGTCCCACTCTATCTAAAGAATAACCTGTCCTGCTTGAACAAGTATCCCTTCCTCGCACCATGAGTAGACTCCTTACGTGCCTCATGGAGCTGCTTACTTAATGCTTATAAATTCTTAACAACAAAGTCTCTATCATGTAGTACCTGTGGTTAAATACATGAATATTGGCAACTGGTTTACTGACCAACTGATGCAAAATTCAAGTCCTCACTTAGGGGAAATTCAATACGGGTGGCAAACTAGTCATCCACATGAAGATCAGACAAATAGCAAGAGGGTGGTATGCAGTTTCACAGGGATGATTAAAAGCAAATAAGCAAACAACAGACAAACTACATAGTTGAAGCAAGCAGAATGCTAAAATCTATAGATAGTTTCTTTTTTTTTTTATGCTCAACATATAAAGACAACAGATGGATCTAAAAGTTTGTAAAGTGTTGTTGTTTCCCCCTTGAGGTTGGAAAGTTAGAAATGCAGTAGTTTGAAGCACCTGTTTTGTTTCTTGGGAAAATTAAAGTATAGGAAAAGATTATCTCTTGTGAAAGTACAGGTTGCAGTGCCATCCTTCTTAGTTAACCAGAACAAAACCAAAACTTTCTATTTTACTGTGCACAAGATCATTCACTTTACTAGGCATGGATGCCTGCTTGAAAAAATGAGGATACTAAATGGACAATATATGGGAGGCAGGTGATGATTCCCAAGTGATGATTTCAACGCTCTGCAAACTTTTAAAATCTTTATTTATTTATTTATTTGAAATGCAGAGCATCAGAGAGAGAGAGAGAGAGAGAGAGAAAAAAAAAAGAGAGAAGAAAAAAGAGAAATCTTTCATCTGCTGGCTTACTCACAAAATAAATGCATTAGGAATGTCTGAGCTATGGGGAATTCAGAAACCATGTACTCCATCCTTGTCTTACACATGAGAGGCAGGGTGTCAGGGACTTGGGTCCTCACTGGCTGCATTCCAAGGTACATTAGTGGAAGGGGCCTAGGATCCCATATTGAAGCACCTGCTTAAATTCTGCTATACCATTTATCATCCAGCTCCTTACTGATAGGTCCTGGAAGGCAGCCAGTGATGGCACAGGGATGAGTCCCTTTCCCCCCACAAGAGAGTTCCGGAAGGAAACCAGGACTCCTAGCATGGACTGGCCCTGCCTCAACTGTTGCAGAACTTTGAGTATTAAAAAAGTGAATGGGGACCAGAAACCATGGCTCAACAGGAAACTTTTTTTTTTTAGTTTTTATTTTGAACCTTTTAATTATGTGTTATGTGGTACAATTTCGTATAGACTCGGATCAGGCAGTGCATCACATGAGGGTACTGGTTCATGTCCCACCTGGACTATTTCCCATCCAGCTTTCTGCTATGGCCTGCGAAACAAGCAGAGCATGGCCCAAAGCTCTGGGACCCCACCCTGACGTGGGAGTCCAGGAAGAAGCTGCTGACACATGGCTTCGGATTGGCTGAGCTGCAGCTGTAACACCCACATGGGGAGTGAACCAACAGATGGAAGATCTTTGTCCTGTTGTCTCTTTTTCTCTCTATAATTTTCCTCTCCAATGAAAAATAAATTCTCCCTTTTATTAAAAAAAAATGAGCAGAGGATCAAATAAATAAGACAGAATAAAATGAAAGTGGAAAACTACATTTTAAAAACATCTGTACTTTGACCAAATGAGTATACTTTCACCAATCAGTGACATGCGAAAATCAATGGAAAAATGATGTGATTATCCAATTGTAAGTAACTAATCAAAAGGTATTACAAAGTTTAATCATTCTCGTTTCGGATTCTTTTACTTCTTGTATATATAAAGATACTATAAACTACTTTCATAGCCTAGAAACTCAAAACTCAGAAACATAGGTTTTAATACATGAGTTTATTTTCCTTTTACATAAATGTGTATAATAGAAATGAAGAATGCTCTTAATGATGATACAAAATATTATGAAAAACATGATTATAAAAATAATTAATGATTTTTTAAAATATTTTAATTTGCCTACTCAGCACATAGAGCTTTCTGTGGATAACAGCACAGACATCATCCCAACATTTTCTGTATGAGCAAGTTTTGTAAGATTCACATCTTAGCTTTCTCAGATAGAATGCTTATTCACTGGAAAACATGATATGGGGCTCAGGGCTGCTTTGTGTCATGGCTGATTAGCTCACTGCTCGAGACACCAGCTTCCTTTGTCACAGTGATGTTTTGTGTCCTGGCTGCTCCATTCTGATCCAGATTCCCGCTCATAAGCCTGGAAAAGCAGTGGAGGCTGACTCAAGGGATTGTGCACCTGCCATCCAAATGGGATGACAAGCCGTAGACTGGTATGACCTGGCCTGGACTATTGGCAGCCATTTAGGGAAGGAATCCAAAGTGGGAGATCTTCTCTCTCCACTTCCTTCCTCCCATTCGTCTCTGCTCCTTTTGACTCTGTTATTTCCAGTCTCCAAATAATATATCCTTGTGAAAAAAGGAAAAAAAAAAACATGGAAAATCATTTGCTGTTTTCCTGTGGTGTAGATATTTGAAGAAACACTGTAAAGTTTAACTTTGAGCATCCCTGTTTTCATGTTTCCTTTAGGTTTAATAATAGATCTGTGCTAAATGTGTACTGAATGTACAATTTACCAATCCATGCTAATTATATCACTCCAATTTGGGTATATAGTTTTATTATTACTTTGGCCACCAGATGCTTTAACTATCACGAGTTTGTAATCTGTATTTGTGGTTCAAGCTGAATTGTTTTCATGGTGCTTTGTACAGCACTCAGTAATGTTTCCCACAGTGTAGCTCCCTCTTCTGAATCCTGTTACTTTGGCATCTTTCACCTGCTATAACTGTTCTTATTATATTGTTGTTGCTGCAGTGCCTCTTTTTCTTCACTAAGCCACTGCACCGCAAGAATTTCTGAGTTCCCAAATATTCCTGTAAATCTTTATCAACTCACCGCTACCATAACTAAATTCCCGCAGATAATTTCCCAAGGTACTCTAACTGCAAAATATACGGTATTTTGTTCATTAATCTTTACCCCTTTTATCTCTTAAAACCTTTCATTTGCTAATGATAGTTAATTGAAAGATGTTAAATGATAATGTGTATCCTTTATTTTTATTCCTAATACAATTAAAATACTTACAGTGGTTACCTACTATTTTTTTGATAATTTTAAAAATTAGTTATTAGGATTTATTTTTTCTGGAAGACATTAATGACAAACTAAATATAGAATATAGCTACTACATAATCTCATTCATGTAGAATATGAAAACTTGGTGTCATAGAAATTGGTAGTAGAACATTAGTTATTTGACAATAATGATAGTAGAAGATAGGAAATAAAAGAAAGAAATTGGTCAATGTTTATGATGTCACAGAATTAATAATTTCTGTTGTTCTGTTGCGCGATAGGAGAGTTTAATTCATGATGCAAATTTGTTCTAACAGCTAGATCACATGATTTTGAATGCTATCATCAAGAAGAAATAACAATAGGTTAAGGTGGACTAATTGTTTTAATTGGATCATTATACAATGCTTACGTTGCTTACATTGCTTGCTACAAGCAAGTGCAATCGTTGTGTCAGTCAAACGATTACAAAGAGAAGGTATATATTGTTAAAAGGATAAATCAGTTTCATAAAAACAATTGTGATTTTCTCTTGGTTTCATTCTTTATCTTTAGGAGATATTTGCTTATCGGATGTCAGAATTAAAGAGTGAGGCTGAGACAGAGGGAATTGTGCCATCCACTGGCTCCCTCCCAAATGGCCACAATGGATGAGATTGAGTCAAGCTGGAGCCAGCAGCTTCATCCAAATTCAAGTTGTGGGTAGCTAGGGTCTAAGAATTTCATCATTTTTGCTCTGTTTTTCCCAGGCCATTCTCAGGGATCTGGGTCAGAAGTGCAGCAGCGAGGCAGTGAACCAACACCTACAAGACAGGCCTGAGCTGTAGAAGGTGGGTTTTATTGCAATGCCACAATGTCACTTCTCTCTTACTTGGCTCCTCCTCCTCCTTCACATGGGCACTATGGGCCAATGTCAGGAACCAGCATGTTCACCCAGGCCTCACACAAGAGGCTTCCAACAACCTCAAGGTTCTTCTTTTGTATTTCCCAGGACCCTAGCAGGGAGCTGAGTCTTTTTTTTTTTTTTACATTTATTTATTTTTATTGCAAAGTCAGATACGCAGAGAGGAAGAGAGACAGAGAAGAAGATCTTCCGCCCGATGATTCATTCCTCAAGTGATTGCAACAGCTGGAATTGCTCCAATCGGAAGCCAGGAGACTGGAGCCTCCTTCAGGTCTCCCATGTGGGTGCAGGGTCCCAAGGCTTTGGGCTGTCCTCAACTGCTTTCCCAGGCCACAAACAGGAAGCTGGATGAGACGCGGGGTTGCCGGGACTAGAACACGCACTCACATGGGTGGCCAGCATATGCAAGTCAAGGACTTTAGCCACTGAGTTACTGTGCTGTGCCCTGGTAGCTGATTCCTGGGTGGAATCACTGCAACTCAAATCAGCACCCATACAGGATGCCAGCATCTGCTTAACTGTTTTTAAATTAAATAATGTAGAGTTTACATTTGGGAATACATAATTGTTTTTATTGGAAAGTCAGACATACAGAGAGGAAGAGAGAGAGAGAAGGTCTCTCTAACAATTCACTTCCCAAGTGGCCACAACTGCTGGAACTGACCCTATATGAGCCAGGAGCCTTTTCTGGGTCTCCTGCACGGGTGCAGGGCCCAAGGCTTTCCATCCTCGAATGCTTTTCCAGATCTCAAGCAGGGAGCTGGATGGGAAGTGATGCCACCTGGATTAGAACTGACACCCAAATGGGATCCTGGCATGGTCAAGGAGAGGACTTTAGCCACTAGGCTACCAAGCCAGGCCCTATACTTTTAAAATTTCATTGTTACTGCTACCACGTACCAAATCACTGTTCAACGACAATAAAAGATAACAAAATATGAAATAACAATGGATGGAAATTATGAAACAAACAACTAAAAAATCACACTTAATTCAGGAGATGAGCAATCAAACCCAAATTATATAATAGCCACAAAAAATGAAATATTTCACATTATAAAATAACATTGTTGCATACAATATGGAGATGAAACAAATTTAACTTTTATATCATGTAACATCCAGTATTACAATAGTTTTACAAATCTTTAAGCCATAGATGTAAGGTAATTCCAAGAATTACAGAAATATTCTAACTTAAAATATTAAAAAAAAGGATTAATACGTAAGAAGGCAGCAAAAACAGTAGAACTATGAAATAAGAGTTAGTTCTGAGCATTTAAAAACTAGAGAAAAAAGTAGCCAAAGGAATAATTTTAAGTCAAATAATTAAATTAGAATAATCTCTAAATGCCAAGAACAAAATTGCCTTTGTTTTGCAAATAAAGATTGTGCAATCTAGGTAAAATCTATCATTCTAAATGAGTCATAAATAGTTACTTGTTTTAGCTTGGCAAATACTAAAAATATTTCAAGGTTTTGATCACATGAGATTAATGAACAATTCAATACACAGATGACTGAAGTGTCACATCACTATATATATATTTTTATATCTTGTTTATTTATGCAGAAAGACACATGTTCTTTAGCAACATGGTGTTTCCTTGCAGCTAGAAGCAGAGTCTTTATAAAGCCATTCATAATACGTTGTATCCTTGATTGCTTCATAACCCATCATCCTAGTTTATTTACAGAAAAATCAGCAAGGATTGTCTGTTGTTCTCAAAGCTGTGGGAAGATGGCGAGCCCATGTGTGCCTCCCTCGGAAACAGGGCCACGCAGTGGGGTCCCTGGCTGCCAAAGTTCCACTGATGAGTTGCCATTTCACTTCAGACTGTTTGATCAGAGCTGACACCTCACACAGGCCCACTCCCCCCTCTCCCCACACACTGCTTTCATTCACCTGCTGCTGGTTTGTTTCTGAAACACAGACATGAGAAGCATGGGAGAGAGCAGGAAGCAAACTCAGCATTTGGGCATTCTGCTCAGTAGCAGGAATGATTGCCAGATAGCAAAGCTATGTCTTTCCCCGGGTGACCTGGAAGTAAGACACTAATGTGTAATCTGATGAACGTGGTGTTGGCACCTGGCCAAGCATAAACTTCACAAAGACCACAGAACTGGGCCTGTCTGTGGCTTTCCTTAAGGCGTGAGACATCGAGATTGGCATCAGCCTAAAAAATATCAAGAGTCTTAAAAACGTCCCTCTCTTTGGTCCTGTAGTCTTTTTTTTCCAGATAGCTATCTGAGGAGACAGATGACAATCACCAGCCTATAAGTAAGTATGAATTTTGGCAGAGATTTCCTGTAAAGTGAAGGGCAGAAGCTGAAACATCACGATTTAACCTGGCTCCCTGAATAGATCTAGAAACTCAAAACAACCCTAATAGGACTGCACTGAGAGTGCATCGCAACATTAGGCCAGCTGCCTGGTGAACCACGGAAAACAGAAGCAGTGATTAAAGCCATTCAACTGAAGATATCTGTAACATCCGTAAAAAAAGCCCCAGGGGAAAAGAAATCCTTCAAATTATCGTATATATTTTCCTTGAAGAAACAGTTGGCAGAGGCAGCCTAGTTTTAGTCACTGACCTGCTTCATCAGGCAAGACAAAGCGTTGTTCTTTGACACCTGCTCTCCCTCATGCTTCCAGTGTCCACATTTCAGACATCAAAGTAACTTTACGAGATGGTGGAGTTGGCTGCAGCCGGGATTTGGAATTGTGAGCATCCTGGAGAGTGTTGCAAGTGCTCAAGCTGACAGCAAATGAACCACTGTGTTAGGAATGGAACGAGGGACAACAGGATTACAAATGCAACATTTGGATTACAAAGATGGGCACCACAGAAGCCAAAGAGATAGAACAGAGAATCCAGCTACTGGGCAAGGCTGCCTTGAAATTGTGTATGTAGGCTCCAGAGTATAAGGGGAATTGATATGCTGAATTTATTACTATCCATAAACAGTCAAGAAAACGGTACTCAGCCTTTACTTTCTGATGTCGAGTCACAGTTGTGATGAAGTACAGCACCTGCTAAAATAGATTTAGAGAAGGAGTTTTCATATATTTTCTGCTGTATGCCCTTCGAAATAATAACAGGATGATAGATGCTGCATCATGTATTACAAATACTAATAAAACCAACATGGATTACATAACTTTATGTATAATTATGAAATAAAAGTGATACTTTGGAGCAAAATGAAAACGATAGAGAAAATATCTTTTTTAATGGAGTGGGTACTTTCTGGAAAGCAGTAATTTGCTTGTCTATAGGTTCATGGATGTGATTTATTTCTAAAATGTGAGAATTAAGGAGAAATTGTATTACCGTATTTTTGTTGTAGAGATGAAAATGCTAGGTGAACACATGGTTGTAAATTAATGAATTTTATGGTGGCATGGTTAACTCAAGTATTGGCATTTTTTTTTCATTTTCTTGTCGAACAAGAAATATCTTCAGAGAGTGATATATTGAAATTGCTTCCAATAGGAAAGGCAAAATCCAAAGAAGGCAGGAAAACAGTTCATTTGTGAATTATGAGCCACATATTTGACTTTCTGAAAAATAAGAAAATTCAAAATACTTAGCAAATGATTTTAGATGTCTCCTCATTGAAATCTTTCTTTTTTCCTCAACACACTATATTTCAAAACATGCTCAAAAGGAATTTAGAGAGTAGAAATAATATCATAAATGCATTTATCAATAAAGTGATCCACTAATTTTTTGACTAAAAAACAATGCATGTACATTTTCATGGAACACAGTCAATATTTCCAAAGATAGGTACAGTATAAACTGATAGGCTTAGGCATTAGTGGCAATTATTTTCCTATTATCTTGTACTATAATCCAAATTAACAAAATCAGATTTTATTTTGGAGGGTGGTTAATGTAGTGCAATGACTCAATTGGCTAATCCTCTGCCTGAAAGCTCTGGCATACCATATGGGCTTCAGTTTGCATTCCAGCTTCTCTGCTTCCCTTGCACCTGCTTCCCTTCCCTGCGTACGATCTGGGAAAACAGTGGAGGACAGCCCAAAGCCTTAGAACCCTGCACCTGCATGGGAGACCCGGAAGAAGCTGCTGACTTCCGATTTGCGATAAGCTCAGTTCTAGCCATTGTGGCCATTTGGGGTTGAACAGGTGGATGGAACATCTTTCTGTTTGTCTCTCCTTGCTGGATGACTGAATTGGTGGTATGGTCATTGTAAACCACTCAGTAATGTTTCTGTGCAGTGTTACTCCCTCTTCTGAATCCCGTTAATGTGGCATGTTTCAGTTGCCGTAACTGTTTTCATTCTATTTCGGCTACTGCAGTGGCTTTTTTCTTCGCTAAGCCACAGCACTGCAAGAATTTCTGACTTCCCAAATATCCCTGTGACTCTTCTTTATCAACTACGCATTATAGGGTAAAAACCAAAACTGAACAGTTTTAAAACTTTTCAAATTAACAGTATTAATTGGATCGCAGGGTTTTTTTCCAAATGAACTCTAATTTTAGTATTCATTTGAAATAAATGTCATGCATTTGAGGGATATTTTATCAAAACATTCAATAATAATCAAATAACCATTTTTATCAAAATATCATTAAATGTCTCAAGAAAATATCAAAATTAAACAAAATTGATAAATTGCCTCCTTGTTTAAAATGTGTTCATATATTATTTCATATTTCTTAACTCACACATTGCAATGCTTATGAAATAACCACTGTATATGAAGTGAAGAGAATGTAAAGATTGTATTAATGTATTATTAGAATTTAATATTAAGTTTTTGAGGATAATTAGGGGAGACAGATGCATTTAGTTGCTAATGTGTTTATCACTGATTTCCACAGATATCATAAATCAAATCCACATTTTAACAAAATAAATATAGATTATCACTCAATTTTAAAAAGGATTAAAATTAAAATATGCAATATAAAATATGTAATATAAATAAGATAATGATGTAATTTCAAAAGCATAGATTAATTGAAAAAAAAACATAGTTTATTGAAGTGTATGCTACATCCATAGCAGTGTGAGGGGAAGAAGGCTGATTTTTACACTCTCACCTTAAAAAATTGATAGGTACAGCGTTTCATATACAGAACTGATGCCAGTGAAGTATTCCATCAGCCAATGGAAGAAATTTAATTTTCCAGTTCAGGTTAAGTCCTAACTTTGAGAGTTTTTTTTTTTAAGATTTATTTATTTTTATTGGAAAGGTAGATATACAGAGAGTAGGAGAGAAAGAGGAGTGATGGCTCACTCTGAGCGGTTGCATCTGCTGCAGCTGAGCCAATGGAAAGCCAGGAGCCAAGAGCTTCTTCCTGGTCTCCCATGCGGGTGCAGGGTCCCAAAGCTTGGGGCCATCCTCCACTGCATTCCCAGGCCACAAGCAGGGAGCTGGAAGGGAAGCAGGGTCGCCGGGATTAGAACCGGCACCCATATGGGATCCTGGGCATACAAGGCAAGGACCCTTAACCACTACGCTATCGTGCTGGGCGTGAGAGTTTTTATTTTTGCTTTGTAAGATTTACTTATTTTTGTTTGAATGGCAGTTTTCACAGGGAAAAGATGAGACAGAGTGAAGATCTGCCACCTACTGGTTTACTCTCCAAATGGTCCCAGTGGCCAGAGCTGAGCTGATGGGAAGGCAGGAACCGGGAACCAGCAACTTTTCCCTGGTCTCTCAAAGAGGTGCTGGAGCCCAATTACTGCGGCCATCCTCTGCTGTTTTACCAACCCACAGGAAGACTGCATTGAAAGCGGAGTAGCTGCGACATGAACCGGCACACATACGGAATTAGCCTGCAGTGCCCCTGTGCTGGCTCCTAACTTGAAGTGTTTGAAGAGCTGGTCCTGTTTACATTTTAATCTATTGAAGTGCCCCGTTTAATAACTCTTATGACTTAAATCACCAGGTTCTTCAAAAATGGGGCTTTCTTTCTCGGCTATCAGGACAAGATTAAAACAATGATTATTCCCGATGTCTATAATCAACTAATAGTTAATTAAGGTATTAATACATTAATAGTTAACTATTTTAACTTTTGATAGTTCTGGATAAAGTATGTTGCATGAGATTCTTATGGTTACCAAAGATATCAAACAATCTGAATGGCAAAGCCCTGTTTTGCTTATTTGCTGAAAAAGTCTTTAACAGAACTAGACATTTACTTGTTGGGGCTTGCGAATGCCTAAGATTCGGATGAGTTAAAGCTCTTCTGTTTGCAAATTGATGGAGGGTGGTACTGAAAAACAAGGTAGTAAGAGAAAATAAAAATCCCAGGGGTCCATACAGAAGTCGAAGATGATTGAAAAAATTCCTGCTGAACTGTCATATCTACAAATTCTCCTGTAAGTGCATCTATCAAATATCTGTGGATGAATTTATGCAGATGTAAAAATCCAAGCAAAAGTGTGTAGTTATCACATATGTGGCTACAGAAGAGGAGCCAAGAGAATGTGTTGGCCATCCATCAGCAGCACTCACTGAAAGGCTGAAACGAAGGTGCTGTGATAGTACAGGTCAGCATAGACCTGAGAGGTGTGAGTACATAGAGCCCCAGAACAGCTGGACGAGACACAGCAAGCCGCAGCCTCAGCTGGAGAGCCGAGGGCTGCAGTGGCTTTCCGCTCAGATGGTGTGCTAGCGTCACAATCCTCAGGAGGAATTTTCAAACTATCATGGCTGAGAATTGTCCCAATTCTGATCAAGTCCAGGATTTTGTGGTACAGACGCAGGGATCTGAATATTGGAAATGTTCTCCAGAGATTCTGATGTGCACCATACTTTGAGAACTCCTGCTTTAGATAATTTCATGTGGAATTATTGTGCAATACAATACGATTTGATTGAATAAAATAGGAGAGACTGCTGCTAAGATGAAGCCACTAGAAAACAGAAATCATGGCAGAATATGAAAAACACTGCTATGCAAAGAGTGAATTCATCCCCAGAGCCCTAAAATTGAGACAGAAGGTAGAGTCAACCTTATTTATAGGCAGAAATCGTTGTTTCAAAAAAAAAATGCTATCTAAGAAGCGGAGAAAAATATTTAGAAAAATTAAATGCAATATAAAAATGTGTTACTATATTGCATCATTTCCTCTACCTCATGGCATATGATGAAATTAATAGTTGTTTTCATGTGGCTCTCAAGGGATTCCGTAAAATATGAGTATTTAAAGCACTAGATAAGAGTGTATTTGTGCACACATGGGGATACACAAGTGTGTGTGTGTGTGTGTGTGCACTGCTTGTTTTCAGTTTTCAGCTTTACAATGGTGTGAAAGCATTAGTATTCATTATAAATCATATTTCAAGTTTTTAAGTGTTTCATATTAAGACTCTTAAATTCTCTGGTTTTTTTTTGTTTTGTTCTATTGAAACAAAATATTTATTAGACTGACCGGCATGTCACAATTCTAATATCATCAAGCTTCACAATGAGTTCTAGAAACTTACTTTAGTTTTTAATGATTTTTCTAATCTATACTTATTAAGAAAGTAAAATATCCTCTTAAACTTCTGATTTTTAGGATTTTTTTTAATATCTTGGCTTTTTTCTTTAAGATTTATTTTTATTATTTTTTTATTGGAAAGGCAGATATACAGAGAGGAGAGACAGAGAGGAAGATCTTCCATCCAATGATTCACTCCGCAAGTGAGCGCAATGGTGGATGCTATGCCGATCCAAAGCCAGGAGCCTCTTCCGGGTCTCCCACGCGGGTGCAGGGTCCCAAAGCTTTGGGCTGTCCTCGACTGCTTTCCCAGGCCACAGGCAGGGAGCTGGAAGGGAAGTGGGGCTGCTGGGATTAGAACAGGCGCCCATATGGGATCCTGGGCGTGCAAGGAGTGCAAGGCGAGGACCTTAACCACTGCGCCACCACTTGGCTTTTTAATCACACTGGCTAGACCCTAAGCGAACAATTAAGTAAGTATACTAGAACATGTGACTTTTATTTCAGTGTTACATTTTAAAGTTTTACCACTAATTTTGACATTGTTAACGGCAGTGTAATTTGTCTTCACTGAAGTTTTTAAGACTCTTTTTGAACATTTTTTTTCCAGGTTTCATTTCTTTTAACAGAAGTAAATGTTGAGCTTTTCACATCTGTGTTGTCAATTGTATGGTCTTTGTTTTACGTACCGCTAATATGCTGTAGTAACATTGGTTTATTTTTAAAACGCTAAGCCAATAGCTTGATGCTAAAATGAACCCTTCTTGGCAATTGAAATGGTTTATAAACTGTAGAGGGATGGGAGCATGCAAAGAGTTATTTGATGGTACTTATTACACAAATGAGATGAAGGGGGAGATGCTAAAGTCAAGATCTGAGGATGAATTAGTTACTGGAATTAAAGAGAGTATAATACACAGAAGCTAGTGTGGTACACAGATCCCAGTGTAATTTACCCTACAACGACAGTCTAGTCTATTACCAGAATAAGTAGACAAGGCAGACAGATGATCTCAGAATGAAACAAAGATCATATACCATTTCACAGTCAAAAACTTCACCTTCAGGAATTTCAAGCTTGTAATGAAATGGATACTGATTCTGAGAATATATGGAGTTAGAAATAATGAAATTATTAAGGGACAAAAACATACATTGGTATTTCAAAGTTATAGAAATCTTAAGAATGAAATACATATTTTGCTTGCTAAGACAAATCTTGTTCATTCACTTGGAAGTAAAATTTTATCACCACAAAGCCTTCATTCACTAGAAACAAATCAAGTAAGACTTCAAAAATGATAAATTCCCGGGCCTGCCTGGCTGCGTGGCCTAGCAGCTAAAGTCCTCGCCTTGAACCCATCAGGATCCCATATGGGCGCCGGTTCTAATCCGGCAGCTCCACTTCCCATCCAGCTCCCTGCTTGTGCACTGGGAAAGCAGTCGAGAATGACCCAAAGCTTTGGGACCCTGCACCCACGTGGGAGACCTGGAGGAAGTTCCTGGCTCCTAGCTTTGGATTGGCACAGTACCAGCTGTTACAGTCACTTGGAGAGTGAATCATCACTGCTTTCCCAGTCGATAAGTGGGGAGCTGGGTAGGAAGCAGAGCTGCTGGTATTAGAACCAGCACCCATACGGGATCCCAGTGCGTCAAGGCTAGGACTTTAGCCTCCAGACCACCGTGCTGGGCCCATCTATGTCAGAAATTTTTAAACTCAGTGATTTAAAAAATCATTAAATCATGTAATTCTCTACTTTTAACAATTACACTAAAATAATTTAATATTAAAACTCATCAATAATGTTTATATTCATTTTACTACTTTTCCCGTATCTCTTCCTTTGAGATAGTTACTTCTTTTTATCTGTGTGGTTGAAATGCTATGTAATTCCATACGTGTCTTCTCAATTTTGCATTCAGAGGCATTACATTGACAACCTGAAAATTAATCTTTGTGAGAAAAGAGAAATTGTGAGATCTAAGGAACCAGGAATTTTCTTTTGTTAATTTTCCAGAGTTATGAAAACAATAAAAAACTGTTGATGGTAAAGAGAAAAATCTAAAAATGTGTTACTTTCACAGTCATTATATGATTCATGCTGCAAAAGTATTGAAAATATTTTTCACATTACATAAATATTACCCAGTCCAGCCAAGTCACACATAATGTTGTATGTCTACCTCTCTTGTATCATTTTCTATTATATATTAATAAAAATAAACATATACAGGACTAAGCCATTGTTAGAAGAAAGAGCGGTGGGTGGGAGGCAGGAGGTGGCAGGTGGAAAGGAAACCCGTAAGAACTATCCCATGAAAATAAAAAATAAAAAAAGAAAGAAAAAACAAATAAACATATATATGAACACTGACATTGGGGAGCTGCAGTTGCAATTAAACTTAAGTCAAGACAGAAGACTTAAAAGTCAATACACAGATTTTTAAAAATTAATATAAAACAATTTATTAAAATCATATTTGTTATTCTTTGTGAATCATGGCCCATATCCTGTTTATGTGAGTATAATTAAAACTAAACATATATATGTGTTTATGTGTATACATTAAAAAAAAGATATTTTTAGGCAAACAGAATCAGTTACTAATCGTTTGCAAGCAATCTGTTAATGTTCTGAATGATGAAAAGCGGTTCAGTGAGTGATGTTGGCAATACTGCTTATTATAGAACTGTAAAAACTGCCCTTAGTTTTTTGCATTTTTCCTTGAACTCTGGAAATCTCTCCTAGTGCACTGAGACCAATATTTGACTTATTTTCTGAAAGTTTGTCATCCTCTCATTTTGTGCTACACTAGAGCTCTGCTTACAAATTGTTTTATTTCTAGGGTTTTTCCTGTAGTATTTTCACACTACTCTGGACCATGGTAACAAACTATGCAAAGATTTGTACGGGTGAGGGTTTGGTAGGTAAGGGTGACTGCCAATATCTGTGTTAGTTTTCCTTTGAATGGTTCTAGAAAATCTCATTTTGAATCCTGTTTTGTTTTTTATTATTGCATTGTAAATGCTTGTATTAATATGAGGCACTTGTACACCTTTGTAAGTCTGGACACTGTATCCACTGTGACTTGGTAACATTGGCAACCGTTGCCTGTGCTTGCCCACCTTTCCTCCAGGTTAGGAACACACTCCTCTTCTCCACTGTAACAACACTGTGAGCTGCACTCACCACCGTCCATGATAATAGAACCTATCAGTTGTGCATCCTCCACTCAAGCTCGCTGTATGTACTCACGTGCACATCTTGAATCACGATTCTAAATTCAAACTCCACGTATGAGTAGAACAGAGTGTTCATCTCTCTGTGTCTGGCTGATTGAAGGATGGAGAGCTCTTTTGTACTGTTGGTGAGAATGCAAAGTGCTACATTATGGAGAACATCTTAGAGTTTCCTTAACACACTGAATAACTCAACACTGGCTATAAATTCAAAGGAAATGAAGTCAGCGTATTGAAGAAATAGTTGCACATCCGCATTCATTACAATACTAAAGATAGTTATCAAGAAGTGAAATTAAAGTAGATACCAATACACCGTTAACTGGAAGAAGATGTGGTATATACATATATATGTTTTCTTTATAATATCAATTTTCCATAATTTTTTGAATATTTAACTTACTAATCCTGTTACCTAGTAGTGTTAAAAATGACACTAACACTTTAAACTAAGATAACAACACTGACATACCAGAAAATTTGCTGCAATGATTATTACAAATGTTCAAAAGAGGTAGAGTAGGTATTAAAACAAGATTTTGGATACTCATTTTTTTTAATATTTCAGGGGCTTAACTTTTAAGATTATTTTCCATGGTACATTTTCATAGGTACAGGGCTACACCCCCTCCCCCATTTTCTTCTCCATTTTCCATCCCATTTTTCCAGTGAAATAGTTATAACAATATTATACTAGATTTTCTTGTCTCATACTTACAATGTGATCACGTACTTAAAGAGCAGAATGTTAAACTTGCAATTGTTACTAAAAGGCTATCTTCCCGTAAAAATATGGGGGGGGGGGCATGGAGATAGCTCCCTTTGGTTGGGTTAATGTGATGATATTCTTCATAGTTTACTTAAAAGAAATATATTCTTATATCACAGCATATTTTTAAATCTCTCATTTATAAGGTTACATTACCTTCCAATACATACTGGATTATTGGTAAAGAATACAGAATGCTTTAAAATGTTGACCAAAATGTTGACCAAAATGTACTCTACTCCAATCGCTCATAAAATATGGAGTAATTGTCCATTGCAAAGAATTTTGAAATAAAATACAGAGTTGTTCATTTGATTCTCCCATTAAGACATTGCCTGGGATATCTGCACACTGAGTTTTGATTCAATTCCAGCTTCCTGCACTCTGGGAGGTAGGGATATTTCACTTTCTGCTTCTAGTCTGCACAAATAATTGATGACTAATTAGCAACTCAACAGGCACACTGCAGAACACAAACAAGCATGAGAGAAACAGCTCAATGTGACAGAGAGAATAAAGTTAGTGTCAGTCATACTGAAATTCTCCGGTACATTATAAAGGAAAAGTTAGAAAACATTCGAATACATGGGTATATAAAAAAGAATCACAAATTATGCTTGTTAATGACATTCATAATTTTGCAAAATCTTGTAATGAATTCTTTTTGTCCCTCATGCTCTACTCAGACATTTTACAAGACATATTCATTCACTTGCTTAAAAGGCAGCGTATCAAAGATAGGAGAAACATGGGGAGAGGGAGAGAGATTTTCCATTTTTTGGCGTACTCCTCAAATAGTCACCATAAACTCATCCAGACCAGGCTGAAATCAGGAGGCAGGAACTCCTCCTGGTCTCCTTTGTGAGCAGCAGTGACCCAAGTACTAGACCTTCCATGCCTTCCTTGGGCCCTTAACTGGTAGCAGGATTAGAACAAGAGTAGCTGGGACTCGAACCGCCACCACTATACGGGAAGGCAATTTTGTACAAAGGAGATCAACCCACTGAGCTGAAATCGGATGCCTCGACCTAAAATTTTATTATTGAAACATACTTGTTCAAGTAATAATGCAGGTTTGCTTGATCATGATACGATTTTGGGATATCCATTTTCTAAAAGAATTCCTCGTAGATTATTATTGTGCCAACAGCTGGAATTTAACTTGAATGGTTCTGGATTGTTCGAATTTCTCTGGCTGGACCCAAGTACATAAACCCATGTATGATCAAGGTGCTTTTTACTAATGAAGATTTCGGATAATCAGTGGAGAAGGTTGTGACAACACAACTGTGAAGAGAATCGGGGCAGGCTTTTCGTGCTATGCCTGGGTTGAGCCCCCGCTGATCCAGCTCACTGACAAATGCGCTTAGGAGTCAGAGATCCTGCCACCTCACCTGGACACCTGAGTTGAATTCCCAGTTGTGGGTGTTCTTCGGCCTGTCTTCTGCTGTTGCAAGCATTTGCGGAATGGGCCAGAAGACAGAAGAACAGCACGCCCGTCTCTGCAACTTTAAATAGAATGAAAATAATTTTAGCAATATCAAGAGTGCAAAAACAACGGTTCCATTAGCGATGTTAAGGAAAAATAATTTAACATCTCCTTTCTAGAGCCTCTCTCTTTTGCTATGGCAACATTGGTAACCGGTAAAATTCAGTGGCGATGTGGAGTTCTCAGCTTGTGGAAGAAAATTGGGTTCTTTTATCGTTTCATTCACTGACCAGAAGGTTGTGACTTATTCTTCAACTCAACAAGGTGCACGGATGTACAGTCATGTTACCTGAAATGCTCTGATAATCACATGTGCACAGGACATGCCTCTGGGTTATTCTTCTGCACACCGAGTACAGTGTGAACAGAAATCTCATCCCGGAATGCTCTTTTGGTTAGCTCCCTTCCCCAGACTTTTCTCTCCGCAGTTCCTTCCCTCACAACTACATTTCACTCACGAGCAGAAAACACACTCCCACCGTCGGCATGAATACTGAGCCGTAACCAGTACTTTTCTTCAGGCTACCAAGGCTGTTTGTTATCCAAGTGAGCCCACACTTGTAAATTAAAGTTCAGTCTAAAGTGACCTTTCCTTTTATAATCATTTGTTTTGCTCTAAGCCTTGATTGCAGTGAGTTCGGGCAATTCATCCTCTATTTAGTATTTACCACTGCTCATATTGTAATTGGCTGTTTAGTCATTTGTTGCTCTTATGAGCTGGACGTTTATGAGCGGATTCCATTGTACATCTTTATATCTGCTTTATAATTCATACATAGGAGAACGATACGTGACAGTTTTACTGAATCCTATGACTTTAGTTCCCCTTGGCTACTGAAAACCCTCTTATAATCAGCCACATTCTCACCCAAGCACACTGGACACCTTTACTTGGCTTTATCACAGATTCTTCAAAAGCCAGTCCAAGTCACAACACATTTTTCTTTCCCAAATTATTATCAAATGTGACTCCGGAGTCCCTGTCTCAGTAGATGACATATCAATCTAAACAGAAGAAAAAAAAAGAATAAATGTTGAGCTCTCAGGGACCCAGCTATTCAAGCTCTGTTAATTGCATGGATTGTATTATCTTGGACAATCTCTGAGCTTCACATTTCTGAGTTGTAAAATGGGGAAAATAACTCATCTCTCAAATGACAGTGCAGAAATTTGGATAAGTTGCCATATGTAAAACACATGGAATACTGGAAAGCATGTGGTTAATAAATATTACCATCATTTCAATTCATGAAATGCAAGTTAAATTCTGGATCCTCAAGCTGAAATACTAAATTACTGTTTTCCATCCCGATATTCTAAACTAATATAATTAATATAATATAATATAATATAATATAATATAATATAATATAATATAATATAAATCACATGGTTTATGCATATGCATATATATGCCTACTTCTCAAAACTATGTCTATTTCATATTTAGTCCCACCTACTGTGTTACCATCCTACTTATGAGCCACCTTTCTGCCATTTCATCTAATCTAGCTGACCCTTTGTAACCTTCTTACTTACTTGTGTTGCAATCCAAGCTACGTGCAGCACAGCTGAGCGTGTATCTTTAATGCAGAACTCATCACATGGCCAGGCTCCTACTTTTTCACATGCCCTTTGAACATAATACAAACTTGACTTATTTAGTATGTTCCCTGCATTCTGCCAAATTTCGACATTGGCCTGTACTAAGTTTTCCTACCTGTTGTCCATTACACTGTGTTTTTTGGATCCGCTAACACTACAGTGGATTTTTTTTCCCAGTTCCTTTCAATCATCAGACTTTCACAAACTTCTCTGGTCTTGAAGCCTTCCTACTTTGCCATTTCTACTTAATAGCCTATTTATTTCCCCTTCTGCAGAAACTTCCCAGAAAGTTGTGATGCTCAATTTTCCACAATGCCCCAGATATGTCTTGGTATTTATTTGTGTAATGCCTGTAGTAATAAGCTACATGCAAATATGCTATTCTTTAAGCAGGACTAGTATTTGTCATTTTCTCTAGCTTGATAGTGACAGCCATGGTACCTAATCTGTAATTACAATTCAATTAAAATGCATGAAATAATGAATCCAAACAAGAAACCATTCTCATAAATATTAGCAAATGCCAAGTGACAATATTTCTCAAATAAAATTCTATATAGGTAAAAAAAAAAAAGATAATACTCTTAAGGTATACACATTTTTATGGTGCTCAGTATAAAAATTGAATGAAAGTAATGACTGTTCTCTATGTTTTTTATCTTATGGATATGGTCATTGTCATAATTCTCCAGTTCTTTTCTTTCCTCTGTGCTACATCCATAGCCTACATATGCACCAGCTATTGCTAAAACATCTGTTATTAATATGTGTACACATGGTTTGTCATGTGTCCTAATCCCCTTCAATTCATACAGAAACTGATTCTTGGAGGTGATTCTCCAAGTAGGTGGCCCTAAACCATGTTAATTGCAAAAAGAGTATGCAAGATGCAAATCGGAGGGTCTCTTGCACAGCCTATGAATGTTTAAGCACTTTGTCATTTTATGACTGCATCAAATTTTTCTGCTATTAATTTGCATCTGAGTTAACACTTGAACATTTGTTATCACACAGGCCTATTTATTTTATTTTATTACTGCATTTTCACATGGCTAAAAATAGAGTACTTACACTTCTTTAAGACATGAAAACAAAAATTGACGTCTTTGAGACACACATTTTGAAGTGATAGAATATTTCAGAAAAGGGGAAAGTCATATGATTTATATATGTATTTATATATACTTTTTGTTCTACAGCATTATGAATTAATACAAGTATAGGAATGTTTTCATTCTTAAAAATATGTTTACAAGAATTTGGTATTGTGATAGAGTAGGTTAAACCAGTCCTTGTAATGTACAGATTCCATTTCATTGTGCCAGTGTGAGCCCTGAATACCCTGTTTTCAATTCAACTCAGCTAATGTACTTGGTCCCAAGTACCTACATTCCTGACACACCAGATGTTCTTATTGGCTTCTAACTTGAAGCTCCTATTTGGCTCTCCTGAGTATTTGGGTTCCTAGATTAAATTGTTGTGAAGAGTTCTCAAATAATTTTTTCGAGATCATGGATAAGAAGGGAGATAATTAAGTTACAAAAAAACATTAACACATGCAGGAAAAGTAGTTTGACCTGGAACCTTAGGACCAAATGTGGCATCGCCAGGATCCCTGAGTGGTCTGTAAAAACAGAAGAACAGTAAACTTCTTTGGGACTAGGGAGAGGAGCTTTCTCTGGTCCTTACTTAGTTCTAACTCTGGATCACCACCCTTTCTTGCAATGACCATCAGGGTCGTTCTGGAGCTCTCCCCCCCCAAAAAAAAAACAAATAAATAAATTAGAATAGATAGATAACAACAAGGAAAGCTTACAATCAGACAGGAAATGGTCAGTATGGACTCACATATACCTTATTAGGTAGGACACGAAAATAAGTTATCCCTCACTGGGGAATTGAAGATTTCTCTGCACACCCCTCCTGAAACTGTTCTGTGCCTCAACTGTTGACATATGCCTTGTTAAAATTATAAGCCAGTTTAAACTATCCTAAAATCTGCCAAGTTCAGTATAAATTATGCTTTAACCCTATAAATTGCTAAATACAAACATGAAAATAGACATGAGACAGCTGAATAGTACCCTAAAGCCATTTTAAGGTGTATAGCAGGCGGTTCTGTATAAACCAAAATTAAAAACAAAATGTCAATTAGGTAGTCACAGGACGTGGTTAAGAACTTGCATTTTCTAATATATCACTCACTCAATACCATGTCAACTGTTGTAAATGTTGTAAACTGTTGTAAACTGTTGTTGATACTATGTTGTGGCTTTTAATTTGCCGGGACGATATTTTGCCAGCTCTGCTTTCAGACCAGAGATGGTCTTTCCAAGAAACTGTTGAGTTTATCTGGACAATAAGGTGCTGGACTTTATGCATGTACATGCTCTCAATGAAAGAATCATTACTGGATTTGAACTGTAATACTGCAACAAGGTGGAGGAATCCACCATTGGGGAGGGTACGGGGAGGGGTTGGGGGAACGCCAGAGCCTATGAAACAGTGTCATAAAATGAAACATAATAATAAAAAAAGAAAATTTATTTTAAGTAGTGGCTCTGTGATTTGCACTTGAGTGAGCTTGGGAAATTTTTTTTTTAGTGTAGTCTATATTTTAGTTATTTACAGATGGAACCAGATTGTCTAAGGTTAATTTGAAGAGTCAATAAAAACATAAGCATCTAGTGGCTAAAAAAAAGGAAGAAGTTTCTACAAGATTCATTTTAGAGTCACTCTGATGCAGCTGTTTTGTTTTATTTTCTTTTGCTCAGTTTTCTTAAGTCCTATGTGATAAAATATGAACATTTATAGTGTGTGATGCGTTTTGATATATGTGTATAACTGTATTGTAAAATTACCTTAAGCTCAATTAACACATTCATAAATTAAAATTTAAAAAACCAATGTAGTGTCGAAAGATGGAACAGTAATGCCATTTAAGGAATGAGACTGCTATAAAAGGCAAGGTTGGGAGAAAGTCATAGTAAATTAGAGCGCATATTAGCAGTAATTTGTAAGGTACATTAGGGTCGTATGGGAATGTTTTTGACATCAAAGCACAGGTTATAAGCTAATAATAAAATTTGGAGAATATTGAGTATGATACTAAGGAAGTTCATAGGAGATTATCACTTTTTTTCCACAAAGTTATCACATCTCAGCTTCATCAAGTTATCACATTCGTGTGAAGAGAGATGAAAATAATTGAGGTAACATTGTTAAAAATCTAAAAGAAACGGCAATGCAGTTAAAATGGTAGAAAATGTTTGAAGGAGTTTTTTTTCCTAGGAAGTACTCATGGGGCGACTGGATATTAAAAGATGTCTGAAGATGTGCAGAAATTGAAAATTGTTATCAGAGTTTCATCTTTTCCCCCTTATTGGCAGTGCACTGATACTGCCAGCTAGGAGAGGTAACAGAACAGACAGGTTTTAGCGAAGATTTATGTTATCTTTATCTGGACTGAATTCAAGCTATGAAAGATACACTTGACGTAATTTTCAAACAAGTTCACAAGAGGAGTACACCAAGTGGTCAATGATAAAATAAGGAAAGGATGAGAGCATTTGGCTTCAAACATTGAAAGCCACTTACATTAAGGTTATTCCTATTAGCCATCACAAAACGATCGAATCACTGAATACAGAATGCACAACCAAATGAAGGAAAAAAGTCACCCCAGAAAGATCAGTGATGGTGTGATGAGGGAACAGCTGGGGAGAAAAATGATTCCAAAGGCCAGATAGCACAGAAATGCTGTTGTAAAGCTGGACTGTAACCTAGTGTTGCCAGATCTCATCCAAATAAACTGAATGTTATAATGACATTGGATTGCTATTACATTAAACCTTGGGGGTATATGATGAATCAAAATTTTACACATAAGTTAAAATGAGTAATAAAAATATTTTTGCGTTGCTTTTACTTTTCGTCTTCTCAAACTTGACTTTAATAAGAACCACATGAACTCAAAGCAAGATCATTACTTACTATATGCTGTGCATAGCTTGTGAATTCATTTTTAAAGCTAGGGAATGTTTTTAAGTATAATACATGTGCCATTTTTAAATGTCATTATCCCATTTCCAAATACAGAAACTCAAGAAATAATGATAGTGTCACTTTTTAAAATGAACATAAAACAGATATCTTTCTTCTGGAGCAATTAAAATATATATTTATAATTGTGTTACAGAAATACTAGTATTAATTATTTCATAAATGTTCTGTGACTTTTTTTTTCCATTTTGCAGGTAACCATTGCAATTCAAAATCATAAAGGTAAGCATTTTATTTATGGATTACAAAGGAAAATAAAAGTTACTTCTGAGGAGTTATCCACTTTAATTAAAAATATTATTTGTCTAAAAGAATTTTTTGTTTTACAAAGAAATTACAGAAATGAACTCTTGCCATCTGTTCAGTGTCTGTTTCTCATGTTGTTTTTTAAGGTTTTTTTTAATAATCAAAGGAATGTATTTTATTAACAGAAGCATTTGCAATGAGAAGAAAGCCTAAGTGAAAAAAAAAAAAATGTTCACTCCTCAGACAGCTGAAATGATTGAGTTTGGTCCAAGAGGAAGCCAGAGCCAGGAAATCCGTCTGAGCTTTGCAAGTGGATATCAGGTGCCCTAGATCTTGGAAATCTTACAGATGCATAAGCAGAGAGCAGGATCCACAGCAGAACATCTGAGAACAAATCCTTCAATTTGAGATGCAAATATGACAAGGGAGTGGTTTAACCTGTGGCACAACCAAGTAGGCCCCTAATTCATCTGATTTTCAGAATTTTGAAAGTTTTAAAAACACCATTTTGGAAGGGATAGGGGAATTAAAATGACCTACTCGTAGGGGAATAAATGGGGCATTTCCTTCTATTATAAAACACAAATTTCTTCCAGTTTTAGCAGATGCTGATGCTGAAGTCACAATGACATGTCTTAATAGAGTGTATCTGAATCCTCATTAAACACGACTTGTGCTTTCAAATCCGTGTTGAACAGTGGGAAATGCATTTTCTCTGCAGCTACAACGTTGGCTCGGTGGCTACTGCAGGAGAACACGGGAAGTTGGTTTTCCTCTCTAGTCTCATATTTCTCTTCTACTCTAGCTGAACAAGTGACATATTAGCTCTTCCATATGAATGTCATTCAGATGAGGTACATTTAATGAGGTAAATGTTGAATGCATGTTAATCTTCTGAGTTACAGTTGGCTCCTTTGATACTATTAATGCTATTTTATGACATAGGATGGTTGGAAAATACTCTGACAAATACAATTTTTGATGTCAGAATTCGCATACACAGATGCAATCTAAGTTTCTGAATGCTTCACTGTCTTTGAACTTAGCAGTAACCATATGATTACTCTTGGGTTCTTGTGGCAGCTCTTCTCTGCATTTCCGACAGTCAAATTCTTATTCCTTTATGTGATAGAACAAGGGCAGGCTGGATATAACCAAAGACATTGATGACAAATGAGTCTCCTATCTTACCGCCGACTCTGGAGCATTGGAAGAAATGGAATGGGTGGTTTTTCACCTGCCTTACCAGCCTTTTTCCAAACAAGAAATGTCAGAACTGGATGGGGCTGGCTGCAGGGCATTCCTAACTCCCATGGACTCATCAGCAGTGCATAACATGTTACTAGTTATGGGTCCAGGTAAACGCGATCCCTTACTAAACCTACTAGAAGGCCAGATTTGGGAAACAGAAGGGTGAGCAAAATATGAAACTAACAGGAAAACTATGACAGATTCATTCCTAATATGCTACCAACTTAAAATGTTTATGTCCTAAAAATGTAATTTTAAAGGCACAGAAAGCAATATTGTTGCAATAGGAAAAGAAAAACACATCAGAAAACACAGCACAGATATTGGCTGTTTTAAGGGACTCACTTCTATCTAAGTACCAACTGGGCCTGAACCTGCTTAGATTCTGAAATCAGACAATATTGGGCACTTTCACAGTGGCTTGGCCATTGATTGGCCTCACTTTTATTACTACCACATTTGTAGATTAAAAATAAAAGCATGGTAAATATATACCATTGTGATATAAAACCAAAAGTGGGTGATTGTATTCATGTCAGAAACAGACTGTACATAAAAATACTAGACCTGGGGAGTAATGTCAGGTCAAGACGAAACAAACATGATGATATAAATGTTTATGCACTAAACAAAGTCTCATACGTGAAATGAACATTGATGCAGTTAAAAGATTAAACACTAATTTGAATTTATAATTTGGGGCTTTACCAGGTGGTGCTCAGTAATCAATATGACTAATATAGGAAGGAAAATAGTTCCACAAAGAGACAGTGAGGGTTGACATTACAGTCCTGCCATCTTCATCAGCCTCAATGAATCCACCAGCCAACGTAACTTGCCAGAAGAGCAGCCTACTCCTGCAAGAGTCTGGGCTGTGGAAATCAATTCCTGCTTCCCTGCACCTATCAACAACATATCCATATATTGCCAAAGACTTCCTTTTTGTGAAGTATTCAAATGCCCCCTCCTATATTACAGCACCCGAAATCATCTACCCTTCCACGCATCACAACAGGAGCTGTATGATGCAACTGAAAATCTACACCATTTAGAGATGTCCAGTACTGGTAGAGGCTATCTACCCGTGATGACCCTATGGCAATTATAACATCATTGTAGTGAAATCAGCAGGGTTGAAACTCCAACTCCCATAATGCACCCACAAGGTAACACATTAAAAATTACCAAAGAAAGGCACAGTAATTTCGAGGCACTTGAGGCCTACACTGAATTCCACCTGCTTTGAATCAATGGGGTGTGACCCTAGACAACAGTTCTTCTGCTCTCAGATCTTTAAAATGATTCCGACACTTGCTGAGGGAAGCTCTGTCCCCTGAGTCTGACTGTGCTCTTTCTGAGTGTGCATGTTTGCTTACCAGGTAAATAAATGTCCTCCCCCTACTAATATTTGTTTTTGTTTACCTTTAATCCCCCCTCTTTTTTTTTTTGTAAAGAAAGCCCGAGCCAAGTTTAGTCAGCAGCACTCCACAATGTAACTTCTAGCAAGAAAACTCAAGAACCACACACACATACACACACACACACACACACACACACACACACACACACACACACATCTGAACTATACAAAGTATGCACCAGTTTGTAAGCAACACATATAAATGCTGCATCAAACACCAGGAATACACCTTTTTTCTCATACATACATGGAATAATTTAAAAATGTTAAAAGCATAGAAGTGGTGCAGACTTTAGTGTTTGTTGGGAATGAGGAGTTGAGAGAGACGGAAGGCAGTTAAATGCGTCAGTGAATGAACGCAGCAAGGATACTCACAGGTATCCTTTTTGAATGGTATCCAAGTGAACACACTGGTTATGACATTATACCTTAGTAAGAAGCTTCCACTGGATAAAAAGGATAAAACAGGATAAAAGCCACAAGAGATCTTAAAAATGGGTTGAAAAAGGTAGAAACAGTTGCATAGGGTACATGTTTGGTCTGGTGATTAAGGTACTAACATTCCCATAACCCAGGCCAACACTGTAGGTGAAGCCACTGTCTTGCAACCCCAAAATCCCATATAAGGCTCCTATTTGTGTTTTGGCTATTTCACTTCTAATTCAGCATGCTGTTAATGGCCTGGGAAAAACAGTGGAGGATGACACATGTGTAAAGACCCCTGCATCCATGTGGGAAACTGGAAGATATAGTTACTTTATTTAAGCTTTGATTCCATATTTTGGATTTACCTTACCCCAAGTTTATGCAGAGGACCCTTGGTAATGCTATGACTTATATCTATGATGTAATTACCTTCCCTTAATGCACATCCTAGAAGGTAGTAGTGATGGTCCAAGTTCCTGCACCCCTAGAGCCTGTGTGGGAGCTGTGGGTTGAACACCTGGCTCCTAGCTTCAGCCTGGCCCAGTTGTGTCCCCTGCAAGTACATGCACCAGTGGGTGGATGACCAATCTGTGACTCTGTCTATGTTCCTCTGCTTTCCAAATAATGATTTTAATAAGAAAACTAAAGCTTATTATTTAATGATTATGACCATATCAAATACAGAAACATTACATTGACTTACTTGGCTTACATGATTACATTTTTTTCTATCTACTGTAGCTTGTAAACTCACGTGTATGTGACATTAATTAAAACACAAAGTAGGCTTGTTCCCAGTGTATAATACCATTAAAATAGCAATACATTCTTATTTCACATGTTTAAAAGACGTGGGTAATAGTAAGGCTTCTTATAGTGTTAGTAACACTTCATTCTTGATTTGGGTGTTGGTTTTCACTGTGATCAGATGACATAAATCCATTAATTGATATAACTGTGCATTTCTTGATATACCATATTACAATAAAATGTTTCAGTATATGTGTGCATAGCATTATTTATGTGTATTTAAAGATATTTAAATTTTCTTAAAGAGCAGGGTTACAGAAACAGAGAGGATCTTCCATGTGTTGATTCACTCTCCAGATGGCTGCAACAGTCAGTCACGACTGAGTCAGACAAACAAGAGCCATTAGCTTCTTCCAGATGTTCAAGCTTGGAATAGGACCCGAAACACATGGACCATCTTCTGCTGCTTTCCCAGATGCATCAGCAGAGACCAGGGCTGAAGTGGAAAGGCAGGACTTGAACCAGTCTCTATGAAAGGTTGGCATTGCATGCTGAAGTGCTATTCACCATGCCACATAACCTTGCCTTTGGTAGGCTTCCTTTTACAAGCTCTTTGGTCATCAGGATTTTATCTGCTGTGAGCGTGTTGTGCATTCCTTTCATGGTTCATTGTTACTTTATGTGAGTTTTAGCATCTTAGTATTAAGTCAATGTATTTTTCCTTATATGAACATGAACATATTGTACATTCTCTTTATTAAAGGATTCACTGACTTCATGTACTCTAGCTGCATTTTACATTTTAATTTAGTTCACATAATCCAGACATCCAAATTTTATTATATGATTTAATTATAATAATTTCTTATATGATTTGATTTTCTTGTGTAAGAAGAGTTTTGCTATGAAAATAAATATATTGTTTTAATTTGTGGCAACATTTTAATGTCTTGTTGGATTAGCATATTAGTTATGTGCCTATTTTTCATTATTGTATATAATTTGGTTGCTAAATCTGTTGTTTCTAAGTAGCCCTCTCTACTTCCTGAAATATAAATTTTTTTGTGGGTTTGCAATCATTGTTTATATATTTATCTATGTAACTTAATAATGGTAATTAAAAGTGTCTTCATTGCCACTTTATAGACACATATGCTACACCAATTACACAGGATGTTGTTCAGTACAGTCTGAGGCAAGCATACAACATCAGTACCCTGTAAATTCTACCTAATGCAGTGTTCTTTGAGAATTAAGGAAATTAATGCATTTTGAGTTGTTTTGTCTGACCATTAGGTATATGGCATATGTAAAATAAGTGGACATTGTGCACCTTGAATTTTTCCCTTTTTTTGAGCCAACTCATCTTGTGTCTATGCTAGAATTAGTGGTTCTGTGAAAGTTGAAATAAACTGAAATAAAGAGCAGCTGATTTTTAAGATTGAGTTTCCTGTTTGATAACCTTATCAGTACTCTAGCAGATGTTCCAGCAATCATTTTCTCCACTGAAGCAGCTGCAGTTTTTATGTGGAATACATAATTGGTCATCATGAGGGCTATATTACTGTCAACTGCAGGAAAAGTCATTCAAATTGGATTAAACTAAGAAAAAGATTACTGCTATGCAGGGCTCTCAGAAGCTCTGAGCACTTTTAATTGACTTGGAGCCTACAAAGTAAAAAAGCAAAACAAAACAAAACTCTGTATTTCCGCATACTTGTGCCTGCTTGTTGTCCTTAGCGATACAAGAACAAGGAAATTGATGTTCAAATTGAATGATAAAATAATTAATGTTAACTAACTAAAAGTGTTTCATAACTTTGCAAAATATAACGGTTTAGTTTAAAGAGAGTGAATTTTATTGAAAGACAACTAAAACTCATTTGTATGAGGAAAAAATTAACAAATCTTCAGAGTTACATATCTGAAATCTTATGCTGAGCACCATAAGCATTTTAGGCTTGGAATAGTAAAATTAAAGCAAATAGTAAAGGATGGACTCATCGTGTTTCGTAGCATTTGCTTTCTCAACCACTGTCTCCCCAGCTTTGTCGACGTGCCTGTTAACAATCACTGCAGCATACATACACTTTCTGTCTTACAGAAGTATTTGCAAAACAGATTTTTGCCTGTGAAGATGTAAACATCTCTTGTGTCCAACATTCTCCTACATTTCTGCTTTTCTATAGTGCTTTTGCTCTGCAGAAGCAAATAAATGCAACCATGGGATACTTATGGTTTACATGATCTTTTAAATGAAAGAATCCATGTCTGTGCACTCTCCCCCTTTTTAAAAGATTTATGTTATTGTTATTGGAAAGTCAGATATACAAAGAGAAAGCGAGAGAGAGAAGTTTTTTTTTTTGTTTTGTTTTCCATTGACTCACTCACCAAGCGGCCATGATGGCTAAAGCTGTGCCAACCCAAAGCCAGAAGCTCAGAGGCTCTTCTGGGTCTCCCACGCGGGTGCAGGGTCCCAAGGCTTTGGGCCGTCCTTGACTGCTTTCCCGGGCCACAAGCAGGGAGCTGGATGAAAAGTGGGGTTGTTGGGATTAGAACTGGCACCCATAAGGAATCCAGGATTGTGCAAAACGAAGATATCAGCTGCTAGGTTATCGCACTGGGCCCTGTGCATTCTCTTCTTAAATAGGGCCCACATATGTATCTTCTGTGCTGGGTTTGAAGAATTAAGCCTACGAAAAGGTGAGGCTCAATGTAAAACTAAATTGTTTCAAAGCATTAACTATTTCTTATGTAAGTGTGTTGATACATTCAAGATTACCATAAAATCAATAATTATTTCAGTTAAAATAAAATTTAGATAAGGAAATTATCAACTTCATCATTATCCGCAAATCCCTGAAAAAGCTGATTTTCCTGCTCCATTAACTGCTAAAAATATAAACACTATTTAAGGATTTCCCCTAAAATCTCCTAGAGAAGGTGTTTATTTGGCTATTACGTTTTTTCTTAACTGATTACCTTGCTTCTACATATGTCATATATATGACCTGAAAATAAAAACAATTTTTAAAATGATGTATGAACTTTACATTTAGTGTCTTTTAAATTTTTTGACATAATGTGAACATAGATTTTGAGGAAAGACAATCCTTTTAAAATATTCTTTTATTTACAGAGAGACAAAGAGAGCTTCCATCCACTGACTTTCTGCCCGGTCGTACCCACTGATCAAGACTGGACTAGGCAAAATCAGGAATAAGGAGCCTCATCCAAGTTTCCATGAGGTTAGCAAGGTTCAAACTTGGGTCATATTTTGCCTCTTTTCCTAGTCCCTTTAGATGTCAGGATACATATAAATGGCAGAATGATGGGCTTATGACTGTTTTTGAAGAACTATACTGTTGTAATAATATGGGGGAATTTGGTGGAGGAAAAGAATTTGGAAATGGGGTTGGGGAAATTCCAGAGACTATAGAAGTTTGTCTTATGTATCATAAAAGTTTGTTTCATGGATCATAATACAAAGGAGGCTACAGAATTATTACTGAAGAAGCCAGGACTTCAAGCAGCACTCCTGCTATGTCACAATGCCAGCTGTGAAAAGATAACATTTATGTATGTGTTTACTCGAAAAGAAGGCACAGAGGCAGAGTCAGAGGAAGACAGAAAGCCACATTGGAAGGGAAAATTGGCATCCCAAGCACATACCACATCAAACACTTAGCCCCCAACCAGATTCTCATCATCGTTTACTTGGCATATGCTGCTTTAGATTTCTTTGGTCAATGTTGTGATCATTAATTTTAAACTCTGATGGTTTTGTTTTTTCTCCTTTGAAACACCGGTGTCTTTCTATCCAGTATTTAACTTGTAAAGTTCTATTTATTCTCAACTGAATTATCCCAAAAGTCTTCTCTACGGGTCACAATTTAACGGCACATGGACACACAGTGCACACAAATGGTTTTTTTTCTCATGAAATTTCTTCAGGAGTTGTGGTATTTTGGGCTAAGTCTCTCTTCAAATCTTGAATTTTTCACCTACTAGGTATAAATATAACTGACCCTTGGTGAACAAATGATTCCATGATGAATGGCTATGAAACAAACTACTCACCTAGTGATGAAAAGTTGAATACATTTGCTAATTATATAATCACTCTATACTGATAATATAATTTTGTATAATTCATGATAATATGATCAGGTATTCATTAATAAATAATTTTAAAAGATTGCAAATATAAGCAAAACTATTATATCCCCTAAAGTGTTCATATATCAAAGAAAAACATTGTTGGTGTGAAAAAGTAAAATAGTAAAATAGTAAAATAGTTAAAAAGTAAAATAGATATTTGAATCAACAGGACAGTACACTTTATGTATTTCATCAACCATAATATTGTGATAAAGGTTGACAATTTGAGACAAATCAATGCATTAATCTGTGCCTAGTATGTAAGTATTTAAATAACTTACTCAGAAATTTTATTTGCAGTAGATAGAGATTCACGTATGAGCATTTTAAGTGAAGTTGTAATCCAAGAATTCACTTTCAGGAATCCTCATATTTGATGACTATATTTATGATCTTCAATAACAAGACTTACCATTCTGGTTGAAAGGTAGATTGGCTTTTGGACCATGCCCACCAGAGGACTCGCAATCCTGGGAAAAAATGAACTATATACAGCAATTGCATTCTAGTGCCCAGTAAATACATGACTGAAGATAAGATGTGAATCTGCTGAGTAAGAGATTTGTAAGACGTGGTGGAAGTTTCTAAAAGCTCTTTTTTCACTTACTGCAAGAATATAGTCTAATCACTTTAGTCATTTCCCAAACTCTTGTATTTGAATGCAATGGGAGCTCAGAGCCAACCTCATGGTGTTCCCTTCAGTTAATGGTGTTCTTTTAATACTGTGGATTATTGTCTTGTTAGAAAGTAATTAAGCATGGCCTCACTGTATTATATCCTGCATAGATACCTTCCCTCATGTTATGATCGTTTCCACGAAACCCTTATTTGGTGGTATTTATATTTGCAGTTTCAAGAAATAAAGTACCTATGTATTGCATGTATCAAAATGCTAAAAAAAATTTGCTAAATTTGAAACTGAAAAAATAAATGTGTAGAAAGAGAAGAGTGGGAAAGGGGAGTCAGAAGTTACAATAACATTGGAAATGTTGATTCTCAAATGATTTCACCTTTGGAGCTGATTACTCAGAATCTCTGGATTTGGAGTTGCAGATTTTGGAGACAGGGTATGCTAATGTTAACTATAATATGAAATGATATCTATATGACTGCTTTACTCTATACTCAGTGGGAGCAGAATGGCATTAGTCGGTCAGCTCCTTATGTAGGGTGACCTTTTCAAATGTGTAAGAACAGTGCAAGGAGCCTGCACTGTGGCCAGGCAGGAGAAGCCACTAACGCTACACACAGCAATATATAGGCACCTGTTCCAGTCCCTGCTGCTCCATTTGGAATCCAGCTTCCTAGCAAGTCACCTGGGAAATCAGCAGAAGATGGCTCAAGTGTTTGGGTCCCTGCACTCACATCTGAGGCCAGGAAGAAGCTCTGGGTTCTTTGCTCCAGGTAAGCCTAGCTAATTTTTAAAGACCTTGCAGTATTTGGGGAATGGATCAGCAGACCCAAGAACTATGTCTCTATGTCTCTGTGTGTAAGCTTGCTTTTCGTGTAAATAAATGGTCTTTAAAAAGTGGTGAGAGTACTTACAACTCTTACCCAGATGGCATTTTCTGCTTTCAAATTAGTGTATCTGCTTTACGTAAAGCATAAAACATGTAACATATGTCACATATTGCTAATACCAAGTGGTCAACGTACACTTGACTGGGATAATTGGAAAGCATCAAGGTTATTCACTTAATTCTTTTTTTTGGGGGAGGGGGCTGGAGATAAAATGGCTTTCTTAAAATAATAAGTTTTTTTTTTTCAAGAGGGGCTTGTTTAGAGTGATGTTCAGAATTTAATTCACTATTTTCTATTGCTTATACCAGGAATTCAAATGTGTTTTGGACTCTAGTTTGCTTCTGCAAGGAAGATTGGAAAATGCTGGTCAGGCAACACAAAGCAGATATGATTTATGCTCACAAGAATAAATAGCTCCCCTTTTAATCATGAGTTTTATTGATAGCAGTTATCTAATTTTCTCTGTCACTCTTTTTGACAGATGGGGGACAGATGGTTATTAACTTCATGAAAAGAAGAAATAGTGCAACTTAGCATTAAAATATTTATTGAACTTTTAACAAAAGGCCCAGTAGGGTAAATTTTATTGGTAAAATCTGTGGCAAACAATATAAAGATACCTGGACTCTGCTCATACTTTGCCTCTGGCCAAGCAGCATAGATGTAATTAATTTCCCTTAAGTTGTTTTGGACTTGACTTCAAGCATGAAACTATTAAATATCTCACCTCTGGGAAGCAGCATTAAATTTTGTTTCCCTTGCATTTGCAACATTTTATAACTGCCCTAGTTACATGAGTCAACAACAAGAAGTTTAACAATCACACTAGGACACAATGCTTCAGGATTTTGTATCAGAGTTTCTGTCAGTTGTATGCTGGACTATGTGTGTGAATACTGTGGCTTATCTGCTTGTGGAGGGCTTTTATCATACCAAGTAGTTAATTCTTAACAAAATATCCCCCCATGAAATGTATAACATTATACTTTGGGAAGTTATTCAAAGAGAATTTTGGTGGGTTTACTTTTTAATGAATTATTATGTTTCCCCAGATTCAAATTTTGGTTAGCATTATTTATCACTTCATAACTACGGATAAAATATTCATATTTTTCTATTAATTTCAATCAAGTTGTTTAAAATGATCCCCACTTTATGAGGGTAGTTGTACTATAAAGGGAGTCATTTCTGCTAATCCTGCCTGGATCTAACGAAGGTGGTCAACAGGAGTGTCCACTGGTGAACATCCAGTGTGTTCTGACACAAGAGAATCTGTTCCAACGCCTCAGTGCTGTGTGTTTCTACAGTATGGATACAGATACATGTTATAACATGGATGGTATTTGAAAGCTTTCTGCTAATTAAAAACCAGTTGCACGAGTCCAAGTGCATGATGGTCCAGAAGAAACACAAATATGATGATAGAATATAGGTGAGCGCTGCCTAGTCCTTTGGAGTGGTAGAGGCTGTGAAGTGATTACTGAAGGGTCGAATGTTCCTTTAGGGTAGGGTCTATTTTTTTATGAAATTGCATTATGTTAATGGTTGAACAAACCTGTGAATATACAGAAAAATTGCATTATACCACTTTGAGAACTTGTAATAGAAAATAGAGAAATGTTTTATCGAAAACAGTTATTAGGGGGAAAGAACGAAAAATACGAAACAGTTGCATTTACATTATTATTCTAATGTATGCTTCCTTTTTTTTTAAGTCTAAGTGTCAGGAATGAGTTGTGGTAATTATGTGTATTTTATACTATGGTCATCATTTTTGCTAACGTAATTTTAGTTCAGAATTAAAACAATACAAAGATAAAATCCACCCTGAAGGATTGGTGCAAGTAAAACGATAAAAATATTTCTCTGTGTGTATTTCTGGGGTTTTTCTTCTTCTTCTTCTTTTTATGATTTTCTGTAGTTTTTCTAATGCTAAAGATATCATTATTTTTCAAACAGATATAATTAAACTATTGTAACAAAAAAGATTAATTAGGCTGGATTAGTGATTGCATAATTGCAATGACAAGAAAGAGAAAAGAGATTTATAAGAGATTTCTGTAGGAAAAACACGCTGAAAATTGCTCCAGGCAATGTTGAATCCAGTGGGTGATCTAATTCAGATAAATACCAGCAATTTTCAGAGGGAATGATATGTTGCTAGAATTAAGAGACGTTTAATATGGCAAGGGCTTTCATGACTTTGAAAGCTACAGAGGACATTTTCTGTAATGAAGCCAAAATATACATGCAGTTCATAATAATTATTATCCATCAAGTGGGAAAATCACTGATTTGTATTAGCTAAAAAACGATTATCTTATTTCTCAAACATTTTTGCCAATGTGGTGCCACTTACATGTTCATATAATTTTTTTTCCAAGAAATAACTACATACCATTTTCACTTGTGTTGGTAAGAGTCATTGAAATAATGAACTAACTAAACAAGAAACTATTTCCAGCATCCCAGCCCAACTGTATCTGGGCTCAGTACCGACTCAAGCTCTTGACTCCAGGTCTGTAATGATGCAGATCTAGGGATGAAAAAGCCAATGTCACTGAAAGCTGTATCTCTCACATCCCAGTGACAGATCAGTACAGATTCAGTGCCCTTCCATTTCATCCATCCACCCTCCCTGTGATCTGCATACACGTAGGAATTAAAACAGCCTATTGGAAACTGTGTGGCTTTGTTTCTGAAAGAAAGAAAAAAATCAAGTGAGTAAAAACAGCTCCATTCAATGAACTAACACATCTGGAAACCTGAAAAAATAAATAATTCTCTGTTTTTTTTTTTTTTAGATAATGCATGTTAATATTAGGAAGCCTGCCATAAATAAATTTCTAGCACTGAAATCCATATTTCTGTCATGCGAAAAAAGGGGGCAAAGTAGAACAGAAAAGAAGCCTATATTATTTCTTTTTTTCTCTCTGATGCCAAATCATTAGACCTACCACATTTTCAAAAATTCTTTCAATAAATATGATTGAAAACCACCAAATAAATATTTTTCACTCTTTCGAGACCTATATGCATCCATTCTTGCTGAATGGGCTTATGACAAGCATACATAAGCTATTTTATTTTCATCACAAAATACATAATGCATTTGAACAAATTTATGCATGTCACAATAAAGCTTTAGTCTCATCTTACCATACTTGCATATACCACCCAACCTTCCTTATCCTTCATCATTTAAGAAGAAAAATTATAGTGACATATTTTCAGCTTACTTTACAGACACAGTTTAATGCTCCCTTGGGTAAGAATATCAATACACATCAAATAGAAAAACAATCTGTTCCTCAGAGTATAGACAATGAATATGAGCAATAATCAAATATCAAAGTGTGAATTATATATATATATATATATATGGATTACATTTTGTACTATGTATATTAGCTAACATAAATCAGGGAAAGCGTATAATATTTATCTTTTTTGAGAACTCTTATGCCTCTATTACAGTTTACAATTCCATCCATTTGTTGCAAAAGACAGAGTTTCTTTCTCTTTTATGGCTATGTAATACTCCATAATGTGTATGTATAACAAATTCTTTATTAAGTTATAGCTTAATAGACATTTGGATTGATTCTTTACCTTCAGAATATTATCTGCCAATTTAAACCTTTCAAATGTCAAATGTTTGAATTGAATCAAATGGTTATAAATTCCTTTTTTTGGTAACAGTAGTGAATATATTCCATTTTTTTTCTATCCATTTTCAAATGTGTATTAATATGAATGCCACAGGGAAGTCTTAATAAATTCTTGAAGACCTTTTTCAAATAACCTAGCATGATCTTGGTACCAGAGATAAGTTGATCCAAAACAGCCACCAGGAGCTTCTTTTAGGTCTCCTGCTTGGATATTGGGGTCCAGGAATCTAAGCCATCCTTCAGTGCTTTCTAAAGCCATAGGAGCTGAATCAGAAGTGGAGCAGCTGGAACACAAATGGTATCCATATGGAATGCCTGTGGCTCTGCTCATGGCAGATTAGCCTGCAAGCCACTGCATCTGCCCTTCTCCACACTTTCTATTTTCCAACATCTATACAATTTAATTTATTTTATGACGCACGTAGCACTTACAAGACTATTTCTTAAAACAAAGCACTTACTTAAATTGCAAACATTTATAGCAAAATTTTTGATTTGTATTAGGGAGCATGTGATCAATATAATTCCTGAAGGATTTATTTCATGGATCTAGTTTGAATTATGGAAGAGTGGAAGTCATGAAAACCATGAGCTATGCAAGCCATAAAGTGAAACTTTATTTCCTCATGAAGAAAACTATTGAATTTAATTATTCACTTGTCAGACTGTAACTCACTTAGTCTGTTACCTCCGATTGGACACAGTAAAGGGACATGGAAATCTCAAAGAGGAAAGTTAACTTTTCTGAAGAATGTTCTCTAAAAAAATGGGAATTTCAAATCATGAGAATAAAAGTATCTGTTTCTTCTTTGGAACCTTCTCAACATGTTTAAACCTGAAAATAATTATAATTTTGTCTTAAAACCTTGCATCTGGCATGTCAAATGGAATTGTGAAAATAAAAGCCTTCTGAAAATATGGCGAAGGCACCATTTGATACATGCATCCGTTCACTCCTTATGATCCATTTGTAAGCTATTTTCTGCAGAAATGGAAAGTGAGACTTAATGCAGAGTACAGAACCTTCATAGCTGCTATCTACTTAAACTAGAGCTATAGGGCTGCATGCTTAAATTTCAAAACAGCCCGAGTAAAACTAGTTGCCAAAAATTCATGCTTTTTAAAAAATGTTTCTACTCAGAGTCTTGCAGCAAATTTTAAATATTTAACTTTAGGTTAAACTCATGTTATTTGGTGAATTTGAAAACCAGAGGTACGACTGAATTTTATTGCCACTATGTTTCATTAAGCAGGATTCTTAAGGGAAAAATGAATTGTCAATATTACTTGTTTTAGAAAGTCTTCAATATTAACAGGGAAATTTACATGAAATGAAAACTAATTTCAGATAGGTGGATGAATATAACAATTAGGTTTCTGTAGGAGGACATTGTGAGCCTGAAAGGCCAGCGAGCACGGGTTTACAGTTCATTGGGCAGTATTTGCATGAAAACGACCAAATGGCTATCTCTTGCATACCTGCTGGGAGATAGTTCCCACGGGTTGAGTAAACAGCATGTAAATGAGAACACCTAGCGTGATGTAAAGACTAAAGGAATTCTAATCTAGAGTGCGATAACAGTTGATGGTTTTGTTTATGAGCTCGATACTTCCTCCCCTATCGATACTTCCTCCCCTACCCAATACGGACTTTCAGAGTATAAAGTGTGAGGCCCCTAATAAACTTCGGCTTTGACCATCAGCCAGGGTCCACGCGTGTTATTATCGGCTCCGTGCACCAAGTCCGTCGCTGCGGGACAGCGACAGGTTTCATTTAAATCATTTTCTAAATTGATTATCTTCTAATTACATGCACAATCACAGAAGTTCAAAGTTAGTGCCATGGCTCTTTAGAGCAGTCTCACGGGCCAACACAACCCTCTCTGCTTTGTGTCTACTTCTGAAAGGACATTACTGACACAGAAAAAAATATGAACTCACTAATTCTACAAGGCAGAGCCAACCATGGGGAAGCAAAATTATTTAGTAATTGCTCTAAAGAAAACGAGGATCTGTATTTGTGAACAATGTTTTTTTTTTTCATTTCCCCAATGACAAATTTTCATCATGAACAATGCATATAGTAAGATTCTCTTCAAAACCAGGAGAGAGACTATCTCTTAAAATTATTGTGAGTCCACACAAGTGTCATACCCTTGGAACAACACAATGTTGTGACCCACTTATACATCAACTCTTAAACTGGGGGTGATTCTCGTAACACATTTTATCTAACTTTAAGTATTGTCTTTGAATATGGAATATGAAAATGCTTGGATGCATTTTCCTCGAATTGCATGACTTACCTTGTTAATTCTCTCTGAAATACCCTCAGATCTTTTGAGAACATTTTGTTAAGACCAGATTTACAGGGAGTTTCTGCTGATTCCAAATCTTGGCAGTGACACCTGGAGGCAAATGTAGCAGAGACGCTTCTCGCTAAGCGAGAGAATTCCAAATTTGAAAGCTACATAATGCCTTGTGAATCCAGTAGTGAAAGCAAAGAAGAACATGAATTCATTGAAGATGCATTTTCTATAGTGGCAAGTGTAACAGTCAGCAGAATTAGCTTGTTACACCTAATTTGTATTTTGAATTTGTATTTAATTTGTATCTCAAACATTTTTATTCCTGACATATGAGGGTATAATTTATTTTATACATAAAATAAATCCTTACTTTTCAATGTGGTTGTCTGATAATATAAGCAATAAATCCAAAATCAACCCTCACCTCAGGGGAAGCTCCCTAGGAATCGAGATAGAGATGGTAGGCTTTGCTGAGTTTAGTGCTCAAAGATCCTAAAATTTTCCTGAAAGAAAAAAAAAAAAAAACCTTGGATAGACGGGATGCTATTTTCCATTTAATAGGACCTGATGCTGATGAATATTTCCTGGACAACTGTGACTCTGATGTACCATATTTGAGCTAATCAGAGGCTTAGCAAGTTCAATATCATTGCCATGAAGTTCATAGATTTAATTCTTCTCCACCCTGAGTCTACGGATGGTAGTAAGCTTAGGATAAGAAATTAGAAATGTGTGGAGTTGTCAGTTCAACCATGACCTATTTCTCATAGTGCTGAAGTAAGCACACAGTGGGATGGCACATTAAACACGTGATATGTATCATGTTTGAATTAGCACAGGTAGAGACACCAACATCATTCCCCAAATGTTAATGCCCAAGCAAGATCTACCTTGCATTATGTGCTGGAAATCAGAAATGTCAGCAGATTGCAAAGAACTAACCTCTTCCCAGGATCTAAGTTCAGGGGAAACATTGACCAAGTGCTTTACAAAGCAGCAGCTGCGTTTATTGGGAAAATGAATACAAGGGCCGTGTAACAAACACATCAAATGTGCATCATTGAACGAATGAAACTAACTTTAAAAATGCTGTAAGATTGTCTGTTTCCCTTGAGAAAAATAAAGGTGTACCTAATTTCCAGTGGGTTGTTCAAACACTGACTGAACAAATGGTGAATCCAGCCTCAACTTGAAATAGACTAAGGGCCAGTGATTTTGCAGCCTTAGATATAGAATTATTGCAGTGTTCCAAATCTTGATAATAACCCAGCTGGAGTTTATATAAGGCAATGGCTGTTACATCATTGTGTTTCCTATTCCAAAGCTCTATTTTGCTGTTGTGGGGATTTAATAACAGAAGATATGTAAGTTTATGTGAATAATCCACAGAAGCAATCAGTGAATTGGAAAAAGAATCTAACTATAATTAAACAAATTTGTAAAGGAATGATGTAAATAACATAAGGTTAAAACTATTTTACATGACAAAAGTCTACGTGCTCTGGGTATGTAATACCTATTTCTATAAAACATACATTTACACTATGAAAACAGTGAAGTACAGTGAACCAGAAAGTGACAGCTAAGCCTGCCATCTAAGAGAACTACTGTCCACATCTAGAGATATCTACTGTAAACACACACACACATTAAAGGAATGTAATGAGATTCATATATAGCAATATATATAATTCTACAGAACCTTTCTGACAAAAAATGTACATTTACATCACCAATGATCACAATATATATCTACTTTCATATTATGTTGTTATCTATATTTCAAAATATTCACAAGAAACTTAATGATGTTTGCATATGCAGAATCATGAATATACATCACTACATTAATTATAAATTATTTCATAAAATAATCATAAATGGAAAGCAGTTGGATTATTTATTTATTCACATATATTTTTAAATCTAAATATTTATTTGTGTTGTGTGTTTGGTATCTATCGAAAACAATATCAGTTTATAAAACTCATTGAGAACTCGAGATAGCTTTCATAACAGGAATGGAGTGCAGGCAGACTTCTACTGAGGACTGCAGATGTAGACTCACAGGATAAAATGTTTTTCTTTAATTCTCTTTCACTTCATATTCTCAACCATTTTTATTAATTTTTTTAAAAATCATTTATTTTTGTTGGAAAGGAAGATTTACAAAAAGAGAGAGAGAGATGCAAAAATATCTTCTATCCTCAAATGATTCATTCCTCAAGTGGCTGCGGTGACTGTAGCTGAGCCAATTAGAAGCCAGGAGTCGGCAGTAAGAAGCTCTGGGTCTCCCACGTGGGTGCAGAGTCCCAAGGCTTTGGGCCACCCCCGACTGCTTTCCTAGGGTGCAAGTAGGGAGTTAGAAGGCAAGTAGAAGAGCTGCGACATGAACCAGCACCCATATAGGATCCTGGCACTTGCAAGGTGAGAGTTTAGACACACTGAGTCATTGTGTTGGGCCCTTATATATGAATGTCTAATACTGTAATTTTACTAACCTCAATGAAAAAATATCTATAATGTATGTTTTTGCTTGTTGAATTCATTTAATGGAATGTATGTAAATAAAAGTTAGGTTGTTTTAAATGCTCTATTCCCATTTGAAATTACATAAAATGGCTGATTCCTCTTATTATCATCTTTTCATGTGTCCAAGAGTTTGAGAGAAAAAAAAGAAATAATATTGGTTTGGATTGGTAGAATAATATTTTAAAATATGTAGAAGTGTACCCTTGCAACTTGCAGTTTGAGAATATCTCACAATGTTAAATAAACATTGTATGTGTGAAAAGGGAAAGATGGGGTGCGCTAATGGGAACTTTCACTCCCCCAGCTGCATGTAGTTTGGGCTGCTGGGAGGGAACACAGCCAGCCCCCCAACCTGGCAATTCCACCACACTAGCTGCTTAAATGTGGCTGATGCCATCTTGGATTGGCATGCCAGGGCATCAATGGCACTGGAAGAAGCCCTCTGGATGCCCAGTGATGATCTCTGGGGACTTGGGGGTGTGGGCCTATAAAAGGGTCTGATGATTGACACAAATGAGGGTATGTAGGAACCTGATAGTTCATTTCCAGATGATGAAGGATTTCTGAGGGACTTCCATGGACACTGGCACTGTGGTAGCAGGTAAGAAAGGGTGCTGTTATTGAATTGTTTGGAGTGAGAAACAGGAAGCCACTTAAGGGTCAACCCGAAATACCAGTTCACTTAGGAGACCTGAGCTGGAGTAGTTAGCATAGACCATTACAAAATACCACTCACAGGCACATACTAAGGCTGGGATGGGGTCCTCCTGGTAGGGCTGGATCACAGTGTCCACCAGTGAGAGTCAGAACAGTAAATGGGCAATGTGTGGCTGGGGCGTAACACTGAGCACCATGTGCATAAATCAGTACTGTAAGCAGGATCTGTGGGGGGCATATAGTTTTTCACTCCTAGGAACAATAATCCCCAATGACACATAAAAGAGCTGTGGCTGAGAACAGACCCTGTCAGAGTATTGACAGGATGTCCCAGCTGTGTTGGGGTTCCCACTGGTGAGCTCAAGAGCCAAAACGGAGGTAATGGTCAAGGCTGGACATGATTGCAGTCTCCGTTGGCATGGGTGTGGCCTGGGTGTACCAGACTGGGCTAGACTCCAGCACCCACTGGCATTCATGAGAACAAACTTGGCTGTAGAATGGCTGGGCTAGGTTTTGTTTCCCATTGAACCACACAAGAACAGTGTCTGAATGTAGACCAGGTAAGGCTGTGCTGTAGCACTCAACAGTGAAATTTGTCATTGTGGGAAGACCTGATAGAGGAGCTTGGGAAACTCTTGTGTCAGAACACAGTTCTTACAGATTAGCACAAGAACCAAGGCAAAAAGTCTCCCAGACCAGGCCAGGTTACATGTGAATTAGGTCCGGTAGTGGGCCAGTCTGGGCCAGTTCAAAACATCCACTGGAAGATGGGATGGGATGCAGGAAGGGTCAGGTTGGGCTGTAACACCAGCCAGTGTACATCAGGGCCAGGAGTAAGGGCTGGCTAGGCCTGGCCAGGCTGCAGCAGTCACCAACACAAGCTGGAACCGGGAAAAGGGTGAACTGAGCCAGGTCACAGAATCTGCTGGTGGATGCCAAGGTGAGACTAGGCTTGATGGGGGAAATGGTGTTAGGTCTGTGTATCCTGGGGGTGATGGATTCAGGACCCAGATGGCCTGGGCCAGGGCCCTTATACCACCTATGAGATGGGTGTTGGGTCCATGATTTCCAGAAGCAGGTGTCTAACAGGACCCAGAATGCCTGGCACGCAACCATGGCCCACCCATGTTGTGGGTACCGGGTCAGTGAGCCTCAGGGGTAGGGCTCAGGGAGGACCTGTGTTGTTAGGCCTGGGTCCCTGGTCTGCTTGTGTGGTTGGAACTGAGTTTATGAGCCCCAGGGTGGGGGCATCCAACAGGGCCCTGGTCTCCTGGCCTTTGTCCCCTGGCCCAGGACATTAGCCAACTTGATTGGTGGTTACCAGGTCCACGGACCCCATATATATATATACACACATATATATATATACCTTCCCTGGGGGTAGGAAGTCAGGCAGGCCTCTAGCCCGGGGCCTGGGTTTACCTTTTCATTGGGTGCCAGGTTTGTGAGCTTCAGGGTTGGTAGGTCTGATGGGGCCTGGGTCACCTGGCTAGAGTCATTGGCCTACCTGCAAGAATTGGCCATGCTCTGTGGAAAAGATGCAGTAGTGGACAGTTGGCCCAGATCCACATGGAGGATATGGCAGGTCATTGGACCCTGCACGGGACATCTGTACTGTCCCAGATAAAGGAGAACAGAACAAATTGGAAAACTACCCTAGCCAAATGATTACCACACGTATCTGGGTGAATGGAGACTCTGAGGTTGACTATGTCAATCAATGAACATTGAAAGGGTTCCCTCATCCTTGGATTAGAACTATCTAAACCACCCAAGCCACATTGAGACCACATCTCCATCCCTCTGTACTGGAGCAGTTGGGAGTCTGTGTATGGCTTCTTCCCCTATCCCTGCACCGCCCCTCCTTTCCATCCTGAAACAAGAAGGAGAGATAGAAACTGGAAAGAATGATCCCACCCAATCTTCCCTAACCCTTCATCCATCCCACTCCGATCGACCAAATTAACATCATCTAATAAGATATCAGAAGTTTTACCAAGAATAAATCACACATATGAAGAATGTGACTCTGGAAATGGAGAAAACTGCCAATAAAGTATATATCTTTATTGTGAGAACATTGTGTAAATTCATCAGTTCTTTCTCTAAGGATTGAAAGCACTATTTTAAAAGTAAAGACAGGGCCCGTCGCGGTGGCGCAAGTGGTTAAAGGTCCTCGCCTTGCACGCCCGGGATCCCATATGGGCGCCGGTTCTATCCCGGCAGCCCCGCTTTCCTTCCAGCTCCTTGCCTGTGGCCTGGGAAAGCAGCAGAGGACGGCCCAAAAGCTTTGGGACCCTGCACCCGTGTGGGAGACCCAGAAGAGGCTCCTGGCTTCGGATCGGCATAGTATCGGCCCGTTGTGCTCACTTGGGGAGTGAATCATCGGACGGAAGATCTTCCTCTCTGTCTCTCCTCTCTGTATATCGGCCTTTCCAATGAAAAAAATAATAAAAATAAATCTTTAAAAAAAAAAAAAAAGTAAAGACATTTAGCTTACAAAGCAAAATTATTCCAGTCCTTTTTCCTGTTGTAAGGTAATGATAGTTGATCATTTACTTTATTTCACTTGTCAAGGCAGTTGGAAGAAAATATCATAAAAATAAAGAGAAATTCTTTATATGGGCTTGTCAGGTACCATTTCATTGAGGGTGGCAGTTATTTACACTTCACATTAAAAAGGGCTTGTCAAATGTCGGAGAAACTTTTGACTTGTGAAACAAAGTCCATGCTCTTTCCATAAGCTCTCCTGATTAGAATAATGGCATTCAGCTGCAATTTGAATAGTTCAGATTTGCGTAATTGCATTGAAAATTTGAAATATATCCAGTTTTCCTGCCCATTCTTTTTGGAAAGTAATTCTTGAATTTAATAGTGAACCAAATAAGTAGTCGATTGGTATTTGGTATATACCTACAGAGTGATGTACAATGGTGCAAAATTCTTTGGAACAGAAACTATGTATTTTATTATTGCAATCATCTAAAGAAACAGAAAAACATGGATTTTAGTAGAAACCAAGGCATTCAAGTACAGCAAATGTTAAGGGGTAATTTTCTTGTAGGTTCAATCTTTTTTTTTAATGTTAATTTATTTTTATTGGAAAGACAGATACAGAGAAAGGAAGAGAAAGAAATAAATAGCTTGATGGCTGGAGCTGAGCAGATCCAAAGCCAGCCAGGAACCTACTCTGTGTCTCCCTCGTGGGTGTAGGATCCTAAGGCATTGGGGCATCCTCAGTTGCTTTCCAGGCCACAGGTGGGGAGCTGGATACAAAGCAGAGAGGCTGCGATTAGAATGGGAAAACATATGGGATCACAGCACATGCACAGCAAGGACTTTTAGCTACTGGTCTACCACAATGGGCTCTGTAGGTTCACGCTTATATATCAAGTTGATCTCAGATCTCTCTCAGTATCATACCATTTTAAAATGCACAACTCAGGGGTCAGCACTGCAGAACAGTTAGTAAGCTGCCACTGTGGAAGCCTGCATCCAACACAGAGGTGCTGGTTTGAACCCCAGCTGCTTTGCTTCTGATCCAGTTTCCTGCCAGAGCACTTAGGAAGGGAGTGAAAGTCGGTCCAAATACTTGGGACTCTGCTTCCCATGTGAGAGACAAAGATTTATGTTTGTGGCTGCAGATTTTGGATTGGCCCAGTCCTGATGATGTCAGCCATTGCTGAATAAATCAGTGGATACAGGTTTCTCTGTCACCCTGCACTTTAAATAAATTATTATATGTTTTAAAAATATAATCTTTACACCTGAATAATGATGATAAAAGGCTGGAATTATATTTTACTCTGTATTATTCAGGCAGCATTTTTAAATGCTATTATATTCACCAAGAGGTGTTTATGAAAGTGGGTTTCACTTATTTTGCACACTATTAATTGAAATAAAAATTACAATACCCATTGTAAAAATAGTACGGTGCTTCCTCAATATTCATAAAGAGTCTATCAGTCCTCTTTCTGGCTATGAAAAGCACATCCGTATATGAAAGATATATACATTCCTGTATTAGATGAAGCATCATCATTTGCCAAACATGGATAAATCTGTAAAATAAAGTAGCCAGGCACAAAAAAGGTAAATTCTACAAGATTTCAATTACATATGGAATTTAAAAGTGTTCAGTTCATAAAAGTGATTGTAGTGAATGCCAGGATTTGTTGAGAATCGGTTGCATTATTCGGAAAATATTGGTCAAGAGATATGAAAAGTCAGTTACACAGCGGGAATAAATGCAAGAGATACTCCATACATTATGTTGACAAGAGTTAATGATCAACTGAAAATTGCTAAAAGTGGCTGGTATTGTGGCACATTAGATTAAGCCATTGCCTTATACCCCGCAACTCCAATAAGCACCAGTACAAGTCCTGGGCTGCTACATTTTCTTCATTTTTTTAAACATGTATTCATTTTTATTGCAAAGTCAGTTATACAGAGAGGAGGAGAGACAGACAGGAAAATATTCCATCCAATGATTCACTCCCCAAGTGACCGCAATGGCTGGTGCTGTGCCAGTCCGAAGCTAGGAGCCAGGAACTTTTTCCAGGTTTTCTACAAGGGTGCAGCGTCCCAAGGCTGTGGGCTGTGCTCATCTGCTTGCTTTCCCAAGCCACAAGCAGGGAGCTGGATGGGAAGCGGGGCTGCCGGGATTCGAACTGACGCCCATATGGGATCTCAGAGCATGCAAGGTGAGGATTTTACCCAAACTTGGGTGCACTGCCCTTCATGCTGGCCCTGAAAATCTCATGCACAGTGGTCATAAATGTGGAAAACACAGTGAAGAGTTCGGAGGCAGACTCCCAGGAAGGTCACACCTGTGTTCTTGAAGGACTACAAAGAACATTTAATTGTCTTTCCCAACCTCAATTGATAGTGTAAATACAATTATGATGGGAATGAAAAAGTACTCTTTGGAGTTATATTATTGTATTCCATACCAATAAAAGGAAAAAATATAAGGAGATTTATTTAAAAGACTTCCCACATCACAGCATTTTCTTTTCAATGACTGATAGTGAGTCGGAGATACATAAAAAGGAGATGAAGAATGTATGTTGAGTTATGAAGGAACTGTAAACGACTGAGTCAATATTTTGGAGGAAGAGACAGAGAGATCTTCCATGAGCTATTTCATTTCCTATACGGCTTCAAAGGCCAAAATCGGTCATGATAAGCCTAAAATTAAGCCTTTAAAGCTTGTGTTTGAGAAAAACAAAGAGAGCGTCCCGAGAAAATAAAATGGGTTTTAAAAGCTTTGGATAAAATACTACCAAACATATTGATAAATGTGCTTGACATGGTACAGACAGGAACGATTAAAGATATGATTTCTTTTCATTTTTTCAGAGGATCGTGAAACCTAGTCTGTCCTTGGACCTAGAGAAGAAAACAAACTGACTGATACAGAGAATGGCTTTGATGGGAGCACTGACGACAAAGTACAGGAAAGTAAGGTTTGCACTTAGATGCTTGTGCAGTAATCCATGAATGGCTGTCTTTTTTTTTTTTTTTTTTTCACAACAAAGTAAATTAATAAGAAAATTCTATCATTGTTTTTCCTGGAAGCAAGTCCAGATATGAAAGTGAAGATGCCATGGGTTTTATTTAAATGAGTTATGAAATCAGTAATCTGTGTCCCATTCACAACACAGAATATTATTTTGTGTAAATGAAAATAGTGTGGGATGAAGTAAGCAAAAATCTTTATCTTTATGTCTATATTTACGTTTGTTCTTGGGTTTCTCTTGTCTTTTTTTTTCAGTCTTTGGGATATTAAAGTAAACTGATGTTTAAGTACAATCTTGACATAGCTTTAATAAGCATAGAAATAATGGCAGAGTAAGTTGACAAATACATTGACATTATAAAGCAATCTACAGCTGGTTCCGAATTGGTCAAGTCAAATATAATTGATTTTTGTGTGTGAGCAGCGTGTTGAAGAGAACTCCACCAGCCTTCAAACACGGTTCTTTTTTTAAACTGACTTTATCTAACAGGAAATGAAAAATCATAATTTGCTAAGGAAAAAATACTGGGATAGGAAGGAAGGCACAAGAAACTAAATTGCTTTCAATCTTTCTGAAAATCTAAATAATATTCAAATAGATATTTTCGAAGTGATTATAGGAATGGCCGTGTATGGGAGGAGAGGCGTGTCACCTGTTTTCTGTTCAACTTATCATAAGAAATTTACACATGAAAAGTTCAGCTTTCTCTGTGATGATGAACAACCATGCACATTTTCCTTTGAGAGACATGTTTCTATGGCATTAAAATTCTCACTTTCCCTTTGTAGCCATATTCCTTCATTCCATCTCTTCTCACTCTCCTTACCTTGCCCTCTTTCCTAATCAAACACAGTGATGCAGGTGTGTCAATATGCACTAAGTAATGAGAGTTTAGATAGAAATAAAATCATTAGAATTAGGAGCATATATAGAACAAGCCTTTACAGAGTAATTTCCGCAGAGCAATAGTTTAAAGACATGAAAATTAGACTCAGGAATTTTATGCTATCATTACACATGAAAATTTCCGCAAGTAAGAGAGGAATAATCCCTTGCCAGCAGAACCCAAATATCATGCAGTGTGTTTTAAACCAGTTTGGACAAATTCCCAAAAACTGATTGCCTGCATTAATTTTCGGCTCCACATGACAGCCTGTTAGTAATCTAAAATAAACTCTTGCAAAAGGTATTTTGATTTTGCAAATCTAAAAATGCTAAAATTCAGAACTTTATCATATTCCCATTATTGATATTTTTATTTTTAAAAAATTATATGAAAATGAAAAATTAGAGAAGAGAGAAAGGAAATACAAAGAAAAAGAAACAGGAAGAGAGAAATCTTGCACTGCTGGTGCGTTCATGATGTGGTTGGGTTGAAGCCAGTGGACAGGAGCCTCTTCCAGGTCTCCTATGGACATGGCCAACTGAAGCATTTGGAACACCCCATGCTTCTCCACATGCAGTGGGTGGGGGAGGGAGAACAGCTGGGACTTGAACCCATCAAATTTAAATGCTGTCTATTCTCACGCTGATTTTAAACTGTTCAGTGCAATATTGCTTCTCTTTTTGGATCAGTGAGTTTAGAACTCCATACATTGTAATTATGATTTTTTTTTCTTTTTAACACAGTAAGAGGTGTACATGACTTCCAAACATTGTTATCATGCATTTGCCAATATTAAAAATTTACAAATGTATTAATAAATTCATTTGAAAGATTTATTTATTTTAACTGGAAAGTCAGATCCACTAGAGGAGAGATAAAATTATCTTCCATTCACTGGCTCACTCCCCAAGTAGCCACAAAGGCAACAGCTGAGCCGATCCAAATTCAGGAGCTAGGCGCTTCTTCCAGGTTCCCAATGGAGGTGCAAGGTCCCAAGGCTTTGGGCCTTCCTCTACTGCTTTCCCAGGCCACAGACAGTGAGCTGCAAGGCAAGTGGAGGAAGCAAGACAAACACTGGCACCCACATGGGATTCTGGAACAGGCAAAGTGAGGATTCTAGCCACTTGGCTACCATGATAGACCCAACACATTTCTATCGAATTATAATTGAAGGATATATGTGTGTTTGTGTGTGTGTGTGTGTGTGTGTGTGTGTGTGTGTGTGTAGACTGAACTTAAAAAAAAAATATTACCTATGGGGAGCCAGCATTGTGATACAGCAGGTTAAACAGGTGCTCATTGCATGACATTTGATATCAAGGTGCTTATTGTACTTCAACGCTTAAATTCCAACCCAGCTTCTTGCTAATGTGGCTGGGAAGGCAAAGCCACCATGTCCTAAATGCTTGAGTCTCAGCCTCCTTTATGGGATATTTGCAGGCAAGAATTTTACCCACAGCGCCACAAAGCCCATCCTGAAATATCTTTCATGATAACCTATTCTGAATGATCACTTATTGTCTTTTTATTATTTTTTTTCAGAAATGCTAAATCGATTTATATTTAGTGACTATTGATTGTTTCATTTGAAGGTAGAAAACATGATGTGTGAATCAATTTAACAGGACACAGATGGTTGTGAAATGAAGCATGAAGGGAAGGAAAGTGGCAACAGCAGCAACTCCATTTTCTGGGAACTCAGCACTTCCCTACGGAGGTTGTGCATGAAAAGAAACCACGTGAGCACCTACAGAGACAAGCTCTAGATTGTGGATTATGTTTCCTCTTAGTCTAAACTCTATTTTGCTTTGCAGGTTAAATGCAATCAAGCAATATTTAGTTTTAATACACTACAGATTCAATATTAAATACCAACCAACACTTTGCAATAATTTGGAAAATAACTCCTTTATGGATCTGAGTAGAAGTCAGTGTATATCAAAAACAACCTTGGATTTGCTAAAATGCATATCCCTAAGTCTTAAAGTGAGGTGTAGTTAAATTTGCACAAGCCCCATCCTCACATGTCACTAGACATTTACCTAAAATACAGAATGTGAAGTCAGTTGTAGCCACGTGATGCTATCAAATGCTTGTGCTTAAATGAAGGTGGGCTGTTTCCCTGATTGAAGCCTGCTGCTTTAGTCCTAGCTTGGTTCCGGCTTCAGTAAGGCTTGACTTCAGCATGTCTGGTAGAAGACCTCAACCTACTGATGGAAGCCCAGGTCCTTAACTCTCCCATGATTATTTATGGAACAAGATCAAGGTGGAGGCATTCCTCCCTCTGTAAGGCTGCTGTCATGGGCAGGGACAGATTTTTGGGATGCGGGCATCTATCTGATTGCCTTGAAGACCGTGGAGACAGGAGATCGCAGATCTGTGTTAATGAGGGGTCTTTCACTTGACATTAGACTGCCCAGCCCCTACGGAGACAGCAACAGAAACAGTTAATCAATGAATTGTTGCGGTAACCTGCAAGTAATCTCAGACCATCACATTATGTAATGTTTGACTTGTACACAGAAGATAAAACAGACTCATGAAATTGCTTTGGGCTGATCCCTACCGCTTCTTTATCTTGTGTTAGTCATAATTTTTTTCAGTGCCCATCCCTCAGCCTTGTATCTTGCAGAGATACTGTGTGCTGGCATGCGGCACTTAATAAATATTTGCAACCTGTTATTCTGAAGTGTGTTATATATAGACAATACAAGAACTCCAAAAAGTGTGTTTCATTTCATGATGAGGATAACATTCAGTGCCCAGCATAACCGAATCATATATAGGTGGAAAATTTCATGAAACATTGTAACATGCAGCTCCTACAACCATCTTGTATATTTAACCTTCCTAGTGGTGTTGATGAATTTTCCTTCCATGACTTACTTCTTTCTCTCTTTTTAATGGTATTATCAATGACTAATGATAGATTTCCTACAATGATTTTCTTTTTAGTTGCTTGTGATAAGGGATAGTGAATTTAATTCAATTTAGATTACTGTAGATGGTCAGTCTTGGTTTACAGGGACTGGAATATTGATGAGTTCTAGAGCACTGATAAGGAAAAAATAATAGAGCCACTGATGATGGAGAAATAGTTGTCAGCATCAGACTGAAGGAGCAGCCTTTGAACAAGTGCAGGTCACCTAAGTGAGTGGCTATGGGTTAGATAGAAGGAATGCTTCTGAGATGAGATTGAAAATCGATCGAAAGCCAGAAGCCAAGGGTTTCTTTCAGGACTCCCACGTGGATTCCGGGTCCCAAGCCTTTGGGCCAACTTCTACTGCTTCCCCAGACCACAAGCAGGGAGCAGGAAGCGAAGTGGAACAGGTGGGATTCAGCAATTAGGCTATTGTGATGGGCCCTAATTTATCTATCTTATCTGTATAATTTTAGAGTTATGCTAAAATTTGTAGTGTTTATTTGTGATTTACATATGTAAAGTTTATTATATATATAATATTTATTATTTATACTAAAATAATGCATTTGTTCATATATTTAAAACAAAACAGTTTGATTTTAATTATCCTGTTGTCTTTTAAATTGTCCTCCCAGAAACAACTTGCATCTCACAAAACAATTGCAATATGAGTAAAGATAGTAACTCATTGAACTTAAGACCAAATATTTTTTAAGGTTCATTTTCTTTATTTGTAAGTCAGAGATATAGAAAGAGGAAGTGATAAGAGAGAGAGCTTCTATCTGCTGGTTTATTTGTCAGATGGTCACAACGGAGGGTTGGACCCAGGACCTTCTTCCAGGTCCCCCAGGTGGGTACAGGGCTCTAAACACTTGAGTCATTTCCCATTACTTTTCCTAGGCAGGTTCTGTGGAGTTGAGCTGTATGTGCAGCACACAAACCAGCCTGCCAGTGTGATTGATAGTTGTGTCTGCTACACCACAACACTACTCCCTGAATTGAAGTAAATATTTTAAATAACTATTATAAATGCTACCTTCACTGTTGAGTAAATTTTATAATTTCTGCCATGTTTTGTAAGTATATGTGTATGTGGGTTAGGAAATGTGAAATACGTCATTTTCAGTTGCATGATTTTGTTTTCTTAGAGATATGACATCAATATTTTAACATTAATTAATACTGTACTTGTGTCTCTTAGGGATACAAAGCTGGTTTCATCTTCCATAATTTTTCTAGGAATAATGAACGCAGCAAAACATCATGTAATTCTCTCTTGAAATGGATGAATAACTGTTTATACACACAATTTATTCAGTTATAAAAGTAGTAGATAATCTTAAACATATATATTTAACAAAATCTGTGTTATGCAATCGCACTTTGCTGAGTAAACAAAAAGATTATCCATTTGGAGTATAATTTACATTTTTCAAAAAAAATCATTACTTTTGTTCGAAGTTTCTATTACTTTTCCAATATGCATTTTTACAATCTTTAAATAAAATAAAGCTTTCACAAAATTACCAACAGTCACACTATTACAGATTTGTGACATGTCAATGCTAAATGAATAAACTATTTATATGTAAATATAGGAAGCCGTGTTTGTCAGGTGGCATGTGGAGTGTAAGAACCCTTTGAGAATGCCACAGAAAGATGTTAGCCATGAAGCAAACACAGAACAAACCAAAACAACTGCACTCCGTCCAAATGAATACCCGTTTCTGTGTAGCCGAATCTGTGAAGTGAATGAAAACAAGCCAAAGATTGTGGCAAACATTTGTAGGTATATCAAACTTGTGTATAAAATCCAAATCTCTCAGAATGTTTTAATAATCACAAGAGAAAATAAGCAACACACTTACAAAACTGCACCACACACACACACACACACAAAACACTGTACCACATACACACACACACTTACAACACTGTACCACATACGCACACACACTTATAAAACTGCACCACACACACACACACAACACTGTACCACACACACACACACACACACTTACAACACTGTACCACATATGCACACACACTTACAACACTGTACCACATACGCACACACACTTATAAAACTGCACCACACACACACACACACACACACACACACACACACACACACACACACACACACACACAAGGATGGAAGGAAGCCCAGAAATGAGCCCCAGCCATGTTAGTCATTAAGAAGGTGCAAACTTAACCTATGATTGCAGGTTATTATACACCTCTTCAAAAGGCTATCGAGAAATAAGGATGACACCAAGTGTTGGGGAAGATGGGAACTAGCTGTCTGTCTCATTCATGAGAAAGTTCAATCAAGTTTGTAGAAAATACAATTAAAAGATAAATTATTTTGGCATAAACTTATTGTGACATATACATATTTGGCATAAACATATTCAGAAGGTTATAAAAAAAGTTATTCATGGATTTTCAAATTTTTGCACCAAAATATTTTTATTTTGTTTTTTCCAAACTTTTTTTGGAATACTCTCTACCGTTGGTGGTAAAATAAAATACACTACATATTCAAATGCAATTATACACACACTTACCACAGGACATAATTATCGCCCGTATTATTTTACCCTTAATAATGATAACCTTTGGGCCTGGTGTGATTGCTCAACTCCCTGTTTGTTGCCTGGGCAAGCAGCGGAAGATGGCCCAGAGCCCTGGGGACTCTGTACCCACGTGGGAGACCTGAAGATGCTCATTACCTCTGGCTTCAGATCCACTCATCTCCGGCTTTTGTGGCCACTTAAGGAGTGGGCTGGTCAATGAAGGAGTTTTCTATTTGTCTCTCCTCCCCCTGAATCTGATCCGCCTCTCCAATAAAAATAACTAATAAATATATTTGTTAAATATTAATACGCTCATGCTCACACACACACAAAATAGTACATTCATATTTATAATGGTTTATAATAGTCCCACATTGAAAATAACCTAAATGTGATTCAGTTGATAAGTAACTAAATAAATTGTATCCCATTTCACACCACATGGAATACCATTTCAGGATAACAAAGAGCAAACTATTTTTATAAACTTCAAAATTTGTTGAGTTCCAACTCTGATAAACTTTAAAAGTGATGCTGACAGAATTATTTCAGTCTTAAAAGCATACATGTGGCTCAGGTCTGGGGTTGGCCATCCTGGACCAGTTCACAGCACCCATTGGCAGAACTGAGAACCAGATGGGGTCCAGGCCAGGCCAGGTCAGCACACACCACCAGCTAGTTCACATTAGGGCTAGGATTGGGAGCTGGCTGGACTTGTCTAGGCTGAAGTACCCACCAGCATGAGCTGGAACTGGGGACAGGTCAGAGTGGGCCAGGCTACAGTACATGCTGGCAAATGCTGAGGTTAGGTGGGCCATACCACACTGGAATGTAGCACCCACAAAGAACAGGTGAGACCCAGGGAGGGAGGATGTTAGCATGATAGAGGGGCTTCAGGGGTTGGGCAGAGCTACAGCACCTGTTGGCCTGCATGTGAGCTGGGTTAGGGAAGAGCCAGACTGGATTAACCAACTGTGCCTACTGGTGCATGCATAAGCCAGAGTAAATGCAAGCTGATCGGGCTTTGCAACAGCAGCGGCTGGAAAGTGCTGGCACTTGGGAAAAATCCTGCCAAGTTAGACTGCAGAACCACCTGGAGAGTATAAGATGGAGGCCTGGGAGTGGGCCCAGTCGGGAAACTGTGGACAACTCTCTGGTGGGTTGCAATTCCCAAAGATGAGCATGAGAATCACGACTGGGAGTGGGCCTGGCCACATAGACAGTGGCACCCACTGGCATGAATATGGGCTGGATAGTGGGGTTGATTTGTTGAGCTAGGCATCAATGCCATTGATGTATATGAGAGCTGAATGGGATGTGTAACAGAATGGACAAGTCTAAAGCACATACTGACATGTGCAAGAATCAGGGCTTGGGTGGCGGAGGGGGGGGGGGTTTTCTGGAGGGTTTTGGAGTTGCTCCAGTATTTCTGGCTGATATGTTGGTACTGGAGGGCAGAATGTGTGGTGGACAGGGTTGGGCTGATCCACAGTATCCGCTGGTTTGTATGAGAGATGAGATTGGAGACAGAACTGACCCAGTAACTGCAACTTTTGGTCTGTATAGGGTGAGATGTGTGTGACAGACAAAGCTAGACCCTGTAGTGGCAAGCACACACAAGAGTCATATCGGGAATCACTTCAGATGAGGTTTCTTTAGGCATTCTTGCAACTTTACTTCCAGATTCATAACTCCAACCATGGGGAGAAACCCAGGATCTGTGTTCTTGCCATGGAGAACACATACCATAGCTGGGCCTCCTCAGTGGCTTGGATGGAAAATGGGTGGCATACCCTGATGCACATGGAGGGTACGGCAATCCATTGAAACTCGCAGAGGACATCTGGTACCACAGCAAAGAGGGCAGAACGCATTGATCAACTACCACAGGAAAATGAAGATGTGTTAAAGTAACCATCTTTACACTATAGTAAAAAGAAAGCTCCTAATGAAACTATTACATGTATATTGACATATTGATACTAGATTTTCTAGTATTACCTATATATACAATGTCATGGTAAATAGTAGAATGTTTATCTGTGACTGTCACTGATGGACTGTACCACTATAATAAAATAGAAACAAATGGTGGTGGGTGAGAAGGAGGAGGGAGAAAACCCCTATACCTATAAAACTATCACATCAAATAATAACAATAAAACACACACACACAAAAAGAAAATTAAAGAAGTTGTAAAAACAACACATAAATCTTAGTTATTCTTAATCCATTTGCCCCGGATTGAGCCATTAGTTGACTTATTTCGCTGAGTGCAATGGTCTCTAGTTGGGATCATTTTGTTGCAAATAGTAAAATGTCATTGTTTTTAATGGCTGAGCAGCATTACACAGAATTTATTGTAGCACATTTCCTTATCCACTTCCCTTTCTGTGGGTTGTTTCCATGTCTTTGCTATTGTTTATTGTGCAGTTTCACTTAACTTGAGTGAGAATGACCCACATATACTCATGGCTAATAATACCTGCTGGTAAGGGCATGGGGTAAAAGCTACCTTACCCCAGTGTTTTGGAGCAGGTAGACTAGTGCACCACTAGGTAGGTCAGAATGAGAATGCTTGGACACTTGAAATTTGATCCGCTATATGAGCAGCTATTCAACTGCTAGGGATATAGCCAAGTGAAATGAAAACTTCCAATCACTTTCAAACTATAATAAAGAATGTGTTCCCCATAGGAACCAATTAACTTACATTGATTTCAACATTTTCTCAATTTTTGAGAAAAATTTAAATATTCCAAGTACAAGTATAAAAATTTACATTTCTTTACTCAATTATTCTGATCTCTAGTTTTTGGAATTGTGTTATCAATTTCACTGTCCACATTACTGTTCAAAAATATTTCATTTACCTTTAGATAAATGGACTATGTTTTATTTGGTTACCTATCCTCAGCGATCAAATAATAGTTTGTAATTCTGTTTCACCAGTACAGAATACTCCTCTTAAACTTAATATTATATGCATCTGAAGCTGTGTAATCAAAGGCCATGGGAGAAGAATCAGGAAAAGTCTTGCAATTTCTAAACATTGTTACTATTCAAGCTGCCTAAACCTATGGAATGAACTGCCACATTGAAACTAAAGCTCAATGAATCTACTGCACAATGGCAATTAAAAGTGCTTACTCACTTCAGAACTACAGAGCAGCAGATCACAGCAACTGCTCTGTGTTCGGAAATTCTAATTCTAGGAAGTATTTTTCAGTGATCATTCAACCTAACATGGACATGTGTAATTTAAAACAAATGTATTTTACAAAGAAAATGTGTTTGAATGGTACCGTGTAGTCATTAAGATTGCAAGTCATCAAAAAGATAAATTGAGAATGCAACTATTTAAGATAAGGAAATGGAAAGCATGAGAAACACATGCATTGCTTTCTGGATGATCAGTGTTAAATCAGAAGAGAAATGATAAATGAGCCTCAATTTTAAGAAGATAACAAGCTTTTTAAAATACCTGAATTGTCATTGTGTATTACTTGTTGAGAAATGCCAGTTTCAGTGTCTTGCTTGTCACGAGCACCAAATCCTGATTTCAGTGATGCGTGGCCTGCTTTCATCACTACAATAGGACATATTAGAAATGTTTTCCTGAGAATTGACTCCGTGTTGTGCTAGTCTGCATGTCCCTTCGGCTTCTAACACATTTAAGCAACACAGGATACAATTAAAGAATAATAAGCTACTCATGTGGCAATTCTTACATGATTCTTATTTTGTGGCATTGAAAAAACATGAATATTTACCACTTTATCAATCTCATAACACATATTCTTTCCAAATATCTCTGGAGTTCAAGGCTTGTGACAATAATGAACTGCTTGTAGACAGACTTCCCTTCATTTATCCGATAGTTCCCATATGAAAAATTCTGGTGAAATCTTTTTCTGTTTTTGTAAGTGCAGGATTATCTCAGCACCCTCTATACAGTCCTGCTATTCATAATGTCTTAGTCATTACTGCATATACTGAAGTTGCATATGTCTCTTATAAGAATGCTATCAACATCAAGAGTGCATCTCATCTCTATTTTTGGAACTCAGTGCATTGCATTACCTTGAAAAGGCTGAAGTGCTTGTCCAGTGAAACATAGAAGATTTTTAAAGTCTATAATATTTTAAGTGCACTTTTTATATGTTTGCTGGTCCATAAACATTTTTACAAAATTTCATTATTGGGCCTGGCGCCGTGGCCTAGTGGCTGAAGTACTCGCCTTGAACGTGCCGGGATGCCATATGGGCACTGGTTCTAATCCTGCCAGTTCCACTTCCCATCCAGTTCCCTGCTTGTTGCCTGGGAAATCAGTGCAGAACAGCCCAAAGCCTTGCGACCTTGCGCCCGCGTGGGAGACCTGGAAGAGCTCTTGGCTACTGGCTTCAGGTCAGCACAGCAGCAGCCATTGAGGTCACTTGGGGAGTGAATTATCAGATGGAAGATCTTCCTCTCTTTCTCTCCTCCTCTCTCTATATATCTGATTTTGCAATAAAAACAAATACATCTTTTTAAAAAGTTTCATTATTATAAGTAAGTGCTTTTGAATGTATGTTTAATTTGTGTGGCCCAGTGAGATGACTCAGTGGCTAAATCCTCACCTTTCCTGTGCAGGGATCCCATAAGGGCACTGGTTCATGTTGGCTGTTCCATTTCCCATCCAGCTCCCTGCCTGTGGCCTGGTAAAGCAGTGGAAGGCAGCCCCAAAGCTTTGGGACCCTGCACCTGTGTGAGAGACCCAAAAAAGCTCCTGGTTTGGATCAGCTCAGTTCTTGCCATTGTGGCCACTTGGAGAGTCAGCCAGTGGATGGAAGATTTTTCTTTCTATTTCTCCTTATGTATAAATCTTCCCTTTAATAAGCATAAATAAATATTTAAAATATTGACAGGGCATTTTTAGGGCTACTGATCATAATGGTTTAAATAGATGACCTGAGAATGTCTATTTTTATAGTCAGTTCTCTAGTTATATTCTTTTATTTTACCTTTGCAAATACTAGTCCATTGCAAATTGGAAATACATTTGTTGTAAAAGAAAGATACCATCTTATTCATCATGGAGAATTTGAGAAAATGCTCATTGTTAAAATGTATCCTATCTAATCTGCAAGAGGTTATTGATGAGAAGATCAATAACTTAAAATGCAACACCACAAAAATAAGCTACAGAATATGTTTAGGAGCAAAGCATTTGAAAGTGGAGAACTCAGACATATGAAACAGCAACAGTGATAAACTTAATTAAATATTCAGCATGCTGCAAATGCCAGCAGTCTAGCACCATCCCTTTTCTTTCAGCAGACTGAACAAGCTCATTTCATTTTTGTTTCTAACATAGGCTGCAGGTGGTTACTGCTGAGTAATTGGAATTGATCTAGGAGACGAAAATGGTGATTCTGATGCCTGATAGTGGAAAGAGGGTGGATGTGAGTCATGGTAGGGCATCTCAGCCTCCTTTCAACTAATATATGGGAGCCAGATCATTCTTAATTTTGGCCTCTGTCTTGTGGATTGTAAGTCCTTAGACACAAGCTCTCAGTGACAACCCTATTGTGGAGTCCATGTATTCATAATAGTCAAACATGCAAAACAATTAGAAACAACTCCAGACATACATCACAGTAGCTAAAATGTACCCTTAAATCAGTGATTAATGTTCATTTGAGGTTGTAGAGAATTTTGAAAAATGGTTCTGGAATTGTGATATCAATAGTAAAACTTCATAAAAATTTTCTTTGATTATTTCCTTTCTATGTTTAAAATATAAATATAGAACTAAATGATAAAGCAAAAAAAAAAAAAAAGATAGACCCTTATAACACCTGGTATCCTAATCATCAAAATTCAATATGTGGATAAGATTCGACAATTCAAATTTTAACATCTTTAGACTTGTGATACAAACATGTTGGAGTGATGAAATTTAACACTTTAATAATTCAAAAATATCTTGCTTTTAAAACATCGACAACATTTATGATGTATCTTAATTGTGTTTCGATCAACAACATTATGGAAAAAAATAATTATAGAAAGCTAGAGCTGAACTGATCAGAAGCCAGGAACCAGGAGCCTGTTTTGTGTCTCCCACACAGGTTCAGGGTCCCAAGGTTTGAGCCATCCTCTGCTGTTTTCCCAGGCAATAAGTAGGGAGCGAGATGGAAAGTGGGGCAGCCAAGACATAAATTGGTATCCATATGGGATCCTGGTGCTTACAAGGAAAGGATTTTGCCATTGAGCCATCGCTCCAGGCCCTAGTTGAACCTTTTAATTATGATGATTTTATATTTACAAAATGTTTGCAAGATTGTGCAAAGGGTCCCTATATATACCCAGTTAACCCTACTTAGAGCATCATAGAGTAATATGCTGTATTTGCTACAAGTGAACAGCCAATATAAGTATATTATAAATAAAATACGTTGGTGCTTTATTAAGTTTATCATTTTGACACATGTTAAATGCATATTCCTTTTGACATTTTTTGATGTAGTTCACGTTATAATCACGTCTCTGCAGGCGTCTCATGACTGAAACACCATCTCAAATTTTCTTTGATATTTTATAGAAACATTAGATACTTTTCTTTCTGTATATTCTAATTAGGTATTTTGTAGAACATACTTCTATTTAGATTTTTCTTATGCTTTTTAAAGTGAGACACATGTGTTGTTCAACTTCTTGGAGGTAAAGTGAAGATAAAGTTATATTTTCCAGTATTACATCTATATGATTTTGGAATGTTGCAACTGGATCTTAGTCCTCCAATACAGAGGTCCTTTTGTTTCCTCTGCAGTTTTACATTTTAAAGTCAAGTCATAAAAGAAGTTAAATGGGAAAACAAAAAGGACAGAAAAATGATTTTAAGACTCTGTCACTTGTGCCGAAGAAATTCCTTTACTGCACATGAAACCATAAATTAGGTTCTTCAGTACATACTACCTGCTTTCACAAAACAGAAGACCTACCAAAAGGGAGAGAGAGAGATGAAGGAAGCAAAAGTGAAATATAACGGAATTACAATGTGAACAATGCAGGCATCAGAACAACACTGATATTACACAGATGTTGAAATTATAAAATAACTTAAGATAATTGATTAAACAAAGGGTTCTGCTAAAAAGCTTGGCATCTCTAAATAACTGACAAAAATAAAGACCACTTCTATGTACAGCACAGAATGTATATAAAAGACATTTTAATTTCCATGGAATTAAAACAGAAGGAAGAATGCCTTTGATAGTCTTCATTCTAAGACTGGAAGTGAATGTTGAAAGTATCACTGCATTTGCAGATAAACTCACAGACTTCTCAGACTAAGGAGAAAATACATAACGGAATATAAAAATATTTTAAAACCATAGAAATGTGAACAATTGTAAAAGATTATGAGAATATCTTTGGAAACATATTTGTCATTTGAATATCAGGAAGCAAAAGAATGGAGTATAACTAATGCTTACAATAATAGTGAAGAAATTCCTCATTAATGACAGATACAGATGGGAAACTCACAGAATACCAGAAAGGAAGATCAAAGAATGCAAAGAAGGAAATTAAGATGTCACCTCATGCATGTCATGTTAAAATTTCAAGGGCAAACATTTGGCACAGTGGTCATGGAGCTGGTATGGGTACCCTCACCCATCCCATACTGCTGTACCCGACCCCCTTCTCCTGAGCCAACTTTTCACTTACGCATATTCTTAAGAGGCAACAGTCTGTGACACAGCATTTTGGTTTCACCCACCCAAGAGAGAGACTCAGATTCAGTGTTCGGCTCCTGCCTTTGGCCTGACGTAGTCCCGTCTGCTGTAGGCATCCAGGGAGCGAGTCAACAAAAGGAACTGCTGGCTCTGCATAGCTTTCTGTCACTTGCCCTTCAGACAGAAACGAATAATGGTAAGTTAAAAAAAAAACTGTCAAGAACAAGAAAAGTCCTTGAATAAACATCGAAAGTACATCATTTTCCAGAAAAAAAAAGTAAATATGCACAGAGGACTTTTGTTCAGAAATTATGCAAATTAAAGGAGGACGAAATGAGACACTTTTAGTGTTAACAGAAAGAAATGAAAATCTGTAAATCTAGGATTCCATGTACAGTGCAGTTGTCCTTCAAAATCAAGCCTGAAAAAAAAATTTCTAGACAAAAAAAAAAAACTTAGAAAAGAATCACTCATTAGTATCCATCCCATGAAAGGTGTTAAACAACATGTACATAGAGCAGTAGCATAATACAGATTAGAAACTTGATCATAATATTAATAAAATTGTGGGGTAAGTAATAAATAAGAGTTAAAATACTGGGCTTTTTCCACTAATAGTCAATGTGGAAAAAAACTGATTTTTAAAGTAATAATGAAAGCAATTCACATTCAAAACAAAGAGCAGAAGTATTGAAAGACAGAAAAAAATGAAAATATTGTTTAGAGTAAATCTGCACATACTTGGATCGGCAGCTACCAAGCAACCACTTCAACTTTTCTAGCAAAAAGTATAATTGTGTGGTGAAACAGGAGAAAGAATTAAATCCTAAAATGCATAAATAAGCAAAAGTCAGCCAGGTAACATGTGCTAATCACTTTGCAAATAAATATTCAGAGTTAGAAAAAGGAATATTTGTCTGAAAATGAAAATTGGGGGAATATTGCTATTGAAGACCACTTCAGAAAAGATATAATTAAAGATACATAGGGTATCACAGAAAGATAAAGGGATTACTTTTCCAAGAAGCTACATGCTGTGACTTAAACGGTTTTTATAAGAGCATCAAAATGCATGAGCAAACTTTGAAAGAACTGAAACGCAAATGAACAAATCAATCATCTCATTTGGAAACTTCAATATCACTTTGTCAGCAATTGATTGAGCGTGCAAAGAGAAGATCAGAAAGGAAAGAAATGACAAAAAAAGCATCATCAATTAACTTGAATTACCTTTGACTTACAGATGATTCTGTCAAACCATGGTAGTGTGCAAATTCTCCCACATAGTGTGTGGAACGTTAGCTAAATGACATCACAGTCTGGGCATGAAAAAATAAAACTTAAGACAGTTAAAGAAATAAAAATCGTATAACTTTTCCAAAATATTTGAGAATTCAATTTGAAATCATTGAGAAAGGATGCAGAATGATACTAAATAAATACCTCAGTGAAACCACAAATTCATGAGTCACTCATTGCTCCAAACAAAGGCCCAAGATGTCATGAAAAAATGTTTCAATTAAATTAAGATAAATATGCTTTCTTAAAATGTATGTAATAAAATAAAAACAGTGCTAAGAGGGAAATTCGCAGCACTGAAAAAAATAGTTGGTGTATAATAACTCCAAACACAAACCCCTTCCATTTCCATGAATATTAAAAAAAGAAAACAATTATAGGGGTATTTGACTAGTAGCTAAGATGCCAGTTAAGACGGCAATGTCCTTTGTAGGAATACCTGGATTCGATTCCCAGCTCCAGGCTGCAATTCCCAGCTACCTGCCAAGAAAGAAAATTGGGAAACAGGAAGGTGGTCCAACTATTAGATTACTGCCATTCATAGGGGAGACTCGGACTGAGCATCTGCTTATTGACTTGCTCCCACAGCATTCCTGGCAATTGCAGGCACTTGAAGGTTCCACCAATGGATGCGAGCTCTCTGTACACTTCTTATTATTTCTAAAATTCAAACAAATCATATACAAGGTCAAATAAATAAAACTTTGAAAACTATGGCCAACACTGATGAAATTGAAATCGATAGGTTAGTGAGAATCAGTAAAATCACAAACTGGTTCTTTGAAAATAATCAATAAAATTTATGTTCTAGCTGGGCAAGTCAATTTATAAAAAACATGTGCCAATACCACCAATAAGAAAGAAATATCACAACTGATCCCATCGATACTATCAGCAAAGAAAGGCAATGTAAGAATAAATCCTAGATATTAATATTTTAGATATTTCTTTGAAAGATAACAACAACAGATACTGGCCATGTTGGCACTGGGGTCAACCCAGTGCCTGAGACATCAGAAACCTATATAGACACCAATTCATGTCCCAGCCTTCTAGCTGCTTCTCTTCTGATCTGGTACACCGGTGTGCCAGGGAAAACATCAGAGGAAAGCCCACACACCTGAGACCCTGCTACCCACATGGGTCACCCAGATGGGGTTCGAGCTTCCTTGCTTCAACCTGGCCCAGACTCATCCATCGCAGCAATTAGGAGAGTGAGCCATTGCTGGAGGCTAGCTCCAGCAGAGTTGGAAGCTTGAGAAAGGATTTATAAAGTTGGCGAGATGGACACGGTCGTTAGAAACTGTCCATTTTTTTTTTCCCTCAGACACATCATAAGCCTTTGCACAAACATTCGATTGCTCCATGTTTAACTTCATGACTAAGCAGACATGCACAGATGTTTGGTTATTTTATTTTTATTTCATGGTTAACCAGATAATTCTGTAAGATACTATAACTATTTTTCTTCAAAGCAAACCATTATTCATTCTTATGTAGTAGCCGTTGGGTAACAGGGAGAATTCCAAAGCTCAGGCACTTGCAGTTACCTACTAATCAGTAATGCATTCCTACTGCATTTCTATTTCTATAACTTATCTATTAGTTAATGGGAGAAAATATGTCCAAAGAAAAAATTTTGACAACTTATCTACCACTTAACAAGAAAAAAATATCCTATGGGAAAAAAAATACAGATCCAAAGCAAAAGTTTGAAACATTAAATTCATCTACAGCTATGGACCTTATAATTTCATGAACAATGAAATGATAGTGAAAAGCATATTTCTATAACTTTAATAAATGCATCATTTAATTCTTCTAGCTAAAACGTTATAAAAGCAGCTAAAACAAAGACATTTTCTATGCTACAAAGAAATGGCAACGACAGGTTAGCATTTAAATTTACACTAACTATATGTATCGCCATGGTTGCTTCAGCTCAGACTACCATCGCTGTCATTAATTTTTAGATTACTTATCAACCCAATTCCTAGAACACATGTTATATGTCTCAGCGTGTTCCAGCGCAATAGCTCCGCACACGGTAAGGTGTCCAGAATCGGTATGGGCTTAATTGTACTTCTATGTGCAATTGTTAAAGGCCCATTCTCTAAGACATTTTCAACAACATTAGCTCCCAAGCTCACATCAGTTGCAAAAATCACCCTACAAGGACAAACAATACCTCAATAAATTACAGAATTATTTAACAGGGTGGTGGAGTGTCCATGCAAAGAGGGTGAAATTACACTGAGGTGGTTGGAAAGCTACCTGCCAGGCCTTGCCATATGGCTGGAAGCTCCTCACAGCTTTGCCAGCAGGAAGCTGTCTTCTTCACACCCCCATATCATCCACACCAAATGGACCCTGGCAAACTATCAGTTGGAAGCTCTCTATTATCTTTTTTCAAAAAATCTTTGTCTTTCATTTTATCTCTTTTAACTTTACATTCATGTAAATAATATATATATCCTAAGAAAAAAAGATGTGACACGAAATGGATAAAGAGATAAACATCTCTAATAGACTTACACATCAGACCCAATGGTGAGTGAGTAGTTCCCATTAGTTCAACGATAGGAGAAAAAGGAGAAGATACCTTTGTTATTAAGGTCAACATGCGAAAAGAAAGCCAGCATTTCCCACTTCAACATTGTGACACAGTGGGTTAAGCTACTACCTGCAAAATCCGCACTGTATGCTGTTTCAGGTTGAAGACCAGACCAAGCTGTTCCACTTGTGATTCTGCTTCATGTCAGCAGAGCTGGGGAAGAATCAGAGGACGCCCCAAAGTGATGGGTCCCTGGACCCGTGTAGGTGACCTGAAAGAAACTCCAGGCTCCTGGCTTTGGCCCCTTGACCTGACCTGGGCAATGTGGCTATTTTGAAAGTGAACCATGGACAGAATCTCTCTCTTTCCCTCATCTCTTTGTAACTCTATTTTCAAATAAATAGAAAAAAAAAAAAAGAAGTCAGAGAAAATGCCTTCGTTATAGTTACAAAAGTATGAGCCATACACACAGGTAATTGAATTACTGACATTCACCGAAAACTCTACCGAGTTTGTAGCTTATTGCTTCACCTTCTGTCCTTGCCCAACTGGTGCATACATTTGGAGGAATCAACTAGCTGGAAAGGGAGCGTTAGTGAGACCAAGTGGCCTCGCACAACAGCAGGCAGGGGGATGCTCCCATAACCAGAGCTGCCTAGTTAAAAACAACATGGAATCACTTTAACTATGGCTGCAGTCTTACGATATAATCCACATATGATGTAAGGGATAATTTTTTTCAGACATTTGAAAACACATTCAAAGAAAACTGAAATTTGACTTAATTAAGAGAGAATATGCCTGATTCGGGCCTATGCTTAAGAACAAAAAGACATGTCCATGTGAAAATTCTATTATTGTTGCAGTTCCGATGCCTGTGGATAGATGGGTGAGGGGCATCTTTCACTTGGTGATTTAGGCAATGTGAAACAGCAGAATCAAGATCGGCGCTGCTGTCTTTGACTTGACCCTGATGCAGTTAAAACATGTGAAGAATCCTTTAGAAACAGAAATTTGGAATCTTTTTACTTCCTTTAAAAACTAAAGGTCAGCTATTTGTTGTGAAAGACTATTTTTTTTTTTTTTTTGGTTCAGAGACATATTTAAGTCTTCCATTGAATGTATTTTAATCATGTATTTTTTTAAATTTTACTTTTATCATCATCATTTTATGATGCGATTGCATGGTCCTTGAGATTTCCCTTATCCCCTCCCCAACTTCGCTCCCCCCTCACTGAGTTCCCCTATATTTACTATATATAGTTCCTCATAAACAGTCATATGCACACCATTGTAGGCATGGACAATGGCAGAGAGTCCAGCATCCTATTGTCAAGATACAGTAAACCGTTTCATTGGGAGTCCATATTTAGTCTGGAGGTAGAGATGCATACTGCATTGTATCCTCACATCTGGATATGATAGTCTCCATTACACAGTTACTGTACATCCCCGTAAATGAGAAGCCACAAAATAAAATCAACAACAGGAAGAAAAAAATTACCAATAACATGAAGTTAAATAACATACTACTGAATGACTAATGTGTCACTGAAGAAATGGAAAAGAAAATCAAGAACCTTCTTGAAGAAAATGATGCTACTGTATGATCAATGAGTCACTGAAGAAATTAATCAGAAGAAAGTGTTTTGAAGAGATGAAACTGACAAAAAAATCAAAATCCATGAGATACAGTTTCCGCTGATCTTTGTAAAATCTGTCTCCTGTAGGCAACAAATAGATGGGTTTTATTCGTTCCTGTGATACAAACCAAGAATAACCATCTATGTAAGGCAGCAACTTGGTGGATTTGTGTGATTACTTTCTAAGCTGAAAGTGTTCAGTGTTAAGACTTTATTTTTATTTTAGAATGAAGCCTATTTAAAAAAAATATTTCACTCAGAAATTTCTTCTAGGGTTTCATGCACTAATTCCTGACACACGAAAAAGTGTCAGAAAATTAAGAATCAAATAGTAGAAGCATTCTTTTTCACTTTAAGCCATTTTGCATGTAGAGGGATTATTACAACTTTAAGCAATGAAAAATGACGGAATCCATGCTTTGCCAAAGTCAAATCTGGAAAAACAAATTAAATGCGATTGGGAAAATGATGTAATAGAATAACTATGATTTCCCCTAACTTTGCTTCATTTTAAAGAAATTAATGTTTAGTGACTGGGAAATTTGAGTTGGTTTATTATCAAATGATGGGGCTATTTTCTTGCAAATGTGAAATCATGCTTATGCTAGATCAAACCTAGATATATGATGTCCATGCAATTTTCATGGTTTCCATAGTTACTTGCAATTTGCTTTTAGTCTACACTTACAGAGAAACAGCCACAAAGTGCTCACGCTATTTCCAAACAGGTTCAGTGAATAGCACCTTCTATTTGAAGCATTATTCTTCTAATTGCAAACATTAGTAAGCTGACAGATCTAATTACTTCTCCAGTTCAATTATGTGACTAAATCTTTATTTCAGGTTTAGTGCTTACTTTAATATATATATATTTTTTACGATCTATTTGTTTATTTACTTCTTTTTTATTGCAAAGCCAGATTTACAGAGAGAAAAAGAGACAGAAAGATCTTCCTTCTGTCTACTGATTAACTCCCCAAAGTGGCTGCAATGAGTGTAGCTAAGCCGATTTAAAGCCAGGTGCCTGGAGCTTCTTTTGGGTCTCCCATGAGGGTGCAGGGTCCCAAGGCTTTGGACCGTCCTCGACTGCTTTCCCAGGCCCCAAGCAGGGAGCTGGATGGGAATCTGCGTTGCTGAGATAGGAACTGGCACCCATATGGGATCCTGGCATATTCAAGGCAAGGACATTAACTGCTAGGCTACTATACCAGGCCCTTTAATGATTATTTTAATCAATACCACTAGGATTACTTCTAAAGGAAACGCAGTGGAACAATTCCAACGTGAATTACAAATAAATTATAATCTCAATCACTGATGTACCTCAATATGTATGCTTCTTGCTGTTGTGTATCCAGATAGTAAAATATGCAAAAGAAAAAAAAGAAAAAATAGGACATCTTTTCAATTTTACGAGTTGAATTCAGTTACATTAAGAAAAATCCCACTGTTGTGCACTTTCTACCATCCCTACCTAGAACAATTACATTCTTACAGATTAAAGTTTTTTGTCCATTTAACACTACCAAATCTCACATTGCTTTGACCCCCAGCTAGAACCATTTTATTCTCTTCTTGTAGGAATGCAGCTGTTGTAGGTATTTCTTGTACTGAAATCGTAATGCTTGACCCTCCATGTGTACCACATATCACTTAGCATGATATCATTATCATTGTTATTATTATAGTTAGTAGTAGCAGTATTAAAAGTCGGCCACAGAAAGGAGAAGCACAGAATGAGAAATCTCCAAACTACTGCTTCACTCCCTGCATGGCCACAGATGTCCAGGGCCAGATCAGGTTGAAGTCAGGAATAACAAGATTTTTCTGGGTCTCCCACATGGGTGCCGGCACCCAGAAACTCGGCTTGTCTTCTGTTGCCCGTGCAGATTCACAGAGACATGGATTGGAAACCTAGCAGGTGGGATTCAATGGGCGTACTTGTAATGACAGCGCTATGGTGGTTTACTCTGTCCCATAGTGCCAGAACAGAGCCTTGAGCACTGGAAGATTCAGCCTTGTGCTAACACCTGTCAGTGTTTCTTTAAGGTGGAATATTATTAATGTTTCTATGCATATATATTGCTCATACATGCATTATCTGTTAGTCATAATCTATGAACATGTGGAAAAGCCACATGTCTATATTAATCGCGTTCCTTTTTAAAAATCAACAGTAGGATGTCAATAAAAAGTAATGTTAAATGTGACACTTCAATTGTTAAAAAATATACACATTAGCTAGTAGACATTACTTGGCACAAATTGTCCCCTTCTGCGACATTTCTAACTGGAATTTCTTGCACAGGTGCAGGTTTTTATATTACAATATGCATCGACTTTATAGCACTTTCTCTGCTAGTTCTTCAGTATTCACTTGGATTTGACGGAGATCACCCACTGTCACTTTCTCATTATATAAAGCTCTTTGTTCATTTCATCTTACCTACCCAATGCAACATCGGCGCACAGATTACAGATCTGGGAAGGTAAGATGAGTGATCTATAATATATGTGTATATGTATTTGCCTGTACTCACATATACACACGTATCTTATCCACCACAATATTGCTGAAAGAAAGACATTCCCGCGGGAGAATCTGACTTAGCTTTCTCAGTTTCAATGGTCATTTTACATAAAATGATATCCATTCAGACTGTCTGAACTCAGGAAATAAATTAGAGCCTGTCAGTTCACAAGGTCAGACCAAACAGTTTCAACAACTTTCACCATTTGTTCCGTGATACTAACTCCCACCTCCTTTATATAATCAATCCAGAATGTTTTAAAATTTTAGCACCTGACAAAAGTGACAATTAAATTTTTTTTTAGATAATAAGCTAGCAGTATCTGCTCAGTAAGGTACTATTAATTCAAATAAATTAGCCTGGATTACTTTTGGAATAAAAATACGGAACATCTTAAAAATTTAGAATAAAATAAGTTTATTCCTATCTTAGTATAATATGAAATCATGTGTTTTCTATTTGATTTCAACATCATATCAAGAAACATCAGTGATAAATTTTCTACAACATAAGTAATATAATAGTACCTAGAAATAGATAAGCTAGTTTTGTCAGAATATCTCTCCATAATATATGGCGTTTCAAAACAGTGTAAAGTGACAGCTTACCTTATTGCAATCTTAATTTGTCCCCCAAAAAGCCAATGTTCTGGAAAAATCTCCAAATTTGAAAGTAAAGCTGGCTTTTTGATTGCAAGGTTTTGTGAAGATTAATTTTTAGCGAATCCTGGGTTACTGTAGCAGCTTCGTTTCCAATTCCCATGTACTGTTAGTGTTCACCATGCGACAGGAAGTGATGTCTCAAGTGCTTGGATCCCTGTCACCCCAGGAGAAATGGGGTGCAGTCTCAGCTCACGGCTTTGCCAAGTCCAACCACAAAACTTGTAAACGTTTGAGAAATGAATGGGCAGGTAGAAAATCAAGCTCTCTTCAACTTCTCCCCTTTTGCCTTTTAGAAAAAAAATTACATAGATAAAAACTACATTAACAATAATCAAAGCACATTCGAAAGTGATATTGCAGCATACAATTGAAAGTAACTATTTTCATGATTAGACAAAAGAAATAAGTAAAGCAAAACTGTTTGAAAATGTATTTTGTACTATTGCGTATTTCATGAACACATTTATGAGCCATTCATTTGAATATATGTAGGAATATATTAATATTTTCCCGATAGCTTTCATTCAAAAACAGACCAGCTGACCTTGAAGTTAATCCTCTTCAACATCCTAGCACTGTAAAGTGCGCTCCTGCATGGAGCCTGAAACGTAGAAACTGCGCTGGCAGAAGAGCACAGATGATTGACAGCCAGAGAGCATCCCAAATTATCAAATATTGTCTTCCAAATTTCCTATCCAAATTAAGTGAAAGGAGCCTTGCACACTAACCTAGTGACTAAAGTTTTGCACGTGGTGGTAAAACTTTCCATATGGGGACTGGTTCATGTCCCATCCAGCTCCCTGCTTGTGGCCTGGGAAAGCAGTTGAGGGCAACCCGAAGCCTAGGGACCTCCAGCAGCAGGAGAGACTCAGAAGAGGCTCTGGGTTTCTGATTCAGATAGGTGTAGCTCTGGCCGTTGCGGCCACTTGGGGAATGAATCAGCAGATGGAAGATGTTCCTTTCTGTCTTGTCTCCTTTTTTGTGTGTACCTGACTTTCCAATAAAAAGAAATAAAACTTTAAAAAGAAACAAAAAATAAAGTGAAGGGTTTTAAGAGTCAGTCCCTTCAGTTGAAATACCCAAAGGGATGCCAACAGAGCCTTTTCCTTTAAGACATATTAGTAGTAAATCAATATTTGTCAACCAAACAATTAGTCAAAAGGGAGCTGAAAGTTTTATTGACCTAGCTGTCATTGCTTCACTTCCTAGTCCCTTGAGAACCTGCGGAATCACTCAACAGGCCCTGACGGATCATGTTGTATCATTAACAATTCCACTTCACCATGAGTACGTAAGTGTCGCAGAGCTTTTGGAAGCAAATCATGCTGAAACAGCATTCAGAGCAAAGGTTCTGTGATTTATGTGTCAAACACATTTTCTGTGTCTCAATTACTGCCCAGATACAATCACCAAAAGCCTCATGCTGACCCTGTCTAAGTGTTACAAGCAAATATCTTGTTCTTATTTGCAATTTGTGCAGCAACAATTGAAAGTCTTTGTCGTTTAAGCTCTTGAAGATAGCATGCCTTTGACAGTGGATATGAAACAGCCATGACATCATCAAACTCAGAAGCATCCCAGCGCCAAGTAACAGACCTAGGCAAAAATGGCAAGCTACATCCCTCAGAATTTCCCCTTTAGCGGGTATCTTGGCTAAATGAGATACATTTAAGTCAGAAACACAAAGGAGAAGCTCATCTTTTCCTGTAACAAGGTGTGGCCTACATGCAAGCTGCAATACCATGGAATGTGAAAGGCAAATGGATCCCCTAAGTATAACAGTATCGTCTGAATCGCATTTGCCTTGTAAGAAGAAGAGAAAAGGGGACAGTTTCCGTATGTGCAGGCCTCCATGGTGCTACATCGAGACCGTGGGCTAAGCATGGAGATGTAGGGTTCGCATCTCACCTCCACCTCCTGTAAACGAGGGCCGGGTATTTGGGATGTAAGATTTCAATATAATTTTCTGAAGCACACAAATTTTAGTATCTGTATAATGCATCAGACTGTACTAAATATAAGAAACGTGCTTCACCCCAGGGAAACACACATTCCCCTCTGACACAGATATATGATCTTCCTCATAACTGTTTAAACAAAGTTTCTCTGAGTTTTGTTACAAAGTCACTAAGTGTCCATATATTTTTGATTGTCAGTGTAATGCATATTTTTGATAAATAAGTGTGTCTCATCCAGATTTAAGGTTTTGCTTATTTGTGTAATACTTGCTATCCAATTTAAGCACCAAAATTTATGGTTTGGGCTTTAGTAGGTGAAATCAGAGTATATCAGAGCATTCAAAAAAAAAAATATGGAAGAAAAATGTGAACTGTCGGAGTTTTACCTCAGAAAGGACTTAGTTGTGGTAAGTGCAGTTTTTTCTTTTTTTCTTTGTTTATTGATTACATTGCATCATGTCACACAGTTTTTCAGGCTTTGGGATTCCCCCACCCCTATCCAACCCCACCCCCCATGGTGTATTCCTCCACGTTGTTGCATTACCACAGTTCAAATTCAGTTGAGACTGTTTCATTGCAAGCATTTACCAAGTATAAAGTCCAGCATCTTATTGTCCAGATAAGTTCAAAGGTTTCTTGGGGAGACCATCTCTGGTCTGAAGGTAGAGCTGGCAGAGTATTATCCGGATCAATTAAAAGCCTGGACATAACATCAGTAAAAATTTATAACGTTATAGAATTAATTGACATGATATTGAGTAACCATTTTTTACCAATGCAAACATGTATACATAATTAATGGGATAATCCAGAGAAATACAGAACATTTTAAATTGGCAATTTTAAATATCATACAATTTCCTTAAAAGATCTGCACTTGTGAAATTTAGAAAAATCATGCACCCTAAAATGTGAGATGGGCAGTGATTTGTGAAATGAATTTTCATAACATTCTTGTAATCAATATGTCTTCCAAGTCCTTTTTCTAACTATTTCCACCTCCAAAACTTCTGTAGATTCTATCTCTGCCCTACTGAAGGTGCCTGGGTTAGATTCATAAAGCAGATACATTCTTCGTCTTTTCCAGTTCTGAGAAAAATTAACCCTCCTCTTGGGTCTGGCTGGTCCTTCGATTAGTACTGACTAAATGATACTACAGAAGAAAATGCAGAGCAGTCTGTAGGAGCTCTTAGGAGATCTGTAAGTTTATCATTCACATTGCCAAATATTTCCTTTCGGAACCACCATGTCATGAAAAAGCCAACTGAGACAGAGCGGCGGCCATATGAGAAGAGCAGACACGATGCCCAGTCCAAGCTAAGCCTCCAAGCTACAATGAACAACATCTGAATGGTGCCACAGTCAGTCAACCGTTGTGAATATTTTAGTAATGTTCAAGCCTCCCACTGGACAGAGTCTCAAACCACATCTTTTAAATCTGGAAGATTATGCATTTTGCCCACATTAAGCTAAAAATCCTAAGAAATCAAAAAGCATGCTTTATTTGAAGCCACTGTGTTACGATTTGTTGTATAACAGGAGACAAAAGCAATGCATAAGTGTACCAAATAATTTTACAGTTCTTTCCAACTTTCGATCTCTAGGTGTTTTCTTCTTTCCATATCGGTACCTTGGTACCTTTATGTAAGTTCACTTAATGTATTCCTTAATAGTGTTTCAGTCAGGAAAAACTACATTTTTAAAACACAGTCTCTTTTCCAGGTTCCCCTTGACTATGTCCAATTTGCTTTTTATTTTAAAATGAAAAAGACAATTTGAGGTTGGCATTTGGTGCAGCATTAAGAATGCATGTTGGGTGTGCACATCTCATATCAAAATGTTTGGAGTGCCTGAGTTTGAGTCTTAGCCTCTAGATCATCTTGTGCTGTTTGCACTCTGAGAAGCAGTAGTTTGTGCACTTGCTTCCTTCAACTCATAGCAGAGTCCTGCACAGAGTTCTTAGCTCTGGCCCAGTTGTAGCTATTGCAGAAATCTGGGGGATGAACCAGCAAGGAGATTGTTTCTGTCACAATTTTGCAAGCATGTGTTGTATAAATATAGTTCTTAGGGTTAGGGCAAGAGAATAAACACAGTTAAAAACAACTCATTTAAAAACACCATTTGAAAAACAAAATGACACCAAGAATAAGGGTGAGGCGGGGCAGGAAAGATGATGAAATTCACAGTGAAATTTCACCAAAAAAACATTATATGTCTTTTGAATACTCAAAGTTTTCTGGAATTACAGATCACACTTTGCAGTTCCTGGTGGGTGACCTTCAGGATTTATGTTCTTTCCAAAGAATCACTTTTCCATTTCATTGCATAAAGAACTTCTTTCTTTTTCTTATTTAAATGCCAGGTCAATGACTTCTACGTATTATGTACATAATTTAAGAGTAATGATGGCTTTGCAGATCCTTTGCTGGTAAATCTGTTTGGGGTCCATATACTGAAAATGCTTTCAAAAGTGTTAATGGAATTTATAATAAATTTTTTTAATCTAGCCAATAAATGTCATACACAATGCGCTCAAACAACTGTGAATCGTTTAATTTTCCAATAAACTGGGCCTCTTTCTGCAGATGAATCACTTGGGTTCATTCAGTATTAATATTTGTGTCAATACATTTACAGAGAACAAATGGTAATGCCAATATTTTTCTCACTGAGTTGATATATAAGGAGAAGACTAAGATAACTTATTAGAACATCAATGAAAGAATTTGTAAATTTTGTGCAGATACTGATAAAAAGGTCAATATTGACATCTTGTTCAAAAGTCGTTAATTTTTATCTTGAATAAAGGTTAAATGATTTCCTGATTAGAACTGTACAAAGTCATTTTAAAGTTGGGTTTGCCATTCCAAACTAAACTTTTTTGTACATATACACATGTGTGCATGTGTGGTTATAAACATGTGTGAGATAAATACATAGGAAAATTTAAAAACATTCATGGGCATATGCATTATGAAAAATGTACATGTATTTCAAAAATATTTTGGATTAATATCGTCTAAAATTTATACTTACTGAAAGACAACTTTATATAAAAATAGGGAGAGAAAGAGAGAGAGAGAGAGGGAGAGAGAGAAACATATTTTTCATGTGCTGCTTTACTTCCCAAATGGGCATAATGGCCAGATCTGAGCCAGTCTGAAGTCAGGAGTCAGTAGCCTCTTCCAGGTCTCTCAAAGACTTATGCCATTATTCGCTCCTTTTCCAAGCATATCAGCAGGAATTTGAAACAGAAGTGGAACAGCTGGGACTCAATTCCACATTCCTATGGGATCCCAGCACTAGAGGTAGATGTTGAACCCAACATGCCACAGCTCCAATGCCATGGATATATTCATGGATATATTCATTTAAAAATGCCATATTTTTCATAAATGTTTGGGGATCTTCTTATATAACAGAAAGAAAATACATTAATAAATTCATCGCATATTTTGACATACAAAATATGTAATTATGAGCTTAAAATTGCAATAATACAATTTGCATTATATTTTAGAGACACTCTTGTATCCACAATACAGTCTATGAAATAAATTATGGAAAACTAAACAATGATTTCGATCTAGCCTGATTTAGCCAGCGTTGCTATTATTTGAAAATAACACTAAAGCTTTGCTCAGTCTCAGCCTTGAATTTTTTCTAGTTATCCTCTAGAAATGTCTAAAGACAACCAGTTCACCATTAAAATGGGCCACATAGTTAACATCATTAAAATTTAACCAGACATGGGCCTGGCGAGAGGGCATATTGGTTAAGGTCCTCACCTTGCACGCGCTGGGATCCCATATGGGCACCGGTTCTAATCTTGGCAGCCCCGCTTCCCATCCAGCTCCCTGCCTGTGGCCTGGGAATGCAGTTGAGGACGGCCCAAAGCTTTGGCATCCTGGACATGCATGAGAGACCTGGAAGAGGCTCCTGGCTTCAGATTGGCTCAGCTCCAGCCAATGCGGCCACTTGAGGAGTGAATCATCAGAGAGAAGATCTTCCTCTCTGTCTCTCCTCTCTGTATATCTGCCTTTCCAATAAAAATAACATAAATCTAAAAAAAAAATTACCCAGATGTTTCTTTTCTAATCCTAATCACAAGGGCCAATATCTTTTCCAGGAAGAATTATGAGTTTATAGTGTAACAGGAGAATTGCTTTTTAAAAGTTTGAAACAAGTTGCAGTGCGACATGTGGTTAGCAATGTCATTGCATGACCTGTTTCAGTACAATAAGAGCCATCCATGGCTACTCCCCTTTACTCTGACACTCTATTCTGTATCTTGGACCCCCCCCTTCCTGCTTTATCTAATAGATTTTCTTCAGGTGATAAAGGATCACAATTATTTCTTCCATCATCACATTGTATTAGCCTTTCATTATGTGTGGGCTCATGGAGTGGCTTCATTCATGTGAACGGGAAGTGTAATCTCAGGAGATCTGTTTGGAATCAGAACAGAATCAGACCCTTTTCTTTCTGCTTATTTTGTGTATTCCCAGTGCTGCTCCATTCTTGCCATTTTCAATTCAAAACCTGCCTTTTCTATGATTTTCTAAGTTATAGCTCCTCTAATCATTCCTCTCTTCTGATAAAAAAAAAAAAGAGAAACACTTACACATGTATTATAGATCAACTTGTACATAATACGGAAAGTACAGACAGAGTCGGCCTTCTGGCATGGTGAAATTCAGCCACTCCCTGTGAAGCCAGCATCCCGTATAAAAGGCAATTCTGTATCCTGGCTGGCTCTATTGTTCATCTGGCACATGATGGCCCAAGTTCTCATACCCAGCCATCCATCCAGGAGACCGAGATGATGTCCCTAGCTCCTGCCATGTTGGCCCCTTGCCATGCAATCAGAGCCCAGGATGGAATTCTTTGGCTCCTTAGTTTGGTCTGGTACAGGCCAAGCTATTACAGTAATTTAGGAACTGGACCAAAGATCTCTCTCTCTAGCTATCTTGTTCTCTCTACCTCTGTGGATGTGAGTTTCAAACAAATAAGTTCTAAGGAAATATAGACATACATATAACTAACACACCATTGAATAATCAAATTTCTAGATGTGTGTCCTTAGGAATCACAATCAACATCTTGAATGTGACTTCTCATTGCAGCGTTATTTATAGTAACTAACGTATGACAGCAACAAGGGTACCCTCCAATTGGTAAATAAATGAACCCACACACACAGAGTGGCATATTGTACAGATGCGCACACAAAAAGATTCCTGCCTCCTACAACGACATGGATATACCTGCAGGACATCATGCTAACTTAAATACCCTATACACAAAAAGACAAATGTTTTATGATCGTATGTCTGTGTATAATCTAAACAAGTCAAACTCATTAGAACAAACGGTAGGACACTGATTGCCAAAACGAGAGCAGGAACAGGGTGGGCAAATAATACAATTTAAGTGTAAAATAAATCTTGTGTCTCTATGGTACATCATTAATGCTAGAATTAATAACACTGCAGTATTTTCTAGAAAGTTAGAGAGAAGAGAAATTAAGGATCCTTACCATACAAAATCAATATGAACAATTTACACCAAATGAAAGAACTTTCTAGAACCCCCAAAATATCGTTTTTGAAGAATTATGAGTGATCTTCTATGAGTTCTCAGACTTCCCTTGAATTATCCTCAGCTAGTGACTCAGCATACACTCACTCTCTTGAACAGTTTCCCTCTAGGTCCTCAATCCAGAGATTCTGACACAAAATTGTTAAATGTTAAACCTATATTTAAATCATGTTTTTGGTACTCCTGGTTTCCAATAGAAGATTGAACTAATAATTATCACTTGCATCATTGTTAAATTATGTTAAAAGTTTGAATTTGTAATTTTTTATAATAAATGGTAACATGTTCCCGTGTGAACTATAAGAAATACAGTAATTTGTAACCTCTCTGTACCTAAAATTATTTGTTTCAAAAATATAATATGGGGTCCGGTGGCGTGGCCTAGTGGCTAAAGTCCTCGCCTTGAACACGCCCTGGATCCCATATGGGCGCCGGTTCTAATCCCGGCAGCTCCACTTCCCATCCAGCTCCCTGCTTGTGCACTGGGAAAGCAGTCGAGGACGGCCCAAGGCTTTCGGACCCTGCGCCCGCGTGGGAGACCCAGAAGAAGTTCATGGCTCCTGGCTTCGGATCGGCATAGCATCGGCTGTTGCACTCACTTGGGGAGTGAATCATCGGACGGAAGATCTTCCTCTCTGTCTCTCCTCTCTGTATATCCACCTTTCCAATAAGTAAATAAATCTCTAAAAAAAATGTAATATGAAGTTTCTAGGAATATTGTTTTACTAATACATGTCTAAAATGCTTTGCACTGATTTGGGCATTATAAAAGATGTCAAATAAGTGTCACTAAATATAGTTCCAAGTCAGAAGAAAATGTCTTAGATAGCATGTATTTAGGAAGCTATAATTATTCCATTTTATTTTAAATATTTACAAAAAAATCCTTGCAAACATTTGGCCACTTAGAGTAGGAATAAAATCAATTACTTTTTTTTTATATGTATTTGATTCATTTTTTGGCCTGTTTCTGGATACAAATCCTTTACATATGTTGCTTGATTTATATTGTGCTTCATTCAGTTTATAAAAATAATTTATAATGTATTTATATGAGGTGAATAAATGTAGCAAAATAAGCCAGTATCGAGAAAGATCTGTGATAACTATTACAGGGAGTACAAAAAGAATTAGCAATCTCCTTGCTTTCCTCCTTTGTCTTTGCTCCCGAGGTTGGTATCTTTGCCTGTTGGAGGGTTCAGCTTATCATAGTGAGGTGAATTGAAAATGTACTATAGAGAAATCAGATGGGAGTTGGGGGGACGGGATTTAGGGCAGGATTTAGGGCTGCATGGGAGGTACCACTATGCTTCTAAATCTGTCTCGGGAAATGTTCTTCTCAACTATTTCATAAATCCACCTTTGATTTGTTGTTTGCTTTAGGATCAGATTGCTGAAGGCGTTTCATCAGACGGCACACAGGTCACATACTGTATGTTTAGGGGAGGACAAAAAAGCTGCTTCACCAAGGCAGAAATTGTTTTAAAAATGAAGACATAATAGATAAAATCCCTCTCACATATTCCCCATGGGAAAAGTAAAAGGACTTTGCTGCTTGCATTTCCCTGTGAGAAAGAATCCAGACACACCACATGCCAGGGTATAAATTTGTTGGCTTTAGCAGTACATTGCTGTTCAAGGGACTAAATGGAATTGACAACAATGACGTTTTAAACAGTAAATGTTTAATGAAGTCAAAGATGAGAAAAATGAAGAATTTATGAAACAAACTGCAAAGCAATGTACATAAGGTTAATTTGGGAGGTCAGAGAAAATAAGAGCATGAAACTTTCAAGAGGCAAATATTACAAAAACATTTGAATAAACAAATGCGAATCAATAAGGAGAATAAAAAATTCATCAGAACAATTAAAGCTAACATAATATTCTATTGTAGTTTTCAAGGTAGCATTTTCAGTTCTCATGAGTAGGAGACTGTTCACAGATGAATAAAGCTAGAATGAAGATACATTCTTTGAATACACCCCAATTAAGACACTTTTTCTAATTTATTTCATGGTCAAACATTCATCATTAAATAGCATTCAAATCATTTCTTAAACATTTAAATCGCTATTATCTAGAAAAGCGCTGTTAGTGTAGTATTAGGGCCAGCCAGCCAGGGCTGATTGATCCCAGAGCCTTGACTTTGCTTGAGAAGAATGCAGAAGCAAGTCAGAGAATGAGGGGGACTAAGCAAGACTTGTGTTGAGAAAGCACACGGTAGGACCTACTTGAAGGTCAGAATCCCCAGGTCTGAGATGCATTTCACGAAAGAGGTAGTGCATTCTTACCAAAGTGGAGGTATTCCTGAAATTAGCTACCACCACTTTGTTGCACTTTTTATAATCCAACAGTTCCTTGCATGGTTCTGGTAGGTGTGACATTATGTTAATTTATTTTCGTGAATTTATAATGAGCTGTAGGTCAATCAGTCAACCTTAGATCTCTGAAATGGTATAAGCAAGCCTGAGCCAAGGAAGAAACCCATTTTGCTTCAGAGCAAAGGGTGTTGGGGTAGGGTAGGGAAAGATAAACAAACACACAAACAAAATACATTTTACGGCTATCAGGATATTGGGGAATATCCCCAGGAGACCCAACTGCTTCCTCCACTTCCCAATCTAATTCTCTTCCAATAATTTCCACCATTTAATTTTAAGGTATTGAGGGATAAACATCTGTTTTATATTTGGGCCAATGCTATTATGTTTTAAGATTTATTTTTATTTATTTTTTAAAGGCAGAATGTCAGAAACAATGGGCAAGAAAACAGAAAGAGTGAAGAATGAGAAAGAGAGAGAGATCTCTCCTGCTGGTCCCATCCTGATTTCCCTCATATGTGGCAAGGCCCATTGACTCACCCTTTTTTGTCTTTCTGGCTATGCTAGTAGGAAGCTGGATCAGAGAGGAAACATCAGGGACACAGATCCACACTCTGATGAAGGATACTGACATGAAAAGTTATGGCCAAATTCACTGTCTTTGATGCTGCATATGGGCTTGTCATCTTGCTACCTGGGACATGTAATTTTCTGAACATGTGATGTAGGTCAGCAGTGGAGCAAGTGAGACAGAAATTGGATCTTGCTCAGTCATTCCAAGGGTCTTGCATGACTATTATCTTGATGTGGAATTGTATCCTTCATCTGACATGATTAACAAGTAACTTAAACAGACCTGGGCTCTAACTGAGTCAAACAGTCTAGCCTACAGGGAGCCTAAGAGAGGTAGAAAGCAGGTCGTGCCCACAAGGATGCTCTTTATTGCCTGCCAGATGGGGTTAACCGTTGACATTCATTGTCCAAAGCAGTAATTAATTTAACAATCAAAAATTATCTTAACATTCAATTTCATTTCACATAAGTCATAGTTTTATTATCAGAATCCTCTTGAATCAAGTTGGGGATAAGGAGAGCAGCTAGATATTGTGAACAAGTTTCTTATTCTAACTGGAACTAGTTCTTTAACTAAAGCATTTCCAAATGCATTAAGACTCAGTGACTATCCTCCATGTGGAGCTATCCAAGCAGCCCAGTCTAGATCAGTCTAGTCATAGGAAAATAAACACTTGGATTCTGAAAACAGTAGGAGGTTGTGTAGTTGTGTTTGAACTTGTGTGATGTAGAGTATAAACTCTCATTACCCTAAAATCTAAGAAAACCATGGTGTCTAGATGGAGAGGAGATAATGTCTCAGAAGTCATTTTGACAGTACATTACTGAGATATTTTAAAAATCTTTCAATAGTACCATTTGCTTCATTCAGCATCCCAGAGTTGTACATTACTTCTTATCCATCATTGAAATTAAAAAAAAAAAATACAGAACTCCAGAGAGTTGAAAGAAAAATAAAAAGAAAATACAGTCAACAAAGGAGTAGACTCATGGGGAGAAAGATTGAGTGAGGTGGGCACTTCCTAATTTGTTGTGCAGTTGGTGCTGTCAATTGCTTTCTGGCCATCTTCTCCCACAGGCCCAGGAAGGAACACAGCACCAGATAGCAAGAGCTGCCTGGTGCCCAGACACCTGTCTTTGTTTCAAGAAAGAATCCAAATGGATAATCAATGTTTTATTGACACAATGAAGATAACACACTCCGCAGAGTACAATCTACCTTGGAGAGAAGTAACACTTTCTCTGAGCAGTGTCTACCATTTCATAGGTGTTTTAATCAAAGTGAAGAGCATTCTAGTAAGGAGGGATTGTTGGAAGCAGAGGACAACATGCTGGAATCTAAGTACCATTTGTTTGTGTTCCTTACATGGGCTGATGCGTCCTGTGCATGGTGACTGCGAGGTGTACCATTTAGCATGCTAATGTGTGTCATGAGTGTATGGTGAAGCATAGGTCAATCTAGTTAATCTTTAGATCCCCAAACACGTATGAACCTGAGACAGTCAAGGGATCTGTTTATTTCCAAGAGAAGGTGTAGCAAGCTCACATCTGGTTGCCCTGGAGATAGCAGTAACTATTCTTTGTATAAAATGAATTTCTTCCTTCACTTTGCAAACACAAAAGGATAAGATCAGTACTTTCACAGGCAATTATACTATCTGGTGGCAGTAGGCTTTTATTTGGTCAACAGTTGAAGGGCTGTTCCTTGAAGGAAAGAACTGGAAAATAATGGACACAAAACTAACAAGGGACCTTAGTAAGGTAGATGACGTATTCTTTGAAACTTAATAATGCATTCCTGCTCTTTTCCAGTTACTTTTTGTTTGGATTTGTGAAGTGGTAAATAGTCGTCAGCATTTTGAATGCAGTTTCATAAGATATTATAGTTAGTGTGAGAGATTTATATCTACAACAGTGTCCATACCTCTTATTTTTTTTTTCATTGCCTCTACCTAAAATTTTTCTCCTTTTATGTTTTATGGATGTTTCTTTTTTAGAAAATGATTATGCATTAAAACAGCATATTTCTCCAAAGTTTACTTTAGTTTCAATTTTACATGTGTTGCAAGGAAGTTAAGGAGCTACATGTATACGTTTAGTAGTTGTGTAAAATACATACGTGCGAAAACACAACATGGTTTCTAGAATGTCTCCGAGTAGCACAGAAACAATGAAGAAATACTTGACGAAGATAATCTTCATCTCAACAAAGCAGGTTTGTAGCTCCTGAAAGAAAGACGCGTTTCTATGCACAACCTGAGCTGAGTGTGATGAAATCCCATTCTGAGTGGATTCAGTCAAGCACAAAGGGCACCATGTCCTCCAGCTCTCATGTGAGAGCTTTGCTCTTCTCCCATTGGACAAAACCTGCCAGAACTTCTCATCCCCCTAGCAATGAGAGGGAGTCGCTCAGATACAAAGGTCCATCTCTGGAGATGTGGACAGAGGCAATCAGGGAATCAGATCTATTTACAGGCAAAAGGGAAATACAAACACACATATGAGTTAGAGATATGGTCTGGATGGCGTGAGTTCCAGTTCAGAAAGCTTGAGATCCTCCTTTTATAGGATAAGATATATATTTTTAGCCAGATTTGCTTGAATTTTCAAATGCAGTAGAGTTTGAGGCCAGACTTGAGTATTGTCCATTTCCACACCACATGTGTGAGTACACCAAACCTTACCACCTGCTAGAGGCCACAATTCAGCCTAGATTTCGACAGGTACACTGCAGCTTAACATGCTGTGACACTAATAAGAGCCAAACATGTCATGTTGGGTATTTCTAGCCAGTGTAGGCTCCTAAGAACTGATAGCCCAGCACATGGATTTACATAACTTTTATTTTTGTTTTTGGCAGTGTGGGAGTACACTTAGTATTGTCACTGGTAATCTAATCCCTTGTTCTTCCTTTGCCACTTGCCAACCTCTCTATGATCTACTTGGCGGAGGGTAGATTTTCCCAAGGGTATGTACTATTCTGCAAATAGATTCCTCCATTCATTCCACACGGTCAGGACAAAAGCTTTACTCCATTTTAAACTTTCGTGGCTGAGATGCTAGCCAAGAAGGCAAAGGGTTGTGACCTGTTCATAAAAGGCAGCATTCCTGGGAGAGGAGTGTATAACCGCCCCACTTCCTCATCTGGTTGATGGGGCAGAGGTCATGCCCAGAGAGAATGGCCGATCAGGAAAACACAGACCTCCGAACCTCCCCCACGGAGGAACTGACTCGTTCTGAATAGAATGTGACAAAGCTCAAGCCTCGAGCACTTATGAGTACAACTGAGATTTGGGGGGTTAGCAGTTCAAGAAAGCAGACAAACTCAAAACTAGGCCATTGCTTTAACCGGTGTGAGCCAGGGACAAAATATCTAACATAAACCCTCCTAGAACCAGAATAAACTTGAAATACTTGCCACGAGATTACATCTTCTTAGGGGACACGATTGAATTGGATAAGATATGGATTAATTTATGCCCTAGGTCACTGTTGAGAATCAATTTAAAAATCATCCAGCAATTAATGAAATCTAGAGGCGGTCGTGATACCACTAGTGGCTAACAACTTAACAGAAAGAACTTCAAAAGCGAAACTCCAAGGGAGCCTTGTTAGAACCAGTGCCATGTTCAAGTGCAGGCTGCCAGAGAAATGCAATTCATTAAAGCAGCCCAGCCAGTAAACAATAGCAAGGCCTGAAGGGGAATTAGTGTCCAAAATCGCTATAATATGCTAATATGTCCTAGAAAATTATCCGGCTCTGATGAGGAAGGAAAAGGGATATTTGACATACATAGGAAAAGAGATATCAGGAAAAATTAACCACTAGCAGACCTAGGCGATCAACTTATATAATATGGACAAGAAAGAATCCATTTCAAATACATTAAAAGAAGAACAAACAAACAAACAAACAACAACAAAAATCAAAAACTTTCATGGACAAGGCAGGGTATCATCTCAATTTCTTAACAAACAAATAACATAAAAGTATGAAGATTAAGCAAGTGAAAAATCCCCAAATTTTCCAATTCAATAGATGGATTAAAGCTAGACAGAAGTTAGCAGAAGAAACAAGGAACTTGGAGACTGAATAATTTAAAGAGAAAATGCATTGTGAAAAACAGCCATATGACCCACTTCTGGGAATATTTCTAAAGGAACTGACACGTGTGTAAGAGAAAGTGACCTGTTCTCCTGCATTGACAGCAACACAATCTACAATAACAAAGATATGGAAACAATCCAGATGCCTGTAAGAAGAGTGGATAAAGAAAATGTGGTGCATCTACTCTGTAGAATACTGCTGGGCCACCAAAACAAATGAAATTCTGCCATTTGCAACAAAATGTTCCCAACTAGAGACAGCTCCACCTTGTGAAATAAGCCAATTCCAAAAGGACAACTATAGTATGTTCTCTCTCATACACAGCAATGTTCATGCAAGCAAGTATACTCGGTAGTGGACATACGTTACAGTCTGCATCTCTACTTCTGACTAAAAGCTGGACTCACAATGAAATTGTTAAACACAGCGTGACAATGGAGTGCTGGACTTTGTACCGTTCTCTGTACCTCCAATATCAGGATACACTTAAATAGCAGTATAATGACCTGTGGGTAGAAAGATTCAAATATAAACTAGAATATAACAACGGATTAAGGAAAGGAAGAAGAAAAAGCAGGCAGCAAAAACCACAGGAAGAAATGAAAGGAAGGAAATAATACATTTGTATCATTCATACATAATTAGAACACTGCTTTACAGAAGGATAAAATGCATGTAATTGCAATCATTTCTGTGCCTTATTATAAAGCTTTTAGCATTGCTGTAATGACTTGTTCTATACATATAGCATATAACATACAGTCAAGGTTAAGAAATGAAAGCCCCCACAAACAGCACTAGCAATGGAAATATTATCTCTTGCAGAAGCAAGTGACCTCATGGTGGGGTGACTCTTTAAATTCTGTGTGACTTTAGATTGATTGAGCTAGACTGTGGAAGGGTAGCTAGGAGATTGGAGATGAGGCTGTTTAGCATCTGTAATCAGCAACTAAATGGAGCCTTGGCTTCACAGCAGCCAATCACTGTGCCTTATCCTAGCTGGTGTTTGTTGGTTGGTTGGTTGGTTGGTTGGTTTTTTTGCTTTTTTTCTTTTTGTAGCTATGAATCTGTTTCTTTTCCACCAGCTTTCTACTCGGGTATTACGGATTAGAAGTATTTCTGGGTTTGGAATTCATAACATGTCTGTGCTTGAGAGATGGGACTAACCTGAACGGTTGTTCAACACGAAACTCTTTTTATTTATTTATTTATTTATTTATTTATTTATTTATTTGATTTATGTATTTTTATCGGAAAGGTGCATCTACAGAGAGAAGAGACAGAGTCGCTGCCTCCCCAAATGACTGCAGTGGTGGGAGCTGAGCTGATCTCAGCCCAGGATCAAGGGGTTTCTAATGGATCTGCAGTATGGGTACAGGGTCCCAAGGTATTGAGCCAGCCTCACTACTTTCCCAGACCACAGCAGGGAGCAGAATGGCAGTAGTGCAGCAGGATTCAAACCACTGCTCCTATGGCATTTTGGCTCTAGGATGTGGAGAATTAGCCAATTGAGCCTTTGTACTGGGCATGGGCAAGATATATTTTTAAAATTTCTGCTTTCTGTGGCGCATCCATATTTGATCAAGGTGGGAATGACTGAGGGTCAGGGAAAAATGGGTGTGATCGTAGTTTCTGACTTTTCCATTTCTTTCCCTGTATCTAGGGGGAGGGGAGAGACAAGGAGAAAAGCCACAGTTACTTCCCAACCACTGGGCAAGAATTTTGCTGTGCAGATATTAATTTGATTCAAAGATGTTTTTCTATATCGCTAGGAACTTTCCATTTTTGTTCTGTAGCACTTCTCTCACATAGGTTAGTGTTTAACCTCTTACCTTAATCGTAATAATCAAATCATCATTTAAACCCTATCCAAGATATTTTGTTTATTAAATGTTGTACTATCATTTTCTAGGTTCCTTCAACCACACAACACTCAATTTTTTTTCCCCCAAGGACTAACCCATACAATGGCATGAAATGAATTTAGTGAATAACAGATTGCCTGTAACAAAAGGTAGCTTCCTCAACTCATTCAAAATATAACTTGCTTGTTCACAATTACATCATTATCTCCCATAACGTCTTACTGTAAGAGATGAATATTAGCAGGTTACCAGCATATTGACACTTGGTATGCACTTGCTACATTGGCAAAATCCATGTTTTGTCCGGATGTAAAATATTTTTTCAATGAAACGGCCACTATTTTTAACTGTTGTCATTATATAAACTGCTGGTGCTGATTCAATTTTTCAAAATTCTATGGAAATTTGCTTTATAATTGCACTATATTCAGGATATTTTTACACTCTCATAAATAGTTAAAAATAACTATTAATAATAGTTAAAAATAACTAATAATAGTTAAAAGGTTGCAGATCCAACCTTCTTGGAAGTCAGCTGTGTTATCTTCCTCAAACTTCATATTTTTTAAACAATATGTTTGAAGTAAAACAAAAAGCATGGTAGTTCAAGTCTCCAAGGAACTGGGACAGAAATTACGGAAAGTGATAATGTATTACCACTTTTACAATATTAGCTTGTAGAAAAAATACAATCAGACTTTATTATGTTGTATGTTTATAAGAAGTTTGAGGAAGCAATCTGTATGATTAGCGAAAAATAAAATAAAAGGCCATTTTAATTTAGAGCCTGTCAAACTGTAAATAAAATGTATGTTCAGGTGTTTTTGAGCTTTAAATAAATTCTGGTTATGCCTGCTATCATCTCACAAAATGAAATTATTGATAACTGATGTCATGGTTGACAAACAGTAATGGGCTTCCTTTGAAAAAACACACATTTACTCAGCAAATGTTCTCAACATTCTTAACAAGGCTGACTAAAGTGTATTTGGGCAGACCATTGAATTAGCTTGACAGCAATTGTGAGATGTGTTAAGTGCTAACATTAAAAATGAATCCTTTAATTTGTTTGAGCTTTTTTGAAAATCGATATAATTGCATCATGTGCAGCTGATGTTTCATTTGATTTTTAAATCTCTAGTTTTAATTTCCATGTCCTGGCCAATACTGGATATCCAATTTTCCAGAATATCTTACTTTAAGTTTTCTGTTTTCAAGAGAAAAATACACATGGGAGCCGTTCAGTGCCATTGATTTGGCTGCTTCCTCTGGGTCGTGATCCTGGGCTTTCTTATCGGACGGAATCAGACAGTGGTAAGAACGTGATTCCATCTTTGCTTTCTGAACTACTCTGTAGTGTTCATCGTTTTTATAAGCATCCAGTGTTGTTCAGTGAAGCGGCTGCAAGCTTTTACATAACGTATTGGCGGGGAGGAACTCTAACAAAAACAATAGAATTGCGTGGAGAAACTCCAATAACATCATTTTTAATTTGTCACACCTCAAATTCAAGTTCAAAGGGGACTAGCGAGGAGAATGAACGGAAAGCTGCTTTTCCTACACTGTTCTTGGCAGGTGAATATATTTTTGTCTTCCATAGAGGAGACATAGCTGAAAAAGTTGAAGTGTCTCTCTATAAAATGTGACATAGTCTTCTAGTAGAATCCAAATTGCAAGAACAGCCGTACTACAGGTGCGCTTTGCTTCAACTCACAAACTTACTGAGGGCCCTACCTTACGTAAGTGAAAAATTTTAGAAGCTTGCATCTAGTATCTTTTCCTCCCAAAACAACTCCTTTAGAATACATCCCCCCCCAAAAAAAATCCATTCTTTTTCTTTTAAAGTATTTCATCTTTTTTTGTGGCCTCCCTCAAGTATTCCCTTTAGTCATTTTGCCAAGATTTGAACATCACTTCCTTAACAGCTGTTCGTATACTCTGGTCCTCAAAAAATCCTTTAGATAAATGGTTCTTTTATTAATTTTCTCACACAAAAGAAATTTAGATTGAAAAAATAATCCATTTTTTCTAAACAAAAACATTTCAGATCTTACACTAGCCAATTTTAAAGACAACCGTTAATGAATAGTAAATTATATGAATTGCCATATGATAAATTCAAAACATGGGCAAAAAAAAATACTCAAATATCACCAATCACTGGGCCTGGCATGATACCCTAGTGGCTAAATCCTCATCTTGCGTACTCCAGGATGTGGGTGCTAGTTTGTGTCCCGCCTTCTCCACTTCCAATCCAGTTCCCTGCTTGTTGCTGTGAAAACAGTAGAGGATGGCCCAAAGCATTGGGACATGGCACCTCTGTGGGAGACCTGGAAGAAGCTCCTGACTCCTGGCTTCAGATCAACTTTGTTCTACTGCAACCACTAAGGGGATGAATTAGCAGATAAAAGATCTTTCCCTCTGTATCTCCTTCTGAAAAAAGAAAGAAGCTCACTAATTTCTAATGATTGTGTTCTATTTTACTATTATCTTTGTTATTGAGATTTCTGTGTGTGCCTACCTTCAAATTTGCATATTCAACAATATGTTGTTAGCCTCAAATTATCCGCAAAGAAGATGCTTTAGTGGTGTGCTGGTAAATGTTTAACAACCAGTTCTCCAAAGGAGAGAGGTTCTAATGTGTGGCATTTGAGGATTGAAGCAGTGTAAATCTGACAAGCATGTGTGAATCAACTGGTAACACTCCTGAAAATTTAGCCATTTCATCATTTAGGCTTATTAGATTTGGCACCAGCATACCTCTGAGGTTTTGACGCAGAAATAAAACAGCTGCAAGTATTATTAATGAGTTGTCCTTACTGTCTCATTGTTTTTCTGACTTATTTTTTAAACCTATTGTTAAACCTGTACTTCAAGCAACGTCAGGTTGAGTCTCTGAGATCCATTTTTGAACCAGGACCATCTGCTTCCATCAATGACCATTTATCCAAAAGCCACTTGAAACTTAAAAACAAATACTAAAATTCAGATTCTGCCTGCCCTGTGACATGTTTTCACTTTTTTTTTTTATAAAGCTCTGGAATTAATATTTTAAACTGTTAAAAAAAATAAAAACAAAAATATATGACAGAGTACATATGTTCCATTCAAAATGTAAAATACATAATTTATAGTTACTTAAAAGAGGATGGAAATTTATCACCTAAATTGTTCCACAGAAAAACACATTTTTCCCATAAAAACAATCAAATGTCTAGTTCTGTACTGCATATGTTATAATTTTTGTATTTTTCTCAAATATCACCAAGTTCAGGTAAATCATGCTGAACCACAATTTTGTTTCACCTTGGCTGAATTTCTTCAGGAATTGTATCTGAATAGCTTTGTCCAATTTCAAGCCATAATCTTTATCATTAGTTCACCTGTTAATAGCTCGATGTCAGAACAAGCGTTGGATACTCTGAAAATGGAGTATGCATCCGTGTATTGGAGCAGCAATGCATTTCCAGGGAGGATCACAAAAGAAATTTACAAAAAGCAAACACTCAGAGTAGATTGAAATTGTACTTTACAAAAATAAAAAAGAAAGGAGGGAGGGCAGCTGAGAGGGGGGAGAGGAAGGAATGGGAAAATGGTTATCTTCTTAGGACTGTGTTTTTGCAACATGAAGTCAGTTCCCTTTATGTTAAATAGGAAAGATGAGTAGTGAATATTGATGACCAGAGAGCATTTCCTGCTTCCACTGCATTCACTTGAAATTGCATTGAACGGGGCAGTTAGCCATTGCTTGGAGTGTTCCAGGGCAGTTAGCTATTCTTCAGTGTTCTATGGTAGTTAGCTATTTTGGAGTCTTCCAGGATGGTTAGGTATTCTGGAAAGTTCCAGGGCAGTTAGATATTCCCTGGAGTCTTCCAGGTGACTGTTCAGGTTCTGTACTGCAAGAAGCCTTTATCTGTTACACATCATTTTGTACTTTAACATGCAACAGAATCTGATATTCAGTTAACTTAGCATGTAAGACTCGTGTTAAATTGCTGAGAGTACTGACTTATTTTCATGTATTACCAGGTGACTGTTTCTTACTTACTCCCATTCATCATTATTCTTATATTTATTGCATTAATACCCGTTCTGCTGGCTCTTCCAAGTCTTTCTTACCAATATGAATTCTGCTCTGAAGTGCTATCATGATAGTATACTAGTTGGGCCAGGTGCAGTAGTAGCCTAGCAGCTGAACTCCTTGCCTTGAATGTGCCAGTATCCCATATGGGCACCGGTTCCTGTCCTGGCAGCTCCCTGCATGTGGCCTGGGAAAGCAGTCCAGGACAGCACAAAGCCTTGGGACCCTGCACCCATGTGAAAGACCCGAAAAAGTTCCTAGCTCTTGGCTTTGGATCAGAGCAGCATCGCCCATTGCGGCCTCTTGGGGAGTGAATCAGTGGACAGAAGATCTTCCTCTCTGTCTCTCCTCCTGTCTGTGTATCTGGCTTTGCAGTAAAAATAAAATAATTGTTTTAAAAAAACAGTACACCTATCCTGAAACAATAATTCCTTTACACACACTGCTTTCCCATCACAGGACAATTAATACAATATTTATTCTTGGCACATGCTAATTCATTCATTTAAAAAAAATGTTTTCTTTGCAGTTGCATCTTCCTAGATAAATTTCCATGTGAACTGTGGCTTATAGTACTTGAAGTCACTCTGTCTGAGAAGCTTTGCTGACATTGCTGAAAAGAAAGCACACCTCATGCATAAATGACAGTCATGCTCAATATGAAATTTTAAAATAACACTTTTAAGAAATTCTGCACAACTATTTTAATAAGGCCAACATATGAGTGTAGGAATTATACACAACTAGCCCTCAGGATTTCTGATACTTACTTATTTTATATAATGACACAAAATGAGGTGGAAAAACCAAGACAGTGTAATCAACGAATGGAGGGTTAGATGTGTTAGATGTATACTCTCAATATTGTTATACTTGTTTTTACAACTTTAGTTCCAAAAGCTCAGATTTTTAAAAAGATTTTTATTTATCGTACTTTCAAATCAGAGCTAGAGATAAAGAAATTGAGAGATCTTCCATCTGCTGGTTCACTCCCCAAAAGGTTACAACAGTAAGAACAGGATTGATCTGAAGCTAAATATGATGAGCTTCTAACAGGTCTTCCACTTGGGCGTAGGGAAATCAAGGATCTGAGCCATCCTCCATTGCTTTCTCAGACCATTAGCACAGAGCTGAATAAAAAATGGAGTGAGGAGGTAGAGGATTATCTTGCCATGCCACTGTGATGATCCATTTAGAGTTCATACTATTAGGATTGATTCATAAAAGCTAGACACAGGGATCTTAAAAGACTGAACAGTTTATTTGAAAGCAACAGATCAAGAGAACAAGATAGAAAAAAAAAAAAAAGGAGAGATGCTTTATCCACTGAATGACTCCCCCAAATAGTCATGACATCTGGGGCTGGTCCAGACTGAAACCAGACATCAGGGACTCCTTCCTGCATACCCGCATGGATGACAGGGCCCAAGGACATGGACCAACCTCTGGTGATTTCCACACACAGAAACAGCAAAACTCCAACTGCAACAGTGCAATGGCTTATCCTACTGTACCACAACACCAAATCTGGAAGTAAAAGCTGAATAAATGCATTAAAGTATTTCTCTAAGCACAATTTAAAAATACACATAAACACAAATGCATACAAAATTAAATCAACACTTGATTTACTTGAGAAATATTACTTGAGGCAATGGAAACATTTTTGCAAAAATTAAAAACAAAATGATATTCTGAACATACTAAACCATAAATATGTAATTCATGTGGTTGAATATGTAAACATACCTAGTGGAATATTATGTACATATGATAAATAAGATAAAGCAAAATTAATAAATGCCTAATATCACTTGCCTAATATTTATCTCTACTTATGACTAAAACTGGGATCAATAGCTCTTCATTCAGCATTCTCAGTGTCTGTCCCTCTCTTTCTTTCCCTCCCTGCCTCTCTCCTTCTCTTCCTCTTTCTCTCTCTTCCATTACCCAAAAGTCTAATACTGAATAGTAAGTATTTTTGTTCGAAAAATTTATGAATCATATAAAGCACAATTATGCTACTATAAACTGTGAAATCGAACTTAATTATAGCATTATAATTAAGGTTTATTGTAGAGTAAAAAATGTGACTTGAGAAAGCAAGTCAGAAATCTGACAATATGATGAATTTTTAGACAGTGTTAAAAATCAAGATTTACCTGTTGATCATAGGCACAAATAATGCATTGCACTGTATAACTCTTTGAAACGGTAAAAACAAAAATAAGACTGAAGTGTTAAAACAGAAGTCATTTAATTGGTTTTATCTGGATATACAATTTTCTGAAATGCATTTAATAGTTTTCCAATGGGAATGGAGAGAAAATTATCCCAGCTGCAAACTCCTAAGTATCTTTAAAGGGAAAACGTGTTTTCCACATACAGTAGAGAAGTAACATGCCCATCTGGCCACTACTGTTGCAATGTGCACACCTGTCTCTCTGTTCCGGAGAACAAATGCAACGTGTGTGACATGACTAAGGGTGAGCTTTTGCAGCTGTCATGGCTCTAACAAACACAAGAATCCAACTCAGTCTTCTTGCTGAATTTTCTAAGCCACATAGGAACCAGAAGCTGAATCATTCATATTTCCACATGATCAGTACAGAGAGATGAGTTTTTAATACTGCTGGAATTTTGGTGTGTTTTTCTTCTTACATAAGATTTAAAATTCATGTCATTCTTTGTGTGTTTTAATGCTACTATTCATTTCTCTAGAGTGTAGATTTTTTTGTTTCTAATTATGTGAAATCATTTTTAAGCATATGGATTATAATCTTACACTACCTTCTGGTGTTTTGGGAAGCCACACTATAATTTGCTAAATGCAAATGAATTGCAGCATTTATACACTAATTGGAGTGAGATATTATTTTCCACATCCTCTGAAAAGATCTCCCTAAGGACACATGTAACATTTTACAGAATTCTAGTAAGGTAGAAAAATCACAGGTTATTTTCCCTGGTTACGAAACTCATAGCTTGTCCACTAGCAAGCATAGGAAAAAGTATATTGAATTCACCAAAACTATTGACAAAAGAAAATAGCAATTTGAAGACAAAATCATGGTCAAGGACATCAATGTTCAGGAAAAACGTTTTTGGGGTTATCAGTAATTGAAAGTGAGAGATAAACTACGGAAAACATAAAAGCAAGTCATTTTGCATGAAATAAGTGAGACAAAGTCAAATGCCACTTGTTCTCCCTCCTGTTTGATATGAGAAAACGACACTCCGAACGCAGCATGGTGATGGCTGAAGGCACTGAGGCAGGGGACAGAGGGCTGGCTCTATGTAACGGGCAACCAATCAGAGCAGACAAAAGGACTGTGCTCCTAGTGTTACTGTTGCAAGTAAGGCTGCCCTGATAGTTGATCCCTGTCTCCTACTGGAAAGAACTCAGATGAAAGACAGATCAACTGTAAGGAAACTAGTTTAACGAGGGTTATACTTGAGAGATCAGACAAGCAATGCTGCACAAAGTTGAGGACTCTATTTGTGCATAGACAGGTTTTTGCGTGTATGGAACACCTTTTTGCACCCTATCACTTCTTTTTCCCTTGGTTGCTATCAGGCAGGACTTTGGGTTTATATAAACACTGGCTTGCTCTCACAGCACCGTGTCCTTTTCTGCCACTTCTTTTCACCCACAAGTGCACACATCTGTCTTTTTGCCAGTCCTCAAGTTTCACCCTGAAAAGAAATAAAGGTGCTGTTGTGCCTTGAGCTAAGCTGCTTCCAGCAATGTTGGCATCGCATGTTGGAGGTCTCGTTCAAGTCCTGGCTGCTCTACTTCTCATCACTGCTCTTGGCTAATGTGCCTGTAAAGGCACCATGCAACTAATGTGCCTGTAAAGGCACATGTGTGGTAAGAGCCCTCGTGTTCTTGGGCTCTTACCACACAGCTGGAAGACACAGATAGAGTTCCTGGCTTCTAATTTAGCCTGATATACTTGTGGCCATTTGGAGAGTGAACCAGAAGAAGGAGGAAATCTCTCTGTCTCTCTCAAGGTCACCCTGCCTTTCAAATAAAAAAAATATTTTACAGGAGAATTAACATGTTAGTCTTACACATAGGGTAGGCTGAGTGGAAGTCCATCTTCTGTTGAATCATTCTTCTGCAATGGATGTGTTTTTATTCTTTAAATAGATTTTATTTTTTATTTCAAAGACAAATTTACAGAGAGAGGAGAGCTTGACCTTCTGGTTTACGCACCAAATGACTGCAAGAGCCAGAGCTGAGCTGATCTGCAGCCAGAAGCCAGAAGCTTTTTCAGGATCTCCCACAGGGGTGCAGGGTCCAAAGGTCATAAGCAAGGAGCTCGATGGAAAGTGGAGCAGCCAGGACATCAAACAGCCCATATGGGATCTCAGCACTTGGACATAGAGGATTAATCAGTTGAGCCATTTTAAATCAATTTGAAAGAAGATTGTCCTGTTTCATCTAGATGATTGTCATGTCATCCAATGGCATGGAAGCCCTGCCCGTGGTCATCGTGGGCTGAGTTGCTTCATTCAATCATAGATCCAAAATGGCTGAAAATTGAAAGACAAAATGCCCAGATTGAAGTGATTAGAAGGTTTATATTACAGTATTGAAAATGCTCAGTAGCCAGGACCTCCATGACTAAGCATTATTCCAAGAAAATCAGATCCTGTTCACAGGACCTGGATTTATTTGACCTTAAACATGAACTATTGATTCTGATGTTTACCTGCTCTGTCTGATTAACTCCCAAACTACATTCTTTTTGGAACATGGTGCAGATGTACCCTGGACAGTGATTTGTAGGTCCATATTTCACCTGTCTTTATGGAAGACTGCAACCAAAGTGTTAATCTGGTTTTGGAGGGTATAGAAAATAGTTGCTAACTAAATGTGAAACTCAGATAATCTGGAGGAGACACAGACAAGATTTTGTAGGCTGAAATCATCCTGGTTGTTCCTTGTGGCAAACACTGTTGCCCTTCCAGGGTATTATTTCCCATCAGAAATGGGAGCAAAGATCCAACACTCTTGGAGAAGATAGAAGTTTTATATAAATATTTAGGTTACAATGGGAAATTTCCTTGGCAGTATATATTTGATTTATAATGGGGAGATCCCAACATGCCATGTATATTAATATGAATTCTTTGCGAAATTTCCTGGTGAATTGTGTATTTCCAAAGGTAGAGCATAGCAAAGGTCAACGTGTTTAGTGGAGTAACCCACGGGATGTTGGTATAAGAGGCATAATTCAGTCTTGTCTTCCTACAAAACTATCTACTGGAGATTCTCAATGAAGTTTAGAACAGCTCTTACATATTCCTGAAAAAAAGAAGCAGTTGGCCATCCCTGTGCTGTTCAGGTAGGATTTGGCCACCACAGCTAGCTGCCAATATGACAAGGGCCTCTCCTAGCAAAAAGCCATAATACCTAATCGATGGATGCAGGTGGGGTGGTAGTAGATGTAACTTTCAGGTGGGTCTTTAAATAGATATTCACTATAGCAGGGTGAGAGAGATTGTCTTTACTCATTGATTCAAACAGCTGAAATATGCATGAACAATTCTGTCTGACTCAATTCCTCAGAGAACATCTTGTGGATGAGCCCTATGCTTTTATACAAATGCAATGAAAGCAGATATAGGAAAGATTGACTAGCACATTTAAAAATAATACTATAGCATTTCAGAATAAGGAAAGATTTTTGCAAAATAAATATTGAGTGAAAAACATAAAGAAAATAAAATATGACATGATTATACTATTCATAATAAGAAATGAAAACATTTGTATAGTCATCAAAAGTAGATCCATTTGTTTTGAGTAAGAGGAGAACGGGATACAGAGGGGAAGTCTCTAAGGCAGGACTCCCAAAACTCTAAAAGGAAAGTCCTGGGAATGTTGGTCATGTTCAGCATCCTTGCTGGCTGTATGTGGGATCTGGGTTCCATGGCTTTATACATGCGACATTGCGATATCTTGCCACTTTTAAGTACGTGTGTTCAGCATGCCTTTTCGACTTAAGCTAAATAAGTGAAATATTGAATGGCATTATGCGCTTGCAGAATGCCTAACTGGAGAATCACCTACTAAGAACCTCAAAAGGACACGGTGAGAGTTTGAAATAAACCCTATTTTAATTCTGAGTTGGGAAATGGGAGAAGTAAAAGAGAAATTGTGTTAGCTTTTTGAAAAAAACACATTTCTATATATACTTTAGTGTCTGGTTTATCCTTTTAACTTTACTGAAAGACCAAAGGCTCCAGACAGAGTGAAGATGCCAGCTTAAGCCCAAAGACTTGCAAACAAATGGCATAAACTGGAAAAAGAGAGCCTGTTGTTACTCTGTAGGGGTGTGCTAACAAAATGAGATGATTGAAGAGTGTTCTCCCCATACCTTTAAGACGATCTTTGGATGATTCAGTAATATTTTGATCACTTACTGGGCTCTTCAATTCCTGAGACTGAGAAGACCTCTATCCATGTAGTAGACATATAGGTACATATAGCTTTGAAAGCACAGCGTTCGTGTGAAATGTATTTGCCAATCTTATAACAGGTGAGTTCTCATCTCTGGATTTAACTAAGGGTGAAATCAGTACTCTCGGGGACATTTATGGTGCGTGGAGTACAATTTTATGAGCAGCTTTGGATAGCTTTTGCCTGGTCTTTTCCAGAAAATAACTTACCACCTAGCTTCTTACGTTCACTGCTCCAAACACAACAGGAATGGTGTATTCTTTTTATAATTTTCCACTGTGATGCCTGAGGATGGCATGTTAGCCCCCTTGCTGATGCTATTTTGTGGCTTTGTGTTGTTGTTTGGCATGTTCCTGCCATTTGGCTCAGGCATTCTTCAGTGTTTATTACGGGGATGAGGTTTCCAGTGGGACACATGAGAGAATGAAGCCTTTACAGGCAGAGCAAGAAGTGACAGTAATTTTTCTTGAGTTTATGAAATAAGTTACCTAAAGAAATTTGTCCATGCTCCTTTTTATGGCCTCAGCAGTGTATGACTGTGATCTCCATGAGAAAAGTTACTGCCTCAATGAGTTTAAGGATTTGAGGTTCGTACTTGAAAAAGAGGTCTTGGACTATCAAGTATTCTCTTTCTCCAGATAGCTACATGGGATGTAAAACCCAAGAAGACATATCTGGTACAATTCATATGTACATGGCCTAGTTTTACTTTCCCAATTAAGGTGAGCAGTTTTTTTGGCTTCGGTAACTTGTCATAAAACGATAACTGCATAATCTGAAACTTAGGTCCCACCTGTTATACCTCTGCAGGTATCTGTTGTGCAAAACTCAACTGCATTGTTCTGGGGTTGGTCTTTCATGTTCCTTCTACTAATATAGGCTAGATTAACTGCACTGAACAAGTTAAGGGGACTATTTTCCCCTGGGTTTGACATAAGTTTAGTGAGTTGAAAGTGGATATGAGATGAGGGTTTTCTATGTAGAGGATGTGGTATAACTGTATTCTGTAGTCCAACAACGATATACTTTTTTTTTCTAACAGGAATTTATTTGATCTGCGGATGATATCTTGTCCTAATATAATCTTGGAGACTTCTCCACTAGCACTGCAACGCCTCTCTTATCTGTAGACAGGAAGATTATCCCTGTAAAACTTTGCCCAATATTTTAGGAGAGTATCCAGTTGGTCCCTTAACAATTCTCATTTCCTGAGTTAATGTCCATAATGTGAACTCTCAGCTCTTGGTAACATGACTTAGACGTTTTGAACTGGTGAAGTCCATGTTTTGTCCTCTGTGTCACAGAAACGGGCCATACCTCTGACATACTGATGTATGACATTCACCATTGCTCCATACCTAGAGTCCCGTAAACTACAATGTTCTTTTAGTCCAAGAAATTAGCATAAACATACCCTGGTTGTTGGGAGTAAACATTTAACGTATGGCCAGGATCCTTTCCAGAGCAGTCTCCATGTCTACGGGATCAGCATCAGCCTGGCTCATTTATTTCTCAGTGATCAGTTGTGTTGTTGCTGTGACTAAGCGACAGCCATGTTCTGAACAGCAGAACACATCCCAAAAAGAATGCTTCATTTAGTGCTCAAAACTGGAGTGTCAGGTGAGGGAAGAAATGAATAAATCACCTGCATATTGGGTTATTTTCCTCAACCCCTCCATCCAAAAAATCTAAAACAAAAACAAAAAAACACTAGACATGTAAGGTCCTCCGCAAGGAGCTGCCCTAACATGCAGGGTTGTTTCATTGGTCGTATTATCCAGATGAGCTGCCTTATTGTGCTGTCTTCGTTATCTGATCAAAAAGAAGGACATGACAAAGAAGTTTGAGAGGGCTATAAAAGAAGTCCTTTATAATATCTAGTACTGAAAACCGTTGGGCCCAGGCAGGATTGCTGCCTTAGATCATCTACTAGTATCACTAATTTATTAATGGCTCACAAATGCTGGACTAAAGCGCACTCCTCACTTGCTTTTGTATTAGTTGAATGGGCACGTTGCAAATGGAATTATGCTGTACGTTCGCCCCTATTGTAGAAATGTGTTGGTCAAGAGTTTTTCATATGAGTTACTTCAGGGGACTTTAAGGTTAATAATAAGCAGGTGGGGTTTTAAGACCTGGGTATATATGTCTGAGGCCAAGACAGGGAGTGAACACCTCAAGGTCACACACACAACTGACTCTCATCTGTCTGCACTGAAAGGGAAGCTGGGCTGGAGTCCAGGTTAGAGGGAGTAGACCACTCCTTTTTCTGAAATGGCTAGAGTTTCCCTCGTTCCATCTCTTCAGTAGTGATTGCTGCTTTGAGAGCATGCTGGAGTGAAGAGTTTCCTCAGTTCGGAATGAATAAAGTTTGCAGTTTTGGACCACAGCTCTTTTTGACCCTTGCCAACCTAGTGATTGATGGAATGAAAAAGGCTATTGTGGAGGCTGAGTTTTCCTGGGACAACTGATTACTCAATGCTCTGGTTTTTCACACCAATGACCCAGTCTTACTGAGTTTCCCTGATGGCAGATTGCCACATAGAGCAGCTATAAATCGAGGCTGTCCATTGTACTTCCATTATTTTTTCTCCTAGCCCTTTCCTTTTGCCTGCCCTCAGTTGTAACAGACTGGAGGCAGCAGTTCTCCTGGTCACATCTTTAATGTTTGAAGATTTCTTTTAACACAAGGGAAAGTGCAAGATAGAAATATGTCCTTTAATGCTATATTCCCCTAAGGAAGTAAGGACCTGCATCACTATAGACTGCAGGGCCCTCTGTCAGCCTACAAAGTGGTTAGATTCTCCTAGGACTTCTGGGTAATGGCTGCTTGTTTATTGAAATGTATTGACCATGTATTCTTAATACATCATCATGACATTATATAAGGAAACATAAGATCTCATAATAAACACTTGATTCACTCTACGCAAAGCAAATCTGCATAGATGTGAGCACTCATTTGGTTTTATCTGGGAATTAAGACAATGCTCAGGAGAAGAATTTTATCTCTCCAGCTAAGATAAAAAATGGCAAACATTTTTACCATTTTCATCATAAATGGCAGCTTTACCTGTTGTGTTACTCCAGTGGCCCTAAGCACATTAGTTGGACTCTTCACCATGAATCCCATAGCCAAGTCTCCTGAAGAAGAGGACGAACTGTAGATGACAAGAGACTTCAAATGGCTATGACTAACGTGTTGAATCTCAGTGATTGGCAGGTGTAGCCTGTTGTTTTAATCACATGTGGGATTTTAGAAATTATCTGAAGGATCTTTCAAAATGTATATGCTTTTTTGGTTCCTGGGCCTATGATGAGGAGAGGGGCCTCTGAGCACTCCTTTCCAGGCCAATGATTTTCATTCTTTTTAGACTCTGTTATCTGCGTGAACATTGTAGCACAGCATGTAGAACAGCAGCGTGAGTTGCTGGTGTACAAAGTTGAAGGGCCGGTTTCAGTCCTGACGATTCTGCTCCTGTGCAGCTTCCTACCACTGCTCCGGAAAACCCACGGAAGCTTCCCTTAGTATCTGGCCCTGTCACCTACGTGGGAAATCTGGATCAATTCTTTAGCCTATGGTTTCTCAGTTGCAACTACTTGGGGAATAGAATAGCAGATGGGAGATCTCTCTCTCTCTCTAGCAATCCTCTCTTTTAATTCTATTTGTCATATAAAAATAAACTTGCACATTATTTTTGCTGTCCTGCAGCAATGGACTTGGTGCATGGAGCCAATAATAACATGTGTGGACTTTGACTGAGAGTCATAAGCCAAAGTTTATGAGTGGCATCAGAATTTATAGACCGAAGGTCATATAGGGCAAGGGAGGAGGTATTGAGCTTATCCATGGAACCCATCAATTGTTTCTATACTCTCGTTTGGAACTCTTGTTTTGTATATCCCACCAAATGTTCTCATTCACATGCTGTCTACTCAGCTGTTCTCATACAAACGATATACATTTACCTATACGAATGGACAAAGCCAGGAGCCTGGAACTCAACCCAGGTACACATTCTGGTTAATACCTGCTAAGCATGTTAGGCATTACCCACCATCACCAAGAATGAGAACCAGGAGGAAGCTAGAAATAGGAGCACAACAGGAATTCTTTATACATATACTCCAGTATTTCTCCAAACAGTATATTATTGGCTAGCAAAGAGACAGCTAATCCATAGAAGATAATAGTGCCTAAATGTATCCCAAGATTATCTGAAATGATTCTTAACATGGTATCAAAGCTGGGCAGGCCATGCATGAGGAGCGGAACCTCCACTTCATCAGCCAAGTTTGGCTGATGAGCGGAGTGTGCAGCCCGCCCACGACTACTGAAAAAGCAGCTGGCATCATCTTTACTTGGCGGACAGGACATGTGAAGCAGAACCTTCCCTTCATCAGCCAGTTTAGGTTGATGAGTGGAGGGCACAGCCTGCCCCCAGCTGCTTAAAAAGTAGCCAGCACCATCTTTACTCAGGCAGCCAGTGCCAGGCTTTGGCTGCTAGCCATCTGCCGATGAGCTCTAGGGACTTGGAGTTGATGAATTATTCCCTAGGAATATCCATGGATAAGGATACCATATGTGTAAGTCAGGAATTAATCCTGAGGCACACCTAACAACAGAGCCATGGTACTTGATGGTTAGGAGGGGAATAAGACCTGGTGGTATGGAGGGGAGATATTGGGAGATCTCTACAGGTCATAGTGATTCACCAGCCCATATGAGAGTACAGAGATGGGTTTGTTAGCACAGAGTATTGCTGTCAGCCACATGCCAAACCGTACGAAAACTATGGCTAGGGGTCTGTCTAGCAGAGCCAGATCCCAGTACCTGATTGAGTGTCAGAACAGGGGTCAGGTCACATTAAGCAGGGTCATGACACTAACCAGCGCATGAGAGAACCAGAGGTAGATTCTGTTGGGGGATAAATGGGCCCAACCCAATGGAAATACAAACCCTGATGGTTAACTCAAGAGTTGGGGTGTTGACTGGCTGAACTAGATGTGAACATGCAGCCCAGCAACATGCATGGATACTGGAGATGAAAATAGGCTAGGCAATCCCAAGCTGCAGCACATGCATGTGAGTCCTAAAACAGGGTGTAGGGCGGGCTGGCTTGCAACATCTACCAGTTGATACAAAGGCCAAGATGGAGGGTCAGACTATGCTGGGTAAGGGCCTTCTAGAGCATTTGTGATCTGGGACGGGAGTAGGCTGAGTAGGGTAACCTGGGAAATTCCACTGCAGGGCCATAGCTCCCAATGGTGAGCACATGTTCCAATCCTAGGGCTCTGTCAAGCTGGGCAAAATAGACCTATCTTTTGGCAAGTGTGTGGGTTGGTTTTAGAAGGGGGCGGACCTGGCATGTTCACCCAGACCTAAGCCCACTGGTGAATGCAGAAACCCAGCTGAACTGCAGGTGATGCTGGGCTAGGGTATCACACCTATTAATTTGCATGAGCCAGGGATGGGAGCAGACTGAACAGGGCCAGGTTGCAGCACTCATCAGCAAGAATTGAGACGAGGGGCTGGTTAGTTCAGTCCAGCTTGCAACATCCAAAGTCAAATGCGACAACAGATGAGGGGCTATGTCAGGCCAATTCAGAGCAACCACTGGCAAGCTTGTACACACTAAAAGTGAAATGACGGGCCCAGCGCAGTGGCGCAGTGGTTAAGGTCCTCGCCTTGCACGCCCGGGATCCCATCTGGGCACTGGTTCTATCCCAGCAGCCCCGCTTCCCACCCAGCTCCCTGCCTGTGACCCGGGAAAGCAGTCGAGGATGGCCCAAAGCTTTGGGACCCTGCACCCACGTGGGAGACCCAGAAGAGGCTCCTGGCTTCGGATCGGCATAGCATCGGCCGTTGCGCTCACTTGGGGAGTGAATCATCGGACGGAAGATCTTCCTCTCTGTCTCTCCTCTCTGTATATCTGCCTTTCCAATAAAAAAAAAAAAGTCAAATGACAATGTAGATTGTGCTAGCACAAAATACATTTCTAAATGTTGAAAAACATCCATGCTTTGTTAACAGCATTGCATATTTTAAATTAAAAAATAACGTAATACCATGTTTGACTATTATTTTCGGTGTAAAGCTTGTGAAAGCTGACTCACTGGAGTGGAAACATCTGACTATTGAGTATTTGGTTGAAATGCTATTGAGTGACCATAAACATTATGATTTTAGATTATACAGTGTTCTTATCAAAGAAGAATTATATAATAAAAAATGTATTTTCAACTGAATGCAGTACCTGTAATTTAGACCTGGCATACATACTCTGCATTATTCTGTCAACCAGAATAGAATGTATAGTTTTCAAAATAATGAAAGGAACACTCCTATGGATGGTAAAATTAAACAACAAATTTGTCACAAAGTTAATATCATTTAGCATATAAACGCTACACAATGGAAAGATACTTACTGGGCCTGGCACAGTAACCTAGTGGCTAAAATCCTCCGACTTTCACACCCCCTAGATCCCAAATGGGCTCCAGTTCCTGTCCCAGTTGCTCCACTTCTCATCCGGCTCCCTGCTTTTGGTCTGGGGAAGCAGTTGAGGATGGTCCAAAGCATTAGGACCCTGCATCCACAGAGGAGACCAAGAAGAAGCTCCGGGCTCCTGGCTTCAGATCAGCTCAGCTTCAGCCACTGACGCCACTTGGGGAGTGAGCCAGCTGGAAGATCATTCTCTCTGTCTTTTCTTCTCTCTGTAAATCTGACTTTCCAATAGAAATAAGTAAATCATTTTTTAAAATTACTTATTATTTAAAAGGAAAGGGAATTCAGTAGTACTTACAAAATGGGTGGAACTTGAGAGCAGTATATAAAATAAAACAGCTACACACAAATATCATGTAGTTTAGAGTTTGTGGAACACCGCAATCAAAATCAGAAAAACTGAGTAGAGTAGCAGCTGTTAGTGCTTGGTAGGTGATATGAATAGGGAGTTACTATTTAGCACACACAAAGCTTCATTCTTACAAGATATGTTATGAAAATACTACTGATCAGCACACTTAAAAATAGTTAAGAGAGTAAAGTGTAATATGTTTGCTACCATGTTGGAATTTGCAAAAACTAATACAAATAACACATGCTCACAAAATTGGTTAGTACCACTGTGCCAGCTCAATAATGTGGTTTTATCACTGCTGCAATTAAAAAAAATTTTGAAATGGGAAAGAATATGAGCAAAATTGTCGTTATTTAAAAAGCATTTTAGAGGCTGACGTGGTAGCATAGCAAGCGAATGTCTGCATTTCCGGCACCATATGTTGGAGCTGATTCGATTCCCTGACGCTCCACTTTGATCCAACTCCCTGCTAATGATCTGGGAACACAGCAGAGGATGCATCAAGGCCAAGGATGCCTGCACCCGTGTGGGAGACCTGGAAGAAGTTCCTAGTTCCCAGTTTTGTTCAAGCCCAGCTCTAACCATTGCAGGTACCTGGGCAGCGAACCAGTGGATGGAAGATTTCTCTCACTCCCTTTTTTTCTTTCAATAATTTTCATTTTCATGTACAAATTAAATAAATCTTTAAAAATATTTTGTCATTTGAGGTAATATAGTTTCAATTGATATTATAAACAAAGGTTAGTCAGCTCTTGTAACTCAAGATTCCAACAATTAAAAAATAAAAGGACTTCAGTTCTGTAGGAAAATACACAGTAATCAAATAAAATATATTCAATTCATTATTATAAATTTTAAAATAGTCACAAAATAATTCAAACAATATTAGATTTGGCATAAACCTGTAAAGTTGTACTGATGTAATCAAGCATTTCTGTCTTTTTTTTTCCCCCTTTTTAGGAAGTTTTCTCTTTAATTTAGCTCTGAGAGAAGCTTCAATTGATATGAACTCTAATCACAGATTTGTGCAGATAATTAGAACAATTAATAATGCAATTCCAGTGTGGATAAAAAAAAATCTTTCCCACAAAGCAACTGTTAACCTTTGGCTCAGAATTCAAAATGCAAAATCCTTGGGGTGCCTAAGGGCAAGTGGGGGTTTGTTTAGAAAAGAAAGTGAGAGTCTCGGATATCTTTCATTAAAAAATGAAGATAATGGTGAAGGGAGGGCCTGGTTGGCTAAGGAAGTGGCTGCCCTGACATTGTCACAGTAAATGAAAACCACTTTCTCTGAGTTGATTAGGTCAGAGCTGACAGAGTGGCAAATACATGTAAACACACATGCTCAAATACAATGTCACTTTACAACATGCAATTAATTGACACTAGAAGTGGAAAGGAAAAAATCTAGATTAGTGAGTACTGGGTCCAACTGAAAAGTGCTGTAAGCACACAGAAGCAGGCTTCTGTTCTTCTTAAAACACCAAAGGAATTTGGCAGTTAATCAGAATGAAAACATGCACTAGGTTACATTAATTTATACTGCAACCTGACAACTTTTTAAGAAAGCTTCTCATAGTTTGTGTAGAATGAACAAGTGAGCAAGTGGCACATACATGCCTGGAGCTCAGCTTGGAAGCTCCTTGGCTAAAGCAGACCTGAGATGATGACAAACAGATACAAGAGTCCAGTGTTTCTCAAGCATGAGGGATACCATCAGCAGCATTTTCACTTCCCTATACAAACAGCTGAGGTAGTTGCTGGCTGTCCATCACGTGCTGGCTATGACCACCTCACATGGAGGAACGCCTTGCCCACCTGTCAGAGCAACTCAGCTTTTCTGTTCAGGCCTGGATGGAGACTGTAGACACCTAGGAGAAGCTGTACGCCCCCAGCACCTGCAAGTTCATCAACGATGAGCTCCTTAGCCTTTTGGACACCATCCTCAAGAGTACAACTCCAGATCTCCTCATCTAGTCCTCAACCTTTTGGAAAGTAGGATTAGGTTGGAGGTCATTACCTCATGCACGCTCAGTTCCTGGTCACGGAGCAGAAGTACTTCCCTTCTCTGGTTAATATACACAGTGCTTTCTTGTTCTCTTTCATTTGTTCATTCCTTCATCCTTTTCCCTCCTTCCTTCTTTCCTTCCTTCCTTTCCCTCCCTTCCTTCCTCCCTTCCCTCCCTTTTTTCCTTCTTTCCTTCCTTCCTTCCTTCCTCCCTTCCTTCCTTCCTTCCTCCCTTCCTTCCTTCCTTCCTTCCTTCCTTCCTTCCTTCCTTCCTTCCTTCCTTCCCTTCCTTCCTTCCTTCCTTCCTTCCTTCCTTCCTTCCTTCCTTCCTTCCTTCCTTCCTTCCTTCCTCCCTTCCTTCCCTTCCTTCCTTCCTTCCTTCCTTTCTTCCTTCCTTCCTTCCTTCCTTCCTTCCCTTCCTCCCTTCCTTCCTTCCTTCCGCTCTCTCTCTCTTTCTTCCTCCCTCTCTCTCTCCCTGTTTTTAATCTCGGTTTGACATATCTAACCATTTTTTTTTTGAAAGAAAAGGAAAAGAGTAAATGAACCTTTGAATTTCCCCCTCAGCTTTTCTTTTCTGCTTCACTCAGCATCCAACTTATAATGCAAATGATCCTCCAGCTTCACATAATGTCCTTTTTTCTGTAAATCGATCCTTCCCATAAATAACATTGTTACACATTTGATCCTACATGAATGTGGGTTTTGCAGAGGACAGACAATCTCATTTTGACAATGTGCTGACCACACACAAAGAATCTCTATATTTAAGACTATCAATTCATCACAGAAATGTAACAATATACCAATGAAGTTGGGTAAAGATATGTGCTGAAAATATAAAATTTAGAAGGTTAGAAAGTACATAAATACTGACTATTTTAGGTTCGTTCTCTGGCCAACACTTGGTTGGTTCTGTTGGGTAATGCAAAAAGCTGTATTTAACAATCCTCAAGATCAGAAAAAGCTTGTATACTGTTTCTCATACAACACTCAGAGTAGTAATTATTGACCTATAATAAATAAAAACTCAGCTTTGAATTTGCATAAAACTGCATTAATTAATCTTACAGATATTTGCCTACTCAGTGAGGTAAAGATACACAATCTGGGGAAAGAAACTAGAAAATGTTTAAGTTAACCATTTTCCAATGAATAATTCCACCTTGCTGTATTTTGCATTATTTATACTGTCCTTGAATATGTAATGACAATATTTTCCTACTAATGTCCAAGCATATTTATGTAATATGATTTAATTATGTTAAGTTTATTTCAAGTAAAAACTCAGACACTGTACCGGTCATTTTTTTCTGGTCCCATATTCATACAATATTTAAAACATGAGATATTTTCACAGGTGTATTCGTAAAGTTAATATCATCTAATCTTTGTTTTTATCATGGCATATGGATTTAAACATTAGCCTCTGCCAAATGTAAAATGATTTTATGAAGTTCTTATATTAAGAGGTGTTTTATTATCACTCTTGAATCCACGCATTTCCACAACACAGGAATACTCTGGTTTCTGCGTGGCATCAGAAGGCTCATTGTCAGCACCAACTGACATGAGACGTGACTGCCTGCATTCCCTTACGTCTTCTTAGCCAACAAAACTCATTATAAATAAAGTCTTAAATTGTTATGCTGGAAAGTCTGTAGCCACGGTTTATAGTTGATGTGGTTTAGACTTTTTCTCATAAACTTTTATATCGGAAATGTTTTGTCTGTAATAATATTCCACAAAACAAAATCATAATGTTGTGACTTGAAAAAATACTCTGGCTTATAGAAACGCACGCTGCTTCATCAAGGGATATTATTGGAATACGTTATTGTTCGAGTATGTGCTTGGTACCTGCATGCAAAGTACAGCTTCAGGCACTCGTTATGTCTAGTAGAGGCAGAGTCCAAGTCATGTTCATCCTTTATTGTAACATTTCTGTTGGGATAAGTTAAGAATGATATGTCGGGCCCGGCGCGGTGGCGCAAGTGGTTAAGGGTCCTCGCCTTGCACGCCCAGGATCCCATATGGGCGCCGGTTCTAATCCCGGCAGCCCCGCTTCCCTTCCAGCTCCCTGCTTGTGGCCCGGGAGAGCAGTCGAGGACGGCCCAAGGCTTTGGGAACCTGCACCCGCGTGGGAGACCCGGAAGAGGCTCCTGGCTTCGGATCGGCATAGTATCGGCCCGTTGCGCTCACTTGGGGAGTGAATCATCGGACGGAAGATCTTCCTCTCTGTCTCTCCTCTCTGTACATCCGCCTTTCCAATGAAAAAATAATAAAAATAAATCTTTAAAAAAAAAAGAATGATATGTCACAGGCTCACTCCCCCTCCACTTCAGGCCAATATTCTATTCTGCCCTAGCCTTTTGCTTTATGCTGTGTGGTTTCTCTCTGGTTGCCTCTAACTGAACAGGAGCATCACAGAAGGGTTGGACTGGAACATTAGCTCGCAGAGAATGGAATTGGCCTAGAAAGGATTGTATAAAAGACAATTAGTGAATGCCTTAACTCAATTTTGCATGAGCATTGTCTGGATTCAGAATAAGCGAGGCACAAAAAGGAGAAAGAAAAAGATCATTACTAAGAATTTTACTCGTGGCAGGAGCCACAGACCCCAGTTCTAGAAAAGATTCTAGTCCCAGTGAGTATCAGCTCTTCTGTCTCTCTCCCATCTCTTAGCTGAGCTAGTTTTTGAACATTTTCTTTTTTGATGTAAAAATACTGTTTCCACAGCAATATACATATCCCTCCCTTCTCCAAGGTTATGAGGCCTAGATCTATTTGGTTTTGCAGGGAGACTTCAGTTGGTGAATCCAGCCTATTTTGTAAATTTTGGACAGTGCTATGTAGGTGGTCTAATTCACTATATCTTGCCTGTGCTAACTGCTGCTATGCTCTGTGACACGCCTGCTACTCCAGTACCTATTCCCATAGCCACCACTAGGGTAGCTGGGGGGTGTGGAGTGTAGCATAGAACATGATCGGGATTTGATGGTAAACTGGAACTGGGAGAGTTTGATTTGGGGGTACAAGGGACATACTAGGAAATAGAAGCAATACAATACAGGTTGTTGTCCAGTCTCTTGGTAGGCATCAGTATAGGGCATCCCCCCATTGTAGAAGTATCCAACATTCATACACAGGATTATGACAAAGGAGGGTAGTATGCTGCTGCTGCTGCAGAGTATGTTAAAACAAAAGGAGTTGAGCATGAGAGGAATAGGCATATACTGTCCGTGTGATTTGATACATAGCCATATTGCAAACATTTGGGATAAGGGAAATTAAAAAGTGGAACTCCCAACAAGATGGACTAAAATCAATCTTCACAATGACACATGTCAATCAAGCTCTCTTCAATCGAATGTAAGGAAAAGATCCTTAACTGTGTATGTTAAAAAAATTCAATTGACATATAAAGGAATGCCATTTAAACTCACAGGAGACCTCTTACGGGAAAATCTACAGGCCAGAAGAAAATGGAGCGACCTATTCCTTTACTCTTGCTTGTTCTTCTCTAGATTTTAGTTATTTACAATAAACTGTAGCCCTAAAATATCAATGGAAAAATCCAAAATTAAATAGACATGAGTGAGCTGTATATTCTGCCTCACTTTCCAAATACCCGCAGGTTTGGAGGCAGTGAATCATTCTGCATCCCTGGCTGAACATCCTGTGGACATTAGCAGGAAGTTTAGAATCAGGCATAGAGCCAGGATTGAAATCAGGCATTCTGAGATGGGATGGTAGCATCTCGATGAGCATGTTAACCGCTAGGCTAAAAACTATCCGAAGTCCTGCCAAGTTTTGAAGAGCACGAAGAAATTCCACATTATCCACTGCATCTCCTACAGAATGTGAATCACGGCTTTGTGCTGCATAATGTTCCCGTGTGTGATGTCTGCCTGTTAGTCTCTGAGCAGCCATCCAGATTGGCAGATTGGCTGCCCCTCCGTGGAGTCCTAGTGTTCAAGTAACGCGTATCAGTGGCCTAACAGTGTTTTGCAGTGACCCTGTCATTCACCTCGTTTTAGCTCAGCTTGTAACACTGTTATCATCTCACCTCATCACAAAAGAAGGAAGTCTTTAGGACAGCACATGAAATCCAGCAGCCCGAATGTCCTCAAGCATCATGGTGATGGAAATAAAAACCGCATCATAGAATTATTATGTGGTTAAACATATAAATATATATAATATAACATGTATATATGGCAAATAATAGGATCACTGAATGGTATTAATATAACATATTCCTCAGCTTGGAAATTTGTACATATTGTTGTATTATCAAAGTAATGATAAAGCATACATATATTTGTTCTAGGGATGAATAAATTGCTTAACCCTCAATAATAAACGCAGCTTGCCCTCCTACATAATTTCTGGAGAAAAGTTGTGTACATAAACACTGTGAATAAAGTGCCCGGGGCCTCCCTAATATATTCGTGTCTATCCTGTTGCTCCTGAGGGAATTTGTTGAAAATTTAGGAGACGCACACATAGTTTCAAATTCTGCAAGAAGGTGTACAACCATCCCAAGTTCCAATAAAATTCAGAATAAGTTTGTGATCATTTTGGGTCACTTTTGTAACTGAAGCCACCACCGTCTTCATTCCTTAATGTGCCATATTTCCTAATGGCAGAAGATAGGAATTTGTGCAAGGCAATCTTTTATGTGAAAGCTCAATCTGCTATGAGATATTTCTATTGTTCAGGGAGGGATTCTTTAATTTCCTTCACTTCTTGAATTAATTTTACCTCCAATAACAATGCTGTAAGACTTTATATTTCTTTTGAAGTGAACTAATGAAATATGATTCAGTCCTTTTACTTTTATTTTTCTTTTTAAATTAATCCTTTAAAAAATGTATACAGTCCTTATGTAGAATCATTGGTTACACATAAGATTATTTGATTATTCTAGTAGTAGTAATTGAAAAGACTCATTCCTTTACTTTATTTTTATTACAAACCGGTTTTATGTATTTAACTCTGAATTCCACATATGCTTGAAAAACCGACTTGCCACTTTTTTCAAAGATAGTATATTTACCTTTTTTTTTAAAGATTTATTTTTATTATTTTTCATTGGAAAGGCGGATATACAGAGAGGAGAGACAGAGAGGAAGATCTTCCGTCCGATGATTCACTCCCCAAGTGAGCGCAACGGCCGATGCTATGCCGATCCGAAGCCAGGAGCCTCCTCCAGGTCTTCCACGCGGGTGCAGGTTCCCAAAGCTTTGGGCCGTCCTTGACTGCTTTCCCAGGCCACAGGCAGGGAGCTGGAAGGGAAGCGGGGCTGCCGGGATTAGAACCAGTGGCGCCCATATGGGATCCCGGGCGTGCAAGGCGAGGATCTTTAACCACTTGCACCACCGCTCCGGGCCCGATAGTATATTTACTTTTACTTAATTCTATTTTATTTTTATTTTTATTTGCTGCTTTATTCCCCAAATGACAACAATGGCCTAATTTAAGCAAATACGAACCCAGGAGCCAGGACCTTCCTCCATGTCTCCCACATAAATCCTGGGTCACAAGGACTTGAACAATTTTGATCTGCTTTTCCAGTTAATAAGCAGGACGCTGGTATGGAAGAGGAGCAGCCTAGACTAGAACCGGTGCCCATCTGAAAAGCTGCACTGCAATTATCCTATCTCTAAATGAGTCACTGATTTTTCAACTCTTTCACAATCCATGATCTCTTGATTCGCACAGCATTACAATAATTTTTAAAGTTGTATAATTTTATTCTTTAAGTCTCAGCCTTCTTCTGTTTCTTTTTAGTACGTATCAGTTATTTTTCCATTTCCATGTGACTTTTGCATTCCATATAATTTTAGGATCAGTATCTCATTATCCACAAAATTACATTTTGGAATTTGAATTGCATTCATCTATACATCACTGAGAATAAAAGATGTTTCTTCTTGGGGGTCCCACTAGGAAGAAGCAGGATCTGAGGTGTGACAAGCAGGTAGAAAAAAATTGGGACACAGGGGATGCAAAGGCACAAACCCTTTATTGAGTTTTTCTGGGCATCATTATACTTAGATTTTTACAAGGCAAGCAGGCATGTAAACATTACTAGTTAAATGAAATAGGATGCAAGCTCTAAAATTAATGTGTCCATTCCATTGATTACTATTAGTATTGTATATTTCTCTAATCTTTGGCTTTCAGTATATCTGTGCATATATATTTAAAAAAATAGTTTGTTGTGCCTTCCAAGGTAGCCTTGTGGTTGATGACCTTGCCTTGGATGCCCGGGATCCCATATGGATGTTAGTGCCCGTCCTGGCTGCTCCTCTTCCCTTTCAGCTCCCTCCTCATGGCCTGGGAGTTCAGCAGGACAGTCCAAAGCCTTGGAACCTTGCATCTTTGTAGAAACCTAGAAGAAGCTCCTATCTCCTGATTTTGGATCAGCTCAGCTCCAGCTGTTGAAGCCATTTGGGGAATGAACCCACATATGGAAAACCTTTCTCTGTGTCTCTCCTTCTCTCAAGTAATCTGACTTTCCAATAAAAAATAAGCAAATAACAAAAATAGTTTGCTTTAGACAGCATAGAGTTGAATTTAGTACGCTTGTTTTATTTGCTCTGGCAGCTAGTATAGTTGCTATATTTTGCTTATTCAGTTTGAAACTAATCATTAATATGGTCAGAATAACACCCCCAAATTCTAATTGCTTTCTATTCACTCTATATACATTTGTTTCTTTTAAAAGAACTTGCTATTATTTTTCTTATTTTCCACATTATCTTACTTTCTTCTAAGTTTTGTCCTCTCAACACATAGGCTGTCTTTCTTTTAAAAAATGAGTTTAGGGCCCCAATGCAATGACACCATAGATTAAAGTTCCACCTGTGGTGTGACCAACTCATATGGTACTAGCTTATATCCCAGCACACTTCTGATCCAGCTCCAACCTACACAGCTCCCACCACCATTGCAGCCATCTGGGACAGGAATCAGTAGATGGGAAGGCTCTTTCTGTGTCTTTCCCTCTAGTAGCTTTTACTAGAGTATGAATCATACATGTGTAAATAACATATGTTTATTTTCAAATACCACTTCAAACCTTCATTTATAGTAGCATAGAAGAGTCAAGTCTTTTATCCAATATGTCTGTTTCCTTTACTAATCCTTGTGTTATCAACATACAGCACATTGTTATTATCATATATTTGAACTATATTTAGCAATATATTAGGACACACGAACATTAAAGACTTTATTTTAGTATTATTCCTTATTGTTCATCCTTTCCTGTGTAAATAAGAAACTGACACATTTGAAATTGTTTCCTCACACCTAATTAGTTGTAAGAAAGGGATTATTTATATTAAAATAATATCTTGATTTACTTTAACTATTTTTAAATGTTTTGATTACATGTGAAGTGCATATTTCACAGCTTTATTTAATTCTTAAGTGTTTTTAATAGCAGTTCATTACATCCACATTTTTCTCTTAATTAAGCCAACAAGCACAATTCCAACATCATGTTTACTTTAGTTTCATTTTCATGATTAAATATGACTATAGTTTATGAAATTAAAAATAAATTATGGATGGTTGAACAGCTTATTGGTAAGAATAATTGCCTTTTAAAACGTCTTCCTGTGTGTTTCTTTTCTCACTTGACATCTAAATACGAAAATTGTGTGAACAAATCTATATAAATGATTGATCATGTTGTTTTGAAAAAAATACTAATCCACATTGCATTACTTTAAGAAATCCATTTAAAGAAAATTTGCTTGATTATGAAGCTCTTTGTTCCCCTACTCTTAAAACTATCCGCTTCTCTCTCCCTTGATGAATACTTTGCAATGATTAATGCTCACCCGAGGATTTATTCTGGGGTGTTTGTACACTGGTATGTCTCAGTAGGAATTCCTAAACAGAACATTATTATGAGCAGTAGTGTAAGAAGATTGAAGATTAAAAGTTGAATTTAGTTTGCAAATCACTGGGAGAGCAATTTGCCCTGGGGATGCCTGCCATGGCAGCTTACAGAGAACTGTATTTAATAGGAATACTTCGGTTTGTCGTGGAACTGAACTTTTTTATTTTGAAGAGGAAATATTTTAAGCAGCCTGGATACCTTGCATTATATTGACTCTGTTTTACTTATTCCTAAAGTGGAGAATTTCAAAACAACAAATGGGATAATATCTTTATTAGAATAGTTAAAATATGATGGAGAACATGCTCTTTTATTCTTTCTATTGCAATAATAATTGTCACTGAAAGACCTCTCTACTAACATTTTGTGCTATGTTATTTCAGCTCCTACTGTGAGATATTCAATAATGGACTATCCAATGTTCCTGTGCCATGTTAGGCATATCTCCTTACATTGTCTATCTGATTATATTTTAATGAACATGCTGGAACCGTTTGCTTACATACATCCCCAGTCCCTAGCAAATTAACTGACAAGCCAGAAAATATCCTGTGAATTTCTTAACATTTCTCAGTGCTAATGCTCGGCTTGAATTTTAGCTGCGTCATTCTTATTCTTACTGCAACCTGTTAGAATTTTAGACATGTTAAGTAATATTAAAGTTTATTACATCACTTATTCAGAAATGACTAGTGAGGATTTAAATTGTTATCCATCTTATTGCAATGACCAATTTGTCCCCAATAAAATCTGTCAACATACACTTGTGAGACAGCAAAAAAAAAAAAAAAAACTACTAATTATGAGATATGGTAGAAAGAAGTATTTAATGATTTTAGTGCATGTTTATATAATATGGGACACTAACATGAACAATAGATGAATGCGTCATGAAATGAACATGCATGTAAAAATAAAATTAGTGACTATAACAAATAACCCGGAAGTTGTCAGTAAGAGAGCTTAGCTGAGTGTCATATAAATAATTTCCCAGTTGTTACTACAGTGGGTTATTCCCCTTAGAATCACTCAGATTTTGAGGATTATAGAGTCTGTGCTAAGTCTGTTAGTATCCTTGGGTACTAATCCTGCAATCAATAGGAAAGTAAGAAATTGTACAATCTCCTGGGAACTTTATAAACACATGACATGAGGGTTGTGTAACACTCTTCCATTATGGATAATTCACTACAAATTTAACCAGCTCCATAGGAGGCTGGGAAACGTGGGGCTCATGCCAGAAATATATAAGGTAAAGTTGTTTAATAAAAATACAACCAGTTTTTGTAACCGGTTGATCTGCTTACAGATAATATCCATTTCCAACCCATTTCTCTAGAGCCACAACACCGTGGTCTTATTTTATCACTGCATGCAGTTCATTTACTATTCGCCTTTATCTTTTAAGGATCACCAGTTTTAACTACAAATCTATGAAGCATGAACAACTGAAATATATAAACTAGGGCCGGTAAGGCCTTGTGTTTGATATTAGAGGCGACTGACCTACCTCCTGGCTGAGAAGTCTTACTCTTTGCTAGCATTTGACTAACACAAATTTCCTGAAAAATTGACTATGATATTTTTATTACTTTCTGTATTAGAAGTCAGATTATATTTGCTTGACAGAACTTGGAAGAAACCAAGTAATAAAGAAGAAACTTTGGAAAAATAAACGGATGTACAAGGGAAATAATACAGACGATTGCATTCAGCATTCAGGAGTATGCAGCTGTTTCCTATCTGAGATATTGTTCCAATTTTGCACAGAGATGTTGTGTAGTTCTGAAATATACAAATGTAAAATGAGATGTAAACTCACAGTGTTTGAATTAATTTCACAGATGATTTACAAGATGGTGAAATTTACTTTTCCAATTCCACAAGATCTGCAAGAGATGTCATCATAATTCTTGTTTTCAAGTGTTAGATTTGCTGAACATGTCCTTTTGTGTTCTTGAACTAGGTGTATCAGATGAGTAAAACTGCGAACAACCTGAAGTTTTATGAGCAATATGCGTTATGTCACATATCAGTTTAAGCATCACACATTTTGAAACTAGCAGTATACTTCATAAATACAAGGAAAACATATCTAGAAGGTAATCTACAATTGAGATGAGGCTGAGCGCAAGAGGCCTGGATGTAGGGATGCTTGCAGATTCTAATCCACACTCTGATATTGATAGATCATGTTTCACATAAGACCTGGGGAAGATGAGGTCAAATTATCACTGTGTGAGAGCAAGAATCTCAAATGATAGGTTGGTTTAGATGGATCTGTGTTAACTAAACAGCTTTAGGAAACACATTCATCTAATTTTCAGTTATTTACTGATTTGTATTTTAATGGAGCTACCTTAGAAATGAAAATATGTTAATATTAAATACTTATTCATAATATCCCTTGAAAAAGCCATGCCGATATTTTTCATTAAAACTTCAGAGTGAATACAATTGTCATATTTAAAAATTGCTTCACACACCCGAGTCAAAAATATTTTAAGATATAAGGTTTATATAATACATGTGCAACCATTTAATTTTGCATTTGTTAAGATCTGTATGCAAAAAGGATCCCACACAAATAAGAGTCAACAAAGCATGACTTTTTTCCGGCCTCACAGTCAATCTTCTTTCACTTATGGTAAAGATGAAAAACAAAGTCTCTGGAAAATAAATAAAATGCATAATCATAAGTGGTACATTATCAGCGAAAGTCATCTATGTCTGAATATTTATGCCAGGCTTTCAACTCAATATGAGATTGGTTAGAAAATTCAGCTAAACTTGGGGGAATATGAAACAAAATTGTGAGTTTACGGGTAACAGTAGCCTATTGTCATTTGTTTTCTTCCCTGATCCAAAAAAAAAAAAAAAATTGTGCAAAAATTCTTAATGGTCTTTCTCTTCATTTCTCTTTGGCGTCAGTTTCTAGGTGCTTTTCATTCATCTCAATTTTATTGTACTAGATGGTTTGTCATACCACAGGAAGCTAAAATGAAGCAAAATCAATTGAAATCTTTGCATAATTTTTTCACTTCCTGAATTTTGTTTGATAACTATTCTGATTAGTTTTACAACAGTACTTACTAAACTGATTTGCATTATGTAAATCCCTTTTGGTTTTATATTCTATGAAATTATCTTAAGAATCTTAATGTGTACATTTGTAGTTATTAATTTTCGTGGTAGGAATTTTAATATTTTAAGGTTATTTTTATTTATGATACAGATTTATCAGCATAGGCTTTCAACCTTTCCCATCCCCTTTCCCGAGCTCTGCAGCCCCATATCTGCCTAATAGCATAAACTTTTGTTATTCAAGATTTATTTATTTTTATTGAAAAGGCTGATTTACATAGAGGAAAGAGAGACAGAAAGATCTTTTGTCACCTGCTTCACTCTCCAAGTAGCCACAGAAGCCAAAGCTGAGCTGATCTGAAGCCAGGAACCAGTAGCTTCTTTTGGATCTTCCATGCAGATTCAGGGTCCCGATGCTTTGAGCCATCCCCTGCTGCTTTCTCAGACCGCAAGCAGGGAGCTGGATGGGAATCAGAGCAGCTATGAAAGGAATCGACATGCATGTGGAATCCTGGCACATGCAAGGTGAGGATTTAGCCACGAGGCTACCAAGTCAGATCATGAATCTTTAATGATGTAGCATTTTTATTTATTTATTTTTTAATATGGTATGGTCCCATAGAACCTGGGATTTTTCCTTCCACCCTCCCAATCCTTTCCCTCTCCCCAACACACACATATCCAGATCCCCCCTACGTCATTTCAGTGGTATAGTCCTTCATAAACATTTGTAAGTCCATCACTTTACTATTTAATTATATCCTGAAATTTTAGGTATGCAGATTTTTAAAAGATTTATTAATTTTATTTTTAAGAGTAGAATTATTGAGAGAAGGATGCAGAGAGAATATTTTCCATCTGCTGGCTCACTCTCTAAATGATCATAAGATCCAGGACTGGCACAGGCTGGACCAGGGACCAAGAGTTTCATCCATGTCTCCTGCACAGGAATCAAAGTCCATAAGAAACTCTAAAAAGCAGTGCAAGAGTGCCTGATGGAAAATTCTCTATTTACTGTACTGAGAGCATAAGATGGCCCTTTCATTGTGCTGGGGTGGGGTGGGGAAGAGATTAGATAATGAAATGGGGCTCTGATTTCTTACTAATACAGGTATTTGATATGATGTGATAGCATCTGTATCTAAGGGCAAGATTATCAGATTAGAGAAGGGATGTTTGGTTTCAGTGTTTCAGGATATAACAGTCATTTGTTCCTTTTAGAGCTCTTGACGTATTTAATTGTACATGGAAAAAATAGAAGCACTATGATCAGGTGTGTAGATAAAAAAGCCATTACTCACAGCAGCATGATGGCCAACATAAGGCAGGATTGCTTTGGGAACACATTTGCTTAGCACTTTATTAATTTATTTGTGTTTGTTTAATCTTTTCTTTTACCATACCTGACATATTGGTGTAAAAGCAGCGCCTTTCATTCCAAAAGGGACACAGTTTCTATCTTGTTATATGCTGGGTTCTGTCAGACAATATGCTTTGTGTTTCCATATTGTTTAGTGTATATGTGCTTCTAAAATCTGTGGGATGGAGTTAGTCTGGTCAGCTACTAGTCCTGGGATTCCTCACCCCCTTCCTCTTCTATTAAAAATAATAGCTGCTGGCTGAGGTTGAGGCAACAGTCCTAATGCATTCATGGGGCAAAGTAGGGCAAAGTAGGTACCAAAGGCAGGACAGGATTCCAGCAGAAGGTTGCCTGTTAAGGGCGGTGCACAGCATCAGCTAGCAGAAGCTCTTTCCATCTAAGAGTTTATGTGCATGGCCAACTAGGATTTTATTCCTTTAGGTCTGAAGAAAACAGATCTAACAAGCCAATTGAATAAATAGGGTCCAAAACAAAGGACAGAGTCATTAAAGGACTTAGTGTAGCTACCCAAATCCAAAGGACATTGTTCCATTGAGAGAAAAATACTAAAGGACTAAATAATTGGGTGAGGACTAAGACCTGGCCATGTGTATCTCAGGGCAAGATGTTTCTGTCTCTTCACATGGATTACTGGAAGCCACATCATATGGGAGGTGTGAGACAGGGCAGACATCCTGTTGACATCCATTGCCTGGTTACACCAGGAAGAGAGTTTGTCTGCACAGGAGACTAATACTGAACAGGCAGTACCTCTAAATGCAAATTTGTAGCTTTACCTGAAATGTCCCTGACCCTAGTCAATCCCTCCGCATCAACCGTTGCTTTGAGAAGATGGACAGCACGAAGGACATTCTTAGTTTTTTTTCCTAAAGGGTCTGCAGTCATAACCCAGGACCCTGGAAACATGAAAGTCCAGAAATATGAATTTCAAGAAGGTGTAACATATTTGGCCGAACATAGGATCTCTTTACATGACACAACATAGATCAGATTTACTGATTGACATAAAGTGACAATTCAGAAACTTTTAAAACAAGCATATGTTTAAACAAATCATAGTAATTAAAACTCATCTTTTTTTAAAAAAATGAGAACTTAATGATAGAGAATGCAAGAATACAAGTAGAATACAATACAATACAAAATCTATTTTTTCTGTTCTTTTGCTAAAATGGAAAAAAAAATTCTTGAGTCTAAGCATTGAATTACCATCAGAATTATCCCATAACTTGCAACGATTTAAGAATTGGAAATGAGGAAGAATAGAGAGCTTATGGGAGCTGGCTGGAAAAATGACAGAGTTCCCAATTAGATAAATTATTTAATTTTTTCACGTGCATATTTAAAGATCTTTTTTCTGTGCTCATCTGAATAGAGTTTGATTATCACGTGCTGTGCCAAAAATTGCTTCTGGTCAACCCAGTTGGGAGTTGCTAACCCAGTTATGCCGCTGCTATAACTTATTTCCCAACTCTTTACCCAAATTAGTGAAGTTTTCTATTATTATTTCATTGAATACATTGTAAACACAGCTTCCCTCTCTGTGCCTTTCTGGGATTCTCAAAACTCACATGCTGCTTTTAAGAGTGTCCCTTAATTCCCTAAATACTTTTCTCAGGTTGACTCAGTTCTGCTTCCAACTTCTTGATTTTGTTTCCCCACCATTGTTGAAGGAATCGTCTTCCAATTCTGTGATTATTTCTTCTGCCTCACTCATTCTATTACTAAGGCTTTCCACAGATTTCTAAACAAATTTTCCCATTATATGATTCAATTGTAATAATTCATCTTGATTTTGTTTCGGTGTTTCTATGTCCTGTGTGACATATTTCTTAAATTCCTTTACCTCCCGTATGTGTTCCTCTTTGTTATTCAGAAGCTATATAGCAAATTTTTCCTTACGCCGCCCTCCCCAGGCTCTGTTGCTTGCACAGCCTTTCTCCCACTCCTGCTTTGAGCAGTGCCAGGATTGGGGAGACAGCTACTGTCCTAAATCACTGGGTTGTCAGGGATGCTGATCTTGCCAGAACTTTCTGATCATTAGGTCTGTAGGCCACCTAGATTTAACTCCGGTGTAACCCGTAGAATGCCAAGTCATTCCTATTTTTTTTTTATGGGACCTCTACAAACCATTGAGGCAGAAGTAATTTCTCTGCCAGTGCTTGTGAAGATCACTGCTGTTCCTTCAGCCCCACAGCCTTTCCCTTAGAACTCAAAGTGGCACTAAGTGGGACACTGGTGGGAGTCTGGGCCTGTTGTCCATTACTTTTGGAGTCCACTTGGACCTATTTTGAGTGGAACTTGCAGGATGCTAAATCAGTACTGTTTCCCCTGCATAACCAGTGCAATGCTTTGAGCCAGACATGGGTTCTCTTCCAGCTTAGTCTTTGTGGAGCTCACAGTTGTTCCTCTAGCCCCATGCAGCCTTTTCCTTTTTTTTTTTTTTTCTTTTTTTTCTTTTTCTAAGCCACTACATAGTTGTTTTATTTATTGTCACACATTTTCAAAGTTGTGATACCCAAGCTTAGTAAACATGATGGAGATTTACACACACACATACGCATACATCTAAGTTTAAAGCCCCAATTTTCTCAGTAAACATGTTGCTTGGGCTTCAGTCTAGAAGGCACAACAAGGAAGAAGAAAAAATTGGAGAAAACATGTATAAATTCCATTTAACAAATTTCATTGTCAATGAAGGCATATATTTTAGAGCAAAATCCATCACTTTGTTTAAAACTCTAAGTTACAGCCTCAGGTATTTACCAAAAAATAAACAACCCTTTACACAGTATGATTTAACAAAAAGCTAGCTAAGGAGTTTTACTCTGTTGTTTTATTTCAGGTAGGTTTCATTCAGAAGAATTCAGTGATTACAATTTCAGATATTTGGTCAGTATTACACTCCACAGTGCAATCTTGCAGGACCTGGCTTTTTGCACACAAACCCACCTAGGAACATACATTTTTAGGCTTGCATGGTTTGGTAAAAACTGAATCTTACAGACGGTTACTGAACTCTAGGCCTCTTAATCTTTTCTCACTTTTCCATGGAAATACAGAGAAACCCCAATAAGACTTAGGTATGCTCTCTTGACAGAGGAAAGGAACAGCACCTACAATGCCAAAGGCAAATGTGGAGAACCTCCCAATGAAACAACAAAAGGAGACCAAATCAAACAATGAACAACACATTGCTAAAATGACAGAAACAAATTATCACCTATCAATAGTAACACTGAGTATAAATGGATTAAACTCATCAAACATCATAGATTAGCAGACCGGATCTAAAGACAGAACCCATCTGTTGCCCACAGGAGACACATCTCAACAACAAAGATACGTGGAACCTGAAAGTAAAAGGATGGAGAGATATCTCAGGCTGATGAAATGAAAAAACAAGCTGGTGTAGCCATTCTTGTATCAGATTATGCAGACCGTGACATGAAAAATATAAAAGAGATGAAGAAGGACATCGCATAATGGTCAAAGGATCAGCATCAAACAAGAAGTGAGACAACAATTGTATAGTTTGCTCAGTACAAATTATATACTTAGTTTATGCTCGCAGATATGTTTGGACATCGCTAAGTAAAGATCATTCCGCAAGTATAGTTTCAACTGTTTCATCTAGTGTCATTATTGGAGATCACATTACTCTTCTAAGTATGTTCATATAAGTAGTGAAATTTTGTATTTACCAAACATCTGTTTCTATTGATTTGGCTTCTGAACTCTGAGATAAGAAACAGAATGTTTGATTGAAACACATAACTAATATAGCTTTCACTTAAGTTGTTTTGTTCATGTTTCTTTAGTTTTGTGTTATTTTTTTTCTTTCTTCAAGTAATCTTGACATTTGATTTCTTTACAACATGAAAAATATTAGCTTTGCAATATTTCAAAGAGGAACATCATATAGTTTTTCTAAATGAGTTATACAGTTTTAATTTGAAAGGACCCCTGCCGTGATATAATGTTGTATATTTCAAATATCTCTTCAAATATTTGATTGTTAATTTTAGATTGAGATAATACTTAGGTCTTATGATATGTCCCTTTCTTAATTAGTTATTGTATCATTCTAGTTTGTATGTTTATGTTTTTTTCTAATTTTTATGTATTTTTGCTCGTGGTATTGTTTGGTTTACTGAGTTTTCACTCTCCAAATTACATTACTTAGATCACCGTTCATTTATTTTTCTCTTGTTTAAATGAGTCCTTCAAATACATTATTGATCTTTAATAGATAAGAAAAGCCGATCAGATATTTATTGTCCTGCATCAAACTTCTTATGCTTTATTTTCATTACTGTAGTGATATATCCCATATTATTGCATTTTTAGCATAAGGGAATTTATATGATGGTACACTCTTACCAATTCAATCTCTGTGATAACCCTGACTTGAACAAACCTAATTGTGCCAGTCTTTTGAAATCTTCCATTCATCTTATGTCTTTGTACAGTGCTTTGGCAATTCTTGTGATGCTGTATTGTTTTTCATTATTACAAAATATGTATTATTATCTCTGATCAGAGATATTCAATGTTGTTCCTGTAGTTATTTTGGCCATCCGTTAATTAACTTCTGCCGTTCTTATTTTTCTTTTTTTTGAAAGTAATCCCGGCAGCCCCGCTTCCCTTCCAGATACTTTCCATTTCTTTAGTGACAACTTCACATTTGGAGTCAACATGTATCGATATTTCCAAGATTCCAGAATTCTTGGGAAATATTCTGTGTGTATGTGTGTGTTTTATAATTATGTATATACTACATAGAACCATTGTGTGCTTTGTAAGTAGAAAGCAATCTGTTAAAATGAAATTATATCTTTTAATGATGTTTTTCTCACTGTTTACTCCATTAGATCCTTCAATACTATATCTCAGGTGAAACTTTGGTTTTTAATATTTTTATTCATATCTACATTTCACCAAATTAAAGCTTCCATAGATATCAGTTTCTTTGATTTTATTAGAAAGAGTGATTTGAAAACTTCTGGAAAAGAATCATCATTCGACTTGCCAACAGGAAAGTGAATTTGTCATGGGAGGAATTCAGATCTTTTCCAGTGCATAGGAAGTTACTTTTTGTAGAAGAGTAAAGAAAGTGATTTGAATTGTAAACTCTGCAGGCAAAGATTCTGTGCATGTTCTTCAAATGACAAGTTATTTAGAAAGCTTTGCAAAGTTAGCTTATTTTTTTTTAACATTAATTTATTTTTGTTGGAAAGAGAGTATTCGTCGAATTTCATTTTTCTTTTCCATTTTTCACTTTGAGTGCAAATGCACTGTACATTCATGAGCCTCAGATTTTTATTAGGATTTTGTATTAGAATTATTTTTAATTAAGTTATCCATATTTTAAGCCTAAGGCTATTGTCCACTTAATAGACTATAATATCACTTAAATATGTCATTTGCATGTGGTGATAAATAAAAATATGATGTGGTATATTTTATGAAAGTATTTATCTTGTTGCAATGATCTGGGACATAGCCAATCAAGTTACAGTGCAATGATGTCCATATATCATTCAGCTTTCAAGGATACACAGCTCCAGTCATTTCCTCCTATCTAGAATGATGCAGATGTAGATTTTGATTTTCTTTCCTTTCATAAAAAAAAAAATAAACCTGACCTGTCTATGTGTACACTATGAGTTTCAGCAGAATTAGTTTATCTATATTTATCTATCTATCTATTTATCTATCTATCCATTATGTGTATATATTTATACACCCAATCTGGGTGGCATTAAAAGAGGCATTGATTAGTTTTTAATACCATTGCATGATTTAAGACATATGACTTGTCTGTTTGGATTCCATATGACTTCTCTTAATTCCTCTATTATTTGAGACTGTCATGCTAGATAGAAAAGAATTCAGTGATAACATAGATACAAGTTGAGAACCAAAATAGATGTAAAGATACAGTGCAATATGCATTACTAACTTCAATTGCAGTGCAGATGATCATTGTTTGGACGTAGGGTGAACTTTGTTATTCTGTAGTGTAATATTTGGATTCTGGCCCCTGTATGGCTAGCATTAGCATCACCTGGGAACTTGTCAAGAAACACAAATTCTCTACTTCCACTCGGAATGCACAGAATCACTAACTTCCAGAGAAACACTGCTTATAACTAGTCTTAACAAATATGGTGATACAATTTACTTGAACTATGTAAGTAGGGTAAACATGGATTAGTTCTATTTTAAGTGTTTTAGGAAGAATTTACTGACATGAATGATGGTGAATGACTGCTTTGAAAAACATTTTGTTGTTTCAGAGAACAGTGCCACATTTATACTTATAAATTGGAATGCTTGGTTTCATGCTGAGGCTGGATCGTCCACACCTACAATGTTGTTAGGATACACCTAAATAGCACGTGCCAACCACAATAAGTAAAATGAATTATAGACCTGTGGATGATCGGACTCTAGCATGCAGCAAGATGGAGATTATGGACTGAGTTTAGAAGAATACAGTTGAGTGAATTAAAAGGACAGTGGAGAGTCTCCAAAGAATGAAGGAGGCAGGAGTACTCAGGGGAAATCCTGAGCCTGTGGAGGGGAAATCATGAAGGAAATGTATTCAATGAAATAATAAAGGAAAATGTCCCTAATGAAGAGGAGATTTGGGGAGTATCAGGGGAAATCCTGGATGTGGTCAAATGGAAAAGATCTTAATGTGTATTGAAAAAAAAATTAATTGATATGTAAAGGAAATTAAACTCATAGGAGACCTCTCCCAGGAAACCCTATCAGCCAGAAGAGAATTGGCAACATATTTCAGATTCGAATATCAAAAACACAGTTGATCCAGGATAAAGTAACCAGCAAAACTTTCCTTTGCCTTTGAAATGAAATAAAAATTTTCCCCAGTAAAGAAAAAGTTAAAAGAACACTTTACTCTTTAAAAATACATTTCAAAATCATATATCAGATGTATTTCCAATAAACTCGTCAATCAAATGACATAGATTGGTAGAATGAATTTAAAAAAAAAATGTTTGTTGCTTACAGCAGATACATCTCACCAACAAAGATCAGCGGAAACTGTATCTCATGGATTTTGATGTTTCTTCTTTTTGTTGGCTTCATCTCTTCAAACACGTTGTTCACGAACATTCTTGATTTTCTTTTTTTATTTCTTCAGCAACACATTAGTCATTCAGTAGCACGTTATTTAACTTGATGGCTTTTTTATTTCTTTTTTCTTTCCATTTCCTTTTTCTTTTTCTTTTTCTTCCTGCTGTAGATTTTGTTGTAGCTTTTCATTTAAGAGGATAAAAAGTAACTGCGTAATTGAAATGATCATATCCAAATCATCTCATGTAATACATGCTACCTTTACTGTAAATTACTGTTGAGATTTCTTAATTTGCCACCCATATATATCAAACTTTTGGACTCCATTTTGAAAAGTAGAACAGCTAAAACTGCTCAAGTTCAGTGTTTATACATTATAAATTCTACCTTGATCCTATAGAAATGATTTAGCGCTGGTTATACCTGTTTTACCATCACTTCCTTTCCCAGACACAGCAAGATGCATTAGACCAATGAAACGTCAACTAGCTGTATGTCAACTCAGTACGCTTCAGTGCCATTCTGATGTAATTTTCCCTTTCATGTAGTTTCCCTTTTGCAGAGTTCACTGAACTCCCTGATAATTTAAATAAAAACATTTTATTAGAAAAAAATAATAAATCTATATCCTGATTTATATTTTCAAATGTTGAATTGCATTAGCTATTGCATACATAGTGTTTAGAATACCATGCATTATTATTTTTTGGCTTAATTATCTGCCTCATATTTCAAATTAATCATACTAAATTTAAAACTCAGTATCATTTGCTATCTCATTTTACGACTTCTTCAATAGTCATTGATTTGTTTCATTGAAATACAAAGTGACTGGGAGTGGTGGACAGTGAGATGATTCATCATTCCATTTTCTCCCCAAATGGGAGTTATGGTTAGAAGCGGACCGGTCTAGGCCTGGTGCCAAAAACTCCATCTGGAGGAGCCCTGCTACTCCCGGCACGTTAGCAGAGTTGGATTGCAAATACAGAACCCAGAATTTGAACCAGAGTACAGATATCGGATTCAGGCACTGCATGCAGTGATTTAACCTGCTGTGTCACAGCATGATCCCTTTCTATGGCTAAGCATTTAATCAAATACACAGCCCCTAAATTTATTGCAGTAGCACATCTTATTAAATTTCAGTTTGAAGATTCATATTTTGTTAATTTTTCTCAAATGTTTTAAACTATTATTCTTACAAAACAGATGGGTTTTTGTATATCAGCAATTTTGTTCAAATTGTCTTTCAAATTTTATAGCAATGTGAAAACACACTGAATAATTTGCCATTTTGAACACAAGATATTAAAGCAATGATCATACGTGCTAGGAAAAGATTTTAATAGCATACATTTTTGTTCTTGTTCTTTTTAAATATGTTATTTTTACTGAAAGGCAGATTTACAGAGAGGAAAGACAGAGAGAAAAGATCTCTTTTCCACTGTTCACTCCCCAAATGACTCAATGATCAGAGCTGAATCTATCTGAAACCAGGAGGCAGGAGCTTCTTCCCAGACGTTCAGGTCTCCCATGCAAGGTTTTAGGCTATAATCCACTGCTTTCCCAAGCCATAAGTAGGAGGCTGAATTGAAGAGGGGTATGGGAGGGGTGGGGGGAATCCCCAGTGCCTATAAAACTGTACTACATAATACAATGTAAGCAACAATAAAAAAAAAAAGACATAACAGAACGACCTGTTATATTGCCTAAGAGGAATTCTGCAAAATAAATTGTGTTTTCTCATTAAAAAAAAAAAAAAAAAAAGAAACTGAAGCAATTGAGACATGAACTGCTGCTCACTTAGGATGATGGCACAAACAGGTGGAAGATTAGCCAGTTAAACCATAGCACTGGCCCATAGCATGCAACTCATAAGCATCCTGGGGTCTCCTCCCATTTTCTGACAAGTATAAAAACAACTGCTGCATGACCCAGAGCGATAGCATACTGGTTAAAGTTCTCTCCTTGCACGCGCTGGGATCCCATATGTGTGCTGGTTCTAATCCTGGTGGCCCTGCTTCCCATCTAGCTCCCTGCATGTGGGCTAGGAAAACAGTCGAGGATGGTCCAAAGCCTTGGGACCCTGCACCAGAAGAGGTTCTGGCTCCAGGCCGTGGATTGGCTCAGCTCCAGCCATTGTGGCCACGTGGGATGTGAACCATCAGAGGAAGATCTTCCTCTCTGTCTCTCCTCCTTTCTGTACATCTGTCTTTCCAATAAAAATAAATAAGTAAATAAATAAATAAATAAAGCACCAACAGCTGCTGCTTGCAGTGACATATTAGAAAACTAAGCCCACTTATAGGCAAATTATTAATAACCTGTTTTAACATACTATTTCGAAATTTTTAGTTGGTTCAAAGACAATACTCAGTTTTCTCAACGCATTTTCTCTAACTTTGGAGTAATTTAAAAAGCCAGAACCAAGAGCTCACAAAGGCTGCATTTCAGCAGTGTGATCAGTTATGAACAGGTCATTAAAACACCATAAAGCACATCTCTTGATCTGGCTATAGAATACAGAAGCACAGGGACAGATCATGTAAATGACTCACAGGAAATGTAGAACCCCTACAAGGAAATAGCATGTATAACAAGACAGTGTTACAGATCCCAAGAGTTTCCTGCTGTGTAGAAAATCATGGATATAGTTGTTTAAAAAGATATGCACAGGGCTTGCGTGTTCCTTAAGAGAAGGTGGAACAAACCATCAATTTGTCCGAGAATGCAGCAAATAACTTCAGTCCTCAAGCTTCAAGGATTCACCCCGCTCACTCAGAGAGAGCAAAGTCGGGAATAGCTCCAAGTCAGTTGCCAATGAAAATAATTAAAGCTGAGGAGACACTGAATTCTTGAAAGTTTTGTTTAAAAAAATTAGTTCACTGATTTTTTCCCAATATATATATATATATTTTTTAATTTATAATCCACTCTTTATGAAGTCCCTGAAAAATGCTGTTTTGGAATAAAGATACCTCTCTTTGACATTCTTTTATCCTTTATTTAACTCCATACAGCAAAATCCTGCACATATTAACATATGAAATGGCATAATAAAACATACTTGAAATGGCAAAAAGAATGATAGAAGAAGTGTCGTCATCTCATTTTAGTGTTTTTGTTTAATGTTTAATCAACAGAAAGCAAAGTTCAAAGATAGCATGAATTACCAGGAGGGTTTTACAATTGAGTTTCAATTATAAATGGCAGGGTTGTTATAATATGTGAATATATTAGTCTGAATAAGAATCAAAAACACGTAAGTTTTAAAAAATATGTCTTGTTTCGATATATCAGCAAGATATATTTAAATTTTACAAAAATGGTTGTCCATTTAGGTAGTGTTATCTTTTTTTAATTAATTTTATTTTATTGGAAAGGCAGATATACAGAGATGAAGAGAGACAGAGGGGAAGATCTTACGTTCATTGACGCACTCTCCAAGTGGCCGCAACAGCTGAAGCTGCACTGATCCAAGCCAGGAGCCTTGAGCCTCTTCTGAGTCTCCCATATGGGTGCAGGGCCCCATGGCTTTAGGCCGTCCTCGACTGCTTTCCCAGGTCACAAGCAGGGAGCTGGATGGGAAGCGGGGCTGCCAGAATTAGAACTGGTGCCCTAATGGGATCCCAGCACGTCCAAGACAAGGACTTTAGCCTCTAGGCTACAGCGATGAGCCCAGTGTTGTCTTTTTATAATCTTTTCATTTACCTTAATTAAAAGTATTAGAATGTTTTCCTAATGTGAATCAAGGCTTAATTCCATTTTTCCACCAGTTAAATACCCTCATATGTTAAGGAATTAATTGTTAACACTTTTTATCATAAAATTGTCTTGTCTGCTATTTCAATAATTCAATAATATAAAAACAAATCAAATCTAATTTCCCAGCAAAGTATTATTGAAAGCTGTGAAAACTACGAACTGTTTTAAAATATTTTAACCTATGTTGATCTTTAACACATATTTTACTTGTAAACCAATAAATATTTGTTTTAATGTTGGATAGACTTTTATTGAAAGAATTTCAGTAAAAGTTTTTTGTTATAGTTAATAAACATCTTATTTATTAAAATATAATATTAAAATATAAAGAAGTAGTAAATATCTAGTCTATCAATTGTTGACTGATCTCTTTAGATCACAGGCCGAGAGATGAAGAGAAAGAAGTCCTGGAGCTTCTGGTTCATTCCCTAAAATGTCAGTAAGGGAGGGTTGGGGAGCTCCACGCAGATCACCATGTGGGTTTTGGAGTCCAATTAATTGGGCCTTCGTTGCTCCCTCCCAGGAGCTGCATTAGCAAGAACCTGAAATTGTGTGTGGAGCATGAAACTGAACCCAGCACTTTGATATAGAATCTGGGGATATCAAATGACATTTTAATGACTCCACCAAACACCTACCTCAATAAAGTTTTATCTATGTGTAATAGACTTTCACTTGTAGACTTATTTTATAATTAAATATTGCACCACAGTGTCATTACAGATAGGTTCTTGTGTAAATGCTTAAAATTTTCTCAAGAACAAAATTCCAGAAGTGTCATATCTGGACCACAGTGCAATGTCACGATTCTCAGATTGCTCTCAATGGTTATTATGTCTTTCATATTTTGTTTCACTAGTTCTATAAAAAAAACTGGAGATTACAGGAAATGAATTATTTATCTAAATTAAATTGATGTTCAGTAGAACTAAAAATCATCCCTGAATTCGTTAAGATATGAATTAGTCAAGCATATTTTAGAATGGTGTCCATGTACTCTCCAAAGCGCACGCTCGAATGTAATGGCCATTGAAACAGTGTTGACAAGGTAGGCCTATCAGAGGTGATTTCGTCATAAGAATCATCCCCCTTCCAAGGAACAGATTAAGACCATTTGGGAAAGAGTTCCTGGCAGACATGTTGTTTTAGAGGAGGATATTTGACACATTTGTTTTTTCTCACTGACTTGCAAACTCTTACTTACTCCTCACCAAATTACATCATTGCACAAGACGCCTTGCCAGATGCCAATGCCAAATGAGCCTCAAGAAATTTTTGCTAAATAAATATGTGCTTATTGCTAACTTCCAATTCCAAGGTATGCTAGTAAAGTAGCCAAAAATAGACCCACACATTATATATTCAGTTTTGTGGGGAAAAAACATTCCAAATCAATTCCATTTCAATAACGAGTATATGAAATGACAATGAGGATACCACAAGAGGAATGATGAGATGGTATTGAGCAAATGAAGCTACTGCCTGCAAATCAATACCAACATTGTACCAGGTTGATTCCAGGCTGCTCCACTTCTCAACCAACTCACTCCTTATATACATATGGAAGGTCCAGGCCCCGCATTGGCTGTTGATGCAATTCAGGGAATGAAATGGAGGATGCAAGATTTCTCCCATTCTCTGTGTCTCTTCTACTGTCCCTGTAACTTTACCTTTGAAAAATAACTAAATCATTTTAAAAAAAGATAATGAGAAATGACATGGTGGGTGTTGAGTGATAGAAAAAATATCCATGCTGCTTAAAACAGTAAGTACAAATTGGGGGGAGCAGGGGGGATTAAATATGTATAAGTTAATAACATACTAACAAAATAAAGTTAATGTATCAAGCTCAAACCTTTCTAAGCAGACTCAATGCCTTAGGAAAGATTTATGGTAATAGAGTATTGAGAGTTATTTTAAATTGCTTCTGTATATGTTAGCTTGCATTAGCATGAGTAAATTGCTTCTGTTCTCGAATTCACCTTGAAGCCATTTTTGAATTGGATAATTCCCTGTCTTCTAGCAGTCAAGTCATATTTAAATGAAAAATAAGAAGGAAACTTTGTGTGGTACTTCTGAGACCTCAGTGTGCTCAGAAATTGCTAACTGCTTTAGATGATAATAATTGTCATTTTGTAGTCAGAATGTGAACATTCAAAATAGGGACCTCATAATTTGCCAAGAATGAGGATGGACTACCATTATTTCTTACAATGATTTTTTTTCTGAGCTCTGACTTTTGCATTCAGCAGCCCATCACCATGCAGTCTCTACTGATACTATCTGCTGATACAATCACACTTTTTTAAACAACAAGAAATCTTTGAGACTATGAAGACAGGACAAACTTGACAGTGTGGAATCGAATCCTTGTTCATTCAGAAAAAAATGTCTATTGGTTATATTCTAACTTGTGCAACATCAATGACACTAAAACTCCAAGAAAATTCTAAACAGTGCTTCATGACACTTGCAAGTGTTTGAGATTCATAATAACCACTATAGAAGCTCAAAATGGATATGAAATCTAGCCTATTTTTTAAAAACTCTATTGAAAGGGTGAAGGGAAGTAGCATTGTATTTTTAGATCTGCATCTGTGAACTATACTGAATCTGTTTTCTTTCTAATAAAATCCAATTAACATGAGAATATTATCGAAGTAATTATCATGTATTTGCTCTGACCCTAAGATTCTAATGTACTAATAAATTCCTTAAAAATAAAGAAGTGCTCCTAAAAAGATTAATTTAAAAGACTCATATCTGTTTGAAGCCAAGAAATACATAATTTCAATAATTCAGTTGGCATACAGAAATTCCTTACTACAATCCAACCATAGAATTATTTATCAATAAGAAATTTTGAAAATAATAACATGGTTTTCTGTCCAGATTTAACCCATTTTTAGATGTTCTTGAGTTCCTTTGGTTCCATGTTATAGATTTCATTTTGTTCTCCTTTTATTCTTTCATTTTTGTTAGTACGTAGTTTCATACTTGCATCACATATTATGTAGTTTTACGCCTTCTTAACTGTGTGGTTCTGTTCTAAATATGAAAGGCAAATATGTAGTAGTTATTTAGGAGATGATAATATTTATTCATTCATTTAACAAATATTTAGACTAATATATACTAGACATTGTGCTGGTTACAAAAAATACTGTATTTAATTGTAAGTAAGCATGATGCAACCAGTACTTCTACAAGATAACTCAAAATTTTGTGTTGGATGATTCTTATAAATTTTGCTATATTTTTCCATTACAATTCATTTTATACACCATTATAAGAGCCTCAATTATTGAGGTTCTTACTCATCTTTTCAGAAAAGCCATTTGAGTCCTCAGACACTGTCAAACTGCTATCTGTACATGCAATATTGTTCCAGAAATTCACTTTTTGCTCAAAAGATCACTTTTATCATTCACAACAGTTACTGTTCCTTATTTGAATGGACTCTTTTACTTCACCCAAATAAAAAGAGTTGTGAAATATCTAAGGATGAATAACCACAATGTGTTGATTTGTTGTTCCTTCAAGTGAAAACAATTCTATTCCATGGAAAATGAGGTTTACTCTCGAATGAGTCCCTCGTGTGTTGCTTGACAATTTTTTTTCCAGTATATAACACCACGGATATATTCTTCAAATTTCACCATACAGAATATTTCTACCTTTTGCAGGTATGATGAAATTTTAATAAAGTTAACGTTTTGGTTGATTCTGGAAAAACAATTTTCAGTGAAGCTTCGTTCCCTCTTTATGTGTCACAGGAATCATAATGTGACCTAGATTTCAAGGCAGTAGAACTGTGTTGATTTGTCATGATACATACATAACAATTCTGCGGTTAAATAGAATATCAATCTTTAGGCTTATGGTCAAATATGTAAGTAAATAAGCTTAATTACTGTTTAAAAATATTTGTTCTGTGATTTCTATTATTGATTCCTCATCAAGAAGCAGCATACAATGTAAACATTAGAGAGCCTTATTAAACATTTAGTTATTGTATTTATTTCTCCTATTAAAATAACCATCACGGTTTATGCTGTTAAAATGTCCCAGTGGTTTCAGCACTTTATGTTCAAAACATACTAAAATAATAATTTATGTCTGTTAAAGAGCTCAACAGTCTTCATTTAAAATATTTAAGTCAGGATTGTCCCAGTGGCATTGCAAACTTAACCGCTGCCTGTAACAGCAGCCTCCCATATGGGAGCCAATGCTATCCCTGATGCTTCATGTCTGATCCAGTTCCTGGCTAATAGCATGGTAAAGAAAGAGAGAAAGGCTGAAAGCCCTGAGCTTCACGTGAAAGACCCAGAACTACGTCCTGACAGCTTCAGATCTGTCTATCTTTGGCCATGGCTGCCATTTATGGAGCGATCCAACAGATGAAGATCTCTTTATCTCTAATAAGTAACAAATCGTTTATATTTACTTATTTATTACTTTATTTTACCTTCCATGGTACAGTTTTGAAGGTATAGCCATCTTCCCACAAATGCCTTTTTCCCACTCCATTTCCCCCTTCAACCAGTAGTTTAGTTCTTTAGTAATAGTTACAAGTTTAATATTCTGATATCTAAGTGCATCACAGTATTGTAGGTACAGAGAAAGAAAAAACTAGCACCATATTGTCAAAATGCATTTAATCAATTCACTGGGAGTCCTCCTTTTATTGAGGAAAAGGGATGGTTATTTACTGCAATATGTCTTCATTTCCTGATATGTTAGCCTGCACTATGTAGTTCAGCTATGAGAATATGCACATAGTGTTCACGTTTGTATCTATTGGGTTTATAATCTTCATGAAGGATACATTACACCAGGAATAATACATAATATTCTCTTGGGATTGGCTCATTTCACTGAGTTGTGGTCTCCAGATGGGACCATTTTGTTCCAGATGGGACCATTTTTTCCCAAATGGTAGAATTTAATTCTTTTTTAATGTTTGAGTAATATTTCATGAAGATGCACCACAGCTTCCTGACCCATGCCTCTTCTATCGGCATTTAAGTTGTTTCTATGTCTGTCACTATGAATTGTTCATTTGACTTTCTCATACGCCTGTTTCACTTTCCTTGGATACACTCCCAGGAATGGGGTCGCTGGGTCATATAGTACATCAGTTTTCAGTTGTTTTAGCACTCTCCATACAGACTGCCATGGTGGCTGCACTAGCCTACATTCACATCAACAATGGAGCAGGGTAATTTTCCCAGCAGATGCTGTCAGGAGATTTCTGCATGTAAGTCAATCCCACTGAAGTCAGACAGGACCCCAATGTAGGTTTTATTTCTAGTTCTCAATAGTTGAAGCATTTTTACACATTTGTTAGCCATTTGGATTTGTTCTTTTGGAAAAGTCCTGCTTATTTCCTTCTCCCATTTCATCACAGGGTTGCTCGTCTTACTGTTGTTGAGTTTCAGAAGCTTTTTGTAAATCATGTATCAGTCCCCTTCCTATTGGACATTGGGCAAAGATTTTCCCACATCTTTCCATTACCTTTTCTTTTGTGGTTTCACTTTTTGTGCAAAGGTTTCTTAGTTTGATGTAGTCGTATTCATTCATTTTGACTTTGACTGACTGTGCTTTTGGTGACTTTCTAAGTCTTTCCCACTGCTTATATCTTGTAGAGTGTGCCCTATGACTTTCTCTAATAGCTGGATGGCTTTTGGTGCATATTTGGGTCCTCAGTCTAGTTCCACCTGATTTGTCTATAAGGTTATAGGATGTGTGTGTGTGTGTATGTGTGTATGTGTGTCTGTCTGTCTTGTCTCTTACTTCTAACTTTGCTATCCAATTGGCCCAACAGCATTCATTGAAGGCACAAAGCTTTGCCCTCGGTCATCCTCAGTTCTTCTGTTAAAGATGAGCTGGCTGTACAGATGTAGTCTTTTCTTCTGTGGTTTCAAATCTGTTCCATTCATCTTATTCGGTTTCTGCACCAGTACCAGACTGTTGACTATCGCTACCCTGAAGAACCTCATGAAATTAGGAATTGTGATTTTCCCAATTTTATTTTTATTTTTCAAGATAGCCTTTTTCCATATTTTTGTATCATCTTTTCAAGCTCTGAGAAGAACATTTGGGATTTGGACTAGGATCATATTCTCTGGGTGCATTACCAATGGTGATAGGGACATTTTATTGTTGTTGATTCTACTGATCTAGGAAATGTGGTAAAATTCTGTTTTTAATGCCTTCATGTATTTTTTTAATGTTTTGTAATTTTCATCATAGAGATCTTTCACCTCTTTGTTTAGGTTTATTGCAAGGTGTCTAATGTTCTTCAGTACTGCTTTAAAAGGGCTTGTATTTACAAGTTCTTTCTCAGCTATATATTACATTTTTATTTGGCTTGTGATTCAGTTTTGTTAAATTGTATGTATTCAAAAATCTATACAATTCCTCCAGGTCTTCAGATTTGTTGGTATACAGTTGCTTATAAAGTTCCTGTTTATACACTTTTAACATCAGTAAATCAAAACAATGATAGCATTTGTTACTTTTCTGTTCACTGATTATACTGTCTTTAAAACTTTTCTTTAGGATAAGTTCTTCTAATATTTTGGGTCAAAAATTTTTGTGTGTAATGCACTTGTTGACACTATTATACAGAAAATATGAGTAACACAAGACCATTCATACTCAAGACCACTTTCTCTATAATTGTACACTGAAAATCTTGATTATTTCTTCTTATTCCATTCACTTAAATTGTTCCAAATGGATCTTTTCCCTTTTCCCTAATATTCTATTTAAAAATTTAAATTACCCAATAAAACCCATGCTCAAAATGTCAATATTTACTTTTAGGCTTGTTTTTTTTTTTTTCTCTTCAGAAATACCATAAACCATTGGCCATTTTTTCATCAATCTATTCCTTTTCTTAAATGCCCTTGCACAATTTTTTATAGCTGTGCCAGTATTCATATAAGCTTCATCGCTGTGGTTATATTTGCTTACTCCTGCTTCTCAGTGTTAGAAGGTCCTAATTTAAGATCCTATTAATCAGTATGCTTTTTGTCTTTTACATATTCATTACTATAATCATTTACATTTCAATTAGAATTAAATTAGGAAAAAATCAAACCATATAAGTGTATTGAAGTGTTTTATTGTTGCCTTCCTACACACTTTTGAATATACTATGCTAATGTTTTGAAACCAAACTAGGTTGGGTTATCTTGCATAAAAGTTTTAGAACTAAGAACGGAAAAGATGTATTGGCGCACAGTCATTTCTGTTATTATAAACAAAGACAAAAATTTTTTAATTTTATTCTGAATCCTACTTCAAGCCTTGGAAGCAACAAGGGCAAGGGTTCCATCCTTGGGGCATGTCTTTTGTACTCACGGTAACATCTCTATATAATTTTGCTTTACCTCATTGCAAGTATAAAGGGCGTCTTTTCTTGAAATATATCTATGCAGACTTCATGTCAAAGGAATTAGCAGGCAGGCAGTCTAAAAAAAAAAAAAAATGACCGGCTAGAAGGAATTCCAGTATTACATATACATTTATCTTACTGTATAATTTGGCAAGTTAATGTTTGATCACAAAAATGTTCACCTTCTCCCAATTAAACCAGAGTCCTTCCATTGTTTTTGTTGCTTTGGCTCTGTGATTTTGAATTCTCATGTGACTTCTTCAACAAGTTGAGTATTGATAGAAAACGAGCCGGCATCAGGCAATCCTCATTAGTATTTTAGTACTCTTAAGGAGCTTTAATGAGCCATGTGTTAAATTCAGCCCTACTGCTGAAGGGATAATGTGTGGAAGATCTGAAAATATACAGAGTTAAAAGTGAATCCATATGATATCATTCTTCCATCTGTCCTCTCCAATTCATTAGACTAAAAAGTTATCAACTGAACACTACAGAAGGATAGCAACGGAGAAATTCCCAAGTTGGGCCTAAATCTTTGAAGTTAAGAAATTTCATTATATTGACATTGCTTAAATCCATTAAGGCAGCAGTGGTTGTCAAAACAAGATTTGGAAGAATCTGATAGCAATGTGCCTTTATATATATATGCATATATATATATAACTATATATAATTTGGGGAGTGAAGCAGCAGATGGAAGAGCTCTGCCACTCCCTCTCCTTCTCCGTAGCTGTGTTTTCATGTATCCGCTAACACAAGAAAAAGACATGTTTCAAAATGACTGATTTGGGGTATGTGTAAGGTAGCAAATCCAAGTGAAATTCATGGGAATTGCATAATGATTGTGATGTAAAGGCAGGAAACCAAAAGGGCTTAAGACTCCATAATATACACTGAGAACAACAAAGGCAGAGGAATAGCATGTGTTGCAAACCTGGACCGTTTCTAGTGATGGAGTTCAGTGAGCAGTGCCTAGAACACAGAGCAGTGGACTGGGGAGCCACTACCAGTGAGCAGAATCAGGTGTAATGAAGGGACTATCTCTGATCTCAGAGAGGGGCCTTACAGTTTAGTCTCATGGGGCTTCAGAACATCTATTGGCAGTAGTCACTAACCTTATTTTACCTTCTTGGGTGGGCAATCTTGCTTGGGCCTCTCTATTCTCTCCGTTTTGTGGAAGGCATACAACCTGATCTTTTTTATTATTATATTTTAAAATCTTTTATCAAGAGGAAACACATTAGTGGAGTTTCCACTGAAGTTGGATTTGACTTGAATCATTAAGGTTCTGAAATTCAGTCTTGTTATTATAAATCATATAAGGCATTTGAGACACATAGAAGTGGGGTTTGAAAATTTGCGTGTGAGAAAAGTCCAAGTGATTTTCAGTTAGGAAGTAGGTTCTAGAAGACTGCAAATTGACTATTTATTCATACTCCTCTATGTGATGTGAATTTGTATCTATTCATATCAAAAATAGAATTCTTCTCTTGTCATGCCTTAAATCTCATTGGCCATGTATTTTGTTTTAGCTGCTGAAACATTGCCAAGTATACTCAAAGTCAAACACCACAGTCACCAGCAGATATTTGGCCTCATTTTATGCACTTGAAATGAGGAAGCACCATGATAAGGTATACAGACAGCTGGCAAAGTTTCTGAAAGATATGTGGGCACACCAAGGGAAACTAAAACACAAGAGGGAAAATGGAGACCAGGAGTTGAAGTGGAAATCCATGAGCCGATGGAATTTTATCATCCCCGCATGCCAGAAATACATCCCACTTGTTCCTGGTGAATGATTCCTGCATACAATATTGGATTAGATTAAACAGTATTTTGTTCATAATTTCTGCATAAACGACACACTACCACACTACATGATCGATGCCTAGAATGTTACACTCAATCATTCTTCTTCCAAGGCAATTATTATGAAGCGGGTAAATCTGTGGCTACAGGTCAGTGGAGCTGTAATATGCTAAAAAATCCATTTCTGCAGTAGCTTACAAACCATAGCTCACTCCCTTAGGCTCTATTTACATAACAGACCTGCTGGGAATTCTACTTTCACCCAAGGGCAGAGTCTAAACAGGTTCCATCTCTGAATTGTGTGTTTGCTAAGACAGGAAGGTGTGTACATGATAAACTGTGACTATGTTCAATATTTTTAGCCAGAAGTGTACAAATAGCGTGTTGCCATCCATGTTTTATTCATGGCAGTGCATTTAGCTTCAGCTGCAGTAAACTGTGATATTGTCTCCAGGAAAAGTGTTCGCAAGTATTTGCTGAAGAGCATTTATGACTACAATTTTTTGGTTTTCTATATGTGTACTTGAGTCTTTTATATTCCCAACTTCTTAATGTACTACATGCACATCGTGTCAAATTACATTCCTTGGGAGATCCACTTGGTTTTCATCTGTTCAGCCCTAGAACTTAGAAGACACTTTTCCTTTCACGAAAGCAGCCAGTTTATCCGGAGGTCCTGTTGGTTATATGATCGGAATGGATGCAGAATCTGACCTTGTGTCTGCACCCCACTAACTGATCCCACAAACATTATTAACGCTGCTGTCAATTGCGGCCTGGGTCATGGCAGTATACTAATAACCGACTTTTCTTTCATTTTTGTTTGGTTGTACTCATCATCATATTTGTCAAATCGTGGCTTCTGTTCAAAATCTGATTTTCCCTAATAATAAAACTTGAAGCATTCTTTATCTCTCACTTGTTCAATTCACACTGCCTCGTTATAACTTCTTTTTTAAATTTATTTTGTTTTTCTTGCAAAGTCAGATATACACAGAGAGAGGACAAAACAAAGAAAGATCCTCAGTCCAATGGTTCATTCCCCAAGTAACTGCAACAACCGGTGCTGAGCCGATACGAAGCCAGGAGCCCAGATCCTCTCCCTGGTCTCCCACTTGGGTGCAGGGTCCCAAGGCTTTGGGCTGTCCTTGACTGCTTTTCCAGGCCACAAGCAGAGAGCTGGATGGGAAGTGGAGCTGCCGGGATTAGAACCAGCACCCATATGAGAATTCAGTACGTTTAAGGAAAGGACTTTAGCCACTAGGCCATGGAGTCGGGACCTCATTACAACTTCTTTATTAGACTGTGTGTACACCTTTCTAGAACACTGGAAGTGAGTGCAAAGATCTTCCATTTATCTGCTTGCTAGCCCCCTCAGCGTTTCAAATCTCTTCACATATCACCATTTTGCTAAGGGAGGCCTACGGCATCTAGATCCCAGCCCTATCTCCCCCTCCATTCATTCCAGTCTCCTTGGCACTGCTCTGTATTTTACTGTTTCTTTCCTATGCTACTGTAGACCACACAGGGTGGCAAACATAAGTATGCTTTTAAAATATTAATTGAGCAAATGGATAAACAAATAGATGGAATCTATCTCTAATAAGTACTACCATTGACTATGATATAAAAATAATAAAATTTTGCTATTTCTAGTTTCAGATGATTAACCTATGTCAAGATCATCTTAAGTATAATTTAAATTAGTATAATTACATTTCAGCTTTCACTTATATTAGAAAAATCTTGTTTCATTTCTATTTTAAATGCTAATTTAATTGTAGAACTTACTCATATATTCACAGATGAAGATAATTTAAATTAAAAATCATTATGTGTATCAGATAACTTATTCAATTGTTTTAAATCATTTAGATTTGGTATGTGGGTAATTTTTGTTCTAAACCACCATTTGCAGGTGTCATTTTTATTTCTCCCTTTATACTCCTTCACAGCAATGTTTGAATTCTATGAACTTATAATTTTGAAATCAAACAATAGATAAAAATACTGATATTCTATGGAATACTTCAAGCACTAATGTAATAAAGACAAATTTCTTAGTTCTGTTTAAGTTAGAAAATATTGGTCGTTCTGAAAACAAAACAGTGCTCTGCTACTTTCATTCGGAAGCCATACATTTTAAATTTATGTTTGAAGTTTAATTTTGTTGGCTCTATTCAGCATGCAACATCATTGTACATGGAAATGTCATAAAATTAACTAGTAATATGCAACAAAGGTGTCGTTTGACAAAACTTTGGATCTTGTAAAAATTAAGCACCAGATTAAGTTACAATACTGAATACAAGATTGCTAACTCAAGACCGCGTTTCCTCCCTATGGAGTTTCTGGATTTGAGGATGTTGGAGCAAACATAATTCCCTTGTAGGTAGACATCATCGAAGACACCTGGAACCACAGAGCATGGCGGAAGGACAAGGCAGCTTCAGCCCCTTATGTAACCAGAAGCAGATTTCATCAGCATCATTTTGCATTCATTATATGAATGTTTATAGAAAAGCTAACAATAGGACAAAATGAAATCCTAAAGTTTGGAAAACAAATACCTAGACGTAGCACAGCCTTTGGAATTAAACCCATTGATTTCAGAGTAAAAATGTTCCTCTTATATTTTTTGACTTTATGGAAGCTTTTTTTAAAATTTTGAATAAAATAGTCAAAAGATAGCAAAACCTAAAGCATGGTAATGAACATTTTGAACTGAAATCATAAGCTTCAATTTTTGTGCTAATTGTACTGAAAGTCCCATCCATCACTCTAGTTATTGCAAAAATTTTAAGTTACTACTTAATCTATTTCAATGAGAGATTATCTATGAATTATTTTATTCATCAATTTGAAATAAGGCACTAGGTACAATCAATGCTGTTTTGTTATAGATATGTGGGGAATATTTTGGAATCTAGGGTAGAAAAGTGTAATGCTTGCAGCTATGAGGAAAATCTCCATTTGTGTGGGCGTCTGCCTCTGTACCAGAGAAGGAAGAATCCAGGAAAGTTTGATCTCACATCATTATGAAGACTAAATTCTGCTAATAAATCTTACCTTTGCCCAAGGTTTGCTTCCTGATGATTTCAAACTCTCTGAGCTTTCCTTGCACAGCTTGTATTTGTTTGTTTCTTTTTGATTTTGTCAGGAAATAACGATGCATAAGTATGAGGCTTAGAAGCATTCTTTGAAATGTACTCCGAAGGTTTCCTGTTGTCTCCTGGTTTTCTCCCACGTGCACAGCAAATATACATGTCCCTGGACCATTCCCACCTCCTTTTGTATCTGTTTTTAATATGTTTTGCTACAGGGAGTTCCAGGTTAGAATTATAAAGGATAGAGAGAAAATATTTTTCTTCCTCTGTTTCAGCCAGCCTCTTTCTCTTTTCGTTGCTTGTTTAGTACTTGGCGTCAAATGCAAGGTTAAATGAATTGAATATTAATCATGTTAAATGATAGGTCAGCATCTCTGTGGATTTGAAAATGAAGACAATTGTTTAAATTCTTTAATAAATTTACTGATACTATTTATTGAGGGATTTTCCTTATATATTGATTCATTCTTTTTCACTAGTGAGTTGATATTTGAAATTTGTGCTTTTCAAGTCACAAACCAAATTGCATAAGATTGCTTAAGTTGAACCAATACATATAAGCAAATCAATGAAATTGGTCATTATTTGTAATTATTTCAACTATCATAGACATTTTATAAGTTAAAATCCTAAAAATTGTTCTAAAGATTGTTTTAAATTATGTGTGCACTGAAAAACAATCACCTTGTTTCTCCATTAACCTTTGCCCTTTTGTTTAGGCAAGAACCAATGTGTTATGTTTCTGTAATTGTAGTGTGTGTGTGTGTGTGTGTGTGTGAGAACACCCTTCCATATGTGAATAATGGCCTAAAGAGAATATGGTATGCGTGACAGAATCTTGGAGAAATGACACTTCAGGGTATTTGAAATTTGGACTTACTAAATAATAAATGAGAATGGCTCCCTTGGTATTTTTTTTTTTTTTACTATTCCATGAAAATAATCCACTTCAATGACCTACATGATACAGCTCTGAATGTCTGTAGCACTTTTGTAATTTACATAGATTGTAGGGTGGTCAGAACAGTGCTTCCACAGGGATAAAAAGAACTTATACAGCTTTGGTAGAGAAAATGTTCTAATATAACAGGCATAAAAAAAAAACCAACTTGATAAACCACTTGCTTTGATATGCAAGTCAGGTTTCCTCACTGGTCCTCACTTATATTTCCCAATAAAATTATTTATGCAGCAGCCATTTATACAACAGCTCTTCTTAAAAATCAAAGATTAATTAGCTAAGAAAATGTTAAGTAATTCAGTGTATCTCATCCCTATATTCACACCAATATCAGAGTACTTTCTTAACACACAACTATACTTAACTCATAAAAATTTGTTTCTATCTTATGAGCAACTTGCCTCTATGGTTAGATTTCATTTCTGTTTATCATCTATATCATGCATCTATATACTGCGCCATCCATTTTTCCTCCTACTGTGCTCTCCAACAGTCTGTGACAAGCTTATGAATCAAAGAAAGAAAAACAAATAAAAACCACAGGATAAAAACCATTTTAATGCTGTTTCCCACATTGGAGTCCCAGAAAAACATGAAACTCAATGAAGGGCCAGATGATTGCATATTTTGTAATGTACTGAGTTTCTGAAAGGAGTTGTGGCCTGGGACTTCTACAAGATGCTGACAAAATGCATGGGAAGTTTAGGAAAGGAAATGGATGCTTGGTGAAGGTTGTCTTGATACACAGATAAAATCTTATTAGGAGATAGTAAATTCCCTGAGAGTAGCCCTGTTCCTAATATAGTTTTCTTTTACTAATGAAACTTGCCTTTACACATTTCAATGTCTTTATGAAAATACAGATTTTCAGAGTCAATGTTCTAACTACATTTTCTCAAAATAACTAGCTAAAATATGTCAAAATTCTATTTTTGGTAGCAGAATCTTATTTGCAATTATATTTTTTTGAGTTGTATACATTAAGCCCTATGAGGTCACAACGTAATTTCTTAAAAGTATGCGACCTTGGTGCGTCAAGTATTTGAACTAAAGATCATTGGAAGAATTGCAGCAACCAGATTTGTGTGATCTCCTCCTGTCTATCAACAGTTTACAATCAGACCAGACTTGCTCATCCATTCGCATGATTATTTGTTCTTCATTGAACCTAAACATAGACACAGTATTCTTGGAGTCTTTGGGTATTCTCTTCCGAAGGTTTCCACCACATACACATTATTATTAACGGGGCAGGTCTTGTGTGGCACAGCTGGTTAAGCTACCACTTGGAAGTCTATATTTCAAACAATAGTGCCTGACTTGAGCTATGCTACTTCCTGCCTTTTACCCAGCTTTCTGTTACTATATCCACGAAAATCCAATGGCCCGAAGAGTTGGATTTCTTCCATACACAAAGATAGAATTCCTGGCTTCCAGTCCCAGTCTGATAAACAGGCTGCAGTGCACACTTGGCAAATGAAACAGGGCATGGAAAAGGCAGGTATCACTCTTTTAAATGCATAACATATATTTAGAAAATTTTAAAACCTGTATGTTTTATTGGAAAGACAGATGTACAGAGAAAAAAAAAAAGAGACAAAGAGAAAAACCTTACATCCATTGGTTCACTCCACCAAAAGACCACAAGGCTGGAGCACAGTCAATCCGAAACCAGGAACCAGAAGCTTCTGTGTCTCTCTCACGGGTGTAGGGTCCCAAGGCTTTGGGTCATCCTCCACTGCTTTCCCAGGTGACACGCAGGGGGCTGGATGGAAAGTGGAGGAGCTGGAACAAGAACCAACATCCATATGAGATGCCAGTCTTGAACATGGAGGATTATCCAATTGAACCTGCCCCAATAATCTTTAAAAATATATAACAGAGCACAAATCCGTTACTCTTTTCTCTTGCTAGCCTGCCTTTTGGTACATTAGTGTTATGCACTCCCTTTATGATGAATGACCAGTGACATTGATCCAGCCATCAAGAGCCATCTTTCGGGGCAGCACATTTTGGTATCTATTCATCTCTGGTCTATATTTTTGAGTTCCTGGGTCCTAAGCATCTGTGATGAGTATCTGTATACATTTTTTTTGAAAGACTGAATGGCAAAGAGAGCTGATATGCTGTCTGAACTTGAGGCAAGGATGGGGCCAAAGCCAGGATCTGAGAATGTCATCCACTTCTCCGGTGACGATGACAGCAAACCAGCTATGGGATCCACCAGCACAGTAGATATTAACATAAAACTAAAGGTGATTATCGAATCCAGGAATCCAAATCTGGTACATGGGCATTTCAGCTTCCAGACAAGACACCTCGCCAGAATTCCACTGTAGCCTTTTCTCGTATGTTTTACATTAACATATGGGTCATAACTAAGGATAAATACATATATCATCCTTTAGCCGCAAAAATCACTCAGCTGCAGTGACATAAGGATGTTCAATATTAACCTGAGCTAACATTTTCTGCTAAGGCGTCTTTAACTGTATTATTTAATCCAGCAGAGAACTGGATTGTTGGCACAGTGGGTTATGCCGCCGCTTGTGCTGCCAGCAGCCCATATCAAAAGGGAAGATCCAGCTCTGGCTTTTCTGCTTCTGATCCAGGTTTTGCTGAAGTATCTGGGAAGTTTTCAATCATGACCCAAAGGTTTGGTCCCTGCCACCCATGTGTGAGACCCACTTGCATTTTCTGGATCTTGACTTCAACCTGGCCTATACCTGACTATTACAGCTGTCTCTGGGCATGAAGAGCTAATGGAAAAACAGTCTCTCTTTCTCTCTCTCTCTCTCTCTCTCAGCTTTCCTCCTCCCTCCGTTCTCTCCCTCCCAAATACTTTAATTTAAAAAAAAAAACCCAAAAAAGTGAAATGTTAGAAAAGCCTTTTTTTTCTTTTTTTCTTGCATTTATATATCATATCAGATTTAAATTTGTAATATGAGAATTACATTTTTATTTTTCTTTGGAACATCTGTAAGTAACCGTTGAGACTCAATTGTTTCAATTTTCATACATCACACATACTTTTAGTTTGCATACTTGCTCGACATATTTATTTTTCAGAACAAGAGTCTGATGAAAAAAAGACATGGATAAAAATAGCCTGGCCTCACGCTACATGGGATAGCCAGGCACCATTAAAAAGCATTTACAAAACATACGCTCTAAGAGCGCACAACACATCTACAAACCAGGATTTTAAGCAGGGCAAGCCTACTGTGTATAACATTTTAAATGGGCATTTCAATTGTTTAGAAATGTTGCATTTTTGACAAATTTGTCCTCATATTCAATACTTTTTTAAAGATTTATTTATTTTTCTTGCAAAGTCAGATATAAGAGAAGGAGAGACAGAGAGAAAGATCTGTCTGATGATTCACTCCCCAAGTGACAGCAATGGCCGATACTGCACTGATCCGAAGCCAGGATCCAGGAGCTCTTCTGGGTTTCCCATGCTGGTGCAGGGTCCCAAGGCTTTGGGCCATCCTCGACTGCTTCCCCAGGCCACAAGCAGGGAATTGGATGGGAAGCAGGGCTGCTGGAATTAGAACCAGCAACCATATGGGATCCTGGCGCATGCAAGGAAAGGATGTTAACCACTGCGCTATCGCGCTGAGCCCCTCATATTCAAACTTAATCTGTAGTTTCAGTGTCAGCTATGATAACTATTCAAGTTGCCAAGGTCATAGATTAACACGCTGCTTGTTTGCTTTATCCCTGCACCCTAGGTTTTGCTGGACGCTCTCATGCTCCGTTGCAAAGAACCTCGGTGAAAATGTTTGTTCTCAGCAGGAATTCGCTAGCAAGGAAAAACTGTCAGAAGCATTCCCCTCTAACAGAAATAATGACGACTCCATAGCCCAAGGCAACAATGCTAACATGTATAATTTTACTTAATATCATGGCATAGTTTGGAAACAGAAGTCACAATTCACAAAAGCAAATGAGTCTTTACTGTGATCTTTCTGCACTCGTACAAATGTATTGATGTGCCATGATAACTGATTGTACCAGGTACAGTTGTCTGTTATGTGGATGTGCACAATCCTCAAATGTGAGTTGAGTTCCTTGTATTTTAGAGGTAATTGTGTGTGTGTGTGTGTGTGTGTGTGTGTGTGTAGATTAAAAGAGCTAATTAAACTAATGTATATTCACTTAAAATACATAGTGGTTCTCTGCCAGTAAAATAGTTAAAAATACAACACTACCCTGGCTGCAGGTGACAGTCTAAGTTGCCTTGTACCTAAGCAAGTGTTATATAATTGAGAAAAAAGCAACCGATAGCTGCTGGGCATGCTAGGCCTGGTTATTGCCGAATTTGTGTTAACTATACAAGCATGCCAGCATAGTCACCTATTCTATTTTTATATGTATTTTTTGAAGATATTTTGGAGGATTTGGTGTCACAGGCCCCAGCCAGTCTGAATGAGCATTATTTGGCAGTAGGCTCTGCAAGCACTCTCAGAAGCAAGGACCGTGGCTTGATCAAGAAAAGGGGCAAAGGGATGGGTAAGATGGGGGACCGCTGAGGGGGTATATGTCAGGTGAGGTATGACTTCTGAGGGACTTCCATCCACAAGGGCACTGTGATTGCTGACCGTGCAATGCATGTGTCAAAACTGGGCCTCCTCAGTGGCTCAGTCGTAGAAATGGACGGCATACTCGGATGCACGTGGAGGATACGGGAATCCACTGGAGCCTGCAGAGGACATCTCGTACCGTGGCACGGGAATGATGGGCAGAATAAATTGGTCAACTGGCCCAGCCAGGTGTTAGCAGCAAATTTATCCGGGTGGTTGGAGAATTAAGGTAAACTATGTCAACCAATGGACCTTGAAAGGATTTCCTCATCCTTGGAGTGGTGAGATCAATAGCACTTGAGCAGAAGCCTCAGACATTCTGGCATGACATCGGTGGCCATGCCCCATCTCCCAGTATAGAGAAAGTTGGGATTCTAGCTGCGGATTCCCCCTTATCTCCAAGCTACAACAAGAAGGAAACACAAAATTTGAGAACAATGGTTTCAACCACTTTCCCCTAACCCTCCACACTTCCCACTCTAGCCAACTATGTAAACATCATCAAAAAGAAAACGAAATAGTATTTTTAAAAATACAATATTTGATGATAGCAGCAGTGCTAGGAATTTCTGATTATGTGGAAAATTACCTTGAGATATATAACAAGCTCCAACAGGTTCAAAATATTCTCAGAAAAATATAGTTAAAAGAAGATCTTTGCACACGATATAGGCGATAGGGGGCTAATTTCCAGGATATACAAAGAACTTCAAACAACCAAAAAACCAAAACAAACAAGCCACTCAAGAAATGGGCACGGGAAATGGGCAAACATTTCACAAAGGAACAAGTCCAAATGGCAAACAAACATATGAAAAAATGTTCCAGCTCCCTAGCAATAAGGGAAATCCAAATTAAAACATCGATGAGGTACCACCTAACACCAGTAAGATTGGCCCACATAAACAAGAACACCAACGACGCTTGCTGGCGAGGATGCGGGGAAAAGGGAACCCTACTCCACTGCTGGTGGAGCTGCAAATTGGTACAGCCTTTATGGAAATCAGTCTGGAGAACACTCAAACAACTCAAAATCTGCATACCATATGACCCAGCAATAGCACTCCTAGGAATATATCCAAAACACCTGTTTTACGACAAACCAACATGCATCCCTATGTTCATTGCAGCACAATCAGTAATTGCAAAAACATGGAAGCAACCGAAATGCCCATCAGCAGAAGATTGGATATGAAAGCTTTGGTTCATCTACTCCATGGAATACTACTCAGCTATTAAAAAAAACAAAATGCAGTTCTTTGTGGCTAAATGGGCACAACTGGAAACTATAATGCTAAGGGAAATGAGTGAATCCCAAAAGATTAGATACCACATGTTTGCCTTGATTTAACCTGTAATTTTTTGTTTGGTTGTTGGTTATTTTTTGAACCTGTCATTGATACTGTCTCAACCCAGATGTTTCGAAGAATGGAACTTGCATTATTTTTAACATATTGTTTACCCAATACTATGTCAATTAATTCCATAATGTTGTATATTGATACTGAGGCCTTGTTGGGGCTTTTAACTGACCGGATCTTTACTCTGTTAGACCTATCTTCAGACCATAGAAGGTCTCCCCAAGAGGCCACTGAACTTATCTGGACAATAAGACGCTGAACTTTATGCTAGGCATGTGTTTGCAAGGAATGAATCTCAACTGAACTTGAACTATGGTTATGCAACAAGGTGGAGGAATCCACCATGGGGGGAGGGGTATGGGAGGGGTGGGGGGAATCCCCAGCGCCTATAAAACTGTACTACATAATACAATGTAAGCAACAATAAAAAAAAAAAAAAAAAAAGATAATACACATATTACATGAGTGCTATGAAAAACCCTTATACACTGAAAACTAAAAAGCTTTTCTCAGTGACCAAGAATCAGATAGTTTTGTAGATCAAATTTAAAAGCACGAATCACATTTAAAATGGTTGTAAGCTCACTTAAATATATTTAAATATATACATATATTTAACATGTGTCAATATTTATATATAATGAATGTATTTATATACCTTTATAGGTGATATATATACTTTGTAATATCTACATATTTAGTAATATCTATACATTTTTATGTATTATCTTTAAAATATATCTTTAAAATATATTTTATGTTTATTTGTCCCCAAATATCCGAAAGCAATTGTTTTTGTTGAACACCCAGCTGGATCCTCTCACTCAACAGTTAACTGATATTACATGCTGCAAAAAATGAGGTATTTATTGTAAAGCACAGAGCAACAAGCTGTGCACTTGTCACTTAACTCCTGAGTTTCTAAGTAGTTATGGATGAACTTTCTTGTAGATTGAAATTGGGTTGAGGCATGACTCATCAGCATTAGTCCAACTTCCTGGTTCGTCAGTGGTGCTTGTGAATTTCCTGGGATTGGTTGGTGATGTGGCTGTCTTTGGGGAATTTATAATGGCCAGGTGGTCTTCAGTTGTTAGGGATTATATGAAAGTGGCTGTTTCATTCTATTCCCGCATACAAACAACCTCAGGACAATAGCCACCATCAAGATTCTTAACTATTGGAGAAGCAAATGATTCTTTGAGTCCAGTGACTAGAACGTTACCATTGCCATCGCCATTGCCATTGCCATTACCATTAACATTATCATTGCTTCATGTTTATGAATTATTTTTGATAAAGGATAGGTAAGGAAGGTATCTTGGGCTAAATGAGAAAAATGGGGTGAGTACTGTTCATGCATTAAAGGGGATCTGTTTCATAGTGGCAAGAAAAGGAAAACAGAATTGAGTTGACATGCTTACGTTGGCCTTCAAGAGCACTGCAAGGAACCACTGGAAGTTATACGCTGATCAAACTCCCTGTCCTCTGCCATTCATGTAACAGTACAACCACTGAAATGAGAGTTGAAGTTTAATCAAGGAGGCTCGCTTGGGGAAAGTGTCCAGGCAAATGACACACTCTTAATCTTAGAAACACATGCGAGAGTTTATGTGGCTAACAGCCTTAGCTTCCAAGTAACCTACTGAACAACCATGAACAGTGACTGTCTTAAGTACAGAGCTATTAGGCCAAAACAATAGGTGACTGAGTGTGGACCTCATGAATAATCATCACTTCATATCTCTTTTATGTCTCATGGACATTTGATGTATCGCTCAGTTCTCTGGTACCTAATGCATATCTAATGGCTCATGAATAATCTGAGCCCCAGGTTCTTTCATCCCTCTGTGTTAAACTCACATATGCTCTAGTTACATTTATCTAGCTTCACTGTTTGTGCATTTTATGCATTTTATTCCTTGTTAGAATTAAATAATCTCAAATACTACAAATTCATATTTTAGCACTACTCTTCTGTCATTAGACCCTGAAACATTTTAATCCATTTACAAAATTAAAATTTTTCTGAACTCAGGAAAATGGTAGTATATGTGTAAGTGTTTTTGGGTGGTCATGAAGACGTTAGTTAGGCATTTATGTATGTCAATAAATGGGCAAATGACTAATCATAGATACATGGATAGATACTAAAAAGAGGATTATATGCACATATTGTTATAACAATTGGAATTAATATGTAAGGATTGAACAGGAATTCTATAATATGGATATTGCAAACCCATTATATTTTGAATTGCTGTAAACATCAAATTATTAATGAAATTCAATATATGAATATGTGAAATGAAATATAATGAATGTGAAAGAGAATTTTATCCTCCTGTTTCTTAGAAAAAGCACAGCATATGATTTTTAGCCTCTATAATTGTTTAAAATGACACTCAATTAATTGTAAGGAGTCATTTCAATTAAATTCAGTAATTACAAGGAGTATTTTCTTATTAAAAATGTTTAAATTTGTACTTCCAAATTTGTTATTTTCCAATCTATTCAATTATTTCCATGTTTTCCTGAATATCTGTGGACATATGTATTATAGTCCTTTTAAAATACCTTTATGCTTTATGTTAATGCTTTATGTTAAGATTCGTTTTATTTATTTGCAATTATAGTTACAAAGAGAGGGAAAGGAAGAGAGAGAATGAGAGAGAGAGAGAAGGCATTTCAGCTGTTGACTCCTTCGTCAAACGGCAACAGAAGCCAGGACTAGGGCAGATGAAGTTACAAGCCAAGATAAATAAATAAATAAGTTAATGATTTTATGGTACAGTTTCACAGCCTCTAGGATTTCCCTCACCTTTTCCTGCACCTCCCCTCTCTGATTTTCCCTGTATTGTAACAAGAGTAGCATTCTTAAAAAACAGTCCTAAGTCCATCATTCTGCTATTGAAGTGAATCCCGATGTTGTAGTCCAACATCCTGTGTAAAATTCATTTTACATTTTCATCTACTCTATGGACTTTACTACTCAGCCATGAACAAGAATGAAATCCTACCATTTGCAACAAAGTTAGCCCAGCTAGAAACCATTATTCCAAGTGATATAAGCCAATCCCAAAAGGACAAGTGTCGTATGTTCTCTCTGATATAAAGGCTATCTTCATGCAAAATACAAGATTAATAGATATATAGATAAGCATGTATGTACATATAGTCAACTAGAGGAACAGTACAGTATAGACAGTCGTAACTTGACAATGACACACTGCAGTGTGAATCTCCACTTGCAAACCACAGATGGACCCCCAGAAGACCATCTCTGCTGCTTCCTCAGCTGCATTCGCAGGGGTTCAGGAAGGAATTAGAGCACCTGCGACTCAAGTCAGCACCGTAAGGGATGCCAGTATCGCGGGCAGTTGCTTTAATCATGATTTCACAACACTGACCCTGGTCCCTATTCTTAAATCCACATTAATTGAGGAGTAGGCTTCCGTCATTTTTACCCTTTCAGTTAGTCAGCAGTCACATTTGCAAAATTCTGCAAGGTCCCTTTAAATTGGATATTGGATGTTGCATGTAAATGAACAGGATTCTGTGAGCTACAATAAAGCCTATTTTCAGACTGGAACATAAATGTTAGTTCTTTATAGTTTTCCCAATAATAAGTTTTTTTTTGTCTGAGTAAGCAATTTAACTATTAAATTGTAAAAGCAGCTCGGTAAATTTATAACCTTTGCTTCTGTATTTTTTATTATGAGTATCGTCCTATGGAAGTCCATTACTCCTACATTGAGAGTAGCAGGATGTTTCAAAACGAAAGTATCTTCAAAATATAGTCATCTTAAACATCTCCCCTGTAACAGCGTGTGTGTAATATGTTTGGCTGATATATTTTCAAGTATATGACCTTCCCTTTGTGACACAAAAATATTCTCAACTGCAGCAGAATAGAACAAGCATTTAAGTAGACAAATATCACAGTAGAATGTAGGAATATTTACCCTTAGCACCGCTTAAAAGCCATCATACATTGAATTTTCTTGAGAAATAGTTCAGTATGAAACGGAATACGTGTATGTGTGTAAATGTCAGAACCAGAGGATAATTCATTGCCCAGAAGATAAAACACTGTTGGAAATGCTGTAGAAAGAGAATCACTAATGAGATGTAAAATTAATAATGCACAGGTTATAAATCATACATTCTTACAGTGACCTGATTTGGTACCCCTTGGCAAAATCACAAAGAAAAGAGAGAATTAAGAATCATGTTTAATGTTATCGGAGCCAACTGAATAATGCAGTTTTTCTTTAGACTTTGCTTTATCTGTGCCCAACAGGGACAACATCTGTCTGGAAGAAATTTTAGAAGATGTGTGCTTGAGTAGTTTCCCATGCACTGGCGTTTAGAGCTTTTCATAAGCGTATTGTTTGTACTATTCTCTTATTCATTCGGGACCTTAGTTGATATCATGACATTGTGAATCTAGAGGGAGATAGCCCAAGCCCACTAAAATCCTCTGTCAGGCCTAGGGGCCAACCATGTGAAGCCTTTCTCCTTGGGCTAGTATCTCAGTGTCCTGTGTTTGCACACACAGTGTTTGTGTTTGGAAATTTAGCATTTATCATCTCTGTGTTTGTGCCTCACCAGGTCAGGAAGAAAGTAACACTCTGAAGTACCCAACCATTCCCTAATCAATTAGAGGACACGAAAGAAGATCTGCGGCAGGCTCCCTCCCAGACAAGGATTCAGCAGCCCACAGAAACACTTCCTAAAACCCTGCATCCCTCAAGACACTCCCGAAAACCTCTGTCTCATTCTTTTCTCCCTCTCTTTCTCCCCTCTCCTATGACACATCCCGTCTCCCAGATCTCTCCCTGAAAGAAGCGCCCCCGCCCAACTTTACCAGGAACATTTAAGTGTTACGTACAAAATTACCCATTCCATTTTAAATTCAGATCTGCTAGTGAATATATGACCAAAAGTTTAGAAACAAACAATAAGAGGTAGAGAAAAAGAAAGTACAAGAACTCTTTCCACAAAGGTTGATGTTATTTCTTACATACTTCATAAATTGCCTCTGTAGAACAATCCAAAGATTTCCTGCAAGGGAAAAAAAATTCTGTTATGTATTTTATTTATTTAATTGATATGGGCCTATTTCAGTTACTTATTTCTTCTGCAATGATCTTTCGAATTTGACACTCAATCTTTCTGCTTTATTTGCAGCTTATTGACATGAAGTTATCAGCAACATTCATTTGCTAGCCCATTAATCTCTGTATAACCTGTCTCTCTTGTGTTTCGTCAGTAAGCTCTTTTTAAGCTTCTTTTCTGTCATCTTTCAGTTTTACTTATTCCATTTTTTGTTACAGGAAAATAGATGTGGTTCCATGTACTTGTCCTTCTTGCATTTTCCACTCCTTCTGCTTTCTCTTTCTTTGCACTCTAAACTACAATGTCTTTTTCTTACGCATAATTGTTGTCTGTGTTCCAAATGTGTATGCTGATCTGTTACTGATTTTCCTTTCCTGTCAGATATTCAAAACTGCAAACATGCACTGTTTTCAGGACAACCCCCACATTTTAATTTCTTTTGTTTGTTTTCGCCTTTGCACTGTTCAAACACTTTAACAATTTCCTTTTGTTGTTTTATTTTATACTTGAGGTGTTTAGAAATGCGTTAGTCAGAGAACAGATATTGGTAGAGTTTCCAGATATATTTTTATAATGGATCATATAGAAGTGTGGATTTTTGCTTTTAAGAATGTCTGGATTCTATTGTCTGTCTATATGTTGTATTAGTGACAATATATAAATTGTGAAAAAGCTAGAAATAAGGCATTTGCCACAGCTTCTGCATTTTATAGATGCCCAACATAAACATCTATGCTAATTTTTTTATGTTTTTCACTTCGAAAAAAAAGCTGACTTTCTAGGAAATACAAGCACAGAAAAGTGAGTCATTTTGCTAAGCTTTTGAGGTCATTTCAGAAACCTCAGATATCTAGAGATTAATAAACACTTTGGTTCTTTGCGTAAGAGTGGGACAGACTCAGAGAGGATATATTCCTACGGTGACAGAATTAAGCCACGGCCACCCAGAGTTAGACCACAACAATCATCTCATTATTCTGGCAAATAAACTGCAGCTGAGCAATACCAAACTCTAGTAACATGTGCCTCGCAGACTAATCATTGAATTAACCCAAATGCGTCTAAAGAGTACTTTCCAAATATCTATAACTGTGGTTTGCAAGGAAATCCATCAGGAATTTAGAGCTAGAGTTACAATGAAATCAAATTTCCACGCACAGAATTAGCATTGTCATGCTCATTTCACTAGCTTTATTTTCATTCTCTTGTTTTTCTGAGGTAAGGAAAGGATCGAATAATTAAGTTATGAGGATAAAAATATGCAGTTGTTCTTGTGAACATTTTAAATGGTATTATTTTACAGGAAAATTTAAAAATCGAAGTAATCTTTCAATAGTGATTTTTGAGGTGTGTTGAGTGGTGTCGCCAAAATTCATCACACTTTATATCCCATGTGCTTTAATAGCGCAACCTTATCCCTGCTGTTTAATTAGAAGCATCATAATTCCTTATGGACGTATCATTTCACACACATCACCGAAAGATTTAGTTAGCATATTTTAAACACATATAGTTGGTTAAAGAATGCGATCTGTGTTTTGAGGGAAGAAATATAACCTAAAATTTAATATAACCTAAAATTTTCATGTTTTATGTTCTATATATTTAATACTTTATATACTCCGAAACACTTTTCAGAGATAGTTATAAAATAGTCATTGAAAACTTAAATTTCATTTAGTATTCCTTTTTATTTCACACTCTAGACATTAATTTGTAAAGATTAATTTACTTATTTGACAGGCAGTGTTTCCAGAGAGGTAGAGAGAGGGGAGGCGGGGAGAATCCTCTGTCTGCTGGTTCACTCTCAAGTGGCCACAGCCACCAGAGCAGAGGCAGCCTGAGCCCAGGGGCTTGAAACTCCTTACAGGTCACTCACATGGACGACAGGAACATCATCTATTGCCCTGTGAGGAACATTAGCGGGTAACTGGATGGGAAGTGGAGCAGTGGGAACTTGAACTGGTACCCATATGGGATGCTAGCATTGCAGGAAGCAATCTTACTTGATATATCATAACACCAACTCTTTTCTCAAACTACTAGTAAATATGTTTTAAAAGTACAGCCATTGATTTGAAAATAAGGTAAAGGAAAATGTCTCCTCATTAAGATTGAAAGATAAGGACAACATTTTATGTAATCATAGATGAGCCAAGAGAATTGTAGGAAAGCTTACTATGAGGTAAATAATATACCCTTAGAAGGAAAACAAAGGAATGCTGTGGGTTAAGGATGTATGGATTTCCTTTGTTTCCTCCACTCAGATGCACAATTGCCATGAAACAGATCTCATCAAAGTAGTATGGTAAGAATTAAGATGCTCAGATTTATTACTGAAGGAAAAACTTGCACAGAGATTCCTGTCTAACAGTAAAAGAACCAAATACTCAAATAAAATATAACAAAGTACTGGTTTTAATGTTTCAAATGTCAGGCAGCACAGGCCTGGTGTTTTAAAGAAGAAAAAAAAAATGAGGTGAATTCTACAATCTCCATTTATGCTTCTCGGAGTGCAATTTGAAGTGGTGGTTCAAGACAAGAAATGGCAGTGCAGCTTAGCACTTAAAAAGACAAACACAGAAACACATGGTTTTCTCTCCACTTTATCCCTCTAGAATTCAACCTGCTCAAAAGCATTACTGTTTCCATGATAGCATAGTTACTTGTGTAAGTTGATTCACATGCACTTCTTGTCACAGGAAAATGCCGCCAACTTACATTTTGTTATCAACATTTAGACTGAAATGCCCCATTTTCTAACAGGGACAGTTTCAAAAACTAAGATTCAGCACAGGAATCCAATAGAATTCCTTTGTAAAAAGTGTGTGCTGATATCGGAATACACAGTTTCCAGGAAAAAGACCCACTGTTGCCCGGCTTCATGGAGAGTGAAGAATGCCTCTTCCAGGCAGGCTCAGGAGCCTCAGAAACTTTGGGGCCCTGCGAGAAGAAAGCAATTCATCTGAGGTCGGTGGTTCTGTGCAGAAGGTTACGCTGCTCCTGGCTGAGACAGCATTCCATACCAGAATGTTGCAGTTAGTTTCCAGGGTTCCACTTCTACTGCAGGTCCTTGACAACATACCCGAGATATTCACAGAATAGGGTTCTAGAATGTTGGCCACCCCTGTGCAAGACTTGGATAATGATTCAGACCACTGATTTGTCTTGGCTGGACGCGGCTCTTGTGCCTACTTGCAGAGCAAATCAACAAATGAAAGATGCTCTCTATTAGATAAATCTGTACATGTAAAAAGCATTATCTGAATCTAGAGGTATTTCTGGAAAAATCGTAGGATAAGTTCCTGACTTAAACTTCATAGTCTAATGAGACTATTCAAAGATCACTCTAAGATACCTTACTCAAATTTTGAACAAAACTGAAATAAAAGGATTGTACAAGGACTCATTTTTTTTTCTTGATATATTTATGTAAACAATCAGGTTACACTTGATTTTCAAATAGATTAGCCTTATTTTTTTATAGAAATGGCAGTGGCCGAAGAAACAAAAAAAAAAATTTTCCAAGAGAAAATTTTTGAGATTTTGTTAAATACCCTCAATCTGAACTAACCTTGAATCCTTTAGTTTTTTTCCCCCTCTAATATATCCTATAACTCTATAAACTAATATTCCCTATATTTCCTATTTTCTGGTGTGTAGTCATCACAAATAATACTGCTTCTGTTTTTGTCCAAATCTCTGGAAAATGAGACTGAATGACCTAACAAAGACCTCACAGGAATCATGATAAATCTTTCTGTGGGAACAAACATGGAACCTTTTACTGTATGTGCCACTCATGAAGTATGCTTGAATATCTGATAAAAACTACCAACCAGGAAACTCTTTCAGAACACCACCTGCTACCCTCCTGCCAGCTGCAGGTGACTGACGCCCAACATCTAAAAGTCTTCCACATGATTGTCCCCTGGGTTCAGAAATCAGTCTATAATTTGTCGTAACCATTCATCTTTGCTCTCAATATGTGCACCCTCTGTCAGGACATCAAGCCGTCTCCTTTGAGAAATTTCAGATATCGATATGGAAGGTTCAGAAACATTGTCTTGAAATATGGCATTCCGAATTGTAGCAAAGAGCAGACACTGAAGACCGTAGACCGTTTTCATTTTCCCAACCCTTCTCTCCCGAAGGACATCCTGAAAATCCAGGAAGACCACACGTTCCTCTTTCTATCTTCTTCCCTGGGGATCTTTTTTTTTTTGACTTTTTTTTTATTGTTATTAACATTGCATTATGTGCTACAGTTTTATAGGCACTGGGGATTCCTCCCCCACCCCTCCCATATTCCTCCCCCCATAGTGGATTCCTCCACCTTGCTGCATAACCACAGTTCAAGTTCAGTTGAGATTCCTTCATTGCAAGCATATACCTAGCATAAAGTCCAGCATCTTATTGTCCAGATAAGTTCAGTGGCCTCTTGGGGAGACCTTCTCTGGTCTGAAGGTAGAGCTAAGAGAGTAAAGTTCCGGTCAGTTAAAAGCCCCAACAAAACCTCAGCATCAATATACAACGTTATGGAATTAATTGACATAGTATTGAGTAAACAATATGTTAAAAATAATGCAAGTTCAATTCTTCAAAACATCTGGGTTGAGACAGTATGACAATTGTGCTGTCCTATATCCAGAGGCGTGGACTCTCCCTCAGGATCGCATGGAGAATCTGAACAAGTAGGATCTGTTACATTTCCCATCCAGCTCTCTGCTTGTGGCCTGGGAAAGCAGTCGAGGACAGCCCAAAGCCTTGGGACCCTGCATCTGTGTGGAAGACCCAGAAGAGCTCCTGGCTCCCAGCTTTGAATCCACGCAGCACTGGTCACTGCAGTCACTTGGGGAATGAAGCATCGGATGGAAGATCTTCCTCTCTGTTTCTCCTCCTCTATGTATATCTGACTTTGCAACAAAAATAAAATAAATCTATTAAAAAAATAATAATTGGTGAGCGCTACCCATGCTAGGCCATAGTAACAGGTGCCAAGTCACGGGACTGGGTACAAGAGTCTTGAGGGGCTAGAGTGAAGTACCCCCGACAAGTGAATATCCAGGACTGGGAGCTGGCATGGTGAGGAGACTACGGGCACTTCTCCGCTGGCTGCAGCTCCAGTGGTGAGCCCAAGAGCAGGGCCTGGGGGCAGACTTGGAAGGCAAGGTGGCAGCACCCTCAGCTTCCAAGTGGGGTAGTCTCGAGAAGGATGGGGCTAGGCTGAGCTGCAACACACATAGGTGTGCGCCAACCAGCATGGATGTCAGGTGGACTGGGCTAAGCTACAGCACATGCTAGCACACACACACACAATGGGGATGGAGCTGGCCTCGTGGGGCTGTGTTAGGAGTATTCTGGACTAGTCTGAAGTACCCATTGGTGTACACAAAGAATGGGCATGTGGTGGGCTGAGCTGGGAAACAGAGAAATTGGGTTCATATGAGAGATGGGGCTGGAAGCTGAACTAACCAGGCAGTTACACATCCCAGCTTGTGTGTTAGCTGGTGCAGGTGACTGACCAAACCTGTCCCTGAACTGACTGGCATACACAAGAGTCAAGTCTGAGGTTACCCCAGGCAAGATTTCTTGGGGGACTCTCCGACTAGAAGGCTGGACTCAAATCCTGGCCACAAAACAAACCAGAGGATGTGTGGTCTGATCCTGGCGTGCTTCTGTCAGGGCGTGTGTACAATGTTAAAGATACAATGAAAAAGCACTTTAAAAATAACAAATGAGCAAAGTCTCACAAGACATTTGTTATAATAAAAGCACATTGAACTTCATTAAAAAATTTTAATTGTGTATACATTTATATTGTTGGTCCTAGGCATTATTGAAAATATTTGGCTACCAAGAACAAAAGTACCATGAACATTCTTGTGCCCTTCTTTTGCCTGTTAAAGTGGTGCCTGCTGATTTTCTATACTGAAATTAAACTGTTTCTCCTTTTATAACTGATTAATATTAAATGCATACTTTTGAGTGGAGGAAGCCAGACAGAAATGGTTTAAACTATGTGGTTCTGTTTTTTCCGATCCCCAAAAGGGCAAAATGTTGGTGCCATGCTATGGTTTGTGGTTACAGTGTTTGGGAAGAGTGGCAGAGAAGAGACTGACTACAATTCGCCATGTAAATTAGGAGGTGACACAGATGTTTTATATCTTGGTTATAGCAGTAGTAACAAAACTCTGGGCTTCGGGAGATTTGGTGGATTATACTCTTAAATGCACAATTTCATGATAAATTAGTTTTATCTATACAAATCAGAATCTCTAAACAACTATATATTCATTACCACTACAACGTCAGATGATGTCAAAGGGAAGAATTGTGTGGAAGAAACTGGCAGGAAGTCCATTGAAATGGATTTTTGTGTGTCTGGAGGGTTCCTGGGATTTCAATCATTTGCTTCAGACAAATGAGATCTTAATGTTTCAGGAAGGATGATCCCTGTGAACTTGGAAATTTACACTGCAGTTTGGAATTTCTAGAGATTATTTGGTGAGTTTGCTTTGAATGGAATGGAAGAACGTAAGCAGTAAGAGAGGCAATTAGGTCACCACTGTATACTCCAGACAGTGGTGATAAGAATTTTGTATTATTTTTCAAACATTTGTGACTTGGAATATTTGTTCTCTGAAGTTTCTTTTCTGTTATAGAATACATGTTGTACGACTTGGAAATGAGTGAGAATTATGAAATGATGTGAATAACAGAGGAAAAATCAATGTAAATACAAAACATTTCTCACAGGTAACATACAACAATGTAACAGTACAGGGCTTGTGCTAGGGGGTGGCAAAACATTCAGGATTCGATCGAGGTGAGACCTCAGTAGCTAAATCCAGAAGGAAATTAGGAATGGGAGACTTGAACTCCGGGGAGATGCTAAAGTTAAAGATGTATTGACAAGCTTTGTGATAACTCATAGACAAAATAATGAAAACTCTCAACAAAATTCAGAGAAGATGTGAGAGAATGTTACAAAAACCACTCGAGGAAGCACAGAAGATGTTGGAAAGCCAGCAGGAGGAGGAGAAGGAGGCAGCAGCGTGCCAAATGCTCAGCCCATCAGTCCAGCACTGAGTGTTGCCCACCTGTAGCCTTCATCTTTACTCTCTGTCTTCATTCATCTTTCTGTGCATATATTCTTACACCCCATCTCTAGTCAATTAGACTCATCTCCATTACCTCGGAGAAACTTAGAATCGACACATTATCTATGCAATGCAGTTGTAATGGCACACCAAAATGTTAGACTTTTTACACCTTAGAAATAGATCTTAAAAATGATTATGCATATGTGACAGCTAGTGATTACATAATGATAAAATTACAGGGCAATAATCCAAAAACTCCGAGAGTTAGCTGATCATTATGTGCATATGCAAGAGTTGCTGTGTGATTTATTAGTGAGAAATGAGTATTAGTCATTCCTAGTGAATTATGTCATTAAAAAATTGTAACTTCAAAAGTTTTATTTTTATTGCTATTAAATGCCATGAAATGTGAATAACAAGTCTATTAATGTTAGAGACTCTTTTTTGTTTAAAAATAATCAATAGACCATCAGTCAAAAAGGTAAAAAAAAGACTAATAGACTGCATGAGGTAGTTCTCAGCATTTAAGTTTTTTAAATACAGTGTCTGTCATAATTATTAAACTTCTAACTATGGGGAAAGCATTGGACTTGGGTTTGACACAGTGATAGATTTTAGTGGTGGCTATGATGATGGCTACATCAGGTAAATGAAAAAATCTTTCCATATTGTAAAAACACACACACATTTTTTCTTCTAAAAACTATAGTGTGCCTACTTTCTCATTCATAGATTCTTCAGTTGAATAAATATGGAAATGCAATGTGTATTTACTAACTGAGAATACACTAAAATGTAACCAGCATTCACCAGGGTAAATGATCTAATAGAAGTTTATATAAAAGAGACTTAGAATGAATATTTTTTTTCTTTTGAAAAAGTTACTTATTTGCAAGGCAGAGTGATAGAGCAAAAGAAAAACAGATGAGTAAGAGGCAGGGGGAGAGAGAGAGAGAGAGACACCATTGGCCCGATCACACCTCTAGTGCCCTCCATAACTGGCCAGGGGGCAGCCACGGGGCCAGGACTCCATTTGGATCTCACACAAGGGAGACAGGAACCCAAATTCTGGATCATTCTCTACTAACTTCAGATGCACTGGCAGCAAGTTAGATAAACAGCAGAAGAGCAACTACAAGAAGGCTAACCCACCTGCCACATCACGACACAGAACCTGCGGTTTCGTAAGCGACATTACTCCACAGACCCTTCACTGGTGTGTTCCAGCAGTGCCCCGCTGTTAGTGCCATTTCTGGCTGTAAAGAAACAATTGTTTTGAGAAAATTTCTAATAAGTCACTGAGGTACTTACAGTCCTGAAGGAAAGCCATTTTAGGGAAAAAATGAACCTCCATATTGAATTTTTTCCTTAGAAAATTATTCCATCTCTGGTTTGAATTATTTGAATCTTTGATCGCTCTTTCTTTCTCTTTTCTTCCTTTCTTCCCTTTTTATTTTTCTTTGATTAGATGAGGGAATACAGCAATTTTGCTTATTATTTTTTTAATCAGCTCTTGAATTCACTAATTTTATGTATTTTTGTTTCATTTTATTTAATGTCTAATTTAAATTCTGTCTTTCTATTAAATTTGGATTTGATTTGTTGTTTTTCTAGGTTCTGGAGATGCATTTCCAGATATTTCATTTGATGTCTTTCTGTTTTCTTGTTATAGGCACTAATTGATATGAGCCTCCACTGCTTTTGTGCATTTTCAAGTTTTCATATGTTTTCCTTTCACTTTCCTTTCACTTGTATTCATTTTCAAGAATTTTCATATCCTTTTTGATTTCTTCTATGCCCAGTATTCATTCAGTAGTATGGTGTTCAGTCTCCATGCATTTGCATATTTTCTCTTCGTGTGTTCTGCCTAGATTTTCTTGAGTTACCAATTTCCAGCATCATTTCCTGATGGTCAGAAAAGATACATGACATAGTGTAAATTTTTTAAAATGTGCTGAGTCCTACTTAATAGCCTAGCATATGGACTGTTCTTTTTTTTTAAGGTTTATTTATCTCTTTTTTTAAGATTTATTATTATTATTATTATTATTATTATTATTATTTATTGGAAAGGCGGCTCTACAGAGAGGAGAGACAAAGAGGAATATCTTCCGTCTGATGATTCACTCCTCACGTGAGCACAACCGCCGATGCTATGCCAATCTGAAGCCGGGAGCCAGGAACGTCTTCCGGGTCTCCCACACAGGTGCAGGATCCCAAGGCTTTGGGCCGTCCTCGACTGCTTTCCCAGGCCACAAGCAGGGAGCTGGATGGGAAGTGGAGCTGCCAGGATTAGAACCGGTGCCCGTATTGGATCCTGGGAGCGCGTTCAAGGTGAGGACTTTAGCCGCTAGGCCACACCGCCGGGCCCTGGACTATGATTAAAATGGAAAATGGACTATAAGTGCTCCTAGTTTCATTTGTTGATGTGAGCTGAACTTAAGTTATGCCTTCCAAATAAAACAGAAAAAGAACATAACCCCATCTCCATTTACTGATTTTACAGAATAATACTAGTATAATGTACACATACATACCATCCATACTTGAAGCTCTTCTCAGTATCCCAAGGAACATATGCAGAAACTATTATACCTGGAGCCTATCGTTGTGATAACAGGACGTGGGTTACTACTTTTTGGCTCTGTTGTATACGATATTGCCTCTGAGGAAAGTGACCACACAGAAGTAAATGGCGTGCCTCGTTCAAATCCAGGACTCCTCGGAGTGTCCTCTGGAGCAGGATCCCCAGCATCAGCTGAGCGTATCATACAAGTATCGTACAAGGAGATTCTTATGGGTCTTCGACATGGGCACAGGGTCTCACGGACTTGGGCCATCTTCCAGTGGTTTATGGGGAAATAAACAGAGAGTGGGATCAAAGTGGAGCAGCTGGGACGTGAAATGGCACACAAATGGAATGCTGACACTTGCAAGTGAAGGATTATCCAACTGAGCGATTATGCCAGCCCAAAATAAAACATTTAATTGCTACTTTAGAAAAAAAATTGAATAGCCTTGCTACAGTAGTAGTTTACCCTAGGAAACACCTATGAAAAATAAAATAGTACAATAATCATCAGGTGCCCAGAAAGAAAATTAGAAAAAATGCAAATGAGCCTACGTCAAACCCTCATGATACATCTACTGAACCTGCCTTGCTTTGTAGAATGCCTCAGGGGCAAACAGATTGTGGCAGCTGTGAAACTAGGAACTACTCTAACATTTTGGCCTTGGATGCACTAGATTTGCTGAGAATTGAAATCACCACCACATTCATGTAAAGGAAATTTCTACTATTTTTCATGATGTATATATTCCAAATTTACCCGTTCAGTTTTTCACAATGTCAGGAGAAAGGTCTAAAGCTGTTCGGGGCAGCTTTGAAGTTTCAAATTAAGGTTAAACAATCCCTCTGTAAAAATGTCATAAGGATGAACTGTAAACGTTAAATCCAAAGTAATGCTTACAAAACAATAAGGCTATTGGAATAAAGCCTGGGGCGGGGAGCTTAGAAGACATAGAAGCAAAAAGCCTTCCGTTAAACCACATCCTTTTAGCTCTAGGTAGACTGAGGCCTACATATTTTAGAGCAATACTTTATAAGAAATAAGAATACACTGTTCTAAATATTTGACATGTTTATCAAAAAACACATCATAAAATTATTCTTAAGCAATTTCGAAAGATCAATAGAATATAGGCAATATTTGTTGAACAAGAAACATGGGTGTGGATAAATCCCGACATAAACCTAAAGATCAAAATGTATTCCTTCTTTTTAAACTTGATTTGTTCATTTGAAAATCAGAATTACAGAGACAGGCAGACTACACACTGAGTGGGAGGGGGTCATGGAAAGAGAAAAAGTTCTTCTATTCTGCATGCTATGCATCTAGAAATACAATCAGTGATCCAAATCTGGGGAATATTTTTAAAAAATCATACAGATTTGTTAGAAACAATGAAATAGAAGAACAGATTCAATCTTTTCATTAGATCAAACCCATTTAGTGAGCCAAAAGGGATACATTGTGATGCTAAAAATTCATTCTAATTGACACAAATGTGTAATATTATCTATTTACCAAATATATAGAAATATCTAAGCAAATAAAATGCTAAATAATAGACACAAGACAGCTGAATAGTAATCTATAGCTATTTTAAGGTGTATAGAACCTGTTTGTATATAAACTAAAATTGAAATGTCAATGAAGAAGTCACAGGATGTGGTTAAGAACTTGTATTTTTTTTTTGGACATATTGGTTACTCAATACCATGTCATTTAATTCCACAACATTATAAATTGTTGCTGATGTTATGCTGGGACCTTTAATGGACAGAGATGATACTCTGCCGGCTCTACCTTTAGACCAGAGATGGTCTCCCCAACAAGCCGTTGAACTTATCTGGACAAAAAGATGCTGGACTCTATGCTTGGTATATGCTTGCAATGAAAGAACCTCATCTGAACTTGAACCATGGTAATGCAACAAGGTGGAGGAATCCACCATGTGGGGAGGGTTTGGTGAGGGGTGGGGGAAATCTCAGTACCTATAAAATTGTGTCACATAATGCAATGTAATTAATAAAAAAAAGAAAGTAAATACAAATAAAATAAATTTTAAATTAAAAAAGGAAATATCTAACCAAAATTATAGAAAATGCAGATAATAGACAACATAACAGACAACAGTAACAGAAAACATATCACACATGAGACATCAGGTACACAAATTTCATTTAGAATATAAACAACAAAAAAGGCAAAATCAGTAACATATATCTTTATAAAATATATGTGCTAATAATATAGAATTATCTTTTTCCCAGTACTCATGGAATGCTCAAAAAAAGATATGATATACTAAAACACCAAGTAAGTTTAAGAGTAGATGTATTATAGATATTATTCATGTAACATAAAATAATCTAGTATTAAACTACCGCTATTTCATTTATTAATATAGTATATTTTAATAGGTAATAATTAATACCTAACATGTTGAGTGATCAATACACACATCATTTTCTCAGTCAGTTTTTGAATGCTGAGTCTTGTCTAGTCAATTCTTTGGAAACAAATTACTTCAAAGATCTTTCAGTTAAGAATAATCTTATCGTTTATTAAAATGTTCTCTATTAGCACTTAAAAATACTCCCACTTATTTCTATGTACTCAAATATAAGGCCCCTTAATTTAATAATCAAATAATCAAAAACAGAGCAGAAGCAGTGTAATAGATTTCAAGGAATCAATTGGTTTATCAGCTCGAACTTTCTAATCTACATTTTATGAAGATAATATAGAATTTGAAATATGTGCATGAATCAGTCAATGCAACTTAGCACAGTTAAGAATTGTGGTAAGATAAATATAACCCAAGCTTATATCTCAGATATCTTATTTTTGTAATTTTAAAAGAGGAGGCTCACGGTATAATTTTAAGTAAAAATCTCATCATGACTCCTTAAATAGTGTACATTGTATTAAATACTGCTGAAACAGTTTTCTAAACATAAAGGACCAAAACATCCAAAATAAAAAATGCCATACTACCGAAAGACATACAGTGAAGAGAGAAGTACTTCGTGAAATGTTAGACCTTTGACGAAATAATTCTTACATGCAGAGTACATAACCTGTTGACCTAAATCAAGCAAAATAAATGTTTGCAGGTATTACTAACACACATATTATTTTAAACTTTAAAAAAAAATGTAAAGTTTATTTGACAGGCAGAGAAAGAGAGATTACATTAGTTGGCTTACTCTGACAGAGAGCTGGGAGCATAAACCAGGCTCCCAAGTGATGGCAGAAGTTCAAATACTTGAGCTGCCACTGTTGCTTCGGATAGGGACTGACAGGTAACACAGGTCACCACCAGGACTCTCTGTCCCCTGTGTCCGTCTGCTGCAGCCTATAGTTATCCTAACCACCAGGCATTTTACCCCAGTCTATAACATCATAGATATATATATATAATTTTTAAAATTTAGGGTACAATTCCATAGGGTCTGGGATTTCCCTAGCACTTCCACATCTGCCCTCCCCTCAACTGATTTTCCCCATATTACAATAGTATAGTCCTTCATAAGCAGTCATAAGTCCATCATTCTGTTTCTGTATTTCTAAAGAGGAAAGTAATACATCATTAACCAGAACATTGTAGAGATACTCTCAGAATCATGTTACAGCATTTAACTTGAAAAGTTGCAATTTTCGCTGTTGGCACTTAGCCACCCTACATCTATCCCTCTTTCTTGCAAATTTGGATCACCCTGCACTTTTTTCTTGACAAAACCTGTACCTTAATGACAAAAAAAGTCTGACCAGTATGAATTGGGGGATTTATACATTGAAGAGATGGCAAGTCCACACTGAGAAAGTGATGAAAATATGAGAAAGAAAGATACATTTTCCGTACAGTTCCAAATGACAGTATAGTCAACTGTAAAGGCAGTATTATTCCTGCTGCTTTAAATTCTGCGCTGGGAATATGATGCTTCATATCACAAGGGGAAGGTCTTATCTGTTTGAAATGTAAAAAAAAAAAATAAATCAGAGTATACAGACAGTGCAGTGTCATGTCATAACAGTTTTGAATTATATGATCGGTTGTTCTGCATTGCTGCATGCCAGGCAGTCATATCCCAGTTTCCCTTCCAAATGCTTCTCAAAGAATGAAATAGTTTCATGTTGATTTAAAACCGTGGTGTTATGTAGATCATTAATATAAATCAATAGCTTGTTGTTTTGGCTCGTGCCTTTCAGTCTTTCAGGTTTTAAGTAAATTCAGATAGCGTTATTAGTCTCATCAATCCTGTGGGCCCGACAAAGTGTCTGGAATAGTAAGTTGTTGGGGAATTCCTCCCTCGGGGTGCACTCGTTACATACCTATTGATCTTGGTCATGAGGAATATCAATGTGGTTTGTTTTTCAAATTTGGAAGAATCCTGGCATTTCAATAAATCAGATTTTTCTTTGCCAAATTTTTATAATGATACGATCATTTCACATTCATATATCGTTTGCATAATGCCAACTCTATGAAATGGTCATTTTGAGAAAATATCTTTGTGTTGTGCCCTGTGTCCATTATTTGTCAGTGAATATGGGTGGATTAAATAGTAGCAGAGTGACGTTTGCCTCTCTGTGCCATTATTCATTTATCGCCCTGATTATGGAAATCACACTCTGAGTCAACAAATTTTCTAGAAAACATACTAAGTGGATGTTGAATTAAAAGAGACACATGATGCAAATGCAAAATATGCTGTTAGGGGAATGAAAGTTTCTTCACTTATTCTAACAACAAAAAAGTTTCCTACTGTATCAACCATCACGCTGGTTTTCATCTGTTGAGTCCACTCCTGTTGGTAGTGTTAAGCAACCCTCATTGCTGACCTACTATCATGCTCTTATGCCCAGCTTTCCTAGCCCAAGAGTGGTAGCAATGCATCTTTTCTTGCTTTTGAAATTTCTAGACTGGAACAAAATATGACATAAACAAATTACAATGAGAAAAAAATGGATACAATTGACTCAGAATATTAGGAAACTTCAAGAGCGACTATACAGTTGTGCACAGTCACACATCATCACATTCATGCACGGAGCAATGACAGTTGAACTAAAAGCCGTTTATTTTGAGATAATTCTTTTTTTCACAGATGATATGCTAATGAACCTAGTGAGCAGTTCTCGGTCGAGGATACCCCATTATTCAGCACCGATTTCCCAAAACAAGTTAATGAACCAGTTTTTGCAAATCACTTAGAAGGACGTTTTGACACATACTAATGAAGCTAGTTCATCTGCTTGCTGAAATGTGCTTTATCTTGGGTCTTTTTGAAATCAAAGCGAGTTTGGCTTTAATTTCATCAAAGAATAACACAAAAGTAGAAATGAGTACAGTACACCCCTAGATTGCTGGGGGAAAATCACCTATCATTGTGGCAAAACATAATCAAATGATCACTTAAAATATTATATTCCTCATTTCTGTAAGTTTACACAAAGTAATCATTTTAAGATACTTCGTGAGGACAAAATAGACTTTGTCATCCTGTAGTGTTTGTGTGTTGCTTGGTTCTGTATTCTTGTCCCTGTCTATGCTGGTTTCTTTCATTTCCTGGAGACCAAAAAAACAAACAAAAAAATGCAATGTTTAGTCTATTGTTTCATTTACACTTAATACAAATATTCATATAAATGTTACTGCTCTTATAGGTGTTTCAACTCAGAGCCTCTCTCTGTAATATCTCTGAAATAAAGATAGCAAGAAATATTTCCTGGAGTCCTGAGATCTTTTTAACACTTTTGGACCACTGAGCTTGTAGCACCTCTCCACAGCTGTGTGTTTTATCAGTATCCAGGTACATTTTTACCCACCCAGGAATTTACAAAAAAAAAAAGTATTCCATCTCCGAAATGACAAAGACAGCTGTGAATATAATCTCCTTCATCTTGCCCTTTTCTCTGAATCTACTTAACATTGCCTTCATTTCTATTTTTTAGATAGACTATCCCATTGACACATATCTGTTATTATCATGTGTCCTTCAATTAATCTAGTGAGAGACAAAGAAGAATAATTTATCTTTCAAATACAATCTTTGATTTATTTGTTTGCCTGCTACTTGCACAAAGGGATGAAGATAAGAAAGACAGGTCCCATCCTCCTGTTCACTTCCCAAATGCACGAAAGGTGTTGAGTTGATCCGAACCAAAACCAGGAATTCAGTTCAGTTCTCCCACATGCACAAGAACCACCCAACTATTTGGACTATCATTATTGCCTCTGAGGGTTTGCATTGGTTGGGATGAAGTGCCAGCACCAGGAGTTGAGCCATACCACTGCAAAATGGAATCTGGGTGTTTTAACTAAATTCTCCAAGAGCTGTGACAAACCAGCATACTAAACATCCTATGAATTCTACTTAATTAATATTTCCTACATCTATTCTATTCTCCACTTTCACTGTATTTTTTTTTAAATATCAATCATTTGTTTCTGGAAGATTCTGAGTTCCTTAGTGAATCTCCCTGCCTTGTGGATTATGTTTTCAATCCATTTTTCATAGTGATGTTCAAGTGATCCTTCTGACATGAGTCTCTTACATATTTTACCTAAAATGTTTGCCCCAAGCCATTTTATTGATATTGTAAGGAAGAACAAATCCTTTAACATAATTTGCAAGACGCACAGGACATGCTCTTTGCTCTTCCTTTCTTTATTCCTGTACCACAGTCTTTACACATAGTCTAAAATCTAATCATGCTGCATTGTTTTGAATGAATTATACTCCTTCATACTCAGCAACAGAATATGTATTGCTTCTCTGATAGAAACACAATTCCATGCTCAGTTTCTCCAACTTCTGGTTAATTTTTCATCTCTCTGGCCTCAAGACAATGTCAGCATTGTTAAGAAGAGTGATTTGTCATCGATTTTACTGTATTTTCAACAAGGTTGGAAGGCAGGACTATGCAGTGATGAGACTGTGTTTAAATAAAATGTGCTGTGAATTAATCGCGTGCATGACTTTCACTAGGATACTTTGGATTCACTGTTTAATATAGACTTTTCTTTTTTATTTTTGTCACTTTATTCATGATCAGACAAAGCAGATCACTCATGGCTTCAACTGTGGGAATTAAACAGCTGTCCAGAGGCTAAACATTTACCATCTACAGCACTGCCTTAGTTGGCTTTGTCTGTGTTCATTATCTAAGCTCTCCCTTTAGCTTAGATCCCAAAGACCCAGGTTATGACGATCACGCACAGATGTATAATTTAATAAAAAATGAGAAGAGAATGGGAATTCTAATTACGAAAGAAAAATGTCTTCTGCTATTCAGTGAAATAGAATACCTAACTTATTTAAGTTATTGTAATTTAAGGACTGAAAAGAGAATATAGAACATATGTGGCTGGTAAACTGTATAAATAAGATTTTCTTATGAAATAAAAGGATAATTTAATTTACTTTCAAAGAATGATTTTTTTTTGTAGTTTTACTTTCAAAATAGCATTGTGAACTAGTATAAGCAGAAAATAATTTTAAAGAAAAGCAGGCTGGCTCAATCAGAAGAAAAAGGAAAAATCTTTGGGAGAATACATGAGATTTTCGAGAACAGAATTGAAAAACAAGAATGAGAAAAGAACTCAAGTCTTCTTGCTTTTCAGGAAAGTTCAAAATAAAGATGTCATATGCAGTTGAGGGCAATTATTATTACCCAAATAGAAACGAAGATTGGCTGGAATCATTCTTTCAGAGGAACGACCCTAACACCGTTGGTTGGTTGGTAATCATGTCAGCAATGGCAGTCTAAAATGAGGGTAGCACATGAACAAGTCCTCACTGATAGAACAGCTTTGCAAATAGTTCTATAAAAGAGAGACACCTTTAAGCAACAACAAAAGGGGATATAAAAATAGTATTAAAACACATCAGAGTTTTTCACATGGCCCATTGTTAAGTTAGATAGATATTTATTGCTCCCTATGAAAATACATGCTATACATTTGAAAACTGAACAGCAAGACAATTTATATGCGCTGAAAATCAATCATGTTGAAATGAATTGTGACAGAATGATGATACTTCTGATACCGACTTGGATCACTTGTTACCCAGAAGGAAAGTGCTTTCAATGTGTTGGTTGAGACATACTCGTTCTTTGAACAACTGAAATGCTTTATTCACATATAGTAACTGAATTAATTTTCTTAACCAGACACAACTCATTAGAAAATATCTATCAGTTACATCCCAAAATATGTTTCTGTGTCTGAAAGTAAAAATTAAAGTAAAGAAGCATTGGAACTACTTCTGCCCCTAAACTGCTTCTGCTGACATACACACAGGCGATTGGCCAAATTCAAAACACAAGCAATATATTATAAATGTAGGTGTGCATCTTCTCAAAAGGAATGAATAAGAACTTCAGTTCTCCCAAGAAAAAGGACCAGTCTGTATGAGTTACCAAAAAAAGAAAATATATATGAATATATATATACATATACACACGTTTATGCACATACATGTATAGATGTAAATATAACTCAAAATAGTATAAGCTTCTATTCATATTAATTTCCATTGCTGAAATAATTTGTGACAAACTTAATCACTTATAACAACACAAATTTATTATCATCATTTTTGCAGATTGAAAATACAATATAAATCTCACTAAACTAGGTATCAAGAAGTCAAGAATGCTATTCTCCACTGTGGATGCTCAAGGGGGCAATCGCCACCCATGCCTGTCACCATCATCAGATTCTATTTGCAATCTTCTAGCCCAACAATAATGGGTAGAGTTCTTCTAACACAGTAGAACTCTTCTTTCCTGTCCCATTTTCAAGGATTCTTGTAAATATATGGGAACCACTAAAAAAATTCAGACTAATTTCCGTTTTAAAGCCAGATTTTTCTATGCTATTAATTTCCTTTAGTTCATACCTCATTACATGCTAACAAATTTTGGAAAAGCTTATATGGTAATGTTTGAGGAGCTGTCATGCTGTCCACCCAGTATCCATCTCAACTGAATAACTGACCAATAATGAACAAGATTAAAATGAGCCTGATGATAGTAGCAGTTAGGGAGCTTGAATTTTAAGAACTATCTAGTACTAACATGTTCCACTAGCTACATTATAAAAAATGTTATTGAAGTTATAACACATGTGGCTAAGATGTGTAGATATTTATAAATAGAACAAGACAAATATAATAAAATATTTCACTATGTACCAGTGTAACTAAAATTTGTATGCAAACTATACATTTTATATTAGAGTGAAGCATTGATCAAGAGAAAGCTTTGTAACTGTGATTGAAATGCACTCATAGCAGGTGACTCCAACATGCGTGATGCCAGTATCCCATAGTAGTGCCAGTTCCTGTTCCAGGGACTTAACATCTGATTCAGCTGCCCATTACTGACCTTAGAAATGCTGAAAGAAAAGAAGTCCCAATGCTTGGGAGGCTCCCGTTCACATGGGAGACTCAGATGAAGCTCCTGTATCCAGATTTTGGCCTGACTTAGACCTGGCCATTCTACTAACTTGGAAAGTAAACCAGCAGATGAAAGATCTTTCTGTTTCTCTCTCCTGTCTCTCCTGTGTGTGTGTGTGTGTGTGTGTGTGTGTGTGTGATTATGACTTTCAAATAAATAAATATTCCAAACAAAGTAAGAAAGATAACAATTTTCACTGCCTGGTTTGATCACAGCCCTGACCCTCCTTGCTCATCCCCTTCTACCACCTTAAGAAATCAATGCCTCTGAAAAGCTTGACATCTTCAAAGTGAGTCAAATAGCTCACCAAACGTTGGAAGTAGAAATTTTTTATTCCACAAGTGGATTACATATAACTGTCCTTTTAAATTCAATTTTCCAAGTGTGTTTTTGATTTAAAAAAATTACTATTATGTTTTTATCTTCATAGTCAGTGCTTTGTACTTTATCCAACAAACCCTTCTAATGCTTAGGCCATAAGGATATTATTCTGAGCTTACTTTTAAATGATGTTGTTGCTCATGGTTAGCTTTCAACATAATTTTGAGTAAAAAGAAGGTAGCACCAAAAAAAAAAAATGCTCAAAAGTAAGTTATGAAATAGAATTATCAAAATATCCAACAGACATATGAAACAGTTTTCAGTTTCATTGTAATCACAGGAAGGAATAATAAAATGTCAGCAATCAGTCTCTAAAGACACACAGCAAAAAAGTTACAGTGTAAAACTTTCCAGTATTGGTGTTGACATAAAGCAAGAAAAAATTGGTTCTAAAAAGCCAGAATTATCTAAGTGTGTATTACTTACTTTGTTGTTCATTTAGGAAAGCAGGCATTATTTGTTAAGTCCCAGAAACACCAAATGCACTGCTGGAGATATGTTCCAGAGAAACCTTACAAATGTGTACCAGGATTTCACAATAGTTAATGGTATCACTTTTTGAAGCAGTATTAACTAGAAATACCACAAGTACAAATCAAAGGAAGCATAGGTACATATTTTATGCTTTGTTCATTCAATTGGATTTTATAAACCTCAGGCATTAGCTAAATTTTATGGAAGAACACATTAGTGATATACAATAAGTTGTAGGAAAAAATAAGCCAGTTGCCAAAGGATATACAAATTTCCAAAACTAGTCAAAGTAACAGTATACAGCAATTCATTCTTAGAAAGTGAAGTAGAAATTAATGACAAGAATTCTGACAAGGGAGTTTTGATGGACATGCTTCCAGGCTGTTGATAGTATCTTTTTTCTTCAAATAATTTAGAGTTACACAAAATTTTATTAATATCTCTGAATCACACATATGTATTTGCCCCAGTCTATTTTTGTAAGGTGGTTCACGATAAAAGTTCAAGGCAAGTGCTTGGAATTATCATGCAATAATTATTTATCTGCTGAACTGAACAGAGCAATTAGTGACAGTATCAGCACTTAGCTTTTGTTAATTATTATGTGAAAAGAGAAAGAATGCTGTGTTCATTTAAGTTATTTACCAGTTGGTTCTGAACTAAGAAGGGAAACAGAGGTTGGCTTTATTAGCTGAAATCCAATGTATTGATCAACACTAAGAAAACATTAGATGCACTACACTCCCTTTACTACCCAGGCCATTCATTCGTTATTCTTCCACATTCTTTCCTTGCAGATGTCCAGGCATAGAGATGAACTAAACTTCTCTGGATTAATCATTCTACTCTAGAATAAATTTCTTGGTGTTAATGATGATTCTTCATAAAGTATTTCCCCTTCTACAAAAACTTGTGAAAAATCCCAATAAGATTATAGATAATTCAGATTAAACCCTAACTCCTCTTCAAAATTTTTCTGTGAATTCTTTTTGTACCTAACATGATAGTTAAGTTTTCCCACTTTCCCTTCAGTGTCATTCAGTGACTATCAGGAAAATGAAACAATTCTGTTACATTTGGTTCATGTTCACACGAAAAACGCATATCTATATTTCATTCTGAACTTCTATGGGGTGAAGATAATGATGTCAGACTCCATGGATATTAGCGATTTTAGTGTACAAACCGAATAACTCACTCTATTTAGTGAAGATGGGGATACAGCAATATCATCTCATTCTTGTTAGGCATCCCAGCCAATGATAAAAGTGAGTTTTGTAGTAACAGCAAGAGTGTGACTAGCGCATCTGGTATCATACGTTTGGTGGATTAGTGGTTCTAGAGGAATCTCGCTGCTTGTGCCTAGGAAAGCAGCAAGGAGCAGCTGAAGTCCCTGGATTCTTACACCCACGTAACAGACCCAGAAGAAGCACCTAGCTCCTGGCTCTGGATCAGCTCATCCATGCTGCTTTTACCATTTAAAGAGTAAACCAGGAGTGGAAGGTCTCTCTTTTTGTTTCTCCTTCTCCATGCTTAACTCAGCCTTTCAAATAAAAAATAAAGCTTATTTAAAAATTCCCATGATGGCTCCGGATTATTCATAGTTACCAATGACTATTTATCTTGGTGACTTACATATTGGTTAAACTTACCTTTGTCTAGCTCACTCTTACTTCCTGCCAGTTTTGATAAATCTTTTGATTAGAATTACATAGTTATTGTTTCAAGAGTCCATGCCTTTCCCCATCTACCACAATGCTTCTTCTTCATTCAAGATACTTCCTAATCAGTCTTCATGTCTTGTCTAGGGTTCTACAGACTGAGGAGAATTCTCTGTCCAACCTATATAGAACAAATGCTATCTTAGCAGTCCCCATAGAAACTCGCAAACATCACAGCATTTAAAAGCTGTATTTTATCCATTTGTTTTCTTTGATATGCCTACTTTGTCTGCAATAAATTTATCTAAAACCTTAAAAAAAACATTGTGTTACTTTCCCACGCGTTTTTCAATGAAGTTTCAAATGCATATGACTTGAAACAGATGCATTGTCTCATATTTCTGGAGACTGCAGATCCATAACAAAAGGCATGAGTGGTAATTTGCTATGAAGTCCTTAGATGAGGAACTCTTTGTCTCTTCTAGTTTCTGGTGTTACTATGCTTCCAGGACATTCTCTGGCTTGTGAACCTGTTAGTTCGGTAGGAAGGCTATCATTTCTCAAGACATCTTCATCTTGTCTTCACTCTGGAGCTGTTTCTGCTTTCCATAAACATGGAAAGCAAGTAGAATTAGAACCTATTGCAACAACCTTGCTGTAAGTCAACTGTCTTTGTGAAGACTCTAAGTAATACGACATTCTGAGTTTCCCATCATACATTTTAGAGGCAGGAACAATCCAGTCTATCAGACTCACCAAACTCTGATCTTATTCTACCCCATCCTGACATGTGAAACATCAATCTCAGTGTTCAAGGTGAATGCCAAAAAGACAATGAGATCGATGTCAACATATTTGCTTTATCAGTTGTGTGAAATGAGAGCGGCTCTCTCAATGCACTTCACATTCATTTAGGTTGTTTGGTAATCTTATTTTTTAATTAAATTTTATTTAATTTTTATTAGTAAATAGCAAGTGTCTTCAATGTTTTTAAAACATAATTTATACTTGCTTGATAAACTAAAAAATGTTTTTTTCCAAGGGCATAGAGGGTGAAACCACTGCCTGTGGTATCAACATTCCACATGAGTACCAGTTCAAAGACTGGCTAATTTGCTTTCAACCCAGCTCCCTTCAACAGCCCAATGTCCAAGACGACACTGAGCCCGTTTACGTGGTCACCAAACACCCACCTACGACCCCCCCCTCATCCATCCCTTCCCTTCACCAACCAATTCATACCCTACCATCCCCCACTTCCATTCCCAATCCTCACTTATCCTCTCCATCCCCTTATCCATCAAAATACACCCAAACAAATCCTCCCCCCAACAAATCCCAATACAAAACCCCCACCAACCCACCACAAACCCCTACCAAAACCCATCCTACTATATAAAATAAACCTACATCATCCTAATCAAACCAACCAACACACAATCCAAAATCCCAACAACACAATCCCAAAAACACAAATAACACAACAAATCAACCCCCCACTCCCCCCCTAAAAAAAACCCTTAATCCCCCTACTAAATCCACCCTTACCCCTCTAAACATCATCACCAATACTCTAAATAAACCCCCCCCCCCTTATAATTTAATTTCCCCCTTCACCTCATCCATATACCCCATTAATACCAATCTCCCACCAAATCTAATTCTTTCTCAACAAATACCCTCAATTAACAAACACTCCCCTCCTCTTCCTCATCCACTTAACAATTCCCCACTCCAATACTTTCTCCCCTCATTCAAACTTTACCTCTCCTTCATCCCCCCACACAATCCTACAATTTTCTATCACTCCTACCCACCACACATATATACCCCCATATATCCCAAAAAACACACCCCCACAAACACTTACCACAAAAAAATTCCCCCCCTTCCACCCCTCTCCCCCCCCCCCCATCCCAAAATACCCAACTATCAAAAAAACTTCCCCCACCCAACATTCACCTACCATCCTCTTCTCTTCCATTTCATAAACCAAACCACCCCCAACCCATAAATTTATTATCCATTCCCCCCCTCCAACACCTACCTACCACAAAAAAATCATCCCCATGAACTCCCCCCCTTATAAAATTCTACAAAACAAACCAATTACTTCACAAACACCATTACCTTAACACTTCCCCACCCTAGGACTGACATGATAGTAGCATGGAAGAACATAGTTCGGAAAGAATTACAGTAAAAGCGCATACAATACTGAGATATTTGGGTTGAACAACTTAGGAAAACATAGAAGCGGATGCGGAAGTCAATGAACTATTTTCTGGTGGCTACACATGTCAAATATGGTTTGTTATATTAGCTGATGCCCTCCTTCAGTCATGTAATGATGGAGCTATTAAGAAAACACTGGAAAATTTCTGTGAAGAGACTGGAAAGTGATTCTAGACTTGAAGTTACTAAAATTCTTTTGATGGAAAAGGTGAAATAATAGCAGTATATTTTCAAGGAATGAAGCTAACAGATTTTCTAGCAGTGGATCATTCCTTAGTAAATCCATATTTTTATATCTGGGGGGTAGATATCCAACCCATAATTATATAAGCTGCAATTCTCTTTCTGATCTCAGAATTCTATGATCTATAAGGACAAATATAGCTAAGATTTATAGGCTTTAATGCCTAGAAAAATATAGATACATAGAGAAATTAAACTTATACTAGGTACTGACAATGAATCCTTAAAGTATCTAAACATGATTTAATCTTTTTTTTTTTTTTGCTTCATTTGGAAGATACGATTTGATTTTGAGGTACTAGGGAAATAACTTTTAATACATGAATCCTTTCAGAGTTACATCTTTGATTAAATTAAGCAATTCCTGCTCACTGTTTAGTAAAGAAGACTATGTAATGCAAAAATTATGCATAGATAGCACAATGAAAGATGTGACTAGAGATTAAAAGTTAAACAAACCTGCAGAAATCACAGCATGACAGCAAATTCCAGATGGCTTAGAAATCCCCAGGGTCCTTGGGGAGCTTTGCAAGGGCAAGTTGAGTGTCATTCAACAAATTTTCATCTTGAAACTTTAAAGGAAAAAAAAAAAGAAAATTTTCCTGAAAATACGCAACCTCAAAGAACATTTGTTTTGAACTCCATATGATGGTTTGGAATAGTTCATAACCCAACTGCCCTAAATGCCAATGCTCAGAGAGTTAGTTATGCTAACTAGATCCCACCCCCTCTATGCTCACCACTAGTCATCTGTGTTGTACTTAGTCCAAAAACAGTTGTGAAGTCAGCTCCTGCATTTTTCTGAAGCTTTATTGAAGTACAGTGATAACAAATAGTATAGATTTAAGTTATATAATTATTATATATATGGGTGTGTTGTGAAGTGCTTATAACAATCAAACTAATTAATATGTTCATCACTCCATATCTAGTATCCCATCAAGTGTAAAGCAGTTTTCTCAACACTTTGCAGCAGTCAGAATTCACCTCTGCTTCAGTTGAGTTCAACCATTTTGGATTCCCCATATGCGTTGGATTATACTGTATTTGTCTTTACTTGCCTGCTTACTTCACTTGGTAAAATGTCTTCCAGGTTTATCTGAATAAACTTAAACATTTTCTTTATACATTCTTCCAGGACTTGGCACTGAGGATGCTTCCAAATTTTACATAATAGGAATAATATTGAAATGATGTGGAGTGTAGATATCTCAGTAACTGCTTTCATTTTTTTGGATATATATCCCAAACCTCTTTAAAATCCAACATGGTTTGACACTTGGCTCTGGTTACACTGCAATTTCTTCCATTTTTCTATACTGTCTTTAATGAAAATCCTCCCATTTAAATCTCAGTGAGAAGCTCAAATGGAAAATAGGACTTTCTTGGTCAAACAGTCTAAAGTAACATCAGCAATACCTGGGAAAGACAGTGAATATTACACATTATGTCTCTATTATATTCTAAAATGATTTCAAATGTCCCTAACGCACAGGTGATACGAAAGCAATGGGACATGCAGGATCAACGGATGCTAACTTGATTGTCACTGCTCCAACTCATCATCTGTGTGAATTTCCTTTACTTTGCTTTTAAGATTTACCTTTTACTTGAAAGGCAAACTTCTAGAGAGAGGGTAAGACAAAGAAAGAGATCCTCTATTGTCTAGTTCACTCCCCAAACAGCTGTCGCAGCTGGGGCTAAATCAGTATGAAACCGGGAGCTATGTGGCAGCCACATAATGATCCCAGAAGTCAGGCGGTTGGCAATTTCATTTCTACATTTCTGCATCCCTTGAATCTTGGAAGAGGCTTAATGTCTGCTCGAAACTGAATACATTTTATAGTAAAATCTGTGTGTGCTTGTTGTCAGCCACAACATGGTATCACATTCAAAAGCAATATTAAAAGCAATTAATGCTACAAAGTAATATAAATCTTTACTAAAGTGTGTTAAAAGCAATATACAAGAAATTATATGATGACTAACTCCTGAGTCATCATAAAAATCAATCCAAATGCTTTCATTTGGATTCAGTTCAGTTTGTATAATCTATCTATTCATCCATCCATTTAACTACCCATCTATCTTCCCCCATGTTATGGCACAATTATCCAATGAATAAATTAATTTTTTGGAAATCTAAAATGCTCCAATAAATCAATCATCACAAAGAATCTCAAAAAATATTTTAAATAAAAGCAAAAACAGCCTTATAAAGCTCCCGACAGAGGGTATTTAAATACTTATTGGTCATGCTCACTTCGGCAGCACAGGTACTAAATGCTTATCTATCCTGTTAGTTTGTGCCCTTTCATTTGTAATGAAGGAACTAAGTGGTCAGCTGAAAGTTTCAGTGGAAAGCCTCAGTAATAGAATCAGTGAGGCAGAAGAAAGCTTGTCAGATTTGGAAGGCATTGCCTCCCACAAAGGGAGAGAGATCAAAACTATGCAAGAGGAACTGGATCAAGTTAAGGACAGTACTCAAGAACTGAGCGACACTATTAAAATGCTGAATATAAGAGATATGGGAATTACAAAAGACACAGAAGGAGAATCTGGGTTTATAAATGTATTCAGTGAAATAAATCAGGAAAATTTCCCTAAATTGGAGAAACAATTGGGAAACAAAATGCAGAAGAGACACAGAGTTCACAAGAGTTGATCAAGTATCATTTTTTCCATGACACATGATAATCAAGCTCTCTTCAGTTGAAATAGTGAAAAAACCCTGAGATATTCAAGTAAAACATCAATGAACTTATAGAGGGATCTCAATCAGACTAATTGCTGATCTCTCAGAGCAAGCTGTACAAGCGAAAAGAGAACAGGATGACATATCCCAGATTCTAAAAGGGAAATGTCAGTCCAGAATAATTTGGCAAGTAAAGTTTTCCTTTCTCTTTGAAAATGGAAGGGAATTCTTCCACAGTAAATCAAAACTCAAAGAATATATCTCTTCTAAACCTACCCTAAAAGTGGTACTTAAGTATGTTCTCTTGACAGAGAAGAGTCACAGCACCTACAGATACCAAAGGCAAACATGGAGAATGTCCCAATAAATCAACAAAAGGATACCAAATCAAACAATGAACAACCCATTGGTAAATTACAGGATCAAATTACAACCCATCGATATTAACCATGGATGTAAATGGCTTAAACTCATTCATCAAACATGATAGATTAGCAGACAGGGAGAAAAAACAAAACCCCTTTATCTTTGTTTTTATTTCATTTTTTCAAAATATTGTTTTCTTATTAATTTCTTCAGTGACTCACAGTTCCTTATATAGCTTAATTTTGTTCAAGAAGGTCTTTTATTTTCCTTTTTATTTTTTCAGTGACACATCGGTCATTCAATATTATGTTACTTAATTTATGTTGTTGTATATTTTCTATTTTTTCTTTCTGTTGATTTTGTGTTATGGCTTTTCATTAAGAGAATGCACAGTAACTGTGAAGAAGATTATCACATCCAGATGTGAAGACACAATGCAGTATGCATCTCTACTTCCAAATCAAAGATGGACTCCCAATATGTTTTAACAACTAGAGGGTGGATTCTCTGCCATTGCCCATACAATGTTAGCATACACTTAAATAGCGGAAAGATGCATGGATGACTGCTTATGAAGGACTATACCATTGTGTAATAAAGGGGAATCTGGTGGTGGGGGAGTAAATTTGGTGAGGGGGCAGAGAAATCCCAGAACCAATGGAACTACATCATAAAATTAAAAAGGCAAATAAATAAACACATTTCAAAAATGAAAGAATTTAAAAAAACAAGAAACAGCAAAAGGTAAGCAAAGCACTTAGAGCCCTGATGACCACGACAGAGAACTAAATTGAGTTCCTTCTCATGACTTCAGCTTCCATCAGCCGGGCTGGTACTGCCAATGAGGGGTAAATCAATAGATGCAAGATTCCTCTGTCTGTCATTCCCTTATAACTGTAACTCTGTCTTTCAAATAAACAAACAAGCAAACAAACAAACAAACCATTAAACAAATAGTCTGGAAGAAAAGCCTAGTGATGTGTAGATATTTTTGTTATTAGTTCTTTTTACTGACTGCGTTACAAATTTTAGAAACTTTTCATATGAAATACCTCACCATTAGCTTGAAAATGCTGGTTCAAGCAAACTACCCTTTTCCATTCTCAGGTAGAATTTGAAGGTCACTTAATATTTCCAGGACTGATAAGAAATTACTTAGAATCACTGTCTATGAGCACACACAAAATTTTCACAAAGATGTATCTATTCTTATTTGAAACACAGATTTTCAGATAAAAGAAGAGACACAGACAAAGAGATCTTCCAAAGCCAGGAACCAAGAGCCTTTCTGGGTCTTCCGCTTGGGTGCAGGGGCCAAGGATTTGGAACATCATCTATTGCTCTCCTGGTCTATAAGCAGCAAGCTAAATCAGAAGTAGAGGAGTCTGCACTAGAACCGGTATCCATGTGGGATGCAGGCCGTGCAGGCAGAGGATTAGCCTGTTGAGTTTCTGTGATTTGGTAGAATAGACATTTTTTTTTCCCTCATTCTTAACATTTGTTATGTAGAATCTGATGTAAGGAAATCCCCTAGTTGTGTCCATTCTGCCATGGAGAGCAGGTTGGCTCTGCAAGATTATTGCTTCTGGCAGGTTCAGCATCAGACAATCCACCGACCCCTTTAAAGCTGAGCTGAGTAAGGACAGTGCTGTTCATTCTCATTCTGAGATGACAGTTGATAGAAACTATTTCTTCCAAGAAGAAACACATCCTTAAGAAACAAACTGGGTGTGATTAAAGGTGAATTGTGAGATAGCAATGATAAAGAGATTCTTCAGATTTCAGCTCCACAAACAAATGAGAAATACAGTCTCATCAAGGAAATAGTGTAATATCTGTCATAGTGATAAAAGTGAATGGCATGTTACTTTAAAGGAAAATCCAATTTACTGCCTGCTGTCTTCAGTTTTGATTTGACAAGTGCTCAAGCTTGCATTGTTTCAAATCTCTTCATTTGCCTCATGGAGCATGCTTCGTAATGTCTCCTAGAGGCAAATGAAGCACTCTTTCCATTTCATTTACTAAAAACCCTTACATGTATTCAGTTTAATTGATGTGAATACATAAAAAAATGATTCTGTCTTTAAGATCTCATTGTGTGAAAACTTAGCCATTTTATACTTTTTTGATTAGTGACCTAATAATTTACACGTTTAGAACTAGTAAACAACACTCAGTACTTTCCTAGGCACTGGCTCACCTCCCATCATTACAGCAATTATAAGGGCATATTTATTTTCTCAGTTTATCCTTGCCTCTGCAAAACAATGTCTTTTATTCTGGAATATTTGCTTTTATAAACTGCAATTACAATGGAAAGCATAATATTATAGGAAAGCTCTCCCTACATCAGCCCATCTCTCTAGAATCTATTTTTATTCCTTGGAGATCAGCATAGCTATCATTCTGATGTATGCTCTTCAGTGTCATGATTCTAGAAATGTGTTCATGTATTTGCATCTTAATAACTGCATTTATATGTTTTAGAAGTTAAATGAGTCCTATGATACTTATATTGCCCATGCTTTATATTTTTCACTGAAAGTTACTTATGACATGTGACAATTGCTGATACAGAAACAAAATCAGTCTTGTTAGATCAAAGCAAACTAGACCTAGAAAGTCTTGGGATGGAGTTAGAGCCATTCCTTCATATTTGAGACAACGGCTTTCTTAAGGACTTGGTAAAGTTTGCTAGAGACTTCCTTTCAGTGAGTACCCAGTGCCTTGCAGGCCATGCACACCGTGGATTTATGTAGCACAGTTTATGTCAATTATTTATTAAGAATGAAGCATTTGATCAACATTCTAATCCCGGCGGCCCCGCTTCCCATCCAGCTCTCTGTTGTGGTCTGGGAAGGCAGCAGGACAGCCCAAAGCCTTTGGGCCCTTCCTCCATGTGGGAGACCTGGAAGAGGCTCCAGGCTCCTGGCTTTGAATCAACACAACTCCAGCCCTTGCAGCCTCTTGGAGAGTGAATCAACAGAGGATCTTCATCTTTGTCGCTCCTCCTCCTCTCTGTATATCTGACTTTCCAATAAAAATAAAATGAACTTTTTTTTTAAAAAATAAAGTTTACAAGGTTGTTGAGCCATTTGTCCAAGTAACCAAAAACGAAAGAATGAAAAAATTAATAAAAAAAAATCAGCAGTGAAAAATGAGGTCTTACAACGGATATCACAGGAATGTAAAGAATCAGAGTTGGCATGATGGTTCAGCCACCTAATCCTGCAACTGTGTGAGCCAGCATCCCATCAGGGCATGGTTCCTATCTTGCTGCTCCACCTCCTGTCCAGCTCCCTGCTCTGGCCTGGGAAACCATTGAAGATGGCCCACAGCTTTGGAACCACACGCCTGCACGGAAGACCTGGATGAAGCTCCTTGTTCCTGGCTTTGAATCGTCTCAACTCCTGCCAGACGGGACGATGTGTCAGTATCTTCTTAAAACTATCTACCCAAGAGCCACATTAGGATGTAAGATGTAAAGTCACAGCTGTCAATATGAAATGCATAAAATTTCTTCTCTATGAACACAAATAATTAGATGATTCTGATATTTACACAAACCCCCCTCTGTTTCCAGTTAATACGTGGAACTGGAAAAAAATGACAGCTAAAGAAGTGTGCTCATAGTTTAAAAGACAACATGATCAAATGAGCCTCTTGCGCAAAACCACATTTTAGAAAATGATACAAACGCAACACCGTTTTGAAACTATAGTTTGTTATATACAATTTTTTAGGCGTTGAGCATTTATTTTCCCATTGTGTGATAAAGGATATTGTATCCAGATTATGGGGCGAGAAATGTATAACTTTAAGAAAGTGAGAACTGGTTGGACATATGAATACACTCACTGAGGCGTGAGTCAATGCTAAGAATTTAACAAGGAAAATTTGCATCTCAAGCGATTGTTACTCGGACCAGTATAAACATTGCTATTCACAAGTATCAGTTAATTAAGAATCCTAACAAACATAATAATTTAAATGACATGTGTGTTGATTTTGATACTTGTTTACTCCTAAGAACGTGGAAATACTCAGGCTGTAATTGACGCAGGGACAAAATGTACATACATTCTCTTTGTGTTGTCGGTCTTTCATTGGACAAAAGATCTCATAGTGTGACTAGTCCAGTCTTCTAGAAAAATGCATGCATTGGACAGAATTTATGGTGAAGTATAGGATTCTAAGAAGATGGCAATAATATTGGAGTATAAAAATTACATTTGGATAAGAGGAAAAAGCCAAATGAAACAAGTATTCAAAAAGAACACATTAAGATCTTCCTTTCTGTCTCTCCTCTCTGTATATCCGCCTTTCCAATAAAAAATAATAAAAATAAATCTTTAAAAAAAAAGATGTGGATGTCGTCTTTAGATCTTTAATCATTATAAACCTATTGATTGCACTATTCTCAATTTTCCTTTCTTTTCTTTAAAGAGCATGGACTAGATTAAAACCATAAATATTAAGTGGACATACACTACCAATAATAAATTATACAAATTATCATAAACATTATACTACAATGGAATATATAACTATAGGTATAAATGTTTACCAATCTTTTTTGCTTATTGTCTCATATTTGATTGCTTGCATGCACAATTATTTTTACTGTGCTTTAAAATAGCATACAATTACCAGTATTGTCAGGAAAAGAATCATTTTAACCTCCCCTCCCCTCTCATTGTTAGCCCCAGTGCTAGCAGTTATCTTTTTAAGACAGTGTCCATACCATTTAATGTATTTTTCATAAAATATTTGTCAACAGTGCTTTCAAAGTGAATGAACAGGCAAATTTCCCATGTATACTGAAATAAGTTGATGGTTGTGAAGGGACTACAGTTTACAATTGGTAATAGAAACGAAATGGCTGACAGTTTTCATTTTACTCTGTGCCATTGATTAAGCACTTGCTATTCTTTTCCCACGTTACTTTTTGTCATGGAGAAGCAAAACGCCAAGAAATTTGAGTTCATTTCCAGAATTTTCATTTTAAATCACTTATAAGAAACTAAAAAGGCTAAATAAATGTAAAGAATATAATTTATTCTAATGTCTTACATAGATTGCTTTTTACTTGTAAGAGACCTAAGCAACTATAAATGATGAAAACCCTTGTATTCAGATTAACTACACCTCTCCACTGAGAAATGATTATCTTAATATTAAACAATGTAATTATATGAACTATTAAACATCATGGAAAATCCATTCATATGACAATTTCAAAGTGTCAAATTGCTGTCTTTCATTCTATGGTCCATTTTGCAGAACTATGTGTATTCTGTTTTACCCCTAACCCATTAAGATAACAGTAATTCCATTTTTAAAAAGTAAACAAAATTAATTGTGCCATATATGGACTTTCTTTAACAAGAGTCGAAAGAGTAGAACTGATGGAGGAAAAGTAACAGTGAGCTACAGCTGAAAATGTGCAAAGGCGAGAGGTTTTCCAGAGGTGGGAGCAGATCATTTTCCCATCCGTGAGGAGCTGGAGAGCAGCGGGAAAGGGCAACAGGAAAACTGGGGCTCTGCTCAGCTGGAGCCTGCACCAAGAACCCGAGCAGGGAAATCTGCATCATTTAAGTGCCACACGACAGAATATGCTGGCATTTAGCTCCAGGATAAAGCCAAGAATGTGGGCCCAGAAACTGAAAACAGACCTCTACCCACACTGCCCACCCCAAATAGCTGTGTATCTTAATTGCCAACATGTAGGTCTACAGGAAAGTGGATAGCAGGAACTTTCACTATGCAGGACTCTTCCTCCACTGAAACTGGTGGCAAACTGCAAGCCCCTGTCATCAAAACCAGACTTCCTGGATAGTCAAAATTCTGCACTTAACAATGCAGTAGACAGACGACAATCTGGAACGTGCGGATGTATCTTTAACAACGAGCTCCTAGGGAAACCAGGAGCCTTTGTTGACAGCATTTGTTGACCCTCCAGTGTCAATATCACTGCTCCCACACGCTTCATGCTGGAAACCCAAAACCTCTGAATAGAAAGGGAAGAAACCAGAGCGTCAGTTCCTTGCGTCAATGTAAGCTGATTCCGGCACCCTTGACTGAGGCCCGGCTGGTAATTAATTTTCATTTATTTGGAAATCTTTATCAAGTTCCCATTCCAAACAGTATAGCTAGGGGCATCTGAAGACATGTGTAGAACATACCAGAAATGGTTCTAGTTTGATGAGGATTACATTGTGGTCAGAGAAGGCAAATATGTTGAAAAATTGATATAATAATCCCAGGTTTTAATAACTACTTTAGTTCAATAAATTTGAGTGGTGGATATAGCACAACTAATTTGTTAAGCAGTAAAGCCCTCTTATGCCAGAAGCTGCCTAAATAATAAGAAGGAAGCAGAAAAGTCTGGACTTAGACTTTCAGCAGAAAAAAATAGTAAGACAAAGTCCCACGATATTAACCTGTATGTTTGTGCCAGGAACTAAAAGGAAAAGCAGTAGGAGGGTGTAAGAAATGAAGAAATAAGGGAGATATGATCAGGAAAAATGGCAAAGATTACCAGGCTTGATAGAGACTTTCAAAGGAAGATGAGTTACATTTCAAGTTCAAAGTGTCTGAGACTCACGTAGAAGAGTATTAAAAAATCTAATAAATGGAGATGTATTTATGACTAATGGAAAGTATACTGAAATACAGAATGCGCAAAAATCTTTGTTGCTCGTATCACATACCGGAGTTCTATTAAGAAGCTGGGAAATGTTACAACTCAACACACAATCCAATTTTAAAATGTGGAAAAGGTTTGACAAGACATATAGTTAAAGAAGGCTTATGAATCACAAATAAACATATGCAAAAATGTTCAACATCATACATGCATGCTCTGCCACATATCACAATGTTAAAATTATGTCCCCCATTGTATGTAAACAAGTATGTGGAATAAATAAAACCCAGGCATTACCATTCTATTCCTATCCATTGAGCAACGGGGAAAGATACCAGATCCATACTAATACTAGTGGAAGATTTAAGTCAAACATTAAAAATAAGCTAAAAACTATTGCTCACCACATTACTGAATAATAGAATCACAGTAGATTTTCACAATCAATGACTCTATGTAGTAAAATAATGAACCTCACACACGTGTATCAAATGAAAAAGACATAAAAAGAGTACATATGATAGCATTCAGTATAAAGAAATTATGGAATATTACTTGAACATTTGTCTAGTAAGTGGCATTTCAACATTACACTCAAAAGACCAACTGTTGAATGCAGCTAAAATAGTAGCCTTCTTTTAAAGGCTCTACAAATTTCTGTAGTATAACTTATAATGCCTTTAACATAGGAGAATCACTTCACAGCCATTTAATATTTGTATTACCTGTCAATATTAAAGTGAATTTCCAAATAAGATGAAATTTGAACAATCTTAATGTAACCCATTGGTAGGCAGAGTCACTATTTCTTGTCAGATTGAAATTGATACCCGCTATAGCCAGGCCGCATGGCTGCCGTGGGAAAAGGGTGGGGATAACTCAGCCGGCTTCTGGAACCACTCCATGCTGGAAGTGACTATTTTGTTTTGACCCACATGGGTGCCTGTAGGTGGGCCACGTGGCTCCCTCAGTAAGGGCCCAGGCGCAGCCCCCGCCAGAGGTGTTGGGCGAGGCCCCTCAGACCACACGGTGGTGCACTCTCATGGTTTGAAGGGCCTTGATTTACAGGGCAATGATGGGGTCTCACAGACGCTAGTTGCAGATGACCTATGGTTTTTATGTCCAGGTAAGGAATTACAGCTCAGGGGCTTCCATATACAAGTTCACGACTTGTGTATGTAAGTAGATGACTGACACCCAAATTGGTTTGAAGGAGAAAACAAGAGAAGCGCGTCTGAGAGCAGCATCTCTGGGGGAAGTTTGAGTTCACCCCGTGAACTGCAATACCTGCTGGCTTGCCCAAGAACTGCAGAGGGGATCAAGCCTAGCTCAGGAGATAAGGATTCGGGACAGCAGGCTTGGCTGGACAAGGGGGTGCACTGGGACTGTGGACCATCAGATTGGGTTAGACTCCAGCCCCCACCAGTACATGTGAGCGCCAGGTTAGGTATAGAATAGGCCAGATATGTCATTGATTTATTGCTTTTAGCAAAGAAGAAAAGATAGAATGGTTTGCATCATTGGTTGAATTGACTGATGCGGATTCTCAAAATGAATCACTGTCATTTTTATTCCCCAGTGCATGTTTTCAAGTGAGGGTATCTTTGGGAATGACTGCTTGCACTTGGTTTTAAAACCAGAAATTTAAAAATAGTTCTCCAGCTCTCGTTTAGCTCATCTACAGAGCTAAGTCCTACCTATGCGAGGAGGAAGCAAGAAGGCAATTTTTTGCAGCTATCTGGATGCCAGGACCGAAGCTCATTTACCAGGCTCCAACAATGAACTTCAGCTGCCTAAGAAGTTGTATTGGGTGTGAAGGGGTCAGGCAGAAACCCTCATCAGTTTGACAGGTGAAACTGTGTATTCCGCTTTGTGGTGCCGCCAACCTGATGCACAGCATCACGGTGTGAGTTGGGTAGTCTGCACCTCGGATGTCAGCAGAGACCTCACAGTCATTCTGCAGCCAGCAAGGACATCTGTGTCCCTTCCTATCACCCCCCTTCCTATCACTGACTAGCAAGTGGCTTCATCATTTCAGTTTCTTAATTCTGGCTTGTACTACAGACCTGAAGGTTAAAGAAAAAGGAAAGTTACGTGTGGGTCTCTCCTCAGTGGAATAAAAGCTCAAAATAATCCTTGTGACTTCAAAATATGTTCTGTCCCTAAGAAGTTTACCTTTATTCCTATGTTATTTCAAGAGTGAAGTGTTGCATTTCACTTTGGATCGATTTTATGTCATGTGCATCTCGCTAGACCCACTCAAGTCTAAATCAAATTAAATTGGGTAGTACCACAACACAATTGGCTTTTATATTTCAGAGAATTCCAGGGGTTAAATGTATTCCAGTTTTAATTCTTCATTTTCAGGAAGTAGAAAAATAAAAGAACAATGCAAAAATAAGCCACGACAGGTGGTTTGTTGAAAGGACAAAATACGGTGATTCGTGAGCAAAATACCAATTAACTAATTACAGACTGTTATAATTTATCTTCATTGAAATGCTGGAACAAGCATGAATGACAAATAGAATGTGAAGGTGAATGCACTGTGCTTAGTGACTTAATAAAATGCAGAGGGCACGTTTAAAAATGGCATTTACTATGCACTTAAACTATTTGATTTTTTTCCTTTTTGCCCTCAGGAATGTTTGGAGAAAAATAAGATTTCTCTTGCTTTCCGTACATGGAAAAAAGGCATTATTTTTCTAAGAAAATTGTTGTCAAATCCCTATTGAGAAAAGTCCTAGTCATTCGCCAATGGCGTTTAGAAAATCTCACCCCAAATTATTGGATAATCAAGTAAGAAAGAATTATTAAAAACCGAAACTAGGTTTTCACAAAGCCAGTTTGTTAGTGCTAACATGGTGGTTAGGCGGGATGCATTTCCCTGGTGGGTGTTACAGACTCTAGATTCTACTGAGGATGCGCCTCCATGTGTGTGATTCGCATTGAATTATTGAGGAGAAAAAGGCAAAATGCTGGGTCCAAAACCACTTACAGAATCTTAACTTTCTTACTTCCATTTTTTCTATAAACTTTTTGCACCATCCTCATTCATGTAGTTGGAGTTTATGAATCTGTAAAACCTTACATGAACTGGTGGGAAGCACTCTGATGTCTTTGCCCAAAGCTCAGATTCAATGAAATGACAGCTACTACATCACAGTATCGCTTACACCAATAAAACCTGAAAAGTTCAGGAGATGCTGACATAATATACTTTCTAAAATTATATATATATATGTATATATAGTTTTTATGATATACATACATATGCCTGTGTTTTATATGCATATATAATAGCCATTCCATGGTTTATTATATCTCAGTTTTAAGTTTATAACATCAATATGCATACTTCTGACATGTTAACTCATCGTCACAGCATTTTGTGATAACACAATGGATCATGACAATACTGTGATAATTTCATAACATCACATTTATGATTTATGATTTCGTTATCGAGACATCATAATGATATTAAGGACATAACATTTTCTTATGACATCACAATTCTTTTGTGATATCACAATTTAATTTGGTTTCATAATAGTTGTTTATATCATCATAATGGTTTTACATGACATCACAATTTTTTACAGATCACAATATTTGGTGTACAACTTCATAATATTCTTTCATTGCTTCATAACTGGTTATGACATTACATGGCTATTCATAGCACCAAAAATACGTTTATCACATTACAATTATTTCTATACAATAAGAATCAGGCATAAAATGGCTGCATATGACATCTAAATGAATTTGTATGACATAATTAATTATGTCAGCACACTGGTTTTATTTTTCTAAGACAGTTCTCTCAAAGCGAATGAGCAGGCAAATTTTCCATGTATACTGAAGTAAGTTGATGGTTGTGAAGGGACTATAGTTTACAAGTGGTAATAGAAACTAAATGGCTGACAGTTATAGTTAGTTATAGTCATGGTTAGTTATAGTTAGCTATAGTTATAGTTACAATAATAGTTATAGTTAGTTATAGCATAGTCATGGTCATAGCCATAGTTATAGTGAGCTATAGTTATAATTAGTTATAGTTATAGTTATATTATAGTTATGGTTATAGTTTTGTTTTAGTTAGCTATAGTTAGTCATAGTTATATTAGTCCGTGATAGTTTTAGTAATAGTTTTTGTTATAGTCATGGTTAGTTATAGTTATAGTGTTGGTTATGGTTATGGTTATGGTTATACTTATAGTTAGCTTTAGTTGTAGTAGTTATAGTTTTATTTATAGTTACTTCTAGTTATATTTGTTGTTATTGTTATAGTTAGTTATAGTTATAGTTACAGTATTGGTTATGGTTATGGTTATACTTACAGTTAGCTTTAGTTATAATTGTTGTAGTTTTAGTTATAGTTATTTCTAGTTATATTTGTTGTTATTGTTATAGTTTGCTATAGTTATAGTTATAGGTATAAGTATAGCTATAGTTTTATAGTCATAAGATGCAGTGTCCTATCATTTTGTTTCTTGTATTAAAGGATGATATTCTTATGGAAAGAATATTTGAAGGGTGTTCCATCTTTCAACTTGGCTAAAAATATTCTTGTAAATAAATAAATCTTGTCTAAACCAAAAAATTGCAAGTATTGTTTTTCTTGCGAGTCATTTTTTTTTTCTAGCAGCAATGTGGAAAATGTATTTACATGCAAGTTACCCAGAAAATTAAAAAAAGTAAATGTTACAATTAAAATGTGGCACATCTCATTCACTTTAAAGAGTAAAGGGGAGTACAAATGAGTTTAACTTCTAGCATGATGTTGACTGAAAGAAGAGAGACTCGTTTCCCTTCTTCTGTTTCTCTTCTAAGCAAATATCCAGTGTAAAACTCATAATATCAGCTTCGAGGCAGGCTGTCCTTGGCTGGCATTGATCAATTGAGGTCCTTTCATTCCATTATAGCTTGCTTACTGTGTTCTTTGTAAATGTGTGCTGAGTTTTGCTAAATTCTTCTTTTCCAGTTTAATGACATTCTTCTCAAGTTCATTTACACTGAAGTGTTCAGTGTAAATTTTATCGTATAATAAATATAATTTTCTTGTGTAACCAAGCAGTTAGCTTCCTTAAATTCTTCTTTCAACGTGCTCATTTAAAATAAGCACTGCTAATAAACTGTCCTACCTTCAGAAATTAATAGTATGCAGCTGTCATGTGGTGAAGGTGACAAGATGGTGTTTATTCATGTCTACACTTTATACTAAGTCAAGCTTCAATACATTTAATTACTGCAATCACTGTAGCAAAAAAAAATCTGCAATGTAAAGTAAAATACTGCTGCTTAGCAATATAAAAATTAAGTAGTGATAGATGACATTTAGAAATATTCTTTTTTAATAGTGTCACATCATTAATAAATCCATTATTGGCCTGTCTATATTTTTATACCTGTGAACTCACTGCATTAAATAATATCCATTATTGGAAAAGCAACATTTAGCATTTGCCATTTTTCAGGAGAGACTGAATCAATTATCATAAGATTTAAGAATATGTCAGGATAAAAATATGATGGCTTTGTCCCAAATAAGTCACCTACACCATTATTCTACTATTACAAGAGTAAATCTACATCTACTTAATCAGAAGATCTTATACTCATCACAAAATTGTAGTAGATATTAGAGATTTTGCTCAGGAAAGAGTGTGATACCATTTTCATTTGCTGCACCTCAAAAAAATATTTAGGATTTATTTGTGGATCTATATTTCAAGGAAGTTGGCGTGTTAATAAGTTCTTTGGAAGTTGACTGGTTCCAAGTGCTTAATAAAATGAGCAGTGCCAATAATGCATGCAGATCCGTTCTCTACCGCCTTTTTGTTTTGTTTTTTTGTTGTTTTTCTTTTTTTCTTAGCCAAAGCAAAGGAGCATAACTGATTTCCTTTGTTAAATGTAACGGTAAGAGACAGGTGTCTAGCATAGTGATTAAGCTGCCGTTTGACATAGAGTCACTGGGTTTAAGCTATTACTGTTCTTCATTCCTGCCTCCTGATAAAACACAGCCTAGGTGGTAGCAAGCACTGGCCCAGGTACCTGGATTCTTGCCACCCCTGTGAGAGACTCCTGGTTTAATCCTGGGGATAATCATGCATTTGGAAAATGAACCAAAGGATGTGAAAGATGCATTCTCATTCTCTGTCTCTCCATCTCTCCCTTTCTCTGAATCTCTCATTTAAAAAAAAAATGAGATATACAAACAGTGCAGAGTTAATCTGTGCAGTGTCAACCACCCTGAGTGTGGCACATTCTGTGCGTTCCACAGATTCTTGCCATAAATCTGACATCCACTAAACAACTGACACAGAAGCCCAAACAGAGACTGTTCTGGCCATACCTGTGGAGACAGCCAACATTTTATTGGCTTCTGTGGAGACACTAAAGACCTGAACTGCCATGCCTTGGCTCCCACCACCCATCAGCAGACTTGGAAAGATCTGTGAAGTTTCTGTCACTTTACCATTCTGCTTCAACTACCCCCTCTTCCCAGGCTTTCTTCCCCTCCCCTTTAATGGTACTGTTCCCCGTGACGTTATTCCTCTAAAGCTCCTTCGCTGAAGGTTCAAGTGTTTGAATTCCTGCCTGGGATTTGGAAGGTCAGATGGGACTCTCAGCTCCTGATTTCAGCCTAGTTCAATTTACCCAAAATCTGTGCAAAGATAATGACAAAATTTAAAATATGTATTTTTAAGGAACTCCTTTGAAGATCCCATGTATGTTACGCCCTGCCCACCAACGAGATGTATGTTACAGAAATCTATTATTTCCCAGTATGTATTCCAAGTCTTTTCCCTGCATAGCAGAAGTTTCCAAAGCAGAGGCAAGAATAATCCACGACAGAGTAGGATTTATATAAAATGGCGTATCAGTGCTCTTACAAGGAGGCCCCGTGAGTCACGCTGCCTCTTCCATCACACGAGGACGCCTGCATAATGCACTCCTGTGAGAAGGTGAATCCTCAGTAGACACTACATCTGCCTGCTAATTGATCATCGACCTCTCCAGGTTTGGACATGCAAGAAATTCATTTCTGTTGCATATAGATTACATCATTCATAAGGTTTTATCATGGAAATCCTAACAGTGTAAGGTGTCTGATCATTCTTTGTTCTCCCACGATCATTACAAAATCAGCCAAAATTCATCTCTACAGCATTGCAGCCTCCTCCTTAGGTGAGTCACGCTTTGTTGCCTTATTATAAATGAAAAGCTTATTCTTAAGGCCTATCAAAAGTTTTCATCAGTGAAAGTGGTTTTTAACTGCTGCTTCTGTGTTTTTTTTTTTTACACACAGAGGCATAATTGGCATAAATTATAGTGAAATCACAAACTTACCAGTCTGTTTTGTGGTAGGGAATGATTTTACTTGAATATAAAGCAAACACCCTGACTCATAGCTCATTCTTCTTGTCCAAATGCAATTTTCTAAGCATGCATAGAATCCCTATTGAAAACATAACTTACAGTAGTGATAAGGAACTCAAGTCACCTGGGATTAAAAGGAACAAAACCAGCATGTATTCAGAACTGTCAATCTGCAAAGCATGTTACAAAATGTCAATTGAGGGACAAATGCAACACTGTAAATGCATAGTGCAAGTCAGGAAACTGATTAAGTGATACACTGAGAGTTATGGTGTTCCTAGGGCGTGTAAAATGCCTGGTTGCCAAGCACTTTATGAAAGACAATAACACTGCAAAGAAAGATGGTAGAAATACTTGATTTCAAGGAATCAGTCTGTAAAAATAAAAGAGGCCGACTTAGCAGTATCTGTATAATCTCTGAGAATGACGGAGCTTGAAAACCCTCTACTCACCACGTGCCTTACTGGGAGTGTTCCGACAGACCCCTCGGAACTGAAAACGCAGCAAGCCATGGCCTCTCAGCCGGTTGCTCACTGTTTATCACAACTTCACAGAAAGTGAGATGAGGCTTGTCGAGGAAAAAATATGGAGCCTTTTAGCTGCAAATCCACTAAGACTAGGCTGCATACAATTATTTGATAAATTTTAAATAGACCAGATTGTCAGAATTATTTCCCAGCAAAGGCGCTGCTGAGTGACATTGAATTGATGTGCTGCAGAAACAGCTGATAAGGGACTAGACTGCAGCCAACACTAATCAAATTCTAGACTCTAATAGCCCAGGGGAGTTTAAACTCTTCCAGCCAGGGGTGCAAACTACAGCCAATTCCATCAGGGTCATTCTAGCAATATGCTTACTTGGGAAAGCTTGTCTGCCCCCTATTTTCACAAATGTAAATGATAAATTCTAACCTTCTCTTTTCCAATAACACCCATAGCAGGCTTGAAAAGCCAGGTTCAAAGCAACCAGATGTTAAAATCTGTTCAAAATATGAGAAAAGTCATCCGTTTTAAAAAAAAATAACATTTGAAATGTCATCTATTTAAAAAAAAATTAACACTTGAAAACTTAATCAGAACTTGAGTAAGATATTTATTTGGATACAATTTTTTTTTTTTTAAAGAAAGCATGATTTACGGGGAAAACTGGCAAGGGATTTCAGCCAGGAAGAGAGGAAGGCTAACCAAGCAATTGGAGACAAAGGTCTGCTGAGGTTAGCTGCAGCCTCATCGCTGCCGTTTCACCTGCGAGTTTGACGTGACCTTCAGTTTGATCACCAGCTAACTGCTTCTTCGAGGGCATGTGAACGCCCAGGAGTTTGTTGCTGTCTGTGCCTTAGGACAATTAGACTCCTCTGTCTGTGGATGCACATCTAGTGAAGATCTACGTGTTCTGGCTGTTAGATAGGACAGCAAAACAAGGTGGGGAGAGGAGAGACGCACGGGCACATAGTTAAAGGATCTAAGGAAATTCTAGCAGATTATCAAAATGCTGCACGGAGAGAGAGACACACATAACTGTTACTGATACTGTTACTGGTCCATAAACAATGAAGGCTAATCCTCCTGTATCTTTTAGGGCTCCAGGATACAAGAATAACCTACAACGAAAAGTTACTCTCCTACATGGCTGGGAGATGCTCCAGTGGAAGCATGATGGACTTGGGAAAATTCACGATTCTAAAGAGGAAAACAGAGAGGAGGGGAGGGAATCTGGAGAGGGACAGGGGATAGCCCACTGCCAACTAAATTATATCATATATATACATAATCATATATATAAATCATATATATCATATATATACATGAATTCTATGATAAAAAAGGAAGGAATCTCAACTGAACTTGAACTGTGGTTATGCAGCAAGGTGGAGGAATCCACCATGGGGGGAGGGGTATGGGAGGGGTGGGGGGAATTCCCAGTGCCTATAAAACTGTATCACATAATACAATGTTAATAACAATAAAAAAAAATGCTGTACTGAGAGGGCCATGAAGTAAGGACAGAAAATATTTGCATTTCTTTGCAACAACTATGACTAATCCATTGTATGAAGCCATGATTAGACTGTAAACAGAGAACCGACATTCAATTGAGCATAAGTGACATTACACAGGTGTTTGACAAGGGCTTAAAGGATACTACTAAGGATTTTTTTTTCCATTCTGGCAATAAAAATAAAGAAGAACATAACTGTGGAACTAAAAATTATAGGATAATGTGAGACACAGTAAATGAAGCATTTTCAGTAATCTGTCAGAGGCAGGGAGTAACACACTGAGAGGCAATATAGAATGAGATGGGGAATGGACATTTGGGCAGCACATGGGAAGGTTCCAGGACATTCTGGATGGTGATAGGTAGGGCCTCCTCTCTTCGCCTAACATGCCACTGGCAGTACCTGGGAAGTGGATTCACTGATTCGTTCTCTTCCTTCTTTTACCTTGTCTCTCAAATACACATAAAAAATGTGATTATGCCTTCTTTATCAGCACCATTACACATTATTTGTAAACAACCTGGATTTGTGAAAAATTTAAGCTAAATGTGATGATTAAATCGGTGCCATTCCAGTGTGAATGGAAAGAGCATGCTTTGCCAGAATGATATATACAGGAGAATTCCAGGTAATTTGTGAGTCTGGCATTTTGAATCTGATAACTGAAAACATCTCACACATCTAAGAGTTAACTGCATATGAAAATTAGCAGTAAAATTTTGCTTAGGGAGAATAATAATCAAACCATTTTGTTTATTGGTTTGTTTTTGTACACCCTAATTATTTTCAAAAACTGATCTGAATCAGATTAAGTGCCAGAAATGAAATAAATTATACAATTAAGTCTAAGAAGACATTAATAAGGGGAAAAAAATTGCTTTCACCAAGGCATAGAAACAAAAAAACCCAAGGATTCCCTAAACACATGATGTTAACTCCAGCTGGCGCCTATTATAATCATTAGCAAATATCTGTTTGGATACTTTTGATCACTAAAACACCATATGGATATTACATGTGTAGAATAAAGCAAGCTAGCTTTAGGAATAGCACCGAGATCAGACTACACAGATGAAGAACAGGACAGACAATGGTCAAACCGTTTGAAAAATCATTGTAATTTGGCCACAGCAAGCAGACTGTATATCCAGCTGAAGTATATAAATCAGTTGCATAATTAGATTGCACAGGAAGAAAAATTGCTCCAGGAAAACACAATGGTATGAACCTCCTTAAAATGTAAAGAAGATACATGAGTTTTAAATTGGGTATAAATATGCAAATCTGAAAAGTGTCCGGTTTGATAACATGTGGAATGCAACACATTTTTATTCATTCCACCATAGCCACTCAACATAATCTATAGATTCTGTGATCTATAAGCACATTGCAACACTGAAGTTTCTTGTTTGTTTTATGACTACTGGATCTCTGCCTAAAAGAAACTGTATTTGGATAAAGTTACAATTTAGTCCCCTCGTATTGCTGTAAGATCAGCTTTCAGCAAAGCCTCTTTCTAAGTTTGCAGCATCTGGAGCCTAATTATGACAGAGGTGACCATCCAGAGATAGGATATGTGCCAAGTACGCAACCTCAAAACCCCACAGTCATCAATATTGTCGGAAGGAAAAATCAATCGACAAATGGAAAAATCAAAAGAAGGTGAGCCAAGCCAGTGTTGTGGCATAACTGGTGAAGCGACCTATATTGGTGCCAGTTCCTGTCCCAGCTGTCCCATGTCTGATTCAGCCCCTTCTGGCAGCATGGGTAAAGCACTGGAGGATGGCCAGGTATTCTGGCCCCTGAATCTACATGTGAGACCAGGCTCCTGGCTCCTGGCCCCTGGCCCCTGGCTCCTGGCTCCTGACTCTCGGCTCCCGGCTCCCAGCTCCCAGCTCCTGCCTCCTGCCTCCTGGCTTCTGGCTTCACCTTGGCCCAGTACCAGCCTTTGGAGTCACTGAATAGAACCAATGGAAATGGTTTTTGTCTCTTTCTCTATAAACTTGACATCAAATACATAAATCTTAAAGAAGAAGAGCTAGATTCAGAAATATCTAAAAAGTTTCTATGTGTATACATTACATAATATATAAATGGATATTTATATATAATATATATAAATATATATTCTCTCTATCAAACAATGAAACAAGTAATTATTAAGAGGGTGAAACAGAGCCCAGCACAAGAACCTAGCGGAAAGTCCTTGCCTTGCACATGCCAGAATCTCATATGGCTGCCAGTTCTAATCCCGGAGAGCCCAATTCCCATCCAGCTCCCTGCTTGTGGTCTGGGAGAGCAGTCGAGGAAGGCCCAAAGCCTTGGGACCCTGGACCCGCGTGGGAGACCAGGAAGAAGCTCCATGTTCTTGGCTTTGGACTGGCTCAGCTCCAGCCGTCATGGCTGCTCAGGGTGTGACCCATCAGAAGGAAAATCTTCCTCTCTTTCTCTCCTCCTCTCGGTATATCCGCCCTTCCAATAAAAATAAATAAATCTTTTAATAAAAAAGAAGGTAAAGCAATTCTAAAATTTGTAATATGAAAGGAATTAGGTAGTTCTATGTATCAGATGAAAGCATAGAAACATAGTTGGACATTACTGAGAGGAAATTTGTGAAGAAGTCTTCCATATTAATGAATATAAGCAGCTGATAGAATCTTCTTTCACTAAATGAGCTTTATCCATTCATTTATTCTTTCATTAAAAGCGCATTAACTACATACAAAAGCTCAAGGCAGTGCTGGCAAAAGATATATTTCAGTTAGCACAAAGACAGATTCCCCATCGCCACTGTCTTCATTTTTAAACTGTGAAAAAAAAACAAGGCATTATGTTAATAGAGTCTTTTCATTGGAGATACTCATTTGATTTGATTAAAGCATTTAAAAGGTTTTTCATGCGTTTATTTTATAGCAAATGATTATTGCATGCTCCAATTGTTATATTAAATTTTCTACTTTTTCTTGATGTAAAATACGCCAACTGAAAATATTCACCCTTTTTTTCTTTCATTGCTACATTTGTTTATTTTTTTCTATTAATATCAGAACACTAACCTAATAGTGGTTAAATAAAATTGGTAAGAGATAAGAATTCTATTCTTAGAAATAGAAACTTCATAGAATCTCAGCAGTAATCCAGATTTTTACTTATGCTATGATTTAGTACCTATAACTTCCTATTTGGTTAAAAACTTTTATTATCACAAGGAGACTCTAAATAGTTTTTATAGAAAATGAATGAAAATCATTTGCCCGCAACACTGATTATTAATGAAAAATGCTGTGAATAGATACCCTAATATTGACAGAATCCTGTCATTTCAGAATGAATATTCTCATATGGAATTCTTATTTTTCTTTCTTAACAAGAATGTTAATATAAAGAAAATAAGTGGGACAAATAATGGAAAAATATGAGAGTATACATTTATTTGTAATCAGTGGTAACACATTTACATTTCCTCAATTTTAGATAGGCACATGTTTGGATAAGACTCTATCTCATTCTTTTTTCATTTATTTCTTTCCACTACTGAATCCATAACAGTGAATGTTTCAAGTTAACTGGTCCAAGTTTATACCATATTAGCACTTTATAACAATACAACATATACAGAAAATATCAGCATGTAAATAATACTGTTTTGTGTGTGTAAATTTACATAAAAGAATAATCTTATGCATGTTAATGTGACTACGATAATTTAATATATTTCCTCTTTTACTCATTCCAGCACATGTGTGTCAGCTTCCTTCAAAAATATGTAAGGGGGCCCAGCACGGCAACCTAGCAGCTGAAGTCCTCGCCTTGCACACTACGAGATCCCATAGGGCCACAGGTTCTAGTCCCAGCAGCAGTGCGTCCCACCCCGCTCCCTGCTTGTGGCCTGGGAAAGCGGTCAAGGACAACCCAAGCCTGTGTGGGTGACCCAGAACAAGCTCCCCGATTGGCTGGGCTCCAGCTGTTGCGGCAGCTTGGGGAGTGAATCAACGGATGAATGATCTTCCTCTCTGACTCCCCTCTTTATATCTGACTTTCTAATAAAAATAAATACATCTTTAAAAACATATCTGGGAGGATTTGGGCAGGTGTTTCGTAACAGTTTATTCCACCGCTCGGGCTGAGTGCTTCCCCGAGTTTGACAGCCAGCTCTAACTTTCAGCACAGCTTCTCCGGATTGCACAGCCTGGAAGGGCGTAAGGAAATCACCTCGTGACCCCTTGCCAGCCACGTCAGAGACACACCAAGTTCACGGCGGTCAGTCCGGCCCCGTCTGGGCTTTCGTGAACATTTGAGAAGTGCAAAAACAGATCGATCAGCCTTTCAGACAGAAGTAAATGCATGGATATGAAAGACTGTGTTTGAGATGTCTGATCATTTGCATCATTTGTGTAATAGAGCATCCTTAATATGATCATAACTGTTACACATTTGGTGATAGCATTATTATTTTCTATTAGTTGCTCTTTCCCTGTTTCCACATCTTCTGTAGCGCTATTTAATGCTTTGCATCCTGCAGCGCTTCGCTCACATTGCCAATCCGTAGCTGGAGCCGGTTCAGTCACATGACCTCAGATTCCATGAACATCCCAAATTCTGACTTCTAGGCTCCATTGCATGCAGCCCGCCTCAGACTCGGATCCTGATGAGCAAAAGGACACTTTCTGAGTAAGGACGCTTTCTGCTTAGATCCTCCTTGTTTGCTGAGTGCACAGGTATTTGTATCTACTTGTTTCTAACCAAGCTTGGTGTTAGCAGCTCTCTCTCCTGTATGTGTTTTAGCATGGTGAAGGTTTCAGCATGAACCACTTTGCCTTCTTGAAATGGACACCGTCCCATGGGGAAGACGGGGGATGCTATTCCTCCACTTTCACGGAAACAGCACGGTCACTATTTCATGTTAGGATGTAACAATTCCCGCGTTGAGCAGAGTTTCACAGCCATCCCGACCCGTTTACAGGATGCTTTTGACAATGTCGACAGGATCGAACATTCCTGTTTTATGTTGCATAGCCTCAGCGTCTGAGGTTCCACAGAAAGCAAGCGTTCAAGCTGTGCTCCAGGCGCTCGCTGAGTCTGGACTCTTCTCATTCTCACTGCAGGCTGTCAGCGACAGGAGTGTGCACGCTTCTACTTTCACTCTGCGTGGATTTCCTTAATTGTTGATTTTTTTCTTCTTTTGTTTTATTCTTCCCGTATATACAGCTGATTTCAGCGTGGAAGACAGGAAAAGCGTATCTTTTAAATCCCATTTTTAATTACATGTATTCATAACGCCCTCATACCTCAATTTGTTTAGTAAAATGCATATAAATTGCAGGATTATATACTGTGGATTACTGCAATTATGATGTTAAAATGTGTGTCTCAGGCCTGGCGCAGTATCCTAGCAGCTAAAGGACTTGCCTTGCATGTGCCTGGATCACATATTGGCGCCGGTTGTAATCCCGGCAGCTCCACTTCCCATCCAGCTCCCTGTCTGCGGCCTGGGAACGCAGTCGAGGACAGCCCAACGCCTTGGGACCCTGCACGCGTGTGGGAGATTCAGAAGAGCTCCTGTCTTTGGTTTTGCTTAGCTCCGCCCTTTGCAGCCACTTGGGGAGTGAATCAACAGAAGGAAGATCCTCCTCGCTGTCTCCTCTCCTCTCTGTGTATCTGACTCTCCAATAAAAACAAAATAAAGCTTTTAAAAAAATGTGAGTTTCCACTTCATGTAATCACACTGATGGCGCTTTCCTTTGACTGCTTGGCACTTTCCTAGTTGAAAAATACGTGTTTTACTACAATATGAAAAAAAATAAGAAAACGATGGCTTATGTTTTCCAACTATGAGAGAAATTATTTAGCAATTAGGGGAAAGACAGAAGTGAAACCAATGGAGGAAATCTACATAAGCCTGTGATAATTGTTTTCCCAGGAATTCTCAAGATCTGCTCTAAGGAAAAAAACATTTTTTGAAAGATAGATCATTTTAATATGTTCACTTCCTCTCCCAATTTTTTCACTATTAATATAACTCATAAGTATTTATCTCTTATGTAATCTAACTATAAACTTCATTTCTTACTTTAAAGTTAGATTTCTTGAAAAATATAAAATATTATTGCCAGAAATGTCAGTTCAATTTAAAGTACAATTATATTGGGAATAATCAAACCTCAAGGTCTGAAAAACTAAACTAATTCAAAAGAAGGAATATTACAGATAATACAGCTACAAAACAAATTATTCCAATTATCCACCGTTTAGTGATGTAAAGCTCACTGACCGTGAGCTTTCATAAAATGAAAAGGCTTATAAAATGTGACTACAACTTCTTTTTCTGTTGCTAATAATCATGGTCCTTAATTTACTTAATTAAAGAACTGGACATTTAACACTTAGCTCACATCTTGAAATGGAAAATTTTGTCATTTTGAAGATTTGTTGATTCATCCATCTTTACTATATTTTAAATTGTTTAGCGATCTGCTCATTGCCAGCCAAACTTTTTAATAGAAGTTTGTAAAGAAATTACCCAGCTGTGAAATTAGAAGCCAAACTGTTGTAGCTCAACTGAATTTTGTTTTTTTTACTATTTTGCCAGCAGTAATCTGCACTTGCTTTTATAGTGCCTGCAACGAAAAAGGATTATCTAGTCAGAATACATCAGTACATAATAAATGTGCTTCATTTCTTCCTAGTCCTTACCGTTGACAGTTAAAATGAATGTCTGTCTCAATGCTGGTGCTCACCATCTTTCTGCAGAGACTATTTCATGGTCCATTGAACCCTAAAGGACATTGTTTTTAAAGGCATATTATCAGAGACGACGGAGCCAGCCATAGGGCAAGCTATTACAGGTAGCACTGAAACTTGAGTAGGTGCCTCAAGCCTAGCTGGTGTCTTGAAACCAGTGTTATTTCAAAATATCAAGTACAAATTGTGTAGGTGCAACATTTTTACAACTTTGTCCATCTGGTAAATAAAATACCTATATCTTTGCATGTTTGGAAAGTTTGCCAAGCTAAGCATCCATGTTACAAGGTCTTAAGGGTGCCTAGACATAGGGAAATTTTCTATCTGATCATTCAAAATTTTATCAATTACCTCTGTTTTTAAATCCTCACCTGACTTTCTCATGACTGGAATAATCCACATGATACTAGCAAGTCTGTGTTGATAGTTACTGATCATTTACCATCAAGCACTATATTTGTTTATATGCACCTTTCTACAACATTAAATTATTTCAGACTCAACTTTCATGATTTCCATCCCTAAATCCTAATGCCAACACAATAGCTGACAACATGGAAGGAGTTTAATATTTTAAGTGCAGAGCAGCTACCAAAACAAATGATATGCCTGTGTTCTATGTCATAGAGCCATCATGTTGTCCACCCCTTGATGAATGGATGGATAATAGTAATAGACTCAGATAATGGAATTATCTTGGGCTATAAAAAAAAACCAGTTAGCGATCACGAATATATGTACAGGAAGCACACGTGAAATAGTACTAAATGAAACAAGTTGAAAAGCACTACACTCCAAGATTTTCCAGCTATATGAAATTCAGGAAAAATCACAATTTTGGAAACAGTAAGAGAATCACTGACCGCCAAGGACTCAGAAAAGAGGACGGATGGACAAGCAGAGGACAGTGCACTTGGGGGAGAGTGAACTCATTCTATATGATGCTATAACGGGTGGACTCATATCGCTATACAGTGGTCAAACCCTCAGAATCTACAACAGCGATATTGACCTTTAGTGTGGGCTATAAACTTTGCGTGAAATCACTGTGTGTCCATCAGCTGTAATGAAGGCATCACTGGTGACAGATGCCAGTAAGGGGACAGGTGAGCATGTTAGGGGCAAAGGACACATAAGAAAACTGTTTCCTGTTTAATTTTGTTGTGAATCTGAAACTGTTCTGAAAACACAAGCTCTATTTGACCAGGAAAAACATTTTAAATAGCGTTTCAAAGATGTCATGTAATGCACCTAAGATCATAGAGACAGTTGGATGTTAAATTAAGATTCAGGTAAGTTTTCTTGACATCAGATTCCAACCTCTTATTGATGTATTACACTAAATTCTTTACATTCTCTTAAGATCAATTAAACACATTATATGTATTATTTTCTTTTTCTTAATATATTTTTTATTTTTGAATTCTGAATTATGTGGTACAAGTTCATATAGGTTGGGATTCCACCCCCCAAACTCCCACCCCCCCAACAATTTTCCCCATTTTACTATAATATAGTGCAGTCCTTCATAAAGAATCATAATTCTTTTAGGCTCTTATTTAAGTGTACCCCAACATTGTTGGTACAGACAATGTCAAGCAATCCAGCATCCCATTGTCTACACATGCCCAACAGTTTCATTGGGAATTGGTCTTGTCTTCTGGGAGCAGGGATGCATGTTCCGTTATTCCCCCACATCTGGATATGATAGACCCCAGAACTCCTTCACTGTACATTTCCATAATTGAGAAACCATGAAACAAGGTCAACAGCTGGTATGAGTTAGAAAAGCCACAGCAACAACAACAGCAGCAACAAATTACAGCACCATGAAAAAACACACCACTGAGTAACCAACACGTGAGTGACAAAAAAGAAACACAAAAGTTTCTTGGGAAAAATAATGCCACCGTGTAATCCATGAGCCAGTGATGAATCCGAGAAGAGAAAAAGAATTATTTGGAATAAACAAAATTGAAATAAAAAACATCAAAACACATGAGATACTGCCAAAAAAAGCAGCCAACCAACCAAAACACAGTATGGATCGGTTTAGCAACACCTATTGGCGTGGACTTTTCCTGTTCAAATAGAACTTGTGTTTTCTGCCTTCCATCTGGGTTGCTGGCTTTCAGTATGAGAGCTTGAATATTAGCTGCTCCACTTCAGATATAGCTCCTTACTTATGGGTTAGGAAGTCAGAGGGAAAAGTCTCAAGTCCTTGGGTCCCTGCATGTACATAGAAGACAAAGAAGCTCTTGACTCCTGGCTTCAGGTCAGCACAGCTTTGATCATTGTGGCCATTTGGGGAGTGAACCACTGGATGGAAGAGCCCACTGTCTGCTTCTCTCTGTATCTCTGCCTCTCACATAAATATGAAACAACTCTTAAAATTAATAATGATTTTTAACAGGGCAAATATGTACTATTTCAATTTGTCCCATCTCCAACCCCCAAATTTTTATTATCAAATATACTCAGTTCTTGATAATAATTCCATTTGTATATTGCTTCTCAGCCCTTTGGCTAAGATCAAGTGTAATAACTCCATTTGTACAAAATATTGTCAATTGGATTGGGAAAAATAAAATCAGACATTTAGGGCCCAGTGTGATGGATCAGCTGCTAAATGCTCACCTTGCATGCACCAGGAACCTATATGGGTAATGATTTATATCCCGGCTACTTCACTTCTCACCCAGCTCCCTGCTTGTGGCCTAGGAAAGCAGAGGTGGTTGGCTCAAAGCCTCAGGACCCTGGACTTGTATGAGAGACCTGAAGTAAACTCCTGGCTCCTGGCTTTGGATCAGCTCAGCTCAGCTCTGGCCATTGTTGTCAGTTGGTGGGTGAACCAACAGACAGAAGACCTTTCTCTCTTTATCCCCTATATCTGTAAAACTGCCTTTCCAATAAAAACAAGTAAGTCTTGTAAAAAAATAAATATTCATATAATTCAAAAAGATCTTATTGCAAAACTGAAGGGAGTCAGGTAGTCCTGGCTCTGAGCTCCAAAGCATCAGTGCTTGGACTTGAAGTGTCTGTTTGTCCTTGGGCCCATCAGCCAGCCATGTGCTCAGACCCAAATGGGTTGGTTTGTCACAGAGGCGGGGTATGGGTCTAAAGACATGAGCTAATTGGTCTGCCAGGAGCTTGAAGATGGAGAGGGCCAGCTAACCATAGCTCCAAGAAGTTCCAGGCAGCAGGACCCAGGCTGGATGGGCCAAAGGCTTACCCAGAGCCATTGTTGCCTGGGCCACTTTGCAGTGGGTAACTGAAGGGGGAACACATGGATCTTTAATGTTAAGAATGAAACACCAGCCCTTGTGGGATAGCACAGCTGGGGTAGTTAGCATTGACCAATGCTGAATACCACTCAGTTGTGCACACTAAAACTAGGTCTGGGGGCCTACCTGGCAGAGCCAGTTCACAGTACTCACCAACAAGAATCGGAACAGGACAGGTAATGCTAGGCTGGGCCATGGCATTAACCATCACTCAAGAGAACTGGGTCTGGGAGAAGATTCTGAAGGGGTGGGTGTGGGCCCTCCCCTATTATTTGCAATTTCAGCTGGTTTGGTTGGAGATGGGGGTGGTAACATGATGGGCTAGGCTTGACCATGGAACCCCTAGACACTCATGAACACTGGGGTTAGGTATAGGCTAGATTGTTCCAGGCTGCAGCACCCTGCAGACACACCCAAGTATATGGTGTGGGATGGGCCAGGCCACAATCCACTGCTCATACATATGCATGACAGAGGAGGTAGCCTATGACCAGTAAAGGCCTAGCACCCACTTATAAGGGTGATATCATCGTTTGGGAGTGGAACTGGTGATGGAACTAGGGAAACTCCCCTGATGGGCTTTGTTTCCACTGGTGAGCATGTGATTCAGACCTAGGTATTGGTCAGACTGATCAGAGAAGATCCACCTGTCTGCATGTGTGTGAGGTGGTTTTGGAAATGATTCGAGTGAGCAGGGCCAGGCCAACCTTAGCCCATTGGCAAGTGCAGGAACCAGGCTGGAATGCAGAACATACCAGGCTAGGATATCACACCTATTGGTTTGCATGAGTCAGAGATGGGAATGGACTAGGCAGGGCGAGGCTATAGCACTCGCCAGCAAGATTGGGGACTGAGGGTGGGCAGGTTCAGATCAGGCTGCAACATCCAGTGGTAACAGCATTCACTGACATGCCCAAGATCTGGAGCTAGGAGTAAGCTTGTTTGGGGAGCTAAGCGGATGCCCTAGCTAGGTTGTGGCTCCCACTGGTGAGCACGAGAGCTGAAAAGGCGATGGTGGTCTGGGTTGGACATGGCTGCAGTCTCCAAACATAGAAGATCACCGTATTTAAGGATTTTGCACTTCTCATAAATCTGAACTGTGTAAAACAAACTACAGCCTAAAGTCAGCATGGGTGTATGGGTAAGTGGATTAAGCCAGCACCTGGGTCCCTACCATCCCTTATCAGAGCATCTGGACTGAGGTCAAGTACGCTAGGCTTCCGATTGAGTTTCCTGACATTGGAAAGGCAGCAGATGATAGTCCAAGTACTTGGGCTCCTGCAACCCAAGAAGGAGACCTGTATGGAGTTCTTGTCATCTGCCTTGCTTTGGCTATTGTGGAAGCAAGCAAGTGAACCAGCGAATGAAAGACATGTTTCTGCCTATAACTGTTCCTCGCTTCCTGTTTCATTCCTTCACACTCACTCCATCTTTTAAATAAATAAATCTTAAAAAGGAGAAATAAAATAGCTTTAGAGCCATTAACCTGAAATCAGTCTGTTTGCAGCAAAAATAAATAAATAAATAAATTTTACCATTTGTTTTAATCACCTAACATGGATTAATACAAAGTATTTAAATACATGGCATATTATAAAAATATAAATATAAACAAATGGTAATATAAACTGACAGGAATCATGCACATACTTTGTTAATTGAAAATAAAGTTAGTTTATTTAAGTAAAAAAATTTCATCTTCCACACATATAGCAGAAATATAAAATGTGAGTTTTAACTAGATTTTTATTTCAATAAGTAAGTAAAATAAGTCCCATAGTTGTATTTTCTAGGATTTAGACATAAAGAAAATCTTTCATATATCTAATCACTTAAAAGTGTTTATAAAACACCACGTCTATTATTTATATCTAAATTCATAATTTTTCTATGAGAATTTTGAAATGTGTAGTTGTTGGGAAAAATACCTGTAATGATAAAGCTTATAATTTACATTGTAAGTGATGGTAAGTGACAAGTTAGTCAAGCATGAAGAAAAAAACCAATGAAGGAAAGGGGGAAAAACGAAACCAGAAAACCGATAGGAGAAAAAAATAACAACAATGATACAGCAGCAAACACAGTCTTATCTCTTCTTATCTTTCCAATTATTTTGAAAAATGTGTCACATTCATTCATTTGATTGGTCCTGTAAATGACCGGAGATACAGTTCTGAAGCAATGTTGTTTTCATTTTATACAAGTTTATTACACAGAGGATTTGGGTCAATCAATCCGGTATTTACAGTACCATAATAATAATCATTCTTCTGGCTTTTCCTTGACAGTTGCAATATGCAATTGTAATTTGGTGTAAATACCAATAGTTTCCCATTTAGTCCAAACATTCTCTTGGTTTGCATGAAATTATAATTACCCTAGATATTGAATAGTTAAGGGACAAAAACATAACACTTTCTCATGAAGAATACTGAGGACATTTTGCTGTTGTTTTAGGATTTGGAGAAACATAGAAAACAAAATAATAACAAGTAACTAGTTTAAGAGATACAGAGAAATAATTAGCTAAATATTTAAAAATACAGATATTTTGGCAATATATATGATTGTATGATTAGAGTCAAGGGTATTTTAATTGGTTAAATTTATTTAGGGGAAGAAAGAAAGAAAGAAAGAAAGAAAAGAAAGAAAGAAAGAAAGAAAGAAAGAAAGAAAGAAAGAAAGAAAGAGAGAAAGAGAGAAAGAAAGAAAGAAAGAAAGAGAGAGAAAGAAAGAAAGAAAGAGAGAAAGAAAGAGAGAGAGAGAAAGAAAGAAAGAGAGAGAAGGAAGGAAGGAAGAAAGAAAGAGAGAGAGAGAGAGAAAGAAGGAAGGAAGATGGATGATAGGGCACTCCCATTCATTGACTGCCTCATAAATATTTCCAAGAGTTAGCAAAGGGCTGGGCACAAAACCAGGAGCTACTCCTCGTATGTACACGTTCCCAGAGGAGGACAAAAACCCAGTCATTTAAGATATCACTGCTACCTATCCAGGATTGCTCCAGCAGCAGTCTAGAGTTAGGAATAGAAGCAGAATATTGCACCTAGAAACTGGTATGTGAATCCCTTACTTGTCAGCGTAAGCAGCATCCATGTCAGTAGTCTTTGAAACAGCGTTAGGATCTGGTCTCTCCCTCCTGTGCTGAGCTGTTTCTTTTTGCAGTGTTGTCTTCACTTTCAAACAAGCCATTACACTGAGGTGACAAGAAGTCTTTGGATGACTCTCTGTGACTAGAAATAATCATTTGGAAAAAACCTGAAGAAAATCCCTTAGACTAGTAGTAAGATTTAAGGCACCCAAACCTAGACTGAGAGGGAGAGAGAGAATATCAGGTCCTCAAACCAACACATGTTCATTTGAATAAATACAGATTCATCTTGATAAAATATCAATATCAAAGCGGTTAAGTCAATCTGGGGGACAGTTGATTCCAAAGCATCAGTTTTTGATCTTTATTGCACACTCATCATTAATATAACTATGTTATTCTCTTCCTTTTAATCTTTTTTTTCTGCAAGTTTATTGATGTAAAACAATGTATCATTACTTCAAAATTCCAAGAACGTAATTCTTTCCAATTCAGCAAATACTAGCAGTATGGTACAATTAGGAAGGAATAGTGATACCCCCTCTTGCAACATTTGAATTTATTTCACGTGGTACCACCTTCCTTAGAAGGAGGAGGAGGTGGACAGAAATACATTTCCATGTAGTTTTATGCGTGTGCATACATAGATGGATGTATCTGCTAATTGTGATTTTCGCGCATTTTCAAGATGCATCAAAATATTTAAAAGGTGCACACCAAGGTAACAGCAACCACAACAGCAACCACAACAACAAAAACTGATGGAGATGAGTTGGAATAGAAAAAGTGGTCACTAATGCAAAATTTTTAAAAAGCAGGGAAAGCTTCAATGTACACTGCAGATCTTAGTTTCAAAAGATTATTGTCTTTAAGCAAAAATAACAACAACAACAAAAACTTAAACTGAGCTTGAATATAAACCTAACATCCAAAACCGGGCATCACTTCATGAGATAATGCACCCTTTTTTGTATAGACAGAACGGCTTCACTTTTGTTTTTCTAGGGGGAAAAAAAAAAAAACAGGGAATCTGAATAACCAGTTCAGAAAGAGTTCTGAACGCTGAACAGGAAGCCATTTTTTTTTCTGTAGAACTTTTGCACCGATGTTTAATTATAAAGAAATTAGTTTCTTTTGATAGCAGGAACATCAGCTCTAAAGTCATGCGGCAGGGGAATGCCTTTTAATGCATATATTCAATGTAAAGATGCTGTGTTAGCAACACCGTTATGAATTTCATGAGGACACAATGAATGATCTAAAACTAAGGAGATTAGCTCTTGTGTTAGCTTTCATTATTCATTCATGTGTCATGTAGTTGTGACTGTGCCAATGACGACTCATTGAAATCTCATGAACTTGTAAATCCAATCAAATCCAGAAAGTGGAAACTCAGTCCCAGTCTCCCACATGGTTGGGAGTACGTTAGCGGAAAGTCACATGGGTAAGCAGATCTGCCACTCAAACCCACAAACTCTGAAATGGGAGGTTGTCATCCTGGCCAGTCTTAACATTTACATTAAGTACCCGTTCCATCCCATATAAACAGATTCTCATTTCTTTGTATTTTCATTACCTATGCAATTTTAGACAACAAATTCCATTAACTTTTTACTCTCACTTTTTATCCTGTATCATAATATTTTCACAAATAATCTTTCTAAAAAATATTGCCACATATAAAAGACCTCCTTTTTATGACAGGGAGAATAGCAGTCTCACAGGGAGTTCTACATCTGATCAGTTTACTGAAAATCAAGACTGGATGATTCTGCTTGATAAGCTGGTAGTGCCTGAAAGTATGGAAAATTCTAGTATTTCCATCCACTTCTGGAACAGCCTTGAAGTGTAGGTAGCAAATTGAGCATTGCACTTAGTTGCTCATTTTGCCATGGAGAAAAGAGCAGTGATACAAATCATTCCAGAAGTGTGACTTCTTCCAAGTGTTTGACCAGAAGCTGCAAAGACTTGGAAGGAAAATAATTTGAAAATCGATGACAAAGAGGTCCAGGGGTGAGATATTTTGTCTTTCTAACAGTGAAGAGTATGCGGATGTTATATCTCATGTGTGAAATGTCCATGGAGACCTTCCAGCCAGAATCTTTTCTAGCCAGTAGGCATGTGTTTGCCTAATGGATTCAGAAGGAAGTGAACAGGTTATGTTGGAGGTTATGTACAAGTTCAGCAGGATGGGTTTCCATTCACCAAGCCAGGTCAGGATTCCACCACTGCTCAAGTCCTAATCTGTTCCAGCAGAGAACAATGGAATCCCCCATACGACACAGATGCCCAGCCATCGCTATGAAGAACAGGATTCTTTTTTTTTTTCTTTTTCAGACAATTCCTTTATCTGGATTGCTTTATCTGCATCTTATGCGTCTGCCAAAACTACTCCCACAGAACCCCACAATGTGTCACCTATCAGCATCAAACCAACCTTCTCATCAAGGAACAGACTTTCACAGTAATCAAAGTATAGAAATAAGACAGTGTGCATGATTCCCGTCTTATCATGTTAAGAATACTCCACTTGAAGCATTCAAACCTATGGGTCAAATGGCCTTTTGAAGTTTCAGTTGTGATGTGAACTATGTGGCAGTACCATACAGGGAAAAGACAATGTTTCAGCACAAAGTGTATGTTCTAAATGAGCATTAACTAAGTGGTTTTCTTTTTCCATAATCAGGATGTATTGGCCCTGATTCAACAGCAAAAACATAATGGCTTTGACTCACCCACTAACAATTCATCTGCTGACTGAAGTTCAAAAAAAACAAAAAAGTTTTGCTTTTTATTTTAGCTATGTTCCAATTTGCTGGTCTGGGATTCTTAGTTCCACGTGAATAACTGCTTGCATTAGTAAACAGCTATGATTTCATTGGATTAGAAATGACAACTGCCACCAGCCAAATATGTGCTCCCCAAGCATTATCATCAAGCCAAGAAACTGGTTACTGAAGTATGTTTATCACCAAAGGGGCAATGCGACTGGTATTCACAGCGTAGTAAGGAGGAGTAAGTCTGTGACCCTGGGGGATGTCCTCATACTGCAATGCACTGTGACTGGAGACCACTGAAAACTGCAGCGACCCAATTCAGGAAGGACTACCAAAGTCTAGGCCCTTCAGGAATAGACCCGGGTGCTATTTCACTGGCAAAGAACAACAGTCATATGACGTGCTTGAGAAGACAAAGAAATACGGTCTGGGTAATAAAAGTGCATAATCATTTGACCTGGGTAGGACTAATTCAATCACGGGACAAAAAGAAAAAGAGAGAAAAAAAATTAAGAGCAGAAACAAAGACTTACCTGAAAACAAAATTAACAAGTAGCTTCGACCTATGTCTTCAAATTCCAACCTGCCCATGCTTACTCTGTGTTCTATAGATTTCAGACAAGCCTGAGCAAACACATAGACCAGTTTCTGGGGAAATATCTTGCAATCCATCTCTTCTTGTGGTTCTGCTTTATATTGAATCCTAAATGATAACACCATTTTCCTGTAACTGCAAAAAATATTCAAAAATCACATCACGGGCCCGGCGCGGTGGCGCAAGTGGTTAAAGGTCTTCGCCTTGCACGCCCGGGATCCCATATGGGCGCCGGTTCTAATCCTGGCAGCCCCGCTTCCCTTCCAGCTCCCTGCCTGTGGCCCGGGAAAGCAGTCGAGGACGGCCCAGGGCTTTGGGAACCTGCACCCGCGTGGGAGACCCGGAAGAGGCTCCTGGCTTCGGATCGGCATAGTATCGGCCCGTTGCGCTCACTTGGGGAGTGAATCATCGGACGGAAGATCTTCCTCTCTGTCTCTCCTTCTCCTCTCTGTATATCCGCCTTTCCAATGAAAAAATAATAAAAATAAATCTTTAAAAAAAAAAAATCACATCACGTGCTTATCACATGTTGCTTTAAAGCTCTCTGCCACTCTCACTTACAGCACAATTATCATCACACATATCTTGTATCTTGGTGCGTTTTATATCCTTGCTTCCAGAAAGCAAAAAAATTATTGTTATTCGGCATTAACCGGACAATTGTAGTAGCAGCATCCTTAAAGAAAGTGAAACAAGGACCAAAAGCATCTATTAATTTTACGGAAAAGCAATTGGATTACTACTCCAAGATATAATATAAAGCAACTTCCTGCCCTGCACGGACTGTTGCGAGTGTTTGGGACCAGAAGATGGAAGATCTCTCTGTGCCTCTGTCTGCATGTGATATTTTTGTTTTTGTTTGTTTTTGTTTTATAAAATTAAAATAAATAACACATTGGAAGAAGAAAATAAACAACCTAATTAAAAATGGCAAAAATGTCAAGCATTTCCTGGTCCCAGATACAAAGATTTAAAATCATGCAACGTTGACAGAAATCTAATTTGAATACACCTGGGAAAACGGCTTTGAGTACAGCTTGACTCATATTCCCTGGAGATAAAAGTTCAACAACACAAAATAGTAGTCAGAAGAATAGAGGAAGCCAGATTTCACCTGATGGTTGGGCTAGCAACATTTCCCCAGGCATGGTGATGGGCTAGTTTGATATTATTGGCCTGTTCATGTTTAACAGGGATGGTACAGTTGGTATAAAGAAATGGCTTAACAACATTAGGCCCCAATCTGAGCTCAACTGAAAATGTATCCCAAATTTGAATCACCAGAGACATCATCAAATTTTCCATCTGAGTACTTTTAAAACATTTACATTATATCTTGATAACTGAATGTTGAACTTTTTATCATTGTCTATACCTAAAATGTCAGGATACACCTAAATATCAGAATGATGGACTTGTGACTGATGTTGAAGGATTACACAATTAAAATAAATTAGGGGGAATGATTGGAGGAAGGGGAATGGGAAAAGAGAAAGGGAAAAATCCCTGAGTCTATGGTACTCTATCATGAAAAATAAAATTTAAGAAAAACTGCATTAGGGATAAGCTGGATATAACACAAGAGAAGATGCTCTCTCTATCTTTATCACATGAAAGGAGGTATCTTCCAACTTTGAGCTACAGTAGAGCTTTTTAACTGCGGTTGGAGATACCACAAAGAATGAGTGTGGACTGCAGGATACTTGGCATGGAACCTACACTGAAAAATGACGGACACAGGAGAACATATTACTTCTTCAAGTGTGGCTGAGGCATTCCATCTGGAATGCGACAGAACAGAAGAGTAGCCTCACCTGCTAGCCACTTTCAAGCGCAACTCTGCCCAGCAAGCCTTCGGAAAAAAACACCCCTTTTCTCGGAATATTGCTGTGTCAGCACAATAATCAATGTCACTGCAGAGTTTATGTGGGTTAGGCATCCCGGAAGTTGGATTACACAAAGGGTCACTTCTTGAGTTCCTGCCTTGCTGATTGTGCTGCTCAACAATCTTATTTATAGTTTTTTTTTTTCATTAGTTTGAGCAAGGAGCTGAATTTTTGTTTTTCACTTATTTGCTTTTTGCCAGCAGTCAAACTTGGTTCTGGAAAGACAGGCAAGTATACTGGCCAATGACTTCCATATTTTTAGACATACAAATAGAAAACCCACAAATTTTTGAGAAGAATGAAATAATTAAAATTAGAGGAAAAATACAAAAATAAAACCTACAAAGTGATATGTAAAATCAGTGAATTAACAATTTTTCAACAAACAGACTAGTTCCCAATTTTTCCAAGCAAACAGAAAAAAAAGGAGAAAAAGCAATAAAATCTGAAATGAAAAGGGATATATAACAATGGACAACACAGAAATATGAATAAATGGCATAACTGGGGCCAGCACCTTGGCTCCACAGGCTAACCCTCCACTGCCAAGTGTTAACATCACATCTGGGCATGGGTTAGTGTCCTGGGCTCTCCAATTCTTATCCAGCTCCCTGCTTTTGGGTGGATGAAGGCAAGAAAAATGGCAGAAGTTCTTGCTCCCACATGAGAGATATGAAGAAGGCCCTGGCTTCTGGCTTCAGCTCAGCTCAGCTCAGCTCAGCTCAGCTCACCTTAGCTGTGACGACTGTGGCCTTTTGGGAATGAACTAGTGAATGTGGATTCCTTCTCTGTGTCTCTCCTTCCCACTATAAATCTGCCTTTCCAATACAAATAAATAAATCATGGACCTGGAGTGATAACCTAGTGATTTAAGTCCTCACCTTACATTCAATGCGATCCCATATGTTAGCTGAATCATGTTTCAGCTGCTGCACTTCCCTTCCAGCTCATGGCTTTTGACCTGAGAAATCAATAGAGGATACTCCAGAGCCTTGGAGCCCTGAATCTGTGTGGAAGATCTGGAAGCCCCTGGCTGATGGCTTTGGATCAACTCAACTCAGGGTACAGTGGCTACTTTGGGAGTGAACCAGTGGATGGAAGATCTTTCTCTCTGCATCTCCTTCTTTCTGTAAATCTGACTTTTCCAATAAATAAATAAATAAATAAATAAATAAATATTGATCATGTATGCAGAGATCTGAAACAAGATCTCTCACAGCTTATACAAAATCCAACACTAAGAAGATCAAGAATCTACATCTGCCATCTGATATCCTCAAGTTGCTGATGGAAACCATTGGAGAAACTCTGTAAGACATGGGTATATGCGAAGACTCTTGGAAAAGACTACAGAGGCACAGGCTATCGAAGCAAGAACAAGCAAACTGGATTAGATCAAGCAGAGAAATTTCTGTACTGAAAGAAAATCATCAACAAAGAGTGAAGACACAATCAACAGAGTGAAATAAAAAAACTATTTACAAACAATGTCATTGACAGAGGCTTGATATTCAGGATCTATGAAGAGCTCAAGAAACTCAATACCAACAAAGCAAACAGCCTCATTAAGAAACAAGACAAAGGACATGAACAGGCAATTTTGGTTTTTAAAATCTTTATTAAAATTTTATCTGAGGTTTCCTACCATCAGGACTCTGCAATCACTAAGGGGTGAGATGGCAATGGTCTTCAGCAGCAAGAACCACCAGAGAAGGTCTGATGGAGCATGTCCATTTACTGTAATGTAAGCACAAATTTATATAGGCTAAGAAAGGGGAAGGCAGGGGGATATCTCCCAATAGTCTTCCCATCCAAAAATGGCACTGCAATTGGTTAGAAGGCAAGTCTATCTCTCTAGAGCCTCCAATCATGTCACATGAAACACTCAAGGCTGGCAGGTAGGCTGTGGGTCTTGTACACCAGGTAGGCCATACCTGCTTATCAAGGAAATACCAACAAGCCTTGTTTAAAGACAGGTTAAGAGAGGTTGGGATGCAGCCTATCACTCTTGCCTATATGACCAGTGAACAAGTCACATTGAGATCTTGGTTAGCCGAAACCATAGTTAGGGGTTCCTACAGGGACATGGTGTGCTCTGTGCCTATGATCTTCCAAGTAGACCAAGTAAATAGAGATCCATGGTGATGTCTCACAATATTTTATTTATTTTGTGATACAGTTCCATAACCTCTAAGATTTCTCCTCTCTACATCTTCAAGTTCCTTCCCTCCATCTGATTTCCCCAATATTATTACAGTATAGTTCTTTAAAAACAGTCATAATATCTCATTCTGCTACTGAAGCATATCCTCATGTAGGTATGCACAATTTTCAAAGGATAAAATAAAAATGGCCAACATGCACAGAACAAAACAATGTTCAGAATCTCTAGCCATCATGGAAATTCATATCATAAAACAATGAGGGTTCACCTTAACCCAGTTAAAATAGCTATGATCCAAAAAATCAATGAATTTTTGCAAAGATGTCAGGGGAAATGCACCCTAGTTCCATTTTCTGGGAGTGTGAACTCACACATTCACTATGGAGTGTAGTTTGGAGATCCTTCAGAGTTCAACGGTAGGTCTACCAGATGACCCAGCTATCCTCCTGAAAATACACACAGTGGGGCCCGGCGCGGTGGCGCAAGTGGTTAAAGGTCCTCGCCTTGCACGCCCAGGATCCCATATGGGTGCCGGTTCTAATCCCGGCAGCCCCGCTTCCCTTCCAGCTCCCTGCCTGTGGCCTGGGAAAGCAGTCGAGGACAGCCCAAAGCTTTGGGAACCTGCACCCGCGTGGGAGACCCAGAAGAGGCTCCTGGCTTCGGATCGGCATAGTATCGGCCCGTTGCGCTCACTTGGGGAGTGAATCATCGGACGGAAGATCTTCCTCTCTGTCTCTCCTCTCTGTATATCCGCCTTTCCAATAAAAAAAATAATAATAAAAAAAAAAAAAAAAAAAAAAAGAAAATACACACAGTGAGATGAAATCAGCACATGAAAAAGCGATTTGTACACACATGTGTTTACAGCTCACAATACACAATAGCTAGGATAAGGAATCAACCCAGCTACCTCCTGACTGAGGACTGGATGAAGAAAATGTGATATACATGCACTGTGGAACACTTTTCAGGCATAACATAGGATACAGTCTCGTGTTTTACAACCAAATGATATAATTGCAAGCCATTATGATTAGCAATATATGCCACTACTTTTTTTTTTCTGCAGAAACTCGATCTATGTTAGCTAATACAAAGAATAAGAATTGAAATCAATGAAAGCGAGATTGGCATTTTGAGCTTTGATAATGGATTACAATTTTTAACCCTTTACTTTTTAAGAATACTGTTATGTGTTGAAATCTTTACCTAAGGGAGTGTTAAACCTGTTTATGGGAAGTGAAGTGAATGTATGCAATTGCAAAAATTAAAGAAATAAGGAAGAAAGGTTGGGTGGGGAACATGAGAAGGAGGAAAAGGAAGGTGAAACCATCACTTACGCTCCTAAATTTGTATTGTGAAATGCATAACATTTGTTCACTTTATATAAATAAAATAAGTTCTAGAAAAGTGAGGTATAACGATTATGTCTGCTTGAATCATAATATTTCAAAGATGGAAGAAAGAAGATTAATCTTACTTTTATGACTGCATAAAGGTCCTTCCTTTGTAATGAATTACAAATCTCTCCTCACAGAGGCAGGTCGGGCTACTGGGGATAATGGGGATCTCATATCCCAGAATTCCTGGGTTTGATATTCGACTCTGATGCTGAATATGTCTTCCCCTGGGATGCAAATCTGATGATGGTGTCCTAAGTAATTGGGCCAATCGGGCTCCTGCAAGTCATGCTGGATTTCTGGTTTGAATTCTGGTGCCTTCCCAGCTTCATTCTCACTCAGGAACCACTGCAGGAATTTGTTTAGTGAGCTAATAGATTTCTCTCTCTCTCTCATTTCCTGTTTCACACACACACACACACACGCACTCTGACATATAACCTGGACAGAGATCTCATAATTATTATATAAATGATGAATAAGCATATGGAAGGTGTATATCTATGAGACATTGAAAATTTAAGCAATAATTAGGATGGCCAAAATTCAAAACACTGACAACAACAAATGTTGACAAAGATGCGAAGTAACAATTCTCATTTTGACTGATTAAAAACAAATCAAAATAGTACAGCTATTTTGGAAAACAATTAAGCACACTCTTAGTCTGCAATACAGTATTATCTCATTGAGACAGTGTGTCCATGCAATTGGATAACTGTACTGGTTTGATTCATAATCACAAAAAACCTTGTATTTATCAATAGAACCGTAGGGCAATGTATGATTTTGATATGTTTCATTCAGAAAATTGAATACCTAGAAGTAAAATGATATGAGCTATTAATCTGTAAAAAGAAAGAAAGGAGATTTAAGTGCATATTACTAAAAGGAAATAAAACAAGCTAAAAACACTACAGTTTACATGATTTCAACTGCATGAAATTCTGAAAAAAAAATGTGTTTACACAGATAATGAAAGGATCATTGACTGTCAGTTGTCATCGGTGTTGACAGAATAAATATATAGGACATATTACATTTTTAGGGCAGTAAAACTAATATAATACTGAAATGGTAGGTGTCATTACTTACTTGTCAAAGCCAACAAAATGTATAACACCAAGAGTATATTCAAACATAAGCTGTGGCCTTAGTATGTCAATATAGATTCATCAATTGTAGAAAAAAAAAAGGCATTAGGTATAGTGGGTGTCAGTGGCCCAGGTGTCCCTGTGTAGAACCACAAATTATCCAGGAAATCTTCTGTGGAATTAAAGTTTTTTCAAAAAAATCTATTTAAAAAAAAATAGAAAAAAAAAGTTTGAGACTTTGCTACCAACATTGGAATAAAATCTAGGTGTTTAAGTTATTATCAAATTAACAATGAATTGAAAAACTTTTTGTAAGTATAAAACCTATTCAACTACATGTACTTAGTCATTGAAAAGTCACTTAAACTTTAGGCATCTGAAATTTTCTTGCTCACTACCAAATTTTTTATTTGAAAACAGTAAATTATTCCACCTTGGAAATCTTTAAGATTAAATACTTGGGTTATCCATTTCACAAATCATCTGTAAGTTCAAAAAATAAAAAAAATTTAAAAAACTAAGATCACCTTCCATCAATATATTGCACTATGAATGTATTATATTGTGAATTCTTTATATATTCAATTACACTTTGAAAACACTTATCTAATATAATCAGGTGATATTAATACATGACACCACATATTCAAGTATCAGAAAGTATCTGGGACTAAAAAACTATTTATAAAAAAAAATCTGCCTTAATATCTGCCTGATTTATTAGGTGTCATATTTCAGTGTAAGAAAATTTGGTGAAGATTGCAATACCAAAAGGGGATGACATTTACAAATAAAATGAATCTTTGCATGGATAGAAAGCATATATTGAATGCCTTGGTTTAGCAATCAGTCTGAGAACTAACAGTAGCCAAGATTTCAGTGCCAAGCATTAACAAAAAAAAGAAGAGTTTTTCACAGCTTCAAGCTAAACAGAAGTAACAAAGTCTATTATTTTTTTAGTTATCAAATTCTCACAATTTCTAAAGAATGCCATGTCGAGATTCACACCATTAGCGACCTGCAACCCACATACATATCTTATTAAAATTAACTTTTATTCCCCATTTCCAATTTATTCTTTTCACTTGCCTGGAATGGGCCAGAGTCTTAAGTTTCACAAATACACCTTGGTTGATAAGGTTACAGCAGCATGGGTCTCCAAACATCTTCCTGCAAGCTGCCCATCATATGTACAATACAAGGAGGAATCTCAATTATAGTAATGACTCCTTTAATCTGAGAGGAGAGCAAAATTAAAAATATTTTTCAAATTAAAATTCTTCAGACAAAAGTAAAGAAGTACATTCTGACGTAAGTATCTTCAATATAAAATCCGTCTTCACAGCACTGCAGGATGTCTCTCAAAGCTTCTCGGACTCCAATATCTCTGGGTTTTACCAAAATACCAGAGTTGTATATGCTTAATCATATGTAACCGATTCATCCTTATACCCCAGGCAACAACACAATTAAATCCTTCATTCTAAAAACAAACAAACAAAACTTAAAAAAAATACCCATTACCATGTTGAAAAGCTATAGGTTTTGAAATATTCATTTATAAGTAAAAATATTTTCATGTATGTTAACACCTTCATTTCAGTGATTTAACACTGTATTTATTAAAAACATAGAAGTGGACGCTCAAAAAGAAGAGCAGTTGGATTAATTTCATATTTTGCAGAGATGAAACCAAATAGTAGTTTATGTGATATAATACTGACAAATGAAGGTGTTTTTATCCTTTTATCCAAACTCTAGTTTGTATTTCTATGGTGATATATTGAGTCAACTGTAATCAAAATGATAAATTACTCATTTAAATAAAGAGAATAAACTGTCTTCTTGTTCTGATGAACAAATATTCCATGGAACCCTACCTTTTATTAGTCCAGTAAGCCAAGAACTCTCATTTAACTTTGCGAGGTGCAGTTTTAGGCAGGGTCGGTGGGGACAGCTGGCCTATACTACCCACAATATTGGCTGAGGTCCCAGAAAGAATGCTTGGTGACTGTAACCATCGGAATTATTTTCTCATAGGTTAGACAGTCAGCTGGAGCTGCCAGGAAAAGTCTACATGTGGCCTCCCAGCATGGTGGCCCGGACCAAGGAGAGATAGGGAAAGAGAGGAGAGTCAGTCCTACTGCCTTGGATTCCACTTGCTAAGTATTCCATCAGTCCAAGCAATCACGGAGCATGTGTACAGTTATCCCTCCACAAACACTGTAAAATTTCATCCCTCCAATCTTACATCCATATATACTCATCTACTTGACCGATCTCTCTATTTATCCATATTATTACTTCCCATCCTCTCCACGCACTAAACCCTGAATTTTCAAACCCATACACCTATATTTTTACAATTATACTTCCACTACCCACACCACCCTCCCTCCATCATATAAACATTTTCGACCACCTCAATCCTATAACACAAACACTTACAAATCAGCCACATACTACATACACATTCTGTGCCATACTTACATTAAATAAATCAACTATATACATAAAATTAATAATGTAATATTACAATTCCCTTCTCAAAACCATCTATTCTCTCCATCTCTTCACTCACAACCCTAACCCATCAACCCTCCCCCCATATATCTCTCAAATCCTCATCTAATCTCTTCCTCACCTACGACCTTCCTCACTTTACTCCCTTCTCCACTACCTTTACACCCCCTCTTTTATCCTTTACCCTCAACTCAAATTATCCATTACCTCTCTCTTCTAAACCCCCTTCCCCCCTCCTTTCTCATTCCATTTCACTCTTTTTCCTCCTTTCACTTCCCTTTCTCCCCACATTTCACCCTTTCTATCCCTTCTCTTCCCAAACCCCCCAATCTCCCCCTCTCCTTTCCCCCCCACATACAACCCACCATATACCATAAACTCTCCCCCCCCCCTTCATCACATATCCTTACCCCCTTTCCATCCTGTTCACAATCTCCATTAATCTCCAATCCAAACTCCACACCCAATCCTTTCCCCCACCCACATCACCCCATCTACTAAATACCCCCATCACACACCTAAACATACACCCACACCACATTCAAAATCCAACCCCAATCAAAACCCACCAATTTCTACCCTTAGTAAAAAAAAAAAAAATGCCCGCAATGAAATGGCAGAGTAAAATTAAAATTAGTAGCAAATTCCACATCCATGATGAGAAAATTAGAGAGGGCACTTTTTCTTTTAACCAAAGACATTTTGATTTGATTTGTAACTCAAAACAATAATTACTGAATAATCCAAAAAGAATTTTCACAAATTAATTTTTAAATCGCCAACAGAATGAATTAAAATACCCAAGAAGAAGAATTTTGTAGTGAATTTATATTATACATTGAAATGGTAATAAATAATGTGAACCCATCAGGAATTGTGGACATTTGAAAATTAAACAAACAGACCATGAAGACCAAGCCTCAAAGTCATGCAATATTCATACTAGCAATATATTCAGTCTCTACTAAATACAAGGATAAGTATTTAGAGTCCATTTCCAAGTCATAATATATTAGTGCATTTATATGTGTGGACAGATGAATACAGATGTGCATTAATTTTACATTTTAATATACGTAATTATGTATATTAATATCTACAGTTAGCATGTATCATATATTTGAAAAGGTATACAGTGTCTTTATGTATAAGCTTCTTTATAATATGTGCCAACTAGGGAATATGTTTATGACAATGGTTAAAGGGTGGGCCTGGCATGGTAGCATACTGGCTAAAGTCCTTGCCTTGCACACTCCAGAAGCCCATATGGATGCCAGTTTGTATCCCAACTCTGCTATTTCCATGCTGCTCCTTGTTTGTGGCCTGAAAAAGCAGTAGAGGATGGCTCAAAGCCTTGGGGCTCTGCACCTATGTGGGAGACCCAGAAGAACCTCTGGCACCTGCGTTTGAATCAGTTTAGTTCTGGCAGTTGGGACCACTTGGAGAGTGAACCAGCAGTTGGAAGATCCTTGTCTCTTCTTCACTGTGTGAATCTGACTGTACAATAGCAATAAATAAACCTTTTCTAAAAATGTTAAGGGGTCACTTGGTACACCATCCCACATCAGTGTGTAGGCTCAAATTCTATCCTCTGCTTCATTTTAGCTTTCCACTAATGCTCACCTTCAAACATTCCCCAGTCATAAGGGAGAATCAGATGGAACCCCGGGTGCCCGGCTCCCACCTGGCACAGGTGCAGCTGCAGCAGGCCTCTGAAGAGTAAGCAGCAGAGTCAAGCACTCACTGTCCATACATCGGTCTTTCCATGTTCCAAAGAAATAAGAATAAATGAGCCTATTTTAATATGTGAGCAAATGTGTGCAATATATGTTTCTTTGGCTTTTCTTTTTCTTTTTTTTTTTTTTATTGTTGCTTACATTGTATTATGTAGTACAGTTTTATAGGCACTGGGGATTCCCCCCACCCCTCCCATACCCCTCCCCCCATGGTGGATTCCTCCACCTTGTTGCATAACCATAGTTCAAGTTCAGTTGAGATTCATTGCTTACAAACACTTGCCTAGCATAAAGTTCAGCGTCTTATTGTCCAGATAAGTTCAGTGGCCTCTTGGGGAGACCTTCTATGGTCTGAAGATAGGTCTAACAGAGTAAAGATCCGGTCAGTTAAAAGCCCCAACAAGGCCTCAGTATCAATGTACAACATTATGGAATTAATTGACATAGTATTGGGAACCTGTCATTGATACTGTCTCAACCCAGATGTTTCGAAGAAGGGCTTTTCTTTTTCAAAATTTTGCCTGCCTAAACCTTTTGACTTTGTCAAAGTTCAACAGTTACAAAATACGGGGTCCCTATGGGAAAAGGAGACCTGTTGGAGGATCTCCCTGGCACCAATCAACTGAATCAATCTTCTTAGTGTGTGCAGCGCAGTCTGGCTACCAGCACAATGTAATGTGGTACATTTTCTAGTCAAAGATGCACAAAACAGAACCTAGATCTAAGAAGGTCCATCCTGGGATTGCTTCTCATGAATCTTCCTCAAATGAAATGAAAAGATTGTCTTGCTTCATCTATTTTGCTAAGCAGCAACAGATCACAAAACAATTAGGTGTGTATAGGAGCTGTTTATGTTTCGGCGTTGCATGAAAAGTTGTATGATTCTCAGAACTGCTGAGTTTCATCGATAATTTTGTGTTTCAGGAGTTCATTAAGATCTGCTGTTCAGACATCAGATATTAGAGGAAAAATATAAAATTTGCACACATTTTTAATTAATAGAATTTGCAAGTAGATGCATAGTTTTCTTTAAGCTGACGCTTAATATTTCTTGGAAGCTTAAGGATTGTTTAGATCTCCCAAAAAAACATTCAGTCATAAGTTTATAAAATATTTTAAGACTTCAACAGCATGATTTAGAAAGAAGACAAGGCGATTTTAACACATTTAACCCATCAGTAATTATTTACTAGATTGTAATTTGAACAAATTGATAAATATTTCCGGGATCTGTTGCCTTACATTAAAATAAAAATTAAAAAGTACTTCCTAAATGGAATCACTCTAGCATCACACAAGGAGATAGATGCATAGCCTATAGAATATTTTTTGGTTTTTATGAGTGCTAGCTATAATTACTTATCATGGCTATTTATGCAGGCCAAATTCTCAAACATTCCAAGCTTTTTGTTTTCCTAAAACACATTGCCTGCTCATGATTACTAACACAGTTAAATCCCATATAGCATTAATTCTTCCTGCATTAAAAATATGGTTTTCAGGCCTGGCGCCTTGGCCTAGTGGCTAAAGTCCTCATCTTGAATGTGCCAAGATCCCATATGGGTGCCGGTTCTAATCCCAGCAGCTCCACTTCCCATTCAGCTCTCCGCTTGTGGCCTGGGAAAGCAGTCGAGGACGGCCCAAAGCCTTGGGTTCCTGCACCTGCGTGGGAGACCCAGAAAAGGTTCCTGGTTCCCGGCTTCGGATCGGCGCACCACTGGCCGTTGCGCTCACTTGGGGAGTGAATCATCGAACAGAAGATCTTCCTCTCTGTCTCTCCTCCTCTCCATATATCTGGCTTTGTAATAAAGATAAATAAATCTTTAAATATATATATATGATTTTCTACAAACATCATCTTACTATTAATATATCTGTATTGGAATATGTAACAATAAATGTGCTACTTGTGTATCCTTCTCTTTGATTCCAATATTTTGCTAATTTAAAACTTGCACTATTAAATATTATACTCTAATAAAAATGATTTCTTCAATAATGTGCAGTAATAAATCTGCAATGGAACTATGTCTTTGAGCATCACATTTCTCACAGAAGCTTTATATTAGAGTGAAATCTCTTAATATCACTTTAATATATTAAAAAAAAAACAAATTTAAGGCCACTAAGGCACTTCAAGATTAAACTACTGAACAGTTTATTAAGCATTATAACTTTCCAAAATGCAGGTTTTTAAGTTAAACTGAAGTTTAACTAAAAACATGTGTCACAGGTAAAATATTCCAGAAGAAAAGTTGTTATAAATGTTTCATCATTTGCTTAGAAATTTAAAGAGTGTGATCAAGAGCCATGATGCATTTTTCTTTTTTCCTGGTTTCTAAATTACATGTACTTTCAAAAAAATAATGCTTAAAAAAAATAATGCTTAAAATAAACACAAGATGAGCCAGCCAGATTGGCTGGCTCGTCAAGATGCCCACATTGGGCAGTGCTGGACCAGGCTAAGCCAAGAACCAGGCATTTCATCTGGCCTCCAGGGTGGGTAGCAAGGAATCAAACTCCTGAATCATCTGCTGCTTTTCACACATCCTTGGTAAGGAGATGAACCAGAGTGGAGGAGCTAGAACACAACCCACATCTTAAAAGCGGCCGTCGTCAAAAGGCAACACATTACTCTCTGTGCAAATGTACTGACCCAGAAATAGTACTTTTTTAAAAAGATTTATTTTATTTTTATTGGAAAGGCGGATATACAGAGAGGAGAGACAGAGAGGAAGATCTTCAGTCCAAAGATTCAATCCCCAAATGAGCGCAACAGCCGATGCTATGCTGATCCGAAGCCAGGAGCCTCTTCCGGATCTCCCACGCGGGTGCAGGGTCCCAAAGCTTTGGGCCGTCCTCGACTGCTTTCCCGGGCCACAGGCAGGGAGCTGGAAGGGAAGCGGGGCTGCTGGGATAGAACCGGCGCCCATATGGGATCCCGGGCGTGCAAGGCGAGGACCTTAACCACTGCGCCACCGCGCTGGGCTCCAGAAATAGTATTTTCTAAAAGTGGTGAATCCCCAGGTGACAGAAGGAAGTTGATCATTTCCAACATGTATTCAAGTAGTTAGAGTCATATAATTATAATCCAAAAAAATTCACATCAAAATATATCTCACAAAAAAGTAAAATTAGGAGATTATGACTGTGTGTTTGTGTGTGTGTGTGTGGGTGTGTGTGATATAAGAAGTGGGAAATACTTGTGTCACTGAATAAAAGGTTTTCTGGATTCATTTTTATTTGCATTTTAAGGAGTGCATTAATGCCTTAGATCCTTAGGGAAACAGGAAAGCCATGATAATTACGTCAACCCAATTCTCAGGCTAAGCTGATATTGATACAAGGAGAACAAATTTCACATAATCCATAGTTATAATTCTAAGGCTAGAATGTTACCTATTTTGCTCTTTAGGTTTTCCTTGATATTATTTCCCACTACAAAAAAGTAAATTATTCAATGATCATCTTATAAAATCTCAGCATATCATTAACCAGTTGAAAAGACAGATATCACTGTAATTTTAGGTTATGAAAAAGCAAATATCTTGGGATTCGCCATGGTAGCCTAGAGGTTAAAGTCTTCCACATTGCAAGGGCCAAGACCCTATATGGGTGCCAGTTCATATAATGCCTGCCTCACTTCTCTTCTAGCTCCCTGCTTGTGGCCTGGGAAAACCTGGGGACCCTGCACCCACATGAGAGACCCAGAAGAAACTTCTGGCTCCTGGTATCTAAATGACTCAGAGCCAGCCGTTGCGCCACTTGGGGAGTGAATCAGCTGATGGAAAATCTTCCTCTCTGTTTCTTCTCTCAGTATATCTGACTTTCAAATACATACGTACATATATACATACATACATACATATGCAAGCTTTTCTTGCAAGCTTTTCTTGGCCTGGTACTGTAGATAAGCGGTTAATGTTCTCGCCTTACAATCGCCAGGCGGTGTGGCCTAGAGGCTAAAGTCCTCGCCTTGAACACACTGGGATCCCATATGGGCGCCGGTTCTAATCCTGGCAGCTCCACTTCCCATCCAGCTCCCTGCTTGTGGCCTGGGAAAGCAGTCCAGGACGGCCCAAAGCCTTGGGACCCTGCACCCGTGTGGGAGACCAGGAAGAAGTTCCTGGATCCTGGCTTCGGATCAGCAAAGCATCGGCTGTTGTGCTCACTTGGGGAGCGAATCATCGGACGGAAGATCTTCCTCTCTGTCTCTCCTCCTCTTGTTTATCTAACTTTCCAATAAATAAATAAATCTTTAAAAAAAATTGCCAGGATCCAATATGCCTGCAGATTCTAATCCTGGTGGCCCAGCTTCCCATCCTGCTCCCTGCTTGTGTCCTGAGAAAGCAGCTGAGGACAGATCAAACATTTGGGACCCTGTACCCATGTGGGAGACCTGGAAGAGGCTCTGGGCCCCTGGCTTCATGACAGCGCAGCTCTGGCCCCTGAGTTCATTTGGGGAGTGCATCAATGAACAGAAGAACTCTCTCTCTGCATATATGATCTTCCAATAAAAAAATAATAGATAAATCTTAAAAAAAAAAAATGCCTCTCTGATAAAACCAACCAACCTCAGAGAAAGCCGCAGGTTCTCATACTAACAGTCCTGTACTAAAATACCAGAATGCAGGCATCTAGCATGGCAGTGACTCACATACCACATCTGAAATCCATGGCTGAATATTGACCTCCAGTTCCTGGTTCCAGACACCTGCTTATGTAAACTCCTGGAGGCAGCAGTGAGCGATCAAGTAAATGACAGCAGTGTATTTGGTTAGAAGGCAGCTCGATTGTTCTGCACCCTCCAATCCTCCTGCCGGTCACATACACCACATACAGCTGGCAGGGGTGCTGCCAGTCACATACACCACAAGTGCCTGGAGGTAATGTGAGACCGCACGGACTCCCCAGAGTTGCTTATCAAGAAAAGTCCCGGCACAACTTGCCCAAAGACAGAGAGCGAAAGCCGGGGCACAGCCCACTACTCTTACCTGCTTGTCAGGTTAAGGTCTCGGTGTGCCACAGCATTGCCAGGGAGCTCTCCTGGGGAAACACGGTGTGCCGTGTCCATGTGACCTCTCACATAGGCCAAGCAGACAGAGATCCTGGGGTAATTTCCCACAGCCAAACATACCAAGTTCAGGACAGATGTAATCAGAGATATGTGATCCTTTGCCAGGAATGGGCTGTGTTCTATGAAGCAGCCCAGGGTCTCCAAGGACAGAAGGACCTTCAAGTTCATAAAGGCAAAAATGGGAACCCACATCCCTGTCAACAGGAGACAGGAGGAGCAGATCAGTGCCCTCTGTATGTTATGAAGAAGGTGGTTGCCAGGAAGGACTGAACATCTCGCCTCACGTAGAAAAAGCTTCAGGTTCCCAATAGAAGAAAATATTAAATGCATACATAGACTTATGGCAGAAGTTCACCCATTCCAACTAAAATGTCACTCTTTTGCAAGCTATCGAATGCTTGAAAGTCTATCAATAGGCTTCAGAACATTTTTTCTCATCTGTTAAGAACATAATGATGATGGAGAGACTTAAATTGATTAAACAAGGCAGAGAACAGGTACATTGAATATAACAGGTACTCTGGAAATATGAAATTCTTTTTTTTAAAGATTTATTTTTATTATTTATTTTTATTGGAAGGGCGGATATACAGAGAGGAGAGACAGAGAAGAAGATCTTCCGTCCGATGATTCACTCCCCAAGTGAGCGCAACGGGCCGATACTATGCCAATCCGAAGCCAGGAGCCTCTTCCGGGTCTCCCACGCAGGTGCAGGTTCCCAAAGCTTTGGGCTGTCCTCGACTGCTTTCCCGGGCCACAGGCAGGGAAGAGCTGGAAGGGAAGCAGGGCTGCCGGGATTAGAACCAGCGCCCATATGGGATCCTGGGCGTGCAAGGTGAGGACCTTTAACCACTTGCGCCACTGCGCTGGGCCCTATTCTTTAAACCTCAGTTTCTGCTTCCCGATTTTTTTTTTTGACTACTTATTTAAAAGCCAGGGAAACAGAGAAGTGTAGCAAAAGAAAGAGGGAACCATTCCATTTGCTGACTTAATTTGCAATTGGCTGCAATATCCAGATCTAGGTCAGGATAAAATAAAAACGGGGGCCATCACCCTTGGTTTTCCACACAGAGGCAGGGATCCAAACATTTTATCCAGCCTCCGCATCTTTCACTGGTGTATTAGCAGGAAGCTGTGCCAAAACTGGACAACTGGGGAGCCCCAATAGGGAAGGCTGGCATCAATGTGAAAACTTAACTCCAATGCAGCCAAACACGGAGCACAAATGCTCTATTTCCTACCTCGCTAAAAACATCAACAAGAAAGATACTGGTTGCTTTACGCAATAAATATATCACAAGGAGAGAAAGATACTAATTAGAGATAACATAAATGGCAAAAGATAAAAGTCATGATTTTCTAGAATTAGTGTGTCATAGAACTATTTTATAAGCATCATATGTACAGAATTTGGGATATAAAAAGTAATATACAGAAACATTTAAACATTTTGCTCTTTTATGTAAGAAATAATCGTATCAACTGATTTTTCAAGAAGACTCCAAGCATTTTGTTAAACTTATTTGGAGTTGGATATATTAATCTTTTCAATGTGGCACAATCCTAATACATATCTTAATGCAAGGGAAAGAAAATTGAATCTTAATCCAATTGCAGGAGAAATCACAAATGAGCTTACTGTACCGAGGTGTTGCCTCATTGGATATCAAGTGTAAGCAGATTTTTTTTTTCTAAACATTCTTCAACAGAGATGACCCCATTTGCCACTTTGCAATATATCTTGGTGATTTGTAGTTTCTGCTTAGAAATTTCCCCCATTTTAAATTTAGAAGTACTTAAAATACTTACCTCATTAATGCCAACATGAAATTTCAGGGTCACCTCTAATATATGCAGTTTAATCAAATGAGAAAATCCAAACTACAGTGAATCATTTTTTTTTTAAATTTTGAATGTTTTATCTATTTGAAGGGCAGAGTGACAGAAAGAAAAAAGCAAGCTTCTATCCAGTGACAGCAAAGGCCTGGGTTGGATTAGGCCCAAGCCAGTTGTTAGAGCTCTATCGAGTTCTCCCACTTGTGTGTCTCAGGGGCCCCAGTACTAGGCCAACATCCAAGTGCATTATCAGGGAGCTGGATGAGAATCAGAGTAAACAGGACTCAAGCCAGGTCTGTGACATGCGATGCTAACACAACACCAGCGTGTGTATCACATTTTCAAGACCACACAACAGCAATTGTTAAAGGAGGATTTAGAATTCTCATCCATTGAATCCAGATCACTTTGTAATAGAAACACCTCATGTTTTTTTTTCTGAATAATTAATAATTAATGTTTTAAAAACTTAAACATGATGACCTCTCTAGAATTAAGCCAACATTACATCTTAATGTGTTCTTGTTTTATTTTTCTCACAAACATTTCAAGGCATGCTTCTGACAGGTCAGCACCAGTCCTTGAGAAAGCATACAAGAAGTTGCTTAACTTTAAATCCCATCTTATTGCTGATAAAGCATTGCAATAGGATCCCCCGTTCCTTAAATTTATTCTTAATATACTCTATAGTTTCTACTATGATTTCAATTATCATTGCACATCTACATTTTGCAAAATCATAGTGGTGTTATGCCATGAGAGAACTGCTTGCAGAAACCATTAATTTTCCAATTTGCAAAAGCCTGTTAGCTTCACCTCGGGATTCAGTTGGGAAAGCAGTTTCAACTGCTAGCTGCTACAAGTCATTGTCATGTTTCCTCGCCACTGAAGCAAAGCTGTCCTAAATGAAGACAAAGTAGAAACATTATGCCTGTCAAACGAAGTTACCAGGATCTGACAGAAGCTGTTATTGCCTTAGCACCAAATTTCAGAGTTTTCTATGCATGATCTGTTTCATTATAGGAACTTAACTGTCAAGGGACTTATTTCTCCCCATGACTGCTAGAAAGTATTGTGTTTTATTCACCTATTTACAATGATGGGATTAACTACCTGGAGCCACAAAATGTCAACAGTGACACTGTCAGGCTCAACATGGCTAATGCCAAAACAGTATCAGCTTCCACAAAGCAATGCCATTACTGAACTTTCTATAAGGGGAGGAAATGTAGGAAGTATATGAGAGAAATCGCTGAATACGTTTGAAATAAATTACTTGGAATTATGATTAGTTGCTCAAATTAAGCCTGAGGATTCATTCCAAATGGACTACTATATGGTATGGAAGGAACTTTCAGAATTATTTTATTTTTCAAAACATAATTACCTTGGACCTGGCGCAGTAGCCTAGTGGTTAAAGTCCTTACCTGCACATGCCAGGATCCCATGTGGGCACCGGTTCATGTCCCAGAGGCCTCATTTTCAATCCAGCTCCCTGTTTCTGGCCTGGAAAAGCAGTCGAGGATGGCCCAAAGCCTTGGACGCTGCATCTGCATGGGAGATCTGGAAGGGGCTCTGGGCATCTGGCTTCGGATCGGCACAGCTCTGACCATTGTGGCTGCTTGGAGAGTGAATTAACGTACGGAAGATCTCCCTCTCCATCTCTCCATCTCTCTGTATATCTGATTTTACAATAAAAATAACATAAATCTTTGAATAAATTAAATGAATAGATAAATATCTTGATTCCAGGGCAATGGTCTAGTGGTTGAATCCTCACACTACATTTGCTAGAATCCCATGTGGGCACTGGTTCGTGTCTTGCATGCTCCACTTTCTCATCAAGCTTCCTGCCTGTGGCCTGGGAAAGCAGCAGAGGGTGGTCCAGGGCCTTGGGACCCTGCACCTGCATGGGAGACCTGGAGGTTCCTGCCTGCTGGCTTCGGATTGGCTCAGCTCTGGGCATCGTGACCACTTGGAGAGTGAACCAGTGGATGGAGGATCTTTGTCTCTCCTCTATATAAAATCTGAGTTTCCAATAAAAACGAACAAATCTTTAACAAATAATTATCTTACTATATGTTCAAAGGGCTACTGTGATATTGTTCATGTCCTTTTCCTTGCTTATGTCATGTGTAATCCTTACATTTTAGAGTCTGTGAAATAGTAACTCAATGTGTGCTTAATTATTATCTGTTAAATACCTAATGATATGAGTCATCTTCTCATGTACATTTATCTCTCAGTGTCTACATTTGATTCCAGGATCTCGTTGGATATTAAAATCCACATTCAAGGCATATTTATGTAACGGCCTAGTATTTACATATCACTCATTGCCACATTGATATGTATTCTTAATCATTACTATATTACTCATAGTATTTAATATAATGTAAAGTCTACACAAACTGTTATAGTGTGCAGTTTGGGGAACAATGACAAGGAAAAGTCACTGCTTGTTCAGTGTTTGCTTATGTCTTAAAAACCATTTATCTGGGCCTGGCACAATAGCGTAATGGTTAAAGTTCTCTCCTTGAACGCACCAGGATACCATATGATTGTCTGTTCTAATCCCGGCGGCCTTGCTTCCCATCCAGCTCCCTGCTTGTAGCCTGGAAATGAAGCCAAGGACAGCCCAAAGTCTTGGGACCCTGCAACCACACGGGAGACTCAAAAAAAGCTCCTGGCTCCTGGCTTCGGATTGGCTCAGCTCCAGCTATTGCGGCCACTTGGGGTGTGAACCATCGGATGGAAGATTTTTCCTCTTTGTATATTTGAATTTCCAATAAGAATAAATAGAACGTGTAGAAAAAAAAAATATCTGCAGTTGGTGCAATCCAAATATGAAAAACCCATAGATTCATAAACTAAACTTGCTTATTTTGTCATCCAATTAACATGTTATGTTCAATGTGTTCAAAAGGAAATGCCATCATTTCCAGAGATTTGACTAATAAAATACACTTTACAACCCAAGGCAATTATTGGATATTTAGCAAATTAGTGGGGACTTAACCTTAGTTTAAAACATTGAGCAAACTGATTTTACATGATTTTTACATGAAATAACTCAATGGTCACAACAGCATATAAACTAGGTGCCAATACTAAGGTTATTCTATCAAAGAAGAAAATCAAGTAGAGAGATTACGCCAGAGCCGGAAGCTGGAATGTGTGAGTACACCTTTCTGGAGTGCTCTAATCCAAAGTCCTTCTTCGTATCACGTCATGTAGGTTTCACAAACATAAAATACCTTCAAGCATATGATAAGTGTATGAATTTCAGGCTAAGCTTTAGTACCTTAACTCTCTTCCAAAACAGTGAAAATAAATGCACTGATTTTTCAAGGATTAATCAAGTTTCGGTTTTTAGGACACTTAACGAGGAAGCCCAAATCATCCTGTTGGATGTGAAGACAAATCACAAATATCTGGTAGCTTGTACAGCTGTAGGAGAGAGAACAGCATGACAAAGTAATCAACATCCCCAAGGAAGATGAGCAGATAGTTCACTTGTGGTTGAAATATTGAAATGAAAGCAATGCAGCATAGGGTTCATGAAACAAGCCTTCTGCTTTTTAAGTGAAGAACAGGATTGACAAGGGCATGAGATTAAGCAAAGAATCTCCAAGCTGAATGGGTTCTTATATCTACTTATCTATCTATCTATCTATCTATGACTGTATGTGAGAAGCTTGTGAGAAATGTAATTAAAATTTCATTTTATAAGAAGAACTATTTTAAATATATATATATATATATATATATGATAAAGTGTCTTAAGAATTCATCAGAAACTTCGGAAAATTTCTCTCTCCCTGTCTCGTTCTATATGTGTGTGTATCATTGCACAAATAAATTTTGTCCTTGCTCCAATAAATTTTGGTGACATGGTGAGAGAAAATACTAAAAGCAGGAATCGTATTTTTATGTTTAATAAAGATACTTTATGAAGAATTATTCTTTCTCAACTTGGAAACACTTTTATATAAAATATGACTTAAAAGACTTCAAAATTGTGGTTTTATGGAACATAATGACCTCACCTCTCCCACTATGACTGATTCATAACTGAATACAACAAACCAATGGAATGCCACATGTGATGACGTGGTGATTTGTTATTCAAATTGCCAAAAGCTAATAGAGACTACAGTGTCATCTGAAAGCAGTGACTGTGTTTTCAGGAACACTAGTCTTCCAGCTTAACCTAAGTTGGCCTTATGTTTTAATCACATTTCATTTGGCAGGGAAAATGGTATCATATTTAATTTCACTTGCAATTTGATCATTATAACTATTGCCCTCATATCAAGATGCAAGTAATTAAATGGTCTCACATTAAGCCACCTGATGGCATAATTAGCTGTGTATGCAGTTTTGAAGGTTGGATTAATTATTGTGAAACTGAAAGTTAGAACTTAAGAAGCAAAAGCTAAAGCTGAAAAATTTGACTCCACATTCTTATACTCTTCATTGGTTGAAACAAGCTCCATAGGCAAGAATCCCATATTTCTCTAACAAGGAATACAGTGGCAGTAGTAAGCATAAATATGCTGTGATTTGGAAATAGTGAAGCTTCAATAGATTCTGCATAAGGAGTAACACTGAAAGTTGATGTTGACCGATCAATATCAGCATAGGTTTCTTTGAGGCCTATGTAAACATTAAATAGATTTCACTTATCATAAAGATTTCTCCTCCTGTAAAATGCATGGATGACATAGTAAAATCAGGCATGGAAACATAAATAGACTAGTGAAAGTGTTCATTTGCTAGCATTCATTAATGTTTTTTTCTTTCTTAATCTGTCTGAGATTAACACATGGTTTAGGGAGGAAAGTTATATCTGTATCAGAAATAAAAAATAGATGAACACAGACTTTGTGGTACAGTAGCCAAGCTGTACATTCTGATGCCTAGATCCGATATCAAAGTGTGGCAGTTTGAATACCAGTTTAACTTGTGATTAACCTCATCTCAATGAACTTCCTGGGGGCCTGAGACAATGGCTAAAATCATTACATTTCTCACATGACATACTCCTGGCTCTGACCTGACTCAGTCTTGGCTAATGGAGGCATTTGGGGAAGTATACTAGCAAATAAAGTTTTTAGAAAAAAACTCCCTCTCTCTCTCAAAAAAAAAAAGTCAATGTGTTGTTCTATTTGCAAATTTTGATCTGTATTAGAAATATATAGCAAGTGAAATGTTTTAATTTAGCAAAATTATATTCAAAAGCAAACATTATTAAGAAATATATATATATACATATATTTAAATTTATATAGTTTTCATTTAACTAATCATAAGATCAAAGTCCAAGGGCACATATCAGAACTGATTTCACAAAAAGTGCTGCATCCCCTTGACAGGTTATAGAGCTACCTGGTCTAAAGATAATACTGCCTAAAAGAAGTAAGGGCTGAAACAAACTCCCTATCTAAGGAACTTGAAGAAGACAACTCAGAGTAGAGATGCCAAAATTCTACAGCATCCTTCCTGCACCTGCCTTCTAAAGGCAGAATATATAGGGTCCAAGATGGAACACCAGGGTTAAAAGAAAGCACCATTTGGGAAGGTGAGGATGCAGAGCTAATCAAGATGGTCTCACTTTAAAGTCTGGCAATCATGCCCAGCAGTAGGGGTTGCAGCCCATCAGAGAAGACCACAGTTTCTCAACTGAGCCCACTCCCATTTCTGGATCTGGCTCTCTCTGTGTGGTTTTACAGTCTAGCTTGACAGAATTTGCCCCCCAGTCCCAGCACTTGGCAGCTGATACTGCAGCAAAACCCCAATCAGCTTGCACTTACTCTGGCTCATACACGCACCAGTGGGTACAGTCAGCGCAGCCAGGCTCTCCCTCTAACCCAGTTCACATGCAGGCCAACAGGTATATTCCTGCCCAGCTTGGTCTACCCCCAGTCCCAGTATTCATGCTCACTAGTGAGGGCAGTGGCCAACAGAGTGGGAGCAGTGGCCCAACAGAAGAGTCCCCTACAGCCCCTTAATACAGGGCTCACATCACCCACCTGGTGGACACTGCATTCCAGTCTGAAATGGTCCATTTCGCTTTGTCATTGGCTGGTAGGTGCTGTAGCCTGGCTCCATCAAGCCTTAACCCAGTTCTAGTTAATGCTCATTCCAGTCAAGCTAGCCCTCAACCGCAGCCCCAATGTAAATTGGATGGTGTTGCGGCCCAATATTGCCTGTCCTTCTCAGATCTGCAAGCAAGTGTTATGAGCTGGCCCAGTCTGACCTGCCTGCCCCTAGACCACTACCACAGGTCTCCCAGGGGGTTCTGCAACCTGGTATAGTCTGGCTGCTCCCAGACTTGGTTCGTGGGCTCACCTGATGGGACTGCATCCTGAGAGAGGAGTTCCCCAAGTTCTTTGATCAAATCAACTCCCAGTGGCAAATCTCATGCACACTGGTGGGTCGTCTCACTTTGGGGCTTTGATTCTAACTCCAAGAAGTTATTATCAGAATGGAATTCAGAGCTGTGAGATAAGATATTCAGCTGCAGGAAGATAATTATTATTGCAAGATGCCCCATACATTTTGCTTCAGATCTTAGAAGTAAAAGTAGAACATATTAAGACAAAGATTAATAATGATCAATGACCCCGCTAGATTCAAGGCTTTGCCAATATCAAAACCCCGAAATATCATGTATAGTTAACTAACTTATATCCTCCCCCAAAATCCTTATATTTAAATATTAATCCCAGCCCCTTAGAGTGGCTGTATTTGGAGATGTAGCTTTGAATGAAATAATCCAATCAAAGTGAGACACCATGATGGACTGCAATCCCATGGGGAGGATGTCTTTATGAGGAATCTGAAACAGGTTAACACAGAGGGAAGATCATGTGAAAACGCCGTAGTAAGAAATCGCTCTGCAAACCCAGGAAAGATATCAGGAAAAACAGAAAACCTTCTGATACTCCACACTTAGACTTTTAGCCTCCAAAATGTGAGAACATAGACTTCTGTTATTTGACTCACAGGGTCTTCAGTCATTTCTTATGGCGGCCACGTTCTATGAAATATCCTAATATTTGTAGCTGGTGGAACATAGGAGAAGCAAATGAGAAATCAGAACAAATTGTTCTCAATAGATCATGATAGATGTACAGCTCCAAAACCACTGAAGCTGGTTTTGCATCTAAGGGGGTTTGTATCTAAGCCCGAAACACACAAGCTTCCACCTTCGTATAAAAGTCAAAAGTTGTAGCAATGGTGGGAAATGATTCTGAGGAAATGAACATTTAATCAAAATCAACAGAAAGGCCTTAACTGCAAAGCATAAAAGAATAAAATGTAGTTGTTCTCCTGAAGCCAGCAGAGTGGAAACTCAAAGAAATTTATGTAAATTATAGCTAATAAACCACATACGCTCCACGTAGCCAAATACAGTGTAATCAAATTTGAAACCTTCTTCAATGAAAAAACTTAAATACATAATAGAAGAAGAATCAACAAATGTAAGGGAAAGGGAGCTAAAACAGAGAAAATTGTAGAAATAAAGTTTGTGTAAGAATAGGTAGGACCGGGTGTGGTAGCCTAGTGGCTAAATCCTCACCTTGAATGTGCTGGAATCACATATGGGTGATCACATATGGGTCCCAGCTGCCCCACTCCCCATGCAGCTCATTGCTTGTGGCCTGGGAAAGCAGTCAAGGATGGCCCAAAGCCTTGGGACTCTTCACAGGCATGTGAGACCTGGAAGAAACTTCAGGCCCCTGGCTTCGGATAGGCTCAGCTCTCACCATCGCAGCCTCTTCGGGAGTGAATCAGCGGATGGAAGATCTTCCTCTCTGTCTCTCATCCTCTCTTGATGTATGACTTTCCAATAAAAACAAATATTAACAAAAACAGATAGGTAAAAAGAAGAAGGGCTTATCAGAATGTAGCTGGCAGAGTGATGAGTCGTGATCATAAGGCAAACTTAGCCATCACCGCTGCTCTGGAAATGCAGGCTTCACAGAAAGCTCAAGTCTCACTCATTTTCTCCAATGTCTTAACATCTTTCTTCCCTTTTGATGTCCCCCTTCTACTATCCTGGGAAAGAACCCCACACTTTGCGAGAACTTGGAAATAAAATTGGGTAGAAACCTTCCAAAAGTTGCCTTCGACCTGAGCTTCAAAAGGACAAAGGCGAGGTACTTTCCTCAAAACGATAACCGGACATTTTAGAAGGATTTGTCCTAAAATCAGGAAAAATCGACAAGTGTCAGATAGACTGAAATAGCAGACTATGAATTGTGAGACAGGGTGTGTGGCAAAGACTGAGATATGAAATGAACCAAAGTGCAGTGTTGAGAAAAAGCACTTCAAGGAGTTTCTATTTTAAACTGACACCATGGAATTAGTGGATTCCTCTAAAGGACATAATACGATCAAAAGTATGTATCACTTTATTACTTAGGAGCATGTAATTTGGTAGTCTTCCCCACGTGATCCATGGAGGATCCTGCGCAAGATCTTCATGGAATGACTGAGGCCTCAAATAGCATCCCCAAACTCTAGTTATATAAGAGCTATGCAAACCCATGGTAAAAATTAATGAATAAAGCAGGCAAGATAAAAGAATAGTAGCAACAACTCATGATATCTTGGAATAATGACAGCCATACACTGTACTAGCAAGTGTATGAACACGGCCTCTTCCTCCCTCTCTCTAGGAGTCGCTGATAGTGTGGCAGAGATCTGGCAATGGAGACAACTTCTAAAGGATGTATACAGTACGGACCCACTGGATGAAGGGATGATTGATGTACTGCCTGGATGCAGTGGTTTTCAAGAAATGCCAGGCCACTCCACTCAGAACAGCAAACAATTTGAAGTGTTGAAAGTATTTCTGCAATTTTCATTTATTGACATCAGACCAGGGTTGACTACAGGAAACTGAAACTTCAAACAATAAAAGTGCAAATAAATAGCAACTATCCTATTATGCATATACATAATGGAAAGTTCTCCTGGAGACATGGAAAGCAGAAACGGGACTATGCAAACACATATGGGATAAATATTTAATGTATGAACAAAGATTTTTACTATATGCACTAGTGCTGGATTATTTACACTTACAAGACACAGTTTTAAAAGACTTACCTGTTTCCATTGGAAAGTCACAGTTACAGAGAAAGGAGATATGGAGAGAAACATGCTCCATCCACTGGTCCACGCCATCCACTGGTCCATGCCCATGTGATCACAATGGCTGGAGCGCAGCCTAACTTAACTCTTCCGGGTCTCCCACACAGGTACAGAGACCCCAAGCTTTGGGCCATCCTCTGCTGCTTTCCCAGGCTACAAGCCTGGAGCTTGAAGGGAAGCAGAGCAGCCAAGACACAAACTGGTGCCCACACTGGATCTTGGCAGTTGAATGACAGGGATTTAACCACTGAGCCATCGCACAGGATTCAGCAAGACACAATCTTTTGTTTGATCAATTGTTTTACATTTGAATTATTTTATTTTATTTTATTTTATTTTATTTTATTTTATTTTATTTTATATACAGTTCCATAGGCTCTGAGGTTGCCTGTACCCTTCCCCAAGGTCCCTACCCCACCCCATGCAATACACAATCTTAAGGATTATCATTAAGGATTTTATCATAAAGCATTTTTACTTAGGGCCCGGCATGGTGGTCTAGCGGCTAAAGTCCTCACCTTGAACGTGCCAGGATCCCATATGGGCGCCAGTTCTAACCTGGGAAAGTGGTCTGGGAAAGCAGTTGTGGGAGACCTGGAGGAAGTTCCTGGCTCCTGGCTGTGGATTGGCTTGGCTCTGGCCATTGTACTCAGTCTGGGGAGTGAATCATAGGACGGAAGATCTTCCTCTCTGCATCTGACTTTGCAATAAAAATAAATAAATCTTTTTATTTTAAACTATTTTTACTTATTATATATTAACTTACTTGGTTTAGAGGAACTCAACCCTTAATCACTCCTCTGCAACCAGATGTTAAAAGCCACCATGGTATGGATATATTTGGAAACAGATAATTACTATTGCAGGGTTTGCTGCATATTTATGCTTTCCTTTCTCTGTCTCCCTATTCTCTTACATTGGTTCTGTATTTATCTATATTTCCTCACATCCCTCTCCCTGACCCTCAGGAAACTCCAATTGCTAATTATTTAAGGGAAGGAATCATTCTGAAAACCACTACCTACAACGGGGTCAGTATTTTCACCTTTTAGGTGCTTACTGGTTATTCAAGAAGTCCACGCCCACGCCATTTTGAGAGGTAGCAGTTGGTCAGAAAACCAGTGCATTTTAATGATGGATATTAAGAGTGTAGCATGTAAATTGTCACAATTTGCATTTAAATGCAAATGTGCTGCACATTTAAATCTATTTACCTAATGCATATTTAACATCCTTACATTGACGTTAAGGTGGTGCTGAAATGTGGATGCAGTGCAGAATTTGCTGACATTTTTATTTTCCTGGTATCCTTTTTGAGAAGGCTGCACATCATTGAGAGATCCTGAATTGCAATAAATCAATGAATAAATAGCCGTCTTTGCCAAAGATGCTGCACACTTATCTGAAAAGTGCTCTCTGCAAGATCACAGGACAGGCACAACTTCCTCGCATTACAATTGTGCACATATTTTAGTAAAGAACAAGAAATGCTGATATACATCGTCTTGGAGTTCAGTCTGGAAGCAACAGGCTCAAAACATGGTCAGAGCAGCCTCTGGGGACACAGTGCTTCATTAGATTAACCCCAGCTGAGGCACCCGTGCATCCTTAAAACAGACAAGTACTGCATCAGCACCACGGGAGTAATAAGACAACGTGTGGTGTCACTTCATATGGACTAACTGTGCACATCCTGTGAATATGAGACTCGGAGTTGTTCCAGATAAAACACAATCACCATCTCTGGTGATAAGATAAAATAAAAGCTGAATTAAAGCTATATCCAAGGACTATATCTTCATTTAACTCATTTGCCTGTGCTAAAAAAAGGAAGGGAAGAGGCACAATTCGTTAAAGTTGGTAACCAGACAAGGCACAGGCAGTCAGGCCGAAGTGATTTTTTTTCACTTATTTCATCTATAGGTTTCACTCTTACCAGCCTCAAAATGAGCCTGTTTTTAGAGCTGATTTCCCTTGCAGAATAATTTTGGATTTTAAACAATATGTCTTTTTCCTTTCCCTTAATGCATGTGTTCCATTTATGAAAGACATTCAAAAGCAGAGAACTATACACTTCCATATGACCTCTGTAAGTTCTCATTACAGTTCTCCCAGAATTATTTTGACAAAGAATGTACTCTGTCTCTGAGATGCTTGGAAATGGGACCACGCCTGGATCCACAACGTAACAAATTAGGATCTGCACAATCAGACTGTCTAAGCACAGAGTTTTACACCAAGAGAGGCTGCTCGTCTCTTACGCCTTTCAAACAACTCAACAATTCACTTCGTCACTCAGAACATGATTAACCAGTATGATTTTTAAATTATAAAACTGACCAGGTCTTTTCAAAAAAGAAAAACATTGAAAGCATCATTTCAATGCTCTAGGGCAAAAATGATGTATTACCATCGCTAATGAAAAGCTGAAGGGTCAGTCACCAGTGTGTGTTTTAATTCCAAATCCGTTACTCATCCCACAGCAGGGCAGGTGAAATCCACATCTCAACATCCTCATTTTTAAAATGAAAAAAAAAATAGAATATCTGTCTAGCAGGGACTAAAATTGCAGAATTCAATAGTATATGTTACTCTATCAAACTGCACAGGTTGTTCTGTCATAAGGAATAAAGTTTATGAAAACTGTGCAACACAAAGTAAGTGTTCCAAACTTGACTACTAATTTTATCTCAGTGGTGGTTGCTTTGAAGACACAAATGTGCCAAAGGATAGTAATTAGGGGGCTCAACAAACTTTGGACACACAGGGAAAATGTAAAAACTAAAAACCGAACTGCACTCATTTGTTGTTAATTACTTTTCAACAGTTATATAAACCTTCTTGATTTTTCTTATATAATATTCAGGTACAATTTGTTAGGCATTCAATGAAACATCTAAAATACAAATAAATTCTAGTCCCAGTACGAATTCCCATCATTTCTTTTTTTTTTTAAGATGCATTCATTCATTCATTTTACAAAAAGGAGATTTACAAAGAGAAAGAGACACAAAAAGATCTTCCATCGTCTGATTTACGCGCCAAAAGGCTGTGATGGCTTGAGTTGAGCCAATCAGAGGACAGGAGCCAGGAGCTTCTTCTTTAGACTTGAAGACTTTGGACTGTCCTCCACTGCTTTTCCAGGTCATAAGCAGGGAGTGGGATGGGAAGTGGAGCAACTGGGGCACGAACCAGCAGCCAAAATAATTCCCATCTATTTCTAAATAATTTCATTGTATTCACTTCCTTTTAACTGGAAAACAATTGCACATGATTTTAATAATCAAAAAGTTAATATTTTTGTTCAGGTAAAGTATCTGAGAGCAGTACAGTTTGTTAAGCTCAATATACCAAGCACCGTAGTTTGTATCTTTTTCAATCTATATTCACATTTTCCACTCATGTATCATTTGGGTTATTCAATTCGGCAACTATGATCTTACTTTGCCAAATAATGGTCATAATTACATCTTTCACTTAATGAATATTCTGAGCACTAATTGTTCCATATTAATGTACTCATGAAATGTATTTTAGTTATAAACATATTTGGATGCTATCAAATTGAATTCTGTAAGAAACAGGAATTTAAAACATGACACTTAAAAAAAATCCCAATCTTAATTCTAACATCGCAAGTCAAAGAAAGCTGAAACTGCATATTTAGAAAACAAGAATGGAATGTGCTTTTTTTTTTCTAAAGATTTATTTTTATTATTTTTTTTTATTGGAAAGGCAGATATACAGAGAGGAGAGACAGAGAGGAAGGTCTTTCATCCGATGATTCGCTCCCCAAGTGAGCACAACGGGCCGATACTATGCCAATCCGAAGCCAGGAGCCTCTTCTGGGTCTCCCACGAGGGTGCAGGGTCCCAAAGCTTTGGGCCATCCTCGACTGCTTTCCCAGGCCACAGGCAGGGAGCTGGAAGGGAAGCGGGGCCATTGGGATTAGAACCGGCGCCCATATGGGATCCTGGGCGTGCAAGGCGAAGACCTTAACCACTTGCGCCACCGCGCCGGGCCCTGGAATGTACTTTTTAAAAGCAAATCATAGGGCCCAATGCAGTAGCCTAGCCCCTAAAGTTCTCGATTTGCATGCACCTGGATACCATATGGGTGCTTGTTCTAATACTGGTGGTCCTGCTTCCCATTCACCTCCGGGCTTGTATCCTGGGAAAGCAGTCGAGGATGGCCCAAGGCCTTTGAATCCTACACCCACAATGGGAGACCCGAAAGAGGCTCCTGGCTCCTGGCACCAGATCAGATTGGCTCAGCTCCAGCCACTTTAACTACTTGGGGAATGAATTGGTGGATGGAAGATCTTCCACTCTGTCTCTCTTCCTTTCTGTATATCTGATTTTCAAAGAAAAATAAATAAATACTTTAAAAACTCATACCCATATCCTGTTTCTTTCTTAAAAACCTAAGGTTTAATTATCATATTTTCCTAAGTAGAGATTTGTAAACTAAAACCTTTGCTTGCATTTACCATAAAAATGCTTAAAATATCACTGAGACAGGGCCTGGCGTGGTAGCCTAGCAGCTGAAATCCTAGCCTTGAAACCACCAGGATCCCATATGAGTGCCAGTTCTAAACCTGGCAGCCCTAGTTCCCATCCAGCTCCCTGCTTGTGGCCTGGGAAAGCAGTCAAGGACAGCCCAAAGCCTTGGGACCCTGCACCCATGTGGGAGACCCAGAAGAGGCTCCTGGCTCCTGGCTTCGGATGGGCTTACTTCCAGCCTTTCAGTCACTTAGGGAGTAAATCATCGAACGAAAGATCTTCCTCTGGCTCTCCTCCTCTCTGTATATCTGCCTTTCCAATAAAAATAAGTAAATCTTGAAAGAAAAAAGAAAAGAATAGCACCAAACAAAATAAAAACAGTTACAGGGAGAAAGTATTAAAAGTCTAAGATGGGGCCCGGCGCGGTGGCACAAGAGGTTAAAGGTCCTCGCCTTGCACGCCCGGGATCCCTTATGGGCGCCAGTTCTATCCCGGCAGCCCCGCTTCCCTTCCAGCTCCCTGCCTGTGGCCTGGGAAAGCAGTCGAGGACGGCCCAAGGCTTTGGGAACCTGCACCCGCGTGGGAGACCCGGAAGAGGCTCCTGGCTTCGGACCGGCATAGTATTGGCCCGTTGCGCTCACTTGGGGAGTGAATCATCGGACGGAAGATCTTCCTCTCTGTCTCTCCTCTCTGTATATCTGCCTTTCCAATGAAAAAATAATAAAAATAAATCTTTAAAAAAAAAGTCTAAGATGAATAAAAACTTGACTGAATAATTGTAAGCAAAATAAATTCACATAAGAAAGAACCAGGGTAGACCCTAATTATGTTAAAGAAGCATTGGGTCCACAGACAAAGCAGAAAATGTTTAAAAAATCCTGAAGAAACTAGTGAGGAAAATATTACTATGTGTGATAATCTTAGTATTGCTATAATTAGTTTCTGTAAATAATTAGTCTAGCTTCCTTTGTATATATTCTGTTCATAAAATAGTATCAGTAATTGTAAGCCGTACATTAAGAAGAAACTATTTCTTTTAGAAAATTCTTATACTTAGAATGCTTATACTTAAGTGCAACTCTTCATATCTCCTCCCCAACACTGCCATCAAGTTAATTCACTTTGTATAGCTTCACCTTTGTGACTGTTCTTGGACGTGACATCAACATGTACATAAAAAGAGTTATCTTCAAAAGAATGAAAGTCACATGTCAAATTAGAAGAACTATGATACCATTTTGGAAAATATAAATCACATTTCTATTTTAAATAACAACACAGCACTTATGACTAATACATTCATAATTTAATTCTTTTTTATTTCATTTCTTTTTATGACACAGTTTCATAGGATCTGGGATTCCCCCAACCCCTCCCCGTGCCCTCCTCGCATGGTGAATTCCTCTACCTTGTTGCAGTATTACAGTTCAAATCCAGTCATGCTTCTTTCATTGCAAGCATGTATCTATCATGCATAGAGTCCAGCATCTTATTTTCCAGATCAATTCAACAGTGTCTTGGGGAGACCATCTCTGGTCTAAAAGCAGAGCTGGCAGAATATCATCCCGTCCAATGGAAAGCCACTACATGATATCAACAACAATTTCTAACATCATCGAGTTAATTGACATGGTATTGAGTGACCAATATGTTAGAAAATGCAAGTTCTTAACCACTTCCTGTGACTACTTCACTGACATTTCAATTTTAGTTTATATACAACCAGTTGCTATACACCTTAGAATGGTTATAGGGTCAGCTGTCTCATGTCTATTTCCATTTTTATATTTAGCAGTTTGTAGCATTGAAGCATAATTTTTACTGAACTTGGCGAATTTTAGGATAGTCCAAACTGGCTTATAACTCTAACAAGGCATATGTCAACAGTTGAGATATAGAACAGTTTTAGGAGGGGTGTGCAGAGAAATCAACAAATACCTTAGTGAGCAGTAACTAATCTTTGTGTCCTACCTAGTAAGGTGCATATGAGTCCAAGCTGACCATTTCCTGTCTGGTCCTAACCTTTCCTTATTGTTCTCTGTCTATTTGATCTAATTGTTTTTTCGGGGGGCGCGGTCCGGCTCGACCCTGATGGTCCTTACGAGAGAGGGTGGGAACCCAAAATTGGAACTAATTTTTGATTCATTTTCAGAACTCATTTTGACTCATTTTGATCATGTGATTTTTTTTTAATTCCTTGAGCTCCTCCCATCGTTTTTCAATGTCTCTGAAGAGTTTTATCATTATTTTTCTGAATTCTCTGTCATAGTTCATCAATTTCTTCATCTATCTTTCTGTGCTTGACCAAGCCTCTTGGTGACTTTCTGGGGTGGCACTGGCTCCTTCCTCTGACTCATTTATTTTCCTCTAACCTCACCCCATGTTTTTGTGTTGTCTTGTTGCCTTGTGGTATTAGTTTCTGCTGCATTGTTGCGGTACTTAAGATTTCTTACTGCTTACTTTTGCGTAAGTACCCCTGCTAACCAATTGCGCCACTGGAACTCTTTTACTGCTTACTTCTAGCCCCTGACCTCTTCTGCCACCTTGTGGGTGGACCAAGTTATTGCTGACCTTGAATTTTTTTTTTTTTCCTTCTTCCCTAACTTACTCTACTGCTGGGAGTGCTTCATTCCCCTCCCACTCCTTCACTCCCACAATTCTGCGATCCCTTGGGCACCTCAAACCAGGGCAATATTAACGGTAGATATTAGGTCTCCCTTTTGTGAAGTTCTCGTGGCCCTGGGATGGCGCAACCCAGTGCAGGAGGGTTCCAATTCCCAGGTTCACCCAGTCTCTCGGTTTCTGTGCTGAGGCGCCCTCTCCTCTGGCTCAACCCCCTAGTTCCAAGCCTGCGGCATATTGCTCAGTTCATGCACCCTTCTTCCTGTTTCGTTCCCTCACCCCCTCATCCCTCATCCACCTGCCCCTCACCCATAGATGTTTTTCATCAACATAGAAAAATAGTTATCCTGGTACTGGCATAGTGCCATGGCATAGTAATCCTTTGCCTACAATGCCAACATCTCACAGGAACACCGGTGGGTGTCTTGGCAGCTCCACTTCTAATCCAGCTCCCTGTTGATGGCCTGGGAAAGCAGCATACATGGCCCAAAACCTTGGGACCGTTACACCCACGTGGAAGACCAGGAAGAAGCTCCTGGCTCCCGCTTTCAGATCAGCTCAGCTCTGGCTGCTGCAGCCAATTGAGGAATGAAGCAGCAAATGGGAGATTTCTCTCTCTCTCTTTGTCTCTCTTGCCAACCCCCATAACTCATTCAAGTAAAATAAATAAATCTTTTTTTATCCATATCTCTTTCTTCACCATTATAAGTGATTGCAACATCCTTACCAATTATAGCTTTATCCTTCTTTCTTTCTGCCTTATGAATCAGTTATAACTGATTGTCCTTATTGTCTAATATTATTCAAATGCATAATAATTTCCTTTGTCCTTCTTCCCAAATAATTTCTAAATCAAATGATGGAATACCTAGCATATGGAAGCGTTACATTTCGAGATACCATCTTCAAACATGGAATTGAGTTAACAATGTAGAATTATAGCACCCTATGCTTCTAAGAAACCCTGCCTTTAATGAATAGTAAAAACATTCAAATAAAAAGAAGGTAGCATCTTGATAAGAGAAAGAAAGCATATTTCATACAAAGATGCACAGGATAAAATTGTGTGGAGAAAGAAACTGAGGTAAACCTAAGCGCATGGCATCTGTAAGTCAAAGAAAGCCACAGCGTGCTGAAGAGTAGTGGAGGATTCTGGAATCGACTCTAGCTCAGTCTCTAGAAAAAGCCACCGTATTTTAGATCTGTGGCAAAATTTGAGAGAACAACTTTGTATTGTCTTAAGTCAGGTGTATGGTCATTTGTTTCAGTAACCGCAATAATCTAATATCACAAATAATGATTCTCATCTTGAGAAACACCCCAAATTTGAAATAACAGTCTACATATGGCCTTGCTCTCATGTCCATTATATCATAATATTTCTCTGTGGGGCTCAGGGGCAAAAGGGTCACTAAGTCAGCAAGATGGTGACCCTCAGTCAAGATCACTGGATTACACGTGGCGGGCAAGATGGCGGGCAAGATGGCGGCCAAGGACAGAGCCCTGGGCGTGAACCAGGGCAGGGGTCACGCTGTTTCAAAGGAAGTCTGATTGGCCAGGGCCATGTCACTCACCCACCCCTGGCCTATGGGAGGTGGCTTCCGCAGTCATGCTCCTGGTAATTGGCTCCTAGTTTCTCTCCTCCTGGAATTCCTGAAATTCCTGGCCTGAGGCTATCTGTTACCCTATATAAGAACCTGTACTTCCCAAATAAACCGTAAGTGCTGGACAGAATCCCTGTTCATCTGTTTGTCTCGTGCTCCAGGAAGCTGGGGCAGCAGGCTCATTCCCTCTGGCAACGGGGAACTAGAGGAATCTGTGGGGGAGACCCAGCATTTCTCAAGTCATTATTCCAGTTATGTAGGTTGATTTGCACTCCACTCCTGATCCCCTCGGTAAACTTTCTGTTTTCTGTGCCAGATCTCTTCTAACGAATCCTCTCCACCTGTACACGGCTGTCAGATGCTCACCTGTGCATACGCTGTAGTTGTTTCTTGTCTTCTGGCTAGAGGAAATGGCAGCAAGAGATTCTAGGTTGAAGACGAAATGAGAGCACTGGGTTTATTTCCTCAAGCTCTCCTTCAGAAAGTGGGGGAGGATTCGCTATTATAGGTCAGTGATACAACTCTGTCACAAAACGTCTAAGACTGTAATTTAACGAAACAGCTATACCTCTGGACTACACAGAGCATAAAATGAGTATTTTCTTACAAACCAACAACACTGCCTCTTCAGTCAGTTATGGACATCATTCTTTTCCTCCTCTAATGCAGCCTTCTACAGGGTACATTTATTTATCAGTGCCCTTAGATGTCTGTACACGTTAAGAGAAGCAAAATATAGCACTTTATAACTATTTCAGTGTTATAATAACCATGATTTAAAAAAAAATGGCCCACTAAAAATGTCAATTACCAATCCAGCGAACATTCAAACATGAACAGATAACAGCCCCATGATTACGTTTTGTAACAAGGTCAGAGTTGACTTTAAGACATGGAGATTATCTTGCTTGGACTAGAGCTAATCACGTGACTTCTTCAAAGTAGAGTTTCTCAGGCTGCAGTGTAATTTTACAGGGATCTGAAGCATGGGGAGGATGCAGTATAACTTTGCAGGCTTTAACGTTGGAGTAGCGCACATGAGAAGAAGTTGATTACCCTTAGAAGGTGTAGATAGCACTAGCCAACAGTCAGTTAAGGAAAGGGACCTCAGTAAACTCCATAAATAACTGTTCTGAGTTTCCAAAAGCCAGGTTCTAGATTTGACTGTATCCCTGATTAATACCTCAAATTTGTTCTTATGAAGCAGATAATGCATCATGTCATGCTGGATTTCTGATGCATGAAGCTCTGATCCATTAAAACTGTGTTCTTTGAAGCTGCTCTATTTATGTGGCTTTAAAGCTCAAAAATTTAATACAAATGCAACGTAACTGAAATCGCAAACTTAAACTAGCCTGCCACTTTCAAAAAGCATGCTCTTCAAGACTGCAAGGCAAACAGAAAATGTGCTGTTTTTCTTTTCTCCACTGCCCTCCATTGTCCCAATCTCTTGCTCCCCGCAGGGTCTGATTCTTGCTGGAGTTTGGGCCCCACCCACTCAGGTGGCCAATGAGGAAAAAGGCAGGAAAGACCCATTTGATTACTGCTGCCATGATGAGTTGGGGAGCTCTCCAAACTTGGGATTTTCTTAAATTTGTTTAAAACTGGGTATTATTTTTGACATTTTAGACATTCAGTTTTGACTACTCTGTTTTAAAAATGTTATTTTTTTATCTTATTTTGAGACCTTTAATAACCCCCTAGTGCAGAGCTCCTTTATATATACATCATGAACGCCCAACAAATCTGTGATGTCATACCTTCTACACCCCGAGCTGTATTCCAAGATGCATATAGCCCAGAGACTCTAGGTTACCTGGCTTTAGCGGGCTCTCCCCAGAGCCAGGGTCTTTTCTAAATGGCAACACCCTGTCTATTGTCTAGAATGTTTTTGTGACCCAGAAGAAAGCCGCACAAGAGAAAGAGATGGAGTCATAGGTTACAAATGACAGTCTTCAAAGAATTTGGGATCCCTTTCTCATAGACTCAATGTTGCATCACTCCGAAATGCATATATTGAACGCTGATCTTCAGTGTAATGATACTTTCGAGGTTAAGAATTTTGGCAGGTGGTTAGGTCAAGATGATGAGGCCCTCGTGATGAGGATGAATGTCTATAAAAAGCCAATGCGTGAGGGCATAGCCAGACGATGACCATCCGTGAACAAGGAAGCAAGCCCTCATTAGGCAGCGCGTTTGCTGGTGCTATAAACTAGCACTTCCCAGCCTCTAAAAGAAAAATAAACTTACGTTGTTTTGTAAAGAAGCTAAGCCATGGCATTTGTTGTAGCAGCCCAAATGCACTAAAACCGCATTTAAAATATGTGTTTTTAAAATCATTGATGTGTTTGAAATGTAATAAGGTAGTGTGGATGTAAGAGAGCTCTCATCCACTATTTCAATTTGCAGTTGCCAACAAGAGTCTACACTGGTCCTGGGACAGAACAGGGAGCAAAGAGTTACAGTGCAGATCTGCTCCATGGGAAGCTGTTGGGGGCACTGACCATTTCCTGCCCTGTGATTGGCTCTTTGCCCTGATTGGTGTGCCTTGGTTATCTTTAAGCTGATTGGACAAGTTTGACAGTTAAGCAGGGGCTTGGCAGGGGAGGGGCTGGAGCCTAACGGAATTAACGGTCATAACGGTCACAACAGAAGATTGGAATAAAGCGCCTTGGAGACTCTCTCAAGTGTGGGGTGATTTCTTCCGCGGGATGGGAGGACCCCCGATAATTGGTACCGTGACTCAGATAGAAGATAGGAAGCAACGACCCAGTCACTTGGGCCATTGTCACTGTCCTCCAGGGACTCCAGTGGCAGGAAACTGAATATGGAGTCTAGAATAGAAATGAACCTCAGAAACTCCAGTGTGGGATGTAGGTTTAACTGAGAATCTAAAGAACCACATGATATTTGAAGTCTTAAAACTTTAGCCAATGGTGACACAAAAGTTCATAGACTACTTTGAAACTAGAGCAATAATCTAAAATGTCACTTTTTTTACTGTCATTTCTCTTTTGAGGCTGAGATATTAAGAGTATAAGAGTGAAAAATGCCTCAGCATCTCAAATGAAACCTTTGAACTTTCTTCTACATTGAGTAAACAGCTGCAGTGCCGTAATTTGAATTATCCAGTTCCTTCTCCCCACTATTGTGATTAGGCTTCCTCTGTCATCGAGACATTTTTGCTGTTCAAGATAATCTTTGAAAGTGTGTATTAGAAATGTTTCTGTAGCTTAAACACTGAAGAAAGCAACACCATCCAGAACTGCCCACTAATGAGCCCCACTTTTTTTCAAAAACTTTACTCTCCTTATTTTTTCCACGTTTTTTCTTAATTCTTTTTAGGACATTAGCAATTGTTTCTTAATGTCTGACTTTAAAATAAAAGATCCAAAGTAACAGAAAATCAATCAACTGAAAATAAATAAAAGAAAAATATTGCTTTTCCACTCAGACCACAGCCAGCAGACAATTTTTTTTTTTTTTTTTTGGTCAGTCACCACTGAAACTTTTTGAGGAACTGAAAGCTATTTTCACAGGATTATCCTATATGGTATAAATCCACTCAGCTTTCCTTCCGTTGCTCTGCAAAGTTTTCATTTGAAATCAACTCTGTTTGAGGGCTCACGGCCTTGACTATGGCTTAGTACAATAATAGTTTAAATCCCAGCTGGTCCACTTATAGGTCAGGACAAAACCACATAACTATTTCAACTCTCACTTTTTCCTTTATGACAAAGGAAGACTTACTTGAAAAAAAATATTAATCCTCCTGTGAGGACAAAGAGTTTTAAGGGAATAATACAAGATAGTGAGGAAAAATAGACAAAGCTACCCAGCAGGGTAATTAATTTTAAGCATGTGAAAACGTGTGATTATCATCCACATCATGACTATGGAAGAGACAGAATGTAAAGGAGTAACCATTTAATATTAGATAAGTTTGGACTGTTATCTCTGACAAATTCTTACTTCTTACATGTTCTTACAGTCTCTAGTGTCCACATCATAAAATGCTTTTGATAACAACATTTGCCTTACAAAGATTATTGCAAGCACTAATCTATATTAAGTACCCAACATGAGAAGTGTGCAAAAACTAGCAAATTACACTTGCTTAGTTCTATAACAGTCTGTTCAATACTTGGGCACACAAATGCATGAGCATGAGCTTAGAGGTTCAATAAGGGCTTATCAGTAAGATGGGTGTTTGCAAGCAACTCATGATACTTTCCACACTGACAAAGAATGTCATTGGTTGGTATCTGAATGTTTTAGATACGTTGATTTAGCATTGCCGTAGAAAAAAAAGCCTGACAAAATATTACAGCACATTGTATCCTTGATATTACCGCCCTATGCAAATAATTAGTTATCTGCTGACCTTATTTAAGCACTATTCAGCATTCTCAGTAGTTTGCCATGTAAGAAATGTCTAGAATATATTCCCAAAATGTGCATATTCTAAAAATTTGATTCTAAGGTGTCGATACTGAGACACAATGGGACTTTTTAAAAGATTGATTTATTTATTATTTGAAAGATTTACACAGAGAGAGAGAGATCTTCCAAGCACTGGTTCACTTCTAAAATGGTCACAACAGTTGAAGCTAAATTGCTTCAAAGCCAGAAGCCAGGAGCTTCTTCTTAGTCTCCCTCCTGTATGCTTGCGTCCAAAAGGTTGAACACATTCTAACCATTGTGCTATTTTTCATGGAGTCTCAACAGAGGCAGAACAAATAATACTTACATGTATTTAGATCTTTAGCCATCAAAGCAGTGAGATAAAAATCTATTTTCTTTACAAAATATCTCATGTTAGTTATTTTATTTTAGCCACAGAGAAGAGCTCAAGATAACAAGGCAGTTCTTTCAGGGGCCCAAGGCCAGAAATTCAAGCAATTGCATTAAAACTATTTGTAGGGTGCAGATAAATGACACAGCAGTAGATATGTCACCTGGGATGCCACATCCCATTTGAAGTGCCTGGTTCCTGGTTCTGCCTCTGACTCCATGGTGGGAAGTGACAGTGAGGGTTTATATCCCCAATAGAAACAGATTGAGTTTGACTCGCGCCTGTAATTGGACCCCTTCACGAGTATTTCATAGATCTGGTGAGTGAACCACTAGATGGACGGTTTCTCTCTTTGTCTCAGCAAATGAAAACGTATATGTTTTGTCAGTTAAGCTTGTTGAAGCATTGTTTTTCTTGGCTTTTAAACTTGCTTAATTTTCTCTTTTGGCTGTTGATTTTAAAATAATGACACAATGCGCTATCAAAAAAAGTATGTGGTGCATTTCTTTACAGAAGAAAATTAGCTTTGTTTAGTCTTAATTTGCAAATTCTCTAGTTCTATTAAAATGCAAGAATTTGAGTCGTACAGAATTTATTTCAATTCTACTTTACTCCCTTTTCCCTGCCTGCATCTGTATTTCTGTTTCTGATTTCCTATGTTTAAATTCTGACACATCATATCTGGCATGTCAGGTATGGTCAGAGGATGTTAATATACAAAGGTTTTTGTTTTTTAAGAAAGAAAAAAAAATCTTCTCTATGTTAGTAAGTATGATATTTGATAGTTGTAAGTATTTATGGAAAATGAAAAATAACAAGGCGTTTCATAAGTATTTTACAAATTGAACACCTTTCTTTTTCCTAACAAAGATCTTATGGGAAGTATTTTATCCAAAATTCATTCTAAAATCTCAACTAAAAATAACTGAATCCACTAATATTTGAAAATTATAATATAGTATAGGCAATTTAAATCATCAACTGTTAATAAAAATAAAAGTCAATAATGTAATACAAGCAACCTAAATCTTTACATTTTAATGAAAATAAAAATAAGAAAAGGGCAGAATATAAAATAAACTAAAACATCAAAAAATGATTAAAAACAATATCTTAAATTATTTATGTATGTAGCTATAGTTTGAAGTTTTCTAATTTTTAGGCATTTTCTATTTATGTAAGAAATATGCAACAGCTCATTATGGACAAAAAGCATATTTTGTCTCATCGTGTTGATATCCCACTAACTGACTCTTTTATTCATGAAATAGCCTTTCCAAGGAAGTGTAACTGTATCCTTTATGTGTATATGCTATCATGGTAAAGGAGTTTTCTCCATGTAGTACAATTTCCTAACATTATTAAAACTGGATTCCCAGTTACAATTTGAAATCACACCCGATTTTGCACAGATTCTTTAGACTGTTCTCAGCTGTCTGCTTTTTCTCACTTGCTGTTTCTCATAATTCAATGAGAAACAGTGGATTTGCCAAGAATTCCCTTTAGTTTTGGAAAGAAGCCAACACTGGAGAACGTTTAACAGCTGGCACTAATGTTATAAAATCAAATTAACTCAACAAAATTGAATATATTTGATGAAAATAAGGTCATGTAATAAAATCAGTTAATATAATTCTGAAAATATGTTTCACTGTTTATTAAGCTTTGTTATTCTCACAATACCAGATTTCACTAAAACTCTGTCATCCTCACTTTTTTCAGAGAAAATAAACCTTGGGGCTATGTAATATAGTTCCTAATACTCAAGCTATAACTTTTATGATGTGTCATCCTCATGTTTTTATGAAAATGCTCTTCAATGTATTTAGAATTCAGTCACTATTTAGTAGAAGTTGATCATTAATAGTCCTATTTCCATTATTTCAGAGGATGGTAAGATAACTGTTGGATTATGGTTTGGTTGTGCATGAGTTCACAGCAGCAGAACTGTTATTAGAAAACAGGGACATAGCATCCAGCTTCTGAGGTCACAAGTGTCATCCTACCCCCTTCAATAACCCATCCAAACCTTAAGCCAGGGATTTTAGGGCTAAGTTGCACGAAAAATGCATTGATCTCACACTGTCACAAAAACACGTCAGGTAACTGTCATTTTCCATTAAAATACAGTGTCACAGTTTGTCCCACTGGATCCCTCCCATATGTAAAGTATGTTCTTTTCATCAAGGTCTATCCCATTAGCATCGGAATCAGCCCAGAATCTCTCATTTGACCAGGTCCAGATGAGGATGAAATTTTCAGGCGTTTTCCTCTGAGATGATTTCTTAAATGGTGTTTCCTTAAATTTGATGAACTGAGAGGTAAAAAGATAAATCATTCTCCCAAGCACAGACACAATGACGGGACAGACAACATGGTTAGGATAACCACTACGGTTACTACCGCAACCCTCACAGCATGAACACGGTTGGAGAGGGGGTGACATGCAATTGGTTAAGTAAGATACAGGACAGACAAGAGATAAACACTACAGACGTGGGGGGCCAGAAGGAAGCCCCTTCTCTGAGGAAGCAGGTCTACACCTAGAAGGCTCACGGCCTCAATCTTTCATTTAACTGTTTGGAGCTGACATCACATAAGCATTGATTGCTATGTCCCACAGTGTTTTTAACCATCCAATCCTTCATGAACAGGCAGCAACAGTGTGACCCAAGCACAGAGGTCAGCACTTGATTCTCTCAAAATTTTCTTAAAGTTTAGAGTTCTGTGGCTTTGGAGCCATTGTCTAACTGTGGAACCTCACCCACAAGCCTGAGTATTAATCTCCAACTTGTATCCACTCACAAACCGTTGCCTGGATGTTTGACCTCCGTTTCCAACACCAGGAGTCTGTGAAAAGATTCCAGACGCAGTCTATCCTGCTCTTCCATAACATTGCATGCTGTTATTTTTTTTTTACTTGCCTGTGGCCGTTACAGTCATTCTAAAGGGGGAAGAATCAAAATGCATAGCTATTATCAATGTATTAAACAAGAGATGTGAAATAGAGGCCAGCATTATGACAGCTGGTCAAGTTGTCTGCTGAAGTACGAGCATCCCATATGAGCAACAGTTTGTGTTCCAGCAGATCCACTTCCAATCCTGCTCCCTGTTAATAGACTGGGGAAAGCACTGGAAAATGGTCCAAATGTTTGGGCCCCTGCCACCGGCATGGGAGACCAGCATGGAGTTCCAGGCTACTGGTTTCGCTTGGCCCAGCCATTTGAGTTCATTCTAGGAATGAGCCATTGGATGGAACATCTCTTTCTCTGGCTCTCCCTCTCTCTGTAATTCAGCCATCCAAATGAACTAACTCATTTAAACAAAGGTTTCTCAGCTATGTGGATGCAAATGAGGAATAGCTTTCTCAGTTAACTCCAACCCACATTAAATCACAGTTTATTCATAATTTTGGCTAAATATGCAACAGGTTGTTTTTTAGACTGGTCTTTCTCCACTTACGTTTTACTATAGGCAAGTACAAATAGTACATCAATGTGAAAATATTGCGTAGCCAAATATTTTGAACTATCATCAAATTTACTGAATTCATTATGTGTATTCCAGTTTCCTGCAGAAGGCAGCGTTGCCAACTTTCACCACTTGACTGCATTAACCCGTATTCCTTCAGCCTTCATTAGTATTTTCATAACTCTTCGCTAAGCCCTCCCTGAAAACACTCTCTGAAACTCTCCTGAAATTTCCTTTAGTTTTCTATAGATAAATGCAGTGATTAGCCCTCATGGTTACAAAGTTGGCATCCATTACAATCAGGCTTTGTGGGTAGCATTCCACTTCTAGCACCCAAACCTAGTCCAGACATTTATCTCTGTATAGGAAATTATATGCAAAACTTAGTGCTGTAAATAACAGTTCTTAGAATTCACTGAGAATTCATTTCTCTCTGCTGGGTTCATGTCTCAAGTTCATGAACAATGGGGAGCTTGGACAAGGAAGAGTATGTAAAACAAAAGTGGTCTATTTAAGAACACAAACATGAAAGGTTGGCCGGGGGGAAGGCAGCAGCACTAGGATTGGCCATTGAAGAAAGCAAAAATCAAAACAGATAAACAAACAAAAAACTTTTCAGGAATACTGGCAGCATCTTTGAAGTAGGCGGCCATTCTAGGGGTTAATGTTCTAGAATTCTACAGCTGTACAAAGGGAATTGCTTGTGACTCATTCGGGAAAGGAAAAGCTTTCATTGGGTAACTGTATTATGGTACCAAATAAGACTCAACTGAAAACATCCTGGTCAGTTACAGTAATACAAAAAATCCTTGATTTCAAAGACTAGATCACTTAAATCAAGATTATTTTCTTGGACTTTATTTAACTGTTTCATAAACTTTGAAACTTAAATTATAAACACATAAGATTCCTTATAAAGTTTAAGTCAGAATGAGAGTATAATTCTTCAAATCAGTTGTTCCAAGCATACTACAGGCCATTGCTTAGGTGGCGTTGTGCCTGGGTAAATGTAAAAGCAGCCAGTAGCTGGTGAGCATTTGGGGCCTAGGTAATGCCAAATTTATGTTGACTATACAAACATGCAAGCAAAATTAACTGTTCTTAAAGGGGAAAAAAAAGTTGTGTGTGGAAGGGAGGGAACACCAAGCCAGGATATGCCACCTCCAACCCCCAAGTCAGAGTGGTGTGTGGATTGTCCAGAGAAGAGAATTCAAGGACATAATGGAGTGGGAGTTGCTGAGAGCATTTTTGACAAGGGAGGAGTGACTTCTGGAAGCTTCCATGGCCTGGGTCGCTGCACTCACAGGTAGGTGAAGGAGCTGAGATCGAGTGGTTTAGAGAGGAGAAACCTGAGGTCTAGTCTGGGTCAGACCAAGGTACCCATCCATGTGGGAGACCTGGGCTCAACAGCATCATCTATAGCCCCCTCTGAACTCAAAAACTGGGGCTGGGTGCATCCTTACAAGGTTAGGCTGCAATACTTACCCACAAGTGTCATAACAGGGGCTGGGCCACATCAGGTCCAGAACATGAAAGAACCAGATCTTGGGCAAATTTCATAGGGGACTGGTGGGTTCACCTCTGTGGAACTACAACACCTGCTGGTTTATGAGGAGAACTCGGGTTGGGGAGACTCTGGGACGTGCCAGGCTATACAAGAGTTTGCACATGCAGACAGATCATGCCAAGCAGGGTCACTGAATCCACCAGCATGCACAGGACCTCGGCCTGAGAACAGGCCTGGTAGGGGAACTTTGGGAACTCACCTGTTAGGCTGCAGCTTCTACTGGGGAGCACAAAAATCATAACTGGGAGCAAACAAAGCCAGGTCGGGCTGTGCACTCATGAACATATGTATGGGCAAGTTCTTGTGGTGGGTTCGACCGGGCCAGTCCACAGCCTAAATTGGCAAGAGCAAGTGCCAAAATAAAGGGCAGGTTGGGCCCTGTTAGAACACAGTGCTTACTAGTTCACATGAGGGCTGGTGCCAGGACTGAGCCAGCTGGGCTGCTACTCTTTGATTGAGGTCAGGCTAGGATGAGACAGGTTATAGCACCTGCTTCCAGATGCTGAGACTGAAGAACATGCATCTCAGACTGGGACACAGCACCCACTGGCAAATGTTAGACCCAAGGTTGAGAGGGGAACTATCAGAGGGAAACTAGCTTACTCCCTAATGGACCACTGCTTACACAGGTGATGTGAGAGCTGGGACTGGGGAAAGGCCAGGCTGGGCTAGACTGCCACAACCTCTGGTACATACAAGAGCCAGAATTGGTGAAAGGCAGCCAGGCTCTGCAGCAGCACCAGCTGGCTAGTGCCAGGACTGTGTCTGAGTCAAATAAGGCCTGACCACAATACTCCCTGGCAGACACAAGTCCAGGGCTGGAAATATGGGAGAATACAGGAGAAATGTAGGCACTACCTTACTAGGCTGTACCTTCTGCTGGTGAGCACAAGACCCAGGGCTGTGGGAAGGCTGGGCTGGACAAAGCAACAGCACTTTTCTACACACCTGAGGGCTGGTTCTGGGGTGGGGCAGGCTAAGCTGAGCTACAACACGCATGGGTGTTCAAAAGAGCTGGATGCGATGTGGAACAGGGCGTGTTAGGCTGCATCAGAGTCTGGCATGTGCAAAAACAGAGGCGGGGGGTGTGGGTTGGTGAAGGTTATCAGAGCTCACCCTCACTATGCCTCCATACCCACTGGTATGTGTGAGTTCTAGGTCTGCAGCAAGCTGGCTGGCCTAGGCCACAGTATCTGTAGGTTCATGTGAGGTACAGGACTGGGTAAGAACTGACCAGCCAGGAACATCCACTGTTCAATGCAGTTACTTGTGTAGGTGATAGACTGAACCTGACCCAGCACTGGCTAGGGAATGAAACAGTCAAGTCTCAGGTCACCCCAGATGATGTTTCCTCGGGGACTTCCTAAGTGGACAGCTGGACTCAGACCACAGGCACAGGGAAAAATTACGGATTGTGTTGTCCAGCCTTGGAGTGTCTGTATCAGGACTGGGTCTCCTCGCTTACTGATGCCTGTACGTTAAACAGCATGCCAAGATGTATATGGGCAGACATGACAGCCAGCAGGGCATGTCAACTACTTCATTAGAAGATGGAAAACAATTCTCCTGAACAAGCTTTTGCAGCACGTCCTGGGTCTGTGAATACACTAAAGTGGAATTTGTCAACCGATAGATCTTGGAAAGCTTTTTCTCAATCCTGGAGCAATGAAGCCAACTGCTTCTCAGAACTATCCAAGCCACTGCAGTAACACCAGATGGGCACTGGTTCTAATACTGGCGGCTCCACTTCCCATCCAGCTCTGGGCTTGTATCCTGGGAGAGCAGTTGAGGATGGCTGAACGCTTTGGAATCCTGCACCCACATGGGAGACCCACAAGATCCTCCTGGTTCCTGGCTTCAGATCAACTCAGCTCTGGCTGTTGCAGTCTCTTGGGGAGTGAATCAGCTAATGTAAGAACTTCCTGTCTATCTCCCCTTCTTCTCTGTGTATATGACTTTCCAATCAATATCTAAACAAATCTTTAAAAATAAACAAATAAAATAAAATGTAAACAATTTAATTGATTTCAACTGCACATGTATGTGAAAGGAATACATGAAGGACACAGGTCTTTTAAAGTTTGTATAAGAACACGTAAAGGTCACGTGTGTGTTTGTGTGTGTATGTGTATATATCACGCAACACAACTTCACAAAGAGTGAAAAGCAATTCCTTCTGCAACGAAAGCAATCAGTATCCAGCACAGGCTTGCTGTGTACAAAATCATTAATTTTTATGTGTTGTTTTCCTCATCTCTTCATTAGCACTATATATAAACATATCAGATAAAAGTGAAGAATGAAGTTGGATTCTCTTTTAACATGGAACATGAACTGGTTTTTTAAAAATTTGTATTCAATGTAGAGTTAAATTTGAACTCAGTATGCACATTCTCACCTGGAGAGAGGATGCCTGTCTTGTTCTTGAGACTCCCTGTACATGGAAGTACCGAGGAAGTTGAAAACCACACGAAGTGGTCCCTGGGCTATGAGTGACAGGTGCTTGTTTTCATGTAACCCTGAGAAGGGAAGAGACCAAAGCCCATCTCATATACATCATCCGACCGCAGCTTATGAAGTTCAAACCCTGAAATTTAACAGAAAATTTAGAGAAATCACCACATAATCATATACTCATGATGAAAGTAGGAAAAAAATGTAATTCAATTTGATTTTTAGAATGCTTGATTCATTTGAGAGGCTGGGACACATGGAAGAAGAAGCAGTCAGAGAGAGCCCCCATCTGGTGGTTTACTTTCCGAGTAGCCCCAACAGTTAGCACAGGCTGGAATTCAAGGCAAGTCTTTCATGTGAGTGGCTGCGACCCAATCACTTGAGCCATCAGTGCTGCTTTTGGGGATCAAACCTGGTGGGAAATTGGAGTCGGAAGCCAAGAGCTGGAGCTAGAAATCAAGATCAAGTGCTTCAATATGGGACAGACGTCTCCACAAGCATCTTAATCAGCATGCTAAATGCCTACTCCTCATTATTTTTTTTTCTGAAATTCCTTCTGGAACTTTTCAAGTATTGCTGCCCATCCTTACTGTATAGATCAAGCTGCAGTAAAAATATTCCAAGATATTTTTAAAGTGAATTTTCCAAGAACTCTGGCTCTTTTTAAGCCCACAGTGTTTCTCACTTGCATTGAGAGACACTGGGCATATCATGAATAAAGTCCACAACTTATCTAGAGCGTGGACTCTGTTTCATGAGAAGAAATCCAACCAGCAGGCTCGTGCCTGCATCGTGCCTCAGTGCGCAGCAAGAGCCAGTGCTTTGGTAATTTTGTATTTTATATTTACTTGTTTGTATTTTAATCTTTCAAAGTTCCTCTGCCAGTCACTTTTCTGTTCAAATTCCCCAGTGAGGAGGCACCTGTAACCAAGCCATCACATTCTTCCAAGTAGCAGCTTGATATATGCTTCCAAGATTTCCCAGATTTTAAACATTTTAAATAAAGTAGCCTATTTTAAATAATGGTAATCATTTTGGGGCACTCACTAGAATGTTTTTCCATACATCTCTGAAACTTTTGCCAACACTATGTGTTTCTGAAGAAGTATAATGTCACATCATGAAAGTGATTTTTGTTACTAAAAACAGAATGGTGGATGAAGTCAGCTGTTGAGGAGGCATGGTCACCATACTTGCCAATGATCTTTCTAAGACAGACTGTATCTAGATATGAATAACATTTGAAGTCTTGGCCTACTCCTTAAAGTTTCCTGCGGAAGGTAGCAATTCTTTTTTTAATTTTACAAATGCTACAATACTCATTAAACATTTTTTTCAAGATGTAGTTACTTTTTATCGGAAAGTCAGCTATACAGAGTGGAGGAGAGACAGACAGGAAGATCTTCCTTCACTGAATCACTCCCCAACTGGCCACAACATCTGGAGCAGAGTTGATCTGAAGCCAGGAGCCAGGAAATCCCTTTGGGTGTCCCACGCCAGTGCATGATCCCAAGACTTTGGGCCATCCCTGACTGCCTTCCCAGGCCACAGTCAGGGAGCTGGATAGGAAATGAGGCGGCTGAAGTGGCGCCCTTACTCAATCCAGGTGCATGCAAGGTAAGGACTTTAGCTGCAAGGTCACCATGCCGGACCCTCATTAAAGATTTTTTTCAAAAAATGGATAATTGATCAGTTTGGATAAAAATGCTGTCCATGACTGATGTGTCATCAATATTTCAACCTATGGCACCATTTGAAAGTTAGATATTTTTAGTTTATTTAACAGGAATTGAGCATTTTATCACTGCAAGATAACATGATAGACAACCAGGTGTTTGCCGACTGTGTGACTTCTTTTCTGAGAAGCATAACCTGTGGTTCATCGTAAATCATCTAAATGAGTGTGAGTTTCAAAGGAAAAAATGACCTTGTTCAGAGGCTTTGATACGTACTTCCCTAGCTCTCTATTTCCAGTTCAGGCCCTGGCCAATGTAGCTTGATGTAACAGAAGATGATCCAAATATTGGGCTTCTGGTAACTCCCCCGCCTCCCCCATTGCAGAATTAGATACAGTGCCTGTCTTGGCTTTCGTTTGACCAATCATTTGGGGAGTGAACCAAAAGATGCTCTCTCTCTCTCTCTCTGTTTCACACACACACACACACACACACACACACACACACACACACACATCACCACCATCATCATCATCATCCAATAAATAAATAAATAAATCTTTTTTTTTAATTATTTTTGATGATGCTTACATTGTTGATTCAGTTGGGAAGGGTCAAGGACTAGGGGAAAGTAGATGAGACCATAGTTTCCAAATTTTCTCTTTGCTCTTCCTGCATCTGGAGGAAGGGGGAAGATAAGGCAAGAAGCGGCACCCAACCTCACAACCGCCTCAGTACCTGGGGATGAGAAACAACCACTCAATTTCACTCCAGGGTCCCTGATGTGCAGCACGCTCTGAGGGTTCCGTTCAAGTGGTTTTGATAGTTCTGAAATGCTGTCATCATCATGGATTCAAGGATGAGGAAATCCTTCCAAGGTCCACCTCAGAATCTCCATTCACGCAGATATTTACTGTCATTGCTTGCCTGGGGTAGCTGACCAATTTATTCTGCTCTCCTTCCTCTGTTACAGTACCACATGTGATCTGTAGGCTCCAATGGACTGCCGTATCCTCCATGTGTATCTGGGTATGTTGTCCACTGCTCCATCTGAGCCACTGAGGAGGCCCAGCTCTGACACATGCACTCCAGTCAGACCACAGATCCTGCAGTTCTCCCGGTGGTTGGAGTGCTGAGTCCAGCGGTTCAGTTGAAGGGATCCCCAGAGAAATCTCATATGAAGTGATCTCAGACCTGATCCTTGAATGTACTTGACAGTGTAGGGTCCAGCTCAGTCCGTATCCCACATCAGCCTATGCACACACTGGTAGTCGCAACTACCGAATCTGTTCTGTCTCCAACCTGAGCTCCTATATAAACCATCTCAACCGTGCCACCACACAATCAGCCCTCACATGCACCAGCAGTAAGTGCAGCCTAGTCTGAGCAACTCCCAATAACACCTACTGTTGTTCCCCCAGCCCTGGTTCCTGTGTTTGCCAATATATGCAACAGACTCGTCCAGTCCGTCCCAAATCCCATTCAGCTCTCATAAATACCAATGGGCGTTAAAGATTAACTTGACCCAATCAACCCCACTATCCAGCCCACACTCATGCCAGTGGCTGCCACAGCCTTTCTTATCAGACCTGCTCCCTGCTCTGGTTTCATATTCCACTGGTAGCTGCAATCCATCAGAGAGGTGTCCCTACTTTCTTTCCCTACAGGGCATACTTCCAAAGCTAGATTTTGCACTATCCATGTCGTTCTATAATCCAGCTTGACAGGATTTGCCCCCAGATCCAGCACATGCCAGCTGATGCTCCAGCAAAACTCTGTACTTAACTCTGCCTGTACCAGTGGATTCAGTTGCTTACCCAGCCTGGGTTTCCCTCTAAGCTAGTTTGCATGCAGGTCAACGGGTGTATCCCTGCCCAGCCTGGTCTACCCCCAGTCCCAATACTCAATCTCACCAGTGGGAGCAGTGGTCCAGTAAGGGAGCCTCTGCTGCACCCAGTCTCATGTGAGCTGATGGATATTGCGGCCCAGTCTAGTATGGTCTGCCTCACTTCAGCATTTGCTGTCAGGTGCTATAGACTGGCTTGGCCATGTCTACCCTCTGTTTCAGTAGATGCTGGTGGGTGCTGCAGCCCAGCCCAGCCCAGCCCAGCCCAGCCCAGCCAACCCCCTATTCCAGCCCTGATGTGGACAGGCTGGTGTTGAGACCTGACCTGACCTGTCCTACACCCCACCCTGGTTCTCAGATCTGCAAGTGGGTGTTATGCACTGGCCCAAACCTCACCCTCACGTGTGCCAAAGCTGCTCTCAATAAATAAATCTTAAAAATAACTATCAGCTCTTTGGTTCATCAAATGACTCATTTTTAGGAAGTGATTTTTCAAATCCCCTGGTGCCTTTACTGCACCTTTAGACTCATTCAGTTCTTTTCCATGGATGATGCACGTTGGATAGCCAGCTTTACCGGCAAGTACTCTACAGCTCTTTGGTGTGAAGATAAACTTCTACAGAGTCCCTTAACATGCCATGGGCTCAAATCACAGGACTTTCTTCATCAGTAGTCTCCTGTTTGTCAGCAGTCGTAACCACAGATTCCTTGTCTTTTATCTCATTAATTTTCTTAAAAACTTGTCAAACTAGATCATTAGATATCTTTTTTAGACAATGTTGATAACAACCAGAAGTGTACATCAATAGCTAAATAGGAAAAATTGCAAAAGGTGCAGAAACATCCTACTGTTTATTTCTAACCTGAAAAGCTATACTTTGCAACGTTTACAATAGTGAAGTAGAGAGCAGCTGTATCTTGGTGAACAAAGGTATCTTAGGTAGAAATGTCTCTATTTTCCCATCATTCCAGCAGCGTCGGTGACTTCTGAGGAGACCCGGCTCTCGGAGAGCAGCCGGTGGGTAGAGGTTGATGGCAGAGGCTGCCGAGTGGAGCCTATTGTCCATCACGCTATGGGTTATTTCACTCAGCAGTTGTCGGTGGCTTTTTCCAATCATGTCAGAAAGAGAACTTAACATAATTGACTTGCTCCCCAAGTTCATGGCTACAGAGCAAAAAGATTTCTAGTGAAAATGTTAACAAGATTGTCAGTCACATCCATTACTTTGTGAAATGCTGGCATTGTTTAAAATATGAAATTCGAAACAAAAAGTAAACAAATGTACTGGTTTCTGTTTGGCTTCTTAGTCATACCTTCAAGTGGAAGTCACAGCAATATGTTGAAATTCAAGGACTTTATAGAACGGCAGCTGAAAATAACTAATGGTAGAGTAGCTTCAACATTTTCTAGAAGAGTTTTACCTCCTATTTTGAAGAGGCATTTAAGTATTCTCCGATATTTTACTGATACTTTTGCAAAGATTTTATACAATTATGTATATGCCTTTTTACTAAATAAGTTCTTGGGATATGGAGCAAAATGGATGATAAGTAGAAATAACAAAATTAGTCTTGGTTTTTAAAGAGACTACAGAGATAATTGGATAAAATTTGAATACATTTTGGGACAAACATTGCAGTACAGCAGGTAAAACTTCTGCCTCTGATAATGACTTCCCACATGGGCATCGTGTCATGACCCTGCTGCTCTACTTCCCATCCATCATCCTACTAAAGCATCTAGAAAGTGCAACAGAAGATGGCACACAATTTTGGCCTGTGCCACCTGAGTAGGGGATTGGATGAAACTTTTGACTTTAATCTGGCCTAACTATGACTGTTTGATACACTTGAGAAGTCAATCAGCACACGGAGGAAGCTTCTCTCTCTCTCTCTTCAACTCTCTCTCTTTCTCCCTCTCTCTCTCTGTATCCCTTCCAAATAACTAAATAAGTATTTTAAAAATACTTAACCAAAGCTAATAATGAGAGATAATCATAGGAAAAATGTACATGATTGCTAACAAACACTGGTAAAGCTTAACTAAAACTAATCAAATGTCAACAATTTTATGATGATGAAATGGACCAGAGTCTGTATTCCTGTAACACCCGAAGGACTGAAGTCTCCCATACACTTTTACATTCTGAAAAATAATGCACTATTAAGATGCTGCCTTTCTTCGCATGATTCTAAAGAGCCGAAAACAGGACACTTAAATTTGACTGTGTTAAAGTAAGAAATAGAGATCTCCAAATTCACATATTTCTGGTCTCAAAAATGATTAGCTGAACAGATAATACAATCCGGTAAAGTGGCTACTAACTCAACTGGCCAAAACTGCGAGGAGTATTCTTTTCTCCCTTTAATTCTGGAGTCGCCTTTGGGCTTAAAGCAGTGGGCTCGAGAAGAATGTATGCGAATGACTCCTCCTGAGAACCCAGGGAACTCAGAAGGGAGACCTCCTGATCAAATTTGGATTGAGTCTGTGGACTCATACCATTAGCAAACAACCCTCTAGGACAATCATTTTTTTTTTCCATTACACTCTCTGCTTTCTGAAAATACAAACCGAATCACCCCAATCCTTCTGATCCTCCCACTCTCGGGAAATACTCTTGTACTCCAGGGGATCTGTAGTCCCAGAGTACAACTTTCTCACTTCCTCTGGGACCACTTCAGAGTTCTCCCTATGCCAAGTAGATATCAATAATAACGGGCTAGTTCAGCCAAGCAGCAATAGTTTAGTGAAATAAATGCCAGCATGATTGAAATATGTTTTATTTGAAGAAATGCATTCCTGTCCACCAGAAAAACAAAGCTTTCTTGAAAATCAAATCCTTTCATATATGATATCACAATATTTTCCTAATAGCTCCAAATTACCATTAGTTTTGCAGACTTAGGGATATAAATATGGCAGATTCTTGTTTGGTTTTGTTTTTTGACATTTTGTGGTCTAGCGAGGCTCCCTGGAGGAACACCGTCTCCTGCTGAAGATTTATGTGTTCTGAGTGGTCAGCAGGATAAGCTGTTCAATAGTGCACTTAATACTCAGCCTCAGGATGAGAAGTCGGGAAGCTTCGCCCACGCAGATGTACAGTGCTTCTGCAGCAATCAGCTGCACTGTTTCTTTTGCTGGGAAAATTTACATCAAAATGAGTTGTCCACAGGGAGCTCAGCATTTACTCACTGCTCACTGCCCAAGGAAAACTGGCATTATGGTCATTTCCCAGGCTTTCAGAGCATGACAATAGGAAAAGCAAAGTGAAGAGAAAGAAACACTTTGGGAAATAGAATGGACAAAGAAACAGCTGTCTTAATAGGAACATAATTCAGCCTTTAGGTAAATCCTACTTAAAAGCCTATTATCTGGAAAATCACTCTGAGTTATTTTTTCCCATAATGCACACTATTCATGGTAATGCTAAACAGGCCTGGGACAGACAAGCTTCCCTGTTTTCATAACGCACATCATGAAGTGTCTTACTTTCTTTCCACAGTCCTCTATGCTTTCACTCATTCAATATAAGGAATTTGAAGGGTTTCAGTGATTGTAACTAGAAAAAAATGAATAATTGAAGAAAAGAGGGGTTAGTAACGGATTTCTGGCATTTGCGTGCAACTATATTTAGTTCAGTGCTGAAAAATTATACTGCCTCCTTCATGCTTCTAGTCACAGAAAAGACTTTTTTTTTCTACTGACAATCTTTAACATTGTCAGCCATTCTCCTAACCCTTCCATTCTTAAACTGTCAATACTTAAACTTGTATCCTAACCTGTCAATTCTTAAACTTGTAACATTGTTTCAGAATTGGTTTAGTCACTTATCATATTTCCTACATTGAAAAGGTTGTCAAAGTGGTTAAACATCCTTTTGCTAAGGATAATTGGACAACCTATATGTATATTTATAGTCATTTTTATCAATTTATTAATAAACATTTAGTTATTGAACATCTGTCACTGAGAATGAAACAGCAGCAACACAAGAATGCAGATATCACTTCAAGGTTTGATCTCATTACCTTTGATTTTATACCCAGAAGTGAATTTCTGAATTTATAGTTATTGTTGATGTTTAAGACATCTCCATACTGTTTTTCCAAAGTGACTGCACCAATTTACATCTGTATCAGCGATGCAAACCTTCCATTTTCTCTGTATGCCCATCAACACGTTGTGTTTTGTCTTCCCAAGCAGAAAAGTAAAAATACAACTTCAGTGACCATAGTACCATAAAGAATAATGATCTTAAGTGTAAAGTTATCCAAAAAGATGATACATTTATACACTGCACATCACAAAACTCTGGTGAGGGATGCTAAAGAAGCTACTGACAGTGGAAGTCATCCTGTATCATACATTTGAAGAATTAGTGTTAAAATAGGCTGATAACTCAACGTGATCAACAGATGCCATGGAATCGCATTAAAATCTTAATGGAAATATTACAGGTAGAACAACAACAACAACAAAAAAAAACCCTTTAAGACCCTGTTAAACTACAAAAGATCCTCAACAGTCAAACAGTCAAAGCACTCTTAAACAAAAAGAGCCAAGCTGCAGACATCACATTGACTCACCTCAAAATACGATACAAAGTTCTGGTGGAGAAAACGGTGTGTGACCAGCGCGTAATGAGGCAGTTGGACCTTTACCAAAAGAATCGAGAGATCAGACAAACTCACACATGGCAGTCAGCCATTCTTCTGATAAGGAAATAAGAACAGACCATGAAGAAGGAAAAGCCTCATCGATAAATGACATTGAAAACACTGGGCTCCACAGAGTACAGAAGCATGGTGTCCATCCTGTGCCTCATTCCGTACACGTAATGCCAACTTTCAGAATAGACACTGCAAAGTGGTTAAATTATTTTAGCTTAACTTAAAACACCTAGAAGTCAATGTATTTTGGAAAAAGCCTCATCAAGTCCAGCGATGAAGATTGTTCTGAATCTTCAGTGTTTTGCCATGCCGCAAAGCCTAGAGCTGCCAGTCCCAAAAGGGACCCAGATTCTCTGTCGTTGTATCTGTAAAGTAGAAGTGTCGAGGCAAATCTCCAATAAAAGTGAAGGAACCGCCTTGACAATTGAATTTAAGTTCTAAAGTAATACAATTTTAAAAATGCTTCTTTAACAGGATGTCTAAGAGTGAATCATTATTCATCTCAAGTTTCTTCATGCCATTAAGGAGCCTGTGAAATCACACAAAAGGCACGACTTGAAGTTGGCTTAAAGATAAACATGGTAGCAACACACAAATAATTTGGAGGATTCAAAAATGCTACAAATAATGGAATGTTTTCAAAATTTATATTGAAAGGATGGATGACAAAACGAGGGTGTCACAGAAAGAAAGATATCTTCCATCTGTTGGCTCACACTCCAAGGAGCTGAATCAGCCAGGACGCGGCCAGGTGCGAACCAAGGGACTCAAGCGTGTTCTCCCACGTGAATGGCAGAAGCCCAAGTGTTTGAACCTTCTAATTCTTTACCAGGCATGCTGCAGGGAGTTGGCTGGTGATGCAGCTGGAGCTTGCAAATGATGTTCTCATATGGTATGATGACACCAAACGTTGACTCAATGTGACTCAATAAGCCACAATGCCGACCTGTTGACATGCTTTTTAAAAAATTTGCCCAGTAGCAGCTACAAGCACTCTAATTCAATCACCTATTGCATTAAGAATCAATAACCCAGCATATTGTAGAAGAAGCTGTCTAAACAAGATTCTCTGTTGTCTAGATTCAAGTTGTAGGGTGTATCCAGAATGTCCAGGGCATTACAGCAGGAGGAGAACTGTGTGCCGGAGTGCTGAGATTCACAAGACGTGGCAAGGTATTGGATCCTGATTTTAAAAAAGCTCAGAGCTCAAGGACTTCACGGCCACTTCAAGCCACACTGCTGAGACATCCAAGTTTCAAGGCGCTGCCCCTAAGAGGCTTGCCAGCTGCCCTGATCATCCATGGTCCAGCGCAAGGATCTCAGCCTCAAGCCCTTCCTATACTATTTGCAGGCAAAACCAACCAGGACACAGAATAACACATCTCAAAGAGAGCTGGGTCCCAACCCTCACTGACACAAAGTGACATTCAACTTACATTACACTGAGAAAACATTTGAAGTAAAACTGAAGAAGAAATTCGGAAAACTCATACCACAAGAGTTTAAGGGGACTCATAAGCCAACATGAAGACACTGTTAATTTAATTTAAAAAATCATTTTATTTAATTTAAATCCAATGTGTGTGAGTTTCAAGAGTAAGGTTACAGACATTTACACATAAATTATAATCAAGTTATAGAATCTAAACCAAATTCTTTTTTAATCAAGCTGTAATTTGCTCTGCTACGTACAGGTCCTGTTTCATTGCTACGTTTTCCAATATGATGGAGCCATAATCAAGATTTTTTGGAGGGAGGAAATCAGCAGATAGAACCGATCTTTATTCCCCACCATTCTGTGACTTTCTCATGGCCCTCTTCACTTGTCTCCCTGCAAAGCATTTTCATTGATTGGTTTTGAATTAATGAATAAGTGCTGTTGAGATGAGCTATTCATTATGCAAAGGCATGCTCTTGCAGAGGGGAATTAGGAGCGTAAGAGTGAGAAAGGAGGCCAGATGCCATCTCCTTTAGAAAGAAAAAAAGAGAATATTTCTGAGAAGTCTTGCCTACGTTAAGGGTTGAAGTGTAGTCTTCAGTTCAACATTAAATGAGTCCAGATGAAAGAGTAGATATTTTCCTGCAGTGTCTCATAAGCTTCTTAAGAGATCTAATCCAAATTCAATTTTTCCCTGCTTTTCTCCTTAGTCCCTAGAAAATGGCCAATTCCTGGCTGTATGAAAAACTTCACCTTACCTAAAAAGTCTCTCCAGATACTCTCGTCTTTTTCTATCTTTCCTCCAAACTTCATGAAGAGATTTTTGAAACAGCACTCCTACCCATGTGGCCGTGACTTTTCTCTTTTTATTTTCTTAAAAACCTAAATTTCTAATACACTTAGTAGAGTGTTTTCTTATTTTAGTATTCTTAATGCTACAGTTTAAATGTCTATGTGTCTCCAAAACTCTTATTTTGGAAACTAACCCCCGATGTGGTAGAGTTTAGAGCTAAGACCCACGCAGTAGGTTATATCAGAAGAGTGGAACCCTAACGGATGACAGCAATACCTTGTAAAAATAGGCTTTAGCAAGCTGGTGCAGGGTATGGTAGGCTAAGCCTCTGTCTGCAGTGCCAGCACCTCCCTATAGGAGCAGGTGCATACCCAGGCTGCTTCACTTCTGATCCAGCTCTCTATTTTTCTTTTTGGCTAGGAAAGCATTGGAGTATGCTTTCTACGCTTGGGACCCTGGATCTAATGGAAGTTTAACTCATTGAGGGAGTGAATCATCAGATGAAAGAATTCTCTTCCTAATTCTCCTTCTCTCTACATAAATCCACATTTCAAGTAAGAATAAAGCCAAGGTTATTGTTTGGTTTTTCAGTATGGTTTTAGAGGCAGGCACAGTGGGTAAGTTACTATCTGAGATTCCTTGGCCCTATAACAGAACAACTAAGTTCAAGACTCTGCCCTGGCAGCTGACTCCTTATTTCTCTACTGTACACTGTAACAGCAGGTGATAGCCCCGGTGTCAGGGAACTTGCCACCCATGTGTGCGACCTGGGCTGAGTTGCAAGCCCCTGGCTTGGAATAACCCATCCTGGCTATTGTAGGAATTTGGAACATGAACCAGAAATTGAAAGAACTCTCACTGTCTCGCTGCCTCTTTAAGAAAAGAAAGGTTTGGGTTTGTTTGTTTGTTTGTTTGTTTGTTTGCCAATGTGGCTTTAGACCTCTTCCTTTCTGCTTCTTTCCTTTTTGCCCTGTGAAGATCCAGCTGTCGCTCCTTCTAGAGGGGCTAAAACGAGGTGCCATCTTTCACACAGACACGGGGCCCTCACACGACACCAAACTGCCAGCAGCTTGATCGTAAAATTCCCAGTTTCTGAAACTACGAGGAGATAACTTCTTTTTTTTTTTTTATTGTTGCTTACATTGTATTATGTAGTACAGTTTTATAGGCGCTGGGGATTCCCCCCACCCCTCCTATACCCCTCCCCCCATGGTGGATTCCTCCACCTTGTTGCATAACCATAGTTCAAGTTCAGTTGAGATTCATTGCTTGTAAACACATGCCTAGCATAAAGTTCAGCGTCTTATTGTCCAGATAAGTTCAGTGGCCTCTTGGGGAGACCTTCTATGGTCTGAAGATAGGTCTAACAGAGTAAAGATCCGGTCAGTTAAAAGCCCCAACAAGGCCTCAGTATCAATATACAACATTATGGAATTAATTGACATAGTATTGGGTAAACAATATGTTAAAAATAATGCAAGTTCCATTCTTCGAAACATCTGGGTTGAGACAGTATCAATGACAGGTTCAAAAAATAACAAACAACCAAACAAAAAATTACAGGTTAAATCAAGACAAACATGTGGTATCTAATCTTTTGGGATTCACTCATTTCCCTTAGCATTATAGTTTCCAGCTGTGCCCATTTAGCCACAAAGAGGATTTTCTTTTTTATAGCAACAGAGAAGAATTCAAAATTTCCAATTATATCACATCCCACTGTAGTGCTTTTGTTCTTCCAAACATAAAACTTGAGTGTCCAGTCTTCCATGCATTGGATTTCCTTTCTGTTGCCTCTGGATTGCAAGTCCCTTGACCGTTCTAAGAAGTCAGTCACCTGCTGTGTCCCTGTGTGGAAATGACCTCTCAATGTTTTCATGCATGGGTCCCTTTCATTGATAGCGCTGATCCCAAATCTTACTTAAAAATATATGTTAGTGGCAAAATCAATCTCTCCACTACAACACGGTTGAGAGCTTTTGAGTTAGTTAATTCCCAAGGGTTCCTGAAAACAAGCTGTCACACAGCACTTCGAAGGCAGAGGTTAGATACTGAGGTCTCCTGCAAAGTCCCCCAGCCTACTGCCCTTAGTTTCAAATTCGCTTGCTTTGCTTTTAAGATTGTAAATCAACCTCTCACTAACATCATCTCCCTGAATTGAGGGGAGGACAGGAGCGGCCAGTCCCAGGAGGTCCTGAATGATGACAGGACTCAGGAGGTCCCATATTTCGTCTGTATGTATCACTTTGGAGTTTTGCCTTGTCTTGAACAATTTCTTTCCAAGAATCCAAGACCCTGAGCTACAAGAAACTATCGCTTTCACAACAGTTCTCAGATTGAAAGAAGTCTACTTGCCATCATCCAAATTCTCCAAAGCACTGTAGGAGTCCAGAAGCACCTGCCCGGGACCTAGACATGAGCCGAACGCTGTGCTCAGTGGTAGGACTTTTAGCCCTAATCCCCGTGGAGGTCTAGGAATTCGGCAGCAGCATCCTCCTCTTGGCTCTGGGCTTCCTCCAAACCTTGTGCTGACAACTGATCTTCTGTTTCAGCTCCATGGACCAGGAAAGGACGGGGGGTACAGACAGCAACTCCTTCCACAAATCTGGGGGTGGAAATCTCTGTCTTCTCTAGGGCCACAGTAAGATATATTATTATAAGAATTAAAAGTACATTTCATATTTATTTTAGATCTATTTATTTGAGAGGCAGAGAAAGAGCTCTCATCATTCAGACATCCTCACTGGGAACACCGGCACCGTTACTGGTGTCTTCACTGTTAGACTGAATATCCATCCCTGAAAAAAGTTATTTTTTATGATTTTATATATATGTATATATATATACACATATATATATACACACGCTTGCTATGTTTGTCTTTTCCATAATCCTCAGTCTTCAATGCACGACAATGTTCTTTTTCAATCATTTTAAAACAACCAATTCCACCAACACCCTTGGCTGAATATATAGTCTGGTAGCTCCCATGTGATTGAATCATTTTGATATGTTTTCTGAAAACCAAACTCCTCCTGGACCAAGTGTGCAAGCAGTGTATTTTAGATTATGTACACAGAGAAAAGAATCGAAGGACCCGCCTGAATGGCAATTGAATAAAAATAACACACTCACCATCTCACTGGTAAAATATGTTTTTAAAATGGCTTATACCAAGAAGTCAAAGAATATTCCTCTATATTTACATCCGTAACTTGGACGAAATCTGCCAGAGAAACTGTAAGCATCCAGTGTTCATGTAAAATTACGGAACCACAGGTAACAAATCCCAAATGAGGCCACTTTCTAACAGACTCTCATGTAAGCCCTTCTCCTTGGCGGTGGGATGGATTTCATGAACCCTTTCCAACAAACATGGTGCAAATGAAATATAGAGAAAGGGACGGCGTGCCATTTCTGAGATTAAGTTATAAAAGACGGTGTCTTGCCTCTTGCTGGAATTCTCTCAGTGCGGCTTGCTCCCTTTGACAAGCCAGCTGCTGTGTGGTGGGCTGCAGTGGGAGACAGAAGCACAGCAAGGAACGAGGGTGGCCTGCAGCCAACACTTGGCCACGCACGGAGACGCTCTGTCCAAGCATAAGGAACTGCATCTTGCCACCAATCACGGAACGCGTTTGGAAACAGACGAGAAGGAAACCCTCAGTAGAGGGCAGTTGCAGCTGACACCTTGACTATGGACTTGTGAGACAAAGCAGAGCCAAGCTCAGCTCCTGACCTGCAGAAATGAGATGCTCAGGTGCAGACCTACTATTTACGCTTCTAAGGTCTGGGGCTAATTCGCTCCACAGTACTAGTTGTGAAACACACAGATCATTCCACGGAGGAATGCCCCTTATCATTTATAATGATGTATTTATTCAGCTGAAACATAGAGAAATCTTCCATCCAGTGATCACTCCCCCGATGCACATAACATCTGGAGTTGGTTAAACTCGATCTAGGGGCTATGGTCTCCACCCTGGCTTCTTACATGAATGGTGGGAATCCAAGTGGTTGACTCATTCTCTACTACATTACAAAGTTGGATTAGCAAACAACTGCATCAAAAGAATGGAGCAAGGCGTGACTTCAACTAGGTGTTCTGATACGGAATGAAGGCATCCCAAGCCCACTTCATGTTCCATTAAAATCAGAAGTTGGAAGAGCAGGCACTATAGGGAGTGTTGACCTTTAGGCACAGCATGTCATAATTCCCACATGCTTCCTTTTATACAGGCAGCATTCTGGGCATTCTGTATAGAAACTGCGAGGTGCAACTTAAGCCAAAACAAGAAATAACCTCGTTTATCCATATAAATAAGATTTTAAATGTCTGTTTATTAGAGATGCAAAGGTTGGGGGAGAAGTAAGGAAGAGGGATAGCAGCAAGAGAGGAAGAGAATGAGGGAGAAAAGGGGCAGGAAGAAAACGAGGGAGAATGGGGCCTGGTGCGGTAGCTTAGCAGCTGAAGTCCTATCTTTGCACGCACCTAGGTCCTACATAGGCGCCTGTTTGTATCCCAGCAGCCCTGCTTCCCATCCAGCGCCTTGCTTATGACCTGGGAAAGCAGTAGAGGATGGCTCAAAGCTTTGGGACACTGCACTTGTGGTCGGAGACCAAAAAGAAGCTCCTGGCCCCTGGCTTCGGATCAGCAAAGCTTTGGCCATTGTGGCCACTTGGGGAGTTATTCAGTACACAAAAGATTTTCCTCTCTGTATGACTTTGCAATAAAAATAAAATAAAACTTAAAACAAACAAACGAAACAGAAGATGAATAAAACAAAGAGGGAGAGAGAATTCCCTTGCTTGTTTTTCCTTGAATGCCAGCCAGCACTGGCTGGGTCTCGCCCAAGCTGAAACAATGAGTCAGGAACTCAATTTATGAGTCCTAAGTCAGTGTTAGGAAATGAATTTCTCGCGCCGTACTGCTGCCCCTGGGTTCTGAATTCACAGGAAGAGAAAGCTTGGATGGGAAGCCAGGGTTGAATTTGAGCCTCTGATGTCGGATGTGGATGTCGACCGTTATGCTAAACACTGCCCCCTAGAGGTGGTTCCTTACTCAGCAATACAAATCCACACATCTTTCAGTAACAACACATATTTTCTTTAGCCTCTCTAATTCTTCCTGAGGGTTGTAAATGGGTCTTTTAAAAATGACTTGGATTTGCATTTTTAAAAAATTATACTTGAATTTCAACAGCTGGTTTCTGCACCCAAAATCAACTTATCTTCTAATTCCACTATTTCATAAAATTTCCCTAGTATTCCCGTGTTGGTTTGCTACGGTTGTCATGACAAAGCACCATGGATTGGGTGGCTTAAGCAACAGAAGCACATTTTCTTACAACCCTGTGGGGCAGGAAGTCTGAGCGCAAAGTGTCAGCAGGGTAGATTTCTCCCGACACGCCCTCCTTGGCTTGCAGACAGCAAACGTCCTCACTGAGTCTTTCCTCAGTGTGTGTCTGCATCTTAATATCCTTTTCATAGCACGATGCAAGTCATATTCAGTTAGAGCCCAGCCATACAAACTCATTTCACCTTTATCATGTCTTTGAAGACTCTGGCTCCTTATGCAGCTGCCTTTAGAGAGACTGGTCGTTAGGAACGCAGCTTGCCGAGTGTGGGTGAGACTCTGGTTCAGCAGCGCATCCAACCTGCTTCCACTTCCAACTGTGAAACAGCACAGAGGGGCAGATGGCAACAGCGCTTCCTGTCATGAGAATATAAAACCAAACAGTTGCAGTAACACTTTCCAAAAAGCACCAAGTATTGCTATATCTCATCATGAAACGTGTAAGATTTAGTCATTCATGGGCTGTCGGTATTTAGCTTGCCCAGAAGAAATGAAAAGAAAAAGAAAATAATGTCTTGGTTTAGTATCCCCGAAACGTCAACCTTTGCCTTCCATCTTATTTTCCCATTGTAGGATTATAAGTTTATCAAAATGAAATCTACTACCAAGATACGAATCCTGCATGTAATTTTACAGTCTTTAAAAAAAATAAATGAAAAGTCTTACTCTCTTCAGGAAGTTGAATCTGCCTGATTTTATTACCGTAGTGCCTTTGTAAAATGCTATAATGTTTTAAATGTGCCCTATTTAATACTTTCTTTTCTTAGCTATAAAATCCTTAGGGCTTGGTTTAGCTTTACTAATCCCCTGGGGGGAGGGGGGAAACACTGATTTTTTTTTCCCACAATTTACTTTCCTAAAACACAGAATCTCAACATGTTAGCTTATTTATTCGTGAGTTTATTCATTTATTTAACCAGAAGAGTAAGCTCTTATGTGCTGGTTCACTACTCAAACGCCCACATGGTTGAGCTGGGATCAATGCGCAGAGCAATGAACCCAGTCATTTGATCCCTGGCCACTGCCTCCCAGAACCTGCCTTGACTAGAAGCAGGAATTGGGAACAGATCCGGGTTCAAACCCAGGCATTCCAATATGAGTCACTGAAGGTATTGATTTACAAAAAAACAAACTTAGAAATTCTTAGAAATACTCAGGCTATTTTTTGAAGACTTCTTTATTTGTTTAAAAGGCAGCACAACAGAGAAGCAAAGAAACAGAGAAAGAGAGAGAACTCTTCCATCCAATGCTTAATTCCCAAGCAGCTGTGCCTGGGCCAGGCTGAAGGCAGGACTCAAAACTCCATCTACATCTCTCACATGAGTGAAAGAGGTTCAAGCATTTGGAGCATAATGGATTGTTTTCAAAAGTGCATTAGCAATGAGCTGAAGTACAGGTGGAATGATTAGACAGGAAGCCGTGCTCCAACATGCTAACTAGCAGCCGTAGTTTAACCCACTGTGCTACAATAATTGCCCCAGAAATTCTCGTTTTAGTGATGCTTCACTGGGTTGAATGACACCTCTCCCTTTGCACACTGAAATATGAACTTAGAAGAAATCAAACTCTGTAACAACAGCTTCTTTAAAGAAACTCTTTTTTCTCAAGAGGTAAACTTTTACTCCCAATTAAGACAAGCTGTTTCCTGAGTATGAGGTCCTGAACTAAATGATTTTATCTTTCTTGAATATGAAGAGGCAGTTTTGGGACCAAAACAATGACCCCATGGGCAAGCTGCTAGTGTGTGCCCTGGCTGTCCCACTTCCCTTCCAGTTCCCTGCCTGTGGCCTGGAATAGCAGTAGATGATGCCCAAACCCTTGGGAACCTGCACTTACATGGGAGACTCAGAAGAAGTTTCCGGCTCTTGACTTTAGACACTGTGGTCTCTTTAGGAGGGATCCAGATAATGGAAGTTCTTCAAAGCAAATGGCATTCACTATCTTTTCAATGCCTTGTCAAACTCAGAGTTTTATTCTATGCACGATTTTGTTCCACCATCTATGTTCTTCTTTCCGTATGAAGAAGGGTGTTCATATCTAGGTGCTAGATTTCGAATTAAAGTATTTGCACCATTGTGTTCACAATTAGCTAAGGAAAAAGAGAGAGAGAGAGAGAGAGAGAGAGAGAGAGAGAGAGAGGAGAAATATGTTTTACAAGCCTTTTAGGACACACAGATAAGACACCCTTACCTTTCAAAATTTAATATCAAGTAAACGCAAAGGAAAGGTGATGATAATTATGCTGATCTGTGTCTATGTCAGCCTCTCTTCTTTCTTGGTTCTAATACAGCCTGGGAAAAAAACAGAATTCCAGGCTCCAGAGGGCAGTGCAGAGTCTTTGGACAGTAAGACTCAAATGAATCCCATTCTTTTGTTTTTGCATACAGAGGCAGAATTACAGGGAAAAGGCAAACACATTTTCCTAAAGCAAAAGTTCAAGCTGTTGTGCTCAGGCAGTACCAATCGTCTCAGGGTTACCAACCAATGAAGAGTGGAGAAATTAAGAGGTCATTGTAGGAGGACATTGTGAGCCTGGAAGGCCAGCGAGCACGGGTTTATCTCTTGCATACCTGTCGGGAGATAGTTCCCACGGGTTGAGTAAACAGCATGTAAATGAGAACACCTAGCGTGATGTAAAGACTAAAGGAATTCTAATCTAGAGTGCGATAACAGTTGATGGTTTTGTTTATGAGCTCGATACTTCCTCCCCTACCCAATACAGACTTTCAGAGTATAAAGTGTGAGGCCCCTAATAAACTTCGGCTTTGACCATCAGTCAGGGTCCACGCGTGTTATTATCGGCTCCGTGCACCAAGTCCGTCGCTGCGGGACAGCGACAGGTCATCATTGGGATTTTTGTAGGAACTGAAAGAGCAGTATTTGTCTCTTAAAAACTAATATAGGAAAACGGACTTTCATTCTGTGCATTTTTTTTTTAAATCTCACTTTTCAAGTCTTTCAGTTTTGTTGCAATTTACTCATGTTGATTTGTGACAAGATGGGAAAAATTATCTAGTCGTTTCCTGAGATAACACCTGTATCCTAGCATAGCCATAGTTCAGACCACTGGACTGGGGAATCCTCTTATCCTGAAGGTCTATTTCAGGGAAAAGGCTATCTTTAACACATCTTCAGAAGTTGAAGTTAAACATTTATTGTCCCTGGAGATTTGTCACTGTTTTCTTTATAAATCTGTTCCTATGTTTTTGGAAGCAATCAATTTATACATTTCTCCATTTCCTTCCTTTGCTTCATACATGTGAAGTTGTGTTTCTTGACTTTTTGCCAGTTGCCTAACATCTGACTGATTCTGTATTGCCCAGATTTCACACAAGGTGAAGTCTCTGACCTGCTTGTTAAATCCCTCATTACCTTTTGTAGAAAGCCGGCACTGGACCTCACTGTAATGGAAAGATTAGCTGATGTCTTAATTACTCTTGAGACATGCGATACTTTTGATTAGTAACTGGAGTAGAGAGACAAGTGCACACAATGAGTAATACCTCTTTTTCAAAAAGATGTACTTATTTATTAGGTTGAAAAAAAAAAAGAGTAAAAGGAAGAGAGCTGCTTCAGTCCCTGGCTGACTCCTCCGATGGGGATGATGGCCAGGACTTGGCCAAGCATAAGCCAAGAACTGAGAGCTGCATCGGGGTCTCACGCATGGATGCAAAGAGCTCACACACGTGAATAGTCTTCTGTTGCTTTCCCCAAGCCGCTAGCAGGGAGCTGTGTGAACTGTAAGAAGAAGGACACTAGCCACTCCCTTCTTGGGGCTGAAGTCACTTGCAGCAATTTCATATGCATGTCACAATCCAGGCTGCAAGCAATCACGCCTAAAACAACGCCACAGAGCAAGCCTGCTTTTCTCGTGACTGTATGAGGTCTAACCGGGAACTGGCAATGACAAGTATTTTATCGGAATAATCCAATAATATGCTTTGTGAAGAGATTTTGAAAACAAATAGAACTTACACACACAGCTATTGCAGTCTCTAACACTAATTAAATACTGTGCCGGATAAATTATGTAGCTAAAGTAACTCCTGTTTATGGAAATTTGGTCAACCCTAAATAACTTCCAAGTATAATAAAACTGGAAATTATGAGTATGGTTTTATTTCGATCTTTTAGAGCTTATAAAAGCACATAACTTTGAAGAACTAAATGAAAGCTGAGCTCGGGGCTGCAGTAATTCGCTGTGGCTCGGCCTGGCTTTAAGCCAGTATACATGGGAGAGGGTGACAACAGACAAAGCTAGAACAATGCACTACATACAGTTTGATTCTTCATTCCCACAGAAAGCAATCCCTGCTGTACCAATAGCACTTGTGTAGAATAGAATAGAAAACACCTCCAAAGTACATATGCATGAGAGAAACTCAGCAAGATGTACAGAGAGACAATGCAAAAGCAGAATTTGTTATAAGAATTTCTTAAATAAGAGACAAATGTATAGGTAAATCATAAGGAATTTTAAGTACAGCAAAATCAAGGATGTGTGTTTAAGCAGAGAGTATTAAAATGGACAGCAGCACATGAATAGAAAAATGCCCACAGCTTATATAATCAATAAAAGATGAGGGTTTTTTTTTTTTTAAAAAAAAAAACATATGTATATATGTTGCTTTAATTTGAAAGGCAGAATTTCAGAGAAGGAGACACTCACAAAGATCTTCCATCCACTGACTCACTCCCTAAATGACTGCAATGGCCAGAGCTGAGCTGATTGAAGCCAGGAGTTTCCTCTGGGTCTCCCATGTGAGCAGAGGGACCCAAGGACTCGAGTCATCCACAGGTAGAGAGTTTGTTCAGAACTGGAGCAGCCAGGACAGTGGTTGGTGCCCATATGGGATTCCAGTGCCACAGGCAGAGGCCTAGCATAAACATCATGGTATTTAAGACTCCAAGAGGAGTATCTGTTATAACACAAGAGGCTAACACACTGCTTTAACACCTGCATCTTATCTTACAGCATCACGTTCATGCATGATACGGATTTCTACTAATGTATCCTGGGAAACAGCAGATAATGGACCATGTGCTCGGCCCTCCACTACGTTGGAGACCCAGAGGATGGAGTTCTAGGCTTCTGGCTTGGGTGAGACGCAGCCCTGGGAATCGCAAGCCTTGGGGGAGTTAAGCACCAGGTGGAAGGCCTCTCTCCTCTCCTCATCTCATTCTGCTTTTCAAGTAGATAAAAATAAGTAGATTCCCATTTTTTTGAAATTCAAGAATTTGTAAATTCAATAGTAATAATAAGTGAATAGGATTTTCTCCAAAAAGGACACATATTTTACAGAAAAGAAAAAAACAAAGCAGGTGTCATAGTTTGTTAGCAAGTAGGAATAAATAAATATAAATAAAAATTGTCAACTAAGACACCAAGAATTAAGACATCCTGGGAATGAGTTCTAAGTGTGAATGTGGGATAAGTGGAGCAAAACTGTTTTTTAGATGGATTTATTTGTGTGAGCACTATGAAAAACAGTTTTACAGCATTTGGGAAATCTAAAGATGTAAATATTTTATAACCCAGTAATTATATTCCTAATTATTTTCCTTGGAGAAAAGCGCAAACATTTTCAAATGGTCCCATTTGGAAGGGTTAATTCTTTAAATTACCATAAGGTAATGCAGCAGTGTAAGCATTTCATCCACCAATAAAAATCAAAAAACACAATCCTGAGTCAAAGAAACGTCCCATAACAATCCTCAAATCTGTAAAGGTTTTGAAGTATACAGTTCACCTGTGTGTTGGTAGGCATTCATCGATACATTGTGAGACATAACGTTGGCAATAGTTAAATCTGAAATTCAGCAGCTCTAGGGAACAGGGTTGCAGACAGTGAGGGGAGTACAGAGAGTGTTAACAAGTACACGCAAGTGGATAAAACTGGTGAAGAGAGAAGAGGGAGGGAGGAGAATTGGGGATAGTAACGGAATGAGACTGATGGGTTATCATATTGGACCTGTACCTATGCGATGATGAAATCGTGTCTTTATAGTACTAAAAATAAAAATGATTTATATTCTAAGGGGTGAATATAAGGTTTCTTAAAGGTATTGTTTGTCTATTTTTATTCATTTGAAAGGGGAGACCAGAACGGTAGAAGCATATAGAGCAAGTCCACCCATTGCCCATGCGCTTCTCAGATGACTGCAGCAGTTGAGTTGGGCTAGGCCAAACCAGGAGCCAAAACCTCAGTCTGGGTCTCCACTGTCGGTGGCAGAGACCAGCTACAGAAATCATTAGTATGCCATGCAGGCTGTGCAGTATCAACAGAGAAGGCCAAGAGGCAGGACTCAGTCAAGCACGAAAGTACAGGATTTGTGCATCTTAAGTTTACCCCACTACATCAAACTCTGTCAGTGAGCGTTTAATAATTCTTATTGTAATATATTTTTATGCATGATGCAAGTGATCACAATATAAAACCAGTGAAGATGTACATGTTTTAATGAAATACATACAGGATAATCTATTTGTAGTGTGAAAAAAGCTCAGAATTCTGCATTGAAACAAGGTTTGCATATCGCAGCAAACAACATCAAGGAAATGGTTTCTTAAAGTAAGCCTTATAATTAAAATCTCTGTATTGGATTATGAAGAAAAATGCTACAAGAGTTTTTAACTGAACAGATTAAAACATTCACATTTGCATGCAATTCTACAAAGCTACCTACAGTAAGTTACTGACTTTATAATTTGATGACACCTATATTGGTGATACTTCTCTGTGTGGTCAATTTTCGTATGATTTTTGTTAATCACATTTCCATACATTTGAATACTCTGCTACATGAGAACAGAACTGCTGATTAAATAAAATAAAAACTGTAGAAAACAAGTTATTCAAAAATATTAATTTTAAAGTAATGATAAGGGCTACAGTGTGGGTAATGCTATGAGCCTCCACCTCAACAACAGTACCCCATGTGGACACTGGCTTGGGTCCTGTCTGCTCCACCTCCTATCTAGATCCAGACTTGTGACACAGGAGGGCAGTGGAGAATGGACCAAGTCCTTGATTCCCTGCTCCAGATGGGGGCAGCTCGCTTGCTGTGGGCATTTGGGGACTGAGCCAGCAGATCTAAGATCTGGTGCTCTCTGACTCCCCTTCTCTCTATAATGCCCTTTCATTTAAAAGTAAAATGAAATATTCTTTAAATAATAAAATAATCATGAAGCTCCTAAAAACCCAAAGCCAAAGGACTGATTTTCTGACGATATGACTGGGTTTGATTTGTTGGGTCCCACCACCTAGGTGTCTGTCACAGCGTCTTCCTACCGGTCCATGAGCTTTTCAGTCTTGTGGTTCCTTACATCTTACAAGGTCAAGTTGCCATAATCACCAGCAACACTGATGTCCTGCACAGTGTTTTCCTGGGAGTCCTACAGTTTTTCAGAAAGATATGTCTGCCCATATTATAAAAGCCATGTCAACAATTTGTGTTTAAGATACTAAATTTAAGATAGAAGCAATCAAATTTAACACAACATGCACTGGGGGAAATGTAGTGAATGAGAAATTGTAATACAGCCAATGAATAAAATTTCCATAAAATCATATTAGATAAACAAAATTATTTTGGGGGAGACTTGTATTGGTTTAAGGCTTATAAATGTATGTATACTTATGTATTTTCCTATACCCTCCTGATTATTATTGATCATGACGGAGTTTATAATAAACTGTGATGTGTAGTTGAAATCGTGAGTTTATTTATTCTGGTCCAATACAGATACATTTTCATATTCAATTCAAAAGTCATAAGTTAATACCACAGTAAAACAAATGAATGTTTTATTTCCTGAGTCGTTTGCTGTAAGCATGCAATATTTCATAATATGCTAAATAATAGGTGAGTTAATAACTACGTTAGATCAGTAGATTCCTAAACCAATGTTGTTGTAGGCTTTGTTGGTATGTTGTTTGCTTTTAGAAAAGCTATTCATGTAGTTGAATTGTTTTACCACGATATTGAACTTTTCTGCCTGGGAAAACAAGAATTCCCTCCGATGTGCAGTAGCATCATTCATCACTATTAGATCACATCAGGTGTACTACGATATGAATAAGATATTAATCAGCAATACCCTCGAAGAAGGAAAAACTGTGTAAATGCTGGAATAATTTGGGGTAGTGTAGGGAAGCCACTGATTACCAGCGCTGTCCAGGAAATCGCACTCAAATGCCTTTGAGGATTGCTGACCCGTCAGCCACATCGTCGTACCATCTAAGACCCGCTCTCAAACCATCTGGACTCTTCTTTGCCAGCTGTATGCCTGTGACATTGGCTTCACCTCCTCAGTATTTTGCTAAATACTGATTGTACAAGATGATTTCGATAGGAAAGTGAAGTAAGACAAAATACTTATAAAAATGTCTGAGCCCATTAATAATTTAGTGAATTAATTAATTACATAATATGGATATGTCAGACGGTTGGAGTGGCAACGCAATGTGGAGTTTACTCTGGGTGTAAGCTGCCTTATTTAAGGTCTTGCTTCTAAGTCTTTATTGCATGAATTCGAGCAAGCCACTCAACCTCAGTTTACCTCACTCTCTTACAAATCTTTCTTACAAGTACTACACGACAGGATTACTATTGGGATTAAATAAACAATCGTGAAGAGTACTGACAACAGAAGCAAAGTTTTCAGGAGTAATCTAATAAATGATATTAAAATAAAATAATGTTGGGCCCGGCGCGATGGCGCAGTGGTTAAGGTCCTTACCTTGCATGCCTGGGATCCCATATGGGCGCCGGTTCTAATCCTGGCAGCCTCGCTTCTCATCCAGCTCCCTGCCTGTGGCCCGGGAAAGCAGTCGAGGATGGCCCAAAGCTTTGGGAACCTGCACCCGCGTGGGAGACCCAGAAGAGGCTCCTGGCTTCAGATCGGCATAGCATTGGCTCACTTGGAGAGTGAATCATCGGACGGAAGATCTTCCTCTCTGTATATCTGCCTTTCCAATAAAAATAAAATAAATCTTTAAATATATATATTTATAATGCATGCTATTCATTTAAAATTTATTCTAGTTGTATAAGAACAGAATGGCTTGTCTGTATGGTTTCGCTTATGGATGCCCAGGGGGAAAGGAATGAATATGCTTTGCACTTATTCTCTACTTTAAAATATATATACACTATACCATATTCAATTGCTAGGAACTATGAAATTGTCATTTATCAAGCCCCCAGAAAAACAGTGCTAATAACGACCCTGAGTGTTGACCACATGTACTCAATGCAGATCATGTGAAATGAGTGTCAATAAATCAGAGTCATTCTCCGCTCTTTAGCCAAATATAAATAGAATCTGCGAAAAGTCAAAATATTTATCAAGAGATTATACACAAAAGCACAAATCCCATGTTCTGCACAAACAAACCTGATCAAATATGTTTCTTGAAGCCGGAATGTGTAATGATGCGGTCACAGTAAATATGGAAAAATACAGAGAGTGTCTGCAGCTGATTCTATTACTGTTTCAAAATGCCTGTTGTTCCTTCCTTTTGGTTTTTAACGGCCACCTGGCATGCGGGGCATCATCTGAAATTATTAGTCTTCATTGCTTCGATTCATGGATTTAGGGGAGAATGTGAAACCTACTTCATCAGACTAGAACCTTAATAATTATTGTGCATTTCTACATATTCCCTTGCTGTTTATCTTTGCAAGAAAAACAAGCATTGAAAGCAACAGTTAACTTTAGCCTGGATTCTGTAATAAGAAGAAAGGTTGGTTACAATTCACGACTTATTTATGGCAACTGACTCCTAACAGGAGCAAGAAATGAACTATTTTCTGATTTTTCACCTGGGACGTTTATTCCTGGACATACTAACATTTCATGCTTATGTATTTCTTTTTTGTCTGTTTATTTTTTGGATACAGTTTAGTTGTCACTGTGGTCTCTCTTCCCCTTTCCCCAGGTTCTCTCTCCTCCCGTCTTTCCTCCCCTGTCGATCTTTTTTCTCTGTTTCTATGAAAGTACCACTGCCGTAGAACGTGTCTTGACATCTGGAATGGCATAACTCCATCTTTACTTTTATTCTTCAGAATAGCTTTGGCTATTCATGGTGGCCTGAGATTCCAGATAGAGTTTTATATTATCTTTTCCAGTACTGAGAAGAATGATGCTGGAATTTTCGATGGGATAGTATTGAATGTGTATATTACTTTCAGCAGCATGAACATTCCGTGATGCTGATTCTGCCTCTACACCAACATCAATTGATTTGGTATCCTGCTACCCTGCCAAGTTCACCTGTGGGTTCCAATCGTCTCTTTCCTGAGGCCATTTGTCTCTCCTGTATAGACTTTTGTCATATGCAAACAGGGAAAATTTGACATCCTCATTTCCAATTGGAATTCCTTTTTTTTTTTATTTCTCACCTAGCAAAAGATGTATTTACCAACTGCACTATCACTGCCTTTCTAAAATATACCTCCTTCTAAGATCCCACTTCGGAAGAGCTCGCCTCCTCTTAGTCACCACGGTACTGCTTCTATGATGGAAACATGAGAAAGCTTAGTAACTTCTGACTTTTCTCATCTTATTATTATTGCACGTTGAAAACACCTTCATGGGAATGATCACCCTAACACTTGTCCTGAAGATTATCTATCTGGCAGACTTTTTTTTTTCCCAAAGAAAATAGATTTATCTTATCTATTACTTCTGATATTTAGGATACAATGAATTGGGCATACTGGTGGGTGTTGATCACAGAGTCACATCAGATGATTATGAAATTGATGAAATACACAACGGCACCATGATGGGAACTAGATCAGTGGAAGAAATGGAAACTCAGTTCAAACGACAAGCTATTTAATCAACAGAAAAATAACCCTTTTCTAAGGAAACAGGAAAACTGCTCATGGCCAGAGACAGTTCTAGTTTAGATCAAATATGTATGAATATTTCTTCTTTCTGTATGTGTATATGTGTATAACTTCTTTTTAAATATTTCTGTTTATATATACATGAAGGTGTATTTCAACATAAATATGTTAGGATGTTTATATATGTTTATGTATGTTTTATTTATGTTTTAGTATATATATATGTTTATTATATGTATTCTTTCTGTTTTGGGAAGGAATGGGAGTTGGGGAAAATGCAAGGAAGTAGAAAATGTTCAGAATTTTAGGAATACTCATCATCAAAACTTTGTTTTATTTTTTGTGCTTTTTTAAAATAATGTAACAAGTATATTCGGTGAAATGTGCAGCATTTCAGAATTATCCAAACCACTTGGACAGAACCCTCGGAATATGTACACATTTGGACTCTGGGCTGACATGAGGCGGTGGTTCCTCATCCTTGGGTACTGGGATGTGTGGAAAGTCATGAGTGGTTTTTGTCTCTCCCCTTCCTCTAGCAACAAGAAGAAATAGCAAATTTGGAACAATGAGTTCACCCAATTTTCCCTAAGCCTCGATCCTTCCCACCCCTTATCAATCACGTGATCATTACTAAAAAATAGAATTTATATAAAAAATAGAATGAAATCTTACCATAACTGAATGGTCCCAATAACAGACCATTATGCTCAGCATAACAACCAATCTCAAAAGGACAGAATATCACATATTCTCTCTAACTTAGGCAACCTTCATGCAAATTGTAAGAGTAATTGCCCTTTCAATACCGTGTTTGCTACATTTCAGGGGTTTTGATATTTTTGTTCTTATTTTCATTTCATTTATTCAAAAAGGTCTTTCTTATTCCCTCACTGACTCATAAGTCACACAACATTTTTTGCTTTAGGAAAGCCTTTGGCTTCTTTTTTATTTCTTCAGTGATACACTGATCATTCAGTAGCATGTTATCTAATTTCATGTTGTTGTAAATTTTCTATTTTTCCCTCTTATTGATTTTGTTTTATGGTTTTTCATTTAAGGAGATTTATAGCAACTATAGTAGAGACTATCACATAAAGATGTGAAGGTACGATATGTGAGCATTTCTACTTATGAATCAGAGTCCCAATGAAACTCTTAAATCTACCTTAACAATAGGATGCTTGACAGTCTGCCAAGGTCCGTGCCTACAATCTTAGGATACACTTAAATAGCACACTGATAGACTTATGACTGATCCTGAAGGACTGTATTAATGTAATAATATGGAGGGAAATTAGTGTAGTGGGGAGGCAGGGCTTTGGAGAGGGGAAAAGGAATTACTGGAGCCTATGGAACTTATCATGGAATAATAAAATAAATTAGTTAATTTTAAAAATCACTCTGACTCATGCATTTTCTCATCAACAAAGCAAGATGTTCCAGAGTTCTTTTCCCAGAGCCAGGAACCGTGCACATGGAATTCTCACTATTGGCCAGATTAGGCATCTCAGACCATTGTTTCCGGCTGGTCTCATAAATACACAAATGAAGCCTGGGGGTCCAATGCTGATCCCTAATCAGTCAAGCCTATCCCTATGCTATGTTATTTATTACAGATGTTTGGGTCAAGACGTAAAACAGCCATTTCACAGAACACCATCGCTTATGATGGTAGGCACCCTCTGTGCAAAGAATATGAATTCTCATTGCTGCTCACTCAGTTGTGCATCAGAGGCTCGCCAGGCTGTCAGGGAGTCTGGGCGAAGGGTGACTCTCTGGCACCATGGCGTCTAGCGAGGGTCTGCAGAAGTGAGTCATGCCAGACAGTTCCAGGATTGAGCACAGGATGCAGCAGGTCATGGCTGCTTTGTGGAGGCATCATCAGAAGCTGAATATTGAAACAGGAAGTTTTTGAAGGGCTTATTTTCTAAGAAATCTCAGGGTATGAATAGTAGTCACTGCTTTAAATGTATATATCATATTATTAGAGAGATCTATATTGTCTAACTATGATCTTGGTATCATTGCCCTTTGCTTACTTACTCACTAACCTAACTGGAGCAGTCAGTGATTCTGTTTCCACAGCATCCAGTTTCTGAGGTTACTCATAGGACACGCCACCCTGGAATGACACATGCATGGTGTTTCTGACCACCTGGAACGATTGTATGTTTCCAAGTGGGTTTTCTTTGTTGCGTCCGTTCTTGATCTCTGCTTTAGGTCTCTAACTGGTCTTCCTTCAGTAATATCACTCACAAAAGTGAGATTGGCCTGTCTTTGACAGCTGCCTGCAATGTAAATTTCTCCACATTCCTAATCAACTGAAGCTGGGCTCCTAAACATGCAATGTTCTGGCTCTAATGCTGCCTTCAACAGAACCACTGCGCCAATGTGAAATCTAAGTATAAGGAATGGGCAATTTCTCTGTTCAGGCTTTTCATGTCTATCATCTCTGTTGAGTGGAAACAAGAGGTGGTGGGAGAATGTGAGGATAGGAATTGGCACCCCCAATGACAATATTCAGCATGATTTTTTTTTTTTTGGTAGTACAGGGTTGAAAGGTAAAGGATTTTTTCGTAATTTTGGATTTTCTGTACTGAGAAGCTGGGTGAGGAGACATGTCATTTGGCTGAACACACTGATTCCTACTATCCCACAAAGTTGGTTAACATCATGAAGACCTAGCAGAGTGCATGCAGACACACCCACCAGGTAAGCAGCATCCATTCAATTCAATACATGCATGATTGATACATGTTTGGGGTAATTAGATCCAATAAACTGTATAAATAATTCTAGGTATGTCTACTTCAGGAAGCTTTGCGAGATGTTAAAACCCAACTCCGACAGTCAGCCAATTGAAAGAAGTCGGTGAGGTAGAGTTGCACGCATACTTCTAGGGCAAGGCTATGCCCTCCCACTCTTTGTAATGGTTTCCAGACATTTTATTCAACAAAGGCTTATTTTGTTGTAGGCTCTTTTGTTAATATCCAAAGACTTCACGAATGTCTTTGCTAGTGTTGGATAGCTTATTGTAAGAATAATCTTGTTGGACACCTTTCCTGTGTTTCTCATGCTGCCTTTTTGAAATTTCTGCTTTTTTTTCAGCTTCTAGTTTTATTTTTCTGAAACCTGAGATCCTGAGTGATTACAGCAACTCGTGAACATCCATATCATCTGAGTCATTCAAAAGAATGTCACTAGTATATATGACCAGATTATCAGAACCCAAGATTTGTTTTTAAAAAACTGTTATGAGTAAAATTTACATATCTGGCATTTGCTGGATAATCTTTTCTACTTGGTTCCAATTATATTAAATCACCATGTGTTCAATAGTAATAACAGTGATTAAAATGATTGCTATAGGAATATTATTAATATTTTTATTTCTCCTTCCAAAAACTGTTTCAATTAAACCAATGGTATATGGTCAGTTAAATACAAACTATTAAAACAAGGAGAACAATAACAAGTTATGGGAGGACTGTGTTTCATATCTTTGTTTCATGTTTTTAGAATGCTGTCTACTTAATAACTTTAGATTCCACGTTGTATAGAGATGGAGACTAATATTTGAAATTTAAAAAACGCATTGTTTTCTTGGAAACCTCAGGATTAAAAAGATCTAGGAAAGCTACAAAGGTAGATATAGATGCCACTGGGATGGAGGAAGGATGAAAATCCTTAGGGGTCAACCAGGAAGACAAGACTGGGGGAGAGAATGGAAGCATGAGCCAACACGTCTCCCATGTCTATCGATTCTCCAACAGTTATCCTTCTAATGAGTAGGTTTATAACATGCTAGAAAGATTTGGAAACTGACATGGAAGACAAGTTATGAGAAGGAATAGGAAAAATGTATGTATTCATTTTACATATCACTCTGTATCTTCTAATTTTAAACAATAGTGCATGGTTACAATTAAGAAATGGATAGTGAAAGATTTCAGTGTATGTCTCAAACACAATTCTGCACATAAGACGTAGTAAATAGTTTTGAGATTTCTAAACTAAGAACTTTGGCTACAAACAAAAAGTGAAAATCCCTTGATCTTGAAGTGTGAGCCTTGAAGGACTACATCACTGAAGAAAATAGGAATTAGGAAACAATTGGTCAGTCAGCACATGTAATCAGATATACCCACTACATCAGATAATAAAGACTAGACAAGGAAGAAACGAACTAATGCAAGGAATAGATAACAAACTCTAGGAAAAAAATAACAAATAATATGATGTGAGGCATATGACATGAAATACATCAGGGAAGCAATAATTTTTAAAAAAGATAAAATTTTTCACATGTAATAAGTATAAATATTGGCTAAAAGTCAGCATTGAGTCCTATGCATTTCGCAACGTGTATTTCAACATATATACAAAGGAACTGTTACAGGTAAATGACAGAAAATGGAGAACAAAGCACTAACAATAACAAAACTAATATCAAAATAAGTCAGGCATTTTGTTAAAATATAATGATTTTGAGTTAAAGATATTATACTTAAAAGTTACATCCAACAAGATAACCTGGGGTGACAGATGCAAGGCTGGGAACCTTCGAGAAGAGGCTCCAAGAAGAGGAGAAGACGGGGTCCCCGCCCCTCATGCCTACTGCCCCAGTGAGGCCTTGGAGCTGTTCTTGTGCTCTTCTTGATGAAAGATGAAGATCTGTGCCCGCTAGTCAGATAACCAAGGGCAGATAGTACTTCTCATCTATTCCCATTTCAATAGTCCTTTGACCAAGGTGCCTACTGGCTTTCCTTGAACCCGCTGCTTACAGTATGAGTTATGTGTGTACTATCGTTTTACTAAGTATGTAAGAACTGCAACTCTGGAAACAAACATTGTCAGTTTTCAAAGAGAGCTCCGACCCCTCATTTCTTTTATGCTGTTCTCCTTCCCGGGGACCTGCAAAGTTCACCTGCACTACTTAATAAAATACAGGTTCTATGTGTTTCATAACACTATCACAATTCACAAAAAAAAAAAATGGTAAATGGAAAAAAACTGGAAAATATTCCATCATCTTGGGGGAAAAAAAATCACACAACATTTTTGATAACCAATAGATCAATAGTATTAGATAGCAGAAGAAGAGTGCAGGCATCGATGCATAATGAGAATTTGATCTAGAAGGTGTGCAAAATCATAAATTCCCAAATCAGATTCCCATTTTGTGCAGAAGTCATGGGGGAGTTCCCAATCGGCATTTTGTTTCAGAAACAATGAAGATAAGGAGAGTTTGCAATTTGTTCCTGTGCTTATCCTTAGGCTTAGGATCTTAACTTTTCTTGTGTTTCTAGAAACACCCTCAGTTTTGTTTTTTTTTTTAAGATTTATTTATTTTTATTGCAAAGTCAATAAAAATATATACAGGGAGGAGGAGAGAAAAAGAGGAAGTTCATCCATCTGATGATTCACTCCTCACATGAGTGCAACGACCAGTGCTGTGCCTATCTGAACCCAGGAGCCAGGAACTCCTCCGGGTCTCCCATGAGGGTGCAGGGTCCCAAGGCTTTGGACTGTCCTTGACTGCTTTCCCAGGCCACAAGCAGGGAGCTGGATGGCAAGTGGAGCTGCCAGGATCAGAACCAGCACCCAAATGGGATGCTGGTATGTTCAAGTTGAGGACATTAACCACTATGCCACCATGCCAGGCCAAATACCCACAGTTTTGAAAAAGATCCTAGGAACGGTTTTCTTGCAAATCTAGACACCATGGGAATAAGAACTGGCTGAGTCAAGTTTGTAAATATCTTTAAATCTTGGTATGAGTGCAGAGGATTTTGACTTGAAAATTTTGCTCTTCAATTTAATTTGCTTTTGGTCTTTACCAGGTGGCAATTGGAGGTGGACATGTTTAGGAAATGAATCAAGACACACTGCATACGTGTTAACGTCTCATCTACAGTCCAACAGCTGAACTCATTGGCTTCCTAGAATCCTATTTCCAGAGAATCACAGACGTAAAATCTACAAACCTTCCTAAAAACCCTGAGACAGTACCTTGCTGTTTGGTCCACATGCAGGGCTGCATCCTTAAACATCAACATCAAAACCCAAGAGGTTCAACCCAGGATGTTAAGGCAGGCAACTACAGGACTGAAAAGTACACCCATCTCTTCTTTATCCATCCTAATATCCTCCATTCTTATTTTACTTATTTATTATTTTTTTTAAAGATTTATTTTTATTATTTTTTCATTGGAAAGGCAGATATACAGAGAGGAGAGACAGAGAGGAAGATCTTCCATCCGATGATTCACTCTCCAAGTGAGCGCAACGGGCCGATACTATGCCAATCCGAAGCCAGGAGCCTCTTCCGGGTCTCCCACGCGGGTGCAGGTTCCCAAAGCCCTGGGCCGTCCTCGACTGCTTTCCCAGGCCACAGGCAGGGAGCTGGAAGGGAAGTGGGGCTGCCGGGATTAGAACCGGCGCCCATATGGGATCCCGGGCGTGCAAGGTGAGGACCTTTAACCACTGCGCCACCGCGCCGGGCCCTACTTATTTATTATTACCCCTGGAATTTCATAGGCCCTGGGATTTACCCTACTCTCTCCCCTATAATTCCCACTCACCTACACACACTGAGTTCCTCCATATCATTACAACGGCATAGTTCCTCATAAATCGTAATAAGTCCATCATTTGCAGGCATGGGTAATGGCAGAGAGTCCAGCATCCCGTTGTCTAGATACACCCAACAGTTTCACCAGGAGTCCATCCTCAATCCAGAGGTACAGGTATACGTTGCACTGCACTGTCTCCTCACATCTGGACATGTCAGTCTCCACTACACAGTCACTACAAATCCACCCAATTGAAAAGTGAAAACCCACAAGACAAAAATCAACAACAGGAAGAAAGACAAAAAAATTACAATTCCATGAAGCTAAAAACATGCCACTGGATATGACAGTCTCCATTACACAGTACTATATACCCCCTTAAATGAAAAGTCACAAAACAAAATCAACAACAGGATAAAAAAAAGAAAAATGGCACAAGTTAAATAACATGGTACTTAATGACTAATGTATCACTGAAGAAATGAAAATCAAGAATCTTCTTGAAGAAAACGATGCTACTGTATGATCTATGAGTCATTGAAGAATTATTCCTGTGTGGCATATTCTGTCAATTCCTACATATGCTTTTCATTGTTGATAAGAAGCTTTATAACAACTGTTTTGAACTCTGTATCACCCACTTTCTCGATGTCTTCCTCAGTTAACTCAGGCTGGCAAAAGCTTTTGGTTTTTGGCAGTGGAGTCTTCAGTAATATTTGTTGTGCTACTGTCCCTTCTTTTGCTCTTGGTCATTGTACTTCTGGCTATCAGATTCTTCTCTTTGGGGCATCTTTTCAAGCTGTGTGGCTCACACATCTGAAATGAGATTTTTTATTTATTGCAAATTTGTTTGCAGTTACCTGTGCCATTCCCTCCAGGGAGTTCAGATATGGACTCTTATGTTAGACTTCCACCATGATCTTCGTAGCCCTAGCTCCTGGCTCAGCATTCTACCCTCTGTGGTCCCACATGTTTGCTGTACCATTGTACATACAATTTTTCTCCCATTCTGGTTTGTACAGTTCCCAGGATTAGGGAGACACTAGGTTGCTGGTGGTGCTTATCTTGCTGGAATCTGCCAGCCATTAGATCTTAGGGTCACACTGACCTGTTTTGAGTCGTAAGATACCAAAATCAGTATTATTTTCTATGTGGGACCAGTACAATGCACTGAGCTCAGTGGGTTTAATCCTAGCTCAGTACAAGTAAAGCTCACTATTGTTCCTGCAGTCTGAGATCCTTGGCACATGGTACAAAATGGTGCTTGATGTGCCATTTGTGGAGTAACTGACCTGCTGCCCATAGGTCTGGGGGATACCCAGACTATTTTGTAGGATGCCAGGTCATTGCAATTCACTGAGCCAAAAATGAGATTCCTCCCAGCTTAATGTTTACACAGTCCTGTCCCATATGCTTTGCCTCCCTGCACAAGATGGAGCCTGGTTTGGCTCTATTGGGGGTTTGGGCGAGATTTTCAAACAGGGTTTGAAATCCATCCAGTTCCTGCACATCCTGTTTGGGATCTGCTGTTCTGTCTCTGCCCCTGGTCAAATCAAACAGATCAGCAGAATGGCCAGTTCTTTGTCTGGGTTCTTCTCTCAAGCTCCCCGTAAACTCCTGTTCCCACCTGGTTGCTGGTGGAGTTCAGGTGGCTGCTTACTGACTGCTGTTGGTGCATCTGGTCTCCGCAACACCACACTGTGGTCTCTGCTGCTTTCTTATGTCCGTCAGTCTCCAGGTGCCCCTCTACCCTATGTCTGTATTCTATTTCCTGGAATATGCCTTCTCTGCTTCATCCTGTTTCTTCATCTATTTCAACATGTCCTCACCCTATTCCATCATCTTGATTCTTTCATATCCTCCATTTTTCAAGGCACTACTCAAATGTCAACTCACACCTCAATGACCTGGGTGAATCAACGACTCCTTGCAATAAATTATGTGAACACTCGTTGTAATGTGTTTAACATCATATCTCGTATATTTTCCCCAAGTTAATAGTGAGGTGATGATATTAATTGAAACGAATTTCAACATAGTACATAAATTATCATTCATAAACACACATATACTGAGAGTCAAATATTCAGAAAGAAGATCCCACTAAAATTATTTTTAGATGTAAAAGATGAAATATATTCAAAAATAAAAACTACATGAGCACCTCAAGAAAATGTCAAATGGCACAGAAACATCAGTCAAAATCTTTGGGGAAATAAAAAATGCAGCCACTTAAGGATAGCAATAGAGAATTTTTTGCCCTAGGAGCATTAGCCAGAACTGGGGAATTTAAGATTCAATTTCCATAAATTCAGTAAGAATGAAGGGCAATGAAACTATTTTCCAGGTCTGCTTAAGATGAGAATCCGGGAGGTGTTACCACACCTCTTTCCTAAACATAGACTGGACTCAAACAGGTATGCTCTCAATAAATTAGCTTCAATAATCTAAGTAAAACAAGACAGAAATAGTCAAATGCTGTATGATTTCTTATATGTGGAATCAAAAATATTCCAAATCATAGAAGCAGAGTATAATAGCTATTCCCAAGGGATGCAATGAGGTAGAAATAGGGTACAAAATTTAAATAATGCTGGATAAATGAGATCTGGAAATCTACATCATACCATTGTAGCTAGTGCTAAGAATAGTGTATGTAAATTTGTTAACCACAGAATTCTTATGTTCAGTGTTCTTAAAACACACCCACAAATTAATAATGCTAACAATAGGGATATGAGGAAATTTTGTGAATTAATAGTCTGTGGCATTGATGGTGGTGGTTTCATGAGTGTAAATGCACCCTTCATTCATTGACATATATATATATATAATATATATTATATGTATGTTAAATAGCTGCAAATGTTATATGTCAATCATACTTTAAATAAAGAGACATAGCATTAAAAATACTCAACAATCTACACTGTTTTTGAACTAGCAGAAGAAAAATGCTAGGGGTATGACTAGACAAAGAAGAAAAATTGTATAAATCCTGAAATGTAATAATTGAATATCCTTGCATGCATTTCTAGCACAAGTTTATACTGTTGAGAGGTGCTACAAGACATTAGTAAGTCTTGAATAAAATGGTCCATGTTGCTACTTTCCTAGAGATTTAAAATAACTGTATGCAATTTATTTCGTTTTTTAAACTTGCTTCGAAGAATTTCTACATTTTTCTCCATAATCAAACCTTCCAAAACTTATCCAGAAAGACATTACCAAGAAAAGCTCCTTCAGCACCAGCAGTCTTCAGAAGTGGATCCAGAATGACATCAGACATGAAAAGTGTTAGGCAGGCTTTTGTAAAATGGGTATGCTTGTTTTATTTAAAGAAATGTGAGATAAGCTTGAAACAATGTTCAGCAGAAATTAGGAAGCTCTAAGAAATATTTGCCAGATGTGCAAGATGGCCAAACAGGTGTCAAATATATATGCAAGTACACATGTTCAAAATTAAAGTTCAGTGTGAATATTGCATTAATAGCACTGCTCAATGGAGAGGTACTTACCCTTCGTCAGTACAAATTACCCAGGAAGGATAAGTGAAATGGATAAGGTGACAGTGTCTGAGGTAGTAGATCGAATAGGACAGAGGCAATGTTTAGCAATTATTACCTGGTAAGGAAAAAAGATTCCGGATGCAACAGCCTAATAAAACATCATGCTGTATTCCACATACACATGTGGATGTATGTGTATAGACAATTGTTTTATCTCTTAAAGATGCAAAATAGACTGATATGTTAATGTCAATGTAAATAAACAGAAAGTTCCACTCAGTTCTTAGGTACACATGAAAAGAGCTTGTGCATATGGATGCATTTACATATGTACAGTATATTCCAAGGAATAGGATATGACTATTTAATTATACCAAATAAGTATATTTTTAAGATTTAGTTCATTTATTTGAAAGGAGGAGTTACAGAGAGACAGGAAGAGACAGAGAGAGCGCTTCTATTCGCTGGGTCATGTCTCAAATGGCTACAGCTGTCAGGGCTGGGAAAGGGCCAAAGCCAAAAGCCGGAATTTTCAGCTGGGTCTCCCACATTGGGACAGGGAACAAAGCACTTCAGCTCTTCTCTACCACTTTCCCAGGCTCATCAGTAAGAAGCTGGATCAGAAGTGGAGCAACTGGGACTTAAAGTTGTAGCCCATATGGAATGTGCCTTAGCCCACTATGCCACAATGCAGGCCCCAAATGATTGTTTAATTAAAGAAATGACTGATAGTCAGAAATTCTAGTGAGAAGTTATATTGCTACTTACATTTTTCAGATACTGTAAAATAAATATTTTGTTTATTGTAACTTTGCATATCAGTTTATGTAATCAAAGAGGAGCCAAGGGAAGGTAGAAAGCCACATGCTTCGGTCACCCAACAGCAAGTTGTATTCTCCTTGGCAAAGAACAATGTCAAAACAGAAAAATGAGTGCACTTTATGTATAATAGCAGCCACCACTTGACAGCACATATACTTTTGTTTATAAATTATTCTACAGTTCCCTCAAATCTCATAGTAAAATACTATATTTTCAACATTACCATTTATCATAGCCTCTTTCAGATGTACACAATATTATATTGCTGAATTTTTCCAGAATATTTGCTAAAATTAACACTACTTGTAATCTGAAGGAATACCTAACCCTTGCCAATAAATAAATAGGTGTAAGGATGAAATTATAAGTATTAACAGCATATTTGCCATAGTTTTTTATAATTCTTTGAGTGAGTTGATGCCTTTTAATGAGTCAGTGGTTTGTGTAATTTTGATTTTATATGAATATATATAAAATATCCATAATTAGATGAATAACTTACAATATCACAGAATGTCTACATGTATTCCAAGGAACATTCATTTTCACAATACTTACAAGTGAGACATATGAAAGAGTATGTTGAATCCATTGTGAATAACAAATTCTGTGTGTAATGGATCTCACACATTATGTTTAATTTGTCTGAGAACTACATAAATATTTATTTCCTTTCTCCTGAACACTGATGTGGCCATGCAGGATAACCGTATATTTATTTTCAACTGCACTTTCATAATTGATAGAAGGAAGCCTTCAGTTTCACTTTAATACCTAATTTCATTCCTGACCATATTGTGTTTTTTTTTTCTCCATCAGTAACATTTCTTGTAATGTGTGTCAGGCATTTTCTTAAACATATACTGTTTTTGTTTATGTGCAGTGCTATTTCACACGCACGTGCTTTCAGTTTGCATAAATGATGTTGGATCACAGTTTGCACTTCATTTCTTACTTTTGAGAGATAAGAGATTAAAATTGGAAGAGCTAAGTAATCCCCCCAGGTTTATGCTGTGTGTTCATTCATACACACCTGGACCAAACCACAGTGGTGTAACTCTGAGAGCCCCTACATTCTATGTGGAATATGCCACAATGTTTATGTTAATTCTCAATGCAAGCAAACACATGGCATTTGAAAAAATTATTTTGAGGAGTGTTGCTGTATTTAATTTTTTATACCTATTGAAGAAAAAAAACCTATTTATTTATTTATGTATTTTTGGAAATTGTAAAGAGGTATATCGTGCAATTTCTTAATTTCCTATTGATTAGATATGTAGCCAATATAACTCCTCTCTTGCATTTTATGCTGCTTTAACAGGAAGTAACTTATTTGATATGATCGTAATTATAACCTCTTAAAGATACAAGTAATTCAATTTTTTTGGCCACGTATACTATAAATGTACGTAATTGAAGAAGTCATATTCTACAAGAGTAAGGGAGAAAAGGATTGTGACAGGAAATGACCAACAGCAACTCAATGTGGACATGCACAGTGACTCGCAGTGGGCGCTCTGCCCCAGCCTGCCACCTCCTGGTGTGGACACGCACAGTGACTCCCAGTGGGCGCTCTGCCCCCGCCTGCCACCTCCTGGTGTGGACACGCACAGTGACTCCCAGTGGGCGCTCTGCCCCCTCCTGCCATCTCCTGGTTACACATCTAATGCAGCTCTTCGCCTCCCAGCAGCTGTTCCTCAGGGAGTCAGGTTTGTTAAGCAAACTGTGGCCAGAGGTGCGGACTTGCTGAAGGCTATGCAGCTCTTTCTGCTGAAATGAAGACCTTCAGCTAAGGGTTCCGTGGCAGTGAGGTCAAGGTGCAGCTTGCGGCAACAAGCACCCCACCTCAGACGACCAAGGTAGCAGGAGGTCAGAGAACCGGTATGGCTGGGAGGTTTCAGCATCAAGTGAGGAAAAAGAACAAACATGTATTCTTAGACTTACAATTTTTTTTTTCTTTAGAGAAAATTCTGAGTCTGGTTGATGTCTAGATTGGGTAGTGCAACCACTCATATGTATTTAGCTGTAATTGCTACGGACTAGGTGAGAATGACTAAAGCAGGAATACCTATGAGAAAGCTGAAGGATGGCTCTACCCATGCTGAAGCCGAAACTGTCGTGTTATTATCAAGCCACATGTCAAATATTGGCACCATTTTATTAAGATTGAATTTTTCATGCATATAGATGTGTGTGTTTGTATTTCCTGTCTTGGCACATTATTTAAAAAAAAAAAACAATAATAAGCCAAAAGAATTTTCTCCAAAGAGGATGTTATCTAGGATGTATTAGTAGAGCACTTCTATAGCATCCTTTTATCAGTATAGTGCATTTTTATTAATTTGGCACTTTTCATGCTATTTTAGGAGATTTACCAAAATAGCGTTTCTTATGGCAACATTGGTCACATCAGTATGAAATACCCTTGAGCTTTTGTTAAATTTTCTGAGCTAGGTAAATTCCATGAACACTTTCAGAAGTCACTGGTCACTACAGGTACACAGGTCACAGGACGACATTCTCATTCATTTCTCCTCTAGAGGCTACTCAAACCCCACAATCCCAGTTCTCGAATATAAGGGAGTAAGACCAGTATTTGGAAATGTGTTATTAAAAAGCCCAAGACTAAAGCTATAAGGCATATACAGCAGGAAAGGGTTTTAAAAAAATTGGGAATAGTTTTTTTTGTGAACAAGGGACTATGGTAAATGATTTACATAGAGGAGGACTTGAACAAGTTCATGAAAAGTGAAATTTATACTTATTATGTAGATTTCTTATTAGAAGTACTGAGGGATTTTCATCAGAGTCAAGGCAGTGTGCATTATAAAAAGAACTCATGGATTTCCAAATTGTTTTGTACCCAACTAAATTTATTTTCTCCTGCCCTTTCCTATGAACTTTTCGAAGTAGTCCTAGGCTTTTCAAGTAAGTTTTACCAAAAGTTTGACACAGATGCAATAGTTTCCATTTATTAGGACAAATGTGTCTGAGATAGCTGAGTGGGTTTTATAAGCTGTAAATGACAGGGCCTTAACTGAAACCAAAACCAAAGCTGCATAATATTTAGTACCCAAAATAGTAAATAAGCAAATACAGGGTTTAAAATGGGCATACTCAAAGCAACTTAAAAGACTACTGTTAAGAGTCACTAACATTTAAAGTAATAAACAAAGAATATTTCCCCCAGAAGTGTTCGAGGAAATTGAAAATCAAATAGGATGTCGAGTCAAACCAAGAAATTAAGACACTGAAGTTCAGACACCGAGATTTAAGGCACAGAAACCACGGAAAGCTGAACGTTTACCTGGGGATCAGAACCTAATTGAGTGGTAATTGATAATTCCAACTACAGCTAGTTTCAAATTAAATCACATTTAGTGCAGAAGAGTCTACTAAAATTACTGAGGCAATTACAAACAATGAATGAGTCCCAAGATTTAGTCTCTCAAGCAATTAGATAAACATGCATGAGCTCCCGTGGCTGAAGAAATGAGAGCTGAGGTAGGAAGCAGAGATACAGGAACGAACACACACACACACACACATACACACACACACACACACGCCCCGAAAGTAAGGCAGTTGAGGCAGTGAGAGGTGAAAGAACAGACTCAGAACACGCGGTTGGAGTCCTTCCTCCGTGACTTGTGCTCCAGCCCCTGGTATTGTACAGCCTAGAAAACAGCAGATGATGGCTACAGCCCTTGGGTCCCTGGCATCTATGCAAGAGATCTGGATGCAGTGCCGGGCTCCCTCTGTCTTTTTTATCCTACTCCTCTATCCTCTTTCTCTCTGATGCCTTAACTAAATAAATAAATAAATTGAGGATATGAAGGAAAATTAGATTTACAAAGAGGAGAGACAGAAAGATTCCCCCAACCTCTGGTTGACTTCCCAAGTGGCTGCAATGGCTGGAGCTGAGCCAATCCCGATCAACAGAGAGAAGAGACACAGAGAGAGATCTTTCTCTGCTGTTTCACCCAGCACAGGGCCAGGCCAAAGCCAGGAGTCCACAGAGGTTCCTCCAAACCGCCCCCACGGGTGGGAGTCATTTTTCATTGCACACTAGCTGGGAGCTGGGAGCTGGATTGTAAATCAACGGCAGAGTCTTGAAGCATTTTCATACCCGTTGCTCGTTGCTCATAGTGCAGGCTACAACTTCACCTCCTAAGACACAGCGTGGACCCCTAGCAGGGTATTCTTTCAAATGAAACGTTGAGGCATAATTGCTTGTATTCCATTTGTCAGAGACTAAAATGTCAATCGTATTTTTGGTCACAAAATCAAAAAGGAAACAGTAGCTTCACGAGCTTCTACTTCACAAAGAAAAGTGAAAATGTGTGCTTTTAAAAATGGAATTAACTACATTGTCTCAAAATTGTGTGAAAGTCTCTCTATTGAGGGAGAAAAGAATAAGAACACAACATTAACTAAATTATACAGAGGATCCTGTTACATTGGAACCTCCATACCCGTGGGCTTTGCTTCAGGGGAGTCAGCCACATTTTGACAACAGATAGATAGAAACTTGTGTCTGTACTGTGAATATCTCCAGGTTTTATTTCTTGGGATTCATCTCTTAAAATGCAGAGTAATAGTTATTTATAGGACATTTACATTGTGGTAGATATTATAAATGATCTCAAAATGATTTAGTGCATACAGTCAAATGTGCACAGGGTATATATTTAAAATGAACCGTTGTTGATTTGCGATGTGGCCAGCCCAGATGTTGGCTACCTTGGAAGTCCTGACACCAGGCCTCCATAGATACTTTACTAGGGCTATGTTTGAGCAAAAAAGACTCTCTTACGGAAACTTTTAAAATTATTCATCAAATGGCTGTGCTAACTGTATTTTCCCTTATGACTTTGTAGCTTTACAACTCCAGAAACACTGCCAGGAATGTCCATGATATCGGCAGTAAGTGAATTGAAACAAAAAGCCAGAGGCAAATGTTACAGTTCATAAACTTGTATTATTTAAAAAGAAGTATGAAGTGTCTTTTCTGTTAGGAGAAATCAAGAATCAAAATATGATTACATTTTGTCTTACTGGGAAAATCATTATTAAAATAGTAGAAACATATGGGGAAGCTGGTATTCTTTAAATTTTTCTTTTGGTAATATATTCCAGTTTCTTACTTTCAGAAATTCTGAGTATTTTGTTTTTATTTATTTTTAAAAATGTTACCAACTTTCTAAAATTTGACTGAGGGAGTCAGCCCTGTGGTTCAGTCTGTTAAGCTTCTATTTGCAGTGTCAGCTCACCTTACAAACACCAGTCAAGTCTGGGTTACTCCACTTCCAATCCAGCTCCCCGCTGATGAGCCCTGGGAAAATAGCACAAAATTCCCGAGTACTGGGAACCTTGAGCAAATATGAGGACCCAGAATAGGCTAAATGAGCTCTACTTTCAGGATTTTCCCACCATGTTGAATCTGCTTTTCTAAGATTGTGAAGTTAATTTTGGCGGAAAACATTCTATCAAAATTCCATTAAACGTCTTACAGTCCAACAACTTGAATTAAAAGTTCTAGGGATTCTAGTATGTGAAAGCTTTCTTTTTCACGAAAACCGGTTGCATCTTTGGGTTTATGTGATTAAAATTTTCTCTCTCCATTAAAAAACTGAGTTTGTTTGGTTTTTCGTTTAGGGACTTTTTTTTCCTTCTTCCATTAAATAATCACAACTATAAACCTCTTAAACTCTAACACATGTTAAAAAAAAGAATTTTGGGTGATTCTAGGCCCATGATTAAAATGCAATAAATGGATGCCCCTAGAGGACACTCTTTTTTTTTTTAAAGATTTATTATTATTATTATTATTATTGGAAAGGCGGATATACAGAGAGGAGAGACAGAGAGGAAGATCTTCCATCCGATGATTCACTCCCCAAGTGAGCACAACGGCCCATGCTATGCCAATCTGAAGCCAGGAGCCTCTTCCGGGTCTCCCACACGGGTGCAGGGTCCCAAAGCTTTGGGCCGTCCTCGACTGCTTCCCCGGGCCACAGGCAGGGAGCTGGGAGGGAAGCAGGGCTGCTGGGATTAGAACCGGCGCCCATATGGGATCCCGGGCATGCAAGGCGAGGACCTTAACCACTGCACCATCGCGCCTGGGCTGAGGACAGTCTTATAGTCATGCTTTAGCAGATCATTTTTTTTTCTGTTTTCAGTTATCTAGTCTAAACAGAACACATTTTAACAGAGAAAACACATATACTGTCAAGTTTGCATTCGTTGGCATTTCTTTTATTATTCAGAAAAGGTAACTAACATATAAAATTACTGAATAAAGGCACATACAACCTTAAAAAATACTAAAATCATAGAAGCAAAAAAAAAAAAGAAAAAGAAAGAAAGAAAGAAAGAAAGAAAGAAAGAAAGAAAGAAAGAAAGAAAGAAAGAAAGGAAGGAAGGAAACACCCAAATTCCATTATAATCAGCTGAGCAATAGCGATGGTCGCAGTTGAAGTTTAGTAGAACAATGGTATTGTTTCGTTTATTGGAAACTGACATCATCATTTTAAACAGCAGCACTGCTCTTCTTTTGGTCCCTTCATTCCTGCTGGTATTTGAACCTTAAGATCCATTCTTTATTATACAAATGGGGCAGCCTGGGCCTGGCAAGATCCTAGCTAAATCCTGCCCTTGCACGTGCTGGGATGCCATACTGGGGCCAGTTGGTGTCCCGGCTGCTCCACTTCCCATCCAGCTCCCTGCTTGTGGCCTGGGAAAGCAGTGGAGAACTCCCCAAAGCCCTGGGATCCTGTTCCCACGTGGGAGACCCAGAAGAAGCTCCTGGCTCTTGACTTCAGATTGTCTCAGCTCTGGCTGTTGCAGCCATCTGGGGAGGGAATCAGCAGACTGAAGATCATCCTTTCTCTGTATCTCCTTCTTTCTGTAAATCTGCTTTCTCAAGAAAATAAAATAAATCTTAAAACAAAATACAAACAGTGTGGCTCTTACGTCGCAGCATAATGAGAGTAAACCCTAAACTCCAAGAATGAGTACATGGTCTCCCAGTTTACACATGTGGATGTATTAGGGATATTATCTCACCTTTTGCGTTTATGTATGCAGAACAGAGCTGTAAGATGCTGTGCAAATCAGAATCATGTGGGTTTAAAATTTCCACTCATCTCCTTCACCTATGTTGGATCTTTTTGGCTTGTAAGACATTCTAGTGGGAGTCCATTTCTTATTCATTAGTAGAGATGAAAGCGTCAGTGTATCGTCACTTCATAGTATACGTTCCTCCATTTTATAGTTCCTTAAGATAAATATTCCAATGAAAATATAACATAATATAATGTAATAATCTAATAATATAATATAATATAATATAATATAATATAATATATAGAGAATATATTATATTGACAACAGCATACCGGGTTTTCCACCATTGTCTATACCCTGTCATGATACACTTCAAAAGAAAAGTGATGCACTTGTGACTGTTGTTGAAGAACTTTATTATTGTTGTAACACAGGGGAAAAGATTGTGTGTGGGGGTGGGGGATGAGGAAGTGGAAGGGAGAATTCCTGAGCCTATGGAACCGTATCATGACAAATAAAAATTAAAAAAACTAACAGACATTCTAGTCGCAGTGCAGTGTGGGTAGAGGTGCATGTCTTATTTTGGCCAATTCTGTTCAGAGAGTGAAGGAATAACCATTTTGAAAGCAAATATTACCTGAATCATTTGAGACTAAATGTAAAAATATAAATCGATAGTAGGATTGATGTAGGATTTACCAGGAAACGTACCCTAGAATGTGAAAGTCTCAGTAAAAAATTAATGACATTTTTACTCATGTTTTTTAACTATAGATATAGAAACTGAGAGAAGAGGAAACAAAGAACCATCTGCATATCATGTTCATTTTTAAAGACCTTTATGAAAGTATTCAACGCAAAACACTTACTGCACTAATAACTAGTTAAATGAATCTCAAGGAAAAGAGGTTTAGAATCAAAGACACCGCCTTACTTAACATATGCATTAATAAATATTCATTTTCTCCATTTACTTTTTAAAAAGTGTAATATTTTTAAATTGCACCAATGTTTCTATTTTAGTATTTACTTGTTTGAAAAACAAGGTAATCCCTTGGTTCCTTTGCTAAATGCTCTCGAATGCCACAGCTGTGTCAGGATGAAACCAGATGTAAGGGACTCCATCTCGATTCCCCACACAGATGACAGAGATCCACAATACTTGATCAGGAATCTGGGAGGAGGCGGAGCAGTGGGGATTGAAGCAGTATGCTGATACAGGATGGGGAGCGGGCGTCAAAAGTAGAGGTCAGGGCCCAGTGCATTAGCTTAGTGGCTAAAGCCTCATCTCACCTGTGCTGGCCTTCCACCTAGGTGCCGGTTTGAGTCCCAAGTGCTCCACTTCCCATGTGGCCTGGGAAAGCAGTGGAGGATGGCCCACTTGGGACCCTGTACCTGTGTGGGAGACCCAGAAGAGACTCCTGGGTTCGGATTGGCTCAGCTCTGGCCACTGCATCCACTCAGGGAGTGAACCAGCAGAGGGATCATCTTTCTCTCTGTCTCTCCTCCTCTCTATAAATATGATTTTCCAATAAGAATAAATATATCTTAAAAAAAAAGCAGAGTTCAGTGTACCACAATGCCCAGCGCTTCTAATTTTCTTGTAAGTTGTATTACTTGAAGAATATAAAACCAGATCTCAGAAGGTATGTTAAAACTGTTCAAAATGGAACCTCTCAGAAATCTATAATGAAACTTTTTGAAGATTAAATATGTCGTTAAAGTACAAAGGTTATTAACTGGATGCATATTCTATTCTATGCACACGTATCTGTGAAATAAAAGCATGCATTCCCTTCAATCTCAGTAAAAGTGGGTAAGTGGAGTTTATGCTTGCATCTGCAGCTCTTGGCTGAGTAAAAGTGCACACACATAAGGAGCCAGTTGACCCAGAATGACCGTCCACTTCTGTCTTGTGAAATGCTAAGTCAGCCAAAAGCTTCATGAGGAAAAGTGCCCGCGGTGATCTGTTTGCCATCACCCGAGAGACATAGCCTCAGAATGAACTCACCAATTAGAATGAGAGTGTAACGGAGTAGGATGGAGACAACAGCAGGCATCAAGCTGTGGGACACAGAGGAATGGAGGAAGTTCAGCAGGATAAAATTGGACAAAGAGTGAACTATGTCCAGATGGTGTGCGAAAACTAGACATTTGGGCCAGATGTGCTAGCCTAGTGGCTAAATCCTCACTTTTCATGTGCCGGGATCTAATATGGGAGCCCCTTTATGTTCTGGCTGCTCCACTTGCCATCCAGCTCACTTCCTGTGCCCTGAGAAAGCAGTAGAGGATGAACCCAAAGCCTTGGGATCCTGCACCGTGTGGAAGACCCAGAAGAAGCTCCCAGTTGCTGGCTTGAGATTGGCTCAGCTCTGGCCTGTGCAGCCATTCCGTGGTGAACAGCAGACAAATCTTCCTTTCTATCTCTCCTATTCTATGTGGATCTGACTTTTCAATAAAAATAAAATAAATCTTAAATTAAAATCCACTCTTCCTTTATCATGAACTGACCATCACATTTTCTCCAAATAAATAAATCTGAAGTTAATGAAATGACTCATAAAATACTGCAGCACTGGAAGAAGAATTTGAGTTTATTTACAACCGTAAGACTATAGAAGAAGGAAAAAAAAAATAGAATGCTTGGCGAAAGAGATATAGGAAATTCAAGACAATAGCACCTGATTCGGGGAACGCAGGTGAGGTACGTAATACTTATGGCATGAACTTCTGCCTCTGCATTACACGCGGTAATGTATGCTGTCGTCTCTGTTACACAACTCCTGACTTAACACTTACACTTCCAAAGTGCACGCATATCTAATGGACAATGTGGATTAGAAATGTGGCATTTGGCATTTTGATAGTATTGCGAAAATAGCAACTAACTTATAATAAGTGCTCAATTTGCGCTTCAGCTTTCTCTCTGCTAGGTGAGTTTTCTTGTGTCACTGTTTCTGATCTGTGTTGCCTTCGCTTCACGTTAGGCCGGCATCAGATGACACTTTACTGATTGGCAAGAAACACAGTGTCCTGTTTCCTAACAAGGGTCGGCGTTCACTCTGTATCTTATTTTTATCTCACATGTTCTTATTAACGCAACAATCTAGATGCAGGCCTTCAAAAGTAGAAAGGTGTAATAGAGTCAAATAAGGAATCTAACACAGCTTAAATGGCTTTGTGATCCCGAGAGAAGGATGTACTTGAGGGTGGTGGAGGCTGGTGTACCGTGTAGTGGGTTAAGCCACTGCTTGCAAAGCCTGCATAGCTTAACAGAGTGCCAGCTAGGGGCTGTGCCACACTTCCAGTGCAGCTCCCTTCTAATGTGCCTGGAAAGACAATAGGACGCGGCCACAGTGCTTGATCCTCTAACACTTACGTGAGAACTCCAGGATAGAATTCCACGTTCCTGGCTTCAACTGGCCCAATCCTGACTATTGAAGATATTTGAGGGATAAACTAACAGATAGAATATCTCTCTTTGTTTCTTCCTTCCTCTCTTGCTCTGCCTTTCAAACAGTTAATTCTCTTTGCAAGAGGAAATTCATGCTGTGGTAGAAATATTATCATATCACATTCATTTTAGAATGAATAAACGGATGGTTGTTATGGAATGGCTGTTTTCTAATGAAGCAAAGTTTATTTGTTTTCAATCAAAAAACAATTTTGATTTTTCCATTTTCCAAAAATGGAAAAGCAATGACTTTTTCTTGCTTTCTCAAGTGCACTTAAGTATTTTAAAGGGGTTTGTTCCAATCCCCATGTCTATTTTCGGTGGGATTGGCAGAGTTATAAGCAGTGAGTAATTGCTAGTGGAATGGTCCAGCGATGGCTGCTTCATCTTAAAAGACCCCAGAGAAGTGGAGCACTCACTCATGCTGCATTTATTTTTTCTTTCTGTCTTAAGGACTACTACTCCAGCTGAGGGATGCACATTGACCAAGATAGTTTCTTCCAATGATGTGTCCTTTTTCTGTATCCGATGCTCCATCCTGCATCCTATTTATTCTGAGGACTGCTTTCAAAAGCACCGCACACAAATATTCCTCTGATCATTGTATTATGAGAAGCACCATTTTCTTACATTTAAAAACCACAGATTATAAATGGTTTTCTCATGACATAATACGTGCCGACAGGATGTCTGCTAACTGTGGACAACATCTCCAAGTTGGCTCATAGGCACGCTTCGATTTTCCTTCTTTAAAATCTCATAGTGTACCAAATTCCGACCATTCTTTAGCTGCTTGATTTGTAACATAAAAAAGAAAGCCGTAAGCATTTCTGAAAGGAAGCAGTCTCAGTACACACACACACAAAAGACAATCTTGCTCTAATGAGAAAGTCAAAATAGTATGTGAAAATACTTAATTCCTCTGGTATTCAAAAACACGAGGGCATCCAACAGGAAGTCATATATCTTAGATCCAAAAAAGACTCCAGTATTATATAATTTCAAAATAATCATTTTCTCTGTTAATTTTACCATTTTTGAAATGGCAACAAACGCATACTAACTTCTAAGAGTATCCTGAACTTTAACTAATAAATGAGTTCTGAATCCAAGCTCCTCATGGCAGTTTTCAGAAGAATTAATCATTCACATTTCTTTTATATCTAGTAATAGCCTAAAACCTAAAGCATATTTTGACTCTACATTAATTGTCTACGTATTTCAAAATCTTCTAAATTAATTATAGCATAATTTTCAGGAAGAATGCTTTTATTCTACATGTGGCACAATAACTAGTAAATATGTGTATATTGAAAGTTTTCTACACAATTTATGATGATAACCTGAAGAAAATTGATATTTTGAGAACATTTTGTAGGATTCATATAAAAGTTAGTTATCTTAAAAATGCTCCTAGAGGGCCCGTCGCGATAGCCTAGTGGTTAAAGTCCTCACCTTGCAAGCCCAGGATCCCATATGTGCACCGGTTCTAATCCCGGCGGCTCTGCTTCCCATCCAGCTCCCTGCTTTTGTGGCCTGGGAAAGCAGTAGGGGATGGCCCAGAGCCTTGGGACCCTGCACCCATGTGGGAGACCTGGAAGAGCTCTTGGCTCATGGCTTCTGATTGGCTCAGCTCCAGCCGTTGTGGTCCCTTGGGGAGTGAACCAGCGGATGGAAGATCTTCCTCTCTGTCTCTCCTCCTCTCTGTATATCGGCCTTTCAATAAACATAAAATAAAGCTTTTTTTAAAAAATGCTCCTAGAATTTCACTCAGCTACCTAAAATACTCAGAAAATACAGATCCAAACCCATTCAAACCCTTGAGTATGTACACTACGGTGTTGAAATTTACAACGTCTCTCTGGTTCCATGGCGACACCTACTCCTATTACGTCACCAATCCTGCTGTATCAGTTAGACTTTGTTGAGACCATGGAAATCACACTAGCTAATTTAACTGGAAGAAAATAAGGAAATACATGATTCAAAAGTATTGAAACAGTAAATAGAGCTGTCTTGAAGTTTGTCTTCAGTGATGAGCCCAGGGACTAGGCTATCATGGGAAGCACAAGTTATTCTTAAGCTTTGTTCTTGCATGCAGCCACACTTTGGGTACAATTCACCAACTAAGCAGCTGCACCTGCTGAAAATGAGTGCATTGCTTCAGCTGAAATCTGAGGATGAGGAACGTCCACTGGACACCTCATGGCTGCTAACTCTGCACCCGCAAGTTGCAAATGCCCCAGTATCAACCTCGCTTGGAAACTGCGACTTACCTAATGTATCCAACACAGAAATCCTAAGTGTACCCAAAACAGAAATCTAGAAGATATAAATTTTAAGCTTTTAAATTTCTGCTCTATAGAAACACAACTTCAAAACCAATGGGACAATTGGACAGGAAGGAAATCATGAAAATTCATTTGGTAACAAGTTAGCTCTAAATGTCTCTCGAAGATCCAATTCAAAATATCCAATGCAACGGAATTAATTCATTGAAACTTGGGAGAGAGGTTGCTATAGTAGGAACAGATTTAGGAATTAGTATTTAGATGTATCTGCTTAAGATACTGGGACAGAAAAAAAAAAAGATGTCATAACAGAATAGGGATGAGTTCTTTTTTTCTTAAAGGCTTACTTTAATTTTTATTGGAAAGTCAGATATACAGAGAGGAGAGACAGAAAGGAAGATCTTCCATCCACTGATTGACACCCCAATTGACTACAATGGCCAAAGCCGAGCGAATTCAAAGCCAGGAGCCTGGAGCCTTTTCTGGGTCTCCCACGTGGGTGCAGTGTCCCAAGGCTTTCAGCCATCCTTAACTGCTTCCCCAGGCCATAAGCAGGGAGCTGGATGGGAAGTGGAGCTACCAGGATCAGAACCAGTGCCCATATGGGATCTGGGCACATGCAAGGTGAGGACTTTAACTGCCAAGCTACTGCGCTGGGTCCAAAGAGGGGCGGGTGAGTTGTTAAACACTTGGCAATGTAGGAGTCGAGAGGAAAAAGGAGATCGAGAAGTAAAAAAGACGATGGAACGCAATTAATCAGAGAGTTTTTTGAGAGGCTTGTGTAAAGTAGATTTCCATGAGAAACATTGTTGTGTCTGGAGACACTTGAAGAAGCTATCATTTACAAGAAAGAGAGAACAGGTGGTGGCATTGTTTTGTGTGGAAGGAAAATCCACGGCCTGTCATATCTGCATCACGTACCCCATTCAAGTGCCGGGCCCCTGCCTTCCACGTGAGAGACCCGGATGAAACGCAGGCATCTGCTGAGCCTCCGAAGCGTCCACTCACGTGGCTGTTGCATAGATAATAAACATTAGCTGACAGCGGGGGTTGCATTTGATTCAGGGTGATTTGTGTTGTAGAGATGGAATGTTTTGAGTGGTAATAAAAAATATTTGAGTATGAAATCAGTAGATAATAAAGTGAAAGGAAAAGTCAGGACAATAGTTTTACATAGAATAAACTGATCCACAACCGAACACGTCAGAACAGTTTCATCTCTGAAAAAGGAAACGGGGAGTGCAAAGGTGGAGTAAGGATGGTGGTGGTTAGTTAAAAAGCAGTCTGTACAAAGATATTTCAAATATTTTGAGCAAAAAAAAAATGGAATGGAATGAAGAGATGTGTTTATTTAGGTGTCAAATATTTTTGGAAGCAATGCATGATTTTAATGCATATTTCCACATTGTTTCGGTGGAGTGTGCGTGTGTGTGTGTGTGTGTGTGTGTGTGTTTGTGTGTGTGTGTGCGTTACTGTTATATTGCTGAGCTGGAAGCCATTGCGTCATTATAGAAAACCAAAGTGACTCCGGTGTGGTAATGCAGCCGTTCTGAAGTGGCTACAGGGAGAGCAGCAGATAAAAAAAGCAAGTAAAGGGAAATGCATCAAACATAACTTTTTTTTCTGACATATCTTGCAATCACTGAATTACAGTAAAGGCTGATAGCAGAGGGACATCAATGTTAAAAATTTGTTTTCACATTTTAGATGATAGACACTCATCAATATTTTATTAGCTCACTTCAGAGTAAACAAAATATATGCACACCGCTAGTTTTGTGGCCCAATGTGCTGAAATTTACATGGATGAAATAGCATCCCTTTCCTAACTTTTCCCGGTGACACGCAAACGGCAGGAGGACATCTCTTGCTGAACGGAAGTGCATTTGTCTTAGTGAGACCTCATGTTTAGTTGCTTGCAGATGGCAAAAACATTCCCGTTGCCTCTGTAGACATGATCCCTCGGTTCTAACGCCAGCACGTCTCTTCAAAGGCTTATGTCTCACAGAGAAAGCACTGCCCAAATTAAAACATCACTGCTTCTTAAGAAAAAAAAAAAAAACTCACGCAACGTTTCACTGTTATGTGTGTATCCCACATGTGCCAAGAATCCTTTTATTTTCTGAAGATCAAGGTTTTTCAGCTGGAATGATAATTACTTTTTGGCAATATACATGCATTTACTGTCATTTGATACCCATCAATGCCATTAGGTCAAATAACTTCTTTCAACTATTTCTGCTGCTTTCTTCCTGGGGCTAAATATTTTGGCTAGCATATGATTCTGCCTGAAAGATTTGAATTTCAGACTTTTCTCTGTGCTTATTAACCAAATCCATCAATGATACAAAAGAAAGTATTGTTTTAGGGACTGCCATTGTGGTACAGCTGGATGAGTCCACTTCTGATAGGGGCACACTGTTTGGGAGGCTGATAGAAGCCAGGGTTTATGTGCCTCTTATCCAGCTGTTTCTGATGTGCCTGGGAAGGAAGTCCGGCCCTTGCCACCCGTGCAGGAGACCAGAAGGGTAATTGTGGATCTTGATATCAGGCTGTTTGAGACTTGGTTGTGATGACTCTTTCCCGAGTAAGTCAATGGATGGAAGTTCTCTCTGTGTATGGGTCTGTGTGTGTGTGTGTGCATCCATCTGTCTCCTCTCTCTCTCTCTCTCTCTCTCTCTCTCTCTCTCTCTCTCTCCTTCTCTTGTCTCTCCCTCTTTCTCTTTCTCTTTGTCTGTGTAACCAGCAAAATTACATCATAGCTTCAAGTGTTTCATGATGCTGTTTGGTGAACTTTATTTCACTTCTTCTTTTTTTCTTTATCATTTTATGATAGATGGATAGAGAGAGGAGGAGAGACAGAGAGGAAGATCTTCTGTCCAATGATTCACTCCCCAGGCGACAGCAATGGTCAGTGCTGATCCGATTTGAAGCCAGGATCCAGGAGCTCTTCTGGTTCCCCCACACAGGTGCAGGATTCCAAGGCTTTCCCAGGCCACAGGCAGGGAGCTGGATGGGAAGTGGGGCTGCCGGGATTAGAATCTATATGGGATCCCAAAGTGTGCATGGCAAGGACTTTAGCAACTAGGTTACTGCACGGGGTCCATGGAATGTTTTAACAAATGTCACTGGGTGTGTGCAGACTGGGGAATGAATGAACCTTGAAGAGCAAGAGGAAGAGGTGTGCCATGGTAGGAGGAGGAGTTAGGGAGGAGTCTGCAGATGCTGATACCTTTGTAGGGAATGCAAGACAAGAAGCATAGGGAGACAGCACAAGATGGCTTCTCTCTTTTCTGTCATTAACAAGAAGTTAGCTTCTCTCCTATGGGGAAGGGTCTGTTCTCAGCAGTTGACAAGAAAGGGCAAGGTTGAAAACAGCAGATGGGCTTGCCTAGGAACACACTCAGTGTGACCCAGGCTGTTTGGACAACCATGAGTCTCACATATTCCAATCCCATGAGGATGTATGACTCCTCTGTGGCACACGGAGCATCCTGGATATAGTGGAAAAGGATTCCGTGATGGGACCAGAGGTGAGATTTGACCTGAAGTGTTCCCACTGCTGGGGACACGAGTCAGGAAAGCTAGAGCTAATCAGTACCCCAGCCATGGCTGCCACTGTGCTGGCCACACCAGAGGACACTTGCTCGGATAAATTTTTTCACAGGCTGTTCGATGTTTCAACTAATTTTTGTATTGTTTCCTGCCTTCACGTGATTGGAAGCAAATAATATATACCCATCCTATCACTGCTGGCTTTGGTCCATTTAAAGTCCATGTACTTTCTGTGTTCTGAGCAGCCTGGATGAACAGGAAGATTCTGTAGCCACCTGGGTGGTCTCAGATCCGGGGCCTGGAACAGGTGGAAAGCTGAAGACCTCCTCGCATCATTTGCACATGTGTTTATGTCAAGAATCAGATCCGAATCACAGGCTTTCAGACTCAGTCATGCCATGTGCAAACAGCTGTGCCCTTGGAACGTTGCTCCAGAATTCTATGCCACGTGCTCTGTATGTGCCAAACAATTCAGAAAACAAATAAACAAACAGGCAAATAGGCTTTCAGTGTCAAATAGTGCTTCAAGTATAGTATAAACATGGCCGCATTCTTTTGAATGTAAAATTTTCCCTAAACACATGACTTGTACTCCACATACAGGTCTCACTTGAACTGCCCCCTGGCACACGGACAGCCCAGCACGGCTTGTCTCTGCAGCTGATCTGTGCATGGGATTTCTTGTCACGCTGTGATTCTATATTACGTCCGAGATTACTTTTTTCCCAGAAGGCAGCACCATCATGCTGCAGACATTCTTGCATTTCTGCCGGTTCCTAGTGCATTGTCCAAAAGATGGCAGTCAGTTCCCCAAAGAACAGAAGAATATAGCAAAAACTCTCCTAATGTTTCACTTCCTTTCCTTTGATTGTCTTCCCATGTTCTTTTTCCGTTCTTCATATCCATGGAGCAGGCACTCAAAATTGAATGTCGCGGATAAATGAATTACACACAGGCCAAAACGTTTTCAATACACCAAGACAAGGTGAAGGGCGTTTCCAGGGAAATCTAGCAGTGGTTAATGATGATAGAAGACAGACCTAAGTGGCCTTGGTTTCCTGTCTCACCAGGCAACCACCAGGATCCCAGGGAACTGTATTCCCATCAGTTACCAGCAGGCGGTGCTATAGTCATGTGTCCCATTTCAGCTTTTCAGAATCTTCCCCAAAACCGAAAACGTGTTTCTACTCCGAACTAGGACAATTCCACAGGACAAAATAGCTGCTTTTGTAGCCGTCAGAGTCATTTGTCAGGAAAACAGCTGTTACAGGATCGAGGGCCCTGTCTCCTGCTTTGCTAAATACACTATCTCCTTTGAAAAGTAGATTTAATTCATAGCAAAAAGGTAGGTGTTTCCGATGAAAAACTTTAAAACTGAGGTTTAAGCTATGCTTGATATTTCTAATAGCACAGATTGTTTAAATGCCCAGTGCACAAGTAAGGTGCATTCATAAAAATTATTTTTATGTACACAAAAGCCATGGCGATTCTGTGGATAGCACCACAGGTCCGTTGCCTGGACCACTGGCAGGTTCTGGTAACTCACAGGCTTATCCAGACTTCCAGGATTCGACTTTTGTGCTTTTTCTGACAACTTACAGTATATGTTTGGTTCCATCTGTATCTAACCTCAACAGCATAATTTTTTTACAATAGCTGCTTAAAAAATTTAAATATTGTCAAAGACCATTATTTTCTCCCAAAAAGGAGTGCTCTACATATTTGTTTCATATAGTAATATAGTTTCAAACTTAGTAACTTGGCATTAAGAATCAAAGATGCACGCTATCAACTAAGGTTTGAGTTTCAGCTTTGTCAGGTAGTATGTTAAGCAAGATGCTATGGCCAGTGGTTCTAAACCACCAGTGACATTCAACAGCTCCTGTGGAAGAGGCTAAATGAAGAAAGGGGATTCTGATACCCCTAAACTTGGAGAATTATTGACTTAAACAATAAAGTTAACTCCCCTCATGTATACAATAGAGACGTGAACCTTGCCTGCTGATGTCACTCTGGTTAATTGGCTTTAACGGATTCTTCAGTTCATGAATATTCAATGAATGTGGCCATACCTCTCTGAAGGCATGCAATGTGCTGTATTTATATGATCCATGTGTGTGCTGTGACAGAATTCTCCGTCTTTGCACACTGGCTGAAGCCTTGACACTCGCTCCTCAAATAACATCCTTAACAAACGTATAGATTCAGTCATCCAAATATTACATTTATATTGAGAAGGAGGTATGCCTCAGTAGAAGCTTTAGAAGACACTGTCTATGCTTTGTGTAAAAATAAATGCTTTTGGGCCCGGCGCGGCGGCGCAAGTGGTTAAAGGTCCTCGCCTTGCACGCCTGGGATCCCATATGGGCGCCGGTTCTAATCCCGGCAGCCCCGCTTCCCTTCCAGCTCCCTGCCTGTGGCCTGGGAAAGCAGTCGAGGACGGCCCAAAGCTTTGGGACCCTGCACCCGCATGGGAGACCCGGAAGAGGCTCCTGGCTTCGGATCGGCATAGTATCGGCCCGTTGTGCTCACTTGGGGAGTGAATCATCGGACGGAAGATCTTCCTCTCTGTCTCTCCTCTCTGTATATCTGCCTTTCCAATGAAAAAATAATAACAATAAATCTTTAAAAATAAATAAATAAATAAATAAATAAATAAATAAATAAATGCTTTTAATTGAATGAGGGAGCTTTTTTTTTTTTTAATGTAGCACTTTTGGGTGCTGTCATAACAATAGCTTCTTTGTAAAGGAATGTTTTGGGAGATTACATTAATATGACCTAACTATAAATGAGGAAAACAAACCTCCAATAATGACAGCTCATGTTGAGTCTACTTGGTGAGAAAACCAGTGGATACAGGATTCCTCTGGAATCTCATTCTCTCTTTTACTTTGCCTGTGTGTGAGTATGTATATATGTGTGTATATGTGTGTGTGTGTGTGTGATTTTTACCACATATATGTGTATAAATATGGTAAAAAGTAGTGACTTCCTGTGTAGTAATCCCTGTGTTTTTTTCTTAGTTGTATCTTGCCTTACATTACAATATTTATAAAACGTAGTCAAATGGAATATGCTTCAAAGCATAATAAATTGCATATTTTCATTTTGACTCTGCTAACTTTGGACCTTGATCCTTGTAAAATCTATCATTTTCGTAAGAAAAACAAAGAAAGAAGGAGAGTGGTTTTTAAGGTTCAAAGAGAAAATGGTAGAAAGCCACGACACACGACAACGGACGGAAACCACACTTCTTCCAAAATAGTGAGTAAACATTGCTGGTCCAATTTCCCAGCGTGCTTAGTGATTTTCCTAAAACATGCTGGAGAACTAGTACGCCATTCTCAGACTCTGCATTCGGTGATTCCATGTTGAAACTGTATTGTATAGCCCACAAATATGTTTCATCCTGTTAACATTTCTAAAGTTTAAATGAAACTCCAGAATTAGAGCCTACTTGACTGAAGCCATCTGGTCAGACTCAATTTTTTCCTGCTTGAATAATTAATATTTCTATCATCTTTGCAAGTAATAGTCTAAATGTTTTGTTTTTCTTTCGCTAAGCAGATGTCACACGTAAATCCAGAGGCACAGTTTACTCTCAGGCTACAACCATAACAAAGGTATCCCATACGATTGGTGTTTTACACACACACACACAAAACTTCAACACCAAATGACGTAATTAATGTATCCATCTTTTACTTTGGACACTATGGTAGGCTAAAAACATTGTGATCATATTTTGCTCAATTTCCCACAACTACTATTTTCTTTATTATATTCTCATATCTTTTGTCTTTCTGCTACTATTACCCTAAAATACATGTTTAGTCTCTCATTCCCAGAATATTGAAAGATCATTGCTAATCTGTTTATGTCTGCTTTTCCACTATGTTAAAATATTTCACCTGACGGTCACTGATGAATTTTCCCAAAATAATTCTGTGAGCATGCTTAAAATCCAGGCTATTGTATGAATTGTAGGAATTTGCCACCCAAGAGTCTCTGGAATTTGAGCCCCTTGTCCCTCCTTGGCACTGCCTGTCAGTCCTTCCCAACTCACTGTCTTTGTTTTATCTGGGACACATGATGGAAGATCCTCAAATCATGTACATAACTATTATTTTGCAACATTTTGGAATGCATACAAGAATGACTAACTCATTCATTCGTCTGTCAATATGATCCCCTCTAGAAAAGCGAAGGAGAAAATGGAAGTTACACAAGGTTCAGCTACCCAGTGCTTGCCACACAGGCACAAAAGTCACATTGTGCTTCCAGCCCTCAGGATTTTCTCACTTGATTTCACTATCTTGAATACCTTTTCTGTTGTATCTATAATACACCTTACAGAATTGATTCAAGTGCCTTTCTTTATTTTTAAGGTTTATTTATCTTTAATGGAAAGGTGGATATATAGAGGAAGATCTTCCACCTGATGATTCACTCCCCAAGTAGCCCCAACAGCTGGAGTTGAGCAAATCCGAAGCCAGGAGCCCAGAGCTTCTTTTGGGTCTCCCATGCAATTGTAATGTCCCAAGGTTTAGGCCGTCCCCTGCTGCTGCATTCCCAGGTCACAGGCAGGGAGCTGGATCTGAAGCAGGGCTGCCAGGATTAGAACCAGCACCCATATGGCACATTCAAGGTGAGGACTTTCTTTTTTATTGGATACTCTTGCACCTGGAAAAGCATCTCTAGTGGCCAGTGTGGTGGCTCACTAGGCTGGACCTCCTCCTCCTGCAATGCCATCATCCTCTAGGGGCACCAGTTCACGTCCTCACTGTTGTACTTCTGCTTATGGCCTGGGAAAGTAGTGGAAGATGGCTCAAATCCTTAGGACCCTGCATCCCCGTGGGAGACCCAGAGAGCATTACTGGCTCCTGATCAGCTCACCCCCCTGCCACTATGGCCATTTGGGGAGTGAAACAGTGGATGCAAAATCTGTCTGTCCTTCTCAATGTAAATCTGCAGTTGCAATACAAATAAATACATTTAAAAAATAAAAGCATCTCCAAAATTGGTATTTGATGACATTATTTTGTATCACACTTAAAATTCAGACAATGTTCAATAGCTTCGGATCCAAAAAGTCTTGCCAGATGTCTGTGTAAATATTTTGCATTGAAGAGGATGAGCTGGCATCAGGGTCATTGAAGGCCAGTGGTTAACAATACAATCTATCATCAGGATCAAACACCGCTCCCCAAATTCCTCGCCCATCATTAGACAACGACAAATACGTTAGCTTACTTGGACTATTATAACAAAATATCTCAGACTGGTTCAACAAGCAAAGATGGTATTTTCTGACAGCAGAGGATGGGTCCAGTAGATGGACACCATCACCACTGATCGCAGTGTGGCTCCATGCCCAGGAATGCCAATGGCTGCACCCTCACTGCCTGCCACACGAAAGGGTCTCCGAGAGACTGGAGACAGCCAACCTTCTAAAATCTTGTCCTCTTGTAACCATTCTCATTAAGTCAGGTCCCAATCTTAAATCCCTGTATATTTGGAATAACCCTTCTAAGCTGCGTTTCTAAACAAACTCACATCGGGAATTAATATGTTAGCCTGAGTTTGGGACATGGAAAGTCCTCAGTCTAAAGCGCCGGCATGCCATAGTACCACACTCCCTAATTGCTAAGTATTTTAGTAACTTCTTTGATAGAATAATTATCCTAGTTTTCACCATAAGCCAGTGAGCTACTAGTATTAACATCTTTATTTTACACAGAACAAATTATGGCACCAAAAAAGCTTGAGGAAGTGGCTTATAGCTCTAATGGCATGTATATATTTTACCACGTGGGCACTTAGTGACCAGGCTAAGGCGCACCACACCACAGCACTGTGAAGAAAAGGTGTGAACACAATTATCTCACCATCAGCATCTTCGCATGGCCACGTTTATTCAAATTAAATGAACACACAGTAGTTTTTTTAAATATTTATCTATTTTTATTGGAAAGGCAAATATACAAACAGGAGGTGAGACAAAGATCTTCTGTCCAATGATTCACTCCCCAGTTGGCCGCAACACCTGGAGCCAGAGCTGGGCCAATCCAAAGCCAAGAGTCTGGAGCCTCTTCCTTGTCTCCCACGGTGGTGCAGAGTCCCAAGGATTTGGGCCATCCTCTACTGCTCTCCCAGGCCACAAGCACAGATCTGGAAAGGAAGTGTGGCTGCTGGGATTAGAACTGGCACTCACATGGCATCCCAGCATTTGCAAGAAGAGGACTTTAGCTGCTAGGCTACCATGTCGGGCTCACAGTAGGTTTCATATAGATAAACACCTGACGTTAAATCAAAACCCCAGGCCACTGAACACTGAACATGGATATCAATACTGAACATGGATATTAATACTAATTAATATTAATTTCCTTTAGGTAAAATTGTCTCCTGAATCTTAGATTTCATAAAAAAAAATACCAATTCATATTTTTACTCTCCAGAACCTAATACAGGACCTAAAACGGAAAATGTTTTTGAATATCTTTGAATAGAAAAGTCAAGATTCATAAACATGATCTTTATACTTTATGCACCCAAATTGGAGCAACATTGATATTTCACAATGAAATATTAACCTCCTAGCGATTAATGTGTTGATCTTAGGAAAACTTTTATTTAATTATGAGATTCATTGCACATGTAAAGCATTTGCAAGCAAAAGAGGCTAAATGGGCTTAACATGGAAAAAGCTAGCCTGAGGATATTTTCCAGACAATACAGTGTGTATCTGTATAATTATTGTTATACAATCAATCGGTTTAATCATGAAAACACAAAACTATATTTTATACGAATGTGGCAAGTGAACAAGGCTTACTTCTCTAATCACCACTCAGTGAAACAAGAGTGTAGGAAATTTTAAGAAATCCTCAAGAATTGGAGGAGAGAAAATGAGAGTATTCTAAAATTTTCTTTTGTTTGTAGGCAGCTCCCAAGGGTTCTGCCCAGCGAGTCCCCGTGACCACCGCGGGTATGAGGTGACGGTGGTCCTTAGCAAGAATCATTGGGGACAGTCTGACCAAGAATGTGCATTTATTGTAAAACAAGCAGATTTAAACAGCCCAAAAAGGGGGGAATAAGAAGAGCATCTCAGAAAATCCTCTCAGCCACTGTCGGCATTGTGATTGGCTAGAAGGCATCCTTATCTCTCTGGACCTCCAATCCTGATGCATGCCACATACATCGTGTTTAGCTGCCAGGCGTGCTGCCAGTCAGATACACCACGTATGGTCGGTCGATAACATGGGCCCACACCAACTTTTTAGACTTTGCTTATCAAGGAAGTCTCCGCACAGCTCACGCAAAGGACAGAGAAGGAAAATCAGAACACATTCCACTGCTCTCGCACGTACAGACGGTGACCTTGTCAGCTTGAGGTCTAGGTGTGCCAAGACCATTGCCAGGGGGTGTCCTCAGCGACACGGTGCGCCGTGACTCATGACCTTGACCATAGGACAAGCAGGAGAGATGCTGGGGCGTCTCCTACAAGCAGTGAGACACGCAAGTCTCCCTTGTTCACTCCTGTAACTTCCTGCAGGGCTGGGGCTTGGAAACTCAGAGACGGGAACCCAAACCACATCTCCTAGTTAGGGGGCAGGAAGTTTTCTAATTGAGCCATCCCCCGTCAGGTCCAGGAGGACTCGCTGGACTTAGGATTTGGGGTCAGAACTGAGTCGTGGCACCCTGATACAAGGTCGTGGCAATTCAGACCAGCATCCTAAATGCTGAACCTGATGTGCTATGAGAAAAATGGAAATACCCAGTAAGTAAATAAGAAAACGCTGAAGATGAAGGAGAAGAAAGAAGAAAAAGAGAAAAAGGAAGAAGACAAAGAGAAAGAGAAGGAAACGGAGTGATACAAGAAAATAATAGGATGACACACATACTAAAAAGCCAGGCGGAAACTCAAGAACTAAATCAAAAATCTTTGAAAGAGGAAATGTTGTGCTTATAAAAAAGAAGATACAAAAAGGGCCTTCAAAAATTAAGAATCAAGGACATTGATTTTAAATTTAGTAAGCATTTTGGTAATAAAGTTGAGAAGACATAATAGAAAATAAAACACACTAAATATACAAGTGCAAATGAGGCTCAATTAGGTGACAAACTAGCCATTCTAATATGTTTAAAATAGAAGTTCCAGATATAAAAAGGTAATAATCAGTGGAGGAAATCCATACCAAACGAGAAGCATGAGTTTTCACAGTGGTAAGACCTATTATATTTCTCCCAAGAAACACAAAAGCTCAAAACATCAGGCCGATCTTTCAACATTGTGAAGGATCATAATTTCCAATGCAGAAATCTGAGTTTAATTCAACCATCAACTGTGTGTAGTGGAGCATAAGAATATTTTCAGCATTTATTTATTTTCAAGATGCCGCCAAATGACGTTGTTTCACTTAGAAGGGATGAAAAGAGCAAGAGGAGAGGAAGACAGCACGCAGAAGAACCAACATCACAGGACAAAGCTCCCCGCATGGGAGCACACAGGAAGACAACTGAAATGCTAAAACGTGAAGAATTCATCATAGGTCTGTTGGTTTAGACAGCAGAATCAGATGACTGGTAAAGAATTTACATCAGTGAAAAATATTTAGATAACTGAGCAAGAAACAAGCAAGGACGTGGAATAGCAGTGAAGCGGGGGAAATCAGCTCTTATGACAAAGGCATTATCATAAATTTAACAAATGAATGCTTATATAATTCAACTCACTGTGTAATAGCAGTAGGGAGGTCAGTTTCTGCTTTTATTGGTGACTGGTAGAGAGAGTGAAGATAGTACTTATGCTAAAGAGACCAAGACATGACCATAGGAAGCTGGTCCTTGGTGGAGTTCCACCAAGAGCCTGCTAATGGAACTGCATGTGATGACTCTAAATGCCGAGAATTTGAGACTACACATTTTTTTATTTAAATTATAGTCAAAGGATTAATGCTCCATAAAAGAGTTAGAACAGTTCAAAGAAACAAAGGGAAGAGCCATAACCATTAGACGGATGAAAATAGGTTCATTTTACACATTTACAAGGTTTAAAATAATCAAAGATCATTGGTTCAATAAAGACACAAAGTTTGAAAAAAGTGTAGCTGCAGTAAATACCATCACACATAGGCAATTCTTTTCTTGCTTTTGCTCTTTGCTTTTTACATTTTTGTTTTAATTTAAGCATCGACATATAAGGGATAATGCACTGTATTCGCCTTTCTACATTATTTCTCTCAGACTCAGGCCCACCAATTATACACGTTCTTATGCAAATGCTAGAATTCCATTCATTTAAAAAAAGAAGAATATTTCATTTTAAGTCTCTGCATGCACATATTTTAATTACACCACATACTCTTTATCCATTGATTGAATAATGGACACCTCGTGTGCTTCTATATCTTGGGCATAATGAACAGTTCTGCTATGCATATGGTGCGGGAATCTCTTTGACGTGACACATGTAACTTTTAAACAAATGAAATCTAAAAATATGGTAAACATCCCAAATAGATGTGAAATCCAGCTCATCTTATCTAAAGAAACCATAATGTACTATTGTAATGTAATAGTGCAATGTAATGCAATAATAGTTTATATTAGAATAATTATAATTATAATAATATTTAATTATTATAATATTTTAGTATTGTAATGTAATGTAATAAGATTTTATAAAGTAGAAACAGCATGCAGAACTGGAAGAGAGGAGTTTGTAGGTTCCCAGGAAGAACAAACAGAACATCCATTTACCTACTTTCATCAGTTGACGATGCATGTATATTTTTTTGAAATATTGCACTATATCCCATAAAAATGTAAACAATTATTCAGCACTAGCAAGTTGGAGAAGGTGGTGATGGACAATTGAGAAAATAATAAATGAGGCAGATACAAGATAGACTAGATAGCAGGACCACCGGAGGGAAGTGTCTTTCCCTAAGAAAAGAAAGCTGATGCAGAATGTCCACTGCCGCAGCATTTTATTGAACTGCTTGGGGAGTCACGTCATAGGAATTGACGTCACTCAGCTTTCACAGCTGTGCCCCATGTTGATCAGCCAGGGCCTGATGGTCAGACAGCAGCAGTGGGACCCGGGGGCAGAGGTCAGTGGGTGGCTGTCTGAAGGGTGTTCTTAAAGGTTATAATCCTGGGCGGGTGACGGTCACTCAACAGTGGACCCTCACCCAAAGACCTGGCTCTTGGTCTCACACGATTACCCACTCCTGGACCATTCCCTGTGAACTCAAGGTTTCAGACAATCCTCCCTGTCCTTCCTTATCAAGGCTCGCTGCTACTTTTTTTTTTTCCACAAACTGCCTGTGGTATTTTTTTTTAATTTTAAAAAGAAAGTAATGATGTTCTAAATTCTCTGAGTATAAAAATATATGTATCTTGCATTCAACATACAAATATATGTGCATACACACACACACCCATATACATGCTCTATACAAACTAAGCCAGATAGTCCCCAAAGGAAATCGTGAGTCACCGTAAACCCTTAATACGAGGAAATCCTCCCAAAGAATGGAATTGGTTATGTCAAGGTCATTTCACCAATGATGACAGAACTGAGGCTGGACCTCAGGCTCCTGAGTCGCCAGACATCTCCCCAAGGTATGAAAATAGACAATTAATGACCTTTAAATCAATTTTATTTGTATAGTATCAAAAGTAACAATAATACATAAATCACCGATGAAGACAGATGACAGTTTCCACATTCTTAAAGCACAGTGTTACAAGCAGGAGCTGCTTTTGTCATCCCCTCCCTCACTCGACAATGCAAGACCTTTCCACTGCTTCCAAGACTTAAGTCCAAACTCCATATTAGGTTTCATCAAGTAGATTCTTTTTAAAAGATTTATTTATTTTTATTTCAATGTCAGATACACAGACAGGATGAGAGACAGAGAGGAAGATCTTCCATCTGTTGATTCACTACCCAAGTGGCCAGCATCGGCTGGAGATGCACTGATCCAAAGCTAGGAGCTGTTGTGGGCTAAGGAGTTCATTAGTGCTGGTTAAGCTGGGCAGGAACAGGACCTGGGTTTGTGGCTAAAAATGCCTGGATTAATTGGACTCATTCCTAGCTAAATTAGGACTTGAGGGGGAAGAGTATATAAGGAGAGGTGAAGGAGCAATAGAGACTTCACAGAGACTTCTATCATCACTGGTCTCCTGTCTCATCCCAGACGCTCTCCCTGTCCAAGTCCCTGGCTCCACTGGCTGGAACAAGGAGCCCAGAGCCTTCTCCGGGCGTCCAACATGGGTGCAGAGTCTCAAGACTTTGGGATGTCCTTGACTGCTTTCCCAGGTCACAAGCAGGGAGAAGGGCCACTGGGATTAGAACCAGCACCAATATGGAATCCCAGTGTGTGCAAGGTGAAGACTTGAGACACTAGGCTACGGTGCAGGGCCCCTCAAGTAGATTCTTGAATTGGTTGTTCATATTACCCAAAAGTTCAAAGGATTATACAGATATAATCTCATTCCAAAAAGGAACTTTTATTACTTATGTAGTAAGAAAATTACCAGTAATGAACAGGTAGTTATTGTAACTGTTATTTTGGAAAGAATCCTATCAGCTAAAGAAATAAGGAAAAAAGTTAAAAATAATTTAAGAATGTGTGCAAAAATAGGCAATTATGAGATAAAATATTTAAACATGTAATGTAGTTGTTGAACGGTTTTGCCATATTTGTGTCAAAGTTAATATAAAACATATTATAATGGCTTGCTTGAAAGTTCTTAGTGTATTCAACATTATCTATACAAAATTTTTTTAAAACAGGAAGATTTTTCAGGAATGATCATGAAATACTTTAATTTATACAAAAATGTCATAATAGCTGAACATATTTTATGATCCAAAGCAAAGCTTATGGATGAGGGACAATAAAATCATATACAATATAAGATGAAGAGGACAATTTTATTATGAATAAAATACTTTCACAACTACATACTTTATGGGGCACATGAGGACTAGGCCCAAACATCTGTATTTACTTTCAGTGGAAATAGTTACGTTGACACTTAAAATGAATAGATGTGTGATAAAATAAACTGATAAGTATCAATTTGATTTCTTAAATCAATTTTCAAAAAGCGAAAGAAGATAGTCATCCAGCAGCATTTTTATGAGTCACTGCTAAACCAAACTTTGGAATTGCAAAAGTAAAATGATTTTGGTGGAAGACACCTACTTAAAGCGAAGTTTTCAGGAATGTTTCCAACAAAGAACGTTATTTTAAGAAAAATAACTAATCCCAAAGACCGATAACATGGACAGAGGCGTGTGCAGTGTTAAAGCTATTACCCTCACAATAAAAGAAAGCTAAAAACGCTTGATTTAGCATGTAGAAGACACACAAATTTTATTTCAACAGGAATAAAATCTGGCTTGTGTAGAAATTATTTTGCTATGTTTTTAAACAGTACGTCCCGGGGCTTCAAAATAAGTGTTTTGTGGTGTTCATGGTAATTGTTACAATCAAAACTAATATTAAACAAAATAAAATCTAGGTTACCTTTCAATAATATTATCATACACTTTTAACATACCTTGAGGACAATTCACTCCAGGAGCTGAATAAAAAGTTATATGATGGACTTGTGCATGATGAGGGACCACACTGTTGTAGAAAATAGGAGAAAACAGTGGAGGGGAGAGTGGATTGGGAAATTCCTAAGTCTAAAGAACTGTATCATGAAAAATAAAGAAATAACTTTTTAAACGTTTATTGGAAGTGGCTACCACAAAATATGCACAGATGTCAAAAGCTTTTCTTATATAAAAGTGTATGTACATTTAATTCCACTCACTAGAAAAGTTTCAAAGTATCCTTGCACTCATAAACTTCCTTGCATATATCTACAGTTATCTAGAAGATGGTATTAAGAATGCCAACGATCTGGAAGGATCATTTTCTTTGGCATCATGTTTCCGCTTTTGTAAGTGTATACTTGTGTGTGAGTGAGAAAGACAAAAAGAGAAGAGGGAGAAAGAAAACCTAACAGCGAGTAATAATGACCAGAAAAGACAGGAAATGGGGTGCCAGTATTGTGGCATGGCAATGTGGGTGCTGGTTGGAGGCCCAGCTGCTGTATTTCCTATCATCTCCCTACTACAGACATCATCTGCCCATCTGAGGATAAGGAAGCTGCTGATGGTGAGGACAGAGCAAACGTATGTGTGTGTGTGTCATGTGTATATGTGTGGTGGGACTGGGAGTGGCTTGTAGTGAGAAAACTCTGAGACAATCGTTTCAACATTATTAAATATATTTGAAATGGTTGGAAGATTAGCAAGACAGATGTGAGTGCCAAACTAAGGTGTCAAGTTAGATAAGAGGAACCAAAATTCTGAATGGGACTAAGATCAGTGAGGTGAAAGCTTAGGTCTTGTTATGAACACCAGACCCAGAAATGTCTTTATACTTCAAGGAAGAGTGAGATAGAGTTGAGCAAGCTACTAGAAATAGAAGCTCAAATGGTGTCAGGAATCACCCCCAGCATGGATTAACAGAAATTTTAATAACTGTATCTCCATCTCCCTCCAGTTAAGCTGAGTATCTTGCTAAGAATATGAGTAGGCTAGCAATGAGATTATCTAATGCCAGTTGGACAGATATATTTGGAATTTGAAATACGAGCCCAGTACTAGTAAGAGGTTGCAATCATTGTTTCCAGTAACTCTCCAACTATATCTTCTACTAATTTTGCAAGGAAACTTTTATCAAATGAAAACAAGTGTGCACAAAAGCCAAAATCCTTTGCCCAAAGGGCTTTTCTGTGTTAGTACTTTGCTAAACATTTTGCACATTTGACATTTAATATTCACAGCCAATCTGAGCAGTATGCATAGCAGATGTCATGTAAGTGGAAAACTGACGCACACACCGCCGCCCTTCAGAGGGTTGCATTAATACCATGCAGCTTCTCCTGAAGGAACTTCAGATTTAAGTTAAAGTGAATCCAAGCAGAAGGATTTATTGTGTGCGTGTGTTTTGTAAGACAACATACTAGGAAATCATAGAAGCATGTGGAATATGTTAACTTCTTTGAGCATCATCATATTCCCAAAAGGCTTTTGACATTTTCATAGTTGATAAAATGAATAAACAGTTCAGGGGTTTTTTAAATGGCACTGTAAGGGAAATGCTATTTGTCGCTTTCTATAAATGTTAATGGAATGTTACAGTAGTTTAGTTTTAGCTTGCTACCTAATAAGATCATTGCAAATGATTTTATTGTGATCTCCAAACAGTGAGATCCTGGAAGTTTCTATCAAACTTCCCTTGAGACATTGTTCTAAAGTTTGAATTATTTATTTATATAAGATGAACAAATCCCGTGTGTTTCAATGTATAGATTTGGGAGCAGATTGATCCCTCCCACTCTACCTTCTCTCCTGCCAGTGTTCCCCAACCACTTCGCTTCTTCCTTATATATATTTTTTAAATTCTTGGCAAGTGTATGCTTTAGTTTACCTTGCAATTACAGGCTTAACCTTCCATTGGGTGCAGAATTTAGCAAATAACAAACAGGATAAAAAGCACCGTTGCTCAGCAGTAGAGACAAAGCCTGCAAGCAACAATCAAATCCCAAAATGTCAGTCTCTGTCATAGAGCTCAACTTTTTTGCACTGTATGTATTAGTTATCACATACAAGGAAAAATATATATCTGTCTTTTGGGGATTGGCATATTATACTAAGCATAATGATTTGTGTTTCGTACAATCTTCTCTTCTGCCTTTTCAACATTCCAGCTCCCCTTTCTTGTTTTAGACAATAAAGTAAAAATGTTGTTTATACCCTCTAATCCATCTCATCTCTTGCAAGTCTTCCAGCCAGGCCTCATTAGTTTCTTGTTTCAGAGGCCAGTGTTGTGGTAGTGCAGCTGAAGTCATTCCTGAATACCATATAGGAGTAAAAATTTGGAAAGGCAGTAGAACGTGGACCAGGTAATTAGGTCCAAGATTTACGTATCTATTTATTTAGTCGAAACATGGGAGCACAGAAGGAACTCCCATATGCAAAACAGAAATCTTCCATCGGCTGCGTCACCCAATGTGTAGTTGCAGCAGTGGGGCTGGGTCACAGTGAAGACAGGAACTTGGGATCTAGCCTGGTCTTGCACAAGGGAAGCAGTGGCCCCAAGCTCTAAAAGCATCTCCTGCTGTCTTTGTAGGTGTTCCAACTGGAAGCTGAATTGGCAGTGGAGCAGCCGAAGAGCTCAAACTGGTAATTCACCATATGAAGTGATTTAACCTTGTGTGTGCCACAACATTCACTCCAACATATCAGTCTTTTTTTTTTTTTTAAGATCTATTCATTCATTGGAAAGTCAGATACACCAAGAGAAGGAGAGACAGAGAGGAAGATCTTCCATCCGATGATTCACTCCCCAAGTGAGCGCAACGGCCAATGCTCTGCCAATCTGAAGCCAGGATCCAGGAACTTCTTCTGGGTCTCCCACACAGATGCAGGGTCCCAAAGCTTTGGGCCATCCTCGACTGCTTTCCCAGGCCACAAGCGGGGAGCTGGATGGGAAGTGGAGCCGTCGGGATTAGAACCGGTGCCCATATGGGATCCCGGCGTGTTCAAGGCGAGGACTTTAGCCTCTAGGCCACCCTGCCGGGCCCCCAACATATCAATCTCTAAGAAGAAGTTTTTCTTCAGTTTCATCTGTACTTATTCCCCAATTCTACACAAAGGGCTATCCTTTCCTCACTACTCGTCTACTTACTGCAAATGTTTCTCTTAAAGTTTTTTCAATGGAGACTTGTTGAAACTCTTTGAAGGTGCTCTCTGTCACAAGTTCTGTTTTTCTCACATTCTATCTCTGTGGGAATTCTCTCTCTCTGTCTCTCTGTCTCTCTCTCTCTTCTTGTTCTTGGTCTCTTACACTTCTCTCCCAGAAAAGATTGTTAGACCATTCGAGGATAGCAAAGATAGACGATACATAGATACATAGATAGGTAAATAGATAAAAAATAAAAATCATTTTGCTCATATAGATAAAAATCTATCAATTTTGCATATAGAATTTCAACAATCAGTTTCAAAAATTAAAATTCTGTCATTGGTTGTTTGTTTTAATTATTCCAGTCAATGAATGATGTTTTAGGAGACAGAAAGGGCCTCCTAATGATGGAGAGAAAATAATGTGATAGGGAGAGAAATGGAAAGAGCAGCACATCACTTAATAATTCAAATTGTTCTGTAATAAAGAAAACCTAAGCCTCTTGTCTAAAATTATTGAGGGCCTCTCCTTGAAGGGCTTAGCTAATTATTTTTCTTTCCTTACCACTTAGCAGTTCATTTCAAATTAAATTAAGCAGAGTTTAGAAGGTAATGACAGTGAAGCATCATACACTCAATAGTTTGACCTTAATACACAAAAGCATAGATAGCTCTAACATATATTAGGAGTCCCCAAAATAACTAATTAATCTTGTATTCCACAAAGAAGATATACCCTTCTTTGGACTTAGAGAAACAAATGTCACCATGTGAATTGTTTTGAACGATAAAATAAGAGCTAAAGACATGAGCTAGAAAAGTTCACATTTAATCCTTGTCCTCTACTATGGACTCCATTCTTGGAGAACCCAGAAGGCTCAAGTGTATCAAACAATAGTTTCATAAATTATTGGGGCTTCCCTTACCCTGGATCCTCAAGTGATCATAACAAATGGAACTCAAATGCATGGTAATAAGTTAATATGACTCCTAACCCCCAACATGCGAAATTGAAGTCATTTTCTTTTTTCCCTTCGTCCAGTATTCACGTGAATACGATCCCCCAACTGTAACTGTTGAATTAGCACAGTGATCCGCACTTCATCATTGCATGAATTTCAAGACTTGAATCAAGATGGGTGACCCAGAAAGCACCAAAGTGTGAGTGTGAGTGTAAATCCAACAGAAGACATTCTCAGCTCCTGATTGCTGTGTCTGCAAATAATATAACATTATCTGTGAGTGATTACCTTCCTTCACGAGATAGACACACTCCAAACTTCTGGCCAAAGTAGCTGCTGTTTCATTTCTATTTCCATTACTGTTCCATCCTCTTATATACACCTCTAATATCGCAGTTTTATCTCCATCCACCTCGACTCAATGATTTCCTCCTATAGCATGTCTCCAAATTCCCAATTTGCTTGAAATCATAGCTAAGGCCTCGAGCCTAAATCTCCTCTCTGAATTCTGCTTCTGTACCTGCAATTGTCAATTTAACATCTCCTCTTAAATATCTAATAGAAATCTCAAAATTAACACATCAAAATGAGTTCCTAGTTTCCATCACTTGTAGCAACTGTCCCCCACCTTCCACAGTTGAAGGCAAATTTTCCACTTTTCCTTTGGCCTTCGTTATCCTTTCTCTGTTCTCTCTATTTGTCTTTTCCAATGCTCTGTTATTTTCTAAAATGGTACATAATTCGATTATTTAATATCTGCTGCTCATCTTGTTTGTATTACTGCATAGCATGTCTCATGGGGATTTTTATATAATGTCTCTGTTTGTATAAAAATGAAGGCACCCAAAGACTCACATGAGTGACTTTTATATAAAGTTTTAAGAATTAAAAAGCATATACTATTTTGAAATTCATCATAAAAATATATAAACTAACCTTTCTGAAACAGAAAAATAGGAGCAAACATTTTTTTTCAAAAAGTCTAGACTTTAAATTTCTATGCTTCTTTCGTTGTGCTTCAAAGTTGAAATAAGCATGAAATATCATCAAGCAAATCTCTTCAAAAGAATTACCTGGGCTGGTGTTTGTAGATCCAAAGTTCACTTTCCCTCTTGCCATGCTGGTGACCCACATCAGAGCATTGGTTTGATTTCTGGTTGCTGGGTTTCTCACCCGGCTGTCACTAATATATTTGGAAAAGCAGAAGGAACTCGCTCATGTGGGAGATTTGATGGAATTCCTCATTCTAAGCTGCAGCTTGGGAGAGCCCGCATATTTGTGGTCATTTGGAAAATGAACCTATAGATAGAAAATCTATTTCTCCCTCTGGTGGTCTCTTTTGTTCTTTTGCTTTATTAAAATGATGTTTTAAAGATTTATTTATTTTTATTGGAAAGGCAGATGCACAGAGAGAAGCAGAGACAGAGAGCTTCCATCTCCTGGTTCATTCCCCCAAGTGCCTGCAAAGGTTAAAGTAGAGCCCATCCAAATCCAGCAACCGGGAGCTTCTTCTGGGTCTCCCACACAGCTGCTGTTGTTCCAAGGTTTGGGGCCATTCTCTACTGCCTTCCCAGGCCACAGGCAGTGAGCTGGAAGGCAAGTGGAGCAGCAGGGACACAAACCATTGCCCATATTAGATCCTGGGGCACACAAGGTAAGGATTTAGCCACTAGGCTGTCGTACCAGGTCCTCTCTTTTTCTTTAGAGATTATATTTTTTTTTAAATAAATCTGGTTTTTCTTTAATTTGTGGTCTGGCGTGATGGCTCAGTTGGCTAATCCTCTCCTTCGTAAGAGCCGGCATCTCCTTTTTAGTGCCCAGCTTCTAAGCCAGCTCTGTCCCTGCTTGTGATCTGGGAAAGGAGTGGAAAATAGCCCAAAGCCTTGGATGTCCCCAAACTCATGGAGGAGCAACCTTTTGGGAACTGAACCAATAGTTGGAAGATTTTTCTCTCTGTATCTCTCCATCTCTCTGTAAATCTGCATTTCAAATAAAAATAAGTAAATATTTAAAAGAAAAAAAAAGATGAGCAGTTTTGAAGTGACTTTATTCAACTAAAGAAAGTGTTAAGTGTTAAATTCTATCATCTCACATTTTAGCAATAAAACAGATAATTTGAACAAGATTAAAATAGTGTTAAATTGCATTTAGTAAGTACTTAATCCACTTTGCAACTATCTATTTACTGTTCTGATAGGAGCCAATGCTGCTTGGATACCCATGAGCAAAGAGTTTTCTCCCTGAATTATGATGACCATCTGGCTTGGATTTGAGAATCTAGATTCAGGAGAACTGCAAGCCAAACAGGAAAGAAGACACCAATAAGGCTTGCAGAGTGACTAAATAAACTCTGTGGATACATGAAATTGAGAGCTGAAACTCACACCCTACTACCTTGTATTCCCACGGGGAGTGCATTGCCAGTTTGTATTTGCCCCCATGGGGCATTAGCATGTGATATCAAATGTGCTCACCAAAATAACTCACTTTACGTTAATCAATGTAAGTAAATCTTTACTTTCTGAATGGTCTTTAAAATGAAGGAATGCATTCCTTTTGTACTGAGTCACTGATTTATGTACTGTAGAGCAATAGATACATGCCTACTACATCAGTATTCAAGTGAAAAAACCAGTGTTCTTTCAGAAGAGGATTCACAGTATGTAATAGTATTGTATGTGTGGGTTGAAAGAGGTTGACAGAGCTGTGACAAGTGGTATAAATCTCACATGCAGTATTGAATGGTGAATAAGTCAGAGCAATGCATTCACTTATCCAGAAAAGATGATGCTAGCTCTATGGTGGTATGAAATTTTCAGACTTTTGTGCAAAATCGCAGAAAAAGTATTGAGAAGGAAGTGAGATAAGCACTCATGTATTTTTCAGCTAAAATATAAAGCCTAGTATTTTCTCATATTTGTATTCCTATATTCATGTGCACATACATACTCCTAAAAAATTTGAGAATGATTTGCAAATTTTATGACTTTTTTATTTAGATATTATTCATTTTCAGATTAATGTAACATTTTTCTGTGACAAAAATATAAGATTAAGACAAATAAAGTAATGATGCCTACATTGTTCATTCAAGAATATTAAAGTATAATAATTAAGAATGAAAGTATGTTTATTTCAGAAACTCCCTCAGTGTCTAGCTCTCTGAAATAGTAAAATGAGAGGAACAGCCCACGGGGTTGGGGAGGGACATAATAGGGTCTTTTTTTGCACCTGAAATATTTTGTTCTTAAAAACAAAATAAAACAAAATGATAGCATTCACTAAATATTAACTTTACATGCATATGTTTCTTTTTCTCAGATTAATGGTGTTTGCTAAAATATTTCTTTGAAAATAATAGAAAAGGCTGTGATAATTTTAACTCGCACCATCCTAGATTAAAAAATAATTATGATATAATATGAAATTACCATTTTTATAAATTAAGAAGCATTTAAAACAAGAGTTGCATGTGATTCAACTTATTATATACAACACTGGCTTAAAATAATAGGTATCTCTAGTTATCTATTATGCTAGATTTCTAAAATGCTAACATGGGAAGCTTAGTGAGCTTGCCATTACAGAATAACCTATCGCCTTGCTTGTCATGTAGACAGACTGGAACACTCCAACACCAGGCCACCATACAGTAGGAAACACTAGGAGGCAGTGTGCAGGTCTTTAGCAGAGGTACAAGGCACTCCTTCAGAGACAAGACTTTATCTGTGGACCCTTCTCTCCTGCACACATAGGAAGCTCATAGCAGTCAGTCCTGAATCTGCCAAAAGAAGAACTCTGATCCTGAGCAATGTTTTAAACTTCATAATTAGGGACATTTTAGCATCCCATTCTTTGTTCAGGGTCTCTAGGGCAGCAACAGAAATGACTTGGGAGAAGCTAGATTCCCACCCTAACCTACCATCTCAGCGTGTGTGGCCAGAGGACCCGCAACAAAACCAGAACAATATCTTAACACTCAAGTCTGTTGTGTGTCCTTGGCTGTTACTTGCGTGCATGCTTATTTTCTTTTCTAACGTGCCAAAATTGTGAGGGGCTACTGCTTAATAAATGAATCTTTTCCTTCTACAGCTGAAGAAATTTATTCTTTTCCTCTACCCTTCATGAAAGCAAGGATCATATTCCTAAGAAAAAAAATATTGAAAAGTTTAGAGAAAAAATACAGTAATAATATAAAATTGAATGTGGACTGTTTTAGAACCTAAATGACATATGAATATTTCAGTTGCGATAGTGTGCGAAAAGCTTTGGAGAATAAGTTGGGAGATACAAATTGATATGTTATTCATTGCTTATTTAGTGATCTCAAGCAAACCACCAGCATTTTCATTTGTAATTTCTTTTGATGATCATAAAAGAGCAACAGAAAGAGAAGAGAGAGAGACTGAGGGGAGGAAAAAGACCTGGATGGACAGTTAAGCTGATGATAAGAAAGGCCACGGTGGCTCAGTGGCTGCATCCTCACCTTGGTACACAGAGCAGGCTTCTATATGGCTTCAGCTTGTGTTGTGGCTGCTCTACTTCCCATCCAGCTTCCTGTGGCTGACTTCGCATCTACTTTCCATCCAGTGGTCTGGGAAAGCAGTCAAGGATGGCCCAAAGCCTTGGGACACTACACCCGCATGGGAGACCAGGAAGAAGCTCTAGCTCGTGGCTTCGGATCAGCTCATCAATGGCGGTTGTGCCACTTGGAAAGTAAACAAGGAAATGGAAGATTCTCCTCTCTGTCTCGGCTCCTCTCTGTAAATCTGCCTTTCCAATAAAAATAAATAAATCTTAGAAAAATAGACAGTGTTGTAGCATCGGAGTATCTCAGGTGGGTAGCAGAAACCCAGCTATGTAAATCAACATCTGCTGCCTCTAACAGTTCATGTTAGAAACAAACAATGGATTGGAAACAGGTGTGGCTTAATCCCAAACACTCTCGTATGGGATGCAGGTATCCCAAACTGCAGCTTAACTACATGTCCAAATGTCTTCCCCATTGTTTTTATAGTATGAAGAATTGTGTGTGTGTGTGTGTGTGTGTGTTTTACAGAATTTGATTAACATGCAATGTTTTCACAATTTTTGCATAGCATACAGTGCATTATTTTAAAATAAACAAATTGTGTAAGTCAATCAAGGAAATAGATATTTCATTTTAAAATCTTTTTCGTTTGTTTAGAACCTACAAACTCCTTTCCTTCAATTACTTATGTAACAAACAATGCATCATTGTTTTTGGTATTGGTCGTTTTTAATCTGGCTTCTTTTACTTAACATAATCCTCTGCAATTACACCCGATGTGTTATGAGGAACAAGAATTCATTTTTGTTACTATTGTACATTTATATCACATCTTTATCCCTTCATGCAAGTGTAGTCATCTAAGTTGATTTCATAGCTTGACGATCATAAATAGTGCTACAATAAACATGTGAGTGGAGCTATCTTTTTTTTAAAAAAAAGATTTATTTATTTTCATTGGAAAGACAGATATACAAAGAGAAGGAGAGACAGAACCATCTATCTGATGGTTCACTCCCCAAGCGGCCACAACGGCTGGAGCTTTGCCAATCCGAAGCCAGAAGCCAGGAGCCTCTCTTGGGTCCTCCCACACGGGTGCAGGATCTCAAGGCTTTGGGCCGTCCTCGACTGCTTTCCCAGGCCACATGCAGGGAGCTGGATGGGAAGCGGGGGTGCCGGGATTAGAACCGGTGGCCATATGGCGTGCAAGGCGAGGACTTTAACCACTACGCTAACGGGGCAGGTGCAAGTGGAGCTGTCTTATTCTTCTACTAATTTTATTTCATTCAGATCTCTATCCATAACTGGGATAGCTCAGTGCTGCTGGTAGAGCTATTCATAATTTTCTGAGTTACATCTATGTATGTTTTTCACACTGGATGTACTATTTTTGCATTCTCACCAACAGTATCTGAGGGTTGCCTTTTCTGGACATATTTACTGGGTTTTATTTTCTGTCTTTTTCTATAATAGCCACTTCAACTATGGTTAAGTTATATACCATTATGGCTTTGATTACATTTTCCTGATGACAAGTTATACTGAGCATTTTTCCATCTATTTTTGACCATTTGTATTTCCTTGGAGAATCTCCATTTGAATCCTCACATTTTCCGTGACTGCACTGCTCACTTTTTGTTGTACTTTCTTTTTTATTTTTTATTTTATGTCACAATTCCATGGGCTCAGGGATTTCCCTTACCCGCTCCCCAAGTTCATTGTACAGATCGCGTTCTCAAATGCAGATCTCCTTTTTGTTGAATGTATTCCCAGCAGTGGGGCAGCTGGGTCATGAGGAAGTTGTGTTTTGTTTGTTTGTTTGTTTGTTTTGCTTAAATTCTCTTAGCATTTTCCATAAAGACTTCCATAGTGGTTGTATTAGTCCACGCTCCCACCAGCAGTGAAAGAGGGTTTCTTTCTCCCCACATCCAGGTCAGCAGGTGTTGTTGGTGGAATTCTGAATGTAGGCCAATCTTACTTGCATAGGGGGAACTTCACTGTGGTTTTCATTGGCATCTCCCTGAAAGCTAGGGAGCCTGAACATTTTTTTGTGTGTGTATCTATTAGCCATTTGAATCTGTTCATTTGAAAAAAAAAATGTCTGTTCATTTTCCTTCACCCATTTCTTCCCAGGGTTGTTTGTTTTGTTGTCACTGAGTTTCTGAAGCTCTTTGCAAATCCTGGGTGTGGATCCCCAATCACTTGAGAAGTGTGCAAAGACTTTCTCCCAATCTGTTGGTTGCTTCTTTGTTGCTCATCTGCTTTGCTGTGTAGAAGCTTCTTGGTTTACTGTAGTCACATGTGTTTATTTTGGCTTTGACTGCCTGTGCTTTTGGTGTCTTTTTCAAGAAATCTTTCCCTATTCTGATATGTCCTAGAATGCTTCCTATACTTTCCTCTAATAGTTTGATGGTTTCTGCTTGCAGATTTATGTCCACGATCCATTTAGAGCTGATTTTCGTATAACGTTACAGATGGGAATCTTGCTTCTTACCCCTGTCGGCAAATTGTCCCAACAACTGTTATCCAGTTGTCCCAACAACTGCTCACTTTTGATTGTAGTTCTCCTTGTGTTTGTTTTAGCTCCTTATATATTCTGGGTGTTGATTCTGTCAGATGCCTGGCTTATAAATTATTTTTACACATTCTTTTGTTTTTTTTCTTCATTAAGGCAGTGGTTTCCAGTGTTGTGCTCGAGCTTCTTAGTGTGATATGATGACATTTGCCTAATTTCATTTTCATTGCCAGTGTTTCCAGGGATTACTTCAAAAATCATATCCCGAGCACTTTTTCATATACCTTTGATCCACTTAAATTCCATCCTTTAAAAAATGTCTATTCATGACTTTTCCCATGTCTTAATGAGATTGTTTTATTGCTGGGTTTTCCAAGCTCTCTATACATCCTCAATATCAGATATTATTTGTCCATAAGTTGCATAATTTACAAATCTTTTCTCCTATTCTGTTGCCGGCCTCTTCACTTTGTAGATCATTTTCCCTGCAGTGCAGGAGCTTCTTAGCTAGATGCAATACCATTTGTCTGTGTTGTCTTTAATTGCCTGTGTCTCTGGGATCTCATCCAAGCATTATGCTTTAGTGAAATAAGCAAGTCCCCAAAACACCAACATCATATGTTTTCCCTGCCCATATAGTAACTAATACAGAGAATGCAAAAAAAAAAAAAAACAAGTAATGTATAGAGCTAGGTTTACATTTTAGGATTTGGTTATTGCACACAGCCTTTGTCCATACGACTACAGAAGAGTAGGTGTTAGGGGTTTTCCCTTTTTACTTCCTGTGCTTTGATATTTTTACATAATGGAGCTTTGAGCCTGTGATAGTGAAGTAAAAGAAAAGTATGCCATTGTTAAAAAAAAAAAAGGAAGGAAAGAGAATGTGAACGGGGACATTGGCAGGATGGAGGTAAGGTGTCTCAGAATACACTTGAATCTCCATTGTGAAACACACGAAATGTGTTTACTTTATAGAAGGAAATAATTTGAAACCACAGAAAACAGAAAAACAAAAAATAAAAACCAGTGTCCATGCCAAAACCTGAAAGTGTTCCCTCTGTTTTCTTCTGGCACTTATCTATTGCAGGATTTACACTTAGCTCTTAGAGCCCTTTTGAATTTATTTTTTAATATATGTTGAGAAGCAGTACAAAATTTATTGTATTTTCCAATTATTTGTTTTAGTTATTTGAAAACCAGCGTGAAAGAGGTTTGTCTTGAGACAGAGGGCCTTGCATCCTCTGGTTCACTGTCCAAATGGTCACAGCAGTCAGGGCTCTGCCAGGTTGAAGGGAAGAGCTCTGAACTCCAAACAGTTCTCCCACATGTGTGACGAAGTCCAAGGACTTGGGCCATCTCCTGCCTCTTTCCCGGGTGCATTAGCAGGGGACGTGGATCAGACGGATGGGACTGGACCTGGAACTCTGATATGAGATGCGCATGTCACAAGCTGAGAAAACCCAGTACGTGTAACACCAGCCCCTCAAGTGTCAGCCTGTCACACGTAAGCACACACTCCTCCCAGAGTCAGACACTGAAGGGACTGTGCTTTCTCCATTGTGTTTTTAACAGTTTTGCCAAACATCACTGAAGTGTAGACGCTCACGTTGATTTCTGGGATTTCGAATCTTCTCTCTGTTGATCTACTTGTATGTTTTTGTGTCTGAACAATGCTGGTCTTTGTTAACGTAGGTCTGAAACCTGGTATCCCAATGCCCCCAAACCATTGTTTCTGTTCAATAGGACCTTGGCTATTTTGGGTTTTGTTTCCTTCTATATAAACTTCAAGAAGATCTAGTCTAGTTTTGTAAAGAATATCAATGACATTCTTGAGATAAACTATGCTGAATTTCAAAATTTGGGGGGCATTAAAAAATATTTAAAAAATATTAATTTTTCCAAACCATGAATATGGGCTTGCTATTTACTTTTTTTACTTTGTTTTCACCATTGTCTTTTTCCAGTGTTTTATAAATGCAATTGTAGAGTTTATACACATAATCATGTGAATTTATTACTCATTATTTTGAGATTGCTCTTTTATTTTTCAGTGAGTTTGTTAATCATGTGAAAAGATATTGATTTTCAATGTTGTTTTTTTTTAATCTTTTGGCTTTATTGAATGTATTAGCTTCTAGATTCTGATATTCCTTGATGGGGCCTTAGGATTTCACACACACACACACACACACACACACACACACACACACACACACTAAAACACTAAAACACTAAAACACTATATGTTTAGAGAAAGAGGAAAAAATATAAAATGTTATCTGTAAACTGATAGTTTTTGATTATAATCTTGTATATCTCTATGCCTTTCATTTATTTATTTTGCCAAATGGCCACTGCTAAAATTTCCAGTACAGTGTTACACCAGTAACAATAGATACGTTAGCTTTTTCCGGTAAATATGATGTTGGATCATTTCATTGTATTTAGCTTTATATCTTTATTAAAAAAAAAAACAGCCATTTCAGACCTTGTCTTGCATGTGCCAGGATCCCGTATGGGTGCCAGTTCCTGTTCCAGTGGCTTGGCTTCCCATCCAACTCCCAGCTTGTGTCCTGGGAAAGCAGTCAAGGACAGCCCAGAAATTTGGAACCCTGCACCCATGTGGAGACCTAGAAGAGGCTCCAGGCTTCTGGCTTTGGATCAACTCAGCTTTGGCCATTGTGGCCACTTGGGCAGTGCACCAGAAGACAGATCTTCCTCTCTGTCTCTCCTTTTCTCTGTATACCTGACTTTCCAAGAAAAAATAAATCTTAAAAAAAAAAAGCTAGCCATTTGAAATACAGAATGATAGAAAGAGAGACACTGGCATAGATTTGTTTTAATTCACTCTCCACATGGCTGCAATACTCAGATTTGCTGGACTAAAATCAGAAGCTAGTAGCTCCACCCCACTCTCCTGCATGGCTGGCCTGGTCCCACACACTGTGAACCGTTCCCCTGCTTTTCCAGGCCATCATCTGGAGGCTGGACCAAGTGGAACAGTCAGGGAACAGGCCAATGCCAGTAGGAAATGTCAGCTTTACAGGCCATGATTGCACCTGTTACATCACAAGTCTAGCCCCTAACCTAGACTTCTAGTTACATTTTTAAACAATAAAGCCAAGTTTTATGTGGAATTTCATTCCTTTTAGAACTGAGAGGGAAAAACTCATGAGATCCCATCTTCACTAAACACATCAAGACTGGCTGAACACCTGTCCCAGTGCTTGCAGGCTTGGATGGGCAGGTGTTCAGCCTACTGTTTCAGATGCTGGCTGGCTGGCATGCCTGCATCCCCTGTCTGAGTGCTTGAGCTTGCATCCACACTTCTGACTGCAGCTTTCTGCTAAGATATGTTTGTGAGGTCCTTCTCACCTGAATGGACAAGTAGTGCAGAGCAATCCTAAATGTGACCAGGATCTCTAGACTTTTGTCTCATCTTTCTGATTAATAATAGATCATTAGGAATATTCTAAGCTACAGACTGTCTTTGTAAAAAAAAAAAAAAGAAAAAGACTAGATTTCTCCCAAATGTTGCTGAGATGCCCTTAGTAATTCTACTAGTAATTAGTACATTGTTGGCCTGCCTTAAACCTTTAAGAATCATTTGTCGCATGCCCCATTTTCTCTATTAAAAAGAAAAAAAGCTTTGCTTTTCCCAAGTGCTACGGAGTGCTATGCTTCTCAGAGCGGATTGTACCTGGGTGCCTTAAATTATGTTCTTCCATTTGTTCATCAGCTAGAGTGGTTCATAAATGCAGTTAATGGGGTCATGTGGTAATAGGAATGAAAGTTAGGAAGGAAGTCTAAACATGTGTTTTGTTTTGTTGTTTTGTTTTGCTTTGCTTTGTTTCCAGCAATAGAACTCCTTGCTTTGCCGGGTAATCTGTCTGTCCTCCCTTTGGTGCTGGCTAAAGCTGAACTGTTTATATTTTCTCATCTTTCTTAAGCACCATCCTCCATCTTCGGCCTTCTGTTTCTTGAACCACAGTGGTGATTGCAAACCACAGCCTCTGACACCAATTTTAAAAAGTCAGAATTAACCCATATCACAATCATCTCTTTATCCAAACCACACAACTGTTGATGTTATGGATGGAACCAAGCAGCCAATGCCTCTCATAATCCTTGATTTTCTTGAGTAGATATAGTTTTACCCTTTGCACAATGAAGATCACCAGTGTTTTCTAAAAACAGAAGGCTGTGAATACCAAAAAGGAAAAAAAATCTGCTAATTCTATTAGGAGTAATGATAGTTGAAGAAAGTCCCTTCTCCTCCTCCTTCTTCTATTTCCACTTTTTTTTAAATTAAAATTTTATTTTTATTTTTTATTGGAAAGGCTGATATACAAAGAGGAGGAGAGACAGAGAGGAAGATCTTTCGTCTGATGGTTCACTCCTCAAGGGACCACAACGGCTGGAGCTGAGCCAATCCAAAGCCAGGAGCCAGGAGCTCTTCCAGGTCTCCCACATGGGTGCAGAGTCCCAAGGCTTTGGGCCATCCTCCATTGCTTTCCCAGGCCACAAGCAGAGAGCTGGATGGGAAGCAGAGCCCCTGGGATTAGAACTGGTGCCCATATGGGATTCTGGCACGTGCAAGGCAAGGACTTTAGCCACTATGTTAATGCGCCAGGCCCTATTTCCAGTTTTCAATTACAAGTCTGGTATCTATGTGGCCAGGCAATGGTATAGCAAGCTAATCCTCCTGCTGCAGTTTCAGCATCCAATATGAGTGCTGTTCTTTTCCTGGTTGCTTCATTTCTGATCCAGCACTCTAACTATGGCCTGGGCAAGGAGCAAAAAGTACATCAAGTCTTTGGTTCATTGCATACAAAGGAGACCCCCACAGAGGCTCCTGTTTCCCACTCTGTCTCAGCTCTGGTCGTTATGGCAATTTTGGAAGTGAACTAGTGGAATGAAGATATCTCCCTCCTTCTTTCTGTAGAATCTTCCATTCAAATAAAGATGAATATTTTTAGAAATTACGGATCCGCCTCCAAACGAAGGCTTGCAACTCATAGCTGCCCCTCCACCTTTGTCCACCCCCAAGTTAATGCAAACAGAAAGCTTTCTCCAAGAAAACTAGGAATCAAATTGTGCACAGAAGCACAGCAGCAGGAAATAATGTCACTAACACTTAAATTAGAAGCCAAGGACCTTCCTTCAGAGACAACAAACTTTTAAGCAAATCTTAAAGAAAGCAAGCAAGGATTACCACGGGCAGAAAGCTTTCCTTGAAGCAGTGACAAGGTACAATTTGTAAATGACATTTCCTTAGTACTTTGAGAGTCAGATAATTATTCCTTGCAAAGAAAATCATGCATTCTGTTTTGGAACTAAGGTCTGTGTTATGGGTCACAAAATAAATCAGTGTCCTATTGTCTTCACCTTCCTATTAAGGCAGTTAATAAAATGCTATTTAGTGTATTTTCATGCCATAAATTAAACTATTATTGACATAGTCATTTTTGATGTGCTTACATCCACAAATACACGACTAGATGGATTTAAACAAAAAATAACCCCACGTTGGACAAGGAGGCAGTTAACAGTTGCTAGTTAGTTGTTTGAAAGCTATGGCACTGCAGGTGCTAGTCTGGTACTATGCCACTGCAGGTGCTAGTCTGAGGCCCAGTTGCTCTGTTTCCAATCCATATTCCTAATAACGTATTTGAGTTTGCAAAGCAAAGAAGCTCAGATACTTGAGCCTTTGCCTTCCGTGTGGGAGACAAGGATGGAGCTCCCAAGACCTGGCTTTGGCTTGGCCCACATAAGCTGTTGTGACCATTTGAAGAAATAAACAGAAGGGGAGGATCTCTCTCTCTTTCGGTCTTTTCTGTCACATTACCATTGAAATATTTAAACTAATAAATCGTGTAAAACACATACTGCTCTTATACTCAAAGATTCTTCTGTGAAATTACTTAAAACTATCATTTCACATGAAATTAAAAGATGAGTCCATTTTGGTACAGAATATCCTAAAAAACCACAGTCTAGGTTTTTTTTCTTTCTTTTGTTTTTCATGACAATGTTCATAGTTTTTCTCCATAAATATATTTGAGAACTCCTCCCCTAGTATATACAGGTTTCAAAATATATTTTGATCAAAATAATGTTTATTCCTGGTTTCTCCACTTCCAATCCAGCTCCTTGTCTTTGGCCTAGGATGGAGGCTTGCTTAATTCCTTGGGCCACTGCAACTATATGAGATACCCAGAAGCTCTTGTTTCCTGACTTTGGATTGGCTTGGCTCTGGTTATTGTGGCCATTGGAGGAGTGAGCCGTAGATGAAAGATTTTTCTCCCTCTCTGTCTCCTTCTCTCTGTCATTTTGATTTTCAAATGAAGATAAAATAAATTGTTAAATAAATATATATATTTTTTTGCTTCAAGTCATGCTCTCTTATAATTCCAGGCCTTGATGACTTTTTTTTATAATATATATTTTTTATTTTGAATTATATGTTACAAATACATACAGACTGGCATTTTCCCCCAAACTCCCACTCCCCAACAATTTTCCCCCATTTTACTACAGTAGTATAATCCTTCATAAGGAATTATAATTCCATCAGTCTCTTATTTAAGTGTACCCTGACATTGCTGGTACAAAGTCAGACAGTCCAGCATCCCATTGTCTACACTTCTCCAAAAGTTTCATTGGTAATCCATCTTTCATCTAGAAGCAGGGGTGCATGTTGCATTATACCCCCACATCTGGATATGTAGACCCCAGTACTCCATCACTATACATTTCCATAATTGAGCAGCCATGAAACAAGGTCAGCCACTGGGATGAGTTAGAACAGCCTTAACAATAACGATGAAAACAACAAGTTACAGCTCCATAAAAAAACACGCCACTGAGCAATCAACACATGGGTGACAAAAATGAGATACAAAATTCGCTTGGGAAAAAAATAAGCCACCATATAATCCATGAGCCAGTAATGAATTCAACAAGAGAAAAGAGAGTATTTGAAATAAATAAAACAAATAAAAAACATAAAACACATGGGAACAAATGGGACTACATCAAATTAAAAAGCTTTTGTACAGCAAAGGAAACAATCAACAAAGTGAAGCAGCAACCAATAGAATGGGAGAAAACTTTTGCACACTGCACAAGTGATAGGATTTACAAAGACCTTCAGAAACCCAGAAACAGGAAAAAAAAAAAAAACCTGTAACAAAATGAACAAAATGGGCAAAGGAAATGAAAGAGACCATTTTCAAAAGAACAGATTCAAATGGCTAACAGACATATGAAAAGATGCTCAGGCTCCCTACCCCATCAGAGAGATGCAAATGAAACCATGTTGAGGTACTACCTAACTCCAGGGAGACTGACCTGCAATCAGAACTCAACTAATAACACCTGCTGGCGTGGATGTGGGGAGAAAGGCACCCTCCTTCACTGGTGGTAGAAGTGTAGGATAGTACAACCACTGTGGAAATCGATATGGTGAGTGCTTGGAGAATTGCAAATAAACTTGCAACATGACCCAGCTAACCTGCTCCTAGGAATATACCCAATAGAAGTGAAATCTGCATATGAGAAGGGGATCTGTAACCCTACATTTGCAGCAGCACAATCCACAATAGCAAAGGCATGGAAACAATCCAGATGTGCGTCCAAAGAAGAGTGGTAAAAGCAACTGTGGGACATCTACTCCATGGAATATTATTCAGCTATTAAGACGAATGAAATTGTACTATTTATAATGAGGTAGTCCCAGCTAGAGACCATTATGCTCAGTGACATGAGTCAATCACAAAAGAACAAATACCATATGCTCTTTCTAATATAAGGAAAACAGCATCAAAAGTATAACTTCAATAATCCAATCCATGCTGTTTTTGTTTTGTTTTGGTTCAATAAATAATTATTTTTAAAAATTCTATTCCACATAAACTTGTTGAAAATGTCTCCCCTTTTGAACATATCTGTCTCTTCTTCCCTGGGTTTCTTCTGCTTCCCAACAATAGGAGGAAACGTTTTTGCTCCATCCAAGGACGGAGCATTTGCACAACTCACCATACTTCTCCTACATCTGCAGATAAGTAAATGAGTGTTCATAACATGGCACTTACCAGCAAACAACATGTTTTGTTTCTCATCTTAAACATAGCACATACAACATTCTGGCAAAGTAGGGCTTATCACTCCAAAACTTGTGAGCTCTTTAGAAACTCTGAGGTCTTAGTGTTGATAGATTAAGGCTGGACCTGTGACTTAAGGACTGTGTCTTAGTAAGGGGGCCAGTGAGAGGTCTTTAGGTCCCTGGGGACATGCTTTCAGAAGGTGTTTTTGTAAGAATTTTGGTTATTTGAGATCAGGTTCACCCTATACTCCCTTCCAAACTCTAAAGTGTTACAAAGGTTTTATTTCCCAAACATGCTCCTCTTGGAAGTTTTGGTTAAAGTAAAAAAAAAAAAAGCAGACTTACATATATTTCAGATTCTGACTTCTTGACCTCCCAGTTCTAACAGTGCAAAGTTGTATCTAAAGTCTTTGTATGTAACGTTGAGACCCGATTCCTTTCTGAAGAGCAGATATTTGCATACTCTAAGTATCACCCATTTACCTTCTCATTACATGTGTGTTAACTTACCTCTCCTAGACCTTTGTAAAAGCATGAGGTTTTTGATAATGTAGCATTAAAGTGATAGAAAATCAGCACTGCTACAGCAGATCTTTGTTTCATTGTTTCAGACTATAAATATGACCCGTTCTTCCATGAAGTCATAGATGTTTCCCCTGAGCACAAGTAGCTACTTGTTGAAATTGCTTTTAAATCAAGGAAATTGATGCACATTTAAATGGGAAGATGGCCATTTTTATAATGAAAATTAGAGCTGAAAATAACACCTAATTATAATATCTAATTAGCAATACCTTTGCTTCTTACTGCAGTGCAAAAATGCATCTCTAAGAATATTAATGGTGGGCCCGGCGTGGTGGCGCAAGTGGTTAAAGGTCCTCCCCTTGCACGCCCGGGATCCCATATGGGCGCCGGTTCTAATCCCGGCAGCCCCGCTTCCCTTCCAGCTCCCTGCCTGTGGCCCGGGAAAGCAGTCGAGGACAGCCCAAAGCTTTGGGAACCTGCACCCGCGTGGGAGACCCGGATGAGGCTCCTGGCTTCGGATCGGCATAGTATCGGCCCGTTGCGCTCACTTGGGGAGTGAATCATCGGACGGAAGATCTTCCTCTCTGTCTCTCCTCTCTGTATATCCGCCTTTCCAATGAAAAAATAATAAAAAAATAAATCTAAAAAAAGAATATTAATGGTGACATTTGCTGACACAAGCCTTCCTGCCTCCAAAGCTGGTTGGAGTTATTACTGGATGCAAGTAGTGCAGCCTTCTGGTGGTTTAAAATTATAAAAAAGGGAAAACCTAAAATCATTATACTTAAACATTTATCTGTAATACACTAGAAATTTCTCATAAAACATTGATCCTTTCAAAATGTAAATACGCTTCTTACTGAATTTACATCACATTTATTCTTCTATAAATGTAATGCACATCATGTACATGTCAACTTAGATAAAGAGGAAATGAAACTCATCATTTTAATATACAGTTTTTATACAGCATGCTTCTTCAGCATGTGTTTCTCAAATGTTCTCACCATTTAACCTATGTAGTGCCCTGATGGAATTTTGACAACCCTTTGTATTCTCTCTCCTAGTAGAACATCCCAAGTAATTAATTCTGTTGGTTTCCCAGAAACATCGTGGAGCTTAAGACAATCTATGATGCTGTGAAGGGATAGACAGAGAAGTGAATGTTTGCAGTAAGTGACCCCAAAATGTATATATCAGTGAATTCTGTGAACTAAACACCAGTTCATAAGTTCTAATAATAAAACACATTATTAAAACCCTCTAGAATTCAAACAGTCATACTGTAAAAACATTTGCAACTGACTAATGCAACGTTCCAGTAATGTAGTAACTGTTAGTCATATGCTTTGCAAGTAGTAACTGTAGTCTCCCACCTTCAAAGTATTTAACCCAAGAAACAGTGTGAATTAGGAGCACCTAACTGTGGTGATTTCTTCACCCTGTCTTCTTTTCAGAGTGCTACCCTCCAGAAATTCACGTTATAAATAGTGTTAACAGACATTTAATGCAGTGGTTAAGACACCTCCAACTTACGAGGTTTGGATCCTGACTCGAGCTTCCTGCTATGCAGGCCCTAGAAGGCAGTGGCAATGGATCAAGTTATCAAATAGCTACTTACTAAAGCTACATTGCATTGTCCAGTTCTTGGCTTCAGCCAAGCTCAAATTTTGCAATGGCAGATACTGGGAAGTAAGCCGGCAGGTGGGACACTCTCTCTCTCTCTCTCTCTCTCTCTCTCTCTGTCTCTCTCTGTCTCTTTCTCTCCCTCTCTATCACACACACACACACACGCACACAAAAGACTGTACCAAATAAGAATTTGCAATCATTTTATTCGCCCTGCCTTGCTTCTTTTTGTTTTTGTTTGTTTTGTTTTGTTTTGTTTGCTTTCCTGCATCTCCTTAACTGCTATGGACTTTTGCTTCAATCACTGTTATTTTACTTGATCTTTCTGGAATCTCTGATTAATACTCTGGTTCCTAATGACTGCCTACTTCTGAAATCATTTCTGCAGAACCTTACAGCTAAAAAAATGCATTTCAAAGAAAGCAATATATGTGATAACATAAGATTGCTAGATTGAATATCTTCCAATGTGTAGCTCAACTCTAGTGCAGGCCTGCCTGGCTAGAAGAAACCCTGAACTTTTATTGATTAACAGATCAGGGACTAAAAAAAATATGTTACATTCTGATATGGTGAAATGGCACATTTAAATTTATGAAAAATATTTTCAATTTAACAATAGTGGATAGATTTTGATACCAGATATGTGATCATAGCCATTATTTATGAAACATCAAGTTCAATCACAATAAATTTGTTAGCATAGTTTTATATTATGTTAGTGTCAAAATTCAAACTTTAGCACAGTGTCAAAATAATGTTTTGAAATTACAGTCATTCAACAATTGTGTTCAGTAACTTTTTTTTCTGGAAGAGAGAATTGTATGAAGGCTGACAAAACATAAAAATTGGATATAAATCTCTATAAAAATGTGACATATACTGATTTCCCAAAATGATAGACTCACCTATTACATAGATAGAAAGAGACTGGGAGAGAGAGAGAGAGAGAGAGAGAGAGGGAGAGAGAGAGAGAGAAAGTTTGCATCCTTTCATTCATTGGATGATAATGTTCACGGCCCAAAATACTGCATGAGCCAGGCCTGGACCAGGTCAATGCCAGGAGGCAGGAGCTTCTTTAGGATCTCTCATGTGAGGGCAGAGGACCAAGTACTTGGGCCGTGGTTTACTGCTTTCCCAGGTACATTAGCAGGCAGCTGAATCAGAAGTGAAGCAGCTTATTTCACTGAGCATAATAGTCTCTAGTTGGGATCTTTTTTTTTTTTTGCAAATATTAGAATTTCATTCTTGAAATGGTCAAGTAGTAACCCATTGAGTACACATACCACAGTTTATTTCTTCATCTATAAACGGACATATGGATTGTTTCCATGTTTTCATTATTGTAGCTCGTGCAGTGGTAAATACAGGTTTACAGATCATCTTTTCATATGCAGATTTTATTTCCTTCAGATATATTTCCAAAAGTGGGATAGCTGAGTCATAAACTAGAACGATTTTCAGTTATCACAGCACTTTCCATACTGACTTCCATTCTGGCTATACTAGCTTATATTGCCACTAATAGTGGAGTAGGGTAATTTTTCTCACCAAATTCATGCCAGCAGGTATTGTTAGTAGATTTCTGAATATAGGCCAATGTGATTGGAGTTAGGTGGAAACTCAATATAGTTTTTATTTGTATTTTCCTGGTAGCTGGGTGCCTGAGCATTTTTCCATGTCTATAGCCATATGAGTTTGTCATTTTAAAAAATGTCTACTCCTTTCCTTCATCCGTTTCTTTTGTTGTTTTTGTTGTTTTAGGATTTATTTATTTTTTGTTGTAAAGTCAGATACACAGAGAAGAAGAGCTCAGAAAGATCCACCATCTGATGATTCACTCCCGTAGTGACCTCATGGCAATGGCCGGTGCTGTGCCTATCTGAAACCAGGGACTCTTCCGGGTCTCCCATGCGGGTGCAGGGTCTCAAGGCTTTGGGCCGTTCTCAACTGATTCCACGGGCCACAAGCAGGGAGCTGGCTGGGGAGTGTGTATACCCACATGTGCATGCATGCATAAACGGTGGTAAGTTAAGGTAGATAGCTCCTTGTCCCTGGTATCAAATTGACACATTCAGTCATTGAGCCTGTTTCAGAGCAAGCCAAGTAGATGTAAGACCTCTCTCTTGGTCTCCTCTCTCTAAATCTCTCTCACTGCATGGAACAGGTCATACAGTGCTGTCTCATGAGCTGTCTTTCCCCTGTTTGACTCCTTGTTCTAACTAGTATTGTAAAATGTAAGTGTGCATAGAAGGAAACGACTACGAGAAAACATGATCACATGCTCATGTAAATTTCTGGGGTGGTCTTTAGAGGAAATGTCAAATGATGAGGGCGTGTATGTATGTGCGAGAGAGAGAGAGAGAGAGAGAGAGAGAGAGAATGCAAGAGCAAGTGAGCAAGAGAATTTCAGAGCTGTTTGTAAGTGTTGCTTGACAAAAATTCAATAGGTGTTTATTTTAGGGGTAAGAAAAGTCCACTTTGTTCTGTTAGGGTCCCAAGTGGGACTTTAGAGTTAAGTTGAAATAAAATCTATGAACACGAGAAAAGCATGTGTTTCTCTCCTTACATGGCACAGTAGCCCACATAAGAAAAGGAAGCAGTTGGTGCCAGTCACTTACACATGAGATGATATAACTTTAATTTTTAAAAATATTTTAATAAATTATTCATTTAGTTTTCACAATACAGTTCTCTAGGGTCAGGTGTTTCCCCTTCCACCCTCCCACAACCTCTTCCCACCATTGTTTTCCCCTATATTGCAGCAGTTTAGTTCCTCAACAACAGTCTCAAGTCCATCATTCTGCTATTTAGCTGCCATTGTAGCTATAGAGAATGGTTCTAAGTCTAGCATTCTATTGTCACGATGTATTTAACCTTTCATTGAAAGTCCATATTTCATTCAGAGTAGAGTCACATACTGTAATGTGTATTTGCTATATTTAACGGTGTACTTGCTACATTTAGCTGATCCCCCAGATAGATATATGCTTACTTATATATTTACTGATCTTATATTTTACAGGAAAGTTGCCCTACATCAGAGAGAACATATGGTGTTTGTCCTTTTGGGATTGATTTATTTCACTGAGCATAATGGTCTCTGGGACCATTTGGTTGCAAATGATAAAATTTCGTCCTAAAAAAGAGAGAGAGAGAGAGAGAGAGAGAGAGAATGAAATGCCTGAACAGTATTCCATAGAGTAGATGTACCACAGTGTCTTTATCCATTCCTCTGGGTTGTTTCCATCTGTTTCTCATCTTAGATTGTGCTGCTGTAAATATAGCGATACAGATCACTTGACTCACTACTTTAGACTGGCAAGAAGGAAAGGAAAGGAAAGGGGGGGGCGGGACAAGGTCTCATGCTCTTAGGATACATACAATCAACAGCTGAAAATGTAATAGTTTCAGTTATTTTGAATAAGCAATAAGGCAGTATCTAAATTTTAGGACAGAACAAGCATGCACTTGAGAAATTAAAAAAGGGCAAGCACAAATGAGTGTATAAATCATTTGGGAATATCAGCAACTGACTTTTGTCAGTGTTACATTCTTTTGTTTTTCCTTTGAGTAGCAACTTCCATTCCAATAACAATTGAAGAACTTTAAATTCTACTATTGGAGATAAATAACAGTAAAAGAGCTGGTTTTATACAGTATTTATTCTGTGCTAGAACATCTCAGCCCCTTGTGCGTGTGTTTGAGTGTATATCTTTCAAGAGCCTCATGAAGGTATAAACTAATGTTAGTTGTGGGTTGTTCACAGTGATGTAGCTAGAAAATAATAAAGACAGAATTCGAACTTAAGTACACTCTAAACAATTATCACAATTAAATATTCTTAATTGATAAAGTTGCACACTACATGTAAATATGGACAACAAGAATGCTTTAGAATCCCAAGACAGATGGAGAGGTCTGAGGAGTATTCGAGACATTTATAGAAAACTTTCTTATGAGACATAGAATCATAAAAGATGGGAGAATTTGAAAATGCTTACAAAACATCTATGTAACAGTAAATAAATAAATAAATAAATACAGTACCAATGAGACTTTCCAAAACAAATGTTCAATTTCCCGAAGTGAAACAAATCAATTTCTTCTTTTACGAAATGGAACCAGAGTTTAGTGTTTAGTACAACACAGGTTACAAATATGCTGCTAACTTTCATCAATTTCAGATAGAAACTTTGAAAAAGTAAAAGCCAAATGTACATCATAGTAATGAGAGAGGATTTCAGAGTTGATTGGAATGTAGATATTTTGTAACAATATTTAGGCTATCCCTTTCAAATTGTATGTAAGCATAAAACATACATTAACTATAAGCAAAGAAATGAATAGTGTGAAAATTTTCTGAGTAATGATACTTTCTCCAAAGTGTTATTGAGTATGTATATCTTGCAATGTAATACAGATCTGGAACCACATCTTTAGTGCTTATTTAATACCTTGGAATATGTTGCTTTATTAAAAAGATTACTCAAACGTGACTCTAATAGTATATCTAGGAAAAATGTAAGCCTGTGTAACATGTCATGATTGCTTGTATGTCCTGAACTGTTAACATCGTGTAGACCAATAAGCTAAAGACATTCTTAACTCTGTTTACTCTTACTTCTCAACTTTTGTCCTTATTAACGATAGCTAGAAGTAAATTCCTAGGGAGATACTGGATATCAAATCCTATTTAGTTGTACTTAATTTTCTTCACAAACTTATATATTAAATTGATTTTACTTGTTGCAAGTCAGTGAAACAGAAAATTAGCACATTTCTTTATTAGAAAGTGGAAGCATTGCTCTACTGATTCTTATATCCACTTTGCAATGGATGTGAATAAATACTTAAAATGTATAGGTTTAATAAATGTCATAGATGCATAACATCAGTCCAAAAGAGGAAACCATTCTTTTATCAATAACCTGATCCTTCATTTATGATGAAATACTTTGTCTCCATTTAAGGGCTACTTTTTTTTTTTCTTTTTTAGTCATGAAAAGGTTCAGCTCAGAGTATTGCTACACACCAGAGACAACTGACACAAATGGAAAGCAATGCGTCTCTATCTTTGTATCTACAATCTGTGTCCTTGTCAACACCAGATAATTCATACACAACTGTTGAGTGCAGTAGTAATAGTAGTCTACATGAATTATATGTATATGGTTCCTGGGAGGTTATTTTTCTTAAGAAAAGAGAGACAGGAAAGGAAATGAAATTACAATGTTTATCAAGAAAGGAAGTTGACCTGGGTTTGGATGCTACTCAGACAAGGACTTTCATCTCATATCCAACATGTTCCTCTCAAAGTGTGTATACCACTACCCTCGTCCCCTTGCAAGACTCACTTGCATTAACATTTCCACTAAAAACTGTGTTTTCTTGTTGTCCAGACTCAAAATGTTCAGCCTACTAAATTTTCACATCCTTAGATACTTTGAGGAATCCTATTGTCTATATATATTCTCCAAATTCTCCCTAAAGAACTCCTTCCTTGTTCCCTCGGAATTCTGAAAACAAAGTCATGTAGGTGTTCAGTAATTTTTCCATAACACATTATGATTTCACAATCTATCATTTTAAATATACGAGTTTGCAGGAAAACATGCACTACTGCTTGTACAGTGTAATAGCAAAAATCCGTTGGTTAGAGCTATGGTACCAAAATAGCAAGGAAAATAGTGAGGATGTACCTATAATAACATCTAGTAAAACAACACTAGCTAGTCAAATCCAACAGCACATCAGACACATTATTTGCAAAGACCAAGTGAATGTATGTATGGATGAATATCAGTAGACATATTATACCACTTAAGAGTCTGAAGAGTAAGATCATATGGTAATTGCAATAGATACAGCAAAAGCGTTTGATAAAATATAGCATCATTCCATGATAAAAAAAAAAAACAGTAAGAAAATGGGTAAAGAAGGCTCACTCCTGAACACAATCAAGGCAATAAATGAAAACCCTTATATTGAATAAGAAAAAAATTCAGAAATTTCCAGTAAGATTTGGAGCCCAATGGGATGCCTACTTTCATCACTACTGTTGAATATAGTCCTGAAAGTTCTAACCAGAGCCTTTAGGGGGAAAAAAGCAAATAAAATGGATACAAACTGAAAAAGAGGAGGTCAGTCAACTTTTGTTTGAAGATGGCATAATCCTTTACATAGAGAAACTCAAAGACTTCTAAGATACGACTGGAATTCACAAAAGAGTTTATAGTTGCAGGACATAAAATCAACACCCAATATCAATATCCTTGGCGTATACAAACAGTTTCATGGCCGAGAAAGTACTTGTACAATTCATTCCAGTCACAAAACCTGCAAAAATTTTTAAAAATCTTTGAATAAATTTAGCATAGGATGTGATGCATCCCGACCATGAGAATTATAAAACCTTAAGCAAAAAAACAGAAGATGCCAAAATATAGAAACATCTTTCACATTTGTAGATTGATAGAATTCATACCACCAAAATGGCCAAACTATCAAAAGTAATTTACAGATTCAATACAATCCCATTTTTTTGATGAGAGCTTACAGACACAATCTTGTTGATTCTATTTAAGCTAGTAAAAGGACTAAAATGAGAAATGAAGTCTCATTTTCACTTTTTAAATAAAATGTTTTCATGTACGCTTACTAAAGAACCAATATTATGCGCATTTAACACAATTTGTTTTAACAATCCTACTCTTCTTAGAAGATGATCTCTTAAAAATTGACTCTTGGGGCCCGGCGCGGTGGCGCAAGTGGTTAAAGGTCCTCGCCTTGCACGCCCGGGATCCCATATGGGCGCCGGTTCTAATCCCGGCAGCCCCGCTTCCCTTCCAGCTCCCTGCCTGTGGCCTGGGAAAGCAGTCGAGGACAGCCCAAAGCTTTGGGAACCTGCACCCGCGTGGGAGACCCGGAAGAGGCTCCTGGCTTCGGATCGGCATAGTATCGGCCCGTTGCGCTCACTTGGGGAGTGAATCATCGGACGGAAGATCTTCCTCTCTGTCTCTCCTCTCTGTATATCCGCCTTTCCAATGAAAGAAATAATAAAAATAAATCTTTAAAAAAAAATAAAAAAAAAAAAAAATTGACTCTTGGCTTTCAAAATAGTACATTAATTGACAGAAATTCTAGATTAAAGCCAACATAATAAAAAGTAAATAAGTACCTGTAAATCAAAATATCAAAAGGAAGACGTTAATAATGGTTGAAAACATCAATAGTTTTTAAAAGATGAAAAATAATAACAATAGTAGCAATACTGGTAGAGAATCCTAGAGACAGGGCAAGAGAAAACATTCAATAAAATACATTTTGGCTAATGATGTAGACTCCTTATGAAAACTCAGCAGTGAAATAATCACAGGGAAGATGATGAAAACCACCCCTTCTTCCAAGTTACCATCTGAAAACGATTGATTTGTTTTTAAGGCGAAGTTCGGCACAATAGTGCTGATCAATTGTTATGTGTCACTGCCTGATTGAGGAAGGAACTTTGATTTCCCTGCATTTCTAAACCAGATAGTGTTTGGACTTGGAGAGAGCACATGGTTTAAAATACTAGTCATTTTATGTTTTAAGAAGGGTCCTCGGATAATTAAATGAAAAAAAATCCCCAATATTTTATCAAGACTTTATGAGTATCAATGAATTAAAATACTTAGCAGGACACACATCACATGAATTTTGTTAGCAAATATTCCATGAACATGCCCTTGAAATTGATCATTACTTTCCTAAATACTTAAATTTTTCATTACATGCTTGAATGAAGAAATGATAAAAAGACATGTTCAATTATATTGTTTATCTTTTATGAAATAATTACTTCTTGCTCATTTTATGTATTTATAAACGATGCAAGAAAACAATATTGCAGAACCTATCCATTAAAAATACTACATGTTACCTTAAAATACTCCAGAGTCTGCGCCTAATATCTCAGGAATTTAATGTCATCAAAAGATTCTAAACATCAAGTTACATCAGTGCAATTTTTTTGTTTACTTTTTGTTTAATGAGAAATTAGATGTGAGGGAATTACAGGCAGTATTTGTTCAGATAAAGTAAAGACATTTTGATTGTTTGAAGTTTAAGAACCCACAGCAGCCATCTAACTCATATTATTCTAAGCCATTTGCAGAAAAACGCAAGAGAAAGAATAGTTCTATTAATCGTGTAGAATATCTAGCTACAAAAATTCATGATAACAAAGAAACCAGCATGGTGGTCATCCATTTTAGGTAATATTAGTGAGTGTTAGAGAGGTTGTTCACATCATTGACAAACATTTTGGGAGGTTTAACCAACAAAAAGCTTTAGCATTAATTGTGCATAAATAAAACAGATCATTAATATTTGAATAAAATAGATGTTGAGTTTCGATACATATTCTAGAAAATTTATGATTTTATTATGACAGTATTAGCCTGCTTTATTCACTAAAATCAATCCAAAGGAATTATTTATTGAAAGTCTACTCTTATTATCATCATATCTGAATGATACTTACTTCCCTAAAGCTACATATAACCTCTTTCAATTCTCAAACAAGTGCCTAATTAGACTTGGCATGGTGGTCTAGCAGTTAAAGTCCTTGCCATGATCGTGCCGGGATCCCATATAGGCACCAGTTTGTACCCCGGCAGCTCCACTTCCCATCCAGCTCCCTACTGTGGCCTGGGAAAGCAGTCTAAGACGGTCCAAAGCCTTGGTACCCTGCACTCGTGTGGGAGACCTGGAAGAAGTTCCTGGATCCTGGCTTTGGATCATCGCAGCAGCAATTGTTGTGGTCACTTGGGGCATGAACCATCGGAAGGAAGATCTTCCTCTGTCTCTCCTCCTCTCTGTATATCTAACTTTGTGATATTCAGCATAAACTAACAGGTAATTGTTGTGCTAGAATGTAAGAAGAACTTATTTATTATTAAAAAAATGCAATAAAATATGTTCGATAGTCAAAACTACAAAACACGTGTAACACATCCATTATTCCGTAATATCGCTGCAGCCCAATATTTCAACTGCCACCTGGGATGCCTGTAGCCTATGTTTTCACCTGCATTGCTTGTTCACTTTATTTCACGACCCCATGAGATACAACAGTATATTTTTATCAGTTTTCTGTATTTAAGGTTGGGATTGTGACTCTTCTTGAACTTGCCCAGTCAATACCACCAACAGTTTCAATCAATCATTATCATTTGTGTTGTGCTTCTGTGTTACAGAAGTTCTCTAAACCCTAGTGTCTCTTATTTCATTACCCCTTTCTTTAGCCTAAATATCATCCAATTTGTTCATGTAAGAAGTCATCTTATGCCCTTTTGGTCTTAATATAATCTGTTTTGGTTTAGTCCTGGATTGAGTCTGCCAAGTTACAGGAGAGTGGCTATAGTGAAGAAAATGTGTTTGGTAGGTTACTGTTAGTATCTTCCATGACATTCCTTATGCTTTGTTTATGCAGTCCATACTGAGCAAAATAAATGTTATGAAAAATATCATTTTTCCAATGTTATTTACATGTTACTTGCTGTAAGCATTGATCTTTGATTTAGAATATTTCTGGAAGAGGGAAAATGAATCAATGAAAAAATTGATTTTGGTGACTGACATTTCAATATGAATAATGGGTACTGATAATGCTTTCCTCTCATCTTTTTTGATATACTTGAAATGTTCACAGCAAAGAAAGCTACTCAATGGATACCATAAATCAAATACTTTTTATTAAAATCAGAGGCAATATGACTTGCTGGAGTTCATTAAGGATCTAAATAACAGCAACAACAAAAAGCAAGACTCTTGTATTTAGAATGCATTTCCTCTCCACCAGAAATTATTATCTTACTATTTGCAATGACCTATTTTCAAAACCAATAAACTTTCATATTAAAATGAACTTTAAGAAAAGGAAAAATAGGTAAGAAAATAAAGTAAAATCTAAGAATACCAACAAACTTCATCTACTCAACCATCAGAGATTTGCTCTTGAATGTCATTTAATTTTCATGCTGCTGAGCAAGATCATAAGCAAAATGACACTGAAAGGCCAGAACGCTAGGAGAACTGTCAGCATTGCGGGGAACTAAAATAGCTTTTAGTGCTTGGTTCTTTCTCAGTGTTCCAAAGTTAATGTCACCGACTATGCAGCATTTTGATGCATTTAGATACAGTACACTTTTATTGCATCTGCATAAAAAATGCATTTCCAACTTCCAGTTGCCTTTTTAAATGAAAAGTTAAAGAAAAGAATAAGAGAAAAACGGCATCTTTTTTTCATAATTGCATATGAGAGCATTATTTAGATTCAATATGATATTTCTTGGAAATATTCTCCATAGATGCTAAAATTATTTCCTGATAACCCTTTTTTCCTCAGTCTTTAAGAAAAATCATGATGTTTAAAGTGTGCTTAGAAATAATAACCAGCACTGAAATAGCAAAAGAATATGAACTGCTCAAAATTGGCCAAAACTGGAAGATAACTATGTACTCAAGCCTTTCAATTGTCCTACTGCCTCGCACTGCACTTGCAAACAGGTTGCAAAATCCTGCAAAGGGAAAGCTTCACCTTTCTTCCGCGATTTTGTCCTGAAATAATTTTAAAAGGTGGTGTACCCAACACACATGTAAAAGTCTTGAACACTAATAACCTGAACTAGATGAAAAAAGTAATCTGACAATCACCCACACTCCTCATCAACACTGAAGAGGTGTCTTTCTTCTATAAAAAAAAGTCATTCAACCAGGAAGAAATCAAGAAACATTCATCAGCTATTTACACGAGTGAGCATTCAAAATATGTTTGCAATGCATCCTGCCTTTAATATTGGGAAATGGCATTATTTACTTAATACCACATATTGTCATAATGATTTGTTACATCCCAAAGGGTCTGCTTCTTGCACTCCAGATGCAGACCCTGCACAAGAGCCCAAGAAGCAAGGCAATGAGCAGCCCAGACCATGCCAAGGTTACAGTATCCGCCAGCATACATGTGGGTCATGTCTGGGGACAGACCAGTCTGGTCCAGCACACAACAACCACTGGCAGATCTGAGAACTAGGGCAGGGACAGTAGGAGCCAGATCAGACTGCAACACCAGCCAGTTCTCGTTAGGACTGGGACAGCAATCAGGCTGGGCTGGGATAGGTTACAGCACCCACCAACAGGAACTGCAACAGGGGGCCGACTAGACTAGGTGGTGCAATAAGACTGCGGAAGCTCAGGTGAGGAGAGGCATGCCAGCCTGGGCCAAGCGGCTGCTATGCATTTGAATCCCAGGGACAGGGGACCTGACAGGGCTTGGGTAAATTAGCTCAGGCCATGGGGCCCACATGTATGGTGGCAGATGGTTTCCCGAGCCCTGGGGGACAGGTGAATTGGTGGGGTATGGGCCACCTGGCCCAGATCCTGGGGCCCACTTTCTAGGTGAGTGTTGGTTTCATGAACCCTGGATGTGGAATCTGGCGGGGCTTGGGTTCCCTGGCCCGGGTCCCAGGTCCAGCATACTAGGTGAGTGTCATGTTTGTGAACCCAAGGGGTTGGGGGATCCAGAGGGGCTTGGGTCTCCTGGCCAGCTATCAGGGCCCTCATACTAGGTTGGTTTCAGGCTCATGAGCCCTAGGGGAGAAGGATTTGGATTTTAAGATATTTTGTGATCAGTTGTTAAGTATACATTAACATCCAATATATACATTTAAAATTAAAAACCTTATGAAAAATAGGTATAGAAAGCTCAAATGTTTACACTCAAGACATTTGACTACATTTTATTATCATATATGCTTGAAGGGTTTATTTCAATATTTACTTACCTGTAAGGCGAATAGATAGGAAGAAAAAGAAAAAAGCCTAGAGATCTTCCATTGCTTGTTCACTCCCCAAGTGGCTGAAATGGACAGAACAGGACCAGGCTGAAGCCAGAAGTTTGAAGCTGCCTCTAGCTCTCCTTTGTGTTTGGCGGGGACTGAAGGATTTGGACTGTGTTTGGTTGCTTTCCCAGGCACATTAGCAGGGAACTGGAGCAGAAGTGGAATAACTAGAACTCTGTCCAGTGCTCAATGGAATGCTGGTATTACACGTGCCATCTTAACCCACTGTTCCACAATGGTAGTCATCTTTCATGTCCATTACAGCTTTGACTTTTATTGTATAAGCATCATATCATTTTATGTTAGTGTTGTGATTTGTGTTTGTGCTATAATTCCTATGAATGCAAGCAAACTGTCGTTATTGCTATTGCTATGGCACTATAGCTTGGCACCACTAACACCATTGTGAATTTTTTCTTTTAAAATAAGCTGGAAGTGAACCAACTGAGACCTGTGCGTTTCACTGCATGATAGACAGTCACTTTGGATTTTTGTTTTGGCTTGGTTCTATTTTTATTATTTTTATTTTGAAAAATATTTGTTTTTATTGGAAAGTCAAATTTATAGAGAAGGAGAACTTCAGTCTGCTGATTCACTCCCCAAGTTTCCACAATGGCCAATGCTGAGCCAATTTGAAACCAGGATCCAGGAGCTTCTTCCAGGTCTCCCACATGAGTGCATTGTCCCAAGGCTTTGGGCCAGCCTCTCCTGCTTTCCCAGGTCACAAGCAAGGAGCTGGATGGGAAATGGTCGATTGGGACATGAACCAACATCCATATGGGATCCCAACTCATACAAGTCGAGAACTTGAGCCACTGGTTACTTTGCCAAGCCCTGTTTCTATTTTTAATTGACAGTAACCCCACAGATTCATGGGGGATATATCATTTCTTAATATCATTTTTTATTGTTATTATCTACAATACAGTTTTGTAAGTATAGCCCAGTCTCACCACCCTGCCCTCGCTCCCCTACATTTTCCCTCCTAGCAACTTCCCCCCATATTATTACAACACCATAGTCCTTTAGTAATTTAGCATTCTGCTATTTAAGTGTATCATAGCATTGAAGGCACAGACAACGGTAGGAAGTCCTGCATCCTATTGTCAAGAAATATTTATCAGTTTCATTGGGATTCCTCCTTTTATCGGGGAGTAAAGATGCATACTGTAATGCATCTTCATCCGTCAGTGTGCTAGTCTCCATTGCACAATTCATCCATGAAAATATATGTATCAGTTTGTTTGGCTGTATCCCTGATGTGGTGGCTGATAGCCAGGAATTCCATGACTCCACGTTTGCTGTTTGACCATAGCTTCCACACTCACAAATGAGGCAGTTGTGGTCAGGACTAGCTCCTCCAATGGTGTCACGTGGAAGTTAGGGTGATGTGCCTTCTTATTCTGTTGTTTGAGCTGCATCTTTCTGTGATTCCTTCTCCACTGCACGAAGTCATTCTGAGAAGGAAGCAGCTAGCTGCAAGGAGCTGAAAACAGAAGAAAGCTGTGTTTCCCTCCTGGCTGAGGGCCACCAGGAAGGGGAACGTCTGCTCGGAGAAGTTACAATTTCTTCTGTCAAGAATGTCACAAACCAAATTTCATTTGGTTCTTGACTAGTATTCTTATTCAAGTATGTTTTGTTCAGGTAGTTTCCTTTCCTCTGCTTTTCCCTCCCTTTCCTTGGCTTTTGCTTCCTCTGCATTTGTATGCATTACGATAAACCGGTAAATACTATTTGTACAGACATACTTCACTCGCCTTTTGATTAAAAGGAAAAAAGGACATGCTTTTTCTGAAAAGTGTAATACTTGAGGCTAAAATTGTTGCCTAGTATTGAGACACTGGGCTACCCCAGCAGGCCCTGTTCTCCGCTAGATAGTCTGTTCCGGTTCCATGTTCAGCAGCATCCAGTGGGAAGGCTAAATGGAACATGATGAAATTATTTACACACTGAAAAATCAACAAATTGGGATCTTCAAAAGTTCATGGAAAGAAGAAATAAAAGAATCATTTATTTTTGTATATTAAGTTTGCAACCCATGCACAGTTTACTCTTAAGGGTTCTCCACCAATATTTTAAATATTTCTGATACTACGATCAGTGCTTTTTTAAAACAGTAAACATTTATCAACACAGTTTTGGTAGATAAACATGAGTACACTTAGTTATTTTTGTAAGTGAAAATAAAAAATATTATCCATCCTCTCTTTCAAGATGTTATTTACTGCACATTTCAATTTAGGGGAAGCTGATTAATTTAGTTAATCATAGAGCTAAATAATAATTCAGTTTGTTTCTCTATGTCAAAATGACCCTAAACATTATATTCTTTGATCGTTACAAAATTTTCTTTCCCATCCTGGGCTATGTGTATCCCGGTCAACTAGGTTTAAAATATCTCTTCAAAAATCTCAAAATATTTCAAGCTTATTTCAATCTACATGTACAAATTTCTGAAGTTCATCATAATCAGGAACAGTTTTCGCCCAAAATCAAATGCCTCCGTTTGACTCACGCCCCAGTCACTCCAGCTTCAGCTTCCCCTTACGGCTCATCCTGGAAGGCAACAAGTGAAACAGCAGGATCTATGCTACCAACATAGGAGACGCAGCTCTCATGGGCATTTGGGAAATGAGCCAGCATATATAGGTATCTTTCTTTTCTCTCTGCCTCTCCTTCTTCTTCCCCATTTTACTTTCTTTACAACTATATAAAAATTTAAAAGCCTGAACCTTAAAATTAAAAAAAAGACTCCAGGGCAACTCCTCTCTGTAGCTGTTTCAAGCCCAGATAGAAGACTGGAAGAGAATGCAAGGGAATGGCCATCGTTAGAACATCACTGAAGGTGCCATTACTCCCATCCTCCCATCTATGCTTGCTCTGTGAAATTAACCAATATTCAATTTACCAGAAACAGAAGTCACATAAAGTACTCTTTGAAGCACATAATTTTGTGTATTTTAATTATTTCACATTCTGTTATAAAATCACAGGCTAAGTACGTTTTAAATCAAATTTATATGGAGGGTTTGTTTTTCATTTCCATAAAAATTGCTTTGTTTTTAAGCAGATGTTAAGAAAATTATGAATGGCAATATGTTTTACGTTTATGAGAGTGGTCTGGTTACCACTTAAGAGATCCCCAAAGCAAAACTGGATATCAGAACAAAACCTATGATGCCCAGCTTAAAACATGTGGCAGGATAAGTCTGTTATATAGAGTTTATTAAAATGAGGTCAGGAACATTAAGTTGGAATAGAACAAAAATTGCATGCCAATTTTCGAATCAAAGTAATAATACATAATACAGTTTTCTGAGGTTCCTTGGAGATCATTCCTTAAAATAAATATCAAAAATCATGGTGAATTCCAAGTGAAAACAAATATACATAAGAATACACAAATGTGCTTTTTTTTTAAGTGTTAACATTATTGACCCATTTCTGCAGTTACCAATTGTCACTTTGTTCGATTTGGAAAATCATTGAAAAGAAATTCCAGCTAAAATGCCTGCTCTGCTACCAGTTTGGGTGCCTAAATTGCTCACCTGACAGCCTCATTCATTCATATTTTAGATTTTTTAATATTTTTATTAAAGCACTTCTAAAATGCAGACTCTCTTTTTGTCATTACAGACTTGGTGTGACAGCTCACCTCTATAGGCTAGTAAAATGAGCAGATATGGTATGGCAGTGAAGCATTAAGTATAAAGCAGGAGATAAACATTCTTGCTTTTTCATATGATTGCCTGTAAGTTCTGAATTAGGCAATTGATTAAATGATTGCTCCTTTCAGAATGGAGTTCTTATTGAGGATCTCATATATGTATTTTAATTACCATTTTAATTTGCTAGATGATATTTTCAGAGTTAATTCGATTATCCAAGTTGCAGAAAATCTTGGGAGCCACATGTTATAACGACCCCCCTGTATACATAAGGTGAATCTTATAGTGATCCTTTGGTCAGAGGCTGAGTGACTATTTATTGCAGCCCTCTTGCTGGAACTCTTGCTAGAACTCTGTTTCCCTATGTCCCTTACTAAATTGAGATGGTTTACTGCTAGCGTAAACAATATTAAATATTTTGGGAATGGAATATGCTTGTCTGAAAACAGGAGAACAATCGTGATTTCCTGTGCAGTTGTTCTAATCCTCTGATCATCTTGATTTTGTCATATGATAATAGAGAAACAGTGAAAAATTTGTTTTTGGAGAAGTATATCTAACAATGGCCTCCCACATCAGAGAGCCAGTTAGAATCTTAGATAACCTTCTTCCAATCCAGTTCCCTGTTAAAGTGTATGGGAAAACATCAGAAGAATGCCCAGTTCCTTGGACCCCTACCACGCATGTGCGAGACCAGATGATGTTCCAGGCTCATCATTTTAACCCAGCTCAGTTCTGGCTGTGGCCACAAATTAGAGAATGGACCATTGGATGGCAGAATTTTTTCTTCCTCTCTGTCTCTCATTCACACACTTACTCCCATCTCTGTCCCTTTCCTGCTTACTCTGTCACTCTGCCTACCAAATAAACAAATATTTTAAAGGAACTTTGAATGGCAGTACATTAAAGAATCAGGACTCCTTACCATCCTCCTTTCTTTCTCCCCCTCCCACCCCCAATGGCTTCAGATGACTGAGCATGTCTCAATTGTTTTAAACTGAAAATACTATTCTAAATAAGAAAAACCCTTATATTAGGATCAATGTTTCATTCAGTAGTCACAAAGAAAATAATTTGTCCCAATTGTCTGTATTTGGAAACAATATTCTTTTGTTTTTACTACAAATCATTGCGCAAGCTAGTAAAAAGCTTTTTAAAGCAATAATTATGCATAGTTGACTAGGAAAGCACTAAACAACCTATGAACAACACATATGATTGACTAAGTGATTAAAATTGTACCCATACGCTCGAAGGTGTAAATCGGTACGATCTTGTCCAGAGTGAAATTTGATCACTTGTAGTCAAACATTTTGTGACTGAAATTGCTTTTGATTCAGTAATGCTTTCCTCAGAAGTAATTTGAAGAAATGTCCTTAGATATAAACAAAGCTTAGTCTACACTATTCTGATCATTGACTCTTAGCGTTGCCTACTTTCTTATTCATCTGGGCGTTTGCACACCTTCTCTGTGTTTAGAGAACATTTAAGTTCATTTTGGTTCATTTAAGTTAAGAATTTAAGTTAAGTTTCATGATAGGATTTTAGTTGTCATTTATGTTCATTTCAAAGATCTTGGTGGATTTCAAGCACTGATTCCCAGTAAATGTTAATTATATATTCTAATAAAGGAATTTTAAAATGCTTATGGAAGAATTTTTAATAGGAAAGTTAGTCTAAATCAATAAGAGTGGAGGATTGGTTAAATAAAGTGTGTCGCAGTCGGATGATATAATACTACACTGACAATAATACTATGTTCCCAATACACAAGCAATGGCGCAATATGTAACAGCAAGGATTGTATGGAAGCAACCAAGACACCCGTCAAAAGAGGAGTGGATAAAAAAACTGGGGTACATGTACTCTATGGAATATTAATCCTAGGGATTAATGAAGTGCTACCATTTACAACCAAATGGTCCCAACTAAAGGCCATTGGCCTTAGTGAAATAAATCAATCCCCAAAGAACAAACGCCATATGTTCTCTGTGAAAGAAGGCACGCTTTATGCAAATCACAAGATCACTTGTCTTTCAATACGTTTTTGCTACATCTCAGGCAGGGGTTTTGGTGTTACTGTTTTTATTTTCCTTTATTCAAAAAAGTTTTTTTTCCTTATTAATTTCATCACTGACTCATAGGTCATACAGTGACTTCGTTTGCTTCAAGAAGGTTTTATTTCTTCAGCAACATGTTGGTTATCATACCATGCTACTTAAATTCATGTTGTTGCAAACTTTCTGTGTTTCTTCCTGTTGTTGATTTTGTTTTGTGGTTTTTCATTTAAGGGGATGAACAGTAACTATGTAATAGTGACTCACATTCAGATGTGAGGATACAATGCAGAATGCATCTCTACCTCCAAATCAAAGATGGACTCCCAGTGAAACTGCTAAATATGTCTTGACAATATTGGACTCTGTGCCATTGTCCATTCCTAGAATGCCAGGCTACATTTAAATAGCAGAATGATGGACTTATTACTGCTTATGAAGAACCACACTACTGTAATAATATGGGGGGAATCCACAGCCTGTGGAACTGTATCATAAACCATCAACAAATTACCTGCAAAAATGGAAGAAGGAAAGTAGCCAATAAATATCATAATAGTATTTACCCTCATCTAACATGTGTTATTAAATAATTTATACATGTGGTAGTTCATAGTGAATCGGTGGGGTGGGTGAAGATGCCTTAAAGAAGACACATCATCTTTAAAAGCAAGCAATGATTTTAGTGCTCTTAGATTAACGATGATGATTTTATTCTCTGGATTATATAATTCAGTTGTAAAATAATGAGCTACACGTCAGCAGTTGTTTCACCTCAGCAAGAGGAAATTATGCCCTTTGTGCTTGAGTCACATGGACAGTTGGAAGACATTTAATCAATCCAAGCTTATCCTTCCCCACATTAACAATTCCTGCCTCAAAATATGTTGTGTGGTTAAATGAGATGTGCCCCAGCACACACAGCTATCTCTTTTTGTTATCAGCCTATCATTACTTAAACTGATCAAAAGTCAAACTAAATCAGTGAATGGAAATAAACAGTTATGTCAGGGGAAGAAATCATAGCAGAAGAGTCATTGCAATTGCAAAGAGAAAGCAAAGATGAATTGTTCCATCATATGTATGTAACAAAAATAGACAATAAATAGGCAAGTGGCATATGATCCTATTAAATATTGCAAAGCTTGATGAATGAGAGCTCTTTCCATAATAAACAGGAGTGATAAAAGCAAAGAGAATGGTACTGGTAATCAGATCGATCTGGAAACTCCATAATTAACTTTTATTAGAAATCTATTTTCTGAAAAATCATTTTTCCTAATACTCAGTAAAATTGGAAATAGGGATTTTATAAGTGTTAAAAGCAAAAAAATAAAAACTAATATAAGGGCAGGAATTGACTTTATACATATGCATATTACATATAAATACATAATTTCTTTCTTCTTTTGGTGGAAAAAAAAATACATATACCAGTAAGAATGAGAAAGCAAAGCCATAATATTAACCTGCCGGAAACTGGGGGTGAAATAAGCATTGGGGAGAAGGAACTATAATGCCTTTCTATTGGGGAAATAATTCACAGACGTGGAATCCAAATAGAATTCACAGTGAATGCCTTCCTGCAAAATAAAAAAAAAAATCTGACCCAAATGCAAGATATAGTTGTTATGGGAAATTTCAAGTCCCAAGCCATCTGCTGAGAGCTTAACACTGCTTAATGCCAAGTTTCTAATAAATATTTAACAAATTCAGCACTGGACCTGATGAAAATAACTTTCTGCGGTGTTGGAGAGGCTGAAATAAGAATGTGGCTGTGTTACATCAGCCGCTTCCCAGTAGGGCAGCTCTATCATCTAAGCTGAGAAGCATGAATACAAACATCATTCCTCCTAATTCTATTTATTGGTAGATTTCCTTAAGGAATGTGCAAGTCAAGTACACATGACTTGAGGATGCATAAAAAAAATGTGCTACATATATGACTATGTGATAAATTAGTAAAATTTAATAATCTGATAACTACTGTTGTAATAAAAGTAGCAATGGGAAAATTCAAATTAAAATTAACCCTAAAGTTATCTTCCAGAAAACAAATATCTTACATGAATTACTATTCCTTTATCCATTCATTTAACAAGAATGTATGTATTACCTCACATGAATAATAAGAGATAATTTCTTTTTCCCTTTATACTAGAACCTTAAAATATATATTTTTAAATTTGCCATAAATTTTGGTATTGGTGCAACTTATTTGGTCAACAACTAAGATTTTGGAAAGTATAGTGGGCCTTTTTATTATATACAATGCTCAAAAAATAGAGTAAAAGTTTTATTGCGAATCTTGATATTTTATCATGGTAATCATGGATTTTACAAAGATTAGTAGGATCAGTGTCGTTTATGTGCCCTAAAATTTCTTTCAAGTTCACACATTTTCTATTTTTATTCATAAACTAGCCATACATAATACATGAGCTCTGTCCTCAAAGTGACATCCAAGTAACTGGGAAGCAGCCGGCCATGGGAAATCTCCAGAGTTGAGTTTACAATGAGAAGACAAAATTCAGATGGGCTTTGTAATGGCAACTACAGATCACTCACCATAGAAAACTTGACCATCAACCTCAGTCCTTTTTTTTTGTTTGTTTTAATGATCTTACTTAGTTGATTAGGGCTACAAGAAAGTGGGTAAGACCATGGTTTCCACACTCATATCACTTTTTCCCCTGTATCTGGAGTCAGGAGAGAAACAAAGAGAGAATCCCCACCCAGCCTCCCACCCATCCCAGGTCCCCGATGTGAAACATGCTGCAAGGGTCCTGTTCAAGTAGTTTTGATAATTCAACAGTTCTGAAATGCTGCCAATCTCGCCATTCCAATCACAATGAAATCTGTTGAGAATCCACTGGCTGACATAATCTCTTCATGGTTGTGGTTCTGAGATCAGCAGTTCAGTTGGAGGGATCTCCAAAGAAACTTTGAGGTGATCCCAGACCCAATTCTTGTGTGTGCTTGCCAGTACAGGGTCCGGCACAGTCCGTCGGCCCAGTCAGCTTATGCACATGCTGTTCATTTCAATTGCTGGATCAGTTCTGTTTCCAGCCCTGTCTTCCACGTGAAACAATGGATGTTGTAGTCCAGCTCGATCCTGCCCACTTCATACTCGGCCCTCACACAAACCAGTGGGAGCTGCAACCTAGTTGGGGTGACTCCCCATAACCCTCACCAGGCCTGCCTTTACCCTGGTTTCCATGCATGCCAGTATGTACCGCAGACTTGTTCAGTCTGTTCCATATCCCATTTAGCTCTTGTGCATGTCAATGGGCATTGACAGCCCACACACATACTGGCAGGTACCTTTCTGCCTAGCCACCCCTGTTCCTTTCCTGGTTTTCGTGCTCTCCAGTGGGAGTGGTAACCCAAGAGGGAGGTGCCCACTAACTCCCTACTAGGCCACTCCCACTCCCAGATTATACACTCTCCAGGTGGTTCTAGAGTTTAACTTGACAGACAAATTAAGCTTCCAGTGCCAGCCTCAGCCAACTGATGCTGAGGCAAAAACCAACCCTCACCCACTCTAATTTTCTTGCACCAGTTGAAATGGTCAGCCCAACCTGGCTTTTCCCTGATCTAGCTCACATGAGGCCCATGGATGTTGTAGCCCTGCCTGGTCTGGTCTACCCCCATTCCAACCCATGCTCTCCAGTTGGCATGCTTGTCCAGCATGGGAGCCCACTTTCCTCTTACCAGCTTTGCTCCCTCCCTCCCTGGTGCTCACATGTGCTGTTTGGAGGCTGTAGCCACATCTGGTACAGCTCACATCACCTTGGCATTCTGTAATTTGAACTGGTTTGTGTCATGACCAAACTGGCCTGAGCCACACTCTATTCTGGTGCTCGAATTTGCCAGCAGGTGATGTTAACAAGTTCAGCCTGGTCTGTCCCCCACCTATATCAAATGTTTGTTGGTGGGTATCTTTGTCTGGCCTGGTCTGGGTTGCTCCCTATCATGGTTCTTGCGCTCACCCGCAGGGACTGTGTCCCAAGAGAAGAGTTTCCCAACCTCCTCCATCAGAACCTCTCCCCATGCCACATCTTGTGTATAATGGTGGGTCCGTGGGCCAGTCCTCCTTGCTGGCCTTCAATCCATTCTGGTTCTTACTGTTGGAGATTTCAGCCCAGCCAAGGCTTATCCATACACAGACACTGCCCACACATGGTTCACTAGAATCAGAGACCTAGCCTAATGTGTCCTACATCTACCTAGGTTCTCCAGAGCACTAGATGGTGCTGGCGTCTAGCCTGGTTAGGTGCGCCCAGCCCCAGTTCACACTTTTACCAAGGGAGATTTCAACCATATCCAGACCAGAATGCAGCCCCACTCTAGCCCCTGCACTCCTTCATGGGAACCCCAACCCAGAAAGGATGTATTCTCACAGCTCCCAACTGAGCCTATTCCCAGCCCTAGGTTATGTGCATGCCAGTCGCTGCCCTGACCAAGTTGACTTAGCCCTCACCGCTCTCAGCCTTTGCCTTTGAGCTGTTACCTAGTATCCCTGGCTCATGCAAGCTAGTCAGTGTAAAAGCCTAGCATGGCATGACCTGTGCTTCATCCTCATTTCTGTTCTTCCTTATGACTTAAACTTTGCTTGACTCTACCCAGTCTGCTCCCTTCCAGTTGCAGTTCAGCCCACCCCACATCCTATTTTAGGATGCACTTTTGGGTGCTGCTGCCTTGACCTGCCCAGACTGTTTTTGGTTCCTTTACCTGTAAGTGATAGTGGGTTCCATGGTCACACCTAGCTCAGCCCATCACCACTCCAGCTTGTGAGCTAAACTGCAGGACATGTATTTCCACAGGGTTGGGCCCACACTTCCCCCAAAGAATCTACCCCTGACCTGGTTTTCTCATGTGCTGGTTAGTGTCTTGACACTGCCAAGTGTGACCCGTCCACTGTTCCACCACCCAGTCAGGTACCAGTACCTAGCCCTGCCAGAAAGGTACCCATCCACAGCTTTCATGTGGACTGGTGTGTGGCAGTCAGTGATGCTCTATGCTAACAGCCAATCTCAGAATTCCCATTTGGGCTGGTGAATCAGTCTGACCAAATAGATCTTATGGACTATCCAACCCCCTCCCCAAGCCACCAGGTCTCAGCAGACATGCTTGCCAGAAAGTTCTGAGACCCCATTGCTGGGAATCACCCAGAAATCATCCCTCACCTACACTCACACTGGCCTTATTCATGTGTGTCCCTATGTAGCAATTACATATCCTAAAATCCCCAGAGCTTACCACTGGATGGCCAACCGACAAAGCCACGCACTCAATAGGCGCATTGGCCTGCCAAAGCCTAGGACTCAGTCAACTGCCTTTTGACAGTGACTTTGGCCTGAGTCCCCAGCATTGGGCTGGGGCACCTCCCCACAGCCACCAAACTGCAGGGAGCTGCTTTTGTCCCAACCCCACTGTCTGAACCTCTCCCAAGCTCCTCCTGCTGCAAGATGTTAGCACGGAGTAGAGCCAGACCCTTAATCCAGTTCCCAAGTTTCCCTCATGGTGTTCTCACCCAAAGGGAAGAGGCCTCTAGGGCCTGGAGAAGGCCTAGGACTCAGTCACTGCCTTTCAGCATTCACTTTTGCCCGAGTCCCCAGCATTGGGTCCAGCCTAGCTGGTGCACGCCCCATAGCTGCCATACTGCAAGGAACTGCTTTTACCCTAACCTTATGGCCCGAACCAACCTTAACACTTACACAGCACAAAATAGTTTTCAAGGTTCTTAAAAAAAGAAAAAAAAAAACTGTAATGAAGCACAGCACATTAACCCACCGCCTGAGATGTTGATATCCAGTATGAACATTGGTTGAAGATTCTGATCCAACGAATGATAAATGTTCCTGGAAAAGAAATGGCAGAAATAACCCAAATGCTTGTGCTCCTAAGCATGCAGGTAGCAGAATGGAAGTCCATGTTCCTGGATTTTTGCCTAGCCTATCTGTCTCAGCCATTGTAGCCATTTGGGGAGTCAACCAACAGATGAAATATCTGTTTCTTTTTGTTTCATTCTCTCACTGTCTGTTTGTAACTACCTTTCAAAAAAAAAATCTTCAAAGCAATACCTGTAATATTCAGTGCATTTTTTACACGCTAAAAAATATGTCAGGATCTCACCCCAAAGTACTTTTGTTAATATACATTATATTTATTTATATTCAAACAGGTTTGCAACTTAAGGAAAAGTAATTTAAATAATAACCAACTACTAATTAAAAACAATTAAATATTATTGAAATAAATCATACTTTCTGAAGAAAGTGGGGACAGTGATGTTGTTTTAGGTTTGAGCTAACAAGAAAAAGCTACCATTACGATAACTATATCTATACTGAGACTCTTGCGTAATTTGTTTTTGTTCCATCATGTTACGAAAGTCTGCTGATTAGGAATATTTTAATAGCTTTTTCAGGTAGTGGTGGATACAATTTTTCATGAATATCAAAAGTTAACAAGCAATAAATTTAAAAATTACTTGCAGTTGAACCAACATCCTCATAATGTCTATATTACCAAAAGTAATATGCAAATTTAACACAATTCCAAATCAAAATCCCAACAACATTCTTCTCAGAAATAGAAAAGAAGATACAAAAGTTAATTTGGACTTCTTTAAAAAAAAAAAAAAAAAAAACACTAAAACCCACAAGCAGTCAAAGCCAAAATAAACAAATGGGACTACATCAAACTAAGAAAGCTTCTATAAAGCAAAGCAGATGAGCAACAAAGTGAAGAAGCAAACAACAAATTGAAAGTCTGCACACTTTGCAAGCAACTGGGGACTCCCATCCAGAATATACAAAACACTTCAGAAACTCAGTAAGAGCAAATAAACTACCCTGGGAAGAAATAGGCAAAGAAAATGAACAGACATTTGTCAAAAGACATTTGAAAATGCATAACAGACATTTAAAAAGATGCTTAGGCTAACTGTCAGGGAGATACAAATAAAAATCACATTGAAGTATCATCTAACTCAAATTAAGATTGGCTTACATTCAGAAAGGGGGGAGAATGGTACCTTCCTTCACTGGTGATGGGAGTGTGGGCTAGTACAACCAATTTGTAATTCAATATGGAAAGTGTTAAGAGAACTGAAAATAAACCTGCCTTATCATCCAACTATCCCATTGCTTGGAATATAGCCAACAAAAATGCAATCTGCATATGAGAGGGATATACTGACAGCAGCAAAAATCTGCAATAGCAGAGACAAGGAAACAGCCTAGATGCCCATCCAAGGAGGAATGGATAAAGAAACTAGTACATCTACTCTGGAATACTACTCAGCCATTAAAAAGAATGAAATCTTACTATTTGCAATGAACTGGTCCCAACTAGAGACCATTATGCTGAGAGAAATAAGTCAATCGCAAAAGGACAAAAATCATATGTTCTCTCTAATATGAGGTGATTCTCATGCAAAATAGAAGATCAATAGCCTTTTCAATACCATTTTGCTGCTACTAATAGGTTTTGATATTTTTGTTTTTACTTCTTCAAAATGGTTTCCCTTATTGAATTCTTCATTCACTCATAGATTACACAATAGCGTCATCGTCTGCAGGGTTATCTTTTTCTCATTTCTTCATTGACATATCGGGTATTAAGTTGTATGTTACTTAACTCCATGGTGCTGTGAAAAAATTTTTTTTAACTTTCATCCTGTTGATTTTGTGTTATGGATTTTACTTTAAACAGATGTACAGTAACTGTATAATAGAATCTGTCATTCCCAGATTTAAAGATATAATGCAATATTCATCTCTACTTCCAGACTGAAGTTTGACTCCCAATGAAATTGTTAAACGTATCTTGACAATAGAATCCTGGACTCTGCCATTGTCCATGCCTACAATATCAGGAAACAAGTAATTACCCAAATGATGGACTTGTGACTGCTTATGAAAGACTATGCTGCTTTACTAATACAGGGGAAATCATTTGTGGTAGGAAATTTTGGGAGGGGTAAAGAAAATTCTAGAGCCTTTGGAGCTGCATCATAAAATAAAAATTAAAATTTAAAGTTACTTACAGTATAAAATCTTTAATGTGGAACCTTCATATTCTTCTGTGGTAAAATCTATTGTTATATATTGCATATGATACTCAAGTATGAATTTGTAGTATATGCATTATTTATTTGGAAAATATTATTCACTTAAGAATGAAGATCTTTCAAATATTTACACACCTCATTATACAATGTATTTTAAGTTCACAAACATTAACAAACCCCACCTAAAACTGTTCTGCACCTCAACTGTTAACCAATGCCTTGCTAAATCTTTGTTTATAAAAGCATGTATTATATAGGTCCAATGTGTTCATGAAAAATGAAAATTTTAAAGCTTTTAGGAAGAATAAGTCTATCCTACTTGAGGAAATCCATGATCGTCTTCAAAATTACATCTTTATTCTTGCCAAGAAGCACAGAAATAAAGCAAAAGATCATAAACATTTGGCCTCTTTCCCTTCCAAGAAGAGGAAGAAGCAGGAGGCGAGTGGACAGAAACACGATGCTTTAGAACAGCAGCAAGCATGAAGTTCATGCAGTGAGAGAGTTTACAATGCCCCTATGAGAAAATCATGATTTTTGATGCAGCCCACTAAGGCAGAAGTCATGAAAGGGTGATCTGCAGAGGTTGACTGAGCCTACTGCTACTGTTAAATTATCCATGAAAGAGAAGGAAATATTTGCAGCCAAAGTTATCTTTTTGTGTGTGTGTGCCTGTTGGCACAGAGAAGACAGAGAAGAAAATGAACGTGCTCTCTAGGAAAAAATAAATAAACAAAAATCATTCTCAAAATCAAATGCAGGGTAGTTTGCAGAGGTAAGTTAGTTTGTCCAACTTAGCTGGGGTGATGTTGAGTCATTTTCCTGCAGACAGAATAAGTATACCAAGAAAAGGGTATGTGACCCAAGTTGAGACCCATACGGGATAACCTTTGATCTTTCAATACATGTTTGCAAAACACCTCAACGTTTCTAAGACTACATCATGTCTTTGGATGGGATTTCATGTTCCCTTTTTATGTAAAAACTTGGTCAGTTGTTTCTAAGTTCAGTTCATGCTTTTTGCGATGTATACCATTTTTCTCTATTCAGAAGTATTACAAGAGAAAGAGATTCAAATCAGATTTCTGGAGAGAAGTAGAAACAGCAAGAAAGATTGCCTATCTGCTGGTTCATGCCCCAGATATCTGCAAGTCAGAGCTGAGACAATCCGAAGCTAGGAGCCAGATCTTCTGGTGCAGAGTCCGAAGGCTTTGGGCCATCCTCTGCTGCTTCCCCAGGCCATAAGAAGGGAGCTGGAGGAGAAATTAATCAACCAGGATACGACCATTGTACATACAGGATCCTGGAATTTGCAAGGTGAGGATTTAGCCATTGAGCCATTGTACTCGTACCCTTAATTTTAGTTTTGTACACAGATTTCACAATTTAATCTTAGCTTATATACAAGGACTTTAAAAAAAACTACCTAAAATATTTGAGAAAGCACAACATTAAAAATTTTAGAGTACCAATGCTGAAACTACCTGAGTCCAAAATTGAGCATTCTCTTGTATAATGCACTATTACAAATGCTGTTGAAGACAAAAATGTACTGAAAGAGCCCATGAAATGAGAAATTTTGCATTATAGTTTGGCAACATTTTTTTTCTTTCTTAGCATATACAGAAACTGCTGCTGTGCATCTTGGCAAGAATAGTACTAGAATCAATGAAATATTATTTTTTAAGTAAAGGGCTAACAGCCCTTCGTGGTGATGGCAGCTTCACAACATTATTGATCCATGTGCTGACAAAAGCTCCAAACTAGTGCAATGTCAATCAATACAGTGTTTCATTTGCAATTTAGAAAGATCATTTTATATTTCATCACAATCACCTCAAATTGGAATGCTGCTTGTAGATTGTTGGTTCTAAAATCAAGCGAACAAAAACAAACATCCTCAAAAACATACTAAGAACACTTTTTGCCAAAATGTAGGAGGAGAGTTTGTTCTTGTTAATGTCCATTTTCAAGAAACAGAAAAAATCCCTCGGACCCAGCACGATAATGTAGTGGTTAAAAGTCTTCTTGCACTCTCCAGGCTCCCATATGGTTGCCGGTTCTAATCCCGACAGCCCTACTTTCCATCCAGCTCCCTGCTTGTGGCCTGGGAAAGCAGTGGAGAATGGCCCAAGACTTTGGGACCCTGCACCCAAGTGGGAGACCTGGAAGAAGTCTCCTGACTTTGGATTGGCTCAGCTCCAGCCGTTGAGGTCACTTGGGGAGTGAACCATCGGATGCAAGGTCTTCCTCTCTGTCTCTCCTCTTCTCTGTATATCTGACTTGTCAATAAAAAATACATAAATAAATGAATCTTTGGGAAAAAATAAAGAGAAAGAAAATATCCCTCAATAATTTGTTAGATTCCTTGTAAAATACAGTGAATGTTAAATGATCTCCTTGTACCACTAACATAATGATGCACTTGCGTAAATGGTACCTTCCTAAGAATGAAAACATCATGATAGAGAAGCACACACCTCATTTCCTCCTTCATTTATCCAACAACAATTCATTTATTTCCATTTATAAACCAGAGCCATAGTTTGCCATTGGCCATGCAAATACTAGAATATTTTTTAAATGCACCTTTTTAAGAAGAATATTCTTTTATAAAACACGGGAATGTACATTGTAAATTTATAAAAAAAAAAAGAAATTAAAAGTTTGGGGGCAGATGTTTGGGACGATGATTAAGACTTCCCTGAGAACACGAATAGTCCATGTAAGAGAATCTGACTCTGAATCCTGTTCCTGAATCATTACAATATGCTGAGGACGGAGAAGGTGATGACCCAAGTGCTTTCGAGCCTTCCACCCAAACTGGACACTCAGATAGGTTCTCGCTCAAGACTTACTTTTATTCCAGTTCTGGCAGTCGTGGACAAAGAATCAACAGATGAAAGATCTGTGCTTCTCTGCCTGTCACATCAATAAATAAGGTTGTTTCAGTCCTGATTTTTGACACCCCCAAAGTTTAAAGTGTGACTTTTTTTTTCATTATGTGTATTACTATGAACATTTAGAAAATGCTTTTTTTCATCTCTATCCATATTGGTGAAATTCGTCTTTTCATTAGGGTAGAAAAATATACAATCCACTAACATAATATGAAGGTTAAATTAAAAAAAAGACTAAAAAGAAGCCAAACATCTCCACACTCTTGGAAATGCCTGAAGAGTGTCTATTAAAACCTCAAAGTTTCAGTTATCTGATCACCAGAACTTGATATGAAAACTCAGGTATTTGATGGTTGTCTCCAATTTTCTGTTAGAAATAAGAGTGAAGTGATTCTTGTCTTCACATTATTCTCGAAAGTATAATAAAGAAAATATTTCAGTATTTAAGTATCAAAGGCATCTTTCCTCGGCACTTCAAAGAAAATCCGTGTTGAACGTTTTAGAAACATCTCAGTCACATGTTTATTTATGGTTTCTTAAACTGGCAAGGTACTACTCAGCAATATCAAATGTCTTACAACGTATACACAGCTTTGTTCATAGACACAAGATATGAATCAAACAAATGACTACAGATATCAAAGATTTACATTCCAAAATATTTGCTATACATGATGACCTCAACATAGAATTTGGAATCAAGATGGAGACACTTCACACTCACCAATAATAAACTGCTTAAAAAGAAGAACATTATCCTTCAGCGATCAATAATAGGAGACTCTGGATTTTTCTGGAAGTAATGGTGAGCTGGACAGAAAGTTTTCCTGCATGGTTTTAACTTTCCACTTGCATGGAAGCAGCGAGACCCTGGGCCATTCTGTGCCTCTGTTCACCTGTGGGTCAGAGGGGGAAGAACAGAGGTGAAGCAAATAAGCTGTCACAAAAGGGCAGACAGAGTACATGGTTTTCAGTCACCTGAATGAAGAGGTAAGCCTGGACCAATCTACCTGAAATAAGATGGGCTTCTGGACACTCCTCTGCTGCCCCCTGTTCCACATCCATTCTTGTCTGATGCTCAGGAAAGGGTATGCCCTATTTATGAGTTTCTTCAGTGCCAGCAGCAATTTTATACTTTGTGGAAGAGAAATTTCATTGGCAGTTTATGGAACAAAACATTATCTTACAGAAAATACAAATCAATCATATATGATTTTATGAAGAAGACAACGCTGCTGCTATTGCCTGAAAGGAACAGACTTTTCTACTTTTTATTGTTGTTGTTTTGTTTTGTTGTTTTGTTTCTGGAATAGAGTTTAATTGATTTCTCCCTCCAAATAAATACTCCCTTTCAGATCTAATTTTTATTTGTGATTTTTTGTCCCTTTCCTTGAAGAAAATTCCAAAAAGTTATATAAGTTTCAGGTCTCAAGAAAATTTTTTTTATCTTTGTTGGAAGAAAATTCCCTGACTTTTGCCTTCCTCCAGCCAGCCAACTCCCACTAGTAATCTCCATGGGCTGAGTCTCTACGCACAGATGGAAGAGTTCAGTCCCTATCACACACAGCAGCCCCAGAGATGCAGGGCAGTGCTGCAGAAGGAGCAGTGGCGGAAACCAATCCAAGAGGAGAAGGCAGTAGCCAGCACCAACCCTCAATGGCAAACCGTGCTTAGGTCATCTTGCCTCCTACTCCATCACTCCTGGCTTAACTATACACACTGTACCCATGGATGACACTCCAGCTCTACTAAATGTCTGAAGTAATAGATCAGCTCAGTTTCTGGTTGAGTTCAGAATGAACTGACCCATTTCACCAATTCCTTTTGGCAGAGTCTAAATGCAGTTTGTAAACCAAAAGAAAGAGAGAGAGAGGGAGAGAGAGAGAGAGAGAGAGAGAATAGACAAGAAAAGACAAGAAAAAGAAGGAAGGAAGGGAAGGAGGGAGGGAGGGAGGGAGGAAGGAAGGAGAGAGAAAAACCCTATTTCATCTTTGTATTTACCATTTCACCTTTGTAAACAACAATGTGAGTTTAGTCTGTGAATCAGCGTCAATGCTTTCCTGAGTTACAATGATCCTGATTTAAAAAAAAAAAAAAGGCAGTTCGCTGAGCCCCCAGATGCCTCAATTTCCTAAAATACACCTTTCAAACTCCAGATCTTCATGTGCACATTCGTAATGTCTCATTAGCTCCTTAAAAGAATATCTTAGGGACAGAAGTAAACAGAAAAAGCTGTGAAACCTAATTTTGTTGCTCCCAAGCATGCTTAGAGATGGCCAGGAAATCTGTGGCCTTGCTCATTCTCTGTGTAGGTATTCAAACAAAAGCCAGAAGAGTAAGTGAAAAAAGATGTTTCACTACCAAAGTGCCCACATGAGTGTGCTGAACTTGCCACTTTAACCACTGGTGGTTATGAGCAATGTAGTGGTGTGAGTTTATTGTAAAATAACATTGACTTTGTGACATAAAATTAAATATAGAGCATTCACTTATCAATGGGTGCCATGACTGAGACTCCTGTGTATGTGTGTGTGTGTGTGTGATTTGTATTTAAAATTCTACCTATGCATTTGCCTTTAATGCCCTCATTTCAAAGGCTTTTTTTTCTAGTACAAAGATTTAAGATGCCAACATTTTTGAATAATGGTAAAATTTCAATATAGTTTCAAATAGGAGCTATAATTCTAATAGAGAATAGATTCATGCAATTATGTATTTAGAAGCGTATGTCAAACATTTTTAACTGTCAGTGTGTTCTAGACATTGCTAAGGATTTTAAAGAGATCATGCCACTGTTAATTTTCCTTTTATAATGTGTAAAAGTAAGATCAAATATGATTGACTGTATCCAGGTTAGTGGACAGACTTTGAATTCAGGAGCAAAAACAGAATTTTCCTTTTATTTTTCCAGGATAAATACAGGTTTGTATGGAGTAAACATAAAAATTGGGTGTTTGTTATATAAATATAACATTCCATAGGGAGTATCATTAAAATTATACTTTAAAAATTCTCTAGAGGGCACGAGATAAAATTAGCTACAATTTTTATGTAGTCCTCAATTCATTTTTCCCAAGGGTTATGATTATGCATAAAGGAGTGGACAACTACCATTCTTGTGGTATTCAATTCATTTTTCCCAAGGGTTATGATTATGCATAAAGGAGTGGACAACTACCATTCTTGTGGTATTTAATTATAAGCTTTTTAGACGCCATTCCTGTCTTTATTTGGCAAGTGTCACAATGTTGCCTATGCTTTTTCCTTTTAATTTGATTTCTCCATACCTAAGCAAGCAACCACTTGCATCAGGACTTCCCAGGGACCCCAACAACTGGGCAGGAGGATGGAAATAGGGATGTCGTTTGGAAAGTAAAAAGAAAAACATGTCTTTCAGATTACATGATATTGCATTTGATACGTTGAAAATGTGATGATCTGTTAAAAAATATTAGCACTGATACATGAACTCAGCAAAATTACAGGATAGAAAAATGGGAGGGAAGCACTAATCACACCAAAATGTCATTATGAAATTGATACATATTTATAATGATACAAGAAAATTAAACCCTCATGTGTTTCGGCTGGCAATGGCAGGCTACTTACGAGGTGCTACTCAGAGCCGAGATTCGCTCAACTTCCTTTGGGGTGAATCCCTCCGACCCTCGGAGGAAGCCATGAAGTAGAAGTGCATTACTGATCACCAAGGAAGAGATTCCCCTTTGAGAGGGCCCTCGGGTAGATGGTCATGACCCCAAGTACCCTCTGCTCCAGGATGCTCTTAACCTCTTTGCCGCATCTCCGAGACTGCCGCAGGTGCGCAGTGGATCTCGTGGACGCGGAGGTAAAAGGGAGTCAAGTGGCAACCCCATGGCTGTGGTGCTGGCGCCAGTGTTCGCCTTCACTGTGGTGGCACCTGACCTTCAGGAGATACCGGTAGCGATTGCCGAAGGTTTGTTCCTTCCAGTGCTCCCACTAAAGATGTATTTCTCCAGCTGTTCTTCTCCCTTCTATCCTTTGTGCTTCCTAGCCAAGGAGTGAGCAGTGCCCACCCAGAACCTTGCTTGAAAAATCTTCAATTTTTCATGTCGTAAAGGCAGAATAAAGGTATTGTTTGAAGGAAAGTTGAAGAAAAGATTGCTTAGAAGAAGAGAGACGTACTTTATTAGACCTCTGCTAGAATTCTTAGCTGCCACCCCAAGAGGGGAAGGTTCCATGAAACAGATTCCATTATTCGTAAAAAGGTTTTCTTTGGTTGATAAAGGATTCTGATGTACTTTGATGGTCTAGGTTTTCTTGGAAATTAACATTTGAACACCAAAATATTATTTTAGGCTAATAGATTATACACTTCTTCTGATTCTATGAAAAAAAAAATCATGAATGAGGTATGATAATTTATTGCACGTTGAAACAAAAAGCCTCATGTTTTTTATAAATTGACTTATATTATCTCTATACTTTATTGATTGTATCTAATTAGATAATATCTAATGTTCTTACCACCTAAATTTTTATGTTCAAAATTTGGGGAATTTTTTTAATTTCATGGTACAATTATGTAGGATCTGTGATAACCCCCTCCCACTTGCCTCCCCTCAACTGATTTTCCCCATATTGTTACAATAGTGTAGTCCTTCATAACAATTTATAATCCCATCTGTCTGTTACTTAAGAGCTGATACTTAGAATCATTTCTCTGCATTTGCCATCTTCTGTTTATATGAATAAATCCAACAAGATGCAGTTTGTTCCAATTTCCTTTTTCTGGAATTTTAACTTCTGTACTATTGATTTAACATAATTACACCATCTAGCCATATGTGATCCAAAAAGGGAGTTTAATGTTTGGTCGTGCAGCACCAGAAGCTTTACCAAACCGTGCTTGTTTATAGCTCATAAATTTGAGACCAAGAACTGACGTAAAGATCACACAGTATATTACTTTTCTAAGGAAAAAAAAAAACACATTAAAAAATTTGCATTGATATCCCAATTAAAAGAAATCATGCATTCATACAAAAAACTGTGCTTATCACTTTTCATAATACTAAAATCCATGGAAATCACTAGAATATCCAAAAACCAATAAATTTGCTTAAAAAGTAGATGGTTGACATCATTCCATTCACTTGGCACATCATCTCTGGAAATCTACTATAAAATCTGCAATAACTTCCACAGTTTCATCAAATATTTCTCAGACGTCCAAAAATCTAAATTAAGGAAACAAACACTACATTAGAAGCTCAGGGTGTTCTCAAAGTACAAATTTTAAACTGACCCTCGGTTTTTGATCTTGTCATTTTGAGTTGGTGTTTTAACAAAGAGATAATGGTACACATTTGCCTTCAGGAAAGGTCTTCATATAAACGTGAAGGGAGTGTAAACACCCCAAATTGAATGCATGTTAAATCCCAGAATAAAGAGAGCGCTTTAAGACTCCACAGCATCCCCGGAGCAATGACTGCTCAGTTGCTCTTATCCCATCCATAGAACAGATGGACAGAAGCCAACTGAGACTCACCAGAGGTTAAGAAATCAACCTACCCACACACCATCACTTGTAGGTACAGCCCCAGCATTCTGAGAGAAAAAGCTGACCACACGCCACTGTTTGCTAAGGTAAGTCAAACAGCACCTAGAAGCACTAACACCGGGCAACACAGCTGAAGGTGACTTCACTACTACAGTCCTGTCCAGATTTCCCCAAACACAAAAGCAATAAATAAGTGGAGTCTTAAAGACAGAAGTCACCCTGGTGAATATGTAGGTAGTATAGATAAAAAAGGAAAATGTTTAGGTTGAAGATATCACTTTTAGGAGAGATTATACAGACACAATTCATGGTACGTGGCAGGATTCTCATTCATTTCTGTGCAATATATCATTATTGTTGAGTTGGTACTTGTATGTAGTCACCTCTAACACATTCATAGAAGTTACTGTGAACACTTCTTCTAATGGATCAAAATGAATGCACAAAACGTAAGTTTTGTTCAACATATCTGTTATAAATATTGTCTTCAATATAAATTCACTTAACAAATTATACCATCTTACTTTTGTCTTTCTGTCCTTAACGGTCATTTGAATCAGCTTCTCAGCGCAAATTTGGAGAAATGGAATGTTCTTAGCCTATGAATGTGTATTGTTCCTGTGAGCAGCAGTAATAATAAGAAGAAAAGCTTCACAAGTTATTCTGTCAGTGTCAAGGTCTAATTTCACTATGACTTCTCAGAAGCTATTAGCCAAAAGCAAATAGAATAACTTTTCTTGAAATGCTCTTGAAATCACACCAGGCTTCCTCTTATTTGACCAGATTACTAAGCTATAGAAAAAGGCTCAGAAATCAAGAACCTAACATGATACCTGGGTTCATCAAAGCGTTAATCATATAACTGAGCAATTACATTAACACTCTGCATATTCATTGGAGTCACTTTTTATTAGGATCATTTGAATAGGATGAACTTTTAGCACTACTTCAGGTCACAGCAGGAACATTATAAGGATTTTAGAGATTCTTACAAAGCTGTCTGCACCAGGCTGAGTTGATTTATCACGGACTATTTTAAGTCCAGCTCAGCTCTTTATTCCGTGATTTAACATGAAGTTAATTTGGGGTTCTTAGGCTCCCTTCACTTTAGAAAACAGATTTTTCATGTGAAAAGAACTGTGTGCCACTCTTTGTCAAATTGTTGAAATATCGATTTAAAATGAATAATGAAAAATAGTTAAAAGGTCACTTTAACATTTCTACTTGGAGAACACTTTGACATTTTAATGTCGTATTCTTTTTCTTTTATTTTTAGTGAATCTTCCAAAGAAGTTGCATTAAGTAGATCTCACACAGAAACATTTCCTTTATCTAGGGGAAAAGTGCAAAGAATAAGAACCCATAAACTAAAACAAAATCAGTTACATTTTTAGTGAGTGCTAAGTAATTAATTAAGTATTTTGGAACCAGTGTATGGCTTCTAGAACTTAATCATGCGGCTATAATGAAAAAATGAGCAGACATAGATTTTTGCCAGATGTATATGGTATACGTGACATTTGTTCTGGAATCCCTCTTGGTTTCCAAAGAGTTATTTGATCCAATAAGATACACACTTATTCAGTGGAAAAGCAATATAAAGAGATGAAAAGAGCAAATGGGGCAGAAAATGTGGTAAAGACAAGATTGAAAAAAAATCATTTGTTTACATCTTAAACATTCTGTATAAACTGTCTTAAACAGGATTTATGATAAACACTTGAACGTTTTATTTTGAATGATATTGTCAATGCATCTTATTGAAAATAAGTGTTGAGGTTGGCATCATGATGTACCAGGTAAAACCCGGTCACCTGCAATACCAACATTATGAGAACCAGGTCAGGTCCCTGCTGCTCCACTTCAGATCCAGCTCCAAGACTCTGTCCTCGGAAAAGCAGCAGAAGACACCCCAACTACTTGGGCTCCTCCCACTCATCTGGGCACCTGGTTATAGGCTGGTCCAGTCCCAGCCATTGTGGCTTTCTGGAGACTGAACCAGCAGATGGAAGATATCCTCTCTCTCCATCTCTCACTCTCTGTAATTCTGTTATGTGTGTCTCCATTTCTCCATGTCATTCTGACTTGCAAATAAATAATCTTTAAAAAAAAGGGCCTGGTGTGGTGGTTCACTGGCTAAATCCTTAGCTTATAGGCATTAGGATCCTGTCCCACATGTTCTACTCCCCTTCCAGTTCCCTCCTTGTGCCCTGGGAAATCAGAAGAGAATAGGCCAAAGCCTTGGGATCCTACACCCGAATGGAAGACCCAGAGGAGTCTCCTGGCTCCTGGCTTCAGATCAACTCAACTGCACCAGCCATAAATATTTCAATAGTGAATCAGCACACAGAAGATCTTTCTCTCTGTTTCTCCCTCTCTGTGTAAATCTACCTTTTCAATAAGAGTAAGTAAATCTTAAAATAATAATCAGTTTCATATATAAATTGTCTCTCCTCTGAAATTATAGATAACTACTTGTAAATGATGAAATTTTCTCATCTTTAACTTTCTAAATGAATGGTACATATATATTTTTAAATTTTGCATTACTTTTAGAGACTTATTAAAATTGTTATTTTTCAAATGGAGACTCAGTTTTGGTTATGGACCTCCATGTGATCCTCATCAGAATGAACAGTGAAGAAATTTTCATCATGGCTCACATATCCTTGTGACTCCTCATTCATTGCTAAACAATTTTCAAGTAAGTGGCATATGTCACACCGTTTTACTTACTTCGGTGTGCTGTTATAAAGTGGTCATTATGTTACACAGCTTTAACCCCATTATAGAAAAATATTGATAATCTATGCACATGTCCTAATTCTTCAAATTTTCACCTCAACAAATATTTTACACAATTGTTTTTGTTTGAGTAGTATCCAAACTAGGTCTGCAGATATTCGGATGTGATATATCAGAAGACATATTTAGGCTAAAATAGGGCAGATTTTTTTTTTTCCCGCAGTCCTTGACCTGTAAAAGAAACTGGGTCAGGTGCCCTGCAGAATATCCCACATGCCAGATTCATCTGTCTCTTCCTTATCATATGTTTCATTGACCTATTGCTGAATAACTAACAACCACACATTTGCAGACAACAATGTGTTGTTAGCACAGTAGTGTAGGTTGTCCAGGCAAACAGTAGTGTTCTTATTAAAGTTATCTCCTGTAGTTATGATGAAAATATCTTTAGGCCTGATTGAACCAGAGATTTGATCGTGGTGGAATCTAACTTGACTCGCCTATGAGCCTAAAGGTCAGTGCTGATTCTTAGCATAAATCTCTATGAGACCTCAACAGTAACATTTTGTATCATCTCCATATGGCTTATTATAGCATAACAACTGGTTTACAGGAAAGGATAGCCTGAAACAAATAGTTCGAGTCATCTGCCTTGCACATCATATGTGTCACTTCCACAGCATTGTCTGGTCAAAAAACTTGTCACAAAGTCAGTTTAGATTCAAGGGAAGATGACAGTGATACAGCATCAATACAGAACATGGGTATTAGAGAGAAGTGCTTAGGTACCACATTGTACGCTGAAGTGTGTTCCTATAGTACCAACAGCCTTAAGTAAAAAGTCATCTCGATGTCTTCATCACCATCAACTCTTTATCATAATTATGAACTAGTATATTCTACACTTTGTATTATGTCTTACTGAAAGAAGTACTGCCACATGTGATTTAAGATAGCTTGCAATGATACAGGAATGTGGTAAAAAGTGGAAAAGAACTATAGTACTTGAGTATAGGTAAGTTAAACTATTAAGATGTGATATGTAATGTGTACATGCAGAGCTTCCAGGCCCACTCCAGTGATGTCTTGCAGTGGGAGGGGCATATTTGAATATAAAAGGGCATGTGGTATACCATTCAAACAATCTCTTAAACTGTTGTCTATGTTACATAATTGAACTCTTTAGTAAGTGCACACATGCTGTTGGTGAAAGCATTCACATATGTCACATGTCATGTGTCACATAAGCCATGCAGTAGGTGTCGGCTAGAAGCCACCACATGACCTAGGGTAAGATAGATACACTCAATTATACCCAGTGAAAACCCACAAAATCAGTCAACCTATTAAACAAACATGAATCTAAGTCTAAGGAGATTACCTAGATAGAGTTAACAGATAAAATGCTGTATTCTAAATTTGAATTTCATATGAAGCTATTTTTTTTCATCTTAGGTGTGTTATATGCATTTTGGAGACTTGCATTATTTTTGTTACTTATTTGAAATCCACAGTTAATTTTGTCTTCTATGTTTTCATTTGTGGAAGCTGGTTTATCCCAGAAAGCATAAATGAAGGTAGTTATCTAGTTTAGTCTGATTAGAGAATTATACTGTATTGTTTTCATTTTCTCTTTAAAAAAAATAAAAATCAGTGTATCGGCCCAGCAACGTGGTCTAGCGGCTAAAGTCGTTAACTTGAATGTGCTGGGATCCCATATGTGCACCAGTTCTAATCCCGGCTGCCCCACTTCCCATCCAGCTCTCTGCTTGTGGCCTGGGAAAGCAGTCAAAGATGGCCCAAAGCCTTGGGACCCTGCACCCACATGGGAGACCTGGAAGAGCTCCTGGATCCTGGCTTCGGATTGGCATAGTACCAGCTGTTGAGGTCACTTGGGGAGTGAATCATCGATTGGAAGAACTTTCTCTCTGTTTCTCCTCTCTGTATATCTGACTTGCCAATAAAAATAAATAAATTAAAAAAACCAGTATAATTCTCAAATTTATTTGATTTGCATAGCTCTTTTTTAAAGTTTAAAATTTCCTTTTTGGTATATATTTTACCCAGAAAATGTGAAAACAGAGAACTGCCACTCAATTCAAAACAGTACAATTCAATTTGGGCACATAATCACTCCAAAAATAGTATGCAGAAGTCTGTGGTTACCAATTACAAAGTTGCCTAGTACCCAGCAAAAAATCAAGAGTATGAGTAACAAAAATATAACTTTTCCAAATGAAGGATTGAAAGAAAGGTCACTCTAATTGAGAAGCAATTATGGCCTGAAGTATGTCTTGTTTGAAATTTGAGAGTAAAAGCTTCTTTTTCCTGCATTCAGAAGACCTATGTCATAGTTTAGAAGGACATTGACCCTGAGCACCTCATATGCTATAAACATCAAATAAAACTAAACTAGCTATGATTTTGGGGAATATTTTTAAAAGCTTTATAATAGCAGTCATTTCTGCTGTTCCTTTAGAGCTATGCAGCTACAATGCGAAGAAACTCTGGACCCGCCATTCTGTAATATACTGAGATGTGAAATTAAGTACCAAAATCGTCCTCCATTAACATGGAATTTTGTCACTGTTCTCTGCAATAACAAGATTAGGAAAGCATACAACTGTTATCCAAAATGTATGCCTTGAAATGAATATTTCTAAATAATAAAAACAAATAATAGAAAAACACATATGAAAAAGTTTTCCCTGTGAAAACAACAGCACAATTTGTATGCAGTTAGAAATATGACCATTCTGAGACCTGCTTCAACAATTTTCAACAGCACACAGAATTACATCACACAGTCTGAATAGTAAAGCTCAAGATTCAAGTTGTGCAATCATATAAACTTCTTTTCCCAAAGCACTTGGTTTTTGTACAAGTTCTTTAACCTAGAGAAGTTTCCGTTAATGCTCTGCAAAATCAAGAAAAAAGTATCCATGCTATGAGAGTGATACAGGAAATCAAGATCGAGAAAAGTTGTCAGTTGTCAGTTCAGAACATTTGGTTTTCTTTATTACTCATATCATTTTCAGTATTTGAAATGATATTATTTTTATAATCAAAACTAATTGTTTTAACAGACCTACAATAGAGTCTTTCTTTCTTTCTTTCTTTCTTTCTTTCTTTCTTTCTTTCTTTCTTTCTTTCTTTCTTTCTTTCTTTCTTCCTTTTTCTTTTTTGGTACAACCTGTGCACAAAAACACAAAGTCATTTCCTCTTCTTTTGTATAATATCAAAAATTTGGGCCCAGCACAATAGCTCAATTAGCCCATCCTCCCTTTGCAAGTGCTGACATCCCATCCTAGCTGCTCCATTCCCCTTCCGGCTCCCTGCTTCAGGCCTGGGATAGAAATGAAAAATGGCTCAAGTACTAGGGACCCTGCACTCACATGGGACCTGAAACAGGCTCCTGGCTTCAGATTGGCTCAGCTCCTGCTCTTGCAGCCATTTGGGGAGTTAACAATCAGATGGAAGATCTTTTTCTATATATTTCCTTCTCTCTGTAAATGTGCCTTTCCAATAGAAACAAGTGAATCTTTAAAAAATTGCCAAGAGGTCTTTAAAATAAAAGTATTCCTCTGTTGCTTTGAGAAAAAGGGAGATACAAATGTAACTACATTGGTCTGAATTAATGTCAGAAATGAATAAACAGAGGACATGAAGTCTTGCAGAACTGATTTTTTTTTTATTATTGTGGCAGGGCTGCCATCACCTCATAGGATGATGCACAGAGACAAAAACAGTGAGGGCTTTTATACATTTAGGAAAGCATGCTGCAAATAATGGGGAAGCAGGCGTGGGGAGTATAGATTAGCTGAGTTTCCACGAGATCGGAACAACCCATAACAGTTCCACAAGCACAGGATAGATAAGTAGCTTTGCTGAGGGAAAAAACCATCGGGCAGCATGCTAAGGGATGACAAAACATCAGACACTGGAGTCAGGTCTTTCTTCCATGACTCCACGCCCATGCACAGCTCTTGCATGTTCGTGTCCCTCTTGTAACGTCTGCCAAGCAACTGCATCAAATTAGCATTGAGCATACCACGCATGAGATGATTTAGCTGATATACAGGGAAGAAGTAAGAAAAGAAATCAAAATAATAATGAGATCTTCATCAAGAAAATTCAGAGGACTAAACAGCAAAGCTTTGGATTCCGGGAGGCTTCATGGGAGAGGAAGAAATGGAAGAAGCTGGGCTCTATTTCAAACCAAATGGCATTTGGAATGTCTCATGACAGCATAAGTTTGGAAACAAAGGAGGAGAAATGCCAAAAAATGAGTTGACTTGATTCCTGGCTTTGCCTTAATGGCCTTGAAAGTAAAGATGTTGGGAATTCAATGCCATCGCTTGTGTGGTTGGTCTGAAACTGCCCACACAGTTAACTTTTTTTAAACATTTATGTGGATAACCCACGGGCATTGCAAAGCGTGCTGTCCTACAAGAAACTCACTACCTTCTCCCAACTCATTATCTGAGTCCCCTTTGTACCACATTAGAGACTGTAAGACTCATTCTTACTGGGTTTTCTTTACAGAACCCACACACGTCTAGAATTTCATTTCTCCATTATATCAACCTATGCCTAATTATTTATTTATTTTACCAAATACAGAGTTATTTATACCATGGGAATAAATTTGAACCCCACCCTTGGAGGCTATACTTATTTTCTGGATTGTTCCCCTCGTTCCCCCTTTGGCAATATTTCATTGCTATATATATTTCCCTAAATCAGTACATTTTGAGCTGCGTAAGCCAACCTCATCCAAATGCCTCTCTTTCACAAAGCAAGAGGGCTTTCTTAGTGGTTTATAATAGCTCATCAAAGAAAAACTTGACCTCAAAATTTTCCAAACATACAGAACATTTCTGCTTATAATTAAATGTATCCCTCTAATTTGGAACATATGCCTCTTTTCTCACTAGATGAAGAAAGGAAGGAAAGAAAACTTTAGCAAAGTTTGCAGTAAGGTTTCAAACTCGCTTTGGAATTCACAGGATATGCTATTTTTTAAAGTTTAAATTTATTAACTTATTTATTTATTGGAAAGGCAGATTTACAGAGAGAAAGAGACAGAGAAGATCTTTCATCTCCTGGTTCATTCCCCATGTGGCCTCAATGGCGAGAGCTGAGACAATCTGAAACCAGGAGCCAGGAGCTCCGTCCAGGTCTCATACATGGATATAGGATTGCAAAGCTTTGGGCCATCCTCTATTGTATTTCCAGGCCACAAGCAGGAAGCTGGAAGGGAACTGGAGCCTCTGGGACATGAACTGGTCCCCCTATGGGATCTTGTCAGATGCAAGGCATGGACTTTAGCCACCAGGATACCGCACTGGCCCCAAAGGGGATGCTTTTGAGAAAGAGTGTTTCAATGATCTTTATAAAAAATATGAAACTGGTGCTATTTTACAGATCTTATAATAACCTCAAATTAAATTGATTTGTTATAATAAATTTACTTTATTTTTCCATTCTAACAGTGTCTACTTCGCATATGAGCAGCTGCTCCATTTCCCTCCCTCACTTTGTCATCTGAATTATAAAACTTATAGCGTTTTTTTATAGATCATGCCATTAATATATAATATTTTCTCTTCATCTGTTTCTCAGAATAACTTAATGAATTTTCCAAGGCAGATGAAAGCTGTGATGAAATGACATAGTAATACATTTTAGAAATTTTCCATATATTTCATGACCTCTTCCAACTGAGCTGCAAGATAAAATTATGTCTGTATTTCCAATGAATTATCAAAAAAATATTGGATGGAAAGAAATCTGAGTATCATAGGGGCACCTTGAGTTAAGAAAGGAAATTGGCAGGCATTATGGCATAGCAAGATACAAGCACAGCTTGGAATATTTGTGTCCCATACACGGTGCCTGGTCAAGAATTGTCTAACTTCTGGATAACTTGTAGACCCTAGGAGAAACCAGATGAGGATGGAAGTATTTGTGTTTCTGCCATGCTCTTCTCCCCTCTACTCCCCTACCCTTCCCTCCCTCCCGTTTCCTATATTCTTCACGCCTGTCTCCTTAGCAGTTTTGTTAATGACCTTCCAGCTCACGGGGCAGGGGGAGGGTAGAAGTTCATCCTATGAACGTTCAAAGACCAGGAAGAGGAAGTCATTACCCACCGATTCAAGACTGAGTGGATTGTGTCTCAGAGATGTCAGTGTAGCATGGATAAGGATCGCAGCAGCCACAAACCTCCACTAAGCAACTCCCCATCTTCCAAGGGGTGCCAATGCCATGGCATTTCATAAACATTGATAGGCAGCTGCAGGACAAAGTGTGGTGAGAAGTCCTGGAATTGAGGTATTCCATTCTTAAATTTACTCTAACTTCAGAGCCCTTTCCAATTACACCTCTTCAAATGGGGGGGTTACTTCCATTGTGTAATTTAAATCAGATTCTCATTACTGTTTGATGCATTTAAATTCATGAGAAAAGTATGACTGCTATTATCTCCAACAAACCGAAGAATAATATTTATTTAGTCTTCTTAATATTCCTAGTTTCTGCGCAAACACCACTACATATAATCAAAATGATGACCACTCATATCTGATTAGTTATCCTTTAGTGGGCTAGAAAGAGGAATGAGTAACTGAATAATCACTGCACCTGTGTCAGTGCTATGGAAGCTTGTTTTGGAAAGCACAAGTGAAAACAAAATATCCATTCCACCAATACAGAAAACTGTTCTATGAAGGCAAAAGAGGACACAATTCTATTTTTTTCCCCATAAGCAGGAAACCAGAGTGTGACCCACATCACAGACAGCCCATTAAGGATATTAAAAAGATATAGATATCATTCATTACACACATGGTCTCAAGGTATAAAGTGATTAATCCTCACAGAAGAGGACTTGGCAGCACCATTTGTCACACAAAGATCATTCTAAACTCATCTAGTAACTCAGGAACCACGTGTGCCAGCTCTTTGACCCCAGATGAAGAGAATTAAGCTTTTCACGACATTAGTGCAGCAGCTGGCCTGCAGTGTGGGGAGAGGTGACCGGTGCTGGTCTGTGCTGTCTGCAAGACGCAGATGGGACTCTGTCTTCCCATCATTTCCTAGAGATTATCCCCAGGTCTTGAGTCCTTGACAAGCACAATCCTTGGTCATAAATTTGGGAAGACCATTTCGTTTTTGAAAGACAAAATGCTAATACATTTTTCTGAATAATTTCTCTATGAAAACGGGAGAATTAAGCCTCTCGTTTTTCAAGTGAATTTACTCTAATGCTTGGACACACCATGAACTGCTCTAGATCTTTGTCCTCTCATACACAAAAGGCAAGTTTGTGTTATGTAATCTCTAACCCACATTTTATCTCTAGAGTGTACACTGTGTTTTTTATTTCACTTTTAATTAGGGTTGGCTGCGTCTCTTTGACTTGGTGTCATTGACAAATTTAATTAAATTGTATTCTTCATATTTGTTTAAACAAGTGCTTGTGAGAGAAGAAAATGCCCCTGACATCTTGATCTGATGTTCATGGTTAACCAGTGCTCTATTGCTGAGTGGAAACCATGTTTTAGAACAATAATATCAGACAAGGTCACAATGAAAGGGATAAAACCGCACAAGGTCATTGCATGACTGATAAATGCAACATTTCTTTTCCTAAACAGTATGAATTCTTGCTTCCTCTTCACCATAAGGGCCCTATCCTTCTGTCTTCATAGCTGAAGCTTGAGCTATCTGATGACAGAATTGTCATGCTTTCTTGACTGACAGCATGCAATTCATTCCAAATCCCACTTACAGATGCCCCTAAAATTACTGCACCAAACCCCAAATCCTGTAGTAGAAGTCTTTATGTTGTGCATCTTTATACTGTGCAGACAATAAACCTAATTCTTTCAATTCCATCTGTATTGGTAAAGGTCTTTAGCAGAAGGGAGTTGAATGTTTTAAAACAAAATATGGAATAAAACAAAGCAATGAGTAGCTCCTGTGAAACAACGCTGGAATCATCACTGTTTATTACTGTTGGTCCTTTATTCAATGATTTTGACTATTTTCTTCCTGGGTATTTAATTATTCAATTTATCTCCTTCCATTTTCTTCGAAGAAGACATCAGCAAATGCTTTCTAACTAACATTTTTTCACCATTTATGCAATACCCATGCCATTATCCTAATTTTTCCTTGATTTTTAATTTTTTTGGTTTTTGAATGGATAAGTTTTATGATCAAGGAAATTTGGACTGTTGATTGTGCTTTTAACATTTGTTTATTTTTATTTGAGAGGCTTATTTCAAAGAGAAAGAAGGGGAGAAAGAGAGAGAGGTCCTCCATCCAATGGTTCACTCAAGATGGCCACAATGGCCAGAGCTGACTAACGTGAGCCTGGGAGCCAGGAGCTTCTTCCAGGACTAGCCATGTATGTGGTTGCAAGGTCTCAAGGACTTGGGCCATCCTCATTGTTTTCCCCTGGCCATAAGCAGAGAGCTGGATCAGAAGGGGAAAAGCCATGATACTAACCTGCACCCACATGATCCTAGTGTCACAGACAGGAGAATTAACCTGCTAGGACACCATGGAACCCTTGGCTTGATAGTTCTTACTTCATTTATTTCAGCACTCATTGCCTCCCTACATTCAATTCAATAGGATTGAGCCTATTATTTAGTTATCTGAATTATCCCTCTTTCCCTTTGTTACCTGCCCTATCTGTGCCTTACTAACCTAGAGCTTCTGTTCCCCCATTTCAAAACACATTTTTAAAATTGTTTATTAGTTGTTGGAAAAGCAGTTATATGTAATATGGATGTCTTTACTTTTAAAATGATTTATTTATTTACTTGTAAGTCAGAATTACATAGGGACAGGAAAAGGCAAAGAAAGAGATTGCCCCTAGCTGGTTCTTTTGTCAGTGACTGCAGTAGCTGGAGTGGAATCAGGGCAAAGCCAGGAGCCAAGAACTGAACCCATGTCTCCTGTATGAGAGGTGGGAATTCAGGAATTTGAACCATCAAGCTGCCAACTCCTCCAGAGTGTCTGGACTGTCGGGGTCCCAAGCCACAGCACAAAGTGTTGCATCGCAACACCTCCCACAAGTTTAGTTTTTCTTTCTTTTTAAAGTAAAATGTGTTTGCGTTTTCTTTTTGTAAAGTTTACAGCATCTACTTTGGTTTGTGGAGCTGAGTCTCCAGCACATATAATACTTTGATAACTTGACTTTGGTTCGCTTAATCAAAATTAATTCATGAGATGGCCAAGAATGGTCCACCCAGATCTAAAGTTCATAATTAGGGAGGGAAAATGGCAAACTGCGTTTTCTTAAGATTTATTTTTTAAGATTTATTTTATTGGAAAGGTGGATCTACTGGGAGAATGAGAAACAGAGAAAGATCTTCCATCTGTTGATACAAATGAACTCCCACAACATTTACTCCCATAATGGCCAGAGCTGAGCTTATCTGAAGCCAAAAGCAATGAGCCTCTTCTGGAACTCCCCATGTGGGTGCAGAAACTCAATGACTCGGGTCATCCTCCGCTGCTTTCCCAGACCATTAGTAGGGAAGTGGATCAGAAATCAAGCAGCTAGGCCACAAACTAGTGCCAGTATGCGATGTCAATGCTTGTAGGTGGAGGATTAGCCGGCGACGCATGGCTGACCCACAAATTGCCTTTTTTTTGATGCTGCTCTGGGAAAAAAACAACCTCTGTCTGGAGGACGGGCTTTTCTGACATGGTGTTCACGGCCTCCGAAAGAGGATGTAGCTTGCAGAAAGAAGAAAGCCCCTGCTCCTCCCACAGCTGTTTGCTCCCTGCGTCCTCAGTGCCACTGGAAGCAGGAAGCTACCTGGCTCAGCAAGGAAGAAACCTATAGTCCACCAGCCGCCATCTTCTCAAAAGCTGGGCATGCAAGAACTGAGAGACAAAACAGAACAACTAGTCACTTAAGCTCTGTAAGTTTCATTCCATGCTTTCGTTGTGTGCGTTTGATCAAATACGCAATGTTTCAACCCAGGATGTAGCTCTAGGGACTCATTTAGTGAGATTTTTAAGCCACTTGATGGTTGAGTCCTTCCAATTTTACATGGCCATGCTTTCCCCACATCCCATTTGCTTCCTTTTGAGCCAGTTTTCCTGGGAGGTCAAAATGAACAAAAAGCAATATCCCCACTCCAAATTGCCTCTTCTTTATGAAATATATGTTATAAATATTCCCAGAATGTGTTAATGAAAACTTTGGATTCTGCTAAGTTCTTACCCTGTAATAAATTTAAAATCTTTTTGATGTATTTCTACATAGAAAATAAAGTTGGTGCATTGTAGTTTACTTTTTTTTTTCTACCCTAACAGAAAGTAATTAGCTTTCTTTTCACTCAAAGTTTAATGATTCAGTTTTCAGGGGCCAGTGCAGTGGTATAGCACACTAATTCTCCATCCAGGGAGGCTGGCATTCCATATGGGAGCTCTCAGTCTCCTCGGCCTCTCAAATAAAAATGAAAAATAATGCGTTTTTCCATGTGGAAGAAAGTAAACTCAACCACAAATTCTCACATTGTTTATATGTTTATGCTCCTGATAATACAAACTTAAATATCTCTATATATCATAAATCTAATATCATTCCCCAGTTCCCGGGTTTGGATTATTATTATGCGTTTGCCCCTTGGTTCCATTCAAATGATAATAATTTGCATTGCTAAAATTCCTTAAATATTTGGCTAATACAGTATTTTGTGAGCCAGGCAAGGAATAAATATCATTTCCAAGTTAAACATGAAAAACTCGGGAAAAAATGGCAAGGTCATAAAAAAGTGAAAAAAGAGAACTTAAATTTTCCTCTTCTGAGGATGTGCCTTTTGAACTACTGACGGGGGTTTCTGCATCCACATAGTATTGTGTCTTGTGAATAAAAGTCCTACATAATTTCAAAGGCAAATTGATAAAGGAAAATGGTATCCTAACAGAGGTTATCATAAAATGCTACACATTTATTGGAAAGCTATTCAGAAAGGATATCAAATATTATAAATATTTCCTTTCTCTTCAACTTATTTATTCCACATCCATAGATCTGTCTTGAGTGAGTAATCTGAAAAACAAATGGAATTCATGTCTTTTTTCATTGATTTATAACTGTTTTCAAGCTACATGCCAAAAATGGGGAAGATTATATAAAGATAGTAAATTCATATGATGAAATTATGTAGAGACATTAAAATAAGACCATTATGGGTTATACAACTCTGAAAAATTATTATTCTATAAATGTTAGCTGAGTAGGATAGAATTCACCTTGCATATGCCAGTTTTAATAAAAATACAGCACATGCTTGTCCTCTGTATATTTTCATAAAATCATGAAAATGATCAAATATATCATTTTTAAACATTTATTTTTCTTTATAATGTTTAAAGATGAAGTCTTAGGGAAGGAATTTAGAAAGAAATAATTAAGATGCCACTCGCAACACATGTGTCCCATACTGAAGTATCCAGTTTCAGGTTCCAGCTTTCCTCCCAACTTTTCAGCAGATGATCTGACACCCACGTGAGAGATTCAGGTCGAGTTCCGGGATCCAGAATTGACCCAGCTGTAGCTTTTGCAGGCATTTGGAAAGGGGGATAGATCATAGAAGTCCTCTCTCTCTCTCTCTCTCTCTCTGTTTTTGAGATTAACAAATGGAATTTTAAAGACAAGTGATTGGCTAACCTGTGGACTGGGATGTATGCTTGATCTATCAGGGTTCCAGTTTGCTCTGAGCCCAGGCTGCTCATCTTCTGCTTCAGTTTCCTGACGATGATCCTGGATAAAGGTGAACTGTGGCTCCAGCACTGAATCTGGGCAATATGTTGGGTTTTTTGCCTTCAGCTCGGCAGAACTCCAGCTGCTAAAGTAGTGAACTATTGAAACATCTCTCTCTTCCCAAACATACATTCTTCCTCCCTTCTCTCTTCTTCTCCATCCAATTAGGAAAAATAAGTTAAAAGGTAAAAATAAATAAATAAATAAATGTATTTTCATTAAAGGAATAACAATTATTGCTGGACCTTTTAACTAATGACATTTTATATTCAAAGTAATTTTTTTTTCTAAAACACAATCTGAGTACTAGTTAAAAATATTAAACTTTATTTGGGAAATGGAGTTGTTTCTTTAACTTTCATGGGTTCCTGTCTATGCTTGCAACCTCCTAAGCAGTGATGGCAACACCACAGAGTCCCGGAGGAGTCCGACTGCTGCCTGTCCTCTCACATAAGCTGAACACCTTGTTCTGTGGTCCATCTTCATCATGGCTTTGTATCCTCATGTAGCTTCAATAACAACAGCCCTTCAAACCAGCTACATTTTACTCTTTCTTTAATATTATCTGTTACTCACATCATGCCTCCTTTTTGTGTAAACTTTTGTTTCATGCTCTTTAGGTACATGTATGCCTGTTTGTTTTCTCTTGTTTGCCTCTAAACACCAGAGTGATTCAGAAAAGTGTCCTTCCATATCCCAGCTGTCCCAGCCCTCAGGAAGGCCAGTGTCTGGTCTGGTCTTCCAGATCTTCAGTAATCATTTCTCACACAGTCCTGAGAAGTTAAGGCTCATGCCCTCAAGACTCTTCCATCCCAGATCGCAGTGCCTGGTGTTAGACCGAACCTCCAAACCACCTGTTTTCATGAGAAAATAATGAGTATCTCTGGGCAGAAGATCCTGCTACACATGTCTGTATGTGGAACTAACCCTTGAGTCAGTGGAAATCAGATTTGTCACTCACACGTGTCCTAAAAGACTAGCTTCAAAGGAGAAAGCCCTAGGAGACCATAGGATTGTTATTGTGTGTGTGTGTGTTTTTTCCTTTCTGGCCATGTGGCAGTGTGGAGGAGTGAACCAACAGATGGAAGAGGCTTCTCTCTGTCTTTCCCTCTCTCTCTCTAACTCTGACTTTCAAATAAATAAATCTTTTTAAAGAACACAATTTCCCTTGATATTAAGATTATTGTAAAAATGATAATAAGTGACAAGTGTTCATTAAAATCCATTTAGCACCAGGACCAAAACAAATGTAGTTACCCGGTTTAAGGGCCATGATAGTAATTTGTGTAGAATACTTTGTATAGCATCTAATGATTGTCACACTGTTCTACATGAGTTTAATACTTTTACATCTGGGACTGGCACTGTGGCACTGTGGCCTGGTGGCTAAAGTCCTCACCTGGAACGCATCAGGATCCTATATGGGCACTGGTTCTAATCCCGGCAGCCCTGATTCCCATCCAGCTCTCTGCTTGTGGCCTGGGAAAGCAGTCAAGGATAGCCAATGCCTTGGGACCCTGCACCTGCTTGGGAGACTTGGAAGAGCTCCTGGATCCTGGCTTCTGATCAGCACAGCTCTGGCCATTGCAGTCCCTCAGGGAGTGAATTAGTGGATGGAAGATCTTTCTGTCTCTCCTCCTCTCAATGTACATATCTGACTTTGCAATAAAATAAATAAATCTTTTAAGAAGGAATACTTTACACATCATTATAAGATGGATGAATAGAAGTTGGTGTTTCTTTAGCTTCCATCAATATCTAATTTCTTAAGAAACAGAAATCCATTTGAATTCCAGAGGAGAGCAAATTGTGTCAGAAAATACATAAACTCTGGAGCCATTGGATTCTATGGTGGCTGTATCAGCATGGCAAGTAGTTCAACCATTTCATTGGTGAGACATGAATAATAATAGAACCTACTTCAAATCATTATTATACTAATTTATCAAACATAAATTGCTCAAAAATACCTAGTACATGCTATTAGGATTCTCCAAAAAAGCAGTATGTACATGTGTCCTGGACATATATATATGTACATGTCCAGACATTCCAGTTGACAGTATACACACACACATATATATGAGAAAGATATTCATGTATATCTATACATATGTAAATGCATATACACATCGTGCTTTTCTCTGCTTATCTGGAGACCCCTGTATATAAAATTATATGTAATATGCATATATGTGTATATATCTATAATACATGTGGCTATAACATATGTACTATAATATAATTATACATAATGATAATAATAATGACATATAATACTTGCATATAATGTTATATATGTGTTACATATAAAGTGAATATATGTGTGTATAGCATTGTATCTACACCATATTGTGTATTTGCGTGTGTGTGTGTGTGTATTATATACTACATAAGTTTGACTAAAGAACTCCTGATAGAAAATTAAGATTTCTATAGGGTTCTGGGTCTGGTCATGGCTTGTATTCTTCACACAACCAGTTATCAAATTTTGCAACAAGGTTGCAGTAGTGGTCAGTTGTAAGTGCCTGCTTCACTAGGCTGTTACTAAGTTAATCATTTATTTGACTGACAAGGTAAAACTATTTAAGCAATCAATTGCAATTTTGGGTAACCCTGTGAAGATATTTTATAGGTAAGTTTCATAAGATTCAGCTCTGTAGTTTGTTGGCATTATTTTTACAGGAAAATATATTCCATAAACCAGATGGACCTGATTCAATTTTTTTAGCAGTCATTAATAAAAGAACACCCACAGTTTCCCTAAATAAGAAAAATCTTGCCTCTGGCAGCAAGGTTGGCTCTGCCCAGGAGTTCGCAACCTGACCTACAGATTTCAGACTTGTCTAGCCAGTGTAGTGATAGTGCAAGTCAATGTCCAACCTAGTGTTTCCATTTTCCTGGGGGAGCCCTGACTGGCACAATTATGAAAACGCTGAAGCAGATTTTTGTGTTAGCTATTGTCACAGTTTGTATAGTTGTCACCATCATAACTCATGTTGGAGTGTGGTTGTCAATGTAACAGTGTTGGGAGGCATGGTCTTTAGGACAGATTGATATCTTTCTTGTGAGTCTAAATCAATTCTTGGATAAATTGAAGAGAGAAGCTATTACAAAGTGTCTGGTTTCTTGCGTTACCTGCTCTCTTTCACACTGATTCAGCTGTATGTCCAGCCTGAGGCCCCATCCTAGGTCAAGTGCCTTGCCAGACTATGGTCCCAAATAAACCTTCTTCATCTATGCATTATCCAGTCTCAGAGACTGTTCCAGCATAAGAAAAATGAATCAGACGTATCTGAAACCTATACCTAGAGCAGTTGATGGATACACCATCTCAAGAACAAATGTGCCACAATCATTAACAGATCACCAAGAACTAATGCAATTGCTTGATTGTTTGTGGAGTTTGCTGTATATGCAGGCATTTTTTGTATAGGCATATAACATTGTCCTTGAACAATTTGCAACAAGGTGGAGCTTAAATCAGAACCTTGATTCATAACCTTGAGTGTTCACAAAAGAAAAAAAATACTTAAGTATTTTGAGGAAATAACACTCAGCACATTAAGAGTTTCCTAATGGCAGAGTGGTAAGAAAATGAACAAAGAAAGAGGTAGAGGTGAATGTAATTATCATAGTTGAGTTTTACCATGAGTTGCCTGATTTGTTCTCTGGGTAGATTAAAAAGGCTGGCGTACTTCTACAATCTTCTAATGTCAAAACAACATGCATACCAGAACTACAGAAGTCAACTGTGAAAACAAGATCACTATCAGTTTTACCTTCTCCTTGAACATCACAGCAAAGCAAATGCAGCCATAATTGGTGAAATATGGCCTGTTCCTAGCCTAAGTCAGCCCAAAGTCATTCCAAAGTAACTTCTCTCGAAATTCCTTCCACTGTGACTTAATTGGCTATAAGCTTAAATTTTCTTGGCAAATAAGAATGCTGCAAATGTAAATCTTTTCCAGCACATTAACAGCATTCATCCAATAGTATTAAAATTATTGTGGAATAATGTTTTGATCAATAGATTGTGGAAATAATACTTGGGAGCAGCAAATGATTCCAAAAACTAGTATACAATTTATATGTGTTAGCAAAATTTCAATATATGTTTAATTTAAAAAGCTTCATACTCTAAACCTTTTTATATTTAGTATCTCAATTTTGAATATCAATTCTACTGAAATTCAAAGTCAAATGAGAGAATTAGTTGATAGAATTGTTATAATACAAAATTGTTCCTGTTTTGATCATTATTGAAACAGTGTTAAGTTCTACAAGCACAAAAGCAGACAGTAATAATGTTGACATATTCTTACCAAAAAATGCTGTCTCACTATTACCATGAAAAAAATAAATCAACAAAAATTGTATTTTTGTGATAGAAGATGTTTTATTTGCTTAAGGAAATTAAGTTTAAAGCATTTACCTTATGTCACAAAAAATGAAATAAAATCTGATACTGAAACAAAAACCATTTACAAAAATCCAAGTCTTTGAAATGCTCAGATTCCAAGCTCACTGAATTACTTTAAAGGGAAGAATGCAAGATCAAAGTCATGAATATGACTGAAGCCAAAATCTCACCTCATATAAAACAGGCCACCGTGGTAGTACAGTCCCAGAGTATAAATCTTTAAAAAGTTTTTTCTTTTTAATGACATATAGTCTACAGTCAACTCTCTCCAAACAAACAAACAAAAAAAAAAATCTGGAATAAAATTACATCTTTGCAGGTCTAATGGAAATCCAAAGAGGCTGATATTTAAGTATTAAAAAATATGCATCGTCAAAAATTATTCACTAAAGTGTGAAATCCAGCAAGTTGCTTCAAATTTAAAACATTCAAATTTAAAATAAACTCAAAAGCTCCAAACTGAAAAAAGAAAAAAAGAAAAATGAAGAAAAAGCAGGTGATTGTTTTGAATGTGGCTTAGCAGTCAGGTTTTATTTAACTTTCAGATAAATCATAAACACACAATGCTATATTTTAGAACAATCACTGCATCATACACTTCTTGACCATAGGGACATTTACCATTATGGAGACAGAAGGTGAATGCCAACAAGATCCAGGACCTCACTCCATTTGCATGTGACTTAGCCTAGAATGACAAAGGTTATGCCCGTAGCATGCATTGATAAAATCTAAGCAGGTTCCATCCCTACTACATTAAAGAAATTGCAATCTTTTCTTAGGCTATTTTGATGATAGCACTCTTTATTCTATCTGTACGTCAAGCATTAAGGACCTTGTACCTCTGGTAAACACAGGGTCAAGATGGGACCGGTCTCCAAAAAAGCAGAAAGGGGTACTACGAATGGCCATGTTTCAGTTAGACAAGGACAGGCACTGGAGGTGCTGATTCCAAATAGATGCTGTGTATTGAAGATTACTAGTTGTGCTCAGGTATTTGAAAGTAACTTGAGGCAGAGGTTAATCCAGAGATACACTCTAATGTGATCAAAGTCACGTGTACACGAAGTAGCAGACATGCTGCATGGCACCACTGAAAAACAGATGGTGGCAGTAGACTGGGTTTTACAGAAAATGGAGGAATGACAATCGCCTGGCCTGTTTAAGCACAAAATCCTCTTCCAATCGTTGCTTGGATAAAGAAGACATTTGCTATACCACAGAATACTTACATTTATGTTCTTTAAAAAATGACACTCATTGTATGAAGCCAATATCACCTTAATCCCAAAACCAGATAGAAAAAAATAACAGAGAAAGAAAACTACAGGCTGATATTACAGATGAACATAGATGTTAAGCTCCTCAACAAAACTCTAGCCAATAGAATTTTTTAAAAAATCAAGAATCATCCAGACCAAGTAGGATTCATCCCAGCCATGCAGGGATGGTTCAACATTCGTAAGTCCAAAATTGTAATACACCACATCCAAAAACTAAGGAACAAAAATCATATAATAGCCCTAATTGATACAGAAAGAGCTCTTGATAAAATCCAACACCACTTCGTGCTAAAAACGCTGAAAAAGGTAGGCATAGAAGGAACAATTCACAGCATAATCAAAGCAATATATGAAAAACACAATGCCAAGAGCATACTGAATAGAGAAAAATCAGAACCCTTCCCACTGAGATCTGGAACAAGACAAGGATGTCCACTATCACCACTGCTATTCAACATATTACTGGAAGTACTCACAAAGGCTATAAGACAAGAAAAAGAAATCAAAGGAATTCAAATGGGAAACGAAGAAGTCAAGCTGTCACTATTCACGGATGACATGATCCTATACATAGCAGAAGCAAGAGATTACTAGAACTTATACAAGAGTTTGGTAGAATGGCAGGGTACAAAATAAATGAAAAAAAGTCAACAGCCATAGTGTATGCAAACAGCTCCAAGATGGAAAAAGTTCTAACCAGCAAGGCACTGTTCAAAATAACAGAGAAAAAAAAAATGAAGTATCTGGGAATAAACCTAACTAAAAATGTAGAAGACCTCTAAGAAGAAAACTACAAAAACACTTTTTTAAAAATTTATTTTATTTATATTGTAAAGTCAGATACACAGAGAAAAGCAGAGACAGAGAGGAAGATATTCTGTCCAATGATTCACAGTGTTGTGCAGTTCCAAAGGCAGGAGCCAGGAGCTCTTCCAGGTCTCCCACAGGGGTGCAGGGTCCCAAGGCTTTGGGCTAACCTTGACTACTTTCCCAGGCCACAAGCAGGGAACTGGATGGGAATCAGGGCTGCCGGGATTAGAACTAGCGCCTATATGGGATCCCAGCACATTCAAGATGTGGACTTTAGCCAATAGGCCACTACACCAGGCCCAGCAAACTACAATAAAACTTTAAAAACAAATTGAATAAGACTTCAATAAGTGGAGAAACATATAGTGTTTCTGGGTTTCCCTATGACTCCTCTGTCCACAGAGGTGCAGCAAACACCTTGAATACAGTGCTGCCCCTGGAGAAGATGGAATCCCCAGAGGAGCTACATCAAAGAACTGAAAAGCCTGATATGCTTTTAATAAGATTGGTTATTCTGCAATGGGTCAGGAGAGCAGAGAAATCTTCCACCTTCTTAGAGTGTATGAGGAAGATGTTAAATATAATCTATCAAGATTGTAACAGGTAACTTACATATAATAGACTCAAAACTGCATTTGACATTAGCAAAAACTATAGCAACATACAGTGGGATCCAAGAGTGATTCTGACAGCATTTTAACAGGTGATCATATGCACAGAGTAGGAGGGTACCCCAGAATGTAACAGGAAGATAAGCACAGGTCTGTATCTTAGTCCTGGAGTGCCTCAGAAACCTCGCAAATGCGTTCTCCACAGAAGTAGTGGATACCTCATCAAAGGACTATCAGTATGGGCACCAAGGACCATATCCCAACTGCCAAGGAAATAACAGGGGATTGGACTGCCCTAGTAGGCCAAGAACTTTAGGGTCAACCATTCCCTATCAGATCTCTCACTCGGATGGAAGCAGCCCAGATTCCTCCTCACAAGGTCTAATTACATTGGAACAACAGCCAGGAGCCGCGGGTGGACCTCAGGGACAGAAGAATAGTAAACGTCCTTCTGGACTCAAGAGAGGAGCTTTCTCTGGTCTTTATTAGCTCCAATTTTGGCTCCCCATTCTCTCTTGCACTGACCATCAGGGTCACTCCAGAACCCCCAAAGTTAGATCAGATAGACAGAGAAAGACTAATATGGAAAGCTTAGAACAGGCAAGGAAAAGCTTGGATTCTCATATACCTCTCTAGGTAAATGCAAAGATCAGTTATTCCTCAATAAGTTATTGAAGATTTCTCTGTGCACCCCTCCTAAAACTGTTCTACTCCTCAGTTGTCAATATATGGCTTGTTAGAGTTATAAGCCTGCTTGGATTATACTAAAATACACGAAGTTCAGTAAAATCTCCCTTGAATACTATCAGCTGCTAAATATATTTTTTAAAAAACTCGAGACAGCCAAATACTACCTTACAACCATTTTAAGGTTTACAGCAGTTGGTTATTTATAAACTAAAATTGAGATGTCAATAAAGTAGTTACAGGACTTGGTTAAGAACTTACACTTTGTAACACATTGGTCATTCAGCCATAAGTAACCACAGAATTGGAAAGCCTCTGGAGCCCATTTAGAGTCTGATGTTGCCCAAATTGGTAAAGGCACAGCCAAAGCAGATACTTGGCGTGGATTGTCTTTAATCATAAGCTCATCTCTGTCTTGTTGCAGATAGCCCAGCTCCTACAGCATCTGTAGGTATTCCACAGCTAAGAGACTTGTTTTAGTGTGGTATATGCAAGTTCAATCACCTACAACCTTACCTAGAAAAAGAGGAAGATGTCATCTGTGTTAATAGACAATAACGCCATCAGGTGCAGAGGAAGAGATGCAGTGGAAACGCAAGCACGAAGAACAAGAACACAAGACCACTTGGGAACTCGTTAAGAATCCACATTTTCCTGTCAAGTATTTAGGCTTATTTTCCATTCACTGATAGTTTTTCCCCAAGTCCACTAAGGCACCAAATGGGCCAAATTGGGTAAGCTCCATGTCCAACAACCAGAAGGCAAATTAGCTAAATTTCTCATTAGTTGCACATCAGAGGGCATAAATATACTTTAAACTAAATGGACACAAAGGTAAAAGAATTTTCCATCAAGATATCAAGCTATGCTATCACAAAACTAGAATGTATGTATTGCACTTCAATTCAAATAGTGACTAAGATTAATATTTCAAGAATGAAGAGAAGCAAGGGTCATAAAATGTATATCCCATCTGTGTTATAGCCATTTAACCATAGGATTGTGGAACAAATTTGAGTTATTAAGAACAGCATTAAAGACTGTCTCCTTTGACAGGAGTGCAGTCATCATGGCCTTATCTTCAAAATAATGTATTTTCAAAGGAATACAGCAGCTGCTATAGTCAGGCTTGTCTCATTGAGGGGTATTCACAGGTGTTATTTTCAGATTTCTGCATAGATTTCTCTTTAACTAGCATATTTCCCTGATGTTATCTAGGCCCCATTGGAGAATGTATTTTTAAAAATCCCTGCTTTGTAAATAAAGCTAAGTAGGCATTTATGTGAATAAACAAATATTACTTGACAGGACCCTCCAAGTAAGGTCCTCCAGCCTGACTGAAATAATACATGGGGTTTTTTTAAATTTTTTATTTTATTTTTATTTTTATATTTTTAATGTTTTGTTTTGATCATCTTTACATAGGTGATTAGATGTCTCAACAGATGTCTTCATGCCATCTGTCAATCATGAACCTACTGCACAGCCAGCACAAGGAAAAGCAATCAAAATCCCGGTTTCCATAGCAAAGCCTTCAGCATTGAGCTGATAAACTACCTGGAGTGATGCACTGGTGATAAACTGTGCCTCACTCACCTTGCTTACACTGTCCTATATCAATGATGCCACTAGAATCGTCATGTGAATTTTAACAACTTCCTTACAGATTATTAGGCGTAAGTTATGTAAAGATGTTTTTGTTTGCTGTTGTGTGTTTTACAAAGAATAGCAATAATAAATGGTTGATTTGTGTGTGTTATTTTGATATATTCTAACATCTTTTCACACTTTATGAAGTTGAATGTCAGGAATAGAAAGACAAAAAGACAAAAAGGCCATCTCTAGTTCAGAGGGATGCAACCATCATGTATTCTTCCACTAAAAATAACTTTCTTTAACTGGAGTAAAAAGCGTGATCCAGCCCTGTTAGATTATTTATTTCCTGCTATCAAGGCCTAAAATCCTTGCCTTCTTATTCAGACAAGGCTCTGTATTTGACTGTCACCAGTAAGCTACCCTCCAGGAGGCAGCAAGAAATCCCTCTTCTCCTCTGCGTAGGTGTACAAACTCCTACACACTGTTCTTTCTCCCAGGTCAGTTCCTGTCATTGAATTAGATGCTGTATTCCGTTCCTGGAAAAGTACCTAGATCAGGGATGTTGATGGGTGAGCATCAAACCTCTACAGTGTTGTTACAAACATGATCTGCGCTTGCCACTCTTTCTAAAGCATCTGCCTTAGCTTGCCTGGGCAGGTTCTCCTATTCACTGTAAGAATGACACAAAAGATATTTTCCTGACATGGACCAAGACCTACACAGAAATGCCTGACCTCAGGTTCTGCTGGGTCTGTGGACTCCTAGGAGAGGGAGGGCATCTGAACCACGGTTTCAATGAGGCCAAGTAGTCTGCCATACACCGGGATATTCTTTCCTCCCTGGGAGCCTATGTGATACTGCGTGCCAACTCACCTATAGCCTGTCTATAAAAGGTGAGATTGGCATTCGATATGGTGTGGTAGGAATGGCCCATCTTTATATTTCTTCCCATCTATGCTGAACCAAGTGACAAATGGAAGATTATTTACCTCCAATGTTTATCACACCATTATGCAGTCGAAAAATTTCTCAAATATCTGAAGAGGTCCTACAATAATAAATTATTCTAGATATTCTAATCACATCCCACTGTCACACAGGTGTCCTAAGTGGTAAAGAATTCTATACCCACATCCCTGATTATGAAGTTAGTGCAACTAATATGATATTCAAGAAGCAACAAGCTATCAACCATGTGGATCAATCTCTCTCTTGTGGACCATTTTTTCTCTTGACTTCATCTATGCCAGAAAATAGACTATTTTGCTGCTTTTTATTACTTATCCTTATCTGCATTATTAATAATGTGCATTTTATCTGTGCCGTGGGATTGGGATGAAAGCTACCTCATGACAGATGACTTTGAAGTCTTCACCTAAGAACTACGGCTGAACTTGCCTGCCCCTGACCGGTCAAGGGTAGTGTGTGATGATTAAGAACAGCAACATCGTCTCGAAGCTCATCCCTGCTTTTCACATCTACTGCTATCAAAGAAAATCGCTGACCTTGCTAGTCTAGCTGACACAGCTTGGTGATCAGAAACCTGAATCGTTATTCTAAATCTTTCTGATAGGGCAGCAATACCAGGAGGACACCTGAGTGACTAATTCCTAAAGCATATGATGTCAAGAAAAGTTTTAAAACAAGATCTTCCCTGATCTCTCTATTAGATGTAAATGCATAAAATCTTTCCACCATCCTCCACCCTGCATGGAAAAATTGCTGTGTCTTCTGACTAGATCATCTGTCTGCCTTGAAGAACTCTTCACTGCCATAGGGAGTGCCTTCTGTCTTTGGAGTCAGCATTTCTTGGGTTCAGCAGCTGTGGAGAAAAGGGGAACTTCTGGATAATCTAAAATTTGCGGATTTTCAGTGATGTGGTAAAATCATACAATATGAGATATACCCTTTGAATATTTTTAAGCATAGTGCTGTTAACAAAATGTTATTATCTGCAACAAAATGCTAAGCCCATTATATAATAAATCACAAGTATATTTTACTGTAATATTTTATGTATTTGTCATGAAGTCATATTTTGCTAATTTTACAAAAATGGACATGCATTTCTAAGCTAAAACAATTCAGATTTAGTCTGTTGTTATTGCTATTCTAGCATGAAAATGTTTATTGCGCATGAAATCTTCATCTGAGTTTTGAGCATGAACACATTTTTTCAATATGATTGTTTACAATTCTTCCATTTAGTAGTCCTACAACATAGCTCTCTCTGAAAGGAGCTTACATTCCACAACCAAACAGAATCTGCCTAGGATATCACTGATGTGGGAAACTGGCTCTACACTCCTTCAGATTTCACAACATATCTAACTCTGTTACATCACTCAGGAAAAAGTGCATGACAAGCACATTTTAAACTATAAATTAGCCATGCAGTGCTTATGTCAACTTCATTCCTTTGGAAAGAAGAAAAAAGCATCCTTAATTTAGACATTCAGAGATCACCAATCAAAACAGCAAGCAATTTACAAATACATTGCTAAGTTCTTCTGTGAAGGAAAGTGACTGAGTGCCCATTCTACACCAGCTGTTATGCTCTTTTCTGCTGGTAAGCACTGATGAATCTGTGACCCTTATAAGCAAATGGGAATTTATATTTAATTACTAAATGCACTTGTGTAACATGGAACAAATTTGTATGTCTTTAAACTTTGAATCATGTTTGCACTGTAAAGGAGATTTCCTGTACTTCTGAACTTGACCCAGACACACCTTTCTAGCATGGATAACTAGAAAAAAAGTTTTTGTTTTGTTTGATGTAAGCTTATAGGAAATAGGAGGCTAACAAGGCTTGTAAAACTACTGGGGCAAGAGTTGGGAGACAGCACAAATTAAGAAGTGCCTCTAACCTTGAACTCTTCATTTGGAGTTGAATAACTCCAGATGTTATAGGGAGGCTGCAAGGCTGAGCAGATGTGGGCAGGGAGACCAGTGAAAGTCCAGGTGAGCAAAGAGGTATGCTTCCAAATTATTGTAATTGGGTTAGGGGCAAATGCCTGATCAGTGACTGATAAGATCCAAATACTGCATAACCTGATTCATTAAAGTTGGAGGAGAGCTGTCCGGGTACCAGGCAGTAGCAGCATGGCTGGGTTTGCGTCCTGGCTCTGCTCCAGCTTCCTGTAATGTAAACCCTGGGAGGCAGCAGAGAACGCCTCCAGAACATGATTTCTCGTCACCCTCATGGGAAGCAGGATCGATTTGTCCTCAGCTCTAATGTATTTGAAAAGTGAATCACAGGTGTGGCCAAGAAGAAAAGATTTTTAAAAGGACCAGAAAAATAACAGACAGCTTCATTGTCATATTGAAGCGAAAGGACCCAAGCATATTAACTTTCATAAACAAAAGAAAAGTGTTTCCCCTAAAAGTCCAGAAAGGAGAGAGAATACTAAGCTAATAAAATAAACAGCAAATAGTAGGTTAAAAACAAACAAAAAGAACTGTTTAAAATGGATGCATGGCACAGAGCCAAGTACACTGGACCAATTGAAGGTCAAAGTGAGCTCCCTGTATCTTCAATTTCAATGGTGCTTTGCTTTGTTAGGCCTGCTTAGCTCCAAAAAGGAATAGAATGATCATAATGCATTAATTGGCTCATTGAAGTGTATGACATGACAAAGTATTCCCAAAGGTAGCCAATTAAATGTTTTATTTATATTGTTGACTGAACGTAGGAAGTGTGATTTTGCTTTCTTTGTGGGTCACATTTCGTTATACAAACATCTCAGTTTAATCAGGCAGTTATTATGTTAATGCATTTTATTAACAGTGAATATTTATTTTTCACACCTAGAAAACCTACCAGCTTGAAAAATAATTTAAACAATCTGATTACAGCAAATATGTGAAAACTTGCATATTCATTAATGTAAGAATCACTTTGCATACCAACACTTTGCAATGATGTAGGATAAACAACAGATGGGTCCAGTATATATTTGCTTCAGTTGCTAAGGAACAGTTTTTCAGTCTTTAAAGGGGTTAGATGATGCAAATAATACTATTAGTAATAATAATTCAGATGTAATTCCCTTGGGCAGTAGATTCAATAGGATTCTACCCTTACACTTGGTACTACAAAGTGGTCAGTGTAGTTTGGAAATGTCACAGTATTTTCAGATCTACACTATATTTACACATTTTATTATTTTGTCAATATCACAAGTTGGTATTGTGAGTAGCTCTCTATTTCCAACTCACTTTCATGTTTATCTTCCCAAAAGCCTCTTGTCACTGATCTCGGCAGATCTCAGACAATGAATGTAATGTGAGAGTGGCCAAAACAAGCCTTGGGAATCGCCAGCTGGACTTCACCTCTCAGAAAGACCTAGCTTTCCAATAGATTTCTGCTTGATCACTCTTTCTGATTTGGCAAATCCTCTTGTATCATCCATTCAGGATGACTGATCCCCCTTGTTCATATGCACTCATATATTCTCTCATTCATTCAAATGCATTCGGTGTATTTCTTTTTTACTTATCTCTGAAAAGTGAAGATTTCACCCTTCATTTTTGCAAAAAATATAGAAAAGCCAATCTAGTAATTTTTTTTCACTTTTGTTGGTCAATGGTGAACTTTTGCAAGAAATATGAAACCTCGGAGTAAAGTGGAAAAGTTGTGGTTCCCCAAAATAAGACCAAATTTTTTTTTCACGAAAAATAAGGACACAAGCTAAGGAAAGGTTCGGAGAAAGGGCAGCAGGACTAACAGAGCTAGGCAATAGCAATCAACAGAAAAGCACACAAGATCAGGTAAATGAAATCTGGATTCCACAAAGAATTCTCTTTATGTAACTATACATTGCCTGATTTTTGTAAGGCTATTGCAATTATTTTAATATTTAAAAAATTGATGCTACAGCCATATTATGGAAAGGTGGAATTTTAAAGCAGTGTAAATTTGGTGTTGATACTTTTTAGGTGCCATTTTACCCAAAGGGAAATGCTTCTAACAAAAGCTAATAATTTTTATGCAAGTGTGTGGAATTAAATGCTCATTCTTTGGGCTGGCTCAATGGCTCAACTGACTAACCTTCCACCTTCAAGCGCCACGTCCCACATGGACACCAGCTCATATTCTGGTTGCTCCACTTACCACACAACTTCTGCTTACAGCCTGAGAAGGCAGTTTACCGGATTCTCAGGACCCTGAGCTTTCTTGGGAGACCTAGAGAGGTTCCTGGCTACTGGCTGAGGTGAATTGGTTCAGCTCCAGCATTTGCAGCCATTGGAAGAGTGATCCAGAGGCTGAAAGATGCTTCTCTCTGTTTCTCTCCTTTTTCTCTGTAAAACTACCTTCCAAAGAAAACATAAATAAATCTTTTTTTTAAATATCTTATTGAGATTCTTAAGATTCCAAATAAAATTAAGGCCATTTCAACCTATCACATATTTAAGTAATGCCGATACAAGTAGTTTAATTATTGCATTAAATAAACTCCTTAGTTCTCAGAAAGTTAAGAAAATAAACATTGAAATCTCTTTTAGTAAAATGTATATAGTGTAGAAACTGGCATAGTGACATATCAGGCTAATTCTCTACCTGCCGGACACAGACATCCCCTATGCACACACTGATTCAAGTCCCAGCTAATCTACTTCCAATCCAGCTCCCTGCTCATGGTTTGAGAAAGCAGAAGATGAATGAGTTTCTTTCCTTTGCCAGTTCACTCCACAAATTTTCTGCAATAGTCAGAGCCAGGCCAAAATAAGGAGGCATGTACTCAGTCTAGGTCACACATGTCAGGTGGAGGGGAGACATGACCCAAGTTCTTGATCCATTGCTTCTTCTCTCCCAGAGTGTTCCTTAATCAGGAGCAAAGTAGCCTCAAGCCAGCCACATCCATCAGCATCTTCATCACTGTGCCAGGCATCTGCCCAATGTTCTGAAGAAGCACAAAAAATGAATGTGGAAAAGAAGGGAGAAATTTGAAATTTATTAGAACAAAGAAGTTAATTGGCCCACAAAGAAAGGAGGAATTGCCCAGAGTGGTAGCCTAGTTCCTGAAGTCCTCACCTTGCACTTTCTGGGATCCCATATGGACACAGGTTCTAATCCCGGAGACTCAGCTTTCCGATCCAGTTCCATGTTGTTGCCTGAAAAAGCAACAGAGGAATGCCCAGAGCCTTTGTACCCTGCACTCATGAGGGAGACCCAGAAGAAGCTCCTGGCTCTTGGCTTCAGATCAATACAGCTCCAGCCATTGAATCCACTTGGAGAGTGAGTCAGCAGATGGAACATCTTACTCTCTATCTCTCCTTCTCTCTGTATATCTGAATTTCCAATAAAAATAATAATAAGTGAATCTTTTTAAAAAGAAAGAAGGAATTAATAAGGAATGAAGATTAAATTAAGGAAAGAGGAGTAAAATTGTATTGAAATAGGAAAGAAAAGGCAAAAAATATAGAAAGAAGGTTACAGTAGGAGTTTCATGGAATGCAAGGCATATGCAGGGCTCCACTAGATACTTGCAAATTCGATTAGGAAATGAGCCTGGCCCTTGCAAATTGACAATTTATTATCCATTAATGCACTGCGCAGGGCCCCAGTTTGTTTGTTTGTTTTTCTCAACATGCAATTTTCATGAACTTTACAATGCCTTTTCTATAATAGAATGAAAACGAACATTTAAAGTTTTATGTGATACATTTTTATTTTTATAATGAATAGAAGATGGGTGTTATAAAAATGTGACATAAGATATGAATTATGCACTCAACTTGGTGTGTGTTGATGATGTGTCTTCAACACCTGAGATTTTCCTTCACAGGGATGACTAGATAAGCTATAACCTAGCCACTTCTTAAAATACCAGCAGTAATAACAATGTCACTATATCATATTAAAATGTTAGTTAATTCCCCACAATTTTTAGAAAATAGATTTTAGGAAAACAAACACAATGTTGATTTTAAAAAGCACAAGATAGCTTTCAATAAGTATTACATCTCTAAAGCTCCATAGAAAATAGTATTGAAAAAGCTATTGTATTTTAGAGGGGACACATAATGAGGTGTACACAGTTTTCTTTTAGTGGTTTAATATTTTAATTAAAATTATAATATTTAATGGGTTGCTTTTATAACTTACAATAAGATTTTCAATCATTTCAAGATTATTCCATTATACAGCAGATGCTGGATTTTATACCATTGTCTATACCTACAATATCATGATACATTTAAGTAGCAGAATGATGGATTTGTTGCTGAAGGACCTTACTATTGCAAAATATAGGGTGGAGAGACACAGTGGGGAAGTAGGAGATATCCCTGTGCCTATGGAACCCTAGCCCTGAAAATAAAAAGGGCCAAGCATTATAAAAATGAGAGTAGAGCCAAAGAGATCTTCCATCCACCACTGATTTTACTTCCCAAATGGCCAGATTTTCCAAGTCTAGGTTAGTTTAGTTCAAAGCCAGGAATCTGGAAAGTCATCCATCCTGTCCTCCCACATGGGCGGCAAGCATCCAAGTCCGTGGGCCATCCTCCATTGCCTTCACAGGCACATTAGCAGAAAGCTACAAAATTAAATTCAACAGGTTTTTAATGAATATGGCAGCAATGATATCTCATTTTATATAAAAATCCACACAAATCCTGTATATCAAAGCCATAATTTCATCTATGGAGGCCACCTATAAGCTACTATTTATGCCTCTGTTTGGAGTCAACACAGCACATCTGGGACTCGTTTTTGATTAACTCTCCTTTGCAATTAAGGAGAGTTAATGAAAACAAATCTAACTTCCCTGAATCTTTTCTTTACATTGAAAGCCCCAAGTGAAAAGCATGCAGGGAAAAATGTTCCTCTTTGGGCTAATTGGCTATTGTAATATTGTTCAGTACACCAAGCATGTCAGCTATCCACCACCAGCAACTCGCTCGAAGCAGGATGACTCTACTGAATGAGATTGTTTTCCCTGAAGAAACAAAAAGAAGAGTGTAGTAATGATAGTTCCAGCATCACTGGAAAGAATTGCTTTGAGGTTGTTTTCTACTGCCTTCCTGAAGATTTCTGTAACAATCTCAATACGAGTAATTTTATTTAGTTCATCTCTGTGAAGACAGGTACACAGAACTCATGAAACCTTAGTTTCATTATGTTGCTGGGAAGATGAAGGCTACAAGTATGAAATGACCAAGGAACCTCAGAAAGACACCTACTTTTAAGTGTTAATTGATATGAGAAATTTTAATGGTATGGTAGACCCACAGTGGGATACTTCATATTTACTAAGAAATATTCATTTATTGAATAAGTTGAAATGAGACCCATCAAGTCTCATAATATTTAAACTTTCCTCCTCAATCCCTTCATGGGACTTTGAGCTGGATCTCTTTGCCTTTGTCTCTTTGTTCTGCTTTCATTTCACTCCCTTTCCCTCAACTTAGTCTCCCTATGTCTGTGTTAGTTAAGACGACTCCTTTTGCTACAATCAACAGAAATGAGTCTGACCTTTTTGACTTAAAAGAATGTGAAAGTATAGCAGGCACTGTATTAGAATGCAAAGAAATCCCACTTACCTGAGCTAGAGGTTTCACCTGATCTTCAGAACCACTAGGACAACAAAAGGTTCCTTCCCCATCTCCCAGATTTCTTCATCTTTGCAAATTAACCAGTCTTCTTCCTTATTCCCGTTGTCCTTTTCCCTTTGATTTGCTTTGCACTACAATTGTAACACTGAAATAGACATCCTCAGGCTTTCCATATGAGAAATCCAGACCCCCAGAGGTCTTCGTTTCGTTTTTCATGTTGACCTTCTCTGTGATGGATTCTCACCTGGCTAGGTTTGGCTATCAATAGCATCTGTGCAGTGTACTCTGGCTCATGGAGGTGTAGTTGTGTTCAAAATGATCACAGATGGCTGCCCTGTGGGACTAACACTGATAATAAAGTCATTACAGCTGGAGAAACAAATTGGAATGTGAAATCCAGTGCTAAAATTTGAAACTTGGACTGATGTAGACAATATCATACCCAGTGTAATTATGACCCCAGTGATGGAATGACTATACTTCATGTGCCAGCTTAGTACACGAAAATAGAAAGAAAAAAAAAATGGTAAGTTCATCTAGTTAGTTTCAGTCTAGTTAGTTTCACAGCAATGATAACGGTAATAGATTTCTCTAAATCCCACTGTCTACTTTTATTGGGCTTCACAATCTACGTCCCTCTAACAAAGTATATTTCCCACCCAACTTTTGAAACAGGAGTAATCAATAGACATAATGACATAAATGAAGGCTACTGAAAATAGTCAAAGCCTTATGAAAACCTTTCCATATTGAAAAAGAATGGCTAGGATTGCTGTTTCACCTATATATATATATACACATATATATATATATACACACACACAAAGTTATGTACACAAAACTTTTGTACACAAACACTTGCCTGGTATACACTAGAACAAATTCTAAATTGTGTTGATCTTTTACACTAGGTAATACATATCTATTCCCCATTGGCATGTTCAGTGAGTTATTCAGTGGGAGTACCCGATAACTTTGAAAAGATACAAGATCAAAATTGCTTCAATCCGCTATTTTACACATAAAATTAAAACATAATGTTATATTTCTTCAATGTTGACTACATTTTCTTTTTATTGTTCTTCAGTTATTTACTACGAATTTGAGATAGAGAAAAAATTATTCCCTATATGAGTGCACATCTGAGACACAAACCAAATAGCCCAAAGCCCACACAGCTAATAATCTTCCTCACCAAATTCTCACAGGCCGAGCCAATGTTTCTTATCCCTAAAACAGAGGAGGAGGTGGAGGAGAGGAAAAGGAAGAAGAAGGAGGCGAAGGAGAAGAGGTATGCAGGAGGATCTAAGGCCGAATGAGAAGTCGCTGGCACGCTCTGAGGCTCGTTTCCCTCTCCAGGGAGCACACTTCTCCATTGCAGGGATCTTTGTGGTAGGTTTTGCTGTCGCCCTTAAGGCTGCAAAAAGGCTTGTCTCATCCTAGTTTTCATCATAGAGAGAGCAAAATAGCCAGGCTTCCTCTTCTCTTTTGCAGGGTAGTATCTACTTTGAGACTTGATTTAAGTCCCTAGAACAGAAGAACCCTTCACCTTAGCCCTATCCTGCTGTCAGGGCCACTGGATGCCATTCCATTTCAAAACCATGGCAGAAAATATCTGTACTCTTACTCAAATACCCTGAGTAAGTCACTGAGAATTTTTACCAACATTTTAACTTGTCAAATAAAACTACAATTCAAAGACTAATGAGGAAAACAAAAATCTTCACACAGACCATGACAAATTGTTCTGCTCTACTAAAATGACATCTGATTTAGAAGATGTTCTGTGCTCACCTACTGGAGTGTCAGGAGCCGTGTACTATAGCCACACTGAAGCCATTTTGAATATAGAACTATGGGCCAGTGGAAAATCCCTCGCTGGCTAGATGCTTGGGAAAGAAGTTATGAAACTAATCACATGCTTAGCTTCAATTGTTCGTAGCAAGTGTTTTAGAATGTGATTTATGCTGTACCTGCCAACATCTTGTTATTGATTACCTATGCTATTGTTGATATGCTGGTTACTATTGTGGATATGGTGACTGCTCAAGAACAATCGGTCTGGAGACCATGGCTTGCGTCCTAGTTTCTCCTTTCCTCCCTGAGCCTTAGTTACTGAAGAGTATAAAAACCCTCAAGTAAAATCAATAAACCGACAGCTTGATCAGACATCCTGTCTTGCTGTCCATTCTTCGTGTCTCTTGTCCCCTTCATTCTCTCCTAGGTGGTTGCGACCCCCGTTGACTGTCGTGCTGGATGGGACACTGGAGATTTAATGTTTCACTGTGACATTTTACTAATTTTAACTTTAAATAATTAGAGTGGAAGTTGGCTAACTATGTTAAATACTTTTTTTTGTTAATTAAAATATAATTTAGGGGTAGACTTTAGGTATGCTGTTTAAGAAGCCTTTTTGAAAGCCTGCATCCTATACTAGGAATGCTAGCTTTGATTGCTACAGTCTGCTTTTGATTCTCATTAATTAAGTACCTAGATTCTATATATGAAACCCAGCCTGAATTCCAGCTCACAACTTCAGCATATCTCAGCTCAGGCTTTTGGGGAAAATTGAAGGGTTAAAACGTGGATGGAATCTCTCTCTTAAATATACAGCATAAATAAAATACCTCTTAAGTTATAACTTAGATATACTTAGCATATATTTTAACATTTTTTTTAATCACACATATTCCTAAGAATTCATGCAATACATCTCCAGCAATTCTAAAAGTTATGGATCCCATTCTCACAGTTTCCATCAGTTGTAAGGGTGCCGTCAGAGCACAGAGTAATGGCCCATCGCTGAGTCTATAACAGCCAGGAAGGATTCTGTTAAGAAATGACAGAAAGGCTGACTGAAGGAGGAATGACAGAAGTAGAGGAAAAGGTTCCAGACTTGGTAAAGGCCCAGAAGCAGAGTGAATGTATGGTAGGGGGCTGTGCTGATAGTTCCAATGCGTGGCAGGGGGCTGTGCTGTGATTCCAGTTATTTCCGGTCTGGCTGAAATAACTGCCATGACCTTTGATCATGGAATGCCCTTCACATCGATTAGGGGTTGGTCATGTGACTTATTTTAGCCAGTGGGTTAGTGACAAGCTTGTTCCATGCAAAAAGTTGTTGTTGTTGTTGTTGTTGTTGTTGTTGTTTGCCCCCTCTCTTCAACACCTGTGATGATTTCAAGAGCATAGTCAAATAATCTGTGGGAAAATGAGACCAGAGAAAATGTGCAGAAGCATAACAGCTGGTCCAATGGCTTGACAACTATAAGCCAAGTCAATAATCCCATTCCATTGAACAAGTACTGCACCCAGCCAACATCACCCCAACACATTTGAGGTGGTCCGTTCCACACAGTACTGAAACAACAGGTAACTGTTCACTTCCCAAGTAGCCACAGCAGCAGGAGTTGAGCTCATCCAAAGTCGGGAGCCAAGAGCTTTTTCTTGGTCTCTCACGTGGGTGCCAGCCTGACTGCTTTCGCAGACCACAAGTGAGGAGCTGTAAGGGAAGTGGAGCAACTGGCATACAAACAGGTCCCCACATAGGATCCCAGAATGTGGATTTAACCACTAGGCTGCTGTTCCGTGCCTGCAGCTGCTACGCTTTCGATCCATCTGCCTGCTAATGTGCCTGGGGGAACCAATAGAAGAAAACCCAACTGTTTGGGCTTCCAACAAAAATGCAGAAAACCTGGAAAAAGCTGCTGGCTGAGGAGTGAACCCAGAGCAAAAGAAATTCATTCTCTCCTTCTGTCTTACTCCCCACTATGCCACAAGGTTATCCTCTATACTTGCTATTTCTACTTTGTGTTTTTCCTCCAAATGGAATAACAATACAATGTCAGAAATTTTGAGCTCACACAAGTGATAATAAAGATTATCTCCTAATAAAGAGTAAAAGAGAGACAGGAATAGCAATACAATGACAAACAGAGGAAGCCATATAGCATAGTAATTTGGGATCATTTATTTGTATCATATGTTGGTAACTCCTGGAATCATATTCACAAAAGGGTGCACTTAATAATGTCATGTCTAAGAGCCATTTGGTTATTATTGGTAACCTGCTCTAGAAGAAGTCACTCAACAGTGTCATCTGTTTGGGAGACACTCTCATGCATTATACACATTGAAATTTTTTTCTCCTGAATAGAAAATACCAGCCAATAAATTTCCTCTTTGCTGGAAAAGTATCTTCTTTGGAAAGTGTTAGGAATGTTTGTTTCAAAATAAGAAGTCATTTAAACATGAGACAAATCAGAGTGATTAATAGAAAGTGGAAACTAGTCCTTTAAATATCAGGTTTTCTTAATTCTTTAGAATTTCTAATAATTCAACAACCAACCTTTGCTTCTTTCTAATCTTCTGAAAAGGGACTCAGAAATCCACTATAAAGTATTTCTATTCTATTAGGCTTAACGCAAATGTAGATTAAATCAGTTAGAAAAAATAAACACCATAAATCTAACATAGTATCTTTCCAATGAAGGACAGTTTTAAAAGTAATCTGGCAGTGGCTCTGATGAAGGCCCGATAATATAACTAATGGAAATGGAATGGATTCTATCACCCTCCTTATTTATCACTTGGCTTTTTAAAATTTATGCTTTGTGTCAAGTTGCTCTGTGTACTCGTTTGCATGTGTTTTTTTTAATCTTGTTAGAAAAGGAAAATAAAAACGAGATGGAGAAAGCTGCTAAGGAACTATAGTGGAATTTATGATTCAGGGTAGCAGTGATGCTAGTTTTATAGACCAAGTAGTTCTTCTGCAGATAAAATGCTTGTAGGTGATTTAATACACTAACTGAAGATTTTTCTACTTTTATCAGTGGCATATAGTGAAATGCTCCATTAAATGCATGTAGCAGTTTTTAATGTAGCTTTCCCTTCTACTAAAAATAAAAGCAATTGGATAAGCTTTCATTTATTTGAATTACTTCACATGATATGCAAAAAAAAAAAAAAAACAAGTAGAAACGTGTCTTATTAGTTCTGTTATCCATAACAAGGAATGTAATTTCTCCAGGGTTCAGTTTAACTATCTGCAAACTCAAAACGAATAAACCTACTGTGTCAGACAATTATGACCGTAAAATGAGGACAATCAAGTTAGAAAACAGTGTACGTGTCATGTACTGGGCACTGTTCATCCTGTTGGTGAAATGTTGATACATGTGTAAGCCCCACAGCTGGAACCACTTGGAAAGTAAACCAGTGGATGAAGAGCTCTCTCTCCATTCCTCCAAATCTCTCTGAAACTGTTTTTCTTTTTTTTTTTTTAAGATTTATTTTTATTATTTTTTCATTGGAAAGGCAGATATACAGAGAGGAGAGACAGAGAGGAAGATCTTCCGTCCGATGATTCACTCCCCAAGTGAGCACAACGGGCCGATACTATGCCGATCCGAAGCAGGAGCCTCTTCCAGGTCTCCCATGCGGGTGCAGGTTCCCAAAGCTTTGGGCCGTCCTCGACTGCTTTCCCGGGCCGCAGGCAGGGAGCTGGAAGGGAAGCGGGGCTGCCGGGATAGAACCGGCGCCCATATGGGATCCCGGGCGTGTAAGGGGAGGACCTTTAGCCACTTGCGCCACCGCGCCGGGCCCTGAAACTGTTTTTCAAATAAATTTTAAAAAGTTCCAAAAATGTATCCAAAAAAAAAATTTTTTTAAATTAGGATCTAACATTATAGCATTGCTGGCAAAACCATTACCTGACACCATTATCTCACATGGGTACCAGTTCATGGTCCAACTGTGAAACTTCTGGTTCACCTCCCTGACAAGAGCCTGGGACAACTAGAAAATTCCCCAAATATTTGGGCCACTGCTATCCACATCGAAGACCCAGACAAGGCTCCTGGCATTGGGGTGTTGGCCTGCTCCATCCTTAGCCATTGTACCATCTGGGGTGTAACGCAGTGGAAAGGAGAATTTTTCTCTAACTCTCCCTTTTCCTCTGTGTCTGACTTTCAAGTAGCTCAATATATCTTTAAAAACAATAATATTAAAAAAAAAAAGAAAAAAAAACATTTTGAGTTTATTTCCAATCAGAAACAAAACTCACAGTATTTCTAAATCTACAATTCTTAGAGTCAGGTCTCATGAAACCGTAAGTGATTTTCAAAAGCTTTAGGTAGGCCAAGTTGCAGAATCCAATCAGTGACAGCACAGCGCATCTTGACTCCCAGACTCTCATCCCCACACCTTGCTTTATATAACAAGATATCTGAATTTTATGCTATCAGTAAGGCTTCCTTCATATCAACCACTACAGTCTCGTCCCTAATAATAATAACAAAAGAAACTTAGTGTGCACGCAGATTTTTCTCACTGTTATATAGATTAAAAGCCTAAAAACTAAATATTCCTATGTTGTCTCAATCACAAAATCTAGAAGCCTCCTTCTTTATACGTATAAATACATACATACAAAGATTATGTTATGTTTACTTTCTAAAATATTCCTTCCTCTTTTATGATAGCTTGATGCAGTGTAGATATGTGATTAGTCAAAGAACCCCAGTGTAACAAGAGGTCTCCTAGAAGTAAATGTGATACTAGAGAATGTCACCTGTGTCTTTCAAAACCCTAGAGTCACTATTGTTGCTCCTGAAACAGTCACATGATCACTCATGACGAGTCAGAGTAAATGTGGGCTGGTCAGGTTGATGCCATAGCAGTAAGCCAACAGGTGCTGAGACTGGGGGGGGTGGATGGGAAATTCTGTCAGGATAGACTGCAGAACCACCTGGAATATGCAAGACCCAGGACTGGGAGTAGACTTGGTAGTGAAATTTGAGAGATGATTGGGATGCGGGACCAAGTGGAACACTCGGCTGCACACACTGGCATGTGCAGGAAGCAGGACTGGGGTGGGCCTTGTGGGAATTCCTAGGGGTTGCTCCAACTAGGCTACAGCTCCTGCTGGTTTTCATGAGGGCCACGTGTGTAGTGGGCAGGGATGGGCTGGGTCACAGCATCCATTGGTTTGCTTACGAGATGGTACTGGGGACAGAACTGAACAGGCTACCACAACCACCAGTGTGTGTGTGTGTAGGCTGATATGAGTGATGGACTCTGCTGGACTGGTTAGCACACACTGGAGTCAGATCTGGGTTCACCTCTGCTGAGATTTGTTTTGGGAATGCTCCCACAACTGGGCCACTGGACTCAGAATTCCAACTTCAGGGAGAATCACAGGATCTGTGGTTAGACCATAAAGTGCATGTTTTAGAACAGGGTGTCCTGAGTTGCTGAAGCCTCTGTAGTGGACGGCATGCCCAGATATGCTTGGAGTACATGACAATCCGTTCCTTGAAACCTGCAGAGGATGTCTAGTACCATGGGCAGCCGAACATACTGGACAGCTCTCCCGACCAAGCTTTGACAATGACTGTCCAGGCGAAAGGAAACTCTGTGATGGATATGTCAACCAATGAACCTTGGAAATATTTCCTCTATCTTAGAGTAATGAACCATCAAAATCACTTAAGCAATACCCTTAGAACATGCTCCGCATCAGGGACACAGGGATGACACTGGGTAGCCATCCCCCATTCCCAGGTGCTAATGCTATTGGGAGGCTCAGATCGGCCCATGTCCCTCCTATCCCCACTTTCACTAGATACAGGGACAAAGAAGAAGATTGGAAACAGTTGTCTCATCTATTTACCCCCGTTCCTCGACCGTCCACACCTAATCGTTAGCCTGCAAAGGCATGCATCCTTCTCAATTCTGTAGACATCATCAAAAATAAAATCAATTTATTATTTTAAAAATGTTCTTTCTTAGGGTAGAAATAAATTATTTCAAAAGGAAAAAGTTTGTGTTCTTCAAATACAACTATTTCAAAAAAATAAATTAATAAAACAAAACCAGAATTTTCATGCCAATTGCTTTTTTTAAAAAAAAAAACAACTTTATGTATTTTCTTTTATTTGGAAAGCATATTTATAGTGAGAGAAAGTGACAGAAAGAGATCTTCCATTCTCTGATCCAGTCCCCGTATGGCCACAATAGCTCCCATGCCGTTATCCTGAGCCGTAAGCTGGGAGATGGAGTGAACATGGAGCAGCCAGATCTGCACCCAAAATGGATGTCAGTACTTCAAGTTGGAAGATGAGCCTGTTAGTGGCCACACCTGCCCCCATGTTCTGTCAGTCCTCTCCTTGTGAAATTTTCCACAGAGTCAGACACAAACACAGCAGGATATTCCTGAAAGTGTGAGCACAGATTTGACTTAGTAATGGCAAGAATTGAAGCCCACTCCAATTTGAGAAGAGATAATGGGGAGTTTCACAGGAAGAATGAGAAATGGCAGACTTGAGCAGAGACCAGACAGCAGTCCTAACCCTTGCCAATCTGCAGTTTTCAAAGGCAGATCCTTTAAGGGCTGTCAACGTAGCGATGTTCCCTTGACCTATTGGAAGCTATGTACTTGTCTTTATAGGCCAAGTCTGAGCGTAGGTGACAGGACTGTTCTCACTCGACTAGGCCAAGGAGACATCTCTACACATGCTGGCTTTCTCTTTTGTCTAAAGATTCCAGTTTCTCTTTCTCTGAAGGCCAATGAAGCTCCAGGAAAAGACATCTTTCCTTCGCACATCTTTAATTCTCTTTAGCATTAATTTTGCTAAATAAATAAATAAATAAAACCTTAAACCTCACTGGCTTTCTCCTTACCAGCTATGAGTTGCATGGGAGACATCCAGCTGAATGTACTCATTTCTAGAGTCATATCTGTTACAAGCCTTTGGGTAAGTTTCACCTAATTCTGTGAAACATGACGTGGATGTAATATGTCCATCACCCATTGTTCTTTGACATACTCAAACATAGCAGAGACCGCTATTCCAGATTTTTCAAAAGTCGCAGGTGGAACTTGCATAAAAAATAAAACACTTCCTAGTAATAATGGGGTTTTCACTAAGCTAACAGAGTCAGAATTTTTCTTAAACAAAAGGAGAGCAAATTCTTTAAGATGCTATGAAACTCTACATAACGGTATGAAGATAAATTTTGAAGGGAAGAAGCAGACCCAATCTTATTAACCGCAAAACATAAGATCCTTACAGGAGAGCTTAGACTCAGCTCTGCTAAATATGTAATTTTTAATAGCTGTCCCCAATCGCTGAAGGTAATAAGATTTTAGCTCACCTAATAATGGCTCCAGATGGAGGTATTTGTCCCAGTCTGTTTTTTTTTTTTTTCCACAGCATGTCCTAAGTTCATCTTTTGCAACCATCTCAGGAGTACAGCCCGGGCTTTGCTACTAGATCCTCAGTTTGTATTTTGTCATATGTTTTATTTCTATTTTCAATTCCCTGTACCCTCTTTTTCTCATTATTCACTGGTAGAGATGAGTCATGAATTGGTGGAATTGACGTGCGCTCAACCATGGAAAAGTAAATAGAAGTAAATTCTGGAATAAATGCTTCTAATGAATGGCCTTGTAGAGCTGCCACTCCAACCTCAAGCTCTCCCGGGCAAGGATAATAGCTAAGGATTATCTGAAGGTTGAAAAAAGGAGGTTTGGCATTTATTTTTATAAAGGGAGAAGAAGGAAAGGAATGATGGGAAGACATGCCACCTTACAGATCAGGGGTTCCTTGTGCAATAACCTGGGCTACCTGTGAGCTCAATATGAAAAATATAGAAGTCCAGAAGACAAACAACTATTTCTAAGAGACTTGGGTCTTAAATATTGCTGTTTCTGGACTGAAGTAATCCTGAGACTGACACAGTGCTAGAGAGAAGAATTCAGTGCCTTTTCAGTTGCCCAGCCCTGGATCCATCTCTGCACAGTACCATGGGTGTGCACATGGAGGCTCTCACGCAGTTCCTACCTAGGATGGATACCACCCACATTCACAGGACACGTCTAAGAACTAGCACCAGATAGGACAGAACAGGAAGGGAAAGGATTGTTGGTTACTATTTGGTGTCACTCATAATACCAAATGGCAAATCCCCAGAGGACACTTCTCTCAGGTTACAGAACAATCAGAAGGAGCTCTGTGGAGTTTGCAAGTACAATCGGAAACAACACTAGAAATTTTGAATTATTGAAGTTAATATAGGTTATTTCGTTTAGATGTCAGATCGGAATAGAGATGTGACCTACTAACAATCTAACAAAGAAGGTTTTGAGACAGAGAGTGTTAATCCGTGAGAATTGAGAGCCTTCTGTGTCAAAATCACCTCACACTTCTACAAACTTTTCATAGATAGAGCCACCAGTGGTTCAATGTAAGTATTTACTTCTAAAGCAATTGATGAAAGCTGAGGACTGTAGCTCTTAAAAAGGTAATCAGGGCCAAAAAGAATCTGATTTTGAGTTGGCAGTTAAAGAAAATGGGAAATAGTGCTTAAGATTTAGTGTAGGGATCATCTCAGGAAAGGCTACTGATGACAAGAGCACGTCACAATGGAAGTGGAACTCTCAAAGGAGGATGTTGTGTCCAAAGAACATGGCTTCAGATAGATTCAACTAAAAACTAAGTAGAAAGTCAAGTTTATGAGGTTTCATGTTCAGGGCCCCAAGCAGCAAGGCATTTATTTACAGAGCTGCATAAATAATGAAATAACCTACTCTAAAATATCATTTGACAGTTTAAATAAAAAAAAAAAGTGACTTTGTCATATGCTATTAGAGCATTCTTGGAGCCAACACTGTAACACAGAGGTTAAGGCCACCATTTGTGATTCCAGCATCCCATATGGGCTCCAGTTATTGTTCCAGCTGCTCCCTCAGAACCAGGTGCCTGACATTGGCCTGGGAAATGCAGTGGAAGATGCCCTGCAACCGTTATAGTGAACCGATGGAAACTCGTAACTCTGCTTCTGCCTGGCCCAGGCTGGCTGGTGGACTGATTTGAAAAGAGAACTATCAGGTGGAAGACACCCCCCTTTGTTTCCTATTACCATTTTGCTTAGTTCATTACTTTTTTTTTCTTGTTACAGCATTTTAATAGCAAGCAAATGTGGCAGGCAATTGACACAACAATAAGGTGCTAATTAAGATATAAGATGGTTGAATACCATCCTAGAAGGTTTCAATTCAGTGCCCACCACCATTTCCCATTTCAAGCTTCCTGCCTGAGCAGACCTGGGACACAGCAGGTAACAGCTGAGATACTTAGGTCCCTGTCACCTGTGTTTGAGACTGGGATTGAGCTCCTAGATTCTAGTTTATGGGCCAAACCCATCATGCCAATCATAGGAATTTGGGAAGGAGAAAAATCTAACAAGGTCTCTTAATTTAATGAACACAAACATTTATGTTTGGCAACTGTATCTCCTATTTTCTTCTAAATACTGAGCTTTAAGTGACTGAACTAGGGTGTGGTCTCTCTCTCTCTCTCTTTTTCTCTCCAAACATTTTAAGAGTAAGCCATTGCACATTCCTATTTGGTGCAAAAGTTAAGTATTGGGCATTTGAGGGAGGATATCTGTTTTAATACTGGCTCCATCATTACATCATTAAGCTTGGGCAATAAACTTTCTGTGCTATGAAAATAAACTATTGTCATAGTAGGTAAAGTGGGGTCTATAACAGCATTCAACTTGTAGGATTAAGTTACATGAATAGACATCAGGAAATAATGCCTGCTACAAATTCAGAAGTCAATGGTTTTTAGCTGTAATCACTGACATTTTAAATATAATCGAGGAAATCAAGAAAAATGTTTTCCTGTCACACATACGTTCGAGGGCAACACAAGGAACTGATGACATCTCAGATGCATTCTCCATTCTACAGGCTTCAGCTTGCAAGCAGACATTTTTGGTATCCTCTTCTCATTCCTAGAGACTGGGCTGTGGGGATTGCTTCACGTTTGTCATTGGAAATCAACGTCACTCCTTCCTGCATCAGTTCTGTGGACTGTGATAGTGCCTCTCCACCTGTCCTGTCTCAGAGCGGCACTAGAAGCAATTCTGCTGTGCCGCGGGGTAGATCGCTTAGCAAGCCAGACAAGCTCAAGTCTGGTGCGGCAGATGGAGCTGAAGTCTCTATCTACATCATTTCATGAGCTTCTTTGTATCAGGATCAGAATTCGGAGTTACACAGTCACAAAACTCCTTCTGGCTTGCATGGAAGAAGGGCCTTGCTGGAATTCTGTGATGAGACATTATCGCCTTCTACTACAGTGTTCATTCAACAGAACTTCAGCTGGCAGCTGACAGAGGCACATTTGAATCATAACCTAACAAAGTTTTCAATTTACTGTACACCGTCCCATTCATATCGGGCTGCTGTCTTCCCTCTTTTCTGCTTATTTTTTTTTTCTCTAAATTTCTCAGTCTGAAGACCGCAGGTTTCCTTTCTGAGTAACACTTTTTTTTTATTAATACTTTACTCCTTATCTTCGTGCTGCAGTGTATTCCGCACAAGCCCTGTATTTTCTTCCGTCACTGTTTCCTCTAACGTGTGCTGCTCCGTTTCACCTCTGAGAGGTACTTCTTTCAAAGCTGGCCAGCAAAATTTCGGAAAGACAATGTGCACGCATCCTTGGTTGGCGCTATGCTGAAAATGCTAGAAAATCATTAAATTCCCACAGAGAGGCAGATAAGCATATTCACAGAGACATGGCCAAATTTTCTTGAATGGAAGTGGACGGGTGAGCCAGGAGAAGACAGTGAAACATTTAATAACCAACTGTGTTCCATTCTCTGACAATTCACGTGGACCAAACTGTTGAGGGATGTTTGATGAAGCAAGCCTTGCCCTGAAGGCCCAGGTCAACCTGGCAGACCGACATCTCCTCGGTCCATAGAGGGTTTCTGAAGCTAGACTTGAATAGAGCTCCTTCTTTCCCAGAAAGCAACAATTTGGCACTGGAAAAATCCATCACACATCATAAATAACAGTATCCAGAAGTCAACTTTGCACATTTGGAAAACACATCAAGTATTAGATGGGATCGTATGACATTAATATATCCTAGTAACCTTAAACTTTTCATACAAGTCACTGTATCACCCACAGTCAGTAACTTCACTAACCTAGGCATTTCAACATGAGACTCTTTCTACTTACATAGATGATACCATATCCATTATCACATATATTAGCAATGCTCCCGATTTTATAAAACCTATACTTGTGCTGATTTTTGGAAGTTCTCATTTGCATTATATTATGAGAAACGTCTTGAAATTTTATTATTCTAATACACACAGCTAAAGTTCCTATTGCAAGATATCGGACAATGAGCACCTTACACTAACTTACAGCATGTGTGCTAATAAGTACTACATAACTAGGACTCAGTACTTACACATCTCAAGCCAAGGATGGATTTTAGTGGAGTTTTCTGTCATGCCACTTATCCTACAGTGCAAGACTTACAGCATGTTAGAATGGAGAAAATAATCCAGTAACTCAGTGGCCTTCAAACATCTATTGTATTTTTTTAACATGGTATTGAGTGACCAATATGTTAGAAAATGCAAGTTCTTAACCACATCTTTTTTTTTCTCTCCAAATTCTCTTTTTATTTTGACAATCTTTACATGGTTAATTTGGGTAAAAAAAGGGTCAAGGGCTACAGGAAAGTGGGTAAGACTATTACTTCCATATTGTTTCCTTCATGTATCTGAGCTAAAGGGGGATATTGAGGGAGAAGCCCCACCCGGATTCCCACCCACCCCAAGTCCCGCATGTGGGGCATGCTCTGAGATACTCGCTCAAGTGGTTTTGATAGTTCACCAGTGATGAATCACTGCCAATCTCGCCTCTCTTAACATGATGAGGTCGTTGAAAAATCCACCAATTGACATTGTCCATCTTAGCATCTCTATTTGCCCTGTATTTTGTTGCCAACCTATAGCTGAGGTAGTTGAGTAACTTGTTCCATCTTCTGTCCTTTCATGGTTCGGGTTCTGAGTCCGGCATTTCAATTGGGGAGATCCCCAAAGAAACTTCATCTGAGGTGTTCCCAGGCCAGATTCTTCTATGCACCAGCAAGTACATAGCCCAGCACAGTCCATCACCCTGATCAGCTGGTGGTTGCAACTGCTGGGTTGGTTCTGTTTTCAGCCCCGCCTTCCGCTAGAACCAATGGGTGTTGCAGTCCAGACTGGTTCTGCCCAGCACATACTCGGCCCTCACAGTGGGAGTTACATCCTGTAACTACTTCCTTGACATCTCAATTTTAGTATATACACAACCAGCTGCGATAAACTCTTTTTTGTTTTCTCCCAAGCTAGCATGTTTTTTAGTTTAACCTAAGTCAGAGTGGCAAAGGTACAGTGGAAGGATCAACACTAACATCCATCATTTATAACAGCTGAGTACGAACTTAACATCAAAGTTCCTACGCAGTTACACCTTGTTCAGCATTACCAGTCATAAATCGATAAAGTTTTTGGGAGAAGAAAATTAAGCCACAATTTAAACCTTGCGGTATAATAGTGATCAAGTATGGTTTTACAGAACTTTTAATTTTAACAATTGAAGAATAGAAAAGTTTTAGGCAGGTGAGCAGGGAAATCCCCAACAACCCAGTGAGTGAGGAAGAATTTAACTCTACATCCTACCTAGTTAAGTCCAGGAGAAGCAAATAGGGAGCCTGACCAGTAAGTACAGGCTGAGCGATTATAGGCTAGTTGGCCTTTTCCCTGGCTATTCCAGACTTTCTATATCTATATCTATGCCTCTCTCTGTTTGTCTGAATAGCCAAATGGGAAGACTGATCACAAAGGTACAAGCTGCATGATTATCAACTAGCTGACCTTTATTAGTTTCTATCTGCACTTAAAAATATGCTTACTGACCAAAAGTACTTAAAAAAATCTTTAAAAGGTCCTTGAAAAAGTAGATGCAAATACGTTTGTTTTGGTACAAATGACTTTGAAATATGTGCATAAATTTTCATAATGTGCACTTTCCACAGTTTGAAGAGCCTCCATATAATAGCATTTAGACTCAGTATTAGATTTTAGGTAGCTACCGTTCTGAATGATCCTTTTAAATACATCTTTTTAAGATTTTTAAGTAGTTCTAGTAAACATATATTTTTTTAAAAAATATGAGAACATACAATAATAATGTTAGCATTTCTGTCCCTCTTAATGCCAACTCCTATCTGATGTCATAAATATGGCTCTTCACAGCTTTGTCAATAAGTGTGTAAAGTCATACTTATCTAAATATTGCAATAATTACGGAATTTTTTAAAACAAGCTATTTTTGAAAAAGAGAGATGTATTTAGCATAACATTTAAGTACAAATTTTCAGTTTCTTTCACATTTTTTTGTGGTCAAAAGTAACATATGGATAAATAAATCCCACTACTGCAATGAACTAAAGCATTAACATATGTACTCCTATGAGAATGTTTTCACACAGAAACTTGATGTAAACAGTCACGCTTTATTGTCTTTCAATATCATCCTTTGAAAGTATGATCATACCCTTCTTAGCCACGTACAACCTTGAAGAAGAGAATATCAAACTCTTTGCACAGTGTCTACTAATAACACAATGGTAATTTATGGTCAGCGGTTTAATACCATTATATGTCTTTCCCCATAGAGTCATGATTCATATTTTCTTCCATTTTGCGGCTGTTCCTCCCTGTGGGCCAAGCAGGAAATCAGAAGAGGAGACAAAGAAGCTGTGGATATATAGATGAGAACAGTAGACCAGTTCTCCTTTGAGTCATTTGCAGTTATCATAGGCAAGACCAGGTTATCATCTCATTGACTAACCAACGATACTTTAAGAAGCAATCTCCCCAGACAACACTGAACTTATTTCAAATGCAAGGTGCTTGCTGAATTCCCCCTTGATACTCACACTGGATAGATTGAAAATTTACCAACTGAAACTACTTTCGGTTAAATACATTTGCTGATTAGCGGAACTACAGGGGAGAAAAGGCATGTATTTCACACTTTGTCTCGTGTTTTCTTTTTCTTTTCTTTCTCTCTCAGTGCTTCACACTGTCATTTGCTTTTTGCATCTTCTGTCTTGGCACTTCATTATCATTCATCTCTTCATAGTTGTTTACGTTTCAACAATTCTTCTCTTTCCACTGTTTCAGATGTTATCTCTCTTCCTTCACAGCATCTACATTGGTGCATTTAATGGATGCCCCTTTTCAGCTGTTTTGCATATTATATCTACATAATCTGTGATACTTACGTAGTATTGACTTTATCTTTCATGTGAAATGATTGTTCTCTTTTAATGCCTTCATATAAAGTTCGGAGATTTATTGATGTTATAATATGCAGATTCATCACACAACTTCTAACTGCTGCATAGTTCTACAACAAGACGGTTGCAGCTCACAACACAGTCCCTGCAATGAGGATGATGTTTGTGACTGTTTACGGAGAGCTCAACTATGATAACAAAACTACTGGTACAACTGGCACAAAGTGGGGAGCTAGGACCATGGCCCAGTTCATGGGATTGTTAGAGGAGTGCAGTGGAAGGGAAATGGCAATCATTAGGCCTGCTCACTGCTTCTAGAATGGAGAGAGTTAGATTTTTTTTCCCATGACAAATTAAGTGAATCCATATCCTTATAACTCATAGGAATCCTACTTTGACTCCATCAGCACACTCTATTTCATCAGGGTGAAAAAATAACATTTAAGAAACTGAAACCTATTGACTTTATTAACTGAAAACTTTTGCACCAACAGTTCATTTTATAGCCTGCTTTGTCTTCCTTTCTCCATTGTCCTGACATTCTCTTCGAGATAGATGTGGCTTCACCCACGCATGTGAAATTTGACATCTGACAGTGCTCTAGCAGCATTCACAGCACTCCCTTTTATCTGAGATTTGTGCTCGTACTTCAGATCATCATATTAAGATGCTTCCATAGAGCAACCCTGAATGTGTCAAAATCAATTTTAATGGCCTTCCACTGCAACCAATGTTTGGGTTGCGTTTGCATCATTAAAAGGAATAGAAAAATATGGTGCAGTTGAACAAAATAGATAGTAATTAGCTGTCAAGCCTTGGTTGATAAGAATCTAAGATATTATGCTTCCAGCAGAGAAAATCAATGAAAGTATGTTACCTTCCAAAGACCTGATTAGGCTGCTGTAATTGGACCAGCATAAATCCACAAGAGGTTTACTATAATACACTATATTTCATCGTTAATGCTTACATTCAACATTTGATTAATGGACCTACATTCTCTGTAATCCTTAAATATCTTCCAAAAAATAAGGTCATTCCAGTGTGGTATTTCACCATAGATTTTTCTTCTCTGGAATTTTCAGTAATAAGGTTATACCTGGAAACAAATACAGGATTTCAAGGATATAAATAACGGGGCTTGGCACAATAGCCTAGTGGCTAAATCCTCTCACCTTGCATGCACAAGGATGCTATATAGATGCTGGTTCATGTTTTGGCTGCACCACTTCCCATCCAGCTCCCTGCTTGTGGCCTCAAAAAGCAGTCGAGCATGGCTCAAAGCTTTGGGACCCTGTACCCGTGTGGGAGACCTGGAGAAGCCATTTGGAATGCCAACATTGTCTTCCAGGGTTCTGTCTATACCTACTTTCTGGGAGGCAGTGGAGTTGGCGCAGTAATTGTCTCTCTGTTGCTACACTGAAGACCTGGAATGAGTTCTGGGCTCTTGCACTCAAACTGGCCCAATTCTGGTCATTCCAGGCAATTTGAAGGCAAACTAATGTTTAGAAGCACTTTGTTTTTTAATATATTTTTATTTTGAACTTTGAATTATGCTGCACAATTTCATATAGGCTGGGATTTCCCCCCCAAACTCCCACCCCAACATATTTTCCTCATTTTATTATAATGGTGTAGTCCTTCATAAGGAATCATAATTCTATCAGTACCAACATTGTTGGTACAGACAATATCAGACAGTCCAGCATCCCATTGTCTACCCATGTCCAACAGTTTCATTGGTAATCCATCTTTTGTCTGGGAGCACGGATGCATGTTCCATTGTTCCCCCACGTCTGCATATGATAGACCCCAGTACTCTATCACTATACATTTCCATAATTGAGAAGTCATGAAACAAGGTCAACAACTGGTATGACTTAGAACAGGCCACAACAACATGAACAACATGAACAACAAATTACAGCACCATGAAAAAACATGCCACTGAGTAACCAACACGTGAGTGACAAAAAAGGAATCACAAAAGTCTCTTTGGGAAAAAATGCTGCCACTGTGTAATCCATAAGCCAGTGATGAATTTGACAAGAGAAAATAAATTGTTTGGAATAAACAAAACTGAAATAAAAAACATCAAAACACATAGGATACAGCCAAAACAAATTAAAAAAAAAAACAGTATGGATTGGATAGAAGTCTTTTTTCTCCTCCTCACCATCTTCATCCTTCTCCTCCTTCCCTCCATCCCTGCTTCTCAAATAAATTCAAAACACAAACTTCTAAAAAGTAAAGACACACATGATTCTCTGAGCTCTTAATACTCCTCACTGGCCTTAACTTATGTTCTAGCCTGCCCTCAGTTTGCCTCACTGCCTTCCTCCATGGCAACAAACCAGAGAGAGTCCTCATTTCTCTAAGGCCCATAGTTCTTAGCAAATTGTCCAAATTGGCTATACTATCCTATTCAGCAACAATGCCCTTTATCCTCCACCATCTGTCAGCCCTGCAAATGCCAAATTTACTTAGATTTCTGTGGCAAAATCGTGCATTTTTCATTTCTTTCAAGTTATGCATATCTTGTTAACTCTGTGTAAAATGCTATTTCTCCATTCTCTGGCAAAATATTATTCCTCAAAGCTCAAACCAAATGCTATCTCTTTTTCATTCCATTCTTGAAATTTTCCATTGTTTCCCCTCCTAAAACTAAATTCATTACCTTCTTTTGTGCACACAAGGCAGGAAATGGGTAGTTAGCTAATGTCATCACTATATGCATTATCTTTGTAGGCTTAATGTCAGTAACCCTATAGTCTATTTTAATCATAATTTAATAGTCTATTTATACTATCTGTAATATTTAAAATATCTATCTATAATAGACCTCCTTTTCCTAAACCAGAAGATTATATATGCATATATGTAAAGCCAATCTGAGAATGGTATGTTAAAAAAAAAGAGTGTGAAGAATTTATCTGCAACCCTAATAAAAAACATGATACATGTTTCTTATTGGAGAAAATAGGTGCCAAACCACTGGGCAAATTTCCTCACCAAATTTATCAGGTTTATTAGCGCAAATAACCAGACATTCAGGGCCTACAATCAACTAGCACAATTTGTTTGTTTGTTTGTTTGTTTGTTTTTATTGGAAAGTCAGATACACAGAGAGAAGGAGAGACAGAGAGAAAGAATTTCTATGCATTAATTCACTCCCCAGGTGGTCGCAACAGCCAGAGCTGATCTGATCGGAAGCCAGGAGCTGCTTCTGAGTCTGTCACACAGACTTTGAGCTGTCCTCTACTGGGCCACATAGAGGGAGCCAGATGAGAGGCAGAGCAGCTGAGACAGGAACCAAAGCCCATATGGGATCCTGGTGCATGTAAGCCGAGGGCTTTAGCCACTAGGTTACCACACCAGGCCTGTACAGATTTTTAAATACCCAATCATTTGACTCAAACCATTAGAAGACAACATAGGTCCAAGTAGCACACAGTTCAAAACTGTCAGAGGTATGGGATATATTTTTTTGCAAATTCAAAATGTTCTACATGGGTTATCAAATCCCTGTTCTAAGATCCGTGTCACGTAATCAAATAAAAAGTAGATAAGCAACTTGCTTATAGCAATAAAATGAAATTCTCTCTGACAGTGGCTACATAATGTATCAATACCAGAGAGATAACTAGCAGAATGTGTCAGCTCTCTTAGGAACTAGAGATTTCTTTCTATTGTTGATGTTGTGATACGACTTTTCATTTGAGGGGCTGTACAGTAGCTGTGAAATGGAGGCTAACATATCCAGATGTAAGGATACAATGTAGAATGCATTTCTACTTCCAGACAAAGATGGACTTAAAATGAAACTGTTTACTATATCTTGACAATAGGATGCTGGACTCTCTGCCATTGTCCATGCCCACAATGATGGACATATGACTGTGTATGAAGAACTATACTTTAGTAATGATATAGATGAACTAGGCAGGGAGGGAATTGGGGCCGGGATAAGGGAAATACCAGGAGCCTATGGAACTGTATCATAAAATGATAATAATAATAATAATAAAATCTAGAAAAAAATAAAAGAAAGAAATTCTCAACCCCCGCAATGGTTGGGCCAGCGGGAACCAGGGCACCAGCATCCCAACGATCTTACATTTACCTGCTTTGTATTTTTAATTCCTACTTCTCTTTTCCTTCCTCCTCCTTCTAAACAATTAATGTTATAATTCATGATAAGAGATACCAGCATGGTAATTTCTCTGAAATTCCAGGCTGACAATGTTGTTGACTTTGTGCTTCCCCAAATCTTCAGATATTTTGTCACTATAGCTATGACTTACAACAACAGATATCAATTTAGCCATGGTTCCCTAGGTTAGAAATCTAGTCTCAGCTTGACTTTGGAATTCTTCTTAGCTTTCTTTCCATTCTCAGGCATTAACTGCACAAGGTGGATTTCTTATTGTCTGGGGTCCATTTCATGACTGTGCCATTGCTGGGAAAACTGAACTGGCATTACCTTGGCTGACGAGGTGCCTCACTCACATAAGTTAGCCTGCTGTGGCCTGTGGGGCAGAGGCAGGCTCAAAAAGACTGAGTTGAAACATACAGGACTTCTTTAAGACTTTGAATTGGAGCTGGCATAACGTTTTTTTTTCTATTGCCTGCCTAAGTCACCAGCAGCCCAGATTTGAGAAGTGAAATAGACACTACCAATTCTTGGTAGGAACTTAAAATTCACACTCCAAAGAGCCATGATCTGGAAAAACAAAAGAACAAATGAGCAATGGGCATTTGACACAGCAGTTAGGATGTTGCTCGTGATTACTGCATCTCGTAACTGTCTGGATTTGAGCTCTGGCATGGCTTGCAATTACAGCTTGCTGCTGATGTGCATTCTGTCTGCAGCGGGTGATGGTTCAGCCACCTGGGTCCCTCCCATGCATGCTTGGGAGTTCCATGCTCCTGGAATCAGCTGGGCCCGGTCCCCCTGCGGATGAGAGATCACTCATTCCTCTCCCCCTGCTCCGTCTCCTGTTGCTCTCTAGCTCTCTTGGCATTTCAAGTGAACAGAATTTAAAAACAGAGCTGAACAATTATACTTGTTCCATCATCTATTACTGGCAGTAGAAAATGCACACTGCTTCTTTCTCCTGGATAATCTCGATAAGCTGCAAATAGTCGCTCTACTGCACAGAACTGGATTCTGTCCTGAGCAACGCAGTGTCAGTATGATGACTGTCCTTTTAATTTTCATCAGGCCAGAAACAGTTTGCAGAACGCTATCAGCTCTGGCATTCACTACAATGTGTTGTCTTCGAAGCTTTGAGAACAAAACACTCATTTCTGCCAGCTGCACAAACAACAATTTTATCACATTCATCAGGAATGAGGGTATTTTACAGAGGCTTGCCGTGTTATCAAACACAAACATTTGATCATAGATGATAACGTAGTATCAGAGAATAGTGGTACTGCATCATGACCTATCACCATGTTAAGTGCTGAGCTGCTGGAAACCTAAGCAGAGCTATGGAACAACATCAAGCGGCATTCAGAATGCACTTAGAGACCACATACACACTTAAACCTCCTTAGCAGGCTCCTGCAGTGACATCATCAAGATTCCCAGAATGGAGAGGCAGACCTATGTAAAATGAACTCACGTATGTAGCAAGTATGTAAAAGGAAGCAGATAATGCCCCAAAACCTCCAGGATGCTATGGGCCTACATCAAGTGCCTGGAACCATAATCTGTACAAAAACGCAGTGACAGGAGCCAGTGCTCCGACACATCATGGGGAAGTCAGTGTTTGACATGCTCTTCCCGCATAGTAGAGGATCAGCTAGGTATCCAGCAGCTTTTCTTCTGACCCAACAAGGGGTGATGCTTGGGCCCCCGCCATGCACATGGGAGACTTTAATCAAAGTCTGGGCTCCTGACTTTGGGCTGAACCAGCCTCTGATGTTACAGGCTTTCGGGGAGTGAACCAACAGATGGAAGATCTCCATCTCAAAGCATAGGTCTCTTTCCTTGTCATTCTTTCCATCAAACAAATGAATCTTTTTAAAGAGCTGAGTGATGGAAACTTTTTTAAACATTTATTTATTTTATTGAAAAGGCAGAGGTTACAGACAGGAGGAGAGACAGAGAGAAAGATCTTCCGTCAGATGATTCATTCCCCAAGTGGCCACAGTGGCTGGTATTGCGCCGATCTGAAGCCAGGAGCCAGGAACTTCTTTCTGGTCCTCTACATGGATGCAGGGTCCTAAGGCTTTGACCCATCCTCGACTGCTTTCCCAAGCCACAAGCAGGGAGCTGGATGGGAAGTGGAGCTGCCGGGATTAGAACCAGCGTCCATATGGGATCCCAGCGCGTACAAGGTGAAGAACTTAACTATTACGCTATAGCACCGGGCCCAGAATGATGGGAAATTTTAAAGTATGTCTTGATGTTCAAGTTAAAACTTTAAACAAAGCAAATGCAACTTGTTCATTTTGGAAAGCAATTGAAATTTATAACTAAGATTATTAAGTTGTAAAGTGTGACCAGAGCTATGAATACAATTTTTATACATGACTATAATATTCTGATCCTTCAGAGATTTACAAGGTCTTTAAGATTCCTGGAGCCTGGGCCTTGCTTCCTGACATTCTCTTTAAATTACATGAAATGAACTATGAATGTGTATTTTACAAAATTCCTTATCTCGTTTAATTTAGATTGCTTTCTTACTTAAGTAATTATAGGAATTCCTGTGGGTGGTGAGGAGAATGAATCCATTTGTAAAAGCAAGTGTATGCGAGATTCCTGGATAAAGATGTAATTCATTAGCCACGCAGGAAGGAACAGAAAATAATGAAATTGGCATTAGCAAAAGTATATTATTTTCTGAAGTTGTCACCCATGCCTATAAAGGAAGTGTCCTTCTTGGGACTGTGTACTGTCATATGACATGGACAGACATACAGCCTCAGTATACCAGGCTTCCATTGTTATATTAAAATTTTTTAAGTTTTATTTAATTTTATTGTAAACTCAGATATATAGAGAGGAGGAGATACAGAGAATAAGATTCCATCTGCCGACTCACTCCCCAAACAGCCACAATGGCCAGAGCTGTGCCGATCCAAAGCCAGGAGACAGGAGCCTCTTCCAGGTCTCCCACATGGGTGCAGGGTCCCATGGCTCTGACTTGTCCTGCACTACTTCCCCAGGCCACAAGCAGGGAACTGGAAGAAAAGCAGGGCTGCAGGGATTAGAACTGGCACCCATATGTGATCCTGACAGGTGCAAGTCAAGGACTTAAACTGCTAGGCTACTGTGCTGGGCCCATGAGTTAAATTTTACTATATAAAACTATCAAGGCAAAAGTTTTGCAAAATATTTGAATATGTATTGTTTTTTGTATAGTTTGAGTATTTTATTTTAGGGTTTTAATGTATACCCAGAAATGTTCTAAAGGTTAGGACATTTCCATTTATTTTATATTTGCAGCATTGTATTGTCTGTGTTGTCTCCGTTGTCACAGGCTGTTTGTGTAATCTCCAGTAATCTGTTTAGAAGAGCAGAGCTAAGCAAATGAGATGTGAAGACCAGAATGTGTAGGACTCAGACCCTGTGTGACAACAATATGAGCAGACACACCATTATAGAGGCAGGAGTGGACTCTGCCTCCTTCATTCTCTCTGCATCGTTAAAAAGAAACTACTTCCAAATAACTCCACATCTCTCACAAAGAGTGTCTGCATCTATTGCCATCCCGTTATGTGATCTCCCTCCAAAGGAACAAGGCATGATTGGTCCGTGCTATCCCAGAGTTCTGCACAAGTAACAGTGTCTGTTCAGAGCCTCTCTCCAACCTGTGACCTTTGTAACTAACGCACAGTGGAAGTTGCTTTTGTAGTACTTGTGCCATGAGCAAACAAAATGCACCACAGATTCATCAAGGTCTTTGCCCTGTCTCTCTCTCTCTTCTCTCTCTCTCTCTCTCTCTTCCTCTCCCTCTCCCGTGTCTTCTCTCCAGTGAGGAGGTCAGTCCACCCTCCTGTAAGTCCTTGTTGCCTTATAAGAGAAAGAAGCTCTGCTTTGCTCTCTGGTTTCCTATTACAGTACAATCCACCTTTGTCAATAATAAGTTAATGCTGTAGTTCATTTCATTTGACTTTTTATTTTAAATTATTATATTGATATAAATGAAAATTTTTCATATATTTCACATTGTGATTTAGGAACATCATAACACTTCTCAGTCTACCCACCCTCCCTCTGTTTATACTATATTCAGCAGAATTTATTATATATATATTATATTCAGTGGGATATCCACTAAAATATTTGTGAGTTTGACTGTCCCTGTGCTTTGCTTTGCAAGATGGGATGAGGGGAGGCTCATAGTTCCATACAAAGATTGTATTGTGTTGAATCTCTCTTGCAATTGTGCCTGTATGCAAAATAATGGTGTTTCATTCAGCCACATATTGAGTATGATGGTTTTGTCATCAGACTGCATTGCTAAGTGTCACTGTAGTGGTCTTAGTTTTACCACAATCTATGATACTCACAGAACAATGAAACAAGTTGACCAAATCTTTCCTAAAATGTGTGCCAGGCATTAAGTGAGTTGGCAATGCAGTATTGTTCATGTGTGTGGAGGAACAGTAAGAACTCCAATCAGAACATATTAACATAAATGCATAATATATATGATTGCCTATTTACATTCTTGTGTGTGTATACTGCCAGTTTATAAATCATACACATTATTGATTTAAATGGGTTCATTTAGAAAAATAAATGTGAAAAAGAAAATAAAACTACCATTCAGTGAACCAACTGCCTCTTGATTTCTATGTCATCCAATAACAGAACTTATATGTTGCCACTAAGTTGCTATTTTTAAACTTACGTGACAGAATTAAACAGATCTTTTGTTAATTAATTTTCTAATCCTTAAATATTGCTTTGAGTAGCCAAGTCACAAACTCATGTATTGGTCAATCATATTGTTATTTAACCACATACAGGGGTTTTACAATCCCTTTAATAACAGTCATTTCTGAAAACTCCAGAACATCTCCCCATCTAGCTATTCTAAACATAACAACATGAACACATTGATGGACAGAAAAGTACTTCCCCTGACTTAGATTTGTTGTTTAGGAAAGATGGGAGATTGGGAGATAGAGATAGTCAGAGAGAGAGAGAGAAATAGAGAAAGAGAGAGAGAGAGAGGATGCATAAGTGGAGACAGACCCTATCAAGCCCCAAATGTTGTTTATTCCTTCCTGAGAATCATGTTATTTTGTTGTGACTCATTGTGGCCATATATGATTCAATATGCCTATTTTGTCCACCTAACTCAACCCAATGAGATGAATATAGCCAATATAGCCAAGATCTACAACATCATTTCCTAGTTTCCAAACATATTCTAGGAAAACTAAAGCAAGATTTTGACACAGATTTCATCATTTGCAGAATGCAAACCAGCGGGATACAAAATACAAGGTAAATTCAATAACATTTTACCATAAACATTACATACAGGGCCTGGCACAGCAGGCCAAAGTGGCTAAAGTCCTCACCTTACACACGCTGGGATCATTTCTGGGCACCGGTTAGAACATCCCAGCAACCCTGCTTCCCATTCAGCTCCCTGCTTGTAGCCTGGGAAAGCAGTCAAGGATGGCCCAAGTCTTGGAACTCTGCACTCATGTGGGAGACCCGGAGGAAGTTCTTGGCCTTGAATCAGCACAGCTCTGGCCATTGCGGCTACTTAGGGAGTGAATTATCCGATGCAAGATTTTTTTCCTCTCTTTCTCTCCTCCTCTCTGTATATATGACTTTCCAATAAACATAAATAAATCGTTTTTGAAAAGTTAGATTCAGTGAAAAAACATAGTGAATTACAAGTGAAACATACCACACAATCAATTTTAATTTAAATAATCTTACTGAAAGTTTTTTTTTAAAGTGGGTGTAGATTAGTAGGATTTTGGAAAATAGGACAGACATATTCCATTCTACATGCCAACTGCACTTTCCATGTGTCAGAGCAATTTCATAAAAGATTACCTCAGATTTGGTCATTTACACAACATAATTTTTTCTTGCTTCTGAAAGTTGAAAGTCCGAGATCAAAGGTTAATAGGATTGGATTCTCCTCAAACCTGTTGACTTGGCTTGAAAGACAGCGCTCGTCTCCTTCACCTGCCCTTGCTTCTGCGTCACTTCACCTGCCCTTGCTTCTGTTTGTATGCACATCTAATTTTTCTTCCTCTTCACATAAAGACATCAGTTCTATTGGAAGAAGGTCTTCTTCTGAGGTCTCAACATCCTCATGAACTCTTGAAAGACCCTGCCTCCAATTGCAGTAGTATATAAAGCTAGGTCAATATCTGTCTTTATTTACACTGTAAAATGGCAGACGATACATTATCATACCCATTCGGGGGCTGGCATTGTGGTGCCATGAGTTAGGCTGGCTCTGGGGACACCTACATTCCATACGAGAGTGGCTGTCTGCTTTGGGTTCTGACCACCTTGGTCAGGCTCAAGTTTCTTAACAATGTTCTTTGAAAGCAACAGGTGGTAGTTTGAGTACTTAAGTTCCTGCCACTTAAGTGGGAGACCTACATAAAGTTTTGGATTTCTGGTTTCAGCCTGGCTTAATCCTAGCTATTTGGGTGTTTGGGGATTAATGTTAAGAGTGAAGCTTGAGAACCTAAAAAGAAAATTTCTAATGCATATGTTTTTTTTTTTTTTATGTTAGACTGCTTTGGTTCAATTCTATCAAACATTAATAGTTGCCACAATAGTAAAGGGAAAGTAAGAAAGGCTAACAAAAGTCACCAATACAATAGTTATTCCAACTTCAGTGGAGTTGTTGTTTGTTATCTTACCAGATTATAATACCATAAGAGACTCCTTAGTTCATCCTTTTAGTAAGTCGGTCCTATTGCCAACATCTCCACCCTCTAAAATCGGTGTCACTTTCTTCATTCCACCTCGGGGAACAGATCATTTGAAAGCCATAGGAAGTCATTTGCTTTTTGAAGTGTTTTCCAGCAATATAGACTTGATGAATCAGATTCTCCATGTAGATGATGCTGTATTTGCCAAGAGAACACACTATCAGGAAGTTATCCGTCAGGGTAATTAGCTTCTTACTGATTTTGCGAAAGCCTCGCTTCTAGATCAGCTCATTCACTCACTTCAGATTGGAGTTGCCTCATGCACTGTATGATCCCACAGTCTTGTTGAGTTTAACTAAAGTTGCATTGAAGATCTAGTGAAGGCAAAGATGTTGAACCACTGTGAGGACTTTGTGGGGTTCACACCGTTGATATCTCTAAAGCTGATGACAACTGCCAATTTGGCTTCTGCAGGTAGGTAGTCACCAGCTTTGCTTGCCATGTTCGCTATCTGAATTTCAGATCTGTGCCACTGCCTGGATTCGTTGTGATACTGCCTCACTTCTTTCTAGATCACCTTCCTTCTCGCCTTTCAAAGCATCTTCTGAGCAAACTTCTTTAGCAGGCACTTGATCTTGAGTTCTGTGAAATTCCTCCACTTTCTCTTCAACCTTTCTGGCACAGCAGGAACCTTCTTCATTGCTTTGGCATCCTCCAGGGTTCCAGAGGTAAGAAGCTATCAAAAATATTTTTATGCGGATATACAGAATAAGGTTAGAGTTGTATAATAAAAGTAGAAAAAAATTGTTCTTCAATATCCAAGTATTTCAGACACAAACATTAGATATATTATTAGTATATTCAGTCCAAAAAATAGTCATAAAACTAACAGTCTTTTATTTTAGAAAATAACAAATGCGGGGTGCAGTGTATGAGAGTATCTGAGTCTAAACAATACCTGCAAAGAATGACTCACACAAATATGCACTATACTTTTCAAAGCTCCTAGGAGCGCCTCAAAAAGCTCATGGAAACATGTAACATGAAAAATTAACTTATGAATGTTGGTTTTTTTTAGTGATATAAGCTTATTTTTTGAATTCTGCTTTCTAATATCTTTTGAGCTATATTTGTGTTTGGATTTTTTAAAGTTACAATATTCAGCCTCATTTAACTCCTTCAGTAATTTATATTAGGTCTTCTTTATTTTAATTTCTTTCTCAATGGATTGATATCCAAAATACAACCAGCAAATGTTTTAGAGACTTACATATCTGTGCAAAAATGTTTAAAAAGTGAGAACATTAGAAATAGCATGAATGATCAAGTGTTTGGAAGTGAAAGGCAAGCTAGACAGCCTGAGCTTCGTCGACCAATGAAAAAATTTTAGAAATGGTGAGACGTCAGCATGTCATTGAGAGATGAGCTGGAAAACACATTACTGGGTTAGAGATGATGACCGCAGTCTAATGTAAGCAAATACGGGACTGCCTGAGAGATACAGTAACTAGACCAAAGTTCCAGGAATTACAGTGAACAAAGCTTTGACTACCTAAATATAGTAATCAGATTTTATCTTGGAGGAATGAGTACTCTGCAAGAACTAACACTTTCATGAAGATACAAACACACACACACATACATACATACATACATATATGTGTATATATATATATATATATCCCCTGTCTTTATAATAGCAATAGCCAAATCTTTTTTGAAAATCACCCTTCCCAGTATGGTGTTCATCTCATCCTCCAGATTCCAGATGTTCTTGACTTGAGCAATTAATATAACACAACTTCTTGGCCAGTAAGAGACTCCAGAAATAAGTAAGACCAGCATAACAGCATAAGAGAAGATCTACTGGAAGGGTTGATTAGCTATGGTCTTATTTTGGTAGGTCTTTTAAAATCATGAGATTGTAAAATGAAAAATACCAGGAGTCACCAACAGAGTCCACCTGAGAATGAAACCAATACAGCGAAGAGCAAAGCTGAGAGATGAAAATAGAACAAAGGCATCCATTTTTCTAATTAATTAATTAATTGATTGAAAGATATATGGGAGGGGAGAGAATGTATTCCATCCACTAGTTCATTTCCAAGACGGCCAAGATGGCCATACTGTGCCTGGCAGAGCCAACATCTTCATCCATATCTCCCATGTGAGTAGCAAGAGCACAGACGTTTGAACCATTTTCCATTTTTTTTTTCAGACAATTACCAGTGAGCTGAATCAGAAAGGCAGTAGCTGGGACATAAACTGACACCCACATGGGATGATGGCATCATGGGTTGCAGGTTTATCAATTATGCTATGATACCAGATCCAGGCACATATTTGAGTATCTCGTATGGCTGTGCATCAGTAGATGTACCAGGGTAATCACTGGTAAGAAGGTCAGTCACATCAACTCGCGAATGCCCTTTTGTTCTAAGCCAGCTTTCTGAATGATTTTCTGTTCTTGTAACTCAGTAATTGAATGAACATGTCAAGTTGTGTCAAAAACAGAGCCTGTAGCTATGGAAAAGGGACACATGAAATTACCCAGTGAGCATTGCTATAATGATTGATTTACCACTGAATAAGTAAAACATTTCCTCAGTGTGCTACTTTGCTTAGAGAGAATGAAGGGTGGAGTAGAAATACCATGAAATAAGGAATTAGTTTAACAGAATGCAAGGGGATGCAAAATAACTGACTTCCTAACATTCCGGCAAAAGATGGGGACTAAGGCCTGTGTCCAGGAAAAGTGGTTAGCCCTAAATTCATAGTGGAAAATCAAGACTTACTATTAAGAGTATATTCTAGGATGTAGGAAGTAAGATTGAAATCCAAACAGAAACAAAAACAAACATCTTGAAGAAATTTAAGTGCTTGCAGGCAATGCAATTTTGCACACAAAACAGAAGCATGAAATGTGTGGTCCAGAACAGAAAAACATGTAAAATGGTTTTATTTTAAGAGCTGATTAAATCTGTAACCTGGCATTTTAAGTCGAACGTTTTTTTATCCATTCTAGACTAATCCACTGAATTTACTCTAAATCTAATGTTTAAAAGACAATTTAAAAAATAACTTTCAGTGTTAAATTTAAATCATTTCAAACAGCTCTTTAGGGCATAAGTAGTATTACCTATTCAAGGTTCATATAATAATTTAATATGTAGTAGTTAAGCAAATTATCTATGCTGCTGAAAACTTGATGGTATCTACCACTAACAAAACAAAAAGTAAAACAAACAGAATAGAATAAAAGTAAATAAAAATGTCATTTAGACAAAAGAAAAAAAAGCCAAATAGTCAAAGAGATTACAAAAGGGAATGGAAGCAACAAAAGTGCAAGTCCCCAGGTGCTTGACCCAGTGTTAAGACCACAGTGAATGTACATAGATTGTTTAAGTTTCTGACTTAGTTAGATTAGGACCAAGGGGAGGAACAAAAAGGAGGAAGAGAAGAAAGAAGGAAAAAAAGGGAGAAGGAAGGGAACATGAAGAGGGCCTATAAGCCTTGACATACAACACAAAATCTGTTCCCTTGGAAAACCTCTGAAGCTGACAGGTTAGGTTAACAGATCACTGCCTCTCTCAAAAGCATTACTTTACATCAAACATAGTAGAATGGGAATTTGCTAATTTTTTCTCATTCCTTTCCACAGTACCCAACTTCACAGAATCACAAAAATATGTAAAGATATTAGCAAAAATATGTTTTAGCAACTTCAGTTGTGGCTCCCCTTCAGGCTCAACAATGCTCTGACTTTACTGCTCAAGGATAACATTAGATTAAATGACTCCATATCTCATTCGTTCCCAAAATCTTCTATTAAAATACAGAAATGTCAACTTTTTGATGCTCCTGTTAGGTGAAGTTTATATAAAGATAAATACAGGCCTGGCTCAATGGCTCACTACTTGCGTTGCATACATCAGGATCCCATATGGGTACCAATTTGTAACCCTGCTGCTCTACTACTCTTCCAATTCCCTGCTTCTGCCCTGGGAAAGCAGTCGAGGATGGCCTTGCGACCCAGCTCCCACATAGGAGACTAGGTAGAAAATCCTGGCTCCTGGCTCCTGGCTTTGGGTAAGCCTGACAAGCCATTGCAATCACTTGGGCAGTAGACCAATGGATGGAAGATTTTCCTCTCTGTCTCTCCATCTCTTTGTAAATCTGCCTTTTGAACAGAAATAAATAAAATCTTTTAAAAAGTGAAAGAAGAAGATAAATACAAGCAGATCTTTCTGCGTGGCATGGATAAGAAGATAGTTTGGATGCCACTTTTCAGGAAATCTGGCTCAGATGATGCCACTGGAGCCACATCCTAGTGTTTTGTGTAGCCCCTTCATTTTGTTCACACCTGTCTAGCAGCCCACCTGGGTAAAGTTGGAACTGAAAGGAAATTCAAAAGCCTCGGTGTTACCTGGCTAAGATGCACAGATAAGATGGGCCTAAGGGTGTATACAAATACTTTAATGTGACTGTGAAGGGAATTACTATCTGCTGAACTGCCTACCGCAAAGAGGAGTAACTGTAGATGCCGAGAATGCGCATGTCTTCATCAGCTGAATGCTTGCACAGCCTGTCACTGCCGTTGCCACCTGGACTTCCTGTCTTTCTGACACTTTGGCCATGCATGATGATGCTGCATACATGTAAAGAAACTCACTTTGTACAAATTGAACATGACTGCTAGAGAAAGAGTGCTCCTGATGAAGAAAGCCAAGCTTCATTCAAAGGTGTGCTTCAATGGCCTCAGAGGCAAGACTGGTGCGCATGTTATATGATGAAATCAGAAAGTTCATGTACGTTAGCCCTAGGTTTGTTCCCCTGTGAACAGCCATGTTATAACATATGATCTTGAGCACTCATCACAGATTTCTGCCTGTTCTTATAAAAGACAATTATGTACTGGTTGAAAATAAAATAATATTCTTCTCTTACAGCCATTTCCAAGATAATGATGATGATGAAACTGATGATAAGACTCAATGATTTTTATTTCAGTAACTCCTGATGACAATTAATTTGAAGAAATCAAATACTTATAATAAAAAATAAGTTAACCATACTTCCTACTTCCTGCCCTTTCTCAATCACCCCTCCTTCCTGTAATTTTTCATTTAATTTTTTATAACATAATTTTATAACCAAAGGCTTACTGCATCATTAACCATTGTGTTTAAGAATTAAAAGTAGGAAGACCAATTGTTCTACGAGAATATGGAAAATGACTGTAATCAGAAATCAAATCATGAGAGGTTGGTTTTATTCTGATAAGTTTCTGTAATCTACACTGACTACCACATACCAGAAAAAAGAAAAAAACCTTTTTAGGAGCACATTTATTTAATTGAGCACCATGATTTCCAGATGCATTCATTTTGTTGCAAAATACAAATTTCTACTCTTTCATCACTAAGTAGTATTCCACCAGCCATAAATATCATCATATTTTCTTTATCCAGTCATCAACTGATGGATAACTGGGTTGATCCCATATCTTAGGTGTTCTGAACTGAGCTGTTATAAAAGTGGCGGGATAATGATAGCTCTTCAAATATGCTGATTTTATTTCCTTTGACTAAATTTTCAGGAGTGAGACATCCAGTTCATATAGTAGATTTATTTCCAAACATCTGAGGAATCTTCATACTGTCTTTCATAATGGGATACCTTTTTCCACATATCCTGCCGTACTTTCCAACAGTGGATTAAGGTACCTATTTCTTCCCATCTTACCTAGATTGTTTTTTTTGTTTGTTTGTTTGTTTTTTGGTTGATAGTTGCTCTACTTGGAATATAGTGAACTTTTTCTATAGTTTTTACTTGCATTTCCCCAATGGCTACTATTAGTTATTTAAAACAATTCAAGTTCCGGTTTTTACGTTATTATGCACAGCTAATTCCTGCAGCCTGGTTCTTTTACCATGAGCCAAAAACACCAGGCTCAACCAGACACTTTAGGAGGTTTATTCCAGTGGGACAGGAATGGGATGGAGGTAATGGGAGGAGGTTGTGGGAGGAACAACAAGGAAAGGGGAACATGGAGGCACCTCCAGCGGGGCAGGAACACGACCAAGGTGGTGGAAGGGTGGTAAGGGGAAGGGCAAATGGAGGCACCTGGTGCTCCTTATGTTCAGATGAGCCCACAAGGCTTGGGATGAGCGTGGAATTGGGAGGGATTAAGGGCAGGCCCCAGAGGATTGGTGCCTACAAGTGCATGCCTAAGGATGATTGGTAAGTGGGCAGGATTGGGGAAGGGGCTGGAAGATGTGGGGTGGCATTTCAGGTGAAATGCTGGATTGTCTGATTGGTGAACAGGTGGGCCGGTACAAATTACATGAGCTGAGAGGAAGAGAAAATGACTCCGGGTCCAGGGTGGCAGGGTCTCAGTCCCCATGACGGCCTTCAAATCGCTCCTCACAGCTAGTGATCCTGAGCATTTTTAATGTGTTTATTGTCCATTTATAATCCGTGCTTTGAAAATGTCTGTTTTTCCATATTTTTGTATGTTTTCTTCTTTCTTTAATATCTTGTAATTGCTTTTTTTATTATTATATTTTTGACAATCTATACATAGCTATTTAGGGTAAAAAGGTTCAAGGCTTACAGGAAAGTGGGTAAGACTATTATTTCCATATTGTTTCCTTCATGTATCTGAGCTAAAGGGGGATATTGAGGGAGAAGCCCCACCCAGTTTCCCACCCACCCCAGGTCCTGCATGTAGGGTATGCTCTGAGATACTCGCTCAAGTGGTTTTGATAGTTCACCAGTGATGAATCGCTGCCAATCTCGCCAAGCACGATGAGGTCATTGAAGAATCCACTGATTGACATAGTCCCTCATAGAGTCTCCATTTGCCCAGTATTTCACTGCCGACAAATAGCTGAGGTGGTTGATTGACTTGTTCTGTCTTTTCTTGGTTAGGGTTCTGAGTCCGGCATTTCGACTGGGGAGATCCCCAAAGAAATTTTGAGGTATCCCCGACCAGATTTTTATGTGCTCTAGCAAGCCCGGCTAGCTATTCTTGCTGCTAATTGGATTACCATACAATTTTTCCCAGTGCACACATCTCATTATTGCTATTTTATAATCTCACCAGATTACTACACCGGTGGAGCCTGACATACAATGGACTATGAATCACAGCATGAAAAAATGTGAATTAATATTTCCTTCATAAGCAGTACTGTTCTGGTACTTGTAATAGTGCTGGAGGGCCCCGGCATGATACCATAGTGGTTAAGGTCCTCCCCTTGCATGCCCGGGATCCCATATGGTCACCAGTTCTAATCCCGGAGGCCCTGCTTCCCATCCAGCTCACTGCTTGTGGCCTGGGGAAGCAGTCGAGGACAACCCAAAGCCTTGGGTCCTGCACCCACATGGGATACCCGGAAGAGCTCCTGGCTCCTGGCTTCAGATTGGCTCAGCTATGGCTGCAGTCAGTTGGGGAGTGAATCATCAGATGCAAGGTCTTCCTCTCTTTCTCTCCTTCTCTCTGTATATTTGCCTTTCAATAAAAATAAATACTTCTTTAAAAAAAAAAACCATAGTGGTGTAAAGCTCATACTTACAGCTATCTATCTGTCTGTCTATCTATCTGTCTGTCTGTCTCTGTATCTAACCATCTACCCATTCACTCACTGAAATAAGGGTGCTTGACAATAGTCAGGTTTGTGCAGTGCTTGATTTATTTCATAATTTGATTTTGTTTCTGTTTTTCTTGTCTTAAAGAACCAAGGATGCAATAAAAAATTTAAAAAAAAAAGATAGAAAAAGAGAGTTCTCTAGCTTAATCCCAGAGATTCAGTTCTGAGTAATAGGGGGATGTGAGCCAACTAGAGGATGCTAGCAGAACTGTGTGTATTAGGGACTTCATGGCACATAGATTGAGCAGTATGGGCAGCTGTTTGGGACCAAGTCAGCTGCAGAATTAGTGGTGGTTTGTGTTTCCAGTTTTTGCCAGGAAACTTAATTCTAATGAAGTGATGAAAAAAAGGAATGCACTTCCATGTGTAGCCTCAAAGCTTTTTGTTCTTAAGCTTCCACCGAGCCAAATGGATCCCATATGGGAATGAATGATTCTAGCACTAACTCAGTTTTCTGTTCAACTTCCGGCCAATGTGCATTCTGACAGGCAGTGACAATGGCTCACATACGTAGGTACCTCCATCCATGTCCTATCTGACATTAGAAGCCATTTTTCTTCTTTTTCTCCATTCCACCCCTTTTTCTCTTCCCTTGCCTTTCAATGAAAACAAAAATAAATAATTTTAATCAAACTTTTTACTAACTGTGGTTTTGCCATTTTCTGTTTGTGGAATTCCTTAATTAATGGAGGATTAGCACTATGATTATAAAGTAAATCGAAGGTAGAATATTACGAAAGTAAAAGCAAAATAAGATGGGAGGAAGTTGGGAGGAAAAGTTGGGAAGCATTGCTCTGTCCTTTAAAATGTGTAAAAATACACAAAATCTGTTATTTTTTGTAAATATAAAAATAAATTAGAAGAAATATTTTAACATAAATAAATAAATAAACACTTGGAAATTTAAGATAAAAGCATAGTGCCTACCAGCAGTAATATGTGGATATTGGATGAATCAAAATTACTGGATCCCAGGGAAATTCTAATTTTTATCAGCCATGAGTTAACAAATGTCACTTAGAACATGCAGTCACTCTCTTCTTGGCAAAAGAAAAATACTGATCAATTTAGACACCTCACACAAAATCTGAACAACGGAGAAGTAGAAAATATTAACAAAAAAGGAAACATTCTGATAATATTACTTACATTAAAATATCAAACGTTGCTATTTATCTACTGTGAGTAACTTTAAAATATTATCCATATTAGTGTACATTTAGTCTTCGGCAGAAACAAATTTTGCTTTCTTGAAATAATGCATTCAGAATGTTTTTGATATAATCCCAAACTGCTCAAACATTGACAATCTTATAATGTTATACCACACACATAAGCATAAATGCAGGCAGAAATTCAAATGCCCACTCTGTCTTTCTCATGTCTTCATCTTCACAATGAATTACCTTTCTATATCATAACCTTCAGAGTTACGTCAAACTGCCAAAAACATTGGCTTTTGAAACAATTGACAGCAAGCGTGAATTATTTCTTAAGAAACTTGAATTAAACAGAACATTAAATTGTGGGATTCAAATGGAAATTTGAGCCCACGCCATTGATTCCCTATTTATATGATCCGTTCCAGATTTCCCTTGTGGAAGTTCAACCGAAAATGCACATGCAGGCCTGAGTCAGAAGAGCGAAGCTGCTGGAACCGACGAACTCTTCTGCATGAACTGCAGAGCAGGCCCGCTGCACAAGCTGGATGCAATACCGGGGGAAGCGCTGTAGTCAAATGCCCCCTACTTGGAAAAAAAAAAAAACTGATTTTTCTCAGCGTTAGCACAAATGTGAGATGTTCAGGTGTTTTATCTTGAGCTGACACAGTATTTCTGTTAAATTGAAAGTAACTTGAATAAAGAGATTTCAAACAGCCTTCACTTATGGAGTGCACGTGTTGTTGGCATTCCATTTTCACTGTCACTGTATGTCCCAAACAGAAAAAGCGAACCACATTGCTGAAGTTAAATCTTATTTAAATCTTATTTAAAGATAAGTTTGCTGCTAAAGCTAGAAGATATGCAAGTGTTCAGGAATATGAAATTTTTATGTAACATGATTAAATAATGAGATCTTACAATAATTCACTCCATCCACTTTTCCTCAGAACATACATATACCAAGTACTCCACAAAATAGAAGGGTTTTACTTGGGGAAGTTAAAGAATATTTCAGCTATATGCATATATATTTATACACACAATATGAGTGATATATAAACATATACATATGAAAGGTAGAGACCAAAAACATCCAATGCGTTCATTTTACTAACACACTAGCAAGTATAAACTGCCTGTAAAAATGTTTCCCAATTATTTTATTTTCCTATTAGGAATCCTGTTTTCTTTGGGAAATAAATATGAACTCCGTGCATATGCATTGTTTGTGTATTGACTCCATGGGAAGGACCCCAGTGTTTCAGCACGTAGTTATGTGTGTGGAGTGTAGTCCTCACTTTGCTGGTATAAAGAGGTGAAGGGGAACATTTTAGAGCTGTGAGCGGCCAAAGAAATCAGGTCATCAGGAGGGCTTGCCTTCTCACGTGCAGATTTCACTTCCTTTGCATGTATTCCCAGGAATTAGATAGCTAGTTCATACGCTAGATCACTTCTCAGTTATCTCAGCACTTTCCATACTGACTTCCATAGCGGTGCACTAACCTACACTTCCACCAACAGTGGAGTAAGGCACCTGTCTCCCCACACCTGCATAAATTAGGAATACAGACCAATCTCATTGGAGTCAGGTGTAATCTATATATAGAACGGAGACTAGCGTAAAAGGAAGTAAAGGAAGTGAAGATATGTCAGACCATGCACCTCTACTCAATAAAAGGAGGATTCCCAATGAAACTGTTCAGTATATCTTGGCAGTAGGATGCTGGACCATCGGTATAGACCATTGTCTAAACCTACAGCATCATGATACACTTAAATAGCAAAGTGATGGACTCGTGTTGTTAAAGGAGTATACTATTGTAATAATATCGGGGAAAACAGTGGGGGCTGGGGAAATAGAGGGATTGAGGGGCATTCCTATGCCTAAGGAACTGTTTTATGAAAAATAATAATAATTAAGGTGAGAGTCGGGCGGCGGGGGACAAAGGCTGCCTTCAAGAAAGAATCCATTTGGCTCTATTGAGACCCTAGTCAGTTCTCAGGAGAAAAATATTTCTTAGTGGAGGAGAGCCTTATCCCTCCCTTCACTTCACCTTGGCTTCCAGTCACAGGTGCAATGACTCTCTCTTGCCTTCCTCCCAACCAGTGCTGTGGTCCTTGGACTTTCAAGCTCTTGTAAGTCTTTGCAAACTGCCCATCCTTAGGTACTGTGCTACAGCCATGGGAGAAAAAAATGAAAAGGGACTAACACACTCCTTCCTCCCTTTCTACTGAAAAGACAAGGTTGTCTCTAATCTTCCCATCTCCGTTTCTCCAACCTGACTCAAACCAACATTCTCCCAAGACTAAGTAAACCTAACAGAAACCTCCTGGGACTTTTTTTTCTGAAGCATTTTAGAAATGAGCTCTCTTCTCTTCCAATTAGAATCTGTAAGAACAATAAACACCAGTACTCTTCACAGTCATATTCCCAGCCACATGAAAAAAACATCACCCTCTCCCCCAGTGAAAACAGGGTGATGCAGATGGAAGAGCAGAGCCAACAGAGGAGTGGCCCAAAGCTAAGATCTGAATCCTTAGAGGGCTGGTCTGTAGAAGCCCTGTTTGTGTTTCTCTGAAACAATGGTGCCAATATTCTTTAATACACAGACCAGGACTGACATGCTTACAGACTCTCAGCACCCTTACCCTAAAACAATTAACCTGCCTGTTTTCAGTATTCTGGGGGTTCAAAATCAAGCTATAGGCAACAGAAAAAAATGGGAAACTAACAACAGTTTGGGACAAATATAAATAAAATAACTTGCTTTATTTCCACCATCAATGAATTCAATAAAATGGCATTTATTATCCAAATGCACTATTATCTGATTTCATTATTCAAACCAATTTTGCTTAAAATATAGATATATATTTACTTTTTCTGGTAGTGCTGAATTGATGTGAACATTTAATACTTTTCTCTGTTAATTTATCATGTCGCAGCGAGTTAAATTAATTGAATTAATTGATAGTCAACATCAAAGGGTTCTATTTAAAATACATAAGCTTTCTCAATGAAAATGAAATGGGAAGTGGTTGCAGAAAACATTTGCTTGGTGTCATCTTTCCTTTTATCTGCTATTTTTGCCATCTGCGGCTTTTTAAGTTCAAAATTGACGTTCCGTGAACTTACTTGTTTCAGGAATCAAAAGTTAGCCTTTGTCACAGGCTTGGTTTCTTGGGAAATGAGATGTTTGAGCTGTTTGTTCTTGCCGTCTTTAATTTTCTAAAGTGGAACAGATGCTTTGTCTGGATATAATAGACATATGTCTACATAAATCTTTCATTCCTAAAAGCAAACTTCCTGAAATAAATGTGCTCATGTGAACACAGAACAATAACACACTTTTGTCATAACGCTTCCTCATATGTGTGCAGATGAATCCTACCCCCAAAGAGGGTTTGTTTAAACTTAAGTCAAAATGATGCTGTTTAAATTGTGTTTGTCATGGCTGCTTTGAGTCCATAGCTTTGAATAATCATTGTTTTATCAGCGAGATCATGTGCACTGTTCTACATTATTTCTGAAAAGCTCGTAAAGACAAGAAGCAGGGTGCCAAGAGACACAAGATCGTGTCTCAGTCATGCTTCTTCGGTGATTTCTGTGTTTGCCACACACTGTCAATTAATTCTCTTTGTGCATTCACAACACCCAATGGCTGGTGCTCTAACCACTGCCCCACCGAGTCCTTGAGCAACGCACCCTCCCGGCTTCACCTGCCTCCATCCTCCACTTGTCCAGTGTGCCCTGAAAAACACTGATTATTCTAAGTTTACCGTATATTAGGGAAATCATCTTTTTTATTTGATTATCATTTGTAGTTGTTTCCCATATTCCCATTGAACTAGATTCTCTTTACTTTTTATTTAGTGAATTCTTTACTTAATTCAACATTTAGTCTCTGATTACAGTGAAAAATAAATATATATCATGAAAGAAAGAAAGGAAGGAAGGAAGAAAGAAAATAGAAAAAGAGAGCCGGAAAAGGAAAGAAGAAATGGAGGGAGGGAGGGAAGAATGAAGGACAAAGGGAAGTATTATATTGTTATAATTGTATTTATGAACTTCATTGCACCTGTTCTATTTATGATGTAATCACATTAACATGAGAATGAGAGTTGTGCTTTAGTAGTTATAATACAAGTACTCTGACTCTAAAACTAATTTACTAATAAATTCTCTTAAATAAATATTGTCTTGATTCAGTGAACTGGAGCACCAAACAGCCATTGTTTTTGAAAAGTACCAATTATACCCACCTTCCAAAGCCTAGCAGTGTTTTTAAACCAGCTTTTCAGAGACTCCTGGAAGCTGGTCTGTCATTTCCAGAAGAAGGCAGTTGTTTTCCCGGAAGTGCTCCTCCTTCCTCTCCTTCTGCAGCTGGGATGCAATTCCTCCTGTCTCGACTCGGCGCGCACTCAGGCACCTGTCGGCTTTCTTCATGACAGCTAATGTTGCTCTTTCTAGCTCTAATTGGGCGTAGCTTTTTATTATAACCACTTTTTTATATATATTTTGTTAACATTTGTGTAAGTATTTCTAATTAGAGGTACATTTTTTGAAAATTTTGTAGTACTCACGGTGCTATCAATGTATATTCTATAAATATTTTGAGTTGTCCAATTTGTCCAAAATATATTAAATGTGTGATAAACTAATAGAAAAATGACAGCGTGTGGAAGACCAGCAAGCAGTTGGCCTATAAATGAAGACGCCACTTGGGATGCGTTGCATATCATGGCAAAGTACCTGAGTTTGAGCAATGATTCTTTCCATGCTCCAGTTGTCTTTTGACTCAAATCCAGGGAGGCACCATGACTTGAGTTATTGAGTCCCTGCCACACATGTGACAGCCATGAGTCAATTCCCAGCTCAGTGCTTTAGCCCATTCCAGCCCTGATTGTTACAAGATTTGGAAAATGAACCGACACACGTGAGCACATGCACACTCTCTCTCTCTCTTTCTCTCTCTCTCTCTCACACACACACACACACAAAAACACTTTGTCTCTACGGTCTTTAATAAAAAGGGGAGGAAGGAAGGAAGGAGGGAAGGAAGGAAAGGATGGTGGGGGAGAAGGAGGGAGGGGAGAGTGAGGGACGGAAACAGATGAATAGAAAAGAGCAAAGATGAAGTAGAGGGGGAGGATAGGGAGCGGGGAAGAAAAAGAAGAATAGAGGAGAGGAGAGGAGAGGAAAAGAGGTGAGGGAGGGGGAAGGGAGGGGAGGGGAGAAAAAGAGACTATAAAAACAAGTCACGGGCCCAGTATGGTTGCCTGGCAGCTAAAGTCCTCACCTCGAACGCACCGGGATATCATATGGGCACCGGTTCTAATTTTGTCCACCAAGCTTCCCATCCAGCTCCCTGTTTGTGGCCGGCAAAAGCAGTCGAGGACGGCCTAAAGCCTTAGGACCCTGCACCCAAGTGGGAGACCTGGAAGAAGCTCCTGGCTCCTGGCTTCAGATCGGCTCAGCTCTGGCTGTTGCAGCCACTTGGGGAGTGAAACAACAGATGGAAGATCTTCCTCTCCATCTCTCCTCTTCTCTCTATAACTGACTTTTTAATAATAAATAAATAAATATATTTTTAAATGTCACAATTTGCACTTATTAGCTTGAATATTTTGTTTTTCAATAATTTCAGGAGCATATGTGCAATATGTATTTATATATACATACATGAATATATATATATAATAAAAATTATTAAGTGAATAGACACTGGTAGATTTAGTAGACAAAATATTCTTAATGGAAAAAGACATATATAATGTCTTTAAACAGTTCTTTCCATTTGGCTGTCCTCATTTCAACTGAATGATTCATAGAATTTGTTAAGTCTATTTGATATTTATTTCACTTCTTTTACTTCGTGATCATGGTATCTCCCGTGCCAGCTAAGTATCACTTCTTTGACTTCAAATGTAGAATACCACATACTATAAAGTCTGAATAGTATTATTCAAATTAAATGCAATAGTTGGGCCCGGTGCGGTGGCACAAGTGGTTAAGGTCCTCGCCTAGCACGCCCGGGATCCCATATGGGCGCCGGTTCTAATCCCGGCAGCCCCACTTCCCTTCCAGCTCCCTGCCTGTGGCCCGGGAAAGCAGTGGAGGACGGCCCAAAGCTTTGGGACCCTGCACCTGTGTGGGAGACCCAGAAGAGGCTCCTGGCTTCGGATTGGCATAGCATCGGCCCGTTGTGCTCACTTGGGGAGTGAATCATCGGACGGAAGATCTTCCTCTCTGCCTCTCCTCTCTGTATATCCGCCTTTCCAATAAAAAATAATAATAATAATAGATAAATCTTTAAAAAAAAATTAAATGCAATAGTCATATTTAATAGAGTGCTGTTTAGATTCCTAACTCAATGGATCATGTGAAGCAATTGGAACCCCAGGCTTGCATTCTAAGAAAAAAAAAAATTCCAAAATTCACCTGTCGCATTAGCAACCATCAATGATAGCATAAATGGCCTACAACAGCTGATACTGAAGATGTGGTAGAAAAGATTCTTTAAATTCAGTCTAAATTTAAAGTAATTTTAAATTGCCTTTATGCTTTCTGGAACAAAGTAGGATATGCTTGAAATAATCTTATTTATTTTCTTATGGAAGAAAAATGTGCAAAGCATTTTCTCATAATTTGGAAAGGAAATTCCTTAATAATTTTCTCACTTTATCTCTTTGCTTACAGAGCGGTTGATTGACTTCCAAAGTAGTATGCAAATTTTAAAATTATTTTTCTTTCCTACAATGAGTGATATATGCTGTAATATTACAATTACACAAAGATAAAACTACAAATCATTGAGGTACCAGAGAACGTGAGCTTTATGGAGATGCACTAAGCACCTCTCTCTTACTGATCAGTCCCTCTTTGACGCACAGCACCACCCTTTTCTCTTGGGAACTCTAAGGTAGCTACAGCCCATGATGCAGTCTGCCCCTTCCAATCAGACACAGCTAAGCATGTGCACACCTGGTCTTTGTGTTTACCTTTAGAGAAAAATCTGTCTTTCCAACTATTCTTACAAACTAGAAGCAGCAAACAAAGGTGTGTACCTTTGACTTTGGAAACATTTCCTCCAGAGTGACTGGAAAATACCTTGAGTAAAATAAATATTAACATAAAATAAGTAAGGAATCTTAAAGATTTCTGTGAATAACTGAACCCCAACAGCTTAAAATCCATATGAACCCAGCAAGAACAGTAGCTACCATTTCATCTAGTCAATTGATATGTATTAAATGCCTTAAATGTCCCCAGCAATATGCAGTGAATATTTCTATAAACACAGACCCCAGTAGCAGGAAAGGTAATGGTCTCATATGAGCATACCAATCCCCTCCAGTTCCTGGGACTCATTTCCACATCGTGGGCATGGACCTTGTCGAAGGCCAGATGCTGGAGAGTATTATATATGCATCTCCCCCTTTCTCTTTTTTCAATATCACTTCATTTATCAGTTTCTTATTCCTAACCCACAAAATTTTAGCTGTGTATTCAAATGCCATTTGGGAAACTATTTCCCACGTGACCTTGCTGATTCCTGGAACTAAATTCAAAGAATGGAGTGTGTAATCTATTTTCTAATTACTTGCACACTTTTGAAAAATTTTTATTTTTATTTGGAAAGTCATATTTACAGAGAGAAGGAGAGCAGAAAGGGATTCCATCCACTGGTTCACTCCCCATGTGGCTGCGACAGCCAGAGCTGAGCTGATCCAAAGCCAGGAGCTTCTTTCAGGTCTCCCACGTGGGTGCAGGGTCCCAAGGCATTGGGCTGTCCCCTTCTGCTTATCCAGGCCACAAGCAGGGAGCTGGATGGGAAGTGCAGCAACTGGGGCTAGAACTGGCACCCACAGGGGATCCTGGAGCATGCAAGGCAAGGACTTTAGCCAATAGGGTACTGCACTGGGCCAAACATCGTCACTTTTTCATCCGTTTGCCTGTCATGACAAAGCAGCTTGAGATTTCATTTCAATTTTCATTAAACACTGTTAATACTTTTGCATTTGTTTCTATCTAGTTAAATTTTATTAAGGTTTCATTTATTTTTGTGAATGATTCAGGTTTTTTGCTTTGTTTCAATTATGAAGATCATAGTTTCTCTTCCTTACCACAGATATCACTTACAATAAAGAGAAGCAACAATTCTCAGATGAAAACTGTGATAGAAAATGTTTGGTGTTTCTCAGGCAACCATACAACTTCGATGACTAAATATAATTACATCCTCTTTCATATTTTCTGAAAACTCGATGGTAAAAGAAACAGATCAAACTCGAAGTTGAACTTGAAAGTTTTCTGTTCTGAGAACTGTGCCCTGCTCTGCTTCAGGTGCTCATGCTGCCATGAGGCCCCGACTCCTACGTCAGAGTGGCAGTTCCAATACAAGCTACTATTCTGATCCAACTTCCTTCTAACAGAGCTGGGAAACAGCTACTGATGGGTAAAACACTCGGACCTGCCATCCACCACCCACTTGTTAAACTCAGATGGGGTTCCTGGCTTCAGTTTGGCCCAGCCCCAACCACTGCAGCTGCTTAAGTTCTCTCCCTCTCTCTCTCTCTCTCTCTCTCATTCTCTCTCTCTCTTTCTGGGTGTAGGCATGTTGTTTCATATTTTACCACTTACTGGGATACTCACAAACCATATCTGACTATCTGGACTTAAATTCCAGCTCTTCCAGTTCTATCTTCTTGATGTAATATACCCGGGAAGCCAGCAGTTGATGGTCCCTGCCACACATAAGAAACAAGGATTGAGTGCTGTGGCTTCTGGCTCAGCCAGGGCTGTTGCAGGAATTTGAGAGCGAACCAAGGTATGGAAGATCCATCTCTGTCTCTCCTTCTTGTTCCTGCTTTTGCTTTTACTCTCCTCCCTTTTCTCATACACTCTTTCTGCCTGTCAAATAACTGAGCTCATCAAGCCCACTACAACTTTGGCTTCACCTGAGGAAAGAACCCACTGAGCTTTTTTTGTAACAATAAAAATTAATGTTTTATTTGTTTGTTTGTTGGGGGGGGGTGCCTCTGGAGTGACCCGGATGGTCATTGCCAGAGAGGATGGGGATCCAAAGTTGGAACTATGTAAGGACCAGTCATTGATGTTGTGTTGGGGCTTTTAACTGATCAGGATGATATTCTGCCAGCTCTACCTTCAAACCAGAGATGATCTCCCAAAGAAACCTGGATGTATCTGCACAATCAGATGCAGGACTCTTTGCTTGGTAGATGCTGGCAATGAAAGAATCTCAACTGAATTTGATCTGTAATACTGCAACATGGTGGAGGAATCCACCATGGGGGGAAGGTATGGGGAGGGGTGGGGGAAATGCCAGACCCTATGAAACTGTGTCACATAATACAATGTAATTAATAAAAAAAATTTTAAATCAATAGATCATAAGTTTACAAAAACAAAGGCTTATATTTTTGTAAAATCTGTGTGAAAATTATTTGTAGTGATGATGTAAGCAAAACAGTGGGGTAAGTTTAAAAAAAAAAAACTCATGGAAAAATCAAATTCAAAATAATTTTACCTGGGTGCCAAAAAAAGTGGAAATCCATGAATAGTTTTCTCATAGTAGCTATTCATTCTGAACTTTTTTAAGAAAACCTCGCATATTTAATATAGAAGTAATTTTGCACAAGGATATATTTACCTTTTCATCTGGTTTTCCCATGAGGTTTTTTGAAACCCCTAGTAGACAAATGGAATGTACAATCATTCTGTAATAATTTTTGCAAAAGCGCATTCCCAGTGTTACGTTGTGTGGAAGAATGTAGTCGTGCAGTGGTAACAACAGCCCTAACATTTCAGTAAGCAGGCACAATCAAAGCTCCCTTCTCACTTGCGTGAAGTCAGCTTGAGTTTCAGGCAACCGCCCAAGGCCTCTGTTCTGTAGATGGCTACTGGGCACCAGAAGCTGTGCCTGGCTTATGGCATCTTCGTGTACACTTGCACTGCCCACACGGGTGTGGCAGGGAAGGCACCACAGTGGAATGCACACACCAGGACTAAAACGTTTTTTCTTCCCAGATGTTTGCTAAAATTTAGTTAGTCAAAGGAAACTCATCAAAGCTTTGCCAGACTTTAAATGCCCAAAAGAGATGGAGACCACAGGAAAATACACATGTGAAACCCTGAAGTCTAGTATTATTGAGGATATTTGATGAGAAATATTTAAGCACCTATGACTTCTTTTTGAGTGGACATTGTCAAGTCTGTTGCATTCTATGTATATAAACCCTTCATTAATTGAATTCAGAACATATTAGTTGAATTCTTCTTAAGGGCTAACCGGTGGAAAGTCATATTTATATTCAGGTTACTGGGATTCTTCTTGTTCAATTTTCTTAGTCTAGTTATCCTTCAACAACCTGTTTGCAACCTATGTGCTTAAGTTATATCACGGCATAATAGCAAAGACTGTAGACAACTGTGTTCAAAAAACCCTGGATATAGACCTTAACACTACACTGTTAACTGACTAGTTCAGTTTCTTTTTAAACTTTTTCAGGTATACTGGCGGTCAAATTTTCCATCCATGCAATGAATAAAATTATCATACCAAACTCACAATATTGTTCCAATATTGAAAAGAGTGAAGCAGATTGAAATCTTTTCAATATTGAAAATAAAAAACAGAATTCCAGAGATGACATTTTTTCAGTGGGTACTGCCTTTCAGAAACTATGTAAGAGCAATGCCATAAATATTAATATCCAACTATTTTTCGCTGCTATTTCCAGCAAGGCCATTTCTCATCGCTAGTGGTTCCCACCTTGTCAGCAGGCTTCATCCCGCTGTCGAGGAATCAAAATCGTTTTCTCGTCCCCCTGTCAGCACACCAGAATCAAAAACGCTGAAGAAAAGGAGTCGAGAGATTCTGTTGCTCCCAACTTACAATAATGGTTTGATTTTAAAGTGATGGGGACACAGAAATTAGCTAACTAATGTCCGTACATGCTGAGGTCAGGACAAGAAGCCCTGCTGTTGTCCCAGCACAGTCATGTGAAGCCACCAGCCCCGGGGACAGTGGGACTGCAGAGTCGATATTCCAAAAACCAAATCAATGGGAGGTGCCCCAAAACGCAGGCAACATTGACCTCTGAGCTCGAATTCCTTCTTAATGCCTTTTTCTGTTAGCTCTTGTAGTGAAAAGCATAAAGCTTGCCGTTCTAATGTACTCGTTACCACTACATTTTGAATCATTTTACTATTTCTACCTTGCAGTCTCCAGAATTATAATGAGAGGTAATATGATTTTATTTAACATCTGTAGTCCTGTAACACAACTATTAATGAAGGTGTTCCCTGATAATATTGTCTAGATATTAAATTGCACTGTGACTTTTCATCGAATGTATTACGTGGGAATTAAAATAAGTCCGAGTCTTCTCAGCCTACATTCTCCTAAGAGCAAAACCCAACTTTGAATTCCAAAAATATTTAAACATTACACCAAAAAGCAGAAGACTGTGAGGCAGTGAGGGAGAATGTGCAGCTTCTTCCAATAAATCAGAAATATTTTCAGGCACATTTTACACTCAATAGACTTCTTGTCCAAGGTTAACAAAAAGCATTTTTATGACTATTGGGCTGAATACGAACATTATCACTGCTTCCACAAACCAATCTAATCCAATTTAGTAAAGGAAGCCTTACCGCAAAAGGAGGGAGAACTTCCCAGGGAACTTTAACTAGGTCAGGTTTACTGTAATGATTGGAAAAACACGGAATGGATCATCCGTCATTCCCCATTATGCCTTGGAGTTTAGAAACACATAAAATCTAAAATGACTTTTCAAAAGGACAAAATAGTCAGTCTAACGCTTCTCTTTGGGCTAGTCAAAGCAACTGAATAAACGGAAACAGCAGAAAACAGAAACATAAACAGGGTGAGCAGACACAGCAGAAAATACCCACGCGATGTCTTCAAGGATTTGGACCTCACACTGCGGGCTATCAAGCATACTTTCAAAACAGAGAATACTGGCAATGAGTTCTTTTCATGCACTCTTAGTCAGCATAGATCACACCACACGGACATACAGATTAAGTGCTGGGCTGTTTCTACCTATGCAGTTCGCCCTTGGGGAAATTATTTAGCCTCCCTTTGCATCCTAACTGGCAAAACAAAAATATTAACATCTACGATGCAGAATGTTTCAGAAGAGTAAGGTAACAGATAAAACATTTAGAGCAATACGCATTGCACGAGTTATTCTTTTAAAGATTTATTTATTTTTATTGGAAAGTCAGATATGCAGAGAGGAGAAGAGACAGAGAGGAAGATTTTCCTTAAGTTGATGCACTCCTCAAGTAGCTATAATGGCCTGAGCTGAGCCGAGCCGAAGCCAGGAGCCAGGAGCTTCTTCCTGGTCTCCCACACGGATGCAGGGTCCCAAGGTTTTGGGCTGTCCTCGACTGCTTTCCCAGGCCACAAGCAGGGAGCTGGGACGTGAAGCAAGGCTGCCAGCATTAACATGTCCGCATGGGATCCTGGCGCATGCAAGGCAAGGATCTCAGCTACTAGGCTGCTGCACCGGACCCGTTACATGAGTTCTAAACAGCTTTTGATATTACTATCATTACCACAATTGTAATTATTATTTGCTTGCTGATCCTTTTCCGTCACTCATCAGGAGTTTCTCACTGAATATTTCAAGCACTGATATATCATGCATATCAGTTGAGGGTGTTCCTTAGTTTCCATTATGTTGCAGTTCTGTTGTCTGCCGTACCAGCCTTCCATTACACTAGCTGCTGTTTGATTCTCTTGGTTTTCCTGTCTGCTGATTTTCAAGTCCTCAAGTAATACATACCCCTGCTGAGATTCTCACAATGCAATACTGCCCCTGAAGCCAAGAATTCCATTTTTACAAAATCAAGGGCAGGCATAACTATCCAGGCACACAAGCGTTTTCCATTACTTCTCTTTGACTTCTCTGTATTCAGGAGAAAAATATCCAATCACCCACGGTGTTTCCATTAAAGTTCTGACACTAACCCCATAGACTTTGACTTGTTAAAGATACTCACCGTGAAGCATTCTGTATACTTGCAACGGAAAATATAATTCCTAATCTGCAAGCCGTTACATATTAAGGTGGAAGCTACACCTGTTTTCTTCTGACTTGAATCAGGCTTAAGGAACTCAGAACCAGATGGGGGCTGCCACTGTGCAGTAAAGCATTATTCTCTCCAGGTTATTATTACTCAGATACTGTCGATCACTCTGCCGAAACAATCTTACACCTGCAAAATCTGCTCTGGGGAGTCATCAGTAGTTCATTCATAGTGAAAGGCATTGCAAGATTGTTTCTGGGTAGCTGCTGGCTCTGGTTCAGCTGGTTATACACTCAGATTCTGTGGGCCCCGAAGAGGGTTTTTTACTGCTGAATAAAAGACCAAAAAAATGGTCTCATAACATAGGAAATTAAGGAAAAGAAGAACCTTCCTCAACTGAAACTTCCGTTTCTTCAAAGCCAGCTTGCAGGCAATGATGTGATACATGATCGAGTCCTGATGCATCATTGTCCCCTTACAGATCAGTTGTTGCTGCTGCACTGACTGATGTTACACACTTTCTCCAAGTTCAAGAATATGCAAGCTAGAAAACGCATCCTTCTCCGTGTACAAAGCTTTTCAGTCTAAAGAATTGGACAGACGGGAAATAGCTCAAGGATTTTTATTTTCCCTGGTAGGAATTATCACTATCATGGTTAGCTTACATATCAACTTGACTGGGACACAGGCTAGCCGTCATCTCGGATTGGATAAAGGAAAGTGGCTTTTCCCTGAGAACACTCCCATCCTGTCTGTTGGGGGCCTCCGTGCAGCACAAGTGCTGACCATCCTTCTGGCAAGATGGAACTGCTGTCAGCCGCTCTAAGCTGAAATGTCAGGTTCTTTCTACCTTGGAGCTCAATTGGAAACATCAGCTTTCTGTGAGTGTCAAGCCTTCTGCCGGCTTAACCGGAACTATACCATCAGCTCTCGTGGGTCCCCAACTTGCTGACTGCAGATCTGGGCCTCGTCAACCATGATTGTGTCAGTCTGTTCTGTAGAATGCATTTCTTTACACACACACACACATTTTTAAAAAGATTTAGTGGAAAATGGAATGTAAAGAGAAGCTCATTTTAATGCAAATAATTTTTGAAAACCCTGAAGAGGATATCTCAAAAAATCTGTGGAAAATGTGTACTATAATCAGGCATGAGTTGCAATATTTTTCACTGAAGTCTCTTAATTCATTTTTCCATGAATGTTGAAGTACCTTTGTATTGGGGGTGGGGGAGGGAGCAAGCGTGTTGGTGGGAGCAAAGGGGAGAGGGTGTGTGTTGTCATTATAGTAACTGTTTCCCTGCAGAGCCTTGTGCACCCAGCTCCAGCCATTGTGGCCACTTGGGGAATGAACCAGCAGGTGGGAGATTTTTCTGTATGCCCTTCTGTCTGTAAATCTGACTTTCCAATAAAAATAAAGTAAGTCTTTTAAAAAAGATTTACGTGAAAAAAATTAGAGAAAGAAGAAAAGAGAGAGAGAGAGATGATATCGAATGGTTCATTTCTCAAAGGGTCAAAATAGCCAGAGGAGGGACATAGCAAAATTGGAACACCATTGGGCTCTGCAGGGCCAGTGGCATGAGCCCCAGTGCCTAGAGCATCTGCTTGTGATTTCCATGCAACCTTAGCAGTATGCTTAGGAAGCAGGGTAGCCAGAGCTTAAATCTCACACTAGTGTGCCAATAGCATCTTAACCTCCTGGACAACACTGGTTTCTTTTGTGGATTATCCATATTTTGTATGCTACATAGTTTATGACTTTTGTGTATAATTTATGGATACTTAGATTTACATCATATTATCTTGAATTCATCACACAAAATCCATGTGCTTTGTTTGCTATATTGTCAAGTATTTCTGAGGAAACACTGGAACCTTGAGAGAAAACCTCTGTTCTGTAGCATCTTAGAATACAAGAGTGATGATAGAGCTATTCTCTCAGGCTCATCTTTTATATCGCTTCCGGAGCATTCACTTATACTTGAATATCATATGTAAAATTACAGTATTGCTCTAGGGGTGTTTTCAAGAAAGTATTGAAACATCAGATGGCATACATTGTCTCAGTGGAATCACTTAGCCTAGCTACACGCTTCTTGAATGTGGTCCACAGAACAGCACCATTGGATCAACAGGGAACTCATTTGACACCCATCAATTTATGTTCCTTTTGCACTCCATTCTCAAGAACTTAGGTAACAGAAATCCAAGATAATATACAATAACTTTTAAGATTACAAGGAACTGAAACTGAGGCATCTGAATATGTGAGTGGAAAGTATGTTAATAATAACAATATCTGGAATTTATGGAAACCAAAGAAATATGGACCTTAGGGTTGAAAGTAGGTTTACTAGGTTAAAAAAAAATGTAGGGGTGCAGTACTATGACTGGGGCGAATAATCCTGTGTAAGCACCTGCATCTCATGCATGGTCAGTTCATGGTCAGTTCATGGTCAGTTCATGGTCCAGTTGCCCCACTCCCCAACCGACTCCCTGGTGGTAGCCTAGGAAAGCAGTAAAGGGCGGCCCTAAGCCTTGGCACCCTGTACTACAGGGTTCTAGAAGAGGTTCCTGGCTCCTGGCTTCAGATCCACTGTGCAGTGATTCGCGGAATGAAACACACGTCGACCTTTCTGTGTCTCCTTCTCTCTACAAACGTGCCTTTAAAAATAAATACATCAATGCTCACTGTTTGAAAATGTAGATAATTCTATTATGTATTGAGGTAGAGAATCCATTACCAAAATTTCTGACCAAAATATAGGCTACTACTTTGTTTCCACAATAACATTCAATGAGATTTGAAGAGATATACAACACATTTAATTATGTCCCAAGAAAACTCTGTAGACTCTTCAGAGAGTTTAAAAATGACTATGTGGGACTCAAACATCATAATTGTATTTATTTAGAAAGGATAGTAAGTAAAATAAAATTCTGCACTATTATATGCATTATTATAATGTGTACATTAACAGAAATACTTTTAGAACTGGCGCCCTATATGGGATCCCGGGCGTGCAAGGCAGGACTTAACCACTTGCGCCACCGCGCCGGGCCCCACATTTTATATTTATACTTAAAATTGCATTTTTTTTTATCTCTTTTATTTGTTCATCTTTACGTTTTTAGTCTGAACAAGTTTACCTTTTAGGTGCACGTGTAAATGTGGCAGGGTCAGTATGTTACATACAGTTAGCTCTGTGTGTGTGTGGGAGATGGGCTCCAGGTACCAGGGCATACCAAAACCCACATATGTTTAAGACGGTTATTTAAAATGATAGAATATATGAACTGCTCATATGTTCTCATATGCTTTAATCATCTCTAGGTGTCTTAGAATAACCAATACAATGTAAATGCTACATAAATAGTATTTATATTGTAATACTTTGGAAATAGCAAGAGAATGTCAGTGTGTATTCAGTAAAAATGCAATTATTTCCTGAATGCTTTCTTTTCTTAAAAAGAAAAATTTATTTATTTTTGTTGGAACGGCAGACTTCCTTGATGATTCACTAATGGCTAGAGCTGAGCCAATCTGAAGCCAGGAGCCAGGAGCTTCCTCCAGGTCTCTAATGCATGTGCAGGTTCCCAAGGCTTGGAGCTATCCTCTGATGCATTCCAGTCCACAAGCATCAAACTGGCTTGGGATGTAGGGCTGCAAGGACTTTAGGTGGCATTCATCTGGGATCCCTGTCCTTGCAAGGTGAGGATTAGCCCATTGAGCCATTGCACCAGACTCTCTTGAATGGTTTCAAACCATGATTCTTTGAATCAATAGGTGTTAGAACTCCTGAACAGAAATCCAACCGTACATAGTTATTCAATTTCTCTAAAGATGTGCTTTATTTATTTGAAAGTCAGAGTTATAGATGTGGGGCTAGGAGGAAGAGAGGTTTTGTATCCACCGGTTCACTCCCCAGATGGCCATATTAATCATATTGGGGCCAAGCTAATGCTAGGAGAATCAAGCACTGCTTAATCCTCTCATATGTGGATGCAGAAGTCCAACTCTTGGGCCAGCCTCCCTTGCTTTCACACACTTCTTAGCAGGCTGATGGAGCAGAAATGGAGCAGCTGATATTCTAAGCGGTACCTAATGTGATGGCAGCATCACAGGTTGTGTGGCTTTACTCATTATACCACAGTCACAAGCCTGTCTCTGATGTTCAAGTTTTAAATCTTCAAAGCTGTGGTTAGTACCTAAGCCTGACACATACTAGGAATTTGAAGACAAAAGAACAGTTCCTAGCTGGGTATTATAATTTTGATTCAACTTCTGATGGGATAGGGCACAAATATGCAACAACCATAATGTGAAATTCATATGCTTCAGAATGGAAGAGTCTTAGAGGTTGATCAATTTTACATAGAGATGTCTGGCAATATGGAGTGGAAAAGCTGGATGCATTCATTTTCCATTGTTGGCAACATAAATTAATGACAAAATCCTTAACCAAACAATACAAACTTATTATCTTATGCTTTGTAGATCAAATGTCTGGGACAGGTTTGTTCAGGCTAAATTTGGGGTTTTGGCAGGCTGTGATTCTATAACCAAAGTTCCCACTTCAGAATGGATTTGAGCTAATCGGAATTCAAATTCTTCTAGAACCTTCCCACATTTTTTCAATTGTGAGGTTTTTTTTCCATCTCCATATTCAGCAATGGCAGTTTGAATCTACACACTCTTTGAATCTACACACCTTAATCTTTTGCTCATGTCGCTCTCTAGCTACCTTTGCTATTTTAAAAACATCAATTTGGTTGAATTGGACCCACTTACATCACTGAGAATTACCCTCCCAATCACAAGGTCAGCTGACTGTCTGAACTTCATCTTCAACTCCATTTCCCTTTTGCCACATAACGTAACACATTTAGAGCAAGTAACACTTTGCAAAACAGAGATTGTGGGTGGCCAAAATATTGGTTTTCATAGTGGAGGAGAGCAATCTTGGCAGATTTGTCCTGCTGGAAGGCAATCTTTTGACAAGAGAATTCATATATTATGATTTTCTGGCAGATTTGCAAAGTTGTACTTCATTGAGTGAGACTGAATTAGCTAGCTTTATCTGAGAAGCACATTATGAAATTAATTTCTTTGTGCTTTTTGCTCACACCAGCTATCGCCTAACTGATGAGTTTCTTTTGCTTTTTCCATATTACAAAGGAATTTTCTGGCTGCAATGTTAGGATCTTTCTCTTTACTCTTTTCCATTACATTGTGAATTAACAAATTGTCCTACCCATACACATATATGCCAATCCTCTGAGAGACAGATCAAAGCTTAGCTTTCTGACTATTAGGAGACAGTTTATAAAGTAACAATCGCCAAGATCTAGGGTCTTGGAATCCCCAGCGCCTATAAAACTGTACCACATAATACAATGTAAGCAACAATAAAAAAATTTAAAAAAATTAAAAAATTAAAAAAAAATGTACATAGAGACCACCATAGGCTTCTGCTAGTTTGCTGCAACTACAATTGGGGGACCCAGGCCAGGCCAGGTGTTGTTTTCAGTCTGCTGGTATCACCTAAGAACATGTTAAAATCTTAGGTACTATCAGCAACTCAGAATCATTTGACCCCAAAGAATTATGCACAAGAAGCACAGTTGCAACACCATTAGCTATAAAAGGATCAATAGTAAGGGCATCATCTGGGATCTTGTTAAAATGACAAATGCTCAATCCCCAATCCTAAACTATGGAATCAAATCCAAGTTAAGTCTGAATGCAGATAAGTGCACTCAGGCATCAATATTTGAAATCATTTCGTTTTTTCCTAAGAGCAGTAAAATTTTTGGAACAAATGCTGGAACAACTAATGAAACTACTACTCCATGACAACTTTAGCAGAGTCTTTCCATGTTATTTGCATATTAGAGTCATCTGGTTAATGTCAGGATGCCTTTCCCAGAAAAAAAAAAAAATTACTGATGTAAGATTCTAGGCCTGGAAAGATATCTGGCCCAACAGCTATGACACCAGATGAGACACTGGCATCCTGTGACGGAGTGCCTGGGCTTGGTACTGGCTCTAGCTCCCAATTCACTTTCGGTGCAGATGTCTACCGCTGGCAGCCGCAGTGATGGCTCAGCTGCGCAGTGCCTTACTACCCACATCTATTGCGTTCCTCATTCCCGACCTGGCCAAGCTTCGGCTTCTGCCAGCATTTGAGAAGCAAACCATCAGATGGGAACTCTCTCTCTCTCTGTCTCTCCTATAGTTACAGTAAATTTTAATATGTCCAAACAATGATAATTAGAAAGCAAATCTTGTAGGACTCACCATTCATTTTCCTTTTAATTAACCAGTTGTTTAATTTAAAACAAATTGTTTTACCTTTTCCTAAATTAAAACTATGAATTTTCATAAATGCAGAGATAAAATGTCCTCCTGCCATACAATCTGAAGACTTCTTCTGTCTGTATTTCACTGAGGGTATTTTCTCTTGGTATATCTTCAAGTGAAGTGATTCTTTCCTTCTTTCGATTAAGTCAACTTAATGAAGTCTCCAAAGGAATTCTTCATCCCTGTCACTGAATGTCTCTCAACCAGCATTTTCATTTCATTGTCTCCTTTCCCATCTTTCTGCTGCAAGTTCACCTCGGACCTTGCACCTCATCCAACATTTTCATTAGAGTCTTTACTATGTTACTAAGTTAATAATATATTATTAAATATATATTGGATTGCTTAAACCCTGAGATGGTTTGGATGCCTGTACCATCTCTACCAATGACTGTATTGTTTTCCTTCTTAGTGAATTTCTCTTTAAATTTAATGTGCATCCTAATTGTTGCTGTGCAAGGCAGTGTAGGCTGAGGGTCATGACGACTACAATAAAAATGAGCATGCCTTACCTTCCTTGGGGCCTGCAGTTGTGTCCGTCATGGTTCAGTTTGTCGTAACTACGGTTGCTACCCACAGTGAACGTGTGGTATTGGGATTTGTAATCAGAGAGACATTTTCAATTTTTGCCTTTGTCTCCTGGCAAGCAGCTCCTAAAATACTTGGAATATCCAAAGTGAGTGATGTCATTTGCTTACTAGAGATTCCTGATGGCTAGAGGACCCCAGAGAGCCTCTTACCTTTCAGTTGCACACTTGGCTTGCAGAAAAGCAACAGAGTTGAGTCAATGGCCAAACACACCTATGTAATGGAACCTCCACACAACTGAAGGACAAGATTCCTCTGTTGCTGAAGCCATGGAGGTGCCCGAGGAGCAGCATTCCCCATCCAATGTAGAGGAGCTCTGTACCTCTCCCCCCATATGCCTGCTGTTCACCTGTAGGCTCTGTGACACTTCATGATACAGAAATTATTCTAACTACATGTTCTCTGAACACTGAGAACCTCTCACATGGGTGTAGACCTGTAAATATTCCTAAGGACATTCAGAAAGTAAAACATAGCTTCCAATCTTACATTTAATGTACTTGCTGATCTTAGAAATCATTTTATATCCCAGGTATACACCCAACTATGACTATAAATGGTGAATGTGTCTCTAACAAGGACATACTATTAATTTCCTAAGCGTGTCTTTTTTCGTTGCAATGTCTAAGAGCCTTAATTTTGACTGTTCCTCTTGTCAGATGCATCTAATTCCAAGTTTGAATTCAATAATTTATCCTGCTTTCATGCCAGGAGTCACTGGTGTTGCAACACGGATTAAAATAACCTCCCAGATTAAAACCAAAACAAAACAAAAAAAAGAATTACATTTGTTTAAGACAGTAACTTTAGATACTTACTGATACGAACAATTGCCAGAGAATGTGGGAGTCAATGAACCAGAAAAGGAACATTAGCAATTAGTGCTTTTACAATCTGTGAACAATTTGGAAGCAGATTTCCAAATGTAGGCAGGAACACAAAAAACCTTTAAGAAACACTGATGAACAATCCCAGAGGGCCAGACTGAAGTTGAGAGTTTACCATCATTATCCGGTAACACTAATTTGTAGAGGATTGTCCTCTGCCGTGAAGTTCTATATATTTCATTTTTGCAGATCAATATTTCACAAGCATGTATTCACAAAGATTTAATATAGTAGAGAATAGCAGGAAAACTGTTTATCCATAAGATGTGGAAATGGACATAGTTAAATCCCCGTCATCAGGCAATTACTCTGGTAATTGCACCCTGGACTTCAAATTCTGATTACCAGGCCTCCTCAAAACTTCTAGGGTTACAGGTCCTCTGGTTTCAGGCTGTTGGGTCTAGGCAAGTTCCCAGTTCTTTCACAGACCCACAGAAGAAAAAGATTGTGATAATATTGAGTTCTAAAGTCAAAAGCTAGTAAGCACAGAGAAAACAGAGAAGCAGTCGGTAGCCCACTCGTACTGGCACAGCACAACTAGTCTTGTACTTGTCCGTGACTGTGTTGTAGTATTGCAGCTCTAATGGAGATACGGATCTATGAAACCTGTACCCAGAACATTGAAACTGATACACCAATTAGTTATTATTCTCCCAGAGAGCTGGTTAACCAGCACACTTTTACTATGCAAGTTTACAACCAAAATGGTAAAAATGTAGATGAAATTTCTATATGCATGCCATGCATTCATGCTAAAATGATAGAGAAGTTTCCACTATGAAATATTCGGTTCATTAGTGACCATGGTCTTTATTGCTAAAGCTTATTCTTCTCTGCCTTATATAACCATTCCTGCAAATAAATATGTCCCAGAAACTGCTCGTCTTTTCTAGTCATCAAACTGGTGACTATTTGGAGGAAGAACAGGAAAGTACCTGAATTGGTAGTGAAACTCAGTCCGTTTAAATTGCTGTCTTTTTCCTACAGTCTGAAGCACATTTTCCTGCTTTCAAAATAAATACGCTGTACTTTGACTGGAAGTGCTAAAGTATAAATGTGAAGGCCAGAAAAGTTTGCGGTTTAGTTGAGAAAGTCTGGAAAAATAGACTGAGCACTGTGTGTTTGCTTTGCATGCAACGACAGAAACTTCATGTTTATTCTCAAAATTTTCTCTGTCCAGGCCAATTCAGTCTTGCAACCTCTATTTTTCTTAATTTTTATCCTGAGCTGACCTAGAGGTTACTAAAAAAATCTTGGAATCCTATAACAGTAGAATATATATACATATATATATATATATACACATATATATATATGCACACACACAGTATGTATGTTTATACATATATATTTGAGAAACTACATATACATTATACATTATATATATATAGCATTTGTAGCATTTGTAAATTTAACCTGTGTCAGGCTTTCCAATAATGTGCCAGATGTGATACTGGAAAATAAATCCGGCTATTACCAAAAGTTACTGGAAAAAGTCAACCTTAATTCTCAAGCCTTTCAACTAAGCACAGTTGAAGTTCTTCTCAAGGATTCTTGAAAAGTCTCCAAATTTTCAACATTTTAAAATACTATTAATCAAGATTAGATTGGATGAGTTCAGTTCTCTAAAACTATGAACAAATCAAATCTTGGCAAAAAAAAAGGAAAAATGATAGAAAAACCCAGGGAGTGCTTTAGAAAGTTCACATTGGCCCTGAATGTGCAATTAATCATGTATTTATTGAACATCATGACACAATTTCTAAACCAAATAATTTAAAAATTATATATTATAAATCCTTTGTATATCTGAAGCTATTACATGAACATAACAATCTCCAAGGCATTTTTGTATATAATATTGTATAGCATGTTTAGATAGCTATGTATTTAATTTTTTTTATTTGTTAAACAGATGTTTTGGACAAACTAATCTGCAGAAGTGAAGATAATGTTTAACTTCATAAGTGTGTGTGAAGTTTTCTTTTCTATTGTTTAAAAAATACTTCAAATAATTTTCTAGATTTGAACATTTTCTATAATAGAGAAATGTAAGATACCCAATTTCTTATTTCTTCTGGCTGGTAACCAAACTTAGAAAAATGATTCAAAATGTCTTAAAACTCTAGGAATGCCATTAGTGGTCCAACCTCCCATGTGGATATTTTCAGATGCCACATGTAGTAATCCACATATATACACTTGGGTCCAGGCGTGCTAGAAGCTATGAAGATTATTATGCAGTCATGGATGAAGAATAACTGAAAAATATCCTGTGAATTGGTAATATAGAACAGAAGATTTCAAGCTTTTCCAAAGCAACATCCTCGTCACATTAAATACCTAGCATCACTTTTGCAGGGATTTTATCTTTAACTTTTCTATATTGACTGCTATGTTTCAGAGAGGTAAATCACATAATGAAATTTGTATTTTTTTTAGAAAAAAATTATATTTAAAAATGAGGTAGACTAAAAGAGTGGACTTCTAAAAATGGTCTCTTCCATAAAAGCAATAATGAAATAATGAAAATCAACTTTGCCAGAAATCTGAAAATGAGCCAAGGACTTAAAATAATCTGAAGGAGTTATTTAAGATGTGTGGCTCAGTCTCAGTTTAGGAAGAAAAAGAGCAGGAAAAAAGCAAACTTGGTGACACTTTAATGTGTTTTGTTTGCATCTAATTTTCCAGTTTAACAGCGACTTTGTAAATCAACAGTCCAGCTGGCAGGACAGCTTTGGGGTGCTTTCAAAACCTCACTCTCAGAGAAGTGTGGGCTGCTCAGAAGACATGAAGCTCTTTACTGGTAACAAAAGGAGACTGGTATTGCATGACTTCAGATCTGAACTTGACAAACTCATGGAAACCAAAAGTAGAATGGGGATTCTCAAGAGCTGGTGAGGGCAGCAGAAAAGGAGGTCTTGCAAAAAAGGCAACAGGGTTTTAGATCCACAGCACTAAAAGTTGTGTTTATGATGGTTTGGTTGTTTCTAACACTAGCTAACTCTACACTTAAAGGATTAAGGTGATGCATTTTATGTCATGTAGTCTTAGCCACAATATTTTTTTTTAAATCCCAGCTGGTTTTCATGTTGAAAAATTAACATTGATCCTTGAATAAATATGGAACTACAAGGAATCCCAAAGAACCAAAACAAACTTAATAAAGAATAACAACTTTAGAGGATGCTGAAGAGCATGTTTCCCCATTCGGCACTCACCTCACAGCTTTAGTAACGAAAACAGTAAAACCTAAAACCATAAACATAGTTATATAAATTCATTGACTAAAGTAAGAGTGAAAATAAACTGCTTTTTTAATACTTTGGGCAATTTCTTTTCCACAACAGTAACAAGTCAAAGGCAAAGAAAGAACAGCGTGGTAACCACATGCAAAGCCAAGGACTTGCACTTCTACCTCATATTCTGTACAACAATTAACTCAAAATGACATAGCCACATCAGTTTAAGTACTAAAATCATAAAAAAATCTCTGTATAAATCCCCGTGACCTCTAATGAGACAACAATTTCTCTTGCAAGATTTTAAAACACAGGGACAAAACTACAAACAGGTGAACATAAGCAGACGACCATCAGGCCAGTGTCATTGTTCAGTGGCTTAAGCCGCTACCTACAATGTTCCTATAATGCCGGCACAGCATAGGAGAACTGCTTCAAGCTTTAGCTGCTGCATTTACCGTCTAGCTTCCCTTGAATGTACCTGGACAGCATCAAAAGCTGGCCTGAGGGATTGAGCACCTGCACTCTCTCGGGAGACTTTGATGGAGCTCCAGCCATGAGATTTTGGCATATCTCAACCCCAGAAGCTGTGGTCACTTGGGGAGTGAATCACTGAACGGACCTCTCTCTCTCTACTTCTATCTTTAATATAATTAAAGAATGATTTTAATTCAAGGATGATATTGGGAAATTGAAAAAACAAATTCACAGAATGGAAGTAAATAGTTGCAAGTGTATGTTTGAACACGTTCCAGTAGTGAGAATGTATGAGAGAATTCCTATACATTCTTATCAATCATCAGTAAGAAGGAAAAATGCACTTTGAAATGAGTGAAGATCTGAACAGGCGTCTTAATAACTAACATGTACAAATGGCCAGCAAGCACATGACGTGTATTCAACGTGAGTGTTCATTAGAGAAATGCAAACTCACACCACAGTGACAAAGCGGTTCCAATCACTGGGGTGGCTATGGTTTTTCTTAATAAAATGATAAATGTTGGTGAGGACATGGAGTATTGACTAACATACAGGGATAATTCAAATTATTTATGAAAACGGAATAAAAATTTTGCTAACTTTGGTGCAAAATAATTTTGAAATTGAAATAGTTTTTTTCACAATATTCACCCCCATGGCCTGTTTTGAATACTTCTTGTGTGTGGACTTCAAATTTAAAAAAAAAAAATTATCGAGAGAAAAACAGACAGATTAACAAAGAGCCCCATATGTTTGTTCTCATCTAAAATGTCTCCAACAGGTGGTATTGAACTTGGGTCAAAGGCTGGAGACAGAATCTCAATCCAGGTCTGCCATGTGGGTGGCAGAGACTCAGTTCCTTGAGCCAGTTTTTCTGCCTCTCTACTTTTATTCTATAAGGAACTGATGTCATCACCCAGAGTTTGAAATCAAGCTCATGAACTTTGTTGTGAGATTAGGATGCCTTCCTTTTTAAACACCTACCCTCAGAAACATTTATAACAAAATAAGCTTATCTATTACTTCCGTTTTCCATAGACTTACGGTTAGTGGGGACAACTGTTGAAATTGCTTTAGAAAATACTTTGGCAGCTTCTGAGAAATTACCAAACATACATCAATTCTACCCTGAGGCACATACCCAGGAAAACTGAAAATACACGAATATGTCCAGTACTGAGTTAAAACAAGCTCTTTGCGATCAAAGATCTCTGACAATTTGTAGCAATGATTTTATCTTTCTTTAGAATTTTCCAAATGAATTTCAAATGTTTAACTGACACACAAACTATACATTTTTAATGAGAACCGTGTACTGCTGTAATACATACATAGAGTTTGTAATGTGCAGCCAAGCAAACAGGTGTTTATATCATCAAATGTAAATCATGTCTCCATGATGAAAACATTGAAAATTATTTTTCCTAGCTTTTTAAGTGTATTTACAAATTTTGATTATCTACAGTCACTCTGTAGCTATAAGATCAGTACTTCTGTCAAGTTACAGTATAATACCACATAAATAACCCCTTCCCTAACCCTCCCTCCCTACCACTCCTCCCTGCCTCTGGTAATCTCTGTTCTATCAACTCACAGGGGATCAATGCTTATGACTCCACGGAAGAACAAGATGATGTGTCATCATCTTTCCATCATGACTGATTTCACTTAACATAACGACCTCCCTTTTTACCAAGACAAGATTTTATTCTTTCCTGTGGTTGAATAATACCCCAGTGTGTATAACGTTTATGCTTTTTTTTTTTAATTAATCCATCCATTATTTTATGAACCGTTACCTTGTTTCTATTTCTGGCTATTGAGACTAGCAATCAACACAGTCATGCAAATCTCTCTTCAATAAACTTACACAATTTGCCTTGCACCTATTTTAATCTCTTTTCTAATAATACACGATGGGCTTGCCAGTGTTACTCTCCTTTGTCAGGTGGTGCCCAAGAACAAGGGAAATGAGGGAAGTCGTGAGAGGGTTCTACAGTTTGGTAAACATAATCACCAGTGAAAACCACAGCAAGAATGGCTCAAATATTTATGGTATTTTGGCTGATGACAAAAATAACAACTTTGTGGCAGAAGGAATATTATGCTATAAAGCCATTAGTAAAAGTTGGCTCTCCATGGAGAGGAGAAAGCATATGCAATAATTTCCTAAGAGTATGTTCCAAATAAATTAATGACAAAACTGATTTTTTAACAGTTTTTTTTTCTAAGAGGCAGAGAAAGAAACAGATCCCATCTATCAGCTGACTCCCCAATCTCTAAAAGCCAGGCCTGTTGAAGGCAAGGAGCCGGAAGCTCAATTCAAATCTCCCATGCCTTTGCCAGGGATTCTGTCACCAGAGTCATCCCTACTCTCGCCTGGAGCACACAGCAGCAGGAAGCTGAAGTCAACATAGGCAGCTAGAAATTAAACTCAGGAGCAAGAATATTATAGGTGGATGTTTTAAAGAGTATCTTAACCAATAAACAAATGCCAACTAAAATAAAAATGTTTTCAAAAAAATTGTTACGAAAACAAAAAGAGACCCATGGTGGTTGAAACAGAAGATGCTCTGATTCTGACCCCAGGACATAACAGAGAAAAAAGGTAAGGAGCTGCAGTCCCAGGGGGCAGTTGGACAGAGGTTTGCAGTAGGATTTCTACAAAGAAAAGACTTGTTATGGATCAGCAAAAGCAGTGCACTCTTGCAGCGGCAAAAAGGGTGTCGCCAGCAACTCCTGCAGTTGGCCATCCTAGGAGACAAGCATCGCCTTAAAGCAGGATGTCTGAAAGCCAGTGGAGAGAAAAGCTGATCTTCACAGGTTGCACAGCGGCTGCTGCCACCCACCTGCTGCTGGGGAGTTCCGTTAGTGGGATAGTTCTGTGGCCTCACTGACCTTGAGACTGGTCTGCAGGTTTGACAGGGAATAAGGTACCAGCTCTTCCTCCTCACTCTACCAAGACACCCTAACTTGACTTGCCAAGGCAAAATACCCATCAGTCTCTGTCAATTTGACACCAGGCTCTAGCAATATCACTGCTCTTTCTCTGGACTTAAGAGGTTTATGGGCCTGAGAGTGGATATCCTACTTCCTGAAACTGTGGGAGATCTGTGAGTGTAAAGCAGGGTGTGCAATAACATGTGGGTAAGTATTTGGGCAATCACTTTCCTAGATCCTCAGAGTTAAATCCTCACACTTCTGCATGTACAAATCCTTTGTGTATTCCATTTGCCCCTGTGAATTAGGTGATCAAAGCATTGTGAGTATTCTATAATTCACTCCACCAAGACAACATTGAAATATAAGAAACATGAGCAAAGAGGATATTATGATGCCTCTAAAGAAACATGAAGACATTTTAATACCATAATATGAAAACAAACAGATTGGCGAAATGCCAGAAAAAAGGAATTAAAACAGAATCGTAAGAATACTCAAAAACACAGAGAAGAAAAACATGACTTAAAGAAATGCAAACATGACATGAAAGAAAAATTTTGTCAAGAGACAGAAAGATTAATGGACCATAAAATTGAAATATCAAATAAAATTACAGTGCAAAATCATAACCCTGTGGTGTGACAGGAGAAACAACTTCCAAAATAGAAGACAAATTTCAGGAAACAAAGAAAGAAAGAAGAAGAAAGGAAAGAAGGAAGGAAGAAAAAGAGAGAAAGAATAAATGTGTAAATCAGAAAAAATGCAAATGATATCCAAGATTTAAGGAGCCAAAATGGTCAAACACATTTTTAGCAGTTCCTGAATGTATGGAAATACGAAATGGATTACAAAACCTAGTCAGTGAAATAATAGCCAAGAACTTCCCTACTTTGGTAAAACGCACATGTAAGCACAGGAAACACAAAGAAGTCCTAACAGAGATGATCAGAAAAGATCTTCTGATTACTAACGGATGAAGCTAGGGGTTAATAAGTAAGGAACTATAGAAAGGAATGCAAATGCACGGAGGTTGAACAACGTGCTCTGAATGAACAGTGGGTCACAGAAGAAATCCAAAGAATACCTTAAAAACTTTTAGAAACTACTGAGGATGACAACACAACATGTCAAAACTTATGATATTCAGCAAAAGCGATGTTCAGGAGAAAATGCAGGGTCCAGTTATTGGGTGAAGATAGCACACACATATACAATACAGGATCCCGTTCCTGCCCAGCTGCTCCACTTCAGATTTGCTTCTTGCCCATGGTCTGTGAAGAGCAGAGAGATATCGCTCAACTGCTTGAGCACACACACCGATGTGGGAGACTGGAGGAATCTCCTCTTTCCTCCCTTTGGCCTGGCCAAGCCTCCGAAAGAGGAAACTGAGTAGCATTTTAGCATATACATCAAGAGATAGGCAAATTATCACATAAACAGTTTAATATGGCAGATCAACGACCTAGAAAAACAAGGACAAACCAAATTCCAAAGTAATAGGAGAAATAATTAGATTTACAGAAGTAATAAATAGGGCCCCTGGCACAGTGATTAAATTCTTTGCACATGCCAGGATAAGTGCCCACTCATGTCTCAACTGCTCCAAGTTCCATCCAGCTCCCTTCTTGTGGCCTGGGGAAGCAGTCAAGGACGACCCAATGCCTAGGGACCCTGTGTGTGGGAGACCCTGAAGCCATTCCTGGCTCCTGGCTTCAGTTCGACTCAGTTCCAGCCATTGCAGTCACTTGGGGGAGTAAGACAGCAAACAGAAGATCTTCCTCTTTGTCTCTCCTTCTCTCTGTATATCTGTCTTTCAAATAAAAATAAATAAATCTTTTTAAAAGAAGAAATTAATAAACTCAGAGATAAAGAGGGAGATGTTACCAAAAAATCTAAAAACAATCATCAGGAATTATTACAAATGGCTAACAAAATTGAGTCATGATGATATAAAAAAACTATATAGACCAGTAAGCCAAGATGGAGGTTGAATCAGTAAAAACAAAAAAAAAAAGACCCTCCCAAAGAAAATTCCAAGACTACATGCTTCCCTGCTAAATTTGACCAAACCTTTAAAGAAAAAATGATTCCAATTCTTCTAATCCTTCTTAAGCTATTCAAAATAACTAAAAGTAGAGGCAGCATCCCATTGATTTCAAAACCAGGAAAATATACTGGAAAGATAACTACAGGCCAATATCTTTGGTGAGTGTTAATGCAAAGATTGTAAACAAGAAACTAACTATTCAAGTCCAACAACACATCAGAAAGATCATCTATCTGGACCAAAACTTGGGTTTTCAGGGATGGTTCAATACACACAAATAAACAAATGTACTTGAAGAATGAAAAACAAATGATCATCTAAATAAAAGTAGAGAAAACAACATCCTTTCATATTAGCAAAAAAAAAAAAAATTGAGCACATTGTGCGTAAAAGTGACATTCCTCCTAGCAATCAAGGCAACATAAAACAAACCCAAAGCCAGCATTATATTAAATGAGAAAAAAAAATTAAGCCATTTCTAGTAGATCTAGGACGGGACAAGGATGCCCACATTAGCAATTGCTGTTCAATGTAGTGCTTGACAAGTTTTAGCCAGAATCCAAAGGAAAGAGAAAGCAACAGACATAAGGAGGAATGGAGGAAGGAAATCATCTATGTTTACAGATGATATGATCTTGTATATTAATAGAACTGAAAGGCTCCATCAAGAGACTGTCAGAGTTCATTCAAGCATTTGGTAAAGTTTCAGGATATAACATCAACAAGCAAAAATGAATAGCATCTGCATGCACAAGCAATGCCACAACTGAGAAAGAACTTGTATGGTCAATACCCTCCATAATAATTACAAGCATTTTAAATACACTTACAAATTCATCAGTATTTTGAAACGGCTCTTTAATTGTAACTATAAAACACTAAAGGAGGAATTGGGAAACACAAAAATAGCAAAATTATCCCATTCTTGTTTTTTTGGAAAAATAAAATATTATCAAAGTGTCCATATTACCCAAGAAATGTACAGATTTAATATGATCTCAAGCAAAATATCACAGAAATTCTTCTCACATCGAGAAAACCAATGCTAAAATTCATATGAATACACAAAAGACATGAGCAGTAAAAACTATCTTAAATACCTTAAACAGCAAGAACAAAACCAGAACGCCACAATATCAGATTTTTAGACATCCCGGAGGGCAGGTGTAATCAAAACACCGTAGTACTGACACAATAGCAGACACGTAGACCAATAGAACTGAACAGAAATCCGGGATATAAAGCCACACAATAACAACAAACCAATCTGTCAAATGAGCTCAAATCCGTCCCTAGAAAGAGGACTGTTTCTTTAACAAATGGGGTGGAGGAAAAGGAATAAACATTTTATACAGAAATCAGCTTACAATTGGCCGAGAATAAAAATCTACTACCTGATATCAACAATTTCCTTGAAGAAATCATCAGAGAAACTCTGCATGACGTTATCATAGTCAAAGACTTTTTGCACAAGCCCCCAGAAGCACAGGCAATAAAAATTAAAATAAACAAACGGAAAACATCAAGCTAAGAAGCTTCTGCAGTAAAAAATAAACCCTCCACAAAATGAGAAGACAACTGAAACAACTGGAAAAAATATTTGCAAACCATGTCACTGATAAAGGGTTCGTTAAAAAGATGTATAATGAGTTCAAGAAAATTAGCAATGAAACAGCAATCCAGTTTAAAAAACTGGCAAAGGATCTCAGCTGAAACTTTTCAAAAGGTAAGATACAAATTCCTAAAACCACATATGAAAATGCTCAGGCTCGGGAAAATACAAATAAAAATCACAATGAGATTATAATTCACTCCAGATAAAATGGCTGTCATTTGTATAAAATACAGGTTATTTAATTCAAAATTCAAATTAAGTTAAATATGGTTTATTTAATTCAAAAAATAGTAAGTGTTGGTGAGCAGGTGTATTGGAGGGGTTGGTGGTATTGCACACTAATGTGCTGTTGTCGAGATTCTAAATAGTACAACCATCGTAAAAGTCAGTATGTAGATTGACCAGAAACATGAAAATAGATCTACCATAAGACTCAGAAATTCCACTCCTTAGAATTTACCTAAGGGACATAAAATTTGTATATAAAAGAGCTACCGTCCCCCCAGGTTTATTGCACAATGGTTGGGAGTTAGAATCAAGCCAGAAGTCCATCAGCTGAAAACTGGATAAAGAAAATGTGGTATACACTGTACCAAACACACAGTTCTGGATACACTGTAGAATAGTACTCAGCAGGAAAAAGAAGCAAATCCTGCAATTGGAAACAAATGTTTGCTCTGGTATGTAGTAGATAATACAGAATAAAGAAAGTCTATAGGAATGAAATGGGAACATTTGTTTTAAGCTCTAGTTTATATTCTTACAAAGCTGTGAACCTTCCATGTTCTACTTATTAAATATTATGACTGTGGTTCAATGAGCTGTGATTACACAGAGGATTAAAATCATGATTTTAGAAATGATTTAAGAAAAGAAGACAGGATGGAAGGCAGGGGAGGAATTGTACTGATGAAATGCATGCAAATTGCTCTCTTTATATTAACAAAGATTTTTTTGAAGTTTTTTGTTTGCTATTGGAAAGGCAGATATACAGAGAGAGAGAGGTACAGAGGGAAAGATCTTCTGTCCTCAGGTTCACTCCACAAACACCCACAGCAGCACTAGCTGAGACGATCTGAAGCCAGGAGCCAGGAGCTTCTTCCTGGTCTCCCACGCAGGTGCAGGGTCCCAAGGCTTTGGGCCATCCTCTACTGCTTTCCCAGGCCACAAGCAGGGAGCTGGGATGAGAAGTGGAGCAGCTGGGATATGAACCAGTCCCCATATGGGATGTCCACATACTCAATTTTGCCACAAGGCTATTGTGCTTGGCCCGGTATTAATAAAAAGTTTAAACAACACAGGCATGCTGCCATTAAATTTAAATTCCTGATGCTCCCTGTAGTGACTTAGAGAGCTTTGTACAGAGCTGAACCAAGAGGCTGATGATCATTTTTGCCCAGGTTTCAGTTTTCCATAGACATCTAGACACATGTGTCGTGAAAACTTACAAAAATAAGTCAGGGTCCTTGATTTCTTGGCAATCCAATTCCGAGAGATTTTTACATGTAAAGGTTAAAGTAATTATATACTACAGAGTAAGTCAAACGGTAATGAATGTTAATAACAATGTATTTTAATTACTAACGTAGCCGATCTTTTAGTTTTCCCAAGGGAATAGTGTCATTTGCAGGAGTAGCTTATAATTCTTTGCAGAAAAGTATAGACATCAATCGACATGATAATTTTTAAGCTGACAAAAAATTATTTGGAAATTATGTGTACGTTTAAAAGTGAGTGTGGAAATGCTGATGTGTACATTTGTATATTATGAACCTTTGTACAATCTTTTCTACGTCTCTAAATTTACTAAAATCAATGTAAAAGTTAAATATTGAAAGTAAAAAATAATGATCTTTAACTCAAATTAGAATTTCTAATTTAGTAATATTGGCAACTTAGAAACTTTTGCATTGATCATAATATAAAAATAAAGAATATTCTACACATCCATATAGCAAAGAGAAAAAATATTGAACGTCAATTTTAAATTGAAAAATGCAGAACTTCACCATACTTCTAAAATATCTGCAAGTTCTAAGTGGAGATTACTTGTACAATTTTACAATAGCACAATGAAACTATTTTCGAATGTAATATAAAGTGAAAAATACTGAATTGTATCTGCTTCTTTAGGTTATAATTAAAAGTTGATTCTCCCAATAATATGTTGACAGCAGCTAGTGCATATTGGAATTTTGTGCTTGCTTTGTCCCATATGTTGTTTGGTTATTGACCTCTAAATCACATACTCTGAAACTCACCATCTTAAGAAGCTTGGTTCTATGATTGTTTAATATATTTACTAAGTTGTACATTCATCATTACTAATTCTAGTACATTTTCACCAGCCTTGAGAAAGGTACTAAAATACATTGCATCTGCGCAATAGCTATGTCAGTATTATTAAGACAGCTACACCCAGATAAATGTAGAGAACATGTTCTCTGCTTACACAATTACAACAAACTCTCCACTCTGAGGGCTGCTCAGTTATATTGATCCGTAAATTTGAAGTCTAACGTGACAGATTTCACACTAGATTCTTGCTTTGCAGATTTATAGCTCCCACCTCTCACACTGAGAAACCTGGGCTTCTTAATCCTTCATTTGTATCTGTTTTGGTTCGATTCCTTTTTATTGACCACACAGACACACACATACACACAAACACACACACACACAAACACAGCTCTTGCTCTGCACACTTTCTTTCTTTCTTTCTTTCTTTCTTTCTTTCTTTCTTTCTTTCTTTCTTTCTTTCCTTCTTTCCTTCTTTCTTAAGTTTATTGATGTTCATTGGAAAGTCAGATATACAGAGAGGAGAAGAGACAGAGAGACAGAGAGGAGAAGAGACAGAGAGGAAGATCTTTCGTCCAATGATTCACTCCTCAAGTGGCCGCAACGGCCAGAGCTGTGCTGATCCGAAACCAGGAGCCAGAGGCCTCCTCTGGGTCCTAAGAGTTTGGGCCATCCTTGACTGATTTTCCAGGCCACAGCCCGGGAGCTGGATGGGAAGCAGGGTGGCTTCCCATATGGGATCCCAGCAAATGCAAGGTGAGGACTTAAACCTCTAGGCTACCATGCCAGGCCTGGTTCAATTCTACCCATATGCAATGAATTTCTCATTGTTACCACTGTCCATCTCAGCAGCTGATGTTTCACTGTCCTGCTCCCTTGTGATGCCAACAATTTTCCACCAAGACAAGGCTCCCAACAGCCTGCGACCCACAACGCTCTGCATGTGTTCAATATTGAGCTCTACTTGCTATTCCAGACTTCCCAGATAACCCTGACTCTAGGAGATAACAGTATTGGCAAGTAAATATGTTCATATATAAATATTGTTTATATGAAAAGAGTACAACTTGGTGTGTTGCCTTATTTTTGAAGATATGATGAGAAAAAGAACAATCGTTTGGCAAATACTGTCTTCATACTTAACACACTCTTAAAATCTTCATTACCCAAAAAGATTTATTTGAATGTACCGTTAGCTTCATTCTAAGCTGTAATATTAAACAACTCTAATCTGGGAAGAAGGACATTGTTTTGGGCATCAGAACAAATCGTACTTTTGCAGCAATAGGAATGTGATGGCAGAAAGGCCCCAGCTGCTGTGTTTTGCTCTGCTCTCATCCCAGCAGGCTATTTTCACCTAAGGGCTGAGCCGGGGGAGGAGTGGATTCTGAAGTCAGAGTGTCATGGCACTCCCCTAACAGCCTGCTTTGGTTTGAGGGCTTCTGCAGCCTTGGCCAAACTTTGTTTTTCCACCTCTCTGCAACTTTTTCGCATCTTTTCTCTGTTCACTTGGAATCGTGGGTGCTTGCACTTGTTCAGTTCTCCCAGCTTGTCTGGCTGCGTCTATTTTTCCCCTAAATCACACACTCCCTTGAATAGTCCCTATAGGTTTAGTCCACTCTTCCTATCTGCTTTTGAAAAGTCCTGCAAGTGATTTAGACTCGTTAGTCCTCTCCTCTCCTCTGCTCTTCCCTCCCTTCCCCTCTCCTCTTTCCTCTCCTTTTTTTTAGAGAGAGAGAGAGATTGATAGAATGATGCAGATGAAGCTTATCTTTTATTCACTCCCCAGATGCCTTCCATGTGGCTGTTAGCACAAGCTAGGAACTTAATCCAGGTGTCCCACAGTGGTGGCAAGATATTTACTGTTACCTCCTAGCATCAGGGTTACCTGGGAAGTCTGGAATAGCAAGTGGAGAATGATATTGAACACTTGCACAGCCCTATGGGTTGCAGGCTTCTTACTTGTGGGACCAAGTTCTCACCCCCATCTATGTTTTGCTTTACATGCTGATTGGAATGAATGGTGTTCTGTGAAGCAACTGGGATTAGAACTGGCACACATAGGGATCCTGGTGTATGTGGAGTTCCATACTTCATAATGTGAACGAATATGAGCCAATCTGAGGTGGATATTTAGTGTTTGAAAATTTTCAGGGATTCTATAAATGCAACTTGCTTCTGCATAAAAACCATTAAATTTTCATCTCAAGCTCAGATGGAGGTATCTAGGATTTTCAAAAAAAAAAAAGTCCATTTGAAAAATACTGCAGGTTTCAAATATTAACAGTATCTTTGTATTCAGACTAGGAAATGAGAAATTATTTTTAACATACAAATAGGTAGAAATGGATGGAAAGACAGATCTAATCATGATCTAAAATCCAGAGAGGTTCAGATACAAACTATTCATCTTTGAAAAATAAGCAGAAGTTGTTCAGATCCCATTTTCAGATAGAGGATTGTATCAGAGGTTGCACTGGAAGTTGTATTATACGTGCTGTCAGATTAAAAGTTACAGTACACTGTAAGTTGCAATGTCTGCTCTTCAACAAGATTCCCCTGTATCGTATATACATCACTTTAAAAGAGTAAAAATTCGAATCAAAAATAGTAAGACATGTGTGCCTATTGGAACATTAAATCCCATGATGATGTTTCTCATTGATACGCTGTGTACCCACACCTACCCAAAGCATTATATTAAAAATAAAACAATCAAGAAAATACTCAGGCTTATTGTCTACCACTTTGCCTGGAAATAGCATCCACATCATGCTACCGATCTCTCATCCACTCTACCTTGAACTACAAAGTGACAAGAAGGAAAATTCCTAGGACAGATCCTAGATCCTCTTCTTAAGATTTGTGACCATGAACAAATGGCTTACCCATTCTGAAACTCAAGTTCCTCATCTTGTAAACTATATTAATGGAATTTAATATATTGTTGCAAAATGTAAATCATTTCTAGCAATATTTAGACAAGAAATGTAAGGATTTACTACGGAGCCAATAAACATGGATATTATTGTTAATACTGACCCAGTGAATGTTTAATTTTGTGGAGTCAGAGGTTAAACTTTAGGCAAAATGCCTCCTGCTCCAGCAGCCTGAACTGCACCTTAAAGCAGCAATATCTACAATGTTGTGGTAAATAAGACTTTCCCAAGAATCTTTCACAGTGATATAAAACTTATTATTGTATGATTGTTCTACACACAGAGAATTTGTATTTAAATTCTATTCACAATAATGTCTTCAAAGAGGTCAAAGCTGTTTGCTTGACACTGGAGGTAAAAATGGCTGTATGTGACATTGGTTTATCACATTGGTCATTTATTGGGAAACAAGTTTTCCATGCGATAGAGTTTCATTAAATTTAGTTATAATTTGAACTTTTTTTCCCTATAATTCACCTTAAACGTTGCATCTTGGATTGGGCATTTGGCCTATGAAAGGGACACCTCTTGTGACACCCCTAAATCCTGGATCCACTGCCGATCCCAGTTTTCTGCAGATGATGTGCGTGCGCAACCTAAGAGGCAAGGGCAGGGGACTAACTTACTTAAATTCTTGCCATCGTTATGAGGACCCAACCTGAATTGCATTTGGTTAACTCATTGCTCTACATGCTTACCGTGACATTGGGTCAAGGACAGCCTCAAACGCTACCCCAAGAAGTGGCATTGCAGAAGATTTTAAATGTGAATGGCGAGTCTTGCCTCTTGAAGCAGTACCACCATTAGCAGACAATGTATAGAAATGTTAAAGAATATTCCAGCACTGCAGCATTTCAAATAAAGGCACTGCTGTGACTCCAGCAACCCACAAAGGTACCAGTCTGGGCCTGGGCCTGGGCCTGGGCCTGGGCTGCAGTCACATAAAGAGTGAGAGAGCAGATGAAGGAGCTCTCTCTCCCCCTTTACCCTCCTTTCCTCTCTATTTCACCCCACACTCAACATGTGTGTGTGTGTGTGTGTGTGTGTGTGTGTGTATGACTCAGACTTCCAAATACAAAGACAAATTTTTAAAAAATGAGTATCCTATTTGAAAAGAATTTATGCAATTTTTTAGTCATAGCCATGATGACCCACCAGCTGGGTAACAGCAACCTTCAGCCATTCCTGCCCTGGTGACCCACAAGCTGGGGAGCGCCAGGGAGCCCGTGGGAGCCTATGGAATTACAAGTTCTGCTGGTTAACTTATAAGTTGAGATGAGGATGGGCAGAGCTAGGCACAACCATGAAACCTGCTGACAGTCACAGGTACTGGGGACGAAAACAGGCTGGGCAGATCCAGGCTGCAGCACCCACATGCGCACCCTAAAATGGGTGTGTGGCAGGCCAGGTTGCAACATCCACCAGCTCATAAAAAAGGTCAGGATGAAGTGGGCCAAACTATGCTGGGTAAGGACCTAGCACTAGCTGGCATGCATGAGATCTGGGTCTGAGAGTAGGACAAATGGGGGAACTTGGGAAATTCCCCTAGTTGGCCACAACTCCTATTCATAAGCACATGGTCCAGACCTGGGTGTTGGGCAGGTTGGGCAAGGTAGCTCCATCCGTCAGCAAGTGTGTGATTTGGGTTTAGAAGAGGGTTGGCCAGGCATGATCGTGCAAAATGTTAGCCCACTGACAAGTGCAGAAACCAGCCTGGAGTGCAGGTCATGTCAGGTTAGGCTATCAAACCTACTGGTTTACATGAGCCAGGGATTGGAGCAGACTGAGTGGGAACAAATTGCAGCACCTGCCAACAAGAACTGGGACTAGGGGCTGGCTTGGTCAGGCCAGGCTGCAGCATCCAAAGGTAAAGGCCAAGACAGGTGAGTGTCTATGCCAAGCAGGGTAAGTGACCACTGGCACACATGAGATCTGTGGCTCAGAATAGGCCTGGTTGGGAAGCTATGGGGAAACCCTGGTTGAGTCCCACTGGTGATTGTGAAGGCTGGAGTGGGGGCTGTGGTCAGGTCTAGAGATATGGTTGCAGTGTCCCTCGACACAAGTGTGAACTGGGTCTGGGATGCCCCAGACTGGGGTAGACTCCAACACCCACTGGTGCTCGTGAGAACCAGGGTGGGTGTAGAACGGGCTAGGATAGGTCTCTGCCCCTGATGAGCCATGTGTGAGCTGTGTCTGGGTGTCAACTATGCTTGGCTGGGCATTTAACACCCAACAGTAAGAACTGGAATAGGTAAGGTCCGGTCAGGAAAGGCCACCATACCTGCTATGACTAAGTAGGACTGGCCCATGGACACACCAGTGTTCACAAGATCTGGCATTGGGAGATGTTCTGATGGAGGAGCTTGGCAACTCCTCTGTTAGGACACAGTGCCTACAGGTGAGCGTGAGAACCAAGAAAAGGAACAACCCAGACCAGGCCAGGTAATGATACCAACAGGCTTCTCTTTGGCTCCAGTAGGGACCAGTTCACATCACCCACTGGCGAATCCAAGAACCAGAATGGGGTATGGGTCATGCCATATCAGGCTGAAATACCAGCCGATTCACATTAGGGTTGGGATTGGGTCTGGCTGGGCTGGTGTAGGCTGTAACCCCCACCAACATGAGTTGAAACTGGGAGTGAGCCTTGCTGGACCAGGTTACAGCACCCACTGCCAAATGCTGAGGTGAGGTAGGACATGCCAGACTAGGTCACAGCACCCAAACAGTACACATTAGACCCTGAGGGGGACAGAGCAAACTCAGTTGCTCGGGGGCAGTACTACAGAGGACCCCTGCTGGGCCACTGCTCCCACTCGTGAGAGTAAGAGCTAGGTTCAGGGGCAGACCATGCCAGGCAGGGCTACAACACCTGTTGGCCTGCATGTGAGCTGGATCAGGGACAAGCCAGACTGGGCTGATTGTACCTTCTGGTGCATACATAAGCCAGAGTGAGTGGGAATTGGTTGGGCTTTGTTGCAGCGTCAGCTGGCAGATGGTGGCACTGGGAGCTAATTCTGTTGTTAAGTTACAGAACCACCTGGAGAGTGCAAGACCCAGAAGTAACAATGAGTAAGTTAGGGAAACAATGGACACCTCCCTCTTGGTTTGCCACTCCAACTAGTGAACATGAGAACTAGAACTAGGGGCAGACATGCTAGACAAAAGGTGGCACCCGCTGGCACCCGCTGGCACCGGTATGGACTGGAGAGTGGGCGTGGGCAGGATTAACTAGGCTTCAATAGCCATTGATATTCATGAGAGCTGAATGGAATGTGAGACAGACTGGACCAGTCTCCTGTACATACTAGCAAGCATGGGAACCAGGGCAGGGGACAGGCCTGATGGGGGCTATTAGGGATCACTCCAACTAGGTTGGCACTCCCACTGGTCTGTGTGAAGGTTGAGTGTGCAGTGGGCAGGGTTGGGTTGGGCTGCAACACTCATTGGCTTGCACAGGAGACAGAGCTGGAGACAACTGACCCAGCAATTGCGACCACCAGCATGTGCATAAGCTCACTTGGGTGACAGTGACAGATTGTGACAGACTCTGTATTGGCAAGAGAACACAAGAATCAGATCTGGGATCACCTCAAAGATTCTTTGGGGATTCCCCCTGCCCCCAACTGAACCACTGGACTCTGAATTGCAACCGTGGAGAAAATTGCAGGTTCCATGGTCTGACCATGGAGTGCATGTGTCAGAGCTAGGCCTTGTCAATGGCTTAGACAGAACAGTGGAAAGCATATCCAGATGCACCTGGAGGATGTGGCAGTATATTGGAGCCTGCAGAGGACTCCTGGTACTATTAACAAGGACAGAGGACAGAACAGATTGATCAACTACCCCGGTCAAGCGTTGACAAGGAATATCTGGAGAACTGGAGTTTCTATGGTGGACTATGTCAGTCTGTGAATTCTGGAGAGATTTCATCATAATTGGAGTGGTGGGATCAACAGCAATTCAGAATTGTTGAACTATCAAAACCACATGAGCAGTGCCCCATATTGGTGACCCTGGCATGGTTGGGAGACTGGATGTGGCTTCCCCTCTTACTTCTCCCCTTCCCCCAGATACAGGAAGGGAAAAAAGAGAATGCAGAAACAAAGGTCTCACCCACTTTCCTCTAGCCCTTGACCCTAAAATCATCAAAAAAATTGTAAAAAGTAACAATTCCATAAAAAATAAGTTAGACAGTTTTGCCTTCTGTAACTAAAAACAACAAAAGGTAACTAGAAAAAGGAGTATGCAGCCTTCTCCAAAAAGATAGAAATGATTTGGCTTTGGATGACATGGATAACAAATTTAGTTATTAGTGTAACAGCCGTGAAGTTAGTCATTATTCAATGTGCAACATTATTACATAACTGTCTTGTACTGTGCTTAGATACCCTGCAGTTCACTAAATTATAAATTAGCAATTTCTATATGTTCTTTTTTCAATACTACCAGAAGGATTTTCCTGCAGCTCAACATTGCCCTCCTATGGACTAAAAGTCATCATAAAGTATTTTCAATATTGAAAAATAAGATAGCAAATCTCTGATCCTATGAAACAGGTTCTGAAAGATACAATTAGCTCTCCAAACTCTGAATAAGAGTACACACAATTGTCTCCAGCATCTGAAAATTGGACATTTTTGACTTGAACTACTCCCATTGATAAATTATTCCCTGAATGGAGTTATTCACTTTAAACTACATAATTGTCTTGTAAATGGACATTGTTTACAGCAAAACTGCCAATGCCAGGTCAAGTCAGCAGTTTTTGCATTGAATCTGGCCCATTCTTCAAGGGGCAACCCAAGGTCATTTTGCATTGGATAATTAACTTCAAATGTACAAAAGCTGGTAGATTTCTGCAATTCATGGTAAGGTTAGAAAGAGGGGAAACATCTAATAAATTAAGAGAGGAATCAAAACCATTGTCAGTCTTAAAGCCAAGATGCCAATTCAGCACCAGCAGAATGATGGTAACTTTACTTGAGTCCTCGACCTGGCTTGTGCAAGGGAAAAGCAAGTGGTCATGTAGAATAGAGTAACAGTTGAGTTTTACAATGGTGCTTATCAAATTAGATCAGGCAAAAAGAAAATTGGCTAATTTTTTTTGGAAAAAAAATAAAGGAGGAGCATTTCAGAACTTCACTTTCCGTTTTTGAAATAAGTTGAAATGAGCCTGTTAAGGAACTTTATCCTGTGTTTGCAGATTTGTAGGAAAAAAATAGTGAATCAACAACAGTTGCCTTCATTAAAATGTAGGAAATGAATATCCCATAATCCACAAAGTATATTACAAATAAGCTAGGTATAAAGTTTTATTAACCTCTCTGAGCCTTGTTTTTTCTTCTGTAAAATAGTATTATAGTTTATGGCATAATGATACACAGCATTAGCACAGTTCCACATTTAGCTTACATATTGGTACAAACCTATGGCTTTCCCAAGGTGACTGATTATTAAACAGGAGTCTTAATTATCAAGCTTAGATCAGGGGTTTTGCCTGGCTCTTTCACAAATACTGTACTAAAGAAAAAATGGGGCTGGAGCTATAGCATAGTACATAGAGCTGCCCCCTGCAATACTGGCATCCCACACAGTTGGAGTCCTGGCTGCTCCACCCCCAATCTAACTCCTCCTTGGAACGCAACAGAGAATGACACAAGTCCTTTGGGCTCTTGTACCCGAAGGAATGATCAAAAGAAACTGTTGGCTCCTGGCTTTGGAACAGCCATGCCATTTAGGGAATAAACCAATGGATGGAGGAACTCTTGCTATCTCTCCATTTTTCTCTGTAATTCTTGCTTTTAAATAAATAAAAAAAATTTTTAATGCAGTACCACTATTAGGATCATTTAAAATCCCTTTTTCCAGTAGGTTCTTAATGTGCGGGCTCTCCCAAGCTGCGGCTTAGAATGAGGGATTCTGGGCCCAGCGCGGTGGCGCAAGTGGTTAAGGTCCTCGCCTTGCACGCCCGGGATCCCATATGGGCGCCGGTTCTAATCCCGGCAGCCCCGCTTCCCTTCCAGCTCCCTGCCTGTGGCCCGGGAAAGCAGTCAGAGGGCCCAAGTCTTTGGGACCCTGCACCCGCGTGGAAGACCCGGAAGAGGCTCCTGGCTTCGGATCAGCATAGTATCGGCCCGTTGCGCTCACTTCGGGAGTGAATCATCGGACGGAAGACCTTCCTCTCTGTCTCTCCTCTCTGTATATCCGCCTTTCCAATAAAAAAAAATAATAAAAATAAATCTTAAAAAAAAAAAAGTGAATGCCCGTAACCAGGGTAGCAGCCTTCGACAGTCTCCAAACGAGGGTGTCTCATGGAGGTCTGAAGTCATAAACGCTCACCCCGCCTCCTGAAGCAGGCTTTATTTCATATTTGTGCAGATTTCTTCCCTAAGGCATATTTGAAAAATGATTACAAAAAACTGTCTCACCTTCAATCATACTGTACAAAACTCTAATTCAATTAGATTTCCAATGTTGCAGGGTATGTTATCTGGTGAGAAACATAATACACTACATTAAATAATCCTAGCATGTTGAAATTTAAAAAGAAATATTTTTGGAGGAAGGCCATCTATAATTGCCTTTTTTGCTCTCTGTTTAGGGAGATGAGAAGGCAAAATGGACAGGAGAGAAGCTAGGCAGAGACACGGCATGGTGAACGAAGGTTAACCAGCAGTAACAAGAGGAAGGAAGATGGAGAAGAGAAGGCGAAGTGATTGAAATAGAAACTGGGAGAGCAGACAAGTAGAGGAATCAATGAAGAAAGAAAATGGAGCAGGGGAGCCTGTAAATTGTGTTACTTTTTCTTCTCTAGAAGATTAAGCAATAATTTTAGGATTTATTTCAGCTAATGGTTAAATTTGCAAGATATGGCAGTTCAAATGTGAAAGTTACACTTTTGTCCATTTGAGAGGAACCAGTATCAAAGGAAGGCAGAGACCCAATTTTTCTTTTAAAGTGCACTGTCTGGGAGTGAGGATGTCATGATTAAAAGGGAACGCCTGTGCCTTCAAAGGAAGATGTGGATAGATGTGTGATGTAGGAAGTCTGCCACCTACAAGGAAAATCTAGGGAAGAAAAGAAGCATGGTTAAGTTAATTAAGTCTGGTCATGTACGAAGGTTTTCCAGCTTATTTGCCAGGCTGCTGACATGGCAATATAAATAAAGCGTAATTTTCAGTTTGTTCATTGAGAATTACAGACTTGTTGCGATGAAAGGAGGGATCTGAGAGAGTTCAAAGCTAAAATGCCTTATGTCACAAACCTAAGTGCTTACTGAGGTCAGAGGCATGAGTGTTGCAGGGTGGCCTGTGGGCATGGTGGCAATCAAGAGAGTTGGCACAGAAGGTAAAAGGGACTGTGCCACTGTCTAGTTCCAGCTAGTTCTATCATAAGCTTTTTATTGCCAGTCTTCTCATTTCTCCTGGAAAGCTGGAAACAAATTATATATAAAACAACTGACTTTTTAATTGCGCAAAGGTATTTGACTAAATGCTGGAAAGAAGGGAAAAATGAAGAAAAGAGGGAAGGAAGGAAGGAAGGAAGGAAGGAAGGAAGGAAGGAAGGAAGGAAGGAAGGAAGGGAGGAAGGAAGGAAGGTTGGTTAGGAGGCAGAAAAATGGAAGGAAGGACAGAGGGAAAGAAGGAAGGAGGGAAGGAAAGAATGAAGGAGGGAGGGAGGGAAGGAAGAAGGAAGACAAAAGAGGAAAGAAGAAAGGAAAGGAGGGAGGAAGGGAGGGAGCAAGAGGGGAAGAGGAACTAGGAAGGGAGGAAGCAAGGAAAGAAGCAAGGGGGAAGGAAGGAGGGAAGGATGGCAGGCAAAGGGGGGGTGGAGGGAACAGAGAGGGAAAGGGAGGAATGGAGGGAGGTGTGTTACGCAAATCAGTAAATCACTTCTGTTGGTTACAAGAGCTGTGAACCCATGTAGCATTTTCAAGGCTGAGGAATCTGGCCCAGAAAAGGAAGAGGCTTGGCCAAGGTCACAGAGTTGCTAGTAGAGCCAAGGTTATGTTAAGACCAAGCTTTCTTGTTCCCAGCTCAGTGTCTGCCTGGGAGGAGTGCAATTTGCTCACAGATTCCCACTGAAATTTATATGGATTTTGGCAATGGCTTTAACTGTGTCCTTCCCTCTTTTTAACAGCTTGGCTGAAAAGTCTCATGAGTAACTCCAGCCCCAAGGTCAGTGTTGCCCTGGACCATCACGTAAATATTCCTTGCATTTGGGAAACAAGTCAGAAAAGAAAGTAAAATACTTTTGATGTTTTATGGAGGATCTAAGAATTGGGGTCGATACAACCGTAATTTTTACTCCACGCTGAGTTTCGTGTTTTGAATTCATATTTCTTCCTTCTAAAGAAACATTTGCAAAGTGTTGACAGAGTGCTGAAGCTAAAAGCTGGTCCAGGTATATTATGAAGACGTATCAATGATCTTGTTTTCTTTCTAAAACACTGTGATCTAATTTGTGCAGCATCAACTATTCTCTGAAAACAACACAATTGTAAGCAGTCAGAAGCGTAAAAGAGCTGCATGCAATGATGACTTCACAAGGTCAGAGGTAGACAAAGGGAGTGAACTGTGAGAAGGAAAAGTCGTAAGCCCAGAGAAAATAGAAATCTGATACTACTCTGGAGTCATATTATTTTATTATACATACAATTATCCAGAGGTGTTTTGCAACAGAGATTCTTCAGAATACCTTCAGTTTCACAAAGGAAAGGCAGTTTTAGAAGAATGCTTGAAAAACGAATATGTAAAGTAATTTAAAAAGCGATATAGCTTATACTTTTACTTTTCACTTTTCTTCTGCTAGTGACAAGCATGCCAGCAAAGTTTTAACAAAGAAAGTACACCCAACAGACCAGACAAGCAGCTTAGGAAGGGACTGAGAGCCTAGTCCACACGGCACTGAGGTTTTTATGGATCTGTGTATAGGATACCATAGCTCTTCTTCACCATGCCCTTTCTTGGATATGGCAATAATGGGGCATTCCTGGGTATCGAAGCCCTGAAACTCCTCCTAGAACTTGGCCCCTTGCTACAGGTGCCAAATGTTCCTCCAGGGTCTCCAAAGGAAAGGCCTAAACCCCTCCTCCCACCTCACAGGAAGGCTATCAAACAAGAGCAAGACATATTTATGCAAATGTTGGTCAGCTTCCAAAGTTTATTCCCACATTTCTCCTCATTCAACTATCCCAATGTCTCACCTTCTTCAGGCCGGCTCACACACATAGGCTAATACCCACCTTGATACCTTAATATGTCCCTTTCAAGAGAAGTAACCCACAATGCCATGGGGAACCATATGTGAATGTCCTATTGCTGTTTGCTTCAAGCTGGTTGGCTATAGGGAGTCTTCTCTTGCTGTCTGTAGTATGGTATTTGAAGGTGGCTACGAGGAAGATCATCTTGTGTGTTCCAAAGGACTAGCCGCATTATCCAACAGCATGGTCAAAAAGCCCGACCTCACAACTATGTGGGGGTCTGTACTTTTTATTCTGTTAGAGACATATTGCATAGAGTATGGGATCTATGGGTGAATGACTGGCACAACCCGATGCTGGTCCAGAAATTCCATTCCTGGATGGCCTGTTTCTAGAGTTGTCTGGTTTCATCAAAGAAATGATGAATTTAGTTTTATACTTGTCTAGTCTAGTTTGACCTAAAAGTTTTCTTGCAGCAAGTCGTCGATGCCACCCTGAGCCGTACTTAGCATGTCTGACTGCCTGTTTGGAAGGATTTGATTTAGCAACCCTAGATTGATGCTTCACTATTGAAACTCACAATGATGCAAAAAAAAAAAAAAAAAAGGCTTCTACACAGCCGTGGCTTCATGAATTACTGCAGAAAGCACACAAAATCATGGCTAAGAATTATGGCTGGGATGAATTACAAATATTTGCTTTATGTCTGCTTTATTTCAAAGAGGTTTACTATTTAAGCACATGACACAGTGAGGAGGAGTGGTATTTGAAGATAATGGAAAATAATTTGTGATCTCTGATACTCACCATTGTTTTCCACTGGGGAGCTGGTGGGGTCATTGTCATCAGCAGTCTCCTTCAAAAGCTTGGATACTTCAACAAAAGCAATAAGCAGCTATGTATAAACGGAGAAGTTTTTCATGTACTTTCAACCAAAGAAATGTTGTTAAACATCATTCATACGTTTTGCATTTGCTAGCCAAATAGAAATATTTGTGGTTAAAAACATTAGTCAATAGGACCCCAAAATTTGGGGAATTGGTAAGACACATATTTTACATTTACAATTCAAATTGAGGGAGTCGATCTTGGTGGGTGGAACCCAGGTAAATCTGAGCAGCGGAGTGGGTACCTTACTCTCCCAGCCATGTGGCTGTGGCTGGGAAAACCAGTGCTGTGCCTAGTTGCCTGATGAGGATCCCAGCTCCCATCTACCCCTGCTGGGTAGGAGAAGGTCCTGGGCTTGTGGGTAGCCAGAGCACCAAATGGTTCTGAACTCCACCTGCTGGCAGTCCAGCCGTGAGCTCTGAGGTCTCGGGGGCATAAACTATTATCCTGAGACATCCATGGATAGGCCACTATATGGAATGAATCCTGCGGACATTCAATGACAAAGCCACTGTGCTTGCAGGTAAGCAAGAGGCCTAAGATGTGGTGCTTTGGAGAGGAAAGACCTGAGGAACTTTATGGATCAGACTGATACACCAGCCCATATGGGAGTCCTGGGTTGAACTTGTTGGCATGGAACATGGCTGACCACCACACGCCAGTGCACATGCAAGTTATGGCTGGCGACGTGTCTGGCAGGATTTGATCCCAGTACCTTAAAGTGAGTGTCAGTTCAATAAATGAGTCATATCAGACTGGGCCTTGACACCAAGAAATAAGCAAGAAAACCAGGTCCGGGAATGGCTTCTGTGGGGGACAAATGGGCCCAAACCTATGGAACCTGGTGGAAACCTATGGAAACCTATGGAAGCTGGTGGCCAAAAACTTGTGGGATGGGGGACAATATTGGTGATTCAACAGCTAGAAGGAGAGTTGTACCACTGTTTGAAGCTCTGTGCCCTCTACACAGGCTTAACTTCAGGCTACCTCAATGGGAAAGTGAGGTAGGAGGAAAGAAGTGTATTGGAGTTCTGTAATATTGTGTTCCATGTCTTGAAGCACGTGCATACCCTACTTATTCTTTGGTAATCATATGCGTAGAAATTATTTTACTTATTCAAAAGCAGACTACTTATTCATACTATGTAAAATAAATTGATTAAATTGATCTTCATTTGCCTCCCTCGGTTTTATTTATTTTCCAAGGATTTATGTATTCTTACATGAGACTTGGAGCTAGAGGTAGAGACACAGAGAGAGAGATCTCCATCCTCTTGGTGTACTCCCAAAATGGCTTCAGTGGTGAGAGCTGAGCTGGTCCAAAGCTGGGAGCCAGAAAATTCTTCTGTGTGTCCCACTTGAGTGTAGGGGTGTAAGGCCCTGACCATCCTCCCTCACTTCCCAGACCTTAAGCGGGGACTGGTCAGAAAAGGAGCAGCTGGGTCTTAAACTTAAGGCCCATATGAGATGTCGGCAATGTGGGTGGAGAATTAGCTCACGACGCCATGGTACCAGCTCTGACTCCCTCAGTTTTTTAAAATTGCATAACTTTTACTTTTGATAATTTTTAAATACTTGATTAGGATTCGAAGGGTCAAGGTCTAGAGGAAAGTGTGTGAGACCACTGTTTTAACATTCTCTTCTTTCCTTCCTGTGTCTGGGGAAGGGGAGAGATACGGGGAGAAGCCACACCCAGCCTCCCAACCATCCCAGGGTTTCCGATGTGGGGCATGCTGTGAGGGTCCTGCTCAAGTGGTTTCGATAGTTCAACAGTTCTGAACTTTTACCAATCTCACCATTCCAAGCACGATGAAATCTCTCCAGAATCCACTGACTGACATAGTCCACCTTAGAAACTCCACTTGCCCAGATATTCACTGCCAACATTGGGGTAGTTGGTCGATTTGTCCTGTCCTCTATCCTCTGTTGTGGTACCAGGTTTCCTCTGCAGGCTTTAGTGTACTGCCATATCCTCCATGTGCATCTGGATACTCTGTCCACTGCTCTGTCTAAGCCGTTGAGGAGGCACAGCTCTGACACATGCATTCTTTGGTCAGACTACAGAACCTGCAATTTTGTCCATGGTTGCAGTACTGAGCCCAGCGGTTCATGTGGGAGGATCCCTAAAGAAATTTCATCTGAGGTAATCCTAGAGCTGATTCTTGTGTATGCTTGCCAATACAGAGTCTGGCACAGTCTGTCACCCAAGTTGCCCAAATTGGCCTTCCCACATACTGTTAGTTGCAATTGCTGGGTCAGTTGTCTCCAACTCTGTCTTCTACACAAACTAATGAGTATTGTAGCCTAGCCTGATCCTGCCAACTGCACACTTGACCCCCATACAAACCAGTGGGAGTTGTAGCATAGTAGGAGTGACACACAATAACCCCCATCAGGCCTACCCTCTGCCCTGGTTCCCATGCTTGCCAGTATGTACAGCAGACTGGTCCAGTCTGCCCCACATCCCATTCAGCTCTCATATGTGTCAATTGGCATTGAAGCCTGGTTCAACCCAACCAGCCCCCCTATCCAGTCCACACATGTGCCGGCAGGTGCCACTTTCTATAGCCATGCCTGTCCCAGTCCAGGGTCTCATGCTCATCAGTTGGAGTGGCAACACAAATGGGAGGCACCCACTGTTGCCCTAATTGGCTCACTCCCACTCCTGAATCTTGCAGATGTTATTGCAGTTTACCTCCACAGAGTTTGCCTCTCGAGCCAGCACCTGCCAATTAATCCTGCAGCAAAGCCCAATGAACCCACTCCCACTCTGGCTTATGCATGTGCCAGTTGGTACAGAGTGCCTAGCCTGGCTTGTGCGCGATCCAGTTTACAAGCAGGTCAACAGGTGTTATAGCACCGCATGGTCTGCTCTGCCTCTATCCTAGCTATGACTCTCACCAGTGGGAATAGTGGCCCAGCAGCAGCGCTCCTCACAGACCCCATACCTGCTTTGCCCACTCTCCCCCAGGTCTCAAATGTGCTTTTGGGTGCTGTGGCCCTGACTGTTATGGCCTGCCTCACCTCAGCATTTGCCAGTGGGTGCTGTAACCTGGTCCAGCCCGACCTCGCCCCAGTTCCAGCTCATGCTGGTGGAGGCTATAGCCTAGCCAAGTCTAGCCAGCCCGCAGTCTCAGCCCTAATGTGGACCAGCTGGTATTGCGGACTGGTCTGGCATAACCCACACCCTATTCTGGTTCTTGGATTTGCCAGTGGGTGATGTGAACTGGTCCAGCTTTGCTTGCTCCCGACTAGAGCCAATAATGAGCCTGTTGGTATCATTACCTGGCCTGGTCTGGGCTGTTCCCTTTTTTGGTTCCCACGCTCACCTGTAAGGACTGTGTCCTAACAGAGGAGTTGCCAAGCTCCTCCATCAGAACTTCTCCCAATGCCAGATCTCGTGAATACTGGTGTGTCCATGGGCCAGTCCTACTTAGTCACAGCAGGTATGGTGGCCTTTCCTGACTGGCCCTCACCTATTCCATTTCTTACTGTTGGGTGTTAAATGCCCAGCCAAGCATAGTCAACACCCAAACACAGCTCACATATGGCTCATCAGGGACAAATACCTAGCCCAGTCCATTCTACACTAATCCTGGTTCTCACAAGCACCAGTGGGTGCTTTAGTCTATCCCAGTATGTCACACGCCTGACCCAGACCACACTTTTGCTGAGGGTGACTGCAGCCATGTCTAGACCAGACCACAGCCTCCACTCTAGCTTTAGTAATCACCAGTGGGACAGACATCCCAGCCAGGGCACCTGCTTAGATAACCAACTAGAGCTGATCCTAGCCACATATCATGTGCATGTCAGCGGTTGCTCTGACTCAGCTTGGCATAGCCCCTCCCCTGTCTTGACCCTTGCCTTCAGAAGCTACAACCTGTCCTAGCCCAGGCAGTCTACTCCATCTGCCCTGGCCTTTGCATGAGTTGGTCTGGCCTGGCCTGCCCCACACCCTGTGTTAGATTGCACATGCGGGTGCTTTACCTCCCTCTGACAACAATCCTGGAGCAGGAAAGTCAGCTAACTCCATGGAGACAAATACTATGTTGTGCTAAAAAGTCTTCCTGTGTTAATTTTAGGAAGGCATCCCATTGCCCCGCCAATAAATTTCACACAAGTGCTATTATTTAAACTTATTAGAAGATAAAAAAACAACACATGCTTATTTTTTTAAAAAACTTTGAAAACAATACTTGTTTTAATAATATGGATTCCCATCAACATTTTGAAGATCTCCATTGGTCTAACTCTTAGAGGCAAGTCAAGTTCATCTGAGAAGAACAAGCTCATGAACCCCACCTGAAGTCAGAGATGGTTCCACCCAAGTAGACAAATCCACTCACCTGCGCAACACAGAGCACGGCTGTAAGCATTGTCTCTTATGTCTTACTCTCCCTCATCTTTCCATAGCAATAAACTATGCATTGTGGCTTTATTCAGCACTTTCACCAGCCATGAAACTTCAAAGTTTTCTTTACATTCAAGTAAAGAGAATTATGATGCTTCCCACGCTATTATAATATCATCATGACTGGAGTTGCTTCATTATGTTTTATTAAGCCCTTTACAGTGAATTTATTGTGGTAGAAAATTGAGCTTTAAGACCCTTAGTGCTGATCATGCCCATTTCAACAGTACCCTATTGCTAGTCCAGTTGTCTAAACCCTACATATCTCACCAGGCTTCTATATCTAGAATTATCTGTTAAAACAAGTCATGGAAAAATTAACTTTGAATTAAAAGCTTGATGATTCCATAAATTTGAAAAAACGATATAGTGGACTGCATCAAACTTCAAAAATTTTACACACATAAAGGAATTACCAAGTAGCCATGATTGATGAGGAGGTGGATTGTGAAAGGCACCCTAATCCATTGTTGGTGGTAATGTAACCTTGGACAACCATTATGGAAGACAGTAGGGAAATTTCTCAGGAATATAGAAATGGACTTCCCATATTCCCCAGACACCCTACTCCTAGAAATTTACCCAAATAAAATGAACTCAGCATATTAAAGAGTTATCTTAGCCTTGTGGCTATGGAAGATACATTTGCAATAGGATGTCCACCTTCTTGCCAATCACCTAATGACTGGATAAAGAAAGCATGCTATAGATAACAGATACATAGATAAATACATACATACATACACAGCAATAGAAAAAATATGTATACACACAATGGAATGCTACTCAGCCATAAAGAAAGCAAAATCCTGTCTTTTGCAACAAAACATGTGTGAGTGGGAACATTATGCTTAGCAAAATAAACCAGTCCCCCCAAGACAAATATGTTTTCTCTGATTTATGGTAACTAATATATAGAATATAAAAAAGCAACATATCTATCTATGAGAATTGACATCTTAAAACTTGTTGTCTATAGTCCTTTTCTACATGCCTCAAAAACAGTAACTGTTCTGCCTACTATTTGCTACTTCTTCATTGGTTGAAAGGAAAAGATTATGATTAGAAAGTAAATTGAACATATGTCATCACAAAAACTAACAGGAAAGAAGAATGAGGGAGGTGCAAGTTACAGAGGGAGAGTGGGAAGTTTTGTTATGTTCTTTAAACTGTATGTGTATGTCTTTGCCCTTTACGTAATTTTTTTCTTTTTTTATTCTTATTTTCCATTTAACAGTTTATGGTTCTCTCCCTCATCCCTTCCCATCCTCCCTCTTCTCCCCTCTCCATTGTCTGCTGTGTTTTACGGTAAGAGCCTTCAGCTCTAGTCTTGACTCCAGCATTTTATTCTTTACGTGGGTCACAATTTTTTTAAAAAATCATTACTAAAACGGACCAGCATTTTATCAAACTAAATTAAGCTATCACCTTAGACATCTGCACCCAACATGATCATCAATTCAAGTAGTAATTCTGCTTCTAATCCTGTTGCCTACTAGTGAACCTAAGAAACCAATAGAAGATGGTGCCTGGGGCCGTGCTATCTACTAGGTAGTCCTACAGGACATTCTGGAGTCATGGTCTCAGTTTATCACAGCCTGCACATTTGTAGATTGAATCAGTGGACAGAATATCTCTCCTTCCCTCTCTCGCTCTCTGTGTGTTACTATTTTTTTTAATAAACAAATAAATATTTTAAAAGGTAAGGTCCTCAGTAGACAAGTCATTTACAAGAAAATGCTTGCACAAAAACGGAACAACTTAATAAGACAAAAAATATGATTTTAAAATGGCGAAAGACTTACCTAGGCTTTTTAGTAAGAATTGTATATAGAGAGAGTTTCAAAATGAGATGTTATTACATACCCACTGAAGAGCCTAAATACGAAAACATTGAACACTAAATGTTGACAAAGATTTGGAAAAACTGAAGTTCATACACCACTGGAGAATAAATTGATAAAATTACTGAAAAAAATGGTCTGATAATTTCTTACAAAATGGACATGACCCGGAAATTTCATCCCTAGGGATTTATAAAAAAAAATGATGTGTTTGCAATTAAATGTGGAAAAGAATGTTTATACCAACCATATTCATACTAGCACCAGATGGGGAAAAGTACTGATAAAAAGAATGGATGGCAAAATGTTCGACATATTATTATAAATCGACGAAGCCAGACACCGGGGATGGAATACTGAACAATGTCATTTGTACAAAGTTTTAAAGGAAGAAAACTAAGCAACACAGACGTCATGAAGAGTTGTTTCTTTGACGCAGACGTAGCAACAGTGATGAACCTGAAGAATTTCCAGGGTGCTCACAACATTTTACAGCATGTACAGGATTGGAGAGGGAAGCCATGTGAAATAGAGAAATAGAAACTGGTTCAGACACAAAATAAGGTTACAAACACGGGATGCTGGTAGGGAGCACCCCAAAGGACTCATTCCTTCAACATTTAATTGAACTGCTTGGGGAATCAAATTGCACGATTCATATGGCATGCGTTTTGATAGCTATGCCCCATATTGACATAAACTAGTCAATGCTTGATGATCAGGAAGGAACAGTGTGAACCAAGTACAGAGGTCAGTCTGTGACTGTCTCCAGGATAACTTGAGGCACACAGTCCTGAAGTGTTGGATCATTGGCCAACGGCATATTTGCACCCACAGACTTTTGCCCGCTTGAAGACCACTGACCGTAAAGTTTGGGCTGGATCTCCAGCACCAGCAGTCTGTGAACTCAAGATTCCATGCATAGTCCATTCTACTTTTCCTTATCAAGTCACACTGTAACTTTTTCAAAGCTTTCTATGGAAGTTTTATATTTTGATGGCGTGTGGGTTATATGGGCTAACACAAAAAAACTCCTACGTATTTCAACTTTACATACATTTAACTGAAGAAAAATTACAATAAATTTTCTTAAAGACACTTATGATTCATTTATTCAGTCAAAAGACGGAGACATTAATTTCCTTTCTGCTGGCTCATTCCTAATTTTTTTCTTTTTTACTGATAAATGTGTGCTGGTCAACCATCTAAAGATAATACTCTATTCCAAGCAACGAATCAGCACAATCAGTACCAAACTTTTAAAGAAAATAATGCAATTGCTTTTTTCACATTTTACTACTATCTCAATTGCCAGTTTATTTTAATATACCTTGGTGAATTTTGATATAACCATTACATATTTTAATAAACTTGTACGTTGTAGCTGGATATGAAATATCAAACTTGGATAAATTCAGGAATTACTGCCAATAACTCTTTTAAAAGCTCCTACATAAAGTCTTTTGATTTCTCTCCTAATATATCTTTAAGATTTATTTTGTTTACATAAAAGTCAGAGTTAAAATAGAAAAAAAGGTAAACGAGAGAAAGGGAAAGAAAGGGAAAGGGGAAGAGAAAGAGAGAATCAAGAGGAAGAGAAAGGTCTTCCATTTGCTGGCTCATTCCCTGTAAGACCTGAAGGACCAGAGCTCTGCTTGTTTGAAGCCACAAGCTAGGAACATCTTCTAGCTCTCCAAGATGCATGCCAGAACCTAAGCACTTGCTCCATTCTCTGACGCACTCCTGGCAGGAAGCTGGATTTGACGTGGAGCAGTTGAACTCAAACCAGTGCCGGTGTGGGATGCCAGACACTCAAACCATGACTTTACCTGCTATACCACAGTGCTGGCCCCTCTGTTGATATTGCTGATCCACAAGCCTAATCACTTTCCATTTTTGTTGCTATTTTCTTTAAAATGCAAGATTCAAGCTAACTAAAAGGAGACCCTGTGTCCACCTTTGGCAAAGAGAAGAACCAAAACAACAAAAAATGGATTGTATTTCAACAGAATTTTGGGGAATTTTCAGTAAAGAAATGACTCAAGCCCATACAGCCCAGAGGAATGGAGAGCCATCAAGCTCAGGGGACCCCATCTTGCCACGCAAAGGTAAATAGGTAATCCTTGACATCCCCACCCTGTCACAGGCCAATAGGATAAACTACAGCATAATTGCAGTCTTCAGTGGCTTCAAATGGAGTGTAGAAAAGCTGATGGGTATCTGTATAACTGTGTTATAGAAAGAGAGAAAGAAAGAAAACGAAGGAACGAAAGAGAGAAAGAAAGAGAGAGAGAAAGAAAGAAAGAAAGAGAGAGAGAAAGGAAGAAAGAAAGAGAGAAAAAAGAAAGAAAGAAAGAAAGAAAGAAAGAAAGAAAGAAAGAAAGAAAGAAAGAAAGAAAGAAAGAAAGAAAGAAAGAAAGAAAGAAAGAAAGAAAACGAAGGAAGGAAAATCACATCACTTCCTGGTGCAACCAAACCCCAGCCCACAGCTGTTTCAGTGTGATTTCTAATCTTCATTTTGTATTGGGGAAGAGCAGGATGCCCTGTTGGCACCAGAAGTCCTCTCTTTCCTACTCAGTCAGGGCACTCTGCGTAGCCGACTGCACCTGCAGCTGACGGATTGCTGGCTTTCTCAGTGAGACGTTGGTGAGAATCACAGAGTTCCATTCTGCTCCTTGGGGCTAAGCACCAGCAGCAATCAACACACATACCCGGAGTAAGAGAACTGAGCAAGTCCCCCTTGGCATATTGTTAGTTATGGGGTTCTGTGTGACCAGAGCACAAGTCCAGCATCTCCCTTGCATGCACAGTGGGAAGGGAAGGACCCCGCCCCCCGACATAGCAATCTGCAGCTCTGTGACCTTAGAGGCTGTAAGTTCAAGATAGAAGGTCTCCCCAAGAGGCCACTGAACTTATCTGGACAATAAGACGCTGAACTTTATGCTAGGCATGTGTTTGCAAGCAATGAATCTCAACTGAACTTGAACTATGGTTATGCAACAAGGTGGAGGAATCCACCATGGGGGGAGGGGTATGGGAGGGGTGGGGGGAATCCCCAGCGCCTATAAAACTGTACTACATAATACAATGTAAGCAACAATAAATAAAAAAAAAGAATATTAAATCCTTTTAACATGAAAGTGTAAAATACTAAAAAATAAATACAACTTTAAAAATAAAAAAAAAAGAATGCCTGCACTCCCCTATAGGGTCCAGATAAAATCAAGCAAGAAATTGTATTCACCATAGAGTAAAAATAAATATTTGGAGATAAATTGAATCAGTGAGGTGAGAAATTCCTCCAATGCAAACTATGAAATGTTGATGAAATCATCAAGGTCACAAAGAAATGTTCCTTGTTGATGGAGTGCAAGGATGAATACTGTTCAAATGTCCATGCCACCTAAAGAAATCTCCAGAAATAATCTGCTTCTTTTGAAAATACCAATGCCTTTCTTTGCATAGTTAGAAAAAGCTATCCTGAAATTCATACGGAACTATAAAAGACCCAAAAATAACCAAAGTAGTCCTGAGGGGGGGAAAAAGTATTTTTTGTAAAAGCTGGAGGCACTACAATAGCTTATCTAAAAGCATACTACAAAGCTACAATAATTAAAATAGCCTGATACTGGCAAAAGCATGACACATAGATCAACAGCACAGAATAATGACCCGGAAGTTAATCCGTACATATAAAGCCTATGGATGCTTGACAAAGATGTGAAGAAAATGCATTCGATAGAAGATAGTCTTTTCAATAAATAATCATAGCAAAACTAGACACACACATTCCAAACAAATAAGATTAGGTCTCTACATTGTACCATATAGAAAAATAAAAATTGATTGAACACATAATGGAAGTACTGAACCTAAAAATTACTAGAAGAAAGCAAGAGAATCACATTGGTAAATTGGTATACACAATTTTTTAAATCACAATGAATAGACAGTAATTAAAAAAAAAACTAGGCAAATGGAATTACACCAAACTCAAAAGCATCTGTATAGCCAAGGAAATAATCAATAGACTCAAGAAACATTCTACTAAATGAAAGATACTATCTGTAAGATACACACCTAATAAAAGATTAATACAAAAAAACATGTAAGAGAATCAACAACAACATTTGGGGCTCCCATTGTTTCTTAACAGTTTAAGCCACTACATGCGACAATGACATATCAGATTGTAGGTTTGAGTTCCTGCTACTCTGATTCTAATCCAGCATCCTGGCAATGCTCCTGGGAAGACAGCAAAAGATGCCTCATGTCCTTGAACCCTGGTCACCCATGAGAGAGACAAGTATGGAATTTCTGATTTCCTGGCTCAGAATAATCCAGATCCAGCTTTTGCATCCACTTGGGGCACAAGCTTCCAGAAGTAAAGATCTTCCCCTTCTTTCTTTCCCCACCTCTGTCACTCTGCATGTCAAATAAATAAATAAAAATGTTTAAAAACCCAGGAGAAAAATGTCAACCAATTCCCAGTTAAGAAACAGGCAAAGGAATAACCTAAATGACAAGCTTCAAAGGAAGAAATACAAACAGCCAACAAATCCATGTTCAATATTACTAGCTATCTGGGGAATGCAAAGAAAACCACACAGAGCTATCACATCATGCCTGTTAGAATGGCTTATATCAGCACACCGAAAGTGACAAACACAAGCAAGTATGCAGATGAAGGAGAACATATGAAAATATGAATGAATACAATCTTAATGGAAATTAGCATGTTGGGTTTATCTCAAAATTGAAAGTAGAGCTACAATGTGATCCAGCAAACGACTATTAAATGCATATCCAAAAGACGTGAAATTATTTTTTCAGTCATGCTTATAACAACACACTGTCTACAATAGCCTAAATATGAGATGAATAAAGATGTCTGTCCTGAGATGAATAGGCAAAGCAAACATAATGCACTCCCAAACAGACATACACACTAGAATAGTATTCGTTCATAAACAGAATGCAGTCTTCTCATTTGTGTCAGAATTGATTAAACTGGAGGACCTCATCTTAAATGAAATAAACCAGATGCCAAAAAGGTAGATACCACCTGCTCTGCCTAAGAAGTGAAAAGTAAAAGCAAGCTTGATCTGAACACCACATAGTGACTGCCAGAGGCCAGGTACATTGGGGAGGGGTTGTTGAGGGAAGTTTGAATGATGGCTAGAAAATCAGAGCCATTCATAGGAATAAGTCACTGTTACACACAGCAGAGTGGGAGGTTCTAGGCATGGTAACATACTGAATACTCTATGAGCAAATAAAAGAAGCTCCAAAGCACCAATCATGAAGTGATGTCAAGAGAGTGTTTAAGTTAGATTATTATACTTTTTATACATTATACTTTGATCATTATACTTTTCATACATGCATTTAAATGTGACACTCAACCCCATAAAGGTGTAAAAAATTTTTGAAATTAAAAGGGCTTTTTTATCCCAGCCTCATATCTCTGATTTTTTATAAATTGTACTTGAAATAAAAAGGCACTTGTTTTGTCTGTTTTGCAAAGACTGAATTAAGCAATCTGAAATTCTTAAAACAGCTTGCTTTCTGATGCTAGTTCTTTCTAAAACATCTTGTGTCTCATCCATATGATTAGCTTCTAAACACTTGCAATGTAAATTGAGTGAGATTTTTAAAATAAATATAAAGTGGTTTTATATGAAACACATGCACATACACATGTTATAGTATTTACTATACGAAGAAAAATGCAATAGTTTCTAGATGGTTTAATCCTGAGAAATTTAAAGCACAGTGTCTTTTGTTGCCCAGTAGCCAGAGGCAGAAAACCAAGAGAAGCTGCACAATATCCTAGAATTTTGTTTTTTGAATTATAGATTTTCATCCAGGGCTAATATGTTCTCCCCTGCAGGGAAGATAAGAGAGTGAAAGTTTTCACCTTCCAGTCCCAATATTGGAAAAAAGAACAATTGCGTATTTTGCAGGCAACCAAAACGCACAGCCACGCCAATACCTGATGGTTGCTTGAGCTGGTGAGAAAACAAAACAGCTAAATTGTCTAGAAGTGAAAATATTCCTCACAAAATACAGCGTTTATTACCTTTCTTTAAAAAAAAATTGGGTCCATACCAAAAAAGCTGTAAACTATAGTTTAGAAACAGACTATGTAAATTGTTTAAAGAAAAATAAGAGTGTTTGTAGACAACCTTAAGATAGTGCCCATAAATTGTTGTTTTTGAGAAAGGACAGTTGATCTCTCAATAATGCAGGCCAGATGTTGTTCAGATGCAAGACATATCTAAGCCTGACCCCAAATTTGACCTTGTTGTTTTTGTGGGTAAGCTTGAATTACTGCTCTGTTTTATTTAACCCAATCCTGTAAATATTCAAATAATGGTACTATGTGTTCTCAGAAATACATACATAGAAAACCCAGGATGGGCTGCATGGCACACCGGAAGAGAATATGACAGCCAAACAGTTTCTCCAGGGAGAATTATGGTGAGCTGGATCCATGATTAGAAGTGGATTAGAATGTGGTAAATGCATGATTATCTTTTGAAATGTTGATTATCTGTCCAAGTTTCTGTGGATACAAGTTCATCCACTTTTTAGTATCTATAGCTGCATCATATATTGTGACACATTGATAATCCAGTAACTTTTTACATGAAATATTTTGTTTTTTTAGAGAATTTGCATTCTAAGATGATTGATAAACAGATGTTCAAACTTCATCGAGAGGTCAAATTCTTTATTGTCATTCGTTTTTAAAGAATATAGATTTTCTTTGTACTTTTTATTAATGCCTTCTTATTTGCGCTAAGTACAAATTAACACACTGACATTGTAAAGTGGAAAATACGTTATTGTGAATTATGTTCAATTATTTTGTTAGACCTTTAAGGAATGGAGAGAAGTTTTAGTTATAATAAGGCAATGAGGAAGAAATGTTTGCTTTTTGCAATCACACAGAATTGGAGATCACTATGCTCATTGACATAAACGAGGAATAGAAAGACAGATCATATATCAGTTATCTATCAGATCATATTTCAGATCATAAACAGTTATGTTTTATTTTACTCTGGGTGGCTGTAGAGTACAGGCTGGTTAAAAACTATTCCTCTTTTATCCTTTTTTTTTAAGTTTCTTAACAATTATGTGTTATTTAAGTTTACTACTTTGAATGTGAAATACCTTCACATATCCTCCTCATGTGTTAGCTAAGATACTGATTTCATAGATGTAGAATACTGGTCAGTAGAGGCAAGGAAATACAGGGGAAAAGCAGAGGAAGATGTTGAGCTACAGAATACTATACTATGCTATACTATGCTATACTATAATATAATATAATATAATATAACATAATTAATATAAGTATAGTATAGAATAAGTACTATACTTTATAGAAATGTATTATGCCATATCATGATTCAGTCACATTCTACTCATGTGATGATTTATTCCAAAGTGCTCAATAAATTCCAATGTACTCAATAAATATGTACAATTATCATCTGTCAGTAAAACTTGTAAATCACACTTAGCATCAACAGTGCACTCAACAATCTAAGAATAACAGGGACTATCACACGGGTGATGAAGACTCTTTGCCTTTAAATGAAGGGCTAGCAACAGTGACTTTTTAAAAACACTGTTCTCTATACTGCAACACTCAGGCAATCTTAAAAACTTTGAGAAAAGAGAAAGAACGATACCTTTTCCAAAAAAACCAGAAACTGAAATTTAAATCATTGCAGTTGTTCTAATTAATTCTTTGTAGTGATTGATTTTAGATGCAACAACATTGTCTGCCAAACTTCCTCTTTGAACAGATGAAAGATACCAAAAGCCAAAAGAAGGAAAACTAGTTCACTTCGATTATCCCTTAAAACAGAACCAGCATAGCATTAACACTTCTATTATTTGAATAGACCTAGAAATTGCAAAACAAACGTAGTATCCTTTGCAGACGAAGTTGCATATGCCATTCGCTGTTGATAATCATGCAAGTTTGTTCATCGTGCAATCTTAAAATACTTGATGGTAAATAATAATAATCAAATTATGTAATATTTAATTCAACAATGCAAAAAGCATAATTAACCTCTATTTTTTCAAAATTGTTTCTTAACATTATGTATATATGGATAAACATAAACGATAGCCGAATTTTTCTAACTGTACTAAAGTATAACCTCAAAAAGTTAAGCTGAATTGCTAAAACAAATACCCTCACAGATAACCATACTGGAACAAAGCAGGAGCTAGATTGGATCATCACACACACATGCATTGTATTTATAGACAGGCTGGGAGAAAGTCCTGTGAAGAGCAAAAAGCTCATTTCACTGTAAATTAGAATCACTGCAGCACTTTGAAAAAGTGCCACTCCTGAGCACTAACCGCCAAAAGTCTGGTTTAATGGATCAGGGCTTAGAATAAAACATTCTCTATCATTTACTCTGGGTGGCTGTAGAGTACAGGCTGGTTAAAAACTATTGATCTTTTATCCTTTTTTTTTAAGTTTCTTAACGGATACGTTTTAAGTTTACTACTCCTTACTACTTTGAGTGTCAAAGTTGATCATTTATATTATTCAGTAAAATTATGAGTTAATTTTGGCATCTGAGTTGTTCTGGTTATTTTGATGAACTTCAGGTTGTATTGCGATAAGCTGCAGATTGTATTGGGTCACAGCTTTGTTCTTTTCACTCCCAATTCTATGCATCTTGCCTTCTAACTTATTTCTTATGACCATTACTGCTAAACATTTCAATACTTTATTTTTTCTTCTTCAAGAATAAACATGGAAAATTAATCTCTGGGGGAGGTCCAGCGTACCAACCACCACATCAGTTATGATACCTGCAAAGCCTGTTGTCCTTTGCAGCTCTGATTCTCAAGTCAAGCTTTGTATTAATGTAGAGCTTGCGAGGCAGCAGTGCCCCTTGTCACGCATGTGGGAGACCCAAATTCCCATCTCCCAACTTTGACCCCAACCCGGTCTCAGAAATTGAATGCATTTTAAGTCAGTGGGACTCTCTCTCTCTTTCTTTTTTTACCACAAACAAATCAATAAATTTAAAACACTAATCTATTTAGGAACCATTTTATTAATATCTGATTTTATCAACATTATTTTTATTAGCATTCATTTTTTATTTCTTAGGAGAGGTTTATTAATTAGTCGATGCAGCATTTATCGGGACCGAGGGTCCCCTGCTTAGCCCAGACATAGGCAGTGATGCAGCTGCTACTCCTCCAGTCCCCATGTGGAGATAAATGGCCTGCATGGGTGATCTGCGGAAAGTCATAGTGTCAGGGTGTGACTTGAGCTGCAGCCACTGCCCCTTGGCAGCAGGCCTTCTGGGAACACAGGAACAGCAACACGGCAGTCAGGGTCTGGCTGTCTCCTGCCCTGAGTGCCTTGGCTCAGCAAGGAACGGTGTGGTGTGTGCTCCCTGCAAGCAGCCCTGGCTCTACCACCTCTGAGAGGAAGCAGGCATGGTCCTACTGAAGGGCTGAGCAGAGGCTCCTCTGAGTCCTCGACCAGCCCACACTGAAGGCAAAGAGCCCCAGAGCTCTGCTTCAGAGAACAGTCCCGACCAGTAAAGCTAGAGCAAGGACAGGTTACAGATCACCAGACAGTTCAAACACTGCCCTCTGCACAGGCCAACGGCATTCTAGCAGCTGTTCATCCTAGGTATGCTGGCACTCCCAAACCAGCCCAGCAGCCAGGTCCAAATCTGGCACTGCCTCCCATGACAGGGACAAACTCGTGGCTGTCCCTGAGTAAAGGTCCCAGTCCTACCCAGGCCCTGTAGCTGGGGCTCTGCTGGGATGCAAGGGCCTGGATCTACACAACTGACGGCTCCTGGGAAAGCAGAGCAGGATGCCAGCTATGTCAACATGGATGCAAGAGGAGTTGGTGCCCCATACAAGTAGCTGTCTTCTACTAGAAAAATATAACTTCTGCTGCCCAGGCACAAGGCTGAGTCCTGTTGCTGCATGGCTGGCTGTGGAGGAAGTGCAACACCCTGATGTACCCCAACTCCAGTCTGAACACTAAGCGGGTCCCTTGGAGCCACTGCACTACACTGTCTCATGTCTGCCTGGTTAGCCAGCATGCCTGTCTGAGCCAACATTTACACTTTTTTTTATAATTGGTACCTGAAAATGGTACAATATATGGGGTACCATGTGATGTTTCTACACGTGTGTGTACAGAAGAAATCAGTGCCAAGAAGCCTGATTCCCCAAGTATTTAGCACCTCTTTGTGGTAAAAATATTAAAATATGTTCTTCTGGATTTTGGAAAGGATACTCAGTAACGTATGAGTGTTTATAGCCAATGTATGGGACAGTGGCAGAGCAGGGCTTCCTGCTCAGTACTGCTTAATCAGCATCCCACTCATTCCACACCCTCTCCCCATCCCAGTGCACCCAGTGTCTGCTGATGACCGTCACTCTTCCAGCTCGCAGAGTTCAATTTTTTTAAGATTCAGCATGAGTGAATTTCATGCTGTAGTTGTCTTTCTGTGTCTGGTTTATTTCACTTAAAACAGTGAGCTCTGCTTGCATGTGTTGTCATAAACAAAAGGCTCTCATTCATGTTTCTGGGTGGGTAGTATTTCACCGGAGATCCGTGCCGCAGGTTCTTATTCACGTAGCACTGGAAGAGTATTAACGTTACTTCAATCTCTTAGCTACTGTGAATAATCACGCAGAGTACAGACCGCTCAACCAACTGTTTTTGCCCCTTGGATATATACAAAATACTTGGGTTGCTGGATCGTGCAGTAGTTCTATTTTTAACTTTGATGAACACTCAAGCTTTTCCCGCTGTGGTTCTGTTCATTTGCTTTTCCTTGAACACTGTATATTTCTAAATCTCTCGGTGCCAACGGTTGTCTTTTGTCTTTGTGGTAACAGGGGTTCTGACTGGAACCAGGGGACCTCTCACCGTGCTTTTAATTTGTATTTCTCTGGGGATTTAGAACTATCACTCAATTGTGTTACTCTCTTTTTGTTTTTTAGTTCCTTCTATATTTTAGATATTAAATTCTTTTCGTGCATGTATAGTTTGCAAGATCTCCAATTCAATAAGTTGTCTGTCTCTTCACTTCATTGTTTATTTTGCTATATACAAGTTTTTAATTTGATGATCCTGATTTGTCTATTTTTGCTTTTTTCCTGTAATTTTGGACCATATTTAAAACAAACCACAAAAAAATATTCTTTGCATACTTCAATGTCCAGAGTGAAGTATTTCCCTTCCAGTAGTGTTGTAGTGTCAGGTGTTAAGTTTGAGTCTTTAATCGATGTTGACCTGATGAGAGACAGGCATCTAGATTTTCACTTCTCCATAGGAATTTTCAATTACCCCAGCACCACCATGTATTGAAGAGACTGTCCTTTGATTTGCTAAAGGTAAACTGACTACAGATGTATATGTTTACTTCCAGATTCTCCATTCTTTTCCATTACTCCATGTCTTTTTGAATTTTATTTGAGAGAGAGAGAGAGAGAGAGAGAGAGATCACTTTTAAAATGTCTGCAACAGCTGGATCTGGGCCAAGATGAAGCCAGGAACTTGGAACTCAACCTTGGTCTTCTGCTGCACTTCCAATCCATCTCCTTGCAAATGCACCTGGGAAGGCAGCAGAGTACAGCTCAAGAGTTTGGGCTCCTGACAACGGTGTGGGAGACAAAATGCAGGACAAAAGCCGTATAACCATCACAACAGATACCAAAAAGACATTCTGCTAAATCCAGCACATCTCATGATAAAAACTCTGAAAAAATATAAAGTGCAAAAAGTATAGACTTTAACATAACAAAGGCCACAAATAATCAGCTCTACAGAGAGCAGCATGCTGAAAAGGAAGCAGGTGCAGCCTTTCTCCCAAAGACCAGGGACAAAACAAGAGCACCCACTTCCAAGGCCGGTGCATAGCTCAATTGGCTAATCCTTCACCTGAAAGCACCAGCATTACATCTGGACCCCTGTTCTTGATCCACTTGCTCTACTTCCCATCCAGCTCCCTGCCAGTGGCCTGGGAAAGCAGATGAAGATGTCCCAAAGCTTGAAACTCTGCAACTACCTTGGATCTGAAGGGGGTTCCTGGCTTCAGATCAGCACCACCTCCAACCATTGCAGCTACTTGGGGAGTGAACCAGAGGGTGTAAGATCTTTCTCTCTGTGTCTCCCTCTCTCTATAAATCTGCCTTTCCAGTAAAAACAACTAAGTCTTTAAAAAAAAATGCCCATTTCCCCTATTTTTTTTCTTCAAGAGAGTACGGGAAATCCAAGCCAAAACTAAAAGGCAAGCGAGAGAAATAAAACACATTGCAAATTGGAAAGGAAGAAGCAAAACTATCACCATAGATAACAAAATCTGAATGTAGAAAACCCCTAAGATTTTTGCCAGAAAGAAACATTAGAAAGAAAATATACAAAAGGAAGTTGCAGGATACAAAAATCAAATTGAAAAACTCCGTAGCACTATGTGCTATATGGAAAATTAACGGAAAACAAGATCAAGACAGCAAGCCTATTCACAATGCGCACACACATGCCAAAAAAAAAAAAAAAAAATCTAGGGGTCAATTTAACCAAAATGATGAAAAAAATCTCTACGAGATACAGTACATTGACAAAACCAGTTGGAGCAGGCATAAATTAATGCATGGATACTCCTGGTTCAAGATTGCAATACACTCTTCAATCACTATGCAGCTCGAAACCACTAATATATCTCTATTTAGAACAAACTGTACAATAATTATCACATAACTAAAATATGTATAAAACACTTATATGATAAATATATATATAGTGTATATACATACATATATATATCATATAATTTAAATTAAATTTGTTTTTCCTTTTCCCCCTTGGGAATCTTTTGACTCAAACACAATAAAACCTCAAACAAAACCAACTCCCATTCCTAATTTACAGGCAAGTACCTACTGTCAGCCGGATTGTCTGCCATGCTTTAGGAACAGAAAGGGGTGAGTCAGACCAAGCTCCTGCCCTCCGGAGCCCTGGCATTGCTGAGCTGAAAGATGAAGAATCGATCTAGCACCCTGACTGCTGAGAAAAGGACAGCCTGCGTGAAGTGCAGCATCCACAATTACTCCTGCTTCTGCTCGCTAAGGCTCTAAGTGACTGAAGTGGACTTTCTCTCCATAGCCCAGTGCATTGGCTGCACGGGAATCTCATGCCATTACGGGTGGACACTGACAGGAAGTGTGTTCATCTGAAGGTTTTGCCTGGAATTGATAGCTGAATCTTTCACTTTCATGGTGACAGTTGAAAAGAGCTCAGCTGCTAAGTCTTAATACATGCCCTATGGCCTAAGCTTTTCACAGCATGGTGCCTAGATGCTGGAGAGAGTGGCCTAAGGTGTTCCAAGAGATCAAAGCCACAAGGTCTTCATAATTTATTTGGAATTTATTCAATCATTTCTTCTCACAGCCATAGAAGCTTCACCAGGACTCATGAGGGAAGTGTGTGAGATAAATATAAGCAGTCTAAATTTTGGAGGCCTGTTTCACTGAGGACCACCTTAGAAGACTTGGGGTTCCAAGCACAAAATCATTTCAATTCTCTCTCTAGATATCTATATATTGAAACATATAGAGATAGATATACTAGATAGATAGATAGATAGATGTGTATATGTATGTAGTATGTGAAATGACATGGCACACACACACACACACAAACATAATTATTTGCAAGGCAGACAGAAAGAGGAAGGTACCAACACAAAAAAAGATCCTATACCCACTGGTTCACTCCCCAAATGGCTGCAATAGCCAGAGTTGCATCGGGCCAAAGGTGAGGAGCCTGCAAGTCCATCTGGGTCTCTCGTGTGTGTGACAAAAGCCCAAGTACTTCCGCCATCTTCTGCTACCAGGCACATTGGCAGGGAGCTGGCCTGAAAAATAATGCAACAGCCAGGACTTGAACTGGTGCCCGTATGGAATGCTGGTGTCAAAGGCAGCAGTTTAGACCACTGCAATACTACCCCAGCCCAACACTGAATGTTTTCAGTCTTGTTCCTCTTAGCTCATAGAACAACAGGGAAGTTGTTGTGGGACACTATGAACATTAAAGATGCCATGTCAGAGTCAATTGAGGATCTCCTTGATTCACCCAAGCAGTTATGGTATAAGCAGACCCAGAGGGATAAGAGTAATCAAGGATATGTGATAAACACTGAATATGCAGTAACATAGTGCAGTATGCATGGAATATGCATTAGAACAGCGTTAGTGTACCTCCCTTCAACAACTTCAGTGGAAACAAATGCAGTTAATCTTCAAAAGGCTAGATGAAAAATGATAACTTTCAGTGTATGAATCACCCCGATTTTTTTGTATCGTTGGCATCTTGTCTTCATGGTTGCACTTACCAGTCTTGTGATGATTACAAAGAAAAACACATCGTTTTGAAATAATATTGCTTATGAATAAGGCCACAAGGCACTGTTATTGTAACATAGCAGTTACTTTGTTTCAATCCAATAAACCTTTCAATTGTAATGGATTCAATCTGCTTCTAAACTGACTTTAGAATTAATGCAGGCAGGCCAGGCGGCATGGCCTCGCGGCTAGGGTCCTCGCCTTGAACGCGCCGGGATCCCATATGGGCGCCGGTTCTGGTCCCAGCAACTCCACTTCCCATCCAGCTCCCTGCTTGTGGCCTGGGAGGGCAGTCGAGGACGGCCCAAAGCCTTGGGACCCTGCATCCATGTGGGAGACCCGGAAGAAGTTCCTGGATCCCGGCTTCAGATCGGCATAGCACCAGCCATTTGCTCACTTGGGGAGTGAATCATCAGACGAAGATCTTCCTCTCTGTCTCTCCTCCTCTCTGTATATCTAACTTTACAATAAATAAATAAATCTTTAAAAAAAAAAAGGATGCAGGCACATATTCATATTGAACATAGAATAGCAGTTTACAAAGTAGGTTAAACATAAGGCTCCAGAGTATTAAATGGACATACACTAATTATACCTTATTTCAATTTTTTTTTTACCATTTTAATATGTATTAGGCATTAAACAAAATGTAGAAAAACATGATCTCCACATGCATGGTAAAGAAGTTGGCAGGTTAATTTCCTGGAGGGAATGCATATATGTGTTTGCAATATTGCACTGTATTTCATAAAGATGTACAAATATTACATTGTTAATCCAAATTCTTTAGAGATTTATTTATTTGATGATCAAAGTTAAAAAGAAGGAAAGAGGGAAAAAGGAATCTTCCATCCACTGGATCACTCTCTTAAATGACCACAATGGCCACTGTGGGGCCAGGTCAAAGCCAGCAGCTCCCTCTGGGTCTCCCATGTGGAAGGCAACAGAGGTCTAAACACTCAGGCCTTCTCCTGCTGCGTCAGTGAGTCATCGGCAGGGAGCTGGATGGACAATGGGAAAGTCGACACAGGAAGCAGCAGCTGTATGGGCAGCTAGTGTCACAGGCTGTGGCTTTATCAGCTACCCTGATGCTGGCCTGGCTCTGAATTCCTTATAAAGTGATTAACAAACAAAAACTCTTGCACTGTAGTTAAAATTTAAACTCCACTAGTTATCTATTTTCACCACAAGGTGGGGCTGTGATGTCATAGTTTGGCAAGATTTATATATCGTTGAAACTATGCAAACTCAGATGAATAAGCTTGTGACAATCTGCTTTCAAATCTACAATTTTCAATTAGCCAGTTATCTAATATTAATACTCATTAGGAAATAACATGCCTTAATTTTTTTCCAGCACTGCCACAGAAGTTAGTGAATTTGGCCCAATGTATGTCCTGAATAGGAGCAGTATACCACTGGAATATTTTTACAATTGCACTTCCACATTCAAAACCAGCACTAGAAACACCATTAGAGATTATTTCACATTCATAATTAAGCACTATAAAGGACAACAAAATGATGCTTTCTCCTCTTTCATTTTGATCTTGTTTATTTTCATATGTACTTTAAGGTGAGACTGATTTGAAAAGAAGTACTTTCTTTATAATACGCATAATCATTATCATCTGTGAAAAGTATTTTGTGCTTTGTATTATTACAGGTGGAAATAACTTTGTGATTTACAAAAGAAGAGCAGAAGTATTTGGATTTATGATCGGTGATTTTTCAATAATAAATACAGCAAATGGATCAACATTTCTTAATGTATCAAAAAAAAATACCACTTCTTCAAATACGTGTTGGAAATGAAGGCATTTGTCTAAAAACTTGCTTTCTAAGCTACCTCAATCAACTAAGGAGCAGAACTACATGTTAGTATTAGTATTTAAAAACAGAAAACAACGCTCTCAGGCTTAGGCTCCTGCAAAGCCTCACCTATGTGTTCCTCTTTCCAATTTCCCTGCTGCTTTTATCAACACAACCTGATTACCTGATTAACTTTTTTTTTAATTTATTGATGTCATTGTTTGATGATACAGTTCCATAGGCTCGGGGAATTTCTGATCCCTTCCCTGTATCCCCCTCCCCCAGTGATTTCCCCTATACCATTACAACAGTATAGTTCTTCAAAGACAGTCATAAGTGCATCACTCTGCTATTTAAGTGTTTCCTGACTTTGTAGGCATGGACAGTGGCAGAGTCCTGCATCCTATTGTCAAGTACTTAACGGTTCCGATAGGAATCCACTTTTTAAACTTGGAATTAGAGATGCATACTACATCGTATCTTCACATCTGTGTGTGACTAAATGAAAAGCTATAAAACAATAGGAAGAAAAACTTAAAAAATTACAACACGAAGTTAAATAACACGCTGAATGATCAACGCATCGCTGAAGAAATGGAAAAGAAAATCAAATCTTCTTGAGGCAAATCACTAACTATACTCCTCACTTTCACGTTGAAGGTCATGGCTTGCACGGGGCAGGAGTTGGGCGTGGCGGTTACGATACCTGTGGAGTCCCGACTGGGCTCTCCAATCAGCCTCATGTAAATGTGTGTACCGTGACGTGGCAGATCATGGCTGAAGTACCTGGGTTGCATCTAAGACCCAGCTGGGTTCCAAGCTCTTGGCTCTGGCCCTGCACTCCCTGGCCGTTGCAGGCATTCAGGGAATGACTCATTCGATCTTTTTCTCCCCAGTGAAAATAAATTGATACTTGCAGGCATTGCTCTCATCAAAGAATTCATTTTTCTCCCCAATGATTTTTCCGTTAATAGAGTTATTCTGAAAAAAAAAAATCTATAGCTAGTTATCCTGAAAAACCACAGAAAAGCGCCGTTTAACAAAGACACTTCTGTGAAGCCTGAAGAAGTTTGCTTTTCCATAACTGCGAAGAGTTATTTACAGCTCGAATAAATTATGACTAAAAATTCAACTGCTTTTTTTTTTCCTGTGAAATAAACCATTTGAGACTCGAAATGAGTGACAGATCCTACCATCTCACAGAAGATGGGTTTTACTACTTAGCAAGCAGGGCAATTAGGAAGTCCATAAAACTGACAGGCAAATAGGAGGAGGGACTCTAGAAAGTGAATCTGTCACCAGGATGGAGCACCCAATTCCCTTGGTTATTACTTTCCATATTTTTAGCCTATAGGCGGGTAAGTGACAAGGAAATTAGTAGTATTTTTCAAAGACAAAGCAGAATGGTGACAATCAGTAGACTGGACTACTGTGGACATATCTGTGTTAGGGGAAATTATTTATATGGATTCCTATGTGCAGTAAAAATTAGGGGAAAATGGCACCATAATAAGCACTTAAAGTACCTTGGTAATACGCTCACACACGCGCGCGCGCGCACACACACACGGGTGCTTCCTACAGACATCCATCAACTTCTATGAACTCAAATTAAGTTAGTTACAAGAATGCTCTTCTTCAGTTGAAACAGTTGGTCCACAAATGTATTTTCAAAAGATTCCAGGAGTACAGAGATCACCCCCATGCCCAGCGTGTGTTCGCTTCTTAAGAATTTCCACAAAATTCTCTAGACACATAGGATTTTGCTTTGAATGTATAAGGCATGATATTCCATGTAATGTGAGCGCGCTGACTGTTTGAGAGTCATATTCATTAGAGAAAAATGACTGCTATATATTTTGGTTAGATATGTAAACAAATACACACAATTCTTTTGAAAGACCACATGGCATCCTATACGATGACTGACTCACACAGCAGAAGCGGTTCATGAAACACTCTTAAGATGATTGTAATTCAACATGAAGCTTTTTCCATCAGTCCAGCTACTTGTTTTCCATCTTTCAGATTCTCTAATTATGGAAAATGCTTTCATTTTCTTTCACTAATAATGAATCATTTTTTCTAAAGGTACATCTTAAATTGTTTCATGGAAAACCCGGAATAAGAAAGAAAATGAAAAAAAAAAAATGTGCCCACTGATGGCGCAGATCCAGTTTCTGGAAACACAGCGTAAGATGAAGAGTCACAATAACCGACCACATGTGTACATCACGAGGAAAAAGAGCCAGGCTCTGGGAATTGTTTTTCACATGAGCTGCACACAGGGGATTCTCTGCTGGTCTGCATGGTTTATAATCACGGTCTGTTGGGAGTGGTTGGGAGTGGACACTCAATACCAACTGTTCTATATTTTGAATACAATCTCTGAAATACAACACTAGAATTCAAAGTCATCACTATAATGTTTTACTCGCCCTACAGGATGGGTAGGAATTTATGTTAGTGTGAAGTGTCACCAGAATCCAAACTCTTTATTCTTCCAGTCCATCTCTGGGGACTGCAATGTCATCCTCAATTACTGCAAATGCACCTGATTAAAAGCAGAGACTCAGAAAACAGTGCTAAATACATAGATTGAATAGTGGCCTGTGCCATCATATGGTAGGCTAAACTTCTACCTTAGGTTCCAGTATCTCATACGGGTGCTAGTTCAAGTCCCAGCTGCTCCACTTCTCATCCAGTTCTGGGAAAGCAGCAGAGGTAAGACTCAAGTCCCTGGGCCCTGTATCCATAGGAGAGACAGGCAAGAAAAGCCTGGTTCTTAGTGTTGCATGAACTCCCATCAGTCATCCTGGCCACTTGGGGTGTGAGCCAGAAGAGGCAAGATCTCTCTCTCCCTCTCTCTCTTCTCTCTGTAACCCTGCCTTAAAGTATAAATAATTCCTTAAAATTTTTTTTAAAAAAGAATGGTCTCTATTTTCTCAATTGTAAATGAATTGAATCAAATAAGTGGTCATTCTATGTTAACATTTTTACAATTCAATTTATAATTAAATGAATGGGGTTGTCAGAAACCTGCCGAGCAAAACGAAGAAAATATCAGAACCTGTGCATCGAGACAAATTGTGAATATCCCATAATACACACACTTCGTATACACATCATCAACAAAAAGAGAACAAACGCTTATCTTAAATTATTTTATTTTTCATAATTTTCTAACACATAGTGTTAGAAAAAATGGATTTTGGCACCATAATTAAAACTTACTTTCAAGTTTAAATTAAAACAGTAGCTACAATAAAGATATCTGAAACCTCAGAGAAATGGTCTTAAAAAAAAAAAAGATCAACACATTTTTTTGGTTGGATAATTTTTTTAAGTGGGATGGAGGGAAGATAATAAAAGACTCCAAAGGATTAAAATAGAACAGAACCCCACCCCCAAAAAAGAAGCTATGGAAAGGGAAAGAGCAAAAAAAGTAAGACTCAACACTTTTATTTTCCTAACACAAAATTCAAGTACTGCTTAAAAAAAAAAAAAAAACATGTGAGCTTTCTTAAACTCAATGAAATTTTTTTCTCACTATTTCCTAGCATTAAAGCAGAAGGAATTTAAAAAAAAAATAAACCTAGTTTTTGATACCTGATAAGCTTTAAGGAATGCTAAGGTCCATTGCTCTCCTACAGGAACTGGGGATTCATTCCTAACACAACTGCAAGTTAATCGGCCTAGTACTCAAAACAAAGACCTTTGCAAAGACATGCTTCTTGCTTGTGTTTGCATTGGCTTGAGCAAAAACATGGTTATGTTTTTCGTATGTTCCCATGGCAACGACTGCAAAGTTCTTTCTGAGTACGTGATCAAAATGTACTCACAGAACTGCATGCAAATTTAGTCAGGATCAAAGTCTCAAGATTGCAAAACTCATTAATTTTCATTTTATATCCATTGCATCTATATTTTGTCTACATGTCGATAAATAAAATTCTTCCCAACTCTTAAATAAGAAAATATTATTAAACTTCTTTGTCACTTGACCTTTTGTACCTGAACATTTTATCAACTTGAAGAAAAAAATCTCAGGAAATTGTCACTGTTCTCAGAGACAGTAAAGCACAGAAATAAATATTTACTTTGAATTTTTTTTCTCTCTTCTTCAACCTGCGTTTTGAGGCTCAGAGCAGATATTAAAGAAACTTCAAACAATTTTTTTTTATATTAAAAAAAAGTTTTTCAAATGTTTGTCCCAAAGTGAAGTTGTTCCGTTAAGAGTTATTTAAATATTCCTCTGGTCTTCTCAGGCGCACCTTCAAAGCCATGTTCACGCCAGTCATTCATTGCCAAAGAGAATTCAACTCCATGGAAAGCAAATAACTTAGGGGTCTATGAAGGACACTGCGATGTATCTTGTTCCGTTTCTGACAGGAAGTCCTTCGTGCAGGTGTGTGAGTCTCCCGGGATGCATGAAGCTCCAACCTTTCCGCGGGGACTCAATGGAGCAATTGTACCTTAAGAATTTGCATCCGCCTCCCTGCAGGAGTGAAAACAGATAAATTTGTCAGCTCACTGTTTTTAATTGCTGATCAGAGACAAAAGTCCAAACGTGCCTCCTGAAGAGAATCTTAAGAAGCAGCTAAGACAATGGCCCTTTGCGTAAGAAGTTTCTGAAAACTGGAACACTTGCCTGAAAGTCTTCTCCCACGTTATTGAGCGCAATATTGATGGTAAATGTGGAAGCGTCGTGGTGAGGACGAAGAGAACGCTGTCTCTCAGGGGAATATTTCACTACAAAATTCAGCAGTGCAAACCCCTAAAAAAAAAAAAAAAAAAAGCAAAACAACCCAGTGAATTCACTTAACAAGAAAGACAAGAATAAAACCCATTTGTCTAAACACTGGTAGGGAGCAGGCGGGGGTGTCAGAAGGACCGTCCGTTACCTTTGTATAATATCCCGCAAAGACCTTCAGGGTAACTGGCGCGATAAACTCCCGGATAAAGTGAAGCCAGACATTCTCCAGACCAATTTGTTTCATGTGGATATCATCAGTGGGGACGTTTTCATAACCACCAGCTATGCGGCTATCCTAGACACAGGGTCAGTGACAACTCAGAGTGTAACCCACAGGCAATTCACGCTCTCTTGGCATTTTTTTTCTCAACCAGCAATCATAACGGACAATCAAACTTAGCCGTTGTTCAACTATGGCGTACGATCTACGTTCATTGGGAAACTATCAAAATAACTGAGCTATCATGGCTGTGCAAATGGACCAACAACAAAGCAAAATACTGCGGCATCAGTAGACTCCTTTCCTACTTGTTAAATGAATACATGAGAATTAATTAAACAATACATTGGCTTTGCTAGGTTTTTATACATCTCCTGAAAAACAGGGTGCTTTTGTTTCTGTCTTCTACGTGGCCATCCAGAGAGCCTTAGCTGTGGGTGGGTAGTGTCCACCTGCTGCCCTTTGAATCACCAGTCACTGAAAATGACCTTTCCCCAGGAACATTCTTCACTCCTATTACTGTCATGCTCAAAGTCCTTTAATGGCTGCTTTACATTATTCCAAAGACTACAGACTTCAAGTTTATCTCATACTTTGAATCTTTGAATGAACTCTCTGATGAGCTAACTTGTGGAGAGACACCCTGGAGCGGATGTGATGCTATCCCATCCTATTGTATTAAGATGCCTCTGTCTTGGTACACAGCCAGCATCCATGAGTTCTCGCAGGAAAAGCAACACGTTGAAGCACCGCAAGGAACACTTCTTGGCAAACCTTTGCCACTGAATTTACACACAACACTGAATCACACCAAAGGTAGCCAGAGAAACAGAAAGTACTTGTGACAGCAAACAAGATCCTTTATCTTACTACTGTCACTACAGCTTGCAGTGAAAATGTAAATATAAAGTGGCTTTGGGAAAGACAAGCCCCTCCCATTGAGGGCATCCATCTTCCAGCCATCGCCAGCCTCCACACAGTGACCCTTGCTGACCAATCCGTGAAGTTAGATGCATGACTGAGAACCCAAGGTCCAGGGAGATTAAAACTCGTTAGGATGTACTAATCAGCTAGGAGCAAGGTGAGACTAAAAGCAGAGTTCGCAGGAAGTCCTGGTCTTTGCCGTTGATTTGGTCTGAGGACTCAGAGAGGCGCGAAAATAAAGACATAGCCCCTTGACCTTCCCCGGTTATTTATTCTTTGTCCCGCAGGATAACTCTCCTTTTTCACTTGGAATCACAACTTACATGATGCTTTCCCCCAGACCACTGTCCGTAGTGCTCCATCTCCTCCACCAGCTCATCGCAAGCTTTTTCAGAAAATATGGGGAACCAAAACACATCTGGACAAGGCTGTAAAACACGGCACACTCATGAGAGAACACAGCACCCACGCTGCACTGAGTCTAAAATTAGTTCCTCTGATGCGCAGAAAAATTCACCACAAAATCTTAAGTCAAAGGAGAAAGACTTGCCTGATCGCCAGAGAAAAGAGAGTATTTTATATTTCTAAAGGACTAGAAAAAAATTGTGGCCTGATTTAATCGGCTGTGGTATTTTTCTTAGCGTTTATAAAACAACGGTGCATCTCAGAATTGATGGTACCATGTATCCTTGAATATAAGTTCTCAGCAATGGTTTTCAGAACTTCCCCAAAATTATAGTTCATTTTTTAAAAAAAATGAGTCAGTTTCTTTCAAATTTTCATTGATAGAAGTCTACTCCTCAGCAATGTAAATGATTTATTTTTAACGATTTCAGAAAGCTGGAATACATGGCAGAAATCATTTTTTAAAGGCTCAATTCAGGGCCCAGCACAGTAGCCTAGGATCGCATATGGGCATCAGTTCTAATTCCAGAGGCCCCGTTTCCCATCTAGCATCCTGCTTGTGGTCTGGGAAAGCAGTCAAGGACAGCCCAAAGCCTTGGGACCCTGGACCCGTGTGGGAGACCTGGAAGTTCAAGTCCTGGCTCTTGGCTTCAAATCAGCTCAGCTCTGGCCATTACGGCCCCTTGGGGAGTGAATCAGTGGCTGAAAGATCTTCCTCTCTGTCTCGTCTCTGTATATCTGACATTGCAATAAAAAATAAATTATTCTTAAAAAAGAAAAAGGCTCAGTTCAGAGTTGACCTTGACGCTGAGTCGAGTAGTTACACCAGTATCCCAAAGCTCCAGCTCCTGACTCCCTCCGTGCCATGCAGACACAAGGAACCGCTCACTAACGGGGTTCCTGCCCCCACAAGCTGGGAGTGGGGTTCCTTCTCCCTCTGACTCTGGTTCTGAGCCAGTCCCACGTGCTGCAGCGCCGAGGAGCAAAGCAGCCAATGGCACCTCCACAGCTGCTCTATCCATCTCTCTGCTTCTCAAATGAGATAACTTAAGGGAAAACGAAAAATGTTTAAGTTTTCCGTTCATCTCCACAGCCTCCCTGTTTACATTATGATCTCTGAATGTGCATAACTGATAACGAAATCACAGAAAATTTACCTGGAGGATGTTTCTCTAGTTGCACAACATTTCTCAATATTTTTCAAATTTAATCATGTTGCCTTTGGGAAAACACAACAAAAATGCTCCAACTATCATAACCATTTGAATACTGACCTGTTCCACTATATTTTCAGTGAAAATTTTCGAGTAATCACGGTTTATATACTTTTCCTTCCAGTCCTGTCAAGAAAAAAAAGGGCATTATTAAAGTAAATACGTTCTGTAGAAACACTTATCTGGCAAATATGGGGGGGTCTCAAGGCTAATTTAAAAAAAGCATAAGATGGAAAAATAGGGATTTTCAAAATTTTAAATATGCTAATGTTTTCCGTATTTGGGGATATGCTCATACCATCCTACAATGCAGGGACTTTTTATTTATACAGTACTGCATGCCTCAGGGAACCTGTGTCATCTCACAGACTAGGTCATTACGTCAACCATGCATGCTTGCACGAATCTGCATTTATTGACTAGAAGTAAATGATAAGCAAACCCTACCAATAAATTAGAGGAATTTAATTAATGCATTGACTAGCCTTACTTGTCTCGGTATAGCAAACTCTTAATTTCTGCACTTATAACTGATTTTAATAATCAAAGAATGATTATGGGGTCACCAACGCTTTAACTTCTTTTAGTTGACAAAATGAAGGTATAGGGCCTTATGTTGAGAAATGATTCCTTTTCATTAGTATAAACTTAACTTTGCTCTGATTCATCTCTGGCATATAAACCACAAACCACAACATCTCAATTTGCTTTGGAAATGTTAGCTAAAAAGTTATTTTGCTGGGTATCTTAAAATTCAGTATTTAGACGTAATACATTAGAACATGGAATGATTTACAATCAAAACAATGAAATGAGGGACCTACATCGTGTCACTGGCATTCCATACTGGAGCAACAGTTCAAGTCCTGGCTTTCCTGACTGTGATCCAAGTCTCTAACAATGTGCCTGAAAAGGCAGCAGAGCGTGGCTAGCTCAAGGACCTGAGCAACTTAGGTGGGCGACCCAAACTGGGTTCCGGGCTCCTGGCTTCAGCCTGGCCAACACTGGCAACTGGACCATTCAGGGAGCGAACTTGAACATGACACATCCTTCTTCCCATCTCGTTCTCCCTCTGCCATTTTGCCTTTCAAATAACTAAAACAAATCTCGGGAGTGGGGGAAGAAAGTCTAAAATGATCTCTTTTTGAATGTAGACTATTAGACAAAATTCTGGATTTCCTTTTATAAAATATAGCTATGAGGAGATACTGAGAAAAAACTTCAGTGCAGACTAAAAATAATCCCCCACAAACGAAACACAACAAAATCAATGAGAAAATTACATACGAGGAATTTCAAAAAATTCACATTAAAAAAAAAGTTTATTCTGGCTATAAACGCTTGAAATCCACACTTTTTTCATCATAAGTACCTTCCCTCAACTTTTTAAAGTTTTCTCTTATGTCTTAAAGTTGCATAAAAACAACAACAAAAACAACAAAAACTTTCTAGAGATTAAGAGGAAACCATATCCTCAAGTGAATACTCTGAATGTGCGGAACAGCTTGTTCTGCAAACCCTTCCAGGTTTTTGTTGTAAATTCAAGTTTTTTTTTCAGAAAAAAATAACAAAATTATACCGAGCATTTTCCCAAGCTACCTTCTTAAGTTTTCTTTGAAAAATAAAATGTATTACATATATGTATTTACAAAGTTTTTCTGAAACTGCGATGAAAACTTAGACCACTGTTTTTGAATGCATAAAGCAAATACGAATAAAAATCAGCAAGTCCCCCCAAAAACCTAATATATCTGAATTCAGTTCAGTTTAGATCTATTTTTATGAATCGTCAAATGCGTTATTTCATTTTTAAATGAAAATTTCGTATTTTAACTGTATATAGTTAAAAAAAATCGGTATAAAAAATGAAGTTGGGTACAAAGTACATACCACAGGATTTTCAAATATCTGCCAGAGGTCATTGTTAAAGTGAGACGTATTGTAATTTGCAGTGGATAATATCCTTCCAAACTCATGTCTATTAGAAATGTACATAAACATACCCTATGTCAAAAAATAATAATATTAATCTTAGAGGAAAAAATACAAGCAGTAAAAGTAACCTTAGAAAAAAAGTAGAGATGTTAATTTCAGTTTGTACACATCCTTCATGAACATGAATTTTTCTGTCAAGTAAAACATGCATGAATCAAAGTAACACAATTTTGATCATGTATGCAATCACACATAAAACTAACTTGCAGTATGTAGTACTGACACAACTGCAGAAAAAAAACAACAACAAAAGAGCGGATTGCTTTTCCCTTCCTCACTTATCCTAGAAAATAATGCTCTTTGAAAGCAGAAATACTTCTGAGACAGTGCAGCGCAATGCACCTTACCTCTTTTGGCTCCTTTTCCTTCCAAAGACAATATCTTACTTTTGTACAAGAATTCAAAATAACATTATTTCATCAATCTTTCACTTACGTTATAAGTGGCTTATAAGGACTAAACAGAGAAAGTAGTCACACGGCATAAATACATCTAAATCAAACTGGTCTCATAGCCTTGCCCTAATGGCAATGAGCACTGAGATTACGATGCTTCTTTTCACGCCTGTTTAATGATAAAGGAGTTAGGGATCAAGTTAAAAAAAAAAAAAGATGAAGAGTACTAAAGTTTCATTTTAATCAAGAGGTGCCTTATCTTATTAACTATTCTTATCTCTTCTCCTCCTATAAAAAGAAATCAAACACTAAGAAAATCGAGTCAAAAGGGACTTGAATTTAACTCAAACCTGTCAACCACAAAACAGAAGTCAGCTCAAAGAACCCAGAACTGGCGGTCACACCAGGTGTCTCTCCCAACAACGCACACACATTCACTGCAGAGCACTAATCATGAGTACCAAGACTGTACCAAGATAGACACAACGAACACTCTTCAGCAAATCTTAACTTTTGGGTAACATACCATATCTATCATTAAGTAAAAGAAAGAAAATGAGTAAAAATAAATAAAAAAAAATAACACCTTTGGGGGGCTGAGCATTTGGAAGGTTTCCGGAGTGGGGGAGTCTTTTTCCCTTTGTAAAGTCTAAAATGAAGAGAAGCACTGGGTAAGTTGATTGGTACACGCACTCGCCAGGTACAAAGCCGCTCTTGAACAAAAGCTGACATTCTGAAATGTCCTTCAGAAAAAACATGCAGGACAAGCAAAGCTCAGAGCACACACAGAAACCCCAGCCTTGTCAGCCCCTTCTTTCATTCCCTTTTTATTTATTTATTTCCTTATTTTGGGCGGTGCTGGTGAGGGGGCAGTTCTGCACACAAACTCAAGCTCATTCCTTAGTAGAATTCTCATTAGACACATCATGAAGACAAAGAAAACATAAGTGAGAGAGGCCATTCCAGGATGCGCTGTAGAATCCAAACAGCCAAACTTGAGCACAAAATACACTCAAAGGCACTGAGAAGATTCAATAACAATCATAACAGATACAGGCTTACAGGAAAAGAAACATCGAAACAAAACATGCCTTGTTAAACTACGGAAAAAAATACTTGCCAACTTTTCTGATTTTTCCAGAAGCCAGAACTGTCCACATAACTTTGTAAATAAAATCATTTCGACAACAGCAAATCATATAAATACGTCTTAAGACATATTTATACATTGAAAGAAATGTTTCCTTCATTTACATTGTATAATGAATATATATTTTTAGAAGAGTAATGTATCATTATGTTTTCAGACAGATGAAATATACTCTATATCTCAGCCCCTGTCTCAGAATAGTAGTAAAGAAACCATTTGGTTGTTGCTGTTGTTGTTTGATAGTTGGAGTCTAATGATATACACTACACTACGCTTAATTTCAGAAAATATGGATAATGCTTTCAAAATAAAAACATATTTTTAACCCATCAGGTCCATCAATCTAGATCTAAAACTTTTACTTGATTTTACAAATTACATTTTATAAATACAGCACATGGTAACTCTGAGATAAATATTGTATCACTTAAATATTTGCACAATTGGGACTTAGGATTAAATGTATAATGATTATTTCACTCAAGCTTAAACTAATTTTAATGAGTTCAATTTTCATTATAGAATTTTAAATGAAAGCAAAAATGTATTTTAAAAGCAAAGTTCTCTTGTACCAATTTTATCTTTGTTACCTCAATCCACTGGGTTGCCTACAAGTCGGCCTATTTAAGTTGACCTCCTCAAATGATTTCCAAGGTAAATGTTCACAAATTATTCTCCAAAATTGTTCTCAAGTTTTCAATACAGAATCAAAAAAATTGGCTAGTACTTACAAATTAGAAAGAAAAAGGCATTAAAAACACAGTGACACGCCCACTGGTAAAGCAAGCCATACGATGCGTTCAAGCCCCCCATGACTGATTCCCTTACCATTTCTCTAGCATTTCGGCAAAGAGCCATGTCAGGATCCAATTTATCACGAACAAAGTAATTTCTTTCACTCATCTCTGAGCGGAGTGTCTTTCCTTTAATTAAGTATATGTTAGCTATGTAGGGGACATTCCAGATCCCTCTGAAATTGAACAGAACACATTCCAAGATGCCACATTGTTTTGTGTTGTATCTCTATGATAAATTTTATGTGTATAAATTCAGGAATCAACAGCACGTCTAATATCTGACACTACCTGAGACTGTTCACCATAATTTGATGAGTTTAAGGGGCAAGTCTCTGCCCCTCTCTATAAATGCCAATTTAGGGGTGGTATCTCTGGGGTTTTTGGTTGCAGCATACAGACTATCACTGTGGTACAAATTGGTTTGAGAAAAGAATGATGTCCACACACCCCCCCCCCCAGTTTTTTTTATTAACCAAATTACTTCAATTGTAATTATATTTCTGTTTCAAAACTATCCAATGTGGATTTGAGAAATAAACAAGTCTTACTTCTTTGTGGAGTGCAAAGACTCCATAATCTCTAGAAACAGAAGTCATAAACTGCTGAAGGAATCTGTCTTTACAGCACAACATCAGCTGTTTCAGAGAGAAGGCTCAGAGAACAGCGACAAGCTTCGGAGGTTGGTACTATTATTGTCTATTTACTTATACATTTTTAAAGCTATTAAAGCAACCCTTCACCAAGGCTATTAAAAAATGTTGGCTGAACTGAATGTCCTTTCCAAACTGTGACCTGGAGAGTACCACTTCTCTCTCAGCCACGGAATGCATATTGCATGTCTACGGTCTCCTAGTCTTTCCCACAATGAATTCAGACCTTTAAAGACTTAGAAGTTTAAGCAGTTTTTCAGTTTTATTCCATTATAAAAACAAATTCTTAAAAATTTCTTTAAAAATTCAGGGTCTCCAGTAGTCCCCATGTTTTTAAATAATTTCTATTAAACATATAAGGACATAAATAACAACAAAGCTAAAGCATTATGAATGATGCTGTATCCTTAGATGATGCTGTTTTACTTCAAAAAGTGAAGGCCAGTGACTTACACTCTTTTCCCCTGAACAATGTCCACGTAATCTTCAGATCTAGCATAGTAGCCATCGGGACTCAACGCCCCCCAGAAGTTGGACCACAGCTTGCCGTGTCGAGTCACAAGAGGAGCAATGATCTTCCTAAAGAGAGAGAGAGAGAGAGAAAGAACTGTGCCATTACTGGTTTTTGAATTAGCACAGAATCAAGTGTTTTGGTCTCAGCATGACAAATAACACATAAAGGTCATTTAACACATGAAGTCAATCCAAAAACTAAAAGAAAAAAGTATTGCTAGTATCTTTTCTTACATGAGTGCACCACTAATTTTCAATCATTTTTCAAGTAAGAGTAATAAAAATAGAACTCACTGAAAAGACTAATAAAATATAAAAATATGTTTAAAGATACCTCACACCCAAGAGGATGAAATTACTAAAATTATTTAATTTGGCTTCAATTTCATTCAAGTAACTATTAGACTAAGTCAAAACAAATACTTCACAGTTAATGGGCAGACAGAACAGCATCTGGTATTTTAAAATATCTAATCTGTATTTGTTGAACAGAAACAATATGAGTGAAATGGGCTCAGATCTTAGTAAGTACACCAGTTTTCCTCAAGTTAATCCCCAAATGACTCTAAGGTATGTTTTCTCTGTTGCTGTTTTTCCTTTTAAAACAGGTGTGGTTAGACTAACTAAGCCCGAGTAACATTGAACATGCTGGTTCTGCAACCACTTTATAAGATAAAAGAGGAAGTAACTGCCTGCCACGTGGTTTGGATGTCTCCCCTAAGGCTCGTGCTTAACTATAACTGCCACTGTGATGGCAGTGAGAGGAGGGACTATGAAGTGAGCAGTCCCTTCCTAAATGCATGACCACTGTAGGAATGAGTTAGGCCATAGTACGGAGGCCTTTTCACAGATGCAGCGGCTGGCCCTTGGACGGCCCAAATTAAAGGCCACATCCCAAATAAATCTCAACTGATACTGGCTTATACAATGTGTGGGTTTTTGTCACAGCAAGAGAAAGCATATACAACCACTGCCTTCGTGTTCTGTCTCATTAGGAGCAGGGGAAAAAAGGCCTCTTTAAAGACAACCATATGTTACAAATTCAAAATATTCAAGGCTTCTCCTTAGGGAGATGTAACTGATAATTTCAATATTTTCCAAATGAGATAATAAAATCTGAGATTCTTATAGAGTTAGTTTCTAAAGTTCAGTAGTGCCACTCATTTCTTTAAGAAAAGCTCAGCTAGCCAATTACTCCAAGAGATTATAGATCAAACATTCTTTAAAGTTAAAATAAAAACAAAAAACTGTTTCACCATGACTGGTCTTATGAAGACCAGATGGTCTCTTTCTACATAAAAATTAAATAAAACAGATAAATTCAAAACATGCAAAATAGCAATTTGGGTTCATTTTTCCCTTTTTTTTTTTTAAGATACTAACCTAGAAACACAAATCTTGCTTGGCTTAGAATACCATGCATTAAGATATATATATATATATATACATATATATATATATACTAATTTAGGAAAGTATTAATCAAAGTTGATAACTTACAGGATCAAATATTTAGTTAAAAAGCTCAAAGTTTGTAAACACGGTGCCTTTGAAATAGGGTTGGACCAAAAAACCTGGAAAGTGAAAATCCATCTGCCGAGTTCCTCTCTGCCTTGAGAACAGAAACGTAAGAATAGCAGTTGGAGAATGAACTGTACCATGCACGGAACGAGTAAAAACTTGAAGCCAGGCAGAAACAAGAGATGAGACAAGAAGAAAGACAGCAGCCGAGGTACTGGAAAGCCACATGCCCAAGATGCATCTCATTCTTTGTCCTTTAGCCAAGCAGACTCAACATTCCTGCAGTATCTGTTTATGTACGTAACTCAGGGAAACAGCATGCTTGGGAATGAGGGAAGAACTCTAAGGCATCACATGAATACACGCCTGTGATCATTATCAGAAACACGTGGAGTTCGGGACATCACCTGCATTTTACCAGCTCTCCAAAGGGCAAGGGACCAAGATGACAGCTGAGCGCCTTAAGAAGGAAATCTTTTTTTCAGAAGGTTTAAAGCATTAAATGAACTTACGCAGGGGATATATGTTAAATACATAGCATACATTCATTAACTATTTCACAATCAGTGCCTGCCACAAAGTCAGAAAATGAAAACATGTCAATATGAAAAGCGGATATGCATTCCTCTGCTGCATTTCAAAATAACAGATCAGCGGTGCAAATTCAGAACATTAAACTGAATTTCAGTAGTTTTAAAAAATTACAAATTATACTCTGCTCCCTATCTCTACAGCATCCAAACTGCTTTTTCTTGTCAAGTAACCAAGATTTTATTCACCAACCTTGGAAAAAATCACCTGTAATTTAAAGATAGTTAGAGACAGGTTAAGTATCCACAGAAAGATAAAACGATGGTCCTGTATTATAACATACTAAGGGGGCCAACCTCTTGAAGTGAAAACTGAATTCTCAAATTCACAAATTGCTTCAGGGTGGATGAAGAGAACATAGCACATTTCCCATATATACCTGTTATGGAAATTAGTTCTTTAATACAAAAAAATATACTTAAAACACAATCTGAAACATAATAAAAACTCATCAAAGGTGAACTATGGAAAGCCATAGTAGCAGAGTTTAGCAGTGGTGATAACAAATGAACAACTTGAGTACAAGCTGACATGTGTGTTTGTCCCACTGCAATTAAGTATGAACAAGCAGTACCCGTTCCTAGTGAGTAAAACTACAAATCCGGCTTGGAATGCCTTATAGACTAAAATTCCATTCAGATACGATGAACAATGGCTCTGTATGCAAGAATTTAAAAATAATTATTGTAAAGGCAGGCAGAGATCTCTCATCCACTGGTTCATCTCCATGCATGGCCAGTGCCAGAAATAAAAATTCAGAGTGCAATTTAAGTCCCCCACGTGCAAGATAGAAATCCAACTACTTGACTCATCACTGCTGCACCCAGGGTTTCCAGCAGGAAGAAGCTAAAAGCCAGGAGCTGCAATTGGGAACTGAACCCAGGGAAAGCACAACGCGGTAATCAGCATCTTAACCTCTCAGCTAGACACTTGCACCTGCAGCAACCTTCTAAGTTAAAACAACCACAGAGAACAAAACAACCCTAAACTTCATGAGTATCTGTTATATCATAATTTCATCTAACTTGAAATAGAAAAACTTGCCAAGAAAAACTGGCAAACATCCTATTTATGGTACTAAGAGTATACATGTTAAAAAGTTCAAGCTGTCTTCAGGCTGCTTTCCCTATGACTCACTGACAGTAATTAACGACGATTGATTCAAAGCCAGAGGAACCAGCCTGGTAGTGCAGCACCGAAGCCACGTGCCTATGACTCCAGCAGCCCACCTGCGACCTGGCTGTTCCATGTGCGATCCAGCATCCTGATAATGGGTCTGGGAAAAGCAGTGGAAGATTCACCGCTTGCTTGGGTACCTACACACTCGTGGGAGACCCAGAAGAAGCTATAGCTTCCTGGTTGCAGCCTGGTTCGGCCCAGCGTGTGACAGCCATTTGGAAAGTGAACCAGCAAAGGGAAAGTTGCTCTGTTTTGGGTACTGCTCTCTAACTCTGCCTTTAAAATAAACAAATACATCTTCTTAAAAAAGAGAAAGAATTTAAAGTTACATAAAGTAGTACAAGGTCCCTCAACTTATGTAACGGTGGCAAACAGTGTATGTATAGAGATGTGGAAAATTATTATAACACTGAATCTCAGTACCTGTTTTGTTCAATCAAAATTTTTAAGGTCCTTGGATTTGTCAAAACGACATCTGAATCCACACTGAAGTAATAATCACACTTATCATCCTGACGACAGAAATCCCTGACAAGGAAAATGAAAACGAAATAGGAGATAAAATAACCATCTGCTGGTGGAAAATGCTAACATAAAGGCATTCGGACAGACCTACATTAAAAGTTCAGGGCAGGTAAAATGTATTTTCAATGTGCCAAACATTTTAAGGCATAAAACATCTTGCCCAAATTTCAATTTGTAATTTCATATTATGCCTTGTTCTTTTTGTTAATAAGAGTTAGTAAATAGGTTTTTTTTTTTTTTTTCCAAAAACAACAGTACTTTTGCATTCACACACACGATGCAAATCATGCAGCTCTAGCATGTCAGTTTGAAGTGAGTCCTGGAGACCTAAGTGTCCTCGACTCTAGACATTTCGAAACCAGATTTGCCTAGAATTCTTTCTGAGACATTTGCCGCCCTGTCTTTCCATCAGCAAGCACCCTGGAAGAGTCTGAACTGTTATCAGCAGAATTCTAAGGAACTCGCTGCTGACCCCATGATGTCACGGAAAAGCTACATCTGGAACTCTCCTCCTTCCGAGTCCTCAGTTCTGCGCACTCACCTCCCCGCAATCACTTTCCGCTCTTGTCACCATGCATCCGTACATCACAATTTTCTAAGCTACTGGCCAGGAACCATTCATAGGCTCTTGGCCTGTCCTTCCACAACACAAGGCGTTGAGCGCCGCTAGACCACAGCCCTTCTCCTGACGAGAGGCTACCGAGACGTCAGCCCTGCTACTCAGCCGCACTCCACACCCTGCCTGACATCCTCAACCAGCACTCTCCTAGCTGAGCATTGTCTTGATTATTGTCACAGTATTGAATATTCAGAAGCTGTATGAGTGGCAAACGTGCTAAAATACTTCAGCAGACAACTGGAACAGCGACACGCCTTTCTTCCAACAGTTTGTCTCCTCATAAACTTCAGACAATAAATTCCAGTGCACGTCACTGCTGTTAGCAGTCACCTCCTAACCTTCTTGTTTCAGTTTTTCGCTAGATTCAATTCATTGCTTCTTTTACAATATTGATCCCTAGCTATCAAGATCAGTAATTTCCATGACACTTTACAAGTGAAATATATAATTACATAAATACACAAACCTAGTGTATGGGTGGGCTATGACTGTGTGTGAATACAACACACACACACACACACACACAGAGGAAACATCCAATTGTGTTATATTAATTTTCCAACGAAATATTGCTGTCACAGTCCTTTAGTAGTGTAACTCTAATGAGTGTAAACTTACATTCCCATGTTCCTGGCTTTGGCCTGGCTCAGGTTTTCTTCAGGTCCTACTATTTTTATGTTACTGATTTCATGCTTAGCTTTATCATAAAATACCTTAAGGTCCTTTTCATGATAAACTTCCTGTAAGATATTAAAAAAAAAAAAAAAGAAAAGAAAATTGGAGAAAATAAGACAAAAGGATGGCTGAATTATTTACATGTAGCAGGGGCTTCACCAAGTCGTGCAGCCCACAATTCACGTATTTATCCAACTATGGACAGAATAATAGTCATTAAAAGCATGGGACAAACATATCAATATCATGGGAAAAAAAGACTTCAGAATTTTTAAGACATCTAGTTAAGTTTTTGCATAAACTACATTTTCCACGGGTCCTTCCTTCTATAAACACTTCAATCTATTGCAATAAACCATTTAAAACCACTTAAACAGAAAAAAAATGTGGCCTGCGAATTTAAAGCGTATGTTGTTAAACTTCCTGAGATGTCAAATTAAGTCATATAGATATTAGTACCTGCTATAAGAAACCATATTGTGCAAATGAAAACATTAACAATATTTCTTGAAGTGACAAAGAGAAATAACGCTCACATAAGGTTTCTGTTTTTAGAAAACAGAAGCTAAACAAAATTTGACTGACATGCAAGTTTCACGATAAAGTCACCAACATTTCACTGTGATTGAGCTTTGCTAAAATTCAGACTATCTCACCCCCATCTCTGGAGCACTGGGGAGCTTGCCATTGTCTAACCTCAAATCTCCTGAAAAGCTTTTCCCAGCTTGTTAAAATCACTGATCACACAAGCTGTGCAGATTTAATCTTAAATAAATACAAAAACTCCTACCAATAAGGATTGGAGACCCCATGGAAGCATGGGAAAGAAAATACTTCTCTGTGTTAGATATTTTCAAATGCATTTGACAAAACACCCACTATCTCACTCTTAAATGAAGCTGGGTTTTGACACGTACATTAGGAAAAAAGAAAAATGATGAACACACATATGAGGCTTGAAGCGAGACAATGAAATCATTTAAAGCCACTGAATTTTTTCAGATAATACAAATACCAGGATACTGCTGAAAGAAAAAATGACTTTACACTAGGACTGCCATGGGAGGTGAGTGGGAGGCTCCAGACATTTCTGATGGAAATGGCAGTGTCAAAATCCTTTGGGAAAGAGCTTACCTGAAGTGATTGATATAAACAACACGCTATCTGGAAGCTGTTTCAGAATCAGCTCGTAGCATTACACCAATGTACCAAAAACTCGCTGGCCAGTTCTGTGAAAGAAGGTGTTAGGACCAACCCAAAGGCAAGGGATGGAAGGCCCTTTGATAATTCATTCTTTTATGTCGAGCAACATGAAAATGGCTGCTCTGCAATCATAATGAACTTGGTCCAATGAAAATTGTGGGTTTTTTTTTTTTTTGTCATAAGTAACCAATAGCCCTGATACACTAACACATAAACAAACAAAAACATCACAGAAAATCCTCATCTCCCCAAATATTTACCTTATTATGAATGAAGAGTTTAAGTGCTTCTTTTGGGTAATCCAGTGTCAACAATGTGTCCAGGAATCGAGGTAGGAAAGGTGTTGGTTGCTCAATAAATACACCTATTGTTACATTTGGATGGACCTTTGTGTTATATCAAACATAAGAACAAATTAAGCTTAATATGGCCATTATTTTCAGTTTCATCACAGTAATCGGCAATACATTTAAAAAACAAATAGAACGTCAACTCAATACCATCTGACTTGGAGTGCCTCATGGAAGTTCTCTAGCATTTAAAGTTCTCCAGGACTTGCACAGGTTGGATGATCCCATCAGAGGCTTTTATCAATATATCTTGGCATTACAACTTAGAAAATTCATTATCAAAACAAAGTTTAAGACCACTCCCACTACTCAAATACTTCCTTTGTAATGGACCTTAAAAAAACTCAGGTCTGAATGCTATTTTGAAAGCATCCTTTCAGAAACCAGAAAGCTAAATGTACTTTCCTTTTTATTTTTAATGATTTAAATTCAGCACTTCTCACAGAGCCCAAATAAGACAATGCCTGGAGCTTCATCTCCATGCTTGAATAGCCACTTTAATATCATTTTACTGCTAGCATTTATTTTGTTTCACTGAAATTATGTATCATATTCTTTCACTCATGTATTTTCTTAATGCATTGCTTCTATTATTACATATTTCTTTCATCTTCGTTACATACATTTTAGTGTGTACATTTTACATTCACTACATAAAAATTTCTGAAATAGACTTTATATATGCCAGTGCTGTGATAAGTAACATTTAAGAAAGGGAATGAAAGCTTCTGGACTAAAAATTTTATAATTGGGTGCAAAAGTCAGAAACACAGGTAAACCACTTTGTAAAAATCGTAGTTATACGAATTTCATCAAACTGTATACCGTGGTACTTTGTGTATCTATCAATTCACTCACTCATCCAAATATTTTTCATTTATGAAAGAATTATTGATTTGAAAGCCTGGGTCTCCTACATGCATGGCTCACGTGCGTGAGCCATCACCTGCTACTTCTCAGGTTCATCAGAAGGAAGTGGATGGGAAGCAGGGAGGCAGGGATTTGAACCTGTCACTCAGAAACGAGATACAGGCTTCTCTAGCCACTCCATAACATGCTGTGCCACAATGATCATCCCTGCCCACAAACATTTTCTTAAAGAAATAAACAAAGAAATAAACAAAGAATTAAACCGTCTTTTAGGGATTTTCAATAAATGTATTAGGAAAAAAAAAAGACAGATCACAATTTCCCCTTATCAAATAAGAGGATGTGTTTCATTCAAACTTTGTAACTGCTATTGAAGTACTTATTATGTCAACACACACAAGCAAGGAGAATGGGAGATGAGGGGCTGGGTAACTCAAACACCTGCAAAAGGAGGTAAAAGCTCTGATCCAACATGCCGCATCTCCATGTCTAGTGTAACTTAAACCTTAGACAGATTCTACCTAAAAATATGATTAGGCCTGGGATCTCAATTACCTAGACAATTTAGATTTTCTATATCCCCACAAACAGAAATCATATTTTACTTTACACATTTTAAGAAAAGTTAACACAAAGTAACTTAAGAACTTAATGATTTACTTGTAGCAAAAAGCATTTAAATATTTTTCTATTCTTGAACCAAAAAGTTAAACTGAAACGAAGCAGACAGAAATGATCAACTTCCTTTGCATGGGACAACACTTCCTCTATGCAAAACAAACAAACAACAAAAGATCTTGATAAATTTCACCTATATTCATGATGCAGCTTCACTAAACATTCTAGTCTTCTTTCCAGATGGGGACATTCAGTTTGTTATTAGGGAGACTGGCCAAAATATCTTATTTTCCAGTAAAGTAGAACTCTATTCAGAAGCTCCTAAATGCATGTAACTTGCTGTTTATTTTCTTTTCGGACAGTGATTTTTTTTGAAAAGTAGTACTTTCAGGAGCTTGGGTGTATCACACTGAGGGTGTTTTGCATCTGCCTGAGTCCAGAGGGTGCCTCAACTGTACACTTGGGAGGTGTGTTTTTTCCCCTGTGTGCACAGGTATTTCACCCTGGCGTCAATGAAGGAATCAGGCTGCAGGGCAAAAAACACTCCCTGAAATCCAATTGCTCATGCATGTAATAGTCTCCCAAGTTAGCAGAATAGCTTTATGATAACCTTAAATCTGCTCTAATGACAGAAGACAGGGTTATAAACCTGAAATTGAAATAAACAACTATTTCCAACACCTTAATCACTCTCAAAGGATAAATGATACTATGTGCTATACTTCTCTGTGTAAGGGGGTAATTAGCATTGTGCTTGGCACATGCTATTCACATGATATTCAGATAGTCAATAGTGGCCAAGATCACATGATCTGAAATCAAGTCCTGCCAAATAATTGAAAGTTGTATAACTTTAAGGAAGTTATGGACCCTCCATTTACTCACCTCTACAACTGAGTCATAGGTTATTACTATATATGTAGAATTTAGAACAGTCCTTATACAATCAAATATTATTTTTCAATCATCTAATTTTTTAAAAAATCAAACACAGATAACATTATCCAATAAAATACTGAAGCACCAAAAGAATTTGTGCTTAGCAATCCGGCCAAGTCAGCAGGGAAGAACAACAAAACAACCCAGCGATAGCAAGCTATTAAATATTAATAACCAAGGCTAATAACTAGGCTCAATTATCAGCTACTCTGTTTCCAAAAACAGTTCAGACATACACAAATCTAACAGTTTTGAGTTATATGTCATTATACTATAAATCAATCCATTACAGTTAACGCTATAAAAATAATTTGACATTTTTTTTTCATGCATCACTGCATTTCCTGACATTTTTACTCACATTCACTGAAGACAAGTCAATTGTATCAGCTTCGCAAAGCAAGCAGCCGGTGCTCTGTGTCCACAGATTAGGCACGTAGTTCCCAAAATAATTCAGGACAATCTGGTAAAGGAGGAACAGAGTGTGAACAAGGGAAAGCCCTCATGTCGTGGAGCTCTTGGTCTTGGCTCATCCAACTGGGGACTGTATTTTCTGCATGATGTGCACTCCTTTGCTAGGTCTCATACTCCCTTTCATATGGCGATACTGACTGAATACAGCGCCCCAGACTTCATGTTAGAAAGTTGAATAAACTGTGTCTACACAAGTCAAAACGGTTCTTACAGATCTTAAAGGTCACATTTCATCTCGTAAGAAATAATACTAGAAAAGTCAACAAGAAACACGTCGGTGAAACACAGCTTTAAAGGAACAAACGAAATTGATTAGCAAGCACAAGAGCCAAATGGATGCCATGTGAATAATCATGGGTTAATAAGCATGTTTATAGGCCCAGTCCAGACACCAAGAGAAATGAGGGAATGACAATGCATCATGATGCTGAGGGAAATGAGCCCATTCCAAAAGGTTAGATAACACAGGTTTGCCTTAATTTAACATGAAATGACATCACTCCAAAAAACAGTACCTGTAAACTGTAATATTATTTCCACTCCAAACAGCCTGTATCTCATGCAATAAGATATTGTGATGTAACCAACGGACCAACAATCGATGTGAGTCAGACTGCTCATGATCTACATCATATAATCGTAAAACCTAATACACTTTTTTTTAAAGATTTATTTTTATATTTTTTTATTGGAAAGGCAAATATACAGAGAGGAGAGACAGAGAGGAAGATCTTCCGTCCGATGATTCACTCCCCAAGTGAGCGCAACAGCTGATGCTGTGCCGATTCGAAGCCAGGAGCCTCTTCCGGGTCTCCCACGTGGGTGCAGGGTCCCAAAGCCTTGGGCCGTCCTCGACTGCTTTCCCGGGCCACAGGCAGGGAGCTGGATGGGAAGCGGGGCTGCCGGGATAGAACCGGTGCCCATATGGGGTCCCGGGCGTGCAAGGCGAGGACCTTAACCATTGCGCCACTGCGCAGGGCCCAAACCTAATATACTTTTAAGACCCTATGCTCCTCGGGGATGGGGCGGGAGAGCAGAGCATGTAATCTCTCAGCAACTATGCTCAGCACCAAACACTGATTAAACTTGATCATGAAATGACACCGAGTTCTCCCCCCAGAATTAGGCTACCGTAGAGTTCTCAGCAATGATTCAGTAAGACAGAGTGCCGCTCCTAATTACAGTTACTCAAATCCTCCCATCAGTCAGCTCTGCCAAGTATTTGACACCACAAGCTAGGACTGTGCCTGCAACACAGATTCCTGTCACAGTGCCTGGTGTGCGGCCCGCCTCCTCTTCCCACAAAGCTCTCTAACAGGGTGTACTCTGTGGCAGCAACAATATGGGAGACACAAATGGCTTTCCGAGTTTCTGCCTTGACCTGGCACGGTTCGTACCATTTGAACTTTAGGGGAGTGAATCATGGATGCAAGATGTCCGTCCTTCAAATAATAACACCAACAAAAACCTGGCCTATTGGGAAATACTGCTTTCCCATCATGCCGTTCAGGCCTCCCAACCTCTTTATAACCCATCACCTCCTCCCTTGTGCATCAAGAGACATGCATTTTGTCTGTAGTGGACTGTATTCCACTCTGAGTGCCAGCCTGGTGAGAGGAAGGTGATGGGGAAGATGAGTAAACACACTAAGATTTCCTCCAAATCCAAGAAAATCTTTACCCACCCAGAGTTTGAAATTTTGAAAAAAGATTTGTTGATTAAAAAATAAATAAATAAAATAACTGGTGTTCAGGGAAAGCCAATAATGTTGGCATCCCATGTACAAATGCCAGTTTGGACCATGGCTGCTTTGCTACCAACGAGCCTAGGAAAGCGGCAGAGGATGGGCCAAGTGCGTGGGCACCTGCCACTCATGGAGGAGCCCATGGCAAACTTCCAAAGTTCCTGGCTCCACGCTTCATTCCGGGCAAGAGAAGGCTGTTGTGGACATCTGAGGACTGAGGCAGTGGACAGAAGACATCTCTCTCTCTGTCTCCTGTTGCTCTCCTTTGCCGGTAAACAAACAAACTTACAAAGAGTAAAGTATTATGCCTTTTGCAGTTCTGAAATTTAGGAGGAGTGTCACTATTTCTTATCAAAAGAAAAGCACGAATATTAACTAGCCATTAATATTCTTCAAAGTATATCCTTTTTTTAAGCAAAGACAGATATCTATACAGGGGTCCCTCATTTTAAATATTTCAAAGAGAAATACGACTGCAATCATGAAATGTTTTGTTCAAAATATTCTGGGCAAGATTTTTATAATAAGAAATGAAACAAATAGCTTAAGCAGCAGATCACGTATAAAATCATCATCACACACACAATGAAAACCTCCCCATTTTAGAAAGTGTAAGATATATAATAATTATTTTATGAATTATTCATTAATCTCTTTAAAATCCCTACAAACATATGAAAAGGCTCATCCCTTTAAAAGTAGAGCACACCAAGGCATTACTCTCAGTCTTCAGTTGAAACCTTGAGTCTGTACCATTGCTACTTTCTGCTTCTTACTCAATTTGTTTCGCAGGTAGTTAACATTTTTGGAGCATTACTTGTGACTGGAAACCTCCCTCCTCTAGATCTCTCCACACAGAGGTTATCTATTCTCTCCACCCTCCATCCACATCTGTTTCCTCCATTATGACTGCAGACACCTCTGCTGGCAGCATTAGCAGGTGCAAAGAGCTGTGTGTTGACGCCATTCTGCAGGCGCCCCAGCTTATAGGCAGTGGTACTTTACTGATTCTTTCACAGTACCAAATGTTTCCAACATTGCTGCCACTTTTACTGGCAGGGAAACTTTCCAACCATTTTCCTTCTTTTTTCCTTGCTTTTTAAAAACCATCCAAGTTTTCAGGGTCACAGTGACTTAAGTACAAGGATTTTTTTTTTAAGATTTATTTTTATTGGAAAGTCAGATTTACAGAGAGGTGGAGAGAAAGAAAGATCTTCCATCCTCTAATTCATTCCTCAGGTGGCCACGATGGCCAGAGCTGAACCCATCCAAACTCAGAAGCCAGGAGCCTCTTCCAGGGCTCCTATGCAAATGCAGGGTCCCAAGGCTTTGGGCCATCTTCCACTACTTTCCCAGACCAGAAGCAGGGAGCTGGATGGAAGTGGAGCAGCCAGGACACATAGCAGCCATGGCATGCCAGAACTTACAGGAGGAGCTATTAGGCCAGCTACCCCAATGTATTGAATTTTAATGTATTACTATGAAAAAATAGTTTTAGTTAAATGTTTCTGTAATTTCCTCAGAATTTTATATTATCCCAATTATGTCTGAAATTTACTTCTATTTTATTATGAAATATAATCATAAGAACGCGGACTAGTCAGAATCATGTCAGTGCTTTGGGATAAAATGGGCTGTCAGAGCCTAGAACACCAGAAACAGTGATAGCTTAAAGTAAAATACTTTCTATATTTGAAAATTCTGTTGTTGCAGGTCTTTGTGAATTCTTCAAGATGAGGGCTCCTCGTGATCACCTCTGTAATTTCTCACATAAATCTTCAGTCAACATCATCCTGGAAACTTTCAAGATAATCCCACTGAAATTGCTCATCATCACGTCTCACCGACATCACTTCCACTCTCCTTACACACAAATTCAAATGTGATTCAATCCTCACATTCCCAGGGAGGAGGAGCACAGTGCCTTGTCACGGGAAGTTCTGCATGGAGCATCCTTTGCCTCCCTGTAATGATGATGTCATAGGCAAAACGCAAATAGAAACCTCACCACGGCTGCTTTACTGTTTCTGGGCTGAAGGCCTGATTAGGGAGACCGACAGGATAAGCAACTAAATCTCATCACGATGAAGGCCAGAAAGCTACACAAGTACCCGGAGACCCGAGGAGCAAAAGGCAAGTGTTTCATCTGTAAATTTTCCAGTCAGTAACACTTGAACCAAGCTCAACCACAGAGAGAGACGGGCAGGGGAGGGGAGGAAGGGACAGAGAGGTATGACACGGAAAAACATTCAAAATGATCAGAGAAAGTGTCCTACATAAGGAAAATGTGGCTCTCGCATTAGCAGCTGTTATTAAATAATTTGCCAAGGTGAAAAATAATGTGTTATGTACTCCGGTGAGCAAAAATCATCAGTGTGATTAATTAATATTAAACCAGACGTTACGCTGTTAAAAAAAAAAAGTCAATAAGTAACTGGAACAAAGGAAAGCATTTTTCGTCAATTCTCACAAAATAATAATGAAAGACAACATTGTGTAGAGTGTATTTCTCAGAAATGCACGGCTAGGCAAGCAGTGACTATGACTCACCTTGGTGGGTCCATTTCCATTAAGCAGCACTGGTAATGTTTCATAAAATGTGTTCTTGACTCGGGTTCTGTTATTTTCAAATTTTAAAACAACTTCATCTAGGTTCAAAAGAAAAAAACTTCAACACGCATGCGTGAGAGTGGTTATACTCTGTATCTGGGGAATGTTTGTCCTCTCCAAGTCAGCAGATAGCCATTATGAACCGGAACCCTGGCGGTGACACAGACACCGAAATTGACTGGAGAATGCCTCCCCCATGCATCCCACCCGGTGCCACCCATGCACTGGCAGGTACGAGGAACCCATCTTCTCTTCGTTGACAGTAAATTGATGCACAGACATTACAGTGTTGTTTGAACCTTCTCATCTGTAGGTCTACTGGTGTCTACATTGCCAGGTTATTAGGAAGACAGCAGCAATGCATGTCCAGTAAATAGAACACTGCTTGGTCTAGGCAGGGTTCCCACAATTGGCTACAACGACAGAAGTGCCAGTTCTATTGAGGCTACACCACACGATATAGCTGAAATGCTACGGGACAGTGTGTAGCAGGTTAAGTTTCAAACTGTGATGCCATTATCCTTTATACATGCCAGTTCAAATCCTGGCCAATGAACTTCTGATCTGCCTTGCTGCAATGACCTGGGAAAGCAACTGGAGGATGGTCCAAGTGTGAGGACCCCCGCATCCATGTAGGGGACTTGTAAGAGGCTCCCGGCTTCAGCCAGACCCTGTCCAGGCATTTGAGTGGTGAACCAACAGATGGAAACCTGTGTTCTCTCTCTCTCTCCCTCTCTCTGTCCCTATAAAGCAAATAAACACACACATCTTTTCCAAAATTCGGACATGCTCCAATTGTTCAGAAACACAAAATTCTGAGAATTTATTTTTTTTCTTCCCAGGTTCCTTTGTTCATATTTCCTTGGCGCTCAAATAAATGTTTTTCATTCTGAGAGTCACTTTATCATATGAACTGTACCAAACAGTATTGAATTTCAATATATTTTTAATTTTCAAGGGATTAATGAATTAAGATCTTCTAATAGTGTTTTGTATGCTAATTTGCTTTATCAAGATATGTGTATCTTAGGGTAGGCATTGTGGTGTAACGGCTTATGTTGTCTGCAATGCTGGCATCCCACATGGGTACTAGTACAAACTCTAGCTGTTCCATTTCCAGTCCAGCTCCCCACTCATCTGCCTGGTAAAGCAGCAGAAGATGGTCCAAGTCCCTGGGCTCCTGCACCCACACTGGACACTGTGATGAAGCCCTGGCTGCCGAGGCCCTTTGGGAACTGAACAAGAGGATGGGAGGGCTCCCCATACCAACTCCCTCTCTCTCTATCTCTACAACATCATCTTCCAAATAAATAATTTAGATCTTTTAAAAATATATGTGTGCAATGTAACTCTGCAAAAACACGCACAAGCACACATGCATATATACACTGCCAGTGTGCACACGAACACATACACACATACATATGCACAATTTCAGAGTCTACCTGTCTAGTTGGCACTGAGACACAGAGCGAAAGGGAAATATACACAGAACCTGCAGAATATGGGTCTGGATCCTCTTGCTGCTCTGGAGATAAACAGACCCAGTGCCTAAACCAGGCTCATGCCAGCATAGGGTAAGAGTGACGTACAATTACCCACAGCTCACTGCATACTCATTGTAACATATTTGTACACTAAGCAACACACCCGCCAGCCACCATAACAGGACACATTAGACCACATAGGGACAAAAACCAGAGGGTGGTTAGAGTCTGAGAAATTTCCATCTACTTTCCAGAAAAAATTCTGAATACTATTTCCTCCTACACATATGTGTCTCCTCTTTCATTGAACAGTCCATACAATATTCACTGAAGATGAAGCCACACTCTCCCTCTGGAATGTGTTCTGTTCATTTTCTCAATGAAATGTTTTTCTGCTTCTTATTCACTCTTCTGATTCGCTCATAAATTCTTGCAGCGAAGACAAGAACTTCATTACCAGGTATTTCTTGCTGGCCTACACTGTTACACCTTTCAACGGGATCCACTCTTCCTCGGTAATTCTCAATACAAGCACCTCACCTTGAAAACTGTGCAACACATATGTATTATCTATAACCACAAGTGGTGAAGACACTAGACTTTAAGGCAAGAGGGATATCATTTCCAAAATAGTTTTAATATCAAATGATTTTGACTGATTATACTAAACTATATTAAGTTCAACTCAAGATCAATGCTAGTTCAAGGATTGCAATATCTATCCTGTAACCTTACCATACATCCAAACTGAATATAACAAAGGAAAAGCAGCTGAAAACACAGGTAATGATTATGGATATCAGCAACCCCCATACTGAAAGCACATACCTACAGCTCCATTTAAAGTCTGGAAAATTTTACATTTGTGATCCAATGTGATGTTAAAAGATTCCTACAAAAATAAGAATGGAGATAATATTGAAAAGGACAAAATAACAAAAACACTTACCACTATCATGACAATACGTTTTGTTCTTTAAAGGAATTTAAAGTTTAAAAATCCAAAGCTCGATTCTCAATGAAACTATTTACTATATCTTGACAATAGGATGTTGGTCTCTGCCATTGTCCATGCCCGCAATGATGGGCATTTGACTATTTATGAAGAACTATAAATAGTAATAATATAGGGGAGGGGGACAAGGAACTTAGGGAGGGGACAGGGGAAATTCCAGGGTCTATGGAACTGCATCACAAAATGGTGATAATACTAAATAATCATTCACACAAAAATATAAAAATAAAAACAATAAGAAAAACAAAAAAAGTTCAACATACTGCTAATGAAATGACACTTGTTCTAAACATTTATTAGTATTTTAAATTCCATGCATCATTTCTTTAGAAAAAAGGAGAAAATGGGTGTAATTTATTCTAATTTATATTAATTCAATTAAGGCATGTGTATCCTAGTGTGTGTGTTGGGCGTTATGTAACCTCTTACATTCCTACATTAAGGTAAACTATTGTATAGATGATTTTGCTTTAAATTGAGTGACTAATTTTTGACCATTTGAAATAAACTCTCTTCTTCATGGTTAAAAAAAAAGATTAAAAATCTTATATGTTAAGTGTCTAATGAAAATAATTAAATGACTGAAGTATTTAGATAAGACACAAGTCTAGCGAATTTCAAAGCACGGTAAAACATCGCTTAATACATAATTTTAAAAAATTGTACAACAGTGTCTGTCATAGTAAACTATGAAACAACGTATTGTAGATAGATAAAATTTCCATCAAATCTGAAAATTTTGTTTAACATTTTTCCAAAATTTCAAGTGAATCAGTTCCAGGAATGGGGCAAATGATTACCGTCCCCAACATTCTCCCCTAAATAGCATAACTCAAATCCTCAATATTCTTCTATTGTATGTTTAAAATAAAAGACAAAATAATCCTTGTAGTCACATCAACATACTTTTTTCAAAAAATGCATGAGGAAGCAATAAGAATTTTCTAGACAGAGACATGATGTCTACTATTCTATCTCCCAGCTAACCACAATACAGATGCAAGGGCTGGAACATCCTGTGCAAAGATGCATAATTTGAGCATTTCAAATAGCATCTAAACTGCCAGGCCAAACACCTTTGTAAGAAATCCTATCACCCTTCAATTACCACTGAAATACTTTGTTCTGAATAATTTCACATTAACATAATACAAAAGAACAGCGGCGCAAACAATCAAATCGTTAGAAAGCATTTGCTGTTACCCTTTTCAAAGGATCGATGTAAATTTTAGTATAAAAGAGCTGATCATCATCGTTATCTTGGAGAGCCCACTGTTGCACTATTCGGTTGATATATGGAGCATAGCCAATAAATCCTGCAACGAAGCAGGGAGAGAGAGTGTCAAAAAAACATGTAGAATTCACAGACCAAAGTCCAGCTCTAATGAATTGCACTCATCTCAAGTTGAGACTCTTTCCTCCCTTAGAGATTTCAGAGTTCATTGTGAAAGAAGTTATTGGTTGCCTTTTGTTTTCTGAATAAGCTGTACGGAGTGAGTGTTATTACAAACTTGAACACAGAAACACTCAGAGACTCCTTAAGAAAAAAAAAAAAAAAAGCATATTCCTAACTTGGACCTAAAAGACAAATGTATTCTTTCCAACATTCCTAAGAGAAAAAGACTGACTAAGAAAGAAAGTAAAATGAAGAATTTCCCCCCTCTGATCTGGAATGCTCTTTTGGGATCCTACACGGAAGATTCACTATTTCTGAAAGAAAATCCTTAACACTGTGGTTTTCACGTCCATGCCGAAGAGGTTCATCTCAGGAATGTCGGATTTGTCACTGCCTGCAAACATCCCAAACACATCCTACATCCGGGATATTTCGGGAATTTTTTCCATTACTTGAAGCAGTCATTACTGTGCCTGCTAAACCATTTTCTGGCTAGGTTCTGTAAGTCATAGTCTGGAAAAGGGAAGTCTAAAATTGGAGTGTTCCTTTTGGCATTAGAGCTCAAGCATCAAGTCGGCCAATAACGGTCTATAAACAGGCATGCAACAAGATCGTTTTTCCTGTCGAGTTGTCCTCTACATTTAAGAAAAGCAGCCCGTTTACAATGCTCCATTGATATTCAATACTATTCAAATTTGGGCCAGTATTACTCCTGCGAATGGAAAAGAAAATCAAACTTTTTTTTCCTAGGAGAAGAAGTAAAACAAATAGGTCCAAGAAAATGCAAGACAAAATAAAAATATAACAAAAATCAATCATTAGATCAAAATTTTCTGGTATCCTTGCCACATTAAAAAGCTTGCTATGAAAGATATTACATCCCCTCCCCTGGCTGAAATAGAATACATTTAAAGTTGATTTGAATTGGCAGCTTTTTACTTCTGCTGGGAAGGTCTTCCCATTAGTGGCCCTACATTAGAACGGCACAAAGTCTCAGTGAGCACCTTACCCACCTGCTGAATTCAGGTAGGGTTTCCCGCTGTGCACAATGGGATACTTCTCAGCCAATCTCTTATCAGGCCACAGAAGTCCGTCTGCTGCAAACACCACTTTGTGGTTTGTCTTTTGGAATTTTTTTAAAATTTCTTCAGGACCACCAGCAAATATGACATGGAAGCTATTGAACATAACAATAGAAGAAGAAGTTTAAAAATAGAGTTATCAGAATTTAGGCACATAAACCAAGAAAAGAACGCTAGTAAAAGCCAGAATTTAGAATCCATGACAAGATTTATATTACTAAATACATACTACGTTAGACAAACTTCACTCCACTTGAGTTGTATCAGTTGTATTGAGCTATTAGTATTTATATTAGCAAACGAAGTCCAAATAAAATTTTATTGTCAATCTTAATTTTATAAAATGATCACTTATCGTTAAGATAGATATTCTAAAACAATGCTTAAGTATTAGAAATTTAATTGTTTGCTATATAATTGCACCAATGTGTGTAAAGTAGCAGTATTGTAGCCAACATAGTTTATGCAAGGTACAATTATTGCTAATATAATTTAGTAATTCAAACACAGTCATTTGCAGAAGCTCCCATCAAAACTATATTAGATTTCAACTCAAGTTAATTCATTATAATTTCTTAAGATTTTATTATCTTTGACAAAAATGTTTTTAGCTACTAAATGTCATCAATTTACATTCAGTACATAAATCACCATTCAGCCTGCAATTAAAAAATAAGAACATGTGTTCAGAAAACTGTACCTTTTAAAAGATCAATAAACTGAAAAACGCAGAAATTAACACTAGAATTGTATCATTTTCGTGCCACTGATTTTTCTGCAGGCTTTGTTCATCATAAAATTACAATGATTTAACAAAATGTGAAGTTAAAAAGCACCATCAGAGAAGTTTCCAATTGGTAATAAGTCCTCTATTTATTACAATCACAAACTCTTTTACTTTTTTTTTTTTTGTTCACTTCTGTGTACCTAAAGGCCAAGGTTTACAGAGAAAACCACTCAAAGATTTAATATTCCAGATGATAAGTATTAACTAAACTAAAGCTCTTGACAATCCCCCCACCCAAGTTCTTAGAGACAAAACTTTGGATATATTGCTATGATTTCTGACTAGAGAAGTTAATTCACTCCCAAGGAGGTAGTTAGTATGCCAGGCCAGTTATCAAACACCAAGCAGGATTCACTACCTTTCTTTATATCAATTAATTTATCAAAATGAAACACATTATTGCTCATCTCTGCTGTTACTATTCAGACTTGGGGCAGTGATGCAGATACATGCCCAGTCAGTTCTCTCATCGTTGATAACGGAATCACTGCCACGTAGGCAGGCACAGGGCTGCTCTGGAGCTACAGGTAAGGCAGGCTTAGTACTGTTCAAGAAAACCTGAGCAGAGTAAGGTACAGCAACCTATAGTCACAAAGTTACCTGCTCTCCACTTCCTCCCTCCCCTCTGCATGGTGAAGGAGAGTTTATGCTCTCATCATATAGGACATTTCCGAGTTACACGCATACACACAGACACACACACAAGAACCGGGGTCAGTGTGCTCATCCTGTGACGTAAGTCACTGCCTGTGAGCACTGGTTCAAATCCCAGCTCTTCTACTTATGAGCCATATCTCCACCGAGGGACCTAGCAAAACAACACAATGGTTCTACCTGTTGCACCATCTGGGAAGTAAACCAGCAGATGAAAAATAACTCTCTCTCTCCCCCCACTTCTCTGTGTGTGTGTGAGAGAGAGGGAGAAAGAGAGAGAAGGAGAGAGTCTTCCTCTAACCTTGCCTTTACAATTAAAAAAATCTTTTCTAAAAAAACACACTGGTACAAGGTTAATGCCAAACAGCTAAACTTTGTAATTGCAAAAACTATTTTTTAAGGTTGGTAAAAATAAAAGTTAAAAAAAAGGTTGGCAAAAATGGAGTTCAAATCAGTAAGAGATAGACTAATCCTTTATTTCACATTGCTCTGGACTTCAGTGGATTTAAACTTCATCCTTTATTTTCATTTCAATTACAAAAAATAATTTGCAATCAAAACATATCCATAATTTTATACCTAAACAGGCAGACAGATGTGGCTACTTGGTTTTATCTTTCTCCTCCTACAACCAATAGTTAGAAATTGTAACATAATCCTAAAAGTTATGCACAGCCCATTATTTGAAGTCTGTCAATTAGCTGTCAAACTCCAGTTCTGCCACTTGTTACAACGATAACCTGAGACTAGTTAATCCTGATAGAGTTCGGTTTCTTTGTAAACTGGGGAGGCCCTGTAACTCTGTTTTGCAAATAAATAAAAGTTTTTTTTAAAAAAAAATAGGAGGGAATAATATCAAAATATTATTATAATAATTAAAAATTCACAGCACCTATCATTGTTTACAACCAACAAAGTTAACAAAAACTAGGATTATCAACGAGGACTGAATACAAGAAAGGAAAGGATAACACGCTATTATAAGCCAGTATGGTAGCTAAAATAATTTTATTTTTAGCCGAATTATTTTCAAAGGAAAAACCTTCAGAAAGAATAAAACTGTTGCAACTCCAAACCAACTTTCACATCTATTAAACGTTGTATTAAACTAACAATGTAAAGCATCAGCAAGTTTCTTTTCTTCTATAGAAGCATTTTTCCCTCCAGAGTATTAGTTTGTTGACAATTTCTTTGATATTACACAATAGGACAAATGGCTATTCTACTGGGTAAATGAGCCATGGGAGACGAGACAAATAAACCAAATTCTCAGAGACTCTCAACACCAGCTTCAGAGATTCCCCAAGTGCAATGTCCATTTATGGGTAAAAGAGCGTATTTATGTCGCAGAATTTGCCATGGAAACAAACCGCTGTTGATTTCAGAAGCTTGCAGGAAGCATAGTATATTCAAAATTCAACCTGAGCATAAGATTCATTCATTCATATATACACATACACACACACACACACATACATAAATATATGGTATATCGTAAACAACTAATAAACAAGTCAGTAGTTTGAAAAAGACATGTTAGTGGCAAGTTTTACATTAAAAGTATAATATGTGTAAAGCATGCATTACACTTATTACATGCACTGCATTTATTCACAAATTGAGCCCTCCAGGGGTTCATGTCCCAGCTGCTCCATTTCCAGTACAGCTCCCTGCCTATGGCCTGGGGAAAGCAGCGGAGGATGGGCCAAGAACATTTCTTTGCCCCTGTCATTCACGTAGGCCACCTAGATGAAACTCCTGGCTCATGTTTTCATCGTCTTGCCATTTTGGCGATTAGGAAGTGAATCAGTACATGAAAGATTCTCTCCCCCTCATGTCCCATTTCTCCCCTCCCCTGTAACTCTTTCAAATAAATAGATACATCTAGAAATAAAAAAGATTTTGACTTTGAATACCATCCTAAGGTTACTGTAAGGTTTTCCATTCCATTCTAGTACCATTGCTATATCTATGTTTAAGTATGTTTTTGAAAGATATATTTATTTCTATTGGAAAGGCAAATATACAGAGAGGAGAAGAGACAGAGAGGAAGATTTTTCCATCTGATGGTTCACTCCCCAAGTGAGCGCAATGCCTGGAGCTGAGCCTATCCGAAACCAGAAGCCAAGAGCTTCCTTCCGGTCTCCCATGCATGTGCAGGGTTCCAAGGTTTGGGCCATCCTCGACTGCTTTCCCAGGCCACAAGCAGGGAGCTGGATGGGAAGCGGGGCTGCTAGGATTAGAACCGGCGCCCATATGGGATCCTGGCGCGTTCAAGGCGAGGACTTTAGCCATTAGGTCACCACACCAGACCCAATGTTTAAGTATTTTTAAAAAGTCTTCTGAACTTAAGTTAAAAGTTCTCAAAGGGCAAGCAAGTTTTTCTACTTAAAATTATTTTGGCTACCAAAGCTCTAATAGCCAATTGAAAATATGCAGAAGGGTTATAAAAATAATTCTCATAGGAATTCAGTACATTTAAACACTAAGTGTAAAATAAAATTTTCCACATTTTGCTGTGGTAAGTTTTCCTGGGCTCCCCAAAAGCCACAAGATTAGACCTTATGTGATCCTACTGAGTCTTCTGCCAGACTCACCAGCGTTCCTGCCCCAACAGGTCACTGGGATGTGTGCCAAACGCTCGTCCTGCTGCGTTCTGTTGTGGGGGCGCCATCAAGCGAGCCGTCCATCAGCTGAAACATCTGTCATTCAGCTTCTCAGGCTTTCTTTTCCATCACCTCTCTCAGCAAATATGTTGTCAAATTCTATTGATTCCACCCACTAAATCTATTTAGCATCCACATCCTTTCCAGTCACTAGATTCCTGTACCGGGTTCACTGGGAAACCCGACAAGGCCCCTGCACGATCCAGCCCCTCACCGCATCTCATTGAGACTTTCGGACATGCTATATCCATCACTGAATCTTCAGGTTTCCAACACGGGTCTAAACATTCAATAAACCTTTACTCTCTATGTTTAAAAAAAAAAAAAAAAAAAAAAACTTCTTTTATTTTCCTGGAAAAGTCAGATTTACAAAGAGGAGGAGAGAGAGAGAGAAAGATCTTCTGTCTACTGGCTCACTCCCCAAGGGGCTACAACGGCCAATGCTGCGCCAATTTGAACCCAGGAGCAAGGAACTCCTCTGGGTCTCCCATATGGGTGCAGGGACTCAAGGCTTTGAGCCGTGCTTGACTGCTGTCCGAGGCCACAGGTGGGGAGCTGAATGGGAAGCAGAGCAGCCAGGATTAGAACCAGCACCCATATGGGATCCTGGCGTGTACGAGTGAGGTCTTTACACTTTAGGCTATGGCGCTGAGCCCTCTGCCCTTTTTAAAACAACTCTTTTCAGTTTAGAGGCACAGATAGTTTCTGTTGCATGGATTCAACTCCACCCCTGCGGTGCAAAAGCAGCCACAGACAGTATGTAAACAAATGAGCAGAGATGGGTTCCTACAAAACCATTCACCAAGATCAGACAGTGGGCTTGGCAACAGCTACTGACCCCAATCCTGCAAAATAAAGCTTTAGTGAGTCAGCCTGGCATTAATACGCTTCCATTAAATAACGGGATCTAAAGCCAAAACAGATTTGCCATCCATGCCTTCTTTACTAGTGAAGTCACCGTTGCTTAACACATCTTTTTCTAATTGGGTCCCCAGCATCTGTCACCCAGGCCCATTTCCAACGTGTCCTTCTCGCCAAACTCCTGGTGGATCGGCATCACAGGAACAGGTCACTTCCTTCCTCCGAATTCAACCAAACATCCCTCTGGCTGCTCTTCATGCAACGTGTCAATCTTTTACTAGAGTGTTTGTTTATCCCTCTCCTAGGCGGGTTCACGTCTTGATTCATCTTTTTTGTATTTTGAAATCGGTCACTAAATATTTGTTGAACAAATGAGTGAATCGAGTGCATGAATCATCCCAAGCCTCCGCATGAAGCCAAAGCTACCGAGGAGCCAATAAACAAAGTGCCACAAGAGTGCCCTAGTTTGTTGTTTCTTCCAGCGCGTTCCAAACACTGGAGCAAACGACTGTAATTAAATAAACAATGCTGGCTTCTGAACGCTTGAATGAAGTCTCGCAAAAGAGAAGAAGAGAAGTCGCATCCCCCCCCCATAATTCATTCGTCACATCATCTCCCCGTGATGCTGGACAGGGTTATCACTTCTCACACAAGGAAACCATCAGAAAAAAAAAAAAAAAAAAAAACCAAATGAAAAAATAAGCAAAAGAAACTTCAAGTCATTTCGTCATCAAATGGATTAGATGACAATAATATCACAGTGGAAATGACTAAGCTTATTTTTAGGAATTTATGGGGAATTGTTCAACGAGTTCTCTGGCATCACATAGATACGATGTTGGGAGCTAAGCATGACTTCGGGGATTTCCTCTGCCTGGCATCTGATTCCACCTGCTGAGACTGTGCACGGGAAGAGCCAATGAGTACTGGGCAGTTATGGCTCATTTCCTCCAGACCATTTTCTCATGGAAGCCAAAGTGCTGAAACACTAGTACAGCAAGAGTGCAAGCAGCAGAGATGGAGGAGGGCACACCTCATTATCCACTGTGCCAGGAATTGGCATCTGTTTCTCAGCCAGTCAGCCTCTGTAGTTGTGAAATGATATTAATTGAATAAAATTGGGCCCAGCACGGTAGCCTAAGTGGTTAAAGCCCTCGCCTTGTACAGACCAGAATCCCATATGGGCACTGGTTCTAATCCCAGTGACCCCACTTTCCATCCAGGGCCCTGTTTGTGGCCTGGAAAAGCAGTAGATGGCCCAAAGTCTTGGAACCCTGCATCCACGTGGGAGATCCGGAAGAAGCTCCTGGCTCCTGGCTCCTGGTTTTAGACCAACTCAGCTATGTCTATTGCAGCCACTTGGAGAGTGAACCAGCAGATTCAAGATCTTTCTCTCTGTTGGGCCCGGCGCGGTGGCGCAGTGGTTAAGGTCCTCACCTTGCACTCCCAGGATCCCATATGGGCACCGGTTCTATCCCGGCAGCCCCGTTTCCCTTCCAGCTCCCTGCCTGTGGCCCAGGAAAGCAGTCAAGGATGGCCCAAAGCTTTGGGAACCTGCACCCGTGTGGGAGACCTGGAAGAGGCTCCTGGCTTCAGATCGGCATAGTATCGGCCGTTGCGCTCACTTGGGGAGTGAATCATCAGACGGAAGATCTTCCTCTCTGTCTCTCCTCTCTGTATATCCGCCTTTCCAATAAAAAAATATAAAAATAAATCTTAAAAAAAAAAAGATCTTTCTCTCTGTCTCTCTTCTTCTCTGTAAATCTGCCTTCCTTCCCAATAAAACTAAATGTCTTTTAAAAAATAAATTTTTTTTCTCAAATTCTAAAAGGACAGTTATGTTTGTCTCTTCAATATAAGATCTGTCAGCGCTTGGACACACTTTTGCACAAGTATTAATCTAAGCAATGGCGAAATAACTTTTTTAATGGCTAGCATTACGATGAAGGTCAGCTTTGGCAGATAAAACATATCCAGCACAGCTGAAAAGCAAATGTGTTCAGAGGGCAAGGTTTCTGTCCTAGTCGGCCACCGACCACAGCAGCTGATATCACATCCTGCGTGTAACACATAATTAATAATGCGTTCGCTAACCAAAGAGTGAGATGCAAGGAGCAGACAGTCTCACTTGGGAATACACAGGAACACGGCCAAGGAAATCCCACAGGCGCCACATACGGACATCAATCCGTGTAAGACAGACATGAACACCCATCACTTCCTGTGTGTGTCGCCTTCCTCACCTGCATTCCAACGCTTCTACTAACAGTAAATCCCAACAAGAAAACGTGAACAATTTGAAACCAGAAAAACAAAAAAATCCCTTATTCTGGGCTGAATCCCTCCACTGTGCGTGAGGTTGGATGAGCTGCCGAGCAGTGCGTTACATTTAAGCGACAGCTAAGAATGTCAATCTTATCTTCAAAAAACAAAATTAAAAAAAAAAAGCAAGCAAGAAAGAGATGGTATAGAAGCAAGGAAGCATGATATGTTTTGGCTTTCCTTCACCCCCAAATAATGAAATGTTGTCTGTGGTTAATGACTACGTTCCCTGCGTCGGCCCACTCAAACTGCCATCATCGCCAGGGAGGAGGAGACCGACAAATAAACCTGCCACTGCAAGGTCAAATTATAGATGTCGTATTTGGAAAGCTCTGCTTTCAGGAAATGCTTAGTCTGTCATCTGTGAAAGTATGTTAAGACAATATAAAAGGCAAGAATACCGGGTAGGCAATCGCAATCGCGAGATGGAAGATGTTTATTTCGTGAGCTACAAATAGCCTAGGATCCGCTCATCTGTAGAACACTGCATGTGAATTGCATTTTTGCAACACAAAAAAACAAAATTAAAACATTGTTTTTATGAATCGTTAGCAAAGTGATCTAATCTGATATGCCCTTTCATAATCATGGGGAAATAAACTGTTCTAAAGAAATTACACCAGCATTCAAGTTTCTTGGAAGATGTGCCTTCTTCTTCTGTATTAGTTTTGTGCAGTGTTTTGCTTATAGAGTCGGTGTGACATAAGTTCGAAACCCTAAAGGGTGAGATGTGCTCCTCTCTTTGTCCACAGTGCTTAGTTCAATGGCTGCAACGCATCCTGTGCTCAATAAACACAAGGTGAAAAGCTCGCTCCCGGAGCTTCCATTTGCAGCCAAATAATGTTCAACTAGAAGGCAGAAGAAACAGACATCGGCAGGTGCATGAACAATCGGAAGGCACATTATGGTACTCACAGCCCAATCCGATGTTCAAAATTCCATTTTTAAATAACTTCAACCTTTGATCTCCAAAAGAAAATTAGATATTTCCCAAGAAGCCATTTTATTACTCCCAAGGAACAAAATAAGTTTGGAAAATAATTTCAAAACATCCACCATAAATCTCCCCCTGGCAAGGTGTGCTTCTCCCTGATATAGAATTTACCCTTAACAACTAGGTATTCCTTGTTATTTTACTTTGAATATGGGTTAGGTCCAGCACCACTCAGCTCCAATGTGTGAGACACACAGGTTCTTTCTTTCTTTCTTTTTCATTTTAAGTTTTTTTTAAGGTTTTGTTTGTTTGTTTGTTTTGTTTTTTTTGGAAAGTCAGATATACAGAGAGGAGGAGGGACAGAGAGGAAGATCTTCCATTCACTCATTCACTCCCCAGGCAGCCACAACGGCCCAAGCTGATCTGATCTAAAGCCAGGAGCCAGGCACTTCTTCCGGGCCTCCCACACGGGTGCAGGGTCCCAAGGCTACGGGCCATCCTAAACTGCTTTCCCAGGCCACAAGCAGGGAGCTGGATGCGAAGCGGGGCTGTCAAGATTAGGACCGGCGCTCAAAAGGGATCCTGGCATGTGCAAGGCGAGGGCCTTAGCCACTAGGTTACCGCATCAGGCTCCAGAACACACAGTTTCAGTCTGTAACTGGAGGAGTCCGCCATGCACAGGCAATGGGACCAGTCACACTGACAGCAGCATGGATCTGTGGGTTGAAATGGCTCCATTTTTCTTGTCAATGTGTATTAATCTTGTACCAACTCTGAGAGCATAAACACCTACAAAACTGCTAAAAAAATTTTTTTAAGACTTTCCTTTATGTTTTCAGGTATCCCTATCAAATTTTCTACAGAGATAATGGATACCATTCTAGTTCTTACTAACTTTAATTTTACTTACTGTTATCTTCAGATGAAATTATACAATTCCTTATATTATCCTCAAAGTCATAACCATATTTAAACGAATATGTTAACAAACAGGAAGGTTTCTATATGCCACAAGTTTGCAGTAAGTATATTGTTTTAAAAACATAGATTCTTTTAGACTTGGGAAGACTTAGGCGAAAATTAGAAGCAAGAGCAGTGCCATTGTTTGAGAATGGTGACAGAGAAAAAATTTTTAACCATATTTAATCCTCAGACATACAAAAAAAAAAAAAGCGTAGTCTTAAAAAAAAAAACCAGCAGGATGAGATGAGACAAGGCCCCCGTGGCTCCACGTCTTAGTTCCTCACCATCCCTGGGTTTTTTCCCTATGGGTTTTTCCCTAGTCACTGTGGGTGACAATGGAGAAAACATTCATGCCTAATATGGAGCGCTGACTTCGCTGAGTTGTAATTCACGCTTTCGAATGTCTGGTTTTTTTGCAGGAGAAAGCGTCAGGGAAATTGTTTCTGTTACTGGCACAAGAGTCAGTAAGTGAAGCCGCCACTGGTCCCACACCTCCACTGTCCAAGCAGCCACGTTCCAGGCCTCCGCTTCTGATCCAACCCATTGCTGAAGCTCCGGGGCGAGCAGTGGGAGACAGCCCAAGCACCTGCGCCCCTGCCAGGACCAGGTGATGTCCCAGGCTCCTCGGCCAAGCCCAGGCACCTGTGGTCATGTTTGAAATGAGTAAGGGCAGGAAACCTTTCTCTCTGACTCTCCCTTGCTCTTTGCCTCTCTTCCTTTGGGATAAACAAAAGGAAACCTTAAGAAGATTTGTAGAAATGTAACCACTAATATATCCAGGTACTAATAGTACCTAGAGGACATTAGATCTTCCATTGAAACTTTCAAGTATCTCCCAACACCCATATCTCTCTCGTCACAGACTGGACCAACTCACGGGGCATCGATTAAGGGTAGAGAAAATTCGTTTTCCTAAAACCCCAAGGGATGTTTGAGATTCTAAAGACATTCTTGGCTCATATGTGGTTAACTTTGAGAAAGACAGGAAAACAGCTTACCAAAAGCAATTTGCACATTAAAAAACAGGCTCTTCTTTATTATTTTTATCTCTCCCAGGATTTGTCCCCTCTGTAGTGCCATTTTTACACCGTCATTGTCCCTATATTGACCAGAATCCACTGAGTTATCCTTCTCAACAGAAAAACTCGATGTGGTGTTTATCTCACCTCAATGTGAAAGCGTATCTCAGCCCATATTTTCCCTTGACTGTGTTTATGCCAGTTCATCCATTTGCATCAGATCACAGCTTTATATCAGACTATGGTTTACAACAATGAGCAAATCGTTTTTTTTAAACAATGATCTCTTGTGAATACAGCAATTTAACACATAACTTGCAGGTGTAAATTCCAGCTCCTTTAAAAACGAATTCAAACGAGACATAAAAGACCACCAGATATTTTGCTTACCATTCTGTAAACAAGATAATGAGATCCTCTTGACTGGCATAATGTCGCATGGCTTCTTTCATTAACCTCACTTTTTGGCCCCCTCCAATACTATTAATTCCACCACCACCTCTCCACGCTTCTCCTTGACCAAGCACCTATAAATGAAATCAACATTTCATACTGAGCAAAATTCAAATTAATGGTGTCATAAACTCCTGAAAGTCTAAATAATGTATCACAAGCACTCTTTTCCTGTGTCATTAAATTGTTACTCCACCTCTATCTTTATTTTATCACTTTAAAAGTTGAGTGTAATGCATGTACATGGACTCAGCATTTATCATAGTTAATTATCAAATTTCTATTTGTGCAGACTAAAGTGAACAAGGAAAAAAAAAAACCTTTAACAATTTTTCACCTCAATCTGGCAGGAACTCTGTGTGATGAGCACTGAAACCCCTGGCAGCTCAGTGATTTTTGAATCGGGCCCTGAAGCAAATTTGAATTGATTAGGGGCATGCAGAGGGGAACAAGTTCAGAAAAATCCGCTTAAAAATTTATCAGTGCAAGTAACAAACTTGTGTCCCCGTGTCTGCATTATCTGATTTGCCTTAGCTGAGCAGATGCCACCTAAGTCAGAAATACGCTGTTGACACACCTGCTCTAAGCAAACAGGAAGTACATGTAATACATGCAACGCCCGCTCCACCTGACTTTCATCTTGGCTTTAGCAAAACACGAGACTGAAATACTCATAACAGTTATGCACTAGGAGATCTGGAGGAAGCAAGGGGGAACAAAACTAAAAAGAAAATGCCAAAGGAAAGGATAAAAGCAATTTAGAAACTAAACAGTGCTGATCCAAATCCAAATCTGTCCAGCAATGCCCGTGCGGCTCCCAGCCTGAACGCTCGCCTGCTTTTGCTTCATCGCTGTCTAGATTGAGGGTTCCAAGATACACAATCTTCCAGGAAATTCAACTGGGGCTCATCTAGTAGAATTCTATAGTTCTGTCCTAAAATGTGGTATCCTCTAGCTTTGTGATTTGTCCCAGAGCCCTTCCAGAACCCCCAGTCCTGGGCACATCTGGAAGGTTGCACTTTGCAGACCTCACACCACAGTAGGGGTGTCAAACCTTAGTGTTTTATGCAGTTCCAGGTGATGCAGTGGTGGGGGATTTTGATTTGGTGATTTAAAAGCCAGCACATTAAACAGCAGGAAGACAGGAGGGGGATCAGGACCTCAATCAAACGGAACTGGGGTCCCATATCTGACAGCGTGTGGCTGTGTCCCCCAAGACAAGCTTTCCTCGCCCATGAACGAAGTATTAACTGCTTTACATGGTTCACGAGTCACAGCACCGCACAGCTCAAGCTCCTACAAAGCAGCTGCTCTCTCTCCTCGGCTTGATCCCGAAGATTCTCCCCACAGGCTTCAGCATTTCTTTATCCTGATTTGCCCATCGCTTCCGTAGTATCTCCCATCAGGGCAGGCTGTTTAAGTTTGCTACCTGCCTTAACAGAAATCTAATATAGATTTCATTTCTCTCAAATTAAATAGCTACTTGTTTCTGTTAGATCTCTCCCCAAGCAAATTTCAGCCTCCTTAATAGCTTCCCTATTTTAATATCTGTACCTAATCTTCCAGTGGGTATATAACAAACATTAACTTTTTTTTCTATATTATATACTAGGACATCCAATTTTTTCCCTGGCAGGAAGCAATCTTATTCCTGCTTGACATTTTTACATTAATTTGCTACCTACATGCCTCATCATTCTACTTAAAACAAGAATTAAATGATGCAGGCAGGCCTTTCATAGTTTAGCTTAGTAGTTCTCCCCACTTCCCCAAGTTTCCTCTCATGACTTATCAATGAGATGACCTCTCTTGCTAACTCCTCTAAAACCCTTTTACACATCCACAAGTTCCTCTAACCATCAGGAAAGAGTGGAAGCAATCTGTAATGGCAGAGCAAACGACACATCCATCACAGTCACATTTAGAAGTTTCCATGAACAAAGGGACTCCATGACAGGTAAAGCTGTGAAAAATCATTCAAGTCAGGGAAAAATGTTTACTGGTAAACTTCAGTTGTATTACGTTACTACATGAGCCCCCAGATGAGCACATAAAGCATCAACAAACATCAGAAAAGTGTCTCAGTGGCTAAGTCCATGGCCAATGCTAAAATAAACAGTAAATTAACTACAACTAATACAGCCACATCTTATCGCCCTTGTGTGCAATGCAGACCATATAGGCACTATTATGAAACTTGTATTTAGGTGCTCATTCTAATATTTCTAACATCTCCAGAAATCAAAAAATAATCATACCTTCACAGTATAATTGAAATATTTGGCAGATTGCATAAATTGATGGAATCCATCATTTTCTTTGGTTGCTACAGTTATGACTAATAATTTATCTGCAAAGACAGAAAGAAATAACTTGAGAACGTTGAACAGTTTACAACTCATTCTGCATTAAATCCAGAAGAATGTTCCTGTTTGGTAATCTACATAAAATTTTAACAAAATGCTGCTGGGGAAAAAAAAAAATTAGTTCAAACCGATTACCGCAAAATCATGAACCATTGAATACAAAGTTTACAAAAAAACATTAACCTCTAAGGGAATATCATGTCCCGCCTGGAGTATATCAATTTCATTTTAAAAAGCTTTTGCCGGCCCAGCGCAGTAGCGTAGTGGCTAAAGTCCTCGCCCTGCACACATCAGGATCCCATGTGGGTGCTGGTTCTAATCCCTGCAGCCCCACTTCCCATTCAGCTCCCTGCTTGTGGCGTGAGAAAGCGGTGGAGGATGGCCCAAAGCCTTGGGACCGTGCACCCGTGTGGGCTCCAGGCTCCTGGCTTCAGATTGGCTCAGCTCTGGTTATTGCAGCCACTTGGGGAGTGAATGAACAGATGGAAAGTCTTTCTCTGTCTCTCCTCCTCTCCGTATATCTGACTTCCTGATTAAAAAAAAAAAAAAAAAAAAAAAAAAAAAACCTTTTACAAAATGCACGTTTTTAAGCTATAAAGATGAACACCCTCCTCCCTATTGTCACAAGTGAGGTTGTACATCACTCTACATTCAAGGAATTAGGGTGAGCATTTGCCGCGTTTGTTGCATGGCCGGATGGGGGCCTCCACCCCTATCACAGTGTCTGAGTTCAACGCCTGGCTCTATTTCCAGGTCCTGGTTCCATTCAATGTGCGCCTTGAGTAGTAATTACTCAAGGAGAAAGCTGCTGGACACCCACTGAGGTCTGGGTAGTTTCCAGCTGATGGCCTCGGCCTGTCTCGGCCCTGACCGTTACACAGACGCACAGTGAACCAGTAGGTCAGATCTCTCTCTCTCTCTCTCTCTCTCTCTCTTTCTCTCCATTCCATGTTCCCTTCCTCTCTCTCAATTGACTTATCAAGAGGTGGCACTGTGACATAGTGGGAAAAGCCACCACCTTCAGCTTTCATGAAAAGATAGCATTAATTGTTGTATATTTTGATTTTTTTAGAATTAATGTATATTTTTTAAATGTGTATTTCCATAAACTTTTGGAGACCATTGGTGTTAATATCATTCATTTATTCAGTCTTTCATTTTACTTTAAAAAGGAATGGAATCAAAACGCATGCTGCCCCAGCAGATCACCAGATGTCAGTTACCGTTTTAGGATAAACTGTGCTTTTCAAACCATTATAAAGTATCCTCTGAGTAGAAATTGACTAGACTTTAGAATCAGTTCCAATTATGTATGGAAACCATTAGGGATACTGCGTCTTAGGAACGGGCATCCTAGAGAATTCATAAAAATAAGTACATCAGCCAATGATAAAGGGGTGGGACCTTTTATTCTGGCACAAAGATTTTCAGTATTTTGAACACTCAGTGACATGAGGACACTTCAAACTGTCTCTTGGAAAATGGAGCTAAAAGATGTTCAGCTAGGAGTAAATTACATATGTACATACATTCTTCAAAAAGGCACAGGAGGGGCCGGTACTGTGGCATAAAGCCTACAGTGCCAGCGTTTCATACAGTTATCAGTTCAAGTCCCGGCTGTTCAACTTTCAATCCAGCTCCCTGTTCATGGCTTAGGAAAGCAGGGGAAGATGGTCCGCGTATTTGAACCCCTGCCACAATGCAAATGCCCCAGGGAGAGCCCTTGGACATTGTGGCCACCTGAGAAATTAACAAGACAATCTCTTTTCTTCTCCCTCCCCATCTCTCTGGAAGATTCTTTCAAATAAATAAGACTTGAAGAAAAAAACCATAGTAAAGGCACAGCATAAAAAAAAAAAAAACTTCAAGGATCTCAGATGTTCTGGGTATCAAACTCAATTTATCTTTTCATACTCCTGCAAATTTTATTGAGACATCCTTAATCATTTTGTTCTCATCCATCATTATCAAGAAAGTAGTAAAAAGTGTCACCAAAGCAATCGTCACTGGGCACAGCCTCAACAAAACTGAGTCTCAGTTCACAATAATTTCATAAGAACCAAGATCCCATTTTCACAAAAACTCAAATAATAAAGCTTAAACTGTCCGTACACATAAAAAATAGATTAAAATTTATCCATCAAACCAAAGTAAGAAAAAAAAAATTCCCTAAAGGCAAATATTAACACTCTTATGTATCTTTTTCAAGATGATTTCTCCAAAAATTTATGTAATAATCATAATTTTTAGTATGAGGAAAATATTATAGAAAAATAAAGTCATCTTTATTAAAGCTATCAAGGTTTAAGCAAATGTATTTTATGTAGTTTTTAAATTAGCTATTCTTTTTTTTTTAAGTCTTGTTATGGTTTAAAACGGGACTTAATTGCTTAAATAAAATGTTTAACTTCCATAATAATTTCCAAAGCAAGTACTACTAGATTTTACCATATAAGCATAAGATATTTTAAAATCTTTTCTCTGTAATAAAATGACCATTTAAAGTTCACTTTCTCACTTAATTTTCCTACATAAACTGAAGAATTAACTATAGACTTAGATTGGGACTATAAGGATTCAACATTTAAGACTTCGAGTATAAAATTAACAGCAAAATATTTCATTGCCCTTAATAACAAAATTAATGCTGGCCAGAACTTGAGATAAAAAGGTGATGGAATCCAGACTCAGAAATTAAAACTTGAAAATGTGTATTCTCATAATGTCTCATGCCAAAAATGGGACTCACGTTATCTCAGTATGGTAGTTGAGTCTAACACCAAATAAACCAAACCTGAATAGACATTTTGTTGAAAATAATGCTCAGTGACATGACGTATAAATAGCTGCCCATTTTAACCTAGCATGCCTCAGCATTACTGTGATGAAAAGCAATTTTAAAGAAAGCAAAAGAAATAGCCAACATATACCACTAACAACTTTGTGCCACATAATTCAAGAATCCAACTTTCTTAAAAGCAAATTTCAAAAATGCATCTCAGAGAAATTTAATCTACAGTTTATGAACAATTTCATGACAAATTAAATCACAAATAAAAGAACATATGAAGGAAAAGACAGATCATCAGTAAAATCCAGGACTTTTGAAATTTTACAGGACAAATAACCTTGAACGCGCCCCAGGATCCCATATGGGCACCGGCTCTAATCCCAGCAGCTCCGCTTCCCATCCAGCTCCCTGCTTGTGGCCTGGGAAAGCAGTGGAGGACGGCCCAAAGCCTTGGGATCCTGCAGCTGTGTGGGAAACCGGGAGGAAGTTCCTGGCTCCCGGCTTCGGATCAGCACAGCACCAGCCGTTCATTTGGGGAGTAAATCATGGAACGGAAGATCTTCCTCCCTGTCTCTCCTCCTCTCTGTATATCTGACTTTGCAATAGAAATAAATCTTAAAAAAAAAAGAAATGAATTAATTTTTAGCATGCTAATGGCAATAAGCTGGTTTTAAAAGATCCCTTATACTTAAGGACATATTACTGAAGTATTGCTTCAGTTACTCGAGGAAGATGGGAGGCAATGAAGGAGAACTGGCCACAGGAATACGTATGACTGCTGAAACCAGATGGATTTTGAACATGTCTGAAAACTCTTGTGATCAACAGAGAGTCCAATTTTATGCAACATCTCTAACTTTACAAAGCCATGACAGAAAATTAGTGAATACTGTTATCTCTTCTCAATCTTATAAATAAAAACATAAAGTAGATTTAATAATCAATTATGACTCGAATAGCTACAATTAGCACCTTAAGCCATATACTCTTACCAAATATTAATTGGCTTTTATTTGAAGTATGCATTTTAGAGAGAAAACTAGAGACAGACAGGGAGGTCTTCTATCTTCTGGTTCACCCCCTAAATGTCCACAATGGCCAGAGCTGAGCCAGTCCAAAGCATAGAACCAACATCTCCCTGGGTCTCTCACATGCCTGGAGGGGCCAAGGATTTGGGCCTTCTCTGCTGCCTTTGCAGGTCATAAGCAGGGACCTGGGTCAGAAGCAAAGCAGCCTGGGATGTGAAAAAGCACCCTGCATGGGATGCCAACACTGCATGCAGAGGATCAGCCTGCTATACAACAGTGCCAGAAAGCTAGGAGATGTGGGTGCAAAAATAGACACCAACTGGCTGCTACTAGAACCAATCTACAAGCGTGGAGACCATGTCATTACCTTCTGGGTTACAGGAAGATTACTTTGCATGACATCATGCTACAAAGAAGCAGAGGCTCAACTGCAATCACATGTAACAACTCCTGCTACCTAGTCATTCTATTAAAAAACAAATGAATAATATTGACATGAATAAGAAATACATAATACACTATATGGTATGGTAGATTCAGTAGCCACTTATCAAATGAGAGTCACTGTATGATAAAAATCAAAATAAAGCTTGTATATTCATTCTTGCATAGTCTGCCAAAATACCAAGCAATACAGTAAGTGGTAATGCGTCTTTACTATCAGTGAGAATTCCATGAATATTAGAGTTTCGCCAAAAATGTAATAGTAAATTTAATTAGAATGCCCAAAATATGCTATATTCTCCCTTAGTAAAAAACTTTAGTAAAAAATGTACATTTCTGGTGTCAAAAAGAAGGTTGTACTACTAAACATAGTTTCTTTTTCCTCAAAATAACCATTGGTATTTGGATCAAATATCAAAAATCATTTATTTTTAATGTCTTTTCAAAAATAAACCATGAGTTTAAAGACATTTTTGAAAAAAATGATATTTTTCAAAAGAACAGATATTTTCATATGGCTAACAGACATATTTACAGCAGCACAATCTACAATAGCAAAGACATGGAAGCAATCCAGATGGCCATCCAAAGAGAGTGGTTAAAGAAACTGTGTAATCTTCTCCGTGGAATATTACTCAGCATTAAAAGAATGAAATCATACCACTTGAAATTAGTGGTACCAACTAGTGACATTTCATCAGTGAAATTAGCAATCCATAAGGATCAAAATACCAATATGTCCCTTAATCAAGGAAACCATCATGCAAATTAAGCTTTTGTGCTTTCTTTTCGTCGCCCATGCGTTGGTTATTCAGTGGTGTGTTTTTTCAACTCTATGGTGCTGTGATTATTTCGTGTTGTTGGTGTTGCTTTAACTTCATACCGGTTGTTGACTTTATTTCATGGCTTCTCATTTAAGGGAACGCATAGAGATGGAGTAATACAGACTACCATATGCAGATGTGAAGATACACTGCAATATGTATCCCTACTTCCGAGTCATCACTAGCACAGGTCTCTGCATTAGCCTCCTAAGTTCACTCTGCTCACTATTTATATCTTTACAGAGCAGCCAGGGTAACCTTTTCAAAAACACTTAGCTATCTGACCCTGTTCCCTCACCACGAACTGCTCCTAAATGGTTTTCCACGGTTTGTAGGATACTGTCCGAGCTCCATTATCATCATGTGTTGCTTGGATCTCTGAATCACGGATTTGTTTAGTTTTAATTTTTAAACAATGATTACATAGAGTAAATTAGCTTAACCAGACCATTATGTAATGTCCCTCCCCGACCTCCTGATCTAACCACTGCCTATACATCACATTTGTTCAAGGAGGCACTCTGATGTGCTCGACAGGCGAGCCAGTGAACTCTGCTTCTCTTTCAGAGCACTTCCCATCAACTGTAACCACAGGCTAATTTGTCCAGTTACTACTTGAAATTAAAGTCTCATCCCAGATACTCTAAACCCAAGAAAAGCAGGACATTCTTTTGCTCAACATTAGACTTTCAGGAGTTTTGCACAGCATGTAGCATATACTAATATCTTAATGCACATTTTATATGTTATCAAATGAGTGGATTCAAGGACAAGCCATGCCACGTGTCTAGCAAAATTCTTATGTAGTTAACCATTATTACGTAAACTTCGCTGGTGAAGAAAGTGCCATTTAAATCTTTTCAACAACATACTTGAAGTTACCTAACAACTGAAGCCAACACTGAAACTTCAGAGGTATTCTGTAAAGTCCATGTTTTTCTTCCAGTGTCTCATATGGCCTCACAGGATGGCAAGAGGTCAAAACACCAAAAGCCAACGCTGAGGCTTGCCACATACACAGAAAACAAGACAACAAGCAGTAAGCCCCTTCCTCTGAAAGGCCTGATGGCAGGGCTGGTCCCAGGTGGGCATCTGGACTTCCAGATAGTTCCCAGATGGCTTTCCAATGAGAAAAGTTCCCATCACTCCACGATAAGAATGGCTCATGGTGCCTAAGTCAGACAATGAGGCCTATTCCAACCATGAGCATTCCTTCCTTTCAGAAGCCTGGAATTTGGGTACAGAAGTTGTCTATGTGCAAAAAAAAGAAAAATTTGAGTATTGAGTCCTCGATGAGATTCCCTCAATATGTGTTGACACAATCAATTTCGGAGGGAATTAAAATCCTGCATGATATTGGCAGGAAAGGACAGCTGAAAGTTTGTTTTATTGGCCCAGACCTTACTCATGTGTCTTTCTTCTTTTAATTTTTATTTTGTCTTCACAGCCTGTTGTTGTAATAGAGATAAATATAACCATGTGCGAAATCCTGCCAGCTCTAGTGAGTCACTGAACCTGGGTGTGTTCTTGGAGACGCTTGAAATATTACACTTCTTCTAAGCAGTAAGCGTATTTGAAAGAAGTACTTGGGGGCTAAGAGGTCATGTGTGTGATACAGGGCTAGGTACAGATGCTGAAATAGGAGTGGGAGCTACACCAGGAAAACCTAGAAAAGATTCTCAAGAGATTCCAGCAGAGAACGTACGTAGTGGTACAGAATGCACTCATGCCCTCCACTAAGGGAGACACATCTCTTTGTAAACTGAACTTGAAGACAGTCATTTGTGAAAGATGAAACTAGGATCTGGCGATAAACCAAGACTTTTCCAGGCTCCTGTAGGTGGCTAAGGAACAAGCCATCCGGGACTATTTCATGATTTCTAATCACCAGAAAATTTGACTTCCTCGGTTTATGTACACTTTTGTTGCTGTTTATACTGACTCACCCAAACATTCTGACAAACTGAATCCGAAGAGTCTAGGTAGCTAGCAAACTAGCTTGATTTTGTGGAATTACTGAAAGAAACCCAAGAGACAAAGTTGTTCAAGAACAATCCCTGTCACAATTGCAACAAAGAAGAAAACCTAAAAAGGATACTGGAGATGCCTTGGGTGCTCCTTTTTTTTTCTAAAAGGAAAATAAATGATTAAAGAGAAATGATCCCCAGCTGTGGGTCAATGGCCTAGATTGCCTGTACCTAGGCAGGTGTTACAAACCGGGAGAAAAGCAGCTAACAGCTGGCATACATCCTGGGCCTGGTTAATGCCAAATCTGCGGTAACCATACCAGTGTGCCAGCATAGTTACCTAGCCTATTCTGTATACATATAGAATGCAGAATAAATATTTTTTTTCTAAAAATAAAGGGGGGGTGGCAGAGAGGTGCTGGGTCCATGAGCCCTGAAGATAGGGGTTCCAGCAGGGCCCTGGTTGCCTGGCCTGGATCCTTAGGCTCACCACACAGTGAATGCCAGGTCTGTGATCCACGGAATGGGGGTCTGCAGGGACCCTGGTTGGACAGGCGTAGGCACCCTCCTCAGTGGAAAAGATGTAACAGTGGATGGCAGGCCCAGATACACATGGAGGATATGGCAGTCCACTGGGGCCTGCAGAGGACATCTGGTACCAGAGCAGAGGCAGGAGAGCAGAACAAATTGGACAACTACCCTCACCAAGCGATGACAGCAAATATTTGGGCAAATGAAAACTTTAAGGTGGACTTTGTCAGCCAATGACATTGAAAGGATTTCCCTATCCTTGAATCCACAAGACTGACAGCATTTCAGAACCACTGAAACCACTGAAGCAGAACCCTTGGAGCATGCTCCACACGGGGGACCCTCAGAGTACGCTCCGCATGGGGGACCCTCAGAGTATGCTCCGCACGGGGGACCCTCAGAGTATGCTCCGCACTGGGGACCCTCAGAGTGAGCTCCACACGGGAGACCCTCAGAATGTGCTCCACACAGGGGAACCCTCAGAGTGTGCTCCAAACAGGGGACCCTCAGAATGTGCTCCACATGGGGTACCCCGGGTTGGTATCGGGTAGTCATTCCCCATCCCTGGGTACTTGGGTGTTTGGAAGGCTGGGTATGGCTTTGAAAATTTGGAAACAACTCACCCACTTTCTCCCAACCCTCAATCCTTCTCACCTTGATCAACTATGTAAAATATCATCAAAAATTAAAATTTCTGGAAAAAAAGAATGATAACCGCCAACCACTCATTAACCTATCAGAAGCAGCACTGTTGCACAGAATGTAAAGCTATTATCTGTGATGCAGCCAGACCATATGGCCCTCACTGTGCCCAGCTGATGTGTTTGCAAAGGCCAAGGCAGATGACTCAAGAACGTCAGCCCTCTGCACTCACGTGGAAATTCTGGAAGAAGCTGCTGCCTTGTGGCTTTGGCCTGGCGGATGCTGCAGCAACCAGCAGATGCAGTATCTCTGTCTCTTCCTCTCTCTAACTCTACCTTTCAAATAAATCAATCATTTTTTTTTTAAAGAGAAAGCTAGTGTGGTGTAAACCATATCATTCATTCATTATGTAAACAACATTTGATTCAGAATTCCTGGGTAAACTCTCTTTTAGAGCCACTCCACCCTTTCACATAATCTAAACAAATGCCCAGGACCTGAATATGAAGAACTCAGTCAAAATGCATTAAACAATAAAAAGAAACACAAAAGAGACTCACTCCTCTACATCCATGCCAATTCCTTTCTGTAAGCATGGAGACAAAAAAAAAAAAATGTAAAAACTGGATGTCAGCCAAGAAGTACACACTGAGTGCCAGCAAATACGTTCCAGAGATCAGAAGGGGAAGTAAAACGCAAACATCAAAAAAAAAAAAAAAATGGCTGTGTCAAAAAACACTTTAATCAAGAAAAGTAAAAGTAAAAGCTGACTTAAAATTTTTAAGAAACATGGAGCCCTTTGCACCATATCTCTATAGGAGCTCACAAATGAGCCAATATCTGAGACAGCAGGCCAAAGACAAAGGCAGTCCTAACAAGAGAAAGGACGACCTCACTGTAAGCTGTTTAGCCCATGCGTGGAAAAATCAGGAGCCATTTGATATGCTACCTTATGGGGAATGTGGATAGACATGGCATCAGAACACCATGCTGAGAGGTCTGGAAGTCACACATGTACTGAGTATGAACATGTTAAATACATACAGGTAATGAGTATGAACATGTTAAATACATACGAAATATAAATGGCTAAATGATTGGGATCTTCCCACTTGAAAAAGTGATCCATCACATTTCAAATTTTAAATGTCCATTAATATTATTTCTGCCTGGTGTAGGGTCAGAAACGTTAAATGAGCACAATCAAATGTATAAAAATGAAGAAAGGACTATCTTGAAAATGCATTAGGCTTCTTAGCTTTACAAATGTCAAAACGAAGCGGTATGCGATTACTTTTCAGTACGCATGACTTGGAAAGAACATCTTCTCTACTCAAACGTCATCAATGTACACATTAGATAGAATTTTAACGCCAAAGGAGAAAAGATCTGTCGCCTTCACAGACAAAGTAGACAGCAATCTGTGGAATTCCCAAAGTTCAACGGTTTCAACAACTTTCAAAAAAGAAAGATGTACAGTAATGAAAATCTCCTGCGAATCGGATCAGCTGACCCATCTGCTGACCAAATGCTATATCAGAAACTAGCAGAACAGCTTGCCAGAAATCTGGCACTAAGGTCACGTCATTTTTTTGAAACACATTTAATCTGTTAGTCTTTTTTCCCCCTTTTTTCACTGGTACTAAAAATAGTGCCTAGATGACTATGCAACTGATATCAAAGTCAAGTTAGGAACAAGGACAAATTTGCAGAAGTTGAAGTAATCTAGTTTTTCTAATTCCTGCATAACAAGAATTGTCCCCTTCGTGGCCACTGCTGTGCAGGGGTTAAGCCATGGAAGTGATACGGGCATCCCATGAGCACCAGTTTGAATTCAGGCTGCTCCACTTTTCATCCAACTCAAAGCTAATAAGTCTGGGAAAGCAGTGGAAGAAGGTCCAAGACCTTGTGACCTTGTCACCTTGTCACTAAGGTGGCTCCCGGCTTAGCTTGGTCTAGCACCAGCTGTTGTGGCCATTGGGGAAGTGAACCAGCAGATGGAACATCTCTTTGTTTCTCATTTTCCCCTCACTCTGCCTTTCAAATAAATAAAGCAAATCTTAAAAGCAAAAGGTCCTTGGAGCAAAGGCCACACTGAGTGAGATCTGTGCTTGGGCAAGCTACTCTAAGAGAAACGCTGGAAAGATACAGTGCTTGAACCAGATAACCTTTACTTCTCCACAAGAGAGAATGAAACTAAAAAATTCCAAATCTGCCCAATCTAAAGGAATTATAATACAGGATAGAATGCAAGATCTGATAAATACAGGATGACGGAAATGGCAACGAGAGAGAAGAAAAGTTAAACCTTTCCACTGTCATCTTCACTTACAGTCGGAGACCTGCTTCTTCCACTCCACGCCACCATTAAGCATTACGACAACATGTACTATAGAGGGCTTTCTATTCTACCTACCTCATGCAAAATGAGTACATTGAAACTAGGGAAAGCCTATCCCCCACACAGCCTCGAAATTTCGACGTCATAAATTTTGGCAACTCAGAATCCTTCCTCCCAAATTTGGTAGCTCTTTGTACTATTCAACAAACTAAAACTACCGTAAGGTATCAATTTTTTTTGAAATTGAATCAGTATTACTAGATCCTTTTTGAACATGAAATTAAATGTAGATGATTGGAACCAACTCCGAATGTAATCGCTATGAGTTATTATAAGATGAAAAAAAACATGACATCATTTTCTATTATAATATGTCATAAATGCTCATTTCATGTAAGATGTTTTGTCTTCTTTTGGAGTAATTCCAGAAAACACTGGAATCCTCTAGTGTGTGTTGTCCCCAGCTAAAGTTTCAAAATACAGATTTCTAAACAAGACTGATTTGCTTTCTTCTCTGTGACTTGCTTCTTGGTAATGTATTGTTTTTAGTCTTTAATTGTTCTTCTGGATTCTATGCCTCACACTTGAGACTCTCCACATGCTCTGTGAAATGGTTTTGCTTGATTCCCCTCTAGTATTTTGATGGTCTCGTTTTCATACCCTACACCTGATCAATGTAAGTTTTGAATTTGCCAAAGCTTTACGTGTATCACTCCAAGCAATGAAGTACTTAAACATTGCTCTGAATTTCACATTACCATGTGAATATTTTTAATGAGCAACATTGCTTATTTCCACCACATTCAAGATGACGTGCAGTTAAAAACAACAATGAAAATTGGGGGCTGGCACACTGGCTTAGCACCAGAATCCCATGTGGGCACTGGTTCAAGCTCTGGCTACTCCATTTCCGATCAAGCCTGGAAAGCCTACAGAGGGTGGCCCATGTCCTTAGGTCCTTGAACTCCCTAGGGACACCCAGAAGAAGCTTCTAGAGATCAGAGATCTCTGTTTCTGCATTTCAACTACAAATAAAAACACCTATTAAAAAAACTTTTAAAATGAAAAAACAGAATTAACCAAAATGTATTTTAGACGTCTTAAAAGATACACATTCTAAAAGCACTAAAAAAAAATACAATCCTATTTGTTTTTCCTCTTAAATTGAGGCAAACTAGCACTACCCTGATTGAACAAATAGGTCTAACTTCTGAAAAATAATGACCCCCCTCACTAAAATGCCTGATTTTCTTCCATTTGTGTTTCCTCCCTTAATAGATAACAAACATTCCCTTGAAACCTGAGTCAAGTCAGACATTCAAACATTCTCATGGAGTATTCCCAAAAACAACTTATTGTTAACCAAGTCTGTCTTATTTCTGATGACCTCTAGACTTTGAGATTACAGCCTACGTCACTCCAGCACTGGTTGGACTACAGTTCCAGAGCTAAGCCAATCCCATGAGCTGGAGAGGGCACGGGCTACTAAAGCCTGGCACCTCAACAAGGGGCTCAGAAGATGTAAGGCACATCTAGAGAGTCTGGAAAGTACACTTGCTGTCAAATCCACAGTTAAGGGCGGAAATGTCAAGCGGTAATACCTGTTATATACACAGAGAAGAATAAAACAGTTACGTACATGTAAAAAAGACATTATGACTCAAGTGTTGACATTTAATCTATGATCTTTAGGCACCAAAAAGATAGAGTAGCCTATTATAGATACAAAACCTGCCTTTAGTAAAATATTTCATCAAATATGTACCGTACAAAAGAAAACTGACTGTTGATTACACGCCATAACCTAACCATTTCGTGCCTCTGATCACTGCACCTTAGGTCTTCTAACCGTGTTCAGGAGGACACACTGACCCTGTTCCTAGAATTTGCGTTCTTCCGATTTCAGGCTGCTCTAGGGAGATGTACATCTTTGTTGAATTGCTTTGTGGCTCTTCCTTCCCTTTTTCTCCGGCAATGTTCAGATCATTTTCATGCCACCTTCTTTCAAAAAAGGACCGGGCTCTGATTTTCAGACTCACTGCTTAATTCCAGTGTTGGAATGAGTACCTCAAACACTTGCCGTCCAGGACAGAGTACAGACACTCCCTTCCTTAGCCCACAGCTCATCATGCCCAACAGTGACCCAAGGTGAATCTTCACAGCTCCCCAGGCCTCTCCCAACCATCTGCTACTCAAATTGTACTCAGAAAAAGCGAATCTGAATCACAGACTTGAGCATTAACTAACATCTCCATTTTAATAACTCCTGCCCTTGGGCATGTTCCCCAGTGTGTGACAAACTTTGCACACATTTCATTTACTCCTTCATGTAACATTCCAACATTGGCCCCCCACTCCTACTTCACTTCCCCCCATCCTTTAGAGTTACTGGACCAGGAGGCCTCAGTTAGACCCTTAATGTCACATGGCTATCCCATCATTCAGTAGCTCCAAAACATTGCCAAACTTACATAAAGACTTGTTAAAACTCAGATTGCTAGATCTCATCCTCAGAATTTCTGATGTCATATGTGTGAGGAGCTTCTGGGGAAGAGAGGCATCCAACGTGAGCCTGAGAAGATCTCATGGTGCCGGACAGGGACCACCTCCTAGGAACTGCTCTCCCAGGTACACCAAGAAATATACACAAGTAACTATCTTCCATTCCTTGATTACAGATCAACCAGGAAGTGAAACAGAGAAGACAAATTTGCTATTTGGGGTAATATTACAGAAAGAAAAAAATTCAAGTGGCTCCCAAAGGGTTAGATGTAGCTATTCAGAAATGGAATGGGGAAAACAGTCATTTCAGCATTCAGACAAGAAATCATTCCAAATCCCCATGTAGAATTGTGAGGGAGTGGACTGAAACCCAGGAGAGCCAAACCGCAGAGATCATAGCAAAGAGGGTGGGATCAGTAAGGAAGATGCTGCCATGTGAGGTTTTGAACATCCTGAAACTGCTGTAACGTCACTCATTCCTTCCATACTTCTTGCATCCCTACTGCATGTCAGAGAGGAGTGAAGGCTCAGTATTGCAGTGAACAAATGAAACAAAAATGTGTACACGAAATGTGTATTCTAACACTGGGGAATAAAAGCCAAACAAAGTAGTTTCATCTAATAGGACTAAACAAGAGGTGGAAACAGAGAGAGAGAGAGAGAGAGAAGCAAGGAGTCGTGGCTGTATCAGAATTTCCAGTCTCATAACCAGGCTTTAGTAAAAGGGAGGCCTGGAGGCGGAGAAGTGAGCTATGCAAATATCTGGGGAAAGCCTTCCAGTGAGAGGAACAGCAGACACAAAGAATGAGAATAACTCCCAGGCCTCATGTGTTGGCCGAGAAGCAAGGCGAGGACACCACAGGCACGCAGAGCCCCAGCTGAGGCTCAACGAGAAAACACCAAGGCAGAGGTCACGGGCAGCGACTGTCCGTGCTGTTAGTAGGTCACTGCAAAGACTGGGGCTTTACTTCGAGTGCAACAGGAAACTATGACAGAATGTTCAGCAAAGAACAGGCAAGATCATAACAACCACGACATCTGCCACAGAAATGCTCAAACACTATTGCTCTTTCAACCTCCTATTTCAGCAAGTTGTCTACGGTTCAATATATTTTCAATGGCAGGGCCCAGATTTGAACGAGCTCCAGGGTCCATGCTGCTGAGTTCTGGGCAATCATCTGTCCCATAACCGGCTCAGGTTTCACAGGATTTCTTTGGTTGCTAACACCAAAAAATAGTCAAGGGCAAAACTAGAGACAACACTGATGTGGGCAACGGGGTAGCACTGAAGGTTAAGATCATCAATTTGGATACGTTTCAAAAGGAATAAACAAAACTGACTTCACGAACCTTTCAAAAAATAGCAGTAAAGGAAGGAGTCTTAAGATGACTAATTGTGAATGGCAAGTCTGCTAGAAGCATAACATTCAGATAAGTATATGCTTAAATTAACAATGAGTATTGTGAGTCTCATTAAGAAAGGCAAACACCGTATCCCTGCCTGACACTGAAGTTGAACGCAGCCTCTGTAATATTGATGTGCATTTTTTTCTTGAGAAAGTTATGGACATCAACTCGCAGACAATCTAACTATGATATTAAGTGTTTTATTATAACGTCTAAAACAGAAAAATGACTGAGTTAATCCTAGTGTGTGAAGCTTTCTACATTTCACAATACTGTATCCAGGTTTTTAAACGGAGTTAAGCAGAAATCTATATGTAGAAACTTTTTATCTAACAAATTTGTAGAGTAGGCAAGCAATAGCACATTTCTATGTAAATAGCATCTCATTATGTTACTAGCAAGAAATTTTTTTTTTTTGAAGATTTATTTATTGGAAAGTCAGATATACAGAGAGGAGGAGAGACAGAGAGGAAGAGCTTCCCTCTGATGATTCACTCCCCAAGTGAGCGCAACGGCCGATGCTATGCCGATCCGAAGCCAGGATCCAGGAACTTCTTCCGGGTCTCCCACATGGGTGCATGATCCCAAGGCTTTGGGCCGTCCTCGACTGCGTTCCCAGGCCACAAGCAGGGAGCTCGATGGGAAGTGGAGCTGCTGGGATTAGAACCGGTGCCCATATGGGATCCCGGCACATTCAAGGCAAGGACTTTTAGCCGCTAGGCCACGCCGCCAGGCCACTAAGAAATTTTTTTACAAGGATTAGAATGTGTATTTGGAAAGGCAACTATGAGAAAGAAGCATTAGCTGCTGCCAGGCAGAGGGAGGGCACTCCGGGATGGGGCATTGTGAACGAGATGACACAGTCCTTCTCCCACGCCTTCCTATCCCCCCCTTAGCCTGTCGCTGTGATTACACACTCACATTCAATCAATTCCTACTTGCAACACATTACAACTTCTCTTCAACCCTTACGACAACGCCACAAAAAAAAAAAAAAACACTGCAAGGCACTAATCGGAGTCCAAACCAAGACACACATGTAAAGCAGATGTTCACAGCACAGCTCTTGGGAACGCCATCTGATCTCGGCAGTACAACGCCGCAGAGGGCAGGCTGTTCCTGGGAACTGGCTCAGGTTGTATCTGCAAGAGCAGCGACGCAGGGAAGTTACACAGCAAGCGATGAAGCCTGCCTCCCTGCAAGGCTCAGACAGGTGCCCTCGTGGACCAGTTCCTCCGAGGAATCCTCCAAAACTCCAAGTTCTCCAGCACTCCTGTGTCCTACGGAGCAAGCAGACAGGCCCACCTTTCAGAGGACACAGGGCCCTACTCATCACAGAAACGCTCCCCGGGGAATTTTCAATTCATCGTGACCTAGACAGAGCAATAAACATTCCGGATGTTCTCAGCATCAGTGACTTCTCCCAGTACTCTCCCTCACTATCTCAACATCTCTCCGAACAGAAGGGAACTCACAGCAACTTCACGAACTATTCTATCATTGTAAAGATGATTCTAAACTAAACTATGATGTGTGTGTTTACTGCATGAATAGCCAATATGGCCGAAAATAGGGACAGGGCTTCTCAAATTCACATATTACTTTGAATTTTAAGTCATATGCCAGTGCAGTTACTGCCTTTGCTCTACCACTAAACACTCTGTAATATAAGCCGTTCTGTAAAGTATTGTAAGTCAGGAATGGCAAACACCAACAAACACACTTCCTCCTGTGCTTTCCAGTGAAACACCAATCCCCTGGAACACACCCAATTCCACAGAACTGTTTATCTCAAAGACAGCCCAAACAGAACGTTGTTTCACATATGGCTTCAGATTATTAATTTCTTGGTCCTGTTTCCATGTCTGAGTGTCAGTCAGCCTGCTTCTATAAGCAGCGTTCTTCATTCTCTGCTCCATTACAATTTTTATATTATGCATGAAGCGGTAGAAAACTCACTTGTTTACACTGTGGCTTAACGCCAATCTGCGGTTTGTCTATTTTTAATCATGAGTTCAATTTGAAAACTACTGGGATATTTAGATTGACGATAGCAAAGAAAGCAGCAAGTTAATTGAATCAGCATTAAAAACCACTGTATTCCACAAACGTTCAGCAATATTTCATATGCTATACCAAACGCAACTTACGTTTCTTACAATAGAGAGCTTCTAGTTTAAAAACAGAAAAAAATAAATAAATAAAAAGAGTCAAGCTGACCTAAAACCCTTCCAGAAAGAAGTGAAAAATCTTGGGTATTCACCGTGTCTGTTCAAAAATGGTTCTGCCTTGACAAACAGAAAAGCACAGGAAAATGCAAAATTTCTTCTGGAGATACAAACGCGAGCACATACACACATCCACGCCCTAAATATAACTTGATCTGCCAAAACAAAACCAGAAACATCCAAGGAAGCTCTACATACAAACTCCATACTCTTCTCTCTTTTGTCAAATGATGGACTAAACGCATACAGAAAATGTTTTCAGTACAGCTGTCCAGGACTTTCCTCCCAGAAATGACTTCTTCAGCATGTCTAAGCTAAATGACTTTCCCTTTTCAGACAGGAAGACCACTGAGATGAGAGAAAGCTCCACCCGCAGAAGAGATGAGCCTGGATAAGACATTCGGAAATGCTAGCAGAGAGTCTGCACCAGGGGGTGAAGTTGGCATTCCTCTCCTGCGGATTTATCTCCTGCCTCTGCTCCGTCCTTCAGCTGCACAACCAATCCCCAAGCAGCTTTCAACTTCGCCCTTCTACCAAACACGTATCGATGTTCACTGTGAGTCAGGACTACAGCATATGCTGAAGTCAATGGTAAACAAAGTATTACATCCCAAGAGAACATAGGGTTCGCGTACATATGCATGTATTTCAACAACAGGCAATCGGGGCAGGTGGAAAGAAAGCTCTTCATTTTGCTACAGTCTCCGAATGCCTGCAGTGCCAGAATAAGGCCAGGTTCTCAAGACAGGATCCAGGAACTCCTTCTGGGAGGCAGGGACTCAAGTACTAAGGCCACCATCTGCTGCCTTGGCACTTTAGCAGGAATCTGTATGGGAAGGGGAGCATTCCATGACATGAGTCAGGGACTGGAATACGGGATATCATTTCTATTCCATCCCCTCTTTCTAGTGGACACACAGGAGGAGCTCAGCAAGCATTTTTGGAATGATCAAGCCCTGTCTTCACAGACCTTACGTTCACGGGAGGATGGCACGTGGCAAGTGAATAATTGCACCACGTAAAATGGAAATTGATAAAGTCTGATTTGAAAATAAAAGCAAAGTGAGGGATTGTTACAGAGGAAGTGGTTTTCATCTGAAAAGACTAGGAAAGAATACTCAGGAGTTAACACTAACACTGAAGGAAAACACATACTCAGCAAGTGAAGAAATTTGCATGTAAGCAGATGAGATTCTAGGCCAGTAATGTTGGTGTCTCAGGACCCCCACGTCTGTCCCGAGAAGGTGAGACGATTGGTGATAACATGCCTGGCTGTCTGCCCGATCAGCACACTGTCCAGCCAGAGAAGCAAACGCCAAGTCACAATTTAACATCATCCCATACTTTGAAAAAGGTGATGAAAAAATGACTTCTTCCTATGAAAGTGTCTCCAAAAAACTGAAATTACTGTCTACTGTTACCTAATTTTCTTTATTAAGTCATTAATTTTTGAGCAACCAGGAAAAATATTGTCTCATTTCTTTCTAGTAAAGAGAAAATTATGTAACCCGACAAATTTCCATGTGCAAGCAAGAAAAAAGAAGGTGCCGTGCCAAATCGCCAGCTGCGTGGACCCGTGCTCCCTTTGGTGTCATCTCCTTGAACACTCATCCTAGGGCTTTTTCCCAGCTTTTGTTCCTTCACAGGCTTCTGAAAACTCAAAAGACCTCATGTGACACAAGCATTAGGGAGCCCCTTCCAACCCCAGGGACACTGTGTTTTTATGTGAAAGACATCAATCAGAGCACCACCACACCCGAACCTCTTCAATTTCAGGCAGAACTTTTTTGGTACCTAAATACAAAGTGGGGTGAGCGAGCAATATTTTCCAGGAATATAAACCTCACAGTCCTTGGCTTTAAACACAATTTAAGCACAGTAAATAACGATAAACAACAACTAAGCCTTTTTAACCAATATACTGATTGGATTATTTTAGGAGAAGCATCATCAGCACATTCCAACCTCCTGTCAGATTGAATCCACTTGATGCCTTGGCACCAACCACAGCTGACTCAGGTCCCCTGCCCACGCAGTGACCTCAGGCCTGCAGCCAGAGAGCTCCTCCATTTCTCCCCATCGTCTTGACTGGATTACAAGACAATTTCTGGGAAACTAGGAAATCTGTGTCAAACTGCTCTGTAATTTTTCAGCACTACAGCTAACATTTTGCAGTAGGCTCTCTCCCAAATTCACAGCTCAATGAATCATCACAGCTGTTTTGGCACTCTTCCAAAGTTCGGATGCTGCAACCTCTTTTGCAAAATTTCTGCTGCAGGGACCTGTTTTTCATTTAGAACCCTTAAGACTCATACAGCAGACTAAATGTAACTTCAGTGGTTAACGAAATCTGTAAAATAGTCATCAAAAGCTCTCAAAAATGTGCCCATTTTGCCGGTTCTAATCCCAGCAGCCCCACTTCCCATCCAGCTCCCTGCTTGTGGCCTGAGAAAGCAGTCGAGGATAGCCCAAAGCCTTGGGACCCTGCACCCATGAGGGAGACCTGGAGGAAGTTTCTGGCTCCTGGCTTCGGATTGATGCAACATCAGTCGTTGCACTCACTTGGGAAGTGAGTCTTCGACGGAAGATCTTCCTCTCTCTCTCTCTCCTCCTCTCTATATATCTGATTTTGCAATAAAAATAAATAAATCTTTTTAAAAATGTGTCCAATTGAAACTTGTAAGAATATATACAAAACAATAAGCATAGTATATCCCCTTAATTGTTGCAGATTCATAACATGCAAAATGTCTTGAACAAATTTTGGAGTTCTATTTGTTTAAAGATTTATTTATTTTTATTGAAAAGGCAGGTCAGTTTTAAAGAGGAGAGGCAAAGGGAAAGATCTCACATCTGTTGTTTCACTCCCCAAATGGTTACAACTGCTGGAGCTGAGCTGATTCAAAGCCAGGAGCCTCCTCCGAGTCTTCAGTGTAGATGCAGTGTCCCACAGCTTTGCGCGATCCTCTATTTGCTTTCCCAAGCAAGAAGCAGGGAGCTAGATAGGAAGTGAAGCAGCTGGGGCATGAGCCAGTGTCCCTATGTGATCCCAGTTGCAAGGTGAGCATTTAGCATTGAGCCATTGCACCAGGCCTTGGGGTCTTTCTTAACTCCTATGTTCCTTTCACACTTACCAACCAATGTTTGGAAATTTATCAATATTGGAAAAATCTACCCTATCCTGACTCCTTTTTTTGTGTGTGGCTTAAACTTACCTACTGGAATATGGTGTTATGGCCCAGAGTGTTAAGGCTCTGCCTGTATGCCGACATCTCATACAAGTACCCGTTGGAGTCCTAGCTGATCTCCTTCTGATCCAGCTTCCTGCTAACATGGCTGTGAAAGCAGTGAAGATAACCCGTTATCCCCACATGGCAGGCCCGGATGGGGTTTCTCGGCTAGTGGCTTCAGGATGGCCAGCCTGTCACTGCAGCCATTTGGAGAATGAACCAACCAGAAGAAGATCATTGTCCATCTCACTCTCACTCTACTTTTCAAATAAACAAATCTTTAAAAATAAAACCAGGGTACCACCATTTCTCCTCGGGACCGCTGAAATCATGTCCTATAGGCTCTCCACACATTCATCCCTGCCCTCTTCCATGTATTCTTCACGCTGCTGCAAGAATGGGATGGCTACAGCCATGACTCTTCAGGGTTTCGTAACTGCATTGCACAGAACCACCCATCAGTAGGCAGAATGGAGCTGAAGTTTAGCCTTAACTATGTTCTCCAACCATACGTTGGGTAACTAATTCTGGCTGGCAGAACAGATCTTCTCTTGTGGATGTGAATGTTTCCAACAGCTGTTCCTTCTTGTCTTCAACACACGTTACCATATCCACTAAAAGTCATATGATTTAAACATCAGTCAGATCTCTGCAGTTGCTGCCAGCTCCCTGTCCCCATTCCAAGTACACTAGGCTCCTGGCTGCACAGCAGACACATCAAACACATCCTTCACTCAGAGTCTCTGCAAGTGTGGTTCCTGTTGCCTACGACCCTTCTCTCCCAGAAGCTACTCGTCCATCAAGTCCTGTTCAGATATTACCACATGTGAAAAGCTGTCCCCAGAAAACAGGACCATTGCCTTCCCAGACCCCTTTGTCCACTGGAATACATTGCAAGATGCCTAATGGAAGCCCAGAATGCTGGACAGTATCTAACCTTGTCTGTGATTTCTGGCAGGTGACCGGTGCTGTGGCACAGCAGGTTAGGCTGTGGACAGTGGTTCCAGCACCCTATGTGGGCACACGACCTAGCTCCCTGCTGGTGTGCCTGAGGGGGGTGGCAGATGATGATCCCAGTCCTTGGGCTCCTACCACCCACATGGAAGACCTGGAAGAGACACCTGGCCCCTGGCTCTGGCCTGGCCCAGGCCCTGTTGCTTCAGCTGTTTAGGGAGTTAAACAGCAAATGTCTCTCCTTTTATCTCTGTAATTCTGCTTTCATATGGATTAAAAAAAGAGAGGGAGAGAAAGAAGCTATACATGGATAGCTACAATAAAGATTAACTTATTAATTCAGCATGATATAAGACTAGCAATAAAACAATTATTCTATAATCAGTGTTTGTAGTGAACATGTTCTCCTCAAATATCTCACAGTACTGAATCAGATTCCTTGTGATGACGTAAGAAAATGCCTATGTCACAAGATGCAGGAAGATATGCAAATAAGGACATCTCACATAATGTGGCCACAACTTCCGCAACCTGTATGAGACAGCACAGCAAGCTCAAATTTCTTCATGCGTCTGCATGATTTCATGGACAGAAAATCAATGCTTACTGTAAATTTTAGGAAACAATACAATTTTTTTTTCTTTTCCTTATGAGGCTGAGAACCATCGCCTTTGAATCATCTCTTTGAAGTATCAGAATCGCCAGCACCGCCGCTCACACACTTGCAGATCATTATTATACAGACAGCAGTGACTTCAATGCAATCACCACAGTATCATGAGAATCGGTCCAAAACACAAGCGCAAGACCCACATATACAGCGTGGATAAGCTGGACAAAGGGGTGATTCATGTCCCAGCTGCCCGTGGCAAGATTTCATCATGCGTCTGAGAAGTGTACACAGTTTTAAACTTATGAATATCTACTGCTGGAATTTTCCATGGAACAGCTTTGGACTGTGGTTCACAGCCAGTAACTGATAACTTGGAAAATGAAATTCCAGATAAAGGAGAATCACTCTCCCCAAGAGAACGTGGCCTGATCTCAGCACGCTTGCCCTAACATCGCTTTATTTTTCTTCACGTAACTTACTCCACTAAAATGTGCAACTTGCCAAGTAGTGGAAATGGTGGTGGCAAAAGAGGAGGATCAACAGGCCATTTTCCGTGTAGTGGACACGGTGATGGATAAAACACATGTGTATATGTATTTACATGTACATATATTGTATGTATTTGTTTGCTTATATATATATATATATTAGCAAGTAAATGAATAAGTAAAGCAAAACTGTAAAATTAAGAAACAAAGCGACACACATGATTCACCCCTACACACTGAAGCATATACATTTAAAACGCAATTTCACCAACAGATCATCTTGTACGCTACTGGTACAGACACCAATACAATCTTCTGACAGCAACATGATAATAATGAACAAGAGATACTCAAGAGTTCATTTTCCTTGATGTATTTTCCTTCCTAATATATCATATTAAGATAAGTAAAAATAAAATGCAAATTTTAGTTTCAACAGTATCTTCACAGTATTTCTGCCAGTGCAAAGTAATACATTTAATAATCAATAGTCTGGAACTGATTTACAAATGACAGTATCATCCTTTGATAGATATTGAAAGGCTGCTTTACAACTACAAGAGTGTTGAATGCCATAAAAATGTTTATAATATAATGTGTTTTGAATAAAGGAGAATACAGAGCTTCATTTTCACAAACGTCAACAGCACGCCTGCAATAATTTTATGCTGAACACACATGAGGCTATAGGAACAAAAGGAAAATATCACAATGTTTTTACACGGTTCACTTGTTGAGGGTGGGCACATGGACGAGATTCATTTATCTCATGTCTTCATATTTAGCTATATATCCAAAAAAATAATTTTTAAATGAAATCATAGCATCTTTATTAAAACTAATATATCTTTGTCATGAACTCCTACTTGTACTTCAAAACTTCTTGCAAGAGCTCTGTCATTTCCAACCAGAGCCTTCAGAACGATTTATGAATGGAAACTACTTATGGAGTACATGTTGGCCTATCAGACACATGTTTTCAAAATAAACCCAGACTCATCAAATATCTGTTTTTATCTTCATCAAGCTGAAAGTAAACATTTTTCAGATGTTTATTTTAAAATGCATACACACACACACACACACACACACACACACAAACCACAGAACTAGAAATTTCCATGGCAACATACCAAACCTATATTGGAATGTTTTCATCCAGTGCATCCCCAAACTAGTTCCGTGTGTTCATTTTAACACTGAAGCATATCTGCCAGCCACCTGGAACTGTCATAACAGCAAGCAAAATAAACGAGAACTTTAACATAAACGCCCCGCGGAGCAGGCTGGAGGAAGCCAGAAGAGCCAAACAAAAGAAAGGCACAGCGGCAAAGGCCGACCCCCAATGCTGGGAGGACAAACCAGAATTCTAAGGCAAGTTGCTCCTCTACAGAGCCGCTCAGCAGGAGTTTCAGCCTCAAGCCGAATGATAGCCTCCGCTAGGAACAAAGACACTGCAACAGTAAAAAAGCCAGTTACATGAAAAGCAAATTCTCAAATAAAAATCATTAAGAACCAATCTATCATTACACAGTACCTTCAACGGTATTTCTCAGTGTATGTCTTTGTAGTTTTGCTCTCATGAATACTTAACAAGCTGAGTCCAATGAAAGCCTTCCTTTTAAAGGATCCTAATTTTCCTCTGTTATCTCTTGAAATCCCAGAGCCTGCAGCAAGCCCCAGTTGTTTCATCTCAGAAAAGCGACTTTCCTCAGCTGAGTAGTTAGTGAAAGTTAACAGGACACTGTATTTGATGAGAGCACCAGATAACAACACAATGAGTAAACAGTTGCAAAGTCAAACAAACATTGTAAGATTGTAGTGGGGGATAAGCCGCACCAAACTTTCCCTCACATAAGTTATGATCCACTGGCATAAAAGTGGGGGGTGAGGAGATAGAAATCTCTAAGTTAGCTGCTTTTATTTTACACTTTTACTTGACTGTTTTCCTCAGCAATTGTTCTAAAACTTGACAAAGCATTCAATATCAGTACTTAACGCAACAGGTCCAAGTTCACAAGTAGCATAGGCTTTGCATACAGCGCTGAGTTCCTACCGGGGCCTCTCCATAAAATTCTAAGTGTCGTCCATAAAATTCAAAAGTGACTTAGTCATTTGTTGAGATTCTACAACAGTTATTGGAGCCGAGCGTCTGGATAACAATGCTGCCCCCTTTTAACCTATCTTCCTGAGATGTGAAAGGCATCTGACCCCTGCCCGATTTGGGTTATTCTTATAGGTAACAAGAGTCAGATAGATGCCAGGTTCTCCTCCATCCGTTTTCCAGGGTCAGTCTCTCAGTTTGTGAATGATAAGGCAAAGGGCAGAGCAAGGCAGAGCAAGAAGAGAAACAGATAAATACAAACCACAGGCAGACTGGAGACCAGTCAATCAACAACCTGCTGAGTCTACACAGTCCATGGCGTCAGGATCCTGAGCCACGAAGGACACTTATTTGTGAATTCAGCAACTCTAATGGTGGCCTCTGGGATGGCTTCCACACTACTGGGGCAGAGACTGTGGCCTCCTCATTCGGGCAGCTCTCTCTACTACTGTGTAAGCTGCTGCTACAGGTTCAGCTGAAAACCTTCTCTTTTACAAGCCTTCTCTATAAGCCTGTGCTCACTTTTGTTAAATCTCATTCTGTGCAACCTACCTAACACGGATCCCTGTTCCTAAATGGAGACCTGACTGATGCGGGTTCTCACACTTCTCAAAAGCAGTGACTGCAGTGACCTGACTGAAGCTTCCAGAATCTCCTTGAAGCAGAGCAGTACACACAGGCTTCTTATCCAGCAATAAGACATGCTGCCTCTGCCTTCTTCCAATTAAAATCCAGCCAAGAATAGGAGGCTAATTCCCAGGAAAATACTGAGAAGATCCTAGTATATCCCTAAGGAAATCAGAGATTATGTATTACCACAAAATATTGTAGGGGCCAGCAGGGAGGAGAGAACAAAAGAGCAGGAAAAAAGTCAGGATAAGAAAAAGCTCAAATATTCAAATTCCTTCCAACTCTGCCTCCAGGAATGAAGACACAGGGACTGAGATAAAGAAAAAGGTTAAAGTAGTTCCTAAAGAAATGTTTGGTTCTAATAGAATAAATTTTTAAGTACTATGAGAAATTAGCCTTACAATGATTTCATGAATGGGCTGAAAGGACATCGTGAAAATGGTGTGTAGGATTGTGACAGTAAAGACTTGGGGAAGTGACCGATTTGAAGATAATCATAAACACGCTTGGAAATGGACAAAGCACAGGAAGTAGCGCAGCAAAATCAGAGAGACGCATTCAGACAGAGGCTGCCTCCCCATCCCAGCTGACATGAGGCTCGATCTCTCTTCCTGGTGGTGGACACGCAGTGCGGTGCAAGGTGTTTCAGCAGCTCTGGAGGCTGGCTGTTCAGGATGCTAGCAGCATCTACCCTGAGGAACTAAGAGAAATAATCCAGGAAGTAATAATATTCAGCTCACACCCAGGCCAGGGGTCACATGGCTCATCGGTGAAGGGGCAAGGTGGGGGCTGTAGCAGCCAGAGGAACACAAACACCACTTACAGGACAGCAGCCCCAGGGCCCCCCGGCTGCTGCCACCACGTGAGAAGCAAATTTCGGGCTGCCAGGCTTGCCTTTTCTTTTCATCCAAGGGAACAAAACATTGATTTTCGTGTCAATGTTCTGTTCTTAAGAGCCTGAAATCGAGTCTCCTGAAACATGACAAGCAAACTGGATTTATCCTTCAGGCTGCCAGAGTCCTGAAACTGCCACGAGGGCAGCTTGACAGCGCACTTGGGAGAAATGAATAGATCCCAATCAAATCAGCCAACCGCCACAAGACATTTCTAAATCGAGTGAGCAACAGTGAATTTGGACATATTAAGCGACATTAATGAGTCACTCTGAGTGCGGTCACAGTATTAACAGTATATTCTGGGCAAGTGTCACGGTACAGCCTGTTAAGCTGCCGCTGTGACACCAGCATACCATATGGACACTGCTTGTTCCAGCTGCTCCACTTCACGTCCAGTTACGTGCTGAACGCGCTTGGGAAAGCCGTGGACGATGACCCACGTTCTTGGGTCCCTGTCACTCACATGAGAGACCCAGATGGAGTTCCTGGCTCCCAGCTTTGGCCAGCCTCCCCCCAGCTGTTGCAGACATTTAGAGATTGAAGTAATGGACGCAAGATCTCTCTCCCTCGCACTCTCTCTCTCTCTTTTATTCAGTTCCCCACCCCTGTAACTCTCTCAAATAAATAAATATTTAAGAGAAAAAAGATTAAATACCAAAGAATTCTGTTCGAGAAATTTAACGGTTGATACACATATTTGTTCTCCATAATAAATGAAATAGTGACCAAATGGCTGACAACATATCCGATGATCAAGAATGAGAGGAAGTAACAAAAAAGACTTTAACTATCTGAATTTGAGTAAGTAGTCCAAGAGCGTCGGCAAAGCAACTACAACTGCACCACTGGCTTCGTTAGGCACTTCCTATAAATTTTATAACAAAAGATGCACATTTGACCTTGCTACGGCTTATTTCCACAATTCGCTGAACGTCTACATTTTTCTTCCCGTTATCACAACACAGTCATTGATTGCACGTATTCTAGCAGCCTTTGTTGAGCAATTTCTCTTTGCAGGCACTATGCTAGCGATTATCACATTCAATCTTGAAGTTCAATCTTACCAGGCAATCACTATGGCAGAGAAACTAACAGAAGTTAAATTACTCAATCTGACAATCTGCAAATAGGCAGTAGAGATGGGGTTTAAATTTAGGCCGAGTATTTCAAACTCTTAACAATTAGACGAAACTTGTCTCCCACGGGTCACCTCTCATAATTAGCATGCAAGCAGTTTACAACTATTCAGGCTTAAAATAAAGCATGGCTTCCAGTAAGCCAAGCAACATCATACACATATACAGTCCTCCCTTCCTGCACAGTGACCCGCCTCTTGCTATTCCCGGAAAGCAAACATTCTTATTTGTACTTGCCCAATACTTAAAACTTAAGTAGCATCATCCTGAATGGCTTTACGATATGCTTAATCAGAATGAAAGTGGAAACGCACGGCTCTCTACACGCACACAAAATGCACCTCAACTTCTCAGGAATACCAAGGGATGAGAAGGCTCCTCCTGCAATGAAACACATCATCATGGCAGCAGGGAGCTAGAGGGAACAGCCTCGTTCCAGAACATCTGTCAGTCACCAAAGCAACCAGCGGACTTCTTACAACCAACTGAAAAGGAAAGACGGCACCACAGGCTGGGAGGCTTGGCAGTGCAAGAACAGTTGGTACAGCCCCTTTGCAGAAGATGAAACGCTACCACTAAAATTAGCACCGCTCAGACAAATTTACTATCCATATTGTACTTCTTCTGCCTGGGAAAGAATGAAGTGTCCAATTCTACATTAGGAAACGTCCCCTTAGCAAACACTTGCAAATGTCTTCTATTGCTGGATTTCTCCCAGTTATTGATCTAAATCATTCAAATCTTATATGCATAATTTCCTATCAGATAGCACCGTCTTCCTTCAATAACCAGGCCTAAGACCATGCTAATCACTACCTGTGCTCAACTCCAGAGACACAAACGGGAAAAAATGTCTGCTATGGTAACAATGGCCCAATAAACTAGCCAAAAAGAGTTCAAGTTCTTCATGTTAAAAGCATAATCTGTGTGACTACAAAATACCTCTGAACACACATAAACGCTTCCTCAAGTTAACTTCATTTTAACTTGCAATGATTCAATCGTACTTTAAAGACATTCATAAATCTGAAAGACACATTCAGAAGATTGACAGCTATTTCAATAATGTGCTAAAGAGGAGCCTTTGATATGTTTTTAATTTTATTAAAACAAACAGTGGTCATATAGAATGCTGATGCCACAGCTGCGGGCTTAGCCAGCTACAGCGCCAACCCTGAGAGAGCGTAAGCAACTTTTCAGTAGCACATATCACAAAGGTTTTTTTTTTTTTTTCAAAACAAAATAAAACTCCCAGACTTATTGGAATGACTTCTGTTAATCTATATGACTTCAGCAATCAAGAACAGAAGGCAGGCATTACAGTGGTTAGACCACCTGGGACATACATGCTCCATGCTGGAGTGTCTGGGATAAAGTCCTTCCAAGCCAGCTTCTTGTTGAGGGGTCTGAGGCAGCAGGTGGTGGCCAGGTGCTCAGAACTGCTTTTCTTTCTCTCTCTCCCTCTCTCCCTCCCTCCCTCTCCCTCCCTCCCTCCTTCCCTCCCTTCCCCTACCTCTATCTCCATGGTTCCATCTCTCTCAGTTGCTCTGCCTTTCAAAAAGAAATACACTGAATTAAACAGTATCAAGCAGAGAAACAAATTTACTTTTACAAAGTTTGCAACATTTAACAACGTGAAGAGAATAGGATTCCTCAGAAGAAGATCGCTTCATATAAACAACACGCTTCTCTTCTCACGTTAAAAACAACTGGAATCGAAATTTAATTCTAATTATTCTTGGCCCTACTTGATGATCTTTAAATCAAAAGCAAATTGGGAAAAAAGTAGTATCAAGTTCTGGCCACGTTTAACTTCTAAAACAAAATTAGCATTCAAAAATACAAATTGTCTTGCCTTCATGCCTCTTTTGGCCTAATCAATATATGCAGGCTAAGTTTCCTTGAGGTCTCTTTTCGGATGACTTCAGCACCATGTGTTTGTCATTCATCCTAACACTTACAATCCGAAAAGTGTGACATAACCCAAGTAGAGAGAGGCTCATTAAACGGCTCAGGTTGGTGAGTGGAGACTTGAACTTCAGGTGCAGTGCCCCGGACGACAGCTGTTTGGGCTCCTCCCCAGAGTTCAGGCTGCTTCTCCTACCCACATCTTCAATTTCTTCAGTGTTACCTATATTTTAACTCTATTAGGACATAAAAACTTCATTACAGTAAAGAAAAAGGCACCAAATGTTACTTTTTTTAATTATTCATCTTATTTTCTTTTAAAAATACTTTTTTTTCTTGTAAAGGAAGATTTACAGAGAGAAAGTCCTTCCATCCGCTGGTTCACTCCTCAAGCAACAGCAATGGCTAAAAGCTGAGCTGATCTGAAGCCAGAAGCCAGAAGCTTCCTCCAGATCCCCAATGGGAGTACAGGGTCCCAAGGCCTTGGCCCGTCTTCTACTGCCTTCCCAGGCCACAAGCAGGAAGCTGGACGGAAGTGGAACAACTGGGACATAAAACAGTACTTATATGGGACCCCGGAGTGTGTAAAGTGATAACTTAGCCACCAGGCTATAGGGCCAGGCATAATCAGTTTATTTTCGTTTTCTATTTTTCTTCCACATAAGACAACAGAGCACAGAGTCGTTCAATAAATGCATTATATCTTGAAATATTGTCACATTTTTAATATTACACAATGAGTTATTCCTGGCATACATTTATATCTGTTAAGATACACTCTGGTTAATGCCACCAGGGAAAGTGCATGAAGGATCAAATCTTGAGACTTACCTAATTACGGAAATGAAGATGTATTATAATATGCCACTCACAAAAGCAAATGCAAATTACAACTTGAAACCAACAATGAAGGCAATACAGAAATATGAGCACTTTCACCTGTAACGTGTCTAACGGCAGATCACATGCGGAGTGCCTGGGAATGAATCCTGGCTCTGCTTCTGACCTGTCTTCACGCATAAATGGGACATGAGATGCAGTGAGCAATGGTTCATGCACTTGGGGCCTCACTACTTTTTTGTGGGGAACTGGAGTGAGCTCTGGGCTCCTGGTTCCGGCCTGGCAAAGCCCCAGGAGTCGCAGGCCTTTGGGGACATGAATCAGCATACAGAAGACCTCTCTCAGGCCATCTCTCTCTGTTTCTCCACCTTTCTGCCTCTTAAGTCAATCAATTAAAATATTTCAGACTTTCAAGCTACACAAGCTCCCTATCAGGTCCAACCATGGAAAAGCACTATCTACATTTAAAAAAAAAAAAAGTGGTAATGAATGGAGAAAAGTGGAAAAAGATATCACTGGCAAAAATGCTCAACGGAAACAGAATTCAAAACCATGATGTGATACCACCTGGCCCACGTGAGAACAATTTTCATTAAAAAGACAAAAAGAGCAATGCTGGCAAGCATGCAGAGAAAAGGGCACTCCTACACATTGCTGGTGGTCCACGTGTAAAATGGTACAAACGTAATGGAAAACGTCATGGAAGTTCCTCGCAAAAATAAAACCAGATCTATCACATGATATAGTTATTCCACTTCTGGATACGTTTCCAAAGGAAATGATTTAGTATTCCAAAGAAACGCCTGTGTTCCCACATTTTCTACAATAATATTCACAACAGAGCAGACATGGAATCAACCCAGGTGGCTATCAGTGTTTGAACAAATAAGGAAAATGTGGTATATAAGCCAAAATGGAATATTACTTGGCCGTAAAAAAGAATGGAGCAATAAGAACGAAAATGAAGGCATCGTGTTCAGTGTAATATGCAAAAAAACAAAAAGCACCACATGTTCTTGTTCATTTGTAGAAACTACGAGAGTATAAGAGCAAAATATAGAGTAGTGATCATTAGAGGTTATCAAAGGTAGAGAAGAGAAATAAAAGAATTAAAAGAATACAAGATAACAAGTCTAAAAATACACTTAGAGGGAATAAGTAACTTCTACAACACATTAGGGTGACTGAAGTTGAGCATTTAGCATAACTTTTTTAAAGCCAAAAGAGCAGTTTGAGGCATCCAAGCACACACACACACACACACACACACAAAAAGAAAGAAGGAAAAAAAGCAGAAGGAGGGAAGGGGGAAGGGAAAGAGGGAGGGAGGAATGAAGGATGGAAGGAAGGAAAGAAGGGAGAGAGAGAGAGAGAGAGAGAGAAAGAAAGAAAGAAAGAAAGAAAGAAAGAAAGAAAGAAAGAAAGAAAGAAAGAGAGAGAGAAAGAAAGAAAGAAAGAAAGGCAGGTAGGTAGGTAAAGAAAATACTGCAGGAGGCAGAAAGTTAACCATCCTAGTTTGGTCATTTCACATTACATACATATATTGAATTATACATGTAATACATAAATATGTATGTAAATATTATAAATATAATATGTACAATTAATAAACATGTACAATCACTGTAAGTAAATTAAAACATGCCTTGACAAAATCAAATTGAAAAGAAAAGCTGAATATGGGCACAGAATTTACAAATCTCCGAGAATGTGCCAGGTATTTGGGAACTGCGCTATATTCAAGTCAAAATAGACTAACAAGTCTAGATCACCACTCTTTAAGAGTGTTCATTTCTTTGCTTTGGTGATTTTCCGGTTTGGAATTCTGTTTTGTTTTGTTCTTGGTTACCTAGTAAAGTCACTGCTCAAAAAATTCCAACCTTGTCTAAACTCCACCACGAAGAAAGAGAGGGCTGTGCTCCTCCAGCCGTGGCCCGCAGGAATGCGCGGAGGCCAGACGCACAGAGCAGCCGTTCACAGTTGTGTTGCCCGTCAGAGGCCAGGGGAAAGCCAGCAGTCTGGGAGGGAGAAGAGGATCTTGGGAGTACCAGGCCCCCAGTGCTTGCTTAGAAACAACTGGAAAATCATCTCCAAAAACCTCTGTGTAACCTCCTTGTAAAATGTTGCCAGACGACTGAATCAGGGTGGTCATTCAAGTTTGCCAGCAAAACTCTTAGCCAGTTTCTTTTCTCTCTTTTTTTTTTTTGTTTGTTTGTTTTCCAGTTTACTTCTTTTAGGAAACGTAAATCCTATATATACAGGACTTTTTAAGTAAATAAAAATAGCTGCTAATGTTTCATATGTTGCAAGAAGCAAGAAGGAAAGATTTAGAAAACGAACCTGAAAGTGTCTAAAAGTAAAAGTAACTGGCCCCCTTGTGGGTAGCGCTTCTAAGTAGCTCCCTAGGGCTCCATAAAACCTGTGGCATCAGACCAGTCCAACAGACTCATCCATGGCCTCGCTTTGCCAACGAGACACTGCTCACTGAGGCTGGAATGCAGTACTGCTTCTTGGCTTTGCGTCCTCTAGGCCAGAATGATGTCCCAGTAATAGGAAGCTAAGATTGGCAGGCTCTCAATACCTCTTTCTACTTGCTGCTGGGAGGACCAACCTGTGTAGCAAGCTGTGTGTTAAGTATCTCCTTACTTAGTGCACTGGAGTGTCTGAAACTGACCCACAGTACTGATGAAGACAACATCAACTGCACGCATGGGTTGGGGTGTTTGGTGCAATGGTTAACTCCACTTGATATGCCTTCATTGGACATCAGAGTGGCTGGTTCAAGTTCCAGCACTCCATTTTCAATGAAAACCCCTTGTTAATGTGTACCCTGATTCGGGGGGAGGGGATAGCAGACAGTAACTTAACTGCTGGGTTCTTATCACCTATGTGGGAGATCTGCAGAAAGTTCTGGCTTCTAGTTTCAGCCCGGTCCAGTCCTGGCTGCTGCAAACACTTAGGGAGTGAACCAGGAGATGGAAGATATCTCCTACTTTCTCTCTCTCTAAGAAAATGAAATAAGGATTAAAAGCAAATTGCAATTGTTTTGTCTCATTCTGCTGTGCTGAGCACTTATATGAGAGAAAAAAACAAACACTCGCTGTCCCCTAACTTCTGGAAGGAAATCCAAAATGAGTTAACAGTTGCTAGAAAGCAAATGGGGAAATACCACTTAAAATATTTGCAAACGTAAAATCAAATCAGAGGGTGGGACACTTAATGTAATAAAACATTAAAATGCTTTATGCATTCAAGGCAAAGAAATATTAAAATTAAAAGTACAATATTACAAATACGATTTAATTTTAACCTTGGCATATTTTCAATTTTCCTGCCCTTTTTCTCTTCATTTACCCGTTTATTTTATTGCATGTTCACAAAATTCTATTTTAAATAAAAGTTTCTTAAGTACACAGTAATCGCCATGTTTTTAAATCATATTCAAATTGAATTTGTTTTTCATTTCTAGAGACTATTTTGATTATAAGCACAGTAGTGCTTCATAAACAAAGTCGCCAGTCTATAGATCTATAGAAAGACTTGCTGATGTCAATGTCAGTCCCTCGGAAGCCTATGGAATCAACCAGAAACTTAACAAGAAAAGTAACAATCCAAAAAGGAAAAGAGATTGAAGCGTTGACTGCTCTTCAAATGACTTAGAAAAGTTTGACCGCTTGCAACTCAAATATTTCCCCCGGTTGGAAAGAATTTAAACCTATACAAACTAAATTTTAAACTAAAACTTTGCGGCAGAATAGACGAGAAATTAACCATCTCTATCTGCATTAACTGACGCTAGATACACATGTTCACAAAATAATAATAATAATAAAAAAGCACTGTCTTCCCCAAACTGCTACAAAGTGCCACTAACACAATGGGGAAAAAAACAAGTCAATTATTAGTTGCCAAATATGTAAAAACATTAATCTAAATTACTTTTTAAAATGAGATTTTTTTTAAAAAATATTAAATGAGCATTTAATAAAAGCAGATCCCCTCTCTAAATACACACAAAAATATATGATCAAATTCTTACAGAAGTCTTGAAAAATAATAAATCTTTGCTCCTTATTTTTCCGAAGTGGAAAACATCAAAGCTTACTTGAACGTACTGTTCTTTGAAATCATAAAGAATATTTCTGAAGAGGAAGCCTTGTGATGGGAGCGATCACTCCTGTACTGCAGAATCATTCATAGCGGTTCCTTCTCAGATACACCCTGCAACACATGCAGGCCCACAGGAGCAAAGGGAGTAGAAAAACTCACTGAACCACCTGTTCCTCCACTCTTGTCAAGGATGTTGGACGAAACAGTACCTGGATGCCACTGCTGCAAAGGCGGCAAACCAGGCCAACCACTGTGGAAGACAGCAGGCAGACTTCTCAGATATCTGAAAACAGATCTGCCACACAAACCAGTCATACCACTCCTGGGAATAAATCCAAAGGAAATGAAATCTGCATGTGAGGAGGGTTCCTCTAAGCCCATGCTTAGAGCAGTGCAATTCACAATGCCCAAGATACAGAAGCAACCCATATGCCCATCCACTGTAGTTCACATACACTATGGACTACTGCTCAGCCATAAACAAGAATGAAATCTAATTATGTGCAAGAAAATGAACCCAGCTGGAAACCACTATGCTTAGCAAAATGAATCAGTCTCAGAAAGAAAAAGATCACATAACTTCTCTCTGATCTGTGACAATTAATACACAGAGCACGGTAAACCTGGTCATTGTGATTGAAATTAGCACACTGGGAATAAATTGCCATTGTATGCATGCTTCTCAATTCCTAAGTAACGGTAGGATTTCTGCTTCTTATTATATCTTTAATCCTGCGTTCTTTCTTTGTCCTATACTTGCTATGTCACTATACTTTCTATATCAGGAAGTTGAGCTTGTTATCATGAAGCAAATGACCATGTGATCATAATAATTTGGGATAAAAACAAGGAGGAGAAATGAAAAGAGGAACTCCTGTGCTTTCAAGTCTGTATTACGAAAAACATGAAATCTACTTCATATAAATTTTAAAATGATCATGTAAAATGAAGATCTAAAAAATAAATATTTCTTGGCTGACTACAAATTGAATAGCTTTGGAAACTAGCTCTAAAAAGTTTAGCACGGTGAGGGAAACACTCCAAAGCGAATGCAAACCATTAAAATAGAAAGCAAAACATATACATAGAGAGAGGCCGTCATTTAGTCTAGCAATAAACAGGACAGCTGAGACTACCAACAGCACGTGGGAGGCCGGGATTTCAGGTTGTGACGTCATGTTATTGCAAATCATGGAGACAGCAATGGTGGTGCAAGGACGCAGGTTCCCGCCACCCATATAGGAGATCTGGCTTGAGTTTCCAACTGCCAGCTCCACCCAGTACTGGCCCAGCCCGGTCCCTGACAGCATCCAAGAAGCAAACCAGTGCACAGGAGGACTCATTCATCTCTCTCTCTCTCTCTCTCTGTTCTTTCTCTCCAGCCCTTCCCCCTTCTACCATTCATTTCTCAAATAACTCAAAAAAATTGTTTTAAAATATGTGCTGCTTAAAAGCCACCAGTTCCTCAATTTTGACAATTTTAAAACAATGTTCGAAGGTGAATAAAAATATTAACTGATAAAAGGACTGATAATTTCCAGAGCAAATTACTATACCGCAAGGGATTTTCAAAAAGTTTCATTATTATGGAAAACATACAATGCAGAGATTTCAAAATGTATTTGCATTAAAATGAATTTTATTCTTTTCCATAAAGTACCGTTGCTACATAAGCTCTGAAGAAGCATCTCTTTTCAGAGTTGAATAATGTCTGATAATAACACTATTTACACCAAAGAACACAACTTATTAGCTTTAAATGCCGGGTTCTAAAAGCTGTAACAGAGATGCCTGACGCTCGAATCCAGAATACCAGAGTAATCTTTGACAAAGTCTAAAATGAGAACCAGGCTGCTGTAATGCGCAGAGCCAGCTGCTACTGTCCGCGATCTGGCTCCTTCTAGAAGATCAGCGTGAGCCACGGCCTAAGTGGGAATGCCAACTCCTAAGGCAAGGATCAGCGAAGCTTTCTGTACGAGGCCTCAGAGTAAATGCCTTGCACGTTAGTCTGTGTGGCAGCTACTCGATTCTACCTTCTGTGTCAAAGTGGCCGTAGGCAATACATGAAGCAATGAAGGAATCAGTAACTCAGCAGACCTTATCATTTCACATCACGGTCAGGGATCATGACACATTATTTGTTTTTCCTAACCACTGAAACTTTCAAAACAAAAAAAAAACCTGCCTGCTCATAGACCATATAAAAAAAGAAAAACATGTAGCTGGCTTCGGCTTACTGGACTTGGCACAAGGGCCATACACAGTCAATAACCCTAACCTTGGGCCCAGCTTTCCTTCAGTCTGTGACTAATCATTTTCTTTTCATTCATACAAGCCTAAAAGTGTGTTTTTTCTGCTTTTAGCAGAAATAGTTCTTGTTGTTTTGCTCCTTTATGTCATGGTTGCCCGTTCTGTTTCTTTCATACAGGACTCAGAAATTCAACATCCTAACAATGACGTTAAGAAAAATATTCTGAAAACTGGAAGCCAGAGCTTACTGCCCTCCTCTGGTGCTTTCTGTTTGACCTTAGGCAAATTATCTCCACGTGGCACTGCAAAAGAACTACGGCACAAAATCACCTGACAGTAAAAGTGAAAGGGATGCTTTATACCAGCCAAGTGAGCAGGCGGGAACTATCACCGGAGGGGAACGGCTGCCAAGTGAAGTTCACAATCAAGGCCTTTCCTGACCGATAACTCACCAGGTCACACAGAGGAAGTGATTGTTACAGAGCTCAAGGGAATGTACCCACAGTCATGACAAGAAGAGCAACTAGTACACTCACTGACTGACTGCACGCCAATTTTCATTACTTCTAAAAGTAGGTCAAATGCAGCATAGAGAATCTCTTTGTGGCAAGAAATGGGGTCTGGGTTGCCACCACAGACAGCAAGTTAACCCAGAATTTGGGAGACTGACATTCCGTGTCAGGGTGCTGGATCGACACCCAGCCACCCTGCTTCGGATCCAGCTCCTCTCTCTTGGGTCTTGGAGAGCAGCAGATGGCACAATGTGTTAGCCCCTGCCACCCATGTGAGAGACCAGAATAAAGACCCTCCTGCCCCTGCCTTCAGCCTGGCCCAGAGGGGGTGGCTGTGCCATTAAGCAAATAAACTAAGGATGGGAAACTTCTTTCTCTCTGTGCTTCTCCATCTCTTTGTCATTGTGCTTTCAAACAAATGTCTAACAAACAAACAAACAAACATCAACAAGGAAAACAGGGTAGGCACCATGGAGAAGATGAAAATAAATAAAACTCAGCCTTTTCCTTCAAATAATTTATAATGTATTAAACACAAAAGCCCACAATGCAAAGCAAGCATGATTTGCCTAAAACAACTGCATTAAAAAACTAGAAAGCCAAACAAAAGAAAACAAAGGGAAGAAAGTCTGAAGAGATTTAAACAATGAAAAACATTTATTCACCATTTTCTCAGAATTACAGGATCTGTGTCTTCTAAGTTCCGCTAAACATTATCAAATTGGCCCTCCAAAGACACTGCACTTCCACTGCAGCTTGAGAGATCATCTTCATGCCATTTGATAGGACCAGCATTAAACCTTCTGCATGCTTTGCCCCATGTGACAGAAGCAAAACCATGTTCAAGATTCATTCCTTGCCAGTCTAGAGTTGCTCTGATGCCTGATTTCATATAGACGTTGCTGTGGATGAATATGCCAGCCAGGGTAGCTTGGCACAGGACAGAGAAAATGCAGACAAGCCCCTCTCTCTTCCCATCTAACGGTTTCTCCAGCATCTTGCTCCTTCCTTCTCCACCCTGAAAATTGTTGGTTTGCACCAGCAGACAGCGATAAATCTTTCCTTTTCTCCTTACATGCACCACAGTAAATTAAAGAGTTGAAAAAGGAACATGGTTAAAAAATACGGGTCTTGAAAGAAACATTTGAAACCATTTCCTTCACCTTTGCCAAATCTGGGTTTCTGCTCAGTTTAGATCACTGTACATTCAAAGCACCAAGGAAAATAGATCTACAGTTGTAGAGCCAGGTCTGAAGCACCACCAGCTGACAAAGTACCAGCACGAGGCCCTAGTGGCTAAAGTCCTCGCCGCCGTGCGTGCATCAGGATCCCACACAAGCACTGGTTTGTGCCCTGGCAGCTCCACTTCCCATCCTGCTCCCTGCCTGTGGCCTGGGAAAGCAGTCAAGGATGGCCCAAGGCTTTGTTACCCTGCACCGGCAAGGGAGACACTGAAAGAGGCTCCTGGATCCCGGCTCCAGCTCAGCTCCGGTTGTTGCAACTACCTGGGGAATGAACCAGCAGACAGAAGATCTTTTGCTCTCTCCTCATCTCTATAAATATGACTTTCCAATAAAAATAAATAAACCTTACAAAAAAAAAAAAGTACTGGCAGAAATACAGAGAGCTAGGCCTTACCACTTTGATCTAGAGAACAGAGAGTAACTTCAAGCTACAGATCTGATTTCATGACACTGACTAACAGGGTTCTGTCTGTAAAAGCTTCCATAAAGATGTAATTTTCAAATCCAATTAATATGTATGAGTCTAGGAGGGGAAAAAAAGGCATTTTTTTTAAACTGAGATTCTGCTGGTTTCTTTCTATACTAAGCATAAAGTAACAAGCAGAAAAGAATCAACCCAGCTCCACAGCAGAACTCTGAGGAATGTGACAAAATACAAGGGTCTCAACACGCAGCACCAAAGCTAGGAAAAACTGGGGTCTCAACACGCAGCACCAAAGCTAGGAAAAACGGCACTCCAAACTCACTGGGCGAGATTCAAACAGCACATTCCCCACCACAGGGGAAAGATGGAAACTCACTAAAGTGACTTGTTTTCAACAGAGTTGCTATTAATCCAAAATTACTGCTGAGCCGACTCCAACTGTGCATCATGGAAAAACAATGTACAGACTTCACTGTATCGTTCCAATTCCAGTGTATGTGCTGCCGACGCGAGCACTACAACGTAGATACTTCAAAAAAACGCACGCGCCTAGGCAAGCATCTTCCAACAGCGTTTTGCCGGAAATTCTGCAATGCCCTTTTAGAACGTGCCAGTGCTTCTAGCATATACAGAGGTTTGTCTCATTCACTGGTTTTCGACAACGGGCAATTCTACCCATCATGGAACATTTCCTCATTTTTCATTCCCAGCAGTGGTACAGGCCTCTTAACTGACTGTACATTGAGGACACTGCTAAACATCATCCAATGCACAGAACAACCCCCAACAACAACTGAAATGTCAACCCAAGAGCTTCTAATCTAATGCATTTATTTGTAGCTAGCAGGGACTGGCTGACGAACACAAGCAGTAAGAGACGGTCAAAATCTCTTACGCTCGACATCTTCTTCAGAGCCCTATAGAACTTTATATAAATAAATAAAACAATCTCAAGTAGACACTGTCAGTCATAATACAAGGACTGCAAAAAGTTCATAGAAGAGGCACGTCCTGTTTTAACTCCATTTTCCCATGAGCTTGCTGAAGCAGTCTCCTATGGGATGAAGCAAATCATACTTTCTGAGTCTGGCCACGTTGTCGCTGTGCACGCCTTTCCCCCGGCTAGCCCATCAGAGAGCCTACTAACACTCACCTCCACCAAGCAGACACACACAGTGGCACATTCAGGAATCGCCCTCGCCCACCTGCCAGAGGTGTCCTGAGATTCCAAAGGTAGGTTTAATAGGGTCTTCCGAGGAAAACATTTATATCTGAAAGTCCCTTTCGCTGACACCACACTTCATTTAAAGTTTGCTATTCAGCTCCATGAAATGTAAAAGTCAGAGGGGAAACAAGAACTTTTGGCGGTAAATGTAAAAACATTTGCAAGAACTCCATGGAAAGGAGAATAAAACACACAAACACATGTACATTGGAGAGTCCCTTCCGAAACTGCGGAAGCCTTAAATTAGCTCACTTACAATCAACGTTTCCTTGGGAGTTTCAACAGGGGCACTTTCACGAGAAACTTTTTTTTTTTTTAAGGCTTACATTCTCAAATAGGCTTAAGGCATTTACTAGTCTACTTGCTTGATGCTACAAGATTTCTAAACGACTTTTTAAAAGGGGTTCACATTTAGACACACAGGCTCAGGGTTCCATTAAGTCATCGAGGATACCTGAAAGAAAGGCAAGCGTGGAATGACTGCCAGGAGCGCATCCGCAGCCCAGGCGTCTCAAGGTAACAAAGCAAGCATTGTTGGCAGAAACGTGCCCAAGATAGGCAGCTGTCCTGTGCACGGTTCCCTGGAAAACACTTAACAAGGAGGACAAACTACTACCGCATGCATTCTCAGGACTCAGCACCTTCTGAATGCACTTTGCAATAGAAGCTTCTGCTCAACTCAAGTTCAAGAAAAAAAAAACACGCAATTTACAGGATAAAAAGAAAGCATAGCAAAATGATGCTAATGAAAGAAGAGAAGAGAGAGGGGCGTGGAGAGAGAACAGTGAGGAAGATGCAGAAGTGGTGGGGAGGAAAAAGGGGAAGGGGGGGAAGCCAGAGGGAGGGAGGGAAGGAGAGGGAAGAGAGAGAATACGAGAGAAGCAGTGAATTAAATAGGAGATTCAGTTTCAGAGTCGGGAACAAAGCACAGACGCACAGAATCCCCAGGAGTTCTCTTGAGCAGCAACTGGCAAACAGAGTTTGTTTGGGCAAACATGTGGTGAGACTCTCTTTAATCTGGCTAAATGTAGAAAGTTTGTTTTACAGGAACTTGACTAAACCCTGTGTGCAGTTCCAGCTTCTGAAAGCCAACAGCAGCACCGGGCTTAGGAAAAGGGTGGCCCAGAGGGAAGCTGTAGAGGAAGTCCCAGGGGACGAAAAGTTCTGTCTGGGCTGCCCGAGTAACCAGGAGCCCTACTGAAAACAAGGTTTCTGAGGTTGTTGTTGGCTCGAGATAGGTGTTCTACCGGCTGCTTCCCGGGGCCCTGGCAGGAATGTTGTCACCATTCATCAGAAAGTGCACTGAGCCCCCCCCGTGTTTAGGTCACAGGGGCAGAGCACTGACGCGGATAAACCGTGCCAACTCCCGGAAAGGAGAAGAACGCAGCGCTGCGAGGAACCTGCAGTATCGAAAGGAAACCCCCCGAAACTCGTTCGGAAGGGAAACCCGGGAGCGCCGGTGCAGCCGAGGCCGCCGAGGGGGCTCCCACTCGTCCCGGGGTCTGAGCGCAGCGCAGCGCCGCGGGGTGGAGAGCCCGGCGGTCCAGGCACTACACCGGCCGCCCCGGGCTCCGTGGGCAGCGCCCCTAGGGCCGGCGGATGAATGAATCGCGCCCCGTGCTCACCTGGAGGGATGCTGGAGGGGTTCTCGGCGCTCGCCCTCGCGCGGGGACTCCACGGCTGGAGGACGACGAGAGCCAGCAGCAGCAGCAGCACGGACCTGAGCGCGTCCCAACGCATCTTCGACCCCGGGAGGGCCGGCGCCGGCTCCGGCACCCCCTCCGTCACTTCTCGCGAGAGCGCAGGGATCCCCCTCCAGATCCACCCGAGGGGGAAAAGGCGCCAGCAGGCGGCACACACACGGCTGAGGTGGGCGCGGGACCGGCTGCAGGCGAAGGCGTGGAGCGGGGTGACTTATAGGCTCCCCCGAAAGGGGAGGCGACGGGGCGGGCCGCGCCCTGGCTATTGGCCGCCTGCTGACCCGCCGCCGCTGCGTGCGCCCCTGCGTGCGCCCCTGCCGCCCGCCGCGCTCGCCGCCCGGGGCCGCCTCAAGTCTGGGCTTTCTTGCTCACCTCCGCTACCCTATTTAAGGAGCTGTCTGCGGCTACGTGTAGAGGCTCACGCAGCGCTTCTGGGTGGAACAGGGCAGGCTGTACTTGGGTTTGGGAGTGGGAGGAGGAGGAGCGGCCGGGAAAGGGGAGGGCGGGCGGTGCTCCCGTCTGCGTCCCGGCTCCCATCAGCAGCTGGGGGAGGATGAGAACTCGGTCCCCTTTGGACCTGCGTCCTCCTGCGCCTCCACCCTGAGTGCCTGCAGATCCGCCACTGCCCTGGCTTGGGTGCGGCCCCGCCAGACCCTGCGGCGGAATTGTTTGTCTCGCCGTCTGTTATTTCAAAGGGAGAAGGTTTTAGCGCCCTGTCAAGAAAAAAAAAAAAAAAATCAAGGCCATGTTTTTATCCCACCCTGTAAGTCCCAAGTTTTTATTGTCCGCTGAACACTTCTCCTCCACCGCTCAGTGCCAGGAGAACCGGAGACTCTTTCCAGTAATGAGGCATTTAAATCCTGCGGAATCGGAGCCCAGCGTGTGTAACCTGGGACTGTGCCTTACAACGGCTGCCACTAGCCCACATGGAAAAGTACTCCCAGGGCAGGAGTCTGGGCCATCTCCGGAGCTCCTTGGGGCGCGTCCCCGACTGCTTAGCTTTTGACTAAGTTCTAAACAAATCCCTTTCTGTGTGACTTTTCACATTTTTTTGGTAGCCCCGGAGTTGAATCTGTTGAAGCAAAAAGGGGTGAAACACAGAAATTGGGGCGAAGGTTTTACAGTGCTGTCTCATTCATTTCACAACCTGAGCTACTTTATGGAAGAAGGATGATCAGCCTGAGAACATTCTGGAATCTTGTGCCTCAAATGAAAGGCGGGAGAATTACTTGAGCCAACGACCCTTCCAAGTTAGAGTCTATGACGTTAAACCAGGCCATTTTTGAAAAAGATATATTCTGCTGTTACAACATTTTGCCAGAAATTAACATGAAATCAAAATATGAGAGCATTAGCAGCTGGGAAAAACTGTATACATATACCTGTATATATGTCCAGGAGGTGACGTTTTGCAGAAAGAATTGTTTCCTATTCCAAGAACTGTGCTTTGAAAGTTGTTTTTTCAGAAGAGGAAAACTGGAATAAGTTTGGAACAAGTAATTAAAGAAATGGAAAGTCTGACCTGTGCAAAGATGAAACAAGATTTAGCTCATCTAAAGAAGAAAAACTGAACGAGTGACCAGCACAGCAGCCTCTGCTAGAAATGGCTGGTCTTTTGGCCTAATTTCAGCCTCCAGAATTCCCAGCCACATTCTGCCAAACTCTATGAACTGGACTCCTTGCTTCTCTGGTTTTCTGGAACTTTCCATGACTTGGATGGCCACAGCTGAGGTCTGTGACTTCTCACATGCTCTCTTGCCCCTCTGGACACTGAAAAGGGTAAGTGCTCAAAGTGCAAAACCCACCAGTTAACTGCAGGTTGCTCTGATAGTCAGGACAATGAGGCTTGTCTAAAGCAAGTGCATCTTTGAAATTGTCAAAACAGACAGTTGCTTCTGTTATAGACTGAACGTTCCACGGTTTTGAAACCAGATCCTTCCTGCCACCTTATATTTCCAGCCATCTGCTACACATTTCTACTTGAATGTTCCACTGGCATAAGCTCTACATGTCTAACTCATCCAGTCTTTATCCCACCGAGGACATCCTAATCTCCCTTAGTGATAGTGCTGGTCCCCAGACACACACACACACACACACACACACACACACACACACACACACACACACACACACCATCAAGTCAGAGGGTTAGAGTCAAACCTTTGCATTGTTTCCTTTGACATTTTGTCTCCAGCTACTCCCTCTGCTTACGGTCCTTTCATGGAAACCGTGAATATACTCCAATGATACTATAACTGTTAGCTAAGTGCTCACTTTTCCAAGCCAATGGGACAGTAGTACTAATATATAAGCCACAGCTGCATTCAAAATATCCTATTTTTGTTATTTTCTCCCCAAGCTCAAAGACCACACAGATAACAATCCAAATCCTTTAACCTAGAATTCAAATTCCTCTGTGATCAAACTAAGCTCTCGTATCAAACAAATTTTGTTTGCTTGATTATCTCCCAAAGCAGATAAAATTCCTCATTGTATTTATTCTTTAGAGTTTGGGTAAGAATCATTGTATTCTGTTGGGCTCCTCCAGAAACCATCGCTGAGCCAAGAATCTAGAACAAATGTTTGTGAGGAGTCAGGGGTAAATGAATGTCAAGTTAAACAGAAAGGGGAGTACAGCCAGGAATGGATAAATTCATTATAATGAATTTAATCCAACGAATTTGGTGTAAAATACACCACTCCAAAATATCCTGAAAGAAGCCAGAGAATTTGGAGTCTCTATTCGACCAACACCAAGCAGCCACTGATTCATGGGATGGAAAATACTCAATTTCAAGGCCTTCCCAGTCTGCAGTGCTCACAGGCACAGCAGCCCTTGGTTGACTTTGAGAACCGGGCATGCTCAAAACCTGCAAGGCAGTTCCCCAGCTGCCATGCCTTTGTTCGTGTTAATTCTGTCTAAAATGAGCTGACAAACATGTTCTAGGCAGCTCAGATGCTACCTCCCACGGGAAGTCAAACTTGGAGTACAGGACCAGGTTATATGGCTGCATCATGCTCTGATTCCTTCAGTAAATCCCTTTCTTTTGTGACAACTTTTAGAAGCCAGTTTGTTTATGAGGGCAGGATCCGGGTCATTTTCATTTTGTGTACTGAGTAACTGGCACAGCATCCTATGTATTCATACGTTTGTCCATTGGAAAACACGAGCTGCGTCACTATCCTAAGCACTATTTGTAACCTTAGCAAAAGCAGATACATTGGTGGCAACCAAGCAAACGACGGTATTTTTACAGAACCTTTACTCTCAGGTGATGGATCTTAAACATAAGAGTAATTTGTGATGTAGAGAAGAAGAAATCTGAACAGGTAACTGGGACAGTCCAGGAAGGAAAGGGGTATGCTAAACGTTTAGTGAGTTCTTTGGAGGAATTACTGGGAAGACAACACTGAAGATGGTGAGAGAACAAACAAGCCATGCTGTGTGCGGAAACTGAGACACACTGAGCTCAAGGATGCTGAGGCCAGAATGTGTGTGGGGTGTTGTGTGAAGCCAACGAATGTGGTGATGTTACAGTGCAGCCGGTTAAGCTGCCACTTACAGCTCCTGCCGTTACATACCAGAGAGCCTATTTAGAGTCCTGGCTATTCCACGTCCCATCCAAGGTGGAAAAACCGTGGGGGAGGACTAAGCATTCGGGCCAGCCCCTGCTCACCCGCATGGGAGAGCTAGTGCCTGAAAACCATCCTTGCCTATTCCCTGGCTTCTATGATCATTAGAGAGAGAAGCAACAGAGGAAAATATCTCTTTCTCTTTTTATCATTCCTTCTCTCTGTTGCCTGGCCTGTGAGCAGAAAACACAACAAATTTTAAAAATATAGAGAGAGAGGCCATTAACATTCAAAAATTGTGGATAAGAAAAGCAAGAAAACCCAAGATAGCAAGCAGGGTAGATCGAAGCAGGTAAGATGAGGTGGTAATGAGAGGGCCTGCTAACAACCTGCTCCTTTACTCTGAAGGAATTGAAAAGCCACATGGATGGTTTTAATCAGAGCATTGGCATGACCTGAAGATGGGTTTGGAAAGGGATTACAGAGTCTAGCTGCCAGGTTAGATGGGAGGGTTGTGGGGAAGATAAAAGGTGAGGCATGCAGATCAGTTTGGATGCTGCGGTAGCATCCAGAAGACACATGATTACGGCTTCAACCAGATTGGTAACAATTAAAAGGAGTCGGTTCCTGGATAGGTTTTAAATGCACACCCAGCATGATTTGAACGTGAGTTTAAAAAAGAACACAGTGTCATAAAATATTTATCTGGTGTATGTGTGTTGAGTGAATGAGAAGTAAAGGTTGGGCAACACTTGTGCTAACCTGGAGAAGGAGTAAGTGGCAGCAAGGATGAGAAAACTGCTAGAAAGAGCAACCATCAGTGGAGAGTTGAAATGCCCAGGAGAGGTCATTTGGGGGTGGGGTGAGTGTGGGAAGAAACTGGAGTTTCACAAAGGAGACTTGTAGTCAGTGAAATGGAAAACCTGCCTGCAAACGTGAGGTCTGGGAGACAGGTGGAATCTGAGAGCCCGTTGCTTTTAGCACTGGAGCATGAGTGTAAGTTGAAAACTTTACAAAGGGGCACAAACCTCAGGGACCCAAAAGGTCATGTGGAAGGCACCGAGAAGGAAGCACTGCGGCCTGTGCTCCTTGGGCCTTTTTTTTTACAGACATCAGAGAGGCGTTGCTAACTTGAGAGGGAACAAGTTACCGCCAAGCTGAAGCTGTTTTATGGGTGAGAGGCTTATGGCCCCGTAGGCCCCGCCATTTTCTTCTAAAATGCTATAATTTGAAAAAGCTGTAATTTGAAGAGAATCGTCTGCCAAGGGAGTGCTTTTGATGTAATCCTTTCAAGCAAAATCCCATAGGAGAAAACTTAACTAACCCACCTTCTACACAGAGAAATCGAGTTCTTCCCAAACAAAAGCTAGGTATTTGGCAGGGGAATCAGAAAGGATGGATAACAGCTGACTGAAGGTTGTTACTCCCCTGACTTCTTATTTAACTGTGGGAAGGGATAAGAAGTTTAACTTCTGTCTTGGTACCATTTTGTAAACGCTATTGTATGTGTTCGTCGTCTTAGCATGGGTCTACGGAACCTTCCCTAGGGCAGATGTGTGTTGTGAAGCCCCGGTACCTAGCAAAATGATGTCAGATGTAAAGACTAAACTCAGCCAAGTTCAACGTCTCAAGAGAATGCCAGACTAGCAGAGAGAGAGCCAGGGAGCACAGCAGCAGTCTGAGGATGCCTTTAACAGATGTTTTATGAGCCTTGGAAATGATTGGGACACAACTGTCTGGGCCATGAGTCACCAGGCGGCAGGGTCACTAGCCGACATTTGTGGTGTCTGTATTCCGACTTCCTGGTATGTTTTACGAAAGCTCGTTGCTATGACATACTTGTTCCCAAAGGTAATACCAGAATGATATGTATTATGCTCAAGCATCCTTGTTCAGTGATGCCTTCTGTGATTTTGGGGGGGTGCTCTGTGAGCATGCTTCACTCTCCCTTTCTCGAGAACGTGTAACTCCTTTGACTAGCATCAACCTTCCCAGAGGCACATTTTCCTGGAAGCTGATGGAGCTGAAGTGCCAGTGTGCCTCACTTTTCAGGGCCTCTGTAAGTGTTAGGAGACAGCCCGAGAGGTGTACGGTAGCCGAAGGCGGGAAGAAAGCCAATTTCTAAACAGCAACAGTCCCCAGGCAAGAATTTCTCAGAGACTGCCTATGGAAATGTGGGTCGGGGGACGCGTAGGGGAAGCAGCTCCCAGAGGCCAGCGCTGCAGAAATCCAATGATTGCTGGGCTTTCTTTTCTTAAATAAGTGCTCACTTCTCTGTCATATTCTCTACTTATAATTCTTCATTTTTTCCCCCTTAAAGATCCTAGAATAAAATAAGTTTTAACTTCCTATTGAAATTCGATTGAGTCCTTGTGTACTCCTAGAATCTACAACCTAGTTATTCCATCAGTGTAGAAAATATATACAGCGTTTAGAATCTATAATCCCTGGACACAGCATGGAAGGAAGGCCTGAATGTATGGGTTCAGAGTCTAGTGTCTTCCTACTGTATTGTCCTGAGATTGCTGCTTCTATGCTTTGGCTTAAGTATCTTAGTCACTTACTTGGATCCTAATTTAGTTGGGACTGGGGTCTCCTGCCTTGCCACCTGCTGTGCAGTGTCTCATTGCAGGTCTTGACGCAGGATTCAGCCTTCACTGACTCTCATCATTCGTTCATACGATTGAAGAGCTAGCTGTGACAGGTCTGACCTCCACGTATCTGCTCCAACCAGAATGCTTTTAGTGGAAAACTGTGTGAAACGACCACATCATTAGTCCTCAAAGAATGCTAACCTGCAATGAAGCACAGTTTACCTGAGAAAATCCACAAGATATATCATGAAAGCAGATGCAAATGACTCTGCTATCATAAGTACTGTAAAGAGAGGATAATAGAAAATTATGAAGCTTTGGTTTTAGAGGAAATATTAACCAGAAATAGACCATAAAAATGCAAATACTATTCTTAATCTGTCATTCCTACAATCAAGGATGTACGTTCTGTTATAATCAGCAGAATAAGTATTTTTGCAATAGCACTGAACGAATTTACTTCAAAGGGTGCGCAAATACGGAAAAGCCTGGTGCTGGCCAATGAATCATATAGGACCTCAGAATTACATGTTGCCTCTGTCATATTTGCCATTATGTGTTTCCAAAAGGGGTGGTTTACAGCAAGTGTAATTTTCTGTATTATAGGCAAAGAGCACAACGTACAGAGTCCTTCCCTGCTTCTCTCTCTTTTTCTCTCTCCTCTCTTTTTAAAACTTTAAGGAGGGACAGAAAGAATCTTGCATCCTCTGATTCACTCCCCAAGTGGCTGCAAGAGCCACAGCTGAGCCCATCTGAATCCAGGAGCCAGATGCTTCTTCTGGATCCCCTATGCAGGTGTAAGTCCCCAAGGGTTTGGGCCCTCCTCGACTGCTTTCCTAGGCCACAATCAGGGAGCTGGATGGGAAGCGGGGCCACGGGGAAACAAACCAGCATCCGCATTGGATCCCACACGTGCATGGTGAAATCTTTAGCCACTAGGCTATTGCATCTGCTGCTTTCCTGCTTCTTGACGATTACCATTAACAATGAATGTATTAACAATTAACAATAGAATACACTTGCTGACTGCATACGGAATATTCAGTGAACCCCCCCGTAGGCACCATGCGTTCTCCAACATTACCATCCTACCACTTTGGTACCAAGATGCCATCCTTTGCCGGGTCCTCTCTAATTTCTCTTTGACATCAAACATGGTGTTTTTCTTGATGACCGCTGCAGTGTTCCTGCATTAAACTACGTAGGTACTCATTTCCCCTCAGTGGTTGCTGTAATTCTTTAGAAAAAAAAATCACAATTTAGAGATAACTAACACCAATTTTATTCCAAAGTAAAAACACTTTTTAGGTACAAAGAATTGCCGTTATCTCCCAAATAAAGAAAAAGTTTTAGGCAATACATATATTGCCTTTCTTTGTGAATATATACATATATATGGAAAGTAGACATTTAAAGAAAAATTTTACATAATTTTTTTTCTTCAAAATTGTTAAAATTCTGAAAAAGGAAACATCAAATTAATTCTCTAATTCTGCCTTCGAAGTATTTCACCTTTTGGTGATTTTAACTTACAGCCTAAGAATAAATGAGCAAATAACTCTCACTAGAGTCAATAGAGCAAAACTTTGTAAGAACACATTTATTCAAATGGAAAATGCCTTTTTTCCTCTCATCCTTTTCATGATTTCCTTAAGGTAGATATGCAATTGCTCATTCATTCAGCATCCGAAGTGTTCCCAAAGGCACACCATATTCCAGACACTATTTTGATCTCAGGAGTCCAAAATTCGTAACGCTTTTTCCTTGGCGAATACCTACATGCATAAGCAAATGATGTACTACGTAATACATGAAGCTGCCCCTGGAGCTGTGCGCGGGGTCACGTTGCTCCAAATCACGTGGGAAGGAGTTTTGCCTGGAAAACAAGCAAAATGCAGCGTATCATAAACAATGTGTAAAAGCGAGGCACCCAATTAGCACCTTACTTATTTTTTGACTGCCTGATGAAGGAAGTTGAAGACTCAATATTTTTACCTGCTGCCTCCACACCCACCAGTTCTAATTCTCCCAATGTGTGTCAGAATTTTGATTTGTTTAGTAACTAGGGATTGCTTAATTATGGCTGTGTAAAAGAATACACTATTAAGCTAAGCACTTTTCATGAGTTAATGTTCTTTCTTTTTACAAAATACGTATTTCAGAGACAGAGAAGAGAAATACAGAGAAAGCCATCTCCCATTCACAGCTGACTTGTCAAATGAGCATAACAGCCAGACTGAAGACAGGAGCCGGGAGCACCTTCCAGGTCTCCAAGGTGGGCTTCCAGGGCCCGATTGCCTGATCCATCTTCTGCTGCCTTCCTTGGTACATAGGCAGTGAGTTGGATCAAAAGCAGAGTAGTACTAAATCTGCACTTTGAGAAGGAATGCTAGCATCAAGTGTCAGCTTAACCTACTCTACCTCAACACCAAGTCCTTTCTTCTTCTTCTTTTAAGATTTATTGATTTTTACCTGAAAAAAATGCAGATTTTTACAGAGAGAGGAGAAATAGAAAAGATCTTCCATCTACTGATTCACTCCCCAAATGGCTGCAAGAACCAGAACAGAACTGATCCCAAGTGAGAGAGCCAGGAGCTTCTTCTGGGACTCCCATATGGATGCAGGATCTCAAGAACTTGGATCATCATCCTCTGCTTTCCCAGGACATAGCAGAGAGCAGAATCCGAAACGGAACAGCCAAAACACAAGCCAGGCCCATAGAGAATGCCGGAACCACAGGGCGGAGGAGCCACAGGGCGGAGGAGCCACAGGGCGGAGGAGCCACAGGGCGGAGGATTGGCCTCACGGACCTCTGCGCCAGCCCCTTATTGTCCTTTCATGGATGCTTTCCAGTTGTTTGTTTGTTGGTTTCTTCTTTGTTCCTTCATATTAGTCATGGTTCAAGTCCTGGCTGCTCCACTTCCAATCCAAGTCCCTGACAATGTGCCAGGGAAACAGTGGAACTTCGGTGAAATACTTGGGCCCCTGCGCTCACATGGAAGTCCTGCCAGAAGCTCCTGGCTCCTGGCTTCGAACCAGCCCCACTCTGGCTTTCTCGGCCGTCTGGAGATTGAAGCAGTGGATGGGAGATCTCTCTGTTGTTCCTTCTCTCTCTCTCTCTGGAACTCCGCCTTTCAAATAAAGAAACAAACATGCATACATAAATAAGCAGTGTGGCTTTTTGTTTGTTTTAGTTTTCAATAAACTAACATTGAATTGTTTGTTCGATTCTTTTTTTTTTTTTAATGTGTGGAAATCACTTTGCTTTCATTTATTGTGAAAAGCTATAAAGCATCGATTATTATGGTCAATAACACCAGTTTCTTCTTTCTTACAAATGACTCCACAAGAGCATCGTTTATTCTTCTCCTGCCAGGACTGGTTGAGTTCCCTTCTGTCTCCATGGAATTCATCTGCCGTCAACCCTGGAATCCCTTACACTCTCTGCTGTGCTAGATCCCAGGGCCATGGATTACTTCATTGTTTAGATACAGCGAATTCTCCAGCAATCTGCTGATAAAAAGCATATGAAATCTAAGTATTTTGAACTTTTCATGCCTGAACATTTCTTCAAGACTCCCAAACTTTAAGTGTTACTTTTGCCAAATACAGAATTTTAAGTTTGTTACTTTTTTCCTGAAAATTTGGATTGAGTGCTCCTTTATCATAGTAACTTAAAATTAACATTGTTTATAACCTACTCTCTCCCACACTACCTTCCGAATTAGAATATTTGTTTTACCGTTGTCCCCAGAATCCTTGATGTAATGATTCATCTTAACACATGGGGTGTACGGTACTAACACATTCACCTACCTGCCATCTTTTTCATATGTAGTTTTGTATGCTACCCATCTCTTGTGGATCCCAGAGTTTATGTTCTTTGGTTTCATTTTCTGTGGAGAAGGAATCTTGATATTGGGGTGGGATTCAAAGAAACTGTAGTTATCTTGCCACACCTGGCTTACCTATAGTCTTCCAACAAAACGTCACATCGATCCACTTGCATATAGCCATATATTCTACCCTCAATTTCCAAGGCATTTGGGAGATCCAAATACCATGAGCTGTTCCCTAGTAAGATTATTTTACTTCTCCTTAGAATTTTTATCTCAAGCATTCAATTTTCATCTTTCTGAAATCTGGATCAAACATCTGAGTGCGGCCCAGTGGTAGCCTAGCGGCTAAAATTCTCACCTTGCACACAACAGGATCCCATATGATCTCCAGTTCATGTCTCGGAGACCCCACTTCCCATCCAGCTCCCTGCTTGTGGCCTGGGAAAGCAGTCGAGGATGGTCCAAAGCCTTGGGACCCTGCACCCTTGTGGGAGACCCAGAAGAAGTCCCTGGCTCCTGGCTTCACATTGGCTCAATTCTGGCCATGGAGGCCACTTAGGGAGTGAATCAGCGGATGGCAGATCTTCTACTCTGTCTCTCTTCCATTCTGTATATCTGACTTTCCAATAAAAATAAGTGAATGTTTAAAAATATCTGAGTAATCAACATAGTAAACAGAGATTCTATTAAGCTCTATCCTCGGGATGAACTCAGTCAGTGAGGAAGGCACACGGCGGTATACAAATTCAGGGACAAAAAGGAAATAGCTAATAGTTTGGTCACTGTTGGACTTCCCTAGTCATGGATGCTTCACGAGCTCTTCCTTTCAGCCCTGCCTGGCATTGCATCTGCTTCTCTACGTGTCACTAGAGTATGCCTAGTTCCTCATCTAAGACTTAGATTCTTGGTGAAGGCAAGGCTGTGCCTGATTTATATTAGTATTCCCCCCAGACTTGGCAGGGCGCCTTGAAAATTGTGGGCATAAAATAACTACCTGATGAATAAATGAGTTCATTTACTTTTGATTCCCTCTGCTGTGACATATAAAGACTCAATTCATTGAATTCCCTCCCACAGCCCTGAGAGTTTCAGCGACTGGTATATATTATATATCTATTTTATTTACCATACTAGGATTAATAGAAAAGGAATTTCAACTCTTTTTATGCAATGTTAAACCTCCAATCCTCAATCTAAAAAATATTATATTCGAATTTCCCGGTTTTCAGTGGCTCTTTTCTTTGATATCACTACGTGTGAACTCCACTTCACTATTTCTGGTTCAGAGGCTAGGAAGGTGATATGACAGCAATGAACAAATTTACAAGGGGGCGGGGTCTTAGGACTAGGCTGGCCTCTGCTGCTTCCCCAGGCCATGCACAGGGAGCCAGATCTGAATTGGAGCAGATGGGACATGAACCAGCACTCAAATGAGATGCCGGTGCTACGGGTCAGAGGATGAGCCTGCTGCTCCTCGGTGCCCGTCCGTTAGGAAACTATTAAAATGAGAAAAATTTGAATTTTGTGGACATAAGATGTATTTAAAGAATATTAAAGGTAACAATCATTTTTGCATTCCTAAAATACTGCATTGCTTTTAAGATTTATTTTATTTTTATTGCAAAGTCAGATATACAGAGAGGAGGAGAGACAGAGACGAAGATTTCCTCGCCTCCCCCAAGTGATTCATTCCCCAAGTGGCTGCCATGGCTGGAGCCCCAGGAGCCAGGAATCTCCTCCCGGTCTCCCATGCAGGTGCAGGGTCCCAAGGCTTTGCGCCATCCTGGACTGCTTTCTCAGGTCACAAGCAAGGAACTGGATGGGAATCGGGGCTGCTGGGATTAGAACATGCACCCATTTGGGACCCTGGCACTTTCAAGGTAATAACTTTAGCCACTAGACTACTGTACTGGGCCCTATATTCCTAAAATAATGTATCTAAAATGTTCATTTCTTGTAAACCTGACAGCCTAGAATTTAGTGTATCTCTTAAGTGCAAAATAACCCCTTACTAGCACACGGGAGCAGCTGAAGTGTGCTGAGGCAATATATTAAAACGTGGTTATCTTTAGAAAGAGAAGGTGTGTTTTTGAGCCTGGCTGCTGCGGCTGAACCTCTTCGAGATTACCTTGTGACTGCAGCAGGTGCCTCTTCTGCTGTGTTGTGGAGTAAGAGCCGTTCAGAACACACATCAGAACTGCGGCTGCTGCTGGACTAGGAGTGGGGTGTACGCAGGGGGCAGGAGGGAGTTTTCCGTGCAAATGGAAAAGGTCTGCACTGATATGCCTGCTCTTCACTGAAGCTGTTGAGAACTCATCGCAAGCAGTGTCTGCTCCCTTTACCATGCTTATTTCTCAACAGAATTGAAAAAAGATCCCTGAGAATGAGGTCCTCTGGGGAAAATGTTTCTAGGGAAGTGTTAAGAGATAAACTGTTTTTATTTATTTATTTATTTATTTATTTATTTATTTATTGGCTAGGAAAACGTGTTCCAATTATCTTGCTTTGTTCATGCTGCCTTTTTTAAAAAAATGTGCTAAGGGAGTTTTAAATCAGGAAGGAGTTGAAGAACGTAAATGTTGATGCCTTGCTGAATGCCAACTTTCTGTATGAGTATTCGTAAAGCATTGTGAACTGTGTGTAAGCTGAGGACTGGGGTAGGGTGTGTGACACTAAGCAACAGGGGACCCAGCACTCCTGGAAGCTCCTCAAAGGTGATAAAAGAAGCAGCTGGAAGCACTTCCATGGAGCCTGACTGGGAGGGTTAGCCTAGCCAGGGAAGGCTTTCATAAGCAAATGTTTAAACAACATACGAAGCATGATTTGCAGGAAGAAGGAAGAGTGAGCAAGCAAGAGGGTCTGCCAAGGAGGGGGCCGTCCTAGAGCAGGGGGACACACACATTGCTGACCCTACTGAGCAAAGAGTGTGTGAGCGAGGGGCGAGATGGACAGAAACAATGGCATGGCTGGTTAAGGCGACATGGCTTGATACAAACAGCAACTGAAATCTCTGGAGGGTTTGCATCCAAGGAGAGACACGCTGCACTTTGCTGTTGAAATGCATCTTTGCAGCTGCTAGGCGTTGCTGGACTGCAGGGGACGTTACCTTTGGCACAACCCGTTTCTGGCATTAAAATAAAACTTTCTTCTCATTTTAGGATATAATAGTCTTGAGAAATGATCTTTTTTCTCCTAATCGTTGTGGTAACCTAATCTCACATTAAGGAAACTGACCCACTGTTAAGATGTAGAATGGAATAGAACTTTGACAGTCTAGTAGTGTGGGCAGAAGTTCAAAGCCTATTGTCTCAACATACTCAGATATGCTAATGAGCTACATATATGACATAACTATTGTGAAGCTTCCATTATTGTAACTGGTAAGAATGAAGACATGGGTATAATGATTGTGAGTAAATTTTTCTTTACAATGTTTAGAACTTGTTAGGAATAATATATTGACATATCCAACTTAGATCCACCAGTGCCAAGTGGTACTTGAACTTCATAGTCAATGTAGAGCATCTGGTCACTCAGTGGTTGAATGGGAAAGGATCTTCTGCATAATTTGTTTTGTAAAAACTGCCTTAGTAAAATGGGTTTGACAACATAAGAGCTGCCAGAATCCAGCTCCAGCTGAGTTGGGAACTCGGGAAGGGTGCATGGATGAGGCGCAAAGAGAAACAGAACGGACCACTACAATTCCAGGATCATAATGGACAATGCAAGGAAGCTGTCTGCTTTATTTATACAGAAGCAGTCAAACTCTGGCTCAGACTTTTTACTTTATGGTGAAGTGAGTATTTCCAAGGATAATTCTGCCTTTTGTTTCACCTTAAAGCAGGATGTTATCCATCCTGACCCCGTGGACAGGAAATTCTCAATAGACAGCACATATCAATCAGTAACACATTCATACTCCAATCCTCATCCTACAACTTAATCTTGAATCAGTTAAAGGAGGAAATCCATCACAGAAGGAGGGAGCTAAAGATCCAGGACGGTCAATGGGGGCAGCAGAGACACACAGAGAGACAACATGAATTGTAAAAGGCCCTTTTGCTAAGACGTTATCAACAGCATCAACTTCCAAGCTCACGTTGATAGTAAAGACCAACTCCAGCCTTCCATTTGACCTTGTATGAGCTGGTGAACATTGCAGCCGAATGGGGTGTGGGACAGACTGGATTACTACTATACATACTGCCAAACCAGGGTTGGGAGCAGTCCTGGTGGGGGTTATTGTGGGTCACTCCAACTAGGCTGCAGCTCCCACTGGTTTATGCGAGGGCTGAGTATGTGCTGGGCAGAATCAGGCTGGACTGCAACACCCATTGGTTCCAGAGGAAGTCAGGGCTGAAAACAGAACCAACCCAGCAACTGCAACCACCAGCTGATCGGGGCCATGGACTGTGCCAGGCCCTGTACTTGCTAGTGCATGCAAGAATCTGGTCTTGGAACACCTTTAAGTTTCTTTGGGGATCTCCCTAATTGAAATGGCGGACTCAGAACCCTAACCAAGAAAAGAGAGAAGACAGAACAGGTCAATCAACCATCTCAGCTATATGTTGGCAGCGAAATACCGGGCAAATGGAGACTCTATGATGGACTATGTCCATCAGTGGATTCTTCAAAGACCTCATCGTGCTTGGAGTGGTAAGATTGGCAGAGATTCATAACTGGTGAACCACCAAAACCACTTGAGCAAGAACCTCGGAGCATGTTCTACATCTGGGACCTCGAGTGGGCAGGAAACTGGTTGGGCCTTCTCCGTTAAAATTCCCCTTTATACACGAAGGACACAATATGGAAATGATGGTCTTTCCCACTTTCTGTAGCCCTTGAACCTTTTTACAATAATTAACTATATAAAGATTGTCAAAAATAAAATGGAATGGAACAATGTTCTTCACACCTTCGTATCTTCCACACCCACCACGTGGACCGCAGCATCAACATTTTTTTTAAATTTGTATTTGTAACACCAAGAAGATTTACAGACAATAAATCTATACGTAGCACTCATTACCCCCTCAGCTCATTAGAAGTAGATTTTGTGGCTTCAAATACAAATGGAAAGAATGTATATACACTAAAAATTACATGTTAAACTTGTGTGTTACATGACAGCCTTGTTGGGAGTTCTTTTAGTAATATCGAAATTTAAGATGTGCAGAGGTAAACTGTAAAGGTTTATGATAAAGTATTTAAATATTTTTCAAGGACTTCTCATAAAAAGCTAATACAGAATTGCAGATTTTGTAAATCCCCAGTTAATGGGAAGGGCTACTTTAGTTCGCATGCTGGGTAAGCTCAGTATCAGAGATGCAAGGAAGCAAATAGAATTCTAATGAGAATTTCCTGAAGATGCAAACAGTTCCAAGGCACAAATAGTTACGGGTACGTAAGTTTGGCTTCCTGATCTCCACACAGCAAGAAGCACTTGCTAGCTTTGTGAGCAGTGGAATAGGATGATCAATTACATAGTGCTGTGCTACCATGATGATGTCATCACATCCTGAAATCCACTTATATAAAACCACATGACTGAAGAGTTTCTGAATGCTACATGATTTTTAGCCACATCTGTATATTCTGAAATATTGAAACACGAATTTTTGATCATTCGCGTGTAGAATTGTATGCTCCTGGGAAGTTTCTTTCCTATTCCTGTTGCAGCCCTTTCCTCAAGGTTCACAGTCTTCATCTCGAAATTTTCTGCTTAACAGAGAAAGTTGGAGCCATCAGTGTCCAGGTTCCCACCTGCTCCTCTCCCTATTTCCGTTGCTCCAAATGCGCTGACAGCTGTACCAATTTACAACACTGATGCTCCCTCAGAGGCTGTTGTCCCCTGTGTCCCCGATCCAGCAGCCAGGCCCCTCCCACAAGTTGCCCTCTACCCAGTACTTTCCACATTTTTCTCCACTTGCACTTTCCTGAAAGCACTAAGGATACCACGTAATTGAATTTAATGAGAGCAGAAGAATCACTTCCATGGCTTTTCATAGTCATCTGCCCAATTTGTAGATGACATACTTTTTTAAAAGATTTATTTTACTGGAAAGGCAGAGAGGAGGAGAGATGGAGAGGAAGATCTTCCGTCCGATGACTCACTCCCCAAGTGACCGCAATGGCCGATGCTTTGCCGATCCAAAGCCAGGATCCAGGAACTTCTTCCCGGTCTTCCACATGGGTGCAGGATCCCAAGGCTTTGGGCTGTCCTCGACTGCTTTCCCAGGCCATAAGCAGGGAGCTGGATGGGAAATGGAGCTGCCAGGATTAGAACCGGGGCCTATATGGGATCCTGGCGCATTCAAGGCGAGGACTTTAGCCGCTAGGCCACGCCGCCTGGGCCCAAAGTAGGTATTTTAATAATAATTTATTTTTCAGTTAGAAATAACCATGTAAGGGATAGCTTTTTTTTTTAAAATTTTTTATTAATTACATTGCCTTATGTGACACAGTTTTACATATGTCTTGTTAGAGTTTTATAAGCCAGTCTAGACTACCCGAAAAAAAAAAAAAAAAGGATAGTTTTGCAGTAGCTATTAAAATACTGTTTGGGTGCCATGTCCCTTATCAGAGTTCCTGGCTTAGGGCTGTGGATCCATTCCTGATTCTGCCTTCCTCCTCATGCTCACCCTGGGAGTAACAGTGCTGGCTCTAGTAGCTGTGTCCCTGACAACCAAGTGGGAGACCCGGATGGAGTGGAAGGCTGCTAGTACTGGTCTGTTCTTTCTCTGGCTTTGTACAAGCATTTGAAAGGAAAACCAGCAGATGAAGTCTCTCTCTCTCTCTCTTTCTGTCTCTATCTTTCAAATGAAATAAATAAATACTTGATTAAAGCATGAAAGAAAATAGTAATGTTAACATGCAGAAATATTTTATTTAAGATATGTTTCATCACATAATATCAGTAAAATGAATAATGAATATCTTTAATATGTGGCTTGATAAAAACACAGTTCTACTCAAAATATCTACCTTCAATCTGTTTTCACGTGTTTGCTTATTCATTAAAGTATATGAAGAAAACTCAGCCGCATACAAATATATAGAAGAAAATAGAAGATTATTTTATGATCCCTTTAGGTGATTATGTATATTCTTTTTGACAACACATCAAAATCTAAAACTTGACGAATTCTGAGAGGCTGATTATCACATTACATCTTAAATCACGAACCATGAATGCATGGTACCATCACACTAACATCCATTTTCAGTCCATCTTGCATTTTGAATGGACCTTTTGTCCATGTGTGATTTTGTAGCATCATACATTGGAAGTTGGGAACATGTTGGCTTACTAAGTCATACAGACCTTCCAAATAGATGTTACAAAATTCCAGGACACATTTGTCGGTTAAGGTGTTGCTGCATGTGTGCTTAAAAAAATAGCATTGAAGAAGGTAAGAATAGTTTGGCACGTTTCTGGACAATGATTAAGAAAGCAGGAGTCACACTGGTGTGCATGACTCTCAGCTCTGCCCTTCTTGGAAGAAATACATGCCTGCATTTGTTAGGGTATAAAGGACTGTAGTTATGTTAACACAGATGAGACCTGCAAGTGCTGGCACATATGGATCAGCAAACATGACTTTTTTTGATGCCCCCGGGTTCTCAATGTGTACCTGTGCCTTACATTTTTATCTCAGTTCTATATGTTTACCTTGACCCTGTTCAGGCTTCTAATAAGTGTCTTTGTGGTCTCCGGACAGACGGGAAGCCATTTAGATTAGAATATTAAACTTGATTCAAATTGGAGAAGTAGAAAGCAAGTTAATTCGTGCTTATTTAGAGATGTTAAAATTTCTACTGTGTGAGATACAGAATAATCGAGTCCTTTACTATCCAGAATCCAAGTTTCATAGGTGACATATATGCTATTGGAAGGCCAGATTATTTTGACGAATCTCTATCCACCACACCTCCTAAAAAACATTGAGTTTTGCCACCAAGTGCTCTCTTAGAGGGATGTCAGCCAGGGAGCACGGTTGTTATCGGGCTCCTGAGCCATAGGAAACTAGTTCATTGGGCCATTTGTGAAAAGTCTAGTTCAAATTTTTGTTTTGGCTATTATTGCTATGTAACTAATTGCCCCTAAATTTAATGATGCCATTTACAACTACCATTGCATTAAACAAAAAGGTTCTGGCCTCAGAAATTCAGACATGGCATTACACAGGTTGACTCTGTGTCTGCCCCTGGAGACTCAGCCATGAAGATCTCAAGCAAAGGAACTGGGCAGAGCTGGAGTCATCCTGAGCCCTGTTCACTTTCATTGTTCACCAGAGTGCGACCACCTTGTGGAAGCTAATGCACAGCATAGCGCGAGGGCCACACCCCTTGCCCTCAAAGACAGACACTTTGGTGACTAACTACGGCAACCAGTTAAATATTTATGAAAAGAAAGACATGTTTGTGTCTTAAGAAGTTTCCCAAACTGAAAGGCTCTTCAGAACAATTTGGTTAAGAGAACACCTATCAAAGGATTTCTAGCAGAGGACAAAAGTATTCAGGATTTAAATTCTTGCTAAAAGTCTTAGAGGAATATAAGGGCAAGGGAGTCAAGATGTGTAATAATTAAATCCTTATCTAAGGCCCTTTGAAAAGCTTTCAAGACTGTATTTGAAAGGCAGAGCAACAATGTGTGAGAGAGGCAGAATCGGGAACAAAGACCTTCCTTCTGCTTGTTTACTCCTGCAAGAGCAACGTCCAGACCACCACAGAACAAGAGCCAGAAACTCCGTCCAGGCTCCCGTATGCGCGGCATGAACCAAAGCACTTGGGCCCTCATCTGATTCCTCAGTTTCGTTAGCAAGAAGCTAACTGGATTGGTAGTGGTGATGGGTATCTTGGCTACTACGTATAATGAGGGATGGGGCCATCCACACCAGGATTTGAACCTGTTGTGACATACACCAAACTCCACCATTCACTCTTCCATTTCTTCCCTGAAATCTAATTCCTAACTCCCCAAATCGAGCCCTAGAAGCAGCAGGTGGCAGCCCAAGCATGTGGGTTCTTGCTATGTAGGCGGGAGACCCAAATGGAGTTCCCAACTTCTGGCTTTCACAGCACCAGCCCTGCCTCTTGCAGACACGTGAGCAGTGAGCCGGGAGATGGAAGAACTCCCATCACTCTGTCCCTTTCTCTTCCTTTAAGTTAATAAATACAAATTTCAAAATAAAACTAAAATGTATGTATGCTCTTAAACATGATCATCATAGAGAACAATATACTGTTTTGTCAACACGCAATGGCATCTGCTCTACATATTTTTAGTCAGCATGTTATCACTGTTACAGACAGTGAGCATGTAGGATAAACAGGCCCGCGAGGTCTGACTCTCACAGAATTTACTACAAACAAACAGACAGATCGTGTTTCTGATAGCGCTAAGCAGAGAGTCAATTAGGAGTCTGAGAATGTTTTAGATAGAGGAGCCAGGACATGCCTTGCTGAAGGATCTACAAACAGAATGAATAGCTCTGAGATAGGAGAAAATTAATCTTGGGCACTCCAGAGACACAAAATTTGCTTTATGATATATGAGTGGATGGAAGGCCACCAGAGGATTTCAGATTCTTCCTCTCTGAAGCAGGTTTTGAGATAAGCTGAGTGAGTATGGGAGCTGATTCGGCTGAGTCACAAACTTCAAGGCACAGAGTTTCGTAAGTTCAGACAACGGGCAGTTATTTCTAAAAGATGGTTTCTAAAGCTGTGCTAACAAAAGAGACGATGGCTGCCACTCACCAACCTCACTGTATCGTAGGGCTTACCACGTACAAATCTTCTTCATCAAGGGTAGCATGTTTTCCTGCCAATATTTAATGGCATTTATGCCACTGTTCATCATTTAGTTAGTCCTTGCTTCTCGTTAATCACCATGCCTTTCATTAACAGCAGGAATCTATATATGCGTACATATGAACATTTATATTTCTAAACACTTTGACTGGATATTGACTACATGAATTACATTTAGGCAGACAACATATTTACTCACATTTCATTCTTTTTGCAAAAGTAAAGCATATGATTTCAATTTTTCAGGAAAATTGCCATAACATAATTTAGAGCATCTTTACATGATTACATAATCAAAGATAGAGGAGCCCAAATAACGCAGTCTCCTCGATCTCGAAAGACATGAGCTCTGGTTCCCAATCGGAGCTTTAACTGCCTAGACAAAGACAAACATAGTCCCCACACGCACTTTTCCCCTCTTGTCTGTCTCATGGCCTAGACTTTGGGGATCTTCCCGTAAGTTCGTCTGTGATTCAGCTTTAGTCGGATGACTTAATGCTTCCATCCAGCCAGGATGGGAACATGACTATTTAACAAATCCACCATCCCCACTTGGGATGCCAGGAGCCTCCGAAAGGGCTAATCTTGTGGCTTGGCCCTTCTCATCTTGTCTTTGTCCTTAAAAAAAAAAAAAAAGAACAGTGCTTCCAGTCAGCCTGCTAACCAGATACCGTGCTGGTATTTCTGGATCAGTTTGCTTTGATCACTCATTGCAGACTGCACAGGACCCTAAGTTCCTTTGAACAGAGTTCTATTTCTACACTTCCTTTTTTTCTCCCTTTAACCTAGTGAGGGATGCAAAAAATGCAACCCGTTTATACATATTATCTTATGCAAATTATCCCCAATAATAGTATTATCTAAAACAATTCAGGCATTACAATATTAATTTTATAGAGGCAAAAAAGGCGTGCAGAATTTTATGTGTAGTTCGTAGCAAGGTGTTTGCTGGTCTCAAGTCCAAGTCTGGGCCCCACGATGTCTGACGGAGGGCTATAAAACATCAAAATGTCTCTATAGAAAGCACACAATACTTACCAGCAACAGCCTGCCCTGGCCCTGGCTGAATTACGTTGTTGTTCTCTTATCATACATTTGTCATCTTACAGCAGCAATTTGTGTGGTTCATTGAAAAGTCCTGAAAGTGGAGCTTACCACTTGGCAGTAACAATAGCACTTCTCTCTGTTCAATATTGTTTACAAGAGAAACTGTAACGGGTTATAGCTGAAACTGACGTGGAAAGCAGCCCTAAGGAGGTAAGTGGGCCAAAATTCCCAGTTTAACAGTGACATCTATTCCTGTTGAAACTTACATTTCCATATGAATAAAATCACCTTGAATATGTAAATATGCTCCTAGAAATTACACACACACTCACACACACACACACACAGTAGCCCATCTATGCATTTATCTTAGGGTGGGGGAATCTGTGGCCCTAAGCTTGTAAGGGCCACAGTCATTTGGTCTGTCTGTGCTAAGGCAACCACAGGCAGGACAGGAAATTCCAATCTCTGAGAGGATAACTTACAAGCTGATAATTTTGTACAGGCCATGATAATGTTACAAAAATCCAAATGGCCCTTGGTAGGAAAAATGTTCCTCAGCATACTAGAAAAACCTGTCCTGTGTGATTCAGGAAAAAGAAAAGAGAAGGGAAGGGAAGGGAAGGGGAGGGGAGGGGAGGGGAGGGGAGGGGAGGGGAGGGGAGGGAGAGGGAGGAGGAGGGAAGGGGAGGGAGAGGGAGGGGAGGAGAGAGAAGAGAAGAGAAGAGAAGAGAAGAGAAGAGAAGAGAAGAGAAGAGAAGAGAAGAGAAGAGAAGAGAAGAGAAGAGAAGAGGGAAGGAAGGAAGGAAGGAAGGAAGGAAGGAAGGAAGGAAGGAAGGAAGGAAGGAAGGAAGGAAGGAAGGAAGGAAGGAAGAAAGAAAGAAAGAAAGAGAGAGAAAGAAAGAAAGAAAGAAAGAAAGAAAGAAAGAAAGAAAGAAAGAAAGAAAGAAAGAAAGAAAGAAAGAAAGAAAGAAAAGAAAGAAAGAAAGAAAGAAAGAGAAAGAGCTGAATAGGCTTAGTTGGATGAAGACCGGAAAGCCTTGTGGCTGAAGGATCATGAATCAGCGAGGGGTGAAACCTGGCGGTCATTTGCTTACTTACTGGGTTTTGGGCTGCAGTCCAGCAGGGAAGCCGGGAGAGCACAGATCTGAAGCCCAGTAGAGAAGGCAGAGGGGGAACTGGCTTTCTGAAGCTTTGGTTGGGGATTAGCAAGGTGGAGGAGTGTTCTTCTCCTGTATCTCATGTTCGGTCGCCTTTTAATGCTTCTAAATAGAGGAAAGACACAGCATTCTCCAAGGACTTTGAGCGCACCACATGTTTGTTGTAGAGTTGCCACATTTCACACACACATACACACAAAAGGAAAAAAAAAATCACAGGGAAAAATTGGGAAGCTTTCCAAATGAAATCTGATTTTCCTCGGGGATCTTCAGGTCAGCAAGGAAGATGCCTGTGAGTGTATAACTAAGTCTCAAATATTGCACAGGTCATATTTTTCTAAAAACAGATCTCTATCGTTCATACCTAGCCAAACATCCTTTGCTTCATAGAGTTGCTTGGCAAAAAAAAAAAAATGACTAAAAGAATAAATTTTATTTTATTACTTTATAAACCAAAATGAGGGCAGAGGAGAGATTCCTGGAGGGTTTCAGGCAGTATGAGCTGGTGGCCAACTTGGCTGTGCTTTGGAGACACCTGTGGGTAGTTCCAGATGCCAGTTGCTCTGGGACTTGGCCAGGGTAGGGAGTTTCTCAAAGCCTTCCAGGTGAGCCCTCATAGCAAGGAGCTGCTGACTGCCGTCCGCTGGTGTTCAGCCCGCTGTACGTGTAATAAACACCTAGGAGGTTACTGGATACTCACCTCGCCCTGATCACATCCCAGGGATCCATGTCTGGGGGGCAGAACTGTTATATCCCCACTGTGAAAAAATTCCACTTGATGTTTCTCCAGGGTTAGAGCCAAACAAATCCTATCCTAAAAGGCTATTTCCCAGCATTCCCAGCTATAGGAAAGGCATTTGCAGCTACAGAGAATGTTAAAAAAAAAAATGACTTCAAGGGCCCGGCGCGGTGGCGCAAGTGGTTAAAGGTCCTCGCTTTGCACCCCCGGGATCCCATATGGGCGCCGGTTCTAATCCCGGCAGCCCCGCTTCCCTTCCAGCTCCCTGCCTGTGGCCTGGGAAAGCAGTCGAGGACAGCCCAAAGCTTTGGGACCCTGCACCCGCGTGGGAGACCCGGAAGAGGCTCCTGGCTTCGGATCGGCATAGTATCGGCCCGTTGCGCTCACTTGGGGAGTGAATCATCGGATGGAAGATCTTCCTCTCTGTCTCTCCTCTCTGTATATCCGCCTTTCCAATGAAAAAATAATAAAAATAAATCTTAAAAAAAAAATGACTTCAAGTATTTTAATTCATGAAAGCAGCATTTAGGACCTCTCATGGTGAAATCTCGATTATGCTTTCCACACACATTCATGCTAAGACTTAAATCTCTGTTTTCTATGACAAACATACAATTTTTAAAAACTCACAACATTTGCAAAACTTTACCAAAATGTGGAAAATAGCATAATGAATCCATGTGAACTTCCAACTTAACTTCAAGGAACAGCAGCAAATTGACAAGGAACTATTCTAACATTTCTAGCGGAAGCTTAATTTACATACAGTCAGTGCACAACTTTTTTTTTTAAGATTTTATTTATTTTTATTGGAAAGCCAGATATTCAGAGAGGAGAGACAGAGAGGAAGATCTGCCGTTGGATGATTCACTCCCCAAGTGAGCGCAACAGCCGATGCTATGCTGAGCCGAAGCCAGGATCCAGTAACTTCTTCCGGGTCTCCCACGTGGGTGCAGGGTCCCAAGGCTTTGGGCCATCCTTGACTGCTTTCCCAGGCCACAAGCAGGGAGCTGGATGGGAAGCAGGGCTGCCGGGATTAGAACTTGCGCCCATATGGGATCCTGGTGCTTTCAAGACGAGGGCTTTGGCTGTTAGGCTGCTGAGCCGGGCCCAGTGCAGGAATGTTAAATGAGTAAGCCAAATACAATGTTTAATAAATAATGATTGACATATTTATGGAGTGCAGTGTGACATTCTAATATACGGTTACAATGTGTCCTGATCAAATTAGGAAACCGGTGTTCCCCTTTCCTTGACACTATGTTGAAATTTGAAACTCTTTTCTTCTATTTGTTAATAAATAAACAATAGCTTAATAAATAATAATGATTTATTGATCTTGATATTGTCATTTATGTTTGGAGCTCTGTTCTTACGTTTGTTAATAAATAAATGGTTTTTTTTAGGAATGATTTATTTTGATTGGAAAGTCAGATACACATAGAGGAGAGACAGAGAAGGTCTCCTGTCCGCTGATTCACTCCCCAAGGGGCCACAACAGCTGGAGCTGAGCTGATCCGGAGCCAGGAGCCAAGAGCTTATTCCAGGTTTCCTATGGAGGTGCAGGGTCCCAAAACCTTGGCCCATCCTCCACTGCTTTCCCAGGCCACAAACAGGGAGCTGCTTGGAAAGCAGGGCTGTCAGGATACCAACCGGTGCCCGTATTGGATCCTAGTGCATGCAAGGGGAGGACTTTGGCCTCTAGGTTACTGCGCCGGGAGCAATAGGTTGTTATGTACAAAAGTTATTTGATTATGGTTTGTAACACTAAGAACATATGCCTTCTGAATAATTCCTGTTATTTTAGATTATGATGCGCACATCCCCTTGTCCACATCCATATGTATTAATATTTCTATCCAGCCAGAATCATTCTCCCAGTGAATTCATCTCAGTATCTTCCAAGAAACGATTACCATTCTCACTTTATTGTCATCGATTAGTTGTGCCTGACATTTAAAATCCTAAAGTATAACACTTTTAATTTGGGATTTTTACTTCATTCATGGCCACCTCTCTTTGCAATTTGGTGTTCTTACTAGTACATGTACTGTGAACATTCTTATACGTGTTCTTTGGCAAAAACAAAATAACTTCTCTTGAGAATGTACTTCGGAGAACAATTCCTGAATCACAGAATAAGTACATATTTGGTATTAATAGATGTTTTCAAGTGGTTGAAACATTTATGAGAGTAGTCTTGCTATATATCCTGAGTAATATTCAAGTGGTGTTCATCTGAGCAAGTAATCTTTTTTAAAGATTTATTTTTTTATTATCATTTTTTTATTGGAAAGGCGGATATACCGAGAGGAGAGACAGAAAGGAAGACCTTCTGTCCGATGATTCACTCCCCAAGTGAGCACAACAGCCGATGCTATGTCGATCCGAAGCCAGGAGCCTCTTCTGCGTCTCCCACGCGGGTGCAGGGTCCCAAGCTTTGGGCCGTCCTCGACTGCTTTCCCGGGCCACAGGCAGGGAGCTGGAAGGGAAGCAGGCGAGCTGGGCTGGCTGAGGGCAGGCTGCGGATTAGAACCGGCACCCATATGGGATCCCGGGCGTGCAAGGTGAGGACCTTAATCACTTGCGCCACCGCGCCGGGCCCTGAGCAAGTAATCCTAAAGCAGGTAAAAACTGATTAAAAACAGAGGTAAAGGGCCCGGTGCGGTGGCGCAGTGGTTAAGGTCCTCGCCTTGCATGCCCGGGATCCCATATGGGCGCTGGTTCTATCCCGGCAGCCCCGCTTCCCATCCAGCTCCCTGCCTGTGGCCCGGGAAAGCAGTCGAGGATGGCCCAAGGCTTTGGGACCCTGCACCTGCGTGGCAGACCCGGAAGAGGCTCCTGGCTTCGGATTGGCATAGCATCTGCCGTTGTGCTCACTTTGGGAGTGAATCATCGGACGGAAGATCTTCCTCTCTGTCTCTCCTCTCTGTATATCTGACTTTCCAATAAAAAAAATAATAATAATAAAAATAAATCTTTAAAAAAAAAACAGAGGTAAAAACAGAGGAAAGCCTCTGTATGTAGCTTTCCCTCAAAGAAAAAGAAACAGTAACTTAGCATGTGGCTTTCAGCTCTCCTGCATGTTATTCCAGTCGCTTTGCACACCTCAAAAAACACTCGGACCTTTCATGGCTTTAAATTGGACGCTGAAAAAATTCCAATGTGTGTTGATAATTGTGAGATATCAATAAGAAGGCAGCAAACATCACCCTGGAGACAATTTTAGACATGTGACTTTGCCCATATTTATATATCGGGATATTTCACGTAGTAATTGGGAGTTTCGGGCTATTTTGAAGAAAAGAGAGCCAGAACTTTCTTGAGATATTCATGAGTGTTGTTTAGCGTTGCATTCTGCAATGTGGTCAATTGCCTTCTCTGTTCAGTGGACTTAATTGCATCTATGAAACTTGCTTTGGCCAATAAATTGTCACCACAGGGCAGCTTATTACGTCTGAACAGAAACATTGCGGCTCAGTCTGAGTTGCCATTCTCTCTTGATTCTTGCATTGCAATTGTGGAAGCACAGGTCAACATGGCGTCTTTGAGATGGAGTCAAGATATTTCACCTAGTAATTGGGAGTTTGGGGCTATTTTAAAGAAAAAGAAGCCAAACCTTTCATGAGATTTCATTAATGTTGTTCTGGAATGTGGAACATCGCTTTTTCTGTCTAGTAAACCTAATTACATCTATAAGACTTACCTTGGCCAATAAATTTTCACCACAGGGAAGATGTATTACTTGTGTAAACACCGTGGCCCACTCTGAGTTGCATTGATTATGGAAGCATGAATCAGCATGGAATCTCTGCCAACAACAGTCCTTGAGTGAATGATGAACGGGCATGCCCTGATGACACAAAGCCTTGTGCCCACAGGACAGTAGATTTGGAAACTTCTAGGCACCAAAGCACACCCTAATCTACCTTGCTGGGCAGTTAATCTATGTAAATTCCACAGGCTCCAGCAGGATCATTTACGGGTGTGAGGTAATAGCGTCTCTCTGTTGAGACTGTATGTGGTCTCCAGTTTTCCTCAACTTGCAGCACTCCTAACTCAATGGGTCATTTACAGAAGCTTTCTAACAATGGGACCATGCGTTTTGGACTAGGGCCAGTTGGAGGCTACTGAGAAGAACTAGCAAACTCAAGATCTCATTAGGTAAATATTCATGAATTCTAAATAGAAAAGACTTTTTTTTCTGATTTCTTTTGCAGCGGTCAAATGCAAATGGGCACTACATCTATTCTTCTGTTGAGATAACATCTAATCACATTAGCTTGGAATTTTGAGTGGTCCTCTTGCAGCATGAGAAAATGGGAAAGAGAAGTTGATTCATTTAAGACACAAGAGAGGGAGAGATATGGAGATATGGAGGAGACGGCCTTTAAAAAAGATAATCCTTTCTATGGTCAAATCCTTTCTACTTGCCAAAGTCTAATAAGCAAGCTCCAAGCTGCAGATCAGAGTCATCCTGGCCTTGCTGCACCTGGCCTGGCTGGGGAAGGGCCAGAGCTGAAGTACTGCTGACGGTCTCCTTAAAATGAATTGGAGACTAGTCACCTGAGCCTTCTAGGAACCCTTGCCCTCATCAGAGCTGTTCTCCATGCGGCTGATGACTCTGACCTCAGTAAGCATTCCATGCCTTCACGCCCTATTGGCTTCAGATGCACCAAGACCTCCTGTCTCAAGGACCAGAGCCTGTGGTTGTGTGTCTTATAATTAAGAAATTGTAAAATGCAGTAGGTTCCTTCTTAGCACTCCATTTGCAATTTGTTTCTCTCCAGTTTTGCTCATGCTGACTGATAAACTGTGCTGGGGACTCAGCCATTGGAATCGCCCGGAAATTCTCTGGCCCATGAGCTGGATCCATTAGAGGAACTAGTTGCAACGTTCAGAACCCCAGATAGGCAAGATCTATGCCTCTAATCAGCAGGAAGTTGCTACAGAAGATGTGTTAGTTCTGCACCCTTCAACAATCCTTAAGATCAAGGGTCAGTGATTTCTGATGGGGTGGGGATGAAATGGGCTAAGTAAGTGGCTAGCTTACTGTCATGGGTTGGAAGTCACACACCCCTATAATTTTATCTGCATACCTGTCAGTCAATGACCTCTCCCTGGATTGTACTTTTCTTTACTCTTCATCTTGGAGCTGGAGATGGTCTCATGTGACCACTCCCCTTTCCAGGTTCATAAGAAGCCTGGCAACAGGGAGAGGTACTCCCTTCCTGTGGACATAGGATGGAAGGTTTATATCATCGGTGGAATATGAAGTCAAAACAGAATACATTTCCATCACAAACCTCTTAAACCTGGGTCCGCTGTAGATCCAGAACCCATTTAGTTAAACTATATCAAAGACGAGCCCAACATGTTGCAGCAGCTTAGCTCTGCAAGACTGGTACTGGCTCCCTGCTCACAACCCCGGGAAAGCATCAAAAGATGTTCTAAGCATTTGGGCCCCTGCACCCCATTTAGTGGGCTCAGATGAAGTCCTGTCTCCCGATTTCATCCTGGTCAGCAGCTGAGCATGGTAGCCATTTGCATGTAAACCAGTGAATGGATATCTCTTCCTCTACTCTGTTAACTCTGATTTCTAAATAAATGAATAAATCTTTAAAAAGAAAGTTTTCATTGGTAACTAAGGATGCTTTCACTCTGAAACATATATTAGAAAGGTACAAAGAGAGATTATTACATTTAATACATTAGCACTTGGATATATTTTTAAGTGAACATCTGGTTCCTGGTTTATATATTCAAAAGCATCTTTGTTGGAAAATAAGTCTTGCATTACCTAGTTTAAATATAAGTAACACAAACCCAGAGGAGGCGGACATTTTATGTCTTACGAGGAAATGTGTCATTGGGTGGTCTGTGAATCATAGGGCAGGTCAGTGGAGGAACAAAGTTTGATCTAAGGAGTCTGCAGTGAGCCAGTCCCTTCTTTTATTCTACCATACATGAAAGAAAAGGGACTCTTAAGTGCTTGCGAACATATTCACAGTGCACTCAACAGAAAGGAGGAGCTAATCCACAGGGATGAAAAGATAATTATCTTTTAGAGAAATTGAGACACTTCTCCCCTGATGACCAGACCTTTGTCATGTATTCACATCCAGCTATATGGAAACACGGTTATTTATTTCAGCATTCGCTGTGAATCAGTGAAATCTGAAGCTATAATGTCAGGGAAGAGCAGCACAAGAGGGTTGAGCAAGCAAGCACAAACGTTACCACAATCCTTCCCCACTCCTGACATTTTCATGTTAAATGTCGGCATCAGAAAACAGCCTGGATTGTTTTCTGTCCTTCCGGTGAAATTCATTCAACTCATGAGTTTGAAAGAAGAACTGGGCGTGAGCGGCTCTGTGCCTTGTTTTTAGACTCCTTAGCGAGGCAGTCTGTGGGGAGCACAGCTTCCCAGTTCCTCCACTGAGTATATTTCACAGGGAAAGGCCTCCGCTGGGGAGCCCCTTGCTTTCCCACTGCTGCCTGACTCAGTGTGCGGAAGGCTGGGGTGTAACTCTGATTTTATGTTATTCTGTAAATCTGTTGTTGTGGGGGAAAACTTGCATGCTTTTGAAACAGTCTGATCAGGGTAGAAATGTTTTGTATTTCCCTTCTGTGTCTCTCTCAATTGACTCCACTCACAGTGCAATCTCTTAGAGCACCAGCAATGAAACATAATTTCTCTTTGCAAGTTACAGAGCTTCAGTGAAGAAGTACAGCCTCATCTCTCTCTGATTACACTAGCCCCATACTGGTCCCCTGACAATGTCTCAAACACATGCCACTAACTCTTCATCAACTGAAATGCACAAGCCACAAAGAACGGTAAGACACAGATAAACTACACAAAGTAATGAAGCATTTTGAAGGGGATAAAACTAACACAAGTATGTCCAGGAATAATCTTTGAAACTGATTGTCTGATTTACCAAAATTCTGAATGAATTAGCCACATGATCTGCTGCCTGCCATCTGTCAGACCAACAGGTCAGGCCACATCAGTGTTAGGTTTTGTTCCTTTAACCATATTGCCCTGTCCCTACTTGGCTTAGGGCTTGATTCCATCATTGCTCATGTGATGTGCTTTTCACACAGACAACGTGGATAGGGATAGAGGAATATTGTGAACAAAGAACCCGTTGGGTTATTGCATTCCAATAAATTAATCGTCAACACGTGTAGATATTTTTGCATGAGAGGTGTTGATGAATTTTCCTACTTTGAAGAAATAAAATTGCCTTTCAGACTCACGTGCCAATCTAAATCATTTTATTTATTTTGCATTTGAAGATGTATTTATTTGAGTGGCTGAATGACAGGGGAAGGGAGCGACTGAGATACCTCGTGTCTGTTGGTTAACTCACCAAATGCCCACAGGAATGGGAATGGCTCACGTTAAAGGCAGGCAGAGACAGAAACTCCATCCAGGATTCCCATGTGGGTGGCAGGGACCCAAGTATGGGCTGTATCGTTGCTGCTTCTCAAGTACATTAAAAAGAAATAAATTATAAAATGTAACAAAGAGCTGTTTCTTTTCAACACCTTGAGCACCCCTGCCTGCAAAGCCTCCGATCAATAAACCCTTAGAAATAAATTTGGACCTTCAAAAGAACAGCTGTGTGAGTCCAACTAAAGGAAAACCAAAACTCAGTGTCATCCTCTCTTTGAGAGAACGAGCTGAATCTCCATACTTTGAATCCATATTAAAGTATAAATCTATCAAATAATAGGATACAATAAATTCCATTTTTTTCCGGTGACAAAAATGAGATAAACAGCCTTAGACTTTTGTGTTTTTCCTGATTTTCTTTTTACCATGGTAACACTAATTTTCCAATTAGTAGCAGAACAACAGTATTAACTAGTATGTATATTTTGTGAGCGTGCATAGCTGAAATCCTCGGACGGGGACTGTGTCTCTCCATAATCTCATGGTGGCATGACTTGTGGCTGAACTTGTCTAAGACACTAGCATAAGTGTGCATGAACCTCCGACAGCCATGCAAGGTGCTCGGCAGTACCCTGACTCTGCAGGAGATATTTGCAGGTATTTTGCAAAGCAATCGCACTTGGATGTGAGTGGGGATTACGGACCATAGAAGTGTATCAGTGTATACTTGCATGTATTAATAAACAAAGCCACTCTGCCAATATTCCATGACTCAATGCACACATCTCTTTGTTCCCTCCAAAGATGGTCTGAGCAGTGGGGACTGGGCTGTGGCCTGGGAACAGAGCTGGGGATTCAGCCCGGGTCTCCTCCATCTACGTCAGGAGCCCAGATGTTTGGACCATTACTGATTCTTCCCAGGATCTGTGTTAGCGGGAGACTGAGTCAGGAGCTGCAGTAGGGATCAGCTGGCACTTTGCTGATGGGACGTGCAAATCCAAACCAATTCAGCTACTCTAATATAGGTGATTTAAGTATGTTTCTTGTGTGTGTGTGTGTGTGTTTTTTGGTAGCATTTTATTTGGTTTATCCTTCACAATTAGGAGAACTCCATAAGATTAATATGTTGTGCTGTGCATGTGTGCTTAAAATGACTTTGAACATGAAAATAATTTGAAACAGAGATTTTAATGTTCTGATCACTTAAAATCTCAGTGTTATGAAATATGTTGTTGATTTGCAATGTTCTGTACCTTGTTAAGTTTCTGTTGTGGTGCCATGGAAACTGGAATAAAGGAAATCTTTGGCCAGTGAGGTAGCCTAATGGCTAAAATCCTCACCTTGCAGGCACCAAGATCCCATATGGACTCCTGTTCGTGTCCAGGCTGCTCCACTTCCCATCCAGCTCCCTGCTTGTGGCCTGGGAAAGCAGTGTGGAGGATGGCCCAAAGCCTTGGGACCCTGCATCTGCTTTGGAGACCTGGAATAAGCTCCTGGCTCCTGGCTTCGGATCAGCTCAGCTCTGGCCATTGTGGTCACTTGGGGAGTGAACCATCGGATGAAAGATTTTCCTCTCTGTCTCTCCTCCTCTCTGTAATAAAAATAAATAAATCTTTTTTAAAAAGGCTCAATTCAGAGCTGACATTTAGTCCAATAAAATAAATATATCTTTTTAAAAATACAAAGTAAAATCAAGATTCCGTTTATTTGCTTTCTACTGCTAATTCCTGGTGTAGCTTTAGACACACAACCCCGGGCTTTCTCAGTTTCTAAATGCGCGCGTTGGAACCTAGAGCAGGTAGTCCCTGATGCTCCTTCAGACTCAGAGGTATTTTTGTTGCGTTCATTAAACTATATAAATCAACACTTAAATATTCTGAAAACAGTACAGGCTTTAATAAAGAAATCTACGCGTAAGTGCTGCCCCCTGTCGTCCACTGTTTCAGTCAACTTTCTCACGCTGAGGAAAGGGATGTGTAAACGAGGTATTTCTTCATGCTTTTCTCTATTCCAGAAAAATCAGAGTTTTAAAAGCTAATGCGTACTTTTATCTATATGGTTTATAGTAAGAACTCAGGTGATGTTTAATAGATGTCTCCTCATAAAATTTAAGCACTTTTTGTTAGATTTTGTTTTATTTTTATTTAAAAGAGACATCCATAGATCAAATTAGATAATTGCCAAATTTCTCCTTCAGAGGACTCCTGGGAATACTGCTGCAGAAGAACCGAAAGCTGCTTCCATGCCAAATGCTTCTCTGAGAAACGCAAGAGAATTTAGCTGAGATAAAATAAATAAATAAACAACCGGAAGGGTCCGTCACAAGCCTTTGGCTTCCTGGAAGAGGGGTCAGCCATCATCACTGGCTCGCCAGGAGTTTTGCTTTCAGTCACAAGGAAGCAGAAACGGAGACACTGACCCTCAGCTGGGTGTGGCTTTGGAACGGAGAACCTCATTGCGTTGAGAAATCCCGAAGGGGCCACACTGCAGTACAGGCAACTGGGGCAAAGTTCACCCACTGGCAAACAGAGTGTAGGAGCGACCTTGACTGTTCTGGCCATGTTGCACATAGTTCTATACTTCTAGTTACATATAATAATTCTAATTTTGATATAATTTATCTTCTCCACAGCAATTACTATTATAAACCACAAGTGCTTTTTTTCAAAATGCAAGCATTTTTTTGCCACTTCTGACTTTCACTGTTCTTCTTAAGAGTTCTCCAAAAATATATAAAATTTTAATTATCATCTCAAATCTTGCTTGATCAAAAGATACAGGACATCACTATCATTTGAGTTAAAATCAATCTATACAATCATGGCTAGTAAGAAATTTCAGCTATTCCACAGCTATAGTGAAGCCCAAGAATGCAAGATCGCTTCAAATAGTTCATGAGGAAAAAAAAAAAAACTGGAATGGGGCCTGGTGCAGTAGCCTAGCAGCTAAAGTTCTTGCCTTGTACCCTCCGAGATCCAATATGGCCACCGGTTCTAATCCCGGCAGCCCCACTTCCCATCCAGCTCCCTGCTTGTGGCCCAGGACAGCAGTTGAGGACGGCCCAAAGCCTTGGGACCCTGCACCTGTGTGGGGGACCCAGAAGAGGCTCCTGGTTCCTACTTTAGGTTGGCTCAGCTCCAGCTATTTAGTCAATTGGGGAGTGAATCAACAGATGGAAGATCTTTCTTTCTGTCTCTCCTCTCTATATATCTGCCTTTCCAGTAAAGATGAATAAATCTTTTTAAAAAACTGGAATGGAAAGATACATTTATTTTTGTTGTAGAAATAGTTTTAAACCTATGCCTGTTGTTTCAGTAATATGCATTTTCTGTGGCCTTTTTTTTTGTTTAAGATTCATTTTATTTTTATTGGAAAGGCGGATATACAGAGAGCAGAGACAGAGAGGAAGATCTTCCGTCCGATGATTCACTCCCCAAGGGAGCGCAACGGCCCCGAAGCCAGGAGCCTCTTCCAGGTCTCCCAAAGCTTTGGGCCGGGCATGCAAGGCGAGGACCTTAACACTACGCCACCGCACCGGGCCCTTTCTGTGAACTTTTAAAGACCGCCTTCACAGACGCTTGCAAACTATACACTCTGCGTTTTACTCTAAGCCCTAAAACATATGATTAATCTCAATATCTCATCTCTAAGAAAATGCCACTGTTCAGAAGTAAATGTACATATGTGTGTGTTATAGTAGGTTGTACTTCACAGTCATGATACAGAGAATTCTCTATAAAATGCAGAATGTGGCCATCACCACTTGGCTCCAAGGCTAAAGTCAGAAGAATGCTTCAAAGTAGTTCCTGATTGTTCTCTGTCTGTCTGAAGGGTCTGTTGGCTTATTTCCTATTGATTCGTGTCTTCGCCCTCCTTTTTCCTTGATTAGTTGGGCTAGTGGGGAATCTATTTTATTGATTTTTTTTCAAAGAGCCAGCTTTTTCACTCATTGACCTTATGCATTGTTCTTTTGGCCTCACTTGGGTTATTTCCTCTCTTATTTGGCTTACTTCTTTTCGCCTATTAATCTCGGGATTGCTTTGCAGTGTTGAGCTCCTTCAAACATAGACAGCTCATTTGCTTGGCACTTTCTACTTTTTTTTTTTTTTTTTTTTTTTTTTGTAGACAGAAAAGTTTATTTGCGAAGGGACCAAGCGAACAGGGAAGGGGAAAGCACCCACGGAGTGAAAACCAGGATGTGGGGCGCCTCTCGAAAGAGGAGGGAGAGACACGAAAGGTTTAAGGAAGGGTCTTGGGATTTTAAGCATTCCCTGATGCCTCCTTGTTGCGCGGAGAACCTACAGGTAAGATGTTCTCCATTGGTGGTCTCTTAATTAGTTAGAAAATGGGTGGGCCATGCTGGTGCCGCCCACCTGGAGGTGTGGCCCAGACCTCAGCAGGCCTGGATGGTCGCAGACCCCCCTTTTGAAATCCCACATCCTACTTATGTAGGGGTAAAAGGTGATGATGTCTTCTGATTGCGTCCTGCTGCAACAGGGCGTTGTTTGAGTAAGGGGCTCCTGGAGGTGTGGGATCCACAGGGAGATGGTCCGGGCCATCCAAGTTGCTGTGGCAGAAGTTGGTCGTCATAAAAGTTTGCATGTTCAAGGCCACCTGGAGTCTGAAGACCCCTAATCAGGAAATAAACATAAGACAGTTGACAAGGCAGTTGCGTGCTCCATGTGGAGGGGGAGCCAGCACAGATGCAAACAGGGCCCATCTGGCTAATTCTCTCCAATTAAAAGCTTCATGCACCGTGCTAGTTCTGGGACTCCTGCCAATTCAAGTATGTTCTGGTTTTGCACTTGGACACACTCGTCAGAATGGCATGTGCTGGGAGTACTGAATTGAGGATACCCCTGGCTAGCTGGTGGCATCCAGGTGTGCACTCAAGACCACAGAGGAAGGGGCTGGGGGTGAGATCACTGCACTTGACTCAAGGTCTTGACCTTCCACGCCTTAGGGATTGTCTGCATGAGAACAGCTCGTGCCGAGGAGTGAAAAACGCACTCCTCTCCCCTGCACTACATTAGACCTAGGCTTTTGTTTGATAACCTCAAGTTGACAAGCCTGCTCAATAATGGGCCTGATTCTACAAACTTGCACGGTGATGTTCTTAATTAGGGCCCCATCCTGCTAGCTGCAGCAATGGTATGGGTTGACAAGATGGGGGAGGGGGCACATAGAAAACATCTGTTAGATGTCCTTTTGAAAAGCAGCTTTAAATCCTCCAGTGCTTCCCAGGTTGGTTCTGCAGGATGTGGTTGGCAAGGCGTGCTGGCCTCAGACCATACAGTCAATATATACACCAGGGGAAAATGGCCTTGCACATCAGGGACTCAGACTATCCATACAAGGATCTTCACCAATATATCTCATCCCCAATAAAGGGGCCGCTGTCTCCAGAATAACAAGGACAGAGTGGTAGAAGTGGATATCTCCCCAGGTACAAGTCCATGGCCAGAGATGTCTTGGACAGTTACTTTGAATAAATATCTGTCCAGGAGAGAAAGACAAGGAAGAATATTGAGCACTTGTGTCTAGCAAGAAATTGACCTTTTGGGAGCCAGCTATCAGGGAGACTCGAGGCTCATCAGTACAAACCCAGGTATTGGAAGCCTGGATAGGAGTCCCCAGCACCCGTCAAAGGGGGTCCTGGTTGGCAGATCCCTGCTCCCTCCGCAGCTAGGGGCAGTCCGTTTTCCAATGATCCTCGCTGCATATGGAACATGGCCTGGAGAAAACTCCTGGTCTGTGGTTCTTTTATTTAATTTCATCTCTTCAAGACACTTTTTTTTTTCTCATTAAATTCTTCACTGACTCATAGATCACATAATAGCATCATTTTCTTCAAGAAAAGTTTTGGTTTTCTTCTTCATTTCTTCAGTGACACATTAGTGATTTAACATCATGTTATCTAACTTCATGGTTGTAAATTTCTGTTTTTCTTCTTGTTGATTTTGCTTTGTGGCTTTTCATTTAAGGGGATGTATAGTAACTGTGTAATGGAGACTATCGTATGCAGATATGCGGATGAAATGCAGTATGCATCTCTACTTCCAGATCAAAGATGGACTCCAAGTAAGGGATGCTGGACTCTCTGCCATTGTCCATGCTCACCATGGACATGTTGGTGCTATTTGCTGAGTGAAGCTGCAGATACAAGACCTCTCTCCTGTCCAATAAATAAATGTACTTACCTTACAAAACAGATCCTTCACTGAAAGCCATAAGGTTTTCTTGTGAGACATCCTTACATTTGAAATTTAAGTGCATGCAAAGTAACTCTAATAGACATAAACATCTATATAACAAAGCTAGTTACCACTATACGGTACAATTAAAATCATTTTATTAGCATTAAATATATATACATATGAACTGAAGCAACAAAGATGAGCTTAATAGTTCTTAATAAATCATGTAAAAAATTCCAGAGGATAAAAATATTCGAAGACTCCATCTCAAGTCAAAACAAGCATTCTACTATTAGCTATATAATACTTATTTGAAAACTAAAAACTTTATAAGGAAGCATGAAATACACAAATTTCAGAAAGCAGCTTTGTTTTTTTGTTTTTTTAGTTTACCTGATCAAACACAAGGACAAATCATCAAGAAATTTAGAAGTTACATGATTTGTATTATTTAAAAAATGCACATATTATTTTTAAAGAAAGAAATTGTAACTCAAAAATACATGATACAATCACCAAAAGTTTAAACAGACATCTTAAATGTCATTTATTATATTAAATACATATACATTTTAATATCATGTATAATGCAAACAAGTAAGAAAAAGTTTGCATGGATAAAACTTCTGAATGCCATGTGCCTGATTTTCTAATATTAAAGGTCAAATTGCTTATGTAGGAAATACATAATATTAATGTTAATATTTGAAATGCAAGGCAATTATTATTTTAGCAAGCAACTTTCACATTAAAAATAAAACTAATGTCAGCTTGTAAAAAAGGATATCACAAAACTTAACAGAACAACTTTCATTTGAGAGATAAACACAATTGTAAGGATTGGTTTATTTGGATTGCAAAGTTACAGCGAAAGGAGAGGTAGTGAGAGATCTCTCAACCTCTGGTTCACCTCCCAAATGTGTACAACAAAACGGTCTGTGCTAGGCCAAGGAGGCAGAGCAGTCACTGTCTTCGATCCGATGGATGGCAGGGCTCCAGTTCTTGGGCTGTCTTGTGTTGCTTTCCCAGGAATGTTAGAAGAGGAGCAGATGGGCCTGGAAGCCATCCTTTCAGGGTCGCCAATGTCACATGTGCCGCCTTACCCTGCTGCTCCATGATGTTGGCACTATCCAGTGCCTTTAAATACCTGTATTGATAAACTGCAAATCACAGAGAAGCAACATGTTTGCTACTTTTTATTATTCTATTTGTGTAAATACGAAGTTACCTATCATGGAAATGAAAAGTAGCAAAGCACTGCTAAGCAGGGTCAGGTTGGAAAGCCTTCTCTGTTACAAAGTACAACACACATGTTATACTTCAAAATATATAACTCCATTCCTTGCAGTTTCAACAGTACGGTGATTTAGAAGAATGATCTCTCTTCTTTGTTAAATCAAATAACATAAAAAAGGGTTAATAGATGATTGCAAAGATTGGACCAAACACATGGGATTCATCAGGCATTTGGGATCAAGACACGTTATGCAGAAAAGGTGTCCATATGTTGAATGCAAGTTTCTTTGAAGGGCACTTATGTCTTCCAGTTGCTTTGAGATCTTTATTGACTGTGGCACATCTCAGCTCTTCTCATGACTATCTGATCCTGCCTTTTCATGCATTCTGCTGCCGATTGTCCGTGCTAATAAGTAAGGGAATACGTTTGGAAAATATAAACCTTATAATAATAAAGAATACATATTTTACTTTAGTATAAAATCTAATTTCTCATAGAAACTTCTATAAAGTGCTCAGAATAAAATTTTAATACATGCATGTGCGTAACATTTTTTCTGTTACAATAAAAATCTCATTTCTGTGTGGTTTCCTCACTGTTTTAAAGACAAAGAGCAGCACAGTTGTCCAGGGGACCCAAGTTTCTCTTCTGTAACAGGGATTGGTGAAGAAGCACAGAAGCAGGAGAGAGAAACAGAACCCTTGTGACTGTATTCCAATAAAGATCCATCCTTTCACCACGTTCCACCCCAGAGCTTGGGGTCATCTTCCCTTACCTCCTCTTTATAGCATTTTCTGTGTCCATTCACTTGGCTCATAGGTCTTAGATTTCTGGAAGAAATCCTAGTCTCCAGTGGACAGATGCACAACGGAAACACGATTTCTGCTTGTGCTGTTGCAGAAGTTCCCAGCCTACCAGCCAAAGCTAACATAAACCAGTCAGCAAAGCTGAGAAATACAACTGCAAGTGGTTGAGATGGATTGTAGACCCAATAACTCATGATTCTCTGGGCAGCTCTACGCTGACGAATGTTGTGATGGAGATCTTTCAAAGTACATGAAGTCCTAAAATTAAAAACGTAATTTAAATGCATACAGAGTCAGGGATACTTTATGTAATGCATACGATATTATCATTCATAATTTATCAGTTGCATATCCTGGTGCAGCAAAAAAAATCAATCAATCTGATAAATAGTAAGATCTAATGTGAGAAATAACAATAACACATAGAAGTGTTGGTGCACAATATGTTTTCCAATGAGTAACAGTGAAGTAAATTTTATTATTAAAAGGAAGACGAATTTAATAACTCTGACGATATATCATAGCAGACTGACAGAGCAGGGAAGAGAAAGGTATCCTTAAAATTATCACATTTCATTAAAAAATCAGAAGATGGGGCATTTCAAATATGAGAATAATTAACATCATTGCCAAATAATATTCAATGATGGTAAAATGGATTTTTAATATCTCCAGGCATTCTACATTACTTTACTTACATAGTTACTATTAATAATCATGAATACAATATATTGATTTTGCAAATAATAAAACTGGTTTTCATGAATGAAACATTTTATAATTCATGCCATTGGTAAGTGGCACAGACAGAACTTGGCCTGGTTTTAAAACATCTTCCATTTTCTACGGCATTGTATTTCTTGTCCTCAGAAAGACAGTCCTTTCAGGAAAACCCCAAAACCAAAGACTTACAATGAGGAAACAGGTTCCAAAAATCATGGCTTTCACCTTCACATCCATGTCCAGTGGGAAGTGAATGTCAAAATGGTCAGCATCCTCCATTGCTGATAACAAGCCGTTCCACTTCCTGATGATATTGCCAATGTTGGACACGCCATCAAGAGATTGAACCTGGAGTGATAAGGACGTATCCTCACGAGAATTGAAAGGTATTAAAGCACATGGATTAGACATCTCTGCTGCGGCAGTGTGCACTGAGACAGCACACATACAATGCAGGAAAGAATATAATTAGACACAGTTGTGGTGCAGCAAGTTAAGCTACTGCTTGAAACAACATCATCCCGTAACTCAAATAATTATAACTTCACATGAAGACTTTATGGCCAAGAAGGGGTCAGGGCCTTGAAACTAGTTACTAACTGTTCTGAGATATATTTTACAGTTCTTAGGGTAGTTATCTTTTTTTTTCATCTCCAAATGAATTTCAGAAGAGTTTATCAGAGCAGCTATGATTTGAATCGTTTATGTGGTTCTCTATGTTGCAATGGGTGGAAATTTGGAATTGAGAAGTCATATCTGATCCAGGGAAACCTGTACGTATAAGGAGGGGTGTGGCACCATATACTTTATATACCGCAAGTTCTGGATCAGTCCACCTACGTCTTTTAGCACATGTCAGAGTTGCAAAGTGCTTCAGCTTTTAATATGGGCACACAGGCAGCTGCCACGGGGGAAGATCCCCAACCACTAACTTCCAATGTCACTTGGGAATAGGAATTGTTACACACTGCCGCTGCAGCAAGTGGCTTATCTATGTTTTCTCTAGTCGTTTCTTAAATAAGCAATGATGAATCACACAGTAATTATAAATTAAAAAATTAGAAACGTTTAAAAGGCATCATAGGAATTCTCATGTGAAGGAGCAGTTTTAGTATATGGTTAGCTTTCCGAGTTGCAAGGTGCTCCACGAATTCTCTTTCAGCAGTCTGAGAAATGTTACTAGGAATTTCTCTTATCAGATGTATAAGGTAACAAATTACAATTTTACAGTCACTGTGGGATAAGGCAAAAAAAATCTTTTTCTTGAGAAAATATTACAAAATATGATCTATTATGTGTTTCATCTACACTGTCAATGGTATCTTACTACTTGAAAATGTATACAGACTTTGAATAAACAATTCACACACGTAATGAAGCAACCATGTAATCCTTGTTCTTTAAAATACTAAATCATTTTAAAAAGCACTCTATACATCTTGTGATATGTGCAGCACTTGTGTTACCTACACGCTACATTCCTATCTTTGGAAAAATGGCTAATTAATTATATACAATAATTGAAAACTTTTGGAGAGAGAGAGAGAGAATTCCATCATCTTGTCACGGGTCTTCTCCCCTAGATGCTTGTGGAAGCCAGAACAGAACCAAGGACTTGAGCCACACCTGATGCCTCTGAATGCTCATTTGCAGCAAGGTGAGCTGAGAGCAGGGTAGCCAGGACACTGAACTAGGGACTTGGATATGGCACGTGGGCATTCCAAGTTATGCTTTACCCTACATTTTCACAGCATCAGCTCTCAGAGTTTAGAATGTGAAATCGTTTCTTTTGATCCTCATCCAGCACTGAAGTAATAATAATAATAATAAAAAAGAGCTCACATTCTGGGAACCATCAACTTGGCAGCTCTTTTCTTAGGCCACTTTATTCATTCGTGTGAAACAGAAAACACCTAAAATAAAACCATTCTGTAGTCTGTTAGGAAAAACTCTGCAGATAACGTTTTTATAAATCCTCACCTCAAAAACAGAATCGGAACCACAGCCGTACGTTGAGCACGGCCCACGCACGTTCAGTACATTCTCTTTCCTCTCATTTTGGATACTGTAAACCGCCCTGCACAGATTCCAATGCTCTGCAACAAAGCCAAGGGTGACCCCGGGGGGACACTGCACCTCCAGCTGCAAGTGAAATGATGAGGGTTAGGAAGCTACAAAGCCATAGACTTACATCAACACAAGCCAGATGTGTTCTTAATTTATTCACAGATTGGAGAAATGACTGTTGAGAGAGTCATCCTCTTGGTTTATGGGCTCCATTCTGAGGGTTCTGTATCAGCGAGCCACCTGACATGATGCTTCATTCTCTCTAGGACAAAGAGCTTGCATTATTACTACTTGCTATGAAACAGCTAGGAGCCCAAGCTCAGAGTTTAGAAGATCTTTCTTTCTGTCTCTTCTCTCTATAAAAGTGCCTTTCCAATGAAAATAAACAAATCTTAAAAAAAAATTGAAATTACAAAATTATGGAGCTGGAGAACAGGTTAGTTATACCCAAGGCCTGAGGATGAAGACAGCTGCGGGGTAAAGGGAGCGAAAGGGTATAATAAAAGAGGATTCAGGCATAGGCATGTGACATAGAAGTTAAGATACTGCTTGGGTGCTTCCATCCTGAATCAGGTACCTGGGGTTGAATCCCAGATGTGCTTCCTAGTCCAGCTCTCTGCTAACGCACACTCTTAGAGGCAGCAGAAGGGGACTCAAGTGACTGGATCCATGCCGCCTTCCTGACAGACCTAGACTGAGTTCCAGGACCCCGGCTTTGGCACGACTCAGCCCTTACTGCTGTGGGGATTTGTAAACCAGGCCGTGGAATAGCTTTGTCACTCTTTCTCTCTTTCATTAATCATAATTAAAATTGTAAAAGAGAAAATAGGGTTTTCAGTGGTGGTGGTGGACACAGGAATTGTGACAGCTGATAAGACTAAATAAATGCCATGCACGAAATAATGTAAGAATGAAAAAAAGCGTAAATTTGACAAATTTGGGATGTTGATTTGCTTTGCACTGTTCCTAGGTTTCTGTATTGTCAGAGGGCCTCATTCATAGGTTTTCATTTAAAAAATTCATGTTACACATCTGAAGAACAATGGCCATTATGTTGCAAAGATCAAAGAGGTAGAGGTTTACTTCAAATACATTTGTTATTGCAAGCAGTAAAAATAAAGCGGCAAAATGTTTGAGGACAGCAGACCATATTCATTGAACATAATACTGCTCATAGGATACTACACGCACAGTGTGTCAGGTACATATTTGCTCTGCAACTTCCAAACAATAGACTATCCTGACAGACAGGCACTGTTCATAGTTCCACTTTACAGGTAAAAAAAAATTCAGGTATGGAGATGCTTATAACTACAGTTTAGCAAACACTGACCCATAGCGCAGCATGCACCTGTCCCAGTGGTCCTATGTGGTGCCAGTGAGCGCAGTTTATGAGTCAGAACATTGAGCCTCAGAGAGGATAAGGATCTTGTCCCATAAAAGTTTTGTATCTAAAATTCAAACTCTGATTAGCTTCTTTTTTCCCCTGTAACAAATATTTTCTTAGAACTTCAGAGGTAATAAAAAAGCAATTCAACTCTAATTTGGTACATCTATAGTCTAGTTCCAGCTCTGGCTTCCGCCAAATGTGCCAATCTCATCAAGCTCTTAACCTTTGTGAAGCACTCTCTATCTGTCGAAAGGAAGGATGGTTGAGAGGGTGTAGAAAGGATAGCGTTATACAAGTCTCTTAAGATATTATCACTATCTGAACGCACGTGTTTGAATTCAGCATCAGCTATGTGGTGGCATGTAGGTACTTTTAGGAAAACCTGGGTGACTACTTCGTCAGTCCTGGTAAATTTCTAAATCAGTAGACACAACTCACATGATTGTAATCATTGTCTAAATAACCCTCAAATGCTCGGCCCACCAACTTTCCCTTGAAAAACTTAAAACTACTGTAAAAAAAATAATAAAAAGCCCTCTAATACTTCCTTGGTGAGATGATTCCAGCTCCTTCCTTCCTGTAATCATGTTTTGCTCTGACTCAAAGAGCCCGGAAACGCTCCCCTGTAAGGTTTGGAAGGAGTACGGCCATGCTTGAAGAGTTGGATCAAGAAGAGAATAGGGCCCGGCGCGGTGGCGCAAGTGGTTAAAGGTCCTCACCTTGCACGCCCGGGATCCCATATGGGCGCCGGTTCTAATCCCGGCAGCCCCGCTTCCCTTCCAGCTCCCTGCCTGTGGCCTGGGAAAGCAGTCGAGGACAGCCCAAAGCTTTGGGAACCTGCACCCGCGTGGGAGACCCGGAAAAGGCTCCTGGCTTCGAACCGGCATAGTATCGGCCCGTTGCGCTCACTTGGGGAGTGAATCATCGGACGGAAGATATTCCTCTCTGTCTCTCCTCTCTGTATATCCACCTTTCCAATGAAAAAATAATAAAAATAAATCTTTAAAAAAAAAAAAAAAAAAAAAAAAAAAAAGAAGAGAATAGCAGGTTAGACTTCCAGTGTCTGACCTCTTGCCTAGCGGAGGGGCAACAGAAGCAGCAGCAGGTGCATCTGAAAGGCCTCAGCATTGTCATAATTTCCCGTCCCATGCAGTCAGTGACCCGAAGCACAAAGGGTCTTAGTGTACGATAAGAATTTCTGCCGTAGTCATCGGTGTCTTCGGTCACGGAGTAAACCATCTGGTTGGAGTTGTTTTTAATATCGTAGCTATTATTAGTTTCGAAATGTGTTCTCACTAAAAAAGAAAACCATCTTGAGTTAGAGCCACTTTAAATAAGCATCTACAAGGATTTGTTTACTTACTTCTTAGGAGTTGAAGACATCGCAAGTGGAAAATATGCAATTGAATAGAGCATTAAAAATAACCATTCTGTAAATTGTAAGTAATTCTGAATATTTAAAACATTTTTCTAAAGAAGTTGAGTGTAAAGTGACATTTCAAACTCTCCCATGTAAAAGCAGGGACTGAGACACCCTTCCTGGAGTATCTAAATTTGGAACAATTATAAAACCATTAAAGTATAATTATATATTGGACCACAAAGAATGCACCAGAATGACTAGCTTCCACACTAATTTCAAGTAAGAAAATTAACCAAGGACAGTGAAAGGCCATATGTGGTGGCGAGACAAATATGTCAAGCCAGTACAGAGAGAATCAGTAATCTTATAAAGATATAGTAAGGACAGGCATTCGTTTAAGCATAATCAGCTCTTTTTTTCTTCCAAAGCAAGGGCACTGAAACAGAAGGAAGCAGCGCTGGGTTCAAGTTCAGCCCTGCCCTGTGTGAGCTAGCTGTAGTGCCCGCGCTAAGTCCTTGACCTCTTTACTCCTTTGCCTCATGTAGGAAAGGTGCATACAAGGAGAAAGAATGAGCATGCGAATGCTGATTAGACAAAATGAACGTCCTTTTGAAGTTTAAGAACTTACCAGTCAATGAAAAATATGTACACAAATATTTAAAATAATGTCATTTATTTCTTAAAGATAATACAAAAGAATTTCTTGTTGAACTGCTCAAAATGACATAAAAGAATTAGCTATTGAATAATAAAAACAACCGTCTGATTAAAATACTGAATACTAAAAAGTTAGACATACTTTCCAGAGGCTCAAAATGTTGAAGAACGTGTATATTGTCCAGCTGTTGAGAAAGAGCAAAGAAATTATTAATTAGAAAATGAGCGGACGTAACAGGTATCAAAACATATCCCTTGATACCAAAATACATTTTTGAAACTGGACAGAACAATTATCAAGAGAAATTAGATAATTTACATCTGATCGTATGGGTAACAGTGAACTTATTCAGTCAAGAATACCAAGAATACTTTCCTCATGTGTTACTTAAAAGCAAGACCAAAATAGGCAGGTATTTTGCATAGCGGCTGAGATATCACTTGGAAATTCTACATTCCATACCAGAGCTACCTGTGCTTGAGTCCCAGCTCTGATTTGGACTCCTGCTTCCTGCCAGTGCCTACCCTGTAGGCAGAAAGTTATGGCTCATCCGATAGGTTCCCATGTACATGAAGGATGCCGGTGTTGGTTTCCTGGCTCCTGGCTTTGACCTAGTGCAGCTCAGGCTACTGCAGCCATCTCAGAATTGAACTAGTGAGTGGGAGATTTATCTTTCTGTCTGTATCTGGCTGTTTTTCAAATAAATCAAATAACTAAATAATAATCAGATGCCTGGTATGGCAGAACATCTACTTGCTATGGTAACAGCTTCTCGAAGAAGTGGCGTTGTATAGATTTTTTTCTAGATGATGCCTTAGTGACGAATCTCTCTGACATGAAATCCACAGGCTGAAGATGTTTAGGAAGTTCAGCACCATTAAACAGGAAAAGGCCTCTCAGAAGGCAATTCTCTTGATGAGTTGGGGACAGCAGATCAGATGGAGTAGCTTGCATGGAGTGCTCCATTTTAAATCACTTAACAGTAACCTCTGGGAGAAGTCAATCTATAGACTTGTACTCATACTTGAATAAGGACAGTTACTAAAGAGGGCAGAAATCACATGAGCAGTATTAGGAGGGGAGAGAAGATCCTTAGAAAGCAACACAGGAAAAGGGAAGGTTGGGAAGCCTATGGAAAAATCTGTACCTTAACTTAGGAATCACTCTGGAGATAGCTTGATGGAGCAATTATCTGCTCTGAAACACTCTATCTGAAGAGAAGCAATCTCCTTTAGGCCAAACTGATCAATTCCATGGAACTCTAAATTCTTAGAGTATTCCAAAACCTCGAGCCCACAACATGGCCTGAAATGCCATACTTCACCAAATACTCATTGAATGCATTCATTTCAATATGTGCGTGAGGGAATGAATAGACTTTTAGAATATCTGAACATGAATCTTCTGTGCCATTATTAATTACAGGAGGGTATAGCAGGACACCATCCATGCTTACAAACATTCCAGAATGAAAGTACAATTAGGGGAGCGGTTAAAATGTCTTACAAATTGTCAAAAGTGGCCACTAAAGCATATTTTTAACCTCTTGAAGTTTGCATTTCATTCTCGCATAAAAGAGCACGGATGATGCCTACATGATGATAATGTAAAATCCAAGAGATCAGGAAAGTTACTGAGGTTTTAGAGTTAGTAGGGGTACCATTTTGGGCACTGGCAGGTAGTTCAGTAGATTCAGCTGTTGCTAGGATACCCGCATCCCATATTAAAATGCTCTTTGGAATCTTGGCTGCTCTGTTTGTGACTACGCTTCTCTTAATGTGCTTGGCAATACGATGGATAATGGCTCAATTACTTGGGCTCCTGCCAGCCACGTGTAAGTCACAGGTGCAACTCCAGGATCTCGTCTTTGGCTTGGTCTGTTTCCCATTCCTGTGGCCATTTGGGCAGTGAACCAGCAGATATAAGATCTCTCTGTTGCTCTGCTTTGCAAACAAATAAACCTTTCTGGAGTCAGATATTTTTTTAACTGCGAATACGTGATTTACTAGTTTTCCCCGTCATTTTAATTAAAAATGTTATTGAAAGGGGAAATGGAACTAAGTATGTTAATTGAAGTTCAATCACCATTATAGGAGGAATTGAAGAACAGCTTTAAATTGCTTACATAAATGCAGCACACACCTTTAAAAGAGAAATGATTCCTGAGAATATTAAATTGATTTCTTAATTTATCAACAAGTACATAAGGAAACTTTCTAAATTTTATGCATTATAAAAATCTGCAAGCCTGCAAAATAATGTGGCAGTTTATTCTGGTATTTTAAAGCTTTTGCCTAATGCAAAAATCCAAGGTTCTCTTTTTTAAAAGTGTTTATTCTGAACAAGAGAGTTACTGAGCAGCACAGGTGCACGCACGCAAACACACACACACACACACACACTCACTCACACACTCACACACACACACCTTTCCTCCTCCACTTCATTCCCCACAGTGACTGACAAAGCTACGTGACAGGAGTTTCATCTGGATCTCATACAGGGGTTGCAGAGCTCAAACACTTCAATGATTTGTGCTGCCTTTTTCTGAGTGTTAGTAAAGATCGGGATCACAAATGAAGCTTTCAGGACATGGACGGGTACCCACATGGATGCAGATGTCACAGACGGTGGCTTCACCTGCCATGCCAGAACAGTGGTCTCCAAGTCTTTTTTTTTTTCCTAATCCAGTAGGTTAAGGTGCTTCAAAGATTTTGTGGAAGAAATGAAATTGTAAAGTAATGCACATTTCTACAAACCTTTTGAAGATTCCTTGAATTATATTTCACACATAAACACTGTAGTATCATGCCAATGAGTTTCACTGCATAAAACGAACAAAGGCCCTCCCTATCAATACATAAAACTAAAAAAAGAAGTAAGTCAACTCCATGGAATAGTCAACTACCTGCAGAGACACATGAAGTGGGAAGTTCTGTTAATGATGGTTTTTATTTCTTTTTAAAAATGTACATTTGAAATGTAGAGTGAGAAAGAGTAAGGGGCAGAGAGAGTTAAGAGGGAGAGATTTTTATGCTCCAGTTCACTGCTCAAACACTTGCAACAGCTAGGGATGTTAGAAAATAGGCCTGGACCATGAAGTCCATCCGTGTCTCCCAGATGGGCAGCAGCACAAGAACTTGAACCACCAAGTGCTATTTCCAATAGTGGGCATTAGTAGGGAACTGCTTTCGGAGTCAAGCCAAGATTCCAGCACAGGCACTCTAGCAGAGAATAAAGCTACACCAACAGGGTCCCAACCACTACTCCAAACAGCACCCTTTTGATTTAATGATTATTATTTTTAAATTGTTCTTTAAAATTTATTCAAAAGGCATGGAGAAGGCTGCAGTGAGGTGGGGTGAGGGAGAGAGACAGAAAGAGACAGAGTCAGGAGCAAGAAACCAGAAGTGTGAGTCAGGTCTCCCTCTCGGGAACAAAAAAACTCTAGTTATTTGGGCAATCTTCCTGGTCTTTAAGGGCTTGCAATATGAGACACTAGAGTTAGGAGTTAGAGCACAGAAGTCAGGTACTCCAATGTGAGACAACGATGTTCTCAAACTCTTTGGTTAAACTTCTGGTAGCATATAGTGCTTGCCAATGCGTCCTGCTTTCAGAGACAAAACAAGATCAAGAAAGAGATTTCTACCACAATTTGTATTATTTTCATTAAGCAGCTTTCTTTTAAGTTTCTGAAATGGATTTTAAAATAATATTATTTGCAAAACAACTTTGCGCATCACCCCAGTTTTTGCATCAGAATGTCTTTGCAGATAGACATTTGTGCTTTGTCAAGGAGTCTCTGGAACTTGGCTTGAAAGAGAATTCTAGATCGGTCTATAGTTTGCAATTTTACTGTATATTTTGGGGATTGACAGAAGTGGACAGTGACCCTTTGGGAAGATGAGGACAGAAGTGAGCTAAGACTGTCTTTAACCCACCCTCTGTCTAATGCTCTGTCATTTGTTGTTGATTTCCTTGATGATAACTTTCCTTGCAAGAGGTCGGCCTCCACGACTGCTTTTTCCTACCGCTGTCACTATTCCTGCTTTTCTATGTCCATGGAGAATATATCCTGAATGTCATAAAACTCAACAACAATCCTTTATAAAGATTATATTCATTACACAAAGCCACCCCTCTTCACGTTTGGAAATTAATACCACAATTCCTATAGCCTAACAAACTGGGCATCTGCCACCATTGCCTCATCTCTTCATTTACTCAGTCTTTGTCTCCTCTGAGATCCCATGGTCATTCTTCACATACAATAATCCGTAATTGTATTGCATACCTGAGCTAAGTATTCCAGGCCTGGAGGGCAGTTTGGTATAGGAGGTGGCACTGGCATCCAAGTTATTGCAGCATGTTGGTTCGGTGTAGGGTATTTGCCAGGCTGAGACTGGATCAGTTGAGTAGTACCGATGGGCTGGTACAAGGGGAAGGTACTGGGATTCTGAGTAACATGACGTCCTATTGGCAAGCCTGCTGTGTTGGCTGTAGGTGGAGGGACAGCTGTTCCCGAGGGCCCTGTGTTTAAAACAAGTCAAAGTGTTGAACATTATTATCACTGTAAAATACTGAAAGAGAACATGAGCTTTTACATGGACGTGAACTAGACCATACTAACACACTTGCGCAGAATACACTGTTCTATTACCTGTGTATCGTGTCCCAGCAATGTACTCAGTGGAAGATATACCTTCATTTCTTCTTCTTCACACTTGTGAGACAGTTTTTTTCTTTCTCATAGATGCAGAAATAAAGTTGTGGCACTAGGTAACATGCTGACCTCTTAATACATGAGAGCCCTCTTTTGGCAATAACATATTTTATTAGATTGCAGTGGAATTATCACAAGGCTTAGTAGCACAGAATCCCCATTGTAGATTTCTGTTATCTTCATTCTTGCTGTTGCTTAAGGTCACAAACATTGTAGGCTCATTTACTTCCTCTGTTGGGCTGCCTTTGATTCCGTCATGTTTCTATCACCACAATCAAGTTTTCACACTCTTATTTCAGTCTGATGTGTTGGATATTACATTTCTTAAGCTTATTGTCTTAATAATTGGAGCTGATATGACAAAAGTCCCAGACTGTAGTTGTTTAAACAAGTATTCGTTCTTCCAATTCTGGGGACTGGTCAGCACAAATTCAAGTGCTTGGCATGATTGTGTGGAATGAGAACCTTGATCTTGATTTGGAAACAATCACCCTCTTCCTGTGTCCTCACTGGCTAGAGAGAAATGACCCCTGGCACCTGTCTCCTTTAAGGGCACTAATCTCACGAAGAGAGATGAAGGGCTCACCCTCATAACTTAAATGCTTCTGAAAATCCTCATCTATGAATAATGTTATGTGGAGAATTAAAGCTTAATGATGTGGATTTGTGGTGGAGTGGTGGGTCGTGTGAGGGGAATTGTATAAGTGTCCAGGTCATAGAATGTATCTTTCAATTGAATTTCTGTGAATGCAAGAGCAGAGCAGCCCACAAGCCTTTTTTTCTGAACTGCCAGGAACGCCACACCTAGATAAAGACTTCCTTCTTCAAAATATTTTGTAAAATAATGTCTTACAGGAATTCTTGTGGTTAAAAACAAATTACATGATTACATAAGCTATTTTGTGTTAAGATTTTAATACTGATGTATTTCAGTTAAAATTAAAAAGTCAACTTGGTATTATCGGGATGTCCTAGATGCGATCTGACTTTTAAAATGTGATGAATCCTTGGTCACTGGGCATGAACGAATTTGAAAATATAAAACGAGATTTTCTACATTTTCAAAAGGAAACGTTTAAATTTGCTAGTAAATTTAGGAAAGAAAATGTCAATATAGTCTTAAATAGCAGCTCAACATAGCAGGTGTTTTAAAATAATTAGGAAGCTGTTCATAAAACTGCAGATATCTGGACTCCAGGCAGATCTACTGCATGAGAAACTGTACAGCAAAATGCAGTAAGATCTCCTTTTACTGATCCTTTTTTTGGAAAAATATACAATTCAGCATCTTTTAGAATATATGCACAAAGTTGTACAAGCAAAAGTATTATCGAAATTCTGAAGTTTCATTACTCCAGAAAGGACACATTCACATTTCTCCTTCCCAGAGTCCCCAGAAACCACTGTCCTGGCAGCTTTGCTTAAAGTGGACATTTCATGTAAATGGAATAAATCGTGCTGTATGGTCAGTTCCTCTCAATTAGCATGCTTTCCGTATTTATCGACATTATAGTACACATCGATACTTCATTTCTTTTTATTACTAATACTTTACCATATATATATATATATAGGAACACTCTAGGCATTATTTATTTTGTTAAATTTGCATCCACTTATTTGTTTAATGGAAAGGTACTGAGACAAAGAGCAAACGACAAAGGCAGAGACATGAAGCCAGAGAGACAGAGAAAGCCTAGAAGCACCCTCTGCTGCTGTGCTCCTCAGACGCCTACACAACCAGGGCAAGGCCAGGCTGATACCCACAGGCAAGAAGTGAATCTAAGTGTCCCATGTGGATGGCAGGCCCCCCTCCTACATCTGTCAAGATATGTGCCACAGGGGCTGGAACTCCAACAAAGGCACTCCAACATGGAATGTGGGCATTCCATGTAGCATCTTAATAGTTTTTCCAGATGCCTCTCCTTCTGTGCCCTTTAATTAGTGACTGGCATTTGGGTTGTCTTCGTTTTGGTCTATTACAAATACTTCTGCAATGATCCATGCGCAACTTCTGTGTGGGTGTATACTTTCCATTCTCTTCTTATGAGTGAACTTGGCTTGGGTATTGAGTATTCTGAGGCACTAACAGACTACGTTTCAAAGTGACTTCACTGTTTTCCATTCCTGCCCGTAGTGTATAAGTGTCCGCTTCCTCTACATCCTCCGCAGTGCTTGCTCGTTGTCTGGTTTTCGTTTTAATCAAGTGAATGGGTTGAAAGTGATGCATTACTGCGACTTTGATTCTGTTTTACTGAAGATTATTGATGTTCAGCACCTTTTCATGTTCTTGCTTATCTGCACATATTCTTTGGAGAAATATCCATTTGAATCTTTTGCCTGTTGTAAAATAAATTTGCCTTTTTTTTTTTTTTGCTGTTGCATTGAGAGAGGATATTCAAAATAAAACTACCTTGTCAGACAATTGTTTCATAAGCATTTGGTCTCCTTTTGTAAGCTGCTTTTTCTTTTGCTTGATAGTGTCCTTGATAAAAACAATTAAGTTTTAAGACAGGCTTAATTTTATTATGCTTTGTTTCATTGTACTTTGCAGATAATTTTGTAACACAAGATGTAGGGCAGTCCTATTTGCTCTATCTTCCCAGCAGCAAGCCCTCAGTGAGATTGTCCTTGTCACATGTTGATTCTCACAGCATTTCTAATGTTCTCATTATTATTATTGTCTCTGTTATGGTGACCTGTGATCAGTGCTGTTTGATATTACTCTTGTAATTATTTGTGATGCCATGGATTACATCCTTATAAAATTGTGAACTTAACTGATAACTGTGTGTTCATTCTGATTGCTAGACTGGCATCTATTCCTTCAGGACTCTGCCTTTCCTCTGTCGCCTATGTTCCCTAAGATAGAACAATGTTTAAATCAAGGCAGCTAATAATTCAATAATGACCTCTATAAGTGTTCAAACGAAAGAAGAGTCATATACATTCTACTTTAACCAGGAATGGGAAATCTGTTTTCTGCTGAAAGTCATTTGAAAACTTACAACATCATTCATACATCATAAGAAATTATCAGCTTCAAAATTAACCTGCTATAGACTTATTGATCTTTGAATCCTGCCTGTGGTTGCCCTGGCAGGACTAGACCAAATGATTTTGTGGCTCTTACACTGCCCACAGGCCTGATGTTGCCCACCCTGCCTTAAATTCAAAGCTAGGAATGATTAAGTTTAAGAAGTAAGGCGTGTTGCATCTGAGATAGGCCCAAAGCTGTCTTGTGCCAAACAACAAAGCTACAAATGCAAATGAAAAATTCTTGAGGAAAATTAAAGTTCTGCTACAGTAAATCTGTACATGCTAAGATAAATGGTAACAATACCGAGCAATAATATGGCTTTCACAATTAGGTTAAAAGACCAAACCATCTGTAATTTCTTACGCCAAAGCCTACTTCAGAGCAAGGGCCTACACCTCTTACAGTCTGAGGACTGAAACAGGTGAAGAATCAGCAAAAGAAAGTTCCAAGCTGGCAGCACACTTTCCTGGGCTTCAGCAAGTAAGCCCGTTACATAACATACTTGTGTAAGATGATACAGCAAGTGCTGATGTAGGTGTGGGCAATAAGCTAGCCAGAAGGTCCAGCAAACACAGTTGCTGAGTGTGGCTGCATTGCACAACATATTTTTCAATGTAGGCTGAACACCATTATAACAATAGAGATGAATCCATCTTCAAAACTTTAAAGAACAGGCAGAGTCTCTGGTTATAGGCTGAAGCAGAAGTTTGCTTTAAGTTGAAGCCAACACCCCTTCACCATTCCAAAAATCCTAGGGCTCTCAAGAATGATATTTATTCTGTTTATACTCTATAAGTGGTATCAGATATGATCATATTTGTTTACAACATGGCTTATTGGATTGTAATAAGACCACTATTGACATCTACTACTCAGAAAAAAAAAAAAGACTTATTTAAAAACACTGAGGGCTTGGCACAGTGGCTCAGTGGCTCAACCCCTGTTTTGCAAGCATCAGAATTCCATATGCACACCAGTTAGGGTTCCAGCTGCTCCACCTCCCTTCTAGCTCCCTGCTTGTGGCCTGGGAAAGCAGTCGAGGATGGCCCAAAGCCTTTGGACCCTGCACAATGTGAGACCCAGAATAAGCTCCCAGTTCTTGGCTTTGGATCAACTCAACTCTGGCCATTGTGGCCACTTGGGGAGTAAACCAGCAGATTGTTCTCTCTGTCTCTCCTCTCTGTAAATCTGCCTTTCCAATAAAAATAAAATAAATCTTTTTTCAAAACGTACAGATCTTTTAAAATAAGATTTATTTATTTTTATTGGAAAGAGGGATATACAGAGAAGAGGAGTGACAGAGAGGAAGATCTTCTGTTCGATGGTTCACTCCCCAGACAGCTACAGCAGTTGGAGCTGAGACAATCTGAAGGCAGGAGCCAGGAGCCAGGAGCTTCTTCTGCGTCTTCCACATGGGTGCAGGGTCCCAAATCTTTGGTCGTCTTCGACTGCTTTCCCAGGCTACAAGCAGGGAGCTGTATGGGAAGCAGGGCTGCCGGGATTAGAACCGGCGTCCATATGGGATCCTGGGTGTGCAAGGTGAGGACCTTAACCATTATGCTATCATGCCAGACCCTAAAATAAATCTTTTTGAAAAAATGCTTCAACTCACTGATAATGTGCCTTCTTATTCAAGAATAGAGGGGCACAATTAAATTAACATCATTTGCTGGCATACTCATGCATACTGTAGCCCATAAATCAAAATTTAATTACAACTTTTAGGTCTGGTATTTTAAGTCCCAGTATTCCATACAGATGTCATGTTAGTTAACAGATGCTCTGCTATGTTTTAAATTTTTTACTTCTCATGATAAATTTCCTTAGGCTCATGGTTCCCCCTCTCCCACACCCTCCATGATTTATCCCAATTTATTTCAATAATACAGTCCTTCAACAACAGTCACAAAGTCCATCATTCTTCAATTGGAGTGCATCATGACTTAGGTATAGATTAGGGTCGAAAGTCCAGCATCCTATTGTTAAGATATATTTAAGTTTCATTGGGAGTCCATCTTTTATTCAGAAGTATAGATGCCTATTGCAATGCATCTTTACTTCATGGTATACTTGTCTACCAATCAAATGAATAGCAAATAAAAACCACATTGATGTTCCACCTATCTCCAGTGAGACTGGCTTATATTCACACAGCTCTACTAACACCACCTGCTTGCATGGATGTGGGGAGAAAGGTATCCTATTTCACTGCTGGTGTGAGTGTACAAGCATTATGGAAGTCAGTATGGAGAGTGCTATGAGAACTGAAAATTAACCTACCATATGACCATCAATCCCACTTCTGGAAATAGATCCGAAGGAAATGAAATCTGCTGATACCATCACAGTCTACAACAGTGAAGACATGGAAACAACCCAGATGCCTCTAGATAAAGAGTCTCACCATCTACTTCATTTTCCATCCAGCTCTCTGTTGCTGGACCTGGGAAAGCAGTGGAAATGGCCCAAAATGTCTTTGGGTCCCTGTTTTCCACATGGAGAACATGATGAATTCCTTTCTTTCCATTTGGAGAGGGAACCAATGGATGGAAGCTCTCTCTAATTCTCTCTCAACTCTGCCTTTCAAATAAAATTAATCTTTCAAAAATGAATTACTATTAATAATGCAAATGCTGCAACACCAAGTGATTCCTCTGACGTATATATGTAAAGTAGATTGAAGACCTAATGGAAAAGAGTCACTAGTCTCAGAGGCAGACAGAATATCAGCATTAATAGAAGTTTGGTAGAAGTTGATTCTGGTCAATCTTGACCCAAATGTGGCTCAAGATTCAATGGGCAAAGTCATGACAGACACGATAGAAATAGTAAAAGTGCGATCATGCAAGTGAAATTAAGGTTGGAGCAGCCAAAGCTGGGAGCTGAGAACTCAGTACGTATCTCCCATGGATGACATCTGGCATCTTTCGCCTCTGGGAGTGCACACGAGGAGGAGGCTGGAATGAAGAGTGGAGCTGGGACTAGAAGCCAGGCACTGCCACATGGGATGCTGGCTTCCCAATAGGCTCTTAACCATCAGTCCACATGCTTCCCCCTCATGGCAGAACTTTATTTAATAAGCAAGGAGTTGATTCCTGAGATGGAATCTATCCCTGGTGAGTAGTAGGGTTTGAGACAATTCATTCCAATTTAGAATGACTTTCTAAAAATGGTTTAATCAGTAGTTATTCTTGGAGAATGTCCAAGGCACAATCAAGAAGGATGTGTGGTCTACTGTTTTGGGTGGAGTGTTCTGAAGATATCTATTTTCGTTTGTCATGTGCTATGGGTTTTCTATCTCATTTTACAATTTTTGTTTATTTGTTCGAACCACAAATTGAAACAGAGTGCTTCAGCTTCCAACTGTCACTTGCTGTGTTGTCTGTTTTACACTTTGCTCTTGTCCATTTTTCCTTTTTCCATTTATTTCTATCTCATATGTGTGTATGTGTGTGTGCATATATCACTGATAGGACTACTTAACGGAGCTTAAATACCAACTTTTCATGAAGATATATTTTATGTTATTAATATAGTTATTCATTAGCCCTTTGCAACTACTGTATTTAAGAAATATTGCTCTGATTGTTTTATACAAACTAAATGCATATTTGTGAGCTGTACAATGAAATGATTCAAATTTCAATTGATAAAAGTAAAATCAGTGTGAAACCAAATAAAATAGATTGTATCAAACTATGTTGTTTTAGTATATACTCACAGAATCAAGCATTCCTTAATAAAGCTTATTGGGCCTGACGCAATAGTCTAATGGCTAAATCCTCACCTTGCATCTGATGGGATTGCTTATAGGCACTGGTTCGTGTCCCAACCGCTCCACTTCCCTTCCAGCTCGTTGTTCGTGTCTGGGAAAGCAGTAGAAGATGGCCCAAAGCTCTGGGAACCTGCACAGCTGTGGGAGGCCTGGAACAAGCTCCTGGCCTCACGTTAGTTCCGCTCTGGCTGTTGGGCCACTTGGAGAGTGAACCAGCAGAATGAAGATCTTTCTGTCCTTCCTTCTCTCTGTAATTCTGCTTTTCCCATTAAAAGAAAAATCAATCAATCAATAAATAAACCTATATAATATTGAGTTATAGTGTCTTCCTGAAAGTGATTATATTTTTTATCGTGCGTGCGTGTGCACATACATGCATATTTTCTCATATATCTGCTAAAAATGATAGAGTGAGGAGTGCAGATGGCAACAGAAGCTGACATTCACTTGGTGTCCTTCTAAGGAAAGTCTGCTAAAGGAAACAAGACTGCAAGAGAAGGCGCTTGCCTCGGGCTGGGCTGTTTATAACAAATTGTTCTTGATTACACTAAGTAAGCTGGGCTCAGGCCACTGGGCTGCCCTTCATTCTGATGTGGAGACCAGGGAATCTGATGCCTTTTTTGAGCAAAAGGGTAATGCTACGCAGATACTACACAAAAAGTACTGATACCCATGAAAAATTGTGTATAGCCCCATCGGCAGCTGTTTTCAGAAAGAAGGAAAAGACTTGAGGGATGGAGTAACGGGGAGACCGTGCTCTGGCTCCCACCATCCCTGTAGACTTGCACACAACAGAGCTTTGGGAAGAGGTCATGTTAGAAAAGTCCATGTGCCATGAAAACCAAAAACCTCGGGCTTCCAGTGCACTCCAGTCACTGCCCTAATGATTCTACAATGAATAATGTTATAAGATTCTTCAATTACACTTGGTAGCCATTATGATAATCCTTCATTTACATGAGGAAACTGAGATACAGGGTGATTCAGGAACCTGCAAGATGATTAGCTAATAAGTGGCAGAGTGGGACTTGGCAATGCAAGTGTTCTAATAATAGCTGCATGTTAACTGAACTACGGGGCACTCTTCCCTAGATGGGAGGTGAGGAAGCGGAACTCCCAAATGGGGATCTGTGACAAGAATTGCCCCTGTAGCTGCAAGAGCAACTCTGGTTGCATCCTCACCTCCGCAAGACACAAGAAAGGCAAAGCCAGTGTGAGTTAACCAACAAGGAGAAACCCAGATACGGGTACTGGCAGGGAGAGGAGTTAGAAGAGGAGAAGCTGAGACTTGAATCAGCACTGCAGTGTGCTAGGTCAGAATCGTGGGTGGCTTGACTGGCCGAGCCACAATGGCCAACCTACACTATCGTTTTTTAAAAGAGTGGTAGGTTAGAAAACAGGAGTGATTAATCTGTGCAAAGAAGGTAGACAATAACAGAAGTGTTAACACATTAAACCTAGCCAGGACCTCTCTCATAGAAAACGTTTTTTCACAAGGAAACAGACCAGATGAACAGGTACATACTGGAGACTCAGCACTCCAAGAAGTAAAGGCTGTGTAAGGGCAGTGAGTAGATGAGGCCAGACAGAAAGACAGGAGGAAGTAGAAATCACAAAAGACATTTACTCCATGCATGGAAAGCAGAACAATTGGCTTTGTTTAACGCAACTCTTAAGCAAGATTAGGCAGGAGGTGTTATATGTAAAAGATCAGATAGAAGGCAAGTTTGGATTTTGGCAATAAGAGCAGAAAGTAGAAAAGCAATAATTAAATAATTACCCAGTACTGGCTGGGTAATCAACTGGATACAGGGAACGACTCAAGCTTCTGGTTGTTCTGCATGCCTCCAGAGTAGAGAAAGAGCAGTGCGGGAGATGGGGCGAAGCCGGCAAAGCTGGATTGATGTTCACTGGCTTAGATTCCCACAGGTATCCTTGGGAAGAGAAGTACTGGCAGTTGGAAGTGCAAGTTCAGAGAGGAGTGCATGTGGTCTGTGACTGTGGGATTCATATGTGATTACAGACCAAGGGAAGGGTTGCTTTTACTAAGCTCTCTTAGGGCACAGTGTAAACGATAACGTGAAAGGAAAAAGGGAAGTCAGGGCAGGGCAGGAAAGGACAGGAGAGGGACCAAGACTCAAGAGAATATCTTCTTAAGGACAGAGGACGCAGATTCTTGATAAACTCTGACAGTTAATAATCTTAAGGAACAAAAATATAACCAAAACACAAATCTCAAAACAGATGTAGGCAGGGAGAAAAATCCTAACCTCTTTTTAGAAACAGGGAAACCATCAAGTCTGTCATGAAGAAAATACTTTGATATCTTTATTGTGCTCCAATTTGACTAAAAACTAAGTACTTTTCAACCCTTATAATAGTCTTTAATAAAAACAACAGTGCTACTAAAGGCATACAAATTATGCTGAATTTTATATTCCTTCAATAATCTGTGAATAATTTATTATGAGTTTACTTTATACAAATATACCTTATAGGATAAGGATTGAACATTAGAAAGTCAGAAAGAAAATTATAATTTATATTTAAGGCTTATCCTGAACAGAGATTATATCTTTTTTTATTTTTATTTTTTGAAGATTTATTTTTTTTATTGGAAAGTCACATATACAGAGAGGAGGAGAGACAGAGAGGAAGATCTTCTGTCTGATGATTTGCTCCCCAAGTGAGCGCAACAGCCGGTACTGAGCCGATCCAAAGCCAGGAGCCAGGAACTTCCTCCAGGCCTCCCACGTGGGTGCAGGGTCCCAAGGCTTTGGGCCATCCTTGACTGCTTTCCCAGGCCACAAGTAGGGAGCTGGATGGGAAGTGAGGCTGCCAGGATTAGAACCAACGCCCATATGGGATCCTGGCATATTTAAGCTGAGGACTTTAGCTGCTAGGCCTACTGCGCCAGGCCCATTCTCTCTCTCTCTCTCTCTCTATATATATATATATATATATATTTTTTTTAAAAGATTTATTTTGTATTTATTGGAAAGTCAAATATACAGAGAGGAGGAGACACAGAGGAGGATCTCCCATCCATTGATTCACACCCTAAGTGGCTGCAACAGCCGGAACTGTGCCAATCCTAAGCCAGGAGTTAGGAGCCTCTTCCAGGTCTCCCATGCAGGTGCAGGGTCCCCAGGTTTTAGGCCATCTTCAACTACTTTCCCAGGCCACAAGCAGGGAACTGAATGGGAAGCAGGGATGCCAGTATTAAAACTGGCATGTGCAAGCCGAGGACTTTAGCCTTTAGGCTACCGCACCTAGCTGCAGAGATTATATATCTAAGAAAAGTATAGAGGGAGAATCTAGGATGGCAGAATAGGGTAAGGACACATTTAAACAGAGAAACACTAGCTAGAGTGAAGCAGAGAGAACACATTCCAGCAAACAGGAGAAGACAGAAAGACAGCAGAGGGGCACCTAGGACTGATAGACATAGGGAAGCAGCAGACACAGCGGTGTGGTACTGCAGTGAGCAGATATCCTGGTGGCATTCAGCGAGCGGTGATTTGAACTGCACTGGCAGCTGGAACTCCATGAGGAACAAGGTGGGAAGGGATGTTCACCAGGAGCTCAGGAGGTGACCCTAGACAAAAAAACTGCCCTTCCTGCTCATTTGTTTGATTTGACCAGAAACAGACACAGAATTGCAAATCCCCAACTGGCAGTGCAGGAACAAGGTGGATTTCACAACCCAGCCTGTCCCCCACTAGATCAAAATCAGGTGTCATTTTATGTAGGGAGACAAAGGGTGTGAGACAGGACTGCACATGCATTAAGCTGGGAGTGAACTCATTCTTTGCTAAGTGAATTGCAATGTGGGATCCTTTGGGTTCTACCAAAAACCGGACCAAGTTGCCCCCAGATCTAACAGCTAGTAGATCAAGAACTCCACCAGTGGACCTCAGGTACCATTCTGTATAGTGCTTTGAGACTGCAGGGACAACAGTGAGCTGGGAGCAAACCCACTGAGTTCAGTGCATTGCACTGGTCCCAAGGGGAAAATAATATTGACTTTGGCATCATACAGTTCAAAATAAGTTCACATATCCCTCAGATCTAATGGTCAGCAGGTTCTGGCATGATCAACACCATCTACAACCTAGCTACTTAGGGCACCTGCTGTCTCCCTAATCCCGGGACCTGCTCCAACCAGAAGTGGGATAAAGTTTGTACAGACAACATCGCAGCCTTAGCACAGGCAAACAGGAGGTCGAGAGTGGTGAGCCAGGAGCTGGGGCTATGGGACTGTGGCAGAAGTCTGCCACAAGAATTCAGACCTGAAACTCGCTTGAGGGAGTGGCACAAGTGACAGTAAATTAAAAAAAAAAAGTGTGCTATCTCAATAAGTAAAATTCTGAACCACACCTGTGGGTGACACAGCTTAGAAACTTGCCCTAAGGAGAAGAATCTGCTAATTAAAAGTACCATGACCAAGAGCAGAAGAAGAGACATAATCAGAATGAATATCACCGAAGATCCCCCTGCAAAGGAGTCAAAGCCAGCTCTCCCACACGGGTGCAGGGTCTCAAATCTTTGGGCCATTCTCGACTGCTCTCCCAGGCCACAAGCAGGGAACTGGAAGGGAAGCGGGACTGCTGGGATTAGAACCGGCGCCCATATGGGATCCCGGGTTTGCAAGATGAGGACTTTAACCACTACACTATTGCGCCGGGCCCCCACCCTTTCATATTAACACTGAGTGTGAATAGCTTAAACCCATGAAACATCATAGATTAGAGACTGGATTAGAAAATAAAAACACATCAATTTGTTGCCTACAGGAGACATACCTCAGCAACAAAATCGACAGAAACTATATCTCATGGATTTTGAAGTTTTTGCTTTTAGTTTCTTTTATTTAAAACAATTTTCTCATTATATCGTTCCCTGACATGAATTATACATTAGCATCATTTTCTTAAAGAAGGTTCTTGATTTTTCTTTTCATTTCTTTCACAACACATTAGTCATTCAGGAGAATGTTGTTTAATTTCATGGTGTTGTAAATTTCTATTTTTCTTCCTGTTGTTGACTTTGTATTGTGGTTTTTCATTTAAGAGGATATAGAGTAACTGTGTAATAGAGACTATAATATCCAGATGTGAGGATACAATGTAGCATGCATTTGTATTGCCAGATCAAAAATGGACTCCCAATGAAACTGACAAATATACCCTAACAGTAGGATGCTGGGCTCTCTGTCACTGTCCTTGCTTACAATAATGGGCTTGTGACTGTTCATGAAAAACTATACTATTTTAACAATATAGGGAAAATCAGTTGGGACAGGGGATGGAGGGATTAAGGGAAATCCCAGGGCCTATGGAACTGTATCATAAAATAATAACAAAAAACGAAAAAGAAAAGTATACACAAATTTTAGAATGATTTTCATTTAGATATGTATACATGCTCTCTAGTGTTAATTAAGTGGGGAGAAAAATGCTCAAATAATGTGTTGGAAACTGGAATATTATCTCCCTTCTGAGTTTTGAAGCTGCAGTTTATGGTTCTGAAAAGTTCCACAGGAAAAGAAGAAAGACAAAAGCCACACCTGACACTGTAACTGAGTTATCTCACAGTTGGTCAGAGCTGTCTGATGGAGCACTGGAGCAGCTGTCCTTCCAATGAAAACCTGAGCAAGACTGCACCACACTTGAGTTGCCTTAGTTATTTCAGTCAGCTACTTTAGACATACCATTTCTTTTTCATTTCAAGAAATCATGTCAGTTGCTTTTTAAACAGATGGCCTCTAATGACGATGTCTTTATTAACTAGTCTTCTAGACACGAGTAATGCAGAGTAGTTGCCAGCGTGAACATATTCAGTACAATTATTCTAATGAAATTGTAATTGAACAGAAATAAGTTAATTAAGGCCCAGCTCGATAGCCTAGTGGCCAAAGTCCTAGCCTTGCACGCGCCAGGATCCCATATGGGTTCAGCTTCAACCATTGCGGTCACTTGGGCAGTGACTTAAAGGACGGAAGATCTTCCTCTCTGTATCTCCTCCTCTCTGGATATTTGACTGTCAAATAAAAATAAATCTTTTTTAAAAAAAGAAATAAGTTGATTAAAATAAAATAATCCATGGTGGATATTTTCAATTTCTTAATGTGAATTGCTGGAACAGTTATCCTATGTGGATAATCAGCCACTAGGTGGCAATCACAGTGAAGTTTTTCTATATTTCGTAACTAAATATTTTCTATATTTCATAACTTCGCATTTCGCATTTTTAAACAGTCGATCTGAAAGACGTTTCCCCCTTTGCTAATTTTCTGACCTACACTACAAATAATTTGCCAAAGAAGTAGAATATGATTGTAACTACTGTTTGCTCCTTAAAAATGGTAGAATTCCTATGTAAAAGGAATATAGATTCTTGGATACCAGTTGGTTGACGAATATAGGATTGATCGTGTACATTATGTTGATGGTCACTGCAGAAAAACAGGGAAATATTTAGATACAAAACAATAATTTAGGATTGTCACTACTTTGATTTAGAAAACATTGAGCCGGTAGAGCTATAACAGCTCTTACCTGAAAATCATTCTTACAAAGTGGAAAAGGGGAAAAGAATCTTGTTATTTTTTGGAAGATTTATTTTCTTTTTATTGGAAATCCAGATCTACAGAGAATAGGAGAGACAGAGAGATAGATCTTCCATCCTCTGGTTCACTCCCCAAGTGGCCTCAATGGCCAAAGCTGTACTGATCTGAAGTCAGGAGCCAGGAGCTTCTTCTAGGTCTCCCATGCAGGTGCAGGGTCCCAAGGTTTTGGGCCGTCCTTGACTGCTTTCTCAGGCCACAAGCAGGGAGCTGGATGGGAAGCAGGGCGGCTGGGGCTGGGATTAGAACTGGTGCCCATGTGGGATCCCAGTGCATGCAAGGCTACTGCCCCAGATCCGAAGCCTGCTATTTTCACACTGTAGGGAAAGAGACTCAATTCCATGGGTCACATGTTCAGAGTAAAAGCTTTTTTCTAAAAAACCTGTAGACAGTTTTCCAAAACTCAATGCAGTATCTTCCACCTCTAAAATGCCCTTCAGTGCACATTTAAGGAAACATTGTTATAAGTTTTGTTTTTCTGTCGTTAAAATGTACAACTCCGATTAGAATTTTTCTTGGTTAAAATCAAGTGTAATTTTAATTTTAAAAATGTTGTGCATTGTACAATTTTTTTCCCAAAAAGGAAATTTACAGGAGCAGAGTGTGAGTATCCATGAATCTGAGTCACCACCAGCGGTTTCTGCAGACTTCTAGAAACTTCCAGCAGAAAGCCAAGTTCCTTCAGCAGCATGCAAGGGCGTTCACTTCCATTTCTCCGTGATGCTTCAGGGTTTTCCCATGTGCGTGGCATGCCAGAACTTTGTGATCATATGATTGGAGACATATGGTTCCTTCTGCAAGACACACTTCCTTCTCTGCTCTCTTTGACTGCCAGATTCTTTTCCTAACTGTCCCATTTGACTTTCTCAGCCAGGCTTTTCTCAGATGCCTGACAGTTAGGTGACATCTCGCACTGTCACAGCCTTCCCCTCCTGTCTCTGCCTGGAGCATGGAGAGCATCAGTGTGTACACAGGCTTTTGTTCAGTTGCCCATATACTCCGGGAAAACAGGGATGTGTTCTCCTTGCTGTAGACTGCCTAGCATCTGATTACACTTCACTTGTAGTAATTACTCAGCTCATTCGTTAGCTTAAAAAGCAAGGTTAACTACTGATACGGTTTTCTTGAGGGAGAAAAGATATTTCCTGATTTTTTAACCCACCTGGTACAAAGTGAGAACTGTAGTCAGGAGGCGATGGTGGCCTTGGGTCTGGCGACGTGACTTGATCCTCCGTTTCACCTGCAGGCTGCTCAGGTGCTGTCGGTTCTGCATGTTGTCCAGGGGAGAGGGGACAGGATCACATGGCAATAGATTTTTAACTTGCTATGCATCAAAGAATAAAGTCAAGATGAAGATACTCATATTTCATACAAAGGCATAATTCATCACATGACTGACACTCTTATTAATTTTTATATATTTTCAGGCTGAACATGCAGTTAAAAAAAATAAAACTGAAGAATTATACTTGCTTGTCAGCAAAGCAGTGACTTGTTCAGCTGACCCGATGGTCATTCCTAACTATGTTGTAAATTTCTTGAATAAGTAGCAGGCTTTCTACTTCCTACTATGCCAGTACAACATGGAAAACACAGATATATGAAGATGAAAGGAATTTGAAAGAAAATGGTATCTAAATACATTCAAAATGTAACATCATACTTAATAATTTAAAAAATAGGGGCACGTATCATATGTGACTCTATTACTGGGAGGTCAGTCTATACCTGCAGGTGACAATCATTTTTAATAAATACTTTCTAAAAGTGGCCTGGATTACAGCGACTGCTTCAGCACAGGTGTTATGGTTTGGGCATTACTGGATAACCCACCAAAGCACCTGAGTTCAAGCCTTGGTCTCTGGGGAGCTGCTTCTGACAGATGTGGGCACCTCTGGCAGGTGGGGGCAGGTGTCTTCAGAAGGCAGCTCCGGCAGGACTCCCTGGAGTTCTCAGAAGAAAGTTGTTTAAAAAGCTCGAGTTTGGGTCCACCCATCCTAGTCAAAAATGTGATCCTTCCTCCTGCAGGTGCTCCGCCGTGTGTAAGACCCCTCTGTCAAAGCCTGCCTCATGCCTCTTGGACTTCCAGCCTCTAACACGTGAGCTACGTAAACTGTAACTTCATCATTTCAGGTAGTAAAAAGCTCATTCATACAGTCACTTTTCGGCATGTTATGCCTTATTCGTTTGTTACGATTATAGAAGTGCCTCTCCGGACACATGGGAAAGCTCTGGTTAATTCATCTCATGCAAATTCCACAAATATGTTTTTCTCTAAATTACTAGAAAACGTAAGACTTGGCTTCAGCTCTCCTTCATCAAACCATGTCTTAGTACTCAGTACTAAGTACTACCCAAGTAACTAAGTACTGTTACTTAGTACTACCACTTCTGTTTGCAGAATGCTTCTCCTATTCTTATTCTCTTTCCCTATTTCTCCCTGCATGCTTTTTTTTTCTTAAAAAAAAAAGATTTATTTTATTTTTATTGGAAAGGCAGAAATACAGAGAGGAGAGACAGAGAGGAAGATCTTCCGTCCAATGATTCACTCCCCAAGTGAGCGCAACGGGAGTGAGCCAGGAGCCTCTTCCAGGTCTCCCACGCGGGTGCAGGGTCCCAAAGCTTTGGGCCGTCCTTGACTGCTTTCCTGGGCCACAGTCAGGGAGCTGGATGGGAAGCGGGGCTGCCGGGATTAGAACCGGTGCCCATATGGGATCCCGGGCGTGCAAGGTGAGGACCTTAACCACTGCACCACCGCACCGGGCCCAGCCCTGCATGCTTTAAAGAACTCCTCACACATTTGTGCCAGTGCTGGTCTCCTATAAATTCTTCTCTGATCAAGACAGATAGAATTGTCCTTGTGTATAAATGTGTACACTTACTCATATATTCGCCTACATTTATATTTATATTGTCTAAAGGAAAACTAACGAACTACTAAACAAATACAATTTCTTTTCTAAGTAAATAACTAAAATAATTCACATTTTGCAATGAAACATATTCAAATGAATTCACAATTACTTACCTGACATTCTGAAGAATTCCAATTCACCCTGAAAACAAAACATTTTAGTGACTTAAAAATATATAATTACTGCTATGCACAATACGTGGTGAAGATGGCAGAAATTGTGTGAACATTTAAACTTTTTTTTCTTTCACTTATCTTTTTCACTAACAAATACTTACTGAGTATGAGTTATGCACCAGGCAATGTTGCAGAAGTAGAGGACACTGCATTTTTCAGAAGATTGATATATTTTCATTGGAAAGATTTATAGAGAAAGATAAAAAATGATCTTTGATCTGCTGCTTCATTCCCCACATTGTCCCCAGGCCTATGATTAAGCCATTCAGGAGCCAGGAGCACCCTCGGGCTCTTCTACAGGGGACAGGATCCCAAAGACTTAGGCTCTCTCAGACTATCTTCCTAAGCCATAAGCAGGGAGCCGGATGGGAAATGGAGCAGTCAGGACTAGAACTGGCACCCACAAAAGATGGCAGCGCTTGCCCGTGAAGTGTTAGCCTGTTGAGCGGTTGTGCCGAGCCCAAGAATGTTGCAATAAATCAGGTAAGACACTCTGCTACCCACCCTGCTTGATTTTATATTCTAATGGGATGAGATTTTTTTAAAAAGTCACTAAATCCATAAGTTTACATTTAGATACTGTTAGTAAAAAAGAAAAGGAATTTTTCAAAAAACAATGAAAATAATTCTCAGAAAGAGACTTTTGACCTGTTGGAACAATGAAAGAAAACAATACATTAAAATTATAGAGAATCAGGAAGGCATAAAAGTAATTGGAAAGTTCCAGAGATGAGAGTGAGCTTGGGGTCCTCAAGGGAGAGGATGAGAAAGAACCCAGATACGAATAGGCCATGGTGCATGAACCAATGTGATGAGACACAGACAGAGGTGTGACCCCAGCGGAAGGTCATGGCGAGGCGCATGGAATTAGCTGTGATTGCAACTGGGAAATCTTTGGAGGATTTTCAGCAGTGCAGCCATCAGACCTAATTTACAGTATTGCCTGGCGTGGGAAGAGTGCAGGCAGGCATTCAAGGTGGAGGGCAGTGGGCATTCAGGTGAGAGCTGATGCTGACTTAGAAATGGGAGGGTGACAAGCAACGAGAGATGTGACAGGAGGAGGGACTGATGGACTAGGGAAAGGAGCAGTCTTGGGGTCTCGGTCTTTAGGTTAGGGTTACTGAAGTGCGGGTGATGCCTGCAACTAGCCAAGAGGGGATGATGGTAGCCATTGGAGAGCAGAAATAAACAAAAACCAAAATTGAAACTTGGTTACATTACATTTAGGAGAAAATGAGAAGAAAGTGAAACATTTAAATGGAAAAACTGCAAATGTGAGCATCATAAAAATAAGTGAGGGGAGGAAACAGACACTAAAATGAAGTTTCATATAAGGGGTATCAGACTAAGGGATGTCGGTATTTCTGAGTTATCATGATGATAAGTAATAAGGCACGCAGCATTAACACAGGCTATCATTGAGTGATCATTACGTGACAGCAAAGAGCCAAGCAGTTTTTCACAGATCATTTCCATTATAATAACACCTGTTAAATATGTAAATAGCCAACCTATGTCTAACTCTGAATGCCACTCAACTATTAGAGCAGAGGATCTGGTTATTCGCGTTATCCAAGTTGAACTAAAGGCCATCAACCTAGAGGAGATGGGGGAACCAAGATTACAGGAATCCAGCAACAACAGAATCCTGAGTGAACAACATGAAAGTTCCCTGGGTATGTGCCTGTATGGAGAGGCATATCTCATATGATTTTACTCTCACATGCCCCAGCATACAGTCAGTGTGACACCATCTCAACCATGGGGAGCTGAAGTTGGTTTATGCAACGTCATTCATTGTGAGAAATTGTAAAAATAAAACATTACAGGGTGCACCAAAAATGCAGGCCCATGAAGTTATGGTGAAGCAGCTAAAGCTACTACCTGCAATGCTAGTGCCAGTTAGTGTCCCAGCAGCCCTACTTCCAACACAGCTCCCTGCTAGTAGCCTAGGAAAAGCAGAGGAAGACTCACATAGGATGCCAGGAAGAAGCTTCTGGCTCCTTTCCGGATTCAACCTGGTTCATTGCTGGCCATTTTGGAGGTGAACCAATGTATGAATCATGAATCTCTTTCTTTTCTTTTACTCTTTCTGTATCTCTGATTTTGAAACAAATAAATAGATCTTTTCAAAAGCCAGTTCTAATTGTGTTCCAAAGTAGTTCAAATAATTGGTCCTATTCCGCAGTCATGGTAAACCCTGCTGTTTATAGACACGATTACAGCTTTCCAGGACTTTAAATCCCAGGCATTCCCTGATGGGTACACCTGAGTGATTCTGGCACATCCACATAGGATAGAGGCAGAAATGCTCGTGATATCATTGCTTATATCAAAAGAAGCCAAAAACTTCCCTAATGTCCATTAATGGCAGACTGCTATAGAAACTATCGAGAATGTATATGATACAGTGATACGTGCACATGAGTGAAGGCAAGTTACAGCCACACACATTAACAAAGATAAATCTCAAAATTACATCATGATAGGAATGCTGACTCACTGGAGAACACCTATAGTACAATTCCATTTGTAAGCAGGAAATCTAAATGAAGCTATCTGACATATTATGGAATAAATATACAAAATTCAGGAAAATGGCTGCAGATAGAGCAGAAAGATCAGAAAGATGAGGAGTCAATATTTAGCAGTGACTCATGATGAGCTTTAAGATACTGAGAATTCTAGTCTACCAGGATGATGGAAAGCACAGAAAGCTCTAAAGACATCCTTACATTCTAACTAAAACCACTTGGCCATTATATCATATATATGCACTTCTAACTTCAAGTTTTGCTGTTCTTTTTTTCCTACCTTAAGTTCAGGGGTAGAAAATTACCCCAGAGCCACAGTCGATACTAATCAGAACACATAATTAAGTGCTATAATGCAAAAGGACAGATCGTCTGTCCGTGCACCATCCTGCTGGGGACCGTGTGGTGGGTGTGGAAGTCACAAAGGCGTCAAGAGAATTGTTCCATTGCAGGCAGGGCCGCAAGAAATTTCCTGCCACATGGCAGTGCTCGGTGGATGTCTCCACATCCACCTGAAGGCATTTCCACCTCCCTTTGCATGGACACCATACAATCCTGCTGAGATTTCTGTAATCTATTTAGCCATTGTCTGACATTGCGGAGTTGGTCTTTACTGTCAATGTGAGTTTGGAAGTTGATGTTGCTGGTAACGTCTTAGCAAAAGGCCTTTTACTATTCATGCTGTCTCAGCTGCCTCCATTGACCATATACTAATCAAGTCCCTAGGTGTAGTGGGAATCTATTCTTTCCCTCTTTCCTTGATCTTGAGGTCCTTCCTTCTGTGATGCATTTCTCCCTTAGGTGATTCAAGACTAAGTTTTAGAATGAGGATTGCAGTGGGAATGTGTTACTGATTGATATGTGCTGTCTACTGAGAACCTCCTGACCACAGGATTAGGACTGCTGACCTCCTGCCTCAAGGTGAAACAACTGGCAGAACTATCCTTAGGAATGCCCACTTGACCAGGTGTGGGAAGTCTGTGCCAGCCTTTGTGACTGCTTCTGTATAAATAAAGCAGACAGCTTTGTTGCATTGTCCATTATGCTCCTGAAATTTTAGTGCTCCGTTTCTTTTCCCTGCGCTTATTCCATGCACCCTTCTCGAGTTCCAAACTTGGCTGGAGTTGGACTCCAGCACCATCCACTATCCACGTGGCCTCCCATAATTCCTACTAAGATGAGTTTTAATAACTGCCGAATCTAGGTGAACACATAGGTTTGAATATTATTACTATTAAAATATTTCATCTTGGAAATAAAACTTGATGGAAAAAATATAGAATTTCCAGCCTGAAAAGTTTCAATTTTACACAGTTCCAGATGATCCTCGTGTTTAAGTATTTCTGAGACTAATAAAATATAAGGAGAAATAGATCTCAAGGATTATAGGCAGAAATTATGAATTCAAATAGGACTCAAGTGATTTACTAAAATCAAAACAGTAACAACCAGTAAAAGGAAAGCATCCTTGCGCCTTACTGCACAGTCTGCAGGTTCTAAGTGCTTTCTTTGTCCCCCACCCTCGAACACTTTCAGCATATGTTCTCCTCCCTTTATTATGACATTTTAAAATATGATCTTAGTGGAAATGTGAATCAGGATAATATCCAGCTAGTGCAATATTGTTAACTTAAACCTCCCGTAATATTTAGTGCCATCTGTTCAGTTTTTCTTGCCTCTCCCCAATAACAAAATTTCTATATTGGAAGAGAATGACACACACATACAAATAGATTGACACACTTAGCAGACTCCTCTTAAAACTAGAAGCTCCAAAACTCCACACCAGGGATACCTGAAACTTCAATCACAACATCCAGAAGGCAAACATTTCACAGCTGGGCATTTCCTGGACTCTGTATCGCTCTTGACCTTGAAGCTAGGAGAGCTCGGGCAGGGTGAGACTCTTGGGACACAGGCTCGGACAGCTGCACCTGCTAACCCCTTGGTTGTGCCTGCATCCAGTGCCTTCAGCAGCGAGAGGACAGAAGAGAAACCAAGCCACATTCTGGACATCCACTGCTTCTCATGCGCAAGAGAGACTACTCCCAGCAACACCCCATACCACTGAACACCACCTCCCATCTTTCTCTAGGAGTTCAATAGGAAAAGGTATTTTCAGCATGCATCCATCTCCCCTTAAAGAAACCTAGAGGGGCAGAAGAGTGGGAGGTTAATGAAGGGCATAAAGTGGCACCTTTACACAGTATGGAGAGTGATCTATATCATGGGTTCAAATCCTACATCTGTCCCTGGTACCTTTGTAACCTGGAGTGATCTGTTTGTTCCTTAAGCCTGTGTGTTCTGATTGTGTTGACAGCAACATCACTGAACACTACAGTAACAGAAATGTTACAAAGACTGGCTAGTACTTACAGCATGCCAGGACAAAGCAACTCCTGCATAAATGTGCCTCAATAAAATGATCTCACTAGTAGAAAAAAAAATGCCAGCTGATGAAGCGATCAAAAATGTCTGTATGGGAAAAGTAATGTAAGCTCAGGCTGTGTGCCGTTCAGCTGTTGAGTATGCACTGTTGGTCAGTCATGCGCAGGGTCGTATGCTGGCTTCTAGGCTGACAGCACTTCCACCTCCCAGCGCCAGAGATAATGCGTGAGCCATGTTTACACGTGGAAAAACCTCTGAAGGGAAGAAATGAGCACGCTGCTGGACGCCTTCATCTTGTCGGCAGCAATGGTGCTGGAAGAGTTTAAGGGACTCCAGGGTTTAGTTTCATCTCATGACAATGACATTAGCTATGTAATACACGTGAACGGATTTATATTGTAATAGACTTGAAGAAGACAACTAAAATTACACTAAGCACGTTTCATTATATTTTAAACAACTAAAAATAGAAAAAAATCTAAAAATAATTCCACAGAAGGGAACATTGGGATGTTAACTCCTTGTTAAGGCAGTACTTTATAGTATGAAAATTAATGAGATGAAAAAAAAAGCACTTCAAAAATTTCTTGGAAATTGAATAAAAATGTGTGAATCTTGGTACAAAAGACCTGAAACCCATGAATAAAAGGGGTTTTTAAAATTTCATGAAAAATGCATATTATGAAAAACTATACATAGATACAAAAATATGCATAGAAGCAAACTTATTTTTTAAATCCTATTTCCCCCAAAAGCTTAAGTACCCTTTTATAAGCGGGATACTATATTTGATTTACTAGACAATAGTGATGAAATTCTTAACACATAAAACTGATATTTTTCAAATGTCCAAATTTTAACTCATACATTTCAAATGATCCAAGCTATGTGAAAATAAGCTAGAAGTGTTAGTATGCTAGTAGTTCTAATAAGATATTTAGGCTTTTAATTTTATTTTACTTTTATTGGAAAGTCAGATATACAGAGAGAAGGAGAAACAGAGAGGAAGATCTTCTGCCCATTGATTCACTCCCCAAATGGCCACAACGACTGGAGCTGAGCTGATTTAAAGCCAAGAGCCACAAGCCACTTCAGGGTCCCCCACACGGGTGCAGGGTCCCAAGGCTTTGGGCCGTCCTCAACTGCTTTCCCAGGCCACAAGCAGGGAGCTGGATGGGAAGTGGAGCTGCCAGGATTAGAACTGGTGCCTATATAGGACCCTGGTGCATGCAAGGTGAAAACTTTAGCCTCTAGAATATCGCACTAGGCTCCATAGACTATTTCAAATAAATGAATTATCTATCCACCTTTGCTAACTGCCTAATATCAATTATGTTTTAAACTATTTTATTCTGTCTCCATAGAATGTAACAGTTATTCAGTTTTTATTGTGATGTGAGTCATGTTATTAGATAATAACAACAAAAAAATTACCCAGTCTTTGTCCTAAATTCTGGGTAAATGACTTTTTTTTTTCAAATGTCTTACCATTTTTAATATTTGTTGATAATATTCTTTTTTATTACGTTTCATTTTATGACACCATTTCATAGGCTCTGGGAGTCCCCCAACCTCTCCTGTACCTTCCCCCATGATGGATTCCTCCACCTTGTCGCAGTATTACAGTTCAAATCCAGTCAAGATTCTTTCATTGCAAACATGTACAATGCATAGAGTCCAGCATCTCGCTGTCCAGATCAATTCAACGGTTTCTTGGGGAAATAATCTCTGGTCTTAAGGTAGAGCTGGCAGAATATCATCCCGATCAATTTAAAGCCATAACATAACGTCAAAAACAACAATTTACAACATTATGAAATTAATTGACATGGTATTGAGTGACCAATATGTTAGAAAATGCAAGTTCTTAACCACATCCTGTGACTACTTCATTGATGTTTCAATTTTAGTTTATATACAACCGGCTTCTATACACTTTAAAATGGCTATAGGATGCTATTCAGCTGTCTCGTGTCTATTTTCATTTTAGTATTTTGTAGTTTATTGTATTGAAGCATAATTTTTACTGAACTTGGCAGATTTTAGGATAGTCCAAACTAAGTTATAACTCTAACAAGGCATATGTCAACAGTTGAGGTGCAGAACAGTTTTAGGAGGGGTGTGCAGAGAAATCTTCAGTACCTTAGTGAGGAGTAGCTTATGTTCGTGTCCTACCTAGTAAGGTATGTGTGAGTCCAAGCTGACCGTTTCCTGTTTGGTTCTAAGCTATCCTTGTTGTTCTCTATCTATTCTAATTTTTCGTTGTTGTTTTTCTGTTTTGTTTTGTTTTGTTTTGTTTTTTGGGGGGGCTCTCCGGGGCGACCCTGATGGTCATTGCAGGAGAGGGTGGGGATCCCATGTTGGAATTAAGTAAGGACCAGAGACAGCTCCGTTCCTAATCCCGAAGGGAGTTTACTGTTCTGTTTTTGCAGACCACTCTGGGCTCCTGGCTGTTGTTCCAATGACATTGGATCCTGCGAGGAAGGATTTGGGCTTCTTCCATCCCATGTGGGAGATTCAAATGGGAGTGGATGACCTTAGAGTTCTCAGCCTCCAAAAGCATTCCAATTCCCCTTGGTATCCTTGGCAGTTGGGATGTAGTCCTTGGTGCCCATACTGGTAGTCCTTGGTGAGGATCTGGGAGGGTAGATGACTTTTAAACCTGAGAAACTGTGAGCGATGGGAGTGTCTGTGGTTGTTCCCAGGGGCTCCTTGAGTCTCAGTTGGGCTGTGACTCAGGACGGAGGCTGCCACTGCCAGGAAGACCAACCTTGTAATTGGAGAGGACAGCTTTGACAGTGTTTGACCTCTAAGGAGGTGGGTGGCTGGGAGACTAGTTGAGGCACGTGGCCAGTGACTCCAGCACTCATGGCCTTGTCCCGAAGGCTGCCAGCAGTGCCAGACACTGGGGCTCAGATGGGCTTCCTGATTGGTGAACACATGGGTGTTCCTGGAGTTACACATTCTAACTTCACAGGGCAGGGCACACCTTGCACATGCATATATAGTCAATATACATATGTACATACACACAACTATGTGTGTGTGTATCCAGAAAAATGACAATTAGATAGAAATCCATTTGCCTTTTTTCTTGGGTGCCCCTGGCTTGATACTGTTGTAAGGTGGCCCAAGGGGCAGCAACAGGCCCCAGTGGCAAGGACAGCTCCAGGAAGCCCTCCAGTTCTGGCTTGAGCACAAAGAGGGATTCACAAAGTGCAGAAAGAATTGCACAATTCCTCAGTCCCTTTTCCTTTTCTCCATTCCTTCATGCGCCATGTCAATTCCTTCCTGAAGAGAGTGAAAGCTATCAAGGGATGCCGGGAGAGTGCAAATACAGAGGGAGGGGCTCTTCCTCTTGATACACAGAGCTGTGGTCCCAAATGCGTGGCGTGAACCCCCTCTTGCTTCTTTTGTCTCTCTGCCTTCCCTGACTTGGGCTTGAATGAAAGTAAATTTGTGAGAATCATGCAACAGAAAAATATACACAAAAACTTAATGTCCAGGATGCTGAACAAAAAGACAGAGGCCTAGAAAACTGATAGCAAGAAGATCATGAGCGGGTAGTTTGGGAAAGTGTCCCCATAAAATTATCTATGAAATCCTGGAAGCTTTGTAAGAGGTGCCTGTATATACCTGGCCCAAATAAAAATATTCGGAACTGAAATGAAAGAGACCACTGCCTTGGTTTCAGACAGGCCACTGGGCTGTGTACACATGAAAGAGAACTGAATATCATAGAATAAACTTTTTAGGGGAAACAGACATTGCACAACACACAGAACGCTGGCCTGAACCCAACTGGGTCAACAGCTTGCCAAAAACAAAAATAAGAAGAAAAAAATCATTTTTTTTTCATGGCATTTGAACAAGACTCAAAAAATCTCAAAAACCCGCAAAATGTCAAGGATAAAATACAAAATTATGACATATAAAGAACTAGAAAAATCTGTACTCACGTGGGGGTTTGAAATGAAAAGATGCCAATGCCAATACGATAGATAATTACATCACCAGCAAATTTAAAAGCTGTGATTTAAAAACACTCCAATAAGTCGGACAGAGGAGGAAAGGCTGAAGGGACCAGAACAAAAGATAAAAGACAAAGGAGAAGATGAGAACTCTGTCAATTATAAATGCAGCAAAGCTATCTGTCCCTGCCTCCTGGCCCTGTGTGGTGTAGCCATGGGATTCAGGGACTGATGGCAAACAGGAAAAAAACAGAGAGCATCCTGACGTCAGGGTGCAGGTGCCGAGCCGAGCTGCACTGAGCTGGTCCGTCTTTTCCTCCTTGTCCTCCTCTTATCATCCATACTCACTGACCGCTTGGGTCTTTTGTCTATTGTGTGCATCCACTGTGTGTGTGCATGCATACACACCTGAAATTAACGGGCTCTCATTTGTGTCTTTATTAATCCGTGAGCTTCTCAAATACATTCCGCATGGAATACCCTCTATGAGGCTGCAGGCTTTCAGAGGCGAGTCATGCATGGGCTCTCTCCCTGCAAGCAGATGGAACGAATTCATCTGTTGCTGGGGTCTAGCTTATTATGACCTTGAATGCCGGAGAGGATGATCCTCTTTAGGTTTCCTAGAGGTGACATTTTAGCTTGACCTTGACAGCTCGGTGCGATTGGCTTTGGCACTGAGAACAGAACGCATGGCTCTGCCGACAGACTGAGATGAGTCTGGTCTCACTTTCTAATCACTTAGTTGCTTGAGTGGCAAATCAATTGATCTTTATGTGCCTCAGTTTCCTCATCAACAATATTGCTCAGCTCATAGGAATTAATGATGTCAAGCTCCTCACTGGAGCACCTGTCTTCCAAGGAGCCCATGAGTTGCAAACACCTAGAAACACAAGACTTATCATGTCAGAATCCCTGAGGTCTGATGACGCAGAGGCACTTCCAAATCTGGGGGATCCTCCATGCCATGGTTACTGAGAGAGTTCTGGGGTACTGATGAGGTTGACCTGGTAAGTGGAGGACCTGAGTGGTCTCTAACTTCAACCATACATGACACTAGGGTGTCTGGGCCACAGCCTGGGTTGCAATAAAGCTGGGGAAAGGTTTCCTGGGCCACTTTTGGTGACTCACCTCATTCGCTGTAAGGACTGGTGCGGAGGCAGTAACACCTGACTCTGACTTCATATATCCCATCACACTTCTGTCTCAGCATCACCTGTATATTACGTTTCTTTTTCAGTTAAATCAGTTCTGATTACACAGGTATTGCATGATTCAACTCTCATCCAACTGCCGACCACTACGCCTCTTGTTCCTTCTCCCCTCTCCTGTTGTTAGACTGGCTGTACTTCCACCCAGACTCTGTTTTCACATTCTTTCACATAGAAGCTTATCTGGACTATTCTCTTAAAGAGAGTAAGCAAATACTCAAAAACCTTTGCATACAGGGCAGGCATCTGGGACAGAGTTTGACTCTGCCTGGGCTGCTCAACTCTCTGTCTGTTTCTAGGTTTGAGTGCAGCTTCTGCTTCCTGTGTTAACCACGTTTTGATGGTCTCCCTGAAGGGCAGCAAGGGACAGTCCGGGAACTTGCTTCTCTGCCTTCTGCGCCACCCACACCAGAGAGGTACACCGGTTCCTTGGCCCTGGTCTTCCTGCTTTCTTATCAACGGATAGACTATCTTTCACTCTCTCTGTAATCCTGAATTAAAAATAAATAAATAAATCTTTTACAAACGGAATATGAATCTTTCCTAAATCCCTTTTTCTACAAAAGATTTACTCATTTTTTATTTGTAAGGGCCGATTTGCAGATAAGAGAACAGAGAGAAAGAAATCTTGTATCCCCTGGTTCATTCCCCAAATGGTTGCAAAGGCTGGAACTAAGTCCCAAAGCCTGGAGCCAGGGAACTTCTTCCTAGTCTCCCACATGGGTGTAAGGTCACAAGGCTTTGGTCCATCCTCTGCTGTTTCCACAGGCTGTATGTAGGGAACTGGATTGAAAATGGAGCAGTCAGGACAGGAACTGACATCCATATAGAATGCTGGCACCACACCTGGAGGATTAGCCTGCTGCTCCACCAAACCATTCCCTTTTCACAATACTTTTAAGAAATAAAAGAGGGAATAGGCAGAGAACAACAAGGAAAGCTTAGAATCAAAAAGGAAATGGTCAGCGTGGACTCACACATACCTTACTAGGTACGACACAAAGATTAGTTACTTCTCACTAAGGTATTGAAGATTTCTCTGCACACCCCTCCTAAAACTGTTCTGCACCTCAACTGTTGACATATGCCTTGTTAGAGTTATAACTCAGTTTGGACTATCCTAAAATCTGCCACGTTCAGTAAAAATTATGCTTCAACACTATAAACTGCTAAATATAAAAATGAAAATAGACATGGGACAGCTGAATAGTACCCTATAGCCATTTTAAGGTGTATAGAAGCCGGTTGTATATAAACTAAAATTGAAACATCAATGAAGTAGTCACAGGATGTGCTTAAGAACTTGCATTTTTCTTAGCATATCAGTTACTCAATACCATGTCAATTAATTTCATAATGTTGTAAACTGTTTTTGACGTTATGTTATGTTGTGGGTTTAAATTGATCGGGATGATATTCTGCCAGCTCTGCCTTCAGACCAGAGATGGTCTCCCCAAGAAACCGTTGAATTTATCTGGACAATAAGATGCTGGACTCTATGCTTAATATGTGCTTGCAATGAAAGAATCTTGACTGGATTTGAACTGTAATACTGCGACAAGGTGGAGGAATCCACCACGGAGGGAAGATTTGGGGAGGGGAGAGGGGGGAATCCCAGTGCAATGTAATTAATAAATATATATATTTTTTTTAAAAAAGAGAAAAAAGAAATAAAAGAGGGAATATATCTTAGTTTATCTAGTCACAATGATTCTGATATAATCAGACAGACATTACAAGAAAAGAAAAGCTAGGTTGGTATCCCTACAAATCCTCAACAACAGACTAGAACACCAAGTTCAGAAACATATGTAAAATATACTTTGATGATGAAGTGTGACTTATCTCAGTAACACAAATCTTTAATCATACCCAAACAACCAATATGCCACAGTAATAAAAAGACAAAAAATATGTCATATCAATGGACTGCACTGAAAATATTTGAAAAGAAACCAGATCATTTAGCAAATACCACACTCAAAAACCTAAAATGTGAAATTCTTAATCTGACAAAAGCACCTACCCAGCACTCCACAGCAAGACTGAACACACTGACTAGTCAGACCAAAGACAACACAAAAGCATTCACTGCCACGTTCCTAGCAAGCAGTGTAGTGAGACTCTAGCAGGAAAATTACATTTGAAGAAGGAAAGTGGCATCCATACTAAGAATTCAGAAATGTCACATTTCAGGACCATACAATGGCTCTACTGACTAATCCTCCATTTCCAAGAGCCAGGATCCCGTATGGGTGTCAGTTCATGTCCCAGCTGCTCCACTTCCCATCCAGCTTCCTGCTTGTGGCCTGGGAAAGTAATTGAGGAATCACAAAGCCTTGGGACCCTACACCTGCATGGGAGACCCAGAAGAGGCTCCTGGCTCCAGATCAGAGCTCAGCTCTGGCCATTGTGGCCATTTTGGGACTGAACCAGCAGACAAAAGATCTTTCTGTCTTTCCCATTTGTAAATCTGCCTTTCCAATAAAAATAAATAAATCTGTTTTTTTTTAAAGATATGTGACATTTCTTGTTTATGAGAGTTGCCAAAGAATCCACAAAACCTGACTGACTTAGCAGCAAGCAATTTGCACAGTGCAGTTCGTGTTTGGGACAACAACTTCCCACATCTGAGTGCTTGGGGTCAAGTTCTGACTCTCTCTGGATCCCAGCTCTCTGCCAGCTCTGGGATGTGCCAGGTAATGGCTCATGTCTTTGAGCCTTTTCTATCCATCTGGGAGATACAGATTGACACGCTGGCACCACGGGCTCCAGGATTAGCCTGTCTGCCACTGCACCACCTCCACATTACCAATTATTATTTATAAAATATTATGCCCTGGCGCAAATGGAAACATGCATATGTATATTTCTATATATCCTGATTTTAAATTTGTTTTCATTTCTTCTTGTTTTAATTCACAGTACACAATATGGGTATGTCCACACTGCACTGTTTAGCGCTCCTCATATTTTAAATCACATATTGATCCACCTTTTAATGAACTCTAAATGTTGGAATCAGATCTCATGTAATGGTTGTAAAATCGCATATTTTCTAGATCAAAAACAATACCACTACTAACATTTTGACACTGATTTCTGTTTGCCCAGTGGGTGGTATGTTTTGTGGGAAAAATTGCAATAAGAAATGATTGTTTGAAAATTTCAGTAGCTATTAAGAAAAGTTTGACCAAGTCACATTTCCAGCAAGTCTGTAAAAGTATATTTCCTCATCCAATTATCAACACAAAATATTATCAGACTTTTGAAATTAGTAAAGCAGGCAAAAACTGCTCTCTCATTTTAATTGCATTGTTTAGATAATTAGTTTGGCTGGATTTCTTCATTATGTTTATCATTTGCCTCTCTCTTGCTTTGATGGACTATCATTAATTTGCTTGTTGATTTGAAATGTCATTGAGAGCTCTAGCTATATTCTGGACATTGTCATTTTCTGTTCACAATGTTCTCCTGTTTGTGTTTCTGCATGCAAATGTTCATAAAAAAAACCAATGTCTTTGCATGGGTTTTTGTGCAGATTTGTTTGTTTAAAAGGCAGAACTACCGATCAGGAAAAGAGATGGCAGGAGCAGCCATGTGTGGAACAGGCCACAGCCCAGAGCCGGAAGCCTCACCCCGGTCTGCCAGCCACGCTCTTGGGCCGTCTTCTGCCTCCAACGGGAGACCCAGGCCTTCATCTGGCCCTCTAACAAGGAGGCCAGGCACCTGCACAGCAGCTTCACCTGCCCTACTGTCACCTCAGTCCCCTGGAGGTCTTTGTATATCCGTAGAAATGCTTTTCTCACATTTCCTGTGCCAAATTGTTCATTCAAGTTTTCCTTTTCCAATTTTAGATTTCATATATGTTCAAGTGGCCTACCTGTTAAATCAGTGTATCACAAGTAAGAAAGCATTCCATATTTATCATTGGTTTTCCAAATCAATACCTGGTTGTCCAAGTACAATCGGTTCAATGTCATGTTTGCCCTACTTTCATATTTGCAGTGTATACTTATCAAATGCAGTTTTCCCTTAATTCATTCACTCTTAAATAGTTATTTGGTTCCATTAACATATCTGATAGCTAACTGCTGCAATGCCCCAAGCATGATAGATTTAACACACATTTTACTACATAGTAAATTTCCCATACACACACAAGAACTCACTTCATAACTGAATGTCCCTAGCTGTTTTCTAGTGTTTATTTTCAACAATCCAGCTTTAAAAAAATCAAACACAATCCTATTTACTTAATACATCATATTACCTAGATATATGTGATATATTTTATTGGATTCATAAATATATGTGTATGTGTGTACTTTAAAATATCTTCATTTAAGTCCTTAGACTTTTAGGTCTTTCATAAGCCAAGTTCTTATACTTTTGCATTGCCTCAATGTAACTTGAAGTCCAATTCTCCCTATTACATTTTCTACCTTATGCACAGAACAGCAGTTAATTGGTTTTTATTAGCTAGGTATAATATACTAGAAAACTTTTTTCTAAATTCTCTCTTCTATGACCTTTAACGTTGTGTCCTGGGAACGGTGTACCATTGGCGAGTGAAAAGATCAATTGTGTCTTCTTTTTTCAACAGGATGTGTTCTCCAGCCTGATGCTGCTAGCAGTGAAAGCACACAACAAACTGCAGTGTGTTTTACACTGCGTGGAAGGATACGTGAGGGTTAGGACTGAGTCTGAAAGAAGACAGATAAATAAGGTCATCTACCTATCCACCCATTTATCTGATAAATGGCTGCACCATCCATCCATCCATCCACCCATCCATCCATCCATCCATCCATCCATCCACCCACCCATCCATCCATCCACCCATCCATCCATCCATCCATCCATCCATCCATCCATCCACCCATCCATCCATCCATCCATCCACCCATTCATCCATCCACCCATCCATCCACCCATCCATCCATCCATCCATCCAGCCATCCATCCACCCATCCATCCACCCACCCATCCACCCATCCATCCACCCACCCATCCACCCATCCATCCATCCATCCACCCACCCATCCATCCATCCATCCATCCATCCATCCATCCATCCATCCATCCATCCATGGCTATAATACAGCACAAACACAACACACTGCATCAACAGTTGTTTATAAAGTTGGTTAACTCTCTTTACAGTATTTTCATTTCCACTTGTTTCATAGGATCCATTTTAAACGTCTAAAAAAATTTTTAAAACAACTACGTTGCAGCTTCTAGGAAAAGATAGCCAGGACATAAAATAGAGAATAAAATGTCTTGAAATAACGCCTTATGTTTTAGAAACAACACAAAAACTTTACTCCTACCCCTTCCCCGGATAGATAAACTACATCTCACTGTCTGCTCAAACAATCTGAGCTCCGGGATCTCTGCAGCGGCTGACCCCGTCAAGCCTGTGCAGAAGTCACGCGTTTTTACCTGAGTGCTCTGGCCGAAGTCGGTGAGAGACGCGAAGTTAAGCAGTCGCGCGGGCCGTTCCCCACCTTCCAGCAATGTGAGGGTAGTCCGGGCAGTAGGGTGAAGGGCTGTCACCTCTCAACTCCTCTCCATGCCTCCGCAGCAGACAGTTGCACTCCGGCCTCTGCTGCCACCTTCACTTCACCGTCCCACTTGCGGCGGGCCACCACTTCTTAAGACCAGGGTTGGAAAGGACTTGCTGCCACCAAACGCGCCACGATTCCTCCGCAGGCGCGCGCTGGCCGCCCTGAAACTTCCACAACCACCTGAAGATGCAGAGCGCACTGTGGCCTGCCTGCCCGAGGCTGCGTGCCGCAAATGCTGCGCTGTCCCCTGCGCTCCCGACGCCCAGCGCTCCGGGACTTCAGCCCACCTGGTCCCGCTCCGCACCCGCTCGGCCGGCCCCTCCTCACCGCTGGCCGGCTGCGCACCAGCTACGCCAGACGTGGAATCCTAACGTTATCGGTGCAGGAAAGGGAAAGATGAGAAGGCGGGAAAAGGAGACGGAAGAGGAGGATTTTTCAGATTAGAACAGAGTGAACTCGCGGAGGGCAGGGCCAGGCGCGGGACGTTCGTGCTCCAAAACCGATGCTCTCCCGCCCGCCGGTGCGGCGTTTTGCAAGGGGTGGTGCACCTGAAGTGGGCAAAAACTCAAATCGCTGGGAGCAAAAGCAGAGCACAGCTAGTCACTGCACTGGGCAGGTTCTAGAGCCCAGCGAGACTCTGCTACTGGCGCGTTACTGCCCTGGGAGGGAGAAGAAAGCGCTCTTATGCAACAGTCTTTTACTTTGCATTTGCTCCCACCCCGGACCCTTGGCTTGGAGTGTTGGCCTTGGCAATGCATCGATGGTTGGAAACACTGGGCAAGGGGCCCAGGCGTTTTGTTTTCTTTTCCACAGGACTGAGAGAGGCCAATTCGATTCTGCAGCGAGGGAGGATGGAAGGGACGCCAGGAGCAAAGGTTGCTGGTGTTTTCAGACACTGGGAGAAATATGCTTATTGTTAATTTTGATGGATGGCCACAGCTGCTTCGTTCATATTCGTGGGATCCGCCTTAAGACAAGTAAACGCTGGCGGGAAGTGGGTAAACCCTAATGCCCCCTGCCTTTAGGAAGACCCAGAAGCGGAGAGAAGTCCGCGTGCCTGCACGAGAGTGCTTGGTGCTGCTCCACGCCGGGGGAGGGGGAGGGCAGGGGGAGGGGGGCAGAGCTGGAACAGGAGAAGGCATGTGGGAGTGCAATTGAAGAATTTTTCCATTTTCATGTGTTTGTTTGGAAATAGCGTTAAGATTCACATTGTGTTTCTCTGTAATAATTAAGGGAGACATTTCTCCAACACAGAAGTAATGCTTTATTGAAAACATAAAACAGAAACCGGTGCCAATGCCTTGCAAAATAGAGTGGTGCTTATTCACATTGTTATAAAGTCACGAGAGAGTGTGAGAGAGAGAGGCAAAGAAAATTAAATTCATGAATGTAACCACCCACAGTGGCCACATGAAAGATGCCAGCAGAGGCAAGAGCCAAATGACAGTTTTGAATTATAGCTTAGGACGAAAAACAAACAGAGCCATGTCACAGACCCATGGACCCAAACCACAGGGTTTTTTTTTTCCTTTAATATTTATTTATTTATTTACTGGAAAGGCAGATTTACAGAGAAGTAGATAGATAGAGAAATATATTGCATTTACAGGTTCACTCCCCAAGTGGCCACAATTGCCAGAGCTGAGCCATTCTGAAGCCAGGAGCCAGGAGCTTCTTCCGGGTCACCCACACAGGTGCAGGGTCCCAAGGCTTTGGGCCGTCCTCAGCTGCTTTCCCAGGCTACAAGCAGTGAGCTGGATGGGAAATGGAGCAATTGGGATACAAATTAGCACCTATACTGGATTCCGGTGCTTACATGGTGGGAATTTAGCCACTATGCCATCACACTGGATCCCCAAACGTGGGTTTTGACAGGGAGAATGAACCAACTCATGTCTTTCTGAAATTCCTGGCTTGATGTCCTTGGAGGTCGAATAGATTTTGTGAGGGTAAATGCACGATTTTCATCAGGATCCCATTTTTGTTTCTCCGTTGCTGCATAGCTACCCCTCTTTTTACTAGTTCCTTTTATTGGTTGCTTTTATGTCTCTACAGTGTCCCGTACCACCAAACACAAAATTAAAAAAAAAAAAAACATTTGCAAGAGCGCTTTTCATTTCTTCGGTCACACATGCCATTGCTATTATTTTTATAAGCTATCCAAGGAAATATTACGGGTGTGGCTTAAACAGCCACCAGTCATTTTTTTCCCCTGAAATTAAGATAGGAATATATTTCACCTAGTGAGGTCCTATGGTACTTGACAATGAGAACATGTTTTGAGAAATTAAACATCAGAAGTAATTGAGCCCTTTGTGCCGTGTAAGCTATACTGCAAGACTCAGCTGTAGCACCAAAGCTGTCAGCCCGTGGAGCATGGCAGAGAGGTCAGTGCCATGAGCTGCTGTGGTACAGCAGTATTTGTGTGTCTAAAGGTTTGTATATAGAAAGGGTGCAGTAAAAAGGTGATGTAGATTTAGTATGGATGGGGCTTATAGTATTGAAGATATTTCCGGGCAGGTCGGTGAGTTAGTGGTAAGCAAATTGTAGAGCCTGCCTACTTTGCATTTAAGAAACATTAAATTTATTGTTAAAATTGTGCTTTTTCAATAAAAATTTCTTTGCTTACTATAATGTATTTGCTGTATAATTGTAACGTTTTTTGAACTTTTGATCTAACTGCGTCAACAGTCCTTAAGACAAAGTGTGTACAATTATGCCAGAATACTTTCTGTAGAGAATTTTTTTCCCACTTATTTATTTTGTTTTATTTGAACTTTTTTGTTAAGAATGAAAGTACAAATGCACTGGCTAGCCTAGGCTTCCAGCGGACATTGTATCCTTGAACCGGAAGGTCTTCGGGGCCCGTTGTTTCACGTGGCGATGTCATTTCCGGTGATAACACGGCCATTTTCTGGCATGTCTCTTGGAAGTCCTATGTAAGTCTCTGCAAGAGAATACAGACCTTTCCGATATACAGGCTTGCTGGGTTTCTTCTTTTCCTCATAGACTGTCCTGTAAGCAGATGTTCTACCGTATTCTCTAGTAACGACAAGTATGTTTTCAAGCTCTTCAGGAAGTTATCGAGGTTTACAAAAGGTTCTGATGAACTCTGAATTTGTTGGAGATTCTTTTTCTTTCGCAGTTGCTATTGCTTCTTTTGAAGTGTGTGTGGATTTACTAGCTGGTTGGAATTCTTCAGCACCTTTAACATGAATGGAATTACTGCCCTATTTGTAGATGTGAGGTTGACTCAAACATTGCTGTGGGGTTCATTACTATCTTCAGCTCATATGTTCACAGTTTCATGTGTTTTTCATTTTTTCCTGTAGCGCTTAGTTTATGTATGGTCCTGTCCCTTCAAACTACAGACTTTCACTTAATATTTCTTGTAATGAAAAACAGAGACAATTTTTTTACTCCTTCTTCAAATCTGAGCATTTCTTTTATTGTCTATATTATTTATTTATTTTATTTGAAAGACAGTGTTACAGAGAGGAGGAGACAGAAAGAGAGATCTTCCATCCACTGCTGCATTCCCCACATGACCGCGACTTCTGGTGCTGAGCCAGGAGCCAGGAGCCTCCTCTGAGTTCCACAGATGAGTGCAGGGGCCCAAGATCTCGAACCATCCTCTGCTGCTTTCTCAGGCCATAAGCAGGGAGCTGCATGGGAAGTGGAACAGCAGTGGACTCTGACGCCTGTATGAAGTGCCGGTTGCTCAGACAGAGGCTTAGCTTACTGCACCACAGCACTGGCCTCTATTTTTTATTCACTTACCTGTGCTTTTGTCTGGTGAAATTCACATTGTTTGTTTCCATATTAACTTTATAAAACAGATTTACTTACTTACATGAAAGTCCTAGCTACAGAGAAAGGGGAAGAGATAGAGGTCGTCCATTTACTAGTTCACCCTGCAGAAAGCCACAATGACTGGGGCTGGGCCTGGTGTGGTGATGGGCTGAGATAGGCATGATCATGGAAGCCTCAGATGCTTGTAGGTGCTGGAATTGGGATCAGGCCAGGATGGTCCAGACTGCAGTACCTACATGCACACCCAAGAACAGGATATGGAGCGGTATGGGACACAACATCCACCAGCTCATACAAAGGTCAGGACGGAGAAGGCAGACTATGCCGGGTAAGGGCCTAGCTCCCTCTGGCACATGTGAGAGCTGGGTCCCAGGATGGGCCTGGTGGAAAAACTTGGGAAACTCCACCAGTGGGCCATTACCCTCAGTGGTTAGCATTTGATTCAGATGTTGGTGGGTGTTGGTCAGGCCAGGCAAGGTAGCACCACCTGTTGGCAAGTGTGGGGGTTGGTTCTGGAGGGGGGTGGACCAGGCTAGGCTGAACCAATCTTAGCCCACTGGCATGTGCAGATGCCAGGGTGGAATACAGGTCATGCCAAGCTAGGCTATCATACCTATCAGTTTGCATGAGCAACAGAAGGGAGAAGACTGGGCAGGGCTAGTATCCACCAGTGAAAGCTGGAACTGGGGATGGACTGGGACAGGCCAGACTGCATAATCAGATGGTAAAGACCAAAGGAGTGGATAGGCTATGCTGAGATGGGTCAGAGAAACCACTGGCATGCCCGTGATGGGTCTGGTTGGGGAGCTAAGGGGATGTCCTAGCTGGGTTGTGGTTCCCACTGGTGAGTATGAGAGCTGGAATCATGGCAGCAATCTGGGCTGGACATGACTGCAGTATCCTCCAGCATGGATGTCAAAATGGTCCATAGTTTTCAGTGTGAATACTTTGTGCCATCCTCAACATTTTGGAATTCAAAGTACTCCATGGATTGCACAATCCAGAGTATTGCGCGATGATGATAAATTTTCCCATTGATCAATTAACCTTCTAGCCAGTCAGCATTAGAGCACTGAACTAGGGGACCCATTTCATTGTGTGTGCCGTATTAGATGGGAACAGGTTGGCAGCAACAAGGGGTTTCAGGGTACAGTTCCTCAGGATCAGATTCCTCTTCAGGAATGTTCCTGAGCCCCCTCACGCCCCAAAAAAGACTCATGTTGTCATTTTGCAAACTAGTTTCTCTGGCCTATTACTCAGGAAAAAGATCCATTTCACTTTAAGGCAGAGTATGAGAGAGAGAGAGAGAATCTCCCATGTAAGTGAAGGGGCTGAAGGGCTTGAGCCATCCTCTGCTGCCTTCCCAGGCCACCGTCAAAGAGTTAGATTGGAGGCAGAGCTGCTAGCATAAAGTTATGCCCACATGTAATGCCGGCATCTCCGGTGGAGGCCCAGCCTGCTTTTCCATGGTGCCAGTTCCCAAAACAAACGTTTTATGGTGAAATTATTTGTCTCTTATGAGTGTTCTGGCCAATTTTGTTGTGATCTAGCAAAATAATTGAGGCTTGTTACTTCATAAGGAAAGAAAGTTTACTTGGCCTACGATTCTGTCAACTGGGAGTCTGAATTGTGTGGTGTTGGCATTCTGGCAAGGGCTTTCTGACTGTGTCACAACCTTGTGGATTAGTGGACAGGGCTGGCCATGAGCACGTGGATATGCCTGCCTTGCAGTCTCTTGCAGGAAGACATTTACTTCTGCAACAGACACCCTAATTCACTCGTTAGTGTAGACACTATCCCCTTATGGTAAGCCTCACCCTTCCAATGTCACTACCTCACCATGACAACACGGTGCTGCAAGCTTCCAGCACATGAAGCATTAGGACACAAATCACATCCAAGTAGTAGCAAATGCCCACCATGGACATTTCTGCTCTTTTTTTTTTTTTGAAACTTATTCAGTGACTTAGGGCTAAATTAGAGAGGTCTCACAAGGAAACTCAATGGCAACTTAAGAAAACTCCCTAGGGTGGCATTCTTGTACGGGTTGTTAACTATCTGCTTCTCACACCCGCCTCCCAAATCACAGTAACAGCTCAAGTTGTAGGCACTCCACTTCTGACCCAGCTTCCTGATCAGGCACCCTAGGAGATAGGTACTCCACTAATGACGCAGCTTCCTGATCAGGCACCCTAGGAGATAGGTACTCCACTAATGATGCAGCTTCCTGATCAGGCACACTAGGAGACAGAAGCAGATGGTCCTTGCTCCCTGCCAAGCAGGCCTGGTTGGAGTTTGGAGATCCTAGTTTGTTCCAGCCATTCTGTGGCTGTTGCATTTTCTCTCTCTCTCTCTGCCTCCCACCCCACCTCCTCACAGGTGAAAACAAACAAACAAGCACAACATTTTGAAACTCTTGGTAGTCATGATTAGTAGTCTCAACAAACTAACACTCCAAAGTTACGAATCCATCTTTCTGTGTGTTCAACTGATTTTTTTTATTTTAGAAAAAGAAATTTGAATTGTAACTGCGTAAGTTCATTTTCATCCTCAAGTCCATTTAGCTTCTTGGATTTATGATTAAAATTAAATGTGACACGTAAAGTTTATTTTGAATCTTTGTTCAGTTCTCGATCATGTTAGATGTTTCCTTAGATTTTGCCAAATGAAATTGGGTAATCTTTTCAAAAATAATTATTTGAAATGTAAGGTGAGAAAGAGAGAAAGAGTGAAATCTTTCTTTCTCTGATTCACTCTCCCAAATGGCCACAACAGCAGGTGTTTGGCCAGGCAGAAGCTAAACCCAGGAACCCATCAGACATTTAGCATTCGAGGCAAGGACCTAGGTTTTTGGACCATCATCTCCTGCCTTCCCAGGTGCAATAGCGGGAAACTAGATCCAATGTGGAGTAGCTGGGACTGGAATCAGCTCTCCCATACGGAATGCACGTGTCCGAAATGGTGGCTCTCCCAACTGCATCAGCACGCATGCTCTGAATCTGTGGGCATGTGTGTGTCTGTGTATATGCACATTCCTGTTACTAATGCAAACGTTGAGCCAAATAAATGTCCCAATAAATCCTTTCTAGACATTAGCCTCGAAGATGACAGAGTGTTGTATCAAACGATAAAAACTTCCTGTAATTTTCCAAGAGGCTAAAAGCAAGAGGTTGTCCAACTATGTAAATCTACTTATAATTTCTTGTCCACAACAATAAAGACTAAAAGTTGTGCTAAATGTGTGTTATAAACGACATGCAGAGGCGGGTATTTGGCAGGTAAGACGCTGCCTGGGATGGCTGCAGTGCTATTGCAGCCTCCTGCTCTGCATGACCTGGGAGCCAGACACGTAGTCATGTCACTGCCATCCAGCAGGGGAATGTGAATTGAGTTTTTCGCTCCTGTTTTGGACTAAGTTAGCCCCAGCTTTGGCAGTCATTTAGCAAATGAACCAATGGATATAAGAGTTCTGTCTCTCTGTGTGTGTGCATTCCCTTGTCAAATAAATAAAGTAAAAATCGAACAATAGGAAAACATGAACACATTTTATGATTTCTGTGTGCCACGAGCCCAAGGAAGAAGATAATTCCATTTATGAGATGTGACATTTGAGAAAACAAAGTTGTGAAAGCTGTTTACCACTTTCTTCAATGAATGCCTGCATGCAATTACAAAATTCACATTGACATGTATTGAATTGAATTAAATTTTCCCCTCCAGAGTATCTATTGAATCTCCAACACATAGATATAATCATGTTAAAATGAAACTAGACTAACTAGGGTAGTCCCTAGTCTAATACTTGAGTTCTTGAAGAGGAGAAAATTTGGCTACGAAGACAGATACATAAGGAGAACCTCACATAACGATGGAGTCAGGCTTAGAGTAATTTTCCATAGCAGGGGTTGCAGGCAAACATCCGAAATGTGGATTTCTTTTTTTTTTTTTTTTTGAAATGTTTCTGTGCTTTTACAAACTCAATACTGCAGACCCTTCCTTCAAGCTTACTCCAACCTGTAGTGGAATAAAATTGTTTGGTTTAGAAGTGATTCAGCTTGTGAGAATGTATTAGGGTAGCACTAGAAAACTAAAACAAGTGTGTGTGTGGAGGAGGGAGGATGAAGAGAAGAAAAGAAAGGCAGAGAACAAACGAGTTTAAGTGCAATTCTCAAAAGTCAATATTTTCTTCTTTTGAAAATCGGGACAGTTTCCTTTTCACTAGGTTCTAAATCTTCCATTATGGAACACAGAAAATATAATTGCTTAGTAGTTTTCAATAGATATTTTTCATAATATTTTGTGCCTGTGGAGGTGGTTTATACAACATTAAAAGCTTAAAAGGATTTTTATTATCTGGACAAAAATGACTTCTATATATGGAATGGAAACTGAGTTGCATCTCCAAAAACACAAGAATAAAGTGTATGAAAGAGAGACTAAGTGTTTGGAGAACACATGATACTCCCATAAAAATAATTTAAATATCACTTCAAGAAGCACAATTAGGAATGATGACTTGAGGAAAAAAGATGTGAATGGTTCCCAGATTGTTTTGAAATGAAATTGCCCTGCAAAGCACAATGAGTCATTTTGTTGTTGTTGTTGTTGTTTAAAAAAAAAGAAAAACACATATGACAGTGTCTCAGAATGCTTGGCAAATAAATGTTGCCTTTTAATTCCATTTGGCATGGACAGTTGGAAGGAAGTTCCTTTTGTAAAAGAACATATTTAAACATGGATATTGTTGTGATCTAAATGCTAATTTCCCCCAAATTCAAGTGTTAAAAACTCAGTAACTATGGTGATAGTGCTGAGAAACCAGTTCTCAAGACAGACAGGTCAAGTCTCTGCTATGAGATCAGGATCCCACAAGAGCATCACTTCCAATCCAGCTCCCCACCAACATGTCTGAGATAACAGTAGAAACCTCCCCAGCCTGACTCTTGTAGCCACTGGGGCGTGAACCAGCAGATGGAAGATTCTCTCTCAAACATCTCCAGCTCTACCTTTCAAATAAGTACAAATAAATCTTAAAAACATGAAGAAGTTAATTTACCTTCGTGAGTGGGATTAATGTCCTTAAAAATGTCACATGGAGAATCCCTGCCTTTCATGATATGAAGACCAAACATTTGTCCCTTGCATCATTTGAGAACACGGTGTCTTCCACCTTCTGCCACAGGAGGACACAGCAGCTGATGCCATCTGTGGAACAAAGCAAGCCATCAACAGACACTGAACCTACTGGCACTTCGATCTTAGAATTCCCAAATTCCAGAATTGTAAGAAACAGATTTCTAAGCTATTTATAAGCTATCCAGTCTTCTGTTAAGGCAATAAGAATGCATCAAGGAAAAAGTTATCACCTGGAAGCCACCTGTAACCAATACCTAAAGCTGTGGACGTGGCTTTAGAGCTGTGCAATAGCAGAGGCTGGAAGACTAAAACACGTTAGCGCTCATGTCAATGGACCACAAAGGAAGATTCCAGAGAATGCTCAGAAGACAACTGTAGAGAAAGTCTTCCTAAAGTTCGTGTAAGTATTGGTGAACAGAATGTTGGTAGAAAACCGAAGCGTAAGAGCCACTATAAAGATCAGAAGGAAATGAGAAACATTGGAAACTGGAGGGAAGACTGTTCTTCCTGTAAAATGGCAAAGCACTTTAGATTTTGTTCATGTCTTCATGTTTTATGGAATGAAGAAGTTATGAGCAACTACACAGGATATTTGGTGGAAGGAAGCTGAATGGAAAGTGTGGAAGGATCTGCAGAATCTGTTTCGGTTCTCTTGACTTCCTATAGCTTATTGCAGGAAAAGAGCAATGTTGGAATTTAGACTCAAAGAAGGGAATCAGAGCAGTTTGAAAATTCTCATGTAAAAAAAAATTGCAAAACCTGCTTGAGACTTAACACCAAGCATGCGACCAGCATTGACTATGGATATTGGTATAAGAGGTAAGAACTTGTGTTAGACTTCCATTGCCACATCTGAAATAACTAGGAGAAACTCATTTAGAAAAGAAAAGATTTTCATGCACAGTTTCGGACAGTTATAGTCTAAGATGGGATTCCCGTTTGCTAGTGTTTGGGTAGAAGCTAGCAATGGTGGACTGTGTGTCTAGAAATGATCACCTGGTAAGCGGGAAGCAGAGACACGCGTGTACCGTTTCGTGTGTATGTGGTCTTTGTAGTATCTACCACGATTAGGTCCTAACAACCCAATCCAATCCTACCACAGCTCCAGATCCTCACCTTCAGACATCATCATTGGAGCAGGTGTCCACCTTCAGTACATTGGCCATGAACACTAACTCATTATCATTAATATGAGACTTTGAGATCCTTAATACCTGGGCCTTCCAGGGCCCCCCAAACTAGTGTTCAAACCACAGTGGTGCTATTCAAGATGGAGGATGAGTGTCTGCGAAGGCATTCTAAAGATTTTCAGTGCTCTCTCTCCTGTCAAAAGCCCAGAGTGCCAAGGCAGGGAGATTAGAACTATGTCAAGAGAGGGGCCTTGGCACCCAAAAAGGCCTCAGAGCAAGTTTCTTGGCACTGTCCCACGACCATGTCAGTATTTAACACGTGTCACTCTCATGATTGTATTTTGGAAGAACATAACACGTTTGATTTAATAGCTGCAGCGCATTTTGTTTCAAGGTGTATCATACTTGGAGTCTCATACCTGTCCCATTTATATGATATTCTGTTGAGTGTTTGATGTTTTAATTGGTATTTGAACTAGTTACAACTCTGGATAATGCCTCTAGTCTAGCAATTAAGACACTTCAAGCATTTCCTATGGAAGTGCCTTGGTTTGACTCACAGTTTTTGTTCCTGAGTCCAGCTTCCTACCAATTCAGCCCCCGGGAGGAATGGTGACATACTGGGTGATTGTTTCTGGAAGATCTGGATTCTGTCTCCAGCTTCTGGCTCTGAGCCTAACCCAGCTCCCAGGCTTAAGGAGAGATGAAACAATGAGAGCTTTCTCTTTTTCTTTGTCAACCTTTCTTTTTTGTATTACTAAAAATGACAAAACAAAACAAAAACCTTTGCCTATACACGGGATGGCATTAATGCACTTTTCTGGAACAATGATATAAACTTTTTATGGAGTTTGGGCAAAAGCAGAGGTAGAATTCTATGATCCAATCTTGGTGTTCCCTCCCTACCACCAAACGAAAGCCAAGAGGACTAAAGAGTCCAATTATCATGTGAATCCCTAGGGTACTTTCAGAAAACTTGCCCGATTCTGCCTCAAGATTCGCATCTCCATGTTCAACCCATAAACATTTATTCAGCTGCAGTTGCAGTTCAGCTGGGCCAAACTGTGGTCCTTGCTTAGGGAAACCTTGGGCTTGTCTCTGAGATGCTGGCTTTCCAGCACTTCAGGATGCAAGTTATGAGAGTTTTTCAGCTTCCACCCAAACTTCAAGGTAACACCGCAGGGAGCAGGATGATTTGTGCTGTGGGACTGGAACCTGGGCATGCAGTCCTTAACAGTATGATACCTCGTGACGTTGTGGGAGTCAGCCGGTTGGCACGTGGGAATGGCAGAAAAACAAGGCAACAGGCAATGAAGATACACCCACTCAAGAAAGCCATTCACAGCAGCAGGCAGCCTCAGAGAGCAGCCATGTGGACAGAGATCCATTGTAATGGAAGCCAGAAGACATCCCTCTAGATGCCAAACAAGGTTTTGGAAACCTGGAAGGCTCAGGAACAGACATGTCTCAGGGATGGAGTCCCTGTAAAGGGCTCACAGGGCAATATTAAGAAGATAACGTGCGTTTGGAACTGCTGCAGAGTCCTCGTAAGAGTCAAACGCTGCTGAAATGAAAACCCACAAAGCAAAGCCACACGGCCCCTACAGGCCAAGCCTTCAGAGGCTCTCTTGCTACAGTGTGCTCAGTAGGCAAAACTCAGAGTCTTAGGAACTAATATGCGCTCTGATGGGTTTTGGACTTGATTTGGGCTCATTATTCTACTCTTCCACGTCTCTTGTCTTCTCCCTTTGCAACGAGAACGTTACTCTATGCCTGTTCCATGATTACATCTTGGAAGTATGAAGCATGCTTTTGATTTTGCAGAGACTGACAGCTGAAATGTTTGCCTTCAGTCTCAGATGAACTCCCGTTTTGGAGTTACTGAGACGGGAATGATTGCATGTTACATATGAGAAAAATACGGGTTTCTGGGACATAGTGGCAGAACGCTATGGTTTGAATAGAATATAGCTTTCCTACCCTGTAGATGTTTAAGCCAGTAAGTCATAAACTCTAGCGGGTGAAAACTTGGTGTGATTATAGTGTGATTATGGCTTCTAGAAGACTGACCTAGTTAGGCGGTCCTTAGGCTTTGGGGGATGTACCTGTGGAAGATAGTTTTGGGGAGAGAGTTGAATATAGCCACTGGTCTTCAGTTCTCACTCACCATGCAATCCTGTATCCTCACTCTGTCCCTGGGACCTCTTGCTTCACCCAAGGCTTAAACGAATCAGGCCCATCCTATCTTGGACTGTGAACTTTCAAAACTAGAAGCCAACATAACCTTGCTTCTTTTAAAAATCCCTTATTTAAGCTTTTGGTTGTAGTGACAAAAAAAAAAAAACCAACACAACAACAAAAGAAGTGTTCTCTTTAGAATCCATACACAAAATAACAAAGCATTATTCAGTGCACCTGAGCCTTCTCTCACGCCTATGACGGTGTGTCAAGAAGCCCTGGGTTGGGTGCAGGTAGTGGAGTTTCTTGCACACTTACGCAAAAATCACTGCTCACTTCCGCAGTCACTTCCCGCTGCTTCCACAGCACCGCAGGAATCCAGTACGCTGTTCATTTGCATCAGTAGTGCCTCGTCTCATATTCTTTTAGATTAATGTTTTCCTATTCATCTGTTAAATTGCAGGGAATGAATGATTATACCATGTTTGAAAAAGGAAAAAACTAAAGAATTATGATTGTTCTTCACTCTCATTTCTCCGTAGCACTTTAATGTCACCAAACTGGGAGCAGAGATTGGGGGAAGAATGACAGAGAAGGGAGAAAAAGCACTGGAAGATACTTTGAAGAATGTTTATGTTTTTTGCGTGGTCTAAAGTGGTTAAGAGTCTCGGAAGGTTCATGTTCACACTGAAGTGCAAATAGAACATTCGAGTCCAAGGAATCGTCTAAGTGGACTGCTGTATGCATCAAATTGTGTGATGAAAGCTGTAAGGGGGATAGACAATGATTTGTACAATGGAATAAAGACGGTGTATGCATATTGAGTAAACTGCAGAGTTGCCTGTTTCATGGCAATCATTTTGGACAGTGCCTTAACATTGGAGATACTACAAATACGTAAAAGCACAGAATGCATACCATATAGTTAGTTACCTGTTAGATGCATTAAGAGGTGAAAACTAGTTCAGGCTTAGTAGAAAAAAATATCTGACTTGCTCCGGATAATCTGTGGTGACCCTGGCTATCTTGGCAGAAATTGGAGTGAAGTACATCAGTGTGCCTGACATGCACCTGACATTGAATTATTTTCAAAGGGAAGAGAGATCCAAGTATAAAATCAGAAACAGTAAGCACGATTAGCATTGGACAAATTGCTTAGGCAAGAATTTGTCATTAAACAAACAATCACATTATATTCATTTGCACTAAAAATTATTTAACCTATAAAGAATAGTAAGAAAATAGTACCACTTGAAAGTTTTTTTTTCTTAAAAAATGTTTTTTTCTAATTTAAATTTCTTTAATGTCTTAACCATTAATGTTTTTTTTTTTTATTAGAGTAAAAGTGTGTTACTAAAGATTTTTTTTTAAAGTCCACTGAAGGGGTCCAATGCAGTAGCCTAGCAGCTAACATCCTCACCTTGCATGTGTCGGGATCCCATATGAACACTAGTTCTAATCCCAGCAGCCCCAATTTTCATCCAGCTCCCTGCTGTGGCCTGGGGAAGCAGTTGAGGACGGCCCAAAGCCTTGGGACCCTGCACCCCTGTGGGATTCTGCACCCCTGTGGGATACCCAGAAGAAGCTCCTGGCTCCTGGCTTCAGATTGGCTCAGCTCCAGCTGTTGCAGCTGCTTGGGGAATGAATCAATGGACAGAAGATCTTCCTCTCTGTTTCTCTTTTTCTCTATACATCTGCCTTTCCAATAAAACTAAATACATCTTTTTTTTTTAAAGTCCACTGAAAAGGAATAAAGAGATATAAATTCTGCTTTGATCCACGGTAGGCCATTGAGTCTTTATTCCTCTTATTGTACAATAACGCCAATCACCCTCTTTCACAGAAGTGTTCTGATGGTTAAGACAGGAGACTGGGCTCGGTGAGGGCGACTTCACCTTTCTGAGGATGGAGCAATCCCTGGCGCAGCGTGCCTCTAACGGGCTTGCTGGGCGTTTCACAACTGAAGTCTCACTCAAACGATCTTTTTTTTTTAACTTTGAAAAAAATTTTTTTTCTTTTGACTCTTTCTTTTGCTCACTATTTTGCCTCATTCTTTTACTTTTTAGATGACCTGATTGCCATCATTTGCTGAACTATCAGAACAAGATATTTCTGCAAACTCTTACACACCCCAACCCTACCCGGGGAAATTAAAACTTTTCTTGTTATAAAGTTTGAATCATTTTGTTTTCCACCTTATTTGTAAACAGTGAATCCATTTAATAAAATGAAGGAATTATTTCTCTCCTCATCGGTGTGTTCTATATCTAGGGAATAAAATATGCAGGTAAGCATAAATTTTCTGAAGCATATTAATTGGCATAAAAATGTAAATATTAACTAATGGAACAGCAAGACAGAGTTATGAGAAGGTAAAACTAATAAGAGACTATTAACAGTTAGGGTGGGGCTGTGCAACAAAATAGTGAAAATGCAAAGGCTAATGAGGGTACATTGAAAGAACAATCTAGTTAGAAAAGTAAAAATGGCTATAATGTTACTTAACTGCTTCTACGAAATCCTGGACAACTGAGTGAAAAGTGGCAAGATTGGCAGTGATTCATAACTGGTGAACTATCAAAACCACTTGAGCAAGAACCTCAGAGCATGCCCTACAACCGGGACCTGGGGTGGGTGGGAAATTGGGTGGACCTTCTCCCTTAATACCTCCCTTTAAACATAAAGGAAACAATATGGAAATAATAGTCTTACCCACTTCCCTATGGCCCTTGAATGTTTTACCCTAATTAACTATGTAAAGATTGTCAAAAATGTAATTTTAAAAATTGTGTACGAGTGGCAGTGATCTTGCACAGGGGGAGTAGAGAGAACGTTACTGCCAGTCTCCTTTTAAAATAACTTACTTTATTTATATCAAGCGAGCACAGTGCATGTGTTTTACAAGACAGGTTTGTGGAAGATCTATGAATTGTGGAGGTCTGTGCCCTGAACCAGAACACCAGATGTCCGGGGGACCCCAAATCTCAAGCGTTCTCAGTAGACTGAGAATTTACTGCTTGTGATGGCTGAGTAGGATCCACAGTTTCTTTATCCAATCAAGTAGTAATGGGCATCTGGGTTGATCCTGTGTTTTAGTTTTTGTGCACTGAGCATCAATAAACATGGCTGTACAAATAACTCCAGTGTTTGCTGGGTTAATTTCATCTGCACAAATTCACAGGAGTAGGAGATCTGGGAATATGGTATATCTATTTTCAGATTTCTAAGGAATGTTTGATGCTGTCCTCTTTAATTATTGTAGAAGTTTAGAATCCCACCAGCAGTGGGTTAAGGTACCTCTTCTCACACATTCTTGCCAGAATCTATTGTTTTTTGATTTTTGATGATAGCAATTCCTCTTCTTTCTCCTCTTCCTTCTTCTTTTGCATTTCCCTTAATGCTAGAAACCCTGGGCATTTTTTTTTTATGTGTCAGTTGACTATTTGTATTTCCTCTTTTGAAAAGTAGCTGTTCACAGCTTTTGTCCATTTCCTCGGTGTATTAATTGTTATGAGTTTCTGGAGCTCTTTATAGATCCCAGATACTAATCCTGTTTGATTTCAGGAACTTACGGATGGTTTCCTCTGTTCGGTTGGTTGCCACTTCGTTGACAGTTCTCTTTGCAGTGCAGGTTCTGGTGTGTGCTGGGAAATGCCATCTCGCCAGCTGGCTTGGACAGAGTGATGGCCACATGGACATCTCCACTGTCATAAGGCAACACTCCAATTGTCCTGTACCTGACAGAAAGTCAAAATGCAAGTAGGCAGAGCTCCACCATAATTAACAGCACAAGTATGTGATTTAAGTGAGTCCAAACACATGGAAACCAAAAACTAAGGTTGAGAGATTGCAATGAAGAATAGATAACACATACATTATGCTCCAATCATAAATATATAACTTTTATTTAAATGTTAGAAACATATTAAATGAGCATTTTTGGATAAAGAATCTAATTTATGATTGGTAGAATACAGTTGGAGATGAGAAGAGCAAAACTTTTAAAGCCAAAATATTATTGTAACTAATACATTATTGTGTGAATAATATATATTATTACAATATTAATATTGTAATACATTTCTTGTCCTAAAAGTAATACCAGGATATTCAAGCTATTATAAATCCACATACATTCTAATTTCTAACGCATGCTTTTATTTATAGATTCTCAAGACTGAAATTCAAATATATAATTCATATGTTCTGATGGAACTTGAATAAAATGTTAGTGTGCATGGTTATATTTGAATGATGAGCTAAAGATAACTTTCATCCAGTTCTAGGTGTTGGTATGTGATGAAGCTAAGCTATATTTGCTGTATTTTATTGCTTCTTATATGACACATGACACAGAAGAGAAAATATACAATTTGCTTCATTGCAACGTGACGATGCCCTCTGCCCAGGGCTGCTCTCATTCATAATAATAGTTGTGTATTGCATAACCCTGAATATGATTTAATATTTTCCTGTCTTCAAATTCTTAGTTTTTGAACAATGAACTTTTCCATTTTAGTTCACCCTGAATCCAGCAAATTATATAGCCCATTCTGTTTCTGAAAAAATTCTGTAAAGTGTTATTTGCATAGTCATGCACAGTTTGATAGACTGATGACTGATCAACTAACATAGTTACTCTTGGGCAAACTTTAGACTGATACAATTCTGTTCATCTTTACTAAAGAAGCTTTCTCTCTCAGATTTCAGTATGCTTGAGTCCAGAAGGATGGCTCAGTGGCCAAATCCTCACCTCGCAAGTGCCAGTGTCCCACATGGGCGCCGCTTTCATGTCCTGCCTATTTCACTTCCCATCTATCCCCCTGCTTGTGGCTTGACAAAGTAGTAGAAGATACCACAAAGCCTTGGAAACCTGCAACTGTTTGGGACACCCCATGGAGGCTACTGGCTGCTGGCTTTGGATCAGCTCAGCTCCAGCCATTGCAGCCATTTAGGGAGTGAACCAGAAGACATTTCTGTCTCTCCTTCTTTATGAATCTGCCTTTCCACTAAACATAAATAAATCTTTAAAAAAAGAAAAGTTTCAGCATGCTCACTTGTTGCTGAAGAGCTCTCCATTTTGGGGGATGTTATCTGCAGTTCTCCAAAAGCAGGCAGCCCATGGACATTTGTGTAACTTTGTGGAAAGTCCTGCACTCTGCTTGAGTGAATTACTCAACTTACACGTGACTTGCTCCACTGTCCTGTAGGAATCTTGCAGTTCTTCTCAGAATTGTTGCTCTGTGTGAGCAAGGATAGTGGTGAAGTGGAGAAAAACAGGGAAAGAAAGGAGAGCTAAAAAGGAAAGGAGAGAGAGATACCCACACACGTGTACTCACACAGACACACAAACACACACACACACACACACACACACACACACACACACACTGAGAGGCTGTAACAGGATCTGCAGGCTTTTGTGCCGACACGGAAGAAATGACCTACTCTGTCATTGGTTGCCTCAGATTTCCTAAGCCTTTTTCAATTGTTCTTATCACCTGATAAAGGTTTCAATGTATTATTTCTAATGGTCTAGTCCGCATTTGTATTCTTCTCCTTGAACCACAAAAAAAAGTTAGATTTTTTTCTTACATTTTCACTTTTTCTGTTTTTTTTTAATGTTTTTAAAAGAGACTTGTTTATAAAATAAACAAATGTTACATATGTCACAATAAAAATTTAGGAGCATTGTAATGCATGCTACTCTACTCCCCTTACTTCCTGTATTCTCCTTTATTTATTTCTTCATTTTCTTCTAATTTTTACAATTGTATGCTTTCCCTTTGAAATGATATGCCTGACATTACATTAGATAAAAATGTCAACACATAGTCAAGTAGCAACATAATAATAATAATACTAGTCCTCAGGAGGCAAGACATAAGCTATGAACAGTAACCAAGTCCCAGGAAGTCAGTCTTGTTCATATTGATTGAAAACACATTATATTTGTTTTTTTGGGAATGACTTATTTCATTAGGCGTAATGGTTTCCAATTGCATCCATTCTATTACAAATGACAAGATTTCATTCTAAACAAATGGCTGAGTGGTATTCTGTAACTCCTCAAATGAGTTGTTCATCTTGTTGTTACTGTTTCTTGAGTTCTTTATAGATTCTGGATATTAATCCTCTATCAATTGCGTAGTTGGCCACTCTTTTCTCCCATCTGGTTAGCTGCCTTTTTGCTGTGTTGACAATTTTCTTTGAGGGACAGAAGCTTCTTAGCTTGTTGTAATGCTGTTTGTTTATTTTTGCGTTGATTGTGTGAGCTTTGTGGGTCTTTCCCAAGAAAGCTGCTTACACCTACGTCCTACAGATAGTCCCCAATATGTTCCTTTTGTAATCTGACGGCAATTAGATTCTTGATCCATTTTGAGTTGATCTGGTGTCAGGTGCACCTGTAACTCCCGTTCTCTCAGCACCATTTGTTGATGGTATCGTCCTTTCTCCTGGACGGATTTCGGTTTGCTCATCAAAACGCAGTTGGCTATAGATGCAGATGTGTAGATGTTTTAAAGTTGGATGCAGTATTTTGTGAAATCAAATTAAATGAGATAGCAAATCCTCTGGTGTATCGGCTTTGGCATTCACATATTTTTATAAAAATTGTAAATCTTGTGGCCAAAGTTAAGTCAAAGCTTCCTCAAACTAAAACTTAGTGAAACCCAAACATAAATCTGTAAGTGCGTCATTATCTAAAAGCTATGCTTCCAACAATTAGTTTTTTTCCCCATGAGTTTTATTTTATGAATGCAATTGGGTTAATGTTTTAGCTAGAAAGAAAGTGAGAAACTGATTAAATGGATGTCATGCTATTAAAGCGAACCCTATTAGCATAAATCCTTCTCAGCAGCATTTCCCAAAAATCCCTCCTGATCATGGAGCCGGCTAGAAACGCCCCCTCAGGTGGAACGATCACGGGGCTCCCTTAACTTCCGATTTTCTTTTTCACTTTTTGTCTTCTCTTTGCTGAGATATAACACCTATATATTTAATAGTTGTTTCTCTGGAAAGACACAATGGGATTGAGACCATGCTTCTCTCAGAAAATAATGTGTCTTTTTTTTTTTTCTAGAATAGGCCAAATTACTTTGAAGAGGACAAAATCACTATTCAAATTATCCATTATGATCTCATGAATGACAACAATGAGAATAGTAACCATGGGTTCTGTAAACAAGCGGATGTATGCTATTTCTGGGCAGTCTTTTTTTTTTTTAAGATTTATTTTTAATTTTTTTTTTAATTGGAAAGGCGGATAGACAGAGAGGAAGATCTTCCGTGCAACGGCCGATGCTATGCCGATCCGAAGCCAGGAGCCTCTTCCGGGTCTCCCACGCGGGTGCAGGGTCCCAAGGCTTTGGGCCGTCCTCGACTGCTTTCCCGGGCCACAGGGGGCTGCCGGGATTAGAACAGGCGCCCATATGGGATCCTGGGCGTGCAAGGTGAGGACCTTAACCACTTGCGCCACCGCGCCGGGCCCCTGGGCAGATGTTTTAAGAACCAGTCTGTGCGGTGCTTTGTTTTCTCCTTATGCCTGGTACCTCCCTCCCCACGTGCTAGCCCGTGGGAAGGATAAGGTCAAATATGAGATCTTCTCAGCATGCTGTTCTTGAGTGTCTGAGGACGAAAAATTTCTGCATGACCTGCTTGAACTTACAAGCAAGAAATAAATGATTCTTTTAAACTTCCATATCTCTGGGGTTGCTTGTTGCAGACCCATCCCTTGTTACCTGAACAGGCAATCCACCCAGATACATCACATAATCTGATGAGATCATTTTGTGCTACTAAATATCAGCTTCTCCCTTTAGAAGTCGTTTTCTGTCTCCAGTGTGTTGTGATCTGTGGAAGTCATTTCACTTACGTACTTATCCATGTCAGGCACATAGATTCTTCATAGAGATTTGAGTTTGTGCTGCTGCAATGTATTCTATACCAAGAATAATTGTGTTTTGCAAGCAATATGTGAAATGTTTAAAATCATCCAGGATAAATATTAAAAGAGATAACTTTAAAAATAAATTTCAGAGAGTAGAGTCTATTCCTTGATGGTGCATCCATCAGCTGAAAAGAGAATAATTGTACTTCATGCACTGCCTTGATTTCATACTTGTGTTGTGAGTGCTTCTTCGCATTTTGAGAATAAGTAGATGCTTGGAATCATTTGACCATCAAGATGCAGAGAAAGAAATATAGGATATGAGCTGCCAAAATTAGAAGGAATCATTTTTGTTTGTAGGGCAAATATAACAACATGTCACATTATAGGAAGCGGTTTGCAAGTAATCTAAGTTCTCTATACTTTGCCAAGAATATTGTTTAGAAAGAAATGTTCAGGATAATCAATTGTTCTACTGTAAATAAATCACTCAATTCAATCAATCAACTCGGGTAAGTTTAAAAAAAAATGTACCTGAGTTACATATTTAAACTAATTGAGTGTTAAGAAACATATCTTTTAGTGCTCCTTCTGTCGGAACACAGCCCCTAGGAAAGCTGGGACAGCAGAGGCCTGTGGAACCTGATGAGAAGAGGCTCCAGGAAAGAGAAGGCGGAAGGCCACTCACCCACGGTGTGCTCCTGTGCCCAGTGAGTCCTTGGATGCGCTTTTGTGCTCTCCTTGAAGATAGGCGGACATCTGTGCTCTGTCCCGTCAATCAAGGACGGACAGCACTCTGTATCTATTACCTGTTTCAGTAACTCTTTGACTAAATCGTCTTGTTAGCTTCTTTGTATCTCTGTTCTTAGACATGATCTCATTATGAGTTATGTTTGAACCGTTGACTCACAAAATGTATAAAATCTGAAACCGTGGAAATAAACTTTGTCAGTTGCCAAAACAGAGCACTGTCCCCCCATTTCTACAGGTTGCATCTCCTCCCCAGGAACCCGCAAGGTGAACTTGCAACTTCTAGGCAAGCAACTGAGACCCGAAGCAAAACTAAAAATTTCCTTCCTTGTTATATTAAAATATGTCATTGGGCAGTGTACAAATCATGTGGCAGCTATCTTATAGCTCTGGTTGCCCTAGCAACTCTGCGGGAATCCAGAATTGTTCTCATTTCTCTACTACTTTCTTAGTAATACTACAGAGTTCTTATTCTTCAATTCAGTTCACAGGCCTGGAAGTGTTTGCTTCATATTGTATCCAGCAGAATGAGGAAACAATCGAGGAAAATGCACATACCTATTATATATTTATTTATTCATTTATGTATTTAGAAGATTTATTCATTTGCTTGAAAGGCAGAGAAGAACTCTCCTCCATCTGTTGGCTCACTTTCCACATGGCGGCATCACTTAGAGATGGGTCAGGTGGAAGCCTGGAGCCGGGATCTCCCTCTGGGTGTCACACAGGAAGCGAAGGCCCCAAAGACTCCGACCATCCCCTGCTGCTTTCCAGGTCCGTCACTAAGGAGCTGGATCGTCAGTGGAATGACATTCAGTTGGGAGATCCAGCCTGTCGGTGACCCTTCACCACGGTGCTGCCTGCTAAGTTTTAAAGACAGCACAACTCACTTCTATTTGACCTTACTTTGCTTTCTCCACAACTTTAGAGGAGGGGGGATTGTCAGAAATAACTCTATTTATTTCCGGTTTCTCATGGAATTGGGTGTTTATAATGGGATAAGGGGGTATGGTATAACAATGTTAAGAGGACAAGTACAAACTCTAACACAACTAACTTCCACTCAAGATGTCTCCCTGTGGAGGAAGCAGGATTCGAGGACACTCCTGATCCTGCTCTGGCTGCTCTTTTGCTTTAGAGAGCAGCGATGTAGTGTTGGAGAGAGGGTTTGAAAGAATCAGCTGTGAAAGTGTAGTTCAGCCAGTTGCCAGGGGTCTTGGGTTTCTAGCTTTCCCGTGCAGTAAGATGCATAGTCACAGGGCTCCATTAAAGGGCTGCTTTTGTCCTAATCTGCTGAGGTAGTGAGAGTAATGTTGTTTCTGTACTGTTCTGTGGAGCTGGTGTTGCCAGGGAATGTATCTCTGTGCTCTAAACACCTTACCAGGATAAAATGAATGCCTGTTTAATTTCTATTCTCGCTCATGTGGTTGCATTCAGAGAAAATAGATGGTTTTGTGATCCCTCAAAAAAAAAAAAAAAATATGGCAGGTCCCAGTGCAATAACCTAGCAACCAAAGTCCTTGCCTTGTATGTATCAGGATTCCATATGGCCTCTGGTTCATGTCCCTGCGGCCCTGCTTCCCATCCAGCTCCCTGCCTATGGCCTGGGAAAGCAGTCAAGGACGGCCCAAAGCCTTGGGACCCTGCACCCATGTGGGAGATGATGAATAAACTCCTGACTCCTGGCTTCGGATCAGCGCAGCTCTGGCTTTTGCAGCCAATTGGGGAATGAACAGACAGGAAGATCTTCCTCTCTCTTCTCCTCTCTCTATATCTGACTTTCCAAAAAACTAAAATAAATCTTTAATGAAAAAATACAATATGAACATATTTTCTTTCTTGCAAGTTACAAAGATATTGGCAAATAAAATAGAACCATGTCTCCCTGATTTGCATGGGCCGGAATGAATCCAGGAACCTGGGACTCCACTTGGGTCTCCCCCAAGAGTACAGGGGCCCGGCGACATGAGCCATCTTCCTTTACTTTCCTCGGTATACCAGCAGGGGGCAGTATTGGAAATAAAGCCTCCAGGACTCAAACTGGTACTCGTGTGCAATGCTGATGTTTTAGGATGCCGCTTAACCCACCGCTCCCTTTCCCAGGCTTTGGCACAACCCCTGAAATTTTAAACTTGATTGGGATTACTAACCGTGAAAGGATACGGACATAACAATAGATGAATGAATAGAATAAATCTTTGACCGTCATGGAATAAACATTTGAAATGCTTTTGGATTTGTGGTTTAATAATCTGGTCATTCCTTCATGTTTGAAAGAGTGCTGTGAGGTTACTCTGAATTACTGAGATGTACTCTAGTACAATGTAGTTTAAAATAATTTAAGAATGCATAAAGATTTAAAAATAGCTTTTATTGGAGTGCTTTGAACTTGTTTTTTTTTTTTTTTAAAGATTTATTTATTTGTATTGGAAAGGCAAATTTTACAGAGAGGAGATACAGAAAGAAAAGTCTTCCATCCACTGGTTCACTCCCCAAGAGGACACAAAGGATGGAGCTGAGCCAATCTGAAGCCAGGAGCCAGGAGCTTCTTCTGGGTCTCCTGCGTGGGTGCCGGTACCCGAGGCTTTGGGTGGTCCTTGACTGTTTTCCCAGGCCACAAGCTGGGAGCTGGATGGGAAATGGGGCAGCTAGGACATGAATCAGTGCCCATAATGAGATCCTGGAGTTTACAAGGTGAAGATTCAGCCGCTGGGCCACCACACCAGCCTCCAAGCTTTCAACTCTTGAAAGACTTTTAGTGTGATCACAAGAATATTGGGCAAAAAGAGTGGACCATAACTTTAGTTCTGCTCCTGTCTGTTGATGCCCAGTGTGCCTGGACATGCGACCTGGGTCTTTCTCACTTCCCTCACCTGTTTATTAGTTTATATAGAATATAGTACTTAGAGTTCTTCTGAACTCTAAAATGCTTATTTCTATTTAAAAAAATGTACATATTAGTATTATAATAACTATCTAGCATGTGCATAATTTAATAAAGGATGTAAGTTTCATAGTGTCCCATTTGTGCTTGTTTTATTTTATTTGTATTTTTATTTTTGTATAAATAGATTTTCATCTGCTGGCTTACGCCCCAGATGGTGGCAATGGCCAGAGCTGAGCCAGCATCTTCTTTTTTTTTTTAAAGATTTGTTTTTATTGGACAGTTAGATAGAAAGAGAGGGACAGACAGGAAGATCTTCCATCTGATGATTCACTCCCCAAGTTGACTAACGGCTAGAGCTGAACCTATCTTAAGCCAGGAGCCCAGAGCCTCTTCCAGGTCTCCCACATGGGTATAGGGTCCCCAGGCTTTGGGCTGTCCTTGATGGCCTTCCCAGGCCACAAACAGGGAGCTGGATGGGAAGTAGGGCCACTGGGATTAGAACCAGTGCCCATACGGAATTCCAATGCATGCGAGTCAAGGACTTTGGCTACTAGGTTGTTGCACTGGACCTTTTTCTTATTTTATTTGGTTTTATGATAAGGAGGGACAAAGTTGTGTGCAGCAATAATTTTGCAACATTAAATAATATTTTGCTGTTCTCTCTGGTATTCTTCTTATGCCTCCCTTTGCATAAGCATACATTTCTGATGTTTTTTTATTTCCTAAATCCATTTTGCTTTGATCTAGAGTTTCATAATAGCAATAAAAACTAAGTACATATAAGCAGTGACTGTCAGCTACAACAGTGAAGAAAATACACTTTTGAGACTTTCAAGAAATCATCTTTTCAGGAGTTTTCTCAAACAATGTGTTTTTTTATGCCCGAATTGTGAAATAGTCACTACCTATTAACTGAATGGTTTATTAGGTAACAAAACAAACATGGAAGCAAATTTTCAAAAGATCTGGAATTCCACATGGTAATGATAGAAACATCATGTGTCTGACCCTCACCCGGACAAAAACAAAATATCTTTTTAATTTATTTCCCAGAATAATTCAAAAGTAGAAAACTATTTTTATAGTAAGTCCTTGCATGCCCCTCCTACTAATGCCACTTCCACTAATGGCAATATTTCAACAAAGACAATACGAGGCTCTAAACATTGTGAAGGAAGTGTAATTACAAAAGTGTTCCCATGACAAGCTGAGCTCTGAGGGAGGTCAGAGAGTTCTAGAAGGCAAAAGGCAAGGAGCCAGATAAAGACAATGAATGTTGATTGGCTGGCTCGTTCCCTGCAAGGTGCAGGCAAGCAGCTGCCAAGGTCCTGTAGCAGAAGGCTTTAATGTCACCCATCTCATCCAGACATGGATGAGCATTGAGCACTTAACAGAGTATGTTATAACAGAGGTTCCCAGTAAACGGGGTAAGTCCTTGGTAGAACAGGAAAAGTGGGAAGATTGGCTATTTGAACCTCTGTCCGGTATACAGCAAGAGTTACTCACTGAAAATTTACTATCAAATTTTGTCAACATGAAATAGGATTTCACGTTGAAAATAGCTGAGAATAAACACAAAAGAAGGTTTGCATCAGGTGACACCAAGGAGGTTCTGGCAGAGGGAAAAGCAGCCTGCGTGGAAATCCTTCTCACAATATTGTTAAACTTAAAAACATAGTTGGTAACACATCGCCTGTCTCCATTATCTTTGCTTCCCGGTGCTTTTGTTCTACACAGAGAAGCCAAGTATTACGCAGAAATGGGTCACATGACGTAGTGGTTCAAGGAGCCACCTTTGGCTTCAGCCTCAAATCATGTTTAAGGGCAAATATTTGGTGAGTAACCTTGTGCAAAATATTGGAATCATCTATAAAATGGATATTATCATAGCCACTTATTTCACAGTCTTGCTACAGCAACCGAGTGAGTTAATATGCAGGAAGTGCTTAGAACAAAACCACGCCTATAATAAAAAAAGCATTAAAGGGCAACAGCTGTTCTTATCATGATCAGCATAACCATTATCATCGTTATTACCGCAGATAATTAGGCACATTATCTCACCTATTTGATAATGAGGTTGATTTTTCTTCCTGTATGTCCAGATGTACCTCCATCTGGTCTGAGATTAAATCTTGATGTAAACCTAGCAACGGAACATCTCTAAATTAGGTGGTTTCACATGACTGGCTTCTTTCTTGAGAAATGAATAGGATGAAAAGTCACAGAAAATTTAAAGCAACTATTAACTAACTAATGGACCGGCATCGTTTCACAAGCCACAGTCTGTAATAGTCAGTGCCTGACTCAATCCTGCCAACACTACTTCCGATCCAGCTGTTTGCTCCTGTTCCTGGAGCACAAGCGCGTGGGCTCCTACCACATATGTGGGATCCCGGGATGGAGTTCGTCATTGCTAGCTTCATCCTGCCCCAACCTAGCCGTTGCTGCTGTTGGGGTGATCCCGTTTTGTATCCCTGCTTCTCTCTCTCTCTGTCTCCCTCACTCTGCCTTTCAAATAATTACATAATATTTGAAAATAGGAAAGGATGATCCTCTATGCATGCAAATCTATATCAAGGGAAAAATAAATACATCTCATAAAAATAAAAAGCATATAGATTTTCTCTTTTTCCTCTGTGAGACAGTGGTTGGGGGGAGTTGAGATCAATGAGGGAAGAATCTGGGGCAGGATGAGGTTAAGAAGTCTGGAGAAGATGATGGGAAAAGACTGCCTTGAGGGGGAAGAGGGCAGAGGTCTGCTGGAATCTCATGGGCTGGTTGGTCTTTGCCAAGCATGAACATTGAGTTATCTTCCTTTGCATGCGGTCACCTGTTTCAGACGTCTAATTATTCAACAAAGACAGCAGATGTCACAATCTGAAAAGACTGATTTTTAGCTTTATACAACATACAATCCAGATTTAAGAATTGACTTTCTTTCTCAGAACAAGTTAGCATTAGATAGTCCAAGGGTTGCTTAGTTGAGGAGTACTTTCACAGTTTCAGGTTTCTGACTTCATATAGAGGAAATTTAAGATAATCACCACATAATGAAGACGGAACGCTGTTGACGACTGCACTGGGTGACGTTGGTGAGGCTGTGATCTGCTGTCTCACTGGCAGCCCTGATGGGTTAAACGGCATCGCAAAGCAAGAAGGCGTTTATCTGGGTATCATTCGCTGAAGCCAGGAACTCAGGACAGATGTTCTGTAGTCGCAGGAATCTGACAATTTCACCATCACCTACTGCCTCCCCAGTACATGGTTAGTAGGAAGGCGCAGTTGAGAGGTAGAGTTAGCAGTCCACGCGGCTACTGATGTGGGCATCTTAGCCAGTACCCTAGGCATATAACTACTTCAACATTGGGCTTTCTAAATCAAAGGCATGGCTTAGAAAAAAAGAAGAAAAATGAATTATGTTTACTTGCAACAGTTTTATTGGTAATAATTAGTAACACAGACTGGTTAAGTTGTAACAAAGTTTTTTTTTGGCTCATAATTCTGGTTCAGAGTGAAGGGTTCCATGCTACCTGCTGATGACTTTCTTCCGGGCTGTCACGTGGTGACAGACAAGGAGCTTGTATGTATATGTGTGTGTGTGTGTGTGTGTGTGCACATGTTTCTGTGTATTCCCTCTCCTTCTCTTCAACCCACCGTACTGAGTCATGCAGAATATGTCAGTTTGATGACCACATTTAGTACTGATTTACCTGCCCCAGAGTCTTCACCTCTAAGCTTTCCAATTATCTTTCTACCCTGGTGACACCTCACAATGGGACTCATACATGTATGTTAGTTTTAAAAGGGAAATACCAGCACAATATAATATGTGTACAGATGTACACGTATGTGACAAATGTACAGATGAGCTCCCATGGGCACAGTCCTTTTGTGTGCGGGGGGCCTCTGTGGGTCTGCATGGCGAAGGTGCTATTATAGCAAAGTTAAGATCAACAACAAGGGTGGCAATAGTCGCGCATTAAAAAAAGAGTGGTTGGGCACGTGCAAGTTCGCGATGCCCTTTGTGCAAGGCTGTGCTTCGGGCAGACTTTTGTGAGTGAATCCTGTTATCGGACACGTGTGCTTGAGACTGCTTTTTTCATAGACTTCTTGCTCTATTTGCTTGCTTCCTCGTTGTGACCAGACAAAACGACTTCTGTTCAACTCTAACAAGTTTTACAATTGCACTCCTTACTATTGCTACGTTGTCTTGGCAAGCCATGAGGCTTAAATTGTTTTTTTTTGGATTGTATACTAGGAACTAGGCAGTAACCCTGCTATGTGGAGTTACCTGAGAGTGTTATTTAAAACAAACAATTTGCTGTTGTTGAATGTAAAGCTAATACTGACTTCAATGTAATTACAGTGGGGAAAAAAATGAAATCTCTTTAAAGGAAACAATCTAAATGACTTTTTTTAGTCCAATGATTATTTGTAAACAGTTATCTGTCAAGTGCTTCTCTCAGTTATGTAGATGCTTCTTATTTCGATTCTCATTTCTCATCTTCCAAAGGTGACAAAAACCTTCACCCATAAGAAATGACAGCTTTGCAGATTGAGGCTTAATTACCTATGCCACAGTGCCAACTTCTAAGCCTGATTCCTAAGACTAATAGCTTGTGGCAACACACCAGCCAGTTTGGGTCACCTTACATGGACTTTTTCAGTTGCTGAATTGCCCCGTTCTCCAGCTTCGCCAGCCCAGTGCCTTGTAGATCATGGGACAGATGAAATCATCCCAAGATTTTGTCATTTTCTATGCTTGATTAGCATGCCTTTAAGATGGGCTTGACTCACCACTGTGGGACATGGCATGTATAACAACCTTCCTAACCTAAGATTGTGGTTTGTTGGTTATCCCTATGCCAGGAGAGACTCGGTGTCAACAGGTCAGTCGCTGTGTCCACATGCACACGCATACTTTGTCTACTCACTCACTGATAACAGAATAAGATGATCTGTCTGTCATTGTTTGATGGATGCTAAGCCTGTGGGATTCCATTTGTACAGATCAGGCAAGGCCCTGGGGACAGACAGCTCAAGCAACAGGGCATACACTTGCTCTACCACCTGTCATGTTTCAATGAACTTTGGCAAGCACATGAGCACCGTGGGAAAGTTCTATCTTCCCTTTATCTCTCTGTGCATCCACTTTGTTCAGCAACCCACAGTATGTCTTGCTCCTGGATGGCTGCAGAGCACATAGGCTGTGAACTGCTACACGGTGCACTGACAAGTCAGCACGGATTCTTCTATCCAGTTCCTACGTTCTGCCACATTCCCTGCCCCCAAGCGGGTGTTCTCAAGATTCAGCTCATGGTTCATCATTTTCATCTCTTGTTTTCCATGACCTGATTTGATAGCCCAATTGGCATAAAGAGAGATGAGGGCCATTCCAGCACAGATGGCAGTCATATAGACTGCGATTATGCCCCACTGGCTTCACGGGTGTACCCAGAACCCAACCCTAACTGTGTGTGCTTCAGAACATTGAGTATTATGCTATGAATGGAGACTGCTTCACCACATAATTGTCAATGCTTTCCACCTCTTGGAAATCAAATGGGAATTTTTCAAAAACCTGTGGCATTTCTGAAACTGCATTTTCACCAAAAGAGGAACTTCAGTTATTGAAAAATAAAAGTAGAGTTAAGAAATAAGGGAAATGTGACATTAATTTTGGACATCAAAGTCAACCTTAGCATGAGAAAACGAAACCGAATAATAACAGAACTATAAAGCTGAGACCTCAGCCAACCCTAAGGCGGACTTTAGTGAGGAGAGCAAAGTTGGTGTGACCGCACTGCGGAGTTCTCAACAGTCTTGAGACCTGAGACAATAAATTCCCATTGCTGTTCTATGGTAAGGTCAAGAAAATCAAAATTTATTCTGTAAAGTATAACCAGTCAAATCAACACGATGTGCGGTAACCATGGTTTAAGATAAAACTCTAACGGAATGGTTTCAAGACACAGTCCACCCTGCAGATGGACAGAGACAGTCAGAGAGAACTTGAGAAAGAAAATACGGGGTTTGTGTGAACATGAGGAAAATGGACAAATCTTGCTAATGAATGGCAACACGATGAGCTTTTTCTGTTTGGGATTGAACATAATCATAGGATGATCTTCAACAGCAGCTTGTTGAACAAAGCAGCTATCATCTGAGCCATGTGAAGATGCCCTTTTGCACCTGTCACTATATTCTGACATTAGGTGATAGAGAAAGGCAACAATTCAACAGGTTCAGTGTGCAATCACTTCTTCCACTTTTAGATATGGAGAATTCTGGTACAGGGCAAAAACAGAAATCTCTATTAATCAAATGAAACACAATTGTGTCAAAATTGAATCAGTTCTTTAGAATATTTCTTAGAAGCTGGAGCAAATGCCTAAAGAAAAATGAAAAAAAAAATCATCAAAGAATGAGAAAAAGTAAAGTCTAGACTGAAGCATTGAAAGTGAATGAAGCCGGAAGTTTTCAAGTAGAGCAAACAAAACAAAACAAAAATATGTGTAGAAAGCTGCTTTCTTTTCAAAAATATATTTATTTTGACCCAGAGAACTAGCCTAGTGGCTGGAATCCTGGCCTTGCATGCACTGGGATCCCATGTAGTGCAGGTTTGTGTCCTGGCTAAGCCACTTCCCATCCAGCTTCCTGCTTGTGACCTGGTAAACCAGTTGAGGATGGCCCAAGGTGTTGGGACCTTGCAGTCCTGTGGGAGACCCAGAAGAGGCCCCTGGCTTTAGATAGTTTCGGCTCTCACCATTGTGGCCACTTGGGGAGTGAAGCAACCAAGGGAAGCTTTTTCTCTGCATATATTTGCCGTTACAATTAAAATATAAATATATATGTGTGTGATTTATAGAAAAGTTAGAATCACGCAGAGAGGAGAGACAGAGAGAGAGAGAGACAGAGAGAGGAAGAGAGTGATTGTCTATCCATTGATTCTCTCCCTGAGTGATCGCAGTAACCACGTCTGAAACATGCCAAAACTGGGATCCTGGAACCTGAGCTGGGTCTACCACATGGGTACAGCTGCTCAAGCACTCGGACCATCTTCTACTGCATACAAGCAGGGAGCTGGTCATACAGGGAACAGCTGGGATTCGAACTGGTACCCAGACTGGCACCCATACAGGATGTTGGCATTTTGCAGGTAGCCACTTAAAATGGCACACCTTAATGCAGTCACTGAACACTTGAACCTGAAGACACCCAAGAAAACAAATGCTGAAATGCAACCAACATTTTGGAGCAAATACCCAAAGATAAATAAAATGCAATTCATGAAAATCAGTGCTTTAATCTAACATAGAAATCCCTAATGACTTTTAAAAATTATTTCAAAATAATTTGTTTGTAAAAATTTCTAAAAGATTTCTAAAATGTTCAACTGTTGGGAAAAAGTGACACAAAATAGACAAACATATATAATGCATACATAAATTAAATGATAACCATGTCTGAATATTTCTCCCATCACTGTGCTTTCAAAATAATTATTTTCAATTCATATTTTTACTTTTCAATATACAGCTTCTTAATATTCTATACTCAAACATATGACCGTTGTGAGTTTTTTCTGATCTGTTTTATACTTTCATTTTGTGAAAGTATCATGATGTATTACATTCTACCATTATTTAATATTTGTTTATAATTTTGACATAAAAAATTCAAACGTTAGAATATCTCTAAACTCCGGAACAAGCAGTTGAAAAAGGATAGAGTACTTTTTAAAGATTTATTTATTTTTATTGGAAAGCATATTTTACAGAGAGAGATGGAGAGAGATCTTCTGTCTGCTGGCTCACTCCCTAAATGGTGCCAATTGTCAGAGCTGAGCAGAACCAAAGCTGGGATCCAGGAGCTTCTTTCAGGTCTCCCACACAGGTGCAGGTTCCTAAGGACTTGAATCATCCTCCAGCGCTTTCTCAGGACATATTCAGAGAGCTGGATTGCAAACAGAGCAAGCAGGAACCACTGATCCCTACATGGTATGCTGGCACCATGGGGCAGAGGATAGAGCATTTCTAAAAATGTTATTAGTGAAGATAAAAATTGAATACACCAAAATTTGTCTCCATTTCATCAGGATTAGCATGTTTTAATATACAGATTTGTGGCCTTCTATATCAGAAAGAAATGAACATTGTGAATTTTCCTTTAATTAAAGTTGGGCACATGTTTTGTTTTCACTTTCCCAGGCCATCCACTCTGGTTTGGTTGCTGTGTTTTAATGAGAATTCTTGAGAGGATCAACACCAACATGTTGGATGAATAGACTGGGAGAGAGGCTTATGTTTCAAAATTGGTTGAAATATCTGGAGGATGGTCGTTCCAAAATCTGCAGAGTCTGTGTGCAGGCAAGAGGTCTGGGAAAAGGCTGAGGCTGGAGTTCAAGTTCAAAGACCATCTACTGGCATGACTCTTCTTCCATGATGGCCAGTCTGTCCAAATTCTTCAGCAGATGACATGAGAACCATTCACGAAGGACCATAATCTGCCATGTCAAAATCTACTGATAAACATTAATGTCACCTCAAAGAGACCATTACGGGACTATCTAAAACAGTATTGGAGCGAATGTGTGGGAAATTAGAAGGCCTATCCAAGACAAAACAGAAAGTTAACCGTAACACTGTCAAAGTAATAGTGAGATCCATAAACCAGTGAAGACAAGAAAGTTGGAGCAGGTAAAAGCACCAACACAGGAACTCACGAAACACAAGGAAATTTGCTATTTGTGTTTCATTTCAGAGTCCTGTGTTTTAAAACACAAAACATACAAGGCAGTTTTGAGAATGCCTGTTGCATGAGGTGTTCTGGTCCAGAACACATTTTGCCACTTCCAAGAGTGATGTTTGCTTTGCAAAGCCACAGCACCCACAGGGTACTGTCTCACCAACTTCCCCTCCTTTGTCCTGGCTGACTTCTGTCCTTTCTATGCCTAGATTTAGCAAATGTCTCTTACTGCCTAAGCTTTTCTTGGAATTGGGTAATTTTTAGACTTCAGGCACGTGGTGAGACCGACAGCTTCATGTGCCTGTGCTGCAGAAAACAAGGCAAAAACAACAAATCAGGGGGTTCTGAGACAGACAAAATGAAGGAGATACAAATCCCATGGCAACTGCTTCTGTGTTCTGGTTACCTTGGTTACTGAAACATAACACACGAAAAGGTTAGCACTTTGCAATTGCAGGGTTAATTGGGATCAAATGTTAGTGTAATTTTAGAACCTGTTTTGTTGAGAGGAAAACATTGAAAAACTCAGGTACTTTGTTTTGTTTTTCCTCTGAATTTCAAAAGCCAAAATGCCTGGTTTCAAATTGTAGACCATCCACAAGCAATACAAAAATTTTCCAACAGATCTCCACTTACATCGGCCCAGTTGTTAACATTTTTCTTGCTATTGGCTTAACCACTCTCTACCTCCGTATCACTGGCCATGCATGTGCATGTGTGTTATCTATTTAATCTGAAGCACTATAGTAAATTGCAAGCATAGTACTGCTTTATTTCCTGATTCTTCAGTGCGCAATATCTCAAAACACAAATATTCGCTTAATATTAACATAATATACTTATCAAATTAGAATATTGACATTGATAAAAATATATGTACACGTTCTTTCTAATTGCTTGGTTTATGATTCACATTGCATTAAAGTATTACTTTCATGCTTGAAATATTGTGCTACATGGTTATTAAGCTAGTTGAATTTGTTTTTCGCTCAATTCTATGTACTGAACATGTTTTCGATTTAATATAGAAATGTATCATTATCTTTCTTCCTGTATAATATTGTATTTTAAATATTTATTTTTGTAGTATAAACTCACCACAGTTTAATTCAGCAATGTGATAGGCAACTTTTTTTTCAAAAACAAAATCGAAGGAATATGCATGCAAAGCAATGGAATATAACTAAAATTACAGTTTGTCATAACAGAGTCAGATGAAACAGACCATCTTGGTTGGTATGAATTCCCATAATTTCTTCTACATTAAGGCACTTATTAAGTTGGAATATTATTGCTCATTCATACAACTTGAAATTACACTAGACTGTGAAATTGGTGCGAACAGACACCTTGTCTCCTTCATTAGCCAACAGTTTGTGGCTGCTGAATCAATTCTGCGAGTAAACAAGTGCATAGTTAGGAAGAAGCAGAAGTTCCTGACTCACCTGCCAGCTGATTAAGAAGCAGGTGCATCAGCAGTGAGCTCTTCCAACTTCCTCTCTTACCTGCACACACTTACCAACGCTTCCATCTGTTCTCACCATGTTTCCTAATTCTGCAAGAGGAAATGTGCCCTCCTCGTACCCTGCTCCCCTTTTCATCTTCACTGTTCTCCATTCTTGTTTCCTTGGTCATACAAAGTATTCCTCCTCTATAATTTCATCTTTTTCTTTATTTAATGGATTCGCTTTCTCTTAGTGAAACTTTAAACTTATGTTTACAATCCAAGAAAAGCGTCATCAATTTTGTTCACTTATGCAATATAGCCATCATCTGACGAGCTTATGATCTATTTCCTCTGTTTACTTTCCATTTGTTTCCCAGCTATATGCAACCTGGATTTATTTCCAAATACTAACACTTCAATATGATCACTCTGGCTTAATTCATCAATGACCTCTACCAAATACAGTGGAAATGACTTAATTCACAACTAGTAAGGCCACAGTATAGAGCCAGTGCTCCCCAATACTTCTCAAATTGTGTCTCTTGTTTTTCATTTATATTCCATGAAATGATGCTTGTCTCCATTGGAATGCAGCCGTTATTATCCAGTCAAATACAATTCTAACCATGTTATTCCTCTGTTTCAATCTTTCAGTGTTTCACTGACACATCCAGCATAAAGCACAACTTAAAAGCATTTGTTGTTTCTCTCCCAACTCTTCCTAGAATTGGGCTCTTCGGAGCCCAACTTGTACCAAACTCCCCACATAACACACTGTTGTGTCTTTCCCTTGGCTCATGGCTTTTCCTGCTGGTTTAACCTGTGACTTTCCAATTTCTATTTCTGCCGTTTACTGAAGCCAGGAGCCCAGACAACTCCTACTTCAGATTTGTCTCAGGTTTAACCCTGAAAGTTTTCAAACTTCTCACCATCTCCCCTTCCCTGCCTTGGGTTAAATATTCTTTCTGTGAGTTCACCAGCTTCTGCCTCATTTGTCATCCACACAAAAAAAGATACAAGTACACAGCTGCTTTCCTTCCTGATTCTTAACTTTATGAGGAAAAAATCGTGTCCATGCAATTAGTACAGTAACTAGTAATGGGTAGATTTAACATTTCCTGAATGGACACCTTCCATTTTATGGGAACATCTAGTGAGTGTCAAGTTCATGAAAGCAGAATAAGCCAACACACATTGTCCCATTTTTTTTTTTATTTGACCTAGTTTTATTTACATTATGATGAGAAAGTTTTTTAAATGCATTCTAAAAACTAACGAAACACCAAAAAATATTGTTGTTAAATGTTTTTATGGTGATTGATATGATACACTTTATCATCAGTTAGATAACCAGTGAGTATTAAGTTTCCTTTTCATTTACCTTGGAGTGGGGGAGACTGCCAAATTAAAATGTTCTTAGCTTGAGAAATGCTATTGAATCTCCGGGAAAATTAAACTGAGTTTCATCCACAAGCTGATGAGATACATTGTATAATGTTTTCGTTCTAATATTTACTTGTTTTCAAGAAAGCTCGGCTAAATCTTCAGTGATTTACTTGTAAAATCAGGTAGAGTTTTCTGAATGAGCTTCATGCTGTCAAGAAACTACAAGAGGAATTTTTAAGTAATGGACTAAATGTTTTTAAATGATTATGAATCATGAGACTTTGACACATAATGGCTGAAAGGATTTTGTTTTTATTAAACTTTTAAAAATATGAATGTTTTGAATCTGCCTTTCTATCCTGATCACTTTGATTACAACAGAATAAAAGATAAAAAGCATCATGCTGCCATGATGGTTTCTACATCAAGAAAGGTATTGTAATCTTCATGACTTTTTCATCTATTCTGCCTGTGCCTTACTCTTTTGACTGTACTGTTATCCATGCGTGGATGGTGCTATTTTATTGTCAGGTCTGCGCATCCACTAAGATGTTTTCTTAAAGAAAGAATCTGTGAGTCATAGTTACACAGGTTAAAACTTAAATATCTGCACTCTTAGAGTCTGTCTTTGCTCTCAGCACAATACTACCCTCTGACATCTTCGTAATGAAGGTCCTCAATGACAGGGCCCTTCATCATTTTGGTCTCGTAAGGTCAAAACCAAAATAGAAGCAGATCATAAATATCACTACCTTTATTCAGAGCCAAAGAATGGCAAGGGGGGAGCCAATGCGATAGCTCAACAGGCTGCATTTCCACCTGTAAGGACCAACATCCCATATGGGCACTGGCTTGTGTACCAGCTGCTCCACACAGTGTCCAGCTCCCTGTTTGTGGCCTGAGCAAGCAGTCAAAGATGGCCCAAATCCTGCGACTCTGTTCCCGTGAGGGAGACTGGGAGATGTTCCTGGCTCCCAGCCTCAGACGGCCTGAGATCCAGTGATCGAGGCACTTGGGGAGTGAACCAGCAGATCATTCTCTGTGTCTCTCCGTCTCTCTGAAATCTACCTAAATGAGTCTTTTTTAAAAAAAAATGGAGTGATGGAAGCTTACTTTTCTGATCAACTTCTCAGATTTTTGAATGGAGGTATATTCATGTCTTTTCACAGAACAGGCAGGGATTTCTCAAAATTTTAGAGACCATCATTCCCCTACTCTCCAAACCCCCCACCGCATCTATAATGTAGTGTTTCTGGTCAGGGTCCGATTGGCATATCACCTAATTTGGAAATTCTTTTATAATAAATGTTGAGGTCTACTGGGGGTCACTGAGGTGGCAATCTTGTATCCGGTCAGACTGTGAATGAACTTCTGATTACAGGACATCCTGTTCTCAAAGAAAAGCATCATGTGGAGGGGTGGAGCTGGGGTGCAGAAACTAGCAAGGCATGCAAGATTTACCCAGGTACCGCATTACTCTAGTAAAAAAAGAACTTACAGAACACTGGAACTCACAGTCATACAGGCACCCTGGCCTACACACCAACTTGGCCCTTGATGGGTGACCTTTCTGTTGCCACAGGAAAAAAAAAAAAAAACAATTGCTTGCTCCAGGAGCAGTTCCGGTTGGTTGCTCTCCCATGTCTGGGAAAGCGTGCTGAGTCCTCATGCTGTCTCAGTCATGCTATGGTGATACACCCAACTCCGGTTCCATTTGTGTCTGAACTTCAGCTTTCCAATTCAATCACACAGGGGATTTCAGGGAGTTTCCAAAGTTCCTTAAACCTCAATAGCTTCCAATCTAATGAGGGGATCATTTTATTGCCTTCCTAGAGGCTTTTCATAAGATTAAATGCATCAACAATGAGAGCTGCTTCTGAGAGAATTTGCTAACTATGTTGACTATTTTCACAACCATATATCACTTAAAAGAGAAGGTCAAATGAGTAAATTTATGCCATTGAGTCTTGATTTAATTCAATTGGTTTCATATTTGTCATTTATAAAATGGACTTTGTACTTTCTGTCCTCTTTATCCCATAAAAGTTGAATCTGGTTTCTCTCTCAAAGATTCCAAGTGGCCAGGAGCAAGCATCTCACGTTATTAGTGGGAGCTCAAAACAGCAGTTCAATAAGAACCAGAGCTCTATGTCCCATATTTCCTTTGGCTCTCATACATGTCAATGGGCAATGAAGCCCAGTTCATCCCAACCAGCCCCACTATCCAGTTCACATTGGTGCCAGCGGGTGACACCATCTGTCTAGCCATGTCTGTGCCTGATAGAATTTGCCCCCTATGCCAGCATTTGCCAGCTGATGCTGTGGCAAAGCCCAACCCACCCACACCCACTCTGACTTATGCATAAATCAGGAGGTACAGTCAGCCCAGCCTGCTCTTCTCCTGATCCAGCTCATATGTAAGCCATCAGATGTTGTGGCCCTGCCAGGCCTGGTCAGCCCCATCCCAGCTCTCATGATCACCAGTGTGAATAGCGGCCCCATAGAGGGGCCCCAGCAGCCCCTCACTGTGTTCATCCCCCATACCCCTGGATTTCACATATGCTGGTTGGGTGCCCGGTCTGACACAGCCTGCCCCACCTAGGCATTTGCCAGTGGGGGCTATAGCCTGGCCAGGCCTGGCCCACCCCCAATTCCAGCTCACGCTTGTGGGGGCTATAGCCTAGCCCAGCCCTGCCAACCTCCAGTTCTGGCCCTCATGTGGACTAGTATTTCATCCTGACACAACCCAATCCACACTCCATTGTGGAACTCAGATTCTTCAGCAGGTGATGTGAACTGACCCAGCCTAGCCTGCCCTCGACCTGCGCCAAATATGTGCTGATGGGTACCATATTTTGGCCAGGTCTGGGCTGCTCTCCATCTTGGTTCTTGTATTCACCTACAGGGAGTATGTCCCAACAGAAGAGTTCTCCAATCTCCTCCATCAAGAGCTCTCCAAGTGCCAGATCTTGCACAAACCGGTGGGTCCTTGGGTCAGCCCTACTTACTCCACCTCCTGTCACACAGGAGCAGTGGCCTTTCCTTACCAGTCCTCACCCATTCTAGTTCTAGTTGTTGGGTACTAACAGTCCAGCCAAGCCTGGTCTGCACCCAGACACAGCTCACACATGGCTCAGCAGGGGGCAGAGACATAGTGTAGTCCATCCTACACCCTCCCAGGTTCTCATGCACACCAGTGGGTGCTGGAATCTAGCCCAGTCTGGTGCATCCCAGACCCAGCCCACACTCATGCCGAGGCACCTTGCACCCATATCCAGACCTGGCCTGCCCTAGCTCCTCATCTGTCTTAGCCTTTGCCTTCAGATGCTGCAGTCTGCCCTGGCCCAGCCAGCCCCCACTCCCAACTCTCACTGGCAGGTGCTGCAACCTGGCCCTGCTCAGTCAGCTCCAATCCCTCACTCATGTAAACCAGTAGTTGTGCTACCCTGGCCCAGCATAATCTGTACTCCAGCCTGGTTTCTGCACTTGCCAGTGGGCTAAGGTTTGCTCAGCCCTGCCTGTTCCGCCCTCTTCTAAAATCAGCCCATACACCTGCCAACGGATGGGGCTATATTGCCCAGCTTGTGTGACACCTAGTTCTGGACCATGTGTTCACCAGTGGGAGCTGACCTGACCCTATAGGGGAGTTTCCCAGTTTCCCCAGCTCAACCCACTCCCAGACCCAGATCTCACATGTGTCAGCAGGTACTAGGCCTTTGTCCAGCATAGCCTATCCCTCCATCTTGGCCTCTATGAGCTGAAGGATGTTGCGGACTGGTCCACCTCACACCCTGTTTTAGGATGCACATGCAGGTGCTGCAGCCTGGACCTGCTCAGCCTATTCTTGGCCCCAGCTCCTGTGAGTGTTGGTGGGTTCCATGTTCACACCTAGGACAGCCTATCGCCATCCCAACTCTTGAGCTAACTCACAGGACTTGTATTTCCACAGGGTTTGGCCCACTTATCCATCATGGATTCTACTCCCTGACCTGGTTCTCTTGTGTGCTGGTTAGTGCCATGGCTCTGTCTAATGTGACCCATCCCCTGTTCTGACACTCAGTCAAGTACTGGGATCCAGCTCTGCTGGAAAATTTTTCTACATTAAGAAATTACATATGTGATACATAAAGAGAACCCATATGATGAATCAATTAATATATAATATTTCTAGTATAATACATATATTATATTAGGTTAATAATCTGTAATATAATATTTATTATTTATTTTGTAAATGTACATGTAATATATAATTTATATATAGCTATTATATCTTATAATCATGCATAATTTAAAGAATAACAAGATCAGTGTTCAAAATCTATAATTAACATTCCATACATACCAACAGCAACAGAAAAAGGGATTAGTAACACTATTACTACACACGTAGTTCAGAGGATAAAATATGATAGTAAAAATTTCACAGTTGCATTTTTTTTTCATGTCTGAATAGGATGTGCCGGTTCCTAATAGCCAATTGTGAGCAATTCCTCTACATTCACATTCAATGACCCAGCATGGGAGAGTCAAATTAACCAAGTCAGAGGCATATATGTCAAGTTAATCACCAGCACTTTTAAAACAAGGTTTTTATTACCCCAGAAATCCATTAACATAACATTTACCAACATAGCACTAGGTCAGATTAAAACTTGATTTTATAACTCAATACAGATATCAAAAGGAGAGAAAATTACAGGCACCAATTAATGTGGCTGTGTCTGAGTAATACAACCTCACAAAATAAAACATCATTATCACAAGAGATAGGGAAGCATAAATGATGTCGTTAAAAACGTGTGGTTAAATAACCCAGAATTAGGCAAGTAATCAACCTGCTTATTAGAACAAGGAGAAAAGACATAGGAATTTGTGAATGGATATATAAAACATACATATAACATATTTATAACCTAAAATGGTAAAAATTATCAGTAGCTTAGAGATAGTATTAGATTTCTTTAGCACAATTAACAGTAACTAAAAATCTGAAGTTAATGCATATGGGTGAACTATCAGAAGTTTTCATTAAGAAAATTAAAGACAACAAAATGTCCCTGCTATCACTCACCATCAGTCAATATCCGGCTCAAAAAGAAGGAAAACAAGGAAAAGGAAATCCAAAAACACGAAAAGGAAGAGGATAATTGCTTTATTTGCAAGTCATACTTATGTATACCATAATCCAAACGAACATACAGAAAATCTACTAAAATAAATGCATGACTTTAGCAAAGTAACGGTGTAATGTCTATACAGAAAAGCAATTACACTGCCAAGTACTAAGGAGAAATGAAAAAACATGAATGAAGACATTTATATATAATCTGATCAAACAGCAGTTATCTGGTAATACGAGTGATAAAATACACTGAAGACACATTTTTGTGTAGACTAAAAATTGAGATGAGATAGTGGAAACCACGAACTCTTAAGTGAAAGATACATTTTCATTATTTCTATGTTATAAAATATCAGTTTTGCATGAATTAATCTATATATTCAATTAAATTCCACATAGAAACCCCAGATGGGAACAGCGTTGTGGTTCAATAGGCTGAACCTCCACATTGGAGTGTCAGCATACCATATGGGCACAGGTGTGTGGCTCTACTGCTCCACTTCAGATCCAGCTTCCCACTTATGCACTAGGAAAACAGCAGAGGACAACCCAGGTCCCTGAGCCCCTACCCCCATGTGGGTGACCTGTAGAGAAAATGTCGGCTTCATAAATAATAAAAGAACTGCAAGCATGTTAAACGTGGAGATAGATGGGTGATTCAAGGAATTGTAGAAAAAAATGAATCCTGAGCCTGTTTATTCACTGACAGGAAAAATACTCTTTGGAGTGTTTCTTAACATTTTTGTGTCCACAAGATCAGGAAAACTTCTGAAAAGTTCAGTGCCTTATATAACCTGTAGGCAATTCCTGTATCAGTTGCTCAGTTTTACTGTGCACAGAATATTGCTCTATCTGGGCTATTACTTAGACAAATGGATACAAGCTTTGAGAATGGGATTATCAGCACCACGATCTAACCAACTGAGCTAACCAGCCAACACTGAAAATGGGATTAAAGCTTGAATAGTTTATCAAAGATACCACGTGATTGGGCCCCGGCGTGGTGGCGCAAGTGGTTGAGTCCTCACCTTGCACGCCCAGGATCCCATATGGGAGCCGGTTCTAATCCCGGCAGCCCTGCTTCCCTTCCAGCTCCCTGCCTGTGGCCTGGGAAAGCAGTCGAGGACGGCCCAAAGCTTTGGGACCCTGCACCCGCGCGGGAGACCCGGAAGAGGCTCCTGGCTTCGGATTGGCATTGCATCGGCCGTTGCGGCTCACTTGGGGAGTGAATCATCGGACGGAAGATCTTCCTCTCTGTATCTCCTCTCTGTATATCCGCCTTTCCAATAAAAAATAATAAAAATAAATCTTTAAAAAAAAAAGATACCACGTGATTCCAGTGTGTAGCTAGGACTGAGAGCTACGTATTATGCTGGTGCTTTCAGCACTTAAGTAGTGAAATTACCTTGACTGTTAAGTAAAACACAGGAGGCTGGGCCCCATCTTGAATTTCTGATTTTATAGATCAAGGGTAAGGCCAATGAATGCGTGATGGTTCAATGGCTATATTTTCACCTTGCAAGTGCCAGGATCCCATTTAAGCACTAGTTCAAGTCCAGATTGCTTCATTTCCTATCCAGCTCCCTGCTTGTGGTCTGGGAAAGCAGTAGAGGATGGTCCAAAGCCTTGGGACCGTGTACCTTGTGGGAGACCCAGAAGATGCTCCTGGCTTCAGATTGGCTCAGCTCTGGCATTGCAACCATTTTAGGAGTGAACCAATGGATGGAAGATCTTTCTCTCTGTCTCTCCTTCTCTCAGTAAATCTGATCTGCCTTTCCAATATAAATAATTTCAAAAAGCTTCCTTGATATCATTAGCTGCTTGGGGAGACAGGCTGGAGCAGTAGTATGCGCTGCTCAGATGGCCTTTCTGATGGGAAAATATGTAGGCAGCAAAAAGAAAAGCCATTTAAGTGTAAATTTAAGTAAGTTGTTGGAATATTAGCAGGAAGTCCAGGAAGGTCTGATCTCATGGTATCAATCATTTTAGGCTCAAACACATAATCTAAAATTATACACAGCTCTTACTTGTACATAGTCATGATATAATTCTTCAGCAACTACCCATTGGATGGCAACATTATCTTTCCATCTTCTACTTTCACAAATGACATTCATGTATGCAACAGGACACGTTAGCCCAAAAAGTGTTGGAGTTACCAACACATTGCCTTTAGCAAATTTTTCTTCTCACAACCAAATAATCAAAGCAGCCCTGTATCTGTTCAATAGTAAGGATGACTGGCTTACAAGCAAAAATTATCTTTGAATGGTTGAGACACAAATGAGTTATAGATGTATGCATTCTAAATTAAACTGAGCAGTTTAAATGAAAACTCTTTACTTGCTATTTAGTATTTCAAATATTGAAATTTTATCAAAATCCTTCCCCCTGACTTTGCATGTACAACGGTAGCCAACTGACACTCGAGTTTCTAATTTCACTGGAGACGCCGATCCTTACCAATGTTTACAAAACAGGCTGAGAATAGAGTCCTTAAGAGGCCTTCACTGTTACCACTCCACATGCACAGGAAAAAGCAACAATTATAACAATTCTTGGCAGAGATGGGCAAGTCCCCAGTGGTAGTGATGCTCTGTGAGCTCATGTATCTGTTGGGATCGTGTTAGATCCAGGCTACTCGCAGATTCCAAGGCAGATCCCAAGCCATGATGCTGGCACACTGGGTGATGTGGGTGGTTCCAGAAGTTCTCCAACTTTTAGCAAGTCTGTCTAGTGTACCCAGTGTGATATCTTCACCATTCATAGAATTTGGGCTGAAATAAAGTTCCTCGCCTCAGTGCTGCAACTCCCCAGATGTGATCCTTATCAGAAGCAGCTGCAACTTTACCTGGAAACTTGGTAGCAGTAGGAAATGCCAGCTTATCTAAGACCCACTAAACTGCATACTTGGACAACAGGTGCAATGGTCTATCTGAAAACCCTTCGGATTATTTTGAAGCCGACTAAACTTTGAAGTCTAGTTTGTTGGCATAAGACCAGAAATGAAATGCCAGGGTCCCTGGAGTTTTCAGAAAGTGTCAAACAAGGAGTTATTTTGGCAGATTATTCAAGGAATATCTTCTAACAGAATTTGATTTTCTGAGAGATGGGTGTGGCACAGGCCGACACTCCTGTTGTGACTAAAGGGTGATGTATGTTTATGCACAATAGCGTTTTGTTTTGAAGTGTCTTTTAAGATTCTAGTAATCTTGGTCTAAAATCTGATTGAAATTGCTGTGTTTTTCTTTTTTTATTGGAATGTTAGATATACAGAGAGGAGGAGAGACAGAAACGAAGATCTGTCCAATGAAATACTTCACAATTAGCCACAACTGCTGGAGCTGAGCCAATCTGAAGCCAGGAGCCCAGAGCCTCTTCCGGGTCTCTCACACGGGCACAGAGTCCCAAGGCTTTGGGCTGTCCTCGACTACTTTCCCAGGACACAGGCAGGGAGCTAGATGGACACTGGGGCCACCGGGATTAGAACCATCACCCATATGGGATCTCGGGTGTGTAAGGCGAGTATTTTAGCCACTAGGCGTCGCACTGGACCCTATTTATTTTATTTTTAACTGAGGCATACAATTATAAATATTTGGGAGATACCAAGTGATATTTTGACATACATACATTGTTTAATATTTACATCACAGTAAACATTTCCCTATTTTCATTTGTCTTTGCGTGTATGTGTGGTGAAAACATTCAAAATGCTCTCCTTTAGCTGTCTTTTCTCTCCTTCCACCTCTAGAAGTCAGTTTTAAGGGTGCTGAGACGACTGAAACGTGGTGTACCACCTGAGCCGGCTATCCCACTTCGGAGAATATATCCAAAGCATCTAACTTCTAATGCCCAAATCACGCACGGTGGAACTGGATCGCACAATTCATCCTATTTTTTAAAAAATGTGTACGGTGAATATGCTTCCTTACATAAATGAATTAGATTTTTATTCTGCAATGTGAGGAAGGTCGTTGTAATAGTCAGGGTTGAGCCTTGGAAATATCAAAAGAAAGTATGAGCTTTTCTACTTTAACGTTCTATTAATATTTCAAACCAAAACTCCTTTTCCTTTTTTTGTTTTTTTTAAAGGTTTTTTTTTTAAGGTTTTTTTTTTTTTATTGGAAAGGCGGATATACAGAGAGGAGAGACAGAGAGGAAGATCTTCCGTCCGTTGATTCACTCCCCAAGTGAGCGCAACGGCCGATGCTATGTCGGTCCGAAGCCAGGAGCCTCTTCCGGGTCTCCCATGAGGGTGCAGGGTCCCAAAGCTTCGGGCCGTCCTCGACTGCTTTCCCAGGCCACAGGCAGGGAGCTGGAAGGGAAGCGGGGCTGCCGGGATAGAACCGGCGCCCATATGGGATCCCGGGCGTGCAAGGCGAGGACCTTAACCACTGCGCCACCGCGCCGGGGCCCCTTTTCCTTTTTTAAAAAAAAGATTTTTCATGAATATATGATTTGAGACAAGCAAACTGGACACTTGTATGTAAGTTCCTACTTTCTTCTTATGACAATATGCCATTGTGGGAATAAAATATATGAACTCTTAGCCTTCAATTGAATACGGCTACAGTTAGATAACCCAGTCTTATTAAACATGAAGTATCATGGACTATGATAAAAATTACCTAGTTCTGTATTTTATACTTTCATTTTTAGGTGGTTTCCATCATAATAAAGTGTAGAGGGAGATTGTGAACCTTGCCCCAATAGTGGCAATCGCTGATTCACTTAAACTCATATAGGAGGGGCAACTTGATGTATTATGAAGCTAATTTGCTCATGAAGTTGCCCTACAGAATTTTGAAGATATATACATACGTATGTACATATATATATGACACACATATATATGCTGCTTTGCTATTTTCATTAGTTTTAGTACTTCTCACAAACATAGCAGAAATCCCATTTGACATAGCAGAAATCCCATTTGACATCCCATTTGATATTTGTATTTAAGGAAGGAATTATGTGATGTTTTGCAACTGAAGCTCATGAAAGACTCCTAGTGATTGTTATACACTGCAGGAAAACGAAAATAAAGGCCGTCCCCGACCTTGTGGTCCTCTGGTCTTCAACTCGCTCCTAGCCAAGCCGGAGCAGGAGGGGCCATCTCGGCATACCTGAACGGCCATTTATCTCTGAGGTTTAGAAGGGGCATTTGCTCTTCTCGCAAAGTATCCTTAAATGCATCCCTTTTCCCTTCGGATGTGAAATTTCTTTTTAAAACAAATTTGATTTTATTGTTAATATTGTTTACATGGTTGGGAGGGATGCCCGCCTATGTGGGCCTCTGCTAGGGTGGGGAGGGTTAGGTGTGGAGGAAGGAGGGTGGGACCAATGTTTCAATTTTTTCCTACTGTTTCCATAGGGGAGAGGGGTTGGAAAGAAAGGGTAACTTTGCTGCTGAAATTACATCCACACGCAGGGTTGCAGGAAGGGCAGTTGACGAAGCCTGAAAACCCCGTTGTGGAGGAGAAGGCTCCGAGGGTGTGACTTGAGTAGTTTCGACTCGTGAGACACCATCAGCGTGATGGCACGGGGTGTGGTGGCATCAGCATGCCTGGGGGCTGGCAGTGACGTGTCCCTGTCCCGTCCCTGCATCTTCTGCCACATGTCACTGCATGGCAGCGCGCAGTACCCCACATATCCTCTAAAACAATAGAATAGGCAGCTGTGCTAGCATACTGACTGATAGAGTTAACACAAATTTGACATTAAGCAGGTCCAAAATGCCCACCAGCTATTGGCTGCTGTTCTCCCAGTAGCATTTAACATTTGTCTGCGTACAAGGCAACAGAGGCAGTTGCCTAGAGCCTTGGTGAATAACTTCTGATGGCTTCAAATTGTGCATACCATACCTTGCTTCAATAATCTGAGCAATAGTCTTTCAAACTACTTGAACTGCAAATAGCGTTTTCAAACAAAATCCTCCTAGTTACTCCTGCAGACAGAAATTCCTACTAGAACAGGGTTTAACTATGTTTCTGCTTTTTTATAAGAAAGACTAGCTGCTCTGTGGGAATATTCAATCCTCATACAATTATATTTTGCTAGGTTTTTTTTTAAAGATTTTGTTTTTGTTAGAAAGTGGGATTTACAGAAAGAAGGAGATCCAGAGGAAGATCTTGCAACTACTGCTTCACTCCCCAAGTGGCCTCAATTTCCAGAGCCCAGCCAATCCGAAGCCAGGAGCTTCTTCCAGGTCTCCCACGCAGGTGCAGAGTCCCAAGGCTCGATGCTTTCCCAGCCCGTAAGCAAGGAGCTGAAAGGAAAGTACAGCAGCCAGGGTAGGAACCGGTGCCCATATGGAATCCTAGGGAAGATGTAGCCACTAGGCTACCGTGCCAGGCCCAATATGACTTATAAGCTGTTCATGTTTCTTTTGTTTGCCTTAGGTAAGTGCTTGTGTAGCTGTGATATTATCTCTGAATGAAGCCAACTCTATTTAAGATGCCTCATACATATCAGCGAGGTAAATAATGCCATATAATTAAGAATAAGATAAAAATAAAAACTACTCCAGAGGTAAGGCAACAAAAGCCATCTGCTAAATCTATAAGGACTTTGAGAAATTCATGAAAAAAATGGAAATAAAGCATCCAAATTTAAAACATAAATCATATTTCTCAGCGAAAGCTCCATCAACTTTTGTGGAAGACAACCATTTAGGCCATCCCTAAACAAATGAAGCTATTAGAAACTTAGCCATGTCAATGCAGTTTGCTTGTTTACACTATAGCTAAAGGACAAGTGCCTTTTAAAATTAAGAAACAAAAGGAACAAATTCAGGTCTGAAAGTCAGATACCTAATTATTTCCTGTGGAACGGCTCTGCAAACTGCTTTTGTTCCGTAAGAAGGTGCCGGAGCCCTGCCCTGGTGGAGGGGGACCGATGCTTGCCCTCGTGTTGTCCCACTAAAGCTTTGGCTAGTTTTCTCAAAACACTCCCCTACAAGAAGATATTGTCATTCTCTGGGCCCCAAGAAAGTTTAAAAAAAAAGAAAACAAAACAAAAACGGGGAGCTGAGTGAGCACCACCCCCAAACGCTGTGGCCACAGTCCATTCTCTTGACCTAGCAAGATTTGATCAGGTTGGGGCACGACCATTTGCCTTTATTATTGTGCTTTGTCTTCAGAATTATTGATAACGTTATACTTCATCCGATGTGACAATTCTCCAGAGAAATGTCTTAGGATATTTAAACTACTCATTTACAGTTTCCGGTGAAACTTTTCTGCTTCTTTGCAGCTGATAAGGCAGAACAGTCTCGGCATCGATCAAGCTGTAAATTTGGTTCACTTTATTTTTTCAGTCAAAATAGTTTGGAATTGAAATGTCTCTCTATGGTATAGTATTTTCACTGATATTTCTAGTTCGCGTTAATTATGACATACACAAGATTAGTTTTTCCTTGCAAATTGATATGCACATTTTGCTGCTGCATGCTTCGTTTTCGACGTGGCCTCGTCTCTTGGTGATTGAGTTCCTCATTTGTAAACTGCAGATTTTTTAGGGGCCTTGTGCAAACATACCACTCATCATGCAGCAATGACTGCCGTCCTCTCACTGAAACTTCATTTCGGATTCGGTATTTTGTCTTGACTCACTTTTAGTAGAGTTTACATTGCTGTAACAGAGGCATTTTTAAAACTGACGACTTTTCTAAGTGCGTCAAACTGCATCAGGTTTCAATGAGTTTATTTTGGTGCAAAAAGTGAATAATTTCCTTGTCATACACAATTTTCACGAACTCTTTTGAATATCACTTATACTATACTAGGTTGTAAAAAACGTGTACAATATAGCTGCACCCCAACAAGAGGTGGGGTTTGCTTCAACATCCTTGTCGTGTAGCCTTAGCCATGCAAGTTGATTTAGTCTATGCTGTGTTCAAAAATATATTGCAAATGAAGCTTGAAAAGGTGTTTTTGAGCCGGCATTTACTCTGTTTAAAGTGAAGAAACACTTGTCCTTAAGGATGAATTTTCCAGCAGTTCTGCAATTTGATCAGCATGAAAAGAAGGTAGGCTATAACAAGGTCAGAAAGAGACAAAACACTCTTGAAAATAGTGAATGTAACTTTCTTTTTTCAAGCCAGTATTGTGTATCAAATTTGAAACCTGGCCATACCTAGAGCTGCTAAAATTATCCAAGCTCAGAAGAAAACAGACTAAAACAAATTAAAATGAAGAGACTAGTTCTTCCAATTTTCCTGAGTAAGAAGAAGGTTCCAAAGCCCATTTGGATGACAAATGTGGCAATTTCACCCAGGGGGGAAAAACAAAAAAACAAGTTCTGAGAGGCAGAACCAAAAATTTCAAAGTTGAGCAACAGGTCATACTCTCCATCCTTGGGTAAGGGGAAATAAAAACCACGTGCTCATCTCAGTTCCATAGTCACTACTGACCAGCAACTGCCACATGGGTTCCATTCGTTTATTGTAACTATTTTGAACTTGTGTCATTCATGAATGTTGGGTGAGGTACTTTTAGCTTTCAAATTTCTGCATTTCAAAAGAAATTGCATTCCAGTGTCGGCACTTGCATCCACAAAGCATGCATAGCACATGTTACTGGGCTTGAGTCTTACACCACGATGGAAAGAGAATTTAGGAATCTGTATAATACTGAAGACATTTTGCATATGGGCATAATATGAATAACTGTGACTGGAAGATGGGATCCAAACATCCTATTTCCATATGCCCTGAATCTGATCTTAGCTATGCGATTTGGTCTGGCCAAATGGGATGTTTGTAAGTGTGCTAGGGACGAAGTTTGGGGTAAACATGAACATTTGAACTTGCCTTTTGTCTGGTTTTCTAAATATTCACCATGCAAAATGGCAACGCGACCTATTGTCGCTGTTGTTCCTGTCAACAGCCAGATATTGGATTGAAGCCATCTGGAATGGAACCGTCCACAAGCCCGTTAATTAACTGCACATGCATGAAGGATCAGCATGAACAGTCAACTCATGAGCTAAATACGAGGGTATTTCACAGTGTTAGTGGAAAAAATGAGTCACAGATAAGATTATCTTGGTGTAAAATATATTAAATCCATCCATACATTTCTGAAAATATGTAGTTTCTCTTAGCTTCTTTGAGAAGTCACACACATTTAAATTTTAACTTTCTCAGTTTGAGTTAATTTATTACACAGAGAAAAATTTACACAGATCATCTCAGTGGCCAAAATCTTTATTTAGATGTTTCAGGGACAGTAATGTAATGACCGTGGCTTAGGCATGTCAGCACTTAATGACTTCATGTAAACACTTTTGTCATGGTCTTTCAGGCTGATTATCAGGGCCAGAGTTCATAATACATGTAGTTCTAGAATGAAATTGAAGAGTTAATATAATTAGATTAGGCTAATAGTTGAAATACTATAGGCATTAAACATAAATACTGTGTTACCATGATATGATTATAAAACTTATTAAAATTAGAATTCTAAAGAAAAACTGCATGAGGAACTGATTTTTAGAGCAATAAAAATAACAACTGTTTGATAATGAATTTTATTGTAAAGGCCCTTATTGAGCAGCAACCTATTGGATCTCATTCTATTTGTACATGTATTTATATATACACACACATTTATTTGCACGTGTATATATATGCTTTTCATATATCCTCATTGTGGAGAAATTGATTAAAAGAGAGAATGTTACAGTCTCAACTCAGCCTAAATCTACTCTTAATAATTTCATTCAGAGTCCAGTAGTCGTACACATTTGTAGTACAACACGCTTACATGCTACTTTTTCACTGTATGTATGAACTTTAAAGTTGAACACTTCACAGATGACTTACTCGAGAGGGAGAGAGAGAGAGGAAGAGAGACAGAGAGAGAGGGATAAAGAGAGAGGGGTGAAAGGAAGGGAGAAAGAGAGAAGGGAGGAGAGAGGGAGTATGCCCATCTCCGGGTTCATTCTCTAAGTACCAACACAGTCTGCGCTGTGCTGTGCTGAAGGCAAGAGCAGTGAACCCGCCTTCACTAGATGCCAAAGACCTGCTCCCTTTGGTTGCCTTGGGTTTTCCAGCCTCCAGAACTATGAGAAATGCATTCATGTCACTTTTCTGTGACCTAGTCCTGGTATTCTGTTACAGCAGCAGCAGCAGTAGATTAAAAACAAACTATGCTATCGTCATAATTTCCAAATTAGCAATACACTTTTTTCAATGAAATATGATTTAAAAAAATAAACCTTTATAAAAAAAACCTTTACATCTAAGAAATAAGTCACATAGAATAAGTCACGTTGCTGGTGTTTTTAGTGACAGTCTCATAAAATCAAGGCAAAGGACTGCAGCCTCAATGACCACATTGGCAGGATACTCTGTGGGTTTCCTCTGCCAGGTGACACTAAGTCCATAATACAATTGTAGGACTGAAGATGAGGTCAACAAGGGGAATTATTCCAGATAATTTGAGGAGAAATATTAACAAAGATATAGTGGCAATTTTCTACAACATAATTTTCAGTGAAATTTTCACAAAATAAAATGGATTTAAGGTTAAGATGCTTGCACCCCATATCAGAATCCCAACTAGGACTCCTGACTGGCTTCCCTTGGTTGAGCGCCCAGGAAGACAGCTCTTCAGGGTACAAAATTAAGGTTCTGGCCACCAATGCTCAAATACTCCAGTTGAGTTTCCAGCTTGCAAGAATGGCCATTGCAGGCATCTGGGGGAAAACAAAACAAAACAAAACAAAACAAAAAAAAACTTCTGTTGGTCCACCTCTTTCTCTGTGCCTCTTAAATAAATAAATAATAAATAAATAAACAATAAATACAGCTTAGACAGGTTAGAAGCTGATTTTATGTGATCAGTCAGGTCTTGTGGACTTCGGCAGAGTGGAGCAGCTGGTAGGAGCTCTGCCTGCCTCTGTTTCTGACTCTTGAATAAATAACAGAGGTAAAATAAAAAAAGGAAAATCAACTTACAACGAGAAAGCTTGCCGCGAGCACCAACGCCTTAATTTTAACATCAAGATCAAATGGAAACTGGATCCCAAATTTTCCAGTATCACTCAAGAGTCGCTTCACAACTGCAGTGCACTGTTTTGAAATATTTCCAATAGCTGTTTCCTCATCCAGAGACAATAGCTAGAAGGGGGAAAACACATCATGTTGGGAGAAAGAAAAAAATCTCTAAAATTAAAAAAAAACCATTTTGACATCAATTTTAGTAGATGAATACGAGGCCTTGTCATGAGACTCTGTACCCTACAGTTAACAGAATATACAACACACTCAAATAGAAGCCTGGGAAAATACGTACAATTTTTACCTACGAATGGATTTTCACTTTGTCTACCACTATTTGTGTGTTTCTCTGTGTATTACTCTACCACACACCCTCTAATTCATATATATAATTTGTTGAACTTTGTTAGGAAAATCAGCCTAACTCCAAAATAAAAGCTCCTGGATTTTTAACTCCGATACTTCGTTAACTCTTTCCTAAATGATGCTGTCTATATCCTCCCACTTTTCCTCAGCCCCTGTTCACTTGTGCCCTTCTGAACTGCCTATTGCATTATTTGTCATACAAGTACCACTCATTCTTTCACTATAGGAGATGCTTACGTAAATATAAGAAACCTGAGCTACATCCCATTTGCTTTGAATGAGTGCCCTGAGACAAAACACTGGGTGTTGCCATACGAGCACAGTGGAAAAGAAACGAATAGACTAAACAAACCGAGGTCATCCTTTTAGTGATGACATTTTGGGTACAGTTCTGTGAAGCCAAATTGTGGAAGAGTCACAAAGAATTAGGGACCCAAGCAGCAGGGAACAGGGGTGGCACCCCAGACAAGGGCCAAGAGCCCAGAAGAAGGACTGGGATTAGGAATTACAATCAAGTATGTGACAAACAAAGCGAGGTAACACACCCAGTAAGTCATGTTAAGGGATTTGGAGGAAAAGAAATTTGTATTTTAATTTGATGGGTTTTTTTTAATTTCTCCATGTTTTTCAAAACTCTAAATATGCCATTCATTCATTTTAGTCCTCAGCAAAGTATTTTCTGTCTCTTACATGGGAAAACAGAAGCTACCAACCAGGAACTCTCTGAACTTCGACATGTAAGCCATGCATACTGATTGCAAGTATATCTGCACTTTCTGGATCCTTCTTCTTGTGAAGAGTGGACCCCCCTCTCAGCCCACATGAGGCTGCTTCTCTGCCTGGGACTCAAAACTGGTGCCAAAAAATGAGAGAGTGGGTTCATCACATATTCAGCTTCTGTTATATATACTATGTATTCACATGTTTCTTCTAATATGACTCTTTCCCCATTAAAAAAAAAAAAAACAAGATCAACAAGCAAGCTAGAGTTGTGAGACAGCGGGTTAAACCTCCATAGCAGCATCCCATTGAAGTGCCTGATTGAGTCCTGACTGCTCTGCTTCCTGCCTGGCTCCCTGTTAATGCATCGGAGAGAAGCATTCTGATTGCCCAAGTACTCGGGCCCCCACCATCCGTGTGAGACACCCAAATGGAGCTTCCTGCTGCTGGCTTCAGCCTGGCTCAGACCCTGTTGTGTCACCCCTTTGGGGGGATGAACCCATGAACAGAAGATCTTTGCTCTTTCCCTTTCCTCTCTCTAACTCTGTCTTTCAAGAAGATAAGTAAACTTTTAAGACAAACATACAAATAAAACTACATGCAAAAGGCATACTTTTCAGAAAAATATCCACCACCACCACCTCCTGCCCCCACTCCTTTACATTGCTAAAGATAGGGTTAGAGTAGGGCTGTGACACAGGTCACGCAAACTCATTTCCCTCAGCTTAAATTTGTGATATTCGTTCATAATGAAATTTTGTCACTGATTTTGGCTTCTAAAAAGGCTATGTTTAGGGATCACTGCTGCTAACTGCTGATGGTGCGGGTGCTCCCTCTGACTTTGCATCCGAGACGAATGAGCAGCTCACGTGCCTTCCCCTGGTCCTTGTTCTACAACCTCCTGTTGTGACTCACCTACTCTGTCTCTCTCTTCATTGTCATAGCAGAAGTATTTGAAGGACTGTGTACATTCTTGGACAGGAGGACTTTCTGAGAAAACCACGTGTTCTCTTTCTTGCTCCTCATTTTTAAGTTTACACAAGAATGCCAACCTAAAAATTATTTTGGCTCAAGCTTAGAATGACAGATATTTTCTGTATTAGAATATAGTGGGATTTATCGTATCAAACTGTGATACGCAGAGATAGAAAGAGCATTGTGACTTGATGTCAGTAAAAACGAGCTAAAGTGGTTGATGCTTCCAGAGTTTCTGACTTAAGCCTTCTGTTTCTTTGGCTTTCAACTAAAACTGACCTCTTTGTGCCCATTTTATTATTTCTCAAACGAAACATATTATTGCAACTAGTTTGCTTAAGGATCTTTTGCTTTGTCAGTATAAATAGGTAATAGTGACACTCCATATTAATGAAACTATCTGACATAATCCTAGGAAACAGGTTAAAACTAAGTAGCATAATAGGTTTAAGCAAATTTCTGAGTAGTCATCGTACATATTGAAAACACACAATGATGTAATTGATGAAAATTTGAAAAATATTTTCATGAAATATGCCATCAAATCAATACAATGTTGCCTGTTGTATGGGAATTTTTAGATACAATTATATGTAGCAAGTTGTTTAGTTTTATTAATTTTACTCAGTACCTGCATAGTTAGTAGCTATGACACAAATTATGGTTATATATTGGCCATAATTTGAAAACTAAATTAGTAAACATATCCACTTTTTTAAATGTATGAATCTTACAAAAGCAGTATCACAATATGTAGCTTATAATTATAAACATGTTATACTACAATGATGTTTAATTTTCTCTTGATACTCTTTGATATTAAATATCAAACTTATACTTGTTAACTACAGACACAGAAGATAATATAAACTACTCTATAAGTCATATGAATTTATAGTAATTAATTGAACACAGACATTGTAAATGAGTAATTTAGATTTTTTTGAAAGGGCAAACACCATATTGTTGTTTATTTTCCCTTAAAAACGTCTACTAGTTGTATGTATCATGAAATAAGACAAATACATAATTTTAACACAGTGGTTCTTAAAATGCTATGAAGTACTCACATCAAAATTTAGATTCCTGACACAGCTGGAAATCAAACACGGTCCTCTGATTTTCATAATATCTTCCTTATTCTCGTTTTTTATTTTAAACTTTGGCAAGAATGGGTGGAAGGATTGACAAACGTATCCAATTTTGTTGCCAGGTGGAGCCTCAACTTTTAGCTGCAAAAGATTGGGAAGAGCAATATTGATCAATCGTGATAGGTTGCATTTTTAATGCTGGTTTAATTACACCCTACATGTCACCTGCAGTTTTGTATATTGGAGCAGACTTACTGTCCTTAAGACATGTTTTATATCTGCAAATGGACATGGAGGTGAAGGACTCTGTTCTTCAGATGTTAAAGCACTTGTCTAAAGGCAGACTGCTGATGCTTACCACTGCTTGAAATATGGAAAAGCAACTAAAATCTCTGAAACACTGTGCATTTGGAAAAGTGGAATGAACCTGCATTAACATATAATTATTGCCCATATCAATATCACTAAAGGAGATATGAGAACTGTAAGCAGATCATAGCAGAGAGCAATGCACACATTAGCGTCACTACCGCGCATTGCTAGCGCCTGCAGCGCCACCCAGCTCTCACCCTGGGTTCCTGGCCGAGAGTGCCGTCTCCACCACAGGAGTGTCCTCAGTATTGCAACTGATGACAGTAACTGCAGAAAGATTTTAATCAGAGGTGATTCTACAGAGAGCACAGGGCTCTCGAGGCCAGAGAGAGTATCCAACACAATGTTTTCTGCCAGCACCCACCACTCCTCCATCCCCTCTGCTGGGGGACATTTTCTTGCCAGGAAGGGGTGATCCTAAATAATGACCACATATGTAACAATTTGCAACAGTATAGCTAGCAAAAGTACAGGAAATGGATGTTGGGGGAAAATTGTGAGAACCATATAAAATGATTATGCTAGCAATTTGGTTATTGAAATAATGGAATGAGAATGGAGTTAACTTTCAGAAATGATTCTGAAGACACACTTGAAGTAAGGAAAAGAGGAAGAAAATGATGGTGGCTGAGTTCCACATTATATATGGCTTCTTATTTGAGAGCTGCTGCCAGTTGGGGCTATGAGTCTTTGTGAAAACATCAGTAGACACTTGACATTATTGTGGGGAAATGAGAGAACCCGTGTTGAGGAAACCATTGCTGGTAGAAAATCCCGAGCAGAGAGCCAGAGAAAGGCAACCACAATGTATGGTTATATTCTTTCAAACGTTCTTGTTTATTCCTGAGCTGCACACTGAGTACACTTAAAAATAAAACTGATAAACAGAAATTTTGATTGCTACACTTATGGGGAGAGAATTTGCACCTTAAATTGACCCAAATCGTCTTTTTAACAAATGAATGCAGAGAGGTCAGTATTCCACAACAACAGAACCCTTAGTCTCTACAACATATTATTCTAGGCATCTGCAGTGACCTTGAAAACTAGTAAGAAGAGTGAAAGGAGATTCAAACTCCAGAGAAAAGTTATTCAATGATAACAACATTTGAACTGGGAGATAAGATAAACCAATTGCCATAATTATGTGGGAAATATGTTCATCATAAAGAAAGAGAAATATATCATAGCACAGAAACCAAAACTTAAAAATTTGATGCTGGGCAAGGTGGAGGAATCCACTATGGGGGGAGGGGTATGGGAGGGGTGGGGGGAATCCCCAGTGCCTATAAAACTGTATCACATAATACAATGTTAATAACAATAAAAAAAAAAAGAATTTGATGCTGGGATTACCATGCTACTTAGAACACTCACACCCCATATTGTAGCACCTGAGTTCAATTCCTGATGCTGGCTGCTGATTTTAGCACAAATCAAAGCCACAACGATGTTTTGCCTCACACCAGTTAGAATGGTTATGACCCCAACATCAAAAAACAATGAAAGCTGGTGAAAACACGAAGAAAAAAAATGTACCTTAATTACATTGCTGCTGGGAATGGAAACAAGAAAAATTGCTATGGAAGACAGTATGGAAATTCCTTGGAAGTCTGAAAATAGATTTACAGTCAGACCTAACCGTCCCACTCCTAAGAATTTAGCCAAAGAAAATGAAACCAGAATATGAAGTTATCTGTATCCTCATGTTTATACCAATTCAGTTAACAATAGCTAAGATATTAAATAAACACAGATGTCCATCAACTAATGACTGAATACACAAAATGCGATATATAATGAAATCCCATCTTTACAACAAAATGAATGTAACTGAAGACCATGTAATTAGTGAAATAAACTAGTCCCAAGGAAGACAGATATCGTATTTTTTCTGTTTTGTGGTAATTCATATATAGAAAAAAAAAGGTATACAAGTGAAATGGACATTTTGAAACTCCATTCACTGGCTTTCCTGTTTCTCGAGTCTCTCTTCCATTTTTCCATTGATGTGTGTGTGTGTGTGTGTGTATGTATATACTTCTACAAGTACTCACACACACACAAGAGAGACAGGGAGAGATTGAATGAATATTGGAGGTATTCATGCATGAATATATGTGTGGATGAATACTAGATGTTTGGGTAGATGAACAAATACGTAGATACTAGGGATATAAATACCAGCTAGCTAGATAGATAGATACATATCCAAAATGAAATAAGCCCCAGCCCATGGCTCTTGTCTCTTTTGTTTTCTCCACCTGCTTGGCTGAGTGTGTTCATTGGATGGATCTGTGGCCCCATCCCAGCTATGTTCTCTAGGACCTAGAAGGTCAGTACATGTGTTTCTGTTTCTTTCCTGTGCCCTTCCTTGTGGCTACACTTGACTTAATATTTTATGAAAGAATACAAACTGTACTAATGAAGCCTTCCAGAAACTATGCACTTGAGACACTGTAACCTGTCATTTATACAGATCATCAACAAGCACAGGTCAAAATAAAATATTGAATAGAAATATCCTATAATACAATTATTGAAACAAGACACGTGTGATATACGAATCTTGGGCTACATGGGGTGAAAATTCAGGGCATTCAAGTGTTTTCATTCTAGACAAGTCTTGGAAGCCAAGCTGAGCCTCTGAAATTTTTATTTTTTTAATTAGTTTATTTTATTGGCATGGCAGATATACAGAGATGAGATACAAAGGGAAAGATCTTCCACCCACTTGGTTCACTCCCCAGGTAGCCACGATGGCTGGAGCTGAGCTGATCCAAAGCCAGGAGCCAAGAGCTTCTTCGGGGGCTCCCACATGGGTTCAGGATCCCAAAGATTTTGGTCGTTCTCAACTGTTTTCACGGACCACAAGCAGGGAGCTGGATGAGAAGTAGAGCAGTCGGGACAGGAACCAACACCTATGAAGGATCCTGGCACATGCAAAGCGAGCCCGTTAGCCACTAGGCTAGCATGTTGGATCATGGAATTTTTCCTACTGTCTAGTATCAAGGCTTTCTTGAGAAAGTTAAATATATTTGAGATCATGTGCAATTAATAATGTTTACTGACCTTTTGTAGGCAGCAGCGACTGAAGCAACAGTTACATCTCAGAGCCTTATGGATAGTAACAATATCTTGGCCTAAGTTGTCATAAATTGTCATAGTAAAAGGTCTTGTCGCTCCACAAAAATTTTGGAGGAACCAATTGTTTTTCTCTTCTGCAAAATAGAGTCTGTGTCCTTGATTATTCATGACTTCATATGTTTTATTAATTTCCAAGAGACCGAGTACTGAAGAATGAAGCAATGTAAGAATTTGTTAGCCTTACTGATGCAAATCTTATACATTACACACCAACTGACTGTTAAACATGGAATGTAGGTTGGATAATAAACTGCTCTCTGTTACTTGCCTTCATGTATCGCCATGTTCTCATATGGAAAAATGCAAGGCATGAGCTAAGCGTTACTCTCTTACTGTTTTTGTTCCTAAAATTGTACAGAAATCTCTTTCGTGTTATTTTGAATTTCACAGAAGCTAACCAACATGACTATTATCAAATGTTACTGCTCCTCATCTTTTTCTTCCAATAGGAAATAAAGAAGATGTAATTAGAATTCAATTGAAAAAAGTAAAAGGTAATAATTAAATCTAACTCTTGCATGCAAAACTACTGCACTATTCAGAATGGAAAGAGCACAGTGGAAGAAAAGTATTGGTCCAATAAAAAGCAAAATGCTGCCTCCTTAGCTGGAAAATCATGGGGTGGCTATTTAAATTCTGGAGTTTTTGGGTAAGAAGACTAAAAATTAAAAAGGAAAAGATACAAAATGAACAATGATTAAAAGTGGTATTTTTGAAATCTCATTAAAATGGTAACCTGAGCTAGCCTGTAGAAGAAATATGTCACAGCTGTGCGTGGATGGCCCAGGAGAGAGCTTTTGGAATCTTTTCACATGTTTTTAATGGATAAATGTCATTCCAATACACAAGATTCAATCTATAGTTCTTCTTTGTAATAGACAAGCACGGATTTTCCTGATTGATGATTTAATGGGCATGTGAATATAACTTTTATTTTGTGCCAGTGTATTTTAAAGGTACATACTTTTATTAGATATTGAAAGCTAAATCATGATTGATTCAGAACTTATAAAATTTTTTTTGGAATTCCTTTTAGAATTAGTTTATTTTTATGAGTAATAATTGCACATGCTTAGCACAAAATTTTAAATTCCAGACGAGTATAAAAGGAAAAATGATTTTTTTTTCTACCCATATCCCACTTTCCCCTTGACCTACAATTTCATTTATGTCTCACAGAAATATTACAAACATGCACAAACTCTCTTCCTAATTTAAACACACACAACTGTCTTCTATCTCTATCAACGTAGTGGAAGCATCGTTAGTTACGTAGAGCTTATGCGGATGATAGCAGTACACTTTGGTCATCTGGTGGTTGTGTAATGGAGGCTGGGAATGTCGATCTCTGCCATATTCTCAGGTGATGACTTTGTTCCCCTCCTGGGGACCACACTTTAAGGATCACCGGTTTGGAAAATTGGTTTCTTCTGCATAAATGTTTAGATTTTTTTCCCTCTATACCTGTTGCTTCTTAAGTTGGGATAACTGCAGTTATCTTTCTCCTTTGAGTTCTCACAGCTAGCTTTTACCTTTCCCATGATTTTTATGACTTATTGATAGTTATATAAGCATATTAGTACCTCACACTTAAGGGAAAGCCCTACAAGGTAAGCCCAAATCAAAATCTTTGAGTCATTAGGTACCTGCAATGAACAAGACATGTGAGGAATGAGGAATCTTCCATAAAATATACATTTTTTTGTGAAATGAAGCAAGAAACACACAGAACATGTTCTTCCATAATATTACCAAGTATAAAAGCCTTTGTGAGTTACATGAAACTATAAATGCCTATTATAATAATGGAACCACTAGTACACACAAGAACGCTCATCAGTTGCAGTAACATGATTTCAAAATTAAAGCCATCTTTTATTGACATGCATTACAGCTTCATGGCCATGAGAGAGCATGCTAACTCTGTTAGCATAGATGATGGAACTGTAAAAGACAGCTTGATTTCCCAGCTTGGAGAAGAAGAATTGGATAACTGAGAAACTTTCCAACTGGCAGGATTACTGAGGAATCTGGAAGCTGAAACGCCTGTATTTGAGGAATTCAGGATGCAAAACCACTTCAGGAGTGAAACCTGTGTTTAGCAAAACTGGTAGGATGGAACAGGTTCTTGCAGCATGACCACGGAGGCAGTGTCTTTCTGCTTTCACACAAGAAGAAAACTGATGCATTCTCTGTCACATTGTCTGAGGACCCTGGGGACAGGCTCTATGCTCGCATGGTCTGCTTTTCTTCAGACGAAAGACTGAACTAAACCAAACAAGTAATATTCTCAGTAACTGATATATCGATATTTTGGTACATACCTTCCATATCAAAACGTTGGCACACTACTAACTGATTCACCTATTAGAATGGAAAATAAAAATGGTTGATATGAAGTAGTCAAAGTAAATTTAAAGAGCATACCAACATGAATGAATACATTGGAAGTGTCTAAAATAAATAACCCATCAGCTACATCTCTGCTTTTTATTCTCTTACATGTATTAGGCTATACTGATCTAACATTGCATTTTAGTATTTTATCAAAGAAATTTAAAAATATACAATTATTAATCTGTAAATTGATTCATCATTTTGGTAATTTACTTAGTATTTAGATTTATATAAATTATAAATACCTTTTTGAGATTCAAGGAGAAATAACTACAGTGTAATTTTAGATAAAGTTGTTAGTACAGCTTTTACCAAATTCTAAACATCTGATTTATGTCATTATTTGAGACCAAATTGTAGCTCAGTTGTAAATGTCAAACATATTTTCAAGAAGCGGCACTCATGTTTGATTTTCAAATGCTACAAGATAGGATATGGCTAATATTAATATAAATTTGAATTGTCAAAGTTAAAGATTCTGAGACAGTACTACAAGAAATTTAGTCATAACAGATTGCATAAACAAATTGACAGGTTATTCTTATAACATCTGATTCAAAACAGAAGACATTTTCTGACTAATGTTCATCTTCTGTGTTCCCATTTCAGACAACATGAAAATTACTACAGTAAATGTTAAAGTGCATTCTTAAAATTGAATTACCTCTTTCAATAAGTCAGTGTTTCTTTTTAAAATGGGCTTCCTAGGAAACAAACTTGTGAATAGCCACATTGTAATATTTAAAAAAAATATTATTACCTCAGTCAAAACTGAAGATGTAAAACAATGTCAATTTTACAATATTTTGATCAAAAGCAAAATGTTTTAAAGAAAATTAAAAATTCTGAAAAATATGAGTTCATATTATCATGGGCCAAATAAGCATGGATTGTCTTACCTTGTCCAAATGCTGTAATCCCGGTGGGCAATAGCCAGTATTGCTTTGTGTACACATCCATTGCATTGTGGGATGCAGATCATGCAAAGCCATAATACAGATTACATAAAAGTTCTAGGGCATCAGGTTGCAGATTTACTGATGTTGTCTTTCAAACATAATGCTATAGAAACAAGAATCGATTTCATCTTCAGGATTTTTTTTCTTTATTTTGTGGAATAAATATCAACCATACTCAAATTTTAATTTTTTTCAATGGAAATATTTGTGACTTTATAAATCAGATCTGCTTCTAAACTAAAACTGAAAAATAAATCTTAGGAATACATGAAACCCTACATTTCTCTACCATAATTAGCTCAAGTGTTGATAGTTACACACATTTCTGTATGATGTTAATCTAATATAGAGATTAAATTTTAATGTTTCAGGATCATTTTAAATGATTGGACAGATTTCTCCTAGCTCTTCCTCCCATCTCAACAGTCTTGGGGGAAAAAAGTGTCATGGTGAACGTGGGGATGCTTTGTGCTCAATAAAGAGTATAACGGAACATTCATCCAGACAAAAGATGGACTCCCAATGAAACTGTTGGACATGTATAGACAATGGGATGCTGGACTGTCTGACATTGTCTGTACCAACAAGGTCGGGGTACACTTACATAACAGACTGATAGAATTATGAAGGACTACACTATTGTAACAAAATGGGGAAAATCTGACAGGGGGTGGGAATTTGGAGAGAAATTCCAGTCTACACAAAATGGTACCTCACAATTCAATAATCAAAATAAAAATATATTTTAAAAAAAAATCTTAAGTAACAGCAGAAATTTGATTTAAAGCTGATTCTTTGAATACAAATCTTGTTTTTGTAAAGATCTTAAAAACCAAGTAAATTGAAATAAGATGAAAAAAAAAAAGAAAAAAATCAAGTGTAGTTTAAGGAGATCAATTCAGAGTATCAAAGATATGGACTCAACCAGATAGCCTCGGTAAAAAAAAGTACATACCCATAATGGAATACTACTCTGCCATTAAAAGGAATGAAATACTGTATTTTGCAACAAAATAGATGCAGCTAGAAGCCATTCTGCTTAGTTTAAAAAAAAAAAAAAGGAAGACTGTCTTAAGAACACGAATACTGTATGTTTTTCTCTGCTAGGTGTCAGTTAAGAGAATACCAAAAAAAAAAAAAAGAAAGCATAGGAATTAATTGATCCCTTGGGAATATGATTGTCTTTAATAGCTGCTTATACTCTTGTGGAATCAGGGTCTTCCTACTTTTTACTTGTTCAAAGTTGGGTCTGACAAATTAAGCCTGTAACTATAGAGTGATTAAAGTTATGTCTTAGCAAACACGGATGAAGGATGAAGATGAAGCAGGCTTGGGTGTGGTTGGGGGCCTGTAGTTATCTTTTTAGAACTGCACATACAGAATGCATAAGCTTCGTTTCCTTCATATTAATAAAACATTTTTAAAGGAAACTATATATATACATATATAGTTTAAATATATATATATATTTAAAGAAGAGTGCAATTTAAAGAGCTTTGCATACCAGAGATATGAGCTGTAAGGTAAAGGTGATGTAAAGAAAAATGAAGAAAAGGTAAACTTGACAATAATTCTGTTTAGAATGTTCTCATGGTAAGTGTGCAGTTAAACTTTTGAGGAAATGCAAAAAGTTTTCTAAAGGGACTGTGGTGTTTTACATTCTCTGATTCTCTATCCAAACAAAACATTCGCTATTGTCTCTCTTTAATTATAATCATCCTGATAGCTGAGAAATCATATCTCATTCTGGTTCTGATTTATAATTTCCTAATGACAGATACTTTTTAATATCTTTCCATACATAATGGAAATTTGCATATCCTCATTGGATTACTATTTGTACAAACTATTTTCAAATGCTTTTATTTGTATTCACATTATATTGCTAAGTTCTTGAGGATTTTCATGTAATCTGGTCAAAATTTTCTTATAAGAATTGAAGACATATTTTTCTTTTTGTTCCTGTTGGATTTTTTTCACTTGATCATGTCTATTAAACACAAAAATTCTTAGTTTTTAACTAATTTACCTATTTTGCTATAATTATTTCTTACACTTTATATGCCATGTCTAACAAAATACTGTCTTACTCTATGTTTACAGTGACTTATTATTATGGCTTTTAAATTTAGTTTCAGCACCCTGGCCCATTTTGAAGTTAGTTTTGTATATAGTATGATGTAAGGGATTCAACTTCATAGTTTTATATGAAGATACCAAATGTTCTAGAACCATTCATTGTAAAGACTGGTATTTCTCCATTGAATCATGTTGGCATCCTTATCGGGAATTAATAGTGATAAATATAGGATATATTTCTGTACTCTCAATTATTCTTAATCTTAATTACACATATTTGTGTTTGTACAGATATTTGGCTATGCATGTATTTATGCTAAGTTTTTTAAAAATTATTTATTTTTTATTTGAAAGACAGATTTTACAGAGGGAGACAGAGAGAGAGGTCTTCCATCCACTGTTTCACTCCCCAACTGGCAGCACATTCAAGTTGAGCTGGTTGGAATCTGGGAGCCAGGAGTTTCTTCCAGGTCTGCCACGTCAGTGCAGAAGCCCAAGAAATTAGCTTGTCTCTACTATTTTCCCAGGTTACAAGCAAAGAGTTGGAGCTGAAATGAAGCAACCAGGACATGAAGTGATATTCATATGGGACCCAGTGTTAGCAGACAGAGGATTAGCAAACTGTGCCACCGTGCTGATTCTTTACTACTAAGTTTTGAACTTCAAGAATGTTCTCTTAGATTACACACACACAAATATATATACATATATAACTTGTAAAATAATAATTTGTAAAATATATATAAAATATATAAAATTTATCAAGTTGACAAAACTTCCCTTTTTTTTTAGTTGTTGTTTTTTTCATTTGTCCCAAGGAAATATTTCACATTTTAAGTAGTTTTTTTTTTTTTAACTACTGACACTACCACCCTCGTCTGTATTATATTCTACTTACACACTGTAGTATATGAACTAAACCTTGCTTTTCTCGGGTAGATATTATTTGATACCGATATCACTTTTCTATATCCTGCCTGCCTGCCTGTCGGGGATTTTCTACCTTGAGTGGAAAGACTGATCGTCTTACCTTTCCTGTGTCTTTGGTCTCTGAATCCAGATAAAAATGACCTCAAAGCACAAGTTGAAAATTATTTCTCCTGCTCTTTATGAAAAAGCTATTCATTTTCTATTTGATAAACTTTACCGATTACACCTTTTTGTCCTGGAAGTCATTTGTTACCTAAATGAATGCAAGTAAATCGTTTTATGGTTTTTAAGGTCAGAATTCAGAAGTGAGTCCTCAGGGCAGCCATTGCTCTGGCAGCTGTGAAAACAAAAGAAAAAAACAATCTCTCAATGAGCCCTTTCCAGCTTCTGATATTCTGACTTGATGTGATCTCTTAAAAGGGTGCTAGTAATTACAGTGGATACACCTGACAAGCCAGAATCATCTCCCCAACTCATCATCTCTGTACTAATCATATTCATAGATACCTAGGAATAATGTATATATAGTTCAATGTCTTTAATATCCATATGTTGATTTTTGAAACAAAACAAGACAAAATGATATAATTGTGCTGGGTAGATTTCAAGTGTTTCCTTTAAAAATATTCAACTTTAAAATTGTTGTTGATTTTAGATTTCTAATTTGCTAAAGAAATATGTTGCTACCAGTGGACCTAAAATGCAAAATTTTTTAAACACTGTCATGATTTAAATGTTTTTTTTTTTATGTTACAGGTGTTAAAAAAAAGTGACTATCATACAATTGCATAAAATGGACCAGTCACCCAAATATTCAAGGAGGATATGCACCTCACGTCATGCTTTTGAAAGTACGCTGGAGTCTTTATGATGTGGGTCGTTCTCTCTCACTCCACTGGATCCTACACATTAAACAACTATGCTTACTTGTATATGAAATTTGAAGTTGGTTTAGTATGAGGAACCAAATATCTGTATGTAAGCCTAAAAAAATGCTGCTTTGTCTCCTAGATTTGGAAAAGTTTTATAAAAAAAAAAACCCACTCCCCCAAAAGAGGAGGAGGAGGAGCAGCAATTGAAGTGAGTCTTATAATAAGAAGGGGTCATGGAGGGGAAGAAAAATATCTCAGGATGGAAAGAAGGAGGAGGTCCTTGGAGCAGCATATATTCACACAAATTTTATATTTCATGCAATTGTAAGTTGAAAAGAAGATGAAAAATAGGTTTTCTTATTCTACAAATATTATTTTCTCCAGTCTCTGGGCAAAAGCATGAAGATTTTTTATCATACTTTGGATACTGAAACCTAAATGTAACTTAGAAATCAAGTCATCCTCTAAGAAAAGACAGCAAAATTTTCTCATAGCTGATCAGGAACAGCATCCAAGTTTTGGATATTTTAACCTGAATATTCCAATTTCTTTACATAAGTTAGAAAAAAAGTCAATCTGATGGGTTGAGGGGGACATAAACATAAGCAAAGTGGAGAAGCCGGTGGTACAAGCGAGGTACATTGGTGTCTGCAAAGCACACGTGCACAGCTACCTTCGATGTCAGTTTGAAGAGGCTTGCTTCTGGCCCAATAACTGCATCTCACGGTTGCTACTAGAAGGTCTCCTCCAAGGTCAGCACATCCACACAGCCACAACAATCAAGATTCCATTCAGAACTCTGCAGGAGATTGGTTCTGTTCCAGCGTGTGTCCGAGCACATAAAGCTGATCATTTTCTACTGGCTTAAGATGGCACAAGAGGAATTTTTAAAAACGTCAAGCACTACACACTGTAAATTTGAATAACTGGCCAAGTTGGGCTGCTTTCCCGTGGATATATTGACAGAAAATGTTCAAATGTTCTTACAAGTCTTTATACAACAACAAACAGGAAAATTATTTTAAAATCACATTATCCCCATAACTAAACCATGTTATGTATTGTTCTCTGTTACTGGTTTCTGGTTTTGTACTTTATTATAAAGGGGATGTTATTGAGAATCTGTAAGAGAAAAAGACTGAATGGAGTGTGAACAAGAACATTATCTTTGCTTATAGATTTGGGCATAGATTTGGTTATAGACTTAGCCGGAGACTCCTCAGCACACAGCAACTGGGAGGCAGTGTTAGGGCCACTCTAGAGAGAGGATTGCTTCCTTGATTCCTTTTGTGAACCCAAGCTTTGAATGATGCACAGTCTATTCGAATCCCCTCTAGAGGAACCTAAAAAACTTTGCTCCTGTGAACAGATGCAGACCTGGCAGGTGTTCTCTTCCTGCTTGTCTTGTCAATGAAGCACTGAAGGAGCAGTTCTGGCGAAAGGACAGGGGCCCAGCACCTCCCAGAATCAGCTGCTCTGGTAAGACAAAGAGTTGGAAAGAATGTAGGCTGAAAAGATAAGCTCAACCTGGACAAGAAGAGCTGTGTCCTGGGATAGCCAACTTCTCCCCGGAGAAGATGAAGGAGCTGGGGGGGGGTTACAAAGGGGGGCAATTTCTAAAGCCCCTCAGCTGGATTCACCTGCTTCAATTTCTTCCTTTTCTGGGGCAAAAAGGAGCAAGTGAGCCTCTCAGAGCTATGGTCCATTGACCCCCCCCCCAGTTACTGAGTTAGAGCTTGTGGAAAATTGGCATCAATGAACAATTTTCCTAATTAGATATGCTGAGTCTCACTTGGAAACCAAGTGTCTGCAAACTTCAGACAAACAGAAATATTGCCTCTCTCCAAAACAGAACCCTTTCCTCCCCGTCTCTTGAATCAGAACTGCCTGTCAGTCACTGAAGATAGATGCTGTTGTCCACACTGTACCACTAATATCAGAATTATGAGGTTATCTACAGCTCTCAAAACCCAACATTAACAGAAAGACTCATATCATGACCTTTATCATTCACTTGGTAGTATCAAAGCTTCAGTATGTCGTTTAATTATTATAATTCAGCGTGTCCTCCAGTCAATACAACTCTGTGCTTATGCATTCATTTTCAAATAGACATTTTTTTTAAATTCTGAAGAAAGTTGAAGCGTTCAAGAGTTGATATGCAGAACTATGCTAAATTAAATGAAGGGGTTCCCAATTACAATAAAATTTCAAGACAACAAAAATTTAGAAAATTAAAATTAGAAAAAGATAAATTATATATGGGCTGATCATTATACACGTTTGTATTATTTTTTCCAGATAGCAATTATGTTTCAAAACCTGAAATAATTTCACAAACAGAAGGCATGTTTTCCTCATTGTATAGGGAGTATTCTCTATTAAAAGCATCTGAGTAAAGAAATCATTATTTTCTGTAAGCATAATCTCCCAGCTAGAGATAAATGCTTCTTGAATGTTTACAGGGTGATGACATCTAAGTAGAAGACAGAATCTGTGGCTCATAAGTCATAAAATTAAAAGCAATAAACATTCACATTTTTTTACCTTAACAAAAGCCCTAAAAGAATAACTTATTAAACTAATTTTAAAAAGGAGAACCAGAAGGGCAGAGAGATCCAGGATTATATTTAGATATTATATTTAGATTCATCCATCTGAAAATCCTGCCCTTAATTGGATTTTAAAAGCAAAATTATACTTTTACCTGTTTCTTAAATCTGATGATATCATTGACTTAAATGATTGACCACTTAACTGTTTAATCTCCAAAAATAAGATGCTGGACTCTATGCTGGGTATATGCTTGCAATGAAGGAATCTCAACTGAACTTGAACTGTGGTTATGCAGCAAGGTGGAAGAATCCACTATGGGGGGAGGTTTGTGGGAGAGGTGGGGGGAATCCCAGTGCCTATAAAACTGTATCACATAATACAATGTTATTAACAATTAAAAAAAAAGAACTAAAAAAAAAAAAAACAAAAATGGAAGAAACAACTGCTGAAAAGATGGAGTTGACAGCAGGTTTGACTGATGCTAAGCCAATTGTGGGTTCCTACATGACCTAGTAGTGTGGGCATAAAGCTGACAGCAGGACTGTGTGCAGTATCAAGAAATTGACATTCAGCCATATTTCTGTAGAATATTATGTTCCGAAACATCCTGCTATACTAACGGAACGATAAAGAGACAATTCTTTCTTGTAAGTGTGTGATCACTTTAACAACACATTTCATTCAATAAAAACATGTAATAAGTGTGATCTTAAATGTGTTTCTGTGACTCGGAACATCCAATTTTTGAAACTTCTAATTTAGTTGCTTATCAAATTCGTAAAACAAATAATAAATATGGGTCAGAAAAGCACCATCCATGGAGCAATTTGAGCCCAACTTCCAGCATATGAGAAGCTGACCTCATTTTATAATACAGGGAGAATCAGTGAATTCTTCATGTGACCCTGTTTTAATTTATGGGCGACTTTAGGTAAGGAATTTCTGTTACAGACCCAAGCTCATTTTCATTCGCTTGGCTCTCCTCTTCCTTAAACTATTCACTCCCACTATGCAGTGATTAATTTTTCAAGCTTCAAGACAGCATAGCCTTGCATTTTTGTGGATTGCATTTTTGTGAAAAGCAATACCACTCAGTACAAGAAAACCCCAGGGAGATTCATCCATATGGACACCGATTATATATCTGGAAACAATAAAATAGTTTTTCTTTTACTGACTGTGTTATTTTTGTTTTATTAGTGCTTTACTTTACCAAGGAGATGCTGGGCACAGAGTGATTGGGCCAATTAATAACTTTTAGAAAAAAAAATCCTAGTTTTATGAACTAAAATACCCAAATCATGTTTCAGTAATTATAATCCAGATACAAAGACTATTTGCATGTTAAGTGGCTTATATATTTGTGCTACGTGATTATTTCGGAAGCCCTGCTCTTTTCTCTAGATAGTAAATGGTATTATCAGTTTTATAGCAATCATATTGTATGTATTGGGACTGGCATCACGGCACAGTGGATTCAGCTGCAGCCTCTGACACTGGCATCCCATATGAATGCCAATTTTGTCTGGGAAAGCAGCAGCAAGATGACTCAGAACCATGACGGAAATGGATGAAGCTTTCGGCCTCTGGCTTCAACCTGGCCGGGCCTGGACATTGCAGCTGGTTTATGAGTAAATCAACAGATGGAACATCTATTTCTCTTTGTATCTCTGTGTCATTCTGCCTCTCAAATAAATAAACCAATGTGGAGGCTTAGGCAACTATGTAAGTTTCTGCTTCCAAAGCCAGAAGCTCTAGATTCCTGACTGGCCTGGCCCAGCCCTGGCTGCTGTGTCCATTTGAGAAGCGAATCAGAGGATGCCAGACTTCTCTGTTTCTCCTTCCTTCTCAAAAAATTCTGAGTGTGGATTTATACATATGACTATATATACAATGCATGTACGTATGTGTACAGTTCAATTAGTGTTTGTACACAGCAATAAGATTAGATTTCATTTGATGATACAGTGGTTCAATAATTTGCCAAATCAGCAGGAACTGCACCTCATTAGCAAGTATTGGAGCACAAACTCTACTTATTAAATCTCAACATACCTCAAGAAACTATGGGGGGCTGGGCTGAGGCCCAAGGTGGGAGCTGAGAATACAACCCATGTCTTCCTGCTAGGAGGCAGTAACCCAGACACTGGACTGTCACTTTGTGCCTCCCAGGCTGTGCATTGTTAGCAGAGCCGTGACTTGAACACAATATTCTGATACACAAAGTGGGAATCTCAACTGTTGCCTTAAGTAGCAGGCCAAAGGAGGCCCCTTCAAAAACTTCAAATACTCTTGTGCATATCAAAGTTTGACAGCACTGTATCAAAAGAGCCTTGGCTATTTGGTTAGGGATAGTGGGTATAACTGACAAACATTCTATAATTGCAATAAAAATCACCTACAACACCTGTGGGCTTCATGTGAGCTAGACTGGGGAAAAGCCAGGCTGGGCTGATTGTTCCTACTGGTGCAAACAAAATCAGAGTGGGTGAGAGTTGGTTGGGCTTTGCCACAGCATCAGGTGGCAGATGCTGGCACTGAAGGCTAATTCTGTCAAGTTAAACTGCAGAACCACCTGGTGAGCGCATGTTCCAGGAGTGGGAGTGGACCTGGTAGGGAAATAATGGGCATCTCCCTCTCAGATTATCCCTCCCACTAGAGGGCATGAAAACCAAGACTGGGCAGGCATGGCTGGACAGAACAGGCACCCACTAGCATGTGTGTGGGATGGATAGTGGGACTGATTGGGTTGAACTAGGCTTCAATGTCCATTGACATGTATGAGAGCTGAATGGGATGTGGGACAAACTGGACCAGTCTGCTGTCCATACTAGCAAGCAAGGGAGCCTGGGCTGCGGGTGGGCCTGGTGAAAGTTGTTAGAAGTCTCCCCATCTGGGCTGCAGCTCCCACTGGTTGACGTGGCCAAGGGTGTGGTGGGCAGGATTGGGGTGGGCTCTGACACCCATTGGTTCACGTAGAAGACAGGGCTGGAAATAGAACTGACCCAGCAATTGCAACCACTTGCATGTGCGTAAGCAACGGACTGTGCTGGACCCTGTACAGGCATGCACACACGACGATCACCTCAGACAAAGTTTGTTTTTGGATCCTTCCCACTGAACTGCTGATCTCACAACCCCAACCATGAAGAGAAGCACAGGATCCGTGGTCTAGGCATGGAGTGTGGTTGCCAAAGCTGAGCCTCCTCAGAAGCTCAGGCAAAGCAGTGACAACATATCCAAGTGCACATGGAGGACAGGACAGATCATAGGAACCTGCACAGGACACCTGGTACCACATCAAAGGAAAGAGAACAGAACAAACAGATAATCTACCCCAGCCATGGTTTGGCAGTGATAATCTGGGCAAATGGAGACTCTAAGGTGTACTATGACAGCCAGTGGATTCTGGAGAGATTTCATCATACTTGGAATGGCGAGACTAGCAGCAATTCAGAATGGTTGAAGTCTCAAAACCACTTGAGCAGTGTCCTCAGAGCGTGACCCACGTTGAGGAACCTGGGATGGGTGGGAGGCTGGGTGTGGCTTCTACCTTTATCTCTCCCCTTACCACAGACACAGAAAATAATAATAATAATATGGAAACAATGGTCTTACCCATTTTCCTGTAGCCCTTGACCCTTTGTACCCTAATCAACTACATAAAGATTAGCAAAATAAAAAAAAATTTTTTAAAGAAACAAACAATAAAATTCCACATCACACAAAAAATCACTTTTTATGTATCTTTTTTAAAAATGGATTTAGTTTCAAGAACAACAACAAAAATCAAGTCAATTCTAGACAACAACTTAAACTCTTACTTGAAGGGGGGAAACTCAATAATACCATCACAGTTAATATTATTGTGGTGTTTACTATCAATGTACCAGGCATGGTTCCATGAGGTTTTCATACATCTCATTTAATCCTCACAAAATCCTATCAAGGTACATTGAGAATGTTAAGATAAGTAATTGCAATTGGACTAATTGGTGTTTTTCATTAAGATTGTCACACTTTGGTAGGGACACTGAGATGAAAATGCTTACTTGCTAAAACACAGTGAGTTGGAAGCAAGGGCACAAAGCCAGAGATGGCACAGGTGGGATACCATATCTGACCAAACACTTTCATAGAACTCACTGGGAATTACTGATGCTCATAATTTATTTTAATTTCAGATGATATTTACATAGTCAGGGTGGGAAGGATATGGGGTTAGGGAGAAATGGGTGTGATCATTGTTTCCAAGCTTTCTATTTCTTCTTCCCATTTCTGGTGGGAGGGGGGAGATAGAATAGTTCATACCCAACCTCCCAGCCATCCCAGTAACCAAAAATGTTTTGATTACTTACATTTTATTCATGGACAGTTTGCTCACCAACTGCACTTTGGGAGTAGGGGGAAAAGCATTGGCAAATCAAGGGAAACGGAGACCTTTGGGTTGAATCAAACCAACTTATTGGTAATGATTTGGCTAACAAAAGATTTACTTGTCTCTCTCAGCTTGAGCAATCTAAGCTGTGTTGCACTGTGAGTTTACTGTCAGCATTCCCAGAAGTCTGAAATCATTTCAGAATCTTTTTTATATAACTTACCTCACACCACGCTAAGGATGATCCCTCTGAGACCGGGACCCAGGGTGTGACAACCGCTCCAAGAAAGATCGGGACACAGGGAATGCAAGGTGAATGAAATCATGCCCACTTTATTGAACTCAACAGGGTATATATTTATTAGGCAGGTTACTTAGGCAACCACACAAAGGTTCCTCTAAAGACAGCACACAAGGAGATGAAGTAAATCACCAGAGTCAAAGGAATAAGCCTATTGTTCAGAAACAGATTCAGACCTTCAAACCAATTAACTGAGGAAGGGGATACGCTCATCCACAAGCAATTAACGAGGAAGGAGGCACAGGGAAGCACCGCTCATCCCCAGCCGTGCTTGGCTAGTATGGCAGCCACAGTCCCACGCAAGAAGCCTGCTTCCTGCTGCCAGTGCTCTCTGTCTGCTGAGAGTATGTGTTCTGGGGTCCTCGGGCATCCTAGCGACTGGTTCAGGGGCACATTTCCGTACCACGCAGCAGTTGTGTCATGAAAAGTTTGAAAGTTTCAATTCACTTGCCAGTATGAGTGCTAAAACATAGCTCTCGAAAGATAGGAGGTTTCTTTATTCTTCTGTAGGTATCATGGTAATTCGAACATATTCATCAGTTTCTCTATGGGATGTCATGACCTTCTTCCTAGAATATTGGGCGTGACCTGGCAGGAACAACAGTGAACAAGAAAACAAGCAGGAATCAGCAGAAGTTGTTTGATTATTCATGCCACCATGTTAAATAACAATTCATTGTTTAAGTTGAATCACAGCTTAGAAAATGGGCCAATGAATACAACTGAGGGAAATCTCATGCCAAGTTTTCTGCTTTATACTAATTATGTGAACTGAAACAGCCACTGATCCAACCCTGCCATACATAGGTGTCTGAAATTCCTCATTTTTCCGCACAGTCAGAGGAGCTGGGTTCATACTGATTGCAATCATATTACATTTGATCTCAGCCAAAAGGCTGAGAAGCAATTGATTGCAATCATATTGACTTTTTTTAAAAAGATTTATTTTATTTTTATTGGAAAGTCAGATATACAGAGAGGAGGAGAGACAGAGAGGAAGATCTTCCGTTCAGTGATTCACTCCTCAAGTGGCCACAATGGCTAGAGCTGCACAAATCCAAAGCCAGAGCCTCTTCCGGGTCTCCCAGATGGGTGCAGACTCCCAAGGCTTTGGGCCATCTTCAACTGCTTTCCCAAGCCACAAGCATGGAGCTGGATGGGAAGTGGGGCAGCTGGGATAACTGGCACCCATATGGGATCCCAGCACATGCAAGGTGAGGACTTTGGCTGCTAAGCTACTGCACTGGACTTATCATACTGACTTCTATGACAAATTTTATTACAGTCTCAGAAAATGAACATCTACTATACCTAATTATGGGTTTTCAGAATGCTGAAATAGGCTAACAACATGTTCCCACATCATAGAGCAAGATAAGGTAATGACATACTGTATCATTGCCATCTGTGCTAACTGGCTTCCTATAGAGTTTATTTATTTGAGATGCAGAAACAGATCGAACACACAAACACACACACATTTCTCACTTGCTAGTTGTGGCAATCAAATATAACAAAAAATGCTTACAAAGCAGGCAGTAGCTAATAATCTAATTTAGAGCATAAAGTTTATCCATCACAGAATTACTTGGTATTATTTCCAGATATTTGTTGTTTATTCGTATTGCCTGATTACAGTTGAACTGTCTCCTAGCAACTGATTCTTGAAAGAAACTCCCGTTTCAGGAAGAGGTCACTGCTTTTTCTGTCATTGCCAGAGAGCAGAGCCTCAAAGGTTAATGACAGGAAAGCCAAATCCACAGGCAGAAGCAGGTTAGTATGTTTTGAATTATGTTACTATTTCTCCCTCCTTTTTGTCCTTTTACCATTCTTCCCCCACCCCCAATATTATTATAGTAATACAGTTTTTTAGCAACTGTTACAAGTTTAACATTCTATATTTAAGTGCATCATGGTATTGAAGATATAGGCAAAGCTGGAAAATCTAGTGTCATATTGTCAAGGTACATGTCACAGTTTCATTGGGAGTTTCTTTTTACTCAGTAGCGGAGGTATGTGCTGCATTGGGTCTTCATTTCCAGGATGCTGGTCTCCATTATATAGTTTATCTATGAGTATATATATGTATATATTTGTTTGCCTATAACTATTTGTTTTGTATTTTGCATGAAGGTTATGTAAGAAAGAAGATATATTTCTCCATTTTGGACCAGCTTTTTCCACTCAGCGTAACTGTCTCCAACTGGGAGCATTTTGTTGCCGCTGGTAGAATTTCATTTGACATTTAACCACTGCATAGGATCCATGAGTAGACATATCACAGTTTCTTTATCCATTCTTCTTTTGATGAATATCTGGTTGCTTTTATGCCTTTGCTATTGTGGATCATGCTACTATAAACACAGCATTGCAAGTCACTTTATCATGTTCAGATTTCACCTCAAGAGGCAAATTGTTCCAAGTGGCATTGGTTTCCTAAATCTGGTTTATCCTCATATTAGCTGAGTTTATACTCTGATGTTACCTTGAACAGATCATATTTAGCACATGAGTGTTAAAGTTACACTTAATCTTGACTTGAAAATGACAAGAGGTAAGTTCAGGAATCTGTGTCCAACTGACTCTTGATTATCAGCCCTTGCGTTCGGACTGTATTTCCCACTTATATTTCATCCTGATCTCATGCTCTAGATTTTTGTTATCCTATTTCTGGGGTTCGCCACATGTGAAGCCATGGGCTAAGTAAGAAAAGTCAATAATATGGTTCATAGTGGTGCTCCACTATTTTGTGATAGACAAATCTTTTCCCAGTTTTCTGCCTTAAGATGCAGGATCGGTCCAGTGTTGCAATCTGGTGTGTTAAGCTGCTACCTGCAAGACTAGCATCACCTTTGAGTATTACTTCAAGTCTTAGTCATTCCACTTCTGATCCCACTCCCTACTAACAAGACTGGGAAAGTAGCAGAAGATGGCCCCGGTGCTTTGGCCCTGCCACCAACATGGGAGACCTAGAGGAAGCATGTGGTTCCCGGCTTCAGCCTGGCCGTGACACATAAGTTTTCAATCTAGTTGCACCAAAATCCTTCTAATTTCAAAGGGAAAATGAGTAATATTTACAAGCAGAGTCTAAATAATCAATCTTCTAATCAAATGATCCAAGTGTACACTATCAATAATAGGAAATTTAAATTGAATACAATATGAAATAAGATATACATCGCATACATCTTGACATCCTTACAAGAAAGGAGATAATGAAGTTCTTGTGTTTTGGGTTAGATTCCAATGGCAGTTAAGCAAAATGTCCCTTATACCAATCATTTTTGTGCTGCAAGTGGATCTGGTCCAGAGTTGGTGTAGTTTGATGCTCATTGTATGCTTACCTTCAGTGCCCATCGGACTTCAAGTTCCTCCACTTATAATTTCTGTTTAAGATAAACAAATTTGCCAAAATAGTTTACTGAAAGTCTGCTCTGTAGATTCGTTTTCATGCAGAATTTATAGGCTCATGCAGTCGATTGGTCTTTCCACTGAATTCTAACCAGTGGCAGGCAGACAAAGGTTTTTGTTGTTGTAACTTAAGCATCACTCTTCAACACTATAAACATGCTGAGTGAACTCTGATCGGGAGCAATACAGAACTTTACTCATTTATCCATTTAGGAATATCATCAGGCAGGAAAAATTTTACAGAAAAGCTACTACTGGCTATCTGGGTATGCTTGTGTGGAGGTGGTGAGGCATGAATAAAAGGGAGCTGATGATACTTTCATTCAAAATATATCTTAGAAACATACCGGTGTACACAAGTTCCTAAGATCAAACTGGGAACACTCTACTTTATGCCCCATTGCCTTCAGAATCTTGGTGGGCGTGAGGGGATAGCTGAATTTACTCTCTCTTCCATTACCCCGGAGTAGGAAGTGCTTCCCCGACAAAGCATCTCATCTTCTGATGTCTTACTGAAAGTTGAGCATCATAACACAAGAGTGAGGCAAAAAGGAAGCATCTCTTCCTGTTTTTAAGGTCCATTGCCCTTAAGAGATGTTTTAAGAACATATCTGGGGACTAAGGCTTTGGATCATTGTAGGGCATTGGTTTCCTAAATCTGGTTTATCCTCATATTAGCTGAGTTTATACTCTGATGTTACCTTGAACAGATCATATTTAGCACATGAGTGTTAAAGTTACACTTAATCTTGACTTGAAAATGACAAGAGGTAAGTTCAGGAATCTGTGTCCAACTGACTCTTGATTATCAGCCCTTGCGTTCGGACTGTATTTCCCACTTATATTTCATCCTGATCTCATGCTCTAGATTTTTGTTATCCTATTTCTGGGGTTCGCCACATGTGAAGCCATGGGCTAAGTAAGAAAAGTCAATAATATGGTTCATAGTGGTGCTCCACTATTTTGTGATAGACAAATCTTTTCCCAGTTTTCTGCCTTAAGATGCAGGATCGGTCCAGTGTTGCAATCTGGTGTGTTAAGCTGCTACCTGCAAGACTAGCATCACCTTTGAGTATTACTTCAAGTCTTAGTCATTCCACTTCTGATCCCACTCCCTACTAACAAGACTGGGAAAGTAGCAGAAGATGGCCCCGGTGCTTTGGCCCTGCCACCAACATGGGAGACCTAGAGGAAGCATGTGGTTCCCGGCTTCAGCCTGGCCGTGACACATAAGTTTTCAATCTAGTTGCACCAAAATCCTTCTAATTTCAAAGGGAAAATGAGTAATATTTACAAGCAGAGTCTAAATAATCAATCTTCTAATCAAATGATCCAAGTGTACACTATCAATAATAGGAAATTTAAATTGAATACAATATGAAATAAGATATACATCGCATACATCTTGACATCCTTACAAGAAAGGAGATAATGAAGTTCTTGTGTTTTGGGTTAGATTCCAATGGCAGTTAAGCAAAATGTCCCTTATACCAATCATTTTTGTGCTGCAAGTGGATCTGGTCCAGAGTTGGTGTAGTTTGATGCTCATTGTATGCTTACCTTCAGTGCCCATCGGACTTCAAGTTCCTCCACTTATAATTTCTGTTTAAGATAAACAAATTTGCCAAAATAGTTTACTGAAAGTCTGCTCTGTAGATTCGTTTTCATGCAGAATTTATAGGCTCATGCAGTCGATTGGTCTTTCCACTGAATTCTAACCAGTGGCAGGCAGACAAAGGTTTTTGTTGTTGTAACTTAAGCATCACTCTTCAACACTATAAACATGCTGAGTGAACTCTGATCGGGAGCAATACAGAACTTTACTCATTTATCCATTTAGGAATATCATCAGGCAGGAAAAATTTTACAGAAAAGCTACTACTGGCTATCTGGGTATGCTTGTGTGGAGGTGGTGAGGCATGAATAAAAGGGAGCTGATGATACTTTCATTCAAAATATATCTTAGAAACATACCGGTGTACACAAGTTCCTAAGATCAAACTGGGAACACTCTACTTTATGCCCCATTGCCTTCAGAATCTTGGTGGGCGTGAGGGGATAGCTGAATTTACTCTCTCTTCCATTACCCCGGAGTAGGAAGTGCTTCCCCGACAAAGCATCTCATCTTCTGATGTCTTACTGAAAGTTGAGCATCATAACACAAGAGTGAGGCAAAAAGGAAGCATCTCTTCCTGTTTTTAAGGTCCATTGCCCTTAAGAGATGTTTTAAGAACATATCTGGGGACTAAGGCTTTGGATCATTGTAGGGTAGGTTGGGACAGTGAATGGATCTGTTGGTATCCCTGAGCATGGCAGAAGGGAGAAGGGGAGAAATGACTGCTGGGAGATGGAATTGTGTTCTCAGTCTTGGGAGGAAAGTTCTGAGCATGCAGTCAGTGAAGAAAAACAAAGACTTGAGATAATGGGAAGAAAAGGGCTAACAAACAGCAAGGCCTGACATTGCACCTCTGAGACATTGAGTCTAGGTGCAGAGAAATTAAGTCAAAGTGAAGGAAAAACAGCATCAGGAAAAACAGACTCTAAAAATAGCTCCAAATTATCTGGACTCCTGACATCCTGTGAGCTGTTCTCTGAGGCTCAGTTAAGTTTTTCGACTAAATTTAGGCTGAAAAATATCAATGGAAATTTTAGCATTATGACAATGAACTAACAAGGAATCCTGTCATCATTCAAGTGAAAGTACATTAGAAAATGCTTCAAGTCACTATTCATTACTGGTTATGAGGTTTACCAGAAGTGAACACATATGTTCCCTCCACACCCTACCCAACACCTGTCCTGACCATGCCTGCCATGCCCTGAATTATTTTTCTAGAAGAATGGATGACCCCCTCTTTCTTCTCCTTCCTTCCTTCCCTCCTTCTTTCTTTTCTTCCTTAATTCCTTCATTCTTCTCTCCCTCCCGCTCTCTCTCCTTCCTTTCTTCTTTCTTTTTTTCTTTTATTTCTGGAAATACCATTTATTTACTCAAAACACAATGAGAGATAAAGAGAGAGAGAGAGAGAGGAATCCGCTATCTGCTGGTTCATTGATAAACGGCTGCCATGACAGAGGTTGGGCCAATAGCTCCCTTTGTCCTTTTGAGTTACTGTCATCATTCTTTGAGTACTTCCTTGTGTCATACAACTCATCTGGTATGTTTCCTTGCCATAAGTCTAACATCAACCATGTCTTGAAAAGGCTTCATTCCTTTGAACAAAAAGTAGAATCTACAAATCGAGATCTGGGACTTGATGAAGAGGACTTGTAAGGAATGAAGTTCTTCCTTTGCTCTCTTCAAGGAAAAAGATAAGCAAAGGCAGCCCCTATGCAGAGCAGCTCAAGATTGAAAGTATCTGCATGAGGCACATTGTAGTGTGGGAAGACGCCCTGACGTGGCAAGTTCTCTTCTTGGTGAAGGGTAAGTGTCAATGTCAGGCAAGACTGAAAGTACTTTTATGAGATTTACCTTTTTGATCCATATGTCTTAGTCCTTTGAAAGTCCTGGTATTATTAAAGTGTCCTGAGTTTAGCAAATCCTTCGGCTATGATTTAAAAAAATGAGCAAAAAATTTGAGTATATAAATAAGTTAGACAACAAAAACCATAGTACAAATGCTTAACCATACCTGCCATATTGCGCATGTGAACTGTTTGTTTTGTGAATAAGTAAACACAAATAGGTCATTTTCATTCACTGTTTTCTGATTTATGGTAAATCCACTCACCCCTGTAATCTGTCTTGAATGCAATTGATATTTTACAGCATTTTGATTAATTTTCAGCTGTATGTGTAATCATTACTCTCCAGTGGGAACCCCAACCCAGAAGGGTGTATTCTCACAGCTCCACAACCAAGTCAGTTCCGATCCCTAGATTATGTGCGTGCCAGTGGTTGCTCAGACCCAGTTTGCTTAGCTCCTCACCTGCCTCAGCCTTTGCCTTCGGTGCTGTGGTATAGTATCCCTGCCTCATGCAAACCAGTTGGTATAAGAGCCTTGTTCGGCATGACATGTGCTCCATCCTGATTTCTGTTCTTTCTTGTGAGCTGAGGTTTGCTTGGCCCCTTCCAGTTGCACTTCGGCCCACCCCACATCCTTTTTCAGGATTCACTTTCGGGTGCTGCTGCCTTGACCTGTCCAGACTGCTATTGCTTCCTTTACCCATAAGTGACGACAGGTGCCATGGTCACACCTAGCTCAACCCATATCCATCCCAGTTCACAAGCTAACCTACAGGACTTGCATTTCCACAGGGTTGGGCCCACTGGAGGCTTGATCTGTCAAGTTAAACTCCAGAACCATCTGGAGAGTGCATAATCCAAGAGTGGGAGTGGCTTAGTAGGGAGATAGTGGGCACCTCCCTCTTGGGTTACCACTCCCACTGGAGAGCACAAAAACCAGGAAAGGAACAGGGGTGGCTAGGCAGAAAGGCACCTGCCAGTATGTGTGTGGGCTAGATAGTAGGGTTGGTTGGGTTGAACTAGGCTTCAATGCCCATTGACATGTATGAGAAGTAAAGGGGATGTGGGACAGACTGAACAAATTTGCGGTACATATTGGCAAGCATGGGAACTAGGGTAGGGGGCAGGCCTGGTAAGGGGTTGCTGGAGGGGGAGTCGCCCCAACTGGGCTACAGCTCCCACTGCTTTGCCTGAGGGCTGAGTATGAAGTGGACAGGATCAGGCTGAACTATAATGGAAGCGTAGTCGAAATAAATATATCCATAGATAGAAACAGAGAGAAGTATGCCCCCATGCATGCAGTACAAGGATGGGCTCACAGTGAAACAGCAAGTCATCTCCTACTTCATTGGGAGATACCTCGGTGGAGAACAATGGAGGGGGGGAGGGCAGATCCCAGTAACTATTAAACTGTGCCATAAAATAAAAAAATAATAATTAAAAAAATTCGTAACTGGAGAAACAAAAAAAAAACTACTCTATTGGCAGAGAAAAGGAACAGAGCCTACCAAAACCAAAGGAAAACATGGAGAATGTCCCAATAAGACCGCAAAAGAAGACTAATCAAACAATGAACAAGCCATTGCTAAAATGACAGGACCATATTACCACAGATCCATATTAATTCTGAATGGAAATGGTTTAAGCTTATTAGAGGCTAGCAGACGGGATCAAAAACCAAAACCCATCTATCTATTGTCTACACGAGACACATTTCACCTACAAAGATATGTGGAAATTGAAAGTGAAAGGATTGCAAAAGATATTCCAGGTTAATGGAAAAGAACAACCAGCTGGTGTAACCTTTCTCATACCCGACAATATAGACTTTGAAGTGAAAAATACTAAAAGAGATGAAGAAGGACACCCCATAATGATCAAAGGATCCATCCACCAACAAGAGATCACCTTATTCGTTTCTGAAAAGGTTTTTTCCCTCATGGCTAAAAGTTTGTATTGCGCATCTGCTTAAAAAATGGCTCTTTCTTGTTGCAATTTGCATATTTTTAGTTTCGATTAAATTTGTTATTATTGTGACTTTTATCCTTTCTTGCTTCCTCTTCATTTTTCTTTATTAACAAGTCCTTGGGATGCATTATCGGATCGTTTATTTCAGATATTTTGATTTTTTGTAAGCACCGGATGTTATATCCCTTTCCTTATTGTTTTTTGCTACATCTCATGGGTTTTGATATTTTTGCTTTTATTTTTATTTCTTCGATAATTTTTTATTATTAGTTTCTTCAGTGACACACAGGTCATACATTAGCAAGGTTTTCTTCAAGAAGGTTTTTGATTTTCATCTCCTCAGAGACACATTGGTCATTCATTAGCATGTTTTTAACTTCATGATGTCATAAATTTTCTATTTTTCTTACTGTTGCTCATTTTGTTTTATTGCTTTTCATTTAATGAATGTATAGCAATCATGGGATAGAGACTATTATATATTCGGACGTGAAGATAAAATACAGTATGCATCTCCGCTTCCAAATCAAGAATGTACTCCTAATGAAATTATTAAATCTCTCTTGCCAATAGGATGCTGGGCTCTCTGTCATTGTTCATAGCTACAATGTCAGGACACACTTAAATACCAAAATGACAGACTTACGGTTGTTTATGAAAAATTACACCACTGGGGCATTGTGCAGTACCTTAGTGGCTAAAGTCCTCACCTTGCATGTGCCAGGATTTATTATGGGTGCCGGTTTGTGTCCCATTGGCCCTGCTTCCCATCCAGCTCCCTGCTTGTGGCCTGGGAGAGCAGTCAAGGACAACCCAGGGTCTTAGGACTCTATGCCTGCGTGGAAGACCCAGAGGAAGCTCCTGGCTCCTGGCTTTAGATCGGTTCAGCTCCAACCATTGTGGCCACTTAGGGAGTGAATCATCAAATGGAAGATCTTTCTCTCTGTTTTTTCTTTTCCCTGGAATATGCCTTCCCAGTAAAAATAAATAAATCTTTAAAAAAAAAACCCACATTAACACTTACTTGACAATATTTGAGTACTTAAAAAATAATTTCAAAAGAAACTGAAGATATGTCACTTTGTAAGTTTTGGACTATACACTGCATATTAGTTTTTGTTGATGAAATAAGTTATAGCTATTTAATGAGGGTATGATTTTATATTAAAGTTAGACTTAAATTTTTCATAAAACAGAAAATCAGATTATACTTTAACATATCGTATCTAACTGTAAAAATTCTTATATACCATCTTTCCAAAACACAATGAATAAGCAAAGGAATTTTTAAAAATTGAAAGTAGATAATACCAAAAAAAACTCTATATTTTGAAAAATGAAATCACATATCTGGAAGTACAGGTTAATCCATGAAGGTACTAACAATTTTAATATGGTCTAGAAAGCTGCACTTTTATATATTGCTAGCATATAAAGAGATTGCAGTTATTTGAGATTTACATTAATCCACTTACAGAAAGAGAAACTGTTGAAGATAGCTCCTGCTTTCAAAAAAGATGAAGTCCTAGATAAAATGGAAATACAGAAATGAGTTTTTGGCAACAAAACAGGTAAGTTCCTCAGTGCAGAAAAACTAAAGTATCTGATAAGACAGAGAGAAATATCTGTTACATAAGAAAAAGCTAACTACCATAAGTAAATTTACCGAATGTTCAAATTTCCCTGAATGCTTCATAAACGCGTGTTTACACTGTCGTGTTCACACAGATATTTAAACATGCATCGCAAACTGCAAAGGGATGGTACCTTTAAAAATCCATTTTATTTTAACTTTTTTTTATTTTGAATTTTACGGTACAATTCCCTAGGGTCTGGGATTTCCACCCCCCAAAATCCCACCTACCCTCCCCGAATGCTTTTCCCCATATTATTACAATAGTATAGGCCTTCCTAAGCAGTCATTAATCCATCAGTCTGTTGTTTAAGTGTGCTCCAGCATTGCTGGTACACACAGTGTCAGCCAGTCCAGCATCCCGTTGCCTAGATATGTCCAAAGTTTCATTGAGAATCCGTCTTTGACTGGGAAGTAGGGGTGCGTGTTGTATTGTAGCTTCACATCTGGAAATGGTTAGTTTCTATTATGCCATCACTCTATATTCCCTTTAATGAGAACTCACAAAACAAAGGGAACAGCAGGTATGAAGTTCAGCCTTTTTTGCTGGGTTTTATCGATCTTTCTTTCTGATCACATCCTAACAACCGATGTTGTGGATCCTAACAATCCAGAGTACGGACTGGATCTATACTGCTACTAATATGTGCATAGGGAATTTGACTTAATAGTGAGTCACTTTAAAAATCTGCATGTTTTGCTAAGATTATCCATTTCAGCCAGGATTACACAAGTCCTAAGCACCAACTTTGGTTTTTAAGAAATATTTCTTTATTGAGTTGAAAGGCAGAGTTGCTGAGGGAGAGAGAGAAAGAGAAAACTATCCCATCTGTTGTTTAACTCCCCCAAATGACCACAAATGGCCAGCAGTAGGTCAGGAAAAAAGCTACGAGCCAGGAGCTTCATTCAGATCTCCCGTGTGGATGGCTGGGACCCAAGCACTTGCGCCATCTTCCATTGCTTTCCCAGACACATTAACAGGAAGCTGGAACAGAGCTGGTTAATGCACGACTCCCACAAGCTCTCAAATGCTGTCATTGCAAGCAGCAACTTAACCCCTGCACAACAAAGGTGGACCCCACAACTGGGAGCTTTTTAAACAATCCCCACACCCCAAACCTCATCCAGAGGCCCCTCCTTAACATATAAATTCGTACCTCGCCATGTGACAATGCATAGACTCTTGGGACAGAATCTAGTCATTTCTGAATTCAAAGTGTCACGTCCTAACAGAATTTCAGAGCTGGGATTAAAAGGGAATCTTGTTTAAAAACTCTATATTTAATCTTAAAATGTACTGAATTATTTCAGAGTGATTCCAGAAAATGTATTCTAACCAAGATTAGCAATAATAGACTTACAAGGAGGAAGCAGGCACCGAGCACCAGAGCTTTCACTGTCTCGCTAACGTCTTCAGGAAACTGGATTGCAATGTTACCAGCATTTACTAAAAACTCTTTTATAAAGCCAGATGACTGCTTGGAAATCTTGCCAACCACATCATCTTCATCAATAGATTTAATCTAAAGTATAAAACAAAACAGACAGAAAGTAGTTAAGCAATTCTAGAAAATAATGTAACTACTAACAAAGTTGTGAGAAAATCAAAAATTGCATTAAAATTATGCAGCACATGTATTGATGAATACTATAATCCTCGTTTAATGAAGACAAGTTGCGTTATCCACTTATTGATAAGAAAAAAAAAAATGTCACTTTTCAGATTGGTTAGTACAGCTAAGTGCCGTGAAGGTGGTTTGCCCCAATTTCATAGTAACACAAGCCCCTATCTTCTGACCACTTTCAGAACTCACACAGACAGCCTCTTCATCTGGCTATATCCTTTACAACACGTTGGAAAACAGAATTAAAATGTGCCAGAAATTTTCAAAAGATTTTATTTTATTATTATTGTTTTGGAAAGTCAGATACGCAGAGAGGAGGAGAGACAGAGAGGAAGATCTTCCGTCCGATGATGCACTCCACAAGTGACCAATCATCAGCCAGGAGCCTGAAGCTTCTTCCTTATCTCCCACGTGGGTGCAGGGTCCCAAAGCTTTGGGCTGTCCTCCACTGCTTTCCCAGGCCACAAGCAGGCTGCCAGGATTAGAACCTGCATCAATATGAGATCCTGGCACATACAAGGCAAGGACTTTAGCTGCCAGGATACCGCCCCTGGCCCTGTGCCTGAATTTTAAGATTAGCCACTTTTGAAGTCGAAGAGGAAGTTGTAGGATTTCTAGTTTGTAGTTTGGCTAGACGTGCGGGTGCTCCTGCCTGTGTGATTCCGGGCTTAGCTCCAAGAAGATCTTGTGACACAGAGTCCTTGATCTGTGCCAGCTGAGTTATGGTCATGTCCTAACTAAAGCAAGTTCCAGGGCACTCAGCCGGTGCCTAGAAAGTTAGCAAATGTATTGGTATAATAAAAAAAAAAAAAGGTAATCCACATGTTTGGTATCAAAAGTGTAAGTAATCAAGGAAAAGTTAAACATATAACTGCTACTAAAGGACAATATTACTGTGATAATGCAGTAGAAAATGGCAAGGGGAAATGGGTTGGGTGGAAGGAGAGAAGGAGGCAGGAATCCCCATACCTACAAAAGCGTATCATGGAAAATGGTGATATAAGAGTAAAGCAAGTGAGGGAAAAAAAAGGAATTGTAGTGTATTACATTAGCAGATTTATAAATTCATGAATTCAATTGCAAACAATTACTAAACGTGTTCCAAACAGAAAACTAAAGAGTCACAACTAATTTAACAACTTTAGATAGAGTACTAGCAACCAAACAAGTATCAAACAAATATAGTACTATAAAGTATAAAACTATCAGAAAATGTATATAACAAAAGCCATGACCCTTGAAATGGTAGCAAAAGAAAATTTATTTTAAATTATTGTGGCAGAATTTAAATAACATTTAGTATATTACTTGTTTATAGAGCTATACAATTAATGAGCAATACAATCCATAGAACAATCTCTCAAGACACATTATACTTTATTTTATTCGGAAAAAAACTGAAACAAAGAGAGATTAAGCAATGGAGCTAAGTCCTAACAGAAAAAAAGTTGTAGGGTTAAATTTCACATCCAGATAATCCAGCTGTTTAGTATACCTTCTTGGCTCTTATAATAGTCTGATTTTTTAGAAAGTTAAGAATCAAATCTCAACAGATATCAGGACCAGGACCACAATCAATAATCAATGGACTCAATCAGTCTCCAACTTATTTTTGGCAACATAAACCTTTAAGAACAAAGCTACAGAGGCTGGTACAGTCAGGTAGCAGGTTAATCCTCCTGCTGCAGTGCCAGCATTCAATATGGGCCTGGTTTGTGTCCTGGCTGCTCCATTTACAATCCACCTGCTTCTTAACAGCCTGGAAAAGCAGGAAAAGATGACCTTGCACCCCTGTAACCATGTGGGAGATGTAACTGAAGCTCCTGGCTCCCAGCTTCAGACCTGTTCAGCCGACAGCCATTTGGGAAATGAACCAGAGCATGAAAGACTTCTCTCTCTCCCTCTCTCTCTCTCTCTGATTCTCTCAAGTAAAATAAAGCAATCTTTTCTAAAATGGAACATAACTATGCATGTTCATTTGTGTGCTTTACATTGCTATGTTCATGCAATAATGAAAGAACTGACTAATAGAAAAAAGTGACCTAATAGGGCCCGGTGGCGTGACCTAGTGGCTAAAGTCCTCGCCTTGAACGCCCCGGGATCCCATATGGGAGCCGGTTCTATCCCTGCAGCTCCACTTCCAATCCAGCTCCCTGCTTGTGGCCTGGGAAAGCAGTTGAGGACGGCCCAAAGCCTTGGAACCCTGCACCCGCGTGGGAGACCTGGAGGAACTTCCTGGCTCCTGGCTTCGGATTGGCTCAGCACCCTCCGTTGTGCTCACTTGGGGAGTGAATCATCGGATGGAAGATCTTCCTCTCTATCTCTCCTCCTCTCTGTATATCTGACTTTGTAACAAAAATAAATAAATCTTTAAAAAATATAAAAATAAATAAAATGTGATATAGACAAAGCATGTGTCAGTTAATAATTAAGTCAGTACAATCAAATCATACGGCATTGCTATAAAAAGATGTCCTGTCCAACAGGACAGTCAACGGGGGTCACAAACCACCTAGGAGAGATTGGGGGACAAGAGACATGAAGAATGGACAGCAAGACAGGATGTCTGATCAAGCTGTCAGTTTATTGATTTTAGTTGAGGGTTTTTATATTCTTCAGTAACTAAGGCTCAGGGAGGAAAGGAGAAACTAGGACGCAAGCCATGGTCTCCAGACCGATTGTTCTTGAGCAGTCACCATATCCACAATAGTAACCAGCATATCAACAATAGCATAGGTAATCAATAACAAGATGTTGGCAGGTACAGCATAAATCACATTCTAAAACAGTTGCTAGAAACAATTGAAGCTAAGCGTGTGATTAGTTTCATAACTTCTTTCCCAAGCATCTAGCCAGCGAGGGACTTTCCACTGGCCCATAGTTCTACATTCAAAATGGCTTCAGTGTGGCTATAGTACAAGGCTCCTGACAAAAAGATATTTAGGCCAAAAAAACAGAGAAAAGATTCTGGCGATGTATCATGTGACATTTGGAATCAGCCTACTGCAAGGAAGGTAAATCTATTTCTATAGAAAAATAACAGCTTAATTAATAAATAGAGATGCCAGCTGTTTTGCTATCTGAAAGAATATAAACTGCTTACCTATCCTATATCAATAAAGCATCAGATGAATTAAATATTTAAATCTGGACATAAACAGAGAAGATAAAATGGAAGGTTTAAGAAGCTCTTCATAGCTAACAGAAACAGAAAACTACTAAAGTGGATACATTTCACTGCATAAATCTGAACATTTATGTCTGCAAATACACATATACACCCCATAAACATAATACTGTGTGTGTGTGTGTGTGTGTGTGTGTGTTTATAAGAGAAGGCAAGATCTAGAAGAAAAAAACTTGCAGATCTGAGGATAGTTACACGGTCTGTATCTTCAACAATAAAATTATTTTTACATTTTTACAAGAGAAGGTAAATAATCCAACCATGAAGAACACAGTGGATTGTGTAAGAAAAGCAGAGAGCAAATACACGTCAACAGTAAGCCTCCTAAAGCTGAGAGAAGTACATATTAATGGTAATGCCTTCCAAACAACCGTCCCTAGCTTTCCTTTTTGATTGGCTTACAAGTTACTTTGTTGAGTCTCAATGTCACATATTTTTATTAGACAGGACATCTTGCATGTCCTAAATCTGAGGTTCCATGACTTGAAGTCAACAAAATTATTAGTCATTATGTGTTTCAGTATTATTTCTACATATTCGCTGTTCTCATTTTTCTTGTAATATGTCTTTTATATAAGCAGGTCTTGCTCACACTAGCTTTATTTCTCTACTTTCCTACTATTTGTCTCTACAAATTTACATTCTTTTTTGACTTTGCCATATTTTTCTTACAGTGATTGTTGAGTATATTAATTCTCCTTTCATCTGTAATTAACTTACAGTTCCACCTTTCAAGTGAACGTTTTTACTGATGATCATTCAATACCTGTAGATTTTTTTTTTAATTTTATCATTTTATCATATGGTTCCATAGGCTCTGGGATCTCCCCAGTGGCTTGTCTTCAGATAGTCCCATGCTTATTTAATCTGACTCTTCTCTCATGGCTCTTGTTATTATCCTTTTAGCTATTTCATATATATTTGGATTTTATGATGTATTTTAGATTGCCCTATGATGTACAATTTGGTTTGAATGTTGACTCATTATCGATAGATTATTTCCTAAGATACGATGCAATCTTTCACTTCTGTAAAGATAGGCTTCTGTGGGCACTTGATAAGCCGCATCTTCATAATGTGCTTTTGCAATGAATTCTTGTACATAATCTGCATCACCACTTCGGGATAATTTCAGTGTTTCCCTGTGTTGTAACAGTCTTTCAGATTCAGACATAAAACTCACAGTACAGGCAACATGGTATGTGTTTCTTTTGGATAACAACGAATGTCCTGGAAGAGGAAAGACGCCTTAATGGCAGACTTCAAGCATAGGATCTATTTATATTTTTTCAGTGTATTGTGGGAAAATCTTAGAAATTCAACTACCACACATGTGACAGCATTTTAATATAACTAAGGCTGAGCATGACCAAGTATAAGTCATTTTCTTGCTCCAATAAGCTGTTTTTCCTTTAAGAGTCTTAAATTGGCCATTGGTATTATTACTCATTCTGCTTGCATTAGAATAAGAAGCCATGGGAATAGTCTCCAAAGTTGCTTTCCTGCCCAGTTGACATTCAAATCCATGAATCGGTCTCAGTGCACTTACGAAATGTCCCTGTAATGATCTTTTCCTTTACAATCAATTTTTGCCCGACTAAGCTTTAGTCCATCCCTTGGACACCCCAGGTTTCCTTGTTTACTGGCACCATGACAGTCCATGCTCCAATTTCCCATAAACAGACCTGCAGAAAATGATTGAACCCTCCATGAACAGCTCTATAAAAGAAAAAGATTCAAGTGGATCTTTGCTAATTTTTTTTAAAGAGTAAACGAAGATGTGGTCTTTCTGGATGCACAGAAGTAAACTCATTACTAAATGGGAGGCTTCAATGCTTTTTGAGAATGATTGTTGGATGAAATCTAACATTTTTAGAAAGTGGCATTTTATGTTATTATTTTATACTTGAAAGGCAGAGAGAGACAGCCAAATATTCTTTCTACTTCCTCATTGTCCAAATGCCGGGAGTACCAAGAACTGGTGTTGGCCAAAAATAGGAATAAGAAAATCAAGCCAAATCACTCACTTTGGTGGTGAAAACCCAAGTAGCCAGTCCATCGCTCTAAATGCATACCTTAGAAGAAAGCTATAACCTAAAGGGTGGTTGGAATTTGAATGCAGCTACAAATACATGGTAAGCAAGTGTTCCAAGTGGGATCGCAGAGAGCTGAATCCGAATGCCTGTCTTCAACGAAAAGATTTTAGAATGAAATAAAAGAATTTCAGAATAGTCTCCTAAATTGTGCTTACATATATTCCATCCAAATAAATCAAATGGCAACTAAATTTCTTTTTTTAAAGAATTCATGTATTTCAAAGATAGAGTGTTGAGAGAAGGAGAGGCAGGGAAGGAGGGAGAGAGGGAAAGAGAGAACAAAAGGAAATCATCCATCCATCTCTTACTGTTCAGGCAGTGGCAGCAGGCAGCTCTAGCCCAGGCCCACACTGAAAGCAGAAACCCCATCCCGAGTTAGCATGTGGGTAGCAGTGGCCTAAGTACTCTGGCCGTATTCTGTTGCTTTTCCGGGCATTTACAGGAAGTCAGTGAGAACAGCTGGGACTGGAACTCTGGCTCCAGTATTAGAAGTGGTTGCGTAACCTGCTGTGCCATAACTGGCTCCTTCTCAATGTCTATTGATACAGTTGCTTAAAGGAGAGATAACTTTTCGCTTTTTGTTTGGATTTTAGGCAGGTCTGACATCTCATTTGGGAAAAACCATCATTACATATACCTTAATAATATAAGATCTTCATCCACACATATTATACTCTCACACATCCATCTCTCTCTCCATGTGTGTATTTCTTCGGAACAGTTTTCTCCCAATCTGTATCACATATGTTTTCTTGGAATTATCCACCTCTATCATTAGACCATGAAGTCTAAAAGGGAAAGAATCTAATTTTATCTAATCAGAAATTAATTAAATTATCTGACCACAGAATTCTTAACTAACCAGATATTAAATGTACTTAATTATCTAATCAGAAAAATTGAAAGCTGTGTTAAAAGAGAGGTGGGAAATAACAGAATGGAATTAATCTGGAGAGTAAAAACCCTTAGGAATGCGAAGAACACTGCTGGAGCCCCCACTTCTTATTACCAAAGAGTAGTTCTTCTCATCTCTAGATTTTTGTTTCTCCTGTGGGAAGGTAGCCAAGTTTACCTAACTTCCAGAGAGGCAGAAAGTTAAACAATCCCATGATATTTAGACTGCAGTTTAAAAGTGTGAATTATGAAGCTCCGCCATTTGTCAGAGAACAGGTATAATAATGTTCCTGCAGGAAATAAGTATGTGGCCATATTGCAAGCTGCCATGATTCGGTTTGACACAGGGTTAAACGCGAGGTTACAGAAGAGCACTGGCGGTCAGTACATACTACGCCTCCACCAACTTGCTTAACGTTGTCTTTGCATAGTTGACCTTCTACTAGGAACTTCAGAATGACAGATCTCTTAAACTTGGCCTAGGAATTTTCAATACGTATTTTGAATTAAGGATAGATCCACGCGCTCTGACCACCAGATTTAGATATTACACAATGTCACCATTCGAACACCACCGTTTATGTTTTCGACATTATGTTTGGTTTGACATTAACCTTGAGTTTGAGAACTAATGACCTTTCTGACCTACGGTAGCTGTCTTACCACATTATGTCCCTGTTGAGATATTCATCCACAGGTATCTGCTTAATGCATATATAACATCCACACAATTCGATTCTGTTTGCATTTAGAAAGAAATTCAGGTAAACCTTATCATAGCTGTTACCTCAAAGTTAACTTCTCGACAACAGTTCCATAAACAACATGGGCCACTAATACTTAGCACATCCTTCCTCTTCTCGTTTTGAATTATGAACACTGGGAGACGCGGGTGCCAGATTTGAATAACATAACCTATCGGTTCACCAGGAGGAGCTTGGACGTTTAGCTACAAATGAAAAAGAATTAAAAAATGTGATAATCAACACGATTCTGTCAGGTACCAGCTCTTAATTACTAGGCACTTATGCAATGCCATTCTTCTATTTGACAACGCATCTTTACTAGATCGGCGCTATTAATATCCTTACATCATAGAGGACATAAGGGTGGGACAGAGGTAAATTAACTTACATCAGACTTTTCACCTGCTGTTTCAGGTAGGTGAGTAGGAATTTGGGCAGGCTGTAGTAATCTTCACAGCCTTTAATCATTGATCTACTCTCCTTATATAAAAAATATGTATCACAGAGTTGTGTATGTAGAGATGTACATATGTGCATATAAACATACATATGTATATATATTTCTGCACATAAGTAAAATGGCTAACCCATGTAGGAATTGCCTTCTTAAAACTCCTTAACAATTAAATAAAACATAAACGTGGAGAGCAGCTGGATCATGGTTACAATTTTCAACCTTAAGTGTCAATGATGCTGACATGGAAAGAATCAGAGCAGTTGGACCTCAGCTGTTATTTATGTGCAGCCATGAGACTGCCTCCTATGTTCATCTGCAAAGGACAATTTTTAGGACCATTTGGAAAGATCAAACAGTAAAATGGATGTTCATGAGCTCATTCTACTGCAGAGCATTTGCCATCCAAATATTTGTCCTCAGCTATTCTCATGGACTATGCCCAACCTAACTTAGGCAGAAAAGAAGGCAGTAACACTATGAATAAATTCAGTTCTTTTTTCAAGAACTGAAACTAACCAAATGCCTGTACTTGTGTGCCATGCTCTCCCAGAATCATCTGGAATCATCTGGATTACCCAGAAAGAGCTGATCTTGGGCTAATGAGCTGTAGCAAGGCCAACTTTCGTGTAATGACTCTGTAAGAGGGTGTTGCCCCAGCAATTGTCATTCTGTCTGAGTAGGCTCTTGAGTGATGCTGTCCCTTACAAAGTTGGAAATACTCCCACAAACAGCATTATGAAGACCAAGGACACGGATATGCAAAATGTTACTTAATATAAGAAAAGCATAAAATATGGAAATTTGTTTTAGTTTTCTTCTCTTTCTCATTTAATAGGCTGTCCAAACTTATGGACAAAATCATAAAATGAATGTCCTTCCCCCGCATTTTTTTCCTATCCTGTGCTCTTAGAAACATATGAACAGATAGTCCCGGTGGTGCAACACAACTGGATTTGGCTTGAAGAACTTCTGGTAAGCGATTTGACCAAAGGGCCCAGATTCTTCTACGGATATCAGGCACTCTAATGTTAATCTCACAAGGCAGACCACTCAGAGACATGGACCTTAGCTGTCTGAAAACTCAAAGTAGAGGCCACAGGTCAGTTTTCCTTTCAATCGCATTGGAATACATGTGTTCAGTAAAAGAGGGAGCAGTATTGCTGAAGTGCCTCACCACTTGACAACCAGCCCTAGTAGCCACTCACTGACCTCTTGAAGACAACAAGGGAAGCAACACCTGTTACATCGCAGCGGTCTCTCCAGAGTAATCACTTCTTGCTCCATATCATTAAAAATCCTCAGAGTAAAAGGTCTGGCTGTCCCACAGCAAAGTCGGGAAGAGTAGGAAGAATCTTCCACTGCGAAGAAAATCATCTGTCCAAGATTGTTTTTAATTTCGTACTTGTTTCTTTTTAAAGAACTTGCAATGACTAAGAACAAAAAGAGAAAAGCACAGCCATCATTAGGTAAAAATCACTGTAAGATATAAACAAAGCTATCCCCGTTTCAGATTGTGTCTAGAGAGAAAAGAAGAACTAGAAGAATATTGATGGGAAACCCTGACTGAGAAAAGAAGGGAAGGAGAAAAGACAAGAAGTTATTGAAGTTCAGAAGTTGGCATATCTTACGCAGACCCAGAGGAAAACATTTTTTAAAAAATGACCCGGCATGGTAGCCTAGCAACTTAAGTCCTCACCTTGGATGGGTGAATATGAGTTTAACACATATATTCTATAAAATAGTTGAACTATCACGGTACTCATTTCTAGAAGAAAGTCATTGATGTTTATGATTCTACTAGAATCTCATCCACCATGACAATGAGCTGTGGTGTGGCATCCGATGGCTTCTGAAGCGTGGTCTTACACGTCAGGCACACAGAACCCTGGGAAGCAGAAGGTGGTCTCCTGCCCGTTCAGCAGAAGTATGCGTGCTCTTCCTGGTGGCCAAGTCTCCACCCCTGCTGATGGGTGTGCACTAACTCTCCAGTGTCTTTCAGCCAAGTTAACAATCCACAGCCCTTGGGACAAAAGTTGAACTGGGTCCATCTGAATGTCCGAGGGAAACTGTGGCTAGGAATATTCTCATCCAAGTGTAAACACACTACTCACTGGCAATGTTCTGATAGAAGTACATTTTTCACATGCTTCTGTCCTATTTTCAAGATCACCACAAAGAAGGAAGACACCGGATGTGGTAGAAGCTAGGGAAATGGGTGGACACATCTCAAGTGATTTGCAGAGATGTAGATTGTTTCATTAATTGTGAGGCAAAACATTTATAAATAATCAGGGTTATGGTATCATCCACAATGTTATGCTTATTTCTTTTTCTGCATTAACCTCTTTTCTTTCTCAAATATTATGAAAAAAATAAATACATACCACTCAGAAATGTAATTCTCTGATGAATTAGTGTTTCATTCACCTAAATAAAAAGAAATCTAGTTGTAAGGATGTCAAATGTTTTCTTCAACCAATAAATATTCATGTTTTATGTTTACTACTACATATTATTAATCATCAAATGTATCAATATTATCACTTTATTGGTACATTGTATTATTATTTAGTGCAATGCTAAAGTTAATGCTCTCAAAAAGATGGTTATCAAAAACATTTATTATTAATAAGTGCAAATTTAAATTTTTGTAAGAATTTCTGTAAAAATTATGAAATCACGATTCTTCTAGAGTAAATTTAACAAATATGCAGTTGTCTTTATTGCATTCAAAGAACTTTTTCCTACATATCTTAAATCAGTTTTTGTTGTTGCTGCTGCTTGAAACAAATATCTTAAGGATAGTACCAAAATTTTGGCAAATGTGTCAAAACATTATCTAAACACAATCCTTCTCTTTCAACTTTTCAACACTTTGAACACACAATTAAATAAGAACACATACTTCAGGGCCTGTGTGATGGCCTAGTGGCTAAATCCTCGTCTTGTGTGTGCCCGGATCCCGTATGAATGCCAGTTCTTGCCCTGACTGCTCCACTTCCCATCCAGCTCCCTGCTTGTGGCCTGGGAAAGCAGTGAAGGGTGGCCCAAAGCCTTGGGACCCTGCTCCCATGTGGGAGACCCCGAGGAAGTTCTTGGTCCCTGGCTTCGGATTGGCTCAGCTCTAGCCATTGAGGAGTAAACCAGAAGACAGAGGAGGGTCTTTCTCTCCCTCCTTTTCTGTGTAATCTACCTTTCCATGAAAAGTAAATAAACACAGCTAGACTTCACATTGTTAAGGTAAGTTGTAGACTAATACCGTGACATCCAGGATTTTATAAAATTGTAGCTTTGAAGATTTCATTTGTAAATTTGAGTGTTCCAAAGAAGAAAAGCAACGTTGTAAAAGTCTAATTTTAAGATTTTGAGAAAATGGTGTTGTGGTATACATAAAACATTTATTTTATTTTTATATCATTTACTGAAAATGGACTATAAAATTTACTAGAACTTTATTTTCAAATGTCAAGAAATTATTCCTGAGATTTAAGGATGCTGGCTATAGAAGACTAAAAGAGAGTTCCATTTTAAGTTGTAAATCCTGAAAAAGCTACATAATACCTTTGAGCCAAAATTTTCTGTTGGGCAAAACAGTGATAATTAGGACATCTGAATATCATAGAAGTTCGTAAGTATTATGTAAATTTATACTCACACATGCGTATATTATATATAGGACAAAACCTAAATATTTACTCTTCATTGTTTCATAGATTATACTCAAGATCACAGGAAACAAGTTTTCTCATTCAGATTTTGCTTAAATAAAGAATTGAATCTAAAAGAATTAGACTTGACTATTAAGTGAACATGCTTTTGGCATTCATTACTTTAAGAACCGTAAGCGCGCTAGGCCGTTTTCATTGCCAGTAGCACAATGCTAGAGGCTGAGTAAATTTTGAAGAAAAATTTGTTTGGCACACAGATGTGATTCAGGACTAATGGGTCGCATCTCATAGCGTTCTTGCTGACTTGGGTACAGGGCATCGGGGTGTGAGAGGTAGTCCGTTGTCATTCTCTTCTTACAAGTCACCCTTAATTAAATCAGGCATGATCCACCATAACGGCTTTAAAGTATGATGCTGCTCATTGCCCAGATGACCCACTTCAAAACATCATGATCACTGTAAGGTTTTTCGACCCCTCTTATCCTACACAGGAATTCAGTTTTAGCATATGAAGGCTGCAATGGCTTCTTCAAGCATATCCAAAGCACATCATTAAGTAACTGATTCACTGTTATTTTAACCTGGTAAACAAACTAGAAGCTTGTTTTGATTTTATGAGCACTCTATGCATGCAAAATTACCTTTCTTAAGCATTCCAATCCTGGCGGACAGTTCCATGAACATAACGGTGCTGGCATCTCTGCTATTGCTACAGTTTCGTTTGACAGATGACATCCTGGCTGGTTTTGAACAGGCAAGTTGATGGAATCCATAACTAAACTACCAGCTGATGGGCCTGGGTAGACCTCTGGAGAAACAACCTGGGCATGTGAAGAAGCATCCCCAGTCTCTGAATTGGAATCCTCGGTCTGCTCAGTCTCTGAGGACAAGCTCTTAGCCTGCGCATCTTCAGCCAGCAACTCTGCACCTGCAACCCTGTGCTCTTTGTAAGCAGCTTGGGGATCTGATCCTGCATCCTTAGCCTGTGAGTAGGCACCGTGGGGTCCTACCCAGGTCTCCTCCGCCTCTGAGAAGGAGCTCTTCGTGTCTGGATCTACAGACTTTGAGCAAGAAAATCTGTCCTCTTGAGAAGCATCTTGGGGATCTGATTCCACATCTTCAGTTTCTGCACGGAAAGTCTGAGTTTCTGCACACGTCTGCTCTGAAGACGAGCTCTTCGTGTCTGGATCTACAGACTCTGAGCAAGAAAATCTGTCCTCTTTAGAAGCATCCTGGGGATCTGACTCTGCATCTTCACTTTGTGCGTAGGAACCCTGAGGTTCTACACTCGTCTCCTCGGGTTCTGAAGATGAATCTGCAGCCGACGACTTTGAACCAGAAAGACTGCGATCTTCATTATCACTTTGGGGATCTGAATCTGAATCTGCATCCTGGGTCTCTGAAAAGGTGATCCGTGGCTCAGAATAGGCACCGTGAGAGTTAGAGAAGCTAGTATGGCCTTGAGGTCCTGAAATAAGAACAAGTAATTTGTATCAGTACTGCAGGCTAACCGATTGTGCAACTGGAGCTCTGGAACAAGTAATTACATAGAAAGATTATCATCAATTCTTTCAAGAATAACATACCATTTACAAACTTACCTCACACATTGGAAATCCTGAATCTGTAATATTGAGGCGGGGGGTTGCTTGTTTGATTTGCGTTGAGATATTTTTTTCAAGTGCCATGTGTTTGGCTTCATTGCCATTTATTATTATTATTATTGAAGATTGTTGGTTGTGAATATAGTTGTTGCACCGCCTTCTAAGACTTTACAGTTGAAAAGTCAGATGCAAGGGCCTGGTGGCGTGGCCTAGTGGCTAAAGTCCTCGCCTTGAACGTGCTAGGATCCCATATGGGCGCCAGTTCTAATCCCGGCAGCTCCACTTCCCATCCAGCTCCCTGCTTGTGGCCTGGGAAAGCAGTCGAAGACGGCCCAAAGCTTTGGGACCCTGCACCCATGTGGGAGACCCAGAAGACGTTCCTGCCTCCTGACTTTGGATCGGCATAGCATCGGCCATTGCACTCACTTGGGGAGTGCATCATTGGACGGAAGTTCTTCCTTTCTGTCTCTCCTCCTCTCTATATATCTGACTTTCCAATAAATAAATAAATCTTTAAAAAAAGAAGAAGAAGAAGAAGAAAAGCCAGATGCAAGAAAAATGCCTTAGTGTCTGAAAGAGTAAGGGAAAATGCACAATGATCTACAGGAACCTACATGAAGATTCTGGAATGCCTTTGATGAAAAAGAATGATGGAATTTGGTTGAAGGTCAAACATAAAGACTTTGTGCCAATATCCGTAGGATCAAAGCTCCTGGTAAAAATCGATAATTCTGGATTTCTACAGAAATGACTTCTACAGAAATACAACTGGGATTAGTTGCACTTCATTCCTCAAGGATGTTTGGTAAAGGGTGGAGACATTATTATCCATCCTAACTGGAGTTGGGTCGGTTGATACTAGCACTTGGTAGACAGGGGCCAGAGACCCTGCTATGCATCTGTAAGTGTCCATAGCAATTGCCTAAAAATAAGCAATCATGCTGACAAAAATACTGCAACCCTGCTATTGTGAAATTCTAGCATATGGGTAAACAAATCTATATCATTTCATCTGGGATATTTCAAATATTTTATGCGTTAATAATTTTATTGTAGCTTTAATTCATCGTTTACTCACTTGGGCTTTCAATATGTTTTCCAAAAACTGAATTGTGGTACAAACTTAAAAAATGAGATTTCGTCATTTAGCAACTTCTGATATCGGGAATGTGCAAATTGAGACATAAGGACGGAAATATGACCGGAAACATTATTTTTAGTACTTACTAGGCACAACAGAGAATAGAATTTAAGAATAGACAGTGATTTTTATAATCCTTGATGACAATAAGTTGTCACAGCTTTATTTTTATAGTACGCAAAGTAGAAATTTCACCCTTAATGGGAATCAATTTCAAAAAACTGTACACTGCAATATTTTTTTCATGGCACAGCTCCAAAGGCTCAGTCATTTCCCCTCCCTCCCCCCATCGCTTCCTCAGATTATTAGAAAACTATAGGTTTTCAGCGACAGTCTCAACTCCATCAATCTACTATTTAAAGTCAAGCAATTGACAAACCTATCGTCAAGACATATTTCGTTGCTCTTCATTTTGACGGGGGTAACAATAGATACTGCAGTGTATCTTCACTCCCCTGTGTGCTAGTCTTCGTTATATAGTTCCTCCAGGCACACATAAGTATACACAATATTACCTATATAACTATCAATCTAGCACTTTGCTTGAAGGTTGTCTTGTATCACACAGCTAAAGGCTATGCAAAATATAATACTTTAGCTAGGCAATGCATTTACATGGGACACTAACAAAAAAATCATACACCATTAAGAAAAGTCTGGGGCCCAGCACGATAGCGTAGTAGTTAAAGTCCTCGCCCTGCATGCACCAGGATCCCATATGGGCACTGGTTCTAATCCCAACAGCCCTGCTTCCTGTCCAGCTCCTTGCTTGTGGCCTGGGAAAGCAGTCGAGGATGGCCCAAAGATTCAAGATTCTGCACTAGCGTGGGAGACCTGGAAGAGGTCCTGGCTCCTGGCTTTGGATTGGCTCAGCTCCAGCCATTGCGCTCACTTGGGGAGTGAGCCTTTGGACAGAAGATCTTCCTCTCTGTCTCTCCTCCTCTCTGTATTTCTGCCTTTCCAATAAAAATAAATAAATCTTTTTTAAAAAGTCTGAATAGATATCAAGCTTATCAAGCTTCATCTTAATGCCTCATACAGACAAGGGTTTTGTTATTTATCCACTCCAAAATGAATTATTATTGATAGATGATCTACAAAGTTTAGAATTCTAGAATGGCCCTGTTAAGATGAAATCTAATCTCAATTTCTGGAAGAAAGAGAAGCAAAATAATTCAGTTGAAATAGTGTCAGAGGCATTCATTTTAGAGATAGTTTTTGTCATGATAAAAGATGAGAAGGAGGAAGTATTATGGGAACACACAGTGAGAATTGTTCAAGGAAGGAAAGCAAATGCCAAAACATTGACTTGCAGTATTAAATTGGTATGCTTGAGAAGAAAAGAGGAACGTCATTAGTAAGAAAAATAAGAATGGCTATTAGCAGAGCAGGAAGAGACCATTCCCCTAGAAGGAGATTTTAGTAAGAGTTCTGGCTCTTATTCTCAATGCAATTTGCAGAGACTGGGAGAACTGCAGTTAACAGATGTATGCTACAGGGAGAACAGGAAGCACAATGCAAATTACTTACTTTGCTTTTCCATGTTTTAAACAGGTCTGAAAAATAAAACAAAATGATATTAATATGTTATCTTAAAATCAGATATTCCAAAACCTTACGATTGTACCCATGGGATGTTCCCTTTTCTTCATTGTTGCATGTCTGAGTAAGATTTGTGAAGTGGTTGTTGAGTCTATGATGGTGGAAACTTCCTAAAAATCTTTCAGGAGAGAGTCTAGTGAGGCAGATAATCGCTAAGGAAAACTGATGTCTAAGACCCCCCCCGCCAATGGGAACCAAGCTAAAACATAACACAAAGAAAGCTGGCTTCATTTACAGCTTCCGGGCTGGACTATAGCAGTGGGCAAGCAGGAGAGCAGGTAAGGCTGTGTCACACTGCTGGGGCTGCCCCAGTAACTTCCCAGATTCTACAGACCCATTCCACCCACGTGGACAGATAGGTTGAAACGGAACCACAATCTGTCCTCTGCGTGCAGCGACACTTTTTGTCAAAGAACTCACTCTAATTGGCCGCCATAACTAGAGCGCGTTGATAGCATAAATGACTCTTTGTACTTAGTTATCGCTGCAGAAGCATAGATAACAACAAAGAACATTTTTGGCTCATACTTCCGCCTTCTCTAACCCTGATTTATAATAACTGATAAATAATTTATATTCCAGTCACAGTGGTCCCCCCTTACCACAAATTCTAACTGCTTCCCACAGGTTAATGACAGTAAACACAGGTAAAACTGCTGCTAACTAAGTTGTCATTTAAAATGTTTTTGTTAATATAAAGAGAACAGACGTTTTTTGTGCCCCCATTCAAATGTTCTTCGCATTGCCAAGTCCGTTTGCTTTTGACTAACTCCTGGATGGTCTCCGTACATCCTCAACTAAAATCTAGCGTTCCCAAGAAAAAACAACTCTGTCCCTGTCTGCCGCAAAAGTGATGTTTCTCATTGTCAAGGTTAAGCATAAAACTTCAAAATTTAACAGAACTCATGAAAACATTCCAGTTACACTCAGTTTTTAATTATACATAAGAAGGTGTTTAGCAGTAGTTGAATAATTCGAAATGAGCTTATGTGATCCTAGAATAAATGCAGAAGTCGTCTTACATTACCGATTTCAGTTTCTGGATATTTTAGGTCAACAGAAAACCAAGTTTTCACTAACTGATCAGAAATCAATTGTTGTGGACCTCTTCAAGCCATAGAGGTAAAAATCTCAAAGCCTGTGGTTTCCTGCAATCCATCTGAAAGGTGGACAATCAGCTAATAAAATATGTGAAATAAACTAAACATTTTTCAATAGTACACTGGTGTTTTAGTTTTCATCACTTTATGAAATATGTAAAAACAAAATTAAATTCCACAACCCCAGAATACACATTAAAAAATACTCATTTTTATTTGGAAAGCAGATTTACAGAGAGAAGGAGAGCTAGAGAGGAATAGAGATGGAGATGGGTGAGAACAACAGAGAAACAGAGACAAAGACAGAGAGCTCTTCCCTCTACTGGGTCATTCCCCAAATGGCTACAGCAGCCACAACTGAGCCAAAACAAAGCCAGGAAGCAGGAGTTTTTCCAGTTCTCCCACATGAGTCTAGGGGAAAGCAGTCCAGGACAGCCCAACACCTTGGATTCCTGTACCCTCGTGGGAGACCCAGAAGAAGCTCTTGGCTCTTGATCAGATTGGCACTGCACCAGCCATTGCGGCCCTTTCAAGAGTGAACCAGTGCATGGATGATGTTCCTGTCTCTCCACCTCCCTTTATATCTGACTTGCGATAAAAATAAATTAATTGAAAAAGGAAAAATGTGGTATATTTACTTCTCAAACATAACAAATGGAATCCTGTTTATTTTTCAGCAAAATGCTTGCAAGTGGGAACCATTATACTTAGTGAAGTAAGTTAGAACTAAATCTGTGGGTACATGGGGCCAGGCCACAGCACCGGTCTATTCATGCGGGAACTTGGGCTGAGAGTCAGCCAGGTGGGCTGCGCTGTAGCACCTGCTGGCATGCATGGGGCTATAGCTGGATGTGGGCCTCATTGTGGTTCTGGGGGGTCAAGTTGCAAGGCTGTAGTACTTCCAGTTTGTGCAAACTGAGGCTGGAGGCAAGCCAATCCGGACAAGACTGCAGGACTGACCTGTTGAGAACCAGTTTCGGGGATAGGCCTGGACAGGATCCTGGAGGATCTCCAAACTAGACCACAGCCCCTTCCAGTACAAGGGTCTGGTCTAGGACTGGGCCGAGCTAAGCCAGACCCCAGCCCCTGATGGCACACAGGAGCCGGGGCTGGGCACAGGCCCACTTGGGGTTCTTGGAGGTCACCAAATCAGGCCACTGCAGTTACTGGTATTTCAAGGGCTGGGCTGGACTACAACATCTGCTATTGCATACAAGAGCTGGATCTGGAGACCAATTCATCAAGGACTCGGACAAGTCAGCCAGATGGTTCAACTCCACTCGATCCCTAACCTCAGGGAACATGACAGGGACATCTGATCTGGCCTCGGAGCACATGTAACGCTGGACCATCTCCGTTGGTGTCTCTGTGTAAGGACTGACAACATACTGGGATAAAAAAAGGCAGGACTGCTCACCTCTCTGATTCCACAGAGGAAATTGAATGCCTCACTAAGAAATGAAAAAAAAAAGTGCAGATTGAATAACACTATAGACCAAATTCTCCCCCAATTACAAGGACAAAACAGTCATATGCTGAGATCCTAACCTCAGAGGTGATGCGTCCAGGCTCAGGTTTTGGTTATTCACAAGTAAGAACCCGTTATGTAAAACAGACCCTAGAGAGATGCCTAGCCCGTCTGCTGTACGAGTCTAGAGTGGGAAGTTGACCGCCTGGAGGCAAGCAGAGCCGCACCCTTCAGCAACTCCATTAGCACCTTGATTTTAGGTATCTCAGCCTTGTGACTACGAGAAATAAAATTCTGTTGGTGCACATCTTTCTGTGTCTGGCATCTGTTAGCCATTTAGAACTGCAAATGGTGTAAGATACCTGGTATGATTTATGAAGTCTTCCCCTTATCAGCAAAACGCCCACCTTAGGGTTCATTTTGAAGAGGCTTGGTCTTCTCTCTGGCCCATAATCCAGTCCTCAAGGCTGTAGTTAGAAAGAATCTACAATGGACACATCCAAAAGCTACAACAATAAATGTTCCATTCAGAACTTTGAACCCAATTAGTTCTATGAATGTTTACCAGTTTCCCGGGAAATAAATGTGAGTATTCTTACACGGCCTTGGCATGGTTGAAGTAGATTACAGTTTGGCAAGAAATACATATCCCACTATCAGATAATTGACAAAGCCAAGGGAGGCTGCTTCCTGGCAGAGATACTCATCAACAAATGTCTCATGATCCTACAATGAACAATGGACCTGATGGCAACGAAATCATTCTGTCATAGCTCCTATGATGGCTGGAGAGTAACACGTTATCCTCTGCTACTGGTATCCGGTGTGGGGGCTTTGTGTGAGGGGTTGCTAATAAAGAAATCTCTTTCTTGGTCAACTACAAAGAGAAAAAGACTGAGTGGAATGTGAATTAGAATATCATCTTCCATTGCAGGCTTAGGGGAAGGGAGAAGCTAAAAACTCCGCTATCTAAAACCTGGAAACAAAACCATTGAAATGAAAGACAGGTGGGTCAGCTTCAGCACTTGAGAACTGGGGAGCGGAATGAGGGGTGCCAGGTAAGGTTCCTGCTCCCCTGAGCACTTTTCCCAACTTCAGCCAAGCACGGTACACACTTGGACAAAAGTAATCCCCCGAGCCTAGAGAAGGACTTGGACTCCTGTAAAGAGAGGTGAGCATAGAATGGGATTTCTTCCTGTCTGTGACATTAACAAAGAATTGATGGGGTATTTCCTAGAATAGGGACAGAGGCTTAGCACCTTACAGAACCATTCAGGAGACACTGGAACCCAGGGGGCATCAAAGGTGGAAAGAACATGAGATAAAGAACATGGGATAAAAGTTGGCACTCAGTGAGAGAGAACCTGCGTCCCTGAGGAGCTAACTTCTCTCTGGGGCAGAAAACAAGGGAACTAAGTAGATAACTGACAACTATCTCACGAGCTCCTTAGCCAGATTTGCTTGCTCAAACCCCTCCTTTTTTGGGGGTCGGCCATGGGAGGGGCAAGAAAGGAGCAAGTGACTTCCAAACCTGTGTTCTCTTGAGCCTGATTACTGATAGATTGTAGAAAGCCAGCATTGATGATGAAAAGAAATAAGCAGATACTGAGAATAAGTCCGAAATTTAGCAGTTGGCAGAAGCTTAAGAGAGATAACATCATGCCACACCTTTCTTCATTTAAAATTGCCCTCCTAAATTGACTTTGGTTTAGTTCCAAAAGAGAATATACTATTGTTGACTTTTCCTATACTCGTGAAATTACCTAAAACTCTCAAGACAGAATTGTTGGGGCTGGCTGCCACCCTCGATGCCAGCATTTCTTATGACTGCCTATTTGTGTCCCGATGGCTCTGATTCTTATCCAGCACCCTGCTAACAGCCTGGAGAAAAAGCAGCAGAAAAGGGGTAAGTGTGTGGGCCACTGTGACCCATGCAGGAAACGCAGCTGAAGCATCTGACTGGAACCCTTTGTCACAATCTTGTAGGGATTAAACCAGTGAATGGATGTTGTCTTCCTCCCAATTGATAAGAACTAATGTTCATACCAAGAACTTGATCAATGACTTAGCAATAATATTGCTTCAAACTTTGTATGTAAATTAAACTTCAATCTCTAGCTGTAAAATCCTAGCGGTGCACATATATTCTCCAACACGGTTTCTGGACTGTGTCATTATGTTCAATTAAGTAGAAACTAAGATGAATTAAACTTCGAATTCACAAGTTAAGGGTAAACTTCAAAAAGCCAAAATTGGAGGGAAAACTGGAGCATGTGTGTGGTGTTGAGAGAATAAGTAAATTTGTGGGCGGATACATAAGTATTCCTGTTTTGGAAAAAAAGTCATAAGCTGAAATTATGTCAGAGATACAAATAACTGCAAAGGACAGAACTTGCCATTGCACGAGAAAGTTGTTAGATTAGATACACACAGTAGCAAGGGGCAAATGACTATTATTTCTCTAAAACACAAACCTGATTAGATCAATGCTGGAGCCATCTGGAAGCCACACACTGTCTTTTCTAGAACTGTTGTCTAAGAGGGCATGTGACTCAGTGATGCATTTGTGATTAAAAAAAAAAGGGGGGGATGGTGAAACATACTTCAACCGACAAAAGCGACAAAGGGATCATTGTCTTCATAAAAAGTAAACAAAATTTTGTTAAGGCTGCCCGGAAACCTTTGTTAAAATTCAAAATTAATCATTTCAGGTCACCGAAATTAAATCCTAGTCATACTTGGATTTCAGAATTTAAAATTCCCTGCGTTTGCTAATTATTTCCATTGAATGATTTGATTGAATTGAATTATTCTTCACCTAATTTCCTGTGAAGAGATGAATTCAGTCACCACTAGAAAAAGGCTTTGCCTGATGGTTTTCAGCACAACTTTCAGAGGTGAAGATGAACATGGCATGTATTTTTCCAGTGGAAAGAAATTTACCAGTTCGGAGTTCACAGGTGGAGGCTTTGTAATCAGTGCAATGAATCAAGATAATGACATGAACCAGGAAAAAAAACAAAAACGATAAGCAAGGTAAGCAAGACTTCATAGTCCCATTACCTTGAACTCAAAGATCCTGTGGCCTTGCATGGTGCCATCTGACCTGGCAGGATGGATCCTTCCTCCAAATTACAAAAGACTGTGTTTTCTACAGTTTACACAAAATACTTGGATTCCTTCATGTTTTGGAACACTTATGAACCATAAAGAATCAGTTCTTTCTCTTAAGGATGTGATCATTTCAATAACATTTCCACGAAGATCAAGTCATACAATCAGTATGAGCTAAAATGTGTTTCTATTGCGTGGAGCACCAGATTTTTCAGAATTTATAGCCTAATCGTATCCCATACTCATGAAAGACATTACATATGTTGGACACACACACATGTGCGCACGCACACAAACACAATGTCTGATTAAGTTATAACAGCAGTTATCTGGGTGTGAACACTTCCAATTTTATAATAAAGGCAAGGTCAGAGTAATCCTTCATTTTGTCTTAGATGCAACTTTAGGTATGAGAAACCCCAACAAGAAATCCAAGATCATCAGTATTTTGATTACCCATGAACCAGCAGGATGCAAATGCTTTTTTATAAAGTTCAGCACTGTAGAGTTTAACGCGCTTTTAATTTTACTTTCTCAAAAGGAACATAATTTTTCATAAGAAGATCTTGAATACCATTCTTTTAAGTTTAGTAGGAATACAGAAGGAATGAGATCCTCTGCTGATTATGTCCGCAGGCAGAGTCCAGTTTCAGCAATTATCTGCGCTCTCTTGTTCCTTTGCAAGAGCTGGGAAAGCCAGGTGACACAGTATAGTGCCCAGTTTGGGCATAAAAATGACAAAAGACCTACGGTGGGTGCTGCCAGAAGAAAATCCGGCTTGGGCTGCTTGGTACAGAACATACAACACACCGGATGGAAGCTGCCGGAAGAAGTCATGAATTTATCTCTTTTTTTGTATTTTGATTGTTATTGCTGTTTTCCATTCCCTACCACCACAAGCACTACTTTGCCCGTAAGATGACATCAGTCTGTCCTTCAGCCACAGGCACAAGTTAGCAGGATGTTGTCAGGGAGAAAGATCAATGGGTCAATGAAGACAACAGGCCCTGAAAATCTGCAGTACACATAATGACATCACTCTGGTCGTCGTCATTGGTAACAAGATCAGTAGTCAGTTTGGGTTGCTCAAAATATAAAAACAAGGGGCTAGTGCAATGATATAGCAAGCTAATCCTCCGCCAAGGCCGTGAGCCATGCTCTACTGCTTCCCCAAGTCCTAGCAGGGATCTGGATTGGAAGTGCAGCAGCCTGGATATGAGGACACCCCTGGCTCCTGGTGTTGGATTGACTCAGCTCTGACCGTTGCAGCCATGGGGTGGGGCGAGGGCACGGTGAGCCAGTGGATGGAAGACTTGTCTCTCCTTATCCCTCTTTGTAAAGTCTGCATCTCACATAAAGACAAATAAGCCTTTAGGTGACAAACATCATATGTACTCTTTGATACAAGGCGACTTTTCAATGCTGATGGGCTACATCTCATGGATTTTGATGTTTGGGTTTTCATTCTCTTATTCATTTCCTCAGTGATTCAGAGCATGCGCAATAGTATTGTTGGCTTCAGGAAAGATTTTCTTATTTTCTTTTTCATTTATTCAGCAACACATCGGTCAATCCATGTTATTGAACTTCACGTGGTTATTCATTTTTAAATTTTTTCTTCCTGGTGTTGATATTGTTCTATGGCTTTTCATTGAAAGGGAAGCATAGTAATCGCATACTGTGTAACAGAGACTATTATATTAAAATGTGAAGATACAATGCAGTGTGCCTCTCTACTTCCAAATCAAAGATGGACTCCCAAGGAGACTTTTATTTAAGATTTTATTTATTTTTATGGAAAATCAGGTACAAATAGAGGAGGAGAGACAGAGAGGAAGATCTTCCATCTGATGATTTACTCTCCAAGCTGGAGCTGTGCTGATATGAAGCCAGGAGCCAGGAGCTTCTTCCGGGTCTCCCATGCAGGTACAGGATCCCATGGCCTTGGGTCGTCCTCAACTGCTTTCCCAGGCCACAAGCAGGGAGCTGGATGGGAAGGGGAGCTGCAGGCATTAGCTGTCCATAAGGAATCCTAGCATGATCAAGATGAGGACTTTAGCCTCTAGGCTACTGTGCCGGGCCCCCAATGAAATTTTTAAATATATCTTGACAATAGGGTGCTGCTTTTTCCGTATTTACAATGTCAGGATATGCTTAAATAACCATATGATGGACTTATGACTGTTCCTGAAGGATTGCAGCATTGTAATGATATAGGGAAATCAGTGTGTGTATGGAAGGGGTAAGATGTGAGGGGGGGGAGTGAGAAATTCCAGAGCCTATCGAATTATATCATCAAATAATGAAATAATTAAATTTAAAAACTGGCCCAAAAAATGTGGAAAGAATGGCTATGTATCCGTTGTGAGTGCATGGGAAAGTGCTTCCAGATATATTGATCCAAGGTTCTTCTCAACCTTAGCATTCAAAGCAGGGACATGGATGAGGTACAAGAAGGGGAACAGGATATTTTAAAGATATATATATATTTTTTTTTAATTTTACTTCTTTTTACTATTATCATTTTAGAATACAATCCGATAGACCCTGGGGTGTCCCTTATCCCCTCCCCAATTCTCTCCCCAATCGCTGAGTTCCCCTAGATCATTACTATATTATAGCGGTAACATGTCCTAGAGGGATAGCCTAGCTGCTAAAACCCTCACCTTGCGTGCGCTGGGATCTCATATCAGCGCTGGTTTCATTCCTTGCTACCCATTTCCCATCCAGCTCCCTGCTTGTGGCCTGGGAAAGCAGTTGAGGACAGCCCAGAGTCTTGGGACCCTGCACCTGCATGGGAGATCCAGAAGAAGTTCCTGGCTCCTGGGTTCGGATTGGCTCAGTTCTGGCCATTGTGGCCATTTATGGAGTGAATCAGTGGAATGTTTCTCTCTGTCTCTCCTCCTCTCTGTAGATCTGCGTTAGATATGAAGCAGGGCCCTAGTTGAGCATTCCAATGGGTTTGAGTTTGAGTGGGGTTCAGTGTGCAGGAGCTCTGGAGAGATTCAGAAGCACAGCCATGTGGGGCTCCGTTTACGCGTGTTCATCATGGCATCCTGTTCCTGGTGGAGGAGCTTTCAGAGCTTGATGGGAATGCGGGCGAATTGGCATGAAAGGGGGTGGAGCTAGCAGTGACACTTGGCTGACACAGAGAGCTGGAAGCCTCTTTAATCTCTTACCCGTTCTCACCAGTTCATTGCCCAGCCCACCTTATTTACATTGAGAAAAGTAAGAAGCAACAACACGTGGGTTTCACCCAGCTACCTCCCCACAGTCCAGGCAGCACAGCACGGAGAGAGATGCCTCCTGCATGGAGGAAACAGAGGGCCTGACATCCAGGCTTTAATCTCAGGCCCAGGCCTGCCACGTTGCACCCCCCCACTCAGGACTGCTCTGGTGCCAGCATCCCATTCCTGCTTCCTTCACACGCTGACTCTCCGGAACTGCCTGCCTTAGCCTGGTGTCCAGGAGACAGCCTCTGTCACCCCTCGGCCAACCTTGTGCAGCGCAGAGTGGAGAAAGAGTCTACCTGCCAGTGCAGCGCATCAGGGTGTCTGGGTTTGAGACCCAGTCCCACTTCCAATTCCAGTTTCCTGTAAATATGAACCTGCAGAGGCCACAGACTATATGGCTCAAGGAGTTCCATCCCTGCCGCCCCTGTGGGAGACCTAGATAAGGTGACTGGCACCTGGGCTCAACTTGACTCTTGTGGCCAAATGGGATGTGACCTTGCAAATGAGTCTCTCTAGCAAATACGAACATGATCACACATGTTACGGTCAAGATGCCGAAAATGCGTGATGAAGAGAGAACTCTAAGTCACTGAGATAGTGAGGGCAACATTGTGGTTTAGCAGGAAAAGCTGCAGCCTACAGTGCCAGGAGCCCCTCTGGGCACGGACTTGGGCCTGGCTGATCCAGTTCCTGGTAATCTGCCTGGGAGAGTAAACCCAAGCGATTGAGTTGGGGGCACCCATTTTGGAGATGGGGGGAAAGCTCCTGGCTCCTCCATTCTGTCTAGCCCTACCCTAGCTGTTGAGGCCGTTTGGGAAGTGAACCAATGGATGGAAGATCTCTTTCTTTCTTTCCCCCTTCCTCCCCTTCTCTGTGTAGGCCTGCTTTACAAAGAAGATAAACATGGGCCTGGCGCGGTGGTGCAGTGGTTAAAGTCCTCACCTTGCATGCCCGGGATCCCATGTGGTCGCCGGTTCTATTCCGGCAGCCCCCCTTCTTTTCCAGCTCCCTGCCTGTGGCCCGGGAAAGCAGTCGAGGACGGCCCAAAGCTTTGGGACCCTGCACCCGTGTGGGAGACCCGGAAGAGGCTCCTGGCTTCGGATCGGCATAGCATCGGCCATTGTGCTCACTTGGGGAGTGAATCATCGGACGGAAGATCTTCCTCTCTGTCTCTCCTCTCTGTATATCCGTCTTTCCAATAAAAAAAATAATAAAAAATAAATCTTAAAAAAAAAGATAAACATTTTAAAATAAATAAAGGAAAACACTAAGGAAAAAAAAAAAACCTTGGTTATTTCAACAGAATTTCCTATAGATTAACTATAGATTCTCACAGACCAGGAGAGAGTGGGATGAAATGTTCAAGTTCTTAAAGGAAAAAAAAAATTGCCAGATAATCTATAATTTAAATGAAAAGAAAAAAAAAACTATGTCAAAAAAAAAAAAAGATTAGCTATTCAAGTAATGGTTTACATTAGAACAGGCATTGGGCCACAATGGGTTAAGGATCTGACATACTCCTTAGCTGCTGACACCTATTTGGCAGTGATGTTTAGAGTTCTGATTGCTCCTTTGGATCCAGGCTCGTAGCCCTGCGAAGACATCTGAGGATGACTCAAGTACTCAGGCTCCGGCACCCGTGCAGTGACTGGCCTGGAATTCCTGACTCGTGGTTGTGCTTGTCCCAGACCTGGCTGCCATGGCCACCTGCAGAGTAAATCCACACATGGAGATTTCTTTTTCTTTCTTTTCTCTCTCCTTTGTTCTGCTTCACAAATGAATAAATATTATATAAAAAAGTAAAAGAATGATAACCATCTTCAGAAAAGCATGTGAAAATAAAAATCTCAAAAGCAGAATCAAGACACGAAAGAGGAAAATTGTAATGATTCATGTTTTGCTTTTTCTAGATTTTACTTGCTAAATGGTTGGCTAAGAGTTTTCAATATACATCATTAACTAAAGTTCAATTCTTTAATTTCATTTACACTCATTAGACTCTGGTACTAGGCTGGTGTTGGTCTTTTCAAATGAATTGAACAAACGATCATCTTCCTCTAAAATAGCATCATATTATGTTCCATTATTTCTTCTGCAAATCCTTAGAAGTTACCAGTGAAAGTGTTTAGTCCCTTATTTGCCCTAGGGAGAAAATTTTAAAGTAAATTTCATTTTAGAAATGTGTATGTGGCCATATAGAAAGTTAAAAAGAAAATACAACACACAGAATGTGTCATCTGAAACAATGACAATATTTGTTTACTGTTGATGTTTTCATTTTAATTTGATCAGAGATGAGAACCGGTGACAAAGAACGAAATCCAGGAAGACTTCCTGCCGTGGATGAACAGTGATTACAAATAGATAAGTCAAAGGAGGACCAGCAGGTTTTAAGAAAAAAAAATTTTTAAGATTTTTTTTTTAATTGGATACGCAGATTTGCACTAAGAGAAAGAGAGAAATCTCTTCCATCTGCTGGTTCACTCCTTCAATGATGACAACAGCTAGAGTGAAGCTGATCTGAAGCCAGGAGACAGGAGGCTCCTCTGGGTCATCCACATGGATGCAGGTTCCCAAGGGCCTGGGCCGTCCTTCACTGCTTTTCCAGGCCATAGAGAGGGAGCTGGATTGAAGTTACACAGCTGGGACACAAACTCATACTCATAAGGTATGCTAGCATTTAGAGGTAGAAGGTTAGCCTATTGAGCTACTGCACTCATCCCCTGGGTTATAAAATGTAACCAGATTTTTCCCTAGTTCCACTATTGCTGATGGGCCCCGGCGCTATGCAGTAGTGGTTAAGGTCCTCGCCTTGAACATGCTCAGAATCCCATATGAGCACCAGTTCTAATCCCGACATCTCTGCTTCCCATCCAGCTTCCTGTTTGTGGCCTGGGAAAGCAGTTGAGGACGACCCAAAGCCTTGGGACCCTGCACCCGCGTGGGAGACCTAGAAAGAAGTTCCTGGCTCCTGGCTTCGGATCAGAACAGCGCGGGCCATTGCAGTCCCTTGAGGAGTGAATCATCGAATGGAAGATCTTCCTCTCTGTCCTTCTCTCTGTAGATCTGCCTTTCCAATAAAAATAAATAGATCTAAGAAAGAAAGAAAGAAAGAAAGAAAGAAAGAAAGAAAGAAAGAAAGAAAGAAAGAAAGAGAGAGAGAAAGAAAGAAAGAAAGAAGAAAGAGAAGAAAGAAAGAAGAAAGAGAAGAAAGAAGAAAGAAAGAAAGAAGGAAAGAAAGAAAAAGAAAAGAAAAGAAAGAAAGAAAGAAAGAAAGAAAGAAAGAAAGAAAGAAAGAAAGAAAGAAAGAAAGAAAGAAAGAAAGAAAGAAAGAAAGAAAGAAAAAGAGAGAGACTGTTGCTTAAAAGAAACTGTCTTTAAGTTCTTAACTTTTAGTTATGGACAGTTTTTTCATGAGTATGAAAACACGGTTGGTGAAAAAGTATAAATAGAGACCTGAAAGTAGACAAGGCCAGCCCATAGGGTTCCTGTGACCAGCAAAGATGTCTGGTTGTAATTTGAGATGGGAGTCTGACCCCTCTGAAGCCAGTGTGTGATCTGGCATGAAGAAACAGGGAAAGCAACCAGGACTCAGCAAGTGTCCTTTGAGAGTTCACGTCCCCAAAGCACATATTTTCTCTTTGAGTCAGGTTGTAAAGTGGCCAATCGGACATAGCTGATGTAAATTTCATGCAAGAGGTTTTTTTTTTTTTTCTGCTTCACTCTTCTAATAATATATTTTAATTGATTCCCCCGGTCTCTAGCCACCCAATCCACAAGTCAAATGAAACTACTGGTAAACAGACAGGACAGGAATAGCAGTTTAATTTAAGGCAGCTCTAACTGTTCTAACTGCAAACTGTGACACACCTGCCACCAGGAAATAAATCCCTGAGGCCAGATTCCACTTATAATGGAAAACTACTCGCAATCAACTGCACTGATTCTGACTTGAGTCAACAGGTGTAAAAAGAGGCCTGACCTCTGTATAATCCCTGTGCGGATGCAGAGGGATTTTACACATCTGATTCCTTTTTTATTCTCTCATAAATTTGTTCCAAAAGCTTCGCCCAATAGGCTACTGATAAATCCACGAGTGACTAGCTACCCAAAAAACACTTCACTTCCCTCAGCACAGATTTGCTTTTTTTTTTTCCATCTCCCCCTTCACTCTGCCTCTGTAATTCCTGAAAGTAAACTTAGAATTGCAAAACAAAAACAGATTTAAATGAAAGAGAAAAAGCTAAGCGTTTGAGCTCTCAGTTAACAGTTGAGTCACCAGCTCCCTGTATCATGTATCAATATGCACCTACTCTGTCAGTTTCAACTTGCTGCTGCTCTGCACCCTGGGATAGGATGGGAGTGTTTCAACTTCCTGCCAAGGAAGCCCCTGGGTATAGGTCAAGTAGTTGAATGTGCCACCATTTAGGAGACCAGATCAGAGTCTCAGCTGTCAGCTGCAACCAACCTCAGTCCTGGCCTTGTGTGCATTTGGGGAGTAGGTTAGCAAATGGGAGGTCTGTGTGTTTGTCTCTTTGTCTTTCCAATAAAGAAATATAAAACTATGCATCGTGTACCCTGAATTATTTTTACATAGAATTTTAAAAGTTCGATTACTTACCTATATTCTGACAAAGTGATACATTGCTAGTTTGAATTTTATTCTCATGGTTCTTTCTTTTATAAGATGTCCTACTTACTAAACCAAACTGAAACTAACCAGACGTATGATGAAGTGCAGCTACTCCATTTTAATAGAAATGTTAAGTGATTTCTCTATCTTCAGGCTGCCCTTTTCTTGGCCTATTGTTCACACAGATAAAAGGCAATTGGATACAGGGACTGAATCAGCCTAATATTCAATGGAAATATCCTGTCAAGAAATACTGGAATCAATTGCTTCTACACAAATGATAAGCACTGATGTGCAGACCCATTCATCAACAGGGCAGGAGGTCCAAGATCAGACCTGCTTGTCTGTACAAGGATTCCTACGAGACAGGAAGGAAATCAGAAAAAAATGAACTTCATTGTTGCTGAAGCAATCAGCTGTTTATTTATCATAAAATTAGACATAGATTTCCATTATACAGGAAGTTATTTCCAAATGGGAAAATGATCTGTTTATGAAAAAACGACCTTGTAAAATAAACACAAACAAGTAGATAAACGAATGATGGCGGGGAACAAATAGAATTGGTGCTTCTTTCAGAATGTCTTTTAAAAATCTTTGCATTAAAGGATATCAAAAATAAACTAAAGCAAGAGTTAAATTTGGGGAGAAGATATCGTCAGTGCACATCAACCATGTTGTGAATGAGAGTGTAACAGGAGGCGTGGAGTGAGCTCTCACGTGCAGAGGGCAAGGACATCTTTATTTTAAGGAGATATCTAGCCACTCCAGCAGGCTGAATTCCATCCCCCTACTTAAAACTTCTAGTTTTAACTACGCTTCTTACATCCCTCTACTATTGCCCTCAGTATGCACATTGAACTTAACTGGCTGACAAGGCACTGCCAGATACGGGCTCTCGCGCCTTGTTCCTCCAGCCCCTTGCCTTCCTCCTCCAATGCAAACAGCTCCATCAATTACAGTTGAGCTAAATTAAGGATCTCTGATGTGACTCCTGCCTGTTAGTTCCCTGCTTCAGTGTTGCCTATTCTCCTTTTGCTGACAGCATTTCCTATGTAAACATCACTTACCTTGAGGCAGGCATGGTGGCACAACAGACCACTGCCAAGTCTGGGGTTGAATCCCACCTCTGTTTTGCTTCCTTCTTGTCACTGCTCATCATGGGAAGCCGCAGGTGACAGCTGAAGGTCTGTGTCTACCATGTGGGTGAGCCAGATGAAATTCTGAATTCTGGGCTCTTCGTGGGGACTTTGGGGAGTGAACTAGTAGACTGAAGATCTCTCCCTCCTCCGCATTTCATCTCCCTCTCTCTTTCTCCACTATCTTCATCTATCTCTGTCACTTGCTTTTCAAGTAAATACATTCTATAAAAGGTGACATGTTCTAAGAAATACCATGTGACTCTTAGACCTGCGGCCGTGGTGAAGTGGACTAATTCTCTGCCTGTAGTGCCAGCAACGCATCTAGCTGCCTGTTCTATCCTGACTGTGCCACTTGCAATCCCCCTCCTGACTTACGGCCTGAGATGATAAATATGACGGCTCAAGTCGTTCGGCTCCTTCACCCCTGTGGGAGACCCCCAAAAGCTCCTGGCACTTGGCTTCAGATCTAACCAACTCTGGCTACTCTAGCCATCTGGGGAGTAAATCAGGGAAATGGAAGACCTCTGTCTCTCTCTGTGCATCTCTCTGTAACTATGTCTTGGAAATTAAAAAATAATAATAACATTAAAAATAAACATTTCCTGTTCTTTAAAACTGAATTAAATGCCTATGTTGCTTTCTTTGCACGCTACCATGAGCTCTATCCTGAAACTCCTCAATATGTGTACTTAGCTTCAAGCCCTTGTGGGAAATGACGTTCATTGCCTATTGCAAACATTGTACCTAGTCTTTCTATTGGACTAGTGTAGTAACTTTGTTGATGCTAATTAAATCAATACTGATCAGTTGCTGGCCTCTTAAATCAACTTTAAACTCTGGCATCTATTCTGCCTTAAATTCCAATGCCACAGGACCGATTTTAAACGTCATCTTCACAAATAACATATGGATTTAAAAAAAATAATAACAATGCAGAAGTTTTACAGTTGAACTTTCTTTAGTTTGTGAATAGCAATAACAGAGGCAATCGGGCAGTATGATTGAGCAGAACTGTGTTTATCAGTGTTGTGGTCTGAATGTACGTGCTTTCCCAAATTCATACGCTGAAACTAAAAATTCAAGATGATGTTACTAAAGATCATTCCGGTCCTCTTTTAATTATTATTTATACATTTTTATTTGAAATGCAGATCTACAGAGAGAAGGAGAAACACTCCCCACGTGGTCACAACAGCAGGAGCTGAAGCCAGGAACTTGCTCCGGGTCTCCCACTTGGGTGCAGGGGCCCAAGGGCTTAGGCCGTGAGCAAGGAGCTTGCTCCAGGTCTCACATCTGGGAGCAGGGACTAAAGGGCTTAGGCTAATTCCCAGGCCATAAGCAGGGAGCTAGATTTTAAGTGGAGTGGTCAGGACATGAACTAGCATCCATATGGGATGCCGGTGCTAACAGGTGGAGGATTATTCTAATGAGTCACAGCGCTGGCCCTGATCGCTCAAGTTTTGTTTATTTGTTTGTTTTCACATGGGACTAATGCCATGGGATTCATAAAATGGAGTTTGTACCCTTATAAAAAGGCTCAGGGGCACGGGTGGGAAGATGTGGCACCAATCTCCCCCATCTCCTGTGGATTGTGCTACATGCGGAGCCCACATCTGTCCCACTGCCCTTCCAGCTGTGCTACATAAAGATGCAGTATGAATCACCAGTCTGGAAGCAGAGATCGGTCCTCATCCATCTCCACCCGTGGGTCCCCTTCAGCTTACAGCTCTAGCCTTCGTAACTGTGAGCAAAACACTCTGGCTCTTAAAAATGCCTAAGTATGGGCCCGGTGTGGTAGCCTAGTGGCTAAAGTCCTCACCTTGAACCCACCAGGATCCCATATGGGCACCGGTTCTAGAACCCACCAGGATCCCATATGGGCACCGGTTCTAATCCTGGCAGCCCCGCTTCCCATCCAGCTCCCTGCTTGTGGCCTGGCAAAGCAGTCGAGGACGGCCCAAGGACTTGGGACCCTGCACCCGTGTGGGAGACCCCGCACCTGTATGGGAGACCCCGAAGAAGCTCCTGGTTCCTGGTCTTGGATTGGCTCAGCTCTGACCATTGTGATCACTTGGAGAGTGAATCAATAGATAGAAGATCTTCCTCTCTGTCTCTCATCCTCGCTGTATGTATGACTTTAAAAAAAAAACAAATAAATCTTAAAAAAAAAAAGGAAGTAAAAATGTTGTAGGTGTGGCTGACTTCTCTTAACTGCTATGTAAGGAGAGCAAAACAAACTGAGGTTGGGCTTTTTAAAAATTAATTGGAGAGAGATGAAGAGGGAGAGCCGCCATCCTTTGGTTCATTCTCCAAACACGCAGGTGGCTGTGGTTGGGCAGGGAACATAATGCAGGAGACAGGAAACCCCATTGCTTGGCCATCACTTCTCCCTTCCTGGGCTTGCAGCCATAGAAAACAGGAGTCGGGAGTTGGATCCAAAGCTGGGAAATCAACTCACTGACTTGGATATGGAAAGTGGGCATCTTAAGCACTGCCTGAACCCCTGCTCCCTGTGGATTAATTTATAATCTCAAGAGATGCAATATTTAAAATATTAAGGAGCCTGATGCTGTTGCTCAAAACACTAAGATATTCTGGATATTTGTCCAGTGGACACAAGTTCTTGGGTACCAAATATTTTCAAGGAAGAGGTTCAGGGGACGCCAGGAATCAAGGCTTAAATTAACCCGTGGATGCTTTGTCAGGACCAGACCAAATGTTTCCTTGGCTTTCGGCGGCACCTGGACCACGCTGCACACCCCTCTCCTGCATGTAGAGCTCTACTCTCTCTCCCATGGCTGTTCCTGCTTTGAGGCCATGAGGCTAACAAAGCAAACAGCCCCTGATCGTTTAGCCTCCTAGGGTTGGTGCTTGTTCCTATCGTCCAACTGCGTCTCCATTCTCACTTACCCGCCGCCATCAGCCTACTCCCAGAATTGTAAAGGACAGACGCTGGAGCTTTTGGCCTTCTCTGTCTACACCCCACATCCTTCCGCACTGACCACCCCCAGGGGTCACACTTTCTTTTCCCCTACCTCCTCGCCTTTTCTCAAGGTCACTACTGACCTTCCGTTTACTCTGTGAACAGCTCAGCAGAAACAAACAAGCAATATTACCTCCCATTTTGTTGAGACTTCTGTTGGAATTTCTTACGTTTTTTCATAAGAAATTGCTGTTTCACCCTAGGTGATGCTACCTCTCTCTGTAACTATCCGTGAGAAGTTATCTGCCTAGCATTTTAACTTCAGGTGTTCTGCTGACAATACCCAAGTTCTTGCTAACATCGTTTATAGCTACAGGAGCAAAGGAACTACATAGATGAATTATAACTTTACTTTGCTTAAGCAGAAATCCTGAGTCTTAAATAGAGGAAGGAGGGGAGCTAGGAGGATGGGAAAGAGAGCAAGAGACACATGGGGGAAGAGGGCAAAACAAAAGTAGAATATAATTGTTAGGAAGATTAGCAGCTCTTCCAGCCTCATCTACGCTGGTGGAGCACCTTGCATCTGGAAAGCCCAGCCCTTCTCTAACTGGACAGCTGCTGCTAATGTGACACTTGGTCTTCATTTGCCATGATGTCTACCCCCCATGTAAGACCAAGGAAGAGTACTGTGGTTAGAGTTTATCATTGCAATCTGGCATCTGATTGGTTATTTAGGTGCTGGGAGGTCACCTATACTTGCTTTTGCTGTACTTAGTCTTCTAGAACAATACTGACATCATTTACCACCAGAAGCGACTGTGATTGGTGGAGGTCTGTTGTCATGAGCACTCACGGTGAGATGACAGGCTACCATGGAGTTTTTTTTTTTAAGATTTATTTATTTTTATTGGAAAGGCAGATATACAGAGAGGAGGCGAGAGAGAGAAAAGATCTTCCGTCTGATGGTTCAATCCCCAAGCGGCCACAACGGCTGGAGCTGAGCCAATCCTAAGCCAAGAGCCAGGAGCTCTTCCGGGTCTCCCACACAGGTGCAGGGTCCCAAGGCTTTGGGGCTGTTCTCCACTGCTTTCCCAGGCCACAGGCAGGGAGCTGGATGGGAAGCAGGGCCACCGGGATTAGAATTGGTACTCATATGGGATCCTGGTGGGTGCAAGACGAGGACCTTAACCACTATGTTATCGTGCTGGGTCCTACCACGGAATTCCAAAGCAAAGGGAGTCTCACCCCGACCTTATTTCCTAAACACACTTTTTGACTTCATAACTGTGAGTAAATTGTGAGTCATTTGTCTTCCCTCTCAATTCACTCTTCACTACAAAAGATCAGAGCATTTTTCTTTAACTTTCTGATGGATAGAAATTCTGGTTTTCAACAGGTACAAGTTTTATCACAAGGTACCATAAAATCTTCCCTTTTTCTCCTTTAAAAGAGATTTGAATAAGAAGGGAAAGCAAATGTTTCCTCATTTAATTGAATGAGGGTTCCAAATACATCACAGATTGGCCACATTTGTTTTTTTAAAAAAAAATGAGAAATACTGAAGATAGCAATATACTTTTATTTTAGATATTTGATTATTACCACAAATAAGCTGCTAGATTATTTTTGAAACATATTTTATGAAGAAATACATTCTATTTAACTCATAACTGAACAGTATTACAATTACATTGTTTTGGGAATAGCAGAGCACAGAAAGTAAATATTTTTTCTGTCAATACTTTAGAAATCAAAAAATGCTCTATTTTAGAGTGCATAAATCTTCAACTTTTTTTTTAAAGAATCTTATGTTTCTTTGTTCCCTTAATCTGTGCATAAACACTTTTATAGAATAGATCTACTTATAGGAGGCTATATCCTAAAGATAAAAAAATTAATTTCCTTAGTAATATGGATATTAAATAATATTATCTGAACAGAAACCTATTTTTAAATTTTTTGAATGCATGCTATTTGCAAAATAATGTTAGCTATGAGATGAAACAGGCTAAAACTATACTTCATGGAGTAATTCGTAAGTCTGTTACAATCTCATAAACAAAGCTATACACAATTTATTATAAAACTGGAAAATTAACCATATTCCATAGTTTAAATCTGCTTTTCATTTCTAAATGCAAAAATTGCCCATGTCCTTTCTCATAAGTTCACAGTGAATATGCTAAAATATATAAAAATAGAAGTCAGATATACAGTAAATATACCTTATCATTTGAAATAAACGCTATGATTTGAAAAGTGAAAACCACATCATCGGAATGACAAGCATCACAGCTCAGTTCACAGTGATCAGACGCAGAAAAGCTGAACTCTGGTTCTGTCTCCCAAAGCAAGACGCAGATGTCCTGGTTCCCCAGGCCGCCTTCCAGGCATCCATTACCAGACTCCCCCCCTTTGCTGTGCTTCTCCAGTTTTTTCAAAAAACATGAAGTCCTAGAGAAAAACAAACATACAGAAGTGAGTTTTCAGACAAAGTATAAATCAGTCCTCAGACAGGGAAATGTCAACCAATCTGATGCTACGAGTCGTCTGTTTGTTACACGTTCTGGGACAGCTAACTGCAGAAGGTCGCTTCTGGGAAAAGCCACAGCTGCGGTTCTACCCCGGCTGTCCATCGCAACAGCAATGATATTCTGTAATTATATCCATTGAGTGTTACCCAAATGAATGCAATCCCTGCTAATTTCTCAAAACATCTCTTCTACATTCTCTGAGATCTTCCCGTTCAATCTTTCTTCCTCAATTGTTGGAGTTCCTCTCCAGCAAGATAACTTCTCTAGTGACCGCAATTCCATGCATAATGTTAGATTCCTTCAGGGATTCATGGCTATCAACATGATGGAATGCGTTATACTTAGTATCTTTCGGCCCGTATTCATTTCTCAGCTAGAGCGTCCTCCGTGATCCCAGCCAGATACCCCGATGTCTAATAGACTCATTCCCCAAGAACTGCAATAAAATCCTATAGCTTTTATTTCTCTCATATCTGTTGTAAATCAGAGCTCAGAGTCTTTAACCTTGCAAGGAAAATGGATTTATGACACAGCAGGGTGGCAACGATCTCGCGGGATAGCATTGCCGGGGGAAGGAGAAGCAGAGTTTTTTAGTTAAAGTGAATATACAAAACAATCTTGCTACATGCACAGCAGCAGGGGGGTTCATTCTAAGAACAAGAACAGCTCAGCAGACAAAGCCAAAGTTACTGAGGTCAGCTTGCCCTCAGACAACAACAATAAACAGGCCAGAGGCTCTCGGCGTTCCAAGTGCCTCACCCCACCTGGCACCGTTGCCAAGTTCAAGGTTGGTCCTGTCACTGTTGTCTGTCTTAGCTGATCCATATCGCGTATCTATTAGCTCCCACTATCTCAACAGAAATGATGTAACATTTATTGCCGGTTGCAATACACTGCAGTGATTTTATCTTTCCTCTATGTATTTTACACGTATTCTCTAGTACTGATATTTTCAAAATCATAATTACTGAAGCTGACGCTGTGACAAAGTCGGTTAAGCTGTCACTTACAATCTTGAAACCCTGTATTTGAATGTCTGTTCTAATGCTGGCTATGCAAACTTCTGCTTCTGAGCTTCTGAATTGTTGCTAGGTTGTGGCCTTGTGCCAATGGTTTTGAACAGCCCAGAAAAACAATTTTCGAAGTCTATTTTATAATTAACAGTTGAATCTAGAGGCTGGTGCCATGGAGTAGCACATTGATCCTCTGCCTGTGGTGTCAGCATCCCATGTGGATGCTGGTTCTAGTCCCAGTGGTTCTACTTTATCCAGCTATTTGCTAATGGCCTGGGAGAGAGGCAGGGGATGCAGCAAGTCCTTGGCCCCTACACCCTTGCGCGAGACCTGGAAGAAGCTTCTAGCTCCCAACTTCAGAATGGCCCAGCTCTGGCCATGGCAGCCATATGGAGAGTGAACCAGGAGATGGAAGATTTCTCTCTCTGTCTCTTTTTCAATCTGTAACTCTGACTTTCAAGTTATGTCTAACTTGTTATGTCTTGAGGTCTGTGTGGATGCACATTCACTGTAATTTATAATGTATCATGATTTAATTCAATAACAGATAAATTATGGTCTCCTTGTTTCATTGAGCCTTTTGCAGGGAAGTCCAGATTCAACCGATTCCTATAATCACAACAATTTTAAAAATTAAAAATTCCAAGAAAAGGATGACTTCTCAATACAAACTTCTTTTCCCTAGTAAAATACATAAATTCATCCAAAGAAAAATTATTCACCATGAAGCCAATGTCAGGATCACACCAAATTTCCAAGCTAGAGATGATAGGAACTTTATCTGAAATCTACACGTGCAAGATTATCACTTCAAAAATGTGCACGCTACTGACTCACTTCAGGAAGACTCTAGGCATAGCCAAGGCCAGCAACAATGGACTTACGATGAGAAAACAAGCCCCGAGCATCACAGCCTTCATTTTCACATCCAGGTCCAGTGGGAACTGGATCCCAAAGTTATCAGCATCTGTAAAGACCTCTTTCAAAAGCCCAGTCCACTGCTTGGAAATCTTGCCAACCACACTTTGCTCATCCAGAGATTTGATCTACAGTGAAAAAAAAAAGTCTGAAAATATTCTGGAAAAGTTACATGAAACCTGTATATTATATTTATATATTATTGTATATATGTAGATTATATTATACTTTGTAATATTTTCTATACTCTCTTAAGGTTTTACATTTGTTGATTTCCCTGAAAAAAGGAACAGATTTTAGAGTTTTCATATATACAGTGTTAAGGACACAGTGACATTTCCCATTTGTTTTCTCATCTTTCACCATCTTCTTTTCCCTCATTTTTCTTTTCATTTTTGTGATGAAATACTTTCAATTTACTCTGTACTCAAAAGTTTCATCCTCCACTAAATAAAACATCCAACAAAGCAATACTACTCTAAAATTGCTGCAACATAAAATAAATACTGAATTTAAATTATGCATCATATGCTCCTGTGAACAGATCATAGGAATTTGTATCTACAGAAATTTTAAAATAAACTGGCACTATCCAATTGGCTACTTACATCGAAGTAGCTTAGCTGAAATATTTAATATCTTTATTATACATTAAAATCTATGGTAATCAATTTCTTCAACAGGTCAAAATGAAATGTAACGGAAGGAGAGACATATAAAATATTTCTTTGATGAAAGTTCTAGAGGCTATGAAGGTAGTAAACAAAACCCTCATGTGATTTGTTCTTTAAAAGAAAAAAAAAAAGTTCATGAAGACGAAAGGAAGTCCCATTCACCCGAGAGGCAAAATGTTAAACGTCAGAGCCCAGCAAAGAACACTGGCCGTTTTGAGTGAAGCAAAGTAATAACTCAATGTGAGCTAGGCCAGGTCAGTGTCTGGGTAAGAATGGATAATTAGGGGGCATGCCCAGTAAAAGAAGTTCATTGGGGCTTTGCAAACAAAAGTACAGTGCAATTTTCACTCTTGTTTTTGACAGGTCTGCCTCAGGACGATCCAGGGCCATCAGAACAAACTTGGGTCAGGTCAGACCGCACCAGCTCCCCAGGGGGGGAGCAGGTGGAGGCTGAAAGCAGCTGACACTGAGCCGGTTCTTTACACGAAGAGCTGTGTGGATGAGATGGAGCCGAGTGCTGTTGGCACAGGTGCACACGGTACCATGTTTGCAAGCAGCAGCCTTTGAAGCCCTGGCCTCAGGTTTGCGCCGGTGGGGAGACTAACTGACATTTTATATGGGTCCAAGTTGATGGGATCTTCAATCTGAAACCGATTTCTAATATGAAGCCGTGATGACATGAATTACCAGCCGCTGCTCATCTCACTTCTGCTCCCACTAGGTAGGCCTAGTATTTCTCCTGCTCGTAGATGCTTCGCTCAGCATAGGGCATTTCTGATCAATGTAGTTAGGATTGTCCTGAGACAAACTTAAGCGGTTGAAGCTGCCTTTTGCTTTCAGGAATAAGGCGTCAGAAAACTGTGATCCAATTAACCTCCCACCACAACCCCAGAACGGAAATGTCAGGATCAGGAGGAGCTGAGGCTGGGGACAAGCCGCCATCTAAGCATTTGAACCACAGTGATGCAAGTTCTTAGATTTTATTTTTAAAATTTTGAAATATCTTTTAAATTAAAAGGGCACTTGATATCTTACTAACCATCATCAATCCACAATACTGATTTTTTTAAAAATCTGCTATTTTATATTTCTGATTTTTATAGCAAGAAATCAAAACTTTACCCAAAGTCGTACAAAAAATGCATAATTTTTAGCGGCAAAGATCAAAAGATAAAAAATCAAGTAAAAGGTATGAGAACGAGATAATTTCATACTGTACTGTGAAAATTGTTTTAAAAACAAGAAATCCTAAAATGAAATTTCAAACTTTGGAAATAGAAATGTGGTACTATAGTTATGCTTTTTTTTAAAAAAAAAAAAAGATCTATTTATTTTTATTACAAAGTCAGAGATACAGAGAGGAGGAGAGACAGGGAGAAAGATCTTCCGTCCGATGGTTCACTCCCCAAGTAAGTGCAATGGCCGGTGCAGTGCCGATCCGAAGCCAGGAGCCAGGAACTAGTAGCTTCCTCTCCCACATGGGTACAGGGACTCAACTTTGGGCCATCCTTGACTGCTTTCCCAGGCCACAAGCAGGGAGCTGGATGGAAAGTGGAGCTGCGAGATTAGAACAGGAGCCCATATGGGATTCAGTGCATTCAGGGCGAGGACTTTAGCCACTAGGCCACACCGGCAGGCCCTATTTATGCTAAATTTATGAATTCTGGAACTGCACCATGGTTCAACTGGCTAATCCTCCATCCTGTAAACTGCAGTATCCCACACGGACACTGGTTTGTGTGCTGGCTGCTCCCCTTGCCATCCATCTCCCTGCTTAGGGTCTGTGAAAGCAGCAGAAGACGACCCAAACCCTCGGGATCCTGCATCTGTGTTGGGGACCTGGAGGAGGCTCCTGGCTTTGGTTTGGCTCAACTCCAGCCATTGCAGCCGTTGGCCCATTTGGGAAGTGAACCAGTGGATGGAAGATCTTTCTGTGTCTCCTCTCTGTAAGTCTGCTTTTCCAATAAAAGTATATATATATATGTATATGTTTAAATTTCCCTATCTATGAGTTAATAATAGTAATTGTTGAAAAATAATCCAAAAAACATAGTCATCTCACAAATTTATATAAATACAAAGTGGATAATCTTCGTACATCCTCACGCAAAGTCCGTAAGCTTAGATACTCTGCCTCTTCATTGCTACAGTGCGGCTCGTGGCGTGTTGCCCAGCTCCCAGGCAATGGCCTGCTCCAGTTGTCTGTATTTATGCATTGTGGGGGAAGACAGTGAACGACTGAATGGCTGTGTGCTCTCATCTGCTGCTTCACTTCACACATGTTTTACCAGACAGTGATGAGGAAGACGGCTGCTGGGCTGCCCACAAGCCAGGATCTCCCTCTCAACCACCCTCACGAGGACAGCAATACTGGTTTTTGAACCATCATCATTTGCCTTGAAGAAATCAGCAGGCTTGTACAACCGGGGACGAACCAGATCTAAGTACGCCAACATAAGATGTGGACATCCCACCCGATCCGTTCCTAGGCCGAACATCTCCACTTTGACTAGGCAACGTTGCCTCTTTTCATTCTGTGCATCATTAACAGATACTGCCTTAAACCAAAGCAATAACCACTGATCTGACCACCGTTAAGTATGAACGCATTATCTCCTGCGTGACATACTGGGACCTAATACTTTTGATCGTCTTACTTGTATACGAATACATTATCCTACTCTTGAGATTTTATACCTGCATATAAAGTTAATGCACTCACTGCCTTCATGCAGGTGTATGCTTCAAAACTATAGCCGGGCACGAAAGAGGCAAATTTGGACAAGATTGTGACATTGCTTACCTCAAAATCAATATCTGCACAGCAGCTACACACAATGCATGGACCGGAAACGTGTAGCACATCCTCCTTCTTCTCATTTTGAATTTTAAACTTAGGCAGACAGGGGTGCCACGTCTGAGTGACATAACCGATTGGGACACCAGGAGGAGCTTGGATTTCTATCTACAAAGGCAAGGAAGAAATGAAAAGTAGCCAAGGTCAGGCTCACTGGGAAGGCAAAGAGCACAGGACGGCTTTGCGCATCCCCCTGGTAAGGGTCCACTGACCTCCTGAAGGCAGCACGGGAAGCAGCAGCTGCTGCAGCGCAGCGGTCTCTCCAGGGTCATCACCTCTCGGCCCATATTATCAACAATCCGCAAGGTGAAAGGTCTGGAGGGCCCACAGCAATTCCGGGTACAGCAGTCGGTGTCTTCCGCTGCCACGAACACCCTCTGTCCCAGGCTGTTCCTAATTTCATATTTGTTTTGAGTTTCAAAACCTATTAAAGCTTCAGGACGAAAGAAGACATCACACTCATTCATACGTCAGAGCGTGTGGATCTACCCTAAGACATCCCAACGCACAGCCACAGCAGCGTTGGATGATGCTCCCCAGCCACAGCAGCGTTGGATGATGCTTCCCAGCCACAGCAGCGTTAGATGATGCTCCGGGGAAACAATGGAGGAGCCACAAGAAAGATACTGAGTGAGGACCTGGATTGCAACAAAAGGGGAAGGAAGAGGGCAGGCCGCAGAAGCACAGAAAGCTACAATTCCTTGTGGGAGACCCGGAGACAAAAACCAGTGGGGTCTTCGGGATTGCAGGACTCCTGTCAGGAGGGGAGGCTGCGGAGAGCTGCCACAGTAACCAGGGGGCACACAGTGCTGCCGAGTGTGTAGACAGATACCCATCGCTCTGCTTCAATGACGTTTATTTTGGAGGGATAATCAAAGACGACTGCTACGCTTGTGCGCTATGAAATCTTACAGCGCACCAGTTGGTTTCATATAATGTTCTATAAGCCATAATTAATGTTTTATTATCTAACGGTTGTGCGGTTGGAACAAAGGCATTGAGTTGGCTTACTGCTAACGCACATGGTGTCAAAGGCACAGTACAGGAATGCAAAGTTAGAACGTCACACCGAGCCTCAGACACTCCGTTTCAGTGCAGCAGCAGCTGATCAGAAGCGGGACAGGTGTGCTGGGCCAGGGGCAGAGGGGCTTGGCCACCAGGGCTGCATCTAGACCAGGGACCTCCTGAGACAACTGCGCACCGTCCACGGTTAATCTGTACCTGGGGAAAACACGGACGCTACACGGTGTCCTCCACCTCGCATCATATAAAAGGCTTCCTGTGTCGACAGGCATAAATGCCCCTGGCCACCATCGCAGGCCAGGAAGGATCAAAGGCCCCATGTCCCACAGCGCTCCGGAACGCCCATCACCGGAACGAGCAACTACGCAAGGAGACTTGCCACGGTGAAATGGCAGAAACTTGGTCAGACAGGATGCCTTTCACGTGTTTTTTCAGAGTGCTTCTGGTAGGACTCACATTTGCACAACCGACCCTTTATTTCAACATCTGCCACAACTTCTGAGAGGTCATTTATTATTCAGTTGATTACTCGAAAAGGGCAGTTGGGGTGAGAATTGCAGGGGGAGGGGAGCAGAGGGCAGATCCCAGACTCTTCGGAATTGTATCATAAAATTCAAACTCCAAAATAAGAATTAAAATTTCAAAAAGGGACTGCGGCTTATGTATTTATTAAGCGACACGGGTTACATAATTCTGAAGTTTTCTTCTACAAGTTAAAACAAGACATCAAACAAAGCGGAAGAATTCTGTTTGTCTCTTTGATCTATTAAGTTTGAATCCGGACAGTATTTGTTAAATGCTCAAATGTTAAAAGAACCTAGATTTTCTTTCTTCACCGTCTTTATGACATGAAAAAATAAGCGGAATTTTTAGTCTGAAGAAAAAAGCAAGCAAGGAAATGAAAGACGTCTCGTTTTAAAACAACCACAGAATTTAAAAAGTAATAAATTCTGAACTTGCACTATTTTCATAATTAAGACATTTTGTAACGACTTAAAAATTCTATAAATCGAAAAAAATGGTGTGTTACATGATGTTTGGCGTTCATAACCTCAGTAAGCATAAGATAATGTATTTTATTTATATTTTTTAAAGATTTATTTATTTTTATAACAAAGTCAGATATACAGAGAGGAAGAGAGAAGAGAGGAAGATCTGTCCAATGCTTCACTCCCCGAAGCGGCCGCAATGGCTGGAGCTGAGCCAATCCGAAGCCAGGAGCCAGGAGTCTCTTCCAGGTCTCCCATGCTGGTGCAGGGTCCCAAGGCCTTGGGCCATCCTCCACTGCTTTCCCAGCCCACAAGCAGGGAACTGGATGGGAAGCAGGGCCGCCGGGATTAGAACCAGTGACCATATGGGATCCCGGCACATGCAAGGCGAGGACTACAACCACTACGCTATTGCACTGGGGCAAAGATAACATGTTTTAAAAAGTCAGAATCCAAGTGACTAAGTAACAAGGAGTTCTTTTCTGGACAAAACCTAGTTTAGAAAAATACTAAACAAATTTAAATAATCTACGAATGTCTCAGTGATATTCGGTCTTATATAATATATATAATGTAATATATTATATGTAATATATTATTAAATAATTTATATATAAGAAATGCCACTTGCATGATTTAATATTAACTATGACTGTGCTCAGGTAATTTCGCTTTGATTTCTATCAAAAGAAAATATTTTTGCAAACAGGTGAAGATGGATTTCGCAGACATGTTCCACAAATCGGCAGAGGTAGCCTCAAGTCACTTCTTTCACAGTCTCATTCCCGGACAGTTGTCCTGAAGCCTTCACTGGCACACTCAATTATTCCTGCAATCTGGGGTCCTGGCATCCTGCTGGGTGGCATCAAACCCACCGAGCAGGAACAGATGTGCTGCTTTGGGGAACCGAAATGCCAGGTTTGTTGGATGGCATCTTCTAACTGCGACACGTCTGCATCCGAGCTGACCATCTCCAACCCAAGGCACAAGGGTTAGACAGAGCTCACCTGCGTTCCCAGGAGAAACTGTGGGCATGAGCAAGAATTTTCCAAAACATCCCTATCCAAACTGAAACAGACCACTTGCGTTGGAAATGTACTAACGTAGCAAAGCTTTGGCATTTGGCTCTGACCCGTTCTCAGTTGATCACAATTTAGGAAAAAAAAAAAACAGGTGAAGTGGCAAAGGTCGGGCTAAGGGATCGGCACAGACGGAAGCGAAGAAAGGTTTTAATTGCATTCCTTGTAAGTTAATATTTGTATTGTAAGAAAGATGGCCAGAGGGCCCTGCAGCGTGGCCTAGCGGCTAGAGTCCCTGGGAAAGCAGCAAAGGACGGCCCAAAGCTTTGGGACCCTGCACCCCTGTGGGAGACCCAGAAGAAGTTTCTGGATCCTGGCTTCAGATCGGCACAACATCGGCCGTTGCGCTCACTTGGGGAGTGAATCATCGGATGGAAGATCTTCCTCTCTGTCTCTCCTCTCTGTATATCTGACTTTGTAATAAAAATAAACAAATCTTAAAAAAAAAAAGAAAAGAAAGAAAGATGGCCAAATAATTTATAACTGACACTCCTAAGTTCCTGAATTGCTGTAAGTGTTCATAATTTAATTATTGTAAAAGGGGATTTTTTTTTTTTTTGCAATCACTTGATTTAAACATCTCACATGGGTCATACTTAAATATTTATGTTGGTTACTTTGCATTTATCTGAGTAAATCTCTTTTATCCATGTAAACATAATTAATACAATAAATACATACCTTCCAGTAGTTCGACTCTTTGATGAACCAGTAGTTGGTCAATCTATTACAGGAAAAGGAAAATTAAGCTGTAAGTTAATATTAAAATGATCATTAAATCAAGCAAAATGTAATCCATGTCTTTATATGAATGTATGTAATCAATTAGCTATGATAACTAATTTTACCAATACTTAATAGTGTCTATCACCATCCATGTAAAACTAAAGGCAATGGTTTAATTGCTGAACTATTAACTGAGTTTTCACTGCAAACCAGGGAAAACTCATGTCAAATGGCAGTGGCTTACATACGCGGTCTTTTCAACATTAGGAAATGACGTTTCTTCTAGAAGTGACTCAAGAAACACTGATAATTTTTTCTGTTAGAGAACATTTTCTGCACATGTTCACTGGTTTCCCCAAAGCTGACTGGATCTCATTCAAACATCGGCATCCAGGCCGGGCACAACAAACCACACATGGCTTTTGTGTCTGCCTGACTTCTTGCGCCAAAAAAATACTGTACCTCATATTGCTGAAACTAACTCACACTCAACTGTAACCTAGATGCACAGCCCCAGATCCCAAGAAGTCTATATTACCCAAATTAAAGTTGTAATAATAATGAAGGGCCCGATTCCTTAGGTTTCCAATCCTTAGATAACTTCTCTCGGTTCCAGCCCTCTCTTCTGACATGAATTACTATATGTATTTTTTTATGACAAACACTAAAAAAATTGGGCTGTTGGAGTAGCTTAACAGGCTAATCCTCTGCCTGCAGGGCCAGGTTGCCACTGGGCACTGGTTCCAGTCCCGGTTCTGATTCAGCTCCCTAGTAATGGCCTGGGAAAGCAGATGAAGACGGCCCACGTCTGTGCTTGTGCCCATGCGGCTGACCCAGAAACAGCCCTGGGCTTTTGGCTTTGGATCAGCTTAGCACCAGCTGTTGGGGGCGTTTGGGAGTGAACCAGCGGACGGAGGATCTCTCTTTTTCTGTCTCTCCTCCTCCTCTCTCTGTAAATGTCTCCCAGATAAAAATAAAACTTTAAAAAAAGAAATAATGGAAAAAGACTGGAAAATCAGGTTTAATACGTATTAGCTATTGTCAATGGTTATAGATGGTACTCAAAACCACAGAATACTCATTTCTGAGACATTTTTATTTTAAAACCTGAAACTGAATTAGAAGAATTCACTATTAGCAAAAATATCTTGCTATTTCACCTACAGTTAATTATTAATTTGCTAATCTGGTTGAGCAAACTGGAACCATAGTCTGCTTTACGATTATTTTATGTATTTGCCATTACCTGAGTCAAATACTCCAATCCAGGTGGGCAGTTGAGTGGAACTGGTGGAGCTGGCATCCACGGACCCGCTGCAGGTCCACCAGGCTGGGCGTGTCCTGGTTGATTTTGGACAGGAAAGTTGGCTGGGTCAGCAACTGAGTAGCCGGCTGGTGGGCCTGGGTAGCCAGCCTGGGGCCCTGGAAATCCGGTCTGTGGGCCTGGATATCCAGCTTGGGGCCCTGGGTAGCCCCCATGGGGCCCTGGGTAGCCCGCATGGGGCCCTGGGTAACCAGCCTGGGGTGCTGGGTAGCCCCCATGGGGCCCTGGGTAGCCAGCCTGGGGTCCTGCGTAGTTAGAATGTCCTGAAACAGAAACAAGGAAAATCATTTGTGAGTACTCAGAAAAATGGAGTTATAGATTCTTTTAGGATCATCCCAGTTTCCAAGAGTTTTCTCCTCTATGGCTTTCCTTCACTCTATGTCACTAAACATTTCAAATAAACAAATAAGCAACCACTCTGTTAAAAAAGTATTGGAGGAGAGAAAAGGGGAGGGGAGGAGAGGGGAGGGGAGGGGAGGGGAGGGGAGAGGAAAGATGAAATATTGATGAATAAATCTCAAAATGACTACACAATAGCAATTTTCAGAACAGGGAAAATCAGTAAAATCTTGGCCTTAAATATTTGTGCAGTGGGGTTAGCTCACACACAGCCTTGTAGTTCATTTGCTACATATAAACACATGACTTACGGCCTTAGCTCCTGCTTATAGCTTTCTGTGCTTGAAAAACACACAAATGGTTTTTAAAAACTCAAAAGCAGCTATTCTGCCAATATTTCATTAATGTGAATTTAGGAAAAGAAATTGCTAAAATGCAGACACCCATTCTAATTCTGTCCCTTATGCATGGGACCATCAGTAAATGGTTACTATGATTGATCAATTCATTTAGCTTGGCCTGCTGTGGGTGGCCACTGAGGGGGAGACTCAGCTGGCAAAACGGTTCCTAGCTAAGGAGATTGACCTGCCTGTATGCAAGGTAAAGTGGAGTAAATACACATGTGCTTTAATAAAATACATTAAAATGGGAAATGATTGTCCTAGATCATTCTTATCTATGTGATCTTATTTATGCCTGTTGAAAAAGGTGAAGTGAATTCTGCATTTAATACAGGCTATTTCAGGTACAAGAACTAATTTGCAATAGACTTCTGCTTCAATTCCAATAAAATTCTAGGTAAGAGTGAGACCAGTGACCGATACTGAAGTTCTTCATGTGAAATACGCTTGATGCATGTTTGGTTTCATGTTTTGATTTTGCTAAATTAGTAGAAAGAGAGTTTGAAAACCACACACAAATTATGAATGAAGCAAAAAAAAGGAAACTAGTTGTATATGGGATGGTAAGGGTGGAATTAAGGGCAATTAGAAAGGTATCTAAAACTATCAGCATAAGAATTGAATTATTTAAGTCTTTAAAAGAATGTGCCTATCTTAGTATTTGCATAACGTTACGCTTACTCTAGAGTTGCACCGAGAACGAACCATAACATGACATTTCCAAGAAATAAGTGTTCATATATACTCGCTTCCTAATACATCAATCAGTCAATGCTGGCTTCGAGTCTTGCCTACTCCACGGTTCCAACCCAGCCTCCCGCTAGTGCAGCTGTGAAGGGAGCAGGTGAGGACAGGAGACCTGGGAGCGTCCCACCCGTCCACCTTTAGCCTGGACCAGCTGTGGCTGCTGGGCGCATCTGGGTTGTAAGCCCACGGATAAAAGATATCTCTTTCTCTTTCTTTCACTCCCTTCTGTCCTCACTCTGCCTTTTAGATCAATAAAAAAATCTTTTAAATCTTAAAAAAAAATTTGCATTGAAAACTATCTGATATCAGAAATTTCAGACACAGTTTGTATCGATGTAAACGGAAGTGAGTTAAGCAATGCTGCAGTGTAACACCACAGACCAATTCCACCAGGACTAAAAATAACCAGAGATTACTCATCTAAATCACCTAAATTAAATCCATTTAAACTCAGGCTGACTTAACTTAAAATGAATTAAATTGTGTTAAATTAACTCAATTAACTAAGTTAAATAAGCAGGTGAGAGAGAGCGATCTGATGGCTGGTTGCAGTGTGAATGGAATAAAGCTTGAACATGTGGTGGACATAAGCTGACACCCAGTGATATCCCTGCCAAGAGAGGTTTAAATTAATATTAGACTGCTTAAAATACTGACCTAGGACTACAGTCTGAAATTTGCTGACACATTTATTCAGTGCCTGCTGCCAGGAGAGTCTGTGTATCTCTCCAAAATGTTGTATAAGATTTTCTTACAGCCACAATCTTGCTCCTTGCAAAGGAAGTACGACCTTGTGAACGGAATTTCTGACACAACAGGTGGCGTGGGTTAATGTTTCCCTTGTTACCATGTAATAAAGATAAGTAGATAACGCAAGCAAGATATTATTGTTAAAGTCAACCAAAAATTGCCAGGCTATCCCACTGTCTTGAAGATAATTTCAGTTTTCTGTAATACATATCTCATGTATATACATTTTTAATGACACACCCTGACTACGTATGTGTGTGTGTGTGTGTGTGTGTGTGTGTGCATGCATGTATTTTTCTTCCTTACAATTCAACAAAGGTAAAGAGGATAATAAAGACCATTTCTGGAAAACAGAATTCGGATTTTTTTTTAATGTGTTTGCCAATACAAAATATTACTCTCTCCAGAGCCTTAAACTTTTCATATAGTAAAGACTTCCATTACAGGCTTGAAAAATACCCATCTTATTTCAAACTTTTTGATTGGAAAAGAAAAAAGGTACTAAGTGAATGTTATAATTTACATTTTAGGCTTATATCATTTTTAAGTTTTATTTGCTTATTTGAAAAGAGAGTGACAGAGGGAGAAAGGGCCCTTCCCATATAGCTATGGTAGCCAGAGCAGGACCCAGCAGAAGCCAGGGACCTAACCCCATCTGGGTCTTCCACGTGTACGGCTGACTCACGTCCCGGAGCTGCCTCCCAGGAGCAGAGCAGGCAGCCGGGCAGCAGAGCAGCACCCAGCCCACACTGCTGAGATGCCAGGTTCATAGGCACCACCGACACCACCCAATAATTAGTACAGTCATTATCTTTTCATTAATACAAGTTGAATAATCTTTATGTATATGAAATACACAGAGGAAAGACAAAGTTATGGCTAAAGTACATCATTCAAAATCCACCCCAAGGCAACAAAATCTTCCTAACTTTCCTTAGAAGGCGAAGAACAGAGTGAAGGAAATAAAGAGATATTTTTCAAAAGGACAAATTTAAATGGCCGATAGACATAGGAAGAATACTCGGGCTCCCTAGCTATCATGGAAATACAAATGAAAACCACACTGAGGTTCCACCTAATTCCAGGGAGATTGGCCTACATTCAGAACTCGACTAACAGCACCTGCTCGTGTGGATGCGGGGACAAAGGCACCCTCCTTCACTGTTGGTGGGAGTGCAGGTTAGTAACCACAATGGAAGGCAGTATGCAGAGTTCTAAGAGAACTGAAAATTGATCTGCCACGATGCAGCTATCACACTCCTGGGAATATATCCAAAAGAAATTAAATCAGCAAAGGGAAAGTAAACTGTGCTCCTATTCCTACAGCAGCACAGTCAACAATAGCAAAGGCATGAAAACAACTCAGGTGCCTGCAGAAACAGGAGTGGACAAAGAAACCGTGGTACATCTAGTCTATGGAATACTACACAGCCACTGAAAAGAATGCAGTTCTACCATTTACAGCCAAATGATCCAAACTAGAGACCACTCTGCTCATCAAAATAAACCAATCCCAAAAGGACAAGTACCATATGTTCTGTCTGATCTAAGGCAACCTTCACTGAAAATATAAAACAGATAGATATATAGGTGAACATGCATATAGTCATCTAGAGGAACTGTGTCATAAGACCATATCCAGATGTGACGATCCAATGCCGTGTGCATCTCTACTTCCAGATCGAAGAGGGACTCCCAATGAAACTTTTAAATACATCTTGTCAATAGACTGCCAGACTCTCAGCATTGTCCATACCTACAATGTCAGGTCACACTTGAATAGCAGAATGATGGACTTGTGACTGTAGCTGAAAGGCTAAACTATTATAATAATACAGGAGGAATCCATATTGGGAGGGGACCGGAGGAGGGGAAGGAAAATCTCAGAGCCTATGGACCCGCATCGTAAGATTAAAAAAAAAAAGTTTTTCTTATTAGTAGTAGTAGAGGATACATTTACTTGTATCTTAATCATTACAACACTGAACTAGACACTGGATTCTGTGGCATGACCAACACAAAACAAATCCTGTACATGAGAAACTGAGTAAAAGTTTGTAACAGAAACCACTATAAAGTTAACATAATAAACAAGAAGTGAACACTGGGAGCAAATTACCTACCCTGCTTCTGCTTGTCCATTATTTAAGCGGATCTGAAAAACAAAAATTGATGTTAATATGTGGCCTGTATTTAGTAGGTTAAGCACAATTGTTGAAACCTGATATTTTATATCTTTTCCATGTTTAACATTCCGCGAGATAACAATATCAATAAATAGAACATAGAAAACACAGTATCAAAGAAGGAAAGAAAAGCAAACAAGAATCAGAAAGCCTACTATTCCTCCGGAATGGAAACACAGGATGACATGACAATTTCCAGAATATTGCTCTCATGTCTACAGATGTCATATTTTGTAACCAATACTCCATGTATTAGTTGTCACAGATTAGGAAAACATCCACTATTTGTCTCTTAGAGGCTGCCTAACTTTACTGAGTATTATAGTGAAGCCAGATACTCTAAAACGATAGTTTTATGTGCGCAATGGTCCTTCCACTCGCCTTGTCCCTCATGATCGAGTCTTTAAAACCCTCTGGGCTTGAAGCCATCTCCATGTTGTTTTTTGGGGGAGGACTTGGGAAGTGACTGGGTACCCCGGGATGGTGGACTCCCCTCCTTCTAGGGGAGAAGAATGCCATGAAGAAGTACTGAGCCTGAGACCCCAAATGTTAACCAAGCTAAATACTGCAGCTTTCCCAGCACACATCCCATAAAGAAGCTGCTCAAACTCCCAGGGTTCAGGCTGGGTTTCAGCACTGGTGCCAACGAGAGCTGCAGAAGCTGCGAGCCTCATGACTGCACCACTCCTGGACTTGCCAGGGCCTGTGCACCTGCTCCCCCCCCCCCGACTTGGACCTCACCCTGCCTTCTGTGCATCAAGAGAACTCATGTTCAGGTGTGGTCACAACTGTAGCCCATTGTTAATTCAAGTGAGTCTTTGTGCTTTGTTATTTCTACAGAACTATACATCACGACACAATTCGATTCAGTAATTCTGGTTCCTGGGCTTTGACTCCACAGCAAGCTCTCCCGTGTTACAATTTCTCGAACATAAGCCGCAGTCCCTCTCCTGTAAATGGATCACAATGGGTACATCGGATGAAAACTCTTGCCCAACTGCTTTCCCTGACATTCACATGCTAATATGACTCATTGCTTCCCATCACCAGGCCCACAACCCTGCGACGAACTCCTCCTTCTATTCAGTGCTATTTGCTCAGTAAATCAACTGATCTGACTCTACAGCCTTGGTGAATCTCGTGTTCCCAAGAAGAAACCACCTCCCTGCACATTTCATGTTTATTATTGTCAACTTTCAAAGTGAAATCTCCTAGCGCAATTGTAATCACCCCTTAGTTATATATATCCGACAAGTTCAACAATGGTTGCAAAGTCCGAAATGGGTTTACTTGGTCCTGGAATAAATTCCCCAATGTGCCTGTGTTTCTGACTTCATTTCCTGGATTTTCTGAGAACGCAGGAAGTCTCATTTGCATTAACTCATCAGAAATCAACTGCTATAAAAATCTTTAAGCCATAGTGGTATAAAGTGGGGTTTATATTGCTCTTCCAGGAAATTTAAAAAAAAAAAAAGTAAGCTAATAAATACACACAGCTGAAACTGACAGTCTCAAGAGATTAATCTTTTAAAGTCTGCCCGTTGAACTGCAAAAGAGTAAATTCATACAACAAATGATCATGATTTTTATCAGCTATCATACCTCCATTCTTGACATTATACATGAAAATGCATACATCCACTCCCAAAAAGGAATCCGTACTTGTTTTAAAGATTTACTTATTTTTATTGCAAAGTCAGATATCCAGAGAGGAGGAGAGACAGAGAGGAAGAGCTTCCATTCAATGATTCACTTCCCAAGCCGCGGCAACAGCCGGAACTGTGCCGATCCACAGCCAGGAGCCAGGGAGCTTCTTCCAGGTCTCCCATGTGGGTGCAGGGTCCCAAGGCTTTGGACCGTCCTCGACTGCTTTCCCAAGTGACAAGCAGGGAACTGGATGGGACGCGGGACTGCCAGGATTACAACCAGTGCCCATATGGGATCCCAGTGTGTGCAAGGTGAGGAATTTAGCCGCTAGGCTACGGTGCAGGGCCAGGAATCCATATTTTCCTAAAACACACCGATACCTTGACACACACATTAAAGTTAAAATGTGATAAATTGTAAAAAAGTGGAGCGAGGACTTCGTCTAAGTAGTGATGATGTCCCATCCCATATCAGCGTCCCTGTATTTTAAACCCCCCCGTGCCCCCCAGTTCCTGACTGCAGCTTCCTGCTAAACGCAAACCCTGGGAGACAGCACGTGATGGCTCAGGTCTGGGTGCTGCACAGGAGCTCTCGTTGATCCAGTTCCAGCACTCAGCTCCAGCATGAACCGCTGCAAGGAGCTGGGAAATGAACCAGCATATGGGGGCTTATTCTCTTTCTGCCCATCCTTCCAAAAAATCTGGAGTAGAAAATCTCTCTTAAGTTCTTATTACCCCTTATGTCTTATGGGATACCACTCTTTACTATGACTCAGTTCAGTGTAAAGTGTACATCAATTTTAACAGCAACTGTAAGGGACTATTGTCTTTCAGTCATTCTTATCTTGTGTACAGTGTCAAAAGAATGTAAATGATTATTGAAGAGAAATCCTAACTATCAAGAAGAGACACATAGAAAGTTCTTTTATTCCTCATCTTTTGCTAATAAACCAATAACTGGAAAACATGATCCAGGGTGTCTTTATTGAAAATCTGTTCAAGTGGGCTGACACGGTAGTGTAGCTGGTGCAGACACTGTCTGTAATTCTGGAATCCCATATGGGTGATAATTTGTGTCCTGGCTGTTCCACTTGTGATCCATCTCCCTGTTCATGGCCTAGGGAAAGCAGCAGAGGACAGCCCCACGTTTGAGTCCCTAGCACTGATGCGGGAGACTCGGATGAAGCTTGTAGTTGCTGACTTTGCGGCCAACTCAGCCCGGCCTTTGCGGCCAACTCAGGTCCGAACCAGCAGACGGACGAGCTCTCCTTGTCTCTTTTCCTCTGTCTCTGCAGCCCTTTAAGACAAATGAATGAGTTTTAAGGGAAAGAAGAAAAATCTAGACATCAAGGATGGAAAATATTTCTTTGGTTTTTGAATATTTGCTTTTAAGAAGCTGGATTTTTCAGTAACAAGAGGGGGTATGAGGAGGAGGGGAAGAAAAACCCCAGAGCCTATGAAACCATATTTTAAAAAAATATAATGAAAATTTTGGATTGTTTAAGATGGAAAGGTAAATATAAACCAAAAATATAAGACATGGGCCCGGCGCAATGGCGCAGTGGTTAAGGTCCTCGCCTTGCACGCCCGGGATCCCATATGGGTGCCGGTTCTAACCCCGGCAGCCCCGCTTCCCTTCCAGCTCCCTGCCTGTGGCCCGGGAAAGCAGTCGAGGACAGCCCAAAGCTTTGGGAACCTGCACCTGCATGGGAGACCCAGAAGAGGCTCCTGGCTTTGGATCGGCATAGTATCGGCCGTTGTGCTCACTTGGGGAGTGAATCATCGGACGGAAGATCTTCCTCTGTCTCTCCTCTCTGTATATCCGCCTTTCCAATAAAAATAAAATAAAGCTTTAAAAAAATAATAAAATAAAATAAATCTTAAAAAGATATATATAGGACATGATTGTAAGAAAAGGCATTTGTAAACTAACACTGCACAATATTGGAACAGTGGAAGCCCTCACATCTGGAATGCTATATGTTTCTAAATCCATGTCTAATGAATGCCAGTTAGTATAAACACTGAGTACTTTCCCAGTGTCAGAGTTCATCCCTGAAGTACAAGGAATAGCAACGAAACAGTTTTAGCAAAGTCTCACTTTTTCTTCCTATCGGGGACATAACTTTTAGTCTTCGATCTAAGTTACTGTAGGTGAATATCCACTGGCAGAATTATCACAGAATAAAATGTGGGTCTTTGCTCTACTGTAGATTTTATCATTTCAGCAATTGTGTAATATCGCAAGCGTTCAAAGCGCTGCGTCATATACTCCGGCACTATATGCTAAGTGCTCCTTGTGCCAGCATCAGTGCCAACTAGAAGCAAGCACTGTGTCACCCATTGCGTGGATACCTTCGCTGATTTTGCTCTGATTGATTCATTTGCAATAATTGCTGGGTTTTCTTAAATACAATGCATCTGGGTTGGTGTGCGCGGTGTTCATCCCTGTCGGAAGATTCTTCAAGCAATCACTATGTCAACCAATACAGATGTTTCCCTTTCTTCCTATGATGAAGATCAGGGATCCAAGTTTATCCGAAAAGCTAAAGAGGCACCATTTGTCCCCATTGGGATGGCGGGTTTTGCGGCAATTGTTGCCTACGGGCTCTACAGGCTGAAAAGCAGGGGAAATACGAAAATGTCCCTTCACCTGATCCACATGCGCGTGGCCGCCCAAGGCTTCGTGGTAGGAGCCATGACTGTTGGTATGGGCTATTCCATGTATCGGGAATTTTGGGCGAAACCTAAGCCTTAGAAGACGGGATGCAGGCTTGGCTCTGTTAGACATCTCATATTGAGGTTACATTTTCTGTTGAAAATAAATAATTTGAGTGGATGTGGACAATAGTACGTGGTGTCTTCAATATTGACCTCCTTTCTTGTAGGTGTAATTTGCCTAGTAACCAAAATTATTTGTGACTAGTTCACTGGGGTCATTCAGAGGAGCCAAATTAACACAGTGTTACATTTGAGTTTCCCCCTTCTGAAACTTTTGTAGTCCTGAATAACAACAGGCCAACCTTGAAGCTACGCCCAGTTTTTAAAAGAGTTTGTGGAATGGAACTTGTAAACCCTTCCCTAACTGAAAGAGAGTGTGTGTGTAAAAACAAAACCTTTTAAGGTAGCTGTGTGGTAGCATATTTCAGAATCACACCTGTAAACATGAGACTAATTTAATTATGGATTCCAATTTAGTTATAACTGCAGAATTATATTTTTGCTGCTGTTATACTAAATTCATTTTGAAATTGAAACTTGTGTTTTAACTGCCTAAAACAAAGGTAAATTAACATTTTTAAATGTGTACAGTATTTTTTTTCTTCTGTGCAAGACTTATGTTAAATTACTTATAGTGGACATGATTAATAGTTTGTGAGCAAGTTGGTTGGTCAGACATTATACACAAACTTTGATATATACAGAATATGTAATTATACTTGTAAAATTCTCTTGTCTAATCTGAACTTAAATTTCATGGTGATAGTCTGATCTATATATTCTATTAAAGTGAGTGAACACACACACACACAAAAAAAAATACAATGCATCTAAGACACGAGCCTGGGTCACCGGCTTAAGTGCAGGGGCTTGAGGATTTTACCCGCTATGCCATGGTACCAATTCCTTCATGCTTTTCTCTCACTTTGTTAAATGACTGCTTTGGAGAAAACCGGGGCATGGTATACCAAGGAATATAAATGCATCTCCGTTACAGCCATTCTATCAAAAAATCGTGAGTCCCGGTCCCGGCGTGGTAACCTAGCATCTAAAGTCCTCTCCTTGCACATGCCCAGATCCCATACAGGCCTGGAGGCCCTGTTTCCCATTCAGTCCCTGCTTCCCATCCAGCTCCCTGCTTGTGGTCTAGAGAAGCAGTTGAGGACTGCTTCTCACCCATGTGGGAGACCTGGAAGAAGCTCCCTGGCTCCTGGCTTCAAATCAGCTCAGCTGTACTTAGGGAGTGAATCAGAGGATGAAAGATCTTCCTTTCCATCTCTCCTCCTCTCCGCATATCTGATTCTCCAATAAAAAATAAATCTTAAGAAAATATTGCAAGTCTCTGTTGCTAATCTGGGTTACTGAGTAACTGTGAAGTCGGAACACGGGGCAGAAACAGTAGAGGACATTTGCAGCTACAGCCTCACGGTTTACATTCCAGAGCAACCCTTCCCATCAATCTCTTGGGCTCCTGAAACTTCTACCTGATTCCGCATTGTTCTGAAAACGCGTTAAAAAAAATTCTGAGAAGCATATTCACATTTTGAAAGATCTTAAGAAGAGTCTGGCAGCGCGGTCTATCAACTAAGGTCCTTGCCTTGAACGCGCCAGGATCCCATATGGTCGCCAGTTCTAATCTCGGCAGCCCAGCTTCCCATCCAGCTCCCTGCTTATGGCCTGGGAAAGCAGTGGAGGACGGCCCAAAGCCTTGGGATCCTGCACCCGCGTAGGAGACCTGGAAGAGTTCCTGGCTCCTGGCTTCAGATCAGCGCAGCACCGGCCGTTGCAGTCACTTGGGGAGTGAATCATCGGACAGAGGCGCTTCCTCTCTGTCTCTCCTCCTCTCTGTATATCTGACCTTGTAATAAAAATAAATAAATCTTTAAAAAAAAAATAGAAAAAGAGAGAGAGAGAGCCTTAGGTGTGGACAGAGAGGGGCACAGGAGCCCCACCCGTTCACTGTCTCCGTGTGCGTGCTACGAGCCCTTTGCGGATCTGACGGCCACATCAGCTACACTCCAGCGACTCCACACACCTTTTGTCTATCCGACTGCAGAAATCCAACTCAGCTCTCTTCGTCTCATTCTTCCTTGTTTACTCTTCAAAGTGCTACAACTGTTGCAGATGCCAGGGTGGCACAAAGAGGAAGTTCCAGGGTCAGCGCCTGGTGTATCAGACTAAGTTTTGCCTATAGCGCTGGCATCCCATGGGGGGGTGGGGGGGACGCAGTTGAAGCCCCCTGTGCCCGCGTGCAAGACCCACAAAAAGCTTCTGGCTCCTGGCTTTGAATTGGCCCAACTCCGGCCTTTGCGCCCATTTGGGGAGTGAACCAGTGGATAGAAGAGCTGACTTTCCTTCCCTCTTATCTCTGTCCTTCAAATAAAAATAAACCTTAAAAAAAAAAAAAAAGTACTGCTGTCAGGAAAACGCAACTGGAGACCTTGCCAAGCTGCCCATCTCTTCTCCCTCAGCAAGTGTACTGTGTGATCACCCGTAGGCCAAGGTGCCAAAGCAGAAAAAAACCCTCACTGCTTGCAACAGGGACTGGGAGGTGACCTTAACCAGCCTTACAGGAAGAACAGCTGTATAAATAAAACTGCATGGGCATCAGATCGTGTGCTCGAAGATGCAGAAACTTCATTACATATGCAAACCAACACAAGCCAACTTTCACAGAGTACGTTCCACACTGGCGGTCCCTCCTCTACCAACATGTCATTCATACAAGGAATGCTCTGGGTTTTGATAGTAACACCGTTTCAGAGCGGATGCAAGTGGAGGAAGACGAGATATTGGAGATATTGGCTCAGAGCCCGCAGAGGGGAAGTGGCGGAGGCAGAGCTCACACTGGAGTTGAGGGTCTCAGCCGCTGTACCCCCCCGTCTCTCCGGCACTCCTGGCTGCCTCGCCCGGATGCGGGTTTCAGTCTCTTTCAAGCCATCCGCACAATTCTGCCAGGATCCCTCCTAACAGCCCCATTCGCTGACCGTCCTGGGCACAGCCTGGACAGGGGGCGCTCTCAGGCCGGCGAAGTCCTGCACATCAAGCCAGACAGAGCTCTCTCTCTCTCTCATTTCAGAGAACACACCTGAGAGGCTTTTCTGGGTGAGGCAAACCTAGGTGGGATTTCCAAGAGCGGATACAAGGTGCCACCGGGATGACCGTGCGGCGGGACAACGCGGGCCCACCTGCAGAGTCCCTGGCTTGCTCCTCAGCCATCCCGTGACCTCTGGGAGCCCCAACCTCCACCTCCTCAACAAATACAACTGGCGGGCCCTGGTCTCTGTCTCCCCAGGCAGCCCCCATCGCCTGGGCGCGGCGCGAGCTCCGGACCCCAAACATGCTGCAGACGCAGCCCGCTGCCCACCTGTGGCACCGCAGCTCCCCGGCAGCCTGGCCGAGCCTCCTGTCCTCTCCGGGCCCCGCGGCTGCCGACACGGCCCTTGCAGAACGCCTTCTTCGGTCCCCGCGGAAGTAGCCGTCTGGTGACCTCGCTCCCCCGCGCGGGCGGCCAGCTTCGTTTCCTGGATCCTACGTAGACAATGGGACGGCCTGGCGCGCAGCCAGTTCCCAGGGCTACGCCGCGCCCTGCTGCGCAGGGGCTCCCCGGGCTGCCCGGGCTCCCCGGGCTCGGGATCCGCTCCCCGGGCTCGGGATCCGACCTGAGCTCACACCACCTGGCGTTCGCAGTCCCGAGCTGGGCTGATGCCTCCCGTGGGGCGACGTCCGCTATTCGCATGCTGACCTTCCATCCCAGCTCCCGCGCGCACTGCCCGCCGTGCCGGTTAAAACGAGAAGTCGCCAAAGGTGGCTGTTTGCTTTGCTGTCTTGCTGTCTAGCTCTTGCTTCATCGAATGGTATGTTGAGTACTTTTCCGGAATCCTCCCGGCCGTTTTTTGTTTGTTTGTTTTCTTGGTGTGTGTGTGTGTGTGTGTGTGTGTGTGTGTGTGTGGACGTTCAATTTTCCATCTCCGCGGCTGATACCGAGGGCATACAATAAACTAACCACGCATTGCACCGAAAGATTCACCGGGTTTTATTTATTTAAAATTTCTAAATTACAAAAGTAACAACAGATTTTTCCAAGGGAGCCGCTTACGTAGAAGTGAAACTTGCCCTCCTCCGCCCGCCGTCTCCTTCCGTTGACTCCGCGGACTGGGGTTATCAGTTAACAGTTGCTAGGAGAGACCGCAAGACGCAAAAAAGGCGGAGAGAGAGCAGCCTGGCCGAGCTAGAAACTGAGAAAAGACGTCAAGAGGAGGGGAAGAAACTCCAGCCGCCTGGGTCCGAATACTTTCTCTTTTCATTTTTGTTTCTTCTGTAAGTAGTGGTGGTGGCAGCACCTGTCTCATAGAATTTTAAAGAGGTTGGAAGAAATGACAATACACAAAGTTCAGAAAAGTGTCGGGCAGCCTGGGGGACTTTCCTTGTGGCGGAGCTGCGTGTCTGATCAGCTGATGCAGGAAGCCACAGGGGCTGTTCAAACCCCTTTCCGTTGTATTGCGATGCTATTTCCCAAATCAGCTTTCCTCTTTACAATTGACAAAGAAATCATTTCCCATATCTGGCAAGGAACAATGCTACATTCTGTCCTTGGAGATCCTGGGGGGTGGAGCCTTCATGAATTCCTCTAATTTCTCATTTGCACCTGCACCCATGCCTTTAGCTGATATCACTAAGTCCCCAGGCTCGCTGATGCTGTGCAGGTCACCAGGGTCTCCTGCAACGACAACCTGTCACTCTACACGCTTCAGTCCGCACACTTCCCAACATCATTGTCAGATCCGCTTCTTCCCATTTCCTCAAACTTATTGAAACTCTTACAGCTGTTTTTTTTTTTTTTAACTGTTTCACTTTTATTCTGCTATGATCTGTTTAACTAGAAAAGATTTAGGTAAAGTTTTGCTGCCCTAAACTCAGTACCAGCTTATATGTGACTAAATAGCAAAGCTCAGATTTTAGCTCTCTGTGACTCTGATTTTGAAGTTTGTATCTGTGCTCGAAGGCATCATACCACTGAAGGTATCAGAATTCTCTGTTAGCGCTGCGCCCTCCCCGTCTTCTTGCCTAAGCTAACTGTTGTAACATGACTTCCCAATTCCCAGGGCCCCCGAGGAAGAGTTAAGCGGACACAGACAGCAGGGTAGTTCACTTTACATCACTGGACCAGACATGTCAATTTCTAAGTTTCACTGGAATAAGGCCAAGTTTTTTATTGTGAGATATGATGAGCCGTTGACGATGATCAACACAATTAGGTAGTGACCTTGGAGGTATTATTTGGGATAATGCTAAGAACGCTGCCAACATCAAACCCAGGCAAATGTTAACTGGAGCTGTTCCTTTGTGGGGGGGAGGGTGCGTGGCTCAGGGCCCAGGGCTGATGAGGGCACGGGCATCCCTCACGTAGTGAAAGGAAGATTTGCTTACAGGAAGGTTGTGTGGGCCAGGGCTGGAGCGATCGTTAGATCACATTCCATTCACTTGCTGTTGATCTGACTCTGGTGGCCGGACACACTGAACTACGAGGAAGTTGGAGTGCCACCTGGGGTGAACTGGAAAGAAAAAGCAATGAATTTGAAACTAGCTAGGCAAGAAATCTTTGCAGCTCCTAGGAGTCTTGACGAAAGAGTGAAAACATAACACCGTCATAAAGTTATAGTGAGACATGATTACAATTATGCACAAACTCTTTGGAAAAGATTTATGGATTTGTCTGTTTGAAAGGCAAGGAGAGTGAGGTCTTTGATCTGGTGGCTTTGTGCCAAAGCCAGGAGTCAGTGACTCTACAGCTCCCACATGGGTGACAGGGTCTTGGGGACATATGCTTTCCCAGGTACAATAGCACAAGAACCCTGAGTAACTTCCCAATATTGCAGGTGCAGCCTAGCTCACTGCACCACAGCCATCTCCTGTGAATTCAATCTGACTTTAACAAAAACATTCCCCAAATTATTTATAAAGCAAGGTCTAAATCAGCCGATTGTATAACATCCATGTTACTCAGGTCCACTGTGAAAGAGAAAATGAATACTTTACAGTAATAATGTCTGTAATTGAGCATGTCGAGATTTCCTTAACACTTAATATGACAAAAATATGAAAAAAAGTCTCAAGGGATAATATCAATTTACAAAGTAGAGTGATCAGTGATAGCATGCTACAGAAAAAAAAAAAGATTTTTCTCAAATACTTCTTATTTCACTAATTTTTTTTTTAAGGCAGAATGACAGAAAGAGGGAGAGACTGAGAACTTTTTCCAGTGGTTCCAAAAAGGAGCACAGCAGCCAGGTCTGCGAAGTCAGAAACTGCCTGGGTGGCCAGGGCTGTCAGCTGCTGCCTTATCTGACTTGTTAGCAGGAAGTTAGAAGCAAAACAGCCAGGACTCAACCCAGCCCTCCAATATGGAGTAGTGGTGCTCTGAGCAGCACCTAAATACAGCAGCGGAGCTTGGAAAGATGGTTAGCAGTTGGGCCTGAATGAAAGGCAGCAATAGATGCAAAAGGAGACGATGGTGCACTTCAGGAATGCAGATGGTCCTGGGTTATGCAAGGTGGAACGCTGTAGCATTGACCGGGATTCTTCATTAACTGTTGACCGAAATTTGTATTCTCCTCTTCCGTGGAATAGAATTATTATGCAAAGGTGACGTGTAACCTAGGACTACACTTCCTTGTATCTGGTGTGAACATAGGACAGAAGTCCAGCCAACAGGATTGAGAAGAAACAGATGTGTGACTTGCAAAGCCAGGTTCTTGAGCTGGCAAGCGCTTACCCCGCTGGTGCCTTTGCATTGGCTTGGTGCACGCGATGAGCTTCCGTTATCACAGAATGACAACGTGGAGGGTGAGCCCCTCCCCGAAATGGCTTGTGGAGGGAAATCCCCCACCCCCTCCTTGATTAATACGTAAGGGAAAAACAAACTCTGCCTACTGGAAATAAATCTAGCCTCTAGACCAACCCGAGCAGATCAGCTCTGGAAAGCAGCTGAACGGACTTGCATAGGAGGCACGTAAAACCAGAACGAGGTCTGCTTTAGTTGGGAGGACAGGCTCACATGTGATATAGTTATAAATATGAAAATCATGAAGAGGCTCCTGTTAAAAAAAAAAGTCATGACAATGTAAAGAATAATTTATAGGATATGAGAGAGAAGCATTTAAAATATCTTGTCATTTATATTTCAACCCAAATGCCATGCTATGCTAAGAGAGTAAGACAAAATATAGTCAAAATAGAGAGAATTTCTCCTAAGGATTTACAAACCGAAGGCAGTGGGCATGTGGCCCGCTCTGCGCGTCATGCTTACGCACGCCCTGGGAGCCGCAGCAGACGGACGCAAGCATTGAACTTGTCAACGCTATGCAGTAAGACAGAATTCCCAGCTTGCCATCCCGGCATGGTTCAGCCGTTGTGTTCTATCTGTGTGTGCATTTCCTTTGCCTCTCAAATCACATTGATTAGTACAGGAAACTACTAAGCAGTATTTGGTGATGGAGAAGGTTTGTAGGGAGGAAGACTAAGAGGATTATCTTGTCCGTGTTTTCCACCTTGGGTACAAGAGCACACACGTGCAGCTGGAGACCGCAGAAAGCAATCCGAGGTACAGTCTGATTATATTGAGTGTGAGCTCTCTGTGGGACGTGACATTGCGAACAGCTCCGTAGACTGTGAAATGTTCCCGCTTCTCTCTCTCTGTCGGGAGCCAGTAATATCGTAGGTATGAAACTCATGCCAACAGAGGTACAGTAATAAAATGTCCAGCCGGAGGCGTGGGCCGAGTACGGGAACATTCATGTTTAACGAACAGTGGACTGGCATTGTTTGCCCGAAGGAGGAAAAAGGCAGGGCACAGAGGTGTGTCGAATCATAAACATGACTGTCCTGCAGCCGAGGCATTAGAGATCAGAAGACATATTCCACACTGAATGCCACGATCTGAAGCCTAGTGAGCGGGTGGAGGTCACTCGGCTAGCAAGAAAATAAACCTTCCCTGCGTAATTCCAGCACCTGCTCGGTGGTAGGGCTCATTTTCTTCCTCATACTTAGGAAAAAAAGGAAGAAACTTCCTTCCAGCCCTTGGGGCAGGAGAGGGCAGGGGAGGGCAGGGCAGGGGATGCCATCGGCTTGAACTGCAAAGGAAGATAGGACTCAATCTTTCTCTTTAAAAAAAAAAAAAGATTTTATTTATTTCAAAAGCAGTTAGAAAGAGGGAGAAATACAGAAAGGTCTTCCATCTGTTGGTTAATCCCTAATTAGCCAGGGTGGCTGGTTCTTGGCCACACCAAAGCCAGCAGCTGACACCTCTTCCAGGTCTTCCACTCACATGCAGGGCATTCCTCCAAAGCTTTGCCAAGTGCACTGGCAGGGAAAAAACCAGTGCCCACATCTGCAGAAGGTGGCAGATTAACCCACTAGGTCCCTTTGCCTTCCCTCTTTCCTTCCTTCCTTCCTTCCCTCCATTCTCCATCCTCTCCCATCCTTTTCTTTTCCCTTCCTCCCATCATCCTTCCTTCCTTTCTGCTCAGCTTTCCTTCCTTCCTCCTTTGTGGATTTAGTTGTAGCAGCCACAGCCTGATGAGCTTGGCTGAGTAAAACTTCATTTTGTGCAACTCAAACACTTATTACTTGTTCAAAACCCACACCCCAGCACAAAACAAAACACACACACACACACACACACAACACACACACACATCAACCAAAATCATTCAATGCAGAATCTAAACCTTTTTATTTTATTCAGACAACTGGAAATTACAACTTAAAGAGATATTTCTATCTGTGTTTAAAGAAGAGGCCGGGGACCTCCATTATAGTGTAGTGTATCATCAAGCCGCCACTTGTCACTCTGGCATCTCTTGGTAGCCCAGGTTTTCATCGTAGCAGCTCTGGTTCTGATCCATTTCTCTGCATATGTCCTGAAAAAACAACAGGTGGCTTGAGTGTTTGGGCCCAGCCATGCACCTGAAGCATCTGGGTAGAATCCCTAGTTCATGGCTTTGGCCCAGCCTGGCCCTGGCATTGCTGCCATCTGGGCTCTCAAACAGCAGATCAATGAGCTGTGCACCACTCGTTTGCGCTCTCTCTTCACTGCCTTCAATTCAATCCTTCAACAGCAAAGAAAATGCCAGAAATCCAAGCACTAAACATGTGCTTGATTTCTTCTGCCTTCTAGTTGAAAATTTCAGTTAGCCCACGCTATATAAAGATCTTTACTAATCTTACGAAGGTCAGTTTCACTGGGATGTCAGCAGTATAGAGAGGATTTCAGTGGTTGACATATTAAAAGTGAAGGAAATGAGCCCAGCACAGTAGCCAAGTGGCTAAAGTCCGTGTCTTGGATGCACCAGGATCTTATATGAGAGCCGGTTCCGCAGCTCCCTGCTTGTGGCCTGGGAAAGCAGAGAAAGGCCTGAAGCCTTGGGACCCTGCAACCGCGTGGGAGACCCAGAAGAAGCTCCTGGCTCCTGGCTTCGGATTGGCTCAGCTTCAGTCGTTGTGGCTGCTTGGGGAGTGAATCATCGGAGAGAAGATCTTCCTCTCTGTCTCTCCTCTCTGTATATCTGACTTTCCAATAAAAATAAATAATTTTTTTTTAAGGAGCTTAGGGAAGAATCCTACCATATTTTGTAGCTATGTATTAGACTCTCGGGTTACTGTCATGACAGGTTGGCCACCACAATGCTGGCGGCCGAGATGTTCAAGGCATTGTGGGAAAACTAGAGTCAAAGCCATCCATTTAGCCCTAATCCTGACACCCAGGAACAAGAGAGCCGTGGTATAGGTGGTCCTCCTGCCTAAGGGCCTGAACACACAAGCGCTAATGTCTGAGGGCAGGCTCGACGGATGTCAGCTTCAAGGAGAGAGAAATGTGTCTTTCCTCCATTTTGTCTTATTCAGGGTTTCAATAGATCGAATGACGCGACAGCCAGACGCTTTGGCGACACATTAACCCACTGATTAAGTGCTACTCTCTTCCCAAAATACCTTTATTATTGTTATTATTAAAACATCAGATTTACAGAGACAAGGAGAAACACAGCGAAAGATCTTCCGTCTGCTGATTCACTCTCCAAGTGGCTGCCGCAGCCAGAGCTGAGCTTATCCAAAATCAGGAGCCAGGAGATTTTCCAGGGTCTCCCATGCAGGTGCCGGGTCCCAAGGCTTTGGGCCATCCTCAACTGCTTTCCCAGGCCACGAGCAGGGAGCTGGATGGGAAGCGGGGGCAGCCAGGACACAAATCGGTGCCCATATGGGATCGTGGTACATGCAAGGCGAGGACTTGAGCCACTAGGCTACTGCTCCAGAGACTGAACTGAATCCTGATGCCATCTAACCTGGGGTTGAATTAGATCTGACAGGATAGAGGCCCAGAGCAGGAAGCAGGCTTCTGGCTGTAGACGTTGCTTGTCGCCTACACATGCACTTTACCAATTCTATCTGCACCAATTCAGCTCTCAGTCCCTGTCCCCTCCTGGGAAGCTCGGGACTTGACAGTGAATGGTCCACTCTTCTGTAACACTGGCTGCTCTGGGGGCCGCCTCCTGCCCTCTGGCTATCTTTGATTAGACCAATTTTCCTTATACGTGTATTTAACCAAGTGGATAGAAAAGAGTCCAAGAAGCTGTGCCTGCACCGCATCTATAGAGACACTTGCTAGTCATCATTCTTTAAAAAACAAAAGCATTTACACAGTTTACATTGTAGCAGCTGTTATAGAAAAATCAAGAGTGGACATATAATAGATAAAGGCGTTGGAAGAGAATTGAAAACTGAATTAGAAGAAATGGCAATTAACTCCAAAAGTTTAAAATGCATCCATATGAGATCTCAAAATGTTCACATGCGAAATTCAAATTCCAAGAAAACCATGCAAAGATTTCAGTACATTATTGCACCACACATACACACATACACACACACACACACACAAACCACACACACACAAACCCTTAACCTTAAATTCCATTTTCCTCAAATATTTTAAAATCATTTCTAAGACACAAAATCCTAAGATTCAGTTTAATTTTCCAAAATATCTTACAAGAATGCAAGGAAACATTCAGAGTTTTCTTAAGAAAAAATAGAAACGGGGGCTGGCACTGCGGTTCAGCAGGCTAATCCTCCACCCCATGGTACCAGCATCCCAGATGGGATTCGGTTCATCCCAGCTGCTCCGTTCACTACCCAGCTCCCTGCTAACGGCCTGGAAAAGCAGTGCGAGTTGGCTGAAGTCCTTGGGACCCTGCAGCCGTGTGGGAGACCGACAGGAAGCTCCCGGGGCCTGGCTTGGCATCAGCTCAGCTTGGACTATTGTGATCATTCAGGGAGTGAACTAGCAGATGGAAGATCTCTCTCTCTCTCTCTCTCTCTCTCTCTCTCTCTATCTCTCGATAGATTTGCCTTTTAAATAAGAGTAAATAGATCTTTATTTTAAAACAATGCAAATAAACAGCCAGTTGAAGAGATGCAAAGGGTTCATTACTTGCAAGCTATTTCTGAGTGTGCTACTCTAGTCACCTACAGAGTTCACAGTCGGGAGGCTCTGCATTTCACAGGAGCTATATCTATACACAGATATACATATCTATATATGTAGTTATATTTATCTATATGTAGATAGATGGATAGATAGATATATAGGTATAATATTATATATGCTACTGGCCCTGGCATAATGACTCAATGGCCAAATCCTCACCTTGCAAAGTGCCAGAATCCCATAGGGCACTGATTCATGTCCCAGCTGCTCTACTGCCCTTCCAGCTCCCTGCTTGTGGCCTGGGAAAGCAGTGGAGGTCAGCCCAAAGCTTTGGGACCCTGCCACCTGTGTGGGAGATCCCGAAGAAGCTCTGGGTTCCCGCCTTTGGTTCAGCTCAGCTCTGGCCATTGTGGCCATTTGGAGAAGAATTAGCAGATAGAAAATCTTTCTCTGTCTCTCCATGTATCTGATCTGCCTTTCCAATAAAAATAAACCTTAAAAATAATACACAGAAACGTTTATTTTTTTTTAAATTATTTTTATTAGAAAGCAGATTTACACAGACAAGGAGACACCAAGAGAAAGATCCTCCATCTGCTGGTTCACTCCTAAAATAGAACAAGGACCAGAGCTGACCCTGTCTGAGGCCAGGAGCCAGGAGCTTCTTCTGGGTCTCCCATGTGGGTTTGGGCTATCCTCTTCCAGCCAGCAGTTTTCAGAGCCAGCAGTGGAGCAGCCGGGACACAAACCAGCACCTACTTGAGCTGCAGGCACTTGGAGGTGGAGGATTAGCCAGTTGAAAGCTGAGCTAATGTGCAGACCCTCTGCTTTTGGGTTTTTACTGTGTGTTTGTTGTGTGGACATGCTTGCTTAAGTCACTGGCCATTACTGGTCATCTCAACTGCAAGTCTGTTTCTAGTCTCTGAAGGTTGGGGGTTGACACTGCAAATCCCGGGTCTTTTGTAATCACCTCCGACTCAGATGCTATCAGCAAACAACTCAAGACTCCATTGTTCTATTTGAACAACAGATGCTCCAGTTATCCGGGAAACGTTCAAGGGACGGTGAAGCTCAAGGTCAGGAGCTGGGTTCAAGGACTAAGAAAAATGGAACGCTTTCCTGCTCTGTTGTTCAGCAAGTTCACAAGACCTTGAGGAACTAGACGCCTGGAACTAGGGACAGAGGTTAAATATGTGTCCTGATTGCATCTGACTAATAAAGCTTCATGTGCAAACAATGTCTGCACATCTGTTTCTGCATCCCTTTCCTTTGTTCACGCTGATATATACAATGGGCTAGGGACTAAATGTTTACGCTTCTGATGCATGGACGTCTGGTTAATCAGTCCAAAGGTAAGCCCTGAAAGTGTGCTTCTTTTTGAACTTCAAGCCAAACAACAGAAAACATTACAAAAATTATCGGTAAGGTCAGCAGTGCCTCTGTGTGTAATCATGATTGTAAATACGTCATAGGTAAACCTAACTGGAGTCCGATGTCGGTAATGTAGATTAACGCATACAATCTCAGTTACACCTTATCTTGTCTCATTTTTATATGATTGCCTATCAGGAAGGGTGATTAAAAAAAATTGTTACTCCTAATTTGTACTAAAGGGATCAATGGAATCAACATTGAAAAACAAATGGTAACGTGTTAGTCATGTATCATAATATGGCTAGAAATCAACTCTAGTTTCATCAGGAAACTACCCACACTGACCTGGGGAAGGGAAGCAGGCGGGTGGGATCAGGAGCTGAGAACGGGCGGCACCCAAGCCTTGTGTCACGGGCGCCCCATCAGCTCCCACGCCCACGCACGACGCGCGCAGTCTGCGTGTGCACCCTGCCTCCTGGAGCTAACGCTCACTCTCCCGCACGTTCCAGAAGTCATGACACCTTCTTGGAGATGATGTGTGCTAAAAACTCTAGCCCGAATCCTGTCTGCTTTGGCTCTTCAGTCAAGCTGAGCTCCGAGTACCACCCTTACTCTATGAATGGATAACTATAGCCCGGGTGGGGTTTCTCTCTCTCTCTCTCTCTCTCTCTCTCTCTCTCAGTTTCCTGCACTTGTGTCTGAGTGTGTGCCGTCCTGTCTTGCAAAAATCCTGCACTCCAACTTACATCTACACACGTATCTGGGTTATGGCCTTACACACGGCCAGACAGGAACCTGGACAAATTCTAGATGAGAGTCTCTGCGCTTTGAGCTCAGGCAAAACTCTATCCCTCTTACTTAACTGGGACAGCCTCATCATTATAGCTGTAGGAGGACATTGTGAGCCTGGAAGGCCAGCGAGCACAGGATTGCAGTTCATTGGGCAGTATTTGCATGAAAACGACCAAATGGCTATCTCTTGCATACCTGCTGGGAGATAGTTCCCACGGGTTGAGTAAACAGCATGTAAATGAGAACACCTAGCGTGATGTAAAGACTAAAGGAATTCTAATCTAGAGTGCAATAACAGTTGATGGTTTTGTTTATGAGCTCGAGACTTCCTCCCCTATCGATACTTCCTCCCCTACCCAATACGGACTTTCAGAGTATAAAGTCTGATGCCCCTAATAAACTTCGGCTTTGACCATCAGTCAGGGTCCACGCGTGTTATTATCGGCTCCGTGCACCAAGTCCGTTGCTGCGGGACAGCGACAATAGCAGTAACAGTTCAGCATTTTATCTGCATTTTTGTAAAAGTAAATATTTGTAATTGTGAATTAATACTAATTAGGTCTTTCGTGGGGTAGAAATTTAACTGAATTCATCTGCAAACTGACATTTCGACTTATATCAGAGCAGGCATCTCATTTCTTTCTTTGGGGATGTGTGGGGGGGTGTGGTTATCTCAGGGCGGTTGGGCTGCCAGGAAAAGCCTCTGGCTAGGGGCAGTGCGCATGCCACAGCTGTACCCAGAGAAGCCAATTCGTTACACGGAAAAGCGTGCCAGCCCACGTGGCTAGCAGCCAGCACACACTCCGCCTCTGGCTGCTCGCTGCTTGCCAACTGTTCATTAAGTCTAGTTCTGCTTCCTCACTTAGGTAGATTCTTTCACCTGCAGGGAGGCCAATCTCAATGAGCCATTTCTTGTGTCTACTTAAAATGGAGAATAAGATTTTAAGTTTATGGTAGTTTTTTTGTTTTGTTTTGTTTTTTAATGTGTAAATGCAAAAAGGCCCATGGTTTTTTTTTTTCTCATAAATTCACAGTAAATATTGTTCTAATGTAAAAAAATAACATTTACAATTAAGTGATATAATCAGCTGCACAGTTAGAAATGCAAACACATACAGCTGGGGCTACAGGCATCCTGTTTTAATTTGCAGGTGTTAGAGCGTACCGTTGCATACCCAGACATCGCGGAAAAGACATCCATTCGGCTGCTACCATACTCCTATCACTGGCTGCATGCCGGCACAGTTTTCAAAAAACATGAAATCCTAGACACAGAACAAAAATACAGAAATGTTTTCAAGCAACACATGGATTAAGTCTCAGACAGTGAAATTTTAAGTGATACAATGACCCAAGCCACCTGTCTGTCAAACAAGAAACTACAAGTAGCTCAATTCTGGAAACACTGAGCTGCACTGAGTTCTAGCTTCACGTTTTGCGTTTTAATAGCAACTAGATTCTAACAGTTTATTCACCAGAACAAATTAAATGAATCTTCCACTAATGCCTTTAGCTATCACCTCTTTATGTGGCCTCTGAACTCTTTCTCATGCATTCAGTCTTCGACTCAGAGCAGATCCTTCGGAACCAGGAAACTTTTCTTGTGACTCAAGTTCTTTCTGCAGCTCTAGGTTTTCTCAAGTGATGCTGGTCAGCTTTGAGTTACAATGCCAAACAGTTAGTGTTGGTCCCAATTGGTATCATTCTGTCGCTATCTAACTAGACTCTCTGCTCTATAATTACATGAAAGCCTACAAATTTTCTTTGGCTCACACAGATTCTTTTATCTCATCAACAGAAACCATCTTTTAATCTTGCCGATAGAATTGTGACACAGTGGGTTAGTCTGCCACTTGCAACACTGGCATCCAAAAGTGGAATGCTGGTTTGGCCCCTCGGTTCTGGTTGAGCTTCCTACTATTGATTCTGGGAAGCTAACAAAATATGGCTGGCACCCACATGGAAGACCAGGATGCCATTTCCAGCTCTTGGCATCCACATGGCCCAGAACTGGCTATTGGTTCAGGGAGTGAACCAACTGGTACATAATTCTCTCTCTCTGACCCTCTCTCTTTCTGCTGCACCACCTTCTGAAAAAATATCTATTTTTAGAAGACTACAATTAGTTTAATTTGAAAACCAATGTATTGTATGACTTTCGATGCCTTGACCAATCATTGCCTAATAATAATTTTTGTCATTCCTTCTGATTTCCTATAAATCCAAATAATCCAGACAGATTTCTTTCCCCTAAATACACTGTATCTTTCACATACCTTGACTGTTTAGTTTCCCCAAAGTTAAAATTTAATTCAGGGGTTAATACTTAATGCTAAAATGTTTACAATGCAACTCTAGATACCCAAGAGTAATTCAAAAATGTTATAGAAAATGGAATGAAAAGAGATTCACCATGGGGCAAAACATTTCAAAACCCATGTATACAAGGTATCTTCAAAAAGTCCATGAAATTGTGGCTTGCGAAAATCATGGGGTTATATTTCAAATATTTTTGATATTTAGCAGCTAGGCTGTGATGCCGGTTCCTGCATTTTTTTTAAGATTAGTATCACATAAAATACTTTAATAATGCCTTCATATTGTTCAAATTTCCCTGAAAGTCTCCTGAATATATTTGTCTTGCTTTGTTCAAACTGATATCCAAGAGACACAAATTACGTAGTTGGTATCTCTTAACTTACTTTCTCATTACTTTACATTTATCTTTTATTTGTCACATACTAGTTTTTTTTTTTAATAAGATTTATTTTATTTTCATTGGAAAGGTGGATATACAGAGAGGAGAAACAGAGAGGAAGATCTTCCGTCCGATGATTCACTCCCCAAGTGAGCGCAACAGCAGATGCTATGCTGATCCGAAGCCAGGAGCCTCTTCCAGGTCTCCCACACGGGTGCAGGGTCCCAAAGCTTTCCCATCCTCGACGGCTTTCCCGGGCCACAGGCAGGGAGCTGGAAGGGAAGCGGGCTGCCGGGATTAGAACCGGCGCCCATATGGGATCCCAGGCGTGCAAGGCAAGGACCTTAACCACCTGAGCCACCACGCCTGGCCCTGCCATATACTTGTTAAAAAAATTTTATTTTTGCCATGTGTTTATGTTTAAGACAACTTTGTAGGCCTGGCATGGTAGCCTAGTCAAAAAGCTCTGGGCTTCCTGCTTCGGATGGGCTCAGCTCCAGCCACTGTGGCTGCTTGGGAAATTAAGTGGAAGATCTTTCTCTCTGTCTCTCCTTCTCTCTGTGTATGTGCCAATCCAATAAAAATAAATACATTAAAAAAAACCACAACTTTGTACTTATTTATTTTACATTCTGAGTGGAAGTTATAGAGAGAGGGATCTGGCATTTTCTGGTATTCTCCCAACGCTGCCCGCAGCCAAGACAGGGCCAGGCTAAAGTCAGGAGGCCAAAACCTAATCCGAGTCTCCAAGTACGAGCTAGTGACTCCCACAGCTGAGCCAACACCTGTTCCCTCCCTAAGTGCGTAAGAACAGGACACTGGATTGGAAGCAGAGTCTCTGGAAATGAAGCCAGCTACTCTGGTATGGGGGCAACCACGTGAGCCACTGCTCCAAGTTCCTGTGGCTCGCCCTGTTTTCTTCTTTTGTTTTTATAAGTACATTCTGCATTCCATTTTTAAAATACTCTTCTAATGTACCACCTATGGAATACACACTGAAATCATTTCAATGCTATAAATAGGTTTTTAAAAGGTCCCACTTGAGAATATCTGCTTTGGCAGATTTGGCTGCTTTCTAAGAACACAAAAGTTTAAAAGAAAAAACAAAACTTGAAGAAAATAACCTCTCCTTAACACACCAAGGTTTTTTGTTTGTTTGGTTGTTTGGTTTTTGCCATCTGAAAATACATAGAACCATTGAGCCAAAACTGTCGTCCCCTAAATTGATGTCTGAGCAGCACGGGATTTCAGAGCTAGTATTCCATACGAATTTGTTGAAACTTAAAAAAAAAAACCTAAGACCGTTTTAAAGAAACAGCCTACTCGGGAATTTCAGAAGGTTTTGCGAGAAAGCATCAGCTAGCCAAGGTTAGTTAACAATGGACTCACGATGAGGAGGCATGCGCCGAGCAGCACGGCTTTGAGTTTCACATCAAGGTCCAAAGGGAACTGGATCTCATAGTTGTCGGCGTCGGTCAGCACCTCCTTCACACAGCCGCTCCACTGCTTAGAAACCCTGCCGACCACGCTTGTTTCATCAAGACTCTTAACCTAGATTGCAAAAAAAAAAAAAACAGAAAAGTCTTTTAAAAGTTGGCTGGAACATCTACAGCAAAACTATATAATGTTTTCAGTAAAACGAAACAGCATTGAGTTAAAATGGTAGATCAGATATTACTATGAACATGTGACCCTCATTCGTACACTCAGGCTCCTGTATCTACCCAGAGGAGCATGGAAAATACTATCATAATATTTTATTTCACATTAAAATGCATCCTAATAAATCATTTGAGTTATCAAGACAGAATGTAGAAAAATTTACATCAGAACAAACTGCCTGGATTCGGGTCAGACGGCACGAGCTCCCCAGGGGGCAGGTGGAGGCTGAAAGCAGCTGACACTGAGCCGGTTCTTTACACGAAGAGCTGTGTGGATGAGCTGGAGCAGAGTGCTGTTGGCACAGGTGCACACGGTACCATGTTTGCAAGCAGCAGCCTTTGAAGCCCTGGCCTCAGGTTTGCGCCGGTGGGGAGACTAACTGACATTTTATATGGGTCCAAGTTGATGGGATCTTCAATCTGAAACCGATTTCTAATATGAAGCCGTGATGACACGAATTACCAGCCGCTGCTCGTTTCATTCTCGTTCCTACAATGTCCTGGAGTTTCTCCTACTGATTGATAATTTGGCTTAGCCATGTGAGCTTTTGGACAATGCACAGGAGGATTTCCTGAAACATGCTTACGTGCTTCAGTCTGTCTACGCTTTCCAAGCAGGGTCCGTGAAAACACTACGATCCAATGAGATTCTCCCGCGACAACGCAGAACAGAGAGACCAGGGTCCGAGCCGAGGCCCGGGCACAAGGGGTCACAGCAATATCTGAATACATGAATGATCTTGAGCCTTTGTGCATATCTTAAAACGGACACAATTTTTATTACATTTGAAGCTTTATACAAAGGCTTTTTTATCATGTAAAAAAAAAAAAAGTTAAAATAAAAGCTGTTTTGCTTCTCGGGTTTTTGCCTAAGATCAAGAGGAATAAACGTGTAAGAGTTAAAACACAGGAAATAAGCAAAGCACGTGTAGCAATGGCTATTGTAGACTGCACGGCCCGAGGCTGGGTTCTTCCTTTCCCATTTGTAAAATATTTACGAAATTACTTGAGGACAATCAAGTGTTTTTTTTTTGTTTGTTTCTTTGTTTTCCATTGAACTATTTAGTAGAATGTGTGCCTTTTTGTCTATATGGAAGTAAAATCGGAATGTTTTGAAAGAAAAGCCTTAACATTTTAAAGCTGTGAAATACTTTACAGATGAAAATTACAGATGACATCTTCGTATCCACAATAAATTGAGTACTATAAGGAATTTGAATATAAATATTACCATTTCTCCTTACTTATTTCTGTAGCGAGAAATGAAAAATTCACCAAAATTTTGGCAAAAGGAAGAAACTCTGTGGTTCTTAATAGCAGGGCTAAAACATAATAATCAGAATTAAAAGTAATCAGGAATAGAGAATTCTTAGTTCTAGATATGACTTTAAAAACAACAAACGCCTTTTAATAAAAAGCCAGCTTGCAGAACTAAAAATTGATATATTAATACAAGATTTTGAAATCCATAACTTAAGTCGCAATAACTGTTGATAATATTCTAATCCTGTTGTTTACCAGCAAAGATAAATACAAAAATCTGAAAAATGAAATGACATACAGAGTATGGGCACAATCCAAATAATACAGCATAGTGCAGTGTAGCACAAATCTTATCAGTGATGACAAAATATTTTGTTTGTTTAATAATAAAACACATGTATCAGGTTCAATTCGCCTGCAGCATGCCAAGGCTTTAAGAATAAGCAATGAATCCTGATAACAAGCTTGAATCACTGTATTGAGTTTCTCTGTAATAGAAAATGAAACAAAAAGAACTTGCAAAGCTTGCCCATGAGCACACAGGAAGACTCTGGAAAATGTGTTTCAAAACAAACATTCTGGTTCTAGCTTCTAGCTCTGGAGTATCTCCTGATCGTGTCCCTTTTTACTAAGTATTACATGCTGAAAAAAACTAAGAATCAGTAAAATTGATCCATTAGAACATATTAAAATCTTTATTGCATTCATATCCATATCTGTGTGTGCAGATCATGCATTTGCATGATCTAAACAGTCTAGTACCACAGGTTTACATACGAGTCTCGTAAAGCACAAATGCCTGGTGCAGTGGCCTAGTGGTTAAATCCTCACTTTGCGTGCACCAAGATTCCATATGGGCCCTGGTTCTCGTCCTGGCTGCTCCACTTGCCTTCCAGCTCCCTACTTCTTTCCTGGGGAAGCAGTAGAGAACAGCCAAAAGCTTGAGGACCCTGCACCTGTATGGGAGACCCCGAAGAAGCTCCTGGCTCCTGGTTTCAGACTGGATCAGCTCCAGTCATTGTTGCCACTTGGGCAACCAGTGGATGAAGATCTTTCTCTGTCTCTCTCTGTAAAATCTGCCTCTCCAACAAAAAAAATAAAAAGGACAGACACGGTCCAAATATCTCTGCGATGCAATTCATTTTGCAAATCTACAAGAAATAACTAAATATTTTACAAAGTAATGGATGCGAATAGACGGTGTAAAGAGGAAATACGAAGACCCAGATTCAAGATAGTGAGGACTTGGCATATTAAGCAAGAACACTCCTTGCTCTCTCCTCCCTCTCCTTCGCTGTATTCAGATCTCTTCACTGATTCGGCTTAGTCTAAATCACGAATAGGTGCGTGTGTTTCTCGCACCCCCTCCCACCTGCACTTCATCTTTTATTTTCACCCCGCACTGTTTGCACTTTCTGCCCAATCCTCGGCTGGTTTCCATTGACCCATCTTTCTTGCTTTCATCCCATCTTTCTTGCTTTCTCTTCTACTATTTAGCCACTGATTGGACACAGAGAGAGAGTTTGAAAAAAGAAAGAGCGGTTTATTCAACCTCTAATGGCCGTGCAAATTTCTCTCTTCCCTGAACTTCCCTCAGTTAATCCTCCTTCCACCTGTGTCTGATTTCCACTCCAGCCTTTCCGATGAATGTTCTTGCTCAGAGAGGTTCTGCTTGGCTTCACTGCACGTCTCCCTGTTAATGTTTACAACGTCCTCTAATTGGGGCCCTCTGGCTTTCTTTCGCCTTTTCAAGATTAATTTTTTTGAATGATTGGCTGCAGATTATTCTATATTTTGTAATACGTTTTTTCTGAAATATTGACTATCTTCTGGGTGAATGACTAAGTACATCATTTTTAATTGGTCCCACATGGAGATGGAAGATTTTTATGGAGAAATGGAGGAGACCTTTTGTTATCAATCTTCTTCTGATAGTTGTTGTAATTAATCCATGACCTCTATCACCACTCTGGATTAAGCGTGCTGTGAGCCAAACAGCGTTCCGAACTTGGACTTCAAACTTATAAACGGGATTGATGGTGACATCAATTTCATGCCTGTTTATTTTTTCCCTTATCAAGATTGCTGCTAGGTGAATAGAACAACACGAGGATGGTTTGAGAAAAACATTGACTGTGGCTGTGACAGTCAAGTGAGTGAGGAATGGGCCAGGGGCTTCGAACACTGTAGATGCCCTGGGGAAAGGGGCGATTCATGAACCGTCCACTCATCCACAACCGGAAACTTGTATTTCTGGAATTTTCCATTTAGTATTTTCAGACTTCAAATTATCAATGAGTGGTGATTTTACATGCTTCTCTTTTTTAAAAGATGTACTTTTTGTTGCAGTCAGATATGCAGAGAGGAGTGCCTACACAAATCCAAGAGCCCAGAACCTCTTCCAGGTCTCCCACGCGGGTGCAGGGTCCCAAGGCCTTGGGCCATCCTCAACTGCCCTCCCAGGCCACAAGCAGGGAGCTGGATGGGAGACAGGGCCGCCAGGATTAGAACCGGCGCCCCTATGGAATCCTGACTCACGCAAGGCAAGGACTGAGCTACCACGTCAATTTCTTTAATCTATGTTTGATTAGGCATTTTGTGGAACTCACGTCAGAATTTCCAAGATGGCTTACAGCACTGGCAACCTGCATATCAGAATCGAAAGATCCGCAAGCTGGCGATCAGACTTGGACAACAACGCTTGCGTTCCATGGAAATGGATAACACAGAGCTAGAGCTTTTGCTCGTTTGCTTTTGTAACCCTGACAGCAGAGCTCATGGCCAGTCTCCAGAGGAAGTCCTACCCCAAATTCATTGCTTCCTTCCTCCCTCTCGCCCTTCCTTTCCTTGCTTCCTTTCATTCGCGTCCTCTTTATTTCTCCCTCCCCTTCCCCCCGTGTGAGAGTAAACAGATGAGTGAATGTGACAGTAGATGCTAAGCCATCCGTGGGCCAGGAGTTTCATCGGAGTCCTCCCCAGCCTTACGGGGACCACCCGTCCCCCAGGCAGCAGCAGGCAGGACAAGGACTGCACCAAGGCGGCACAGCAGGAGTTTTCACTATTTTAATGTTGTTTCATCTACTTACTTCATGGCTAAGCCTTTTCACGGATTACACAGCTGTGTTTCCCTTCATTACATTCACCATAATAAACACCGATCTTTGGCCAGAGCAATAGCCACAGTCTGCCCAAATAGGAGTGCACCCTCTGCCCCCTGAAATATCGGCATACGGTATTTATTCACGGTTAACTTTTAGTTGAACACAGAATCCTCCTTTTGAAACATGTCTTGTATACGATTTGCTAACGTACGATTATTCTATGTGTCTACACTGAAAAGGTCTTTTTCTATTAAGGAATGTCCAAAAACATCAGAACGTTACTCACGTGAAAATCAACATCTCCACCACAGTTACACACAAAGAACGGACCAGAGATTTTCAGCACGTCCTCTTTCTTCTCATTTTGAATTTTAAACTTGGGCAGAAAGGGGTGCCAGATCTGAGCCACATAACCGATCGGTACCCCACGCGGAGCCTGGATTTCTAGCTGCAAAGGCAACAGAACACGCATCAGTGAAATCCTGATGCAAGCGCAGGGTCGCTAGGAAAGCGAGGGGCGCAGAGCCCACTGCAGACGCCGCCCTGCTGACCCCGCACTGACCTTCTGGAGGCAGCAGGGGCTGCAACAACATGTACATTTCAGGGGTCTCTCCATGGTGATCACTTCTCGGCCCGTATTATCAAGAATCCTCATGGTGAAAGGCCGAAGCGCATCCCAGCAATTCCGGCTACAACACTCCGAGTCTTCCACTGCCAGGAAAAGCCTCTGACCAAGGCGGTTCTTGATTTCATATCTGTTTTTACTTTGAAAATCCGTTAAGGCTTCAAGACAAAAAAACAAACAAAAAAGGTGATCACGCCGGGCCGTATGACGAGTGAAACCAAATCATGAAACAGACCCCAGGATGTCATACCACACGGCTACGCCAGGTGGCGGGGACGGTCCGGGGAGAAAAGAAAGTTAGGCAAACTTGTTCAGAGAATCGCGTCTTGGTCATTTGGCTAAAATCAAGTGTCAATTTATTTAGACCGATACAAAGGGGGGAGGGAGACGAAAGCCACTAAAGCATAGGACGTGAAGACTTCTCGTGGAAGGGACACACAGATCCGCGGACACCACAGGCTCCGAGTCAGAGGAAATCGGGCTCTGAATACCCTGCTACAGTTTTATGAATTACAGAGGGTATTACATGATTGCTCTGCTTATGCTCGGCAAACGGTTATATAAGTTGGTGTAATATACCGTTCTGCAAACCAAAACTGCCTCCGCAGGGCAGGTTCACAGGGACAGAAGTGGGAGACAAAGAGAGAGAGAGAGATCTTGCATCATCTATTTCACTCTCCAAATGGCAGCAATGCCTAGGGCTGGGCCATTGCTGTGCTCAAACCAGAAGCCAAGAACTTCACCTGGGTCTTCCATATGGGTGCAGCGGTCTGAATACTTGGATCGTATTCTGCTGTTTTCCTAAGGCACATTAGCAGGGAGCTAGATAGAAAGTAGAACTGCTGGGCCCAGCGCAATAGCCTAGTGGCTAACATCCTCGCTTCGCATGCACCCAGACCCCATATGGGCACCAGTCCTAATCCCAGCGTCCGCTTTCCCATCCAGCTCCCTGTTTGTGGCCTGGGAAAGCAGTGGAAGATGGCCCAAAGCCTTCAGACCCTGCACCCATGTGGGAGATCCGGGAAAGGCTTGAGGCTCCAGGCTCCTGGCTACAGAACAACATAGCTCCGGTTGTTGCAGCTGCTTGGGAGTGAGTCAGCGGACAGAAGATTTTCCTCTCTGTCTCTCTGTATGTACAACTTTCCAATGGGGGGGGGAAAATCTTTGACTATAAATAAATCTTAAGAGAAAAGAAAGGAAAAGAAGAAGAAAAGAAAAGAAAAGAAAAGAAAAGAAAAGAAAAGAAAAGAAAAGAAAAGAAAAGAAAAGAAAAGAAAAGAAAAAAGAAAAGAAAAGAAAAGAAAATAGGAGCTGCTGATACTCAAATCAGCGCCCATATGGGATGCTGCACTGTGGGCACCAGCCTGACTCCCTGTACCGCAGCACTGCTCCCTTAGTTCTGAAGCAAATGTTGGTGAAATAGAGTGGAAATGGAAGATGACCTAGAACATCGGGTTGGGTGCCTGGCATCATGATAATGCCACATTAGTCATTCAGAAGCGGAAGGGGGCGTGGCCACCGGGGCTTCGTCCAGACCAGGGTCCTCCTGGGAGCACGCTGCACCTTCCAGGGTTCATCTCTGCACGGGGGAACAAGAAAACCTGTGATATGCAAACGGGTGTCCAGGGTTGGCTCACACAGGAGGCACCTCTCCTTGTTTACTGCCAACAAGAAGCAATCAAAGGCCCCGTTTCTCCGCAACACTCAGTTCCTCGAGTCACAGCAAATGAGACTCAACAATAGCGACAATTGACTCCGAAAAATATGGAGGTAAGAATTACAAAAGCTGTGGGCCCGGCGGCCTAGCGGCTAAAGTCCTCGCCTTGCACGCCCAGGATCCCATATGGGCGCCAGTTCTAATCCCGGCAGCTCCACTTCCCATCCAGCTCCCTGCTTGTGGCCTGGGAAAGCAGTCGAGGACGGGCCAAAGCTTTGGGACCCTGCACCCGTGTGGGAGATTCTGAAGAAGTTCCTGGCTCCTGGCTTCAGATTAGCATAGCATCCACCATTGCGCTCACTTGGGGAGTGCATCATCGGAAAGAAGATCTTCCTCTCTGTCTCTCCTCCTCTCTGTATATCTGACTTTCCAATAAATAATAAATAAATCTTTAAAAAAAAAAGAATTACAAAAGCTTTATGATACAGGATGACTTTCATAGAGTCTGTCAGTATTAATTTCCTTAAGTGTGTTTAGTGTGGCTCATTCCTCCGAGTTCTGTATGTAAAGGGTCCACTTGACTTAAATATCTACCATAGTAAATATTGAGAAGTCAAATTGATTTTCTAGAAAGATTCATTTATTCTTATTACAGAGTCAGATAAACAGAGAGGAGGAGAGACAGAGAGCAAGATCTTCCATCCGATGGTTCACTCTCCAAGCAGCCGCAACGGCCAGAGCTGTGCCCATCCAAAGCCAGGAGCCAGGAGACTCTTCCTCCAGGTCTCCCACGCAGGTGCAGGGTCCCAAGGCTTTGGACTGGCCTCGACGGCTTTTCCAGGCCACAGGATAGGAACCAGGGCAGCCAGGATTAGAACCAGCGCAAATATGGGATCCTAGCGAGTGCAAGCTGAGGACTTTAGCCACTAGGCTACCGTGTCAGGCCCTCAGATTGATTTTTTTTAAGAGTTTATTATATAACTAATTACTTCACTTTTTAAAAAATCTGTAGCTCATTTTTTATTTACAGAATGTCTGTTTCCTTCTGGCTACTTAAAAAAATTGAAAACAGGGCCCAGTGCAGTGGCCTAATAGCTAAAGTCCTTGCCTTGATGGCTTCGAATCGGCGCTGTACTGGCCATTGCGCTCACTTGGGGAGGGAATCATCAGACGGAAGATCTTCCTCTCTGTCTCTCCTCCTCTCTGAATGTCTGACTTTGCAATAAAAATTTTTAAAAAATGAAATCATGTGAACTCACATATACCTGACTAGGTGGGACCCAAAGATCAGTTACTCCTCACTAAGTTATTGAAGATTTCTCTGCACACCCCACCTAAAACTGTTGTGCACCTCAACTGTTGACATATGCCTTGTTGGAATTATAAACCAGTTTAGACTACCTGAAAAGCGGCCAGGTTCAGCAAAATTATGCTTCAACACTATAAACTGCTAAATACAAAAATGAAAATAGACACGAGACAGCTGCATAGTAACCGATAGCCATTTTAAGGTGGATAGCAGGTGGCTCTGTATATAAACTAAAGTTGAAATGTCAATGAAGTAGTCACAGGATGTGGTTAAGAATTTGCATTTTTTAACATATTGGTTACTCAATACCATGTCAATTAATTCCATAACGCTGTAAATTGTTGTTGATGTGATGTTGGGGCTTTTAATTGATCGGGATGATACTCTGCCAGCTCTACCTTCAGACCAGAGATGGTCTCCCCAAGAAACCGTTCAATGTATCTGGACAATAAGATGCTGGTCTCTATGCTTGGTCTATGCAAAGAAAGAAATCTCAACTGAATTTGAACTGTAATACTGCAACAAGGTGGAGGAATCCACCATGGGGGGAGGGTTTGTGGAGGGTTGCGGGAATCCCAGAGCCTATGAAACTGTGTCACATAATGCAACGTAATTAATAATAAAAAAAAATGAAAACAAAAGAATTATGTGCTTCTGCTCCTTAATTAAATAAGTTTGAATTGAGAGGAGAACACTAAGTGTTGCTACATGCTCAAATGTTAAAAGTAGTGATGTAATATTCATGTTCATTATAATAAGAATATAAACTTTTAATTTCAGTAAAAAGCAAGGAAATGGAAGATGTTCCTTTTTAAAACAGCCCCAGCATTACAAGCCATTGAAATAGAAATTGACTTTCTATTTCATTGGTGAAACACATTCGCATATATTTAGAAAGCTTATAAGTAAAAAAAAAAAGATACAGTGTGTGCTGTGTAATGACGAGTATCTAGTTGTTTGGATCTATAACTTTAATATTACAGTATATTTTTAAAAATCAGAACACAGCTGATGAAATGACAAAGCGCTTTTTCCAGATAAAAACATCACAAAAGGGCCCGGCGCGGTGGCGCAAGTGGTTAAAGGTCCTCGCCTTGCACGCCCGGGATCCCATATGGGCACCAGTTCTATCCCAGCAGCCCCGCTTCCCTTCCAGCTCCCTGCCTGTGGCCCGGGAAAGCAGTCGAGGACGGCCCAAAGCTTTGGGACCCTGCACGCGCGTGGGAGACCCGGAAGAGGCTCCTGGCTTCGGATCGGCATAGTATCGGCCCGTTGCGCTCACTTGGGGAGTGAATCATTGGACGGAAGATCTTCCTCTCTGTCTCTCCTCTCTGTATATCTGCCTTTCCAATAAAAAATAATAATAATAATAATAAAAACATCACAAAAACCTCGCCCTCTACGTTACAAATCATTTAAATATAACACATGACAATTGCGTATTTTACGCAGGTCCGTTTCCCTGGTTGGACAGATGACCATCATTTTCTGCTAGCGGGGAATAACTTTGCAGACAGATTTTACAGTCCAGCTGCATTTTCATCAAACGCTTTGAATCTAAGAGGAGGGCACCAGTGATCGATCGTAAAGCTACCCAGTCTTATCCCTGGCAGCTGTCCTGAAGCCTAGCCTGGCTTCCTACGGTAGTTCTTGCATCTGAGCTTCATGGTCCCTAACGAGATACCGGGTGTGATCAGGCTCGCTGGGGAGGAGTGAGAATGCTCACCGTGGGAGCCAACCCTCAGGGCCTATGGGTCAGGAGTCTCCAACCCCGCGGTGCCCCTGCTTCCAAATCGCCAAGCCACAGCCCAAGGCACAAAGGTTAGACAGGGTGCGCCTGAACTCCCAAAAGACGAGTCACAAAAAACAGATCTGCAAAACATCCCCCTTTAAACGCTAACTGACCACCGATTTTGGCAATGTGCTAAGCTAGCGAAAGTATTGCGTGTAGCTCTGACCCACGGTCCAGCAGATCCCAATGTGGGAGCAAACAGATGAGATGGCGTAAGTCACTTGAAGGGATTTGTATGAAAATCAGTTGGCATTGTATTTTTCTAAGTTAATGTCTGTATTGCTAAAAAACAAAAAAGTGTCCAACATAATAGCGGTTTCTCGTGAGCAGCTTGAAAGTTGATTACGGACACTGCTCGTACTTTCATTATTGTGAAGAGTTTATAAAAGAACTTAACCGTCTCACATGGCTAATCGTGATATATTTAGGGCAGTTAATATACCTTTACCTCCATAAACTTTTCTAGAAATCAGATGCGCATAATGAATGCATACCTTCCACGACGCTAACTTCCTGATGAACCAATACCTGATCAATCTGCCAAAAAAAGAAAAGTATAAGTGTCTATCAAAAGAATATTTCCTAAATCAGAAATATTAACATTTACACTTATAACATTGTAATGAATGCTTATTCATCCTATCAGTACTTTATAGTATGTTACCATCTAGTGTTAAAACTAAAAGATGCTTGTCCAAGATGATAAAATACTTACTGAAAGTCTTCACTAAAATCACACAACTTGAGTCAAATAAAACCGGCTTACATATGAGTACGACAGTGTTTGTTTTAAAGGCTAGGAAATGTGGATTTTTTTTTTTTTCTGATTTGCCTCAGCTGTAGGCAGCTGCGTAGGTGGCCTCGTAATAAGATAAGCATCACAGTTAGGAGAAAAGTGGCCAGGGATGGTGGTTATTCTGGATCTGGTTAATGACCAATTGGTGTTAACTATACCAGTGTGCCAGCATCACTGCCTGTTCTTGATTTGGAAAAGAGGGATCGGCGAGCATGAGTCAGGGTTGGCGGTGGTGGAGGATGGTCATGGTCATGTGTGTGAGCTGTGGCTGGGGCCTGCTCAGGCTGAGCTAAGGCACAGCACCCATGGGAGTACATGAGGGTCAGGTGGGATGCAGGATGGGATTCACTAGGCTGCAGCACAGGGTGGCACCCCAAAAATGTCCTGGGCGGGGGGGTCTGGTCGCTCCAATATAGGCCATGGCACCTGCTGGTATACATCCCAACCAGGCCTGTGGTGGGCTGGGCTGGGATAGGCTGGGGTGGCTCTCAGGCTGTGTAGAGACTGGGCTTGGCTTGGGATCAAATCTGAGGTCACCCCAGACAAGGTTTCTTGGGGGACTCCGCCCCAGGCGGCTGCATTCAAATCCTGGCCACAGGGAAAGGCACAAGATATGTGGTCTGACCCTGCAAAGCATGTATCGAGACTGTGCCTTGCCTCCTCTGTTGCCGATGCAGTGCACAGAACGCCCATCTAAGCCAACAGACAAAGTGGAGTACCTGCTCACCTAGCTCTATGACTTTGCATGTACTGAAAGTTACCTGCATCAAATACTCCAATCCAGGTGGGCAGTTCAGTGGGCGTGCTGGGGCTTGCATCCACTGGACCTCGGAAGCTGCCCCAGGCGGAGTATATCTTGGTTGAACTTGGACAGGAATCCTGTCTGGCCCAAGCGCTGGGTAGTCAGCTGGAGGAACCGAGGAACTATACGGAGACACGGAATAGCTGGTCTTGGGATCCGGAGAGTGACTTTGGGGGGCGGGGTGGCCCACATGCATTGGAAATCCTAAATCAGGAACAAATGAAATACTGTTTAACTATACAGAAAGAATCTGCAATCAACGCTTAGGATTACCCCAGTTTACATACAAACTAACTTCACAGGTCAGTAAACCTGTAGCTGGGGAAAAAAAAAAAAGATATATTTTATCTTCCAAAAGCTATTTCAAGGGAAGTTCTGCCTCTTAGCCACTTCTATTTTGAAGGTGATAGACTAAGAATGGATATGGCTCACAGTCTTTTTTCTTAACAGTTAAAAAACTCAGATGGAAAATATATCCAAGGAAATGAAAGGGAATAAACTACCCATCGGAATCCCATGAAGATTCCTGCATGTTTTCAGCAGAAGAGAAATGACACTAGGGAGAAAGGCCTGCAGCTAACGTTTGGGATGAGGAACCCTGTTAGAAATTGTGATACTGAGACCAGTGATGGGTGCTCCTGCAAACCGGCCACTTGCAATGATGTCATCACGCACTGGAGCGCTGACCGACCTACAGCTCCACCCTTCCGGGCCTGTGAAGGCCACAGGTTATGGCCAAAGTGCTCAGAGCCTAGCCACTCACACGGAGGACCATGGCGGAGGTCCTGGCGTCAGCCTTCCCCACACCCGGCAGTTGCAGTTATGTGTGGAGTAAACCTGTGCACGGGGGATCTCGCTAATTCTTCCCTCTCAATGTTGCCTTTCAAAGAAATAAATCAGTAAATAAATAAAAAAAACAACAAGGAACATTGAGAGAATGTAATTCTGAACTCACAACAAGGCCATGGTCCACGTGTATACAAGTGAAGGCACGTGGTAAGATCTGGATGTATTTCCTGCATGTGGAAATTGGAGGAGAGGATGCTACTGGCATTGGCTGGGTAGAGACCAAACGATGCAGCAAACCGGGACAGCCCCCTGAAAACCACTGGGGTGTTGAGGATTTCTCTGCACACCCCACCTAAAACTGTTGTGCACCTCAACTGTTGACATATGCCTTGTTGGAATTATAAACCAGTTTAGACTACCTGAAAAACGGCCAGGTTCAGCAAAATTATGCTTCAACACTATAAACTGCTAAATACAAAAATGAAAATAGACACGAGACAGCTGCATAGTAACCGATAACCATTTTAAGGTGGATAGCAGGTGGCTCTGTATATAAACTAAAATTGAAATGTCAATGAAGTAGTCACAGGATGTAGTTAAGAATTTGCACTTTTTAACATATTAGTTACTCAATACCATGTCAATTCCAGAATGTTGTAAATTGTTGTTGATGTGGTGTTGGGGCTTTTAATTGATCGGGATGATATTCTGCCAGCTCTACCTTCAGACCAGAGATGGTCTCCCCAAGAAACCGTTCAATGTATCTGGACAATAAGATACTGGTCTCTATGCTTGGTACATGCTTGCAAAGAAAGAATCTCAACTGAATTTGAACTGTAATACTGCATCAAGGTGGAGGAATCCACCATGGGGGCAGGGTTTGTGGAGGGTTGCGGGAATCCCAGAGCCTATGAAACTGTGTCACATAATGCAATGTAATTAATAATTGAAAAAAAATGAAAAAAAAAGTAATAGAAACTCAGCTGTGCATGGGGCTTAACAGTCCGTAACATGAACAGATTTGCAGTTTGAGGTCAGCAGCTGCAGTGGACAAATAGCACGGCGAGCGCCAGCCAGCGTGGAGGTGATGTGGCCATTCATTACACTATGAATATCCGACACGGTCTGAACACTCAGACAGGTCATGGCTCATTAGCTCTCACATCAACAGATTAAGCATATGGAATTATCCATAATTTGTGTAACAGTTTCATTCCATTGTTTTAACACCATTATGTGCTAGCCAGCAAATGCTTGTTCAATATTGCAAAGATTTGTATTCAACGTTTTCCATATAATATCATTTGACTTCCAAAACAACCTCAACTAATTGTAATTTGATAAAAAGAACAAACTTGAAGTGAATCTAGTTTCTCCATGCCTCAATTTTCTTGCAGGTGTGATGGGAATAGTAAAGTACCTACTAATCTATGGTATAGTATAATAACATATCATCAATCTTATACCGATAACAGTAAGACAAGACAGTACATTCTGGGCCCGGAGCCGTTGCCTAGCAGCTAAAGTCCTTGCCTTCAAAGTGCAGGGATCCCATATGGGCGCCGGTTCTAATCCCAGCAACCCTGCTTCCCCTCCGGCTCCCTGCTTGTGGTTTTGGACAGCAGTTGAGGATGGCCCAAAGCCTTGGGACTCTGCACCCGTGTGGGAGACCTGGAGGAGGTTCCTGGCTCCTGGTTTTGGATAGGCGCAGCAGCGGCTGTTGCGCTCACTTGGGGAGTGAACCATCGGAGGGATGATCTTCCTATCTGTCTCTCCTCTCTTTATATCCGCCTTTCCAATAAAAAAAAATTAAAAAAAAAAGTTAAGGATGTTATGCTTCGTTCTGGATTATTAACTCTAAATCAAAGCATCTGTTTGAGAGTTACAGCTTCAGGACACAAAGAGAATAACCCGCCGGCCACATACTCAGCCGGACTCGTTGTGTGTATGCGCTCCTATGTCGTGCTTTTACAAGCCGCTCCATAAATTTGTTTTTTAAATTTGCCAAAATTAAAGCATTGAGCTACACGAAAGCCCCATCACTGGATCCCAGCTGGTCCGTTTTGAGTAAACCCTGTATTTCAGTAGTTGAGCTAGATCCAGTGTGACTATCCGCAGTTTATTTCTGAATGTGTGCTGATGGTGTCTTGTTACAGCTTGGACATGAAGGGCTTTGGGCTCCTGGCTTCGGATCAGCGCAGCACCGGCTGTTGTGGTGGCTTGGGGAGAGAATCGTCGGACAGATCTTCCCTTCTGTCTCTCCTCCTCTCTGTGTATCTGACTTTCCAATAGAAACTAAAATAAATCTTAAAAAATAAAAAAGTTTTTCTTTCTAAAAAAAGAAAAAGAAACACCCCATGAACTTGGAATTCGCCGGGCAGCAGGCAGCCTTGGTTCATGTTTACCTTTGCGTCACGTACTAAGGAAAAACATTATAAAGTGCAAATTTCCAGTTTTAACTGAAACGCCTTAAAGATCACAACGACTAACACAGCTTAACTATACATAACTTCACATTTAACACTCTTTGAATTGTATAAAGAATGAAGTCAACTTAGGGAATGTTAAGGAAAAAAAAAAAAAACCACAAAACCTCACATGGGGAAATAAGGCATCAGATCCATAAAATTACCTACAATACTTGGCAAGGATGTGGTTATAGAACAGATCGTAGCTGAAAGCCCATGCTCGCCCTGTCACACACATACACACACACACACATTAATTTTGTTGCCAACTCAAAATGATAAAGAGAATAAAGATCAGTGTAGGAAAAGACATGACTTTCGTTGTATGTTCTCCATATCGTGTGATGGCATTCAGCATCTTAAAACTGTTACATGCTTCTGTTACATGCTTGATCAATATTCAGCGTATCCCAAATGTTCTTGAGAAAAAAATTCAGAAAGCAATAGTATTCGTTTATCTTTGCACATACGAGTACAATCACACAGCACATCTACCCAATGTTTAGGTGTATTTTATCTATTTATTTGTCTACCACTTTTGAAAAGCAGTGTGTGTCTGTGAGAGAGACCCCACCCACAGGTTCCTTCCGCAAGTGCCTTGAACAACCAAAGCTGACCCTCGCTGAGCTAGGACCCTGCAACTTCATGTGGGTCTCCCATGAGGATGGCAGAGGCCTGCACATGGGAGCCATTATCTGGTGCCTCCTAAATGCATCAGCAGAATACCAGGTGGGAACCGGAGTGTCTGGCACTCAGCATCGCACTCCAGCGTGGGATGCAGACAGCACAAGCAGGCATTTGATATGCAAGGCTGACCCCAACGAATCAGCATACTAAATCTATGAACATTTGGGTCCAGCCAGATGGCCCAACTGGCTAATACCCCACTAGCAAGGGCCCACATCCCACATGGATATCAGTTCATGTCTCGGCTCCTCCACCTGTAACTCAGCTCCCTACTTATGGCCTGTTAAAGGAAGCGAGGATGAAGCAGAGCCTTGGGAACTTGCATCCATGGGGAGGCCTGGAAAAGCAACTGGCTCCTGGCTTCAAATCGACTCAGCTCCAGCCACTTGGGGAGTGAATCAGTGGATGAAAGAGCCTTCTCTCTTTGTAAACTGCCTTTACAATAAACAATCTTTAAAAAAAATAAATAAATGGACAAAACATATGCAGTGTATTCTCATTTAGCTACACTGACTTGAATAATCTTTTGGTATATAGAATACACAGAGGGAAAATGGTTATTCTGGATAAAGTATGATAGAAATCTTTCAGAATTTGTTTGCCAAATTGTCTACATTTCTGAGATTTCCCTATGTGCATGATAATAGTTAAAATTCTCAACTCTTTGTCATTCACTTTCAAATAAAAAAACTCTGAAAAAAATTTTAAACTAGACATGAACTCTTGCTCTAACCAACTGAAAGGAAATCGGGCATTTAGAAACTGCACACTACATTACAAAAGAGGACAATCGTTTTAATATAGGTTAGAAAGCAAAGGTTTAAATTACTTACTTGATTTGTCCATGATCAAAACAGTTCTGAAAAGAAAAACTTGACATTAGTATATTGTTTATAACACAAGGTGAAATACAACTATTGAAACCCAAGCTCGGCGCTGGCAACTCAAGTTCTTTTGTGCTGACGTCTTCCTGCTGCTGTAAGCCTGAGCAGGACTCAGCAGCGTTTGCTGACCCCCACGTCGGCCAGCAAACCCTGCGCCGAGGGAGTTGAACGAGACATGGGGCCATGCGGGACAATGCATCCTCAACCCCCTGTTGTACTCATGTAAAAATTCCAGCCTGTACAACCTGAAGGGGTTGCTAACATGCGCAGCATCTAGACCATGCTTCCAGAATGGTCTAGAAGGAGAACTGTTGACTGTTCTGCAGCAATGGACTTGGCGCGCTGAGCCAATGGTCATACCCATGCGCTCCCAGCTGACAGTCAATAGCCCGGATTTGTTAACAGCATCAGACTTCGGTAAAGTCACACGGGCGTAAAGCAGCAGGGTTTGAGGCGTGATGCAGTTTACACGTTGACAGCAAGAGGCAGTTGACTCCTTTTTAATCTTTTTTTTGAAAAGAATTTTTACGGTGTGATCTGTATGTTTCAATAAGAGCCAGTCTTTGAGGCTTCTAGAGACCACTTGTAATCTGTTGGGCAGACCACTCCAAACAGAATGTTTGAAATTTTTTAGTATTATACAGGTCCATTGTCTGTTTTAACAGCAAAGTTTCCATGATAGGAAAAAAAAAAAGGTGAGAATGAAAGATTTAGCAGTTGAAGTAGATTCAGAACTCATTACTCATTATTCCAAATACATTTAGCACAACTGTAAGGTAAGGGGCATACGGAGTTACCCTGATGATCTGGTCCTGTACGTGTGGCCAGGCAATACTACAGAAAAGTTAGCTATCACTTTTACAAGTCCGAAGACCCTGCCAGCCCTTCAGAGTCTCAGAGTAATGAAGGAATACGGCCAAGTCACCAAGCTGCTTGCTTTGATGAACAATATGAAGTGAAAACCATCAAATCACAGCTTTAGAAAACATCTATCCAAAGTCTGATGCCTGCTCTAAATGAGACCAGAGCACAGGTTAATAACGGTTAAGCTCAATTGTACCTTAGAGAGAGCAATGAGAATACGCCATGAACAATTTGTTAGATTAGCAAACTGGAGCACAAACACATCAATGACTTAAAATATTTGAAAAACAGAGCCCAGCGTGGTAGCCTAGTAGCTAAAGTCCTTGCCTTGAACGCGTTGGAATCCCTTATGGGCGCCGGTTCTAATCCCGGCTGCCCCACTTTCCATCCATCTCCCTGCCTGTGGCCCGGGAAAGCAGATGAGAAACAGGAAGAGAGAGTCCTGCCAGCTGGAGGCCGGGTGCCCCTGGCCCAGGTCCACACCTGCACCCGGGCAGAAAGGGTGGTGGGTGTTGAAGGACAGTGGTGAAAACGCCAAAGGGAAAAGCAGGAACACCGCATGAGAACTGGACCCCCCTCTGCTGCCTGGGGCTGGTCGTTGGCCCTGGGGGCGAGGTGGTGTTTTCAACCGGGCATCCTGGGGCTTCTGGCTTCCTCGCCCGTACAGTGGGACAAGGGACTCTCTGTTGATCCCAGGCTCACGCACCGGGCACTCCTGCCGCTCTGGCCGGGTCTCCAGCCGCCGGCGAAGGCAGGGCCAGCAGCGCAGGTGGCCACACACACTGACCACGGCCTCCGGAAAGGTCTCCAGACGTGTGTTACATTCGAAGGTCGCGCCCGCCCCGTCTCGCTCGGGGTCTGGCCCTTCGGGGCCCCCGTCCGCCTCCTCGGCCGCTGCCATGGCGGGTTCTAGCTTCGCCCCCACCGCGTACCCCTCGGATCCAAAAAAAAAAAAAATCTTTAAATGCTTTTTAAAATTACAATCAATTGATTAGAATGACTTCCTCTTATTAATAACATGGTTTAGAACAGACACAGTCTTTTATCTTTGCCCAATTTGTACTTATTAACGGTACCAAGATGACTTAGCAAACATAAGGACAAGCATATTTAGCCTTTCAAATTTTTTTTTCTGTTACATACTGTGAACTAACTTTTAGAGTTTTCTGTAAAAGTTAGTTCACAGTATGTAAAAGGTGTAACATTTCCTGACCTGCAGACACAACGATGCGAGCTAATAGTTTAAAATTTTCCTAAAGCCCCAGCAGCTGGGAGAGTGGCTTGGTAAGATTTATTACAATGCCATTCCTGCTGGAATCTCAAGGAGTTTTGAGGACAAGCAGTGCTTGTGGAAAAACACCCGTCTTTATTTGCAAAACACACCCTGGGGGGACTGTTTATTCAAACAGTTGATTACCACCGGTTGGGTTGACTTCTCTGCATAGAGTCTGCCCAATTAAGACATTTGACATTCTTTTGCTTTTGAATAGCAAAAGTTAAGGGTGGCCAGATGGGCAAGAAGCTTGAACGTCCCTTTGTTAGGGAAGGCCTTCAGGTGAAAGAGGAGCTTGACACGGCTTCCATAGAGCAGTGCCTTCCCAACTTGGTTTTTTAAGAGTTTTTCTGGCATCCTAATACATCAAGTGGCATAAGCTTTCCGAGCTCCATGGATTGCTTGTATAACCACCTGCAAATTCAGGTCCAGTGTCATTTTTTTTTCCCCAGGGCCACAGCGCTGCAATCCCTAAGTGGGTGGGTGCAGACTGACGTAATAGTATCTGCTCTGCCGCCTCTTTTTGCTATTATTTCAAGCTCATAGGGAATCCACTTTGCTCCCCGAGTCGAGCTGCTAGCTTTTTTTTTTTTTTCACCATAAACCCAAGATACCAGACACCGCGAATCATAGAGGTCCTTCATTTCGGCGGGAAGGGAAGCCGCGGGTTAGAGAGAATGCAGGAGCAGACAGCAGAGTCAGTGAGAGAGAGAGAGAGAGAGAGAGGTCTCCCGCCATGATTGCAGTAGAGGCTCCCAGGGAAGGTGTGGGCAACGAGCTAGGGGCAAGTGCGCCCCGACGGTCGCGGCGGGTATGGGGCCCGCGAGGATGGGTGGATGCGCTGGGAAGCAGGTACCCGTGTTGTGGGGAATTTGACTTGAAATGTGGCAGCAACCTCCTTTCTGGTCTCACGAGAAAGAATTCTCATGCAGACAACTCTAGTCCGCAAAGCACAATTTATTTAGGAAAGGGAGGAAGAGGGCTTCTGCCGTAGTGACTGGAGGGCGATCCGAGGGAGGAAAATGATGCACCTTCCCATGGAAGCCACTCAAAGACCAAAAGAGAGGAAAACACAACAAAACAAAAACACCTCATTCACAATGGGCAGGAATGTAGCACCTTGTCCCGAAGCAAAGGACGCCGCGAGGGCGGGACCGGCGGCTTCCTCCTCCCACGCCCAAGGTGCTAGGAGAGGGGAACTGAGTGTGGGTTCTGCCCGGAGGTTTTCCTGCAATCACACCAGCCATTTCATTATTCCCAGATATATGAAGAAATGGCTTTTTTTGGAAGCTTTCTTTAAAGCCGTGATGCTGCTAAAGTCCGGTCCCTCATGCCTAGGCTGATTTTTCTTTCTTTACTGAGCGCAACTGGGAAAAATAATCAGAATTCATGAGTGTCTGGGAAAGATCACACACTTGGGCACATCTTTGATCCTATTTAAGGGTGAGGGGGTCATAGGCTGGTACTTAAATCTTTTTTTTGGCTCATCCTCGTTTTCCAGTAAAGGAGATTCTGGGAATTTCTGTGTTTTTTTTTTTTTTTCTCTGTTTTAACACAGGAAGCTTCAGTTTCGTTTCTTCCCTACCGCGTTAAGGCGGCATCTCCCGTTAAGGGGAAACTCTTCTGAACTTTTTCCTCATCTGTACTGAGGCATTTTTTTAAACTGCATTAAGGCGGCAGCTCCTGGTAGGGGGAGTCTCTAAGTGCCCCCCTTATTGTCCTCATCCGCACTATTCGGAATTTCTTTTTAAGCTACTTTTTAGCAGCATCTCCTCTGAGAGGAGTCTCTTGCAGTCTCCTCTTCTAAAATTAAAATAACGACATTAATTAAAGCCAAAGGAATCCCCAAACATGAATACCTTCTATCCTTTTGGCCTTTTCACCATTTTTCTGCGCACAACCCTTAAATTCAGTTTCCAGTATGCCTGCATCAAGGGACCAAGGATTTTATTCACAGGTAACCACTAAGTACAAACGTAACTGCTTCTTAGTTACCGTTGCTCCATTTTCTCTAAAAAGTTCTGCACAACAGAGATAAAAGGTTAAGCCGGACATTGCTTCCGGCCCATTACGCCCACTCACCTGGTTCTGTTGGGGTCTCCCTTGCACTTTCCGTCTGCCTCAAAAGTCCCAGCTGGCGGGCGCCACTTGTTCCCGGTCCAGCACCGCGAGGGCCCCTCGCCACACACACGGGCCACTGGCTGCTCGTCAACCAGAGGAGTTAATTCCCAGATTCAGACTTGGAGAGAGACTGAGCCGCGCTTCGGCACCAGGGGGGCTGGAGTTGAGGCAGGATGTAGTTTACATGTCAAAGGCAAGGGGCGTTGCCTTGAACTTCTGGGAGTTCCCACGCGCTGCACCGTGAGGGGAAACACCTGTTTCGGATTTGTTATCTAAACCTGAAGGTTAGGGGGTTTCTGGCCCCCTTGCACTCCCAGATCAGCGGCTCCCGGAGGATTGCGCTTGGCTATGGGTCTACACCGGCAAAGTTTCGCATTGCCCTTTCAATCAGTCGCCTTCCTGCAGAGAATAAGAAAGGCCTTCCGTGGGAGGGCAGTTACCCATACACCTGCCAAGGCCTGTGCAACCGAGCTGACTAAACACGGTTCTGTGTATCGAGAAACACCGTTTCTCAGAGGACTAGCTTTCAGGGTGCCCATAGCTGTAGCATACTGGGGATGCGAGTGACGCCTTGTGCTGTTAGAGTATTGGTATAATGTTAGTATGTTAAAATGGTAAGAATATTAGTGTTAGGCGATATTAGGCCCTTTTGGGTGAGAAGCCACTACTTCGCTAGGTCAGAAGGCACCTGCGCTGTGGGAAAGCTCCACTTTAGTGACAAATCTGTCTCCCTTGTTTCTCTGTGAACTTATCTACCATCTAACCCGGGTGCAGGAAGGCAGGGGCACAGTTCCCCGGCCCCAAAAACTGGAGGAGCTATAAAAGACTGGAGGAGCCATAAAGATAAGGGTGCCAGGATGGGATGAGCCGTAAATAATAAGTGTGGGAGCATAAACAATAAGTGTGGGAACGTGAATAATGAGTGTGAGAATGGAACAGACTGCTTGCACCTAAATTTGTGTTACTTTTGAGTTGACTTTGATATATGTTACAGCCAAGACGGGGTATACAATCTCCAGCCTTATGTTAAGTCGGGGTCCGATCCACTTGACTGGCCTGTGTGCCCCAAGTAGGATCTGAGCCCAGCATGCTGGCACAAGAAACTCTGTTTGCTTTTTGCATTACCAGCAAGACTCTTTGTCGTTCTCTGGGGGTTGACTAGCTCGCACCCTAATGTCCGGGGGAACTCTGGCCCAGACCCTAACAGTGCCGGGTCATTTCTGCAGAAGAATAAACAATAACATCTTGGTTGATCCTCCAGCCTTCCTAGGTTGGGATCCCACAGTAAGCACACCTCAAGCCAAAACTGGGCTGCCCCACTGGTTTATCTCAGGCCCATTCCTAAGCACTTTGTAATGTTAATTTTTACTAACCCGTCCTCCCCCTACGCAGTCCTAGATGGTCCCTAAACCAACTGATTCCTCTACATTGCACTATTCCCCAGAAGAAACTTGCAAGAAACATGAAAAACAACAAATTTGAGATCCGGTAACCGAGTTTTTGTTCTTGGCGATAGTAACCACCAAGTTTTTTAATCAACAGTAATCGGATATGTTTCCCGTAACCAAAATCCAGTTTTAAAAAGTTGTAAATTAAATCTCTGAGAAATATACGTCGGAGTTCCAGTAACGATACATGACAGAAACTTGGCTATAACCTGCCTGCTTCTGTAACTTTGCTTGTTTTCCTCTGTAAACATCACGTGAATCTGTTTTTTGTCTTTAAAAGCCCATTGTACTGGGCCCAGCACGGTAGCCTAGTGACTAAAATTTTTTCCTTGTATGCCCCAAGATCCTATCTGGGTGCTGGTTCTAATCCCGGCAGCCCTGCTTCCCATCCAGCTCCCTGCTTGTGGCCTGGGAAAGCAGTCAAAGACGGCCCAAAGCCTTGGGACCCTGGACCTGTGTGGGAGATCCTGGAAGAGGCTCCTGGCTTTGTATAGGCTCAGCTCCAGCCATCGCAGCCACTTGTGGAGTGAATCATTGGACGGAAGATCTTCCTCTCTGTCTCTCCTCTCTGTATATCCGCCTTTCCAATAAGAAATAAAAAAAGAAATTTCATGCTCTAGTAAAAATCTTAGTAATGTTGCAATTACAGTAACCTCCCAAACGCCTCTTTTTTTTAAGATTTTTTTTTTTTATTGGAAAGTCAGATATACAGAGAGGAGAGACAGAGAGGAAGATCTTCCGTCCAATGATTCACTCCCCAAGTGAGCGCAACGGGCCGATGCTATGCTGATCTGAAGCCAGGAGCCTCTTCCGGGTCTCCCACGCGGGTGCAGGGTCCCAAAGCCTTGGGCCGTCCTCCACTGCTTTCCCAGGCCACAGGCAGGGAGCTGGAAGGGAAGTGGGGCTGCTGGGATAGAACCGGCGCCCATATGGGATCCCGGGCGTGCAAGGCGAGGACCTTAACCACTGCGCCACTGCGCCACCGCGCCGGGCCCCCAAACACCTCTTACTCAAGAGTTCAGTAAAGGTTGCTGTTGGAATCCGAAAGCACAGGGCGTGAGCTTAGGTAGAACTGCCTCTTTATCGTTGCAGCAGGGTGACCATCATCTCTAGAGCCGATGCAGCAAGACAAAACCGTAACGGTTAAAAAAAAAAGTGAGGGTTTATATACCTTTTAAAAAAAGTTATTTATTTTTATTGTAAAGTCAGATATCCAGAGAGGAGGAGAGACAGAGAGGAAGATCTTTCATCCACCGAGTCACTCCCCAAGTGACTGCAGTGGCCAGAACTGAGCTGATCTGAAGCTAAGATCCAGGCAGTACCTTCGGGTCTCCGACAGGCACGAGCAGGGTCCCATGGCTTTGGGCCATCTTTGACTGCCTTCCCAGGCCACACAGGGAGTTGGATGGGAAGCAGGGCTGCCAGGATTAGAATTGGTGCCATATGGGATCCCCGTGCACGCAAAGTGAAGACTTTAACTGCTAGTCTGCCGCCGTGCTGAGGCCAGGTTTATATGCTTTTACAAAATCACTAACATAGGTAGAGAAAAAGCAGGGACATAGGGTGCAGAATAGCTAAATTGTTTGCACAGTGCCAAGATAAACTATAACACTTCCCAGAACCAAGTCGATAAGTATCTCTGCTTTGGGGGGTATAGGATTACACAACATTCCAAGGGATTTTAAAACATCCAACTCTGGCGACAGGCATTCCGCCACGCCACCCCGTGCATGGCTCTTGCACGTACACAGGAGGGCTGTCCATTTATGTCTCTCTTGAAATGTCTGCCAAACCTCAGCAGCACATCGCATAATTCAAAATCGAAAAACTAGCTTGTGTTGGATTTCACTTCCTGAGCTTTCTGAGAATAATAGGAGTCTCTGTTAGCATTAGCTGACCGGAAATCATCTGCTGCGGGCCCTGTGTGATGGCTCACTGCTTAAATCCTTGCCCTGTATCTACTACTGGCATCCTGTTGGACTAAATATTTCTGACAAACTTCCTGGAGGTATCACAAGCAAAAGCAAATGAATAAATATTTTTTATTGGAAATGCAGAAATACAGAGAGACGATATAGACGCTGGTTCACTCCCCAAATAGCCCCAACATCCAGAGCCGTGCTGACTCAAAGCAGGAGATCAGAGCTTCTTCCTGGTCTCCCAAGTGGGGACAGAGTCCCAAGGTTTGGGGCCAGGCATTCCTGGACGGTTACATCTCTTTGTTTCAGACGCTAAGGGTGTTTGTTCAAGACAATAACGATAGAGTCGATACACTAAGACCTCCTTCACCCACCTGCTAGGCAACAGCTAATGTGCTGAAACCCTAAATATATAAAATGGAACAGCTCATGTTCCCTCTGGAACTGCCATCTGTCTCCCTCCCATCAGACACGCAGACATCAGCCCTGGAATCCCCAGGCCAATAGCCCAGAGGACCCACAGTGTTGCATAATGCTTCACTCATTGTCTCAGCCTCCTTGGCTGTGGTAGGCAGTCCTTCAAATTAGATCCTTTCTGTAGATCCATGTACTGGAATAACCTCTTGACAAACAGGCTTTATATCTAAAGATTTTGTCCACCCCTATTGTACAAAGGATATCTGTTGGAAAGCATCCAGAAAATACTTGTGGGAACCTCTTGAGGCTCCAGGAAAAAGAAGTGGACAGCCTCTTGCCCCGGTGCACCTTTGCCCCCCGTGTGTCCTCGGATGCGCTCTCATGCTTGACTGATATTGGCGAACATCTGTGCTCAAGTTAGCCAATTATCCTAGATCAAAGCGCTGTTCCTTATCAGTTGCCACACCAGTGGAGCTTCCATCAAGGCGTCTCCTTAGCTCTCCAAGAACGCCTTGCTACAAACGTGACACATCGTAAATCTAACCTGGTAATTGTGACCCAAGTATGAAGGGATGGCGCTATGTTTCAAGTGTTGCTTTAATGGATGCCCTGGAGCCCTAGAAATAAACATTGTCAATTGCCCATGAAAGCCCTGTCTCCCCATTTCATGTCTCCTCACCAGGACCCAAAAGGTGACTTACAGATACCACTTTTTGAGTTTGGTCATCTTCACTAGGTTCTAAGCTCTTTAACCAGTGTTAATGCCAATTTATTTTATTTTTTTTTTAAGATTCATTTATTTTTATTGTAAAGGCAGATAAACACAGAGGAGAAACAGAGGAAGATCTTCCTTCCAAAGGTTCACTTCCCAAGTGAGCTCAACAGCTGGAGCTGAGCCAATCCAAAACCAGGAGCCAGGAGCTCTTCTGGGCCTCCCAGGCGGGTGCAGTGTCCCAAGGATTTGGGCTGTCTTCACCTGTTGTCCCAGGCCACAAGCAGGGAGCTGAATGGGAGGCAGGGCCACCAGGATTAGAACCGGTGACCATATCCGTGCCAGCCCCAATACCAATTTATTTTAAAAGATTTATTTCTTTGTATTGTAAAGTCAGATATACAGAGAAGAAGCTCTTCCATCAGATGATTTACTCCCCAAGTGGGCACAATGGCTGCAGCTGAGCCAATCTGAAGCCGGAACCTCTTCTAGGTCTTCCACACGGGTACAGGGTTCCAAGGCTTTGGTCCATCCTCAACTGCTTTCCCAAGCCACAAACAAGAGCTGGATGGGATTAGAACCGGCACCCAGATAGGATTCTGGCACATGCAAAGTAAGGACTTTAGCCACTAGGCTACTGCGCCAGGCCCATTAACACCAATTTTTAAATGTACTGTGTTTTACTCATTATCATATTGTGTATGATGTCAAAATATCTAAATAATATTGAAAAATCCTAAACTAAGATGAAAATCATTTGTTTTGATGTTTCAAACATTTGTTTAAAGATGTTATTTGCTTTAATATGAGAGATTCAGGACATACTAGAAAGGGAATTTGTAAACTACCAGTATGGCTAAAATTAGGAACAGCATGAAGCAGTTACGTGTGGAATGCTGGAAGTTTCCAAAGGCCTGTCAAGTGATAAACACACGGTATTTATCCTCCCCAGGTCAGAGTGCATTCTCTCATTGCATACAAATTCAAGGAATGGAAATCAAACAGATCCTAAGCAACAGACATTTGTTTGCTTTTGTGCTTTTTAGCCCTACTCAATGGCACAATTTTGAGTCTTACCTCATAATTGGCAAGACGAACACCTACTGGCAAAACTACTGCAGGATAAAAGCAGGGTCCTTGCTTACTGTAAGTATTTGCGTTTTATTGTTTACCTAGCATCTCAAGCATTAAAAATGGCATGTCACGGGACCGGTAGGGTGACCTGTCGGCTAGTCCTCTGCCTGTGGTGCACACAGCCCGGTCATTGCTGTGTCCTGGGAAAGAGAAATGAAATGGAAAGACGGTGCTTTCATGGGCAATTGACAATGTTTATTTCTAGGGCTCCAGGATATATACATTCATTAAAGCAACACTTGAAACATAGCGCCATCCCTTCATACTTGGGTCACAATTACCAGGTTAGATTTACGACGTGTCTAGGAGAGCTAAGGAGGCACCTTGATTGAAGCTCCATTGGTGTGGAAACTGATAAGGAACAGTGCTTTGATCTAGGATAATTGGCTAACTTGAGCACAGTTCTAGCCCTGGCTTACTCTATTTAGCATTCAGCTCCCTGCTAATGGTCTGGGAAAGCAGTGGAAGCTGTCTCAAGGCCTTGGGTAGCTGCACCCACATGGGAGACCAGGAAGAAGATTCTGGTTCTTGGTTTTGGACTGGTCCAGCTCTGACCCTTGTGGCCATGTGTGGACGGAACCAACGGATGGAAGAACTTTCTTGCGAGTTTATAATAAAATCACAGTATAATGCCACTGAAATAAACATTATTCCAGAACAAACACAGAATCTAAAAATATAAGCTGGTTATTTCAAACACTTCCTTCTCAGTAACTGAATGCCTGGGAGATCCCTGAGACTAGTATTACATAGTGTGTAAATATAAGTTCATTGCTGTTAAGGTCATTCTATAAAAAAGTCATGAGTTGGGCATGGCATGGTAGCCTAGCACTGAAGCCTTCACCTTAAACACGCCGGGATCCCATATGGGCACCAGTTCTAATCCCGGCAGCCCCACTTCCCATTCAGCTCCCTGTTTGTGGCCTAGGAAAGCAGTAGAGATTGGCCCAAAGCCTTGGGACTCTGCACCCGCGGGGGAGACCTGGAAGAGGCTCCTGGCTCCTGGCTTCAGATTGACGCAGCTCTGGCCATTGTGACCAATTAGGGAGTGAACCATCGGATGGAAGATCTTGCTCTCTGTCTCTCCTCCTCTCTGTGTATCTGACTTTCCAATAAAAATAAATAAATATTTTTTAAAAGTCACGAGACCCCATTTTTATCCGGGATATGTAATAATTGTAAACCTGGGCACCAGGACAAAGACAGAAAACAATAGAGGACATTTGAAATTATAGTTTCACAACATAGAATCCACATTAGTTCTTTTGGCCTTATCTTGGGGTCCTGAAACTTGCATCTTATTTCTCTCAAGCAGTATGGATACGAAATTTATAACCCAAAACTAAAATATGCATCATTTGGAAGAAGCTAAAAATGCAATGGCCATAAAATAAGCATAAACTGTATTTGGATCACTCATCTGAATTTACTTGTTAATCATATAAAAACCAAACTTCTCCACCCCTTCCACACACGTTCCCTCAAATTCAGTCCACACATTCAGCTCACGTCCTGAGATAGGGATACCGAAAATTAATTATTTTCAGCAACTGAAAATAATCAGAGAAGGTCTGGGTCCCTAACGCCCCACAAATAAATGGCAAGGAAATGCTAGGGTAAGGATCAGGGCAGAGGGAACACGAAGCAGAAAACTCAGTAACCACAGAAGCAAATCACAAATCAAAACACTTCCATATTCAGTTTAGGTCTGGGATGACTTCCGTAGATCTAAAAAAAAAAAAAAAAAAAAAGGCTTGTGCAACATCTAAGAACACACTTCACTGATTGAGAATGTTTGTGCTCCTGTAAGTACCGGAGAGCACCAGGTGTATTTGTACAAACAGGTGTGCTAAAGCGTCAGCGAGCACTGCACGCTCCCGGCACATCCAACTTGGGGCATCTGGGTGGGAAGTCAGGAAACTTCCCAGAACAATTCACTCCTGTGTTTCAGTCTCAAGAAAATAGCACAAGGATGCTTAGGACCAACTCGGGATGGCATTCGATTGCATTTCATAATATGCCTCGGATAAGAATGTAGGGAATACGTACATTGAGACCAACAGAGAAGCAGCTGCCAAGCGTCCCACAAGACTGACCAATCAGACAGAAAGAACAACGACAAAACCTTTGATTTAGCTGTTGTTGTTGGATTGTTTTATTACTTACGAAAAGACTTTCCTGATAACAAGTTCCTTCATCAGTTTAGATATCCTTTCTTATAAATGGGTCAACTAATCCATAAAGATAAAATGATAAAGACACATAGCTTCACAATCACCTGAATAAAAAAGTGGTTCATTCCTGTCCCACTCATGTCCCGAATTCATAAATAAATAAACAAATAAATGAATAACACTTTTCTTTTTTTTGAATAAAATCTCTACTCTTAACTATTGGTGTCTGTCATTAGTTTCTAAAGCTGTGGCATTTTTATTATGATTATTTTTTTTTTATTTCAGGGTACAATTCCATAAGCTCTGGAATTTTCCTTACCCCCTTCCCTAATTCCCCACCCACTACTGATTTCCCCATATGTTTACAATAGCATAGCGCTTCGTAAGCAGTCTTAAGCCCATCATTCTGACACTGTGGGTACCGATAATGGCAGATAGTCCTGCATCCTATTGACAAACGACAATTCTCAGTGAGGTTTCTTAGATTAGCCTAACGGTATCTTTCTCGTGTATGGTCGAAAGGCTTGGATGTCATTAGTCATAATTAGCTGTCATTTCTGCTCCCTTGGGTAAGCGACCCTGTATGTTACCTTGGGGAACAGGGACACCCTTGGCCACCTGTTGACTAATTTAAAAACTCTTCAATTGGATTCCTATCTAAAACTAAACACTCTCGTATGCCTCCCCCTAATGAATTGGCCTCCATACCCCCTTAAGTAATTCCCCCAAGTTGCCTCCAGGCTGCCTCCTAAAGAACCTGGCTCTCTGACCCGGGACACACTCCCGGTTTACTGTCAGTGTTCGGAAGAATGGAAGGAGGCCCCCTATGTCCAGGTTTTCTTCCATCTCTAATCTAAACCCACCCTTCATCCTGTCCTCTTGTCTTTGTGCATCTCCGGGCCCTGCCCACCATCTTGCCTTTGTTCCTGTCCTCATTTGCTTTCGCCTTGCAGCTACAGGCCTCCGGTTGCTCTCCCCACTGGGGATCTGAGCTGCCACAATACCTTCAGACCCCGACTTGGACTGCTACTGAAGGAAACCTCTCGGCCATTGCTGACCCACGTACTGCTCCAACCCACGGAAAGCTGGTCTACTCGCTGCGAGGGATGGGTGAGTGTGTCTTCCTCCGCTACAGGTTCCTCTCCACACGTCGGTTTTCACACTTCCCCCTCCATGCAAACCCTCGGTTACACTAATCCCACCATCTTGGGCGTGGCCATTCCAGCCAGGCGGGAGAGTTCAAGCCCCTTACAGAGCTGCCAATTGGCTGCGTCCAAAAACATCTCACAACCCTATGATTCTCAGACCCCTGTCTGCACCAAATCCTTTTCCCCACAATGTGGCTGGGCCTCAACAACAACAACAACAAAACTAGCAAATGACTCAACGTGACCTCCAAGTTCTCCATGATCTAGGTAATGTCTATCGCTGCAATGGCCATTTCCGATCTTTGAGTCTTTTTTTTCCATTCTCACTCGCCATGGTTACTGCTCTCCGTCTCAGGTTCTTCTATCACACGCTCAACCTTCAGACTTCTGAACTCCTGCCCCCTAACCAATCTGACTCCCAAGCATCCACCCCAGGAATAATCCACCGGTCCTCTTAAATCCCCATCTTGCCCAGCAATCTCAGGGCTGAACTCTCTGTCTCTCCCACCTTCCTGAGCAGCGGTCACGGTCCTTCTCCTGTCCTCCTTCTCCTTTCTCCGATAAGCCACTCTCCCTACAGCTGCAGCTTGTCCAAGGTTATTTTAACTGTGTATTTTTTCTCTCTTTCTCAAGCTCTCCCTCTCATTTGCCGAGGGGGAGGGGGCGGGAGATAAATGAAACAGAGCCCACAGAAAAAAACTCAGCCTCTTGTACTCTATAAGAACTGTTTCTTTTCTTTTAGTATTTTATTTTATTTTTATTGGAAAGGTGGATATAGAGAGGAGGAGAGACAGAGATGAAGATCTTCCATCCGATGGTTCACTCCCTAAGCGGCCACAATGGCTGGAACTGAGACTATCTGAAGCCAGGAGCCAGAAGCTTCTTCCAGGTCTCCCACGTGGGTGCAAGTGTCCCAAGGCTTTGGGCCGTCCTCAACTGCTTTCCCAGGCCACAAGCAGGGAGCTGGATAGGAAGCGGAGCTGCCGGGATATGAACCGGCACCCATATGGGATCCCGACATGTGCAAGGCTGGGACTTTAGCCACTACGCTATTGTGCCAGCCCTATAAGCAATGTTTTTGCATCATTAAATATATTAAGGCATTCTCTAAAAAATGTAACAGTTACATCAAAACCAAACTGGTATACAATTAAAATCTAATCCATTATTATGTTGTTAAGATTATGAAAGAAATTCTATGTGTGATATAGTTGATTATACTCCTTAAAGTTTCATTTACAGCATTTTCTAAATATTTATTAGTATTGATACATGGAATTAAAATCTGACCCTCTGTTCAAACAACAAAGTTTTAGACACACATGTCATTGTAACATCTCCTTTTAAGTGTTTTTTATCTGGTTAATGACTAATTTTCTAGTTAGCTCCAGCCAACTCTAGATCTGACTGTTGAATTGTCTCCGAATACGAGATAAGCCAATGTGCTAGCTCTTATCTGCAAGTATTCTTATATTGAGGTCATCTTTTTGTTCCCTGCCTTTCATGAGGTTCTCATTGCATCAGATCAGCAAAGTTCCGGGCTACTTTTCAAGGTATTTGAGTAGTCACTTTAAGTCAATAATTAATCTGATCTATATTGTGTCCCGTAAAGAGAATCTATTTCACCCAGATATTTTAAGCCACCTTGGCACCCTTGACAGGCATTCATAAACCCTACACGTTTCACATTTTGGTACTTCGATATTTGCAACAAGGCCTCCTGCAAACATCAAAGGATGTATTTCTCATTTTGTAGAGACAACAGCTGTTTAGGCTCTTTGGACTGTATTAAAAATATCGTCAAGGTACAAAGCAGTGTAAAATTTTGTTATATTAAACTACTCCAGTTGCATAATCTGATGATTATTTTATGTTGCCAGACATCATTGTTATGTCAATTTAAAAAGCTGTAACGGTTACATTTTCCCGTAAAATCTTGTATGCATTGCCTAAAATCAGCAAGTAAGCGCCTCTTGGCAATTACATTACGGTTCTAGACGTACCTGTTTTGAAATCTGCTTAGCTATATTTGTAAACCATCTGAAAAAGCATGGCAAACTCATGTTACTACAAACAACAGGTAATTTGAACCATTTTATTATAATTTTTAAGGCATCAAAAAATTTATCTTAGGGCCCGGTGTGGTAGCCTAGTGGCTAAAGTCCTTGCCTTGAACGCTCTGGGATCCATATAGCAAAGGTTGTAATGCCAGCTGCCCCGCTTCCTGTCCGGTTCCCTGCCTGTGACGTGGCAAAGCAGTCAAGAACAGCCCCAAAGCCTTGGGACCCTCTACCCATGCGGGAGATCACATGAGGCTCCTGGCTCCTGGCTTCGGATTGGCTCAGCTCCAGCTGTTGCAGTCGCTTGGGGAGTGAACCATCAGATGCAAGATCTTCTTCTCTGTCTCTCCTCCTCTCTGGATATCTGACTTTGCAATAAAAATAAATAAATCTTAAAAAAAAAATCTTAAATCATGACTGGAACCAATGAATCAGTTTGTTCAAAAGTAAGACTGTTTGATCAACGCACAAACAATCTCTGGTTCGCATGACTTGGGTCTCAGACTGTTTTTTGAAAGTGTTTCTAAGTCACTGGCATGTCCGTGCTCCCGTTCTGTGATCAACCAAGTTCCTCCCGTGATTCTCTAGTGCACAATGTCAGGTCGTTGTAAACCGGCGCTCTCATCTCACACGCACAGCCAACGTCAAGCCTTTGTCAGCGTGTTCCGGAGCCGTGACTTGATAGTTTTCACTTGGCTTTGTTGCTCAGAGTAATCCACCTGGCAATCCTAACTTCTCTCTTTACTTCTCTACTTTTTCTCTAAAATTCCAAAAGCCTGGTCAAGCTATATTATTTGATTTCCAGACCTTATGAGGAGATGGCTAACTTAGGAAACCAAGAAGCCTAATTATCTCATGGGCATTGCCTTATGTATCAAACCCCTCTGGTCAACTTCCACATGCCTCTCAGCGAGAGAAACCTCTGGATTGCCTAAGAACCGAGCTTTGCTTGCATACTGTTTTGTTCCTTTTCGTTACATCTCGGGTCTCAAGGCCTCGCTAGACAATTTTTTTTTTAACCATCTCTTCGTAGGCGGACAGAGGTCTCTGCTCATTTTCTAGCCTAACCCTCTCCACGACAATACCATGAGACAACAAGGCTGGAATGTCAGACCGAGCGGAAGTCACTGCAGAAGGAGCTGAGTGCATCAAAGGACGAGGAAACAGCACAAGACAAAAACACTGGGTGACCTCAACACACCCAGCCCCAGACTGAGTCCTGAGGCTCTGTCCCCCTGGCCTCCCTCCGGCCTCCCCCTGGCCTCCCCATGGCCTCCCTCGGCCTCCCCATGGCCTCCCTCCGGCCTCCCTTGGCCTCCCCATGGCCTCCCTCCGGCCTCCCTTGGCCTCCCCATGGCCTCCCTCCAGCCTCCCCATGGCCTCCTTCCGGCCTCCCTCTGGCCTCCCCATGGCCTCCCTCCGGCCTCCCCCCGGCCTCCCTCTGGCCTCCCCATGGCCTCCCTCCAGCCTCCCCATGGCCTCCCTCGGCCTCCCTCCGGCCTCCCCATGGCCTCCCTCGGCCTCCCTCCGGCCACCAGCAACAGACCGCTTCACTGGCCTCGATGCTATCTTGGCTGAGGTCAAGCAGACACTCTCATCCAGCAATGCCTTAAAGGCCGAGTCTGCGCAGAAGGACAACACCTGCCATGCGGACACATTACAGATCCACCTGCTGATCTGTGTGCCACCACGGACTACACCTCCGAGGACTACTACACATTCCAGCGAGCCTCGGCAAGGAATCAGGCTACTTTGCAAAAGGACTTCTGAGAGGTCACTTCTCCCTCCGTTAATACTCCTCTTCGTGGGAATTGCCTTGGCTCCTTGCCGTAGCTCTTTCATTTTTCAAAAATTTGTCCATTGCTCAAATACAGAAACTTTGTAATCAAACCTTTAACCAGCTCCTCTTACAGGGATATCTGCCTCTCCTGAGCCACCATTTCTCCCTCGCCTAAATGACCCTGCAACCCATGGAAGCCTTGGAGAACAACCATGCTCCTTTTCCTTTATATATAACAAAAGGGAGGAATGTAAGGAGTGACCTGAGCCTGACCCCAGCATCCGGCACTCCACACCACCTTAAATGCCTTGGATGCCAGGTGAGCCAGTGCTGCCTTAATTCCCCTAGAACTCAGTCTCCTGGAAAACCTGGTGACCCAGCACTACCGTAAACCTTCTAGATCTCATCCCCCTTAAAGCCATTTGTTTAAGTGAAGACCATTTGCTCAGGGACCTTCAGGTGTTTTTTTGTTTGTTTGGTTTTTTTTTTTTTTTTGAATCATGATTATCTTTATTTTTTTTCTCTCTTTTAAAATTTTTTTTTAATTATGTTTTTGACAATCTTTACATAGTTAATTGGGGTAAAAAGGTTCAAGGGCTATACGAAAGACAATATTATTTCCATGTTGTTTCCTTCATGTTTGAAGGGGGATATTAAGGGAGAAGGCCCACCCAATTTCCCACTCTCCCCAGGTCCTGCATGTAGGGCATGCTCTGAGGTTCTTGCTCAAGTGGCTTTGATAGTTCACCAGTTATGAATCGCTGCCAATCTTGCCACTCCAAGCACTATGAGGTCTTTGAAGAATCCACCGATTGACATAGTCCATCATAGAGTCTCCATTTGCCCCGTATTTCGCTGCCAACATATAGCTGAGATGGTTGATTGACCTGTTCTGTCTTCTCTCTTTTCTTGGTTAGGGTTCTGAGTCCAGAAGTTCGATTGGGGAAATCTCCAAAGAAACTTTGTCTGAGGTGTTCTCAAACCAGATTCTTATATGTACTAGCAGGTACAGGGTCTGGCACAGTCCATGGTGTTTGCGATCGCTGGGTTGGTTCTGTTTTCAGCCCCGACTTCCACTGGAACCAATGGGCGTTGCAGTCCAGCCTGGTTCTGCCCAGCACATACTCGGCCCTTGCATAAACCAGTGGGAGCTGCAGCCTAGTTGGAGCGACCCGCAATAACCCCCACCAGGCCCGCCCCTACCCTGGTTTGCCAGTATGTGTGGCAGTAGTCCAGTATTTCAAACACCCCATTCCACCCCAGCCCCTGTCCTGGTTTTCGTGCCCTCCCGTGGAAGTGGTAACCCAAGAGGGATGAGCCCACTATTTCCCTCCCAGACCGAGACAATGGCAGAGAGTTCAGCATCAAGACACATCCAACTGTTTGCTTCGGAGTCCATCCTCAATGCGAAAGTAGAGATATCTCGCACACTGCCTCGTATCCTCACATCTGGACCTGTCAGTCTCCACTACACAGTCACTAAAAATCCCCTCAAGTGAAAAGCCATAAAAGGAAGGAAGAAAGGAAAGAAGGAAAAAAAAGAAAGGAATTTAAAAATTAATCTGCGTCCTACATGGTGGCCTGGTGGCTGGGGTCTTGGTCTTGAATGTGCCCAGATCCCATATGGGTGCTGGTTCTAATCCCAGGTGCCCTGCTTCCCATCCAGCTCCCTGCTTATGGCATGGGTAATGGGGGTCGGAGATGGTTCAACGACTGGGGTTCTTGCTACTGCATGGGAGACCTGGATGAGGCTCCAGGCTCCTGGCTTCAGACTGGCACAGTTCTGGCCATTGTGGTCCCTTGGGGGTGAATCATCTATCTGTCTCTCCTCCTCCCTGTATATCTGACATTGCAATAAAAAATAAAATAATTTAAAAAAAAATCAATCTATTTTTCAAATAAGATAACTTGGTGATAATTTACCTTATTTAAAGAGTTGAGTGGTATGTGAATTAATCATGACTGTACAGCTTACTCTGTAGCTAATATAAATTCATTGGTTATTCCAAAATGCACATACTCATAGTTACTCACTTGAGAAAACAGAGCTGTGCATACCTGCCCATCATAGAAAAACACCCACTCATACAAAGACCAGATGTATACCAAGACCGGAAGTAACAAAATGAAATGACTAGAATGCTTCCTCACCACCTCTCCCCTCACCACACCTTCCTGCCCCGAGCATATATTGCCCAAACCTGCCTGATGAGAGGAAAAGATGTGTCAAAACAAACGAAAAACAAATTCATGAAAATCAGAGGAAGAACAGGAAATTGAGTTGAGTGGGGCCCTCTGCGGGGAATCGCTGTCCTCTGAAAAGTGATTAAGACTGTAAGAATTCCGGCCTGGCGGTGTGGCCTATCGGCTAAAGTCCTTGCCTTGAACGCACCAGGATCCCATATGGCGCCGGTTCTAATCCCGGCAGCTCCACTTCCCATCCAGCTCCCTGCTTGTGGCCTGGGAAAGCAGTTGAGGATGGCCCAGGACCCTGCACCCGCGTGGGAGACCCGGAAGAAGTTCCTGGTTGCCCTCACTTGGGGAGTGAACTTTCCAATAAATAAATAAATCTTAAAAAAAAAAAAGACTGTAAGATTTCCTAGGATTTTATTCAAGCTCCTGTTTTCCGTGCTATGCTGAAATAGTGGAGGGATAATCATACTTTTCAGTTGGATTAGAGACAGGGAGGTTTTTTAATGTCCTCACATAAAGTTTTATCACTTTAATAGCCAAAAAACAAACAAAACAAAACAAAACACCCAAATAAATAAACTGTGTGCTCCACCAATCCCTCGAGGCATTTACCCCTGGTGTCCACTAACAGTTGCACCTGCCAGTGCCTGACCTGGCACCCCACCCATACCCTTCCTCATTGCTCTGCCATGCTTACATTCAGCCCTGAGCGTGTTATGGTCTAGATTAGGGCCTGATATGTATTCCCTAGGTTTTCCCCTCTTGCATGACAAGCATTTTACGCATAAGCACCAGCATGGTGTAAGAAAGTTGTCAGACTTACGCGGGAGGTGAAGAACATTAGATACTTGTGGGCCATGTGCAGGGAGGGTGGGCCAGGATGGGTCTGTAGGGGGAGAAGGGAGCAGGAACAGCCCCTTCTCACTATGGGCTTGTAAGAGGCTTGAAAGGCGAGTGGCTGTGTGACACTGTCCCCCTAGTGTTCACTGCATGGGCATCATTTGACTGAAAGGTGGGCAGAAAGGATTACACAGGCAGACAGGTGTGGCTTCCAAACATGTGACCTTGAACTAGCTGCCTGCCTAAGTCCATATCAAGTGCAGCTTCTGGCCGAGAGAAGGATACTTCTCTGAATTAACGAGGGCAGGGCTAGCTCTCTGAGAAGCATCATGGCCAAATAGAACATGACTGTTTCCAAACAGAACAGACCTTGGTAAGATTTCCAGTTAGGACATGTCTTGTCATTGAAATGCTTCTGCCATGGGCCGCTGCCACTGCTAGGCCAGGGGTGGCCCCTTGCTCAGTCCCTGCTCCACTTCTGGGCTCATTTCCCTAAGGGCTTCCTGGAATCACTCTAACCTCCACCCCACGTTTGCATCCATTGAAGACACACAACCACAGGCACCCTGTCCCCCACAAGCCATTTCCATCACTTGAGGTAAGCGGCAGGTGCCGGATGCAGCACACTCACCTGCTCAGCTGTTCCTGGTAAGGGTCAGGCGCCCTGCAGAGCCTCTGCTCCTCAGGTCTCGGAGCTGTGGATGCAACCCTTCCTCTACCTGTGTCACTGTTGGCTGGGACGGAGCCTTCCCGGCAATCCTGGATTCCCAGTTACCTTGGCTGGGTCCTATTTGTACCCAAGGATTTCCTAGTCCGGTTTCCCCTAAAAGAAGGTGGCACAGTCCCGGAACCTATGCAAATCCCCAGCAGCCCCACCCTGTTCGGCTAAGAGGCTCCTGAGGACCCTGTGTTATGCCAAAGGGCAGCAATAAAGGGATTAACTGTAAAGTTAACACCTTCTCCGGCTGAGGGTCATTTACTGGGCAGAGACTCCTCTGGGGAACTTCCTTTACTTGGCTCTGATCTTTAGCCCCCAGAGTCTCTTAACTTCTCAAGCCATAGGGACCTCCAGATGCTAAAGGTAGAAAAAAACAAAACTAAGAGCAGAGAACGACTGCGTACTTAACAGTTCCATTCCAGTATTCTGTTACTGGATCCCAGGCTAACTAAACAAAATTTGAATAGCTGCCTTGAAATAACTTTCCTTTCCTCAATCAGATTACACATAAAATAGTCATCACATAAAGATTTATGCTTCGTGAAGCACAAACATTTTGATTACTCACTAAGAGGCCGAGCCTGAGTGACCTGCTCACATACTGAATGTCAAAGCCCACCAAAATAGGGCCTGGTGCGGTGCCTAGTGGTTCAAGTTCTTGCCTTGAACATCCTGGGATCCCTTATGGGCACCAGTTTTAATCGCGATGGCCCCACTTCCCATGCAGCTCCCTGCTTGTGGCCTGGGAAAGCAGCTCCGGTCGTGGTAGTCACTTGGGGAGTGAATCAGTGGATAGAAGATCTTCCTCTCTGTCTCTCCTCCTCTGTATATCTGACTTTCCAATAAAAAGAAATCTTAAAAAAAAAAAAAAAAAAAACTCCAGCAAAACAATATGAACCGTGATTGAGAAGCACCCACGAAAGGTCAAGAATTCTTTTGTCTCTAATAAATGTTGCAAATATACCCATCTTATCTAATTCGACATAGGTAATATTAAATCAAGTCAATAAAAAATGAATTACACATTATCTTGCCATACTTGATACTTCCTCTGACCTCATATCAACAAGAATGAGTTTTTTTTTAAGATTTATTTTTATTATTTTTTTATTGGAAAGGCGGATATACCAAGAGGAGAGACAGAGAGGAAGGTCTTCTGTCCGATGATTCACTTCCCAAGTGAGCACAACGGCTGATGCTATGCCGATCCGAAGCCAGGAGCCTCTTCCGGGTCTCCCATGCGGGTGCAGGGTCCCAAAGCTTTGGGCCGTCCTCGACTGCTTTCCCGGGCCACAGGCAGGGAGCTGGAAGGGAAGCGGGGCTGCTGGGATTAGAACCAGCGACCATATGGGATCCTGGGGCGTACAAGGTGAGGACCTTAACCACTTGCGCCACCGCGCCGGGCCCAAGAATGAGTTTTTATTTTTACTCCTCCTTTATAACATGTACAATTAAGTTGTCAATAGAATCATTAATCAAGATAGTCACAGATCATGGTTCTGTTAGATTTTACCCCTATTTTATTACTTTTTAGTGTTTATCTAATTTGAAATAATTACAGAGTGGTTCACTCTTCTTTTATTTTTATTGCAAAGACAGATATACAGAGAAGAGGAAATATAGATAGGAAGATTTCCTATTTGATGATTCACTCCTCAAGTGACCATAACAGTAGGAGCTGTGCTGATCAGAAGCCAGGAGCCTGGAACCTCCTCTGGGTTTCCCACGCAGGTGCAGGATCTCAAGGTCGTTGGGAGGTCCTCAACTGCTTTCCCAGGCAACAAGCAGGGTGTGGATGGGAAGTGGGGCTGCCAGGGTTAGAACTCGAGCCCATGTGGAATTCAGGCGTGTTCATGGCAGAGTTAAGCCACTAGGTTACCATGCTGGGCCCATGGCTCACTCTTCAAACGTCTGCAACCTTGAGAGTTGGGCATGACCATATTCCACTGATTTCCTAGGCACATTAGCAAGGGATTGTATTAAAAGTAGAACAGCTGCGGGCAAGGCAGGGTAGCCTAGTGGCTAGGCAGGCTTTCCCTGCTTGTGGCCTGGAAAGCAGTCGAGGATGGACCAAAGCCTTGGGACCTGCGCCCATGTGGGAGACCTAGAGTAAGTTCCTGGCTCCTGGCTTCGGATCAGCTCAGCTCCAGCCGTTGCAGTGAGGGCACCTATCTCTTACTTCCATCATCTTCCACTGATAGTAGAAAGGGAGAGGACAGGAGTTTTGAGTGGAGCAGGAGCTAAGTACTGCCAGCACTTGATTCATATGGACCACCCAAATCCCTTCAGCTTCTGTGTTGTTTCCACATAGATGAAGACTTGGCACATCCACTCTTCGCCCTGCAGCCAAGGCTCACTTGCCTTCATGCTCAGAAGCTGTGGCACATGGCTGTATGTTACCACGGAGTGAGTGCAACAGCCCCACCCCAATTCCCGTATCCTTTGCACTTGTGACCTGCCTCGCCCTGAGCACCTGTGTAGGTTGCTGGTACTCAGTGTCCACCTGCCTTTCGGTAAATCTTGCTCCTCCTTTCACCTGTGCCTAGACCCCTGGTGCAAAGCCAAGCTGGGTCTCTCTGAGCCCAGCCGTTGATTTTTGTATCCACTGCTTTGTCTAGGGATTGCTACCACAATGGTGGAAGTCCAACATTTTACTGTAATGTAGAAAAGAGAATATTTAAATCATAAATCATAAATTCTCATGCAAGGCTACATTGCTTTTGTGGTATGAAGAAGAAATTACTTGGGGATGGAGTTACTCTGGATTTGCAAATTGAGATGGTGAAATGAACGCACTGTAAACCAGTACACCTTAAATGTATATCGAAGTAGGAATTTTATTTGTTTATTTGGTCAGTTTTTGTGGAAAGTCTTCCCAGGACACTTGGCTGACTGCAAATTTCTTTAGCAAAGAGGTGCACACTGCCCAGCTGCACCCTGAAAAGCAAATTAGCCTGGAGAAGTCTGCTGGACCACTAGAACCCCAGCCTGCCTCGGAAGATGCTGCACATAGGTGCTCATTTCCAACTGTGCCGCCCGTGTTGCAGGAGTCCGCCTCTGCAACATGACCATCTGCATGCTCTGATTTGCAATGACTTTAGCTGCAGGCCAGAAGGGGTGCAGGCTGTTCACGAAAGGAGAAAGGTGATGGAGATCAGAGAGGCAAAAACAGGTTGACAATCAACCGACGGCATACAGGTGCCCACAGACTGGATGTGTATCTACAGCAGGTCAATTCTGAGAATTTAGCCACCATTGCCAGATTCCATGGGGCTGAGTTAGGTTTCATTTTATGCTTTGGCTTCAAGATTTTCTTTATTCAAACCAGTTTTATGATTGTTAACTCTACCCCTGGTCTTAATGGGAGAGGAAGGAGCAAAATCCAGTATTATTTCCTTGTTACTATGGCCAGCTGTTGAGGCGAGACCTCCAGCTGTGTTGGAGTTTCCATATTCAACCTCCAATTGCAGAACTTTCTCTTTTTACCACCTGTTGTGATTACTAAACATACTGGCTATAAGCTTTAACACTGGGAAAAAGGATGCTTACTTATTTAGTGCGTGCTCTTGGGTCCTGAGGTGGTGACTAAGCACACGTCACCTGTAGCTCCTCGTGGTGCCTAAAGCTCTCTCTGTGCCTTGCCACACAGATTTACTCGGGCCACAGTCTGAGCATTCAGAATCTACTACTAAGAGAGCACTGGAGACATGGAATAAACGGGAAAGTAGGGCATGAATTTGTGGTTCAAACTAGTGCATTATCTGTTTTAATTCTTGTTGAGTGATTTTTACCAAATAAACCTTCAGAAATTGTGTGTATAATCCTCTTTTTCAGAGACAGAGCATTTTATCTATTGTTCTTTAATTTTAAAAAGATTTTATTTATTTTTATTGGAAAGCCAGATATCCAGAGAGGAGGAGAGACAGAGAGGAAGATCTCCTGTCCAATGATTCACTCCCCAACTGGCCACGAACTGAGCCCATGCGAAGCAGGGAGCCAGGAGCTTCTTCTGGGTCTCCCACACAGGTGCAGGGCCCAAGGCTTTGGGCCGTCTTGGACTGCCTTCCCAGGCCACAAGCAGGTTGCCGGATGGGAAGCAGGGCAGTCTGGATTAGAACTGGTGCCCATACAGGATCCGGGCGAGTTCAAGGCAAGGACTTCAGACATGAGGCCTACCATGCAGGACCTGTGTATTTTATTTGAAAAAGGAGAGCTTGCGTGCATGAATCAGAGCGTAAGTAGCCTCCTAGATTAGTTTCCTCTCTGTTTCAGATTAGTTTTGATTGCAATGGATGCTTCTCTCTCTCTTTATTTTTTAAAGATTTATTTACTTGTTTGGAAAGGCAGATTTACAGAAAGAGGGAGAGACAGAAAGATCTTCCATCTCTTGATTCACTTTCCAAGTGGCCGCAATGGCCATAACTGAACTGATCTGAAGCCAGGAGCCAGGAACTTCTTCCAGGTCTCCCATTCAGGTGCAGGCTCCCAAAGCTTTGGGCTGTCCTCCACTGCTTTCCCAGGCCACAAGCAGGGAGCTGGATAGGAAGTGGAGCTGCCGGGATTAGAACCAGTGGCGCCCATATGGGATCCCGGGGTGTTCAGGGCGAGGACTTTAGCCACGAGGACTTTAGCCGTTAGGCCACGCCGCCGGGCCCTTGAATCCAGTCTCTGACAAGTAGGGCACCTGTTTCCACCATGGCCCAAGGATACCAGTAAGAATTACTCTCACTATCCCTTCGTTTTCTGCCACAGTTGGAGGGGTTTTGCAGTGCCAGTGCAAAGGCTCATATCAGGGCCTGTTTTAAAAATCTCAAAAGCAACTTGGGTCTCCTTTGTCCATTTCAATGTGACATCTCCCCCATCCTGTACTGACATACAGAGGCTTAGCAAGCTCAGCAAAATGCCATTCCCACGGCAATAATAACTCATGGCTCCAGAAACCCCTGTACCGGTGTCTTAGTGATGACGGAGATGGTGTTGTTAGAGTCCGGGCTAGAGCGCCTCCTGATGTCAGGGTGCGAGCTAGTCAACCCCCAGAAAACGACAAAGAGTCTTGCTGGTAATGCAAAAAGCAAACAGAGTTTATTGTGCCAGCATGTTGGGGTCAGATCCTACTTGGGGCACACAGGCCAGTCAAGTGGATCGGACCCCGACTTAACATAAGGCTGGGGATTGTATACCCCGTCTTGGCTGTAACATATATCAAAGTCAACTCAAAAGTAACAAATTTAGACTTATGTGGCTCCTGGGGGCAAGCAGTCTATTCCGTTCTCACACTCGTTATTTACATTGCCACACTTATTGTTTATGCTCCCACACTTATTATTTATGGCTTATCCCATCCTGGCACCCTTATCTTTATGGCTCCTCCAGTCCCTGGGACCAGGGAACTGTGCCCTGCCTTCTTCGATTAATTGATAGATAAGGTTACAAAGAAACAAAGGAGAGATTTATCGCTCAAGTGGAGTTATCCCACAGTTCAGGCGCCACCTGACCTAGCAGAAGCAGTGGCTTCTCACCCCCAAGTGCCTAATATCGCCTAATGCTAATATTCTTACCATTCTAACATACTAACATTATATCAATACTCTAACAGTGCTGGGGGATCTCTAAAATCCTCTACCTACCCCTTCAGCAAGCTTTTTCCTGCTCTGTCCTCGACAGGTGGCCCCGTTAGTGCACACCTGGCCTTGTTCGCAGAGAGCCAGCGGTGCTTAGGATGCTCCCAGGACTGCAGAGCGTCCCCTGTTGTCTGGTGTTCCTCCTCTGAGGAAGTAGGAAGTCTCCTTTTGAAGAACTGCGACTCCCTTACCGCTGCCCCCACTGGCTGCTGGGGTCATCTTTCAGTTCCCCTATCTTGCGCAGCATCTGGTATCCTAGACCTTCTGGGTTATTTCAGCCGGCTCAGATAGCAACTTTCCCGCAAACCCTCTCAGTTTTCTTCTTCAGTCTGCCACAGACTGCATTGCGAAAGCGAGATGAAGAGTCTATGGTAAGTTGAACTGACCGGTTCCCCTGGAGGAGACGTGACCAAAAGGAAATGGGGGGACTGTGCTGTCTTGGGCAACTGCTCAAGTTTATTTCCAGGGTTACAGTTCTTATACACTTAGTAAAACGATAGTTCAGACAACTCACATCGTGTCTGGCAGCAGAGAGTTCAAAGAAGCTAACAAGGCAATTTGGTCAAAGCGTTATTGAAATAGGGAAGAGCTAAGGAGTGCTGTCCGTCCTTGGATGATTAGACAGAGCACAGATGTCCACCTGTGTTCAAGGAGAGCACAAAAAAACACATCCAAGGGCTCACTGGGGCAGGAACACACCGTGGGCGCGTGGCCCTCCGCCTTCTCTTTTCTGGAGCCACTTCTCCACAGGATCCCACCGGCCTCTGCTGTCCCAGCTAGCCCGTTGGGTGTATTCAGATAGTCTATTTTCTGGATCCCCTGGGTCGATTGGGCTGTAAGTTTACGAGGCTTTTAGAAACCATTCAAGACACGCAGCAGGTAACTCATGGGGTCCCTGCAGAGTTTAGGCAACACAGGAAATTTCAGAGATTTTTTAGGCATCTGCCCCATGCTGTCACCATGGTGATAATTGGTGAGAGCAACCTGCTCCAATTTTGAATTATAATCTTGGTGCAGGCTGGAGACTGGAAAGCCCTGTTCCACTTGTCCTAGGTCATCAGTTGGTGGCCTGTCCAGACCCTACACAACTTAACGAGCCTCCCTAGCCAGATAAACTCCCTCTCCTGAGCACCGAAGGGGCTTTTCAGGAGCCACTGGTAGGGTCAAGTGGGTTGGCCAGTGAAAAACACACTCTCTTTCTTTTTTTCTTTTTCTTTTCTTTTTTTTTTTTTTCTTAGAGTTCTGGAATTTCGTATCTAATCCACCAATCATAAAACTTCCTTTATAAGCACTGTATTATTGTAACAATATGTATAGGTTGGGAAAATCAGTTGGTGGATGGGAATTTGGGGGCAGAATTGTACCATAAAATTCAAAGTTAAAAAACAAAACAAAACAAAACAAAAAAACCCCCGCTGCCAGGGATCTATATTCCAGAACACTTGTCTCCATAAGTCTGACTGCAAATGTTATAGAGAATACAAAGCAGGATAACAGAAGAATTTAAAATAACAAACTCGTTGTCAAGAGAAACCATTTGTGCCCATTGCACAAAGCCTCAGAGAGCACCTGAGGGATTTTCCCAAGCACTGTGCCCTTTAGGCCTCAAGGCTTCCTTTTTACAAAGATAAACATCATGACTGACAACAACACAGCAGCACCATCAATCTTCTTTTATATAGTTTCTAGGACATTTATCAATAGCGGGTTCTGTAGTCAAATAACTTCAATTTTAGCATAATTTCACAACTTGGCAATATTTTGCATAGAACACAAACATGCAAATTGGTTATTGCCCTTACCAGAAGAAAGATTCATGCTTTGGTGTACATCCTTCAGACGTTGAGCCCCGCCCCACGCCCATCTGGAAATTTCAAAATCGGAAAAGTTAAACCTATTGTAAAAACCAAGAGGCCCTAAGGGATCTGATCAAATATATTTCCTCGCCATCATCAAGTAATATCCATCCTTCCAGTCAGAGTGATTCAATCAGTAATGGATCAGACTTTCTTTTTTTTTTTCTTACGTTGATAAAGTGACGACGCCGAAATGTCAAAGTAAGGACATATCTAAGAAGACTCCGGGTGTGTTTAAAACACACAGCTCTTTCCAAGCCATGAGAACGTTACAGACGACGGAGAACCGAAAAGATCTCCTCACTGAAAGGCAAAATGTGCATTTCCTTAGTCAGTCACCAAGAGGGAAATAAAACGTTAGGCAGGGGAATTAACACCTATCATCTCATAACTGTTAAGAATTTGACAAATCCGAAAGTCGAGACAATAGTACAGCTTGCTGGAACTGACTAGGAAATTAAAGTCACCAATTAAACTGTGTAAAGGAGATGGTTCAATTTTTTTCTTAGCGAATGGATTTCAGAGTTTGACCTCTCCTATTTTCAGATATTTACTAGCAGTCCTATATATGTGCATCTCATAAACCTGGCTGCAAACAGATTAAGTTCCAATTCTATTCAATCCACACTAGATAGTAATGCTTAATTTTACACAGTGCTGTAACAATAGCATGGTTTTGAAAATTAAAACCAATAACATTACACATAAAGCTCACAAGATGGGTTCCTCTCAAGTTTTCTGTGACTTTCTCATTTCTTCATTATGCTTCACTGTTTAAATATTTTCTCTCATCTCTTCCTTTCCCTTCTATTGAATTAACATCTGTGAGATGGCATATAAAAGAGGTTATCGGTTTCTAGGTCATTCTTTCCTTGGAGCCCCCTCCTGATGCAGCCACAGGCACTCTTTCCTTTTCCTGAATAAATCCTATTTTGCAACCTAGTGTTATCTGCATGAAAATTTTTTTGTACGAGACAAGAAACGAGGTTGTGGGCCCGGCATGGTAGGCTACCGGCTAAAATTCTCGCTTTGAACGCAGGGATCTCATATGGGCACTGGTTCTAATCCCGGCAGCTCCACTTTCCATCCAGATCCTGCTTGTGGCCTGGGAAAGCAGTCGAGGACGGCCCAATGCTTTGGGACCCTGCACCTACATGGGAGACCTGAAGGAAGTTCCAGGCTCCTGGCTTCGGATTGGCTCAGCACCGGCCATTGCAGTCACTTGGGGAGTGAATCATCGGATGGACAGAAGATCTTCCTCTCTGTCTCTCCTCCTCCTCTGTATATCTGCCTTTCCAATAAAAACAAATAAATGTTAAAACAAAAAAGAAACGAGGTCGTGCCTTGTTTCGCGTGGAATCCTCTGCAGTACTATGATAATATAGCCGTTTTCCTTTATGACAAGATATTTACAAGCAGTGCTTTGCCCCCCTTTTAAATTTTCCTTGCCGCCATTTTCCATCTGATAATTTCTTTGATTTACATTTTGAAATAATCCTTTAAAATTCTCCAAATTAAGACATTTTCTAAATAACAGTATATTCAATGTCAAGCTTAGTTACTTTTAAGTAGTTTTCAATCATTTGTCGTAACTAGCACACTTACGGAAATATATACATATATTTTTTACAAACCTAAATTGTCTTTTACATAGCATTTAAGAGGTTAGAGAACATTGGTTTCATTTGCCTTTGTTCAATTTATACCAAGTAACATTTCCCAACCCCTAAACACTGCCAGTAATGCATTCTAACAGTTTCAAAAGTTCATAAAGTGGGCCCAGCGGCGTGGCATAGTGTCTAAAATCCTCGCCTTGAATGCACCTGGATCCCATATGGGTGCCGGTTCAAATCCCAGCAGCTCCACTTCCCATCCAGCTCCCTGCTTGTGGCCTGGGAAAGCAATCGAGGACGGCCCAAGGCCTTGGGAACCTGCACCCGCGTGGGAGACCCGGAAGAAGTTCCTGGATCCTGGCTTTGGACCGGCATAGTATCGGCCATTGTGGCCACTTGGGGAGTGCATCATCGGACAGAGGATCTTCCTCTCTGTCTCTCCTCCTCTCTATATATCTGACTTTCTAATAAATAAATAAATCTTTAAAAAAAAAGTTCATAAAGCAATTCTAGCTGGAAAAGATTGGCATAAAATTATGAGCCATTACAGCTATTCCTTCCTCATTTCAGGGAGCACTGAAGCCAGGCAGTGCTACTGTGAAGAGCATTTTTTAGAGCTCTGATTACCAGCTGCTACCTCAGCACCGGATCTGTTGAAACAAATAGTTTCAAGACGAACATAAAGACAAATAGGAGGATGCCACAGCATCCTCCATGCCATAGCGGGGAGGGGGAGGGAGACAAAAGCCAAAGCAGATACTGAGCTGTGGCCATCCACTGCTAGTATCAGAACAAAACAGAACAATGGGTGTGGGGCATTGTCTCATCATCAACCTTGTTCTGGGAAGTAGCGCTGTGTCCAGTCGGCCCAAAATCCACCCTTACCTCTAGAAGATGTCAGGATGTAAGGAGAACCCTCCAGTGCAGATGACTGCAGTGGGAATCAGGCTCCAATGACTCATGCTCAGGCACTTGGATACACAGCAGCCAACCCCTGGTGTGACAGCCCTGCAGTCTCCCAAGAGCAGAGTCCCCAACTTCAGGATGGGTCTTGGTGGGATCTCCAAATGTTCTGAGTTGACCTATTCTAACCCAGAAATGAGACAGAGGCAGACCTTTAGAAGCTCAGGAGTCTTTATTCACTGGACTGTCCGGTTCTACCATATGTGGATGAGGGGAGCTTTAAGCAACGATCATCCAGTCAACTAACAGGACACTGGCACATGATACAAATCATTCAATCAACCACACTTGCATCAGTGTACAATACAAATTATCCAGTCAACTGCAGAACAGACACCCAATCAGTTTAAGCATTATGTACTCTAAACTATCCATTCGGTAAGAGCTACTACATCTTGTCTAGTTGCAAAAAAAAAGAAAGAAAAAAACGGAATCAGGCAAACAGATCCTTTCAATTGCATGAACAGAAACCCATTTAGAGCAATCAGCTTACCACATGAGCTGTAAAAAAAAAAAAAAACAAAAAACCAAGATCTTATCCTGGAAATGGCTTCTTGAGATAAACACTCGCACATTCCTGCAACTTTGCAAGAATCCAAGGGCCGTTGTGCATAACTGGTGAGTGAAGAGGAGAACTAAAATAACCATAACATGGTCAAAAACCTAGAGAAACACTTGGCCTGGTCCCTTGAGCCTCATTATTTTAAAAACTAAAAAAGAAAGAAAGAAAGAAAGAAAGAAAAAGAAAAAAGTAGTTACTGTCAGAGATGGGATAGTTTCTTAGTCTGGTTCTATCAAAAGTTACTCTCTAAGCGGCTGATTTGTTGAAGGAATAGATAATTTTAAAAACTACATAATTGTGCTACAGCTTTGATTTTAATAACCAGAGAGAAGGGAATTTTGTCTGCGAGATCTTTGAATTGTGAAACATTTATAGCTTTCCTTTATCATAAGCATCTTAGTTTATTTCTTTTTATTTTAATCATGCAAAACTTTTCATATAAGCGTGTAAGTTTTTCCCCCCGCTATTCTTTTCAACTTTGTGGTTCTTAAGTTTGGAAAGGATTCTTTTAGATAGTGACAGAGTTACTCTCACCTGAAAAGATCGTTGACCTGCATTTGAGTAAAGTCATTCATATAAGCACGAGGGATGTGTTTGGGGAGGTCTGAATAGGTTACATAATCAAGAAGCCATCTTCGGTGAAACTTTTTACCTTGCAATGACACTTGCTGAAAATTCCTGTGGAAGTCTTGTAACCCTCTGGTTCCCTTTAAGCAGTATTGTTTGCATGTCATTTTCAGCTTAAGAGATTTTTGTTTTCAATTTCTGGAGGGCATTTCAACAGCAAGGCCTGTCTTCCTGCATTTTGGAACAGGACTTTCTCAAACAATTTCTCTTTTCATTCCAGGTGTTATATAAGCTTCTGTTTCTAAAAAGATATTTTATTTATTTGTTTGCTTGTGTATTTTTATAAAATTTTTTATTGAAAAGCCAGATATACAGTGATAAGGAGAAACAAAGACCCTCTGTCCATTGATTCACTCCCCGTGCAGCTGCAATGGCTGAAGCTCATCTGATCCAAAGCCAGGAGCCAGGAGTCTCCTCTGGGTCTCCCACATGGGCGCAGGGTCCCATGGGTACTTCTCTACTGTATGCCTAGTCCACCACCAAGGAGCTGGATGGGAAGTGGAACAGTCAGGCCATGAACCTGTTCTCATATTTGATTCCAGTAGCAGCACATGCAAAGTTGAGGACTTTAGCCACTAGGTTATTGTGTTGGGCCCTATAAACTTCCATCTTTTAAACTAGTAAGGGTTTTTGTTTGAAGAGACGTCCTCAGGTCAACATCTCTGAGCTTGAACAAGTTCCGGCTTTTCCAAGGCTTCTTGCTATGGGGCCTGTCAGGTAGCAGACACTTTGAAAGCAGACAGTCTGGAATGCAGAGCTTGCTGCCTGCCCTGCTTTGCCTGTCTGCTGCCACAGAGTTTTTCACTATGATGTAAGAAAACTTATTTGCAAATGTGAAGCTCTGACTCATATAACAGAGTTTAAGAACCCCCATCCACTCAATGACCCATTCACATATGCCCTGGGTACCTAGAAGAATAACACTTCTACAAAAGTTGCTTCCAGGCTCAGAGAGGAAACGTGGCTTCAGTCAGCATGAGGACCCGGATGGAAGCAGTCTTGATCATAGACACAACTGGGCATGTGCATCTGTCCACTGCTATGAGTCGACCAAATATATTTCAAAATTGAGTCAGAGGCAGACTCTTAGAAACTTAACATCTAACCAATTAACAGAGCACTGCTACATGGAAACAAATCATTGAATCAACCAAGCTTACATCAGGGTACAATACAAATTATCCAATCAACTGTGGTGGCACGAAACACAGACACCTAATCAGTTTAAGCATCATAGACTTGCAACTGTCCAATCAAGAAGAGCCAAATCCTGCTAGTAATGAACAGAACAGGCAAACAGGTCCTTCCAACCCCAGGCACAGAAACCAATTTGGAGCAATTATCTTATCACAGAAGCTGTAAAAAGAAAGCAAGATTTCATTCAGGAAAAAGATATTTTCTTATGATAAGTATTCTCACTTCCTTTTCAAGACTATGTTATGTCAAAGGTCAGCTTATGGGCATGTCAACAAAATGTTTCCGGACACCTAGCTTTACCGTCATTTTTACTGTCTTGGCTGTCTATGAATTAACTTTTCCCTAATTTCAAGGCTAAAATCTTTCTTTTAAAACATTTTAAGATTTATTTTTATTAGACAGTAAGATACAGAGAGGAAGAAAGAGAGAAAGATTTTTTTAAGATTTATTTTGAGTTTTTATTGGAAAGTCAGATATACAGAGAGAGACAGAGGAAGATCTTCCTTCTGATGATTCACTCCCTAAGTGGCTGCAACGGCTGGAGCTGAGCTGATCCAAAACTGGGAGCCAGGAACTTCTTCCAGGTCTCCCACATGGGTGCAGGGTCCCAAGGATTGGGCTGTCCTTGACTGCTTTCCCAGACCACAAGCAGGGATCTGGATGGGAAGCATGGCTGCTGAGATTAGAACCAGTGGCCACATGGGATCCAGCACGTTTTAGGTAAGGAGTTAAGCTGCTAGGCCACCATGCAGTGCCTTTTCATTGTACTTTTATTTTGCTCCACTGTATTCTTCATTTCTGATATATCATCTTTTATTTGACTCATTTCCAATCTTACATATTCCTTAAATTCCTTGAATGCCTGTTTTTAGTGCTTCTCAAAGTTAATAAGAAGTTTTATAACAAGTGTTTTGAATTCTGTGTCCCCCATTTTCTTGATGTCCTCCTCAGTGAACTCTGAGGTTGGCAAAGGGTTTTGCTCCCTTGCAGAGTCTTCAGTAATATTCATTGTGCCTTTGTTTCTCCTTTTGCTCTTGGTCATAGTACTTCTGGTTAGCAGAATCTTTTCCCTGGGGCAGGTTTCTAAGCTGTGTCACCCAAAGATCTACAATTGGATTTTACTTTTTGCAGTTGGTACACGGCTCTTTGTTTGAAGTCAGTTGTGCCACTCTGTCCAGCGAGTTCCAGGTCTGGGTTCTTATGTTAGATTTCCATCAACACAGGAAACTCTACAGGCGAGAAGAGATGGTGACATATACCAGGTTCTAAAAGCAAAAACTCGTTGGCCCAGGATGATGTATGTGCCCAGCAAAGCTTTCCTTTGCCTTTGAAAACAAAATAAAATTCTTCCACAATAAAGGAAAAGTTAAAAGAATATGCCTCTTCCAAACTTGCCCTACAAATGAAACTTGAAGATGTTCTCTTGACAAAGAAAAGAGACAGCATGTACCAAATGAAAAGGCAAATGCAAAGAACATCCAGGTAAAATAACAACAGAAGACTAAGTCAATTAACAATTGATTGCTAAAATGGCAGGACCAAATTGCCACCCATTCGTATAAACCCTGAAAGTAAGTGGCTTAAACGCTTTACTCAAAAGTCACAGATAAGTAGGCTGGATTAAAAACAAAAAACAAAAAACATCTATTTGTTGCCTACAGGAGACACATTTCATCAACAAAGATCAGTGAAAACTGTATCTCATGGATTTTGATTTTTTTTGTTTCATTTCTTCAAAACACTTTCTTCTGATTAAATTCTTCAATGACCCATATAGATCATACAGTAGCATCATTTTCTTCAATAAGGTTCTTGATTTTCATTTTCATAAGTGACACATTAGTCATTCAGTAGCATGTTATCTAACTTCATGGTGTTGTTAATTTCTTTTTTTCTTCCTGTTGTTGATTTTGTTTTATAGCTTTTCATTTAAGGGGATGTATAGTAGCTGTGTAATGGAGAGTATCATATCCAGATGTGAAGATACAATGTATACTATTTTTAGTGTTAGACTGGGGAGAGTCCAAGCCCGTGGAGGGGAGCCGCATTGGCAAAACAAGTCAAACGCAGAGGCTGCAATAAGCATGAGGATTTTATTGAGCATTCGCGAATGGGCAACAGAGTCTCCGGAGGCACCCAGGACTCTGCACGTCCCCAAACGTTTTGGAACAGTTTTTATAGGGCAAAATCACAAACTCTGCATAACAGTCAGCATTTTTCAATTGTTGACAGTCTGCATTCCTCGTCTTAGGACTAGGTGACCTGGTACTTTCTCAAACTTCTTATCTCTCTGTAACTCTCTCACTTTCTTATCCTTCACATTCCTGGATCGGCCTTGTGGCATCAGCCTTGCTTCTTTATCTTCTTTATTTCTGCAGCTGCTTTGCTCATGTCTGGGAAACTGAAACTTTAACTTTACTTGTTTCATGAAACAACTTCTCTATACTTATTCTAACATGGCTCCACTCTTGCTCAGCAGAAAGCAATATACAAAAGCAAAATCAAGCGGTTATTTTAAACTCTTACATTAGAAACATCACACAGCAAGCAAGATTTATACCTTTTGATACAAAAATACTGAAACCAAAGACTCAGTTTTATTATCAAATTAATACATCTTTGAGTTTAGACAATTTGTACGATTGAAAATCGGATAGTGGAAAAAAATAATGACACGACTTCCTTGTCCTTAGTGTCCTCTGAGAGAAAGGAAAATTCGGTCTGGGTGTCCATTTTTTATGTGTCACCCATGTTATCAAGACATTGGCTGAACCTCGGCCTGCGGTCTTCAGGTGGCATAATCTATGAGCATAAATTCACATAAGATTTGTCTCACTTAAAATTCTGCAGTCTCTCTCTCTCTCTCTAGCTTTGATCACTCAATTGCTGGTAAAAAAAAGAATAATTATAATCCAAACAAATAGGTCCTGTGTTCACAGCCATCTCTAATTAACTCCAAATTGAGCTGAAACTCGATACTGTCATGAGAGCAGTTGCATCTGCTCATGAAACTGTTTTCATATTTTTCCTTCGCTGTTTTATGTTCACGTTATGAATAGAAAATACGGAAAGAGGAGCATGCAAAACAGCACTGTGTGTTCCTCAACACGATGTCTTAATTTCTCTAACAAGTCTGTTGTGCCCTTTGAGCCTGTTCACGAGTTCTTCATTTTTTCCACCCTACCTTCACGCTTCTTTCCCTCTCCTGTACATTTCTTGTGCTCAGGGGGGACCCTCTGCAAGTCAGGGCTCTGTGTCTTACTTCGACAACCTCTTTAAACTCTGTCCTCAGCTTTGGAGATCATGTGGTATTTTGAATGCATTTATCTTTTACAACTATCCATGGTGAAGGTTCCCGCCCCCCCATAAAGACTGTAGTTATGTAATCCAATATGAAGTCGATGTTTAATTTGTTGGGGCTAACAACTAATTAATTGTCCAAATATAGGATGGGAGAAAATTTCTTTGGCTTTTCATGTGCAAATAACTCATTAATTTGAAAAAGCAAACTTTGCAGTAGTGGGGAAACCTATTTTTTTTTTTTTTCTGCCAAAGGCCATGTGAATATGTATAAAAATCATTATTACAAAGTTATGGACTTAATGGCCCTGCAGCGTGTCCTAGCGGTTAAAGTCTTTGCTTTGTGCGCAGTGGGATCCCATGAGAGAACACCGGTTCTAATCCTGGCAGCCCTGCTTCCCATCCAGCTCCCTGCTTGTGGCCTGGGAAAGCAGTGGAGGACAGCCCAAAGCTTTGGGCTCCTGCACCCATGTGGGAGACCCAGAAAAGCTCCTGGCTCCTACCTTTGGATTGGCTTACCTCCAACCATCGTAGTCACTTGGGGAGTGAATCATTGGACAAAGGATCTTCCTCTCTGTCTCTCCCCCTCTCTGTATATCTGCCTTTCCAATAAAAAAAATAAACAAATCTTTACAGATTTATTGAATTCAAGCCCCAAATCTGATGGCATATGTAGTGTCAGAGGAAGTTTGATGTTCTCTTCCTCTGCTTTAGGGTAACATCAGTAGAGTCACAGACCTCAGTGTCAACTACTGAGCCAACGGCATACAGCATTTCCTTTAGGCAAAATTCGTCGGGTTCATTTTCTTGGTGCTCGGGATTGTAGTTCATCTTACATTATAGAGAAACGGAATTGACACGGAAAATAAACTCACTGTTTGTATTGTTCTTACTAAGTAAAAAACGCACACATACACACACGCAACGGAGGACAACATCTCATCATGCGGTTCTGGACATCCCTTTGTGATGTTCCTAAGTGGAACACAGATCACTCTAGCCAGTTATGTGACAGGTAGATTAGAGAGATGTATGCTGTCAAAGACATCCTCTTCACCCTTCACCTCCTCTACACCCACGCTGCGTTTCAAAGCAATGAAATGGGCACGCGCTCTGCCTTCCTCTGCCCGCCCTGCCCTCATTGCTTTTATACCTAGAGAGTGCTAAGTTTGGTATTCATTCCTTGTGACTGCGAAGCTCATCCCGATGAGACACTCACAAACATAACAGCATCACTGGTTGCGAACACGGAAGTTTTTTTTTTAAGTTCCCTGCGCAGGGATTGAGGAATGCTTCGGATTGTGTTGACAAATTGGATAGAGTGCCCATATGCACTGGCCATACATGCCTGGCCATTTCTCTTTCCAGCAATGGTCAATAGATCAATATTGCCACCTAGAACTTTAGAAATCGAGTCATTTGAAGTCTTCTCAGAGTGGAGGACTCTGAACCGTCCCCACATGAGCAGCATCTGTGTTGATGTTTGAATTGCTTCAGTACTCTGAGGAATTGGGAAATTCTAATTATTGTGCAATTCTTTGTTATGGAGACAAAAGCCACTCTGTCTACATTTATCATTGTCCCTTGTCCACTTTGAAGAAATAACAACTAATTAACATGTGGTAGTGTGTGTCTACTGTGTTCTAACAACTCTGCAGGGGGCAGAATTGTTCCAAGGCTGTGAGACTGGCACCCATCCCAGCCCTGGGCATCCCAGCCTGGCTCAGCATGTATCCATCCCTACTTCCATTATTTCCCCATCCATGTTTTCCCTTCATGGTGAGACAAGATTATCCATTCTCTACAGGACACAAATTCCACACTCTTCATCCCTTTCTTCATTACTTTCTAGATGTTCTGCAATTTTTTTTTAGTTTTTCTAAGGTTTCGAAGTTATTACTACAGCAATTGCAACAAACTGATTAGAGGGTTATTGGCATAAATCGTCACAACGGCCTCTTTGGCGGAGTTTGATGATGGGTGAGTTAGCATTGAGATTTTGTGCTCTCTCTCTTTTAAAGATGTCTTTATTTAAAATCCAAGTTAAAAGGAGAGACAGAGAGAGATATCTCCCACCTGGTGGCTCACTCCCAAATGGCCACCATGGCCAGAGATGGGCATGTACGAAGCTGAGAGCAATCTTACTTGTTTGTTCAACTAATACATATTCAGGCTTCTATTTGCTTTTCGATTTGTAAACAAAATTATGGAGGGTGGGAATCAATGTCTGAATTATGTGTTGTAATGCTTCATCATTCCTCGGCCACCAAAGCTCCCCTGTTGTTGAAAGAGCTGAAATGATCTGTCCTGCAAACATTTTTATTCTATGTTGGCATTTCCTGGAAGGTATGAGCTGGCATAAAACACTGAGTCATATGCATACAGAATGGAGCTTATTCATTGAAACTAAAGAAAAGAACTATGAATTGCAGTTCCAATATAGAAATATATCTCATTCCCCTTAATGGAAAGTTATATTTCTTTGTGCTATAGAATTTACTTGGTGGTTCATTCATCATAGATTTTGGCAATTATTGAATATATATAGCTTTAACTTATCCTAGCTGATTCCTAATATATTCATAAAATGTATATTATGTAATAATAAATGTGTTTGTATAAGAGTGCATAATAATTAATATGTTAAAACTGTATCACAATATAATATATGTAACACATTTACCTTAATCATTTTTATACATATGATGGATGGAATAGCTGTGTAACTCATTATAACATTTATTTGACAATCGAAGTTAGGGAGAACATTAATGTCCCACAAGGTACATTTTTTCTACTATATTTTGTAGGATTTAGCATTTCCTTCAGAAATAGTAAAATTTATGTTCCAAAAAGCAACCAGTTTGTCAACTGTAGTATATTTTGATGATTTATGTGGATTAAACATTCACAACTTTTTTCATACTGCTATGATATCAAAGATAAAAAACATAAGATTTTAATTTTCCAGGCCCAGCATAGTAGCCTAGCAGCTGAAGTCCTTGCCTTGAATGCACCAGGATCCCATATGGTCACCGGTTCTAATCCCAGTGGCCTGCTCCCCATCCAGCTCCCTGCTTGTGGCCTGGGAAAGCAGTAGAGGATGGCCCAATGCCTTGGGACCCTGCACCCATGTGTAGCTTACCCGGAGAAGGCTCTGGGCTCCTGGCTTCGGATCGGCTCAGCTCTGGCTGCTGCGGTCACTTGGGGAATGAATCATCAAAAGGATATGAAATGCCACGTTTGCATGCCTGCATCGCATGCTCTTCCTAGAAAGATGGTGAATGGAACCTTTTCATGTCCATTTCCCTCTTTTCTTCTGTTAACAGGGACCACATATTTAACCTATGTAGCTGATATCGGCACAAGGGGTTTGGAAATCCATTAGCTAACCAAAAGCATCTACATATTGGTTGTTTTAACAAAGCATTTTGCATATTTTTCCACTGGATAGATATGTATTTCTTTACTAGCTTCTTGCACAAATAATGTGACTTTTTCTGGCACAGTGGGCACTGCTTGTGAGACTCAGCTCCCTATTGATGTGGCAGCTCTCGGCAAGTGCCTGGGCCTTGTACAACCGTGTGGGAAACCCAAAGGAGCTCCTGGCTTCAGCCTGGCTCAGTCCAGACACCCTAGGGAGTGGAGCAGTGGGTAGAAGATCTTTCTCTCTCTCTCTCTCTTTTTTTTTCTCTAAAGATTTATTCATTTTTATTGCAAAGTCAGATATACAGAGAGGAAGAGAGACAGAAAGAAAGATCTTCCATCCGATGATTCACTCCCCAAGTGAGTGCAATGGCTGGGGCTGAACCAATTGGAAGCCAGGAGCTCTTCTGGGTCTCCCCCGTGGGTGCAGGGTCCCAAGGCCTTGGGCCATTCTCAACTGCCCTCCCAGGCCACAAGCAAGGAGCTGGATGGGAAGTGGAGCTGCCAGGATTAGAACTAGTGCCCATATGGGATCCCTGTGACCCCAAGGTGAGGACCTCAGCTGCTACACTACAGCACCGCCCCCCCCCTTGTTTGTTTGCTGCTCCTCTCGCTTTGATCAACACTTACTTCATGTGTGTTGGGCTTTATTCTGTGTAACTCTTTCAAATAAATTTAAATGCATTAAAAAAAAAAAAAAACCCTTGTTACAATAAACTCACCTTTCATTAAGAGCAAGTATTTTATTCCTGGATTTTACACTACAGAGTTTTGGGCTTAGAGTTTTTTTTTTTCCGTGAGAACCAGACTATCTCAGAACCCTCTGCTGGTTCACGCCTCAAAAGGCCACCGCGGATGGAGGCGATTCAATCCCCTTTGAAGCCTGGAGCCAGGAGCTTTTTTTCTGGGTCTCTCACATAGGCAGCAGGGACCTCAGGACTTGAGTTATCCTCCTCTGCTTTCCCCGGCCACAGGCAGGGAGCTGGATGGGAAGCAGAGCATCCAGGACACAAACCGTCTCCCATAAGGGATGCTGGTGCTTGCAGGTGGAAAAATCACCAGTCGAGCTATTGTGCCAGCCCCTTCTTTATGTTTTCTTAGAATTCTTAGAGCTAAGAGTGTACCTGCAGTTCTAGAATTGTGTTACTGAGAATCATCCTGAAACAAGGTCCTGCTAGTGATGGCACGACTCCTTTTCAGACTGTGTCTTATTCACCGGACTCTCCGAAGCTAGACCAGGGCTCCATCCCTCAGCTCCATCTAATGAGCTATAGCTCCAGGAGGGCAGATGATAAAAACGCGTCTTGTTTTAATATTCAGCACAGTCACAGTTTCCTCAGAGCGACATCTAGAAGCTTCACATTTTCCTCCAGTTTTGAAATCCCACAGGTAAATTACATATTTCACAATGTATGCGTTACAAACTGCACAACTATTACAGCGAGTAGGCTTAAGTGCGAAGGGCTACTCCTTTATCTGTACGTGCACTGGTATTTGGTTGTTATGATCACTTTTTCATTTAATATTGATAAGCCACTATTACTCAGTTTGCGCTGTGAAAGGAGGGTTTGTATGTATTTACGAAATGAATTGAGATTATGTCTGTTGCAAATAGTAATTGGTAAGATTTTGTGGTGTGCTTGATGTATCGATAAATATCTAAAAATAATTTGTTTCTTTGGTTTCTATGAAAAGCCAGAGCAAAATTTACTCTCCCACGCATAAAATCAGCATGTTTCCTTTCTCGGATTACAGAAAGAACAAAGTGAATACTTGATACGAGTTTCTGTTTGGCCGATTCTCCTAGGACAGCTAAGCGATGCTCTCATAGCGTGTATTACTGCTGCCACCTGCAGCACGAAGGTTTATTAAGGTACAGTTTGTTGCATGCGCATAACTGTGTTTTTTTTTAAAAAATATATCTTTCTTTTGAATTTTGAATTACGTGGTACAATTTTGTATAGGCTGGGTTTCCACTTCCCCCCAAACTCTCATCCTCTGATTTTCCCCATTTTAGTACAGCGGTATAGTCCTTCATAAGGAATCACCAACTAACTTATCTAGAAAAGTCAGGGCTGCTTCATTTGTCTATTACTCATTGTATGAATTTTGTATTGATGGCCTGCCACTACTTGACATTTGGTATATTTTAAAACACCAAAAATTATTTCAGATTAGCACATAGACACCAATGAATACCGATATTATATATTTATTGTTTACAATTACGTTTAAAGAGTCATGAAGTGTTTAAGCTTTCTAATTTATCAGCATCATGAAATGATTTCTAAGTCCTTGATTTGACAAAGCTTTCAGAGCGAATGAAAATGATGTCTTTGCAAAAGCTGAAGGACGTGGGGCCACCGCTGAGCATACTGGGTTAAGCTGCCAGCCACGATGAGAGCATCCCAGGAGGGCATCGGCTTGGAGAATCTGCTGCCCCACTTCCTCTCCAGCTCTCTGAAAATGTGCTTAAGAAAGGGGCAGAGGGTAGCCCAAGTGCTCAAATGGGAGCACTTTTTTCTCATGGGAGACCCGCAGGAAACGCCTGGCTCCTGACTTTATCCTGGTTGGGCCACGCTGTTGAGTAACAGATGGAAGGTCTCTCTCTCTCTAACTCTGTCCTTCAAGTAAATGAAATAAATATTAAAAAAAGCAAAAAACCCTCATGAAGAGGAAAGGTAGGAAGAACGGGGGAGGAAGAGTAGGGTGGTGTGTTTGTCTTCTTGAGATTGTATCTATGGATGCTTGAACTTTGCTCACTTCATATTAATATATTTAAAATAATATAAAATAAAATGGCATTAGTAATTGCTTTATTTATAAAAGATGCTTATGCAGCCAACAACCCTCATAAATAAGGAAAAAGGAAATGAAAGAATTTGGACACAGCTTGTGAATGAAGTCCTTCTTATAATTCTAGAGTCTATTGTGACTTGGTGTAATTTGCTTAAACTTCCATGGTTTTAGTTTATAATCTGTACAATGAATGAATATTGATCACATATTTTCATGAAAATGATGAACGTTGTGGCATGGAATGCATGCTCTGAAATATTTGCCGAGCAATTCGATGCCGGCTTTCCTTAGTGTCCCTAGCAGAGTCTCAGGACGTGGCAGACAGTAAAGATTTCTGAGTCCTAATTGAGGGCCCAGTGTAGGGCAACTTAAGGGAAGAACAGGCAAGGACTGATGATCTGGCACCACCTGTGACATAGACATCTCTTACAGGCGCTGGTTCGAGTCCCCGCCCTCCCTCTCGGGCTAAGATGCCTGAGACAGCAGTAGAGGGTGGTCCAACGCTTGGGCCCCTGCACTTATGTAGAAGACCTGAGACGGTCACCTACCTGGCTCTTGGTTTTGACCTGGCTTGACTCCAGATATGTTGGAAGTGAACCAGTGAATGAAAGATCTCTCTCCCTTTGCCTTTAACCTTGCCTTTCAAACAAATAAATAGTTTTTTTTTTTAAATAAACAAAACCATACAATATGAAAGAAAACTCAGCAAGTGGAGCCATTTGTAAAACTTGCTAATTTTGTTATTCATTGAAATTGCTTTGCTTGTATCATAGGTTTATGAATTCATAGAATGGAAGGTGATAGAATTTGAAATCTAGTCACTAAAAAAAGATGTTGTATGTTTTGTCACTTAAAAAAAAGAAAAATGGTACATATATGCTTATAATTACATACAAAATTAATAATGTCGAATGTTAAAAATTGTTAAATAGTAGAATTTAAGCAAGTATTCTTGTTGTTATGAAGAATAATAAAAAGCAATTTATTTATTTAAACAATTATAAAAAAATAATTTAAACACTTTTTCAAAGACATTTTCTGACTTAACCATTAACTGCTTCATCTGCTCTATGATATAGAATCACAGAGAACCAAAAACTTGACTGCTAGTTGATGCAAGATTTGAAGTCATCGCTTGTGTTGTTTTCTGAATATTAGTGAGAATATTAGTTCTTCAAATCTGAAAGGAATGAGACTACCTCTCCCCTAATTTTGGATTTTCTTTTCTGATGCAGGTGTTTATCAGTTAAGTTACCTGCTCATTGCTCACACTGAGTGTCTGGAATCTGTGCTTAGCTCTGGTGCTTGGCTGCAGTCTACCATCAATGCAGACCCCTGGGAGGGCGCAGTAAGCGCTTACGTAGTGGGGTTCCTGCAACTCATCTGGCAGAGCTGGCTCTTAGCTTTGGCCCAGCCCATCTGCTGTCTTCACAGGCATATAGGGTTGGAAGCTGCTGATGGACTCTGTGTGTGTGTGTGTGTGTAAGCTCCTATTACAGCGCAGTAGGTAAAGCCGCTGCCTGTTACGCTGGCATCCCATACGGGCATGAGTTTCAGTCCCGGCTGCTCCACTTTGGATCTCTGTCATTACATGGGAGACCCAAGTGAATCTCCTGCCTTCTGGCTTCAGTCTGGCTCAACTCAGGCCGTTGTAGCCCTTTGGGTAATGAACCCATGACAGAGGATCTCTTTCTTCTGCTCTGTCTCTCACTCTCTCGATGTAACTCTTTCAAATAAATTCAAATATATAAAGTCTATTTGAAAGGCAGTTCGAGTGGGTGGGAATGAAAAAGTGAGGGAGTGTAAGAGAGAGAAAACAGAGATCTTCCACCGGCTGGTTCAGGTTCCAAATGGCCACAATGGTTGGAGCCAGTCCATGCTGAAGGTAAGATCTGGGAACTCCATCCGGGTTCCCACATAGGTGACAGGGGCCCAATGATAAGGAGTACCTTCTATTTATTTTCTAGATGCATTAGCATGAAGCTGCATTAGAAGTGGGTCATCAAACTGCTTCCCACGTGGGTAGCTGGTATTGCAGCTGGCATCTTAGTACACAATCAGCCCCAAACGTTTTCTCCCTCTCTGCTATCTTCTCATCCTAGAAAATACATTAAAAGCCCTGTAAAATCTTTCAAGTTACTTAACCTTTCTAAAAATTGATTTATTCATCCATTTTCCTCTGGTTTATAATAATCATCTTTTGTGCTGTGCTCAAATTAAATGAGAAATATATACAAGACACCTAAGTCAGTGCCTTCTATTGCTATTAATACTGGGTTTTATGTATTCATGAACGCTTATATATTCATGAACATTTTATTACGTTTTAGCTTTGTTTCAGGCAAAATGTCAAATTTTAACATTTGATATCTCTTACAGTTTCACTGTTATTGACCTTTCACTAGATATTTATAAATAAATGATAAACACACAGAAAAATGAGTTTCTTTTTGTAATTTGCGAAAGAGAAAGAGGCAAAGAGACAGAGAGAATGCTCCCATTTGCGGGTTAGTCCACACACCTGAGGCATGGGGTGGGTCCCGCCATGGCCCTTCATCCTGCGTTCCCCTGGGGGTGGCAAGGCTACAACCATGGGAGGAGTCACTTTTTCCCTCCCCAGGTGTGTATTACCAAGACGCTGAAATTGGGAGCTAGAACTTGGACTCAGACCCAGGTACCGGGATTTGGGCTGCAGGCAACTTTCTTTGCCTGTTCAAATGTTCATCCCAGAAAATGCATTTTTAAATGATCCTGTTAACCAGACTAAGTAGATACCCTTAAAATACTGAGTCAGCCAACAAAACATAGTATATTTTTACATTTTCAATTTATTTTTTCCTCTTTAAAATATTTCAAAGATCTGTACATGGTCCAAATGTCTTATGCCTAAATTTAATATGTGGGAAGTTAGCATAAACCCCGATGATTATCTCTGATATAAGGCAACCTTTATGCAAAATACAAGATTGATAGATACAAATATAGGCAAACATGTTATACGTACATTCATCTAGAGGAATTGTATAAGGGAGAATAGCACACGGAGCTGCAAAGATACAGTGCAGTATGCATCTCTCCTCCCCAATAAAAGATGGACTCCCAATGAAACTGCTAAATGTATTTTGACAATAGGATGCTGGGCTTTCTGCTATTGCCTGTACCTACCATGCCATGATATGCTTCAATAGCAAAACGATGGACTTGTACTTTGTTGCCGAAGGACTATACTATTGTAATAACACAAGGGAAAACAGTGGGGAGGGGAGTCCATTGATTTAGATACAGAACGGTGGGCGATCTGTATTTCCCGTCATCTCTGAATACCTTGGACTGTGGCTAACTGCTGCTTTCTGATTGCCTTTGTTAGATGTAAGCTCCAAAAAAAAAAAAAAGAAAAGTAGTTATCTTGTTACTTTTGTTTCCTGTTATAACTTCATGCCCTCATTGGCACCTGGCACACTGTAGCCATGCCAAAACTATTTGTTGAAAAAATGTTTATAATAACAGCAATGTGCCACTGAACAACATAACCTGAATGGCTAATGAAGAACCTGCAGTGAATAAGAAATAAGTCAATAAATCTACATATTAATAAATAAGATATGTTTATTTCTTATGTATAACGTACTGACTACAATTAGCGCAAGAAATAATTTTCTTGTAAAAATTAGTCATTCTATGACATAGATTTTAAAATATTATTTTGCATATGATAAACACAATTTAAATCAAAATTTCAACATTTCAATTAAAATATAAAAGGAAGGCAAGATTAGTTCATAGTCTGTATTTTTTAAAAATATGCTTTCAAAACATTCTTGAAGTAAACTGCAAGTTATTCAGTCCTCTGTTGGTTCCACATTTCATATCCTACCTGCCTAAAGTCATACGCTTACGAAGGATTTAAGTATACAATGAAATTCATGTGTCTAAAACATGATTTTTCTACAATAGCAGACCCTCTTCTGAAGTTCCCTCTGTCGGCAACAGGCAGAGCCAGGCAGAAATTGTCACGTGTTTCTCTGTGTTCAACCCCGCATCAAGTATTTCTGACTTTACTTTCCAAATCATTCTTGTATCTTCTCGCTCTTCCCTCTTTTCCTGACTATTAAATTAACCCAAGCTCCCGCTGGCTATGATCTAACATTTGGCAATAACTTAATAACCGATTCATGGGCATTGTGTGCAGTTCTCTCACCAATGTCATCTCTAATTGGTCAAGTCAGTTCTTACGAGCTTTGATCAGATACTTTGCTAACAGGAAAGTATAAAGTGGCCATCCTCCATGCAGACCCCACTTCAGTGTCTAAATGCGAATTACTGGTCTTTCTTTGAATTATAAGTCTTCTTCTGCATCGCAGAATTTTTACAAAACACTAGTGTCTCTGCCTAAGTTGTTCTTGCACGCACTGTTGCTCATTCCTTAGTTAATATATACCCATCACCATTCCTTTATTCCCTGATTGGTCCAAATAACTGAGCCTTTTTTCCCCCATAAGATCTATTTATTTATTTTAATGGCAGAGTCACAGAGAGAGGGAGGGGAAAATAGAGAGGTCTTCCATCCACTCATTCACTTTCTAACTGGTTGCAGTGGTGAGAGCTAGGCCAGCAGGAAGCCAGGTGCCAGGCGCTTGCTCTGAGATGGCTGTGTGTGCAGAGGGTGAAGCAATGGAGCCATCTTCTACCGCTCTCCTATTAGCAAGGATCTGGTTTTAGATGATTGGTTCCTCATTTCAGATGACTGACTTGGTAACCCATGCTTGGAATATATTACCTTTTATGAGCAAGGGGTTACCTGGAGTTTGACACTTGTATGTGTGTGCGAATACGGGTATGGTTTGTTCTATTCCAAATTAGAGCCTAAATTTACGTGCCTTTCTCATGGATTGCTTCTGACCTTGTTTCCTGCAGAAAAGCCTGTGCAGCAGATGGTTGCCCAAGCCCTTGGACTGGCATCGTCTACTTGCAAAGCCAAATGGAATCCTCGACTGGCATGACCTAAACCTCACTGCTGTGTTCATCTGGAGTTCAGACATTAATTGGAAGATCACTCCTTCTTTCTCTGCTTTTCCTCTGTTTCTCAGCCTTTCAGACAAATGAATCCTTTTTAAAAAAAGTCATGAAAAGGGGAACTAAATATTATTTTTCACAACAAGGAGACGTAGCCCTATTGTATGTTCTGAAAATGTATTTATTGCCAGGGTAGAGCAATTGGGAGGACTCCAAAATCATTAAAGAAAACGATGTCAATACGTTGAACTTACTGTAATCTCCCATTGCTGTATTTGCCTCATGGAATAAGACTTTATTTGGTTTGTTTGCATGTTGTTAAGTCTTGGAGTTGCCTATTTTTTTAAGCTTCCCTTCTTTAATTTATTCAATTATGCTGAAAATAGATAATATTTTTGCTAACTAACCAAGTTTTGGGGGACTTGAGAGTCTATTTATACGCTTATTTAAATCTCTAGGAAGAATCAGTGTGGAAATCTTGCTTTGTTTGGGACGTGTTCGCTTTATGTAGCGCGTAAGTCTGCCTCTTGCCCCTAAAATGACTTGTTGTCATCTAACATTCGTCCTCATCTCCAGATATTTTATTTGCCAAACTTTTAGCTCTTCCCTGTAAAATAAAAATAAATCTCAGTACAATAGGGAAGTTAATAAATAAAATAAAAAAGGCATCTTTTGAAAAAAAAATTTCAGAAATTCAGTCCTTTTGATTAGCAACCAGACTTAGTACCAGCAAAACTTCAAAGAGTTCTCTAAACATTGAATTTTCATCAGTGATGCTCCCAGCCTCGGTTCTCATCTTTCATGCTTATCATTGCAATAACTTCAAACGGATGAAAAGAAAGAATGGTAAGCTCTCAAAGCAACCTTATGCTCAGGCCAGTAACCATGTATTTAGCTACCACGCATTCATGACTAGATAATTGCCTCATTAAATCATATTTTAACAAATACAATAATTAACATTTTGTTACCAAAAAGCAAACACTCAAACCATTCATAAATGAAACTCAGCACCCAAAGGATTTCTAGGAAAAAATGAAAAAGAATTAGATAGCGTCAAATATAGACATCTTCAAAGGGAAACAGATCATTTAAGCTTGCCTTTTACTTACTAGGATATGTTCTGCATATTTTATTGTTTTCGTCATCTTGCTTGTTATAATCCAGCCAGTGAATGTTCAAAGAACATAAAATCCTACAAAAGAATAAGCTGAATATGAGTGAATTGACAAAAAGCCAACAATTAAGATCAAGAGTCTGACATGTGAGCTTTGATGATGCAAAGCAATTATATTTCCCAGCGGTGTCCCAGCAACATATCAGTAGGGGGAAAAAAAATCAGAAAGTTTTAATTTTCAGGTTATTCATATGTTGAATTTTCAGAGTGTAAGTAACATATGTGTATTTGAATCACTACGGATGATGAGTGAAAATGTAGGGCTGAGGGACATTTTGCAGTGTGCAATCACAGGACACAGTTCATTGCAGAAAGTTATAACAGACACTGAACTGTAAGAATTAGACACGTCATCATAGATGCTCTGGCCAGCAGCGACGTAGTCATCTGAGTAAGTGAGATCAAACCACACCGGAGGAAACGTGCAGCCTGAGATTTGTGGGAAGATGGGCATGGTGAAAAGGCCGGCTGGAATCCAGAGACCAGAGATGAGGTTACGTTTGTCAACAGTGTCCGTTTCAGAGACTTTTCACAACAGGAGCCTTCTCAGGCTTATCATAAAGCGGTAAAACATGGACATCATTTAAAAATTCAACACCGGGGGGTTGGACAATGCACTCTGCACTACCATTTGTTAAGCCAACATCCCATTTCAGAGCTCAAGTTTGATTCTTCTGAATTTCTGATTCAGCATCCTGATTCTGATGATGACTTTGGAAGGCGGTAGATAACGGCCAAGGGGGTGGGTCCTGCCCACACGTGTGGAAGCCTCAAGCGAAGTTCCTGGCTCCTGGCCCAGCCCTGCCTGATCTTTGCAGCCATTTGGGAAGTGAACCAGTGGATGAAGATTCTCCATCTATTTGTTTTGCTCTGTTTTTTTTTTCTCTTTCTCTGATACACTGCCTTTAAATAAGAAAATAAATACTTTTTTTTTCTAAAAAAAAAAAAAGGAAAAGCAGTGATGTTTGGTCTGACATTTAAGATGCTGCTGGGGTCACCCACATCCTATCATCTGAGAGCCAGGATCCAGTTCCTGGCTCTATTTTTGATTCCAGATTGCTACCAGTGTGTACCCAAGGAACACAACAAGAGGACACAAGCAGTTGTGTCCCTGCTTTTCAAATGTGAAACTCACAGTATGTTCTCCACTCTGGCTTCTGCTAGACTGCTTTGTTCAGAGTTCTCTGCAGGTGCCAGAGTTTTCTGCTGGCGTTGAAGAGGAGGATACAGCCACTGCCTGTAATCTTACATCTGGACACTGGTGTGTCCCAGCTGCTCAACTTTCCAGCCAGCTTCCTGCCACCGGCCCTTGGGAAAGCAGCACCGGATGGCCCAAGGGCCCCGGCCTCTGCAAGTGTGTGCGACGCAGCTGCAGCTCCTGGCTTTAGCATTTGGGGAGTGAACCAACGCATGCAAGATGTCTGTAACTCTGTCTCCCTTTCTTCCTGGAACTCTAACTTTCAAACAAATATTTTGAAAAATACCAGAATTGAGGATGACTACCTAAAGAGTGCAAAAATTGTGCATACATTGATCCCATTTTCTACCTAGGTTAAGGAATCAGCTAAAATAATCCTTCTAAGGTCTTTAAGAAATTCCCTATGGTGTATCTATCGAGTTAACATCGATCTATATTTCTGTATTATTATTTTGATAGTGATGTCATGGTCAAGTTTATTGTCTTATTCAGTACCTAAGACATTTTTAATTTCAAAGCAGTACATGGTTTGTAACTGTAAGATTTAGCAAAATAGAATTCTTAAGTTTAATAAGATATGAGTGGAAATGTGTGCTTATTTAAAAACTTCATGAATTTATTGGGTGTATTGGAAATGGTAGGAGATTTTATATTGAGAGCAGAGAGAAAATCTGAAACTGATCAATATCCGTGCAATCAGCAGAGATATTGACCGACTTCATATGCCAAAGACGAGATTATTTTCAGTGCAAAGTTCCAAGTTTGAAAGTAAGAACAAGATACAAACTCTTTGTAATGGTGTTGATTTGTCCTTATCTGTGACCATATTAGAAGGACAATAAAACGGTATTTTCACAGTCTGATTATCACCTTGCTCCTTGTTGGTCAAAGAAATTGCATTTGTGCTTATTCAGGATAGATTCCATGATATGCATTTGTTTTTCAGTTGAAGTAAAAGCAACTCCAAAATATAGAATTACAGTGAGGTTGTGGAGTTAACCTGTAGATAGAAGATTTTTTTTTCTCTCTCTCTCTCACTCTGCCTTTCTTAAAATAAGAGAACTGGTTAAAAAAAAAAAATAAATCTTAGTTGAAAATGAAGGAAAACTCAGCTTTTGAAAAATGCCTAGTAGGATGTGCTGGAGCTCCATTCCCCTGGGAGTAAAAGGCTCGGGGCCCCTGGAGAAGGCTTGTGAACTGCGATTTCTGAAAAACACTGCTGCTACCACCAGTCTCTCAGGCGTCACTCGGACTTGAGGGGTAGACACGGTGGGAGCTGGCACTGACTTTACGGTGAGAAGGAAGGAAGCGAGCAGCCCAGACTCCCCGGGACCGTACTCACAAACAGAAAACACGCGCCAATCATCGCCGCTTTGACCTTCACGTCCAGATCTGCAGGCACATGGATCCCAAAGTTGTCCGCGTTTGTGAAGACGTCATTTACAAATCCTGACCAGTACTTGGAAATCTTCCCAATTGTCAGTTTCTCATGAATGGTTTTAATCTTTGAAAGGAAAAGATCGAGTGTTAAGTCACGCGGAAGCGAAGAGCTGGCTTCCTGCCCCGCAGCACTTTTAGTTCATGAGTACGGATTCTTTTAGTCATCACCTCTAGATGAATAATTCGCATGATTCAGTCCTTGAGATAGCAGCAGATTCAAACAGAGGCTTTCTAGTTGACATCTCCCTTTTCAGGAACTTGGGTTTTCTGTTTCCTGATCTATCGTAATTTTTGTTTCGTATGCAAATAGGATATACGATTGCAATAAATAATTAAAGGCAGACTACCACAAGATGGCAGCAGGTACATAGTTAAGTGCATGCTCTAACCGTGAAGGTCATTTCTTTATCTGAATGAGGTTGTGATTACAATTCTGCACTAAAAAATGAATTATCCACTAGATATATACATACAAATATGGAAAAAGATGTTTTTGATGTTGACTTTTTCAAAAATTCGATTCATTCATAGGTACAATTTATAAACTGTAAAATTGTGTTAATGAGATCTTACAAGTATTAACATATAAATATTATTAGCTCTTAGGAAATCAGTTTTGTATTATATTCAGACATTCATCATGTGTTTCTTAGGACATCTCTGTCCCTTGTATGAAGAAGCTTCTGGGCTGTAGTTCATCTCTGCCGTATTACTCGTAAGAAAGTCATGCCTCAGGACAGCTGACTTTGCAAAATGTGTGTTGTAGACCATGTGAACTTTGATCCCTAAAGCCCCAGAGACTGAATGTCCTGGGTGCAGTTTATATGAATGAATGAATGAATGAATGAATGAATGAAAAATAAATAACACTTTCAATTAGGTCACCTCCTCTGCCAAAGACATACGTCTTAGCCAATCTGTTCAGATAATTCATTGTTCCTAGAGAAAGAATGTTGTTTTACAACGAATTGCTCAAATCCTATCAACATAGATTTAAAATTTACGGTATTTATTGAAATGTCTTTCTGAAGACAAATCTGACCTGGGATATGTGGATACCAGGAATAAAGAAATAGAAGCATAATTTAGGTGATTCTAAACTGTATATATCTGCTTTTTATAGTTCATGTGCTATGACTCCATATAAATCAAACAAATCAAAATTGGATGCACTGCCATATTTTAATCTCAGAAATATTGATTAACGTGAAATGTGAAACCTAGACAGCCATATAATTTTTGGTGTCAAAGATTTGGCTGCATTTAAAATGATGAGACACTTACTATTTTAGGTAATACAATATACTGATATAGTTGTGCCAACAAAACACACAAGATTCTATTTAGTTAATATATCTTTAACAAAAGCTTCATTTGATAATCATTGCTACACTATATTAAAATATATTTGAATAACAATATTTGAATATTTGTGCTCATTGAAGACAAGATATCATGACTAATGTGGAACTTTTTGCAGCATTTAAAAATTATTAGACAATATTTCAGGAATCATAGACTATCAGTGACATTTACCATATAGATTTATTGTAATATTTCACAAATATATTGTTTTCTATTTTATTTTAATATTATTTCATGATTAGAACATTTAAAAAATTGAATTATGTTGCAAAAAATCAGGACCAAAATAAAATCTTTGTCCATCCTGTCAGTCATACCTCAAAATCCACATCGCCAAAACAGCCACATGTTGTGCAAGGACCAACAATGTCCAAAATATCTTCTCTGTTTGCATTTTGGATTGTGAATTTAGGCAGAAAAGGGTCCCACTTCTGTGCAACATAACCAACTACAGTACCAGGAGGGGCTTGGATTTCTAACTGTAAGAAGAGATAATAATACAGTATGACTTCTCTAAGGTAAATATATTTGACCTTTACTATGACGTCCATTTATCTCTAAAGAGTATACTATTATCCCTCTTAAATATCTACTACAAAATATACAAAGCTGAGCTGTTCTTCACATTTTCTGCAATTCACTGCATTATTGATTTGCGGTTGCTGGATTCCAAGTTCAACAGGTGCCAAGCACCAACGCCCTTCCTTATGTGGGAGTGCTCGTCTGTCCTCTCTCACTGGCAGCCACAACGTGAAGTTCCCTCAGGCTTCCTCTAAGGAAGTACAGTGCATCGGAGGCTTTCCTCTTTAGACTGGGAACTTCTATATTTTTCTGAGCTTAATTACAAATGCTTCTTGCTGAGTGATAGTTATTAAATGCCAAATTAATCATTTTGATTGCTGGCTCATGTCTTCCAAAGTGCTAAAGACTAGCAGGTGCATTCTTTCTTTTTTCTTTTCTTTCTTTTCATTGTCGTTTTTTAAAATTTTAGGCATTATTCTAGTGTTGGATCACATTTCTCTCACATACGCATGCAAGGCAAACCACATCTTTCTGTGAGCTAACGTCGGGATGGTTATAAATTTAAAACCTGTTTGCTTTTGGAGGAAGAGACCATCCAGCAGCTGAGCTGTCCCTCGAGAGCCCAGGACCATGCATTGGACTGCCTGCTTTTGAGTCCTGGCTCTGCTTCTAACTCCAGCTTCTCGTGAGCACACACTGTGGAGCAGCCATGATGGCTCACGCAGCTTGCACTCTGCCACTCCTGGTGAACTGCACTGTTTTGGGCTCCTTTTCCAATCTGACCAGACTCAGGGCACGACAAATATTTGGGAGAGAATCAGTGAATCGGAGTACCCATTTCCATCTTGATCTCTTTTTTCTCTGTTTTTCAAATAACTAAATAAAAATCTTGAAGTTGTTTGCTTATAATTCAAAACCACCTCTTCATCATTTGATCTAGTGTTAAGTTCATGTTCTTATTCATATGCAGATGAATAGTGCTTTTGGATCAACATGGTTTCAACTAAGTTAAATGTAATTAAATATAGATTATTACATAGATTACTGCAAAAACTCGTTTCATTTTACTAAACAAATAAACTTCTGCAAGATACAAATGAAATCTACTCTTTCCCGCTCTTGCAGATGCCGTGACACCAGGGCCAGTAAAGAAGGCAAAACTTCCGTGTTCACACAATTGCGTAGTGTCAATTATTAGTATTGCCAATTATATATATTATATATATATAATAATGCAATTATTATTACAGGTTCATTAAATAATGATGAAATTCTATTTCATAGTAACATAAAATAATTGAATTATTCCCTCTGACATACTGACATTTTCTTTGCCAAACTCGGAGTCGGAAAGGGTAAATGGAATGTGAAATTCTGTTCTAAACAGTAACTTTCGACAACAAGAACATCTTAGGGTCGTTAAGTACTTCTTGGAATTGGGTGCAATTAGAGAAGTCCAAAAGCATTTGACACGATGGTGGGACGTGTAGATGCTACAATCACACGGCTCATGTGCAAACTCAGGAGGATGTGTGTCTTAATTCCACGCACGATGCGTGCGTTTGACAATTCACATCAGAGAAGCCATGAAGCTTTCTAACTCCAAAAGAAAAACACATAGTGAATTACAAAATCCTCAAGCTGTTCTGATCACAAGGGAGAAACACGGTCATCAAAACAACTGAAAGATGAACGGTCCCATAGCTCCTTGAATTCCATTGAAAGAAGTGGTTTCTGGCTGTACCAGGAAAGCGAAAGGCGCTCAGAAGCAGGGACTGACCTCTTGCAGGTAGCAGGGGCACCAGCAGCTGTTACACCTCAAGGGTCTGTTCACTGTGATCACCTCTTGACCCGCGTTATCTGTGACCCTCAGGGTGCAGGAGCGCAGCGTGGAACAGAAAGTACGGTTGAAGCAGACGCTTTCCTCCACCGCGAAGTAAATTCTTTGTCCCAAGCCGTTTTTAATTTCATATTTGTTAGCGGTCTCAGTGCCTAGAATCACTATTGCAGCAAATAAAAAAAAATTTTTTTCATACAGTAACGCTTTGCTCGGTATCAAAAGCATTTAATGTAGTGAAAACTCAGTGATGATTTATTTAGCATTTGATATCTTCGCAAATATCCACTCCCGTGCTATAGATTTTGGGGACTTAATCATGGAAAGCAAAGGAAATTCTGATTGAGGTTTATAGTTTTGAGTACTGATATATGACTTACTTTAGAACTGGTAGGATCAACAATCTTCGACTAAAGGAGCCACGTTACAACGGATGATCTTTGGATTCTGCAGGCTAGTGTTGAGGCACAGGGGATCAGGCTGTGACCTGTGACCTCAGCATCTTAGATGGGTACCAATCCATGTCCTGGCTGCTCCAACTCTAATTTGGCTCCCTGCTAATGCACGTGGGAAAGCTGCCACAGATGGATTAAGTCTACGGGACCCTGAAGTCCATTAGGGAGGCCCAACCCTGGCCCTTAAAGTCATTTGGGAACTGAGCCAGTGGCAAGATCTTTTACTCTCTCTGTCCCTCTCTGCCTTTAAGAGAAATGAATGGTCATTGAAGAGTGACAATAACAATGATAATGCATTTATCATTTAAATTATTGATACGACTTACTGTGATAATGGAACATTTGTTTTTCTAAAATCTCCTTCTGATAAACTATGTAAGGTCGCAAGGTATTTGAAATCAGTTAACTTCAGTTTTGAGTACGACAGAACGTTAACAAGAAATACTCAACTGAGTTGAATTCAGTTAGTTTATACTCATTAATTTGTGTAGTCACAAACAATCTCGTTGTTTGGTGAGACAGTGGTGAAACAACAAAATAGCACCTTTTGAGGCATTTTTGGTCATCTCAATCTTTTTTTCTAAGATATATTTGTTTTTATTGGAAAGGCAGATTTACAGAGAGAAAAGAGAGAGAGAAAGATCCTCCATCTGCTGGTTCACTCCCCAAGTGGCAGCAACAATTGGAGCTGTGCCAATGCAAAGCCAGGAGCCAGGAACTTCTCCTGGGTCTCCCACATGGGTGCAGGGTCCCAAGGCTTTAGGCCATCCTCAACTGCTTTCCCAGGTCACAGCAAGGAGTTGGAAGGGAAGCTGGGAAGCTGGGCCATGAACCGGTGCCCATGTGGGATCCCGGCACACGGAAGGCAAGGATTTAGCCGCTGAGCCATCATCTCAATCTTGATTTTTAATTTCTTATGTTAGTAAGAAATTGAAAGAGATATGATCCAAATAAAATAACAAAAGCCATTTTCCTCTAAGACTAAAAATAATTTTAGACTTTTAATGACCATATCACAGAATGTTTGAGCAATTTATGCTGTAGCGTTATTTAAATCAGACAAAACATTTTACCTTCAGCTTTTATTTTAAAATAGCTGCTCTTCTTTGTCTATTCTCCACATTTGATTTTAATGAAATATTTACATATTACAAAACAATTAAAAAGGAAAATATGTTCATCCATTTTAGTAAACACACAGTAAAAGGCACTTACTTCCCAGAAGCTCCACCTGCTGGTGTATAATGATCAGGTCCAGCTGTCACAGGATGGCCGGAAGGAAATAACAGGCATTACAACAGAATCAACACAAAAATGCTTGAAGATTTGATCGTGAAGACTGAATATGCTATGTCGCAGTATGTGGCTTTCCCTTATTCTCCGTTAGGAAAACCACTGGAAATAGATCACACTTGATGTTGCAAAAGAAGGTGAAATGTTTGTTATTCAAGTAAAGATGTCTAAAGATAAAAGACCAAGGTAGGACTGCCAATAATAGTAGGGATAGTGGTTCACTCTGTTATCTTTCAGTAGTGATAAGAACTAACGGTAGGTCTCCTGAAGAGTAACCGAAGCCTTCTGAAACATGTCCAGATAAGGATAAGGATACTTTCGCCGCAGGGACGGACCCTGTTGGGTCATAGCAAGTCCAGTTACTCTTTGAGATATCGGCATTGTACACGGGCACGTTTCTAGGCTGGCTGCCCGGACTCCCCATCCAGCTCCCTGTTGATGGCCTGAGAAAGGAGATGGAAAATGGCTCACGCCTTCGGATGTGTGAGTGTATGAAGGCTGCCGGGCCCTAATTGCTGAGTCCTAATTTCCACCTTGCTCTGCACTGGTTATTGTGGCCCTCAAGGAAGTGAACCAATTGATGAGACAGATTTCTCTGCTACTCCCCATCTCTTTGTAACTCTTTCACAATAAATAAATCAATGCTTTACAAACGCACGGCCGGAGTTTGGATGGCTTATCTCCCAAGGGTTCATGTGTTGGCAGCTTGTCAGGTGTAATGTGTACTGATGTTAGGATGGCGTCAGGCCTTTAAGAGATGGGTCCGTCATCAAGGACGTTACGTATCCACTGGGAGTGGAATAAGGCAGTTTTCAGGAGCTCTTGAGTTTTTTTTCTTTGTCAATGAAATTTGTGATAAATTTTGACCCCCGCAGTCACTGTCCAGCTCCATGTTTCTTGATATGATCTTTTGTTTCCTTGTCAGCTTCCACAGTTGGACTACCGTGCCCCTGTGGAGCCCTCCCCAGATGTTTGTTAATGATGGCAACATACCTGTGATTCTCCCAAACAGTGGCCTAAATAAATCTTGTTTTTTTTTTTTTTTTAATAAAGTTAGCCTGCTCCAGGCATTTCGTTATAACAGCAGAAACAGACATGGTTTAAAATGCTTGAAATTTGTTGTTTAAGAAGTGAAAACAACATGATCATGACTTAATGGCCTGTCCTTGGATCCCTGGCACTGGTGTGGGAGACGAGCTGGAATTCCAGCTCACAGCTGAGATCCACCCCAACCCAACGGCCGTGAGGATTTGGGGAGCACATACTGGATGGGCAATTTCTCTCTCTCTCTCTCTTATTCTCCCTCTGCCTCTCTCTCTTTGTGTTCTCCAAATCCCAGCCTATTCTCTATTTGTCAAGTAAATATAAAAATCTTAAAAGTAAATAGGGAATTTCTGGCCGGGCCTCATGCATTTGATTTCTTTCTACACCTATTTTTGCTTCAATCCATTCCTTCTGGTGAAGAACTATTTTTGTCAAAGCTGACCATGTTATTCTATGGATTTCTCATCCTCCCTCTCTTTTGGACTACAAACAAAACAAAACAAGACAAAACCCTAAATCCCATTATTGCCAACAAAGTATCAGCTTAAGGAGAATAATGGTTATGCCACTAACATGTGACACAAAATCAACTTTTTGTAATTTAAAATGAGGTTAACCTAAATAAAACATCTGGAGATGGGGGGGGGCAAATAACTATATTGAAAAATATGCAATGCTAGTTCCTTTTCTAAAGAAAGTATCATGGATGCATCATGAAATTTTATCTGTGAATTTTAAATGAGAGAGAGACAGAGGAGACAGACAAGCTCTTCCGTTTATTGGCTCATTTCCCAACTGACTTGAGCAGCCAGGCCTAGGCCAGGTTGGGGCCAGGAGCCAAGAGCTCCATCTGCATCTTTCACATGCGTGGCAAGGGCATGAGCACGCAGGCTGTCTTCCACTGCCTTCCCAGGCACATAGAGGAAGCTGCATCAGCTAGCGGGTGGCTGGAGCACAAAGCGGCACTCATCACCGGAAGCAGGCAGCATACACAGTGGGGTAACTTGCTCCATGACAATGCCTGCTGTTGAATATCATTTCCTTTGTTTATATATTTTTATGGATAAAAGAATATAACTGACCTCTTTTCAAAGATTCACAATTTATTCCTGAAAAGCCTTTATTTATGATTTTGAGATGTTCTAAGCAAGAATGAAATCTTAGGATAGACTTATTGATTAGTGCCTCTGTGTAGGATGTTAGCCTTGGGCATCTATGACACTGAGCCTTGAAGACAGTTGACTGTTGTTGGAGATGAAGTTTTAGTCCTGAGGGTTAAAAACTATCCACTGTGGAGATACACTCCAAAGTGACAAGCAAAGTCTGTGCTTAATATCCAGGAACAGTTGTTTGTCTAATGGCTACCAGCCACAAGAGTCTCCGTGCTAGATGGTTTGAGATTTCTTGCTTTCATTTTTCACAAAAACCATTCATTTTACGCGTGAGCAAACCATCTCAGAGAGATCGTCATTTGCATAGAATTATGGAGTTTATTATTGATCAATGATTTTCTACCCTATTGTTTTCTGACATTACTGAAGTAACGATTGAGAAATGAACTCTTCAACACTGTGGAGTTTAGCAGGGATTTCTTTTCCCACTTTTACACTTAACTCTGTAGTAACTTTTGATTTCTGTGAGCAAAATTCTTGCATTTCAGGGACTTGCTTTTGGTTTACTTATACTTTGTGCCCGTCATCCTAAATCATTGACAAAGCATGCTCCAACTGGCCATCTACTCAGTTTTATTTGGAAATATTTAACAGCCTGAATTTTATATTCATGTGTCAGGGTAATTAAAGCACTTCTTAAATATGAATGTGAAGAGGTGAAAACACAATGGAAGCTCAAGGTACACAGCTTAAGATTCACATTCTTAAACCAGCTTTACCAAGCTCAGTGATTCATAGAATCATATGTATCAAAACTAATTATACATTTACATATGTCTGATGGACTTTAATTCACTACTTTTAGATTTAGGTGACAAAGTCATTATCCATTGAGAGCATGATGTAAAATGTTATTAATTATTAAGAACAGGTATTTATTAATTTTGATTTCTATTTAACTTCTATTGAGTTATATATACAGTGATACTTCAGATATTTTATAAGAGATGGGATTAAAAGATAAACTTTTTGGTATAGAATTTTTAAAAAGTCATGCATAATTTCTTCATAATATGCATTTCTCCAAAATTGTTTTTAAGTGGTGTGGGTAGATCGCATTTTTTTTTTTTTTTTGCGTGAAAACAATGTATCTTTTCATTCCATTTTCCGCGAACTTTTGAAGTGACTTCACATGTTTGTTTTCAAACTGTTCATGGAAATGAGTTTCCAAATGTAGGCACGCCAAGCATCTGGCTGTGGTTGTGTCATCATTCATGGATGGAAGAAGAATATGTGATGACCATATGTGATCATCCATCCCCAGGCCTCTGGCACCGGTGTATCACATCCGTACTTGGCAAAGCCTTGTCTGCCAACATTCCCAAACAGCTTGCAGCAGTTAATCAACTCTAGTCAGCTATTACAGCTGATCCTTTCTGCAGATGGAAAATGGTAGGTTAGCTTCCCCAGCTCTTTTACATACCTCCCTAAGCTCTCCAGTTTCTAAAGTGCATTTGTCTGCCAGTGGGTTTCTGGAGGAGGCATCTGCAAGTATAAACATTTTCCCAGGAACATATGCTACATGCAGCTTCCACTCTATCAGGCATAACAGAAATCTCTTGTACCTTCAGGGAATTAACACAGAGATTTGATTTTGATAAAGGAGCTAGACTGTATAGTTTGAAAGAATGCCAAACAAGCTGAAAATTGCAGCGGATGTGCTGACGTCTCAATATTAGTGTATTTTGAATCGCTTTATAGGATAAAATATAAAGGTAACAATAAAAGTAAATAGCGATTTCTATCCAGTGCCATTTAACTCAGATATTTGTTGATTGATTTGTTACAAGACTTCCCTCCCTGACCACCCTACAAGGGGTTGAACAGTCACTATGTCCATGGGGATGTGAGGGTGCTAGCAGAGCGACTGAGAGGTGCCATAGAATCGGAAGGCGGTGGTGCTAACTTTACAACTAGCTTTCCCTTGCACTGACACCCCCTTTCAGATTCCGTCCAAGGTTATGAAGTTTTCGCTAATCTTGAAGGTCTCTTTAAGCCATCACAACTTGCCTCTCTTCTACACACTTGCATATGTTATTAATAATTTGCATTTCCTGTCAACAATTTTGAACATTTAGGTTGTAGTGTTTGGGTGAGAGGGACTAGGTTTTATGCTTTTTATGTGCCTTGAGTATTGCACATACCCAGTAAACATTCTTCAATTGAAAAAAATCAGTAGGTCACTAGACAACATTGGAGACTTCCGTAAGGATAAAATTGCTGACACTTTGCGCAATGAATGGAGGGTAGATAATATATGTTAAACAGCTTTGTCAAAAAGAGCTAGTGTTGTCAGTCTTTCAAAAAGTAATGAAAATGGATGCTGCACGGTGACCTAGTGGTTAAATCCTCGCCTTGCATCTGATGGGATCCCATATGGGCACCAGTTCTTTGGATTCAGGCTGCTCCACCTCCCATCCAGCTCCCTGCTTGTGGCCTGGAAAAACAGTCAAGCATGGTCCACAGCCTTGGGACCCTGCACCTGTGTTGAAGACCTGGAGGAGGTTTCTGACTCCTGCCTTTGGATTGGCTGTTGTGGTCACTTGGGGAGTGAGCCAGAAGATGGAAGATCTTTCTGTTTCTCTTTCTGTGGATTTGCCTTTCCCAATAAAAAATAAATAAATCTTTAAAAAAGTGAGGAAAATAGAAGTAGTAATGAAGGAAAACTTATTCTTAATAAAATAAATAACACCAATATTTTATAGCTTCATAATCAATGACTTAGTGGCTGCAGTCCCTCAAATTCAGTTGAAGAGCAAGAGCTGATGTTTGCAGTAATTTTAGGTAGGAAACATTGTATTATGGAATTAGAAAGATAAAAACACCTGGCTTAAATAACCTAGGCCAGGAGGCAAACTGACGGTTGGCAGGAAACCACTTGGTGGCGGATCCCCCGGCTGCATCCCCGGCTGCCATCCTAAGGACGCTGGGTTGGATAATGGGGCGTGATGGCTCTGGTCTGGGTCTGGAGCTCCTGGGAGGAAGCCACGCAGGGCTGCGTTTCTCTGGTGGTGCGCATCTGCAAGAGAAAGACAGCTCGAATCCTCAGGTCCATGTAGACTGCTCCTTCAATTTAGTCTTTCTTCAAAGATTGCTAACTTTTCTTGAGGCAAATGGCAGGTTACCTCCAGCTTTGTCTCATTTTAGTGCCTTTCCTTCATTCCCTACTCTGCACTACATCACTGTTTGGTCCCTAAATAAGACAAAAAAAAAAAAAAAGTGGGACATGACTGGTAGAAATGGCACCAAAAATTGAATTATCTGTCCAAAACAAATCATTTTAGGATTTACTTATTTGTCTAAAGGCAAAGTTACGGAGTGGGAGAAGAAGAAAATCATTCATTTGCTGGTTCATTCTCCATGTGGCTGCAATGACCAAGACAGTGTCCCATTGGAGCAAAGGGTTTAACCAAAGTTACCCACGCAAATTCAGGGGCCAAATATGGGTCCATCTTCCACTTCCTTCCCGGGTGCATTAACCGGGAGGTGCTAGATCAGAAGTGGAACAGACCATACTCCAACTGGCGTTCAAATAATGGAAAGCGGAATTGCAGTTGTAGTCTTAACCTGCCGTGCCACAATGCTAGCTCAAGGTGGCTAATGTTTTGACAGCAGTTCAATATTTAAAAAAGGTATAAAATAGTCACATAATTCTGTAATGGTTTTGTTTTTACAAAAATCAATCTGTTTACTATTGGTAGATAGCTTTTTCACAATTTCACTGATCTCACAGATGAAAACTTATAAGATGTTCCAGTGCAACAAGTTATTGAGTATCTGGCAAGTGGCCAACATTCCTGACCTTGGTCTTCAGAGGGTTGGATGTCACAGCCGGTCTAGAGGGATGACAGTCCTTGAGTCCCAGAAGGGATCATATAAAAATGATTTTTTTGGGGGGGGGTGGATAGACAACAGGTGAGTCTCCATCCGAGATTACACAAGAAGTTATAATTCTCTGATGAGTTGATCCCATTTTCTGGGATATCCATTCTCTTTGGCGTAATCTTTGGTATAGTTCTTGTTTGGTTTAGGCTGTGGAAAAACACTTGTTTTTCTAAAACTTCCAGGTCAACCTGTTCTTAATTTGTGTTTACTTATATTAATCCAGGAGGCTCAAAAATACTAAAACATTTCCTTGGTTCTAATGACTTCAGGAACCAGGCTATTTTTTAGTGTCTTAGTGCCGATGGATTTGCTTAAGGAATCTGTAAAATTTCTTATCAGTCTAAGTTCCCTGGAACATGCTAATTGGTAATACAGTTATAAGGGCTGGAGGCTATAACAGGCATCTTTAAAAGATATGCCAGGAAAAATTGTGCACAAAAATGTTTTATGAACATAATGAATATTCTCTGGGTTACCTGCTTGAACAAGATTTCTGATTCAAATGCAAGTGATGTTGTGTGTGCTTTAATCAGTAAACATGATACGGAGCCACGTGCTTGTTCCATTCTGTGTGTTAACTAGTTTTGAATAGGTTGCCGAAGGAGTATTAGTTTTGTACCTGAAGTTTTGTTGTTTAGTCTGAAGTCCTTATCATGGCTAAACAGAATTGCTCTTTTGAAAGAATAATCATATTTTGATCTTAATATTGCTCTCTAGTCACAAGTTTCTTCAAAGGCTCCGACCACCGGATGAAGAAAGGACTTCTTTGAATTTCCATCTGGCTTTGAATTTCTATCTACTCTTTTAAAAATGTATAACTAGCCTTTAAATATTTCATACGCTCTGGAACTCTTTACCTTAAAGGCCACAGTGTTGCTGTAACTCTTATAAAGTGCTGAAGTGTTTCAGACTAAATGCAGTGTCAGTCTTAAATGATAGAAAAATACTTGTCAAGATTTTTTTTATTGTTTTTAAATTTGTCCTCAAATATATATATATATATACAAAAGCCCACATATGCATGAAATTCTTGATTTTGCTAATTCATGCAAGTATTTTATATGTAGTTGAAGTTGCACCAGTGATTCTTCGGGAATTTTCTCCATGAAATGCTGATGAAAAATGAAAAGATGACCTCATTTTTCTTAAAATATTAGTATCTGAAAGTGTGTTTTCATTTATGATGCCAAAAAGCATGGACTAACCTGACCATTACTTTTAGCTAAAGACAGTATAAATGTTTGATTCTACTAACATCTTTGTAACAGATTAAAAGGCTTTCACCAAACACTCTGTAATTCTTCTACTAAAACTTTCCTTATAACCCAGTGTTAAATAGCTTACTATGATAATGAAAGCATGCCATAATTTGATTTTGATGCAAGTTTCACGTTTCAGTGACCTTGCAACTCTTGTAAATATTACAATCAATCCCATGCATCTCTTATTAAATTTGAGGACTTTTAAAAGTACGACAAAAACGATGGCATTTTTAGGAACTTGAGCTAAAATTATCAGCCTCCTCTCCCCAGAAATCCTGAAGGTGTTTGATTAAACTAGATATATTTTTTTCAATTCCTGTTTATTTTTGGCTCCCTAAATTAGATGTTTTATGCTTACTAACTTATTATTGAAGAAATGTTAAAAGATTCTTTGTCAAATCAGAAATGCTTATTTTTAGTTCATCAAATTTTAAAATTAGCACTAATGTGTGTTGTAATTTTAAAATAATAAATGGCTTTATCGCATAGCTTGAATAAATGGTAAATTAAACATTGTTGAGTTATAACTTCACCTATGGAAAGTTTCCTTTGATTCCTTAAAACTTGAACGAGCACCCTGTCCTTGAATCTGGCATTAAACATCCCCGTTCTGACTTTGCTTTGTGCCTTATTAATTCACTATGCTTATATTCATGATAACTGAAACACTGCTTGCATCTGAATTTTTACATTCTATCAGCTAGAGTGTTTTTTTTTTTTTAATTTAATGTAATATGCTCTTGGAAATTAAAATATAAAATTCTGGTGTTAAAAAGTGATGAATGATAGCTTTTAAAATATCAATCTCACTGATTCTAACACCTCCCCAAATGTACACCTTTATAAAGAAGAAATGACTAGCTGGCTGTATTTATTCTTACCTTTAGAGGCCATGAGGATGTGTGAGCCACTTCTTCAAAGGCAGCCAGCTAAAAAGAAAAGGCTTCTCTGGGAGCCAGGAGAGAAAGCAGCACGCATAAAGCTTCCGAAGTTGCCTGCCTGCCTCGCGTTGGCTTCAGTTTACGAACAGCGGAGGAAGGCAGCGCCTGGCTGTACCTACACGTCTGGGGTTTTTAGTTTGGACGACCGGGTGAGATGAAGCTATCGATTACCAAAGATAAACACTACTAGGAAATGGTCCCTCGCTTGGCGACTGAAGCAACGGTGTAAAAACAAGGAAAGCTAGGAAGGAAACGACACAATGTTCATGTTAAAAGTATATTCGTTGCATTGCCTGTAATTTCTTGGACTGTGCACGTTCTCTGCCATTCTTACTTCAGAAACATTCCATTGGTATTTGTGTGTGTGTGTGTGTATGTGAGAGAGAGAGAGAGAGAAGTTTATTTTCGTAGCAAAGGCAGCATTTTGAAAATGTATTCAGTGGGTAAATGTTTATTAGTCATTAACTTGTTGCTTTAATGACTGACTTTTGGAATCTGCGCTATGACATAGTGGTGACAAAGCTTCCACTTGAGATGCCGACATGCCATCTCAGCGCCCGTTTTCTCTTGTGCCAGCTCCCTACATGTGTTTGGGAACTGAACCCATGTGGGATACCTGGAAGAATCTCCTGACTTCTGACTTCAGCAAAAACCTTAAAAGAAACAGCAAAAACCCCGTCACTATAAATTAAGTATTTTATATTTGGACTTTACACTGCAGAGTATTTTCTGAGAACCGAACCACCTCAGCTGCTGCTTCTATGTTTTCTTCTCTCTCTTTTTTCTTTTATTTTATTGGGGGAGGGGTTTAATCTATTTTTATTGAAAAGGCAGGTTTTTACAAGAGAAGGAGAGATTGAGAGAAAGATCTTCTATCTTTTGACTCACTCCCTGAATGGCCACAAGAGCTGGAGCTGAGCCAATCCAAAGCCAGGAGCTAGTAGTTTCTTCTGGGTCTCCCCAACAGGAGCATGGTCCCAAGGACTTGGGCCATCCTCATTGCCTTTTGAGGCCACAAGCAGGAACTGGATGGGAAATAGAGCTTCTGGGACAAGAGTAAGGGTCCCTATGGAATGCCGCTGGTTAGAGTTGGAGGATTAGCTAGCTGAGTCGTCATGTCTGCCTCCAGCTGCTATTTTTCTAATTGCTCCAAGTGTCTTCTTCCAGAGTCTTCATTAATCATCCTGTCATGTATAGGAGTTCACAGTTCTAAAAACTACTTGAATGTTGAACATATTTGAATAAGATTTTTGTTCTCAATGTATTTCTTTCCACTTTCTATTTACCTCTTGTTTACCTACATAAGTACTACCTACTTTTTTTTTTTTACCTACTTTTGTCGTAAAATTGAAATTGAGTAATTGAAGGCATTTGGAAATACAAAACTTTGGTAACCTTGCAAAGCTAATCAAAATATATAGGTGATATTTCATTACATTGCCTACTAAAAATAGCACCGTAACCTTGACTAGACAGCTAATATTTCTTTCTAATTACATTTGCCTAGGTAACCAGAGAGATTTGTCTAACTAAGTCAGTTGCCTTTGTTGACATGTTTTGCAGAGATTGAATGTGAAGGTCTTATTACATTATTACATTTCTAAGAATAGGTAAATGACCTCACAAAGCATATGGAGTGGGTAGAAAATTGTAAATTAGCTTGCTAAGTTGTAGAAAGTTTGGTTACTATATGGCAAAAATCATTTTAAAAACTTGGTGGAGTTTGAAAAACTTATTGTTTAATTTTTCAGAAAAATGTATAAACATGATTAGCACTTTAAATTCAATTATACATTTACTAAATATCTTAAAGGTTGTCACAAGCATTGAAAAAACTAAAACCAGAGAAATGATATTATTGACACTGCAAAGTAAGATAGTTTTAATTGTGGTCATAATTGATGCATGATTTTGTTCTACAGAGTACTGATTTTGAAATACAAATACAATTCTAATGGACTAAACACAGTCCATAGTTGGCCATACATTAGACCTAGTATCTCTGTGTTTTAATGTCATATTGTAGTATTTAATCTGCAATGGAGATGCGCAGGCCATCTAACCTGGCAAGGATATTGCTGAAGTGCAGTCTCTCCCCACTAACTTGTTTGTGATATTCACCCTCTGTCCTGACAAAGACAGCACCAACATGAATATCTCTTTTAAAAAGTTTACTTACCTGAGATCTTGCTTTCCTCCATCCTTTTCTGTTTCCTAGTCCTTCCCAGGAGAGGCTCACACACCCTCCATGGAATGCTCAGGGTGCTTCAAGCATCCTGACATACTTTCCCAAGCCGGTCTCACCTTCTCCGTTGCACTTAGCTCCAGCAACATGGTACTCAGTACTCCTTTTCCAACACCTGTTGCCTCCTGTGCAGAATGAGTACCACCTATTGGGTTGAGCCACCAGCCTTACAGATCTGTGCTAGGAACCTCTTGACTTTTTCAAGCAGTATCAATTTCACTTCATGCTTGATTCTATGAAATAATCCAATACAAGGTAGGCTTGTTTGATAGACAAAGACAAGCACTGAACACCATATAATAGGAATGCACTACAAGAAAGGGAATAAATATCACAAACTGTGGATTCCGTGGGCTTTGCTGCTTGCCAGGAAGCTCTATGGACTGTCTGTAGCAGAGCTGCTGGTCTGCGGCTTTGTTACTGAGGCTTGCTCATCTATGTAGGATGTAACTTCTTGCCTTCCTGAAAGAAGACCTTCTGCTTTCAATTCCAGCCAAGAGGATGTGGGGAACATAGCATCATGACCTCTGTACAGCTTTATCCATGGCCTTTTACTGGAAGCACTACAACTGTTATTAAAGGTGCTGTCCATTCTGTGTTAAATTATTGTTCAGGATTCTATTATTTAATGGATCCATGGTTGACTTCAACTTTTGTGATTCTAAGTCTCATCAAAATATTCTCCCTCAGTATAAGGGGAGACACTATCAATCCATCTATATCTTTACTTATTACTAAAAAAATTATATCATCCAGATGAATTTTGGGGAAAAGAATGGCTTTATTATAAAAGTGTATAACCCTAAAAATTACACTATACACACACTTATTTGTAGACAATTATACAAATGCCTGCATATGAGTTTATGTAAATGTATCTGGAGTAAATAAATCAGTTATTTTCCTTTGTAGTGGTATTAGTCATCAGTCTAGGATAAATTTTGTTCATTTACATTTATGGTTTTTTTTTTCCTCAAAAATCCATGATGATGCACAAAATTGCACTTGTTTCAACCTTTGCATGATATTTCATCTTATAAATATAAAAAAAGCACACACAACTTGGGAAAACTGTTATTTTAACGGACATGCATCTTGTTTCTGTAATGTAAGGCAACCGTGCTAGCAAACACGCAGCACTGCTTTTAAGGTTGTTTCCGAAAATGAGTTTTTTGAGTAGCAGGACATTGAGACTTTCACCGTTACTGGATCTCACCAAGTTCATCTCCAGAGTGCTCGTGCCACATCACAGTTCCCAAGGGAGCGGGTGGCAACTTCCACTTTTTCGATTTCAACTTGGGTGATATAGTAAGGAATTACATAGGAGACTCCCAAATATTAATTTAGTGGTGCAAAACAGGTCTTAATCAAATTACAGTTTCATTAAGGTTGAGTGTTGTGTTCCTGTCAAGTAGGAATAATTAAGAGCAAAGTTTTGTGAATTTCTCATAGAAGTGATGATTACAGTTGAAAAACTGTCTGGAAATGAACTATGCTTTAGTGGTAAAATGGGACTTTTATTTAGTGATGGTCATGGTGTAATCTATTAAAACATATACTCATTAAGATTCAACTAGGTAGCACTTAACACATGTATTTCTATGCACAGTCTTAGTCCTGGATTTATAGTTTTCCAAATTAAAAATCATCATGAAATAAAATAGTACATGTGTCAATAACAGAGATAGCATAAATATGGGTAGAAATATCATTATTATGGATGTTGTTCCAGAATCATGACTAATAACCACCATATTAAATATGAACATTTACAGATTGCACTTTAATTGGGATGCGGCTACGCTAGAAATGTAAATCTCCTATTGCATTGGCCACTTACTAACACTTTGCAAACTTCTGTCACAGTGTACTTCCTCACCATCTCGTGTAAAGTCTCCCATTGTATGCAGATTTTTCATTCACTGCTTTATTCCATAGACACATATTAATTATATGTGCATTGCGTTGGGAATACACTGAGACAGAAATGTGCCCTCCACACTGGAAGGGGCGCACCCTTGGGAAGTATTACACCACACCGACATAGACAGCGTGCTTCGTATTATAACAAAGCTTCGAATGATCTCCTAATTGCCTCTTGGAAATGAAGCGATACAAGTTTTCCTTTCTTTGGAAAGAACAACTAATTAGAATGAATAATGTAAAAGGGGACTTCAAAACGTACATGGAAAATCAAATTAAAATGAACAATTTATGAAAGATTTGCATCAGCTTTGTATGATGTGAAGTTTTCATAAATCATTTGAAGATCCTTTTTAGACGTGGTTTTCAAATTGTTTTGGATCAAAATAAGTATCGTTTTAATTTTTAAAAAAAGCATCTTTTAATTCTCTTTTCTGTAAGATTTTTAAACACCCTCGTATCACTCGAATAAGGAATTAACTATTTCACACATGTTAAATATCGCTTTCCTCCAGTTGTTTCAACAGCAAAGTAGTTAACTTTAACATATTTTTTTCTTTTTTTTTTTTTAAGATTTATTTATTTTTATTGGAAGGGCAGATAGACAGAGAAGAGGAGAGACAGAGAGAAAGATCTTCCGTCCGATCATTCAATCCCCAAGTGACTGCAATGGCCAGGGCTGCACTGATCCAAAGCCAGGAACAGGAGTTTCTACAGGGTCTGCCAAGTGGGTGCAGGTCCCAAGGCTCTGGGCCATCCTCAGCTGTTTAACAGGCCAGAGGCAGGGAATGGATGGGAAGTGGGGTGGCTGGGATTAGAATTGGTACCCACAGGGGATTTGACTTTCCAATAAAAATAAATAAATCTTTTTTTTTTTTAAAAAAAACATCAAATCACTATTCCATAATAAGACAATTACTAAAAACAATAATACCATCATGTGGTTCCAATGGAGTATAAACACAGGAGAACTGCCATGCTAGAATACATCTGAAACTAACAAAAAGATGGCAATCAATCATACTCACCACAGGACATTGAAAAGACACTTAATTTGAATCACTGCACACAAACACTTCATGACCCAAACCTTATTTTATTTTATTTTTTAAAATTTTTAATTTTTATTGGAAAGGAGGATATACAGAGAGGAGAGACAGAGAGGAAGATCTTCCCTCCGATGATTCACTCCCCAAGTGAGCGCAACGGCCGATGCTATGCTGATCCGAAGCCAGGAGCCTCTTCCAGGTCTCCCACGCAGATGCAGGGTCCCAAAGCCTTGGGCCGTCCTTGACTGCTTTCCCAGGCCACAGGCAGGGACCTGGATGGGAAGCGGGGCTGCCGGGATTAGAACTGGCGCCCATATGGGATCCCTGGCGTGCAAGGCGAGGACCTTAACCACAGTGCCACGGCATCGGGCCCCCAATCCTTATTTTACAACGAGTAGATTATACAGTTCAAGGCAGGAACAAAATTGTAGTTTTTGTGTAGAGATTCTTTTAAAATCTTAGTTGCTTCACTGTTTTTTTGGGTAAAACTAAGTTTAACTGAATAGTTGTGTGTTTATGGTGTTTTTGTCTTCTCAAATTTACTGCATCGGTTATGCAATGTTAAAGGTTGATAAAGATATTGTCCTATAAGGCACCTAAAGAGAGAATATTCTGAAATATTGGCTCAAGTAACCTCCGTGGCTATATGTAATAGGAAAAAAAAATGTGAAGAACAAACAGAACTTGGTGTTCAGTATTCTAGACATATGATGTGTCGACATTATGCAGACAGATTTCGTTCTGTCTGTTTAGGTACGGACAGAGAGATGAAGGTCAGGAGGTAGAAATGGAAGGGAGATGTAGAGGGGACAGAGGGAGAGACGGAGAGAGGGAGGGAAGGAGAGTGGAAGGGAAGGAGAGAGAGAGAAAGATACAGAGAGCTTGGAGTTACTAAGTAGAGGAAAAGGTAGGTTTCTGAAGGCATCAACAAGCTTCAAGATCAATCCTCTCTGTCAACAGCTGCCTTACTTGGAATTTTGGATGCATCTCTAAGAAGTGGAGATTATGCTTTGTCAATGATAAATTAGGAGTCCCTTTGGAATAGTTCAACAAAATGAGAAGTTATAGAAACAACTCTTTGTGTTTGCAATTATCTACCCTGTACTTAACTTGTAACTTGATGCTTCCATCTTGCTCAACCTATGACTTCGTTCTTGCCACCTCTGTCTGCATCTGCAGATCCTGCTGAACATCCTGCGAGGAGTCCTGGAGTAGCCAGCAGTCCAGCAGCGCCCTGGGTCCAGCTGCTTTCATGGACAGCACCCAGTGCAACCGCCGATCCCGACCAGCTAGAGGATGCCAGTTGTTCTCTGTAGCGTATTTTCTTCACATGTTCAGCACTGGAAATAAGCTTCCCTGAGATTGGATCATGAGGACCAAAGAAATTGTGATAGTTATTATAATAAATACGCATTAGATATATTGGCAGACTACATTAACTTTCACTTAATAGTGCACATTTAGTGTTTACTTTCATTTCTAGGCGGCATCCTTGAGGTAACATCAACATTTTTCTAAGTCTGCCTTGGTAGGTGGTGGCTAAAGGTTTCCCGTGTCGTTTACACCATGCCGAGTGTTGCTGTATTGAAGTGGAGGTTAAACTTTTGTGGGGAAGGGAGGTTCTGTGTCTTCTTCCATGTCCATTTATTATATATCTCCCTGTGCTTGATTGTGAGATGTTATTGATGCGGGTTCTGCTCAAGCATCCCCTTTCCTGAAAGATTTACTGGAAGAATGATGAAATGATGTCACCAAAAGCCTGTATCACACCTGACACTTCCTACATTAATTATTTGCTTACAAGAAAATGCACAGACTGTGAAAAAACGGTGCGAACTATAATCACATTCCAAACTTCAAATTTCATTCAATCATGATATAAGCATGATATATACACACCGCTACGTTCTTGACATGAATAGAAAAATAGACTACTTTGACTGTTTTTAAGAGTACAGATTGCTAGGGCTGGCAAAGTGAAGCAGCAAAGTCATCTTCCTCCTGTGGAGTTGGCATCCCGTATGGATGTCGCTTCTTTCCCCTGCTGCTCTTCTTCGAATCCAGCTCTCTGCCTGGCCTAGAAAAAGCAGCAGCCCAAAGCCTTGGGACCTTGCACCCATTTAAGAGATATGAAGGAAGCTCTTGGTTCAAAGCTCAGCTCTAGCTGTCGCGGCCGTTGTGAGGTGTACTCGTGGATAGAAGACCTCTCTCAGTCCTTTTTCTCTCTGAAATCTGACTTTCAAAGAAAAAAAAATCTCACAAAAATAATACAAGTCATTTAAGTGTTCTTTGGAGAAGTAACAAGTGATACATGGGAATGGCAAAAGTTTACTCTGATTTTTACCTGTGATTTTTGATTCATTTTCTATCTCCCTTATTGACACGCAGAATTCAGAGATTTCTGATATGTCACCTTGACTCACAGCTCTTAAGAAATGTCATAAAACGTTAAATCAGAACTTTCATTGAGTCCTTTTGCACCAAGGACTGTGATGTGTTCTGGAGTCAAGGTGAAAAATAGTGAAAACAGGGAGCAATACGGCTGAGAAACATTTATATAAATAAGGAATTATACTGTGAAGTGGAAGATCTATCGTTATAACAGGTATAAAAACACAGTTTTAAGAAATTATTTATTTATTTATTTATTTTTCTTTGAAAGGGAAGCAGAGAGAAAGGGAGAGATGGGGGGAAAGAAACCTTCCAGCCACTGGTTCACCTCCCAAATGGCCACAATGGGTTGGACTCGACCAAGGTCAGGAGCCAAAATCTCAATCCAGGTCTTCCAAATGGGTGGTTGGGGCCTACGAACCTGAGACATTTCCTATATTTTTCATAGATACATTACAAATGAATTGAATAGGAAGTACAGCAGCTAAGACAGGGATATGCACTCCAAAACAGGGTATCAATATTGCAAAGAGTAGCTTGACCAGCTGTGACACCATGCCAGCTCAAGCAAGGGATAATGATTCTGATAGTTGGGTATTAAGAACGTTGTAAAGCAGAAGTGGGCAACATCAGGTTCTTGTGCCATGTAAAGTAGGTAACACTGTTTTAGCCCTGCCAAGGCATCTGCAGGTGGAACTCCGAATTCAATGTATCCAGGATTTGTATGAAGTAGATCATAATGAGTAATGAGTTTTGAGGGAAAAGAAAGGAATGTCCATGACAGGAGAGACAGGACACATACGAATACAGACATGTATCATGGCCCTAAGGAGAGCTGGTAGCAGGCAGTCTGGTCTGTATACATTGAAGTGTGATTAGGAAAAACTACAGTGATTTGGTGATCAGAGTGAAAATGCAATGAGATGACTCCTTATGCATTTGATGACCTTAACTTTAGTAACTGATGATGTTACATACTTTTTGTTGTTGTTGTTGAAACAGATAATAACTCCAGGCTATCTTTTTACCCACACATTCCTGGTCAACAACCATCCCACATATGCAAAGTCAGGTGACAAATGGAGCAGCTACAGCATGCTGAAAAGAGCGCAGGAGATGAAGATAGGAATTTCAGATTCATTCCAACTTCAAGATGCAGTGCTACAACAAGGATGACAGCAAAACAATCATGTTTCTGGTGACACGCTAATTGTCTCATTATCAAACCTTCAAAACTTAAGTGATATGACCTCATACAAATGGGGACTACCAAGAAAAGTTGACACAGAGTTGACGTTTCCAAGAGAAACAAATGATTACTTTTTTTACTTTTTGCTTAAGTCAAAGGCAAACCTGTGTGCAGAATTTGTGGAGATGCATCAGTAATGCTGTTAAAGCCCACCTGGAGTTTGATCACAACCCAAGGCTTGAGCAACTCACTGAATTGGGAGGTCAAATCCAGTTGGATAAAACCAATATTCTTCAGCCAAGTGTGCTGTCAGAACAAGGTAGTCTCATCAGACTGCGTGCTACAGAGGTAACATCGTTCAGAGGAATTATGGAGTTCGTGATTGAGCTAATTGCAAAAATCTGTGGTTAAAACATCCGTGAAAGAGCACATGGAAGCAGCTATGGAATTTTAAACTGGCGAGTTGTTTCAGCATGCCTTTGTCTCAGAGAAGCATATCAGCCTGGATTAATGAAAGCGGAAGGTACTGAAAAACCATTGAAGGACTCTGCCGCATTTTTTTCCCCCTCTCTGGATTATGACAGAATAAAAATAACAAACACTGCTCAACTGTTTTTATTTGTGGGATAACCGCATTAACAGGAAGCAACACAGGAGGTAGAACAGGTTGGTCTTGAACAGGCGCCCCTTCGGGGATGGCAAGCGATACAAGTGGCGGCTTAACTTGCCGTGTTGTAAAGCTGGCTTCCAGCACTGTTTTATTTTGTTTCCTTTCATTTTTCAATTTAGTTTAAAAGTCATAGAGCTCCACTTCAACATCTTGGCATTTCACAATCAGATTTTCCTTTTTAGTCTGTGATCTTGCTGCTCAAAAGGACAATGAACTTGCTTTGTGGCACCTGCTTTAGATGATTTGGTTTCTGTTCCTTTTCCCAATTGGTGTGTGACTTTGCAGGAGGTTTTCTTGTCTTTAACTGGTGTTACGGTTGTCTCTGCTATTTTATGGTGTCTTTGTATCCACAAAGAAGTGGACAGAGTCCTCCTTGATTCTGAGATGGTCAGCCTGGTAATTCTCATGTCACTTCTTCTGGCATCCATTCCCATATTCTTCCCTGTTACTGGAATAGAAAATAAGTGCATTTTTTTTATAACCACAGAATTTTCTTTCTTTTTTGTTTTTTAAAGATTTATTTTATTTTCATTAGAAAGTCAGATATACAGAGAGGAGAGACAGAGAGGAAGATCTTCTGCCTGATGATTCACTCCCCAAGTGACCACAACAGCTGGAGCCAAGCCAATTCGAAGCCAAAAGCCTCTTCCAGGTCTCCCAAGTGGGTGCAGGGTCCAAAGGCTTTGGCCCATCTTTGACTACTTTCCCAGGCAACAAGCAAGGAGCGGGATGGGTTGCAGGATGCCGGGCTGCGAGGATCAGAACTGGCATCTATATGGGAACTCGGCAAGTTCAAGATGGGGATCTTAGCCACTAGGCGACTGCACCAGGCCCTTGGGCTTTGTTTTGTTTCACATCTTAAACTCCACAGAAATATGGAAGCGTAGAAAATATTTTGGCTCTTTGGTTTGTTGAGAATTGAAGTCAACTAATAAATAATAATAAGCCATACATTTTAAAAAGTGTGCGTATGTATTTCAAAGAATTATTTATCTGTTTGAAAGGCAGAATAAGCATTAGAAGGAAAAGAGATTCAATCCGTTAATTCACTTTCTTTTTTTTTTTAAAGATTTATTTTTATTATTTTTTCATTGGAAAGGCGGATATACAGAGAGGAGAGACAGAGAGGAAGATCTTCCGTCCAATGATTCACTCCCCAAGTGAACGCAACGGGCTGATACTATGCCGATCCGAAGCCAGGAGCCTCTTCCGGGTCTCCCACGTGGGTGCAGGTTCCCAAAGCTTTGGGCCGTCCTCCACTGCTTTCCCGGGCCACAGGCAGGGAGATGGATGGGAAGCGGGGCTGCCGAGATTAGAACCGGCGCCCATATGGGATCCTGGGGCGTGCAAGGCGAGGACCTTTAACCACTTGCGCCACCGCGCCGGGCCCTGTTAATTCACTTTCAAGATAACTACCAATGACGTCAAGGGCTAGAAATTCTATATAGTTCTTCCACAGAAGTGTCAAGACCCAAGCACCGACGTGTGTTAACATCAAACTCAAACAGAAGTAGAGCAACTGGAACTCAAACTAGCGTTCCCATATTGAAAGCCCGTGTCAAAATGGACAGGTTTAACCTGATGCCATAACACTGGCCCCGGGACATACTGTTTAGCAGTCCAATATACTTGGCTAGACAACCAGTAGCAGACACCTTGCTTTGCGAGTTCATGCTGTCATCAGTTCGGAGAGTCTGTGCACCCTTCCTTGTGGTAGCTAAGGGAGATTTCATTCAGTTTCAAAGGCCTGTCTTGCATCAAGCCATCGGTGTGCTATTATTACACTTAATGCCTCATGCCTCGCCAGAGGTGTCTTTTTCTTTAAATCCCTCGTCACTTTCCAAGTCATCAATTTTCAGAATCTACCCATCAAAGGAAATTGTTATTCTTTGAGCCTGGACTTGTACTCTTCATAGCCATGGAAACCAAACCAAACCGTTACCATGGTTACTTTCCTGAAACCATGATTTCATTCTCATTGCAAGTTTTTCCTAGGATTAACAAATTTATCAAGAGTTTATTATAAAGAAAGCTATTTCTGCATATTAGTAGATAAGCATATAATTATTTTTAATATTCTTCTGTTAAAAATTATATGTAACTACATTTATGGTTCACGGTATGCACATGTGACATTATGTTGAGCAATTGATTGTCTGGAAAAATTAATTAGATCATGGTACCATGAAAATTTCCCCTTGAGGGTCCCATGTTTATTACCTTATGTTACTGGTCTTTTAAAAACTGTTTTACTCAAAATTTTGCTGTAGTATTGCATTTCACGTTATTGCAAATGATACTATTGTTTTTCAGGCTTTGTAATCAACATATGAATAAAGAACAGAATACTTGGTTACAGATAAATAGTAGCTAGAAGCCTCAACAGCAAGGAATCATTTTTAAAAAAAATATATTAGTGTGGCATAAATATTTATGAGTTCATAGAATTATTTATTCACTATTCTCGAGGGTTAAAAATTACCATTTAAAATGATAACCTAGCTGTATGTAGAATATTTCCTAATGATCTTTCAAATATGTTTATGTATGTATTACATACACATATGTGCATCTATATATTTGAATATTCTAATAATATTTGAGGCTATATGGAGATACCCAACGAAAGTGCAGAAAGCAGATGACTAAAATTGATAGTGGAGCTGCTTGTTGGAGGTTGGGATACTGACCCATCTGCTTGTTCATTTTGCTGGGAAAGCAGTGGAAGCTTGCCCAAGAGCTTGAGCTCCTGCACTTGTGGGGGAGACCTGAGTGAAGCGCCTGGCTTCTGGGTTCAGATCGGTCCAGCTATGGCTGTTGCAACAATTTAGGGAGTGAACCAGAGGATCGGAATCTCTTTATCTGTCCCCACAGCCTCTTTGTAACTCTTTCAAATAAGATTTCACATATATAATATCGATTGTATTTTATAATTTATATTACATAGTGTATCAGCCCTATCAGGGACCAACCCTTAGAGCTATGGAGCTCTAGGGGACAAATTATATTTAAATATATAATATATAACCAATATTATAATTTCCCCACACATTGCCGATTCCTATAAGATGCCAGAGTGATACAGCCAACACATCTTTGACTGTGAAACCCAAATCTGTAAGCTAAATGAGCTGGCTTTCCTCCTAAGTTGATTTTATCACCTTTGATTAAAGTGATGAAAAATAGACTAATGCAGTAATGCAGGAAAAAACCCTGACAATTCAGAAATAGTTACATAGTTTCAGGTTTGATTTTTATTGCTATATATATTATATTATTACTATGTATAACAAAGTGCTTAAAGGTAGTGCTTTATAAATAAAAGAGGATTTCATGAGTTTTTGGTGAGGGCTTATTGAAGGGTAAAATCACTGGTAAGACCAGTGATAATTCCATCCTTGGGTGTGACAGCTGTGACTTAATCAGCTTCCATTCTAACCCGCACAATCTCAGCTTTTAAACTTTCCACTACTCTCAAAATCATTATATGGACCTATCAGGGACCAAACCTTAAAACTCTGACGCTCCAGGGGACAAACTATATTTAAAACATGCATTTATAGAGAAATTATTTACAAATTGGCATAGGTGGAGCCCAGGATGAATACCAAAGAGATAATTATGTCAAATGAGGACCGAAGAGTGGATGCCTAGTGACGTCAGAGGAAAACTCAAAAAAATTACTTGCAATTGATGATGATGAAAACGTTCAGGAATTTTATCGTGGTGGTAAAGAACTCTATGATGTTTCCTGGATTTTTTTTTGTGATTTAGCCTTGATGACCATCACAAAATATTGTCCTAACTAGAAGATTTTTCTTTTTGGGGCACTAAGTATTGTCAACCAATAAAATGGCCTGACCCTCCCAAACCATCGCCATGACATTCACTCACGACTGGCTGGCTTTTTCCTGACTAGGGCACATCTGGCTCTTCCAAATCCTATTGGTAAAGCTGGGTTTCATTTGCTGCTGTCCAGTTTTTCAAAGAACCGCTGTATAAAGTTTCCATTGAAAGTTCTACTTTTATCTGTAGCTGACCTGGAGGAACAGTTTTGGCACTCAATGAGCCAGAAGTTTTTTCAGTTTCAACTTTTTTTTTTTTGGAGGTCAGAATTGTGTCAGAGGAACCAACTGAAGTTTTTTATGATATTGACTACTCCGGCTTTTAATCATCAGTCCTGTTCACATAGGGCATGGAGAAGACTTTTTTGCAAGTATAATTTTCGTGTTTGTCCCATCCCTTCTAAAAATGAATTATCTGTTTTCAAACTGATGCTTTCTGTGAAAGCGTTATCTTTACAAACTTTATGTAAGGCAACAATGATGCTGCCATGCTTCCTGCCAACATTTTATCTAAGTTTGTTATTTCTTTGCTTTCGGTTGAACAGAATCCCTTTTGCTCTGACAGGGATTCTTTCCTACTTGATGGCTTTTCCTTCTTTCTGCTTCAAACTTGTCTCTGTTCAGACATACAATACCCAGTTAGTCGGAGCATATTCTGGTACCTCCAAAAATTTGAAATTTGTGTATTTCTCATTTTACTTATTTTTTTGTTATTATGTTATGATGCAGTTCCATAGGCCCTAAGATTTCCCTTGTCACCTCCACAACTCCCTCTTTCCCTCACTGAGTTCCCCTATATCATTATTATAGTATAGTTCTTCATGCACAGTCATATGTCCATCATTGCGGGCATGGACAATGGCAGAGAGTCCAGCATCCTATTGTCAAGATGTAGTAAACAGTTTCATTGGAAGTCCATCTTCGTCTGGAAGTAGAGATGCATACTGCATTGTATCCTCACATCTGGATGTGTTAGTCTCCATTTCACAGCTACTGTACATCCCCTTAAATGAAAAGTCATAATACAAAATCAATAACAGGAAGAAAAAAGAAATTAGCAACACCATGAAGTTAAATAACATGCTACTGAATGACTAATATGTCACTTAAGAAATGAAAAAAAAAATCAAGAACCTTCTTGAAGAAAATGATGCTACTGTATGATCTACAAGTCATTGAACAATTTAATCAGAAGAATGTGTTTTAAAGATATGAAACTAACAAAAAAAATCAAAATCCATGAGATATAGTTTCTGCTGATTTTTGTTGGTGAAATGTGTCTCCTGTAGGCAACAAATAGATGCCTTTTAGATGTTTTTTAAATCCAGCCTACTAATCTATGATGTCTGATTGATGAGTTTAAGCTGTTCACATTCAGGATTAATACAAATAGGTTGGTAACTTGATTCTCTCATCTTAGCAATGGGTTGTTCATTGGTTTAGTCTTCTATTGTTATTTTGCTTGGATGTTCTTCACATTTGTCTTTGGTTTTGGTGGGTACTATTCCTCTTCTCTGTCAAGAGAACATCTTTAGTATTGTTTGGAAGAGGAATTTTTTTTTTTTTAACTTTTCTTTACTGTGGAAGGATTTTATTTCATTTTCAAAGACAAAGGAAAGTTTTGCTGGGTGTTATCCCGGGCTGACAATTTTGCTTTTAGAATCTGAAATTTGTCACTCCATTCTCTTCTGGCCTACAGAGTTTCCTGTGAGAGGTCTCCTGTGAGTTTAATTGGGATATAAATGTCAGTTGATTTTTTTTTTTTCACGAGCACATTTAAGTATCTTTTCCTTTTGTTCAGTTGAAGAGAGCTTGATTATCCTGTGTTTTGGTGAAGATCACTTTTGATCAAGCCTGTTGGGAGTTCTGTGCTCCTCCTGGATCTTCTTTCCCAATTCTTTCTCCAGATTAGGGGAATTTTCCCTTATTATTTCATTAAATACATTTTGTAAACCCAGCTTCTCTTTCTGCACTTTCTGGGACTCTACAACTCTTATATTTGGCCTTTTAATGGTGTCTTTCAATTTTTGAATACTTTGTTTTGGCTTGAGTCAGCTCTGTTTCCAGGTTTTTATTTCTTTTCCCCTGGTAACAAGAAATATCTTCTACCTCCTTCATTCTATTTTGGAGACTCTCCACTGTACTTTAAATTTGCTCCACTGTATTCTTCATTTCTGATAGATCAGCTTCCACTTGATTCGTTTCCAGTGTGACATATTCCTTAATATCCTTGAGCACCTGCTTTATATGCTTCTTATTGTTGAACAGAAGTTTTATAACATGTGTTTTGAATTTTGTATCCCCCTTTTCTCGATGTCTTCCTCAGTTAACTCTGATGTTGGCAAAGGGTTTTGCTCCTTTACAGGGGAATCTTCAAGAATGTTCCTTGTGCCTCTGTCTCTTCTTTTGCTCTTGGTCATTATACTTATGGTTATCAGATTCTCCGCGTTAGGGCAAGTTTCTTTTTTTTTTTTTTAATTTATTTTATTTTAATTGGAAAGTCAGATATACAGAGAGGAGGAGAGACAGAGAGGAAGATCTTCCATCCGATGATTCACTCCCCAAGTGAGCGTAATGGCCAGTGCAGTGCCGATCCGGAGCCAGGAGCCAGGAAGTTCCTTCAGGTATCCCACGCAGGTACAGGGTCCCAAGGCCTGGGGCCGTCCTCTACTGCTTTCCCAGGCCACAAGCAGGGAGCTGGATGGGAAGTGGAGCTGCTAGGATTAGAACCAGCACCAATATGGGATCCTGGCACCTTTAAGGTGAGGACTGTAGCCGCTAGGCCATGCTGCCAGGCCCCAATTTCATAGTTCCTGAATTATTCCTAAAGTTATTCTTTTTCATCATTCAATGAACATTTTTAATATTCATGAAGGATATAATGTAGTTCTGTAAATTATAGGTAACATTTGATTAGGATGTGGCTTATACAACTGGAAACCCATAAGGATATCCTCAGATATCCTCAGAAAGAAAAAACAGGGCCCAGCATGGTTGCCTAGTGGCTAAATCCTCACCCTGCCATCACCCGGATCCCATATGGGTGCCAGTTTATGTCCTGGCTGCTCCACTTCCCACCCACTTCCCTGCTTCTTGTCTGGGAAAGCAAATGAGGACAGCTCAAAGCCTTGGGACTCTGCACCTGCATGGGAGACCTAAAAGAAGCTCCTGGCTCCTAGCTTTGGATCAGCCCTGGCCATTGCGGCCACTTGTTGAGTGAACCAGAGGATGGAAGATCTTTCTCTCTGTTTCTCCTTCTCTCTGTAAATCTGATTTTCCAACAAAAAAAAATAAGTCTTTAAAAGAAAAACAGTTTATGAAAGTGTCTGAAACTGTGTGTGTGTGGTTTTAAATTTGACTTAAGTGATGTGTCATGGGTTTTGTTGAACTTTAGTTTTTTTTTTAAAGGATTTATTTATTTGCTTGAGAGGCAGTTTCAGAGAGAGAGGAGGAGAGACACAGAGTGATACCTGCCATTTTTTTTGGCTTATTCCTCTGATGGTTGCAACAGCCTGAGTTGGTCAGGTAAAATCCAGGAGATTCGTGCAAATTTCCCACTTAAGTACAGGTACTTGCACCACCCTCTGCTGCTTTCCCAGCTGCACTGGCAGGGAACCAGCATCCAGGTGGCAGCTTAGCTTGCTGAGCTGCAGCACCAACATCTACTAAATAATTCCTACCATATATTTTTGTTGGGCCTTGCATTGTATTGATAAACGTGTTCATTGACATGAGTCTAGACATCACAACAAAAATATCACATTTCTAAGATTTTTGCTTGTGACAGGGTCAGGGCATTCTGTAAAATCACTAACATAGTTATGAATATTGGCATATGTGTATAAGCTAATTTATCGGGTGTGCTCTGTATCTTTTATCAGATTCTCTGAAGGCCGTGTTTTCCTCAAACTGTGCAGACATAATGGCAAGTCTTTTCTTTTTGTAAGTATTACAATTACTTTTGATAAAAAAATAATGTCAAATGAACGTCTCAAGCCCCTCCACCCGTATAAAAAATGTTTTTGTTTTTGAAATTTACACTACACAGAAATCCAAGCTGTCTCGATGCTGACCCACCAAGGGCATGTCTATTTGTATGTGAATAGACTCATTTCTAAATTTGGAGGGAAGCCCATGGTGCATTACCACGCAGCCCACGACGTCCTTGAGATTACTAATTAGGGTGCAAATTGTGGTGATATTTCTGGTGACCTGGACATGTGTTCAATAGAAGCAGAAATGAGTCTCTCAACTCATTTCACATAGGCCGGAAAACATCTGCCAGATGGTTATAGCTTTCGTTAACTACTAAACTGCATAGTATTTGAACAAATGACTTAGATATATGGTATTTGAAAGCTTACACTGAAATTTCTAACATATCCATGGAGATTAGACTTAATGAAAAACTGTATTAATTCATCTCATGCATTGTGATTAGCTTAAAATAGAGAATTCCTCTCATTTTCACCAATGTCAAGCTAAAACGCCTTTATCCACTTTCATATAATGCTGACAACACATCTGTGAGATTTATTGATATAAGGCTGCCTATTAGGACATCAAAATTAATTTCAGTTCCCTGAGGTATCTTCTTTTAATTAACAAATTCATGATTCTGTTCTATTAATTAGCATGCTGGAGTAGTACGTTTGAGGTGCATTTAATTCTAGCATAGCATCATCTGCTAACATAACAAAAAAGACTTAACAATATCAATCTCTGTATACTTTCAGTAGCAGTCTTGAAATTCCATAAAAAGCCGAACATAACCAAAATTCATTATCTTTAGTTTAAAACTTTATTTCATATGTGCTGTTCCTAAAACGTCTCACCATTAGTGGTATCAAAGTTCTAACACTGTGTCTTCTAAAGATTATTAATGTAAGCACACCATTTTTTTATGTCAAATTTTTAAGCTTTATGTTCTGTTGATAAATTTATTTTTTGTTTGGTATCACTTATGCGTTTATTTCAATCCCAGCTTGGTAAGCATAATCCAGAAATCACTTGCTTCTTTGGTCAAATACATAATTTATGCAAACTCACATATTTTACTTGCGATTTCTATTTTTGTTCTATCTTGGTATTTAAAGCTTTTTCTTAAATATAGCTAACATACTTTGGGCAGCAAAAATATTAACAGGTTGATTCATAGTGATCTATAGCTTATTGAAAATACAATATACTTGCAAATGCTAATTTCAAAAATTTGGTATTATGTCAAATCTGAAATGATGGCCGCAGGTGATACAATATAAAAGGAGTCAGATTTAAAAGCCAAATAACATTATTCTGAAATTCCTCAAAGAACTTTGCCACTTACATGTCTGCTTTTCAGCCACCACATTTGTATTTGTTAGATTAGCAAAACAGACTGTTCTCAAATAGAACTCTGTTGTTCTATAAAATTAAAAAAGAAAAATTTTAAAGGGCTTTCCTTTTGAATCTGTCATGCTGATTATTTAATTCGTATACTATTATAGATATAGTGACGAAGCTGACGTTTTAGACATTAGGGGCCTACTGGCAAAACTGTGAATATTATGGAGGTCATTATACTAAAGTGACAAAACAGTTTTCCACAAAATGCATTGCTTTAACTTAGAAGCGTAACAAAAACTAAAGGCAAGTTTTGATAATGAAGGTGTAGTAATTAGACGATGCTATTCTTTTTACAGCCAGGTGAATTAAATTAAAATATGAAAGCATTATCTTTCACCTACATTTACAGCAGCTCCATTCACAATATATAAGATGTGGAATCAACTCCAGTGTCCACTGACCAGCGCCTCGACGAAGGAAATGTGATCTGTATGCATGATGGGATGCGGTTCCCTTACGAAAATCATGAAAGCCTATCTTTTCTAACATCAATGCGACTAGAGACCTTAATGCTTAGGAAAATAAGCCAAACCCCCAAAGACAAATATTGTCTATATAGCACCCCCCCACACACACTGTGAGGTACATGAGCGAAATTGACAACTTGTGATTCTCACTGCTTATCACCTTTGTCTATATTTCTCCGGAACAATGATTTTTGTATTTTTTTAGTTATAGAATTGTTTATTTAAATGGACGAAGCCTATTTCTTTTTTTAAGATTCATTGTTATTACCAAGTCAGATATACAGAGAGGAGGAGAGACAGAGAGGAAGATCTTCCGTCCGATGATTCACTCCCCAAGTGAGCGCAACAGCTGGTACTGTGCCAATCAGAACCCGGGAACCAGGAACGTCTTCCGGGTCTCCCACACGGGTGCAGGGTCCCAAAGCCTTGGGCCGTCCTCGACTGCTTTCCTGGGCCACAGGCAGGGAGCTGGATGGGAAGTGGAGCTGCTGGGATTAGATCCAGCGCCCATATGGGATCCTGGCGCGTTCAAGGTGAGGACTTTAGCCGCTAGGCCACGCCGCCGGGCCGAAGCCTATTATTTTAAAGCAAATCGAAAGTATGTTGCCATTTATAAAAAGAAGGAGAAAATAGGAAGAGACAGAGACAGAGGGACAGAGAGAGGAGGAAGGTAGAGAGGGGTCCTTATATTACTCGATTGTGACTCTGAAATACGTGAGCTCTGTTTTCTTTATAGTAATTAAGTATAAATATATAAATATATATATATATATATAGCTCGATACCTATGCAGTTTTTCAGATAAAATATGTATTGATACTTATTGATTCTTCAAATTGATGAAGAGATAAGTTTCTTCAGTAGTTTTGTACACATTTACCTTTTGTTGAATGCCTTTTTTCAAAATAAATTTAGCATAAGTTATAATTTCTGTTTTTTATCAAAAACCATGGATTACCTTTATTACAATTTTACTACTGAAGAAGAAGGAGTATTTCTCTGAAAGTCTCAAAATTAGTGTCTCCTATAACCAAAAGTAATTTGAAGTGTTCATCTGCCAGTGACAATTTGTATTGAGTTTATATTTCATCTTTGAAAACGACTTTTCACAGAGTTACCACCGAATTCTAATACTAATTCATGAACACATAAAAGATGCTTTTAAAATTCTCTTAGATTTGTCTGTAGATATTTGCCTTTAAGTATGTCATTACATTTCAGGTTGTTTTTTCCGACTGAAGGCTAGTTGGATGCGCCTTGATATTACAGAAAAGTAGATTTTGAAGTGTGAAAATTCCCTTTGAACTTGGGTCTTTTGGAAATGTAGTTAGAGCTCAAAAAGCATTTCTCCTGAATAAAAAGTGAGAGAATGAAGATATTACATTTATTATCGTAACTTTTGGTAGTTTAGAAACTATATAAACCAGTTTGACATTACTAGTGATTCAAACAATTTGAATTATCCAAACCAACTTGGCTTATCAATGCTCTTTTGATTGTAATTTTAGCTCAGATCAATTAAAAAAGTCAAGTTATTTCCAGCACCATTCTGCTCCCAAAATAGTGGTGGCTGAGGATAATTTCAATATTAGCTCTGATCTAAAAAAAAAAAAAAAAACTCAGGAGGGATGGATATTTGGTATAGCAGTTATGGCTGCTTTAGATGCTCACCAGCAGTCTGGGCTCATTCACTAGCTCTGCTTCTGATTCTGCAGTCCTGCCAGTGCGCATTCTGAACCATAGCAGATGGTGACTAAACACTTGGATTCTTGCCACTCACATAGGAGACTCTTACTGAGTAAGGGGTTTTGTGTTCAGCATGCTCTCAGCCCTGGCTGCTGTAGGCATTTGTTGAAGGAACCAACAAATGGAGGACTCGCTCTCTCTGTCTCTCCTTTTTCCCTCTCCTCTCTCGGTTTCTTCTGTCCTTGTGTTCTTCATCTTTGCCTTTCAACAAACATGCAAATATACTAATTACAATCAAACTTTGAAATTATAAGCTATGGAATTGAAACACAGGTAGTGATTGCACGCGCAGAGCCAATGAGGACCAGCCTTAGCACTTTTGGAAGAGTATCTGACGTAGTGTGAAGTCTTTTTGTTTCATGTACTGAAACAAGCCCCTGGGTGAGGTAGAGTTCTTTCACAGATACTGAGGTACAAAGGTGGAGTAAAAAGTATAAGCCATGACTTTGAGCAAATATCTGCAAGAGACAAATGAGAAGAAACTGGACTTGAGCCTTCAAGTTACGAAGCAGTTCTGTTGTAGGTGAGGAGATAGAAAGAAGGAGCGTATTATAGCAGGTTGAAGACACTTTCATTTTCAGACAAGTTTTTGGGGGATCTTTGAGACAAAACTACCCATCAAAAGAGTCCAAGTTATATTCAAATGTGGTCTCAGCATATCCATGGCAACTTTGAATATAACAGATCCAGCTATTATCAGTAATAGCAAGATATCTGACCAGGCTCCGTGACGGCAGGAGCAGTCCTCCACTTGTTCCAAGCATGTCTAGTTTTCTAGGATATAATTGTGATTTCTCCTTTATTATGTATTCTGTGCTGGTCCTGGTGTTGCGGTTGATGTTGTTCGCTAATGCCAACGATTTATTTTGTCCAGTTGGTTTCCTGTCTTTTTTTTTTTTCCCACGAGGCATACTTTTTGTGGATCCTTAATAATCTTTATTATATATACCCAAATAAGGGACTCCTCTTCAGGTATTCTTGCCTCTTATCTTTCAATTATTTCCCCTTCTGGTGCTTGAAATATGAGACCTGGAAGTGAGCTACTGATTAGGTATCAGTGCATATTTTCATTTTGGGACTGGTCCCATACATAGTAGATCATCAGGTGTATTGCTTGCAGTTCAGCCACTGGAAAGATTTTCTTCCTGTAATGTTTAGCAAAGCCACCCATGAATATGTATGCGACATAGTCTTTACTTATTTTCAATTCACACTGATACACTGAGCTAATCGTTTTTTTAAATAAAAATTCTCTTTCCTTCCCCCTTCAACAGCGGGTTAAATGGGGCCTCTCTGTGAAGCCATGGTACATTTATGGAGATAGGAGTAGGTGTGATGGGCAATGAAGTAACAACGACTCCTTCAGTATTCATGATCTGTTCAACCGGAAGAACTGCTTGTCTTACATTGATTTTCAGTTCCAAATGTGCATTTGGTTATTGCCATTACTGTGTTGTATTCAAAGGAGAGACGGATGACAGCAAAGGCAGCATAAGGAGTCATAACGGGACACTGATGTTTGAGTGTGAGCCACAAATGACGATGCATGGAAGGACATGATTGAATCTAAGAGAGTCTCAATGCCCGCTGGGTGAGCAGAAGCAAAGGAGTCCCCGGCATCAGTGTTGCCAAGAGCGGTGGGAACAATTCAGGGCACATTTGCCAGCTTAGGGTATATCACTACGACTGCTTATGGCCTCAGAAAATGTAGCTCAAAGTTTTCATTCTTGTGAAAGAGAAGGTGGAAATACGTTTTAACATAATAATCTCAGTTTGAAATATTGGAAATTGGTCTAGTTTTAATTGTATGTTATGGAACAAATGAGATTATTCTTATGCCACACTGCCACAAAGTATTAGTGAATAACTTCTCTTGCAGATTAGATAAACCTAGGTCCTCATGTTGAATTTTTGCTGTCTGATTCTAAGGTAAGTTTCTTTTTTTTAAACTTTGCTTAAAAGGTGAGGAGATCATAGGTAGAGGTGGGGCATATTTGTGGGTGGAGTTGGTTGGAAGGAGAAAGGTTTGGAAAGAGGGATCTGGGTCTGTCTTCTATTCTGTTTCCACAAACATAGAGAGCACCCGCCCCCCATGTTGACAGATCTTGGAAAGGAAAGTGGTTTCATGATTCCGTCCCTGTTCCTCAGTGTATGTGTCCTGGGGGAGGGGCCAGTTGATTGAGAGTTAGCAAGTGGGATTTGCAAAGAGCTGGGCTTAAGGTAGCTAGCAACTACCTGTCCTATTTCACTCCCCCTCAGAGAGTCTGATTCTTAATTGAGGGGTTGCTGAAGGATAAGGATTCTTCACATCTTCTATAGCTGCTTCCTGCTGACTAGGCATCCAAAGCTTGCCTTTCCAGGATTCTGTACTTTCTTGGAAGGCAGCTATGCTCACCACTATACCACCAACGCCGGATTCTGTTCTTTCTTTGCATCTCACCCAATGGATCTCTGTGGTAAGCTGGAGACTTCCCATTCAATGCTAATGACTGTCTTCCTTCCGTATTCATCATTACTTAGAGATGTTCTTGGCTTCTTTGCACTGGAGGAAGCAATGTGGGCAATAGCATTATGTAACGCGTTTGCCAAGGCCAGGGCACACACCCATGGATTCTGCTTCCTGATTTCTGAGCTGCTGATGTATCTGAGACCATCGCCCATGAAAGGGACAGGCTGCTTACTGATACCAAATATCATGGGTGGCTCTCCCCACATACAAGGTGGTGTGGCCTGGCTCAGGAAGCCCTAACATGTGAACTCTGTAGGTTCCCTATGTGGCTCACTGCTGCACTCACGTGTCTCAGAAGAGCCCATGGCTACACCTCTGCCCATAGCAAAAGACTTCAGTGTCCTCTCAACCCCAGCCCAAGGATCCGGGCAAGCAGGTGGCAGACATCCATAGCTCCATCTCCCTATAGATTCATTATTAAATAACAGGAAACTAATGTTCGTGCACTGGTATAGTTAACATAGAGTTAACATGAACCAGGCACAGAATGTCGGCCTGATATTAGCTGTTTTCTCCCAACGGTGTTAACACTTGTCTAGGTAAAGGCAATAGACAGCTGTAAGTAGCTGGCTATGTAAGTTTCTTAACCTGTTCAAAACCTTTGTTTCAGTACATTGAAAATATTAGCATTGATAGATTGCCCCACCTAGCTGCTTTCACGATCAAATATGATTACAAAAACTTTTATTACAATGGCTCAGTGTAGTCCCTGTACATGGAAAGGGCATACAACATTTCTTCTTGTGATATCACAGATCCATATTAGATTATTAGTCGTAGCAGTGCAGGAAAATGTAACTGTTTCAGCTTTTAGGGAAGCAAACATTTCCACAATTTTCACAAAGCAAGAAAAGAAAAATAACAAGTAAAGAATAAAGGCAAATTTATTATTATTTCAAATAGCACCATTGATAAGAAAACCTGGGTCCTTGCCTAGAAACACCATGCTTTCTTTCAAAGCAACTTAGCACATTCATGACATTCACTTTTCTTAGTTGATTACAAATATGGCATCTACTAAGATGGAGGATTGTGCATACTGAAAATCCTATCTTGGGTGCTAAAATGTGGATCTAGATGACTGCACAATGATGATGCTTCTATGAGTCTAAAAGGATGGCTTTTGGAAAAAAGCAGTATCACTGTTTAACTGTTCAAGCCATAATTTGCATTATTATCTCTAATGTGTGGCAGAATTACACATTAGGCAAACTAATGACATGGTTTTGAAAACGCTTTGTGGATTCTGAAAAAAATAAATGCCTTTCCAGACTAGTCTTGACCCGCAAATGGTTTTGGATTTCTGCTTTGTATACATATGGAAATCACTCAGCATTTTTCTTAAGTAGTTTATGACTTACATGTGACTTTTGATACACTTGCTTTCAGGATGTTAAATAAGTATGTGCAATTGGACAAGGCAATATAATAGAAAAATCTATTTTCAGCTATTCTTGGAAGCCCGTTTTGAAGTATTTTGCAAACTCTAGCTTGCTCTATCCTTTTTCTTTCCTAGTGAATTACTTCAAATTTTAGGCTTCAGGGTAAGCAGAGGACATTGTTCATAAATAGAAATGATCTTTCCAAATTGCTTGGCAATTCATGCAATTGCCACCTTCCTGGGGCTTTTTTCCTTCAATTCCTGAAGTCCTACACAAAACTAAAATTAAACCATGCAAGTCTTCTGCCTGTTATTCTTCAATGACTAATAGATGTACTTAACACAAAGTACTCGTTACTATGGTCTTCAAAGGCTTTAATTCCGCCTAGCTCCGGGGTTCATCTCTTCCTTTGTCTGGGACTCTCTCTAATGTCCAGCCATTATTTGTGATTGCAGGAAACTGGAAGTAACCAAGTGTCTATTAGCAGGAATTGGTGGAATAAGTTATGCTGCATCTGCACAGTGAAACACCAAGGGCATTGCACACTTCCTCTGTGTGTGTATGCACATGTACATGAACATGTGTTATATGTCTACATCATTTAGATTGCATGTGACACTTGTGTAACACTCACCTAGGGTGAAGAGAAAGCGTTGGAAGGGGAGGACGTAGGGGTAGAATGAAATCACAAATTACCAAATCTACAGTTATGTGGATGGGCCTTTTCGACCAGTTATATATTTTGTATATATATATATTTATATTTAATACATATATATATATATATATATATTTAACTGAAATCTTCTAATTGGCTCCCTAAAACTGAACTCGAAATACAATTAATGAATCTAACTGTTCTTATTGATGGCAAATCCACAAAAAGAATAAAATGGTTGTGCTGTCCCTGATGATTTCTTTATCATAGCTCAACCATTTTCTTCAATACTTTTTTTCTTTTTTTTTTTTACTTTTCAAAGTGATAAGGAGGCAGAAAAAGTTCTTCCATTGCCTAGTTTACTTCTCCATTATTTGTAATAGCTTTGGCTGGGCCAGAGCAAAGCCAGGAATAAGGTACTCAATCTAACTCTTGTAAATAGAGGCAAGAACTAAGCTCTGTGGTCATCATCTTTGGGGTGCTTATTAGAAGGAAAGCTCAATGGGAAATAGAGGAGCTGGGACTCAAACCCAGGTACTCCAGTGTGGAAGGCAAGTAGATTTAAAAACTTTTTCATTTTTAGAGAGATTCATTTATTTTTATTGGAAAGACAGATTTTACAGAGAGGAGGAGAGACAGAGAGAAAGATTTTTCCATCCATTGGTTTACTCCACAAGTGACCATAAAAGCCAGAACCGAGCTTATCTGAAGCCAGGAGCCAGGAGCTTCTTCCACACAGGTGCAGGGTCCCAAGGCTTTGGGCTGTCCTCGACTGCTTTCCCAGGCCACAGGCAGGGAGCTGGATGGGAAGTGGGGCTGCTGGGACTTGAACCAGCACCTGTAGAGGATCCCAGCAGCTCTTGCAACTGGAGGAATTAGACATTAAGCCATCGTGTTTGGCCCCCAAATGCTTTTTCAATCACTGTGTTGTAACTATTCCTCTGTAAGATTTTTTTTTATCACCATTTACTACTTAGAGATTTGCTATGACCTAAAAGGAACATTGACACATTGCCTTTAGAATCGTTCATAATGCAGGTGCCAAATGATAGATGTTTAACTTTCAAGTATTTTCAGTGGAAACTCAGGCACTGATTCCAGTACTCCATGATTTTCAGAAACCCCTGGTCAAGTTCTCAAAGTGTTGATTTGAGGAAATTCCAGTTACTATAATGACTATGACTATTATTATTATCATTGTTATTTGTCTGAAAGTTGGAAAGCAAGAGAGAGAGAAATCTTTTATCTGCTGATTCACTCCTATTATGGCTGCAAGAGCTCAGGCAAGGCCAAACAAAACCCTAGGATGCAAGAGTCTGGGTCTTTCAAATGGGTGCAGATGCCCAAACACTTTCCCCAGGTTGTGGGAAATCACCCCGGGATCTCTGCCTGCTTGGCCTGGGTGGGGGCTCCTAGGCACGTGGCACACTATGTCCCTAGGCAAATCCCCAGACAAGGGTCTTGGCTCATGGAGACGTCAACACGACCTGATCACTGGCTATTCAGGCAAGAGCGCGGAGGGCTGCACACCACTACCTCTTTCCTGTCCTTAGGTGAACTATGCTGAGACTTCCTTGATAAGCATCTCTGAGAAGTCAAATATGACTCTTGGCCTTCCTGCCTGTGTGTTGTACATGACTTGACTGAAAGGTCCAGAGAGAGATAGAGACATGCCTTCCAGACATTGTTGTTGCCAGGTGGGGGGGGGGGGGCATGTCGGAAATTGCCCTTCTGCCTGTCCCTTTCCCAGGATAAAAAAGGTTTATGCTTGCATTACAATAATTGTACATGCTGTATCAGACTGATTCCAGTGGTTCTTGTGGATGAACAACACCATCGCCTCACCCCTCAGTGGTTTCGGGTGCCTGCTGCTGGGAAGAACCCCTGAGAACAGTTTATTAGCATGTGACTAAATTTCAAGCATGGAATCCAGGTCATGAACCAACACCCATATGGGAAGTCAGCTGTGTAGGTGCTGGCTTCACCTCCAGCGTCATGCACATATTTTCATTCCCTATAGGGCTGAAAGACATGTGATCTTTTAATAATTTTCTCCAAAACCCAGTTAAATACGTGTGAAACTTTGAAAGGCATTGGAATAGGCAAAAAAAAAAAAAACAAAAACAAAAACAAAACAAAACAAAAAAAACCCCAAAAAAACCCCAAAAACTTCCTGGAAGAACACTTAATGAAAGCGATAATTGGCAATTGACTTTCTGAGAAGCTTCTGCACTGCAAAGGAATCACTCAACAAAGTGAATAGAGAACTGACTGAACAGGAAAAAACATGCAAAGTAGGCAAACTGATAAAGGGTAAATATACAGAATCCATAAAGATCTCAAAAAACTAACAACAGTAAAACAATGCCGTTAAGAAATGGGCAACAGACATGAACAAGCATTTTTCGAAGGAGTAAAGACAAGTGGCTAAATACACAAAGAATTCTCAGGATCGTAGGCCGTCAGGCAGATGCCAATAAAAATCACCATGAGATTTTACCTTTTTCTAGTTAACGATGGTTGATTTTTATGAAAATGTGGGGGGAAAGACAACCTATTACACTGTTGATAGTAATGCAAACTGGTACAACCATTGTGAAAGATAATATGGAGTTTTTTTTTTTCAGAAATACAAAAATAGATTTATCATGTGATTCAGACATTCCACTCCTGGAAATTTGTTCATTCAAAATGAAATCATCCTATGAAAGAGGTAGCTGTACCTATATGTTTATTGCAGCTTAATTCACAATAGCTAGGACATGGAATCAATCTAGTTGGTCATCAACTCATCAGCAGATAAATAGGGTATATATACACTATGGAATACTATTCATCCTTAAAAAGATGAAATCCTGTCTTTTGCAACAAAACGTATGCAACTGGAAGTCATTGAGCTTAGTGCAGTAAACCCTGTCAAAAAGAAAAAAAAAAAAACCCAGGTTTTCTCTGAATAATGAAGTAAGAGTTAACACAGAGTACAAACAATTGTATAGAAGTGAAATGGACGTATTGTGATTTGATTGTCATTCTTAGCCTTGCTCAGATTCGTGGAGAACTCCAGTTTCACGAATTGTGATTTGTTGAACATTGTGGCTTTTGGCTCATTAAGCCTGTGAAAATAGAATAGACTAAGATTGAGTTTTTGAGTCAATTAAAGAGGAAAAGAGGAAGGAAGGATGCTGAAGAAGGAAAAATGGAAAGGTGGGTTGATATGATTTTTGAATTGCAGCTACATAAGTACATGAAGTCCACCCTCTTCATACTATTAAAAATTTATTTAAAAAAAAACCCAACAGGTTATCATTCAATTTCTCTTCTCCGTGGGCTGGTGATGCTTTATTGCTTGAGTCATAGGCTAAATTATCTGACAGAAATGGGCTCAGGCTTAACAAGCACAGCACAGCATTGTCTAATCTGTGTGATTTTTTTTTAAGATTTTATTTTTATTATATATATAGTTTTTTTTTTTTTATTGGAAAGGCGGATATACAGAGAGGAGAGACAGAGAGGAAGATCTTCCATCCGATGATTCACTCCCCAAGTGAGCGCAGCGGCCGATGCTATGCCGATCCGAAGCCAGGAGCCTCTTCCGGGTCTCCCACGCGGGTGCAGGGTCCCAAAGCTTTGGGACATCCCGTGCTGCTTTCCTGGGCCACAGGCAGGGAGCTGGAAGGGAAGCGGGGCTGCTGGGATAGAACCGGTGCCCATATGGGATCCCGGGCGTGCAAGGTGAGGACCTTAACCACTTGAGCCACCGTGCCGGGCCCTAATCTGTGTTTTAAAGATGCAAAGAATTATAGTTTACCATTATTAGATTTCAGGCTCAGCTAAAAGTAAAGGCAGCTGAAGGTTCAATGGTTTTGGACAAACTTTTATAAGTGACCCAGGAGAGCGGACCAAGCCGTGCATCATGTTGAATGCCAACACACTTGTGTTCTGCCCGTGAAGGACCACTTAGGGTGAGCATGCATGTAAGCACAGCAACATGCAGACCTCCTTAATGTAGGTGGAATACACACTTCAGAGTTAAGAGAATGGCAAAGACAGAAAAGGCCTGATCCTCAATTTAACTATTGTGGGAAATAGACAATACTTGTAACTTTACAGGAACAAAAAAAGTGTATGTGAAAGTATGTAAGTTAAAGATACTAAGTAAACTATCAAAAATTAAAAGGCGGGCCCGGCGCAATAGAGTAGTGACAAGTTTGAAAGCTATGTAATTTAGATTAGATTTGTTTATTTAGTGGAAAAGTTGTGGTTTTGATTGACTTCCCAATATCTGTGCTTGCCACCCACAGGCAGCTTCCAGAAAATTCATCAAATTTCTCTAAATCCTTAAGGTGCAGCATTAGCAGTCCAACTTAGTCATAGAAATCCAGCATGTCATGCTATTGACCAGGAATTTGTGCATAAGCTTTTCAATGCTTGCATTCTGTGGTGACTATATTTGGGCATTTACCCTGAATTGCTCAAATAGACACTACATTTATTTTGTAGTTAGAAAGTGATTTCTTTATTACTATGTTTTTAATTTTTATTATTTTTATTGCAAAGTCAAATATACAGACAGGAGGAGAGAGACAGAGAGGAAGATCTTCCATCAGATGACTCACTCCTCAAGCATTCCGCAATGGTCAGAGCTGAGCCAGTAAGAACCCAGGAGCCCAGAGCCTCTTCCGGGTCTCCCATACGGGTGCAGGGTCCCAAGGCTTTGGGCCATCCTTGACTGCTTTCCCAAGCCACAAGCAGGGAGCTGGGTGGGAAGTGGAGCTGCCGGGATTAGAACCAGTGCCTATAGAGGATCCTGGTGCATTCAAGGTTAGGACTTGTAGCTGCTAGATCACCACACTGGGCCCTAGAAAGTGATTGCTTTCTTTTGCATTGTTATGAAGCAGGAAACAAATGGTTTTGGTAAATATTGATACCTGTCTTGAGGCATGAGGTCGGAAGTTGTCTTAAATTGAAGCTGTATGTGTAGAAAAAGTCAGCCATTAACGACACAGAACAGAAAATTATTAATTTTTTTAAAGATCTATTTGTTTTTATTGGAATGGTAGATTTACAGAGAAGGACATACAGAAGGATCTTCCATCCGCTGGTTCACTCCCCAAATGCTGTCACAGCCAGAGCTGAACTGATCTGAAGCCAGGAGGCTAGAGACACCCAGGGGTCTCCCAGGTGGATGCAGCGTCCCCGGGACTTGGACCATACTCCACTGCTTTCTCAGACCACAATCAGGAAGCTGGATGGGAAACACAGCACTCAAGACACCAACTAGTGCCCATATGGGATGCTGCTGCTTCTTGCAGGTGGAGGATTTAATAATCGGGCCATTGTTCCAGCCCCAAATTGTTTAATTATAACTTGAGCAAATTAGGTATCCAAATTTCTTTCGTGTTTAGATACTTTGTATTGACTTCCACATCAAATGAGGCTTTAAAAATAAATGATGTTTCATTGTTTGTATTTGAAATTTACAACATGGTAAGATGTGATATATACATGTTAAAATTCTTACCTAGTGAGGCAGATTAGTCGACGGGGTCGGTTCCATAAAGTGGGCTCGTCGCCAAGAACACTTTGCTCATAGTGATGGCACAAAACCGGAAATCTGAATTATTTATTTAGTAATTTAACTTTGCTTTCTGCATGACACATGAAAAAGACAAAATAAATGTAAGTTTAATAAATCGTATTTATAAAATCAAAGAATTTATAAATACTGTTAATTTTAAGTTTTAGGGAAGAAACTTTCATTATAGAGCCCCCTAGTGGGGAAGAAGAATGTGCTATTTACAGTTTATCATCATGTGTTTTGATTTTTCAGAATTTCATAGAATAATATTTCAAATACAGGTGATAATTAAATAAATAATGCTACAAATTACATTAAAGCATACAAAGGAAAATTATAAACTTACCAATACATTTTCTTCAACATTTAATGTTTCATAATTCTATGTTACAGAAAAAAAATACAATTATTTGGATAAGAACACTGGTGCAAATGAGTATGTTTTTTTAAACTGCTAAATGATAAACTTTTCCATACAAAGCTCCTTTTAAAAAATTCTATCTTGGGGCCCGGCGGCGTGGCTTAGCGGCTAAAGCCCTCACCTTGAACGCCCCGGGATCCCATATGGGCGCCGGTTCTATCCTGGCTGCCCCGCTTCCCTTCCAGCTCCCTGCCTGTGGCCTGGGAAAGCAGTCGAGGACGGCCCAAAGCTTTGGGACCCTGCATCCGCGTGGGAGACCCGGAAGAAGTTTCTGGATCCTGGCTTTGGATCAGCATAGCATCGGCCGTTGCAGTCACTTGGGGAGTGAATCATCGGACAGAAGATCTTCCTCTCTGTCTCTCCTCCTCTCTGTGTATCTGCCTTTCCAATAATAATAATAATAATAATAAAAATCTATCTTCTCTTGCTCTCCACAGCTTCAGATCAGAAGCAGAAATACATAATCTGGTCTATGTCTCAGTTGCTCTGCATATAAACTAAGAAATTTGATATTTCAAAAGATCCTTGATTAGTGGACAACCAGGGTCTGCTATCCTAAAATTCTTGCCTAGATCTAGATTAAAAGAAAATTGCTTACATAGACTTTCCTTATAAAAAATTTTTTTCTTTAGGGATATTCTGACATTAGTGGAATGAGAAAACATTTTTATCTTACAAATGCACCTAAATGTATGCTGTGCTATTGTATTTGACTCACTGCGGTGTACTTGCCCTGTTTTTTTTTGAGAATCCAGGCTTGGGAATGCAAGTACAATTAGTATCAGAGTAGAAAGTGACTTATGAATATTTCAATGTTTGCTCTCATTTTCACTCTGTAATTTCAATGATGTTTATATTATATATGCACAAGCATATCATTTGATGTTCAAAAAAGGCTAAGTTGTTTATTGGGGCTATAACAAATATTCCATGTCTAACTGAATTCTTTGCAATGTATATTATGGTTATTCTTGGTCCATTATTAACTTTTCATTAAAATTGTGATTTATTCCTAATTATACACATTTTTATAAATATTACTCGTAAGTTACTTTTTTTGAGTGGCAAAGCATATATGTTTTTTAAACTGTAATTTTACTGTGGGTCAATTTTTGGGGTGTTTGAACACTTCTTCCTATGGGGTTTTCTGCTGTCTTATCTTGACAATAAAACCCTAATTTCTAACAAGAGGGTGTTGATGAACTGGATCATATGCTAATGAATAGAGATCACATTATCAATCAGTGGACAAATGCCAAGCAAATGTATTAGGAAACCATCAAATGAATTGTTTAACCTGCACTGCACGTCAAGATATGACAAGATGGTAGGAAAGTGTGTCACTGGCTTTTCTCTTCATCACTGTCATTAATTGGCGTGTCTTTTGGCTTATTTAAACTGCTGTAGATCGGACCCATTCGTTTAACTGTCAGTAGCATCATAGATAATTGAAGGGTCTCTTAGAAAATCGCTTATGGTCCAGCTGTTGGGAGAACAGCAAGTCTTATTGCATAACTCTAGGTAGTTTCACGATAGCGTGATCCGATTCCTTGTCCCCCGCGCCGCGCAAGGCTTCTAGTTCGGGTGTCAGGAACAGCTATGGAATCCAAAAAGTACTTGGCAAAATTCTCTCACTAGGAAAGGGTTCCAGAGAGCCGGTGCATTGGACTGCATTTGGAGCAGATCAGACAGCGCCGCTCTACAGCCTAGCGCGTGGTGACATGGAACTACGCCAAGGGAGAGGACCAGTGGATCTCTTACGTGCTGAAATTTTAAATTTAACTGAATGTTTACAGCACCAAATAAAATATGCATTCCATATAAACTAGATGTCATCTAGAATTTTAAATAATTGACCTCTACATAAAGCCGCTAAGGGAAGTACAAACAGGGACAGGACGATGCCTCTTAGGGTATTAAGCGATGCTTACTACAGAAATGAGACTTTATTTCACACATTAGGCACGCAAGGGGCTTTCTACTGTCAAATGTTGGTTTATTTGCATCTAAGTGGTGAAATAGTGCCATCGTGTGGCCAGTCCTGCTATAACACTCTCTTGACCGTGGGGAATACATTGTATTTTTGGCTCTTTTCTATAGTGTTATAGTATTTGGGGGCAGGTATGTCACCTCTGGGGGGGGGGGTCAATATTTTAATGAAATAACACATATTTAAGCATAGTAGCCCAAAGTAGCCATTAAAATAAGCTTGCTATCATTGTCACAGTTAGCTTGTAATATGTATTCTAGTGTTCTTTAAAATTCCCTTTATTTTTATAGGTGCGTTATCCATGTTACACATCTTGTATTATTTGGACATATTAAGCATAAAGGAGATTTTTTTTCTTTTACTTTTTCTGACTGTGTGAGAGGTAAAATTTACCAAACTGTTCATTTCTTTTTCTGGAGTTTGGGATCTATTTCAAGTGTGTATCTCCTTTTCAACAATAGGGGGCATCGTGATGTCACATTTTTGGTTTCTTTATGAGGGTGTTTTACTTCACAGTAAAAAACCCTAGGCTTTCTTCTTGATAGAAATGTTTTAAATTCAAAGGAATATTTGCTTTATTTCGATGGCACTGAAACGACGTCAGTTTCACTAGATATCCTTGGGCAATCTTTCTTAACAGTAAAATCTGTCAGTTTCCCACTATTGCAATCTAAGCACAGGTTTATGGAGTCATATAAAATCTAAACACACTTGAACCTTGTATTTCATTCAGACATAATAACTTGAAATTTTAACTTGCTGTGACTTCAAATAGTTTTGCACCAAAAATACCATCTTCCATGAAATTTTGAAGTGCCATCATATACACATACGTATGCAATTATAGTGCTACGCTCCCTTTAGCATTTACAGAAAGTTAAAACATTAATATTCCAAAGGCCACTCTTTGTTTTCCAGTCTCAGTTCCTTTTGTCAGATAATAATCACTATGCATTTGTTGTCCATGCTGAATCTTTAATTACAACTCTGATATATCATTTTATGCACTTCTGGTCCTTCAGAGCCACTTTTGATAGCATGAGATGAGTGTGAGTGGAATGTGGATGCCCGTAGGATTCTAAGCGACAGATCTTGGCTTTTCGCCTTTTTCTCTGAAGGATTTGTTACTAGTTTACCAATGGGTATCTCCCTGATGGGTCCATACTACTGGCATGTTGATATGAAAAAATGTTTAGCATTTTTATCCCTATCTATGAAATAATAGTAACAACTATTAGTCACTGAATACAGAGAACATGGTAGACAGGTTAGCAAAGGTTCTTTTAGAAGGATGCTGTGCATTGGAAATGACACCTGCTCCTCAGGGCATCACTCAGCAATGTGACCGTACAGTAATGGCAGTCAGTACGTTGTGTCACAAATGCTGGGAGCAGTTAGATTCACAAAAATAAGTTACGACCAATTAGTAACCCAAGTTACCAAGCACATTATTTAACCTGTGGATCTCTTTTCTGATGTTGCAAGAATTCAGAGACAAAAAGACTTAGAAGCTATTTCATGTATCCATTGTTTTTGCTAAACTGTCTGGCTTATTTGTCGTCCAATAATTATGGTGCCTCAAGTGCTCTGTGCGTTATGGAAGTATGCTGTACAAATGGTAGCCAAGCGTTACTTGTGGAATTGTGCATGTGGAATGAAACGATTAAAACTCAGGAACAGAATTTTAAATTTAATTATGATGTGTGGAAAGGATAGCCTGCTATTGGATTTTGCAAATTATTCTAAATTCAAAGAAGATGCAAAATATTTCACTATATCGCAAAGAGTGAAATGAAAATGTTTTAGAGTTGAGTTACACAGACTATATACTGCACTCAACAGATTAATTTCACTTATGTCTATTATGCAAACGTTAAAATTCATTTTAGAGGGGCAAAGATTGAGACCTGGAAGCTGAGTGTGCTGCTTTTTGCCCCGATCGCAATGCCTGGAGAGCTGGAGTTTAGCCAGGACTACGGAGAGGACTGGACGTGCAGTCTCCCGCGTGAGTGGCAGGGCTCAGGCGTTCTGAGCCCTCACTGCTGCTTTCCAGGGTCCACATTGGCAGGAAGGCTGGAGCCAGCAACTGGAGTGAGTGTTCGGATATGGGATATGAGCTGATGCCCATCCCTTTCTTCCTTGTAAATTATGGTCGCTAAAACGTTTAAAAGTATGTACGCAGCCATCACACTCCTCTAGAGAGCGCTGTTCTGGAATCATCCCATCTTCACTCCTAGCCCAGGCAGTGCTAATGTTCTTCATTCCATTGCAACTCTGAAAAGTAAGCCATGACTCGGGCCTGGCCAATTGAAAGACCGTCTCACTATTTTTGGAAAGGTGACAGCCCGCGTCAACCAAGGATTTCAGCTCCATTGCCGGGATGCAGAGAAACGGACTTTTAAAGCCAGATCGATCTGTGCGCTGCAGTGATCTTTTGGGCCAAACCCTACAAATGTGGAGATTTTCTGCTTCTTAAAAAAACAAACAAGGGCCCGGCGCGGTGGCGCAGTGGTTAAGGTCCTCGCCTTGAACACCCCAGGATCCCATATGGGCGCCGGTTCTAATCCCGGCAGCCCCGCTTCCCTTCCAGCTCCCTGCCTGTGGCCCGGGAAAGCAGTCGAGGACGGCCCAAAGCTTTGGGAGCCTGCAACCCGCGTGGGAGACCCGGAAGAGGCTCCTGGCTTCGGACCGGCATAGTATCGGCCCGTTGCGCTCACTTGGGGAGTGAATCATCGCATGGAAGATCTTCCTCTCTGTCTCTCCTCTCTGTATATCAGCCTTTCCAATAAAAAAATAATAAAAATAAATCTTAAAAAAAAAAAACAAAACAAACAAATCCTTCTGGGCACAGCAGCTACCCTGGTAACGAAGGCAAGAGGCGATAAGGGCCATAGCTTACCTATAGCAGGAAGAACTGAGGAACTCGCGATCTGGGTCACACTGTGTGTGCAAGGATTTGTGGGTGAAGGTGGTAGTGAGTACAAGCAAGAAAAAGAAATAAGGACATCCTAAAATTATATATAACCTTAATTGAATGTGTCCTTATATATTTTACATATAAATATATGTATCCTTAATTTTAATATACATATTAAAAAAACACAAATGGACTAAACTAGGTTGCAGCAGGTTGATGGATTCTGAGTGGATATTATTCAGTATTCAGCAGAATGATGAAGCTCAGCCACGCTGATGGGTACTTCATCTCAGCCACTGATTAGCTACATGACCTGGAAAACGCTCACCAAGCAGTTGGCAGGTCCTCTTCCCCACAACCGAGAGCAGTTTTAGCATCTTGGCAACATTAACAAGCATTGTTTCTACTGACGCTGATACCAAGTCTTAGAAGGCTTTTCAAAGTCCTGAGTCTAAATGATTCTTCTCTGAAAAAAAAAAAAAAAAGGTACGGTCCAAGTATCTTATTCTGCCAGCTCCACCTTCAGACCAGAGATGGTCTCCCCAAGAAACTGTTGAATTGATCTGGACAATAAGATGCTGGACTCTATGCCTGGTACATGCTTGCAATGAAGGAATCATGACTGGATTTGAGCTGTAATACTGCAACAAGGCGGAGGAATCCACCATGGGGGGAGGGTACAGGGAGGGCTTTGGGGAATCCCAGTACCTATGAAACAGTGTCATAAAATGAAATGTAATTATTTTAAAAAGAAACTATTATTCAAGGAGAATCATTTTAAATGGTGTTATTGTAGTACTGTTTTCATGACACCGAAATAGCTTAGATTTAAGTGGTTTTGAAATTAATACAGCATTTTCAATGAAAAAAAAATGTGATAGGATTAATCTCTTTTTTAGATTTTTTTTTTTTATTGCAAAGTCAGATATACAGAGAGGAGGAGAGACAGAGAGGAAGAACTTCCATCCGATGATTTACTCCCCAAGTGAGCGCCAAGGCCAGAGCTATGCTGATTTGAAGCTAGGAGCGAGGAACTTCCTCCAGGTCTTCCACGCAGGTGCAGGATTCTAAGGCTTTGAGCCGTCCTGGACTGCTTTCCCAGGCCACAGGCAGGGAGCTGGATGGGAAGTGGAGCAGCCAGTATTAGAACCAGTACTCATATGGAATCCCTGTGCATTCAAGCTGAGGACTTTAGCCGCTATGCCACTGTGCTGGGTCGGGATTAATCTTTTGAAATGAAATAGTGTTGGGACCCTGCACTGAGGTAGAAGATCCGGAAGAAGCTCCTGGCATCTGGCTTCAGATCAGCTCTGCTCAGCTCATTGCAGCCATTTGGGGAGTGATCCAGTGGACGGAAGATCTTTCTTTTTGCCTCTCCTTTCCATAAATCTGATCTACCTTCCAATAAAATTTTCAAATATTTAAAAGGGAAGAGTTCTTTTAAAAATATGTGTGCACTCTTTGTAATTCTGTACATTCTTAGGAAATCTGGAAAGTGTAAATGATATTCCCTTAATGATGTCATCTGATCATGAACTGATGGTGTTGAGTGATCAAAATATGTTTTATTAGCATGTGGTAGAGGCTTCGTTCTGAAATGTACACTCTCTAGTGGAATACTGCTTTCAGATCCTTAATAATCTCATTGCTAGCCTTTCAAAGTGGTACTTCTGAATTTTCTGTGTAATAGTATTAGCGGCTAGTGAATAGCTAGGAAATTTAGATTTTCTTTTATAAAATAAGATTTATTTATTTTTATTGGAAAGGCAGAAATGCAGAGAGAAGGAGAGACAGAAAGAAAGATCTGTTGGTTCACTCCCCATGTGGCCGCAACAGCCAGAATTGGGTTGAGCCAAAGCCAGGAGCCAGGAGCTTCCTCTGGGTCTCCCACACAGGTGCAGGGACTCGAGGCTTTGGGCCGTCTGCTACTGCTTTCCCAGGCCACAAGCAGGGGGCTGGGTGGAAAGTGGAGTATCCGGGATTAGAAATAGCACCTTTATGAGATCCCAGGGTATGCAAGGTGAGGACAAGCTACTAGGCTACAGTGCCTGGCGTGTATTTGAGATTTTCAACCAGAAATGTATTGATAACATTTGATGTCTATGCCAGTGTAATTGAAACATTCTTGTATAGCCACTTTTCCAACGCTAATCCTATTATACAATGGAGCTATAAATTAATGCATCTGGGGTCTGGCACGGTAGCCCAGCAGTTGAAGTCCTTGCAAGCATCAGGGTCTCATATGGGTGCCAGTTGTAATCAGAGCAGCCTGGCTTCCCCGGCTTTGGGCTCCTGGGTCCGGATCAGCTCCGGCTGTGACAGCCCACTTGGGGAGTCAATCAGCAGACAAAAGATCTTCCTCTCTCTCTCTTTTTCTCTGTTTAACTGTCTTTCCAATAAAAAAAAAATCTTTAAAAAATTAATGAATTTATCCTTATGTGTAACTATTGCTGACTTACCTCAGTCCAGCGGAAATATTCAGGGTTTTTTTTTTTTTTTAATTTATGTGATTTCTGCTATGGGTAAGCTTTTATAAAGTCTCATGGTTTTATTTTTGGTAAATTTTCTATATTTTTAATACAAAGGAATTTCAATGAAATCTCCTTTCCTCCGTGGTCTTGAAAAATTTCAATGTTAAACCTTTACAAAAGTATTTTTTAGATTAGAAAAGGTGATAGTGAAAAATAATGACTTCTGCTCTCTGATCTCATGATACGCTAAAGATTTTTCAAACTATTTGATCTTTTCTACCACCCCCCGTTACAGGGCTCAGGAGAGCGAAGAGGGTAAAAGGCACTTTAAAAAAATAGGAAGAATTAGGCAGAATAATACAGCATTTTTGTTATGATATAAATGTTTCATATTGCCAAAAAAAAAATAATGTTGAATAAACAAGTCCCCTGTAATATACTGTTATATTCAACTCAGACACAAGTGATTGAACAAGAAGACATAGCTCCGTGGTCTTGACACCAACCAAAACATTACCTCGTGGAATGAAGAAAGACAGGTCCTTCTAATTGTATAATAGTGGAAGGATCCTTGCATAATTACAGGGCTGGCGTGACAGCTGCGTGCACTGTCCGCTAGCATGCACTGCGGGCGGTAATTTACACATGCGCTTCCCATTCATTTGAATGGAAACCAGCAGGGGGGAGCGCTTCTGAATCCTATATAATTGCAGACATTTGAAGCAACTATCATTGAAAATTTCTCGTTTTCATATTGTGAAAAATATGGCATTTAAAAAAAAATAGTGGACTTTTGTAACACAGGTTTGCGTACGACGTGTAAAGTATTTGCCGTCATCCTTACCCTCTGCAAATGTTACGTTATTATTTTCATGTTGTAAGGCGCACGTGAAGGGCACAAATGACCAAATATGGCAAACATGATAATTACAGGGCTGTGACAAAAATATTGAATGAAGTCTTATCATTGCATTAGCATTCATAGACGTAGCAAGCTCAGAGTTATTAAAAAAGACTAGACATGAAATATGTTTGGAGTTCAGTTGTATTTTCTAGAATTAATTTCAGTACACGCTTTACTTGCCAGGATTTTGAAAAAAAAAAACATTTTTTTTTTGTATGCATTTGCATCCAGGGCTGTTCCTGGCCTTCTGGACTGAAACAGCTGAAAGTGCTGACGTGGAAGGCACGCGTTATCTTCAAGACTCTAGCTTTGGGTCAGCGGCTCTTCGCTCTTATTAGCATGCGGTTCCTAAGTGCAAATAGATAGCTTTGTTTCCTAACGCTGAGGCAATTAAAAACATCAAAAAGACTAGAAGAAAAAACACTACTTTGTCATTTAACTACACACTTCTATTTCAACAATTTTCTAAGGGCAACTCAGGTCTCCGTGGAATGAGTGATGTCACCCTTTGTTCTCCCCAAATAGCGTTTTTAACATATGTATGTGTGTGTATATACACACTCAAACACATATATGTATGTAATAGATTGAGAGACACAAAAATATTTTTAAAAATGTGAGATGCCTGGCGCCTTGGCCTAGCAGCTAACTTCCTCACCTTGAACGCGCCAGGATCCCATATGGGCGCCGGTTCTAATCCCGGCAGCTCCACTTCCCATCCAGCTCCCTGCCTGTGGCCTGGGAAAGCAGTCGAGGACGGCCCAAAGCCTTGGGACCCTGCACCCGCGTGGGAGACACTGAAGAAGCTCCCGATACCTGGATTCAGATCGGATTGGCTCAGCCCTGGCTGCTGCGGCCACTTGGGGTGTTCATCAGTTTTGTCGGATGGAAGCTCTTCCTCTGTCTCTCCTCCTCTTTGTGTATCTGCCTTTCCAATAAAAATAAATAAATCAAAAAAGTGTGTGTGTGTGTGTGTGTGTGTGTGTGTGTGTGTGTGTGTGAGAGAGAGAGAGAGAGAGAGAGAGAGAGAGAGAGAGAGAAATATGCAGTCTCCTTCTTTATTTCCCCAAATGCCCAGATACCAGGAATCACATTTGTGCCTCTCTGCTTAAGCCATCACCTGCTTTCCATCTGCTGAGCCTTGTTAGGGAGCTGGAGTCAGGAGCTGAGCTGAGACTCCCACCCAAGTTCTTTTGAAATGAACATTCCAAGCAGCACCAAACCTGCTTAAAGTGACTTTTAATTATAAATGCACATCACTGTCAACGATAATATATGAAATACTTAAAAGCAGGTGCAAATGCTGGTCCAGTGGATGAGCAAATCTTTGAGCTCCATTGCTCTGGACACACATCATTTAGTTGCTGGATTTTGAATAATCTCAGAAGCTGCTGCCCTGGATGCTGGGATTACAGAGAACAAGAGCAGTCATTGTTTGCCAAGCGGACAGGAAGTATGTAATATTCTAAAGATCACTAAGGATTATGGGTTCAGTGTCTACTTCTTAGTTATCTTAATATCTCCAACTGCAGAGGACCAGACGTGTCTCAACAAGTAGTCTTCAACTTTAATGTGGTTTTACAAGAAAAAAATAGGAATAATTTAGACACAAACCATCCCATGTTTACTTAAAATTCTGTTCCTATAGGTTCCCTAAAGAAAAAAAAAATATTCCAAGTTGGATAGAGTGTAAAGAGGATGGTGGAGACAGTGGACCCGGCTTGGCCAAACACACTTGTACTGCAAATGCCGTTTAATGCCTGCCTTTTCTTGAAGTTACACAGAGATACCCAAGACGTGCTAGTAAGCCGATCAGAGCAAAATTTATTATTTTCATTTATGTGGTGTCCTCTTCCTCTTATGAATCAAACAGTATGAAGTCATTGTTGGATATTTCAGGTTTTGTTCTTTGCTAGTTTTATCTGGTTAAAATTCAGCTCACTTCTTGTGTCCTTATCTGTTGATTTTCTACTTCGTGGAAGAGATAAATGAAAGTATGTGAGATAAACAAAGGTTTTATTAAGGAAAGAATTCTAATTACAACAAAGCCATCAGAATACCAAAAGCTGTGCGCTGATCTTAACATGTAATTTATAAAAAATATAGCCAATGACATTCTAATCGCCGACAGTTGAAGTGTAATATGCAACCAGAATTATTTTGCATAGTTTATTAACAAGTTGGACCTTGTGAATTGAGGGTGAGAAGCATACAGTAAACATTCACATTTTAATTGTAGTTTTTGTAGGTAACATCCTTTTCAATGCATATTACATTAAAATAATGAGGCTGCTAACTAAGCGACCATCTCTAAACTTCAAATAACAGCAAATATGCACGTTAATACTTTTCAGTCTCATTGAGTCTCGATTGGAATTAACATAGAGAGCTCAGCATGTCTTTTATTTATCTAGGATTATTTTCTTCGTATAGCCTTTCCCTTCTTCTATGATTTGAGCCAGTGCTGAAAAAAAGTACGTATGGCGCATGCTCGCTTATTGCACTGCACTGTGGCATGTTTTCTAGTGAGGAAGCAAGTGGTGGAGCTGCTTCTCTCCTTGGCATCTTGGCGCATATCAGGATGTTAGTGAAGAAATAGAATTATAATAATAATGTAAGTTTACTCTTGGATATATTTTGCTTCTGTCTGCAAGATGAAAATCAAATGTGAAAGCTGTGTAAAAAAGACAGTCAATGGGCAACAGAAACACAGCCCATGTCATGCAATTCTTAGAATTTTTGTTTAACATTTGCTCATATTTTAAAAATGTTAGAATCAAAACATATGTCTATTTCCAATCATTAGCCTATTTATTACTTAGAAAATGACCACTGTTTTTTTTTTTTTTTTTAAACTCCAGAAGGCGTAGCTGTGTTGGGTCCAGAAACTCTCTTGAATTGGTAGGTTACTGAGTCAGCTGTCTGGATCTTCCCAAGAGAGGGCCACTCCTGATTAGAAGTGACATTTAGGACTTTTTAAAAATTAGTTCCTTCCAAGCTTGCTCGTGCACTTTATCGTTTACAGAATTTCAAACACTGTTACTTAAAGTGATACAGGCATTACGTTTAGTATCTGCAAGCGATTAATATAATCAAGAATAATGCGAAGTTGAGACACTTGTAGTTTTCTCATAAAGCATCCTGGCAGGTGAAGCAGGTGCAAGGATTTCAAGTCCAGCTCATTCCCCTTGGTGATGGGGCTTGAGCTTTCCTTGAGTCGTCTTCCTTCTCGAAAGGAGAAGTACAGGAATCAACATTCGTGATAACAGAGTGCACGATACAACATCGAAGTGTTGCTCTGATGGCTAAGAGTGAGGAGAACCCTCTGGTCTGTCATTGCACTACTATTTCAAGATCTTTGTGAATATGCAGGCAATTCGGTGTGAGTTCTTGAGACCTGAGCTGTCCCCAAATCCGTCCATCCCATGAAATTTGATTTTATAATTGAAATTTTATTTCCCAGAGTGGTAGATGTTTTAAAGATCAGAATTTAAGATTCTTTTAGCTCTGTGGAATTTATTTTTGGGAAGAGAGCCAGGAACTAATATTTATCGAACAACGACTATCTGAGTATATTTTACATTTATTTTGGCTTTGCAAAATGTGGGTCAAATGACCTGAAGACTTTAGCTACCACCAGGCTCCTTTGGAGGTGTAGTGAGTAATGCTAGTAGAGACTAGACATGCTCTGAATGGGCCTTTCAAGTGTGTGTTGTTAATGTGCAGCACATCAGTCCAGTGAAGAAGGCAACGATGGAAATGAAAGGGTGCAGCAGCATAAGCCATCGCTTGCGGCTTCCACAGCCTTGTCAGAGCACCAGTCTGCGTCGCAACTCTCTGTTCCTCTTCAGTTCTGTTAATGTGCCCGAGAAGGCAGCGGAAGACCGTCAGGCGTACTCGGGTCCCTGCCATCCACGAGGGAGACAAGAACAACGTTCCCAGATTCCTGGCTTGAGCTGGGCTCAGATCTAGCTATTGTGGCCATCTGCGGAGTGAGCCAAGAGACAGAAGATCTCTCTCATTCAAATAAAGGTTAATTTTAAAGAAGAATAGAGGTGCAACACTAATGTGACACGTGTGCAGAGGGGATGCCTTCTCCAGGGACCTTTGTCAGTGACTTTTTCATCATGCTTTTACTCTGTGAGGTCTTCATTTCTTGGATGCTTTAGGAAGCGTGCGCTATGTGGAAATGTGCTGAGCTATCAAGATAGCAAAGACAAATATGCGTTTTGGATGAGCTATTTTCGTTGCACAAGTACATGTTTCCTGCTTTCTCTTGAGACTGTGTTTTGAATGCTTCAGGCAGAATTTCAAAGACTAGCAGAGAAAGCAAACAAAGTCTCAAGATTCTCTATCAAGAATTTCTCATATTAGTCATTTTAGATATTTCAGTTTCTTATCTACTTTAGAAATTTAGATTTTTTTCTGTCTAGGTCAGGACATTCCTTTAAAATTTCACACCTCATTGGTTTGCAATACTGGTCACTACTCTGTTGGCTTTGCGTGGGATAAGTTTTTTTTTTTTTTCAATATTTATTTGAAAGTTAGAGTGGCAGGAAGAATGAAATACAGAGAGAGAGAGACGCATCCTTTGATGGCTCTCTCTCCCAGAGATCACAACAGTCAGGGCCGAGCCATGGCAAAGCAAGAAGCCAGCAGCTTCCTTGGGGCCTCCCATGTGGGGGGTGCAGGGGCCCAAGCTCTGGCCTTCTTCCACCGCTTTCTCAGACACACTGGCAGGAAGGTGCATCAGAAGTGAAGTAGCGCTTTATTTGAACTGGCCTTCACGGGAAGTAGGTGTTGCAGCTGTTAGCTTCAGTTGTCGGGCTACCTGTGGATTTCAGTATTTTAATAATTTAGCACTAGTTGTTAATACAAAGCTCTGATGCAAATAGCATAGGATCCTAAGAGTGGGAATGAAGGTCCTCTGAGAATTAGCTTTGACAGCTGTGGCATAGTAGGGTTTCACATATACGGCATTCCCGTGATGCTCAGGGAAAAGCACAGGCTGGGTAACATGCAGTGTAAAAGCTGAATGTCCTACTGATATTTTTTTCAAATTGGTAAGTTACAATTAAACTTTGCATACCTGTAGAAGACATCTTTGCTTATGTGAAATTCTGTTTGGGAAGTAAAAGGTGAGGATATTAAGTCATTGGATTAAGCATAATATGTCAATTTCTCATGAATTTATTAATTTGCTTTTTCTCTTTTTCAACTTAGGATTTGCCTAGTATTTTTTGAGATATATTTTAAATTTACACTATATTCAGAGACCTAATGACTCTAATAAATAGAGAATTCAATACATAAAAGTGGAAAGACGGTAATCCAGCAAAAAACAGGCAAGAGTTAGAAATAGTTGAAATGGAAATTGTGCAACTTCACATATACATTTTAAATAGTCACAAAATTATTAAAATGTAATAGTACATCATTCCTATCAAGCTTTTTTTTTTGCAAAGATTTAAAGCAATATTGGACAAAACACTGTATTTGTTCAAGAACTTTTAAAAATGCACAGTTTCAAAACTGATTTTGATCTAATATTGATAATAGTGCAAGGAAATTCGTAGTTTATTTCAATTTGGACACAGGCCTTTTGGTGATGCACTCAAAGACTCAGAGGAACAATTTACTTCATAATCAGAGAAATAAGTACTGGATTCTGTATCTTAAAACTGAATTTTCTCTGATTAGGATGCTAGCAAGCATTTAAGAAATGCTCAGAAGCTCCTAACAAAGAAAAATTTGAAAATGATTTAGTAAATATTTCGCTACTTGTGTTTTTCTTTTTACTTCGGTGATTTACACGAGCAAAATTTGTTGCCCCCCCAACTATATGAAGTAAACTAAAATAACACGGACACAGCATCTTCACAGAACTCCTGCGAGGGGGGAAACGGCTCTTCCTTTCCTTTCCTTGGATGAAGAATTTAAAGCAAGGCGTTCTGATGCATCTCCCAGTTACAAATGGGAAGCATGATATCATGTGCAAATGCATCATTTATATAACAGATCTGGCACCACAGTTGACATCAGGTGTAGGAATATTCTTTGTATTTGGCACAGGGCTGATCCTAACTCCTCAGTGCCTCTGTCCTGAGGTGTGACCTGATGATGGCCTTTTAGAACAGGGAATGCAAGTGACTGATGGTGTACCATTTTGTTCTAGGGCCTTTACAAGTGGATGTTCCCACTCCACACCCTTTACCATTGTTGTCAGCATGATGAATATGACAAGACCTTTAGGACACTGGAGTCACAGGGGAGAACGCTTTGTCACTGATATAACCCCTGGTGAAAATCTGCAGGTGGACTAGAACTCCCGTGCTCTAATGGTATCACGCACAAAGTCACTAATTTAGCTGGCAACAAATATGAAATATGAGTTTTCAGTTGGCTCTAGAGTCAGCATCATTAAACAAGTGATCCGTGAGTCTCAAAGTAGAGAATGCACAGAGCTACTCAGAGAGTTTTCTATAATATAAACGATTAGTTCTCACCTGAAACATTTCTGTTGCACTAGACAAACTGAGGAATTGTTGCAAATTTGGAAGCCTGGCCATCATCCCGACATTGCAGTTCAAGGACACAGAATGAAAACCACTGTGACCTGTTCTCCTGTCTTTCCCCCCAGATTTGCAACAGCCTTAGATTATTTTAGAATTATGTTCATTGAAATTAGTCACATTATAATAAAGTGTTTCAATATTCATATTTCACATTCAAAACTTTGCATTAATTAAAATGGATTCTTTGTGTTTTTTTTTAAATATTCTTAAACACTTGCTAGTGGATTATAAATGATAAAGAACTTCCTTTTTGTGTCAAAAGGCACAATAATGACGAGACCATTAGTTTTTGAAATTATCTTTTGAAATTACTTTCACACTTTATGCTCATCTTTGGAAACATGTTAATTCCCAGTTTATGTGTCAATTTATATGATCAGATTTTAATAGTTGCCATCTTTTTCTGTTTTAAAAAATTCCTTGGGAAATTTTGGGAAAACAAATCACCTCTCATAGCATGTTTGGTATAGCTGTCTCACAAACAGTTCTTACAAAAATTTCCCAAATCACATTTTTAAATATTATGTGTAGTTTCCACTGTGAAAAATGAACGTTATTTTTGGACAATGTGGAAGATATAAAATGGTAGAATGTGATTATAGATGTGTGAGAAAATGAGAAAGTGTTAGGAAGATAATCTATCACAAATAATAAAAAAAATCACAAAAATATTATTTAGATATTAAAGCGATTTCTAGATTTATGTATTCACATCAGCTTCTACACGGATGCAGCACTTTCATGAGTTTAGAAGCTATCATGTTGATATAGTCATGCATAGCATTATGCGTTGCTTTTCATAGATTCCACTATAAAGCTTAACATTTTTAACTAAGAGACTTTGATCTGTATCACTTCAAAATATGTGTCAAATGATTCTGAAAATTATAAATGAGCTGGAGACAATGAAGCACGCTGAGGGGCTCAGTCTTGCAGAACCGGGAGGAATATCATTGTCAGAAATGGTTCCTGCTAAAGCATCTGGGATTTGCACTTGATCTAGCCAAAAGGGTGAGAAGCGATGCGTCTGGGGTTTAGAATTGTGAACAGTGACAGAAACTCTGAAACGCAAGAAGGATGTGGGTTGGAATGGTCAAGTAAGAGAAAAGAATTTAGTAAAAGAAGGGAAGGGAACGTGTTCTAATTAAAACCACTTTTCTATCTTTCAGAAGCCCTAAAACGCACAGAGATGAAAGCAAGGCTGCTTGTTTTATTAGTCGCCTAACCAATCAATACCATCCTCAAGCAACAACTGTATAAACATCAAGCCTCCAGCAAATGCTTTGAGGAGCCACCTGCACTCTGATCTAAAATGAACCGGAGTGACACTGCAAACATTCTCATGAGAAATTTTCTACTTTCTCAGGATACAACATTCCACATTGGCCACAAGATGAATGGATTTTGTGCAGCAGGATTTCTTATCCCACTATGTGCATACAAAGTTTTTAAATGATGAAAAAGTTCATCCTTGATTGAGAATAACGTTTTGATAGAATGTTATTATTATTTTGAAGGTATCATCCAGAAGTTGCAATATGTTCCTGATAATTACTTTTGCATGTGCTCCTGGTCCATATAATTTCTTTTTCCCTTTTTGCCCCATTCCTAATTTGAGTAGCGGCACACCTAGCTTTAGTTTGTTACAAAACAGTCACATGTGTGTCTAACTTCAGACGATATACTGAAAACAAACTTCCAAGAATAGTTTGCCTTCACAATGAATGAAAAGTGTTATCTGTTGCTGTCAATTGGGAACCTTTAGTTACCATTCACTGTAAGAACTTATAAAGCCAAAAAATACATAACAACTAGTAAACACTTTGTATGGAATATTGTGGAAAAATTCAATCCATTAACTTGTTATTATTTTTTTTTTTCAATTCCTACTCACTGTGACTTGAACAATTTTGGTCTGGTGGTGACTCATTTTATTTATTTGTGTCTTAGCACAGCTCAGGCCATTGAAACGAAACATTTATTACATTTATTAAAGCCGTATCAGTAACTTCCTAAATGTATGTGTTGTAAAAAAATTACAAAGTGCATATAAAAGTAACAGTCAGAAAATTAGTTATAGAGTGAAGGAGGCATGGGGAAGAAATAGGATTTGGGGAGCAAAGAAATCCTGCCCAATGACCATGACTCAGGGCAGCACAAAGTCTCCAAAGCCACAGAAATCAAGAAACATCTTCCATCATCCTCAACAACCTGCTGTTCAGGAAGAATCACTGGAGAGTCTCCTTCCTCATTTTTGTGTTTGTATTGCAGGGGACGGAGGATCTGTTGATGACCAGGGACCATGTGTTATTATACTTATCCACTGTCAATTTATCCTAAAGACCGAAGGGGCATTGCTTCACAGTTGCATAGGCGAGGGATAAGTGAGAAACCCTGTCAAAAAAAGAGCAATTCAGGAAAATCATTTACATAACCACCTAGTTCAGTTTTACAATTCCCGATTCTCCTTACCTATTTCTTCATGAAAGATATATTCCCATACGTGTGGCAGAAACTTGAAAGCTAGCTCATGAAACATTTACTCTAATCTTAAAGAGTTCGTTCTTTCTGGATTTAATCAACCCAGAAGAATGTTGAAAGGAAAAAGATCAAAACTGATTGACCCTGAGGCTTGAGGCAAGAAAGAGGCTCAAAAAGATGAGTGTGACGCAAAACAAGTCCTGAATTGCATGACTCACAATTACACTTGGCGTTCTCACATTAATGTACAACTGCATGTGGTGATACTTTTGATGACCATGACAATGAACGTGAATTGTTGAGTTGAATGCTTTTTTCTGCAAGGTGAAGCAGCTCTCCCTCTTTTCTACCTGATTATTCACATATTCAATTTATTTTTAGCTCTACACATAGTTGAACAGCAATTGTGGGTACCATGTGATATTTCAATACATGTACTTATTTATACTTTGTAATATTCAAATCAGGGTAAACACGTCTTCTCATCTTCCATTTATTTATAATACAATAGCTATTTAAAAAATAATTATTGATTTTTAAACTCAGAATTAAAGAAGAGAGAGAGTTGGAGAGATTCCTTCAGCTCCTGGCTCACTCCCCAGAGGGCTGCAAAGACCAGGGTTCAGTCGCACCTAAGCCAGGAGCTTGAAGCTTTAGCTGTGTTTCCCATGCTGATGTCATTGGCCCAAACACTTAAATATAGTTGAGCCGTTGTTGGCTGCTTTTGTTAGTTTATTAAGGAAAACTTCGATTGGAGGAGTTGTAACCTAGCTGATGCCCATTTGGCATGCCAGAATTACAGGAGGCAACTTTCTTTGCTGTGCCACAATAACATCAGTCTCTAGCTATTTGTAAAAACAGTACGCTGTCATCTAGCCACCCTATTGTGCTGGAATCCAAGAATTTGCTCTTCTTGTTTAGCCATAATTTAATATGCATTAATGAAACTTTTCAATTCCTCTCCCAAATGTTTTAAAGCAGTTGCCATGTTTACAGAAAAATTTATCTCTGATGGACAGATTTAGAAAACAGCAATGTTCAGACTCAGGAAGAGCAACAAATACAGTGAAAGATAAACTAGTAGGAACCTACGTTTAGACACAAGCTTGTCAACTGATAGAGCACCAGGACAAATGCTAGTGGGAACTCATTTACAAAACACAAAGGCACAACCACTGCAATGAAAAATGGTTTATCAATTGCTTCTCCGGAAGCTAGATGACAGCAGAATATGCTCTTCAAAGAGTTGCAGAAAAAAAAAAACACAAAAAAACTGTCAAGTTAGATTTCCAGAAAAAAAAATTATTTCAAAAAGAGCAAAATCAAGATATTTTTCAGTAAAGGAAAACCCAATGTTTTAGTGCGAATATGCACTTGTATTAGTAAGAATTCTAAAATGTGTTTTTAGAGAAGAGATTGTGCTTGAATACATAAGAAAATAGTGAGCAAGGATAAAGAACATTGATAAAACAGTAAAACATCTTCTGTAATGAATTTGTATAAAAATATATAATTCCATCTCTGACTCCCTCCAAGTTGTCAGTACCATGTTGACCTTCAATGCATTCATTCTGGAACATTTCCATTGGTCTCTTCTTAGTACCACAGTGAATTCATATAGCTCTTTCTTTGATTTTTCGGGACTTGTTTCCCTTTCATGGCAAAATAGCATTTAGTTTAAATCTAGCTACCAACTTTTTAGTACTTTCATCTTCAGAAGAAACAAACAAACAAACAAACAAACAAACTACCATAGCGATTATTTTGATTGAAAGCAATGACCGGAACTGGTGCAGTCGTGCATCAGCCTAATCCTTTACTTGTGGCATTGGTATTCTACAAGGATGCTGGTCCTAGTCCTGGCTGCTGCACTTCCAATCCAGATCTCAGCTCATTTCCTAGGAAAACAATGGAGGATGACAAGAGGGCTTGGGGTCCCTGCACTCATGTGGAACCTCTGGGAGAGGCTGTGGCTCCCAGCTTCAGACCAACCCAGTTCTGACCATTAAGGCCATCTGGGGAGAGAACAAGGAGACAAAAGATCGGTCTTTCCATCTTTGTCTCTATATAACATGTTCAAGTAAAAACTAAGCAAATAAATAAATAGCAATTAATGCTTTTCAAAAAAAGCAATACCCACGAAAGTTAAGTGAAACTAAAACATTGTGTGGCAGATACATTCTATGCCTGCATTCTGTTCCAACCACCACCATTCTAGGCAACAATCACTCCTTTTTCTCCGCTATTCACTCCTTCACCACCTCCTGACTAGCCTTACTATTTCATAGGTCACTTCCCTTCTCATCTCCATCTGCATAATCATTTTTTTCTCTCTTCTACAAGATATTGCTATCATTTTGAACATCAAAAATGAACGTAATTGAGTCACATCACTGTGTTTTACACATTGGATATGCCCAAGGCAGTAATACTCAGAACACGACATTAGCACTTTCTTCCAGAAACAGTTCCATGAATTGTCAAGTTTTCTGACTTCTAACACTAAATATTGGTTTTCTTTGTTTTGTTTTTCTAAAAAAAAAAAAGGGCCAAATGTGTTCTCTTTAGCATCTGTATCCCTTCAGCATTATATTTTGAAACAATGTTTTGAAATACATACCCATTCTCTTTTTTTTTTTTTAAAGATTTATTTTTATTATTTTTTTTCATTGGAAAGGCGGATATACAGAGAGGAGAGACAGAGAGGAAGATCTTCCGTCCGATGATTCACTCCCCAAGTGAGCGCAACGGGCCGATACTATGCCGATCCGAAGCCAGGAGCCTCTTCCGGGTCTCCCACGCGGGTGCAGGTTCCCAAAGCTTTGGGCTGTCCTCGACTGCTTTCCCGGGCCACAGGCAGGGAGCTGGAAGGGAAGCGGGGCTGCCGGGATTAGAACCGGCGCCCATATGGGATCCCGGGCGTGCAAGGCGAGGACCTTTAACCACTTGCGCCACCGCGCCGGGCCCCCCATTCTCTTTTAAACACATTATAAGTGGGTTTTCCTCCTCCCAGTTCTCCACCAGCATTATGTTCATCAAGTTATAAATTACCTGAAGTTGCCTGATTCACTGAATGTATCTCATTTTATACAACCTACACCATCTCTACTGTACATGTCCATCACTAACTTTCAAACATTTCTATGCTATGATTTTCTAACTTTCTCGGTTATCGATCTATTTTTTCTCCTTGGTTGGCTCTTTCTCTTCTCTCCAATTTTGCTTTAATGTTCTCAGTAAGCTTTTTATTCTCTAACATCTCTCATTTATTTCCCGATTAATCCCATGCCGCTGAGTACCATTAGAACAATCATTTCAAATTTGGACGTAAGACCTGGTTTCTTCTTTGAAGTGAAGATTTGTATACCCAATATTATATTAACAACTTAATATGGGTGTCTAATGGGTATTATAAACCCAACAACTACAGAATTAATCTACTGTTTACCCATCAAAATCTGATCTGCATGAAGCCTTTTCTTTCTCCTATGAAAGTATAAACAACAGGGTGGAATTCAGGCCCTAAGACATGGGCAGAGAATCTGAAAGAGTTTAATCAGCATCACTCATTTTTCAGAACATGGCTTTGTAAGCTCTGTTAGCTGTCAAATATTATAGAACCTGCTTATAAATGTACACACACACACACACAAAAATGCTGCTTATGATATTTCAGTTGGTGTGAGTATAAATATTCTATATGTAGTTGAAAATAATATACAGTTCTGCATTTACATTCTGTATTTACTAACATAGTCTTTACGCTTATCTTGGACTTTATAGCTTTTTATACCTAATGTAAGCTAAGTAATTATATCTGATTCTGAATAATGAACATTTTTGTGGCAATATTCTATTCCCATCAATCTTAATTTCGGAAACATTTGAATTTAAACCCACTATCCTACTATTTTGTTGTGATTGTTACTGTATTTACAATATTTTATTCATTTGTATTGAAAGAAAAATGGAGACAGGCAATCACACACACACACACACACACACACACGCACACACACCCAATGTAGACTCACTTTCTATTCACTGATTCATTCATTAAATGTTCAGGGCCTGAGAATCTGATTTTCCAAGTGAGTGTCAGGAACACTGTATCGTTCGTTACCCGCTGCCTGCTGAGGCGCACGTGAGCAGGAAGCTGGACTGACACCGCTTCTTTGGTGTATATATCACATTGCATGTAAATACATTTTGCTTCTCTGCTAACCTTCATCTATATCTCATCCTTGAATTCTTTTTTTTTTAATATTGGAAATAATAACTGTACTCAGCTATCCTTAAAACTCATTCTTGTCTCATTTTAGATAATATATGTTTCAAAAAGTTTCTCCTAAGCTTATTATTCGTGTGCGTTTTGGTGTTTCATTTTGGAGCGTCACTGTACGATAACTGCCATCCACACGTGATTACTTCACACAAAATCAAATCAAGGATAAAAAGTCAGTTATTTAGTCACACTGGTGACATTTCAAATGTTTGGTAGTTACCTGTGAGTTTTGGCTGTTCTTGTAAGTTAGTTCAAGTCACAGGACATGCCAATTGTTGCAGAAAGTTCTATTAAAAAAGCATTGCTTTAGTGCTGACAATGTGCATCTTGGTTCATTAGAGTTTGCTTTATGTTAGTACTGTTTCCATGACCGAGACAATGAGAAGAAAAAGCATAAGGTTACATCACGAACCCCTTTGTGTTACTTGCAATCCTATTTTGTAAAATTTAATTATTTAAGTATTATATCCCCCAGGTAGTACTGTTTCTAATAAATTTAAATAGTCAAGGTTCATTCAGAGCATTAGTGGGCACAAGGGTTCCATTTGCTTAGGGTGGTGCCAAATAATTGGTGTCAAGTGGTTGTTGTTATTTCTTAGGGAGAAGCAAAGGAGGTCGTGAGACTGTACTTTCTGAAAAGAAACTATGCTGAGAGACAGCTTGCTGGGGATTTTATAGAAAAGGTTAGAGAAGTGCCTGGTGGAAGGAGGACCCTTTTGTGCTTAAAAAGTTCATGCCTGCAAACTCTGTATTCAAAACTCTCTGCGTTCTGGCAGCTTCCGTTTTTGTGGCCATTGGCCCCCTCTCCGTTCTGCATTGCAGAACAAACTTGCTTCTGACAAAGAAGCTCAAGCTCAGACACTGTATCCGATTCTATGTTCATGTTCCAAATTCCCTTATTGCACCTAAATACTACACTTTGGTTACATAGTTTCTCACATTAATCTTTTGGTATTCCTCATTCACGTCTGTGGTGATTTTTTTTCCTCCCTGAATAATTCCCATTATTATTTTTCTGGTTGCAGGACTGATGGTGACAATTTATCTCAATGTATTTTTTCTCGAACAATCTTTATGTTGAATTTATTTCTGAGCATTAGTGAGGTAAAAAATTCTAAACTGACAACCATTTCTTGCCAGTGTTTCAATTATGCTCCCACATTGGTTTGTGATTTAAATTTAGATAACAGATATAGGATTTTTTAAAAAAAAATATGTTAACTTTTAAAATTTTTAATTGATTAAATGTTAGACTTGAAAGTTAAAGAGATAGAAACAGACAGAAAAGAAGAGACAGAGAACTGTCTTCCATTTTCTGGTTCACTCCCTGTATCATTATAATAACCAGGATTTGGATATATTGAAGTTGGGAGCTGGGAACTTAATCTGGTCCTCCATATTGGGTGGTAGGCAGGCATTCAAGCATTGGAGTCATCCCTACTCACTCCTAGAGTATGCATCAGCAGGAAGCAGGAATTCCAACTGGAACAAAACCTTGAGATTGATTTCTCTGCTATATGGGATGTAGCCATCCCAAGGATGCCCCAAAACTGTGCTGAACATGGACTTTCCCCCAGCTGTAGGAAACAGCTTAGGTTGCATTGTACCTTGGCAAGTGTTACACTGTTGAGAGAAAAGCAGCTAATAGCTGGTAGGCTTTCTGGGCCTGTTCATGCCAAATTTGTGTTAACTACAGCAGTTATGTATGTACCAGATTGTCAACACACAGTGTCTAGGGTTTTGTGTGGGCCTTGGGTAAGAAGGCTGGGTCCCACACACCACCTGAGCACAGCACACCACCAGAGAACTGAGCACAGGAGATGTGGATTGCTTGGGGTTGCAGGTTTGGAGATGTGTGGATGGGAGGACTGCTGAGGGAGGCTATGACAGGCAAGGAGTGACTTCTGGGGGACATTCACAAACCTGGCTGTTGTATTTGCAGGTAAACGAGGAGGCCGAGACTGGGTGGTTTAGAGGAAGGAAACTGGAGGACATTTTAGGAACAAGCCAATACAACTGCTCATGTGGGAGACCTGATCTGGAATTGGTGGTATTGAGCACTATCTACTGGTACATAAACAGTTCTTGACTGGGGAGGCTTCCATGGCAATGTTCAACCACAGTACTTGTCAATGTTGGGGTAGAGGGAGGGCCATATTAGACTGGGCAATGACACTAACCAGCTTATGAGAGAAGTTGATTTGGGAGCAAATTCTGTGGGGGATTGTGGACACAGTCTTGTGGGACTTCCATACCAGCTGGTTTGCTCAAGGGCTGGAGGTGGTGAGAGAAATTTGGTGAGAGAAATTTGGGGAGTGAACCTCGGTGAGTCGTTAACTCAGGGAAGAGCCTGCCCTTAGCTGGGGGTGGGGGCTGGCAGGTCTTGGGAACAAAACATGGGGAAGGGTGCATGAACTGAGCAATATGTGGCAGGCTTGGAACCAGGGGGTTGGGCCAGAGGAGAGGGCTCCTCAGCATGGAAACTGAGAGACTGGGTGAACCTGAGTATTGGAACCATCCTGCACTGGGTTGTGCCAATCCCAGGGCCACAAGAACTTCACAAAAGGGAGGCATAATATCTACCATTAATATCGCCCATAGGATTGCAGAGTTGTGGGAGTGAAGAAAGGGAAGAGGAAGCAAGCACTCCCAGAAGTAGAGTAAGCTCCAGGAAGAAGGAAAAAAAAAAAAAAATCAAGGTCAGCAATAACTTGGTTCACCCACAAGGTGGCAGAACAGGTCAGGGGCTAGAAGTAAGCAGTAAAAGAGCTTCAGTGGTGCAATTGGTTAGCACCAGTACTTATACAAAAGTAAGCAGTAAGAAATCTTAAGTACCACAACAATGCAGCAGAGACTAATACCACAAGGCAACAAGACAACACAAAAACATGGGGTGAGGTTAGAGGAAAATAAATGAGTCAGAGGAAGGAGCCAGTGCCACCCCAGAAAGTCACCAAAAAGCCTGGTCAATCGAAGAGATAACAGAGGAAAAAATTGATGAACTATGACAGGGAATTCATAAAAATAATTCTAAAACTCTTCAGAGACAATGAAAGATGATGGGAGGAGCTCAAGGAATTAAAAAAACACATGAGCACAGAAACTAAATTAGACAAAAATTATATCCTTGGCTTGCAGCACAAAGTTGAGAGCTTATCCAACAGAATTAATACAGTAGAAGACAGGATCTCCAAATTGGAAGATACCCAGAATGAAAGCATGCAGAGTATCAATCAGCTATTGAAAAATTTGAACAAGGCCAATAAGGTCATACAGGAAATGAAAGACACCCTCAAAAAGTCGAGTGTCAGAATTATAGGCCTTCCCAAAGGAGTGGAAGGAAAGACAGATATGCAACTGGTGCTCGATGAAATTATACATGAAAACTTCCAAAACACTTGGAACATGAATCCAGCCCAAATCCAGGAAGGACAGAGAACCCACAAAGAGTCAACCCAAAGAGATCCTCACTCAGACATGTGGTGCTCAAGTTCCTCTCCAATGAATACAAAGGAAGAATTGTGAGGCAAGTACAAAGAAAAGGAAATACTACGTTTAGAGGAAAACCAATCAGAATCACTGCTGACTTCTCCAAAGAAACCCCCCAAGCAAGGAGAGAATGGAGTAAAATCTTTCAAATCCTGAAACACAATTGTCAACCAGGAATAATGTATCCAGAAAGATCTTATTTGTATTCAAGAATGAAATTAGATGCTTCCATAGCAAAGAGAAACTAGAAGAATACACGAGCATGAAACCAGCTCTACAAAATCTCCTTAGAAATGTGTTAAACCCAGAAAAAAGGAGGAAAACCATAAGTAAAGATGGTAAATGGGAAGACCAACCCACTAAAGTCCGCACAAGGAGGGCAATTAAACAGATACTAATACCCACGCATGGCAGGTTGAAATTGCATCCTCTGAATATTAACTCTTAACACAAATGGCCTAAATCCATCAATCAAAAGACATAGATTATTAGAATGGATCAACAAACAGGACCCAATTATCTGTTGCCTACAAGAGACACATTTAGGCAGAAAAGATGCTAAGAAACTGAAAGTGAAGGGCTGGAGAAGGATATTTCACGCCAATGAACAAGAAAAAAAGGCTGGTATAACTGTCCTAATTTCAGATTATATAGACTTCAACGTGACAGAAATCAAAAGGGACAGGGATGGGTATTTTATATTATTGAAGGAAAGAATCCATCAGGAAGTGATTACCATCTCAAACATCTACAAGCCAGGCACATATGCACCCAGTACATGAAACAATTACTAATGGACTTAAGGGGTGACCTAGATGTAACTACAATAATTGTAGGTGACCTCAACACCCCATTAACACCAATAGACAGATCAACAAGTCAAAAAACTCAGCAGAGAAACAATAGAACTCACACAAACAATAGAACAACTGGACTTAGTATATATTTACAGAACCATTCATCGTACAGATCGCAGCATATACATTTTTCATCAGTGCATGGAACCTTCTCTAGGATTGACCACATAATAGGGCACAAAGCAAGTCTCAATAACTTCAAAAAAATTGGAATCAAACCATGCACCTTCTCAGACCACCGAGGAGTGAAACTGAAAATGAATAATTCAAAATGCCCCAGGAAATATGTAAACTCTTGGAGGTTGAACAATATACTATAAAATGAACAATGGGTCAGAGAAGAAATTGAAGATGAGATTAAAAATTTATAGAAACCAACAAAAACTCAAATATAACATTCTAAACCGTGAGGGACACCACCAAAGCAGAGCTATGTGGGAAATTCATTGCAACTGGTGCTTATGTCAAGGCCTCAGAAAGACACCAAATATAGGAATTAAACACACACCTCCAGGAATTGGAAAAGCAGCAGCAAAATGACCCCACAAACAATAGAAAACAAGAAATCATCAAAACAAGGGAGGAGATAAGTCAAATAGAAATCAAAAAAATACACAAAATCAACTAATCAAAAAGCTGTTTTTTTGAGAAGATAAACAAAATAGCCACCCCACTGGCCTGACTGACAAAGAAAGAACAAGAAAAAGTGAGAATTAGCAGCATCAAGACTGAAAAAGGTAACACAACGACAGACACTGCAACCATTAAGAAAATAATTAGAAATTACTACAAAAGACCGTACTCTGACAAATCAGAAGACCACCAGGAAATGGAAAGGTTCTTAGACTCCCACCACTTACTAAGACTCAGCCTAGAGGCAACAGAAGACCTGAACAAACCCATAACTGAGGCAGAGATTGATCCAGTAATCAAAGATCTCCCAACAAGAAAAGCCCAGGTCCAGATGGTTTGACTGCAAAATTTTACAAAATATTCCAAGCAGAGCTAACCCCAATCTTCTACAAACTCTTCAAAACAGTAGAAAAGCAAGCAACTCTTCCAAACTCATTCTATGCAGCAAATATTACCTTAATCCCAAAAATGGATAGAGAATTAACAGAGAAGGAAAACTACAGACCAATCTCCCTGATGAACATTGATGCTAAGATCCTCAACAAAATCCTAGCCAATAGAATTTAAAAAAAAATCAGACAAATCATTCATCCTATCAAGTAGGATTCATCCCTGGAATTCAGGGATGGTTCAACATACGGAAATCCATAAATGTAATACATCATATCCGAAAACTGAAGAAAAATCATATAATAGTATCAATAGATGCAGAAAAAGCTTTTGACAAAATCCAACACCACTTCATGCTAAAAAACCTAACCAAGGTAGGCATGGAAGAAACAATCCACAACATAATCAAAGCAATACATGAAAAACGCAATGCCAGTATTATAATGAATTGAGAAAAACTGGAACCTTTTCCACTGAGATCTGGAACAAGACAAGGATATCCACTATCACCACTGCTATTCAACATAGTTCTAGAGGTACTCGCAGAGGCCATAAGACAAAAAAAAAAAGAAATCAAAGGAATTCAAATGGGAAATGAAGAAGCCAAGTTTTCACTATTCGCAGATGACATGATCCTTTACATAGAAGAACCAAGAGACTCAATATCGAGACTGTTAGAACTTATACAAGAGTCTGATAGAGTGGCAGGGTACAAAATAAATGAATAAAAATCAATAGCCGTAGTGTGTGCAAACAGCCCCAAGATGGAAAAAGATCTAACCAGCAGGGTACCATTAAAAATCACAGAAAAGAAAATGAAGTATTTAGGAATAAACTTAATGAAAAAAGTAGGAGATCTCTTTGAAGAAAACTACAAATTTTTTTTTTTTTAAAAATTGAGGAAGACCTCAAAAAATGGAGAAACACCATGCTCCTAGATAGGTAAAATCAATATCATTAAAATGTCTATACTACCAAAAGCAATATATACATTCAAGACAATCCCAATGATATTACGCAAAACATTTTTCATTGAACTGAAAAAAACAATACAAAGGTTCATTTGGAACCACAAAAAACCAGGACTAGCTAGAACCATCCTGAATTTAGGAACTTAACAGAAGGAATCACACTTTCAGAGCTCTGGACATACCACAGAGTGGTGATTATCAAAACAGCCTGGTACTGGCACATAGATAGAGAGGAGGATCAATGGAGCAAAAGAGAAACGACAGAAGGGAGTCCACATAGATACAGTTAAATAATTGTTGACAAAAAATGGACAACAATCCAGGCAAATGGGAAGGTCTCTTCAAAAAGTGCTGTTGGGACAACTGGTTAACAGCCTGCAGATACAAGAAGATAGACCCACATCCATCATCATACACTAAGACTAAATCTGAATGGATAAAAGACTGAAACGTATATCCAGAAACCTGCAAATGTTTGGAAGAAAATGTTGGAAACACCCTGCAAGATTTAGGTGCAGGCCCTGACTTCCTAAAAAAGTCACCAAAAGCAATAGCAATCAAGTCCAAAATAAATGAATGGGACTACACCAAAATAAGAAGCTTCTGTGCAACAAAGGGAATAATCAACAAAATAAAAAGGCAATCAAGAAAATGAAAGATCTTTCACACTACACAGGTAATGGGTGGGTGGTGGGGAACTTACAGAATATACAAAGATCTCCAGAACAACCAAAACCCCCAAACAAACAAACCACTCAAGAAATGGGCAGACATTTCACAAAGGAACAATTCAAAATGACAAACATATGAAAAAATGTTCATATGTTCATATTCCCTGGCAATAAAGGAAATCCAAATTAAGACATCAGTGAGGTACCACCTAACGCCAACAAGAGCGGCTCACATACAGTTCAGCAGCGTGGCTTAGCGGCTAAAATCCTTGTCTTGACCATGCCAGGATCCCATATGGGTGCCAGTTCTAATCTTCGCGGCTCCACTTCCCATCCAGCTCCCTGCTTGTGGCCTGGGAAAGCAGTTGAGGATGACCCCAAACTTTGGGACCCTTCATCCATGTGGGAGACCTGGAGGAGGTTCCTGGCTCCTGGCTCCAGATCAGCACAGCACAGGCCATTGCGCTCACTTGGGGAGTGAATCATCGGACGGAAGATCTTCCTCTCTGTCTCTCCTCCTCTCTGTATATCTGACTTTGTAGTGAAAATAAATAAATCTTAAAAAAAAAAAAAGAATGGCTCACATACAAAATGCCACCAACAACACTTGCTGGTGAGGATGTGGGGAAAAGGGAACCTTACTCCACTGTTGGGACTGCAGTTTGGTGCAGCCTCTATGGAAATCAGTATGGAGATACTCAAGCAACTGAAAATCTGCATACCATATCATCCAGCAATAGCACTCCTAGGAATATATCCAAAATACCTGTTTCACGACAAACCAACATGCACCCCTGTGTTCATAACAACAGAATCAGTAATTGCAAAGATTTGGAAGCAACCGAAATGCCCATCAACAGAAGACTGGATAAGAAAGCTATGGTTCATCTACTCCATGGAATACTATTCAGCTATTAAAAAAAAATGAAATGCAGTTCTTTGTGGCCCAAATGGGCCCAACTGGAAACCATTATGGTAAGGTAAATGAGCCAATCCCAAAAGGTTAGATACCACATGTTTGCCTTAATTTAATATGAAATGATGTAAATCTGAAAAATAGTACCTGTAAATTGTAATATTATTTCAACTTCAAACAGCCTGTATCACATGCAATAAGCTATTGTGAAGTAACCAATGAACCAACAATCAATGTGAGTCAGACTGCTTATGATCTACATGAAAGAACTGTAAAACCTAATATACTTTTAATACCCTATGTTATTCCGTAATAGGGTGGGAGAGCAGAGAAGCCTTCCACCTAATTAGAATGTGTGAGGAAGACGTTAAGTATAACCTATTAAGAATATAACAGGCAACTTTCAGAAACCAGACTTGAATCAGCATTCAACAACAGGAAAACTGTTAAGGCATACAGGGGGAATCAAGAGTGATCCTGCCAACCTCTTAACAGGAGGACACATGCACAGAGCAGGGGGGACCCCAGAGTGTAGCAGTCAATTACAAAGAGCTTTCTGATTTTCAAATTTTAAAGATGCAAATATCATAATATTACTTTGCCAAATGAAATGATCCTGACCCAGATAATATTGCAATTCTTATGACACTACAAAACCAAAAGAATTCTTGCAAGATTTTTTTTTTAAGATTTATTTTTATTATTTTTTTTTATTGGAAAGGCGGATATATACAGAGAGGAGAGACAGAGAGGAAGATCTTCCGTCCGATGATTCACTCCCCAAGTGAGCGCAACGGCCGATGCTATGACGATCCGCTTCCAGGAGCCTCTTCCGGGTCTCCCACGCAGGTGCAGGGTCCCAAAGCTTTGGGCCATCCTCGATTGCTTTCCCGGGCCACAGGCAGGAAGCTGGAAGGGAAGCGGGGCTGCTGGGATTAGAACCGGCGCCCATATGGGATCCCGGGCGTGCAAGGTGAGGACCTTAACCACTGCGCCACCGCGCCAGGCCCGCAAGATTTTTAAAAATAATTTTATTTGAAAGGCAGAATTCAGAAAAATGGGTTTTCTAATGTTTAGTTCACTCCTCACACAACTGCCATGATTTGGTCTGGATTAGACTGAAGCCTGGACCTAGAACCGTCATGGGTCTCGCACATGGATGTGGGTGCACAGAAACATGGGCTGCCTCCTGCTGCCTCCCCAGGTACATTGGCAGGTAATCAGATCAGAGATAGAGCAGTCCGGACTTGGACTGGCACTCATCCATTCATTGCATGTCGTGGGTTAGCTTATTATATCACAAGACTGGCCTCAGCCAAGGGAATTTTAAAAAGTTAGATATATCGATGTAGAACTTATATATAAAATAACCTATGCTACACAATCGAGTGAATATTACAAACAAATGTACTCATGCAATTATTAGTAAAATAAAAAATAAAGACTAGAGCCCCTATACTAAAATATAAATCATGGTTTTTAGTATTTTCCCTACTTCAGTTCCTGAAACTGTGGATCTGTTTTTATCCCTATAGTTTTATCTTTCAAATAATATCCTATAAACAAATCATATAATGTATAGCCTTTTGAAACTGACTCTTTTCTCTTAGAATAATACAGCCTATATTCATCCACATTGTTGAGATATTAGTATGTGATTCCACGTAGCACACACAAATAAATAATCGAGACAAGCAATAACATTACTCATACTAAAGTAGAAGGCTCTAAACATGTGTCATGCTTTAAAATCATCACTTGCCAAGTTTAGACTCATGGAAATACTGTGTCTTTGGTGAGAGTCCCAGGGATTTCTGAATTCCTCGGGTGCCTACTGGCAAACTTTAGATGATTGAAAGTTAAACATCAGAGTACTTATAACTGTAATAAGTATCAAAAGAATTGCTCATTCACCAATTCTTGCAGAGTGTCTTTTGAATTCCATTCCTGAATGCCACGTTATCTAGTTATTAGAGGGTAAAATGTGAGTCATGTGATAATATTCATGGTCAAATTTGACCCAGTTTATATTGTAACATATTGTGAATAAAAGTTTCACTTGCAGTTCCAAACATGCATCATCTTCCCCAAAAACGTTTTGCTTTACCTCATCCTGTTACATATGATATAGGGAGTATACTGGAGGGTTTCACAAATTCATTCAAATATAATGATATAAATAATATGATATAAGGCAGCCTTCATGCAAGTTGTAAGATCAACAGCCCGTTCCATACTGTTTTTCCTGCAACCCATGTGTTTTGACATTTTTTTTCTTTTTATCTCTTCCAAGTTGTTTCTTTCGTCTTATCAAACTCTTCACTGACTCGTAGATCACACAGTAAGATAATTTTACCCAAGAAGTTTTGTGTTTTCTTTTTCATTTCTTTATTGACACATTGGTTATTCAGTGGCATGTTTGGCTCCATGGTGCTGTAAATTTTTTCTTTTAACTTCATTTCTGTTGTTGTATTTATTTCATGGCTTCTCATTTGAGTGAAGATAGAGGGATGGCATGGTAGAGATGATCATATCCAGATGTGAGGATGCACTGCAGCATGCATCCCTATTTCCTAGTCAACAATGAACTCCAAATTAAACTTTTGGATGTGTCTTGACAATAAAATGTGGACACTCCAGCACTGTCTGTGCAGCAATGTCAGGACTGATGGACATGTGACTGCTTATGAAGAACTATGGTATTGTAATAATATGGGGAATATCAGTCCGAGGGTGAGAATCTGGGGAGGGAATAGGGAAATCTCAGACCCTATGCAAATGTATCATAAAAATTAAAAAAAAAAAGAATTAAAAGAAATGAATTGCATTTTCCATGAACTTGTTGAGCACCCTTCATTTTTCATCCCCAACAAATTCTAATGAGGTATATTAAGTAAACTCTCCCACCCTATTATATTTGAATCTAATGGCTGAATTATCTTCCATTTACTGGAACTTTAGAATGTTTTATGCTTTTTGTGGTTTAGCATTAATTATGGGAATATATATATTTCCATCTTAGAAGCAAGATTTTACCATCTAATTGAAGAACTCAAAGAGCTCAAGTAGAGAATGATATGAATTTTTAAAAGGAAATCTATGTAGAAGAGTCTTCCTCCCATTACTAGACAGACTGAAAAACAAAAAAATCCCTAAGTGGCCCCACCCCACTGTAGTAGCAAACCATTTTGCAAACGAATCTTTTCCCTTTTTGTCCCTCGGCTGATAACTGTTGTGTATTTTATTTGTATGCAAGTGAATGGCAGTTTATTGTGTCCCAGAGGATAGAGTATTAATGATCATTTGCTTCCTACTGTGGAGCCTGTCATAATTTTGTAGTCTGAAGAGTGGCAGGAGTAAGGGCCAATCAGTATGCTAATATTTCTTGAGAATGGATAGTTAGTCCATTTTAACCAACACTTTTTTTTCCTGCCAAATCCTTGGGTAATTTTCATTAAAAAATGCAATTTTTTATAGCATTGTAAATTGCTAGATGGGACCCATTGAAGAAACCATATATTTCTTTTGTATGACAGTCAGATTTCTATCTCAGCAGGTGCCTCCTAGAGAAAAAAGAAAGACTTTTAATCTGAAAGACCATTTTGGTCAGCAAGAATCAATGACTAAAAAGGCAACAATTCGTTAATATCAATACCTTAACATGGCACATTCTATACAGCATATAAAAATTAAACCTACTATCTGACAAGTACAAAGAAAGCAAGATCTTTAAGAATGATAATTGAAAGTCAAATGTGAAAAAAATATCCTGTAGTTTAGCATGATGTGAAGTCATTCCTTTCTTTGTTTACCATTCTGTTTATTTCCTCCACTTCATAGCATTTTTTGGAGGAAAAGATACATCTGAAAAAATAGCTTTCAATGCTAATGCATGAATATTCAAATATTTTATTGCCCATTTTATAATATACAGCTATACTGAGTATACTCCTAACTCGCAAAAAACCCATCTCTTAAAATAATTTCTGAGTGTCTGCACAGCACGTGAAAACATGATTACAGAGGGGATTAGCGGATTAAGGTATCGACAGTTGGCAGCCTTAAGGCTACAGATATAAAGAACTCCTCATTCTTTCCATAAAATCACATTTTATTCTTACTCATATACAAACAATACCAGCCACGTAAACTACAAACAGAATTATTTTGTGAATGCTATTGTCACTTAAATATGCTTATCACAGAAAGCAAAGCAATAATAAAAAAGCAGCAATTTCACATATGTATATAGCTGCATGAAGCACAAGGTAATATCATTTAACATCACAAATATGTTCAAAAATCTCTGATTAACCCCTGGGGCCAGAGCTATAGTTCTTTTCTGCATGTTAAAACTTGAACTCAGTTAATTCAAAATGTGAACGTTTTGACTATAGTGATGATCAATGCCGTTGTCAGAAAGATATTCAAAATATTTTAATATAAATTTAATACAAATTAAGTAGGTATTCTAACAAATGCAATTTTACTTTTTGGAAAACAGAAAAATAAACCTTTTTACTACCTGCTGTTTTTTTATATATGCAAATCTTTATACATTACAGAACAACCTAGCTGCCTTCCTCAATCCCATAAACATTTTATTGTTGTATGAGATGTTTGTAATAAATGTGATTGATGGTATTTTTTACAATTGCCTATTAGAAATAACAGTACTTTCTGATTAAATGCTTAGGAATAGCTGAAATCTAGGTCAATAGATTACAAATTACCTTAATTCCAAAAATGCATGTTTAATTTGTTTAAAAAATTTGCTGGTGTATTTATTTAGACAGGATTGTTTTTCAATTTGCAGAGCTTTTACATCTCAATCAATTGCAAACATATTTGACAATATCGTCAGTGTGGCTTGGGGCAGGCTTGAAGCTGCATAGACACGTATATTCACGAGGCTGAAGAGCTATAATTATCTTGGAGTGCATCCAAGAAATCAGCTATTCTGTTTACACTTACTGCCTCTTGCAATTTGCGTGCACCTCAAGCAAACATACTGTAAATTGATTTTAATACAAAAAATGGATGACCTCAATAGCACATTCTATTGAATATCCTTCATGTTTCCATTTGTTTCCAAAGATGAAAAATTAGGAGAAGCATTGATAATAATTAATTAAATCTCCAATAGGATCCTATCTCTTTAATTAAAAAAATCTAATGGTTCAACGTAATAAGGACAATTCATGCAAATGTGAAAATAAAATGTTCATTGTATGGTCCTCCTCATCTGAAGTGGTCCACTATGGATTACAGTTAGAAGGGACTGCAGAGTCCTCTGTGTTTGACTGCAAACCAAGTTGGCTGCCGTCCAAGAATCCACTTTAGGTTGCTTTTAGAGGGGTATGAATGAAGGCAAACTTGTATGACTCTCATTTTAAATGGTGGAGAAATGAATGCCATATTTATTGAGATATTCACTAACATAGAATTTTATCATTTGAATCATAAGCCATAAGATCTAATGATTTGATTCTTCTATTGGGTTGCATATATTTATAATTCCGTACATCCGGTGTTGCAAAGGAGGCACGAGGATCTTCTCTTTGGGTTTTGTCTTCTATCCGGTGGCTGACTTGGATTCATTTTCTTTTAACAGATGTAGCCAGTGAGTTGGAGTCCAAAGCCATAAATATTAACACTTTTTCTTTCACAATGGATTTAGCATTTTTGCCTAAATGTCCTTTTAGGTTACTAAAGCAGCAATAACAAAATTTAGAAAAAATACTTTGCATTAAGTATCTTTCTATTTCTTACCAGATAAATAATTCTATCATTTGTTTTTGAAAATCAGCCATGTTAGTGGCAACATAGAAGAACAGCTACCAGTCATTTGATACATCCCCTGTGCCCACCATAGTCATTCATCCAACATAATGTTATCCTAAAGAGCATTCGTTTTGTTTGGAATGTGAGACATATCCTGTCATTAACAACCAGCAAGTTACTTAACGTTCAAGGCATCTTTATCTATAATTTATAACTTAATATAGTAGAACTTGCATTGTAAGTTTGTTCTGATGACAGAAGTAATGAGGTATGTCTACCACTTAAGCGCCTTGCATCTATCATGTAGCATGTGAGATATTCCTATTATTAATACTATAATTCAGTTATCTGATCGCCTATTCCTTCACTGAATCTAACTTTCAACCTTCATATTCGCCCATTTATTCTGGCACGAACTTAAGCACTGTGGAGAATTCTAAAATGTCTGTGCAGGAAGATTTATATAACTGAAAGATCAATTTTCTAGTAGGAGAATTAATTCAGATGTCAAACTGTAACACATGATGGAAAGTGGTAGGTATTTACACAAAGCAATAAAAATAAGAATTGATAGAAATTATTACTTCATAATGTCAAGCGCAAATCTGGATGCTTTACATGCGTAATTTTATTAATCCCGATCCTGTCTGAAAAGAAGATAGGTTTGAAGCAATCTATGATGATTAACATGAGTAATAAAGGACTGGCTGGGTTTGAACTTAAAGAGCGGTGATAAAATAATCCCCTGAAAGAGGTGTGGATATACTGAAGCACACACATGGCTGTTCCAGGGAGTAAAACATGGGTGTAGCGAAAGGATTGGTTGCTGTGCCATCACCTATGTGTCCATGAAAGAAATGTAAGAGAGACATATAGCTGTAACTTTGGATTCACAGAATATATGACATTTAACAGATATCCAAAGTGCAATAATAATACAGATATTTTTGTGTGATACATTGAATCATAATTTTTTCCTGACAAACCATGTGGTGGAAAAGTCATTAATGCATTTACTGTTTTATAGCGTTCGATTATTTCAACAAACAAAAAAAGTTATCAGAGAGTAAGACAAAATAATACCATGCATTCTGTGCCATTCATTTTCTATTATTAACATCCAGTCTAGTAGATTTGTCCCATACTTCTCTTATTTTTAAATAAGAGACCACTATTTGTTTTTCTGTGCTCTTTCTATTTTACTCATCATGATGTCCCCAGTTCCATCATTTTTTTTTTCCTGCAAATGGCAGGATTTTGTTCTTTTTACATCTGAATAGTATTCTATTATATATAAATACTGCCTTTTCTTTACCCATATATTTGATAATGGACACTCTGAATCCATATTTTCTTTATTGTGAACAAAGAGATCAAGAGAGCGATCTCTTCCATATGCCAATTCACCATCTACTGTACATGTAGCCGGACCAGATGGAAGCCATAAGCCCAGAATAATGTTACTGGATGATGTGGGATGCAGACATTGAACCCTTGGCTCCTCACTAGCTGTTTCCAGAATGTACACTACCGGAAACCCACTTCAGAAAGACACCTTGACCTACGATGTGGGCTCCTCCTTTCTCTTTATGTTTTAGGTATCTGAGCTATGTCTTCTACTTGTGTTGACTAAAAATCCTATCATACTAACAACTTAACTTTTATTACATATGAAGATTCTAGAAGCTATGTTGTTTTTGACTTCATAATATATTTGTTTATATTGTTTTTTTCTCAACAATTTCTATAATTAGTTATTTTTTATAATTTTATAATTTTTATAATTTTACCTTTTAGTCTTTATACAAGGGACATGCACAACATCATCATAATATTTGAATATTCTGGCTTTCTGCTTATGTGTGTGTCAGTGGTAGACATACTTTCTATGCTTTCATGGAACTAGTTATCATGCTTTCATTTAATCCTGAAGCATTCTCTTTAGTATTATTTATAAGCCAGTTCTAGTGTTGGTTAACTGCCTTCATTTGTCTTCTTTTTTTTTTTTTTCACATGAAAAGTCTTCAATTTACTTTGGAATGATAGTTTTAGGTATGAAAGCTTGGTTATCATATTTCATTTTTTCACAACTTTAAATAGGTGAGCCCACATTCAGTTTTCCTTCAGAGCTTCTGCTGAGAAATCAGCTGTGGTGATTTCTTTGCATTGGAAGATATTTCCCTTGCTAGTTTTTGGATTTTTTTTCATGTTTTTTTCTGGGCTGCTTGATTGTATTCTAATGTAGTTCTGGACTCACTCTATCTGGAGGTGTTTTTAGGTTCTTTTACTTGGATGTTTATGTCTGTCTCCAGATTTGAGTGGTTTTCAGCAATTGTTTCTTTAAAGCATATTTATTATTAATTATTATTAATGCTTAAGTTCTTTTATTTTTCATGATACAGTTCCTTAAATTTAGGGATTTCTCCTTGCATTCCCCCCACCCTACTCACCCCTACTTCTTTCTCCTATATTGTGACAACAGTTTAATTCCTCAGCAACAATCACGATTCTTCACGCCTTTTTATAGTTTTTCCTTTTTTCTTATGTTTGTCTTCAAACAGCCTGTCATTTAGTTCATAGATTGTTCTGGTTAACCAACTCTTCTGATGACACTTCTTGTCATATTTCTTCATTAAAAAAAATTTTTTTTTGGCTAAACAATTCTTATTTAGTTTTATTTAACGTAAAATCTATGTTAAACTTACGTATTCATGTAGAGTTTTCCTGATTTTGTTGAATGTCTGTTTTTCTGCGATCTCTTGGAGACTGTTAAGGAATTAATAGATTGCCATTTCTATGTATCAGGACCTGAGATGTCATTGTATTTTTCTGGTGTTGTATTTCCTAGGTTTTTCACGTGTGCCATGGCCTTTAATTCATGCCTGTGCACTGACAGAATTGCTTGTTCTTGCAGACACGATGGGCTTATTTTAGTGGGGAAAGATTCCGCTCCATGGATTTTGCAGGGAATACACAAGGTTGGACTATCAACCGGATGGGGAAACATTCCTATCTTACCGTGGTACTCAACAGCAGCTCCCTCCTATGCGAGAGGGAAGGTGGGTGACTGCTTGTCTGTAGAATCTGCTTCCGGGATGTTTTCATCCTGCAGAGCCTGCCTACTGGGAGTTGCTGTGGCCCCAGCAAGCAGTTGATACTGACACTTGCCTACTATTTATTTCTAAACATTTCTGGTTGTTTCAGTTTATGTCCATCTTTCCTGCAATACTTTCAGCGTACTTAATCTCTTTTCGTTCCATCATGCTGCTGTGGATTTTTAAATGGGCCTGTAAGTCCTTTCAAGGATGTTACCATTCATAGATAACTGTTTTGATGAGAGCAAAAATACTTCTGTCTCATACTCCACTGTATATCTGGTATAATCTCTCCCTTTAATTTTTTTCCTGCTAAAGAAAATTTCTGACAATGAATACTATGTATTGATATAAATAATAAGTGGAAGAGCAAAATAATTTTAAGGTAGTTGAGGATAGAGAATCACTAAACACACTCATAAAAATGAAATAAATTTAATTATCATAGTACATTAAAATTTTCAAGGACCTCATTATAGAAGAGAAAGTTAGCATATATCAAACATTTGAAATTAAATTAGAGAAATATTACAAATACTAAAAGGTTATGTGAGAATTTTTAAAGGTACCTTATTTTAAGGCTTCAACAATATGAATTATTTTGAAATAAGATGTAACTCCGTAAGTTTGATTTAAATAGAAGCAGGGGCTGCTGAGGTGGCAGAAAGAATTAAAGTAATACTTGTGAAACCGACATCCCATTGGGTTGCAGGTTTGAATGAACCTGGCTGCCCCTTCTTATATGTGTGGAAAAGCAGCAGGATAGGGCCCAAGGGATGTGTCCCAAGGGATGGGGCCCAGAGGATGTGTCCCAAGGAATGGGGCCCAAGGGATGGGGCCCAGGGGATGGGGCCCAAAGGATGGGGCCCAGGGGATTTGTCTCAAGGAATGGGGCCCAAGGGATGGGGCCCAGGGGATGTGTCCCAGGGGATGGGCCCAGGAGACGTGGCCCAGAGGATGGGGTCCAGGGACCCATGTGGGAGCCCTGAAGGAAGCTCTGGCCCAGCCTCAATAGTTGTGGCTATTGGGTGAGTGAACAAGTGGCTGGAAGATCTCTTTCTCTCTATGTCTCTCTTGAACTCTGCCTTTTTAAATGAATAAAATGGAGCTTTTTTTTTTTTTAAAGATTTATTTATTTATTGGGAAGTAAGATATACAGAGAGAAGGAGAGACAGAGAGGAAGATCTTCCGTCCGATGATTCACTCCCCAAGTGAATGCAACGGAGGGTACTGTGCCGATCCGAAGCCGGGAACCAGGAACCTTTTCTGGGTATCCCACATGGATGCAGGGTCCCAAGGCCTTGGGCCGTCCCCGACTGCTTTCCTAGGCCACAAGCAGGGAGCTGGATGGGAAGTGGAGCTGCTGGGATTAGAACCAGCGCCTATATGGGATACTGGCGTGTTCAAGGTGAGGACTTTAGCCGCTAGGCCACGCCGCCGGGCCCAGAACTGTTTTTTGAAAAAAGAAGTGGACATGGAAGTGGAATCAGAGTGCAGAAGGAGGGGGAAGGGAAAGAAAAGGAACACAAGTAAAGAAACCTCCAAAATATACTTAAGAAAAGTTTAGAACGGCCAGTGAAGATTCCAAATTAAAAATATTAAAAGCTACACAGGTTGAATGCTATAAAAAATGATGAAAAGCTTTCAATTTATTTCATAAAACTATTGATACCTTCATACTGATACTTAAGGGGAAAAAATATAAATAACAACTGTAACAAGAAAAGCCAAATATGGGCCCGGCGCGGTGGCGCAGTGGTTAAGATCCTCACCTTGAATGCCCGGGATCCCATATGGGCGCTGGTTCTAATCCCGGCAGCCCCGCTTCCCATCCAGCTCCCTGCCTCTGGCCCGGGAAAGCAGTCGAGGACGGCCCAAAGCTTTGGGACCTTGCACCCACGTGGGAGACCTGGAAGAGGCTCCTGGCTTCAGATCGGCATAGCACTGGCCATTGCGCTCACTTGGGGAGTGAATCATTGGACGGAAGATCTTCCTCTCTGTCTTTCCTTTCTGTATATCCGCCTTTCCAATAAAAAACTAATAAAAATAAATCTTAAAAAAAATAAAAAGTCATCTGATAAAATCAGAAGCCATTACAAAAAAAAATTGCTTACAATATAAGAATGACAAGCAATTACTTAAATATAACAACGATACTCAAAAAACACTAGTGAGCATGGTTCTAAATCATGAAACATAAAAGTGATATCTTAAAAATAGGAACACAGCACAAATGGTCACATTATCTGTTGTTATTTAGCATTATTTACACATTTTAATAAATACAAAAATAGGGAAATAAAATATTCACTACTAGTATTTTATCTAACATAGATTTCAGTACCTAGAATTTTCACATATAATAAAATGTTATTTTAATTTGTGGGGTAGATACACTTTGTTTACTCAATGAGAGTTATGATGCAGCTTACTAGTCATCTCAGTTTAAAACTATTATACAAAGACAAAATTTTCAATTCCTAAATGCAGTAAATATGCTTGAAAAATGTATGAGACATCTGAGAAAAGAATGAAGGAATGTTCTATATCTGCTAAAGCAAGAAAACCTATATTAGACTAATAAGACTATATCACTTTATGTACTTCACTTTGGGAAAAGGAAATCGAACAGTAGCGCCTGCTGCTCCGAGTGGTCTATCATTCTCAGATTTTTCTGTTGGAATCATGGGTTGCTACAGATGCATTGAAAGCAAGTGGATCTCTGTACTAAGCGATGTGACACCTGGGCTTGTGGATTAAATTAAAGTACAAATACAAAAGTCTGAATGTTCTATTGGGTTCCAGCTAATCTCTCCTTTTACATTGTATAATTCTACAGGGAACATATATGATGCTTATGTTAATGTATTCCATGATGGAATCATGACAGCAAATGACATATTAGAAGGCTGCCTGTCATGCACAGTTTCCTGGCAATATTTTCACCTGTGAATTCATCATCTTCCAAACTAACGCTCATTTATTCCTTTGTTATTTCCGTGATGATTAGCTACTGAAAATTAAGAGATGGCTTGTCAGTCTCTTTCATGAAAACTAGTTCTGGCTTCTCTTCTAATCTCCATTGTTTACTATAAACTTTTACTCAGTACATCCTGTTGTGGGATTTTTAAAATCCCATATACCAAAAAGACACAATGATCTCCCACTTCTTTATATATGCTACGACCTTTTCTTCCTCAAGAATTCCCAGATTTAGTGAGTGGCATCAGGAACTGAACAGCCTACATTACCAGGAGGAAGTCTTCACTGTTTTTCAGTCTTTGCCATATTTGATCCACGTACCCTCCTTTTGAATTCTTAACCTAAGTGCCTCCTATGTTAATCTTTTTGTACGCAGCCTACACAGACCTCTAATATTTAGCTAATGTTGTCATCATCCTCACCACTTACAGGTATGCATCACATGAAGAAGAATCAGGGTCTCTTGCTCATAGCTCTTGTTACCCAGCACCTGATTTCAAACAAAGGCTGCGTTTCCTATTGACCTACAGTCTGTATGACTGGACTGCTAAATTTAACATCCCAAAATGCTCTTTTCTTTACACTCGCAGGTTCTTAGTGCTGGCCAAGCTCATCTGGAGAGTTTTATCACCATCTGCCAGTGTCAGAATAGATACTCCTTGACATAGGTTGTAAATATCAGTAAACCAAAATCCAGTTAGGCATTGGTTAGGCATTTGTCTCAGTAGTTGTCATTTTAAATGCTTGGAATGTGAACAGTGCATGGAATTTTCTCCTTCCCTCATTCTTCCTTCCTCCCTTCTCCAATTAACAACTGCATTTAATGCAACCTTCTCTGCTGATATAATAGCTAAGCCATGTCTATCCATCTTTGCGGTTGAATCAATCTCCTGGTTTCATCTCCTGATTAGAAGCTATTTGTTCACTTATTGGAGAGGTAGAGGGACAGAAAAAGACAGAAAATAGGTCTATTTATACACAGATGTTTAGGTGATAGCTAGATTGATACAGGCAGATGAATTTTCCTGATGCTGGTTCGCTCCATTAATGTCTGCAGTGGTGGATGACTGGGCTGTGCTTACACCAGGAGTTGGGGACTCCATCCAAGTCTCCTACAGAAAGAGCAAGCACTTGATCTGCATTAGAAGAACTAAAGATGAGAGCTGCAGGTGGAAACTGAACACACACTTCGATGTGGGAATGCAGGCTCAGCATCCTAGCCACGTCTTAACTGCTAGGCCAAATGTCAATGCAAGGCTTTTTTTTTTTTTTTTCTTTTTCACAAATATCAGTTACATGAAGTTACTTCAAAATGGAAGAATAAAGGAAGCCTTTCTCTCTGTGTGTTTTTGGAAGTTATCTTGAAATTCATGCATCATTTTTTTTTTCATGAAATGCATCTTCCTTGAACTTCTGGGAGGTTTCTTACATTTAGGACCCTATAAATGTGAGTTACTTAAATCTGTATCTTGAAGGAGATTCAGAAATTGAGCAAACATGGCATGTGTAGGAATCATAACTAGAAAATTACATTGAATAAGTTTATGTAAATGAATATAAGCTGTCTTTTTTTAGGCTTGAAGGCAAATGCTGTACCTTGTCTAGTAATGTATATTCCATTTGTCCAGCATGGATCCTACACTTAGTAGGCAATCGATCTATGCAGTGAACAAAATGACCTTTCAAAAAAAACTTTTGTGAAACATTAGCATTTGCTATATAAGCATTATTTATTGAGCTGGTGATTTCCTTTTCAAATCCCAAATTAAACAAACTCAAAGAAAGATCCTACATACGACTGTACAAATAATATTTGCATAGAACATAACATATTTTCTTCAAGATTAATTTAAATATGAACAAAATTGTCCCTAAAAGAAAAGTCAATTTAGACTTACTATATTAACTTGGGAAGGCATCAGATAGAATTTTCTAGGTTCATTAAGCTTAGGGAATTAAATTTCAGAAATCCGCATTTCCTAGTAATAGAGTCTAAGAGTAACATTTAGCCCCCTGTCAAATATGTGCTAGTTTATAATGCAAATTGATACTAGGGGCCAAAACAAACAACTAGTTTTAAGTAGTTTCCTTTATTCATTTTAAATTCACCAAATGTTCATATTCTAAAATTTTAATAAGATAGTGCACTACTGAGCACGACGGCTCTGTGGCTTCACTTTATAAAATCTCCAGCTGTCATTCAGTTCCTCAGCGTGTATTCATCAGCTGTACCTTGATGTGTTGCGTTCACTGGATGGCATTGCTAACTACAAAAGCTCTAAATATTTGCATAATATTGATTTGTATAATATTGAGGACACATTGAATTCTGTAAGTCTTTTTCTGGAGTGTTTGAATTTTTTTTTGACAGATGTGATAAATGCAGAAGAAAGTATTGCTGATGTATTTGCTGCGTGACCCAGAGAAGGAAAGAAATGAATATTATGCTAAAGTGATATTTAGAATGGAAGGAATCCAAGTGTGATGCAAATGAAATCATGTTTTGAGATAAACAGACATGGAATATGTCATCGTAAAAAATGTGGATCTGTCATAACTAAAGGATATGGGTGGGTAACTGATTCAGTCACATGACAGTGGTTTTAACTGTGCCTCCTTATATAACGCTGGTGATTACATTGTGAATGTTGAATCTGACGTAACATCCTAAGAGCCTAAAGTAGCAGCTGTCTGATTTTACTATGACATGGCCTCCTTCTCATTCGCTTTCATTTTCTTTCTTTGATTAGTTGTTGTCTCTCTCTAAAATAATTATAATTCATTGCCAACTAAATATAGGCATTTTTTTTTCATTTACAATGCCTGAATGAATGCATTTCAACCCACCATCAGTTTGAAGACATCTAATTTTAAAAAGCAACAGATTCATAAGGAACTGCCCAATCAGGCTATATAATTTGGAGTTGACAATACAACTGCACTTCGCAATAACAAGCAAAGTTGTAATCATGAGTATCTTTGTTTTATTGCATTTCATTTTATGACATCATTTCATAGGCTCAGAGGTTCCCCCTCCCTTCCCCGTACCATCCCCCCATGGTGGATTACTCCACCTTGTTGCAGTATTACAGTTCAAATTCAGTCATGCTTCTTTCGTTGCAAGCATGTATCATGCATAGAGTCCAGCATTTTATTGTCCAGATCAATTCAACAGTTTCTTGGGGAGACTATCTCTGGTCTAAAAGCAGGGCTGGCAGAATATCGTTCCGACCAATTAAAAGCCATAACATAACATCAGCAACAATTTACAACATTATGGAGTTAATTGACATGGTATTGAGTGACTGATATGTCAGAAAATGCAAGTTCTTAACCACATCCTGTGACTACTTCATGAACATTTCAATTTTAGTTTATATACAACTGGCTCTATCCACTTTAAAATGGCTATAGGGTACTATTCAGCTGTCTTTGTGTCTATTTTCATTTTACTATTTAGCAGTTTATAGTATTTAAGTATAATTTTTACTGAACTTGGCAGATTTTGGGATGGTCCAAATTGGCTTATAACTCTAACAAGGCATATGTCAACAGTTGAGGCACAGAACAGTTTTAGGAGGAGTGTAATTATGAGTATCTTAAAACATCGATTATTATCCAAGTTTTTTTTTTTAGAGAGAATGTAATAATTATCTTCATTCATCGTTCACCACTTAGTTTAAAGCTATAAAATATAGTGAAATGAAATGGTGTATAAAGTCTTGGAAATGAACTGAATCTGAAATGAAATAGAATGTCACATCCTTTCCTTGTGTAATGTATTCAGTTAAATAGTTATTCTTTTCTTTATGTTGAAGTCACTGTTTATAAATTACCCTTTCTTTTGGAATGTGAAGATGATGAAATCATATAAATGATGCAACTCAGAGAGTTTTCAGTTTCAGTGGATATTTATTATCTTATTTCTATGTTACTCATTATAATTTCTTATGAAGTATATCCATGACTCTTGGTTCCATTCCTGATAGTTGATATGTTGATATGTTTTCATAATCTGTTTATTTTGAGGAACCCACTACTAATGCTTAACCCAAAGTTGTTACCAGAAATGTTGCTTATTAAAAAAGTCAGAGCATAAATTAAAGCTGCAAAGATGAATTTAGAAATCAGTTTTGTGGCTGATACTAGGTTTTAGTGTGTTGTGCTCTTCCTTGTGATACTTGCATCATATGTGAACACTGTGACAGTGCTGATCCATCCCCACGCTATTGCAACTGGCAAAACAGCAGAGGAAGGCCCAATGTCTGAACCCCTACAATGCATGAGATATCTGATGGAATTCTAAGCTCCTGACTTTGGCTTGCCACAGTCCCAGCAGTGGCAATCATTTGAAGAATGAAACGGCATATGGAAGATATCTCTTCTCGTGTCTGTCTGTCTGTCTGTCTCTCTCTCTCTCTCTGTCCTTTTTTCCTGTAATTCTGACCTGGGAATAAGATACATTTATATTTTCTAAATTTTACTTTTTATGATACAGTTCCGTAGATTTAAGAATTTCTGCACTGACTCTCCCTATTTACTCACACCCAGACATACATTGTTTTCTCTTATATCATCACAATAGGATATTCTTTCTGCAACAGTGGAAAGTCCATCATTCTGCTATTTGCATATATCATGACGTTGTAGGTATGGACACTGGAAAAGAGTCCAACAACCTGTTGTCAATATATATTTAACAATTTCATTAGAAATCCATCTTTGATTTGGAAGTAGAGATTCATACTAAAATGTGTCTTTACTTCCCTGTATGCTATTATCCATTGTATGGTTCCTTTAGATGAATATATGTGTATAAGTGTTTACCTTTATATGATATTTGTTCTTTTGGCATTGGCTTATTGCACTAAGTGTGATGGTCTCTAGTTCGGACCATTTTGCTGCAAATGATAGAACTGCATTGTTTTTAATGGCTGAGTAGTATTCTATACAGTAGATGTACTATAATTTTTTTATCCACTCCTCTTTACACAGGCATCTTTGCTATGATACATTGTGCTCCTGTAAATTAAAATAATAATAATAAAGGTAGTGTAGAGCATTTCATTTAACTTAAGACTGTCTTTCATTCACAAAGGGTAAGTATCACGACATCTTTCTGGTGCTACAAATAATTTGTTGCAAAGCTAGCAAATGAGCTCATTTTGTTCTGATATCAGTTTATCACAATACATTTTATGTCACCCTTTTTCCATTATTGGACGCAAAATCTCTGAGACCAGGTCATGTTAAGGAAAAAAAAATGGGGACATTGGTAAACATGTGGCATTTTCCTTAGCCTGAGTTTATGATTCTGATTGTGCCATTTCTTTTGTATTTGGTAAGTGAACAAGAGGTGATTTCTCCTCTCCTCTCCTCTCCTCTCCTCTCCTCTCCTCTCCTCTCCTTTTCTTCCTCTTCATTTTCTCAAAAGTTTTGAAAACAGTTAAAAGAAAACAAATGAATATTGCATTAATATATTTTTTCAATAGGCTACTCATGAAAAGCATTGAACATTTCATTTTGTTGGTACTATTTGATTTTTGCTTCACGTGTTTTTTCAATTTGTATCAGCCTCACTTGTTTAGGAACATTAGTATTGTTTAATTTGCAAATTACAATTAATCCAATAACAAAACAGGTTAACCATAGACATATTCAGAAATATTATTTTCAGTATTCATCCATATACATGTTTAAGTAATGTTACTTGATTGTTGAATCAATAAGGCTTCTTTAATCTGTTGAATGCCGCACCAATCATGCAAGCAAAGGTAATTTTATTATTACGTTCATTGGTTATCATATTAAAGCGCATGCTAAAAATCCAGATGTCTGAAAGGTTAGCTATCATGAGGACCTTAGGAAGAACAAATAGCATTTGCAATCTGCAGTGGCTAAAATGAATTAATATATTCATGGTTGTACATACTTTTTAATAATGACAGCACTTAAAATCTCGTCTCTACTACTTTCTAAAATACAATTCAATGCTATCAAGTATATTTATCTTGTACAATAGATTTCTTGAAATTATCAATCCTACCCTGCACTTGGTCTTCTGAACCTCTGCTATTTGCTATACTATTCTTTACTTACAACAATTGAATATTTTCACATATAAAATAAATAATGCCTCATTTGTCTTTCTATGCTGGACTCTTATACTTACCACAGAATCTCTCCAGCCTACTTATTTTGTTGCAAATGACAAAAATCACCTTCTAAAGAATGAATGTATATTAGTCTGTTGTTCACATGCACTGGCTTTTTTTCTATCCATCCATCCATCCATCCATCCATCCATCCATCCATTCATTCATCCATCATCCATCCATCCAGGGCTGTACATGTCGGGTGATTATAGGTCTTAACTCTGCTATTGATCCTGCAATGAGCATGAAAGCGACAATATCTCTGCAGTGTACTGATATCATTTACCCAAGTGCAAATTTACAGCTGAAATTTCTGGTAAAACAAACAAATTAGTAGCATAAGCAGCTTTAAACTTCAAAACATTCGTAGAGAATGCACGCTATCTTTAAATGACAGTGTTCCATTAATTTTCTGATCATTCCTAATGTACATATTTGAGGATGTGACACATTTTTTTCCTCTTTAAAATTTTTATCTTTATTTTTGAAATCTATGGTGCAATTCTGTGAAGTCGAGTTCAGCACCTCTTCTCAAATTCCTACCCAACTGATTTTCCCCATATTGTTACAATAATATAGTTCTTCATAAGGAGTTATAATTCCATCAGTCCATTATTTAAGTGTACCCCGACATTGCTGGTCACATAATTTCAGACAATCCATTATCTAGATATGCCCAACAGTTTCATTGGGAATTGATCTTTGATTTGGATATAGGGATGCATATTGCATTGTATCGTCACATCAGGATATGGCAGTCTCTACTATGCCATCACCTTATATCCTCTTAAATTAGAAGTCATGAAACAAAGTCAATAATTGGTATGAAGTTAAAACAACCACCAATACAACAAAAATTACAGCACCGTGGGGTTGATAAAATGTGCCCTGAATAACCAATGCATGGGTGACAAAAAGAAAATACTAAAAGCCTGTTTGGTAAAATGATGCCAGTGATGAATTAGAAAAGAGAAAATGAAGTATTTGGAAGAAATGAAACAGAAATAAAAAACATCAAAACACATGTGATGCAGCAAAACAGCATGGAAAAGGTTATTGAACTAACTGTTTGCCTGATGGCTTCGTTATACTAGAGACACTACATATCATTTGCCCATTTGAGATAGACCTATTTCAGCCCCTTCTCATATGCAGTTTTCATTTCCTTTGGATGTATCTCCAGGAATGGGATAGCTGAGTCATATGGCAGGTTTACCTGCAACTCTCTAAGCACTTCCCATACTGATTTCATGTTAAAATGGGCAAAAGAAATGAACAGATGTTTTTTCAAAAGAACAGATTCAAATGGATAACAAACATAGAAAAAGTGGCTCAGACTCCCTAACCATCAGGAATATACAAATGCTACCTAACTCAAGTGAGATTGGCTTACATTCAGAACTCAACTAACAACACCTGCTAGCGTGGATGTGGGGAGTAAGGTACCCTCCTTCACTGCTGGTGGGAGTGCAGGCTAGCATAACCACTATGGAAAACAATATTGGGTTTTTCATAAATTGCTTTGTGTTGCAGAATGTATCTTCCATGCCTCTCTTGCTTAGGGTTTTCAGCATGGCATGGTGCTGGGTTTTATCAAATGCCTTCTCTGTATCTATTGAGATGATTATAAGGTTTTTATTTTTCAATTTGTGATGTGATGTATCACATTTATGATTCATGAAGTTTGAACCATCTCTTCATCCCTGGGATGAATCCCACCTGCTCTGGGTAACTGGTCTTCCTGATGTGCTGTTGGATCTTGGTGGCTAACACTTTGTTGAGGATCTTTGCTTCTATTTTCATCAAGGGTATTAATTTGCAGTTCTCTTTTTCTGTTGTCATTTATTTGACTTTGGTATTAAGGTGATATTGGCTTCATAGAAAGAGTTTGGAAGAATTGCCCCTCTTTGTACTATTTTGAAGAGGTTGTGGAGGATTGGGGTAAGTTTCTGTTGAAATATTTGGTAGAATTCAGCAGTGAAGACATCTGGTCCAGAACTTTTCTTGTCTGGAAGGCCTTTAATTATCAATTAAATCTCAGTCCACGTGATAGGTCTATTTAGATTGTTATTTACTTCTTGATTCAATTTTGGTGGATTGTGTGTGTGCAAAAATCTATCCAGCTCTTCTAGATCTTCTGATTTGTTCGCATATAGTTGCTTATAATAGTTCCTAATAATTCTCTGTGTGTCTGAGGTATCTGTTATTATACTTCCTTTCTTGTCTCTGATTCTATTGATGCATATCATCCTTTTTTTTTTTTGATTAGTTGGGCTAAAGGGAAATCTATTTTGTTTATTTTCTCAAAGAACAAGCTCTTTGATTTATTGATCTTATTTATTATTACTTTGGTCTCGATTTGGTTTATTTCCTTTCTTATTTTCTTTCTTTCTTTTTTCTACTAATCTTGGGATTGCTTTGTTGTTGTTTTTCTAGTTCCTCCAACTATAAGGTTAGCTCTTTTACTTGGGGTTTTTCTAGTTTCTTAAGATAAGCATTGATTGAAATGAGCTTTCCTCTTAACAGTGCCTTGGTTGTGTCTCATAAGTTTTGACATGTTGTGTTGGTGCCTTCATCTGTTCCGTTCAATTTTTTATTTTCCTTTTTGATTTCCTCTCTAAACCATTGCTCATTTAGCAACATATTATTCAGTCTCCATGTGTTTGTAAGTCTTCCTGGGTGCTTTGATTTCTTGGTCTCTAGCTTCACTCCAGGATGATCTGAGAAGATGTATAGTGTAATTTCATTTTTTTTTTAATCTGCTGAGCTTTGTTTTGTGGCCTATAACATGATCAATTCTGGAGAAGTTTCCAAGTACTGATGAAAAAAAGTGCATTCTCTGTAGGATGAAAGGTTCGGTAGATATGAACAAAATCTGCTTTCGCTAGTATTTGGATGATTTTTTTTTTTTGCTCAGTTTCAGTTTTGTTGATCTGTCCATTGAAGTTAATGGGGTATTAAGGTCCTCCACTATTATTCTATTGGAGTCTATTTCTTCCTCTAAGTCCAACAATATTTCTTTCAAATGGTTAGTTGCCTTGGCATTTGTTGTATATACATTTATTATGGTGATCTACTCTTACTGAATAGAGCCTTTATGTGGTATCCTTCTTCATCTGTTTTAATGTTGTTCATATTAAAGTCTATATAATCTGATATAAGAATGGCTACACCTGCACATTTTTCCTTACCATTAACTTGGAAGATCTTTTTTCAACCGTTCATTTGGTTTCCTTTGATCTTTGTTGATAAGATGCATCTCCTGTAAGCAACAGATAGATAGATTTTGTTGTTTAATCCAGTTCTCTAATCTAAGGCATTTGCTTGATGAGCTTAAGCCGTTTACATTTAGTGTTAATATGGATAGGTGGCAGTTTGGTCCTGCTAAGCTTAAAATGGGCTGTTCTTTGATTTAGTCTTCTGTTGGTCTTGTACTGGGATTCTCTCCACATTTGCCTTTGGTTTTGGTGGTTGCTATTCCTTTTCTCTTTCATGAGAGCATCTTTGAGTATCATTTGTAAGGCAAATTTAGAAGAGGTGAATTCTTGGTGTTTTTCTTTATTGTGGAAGAATTTTCTTTCATTTACAAAGACAAAGGAGAGTTTTGTAGGATATGTTATTCGGGGTTGAATTTTTTTTCCTTTTAGAATCTGTCAAATGTCATTTCACTCTCTTCTGACATGTAAAGTTTTCCTTGAAAGGTCAGCTGCAAGTTTGATTGAGGTTCCTTTATAGGTTACTTGACTTCTTTTTCACATGCTTATTTAAAGATTTTTTTTAAAGATTTATTTTATTTTTATTGGAAAGGCAGATATACAGAGAGGAGAGACAGAGAAGAAGATCTTCCATCTGATGATTCACTCCCCAAGTGAGCGCAACGGCCAATGCTATGCCGGTCCGAAGCCAGGAGCCTCTTCCGGGTCTTCCACGTGGGTGCAGGGTCCCAAAGCTTTGGGCTGTCCTAGACTGCTCTCCTGGGCAACAGGCAGGGAGCTGGAAGGGAAGCGGGGCTGCCGGGATTAGAACCAGTGCCCATATGGGACCCCGGGCGTGCGAAGCGAGGACCTTAACCACTTGCGCCACCGCGCCGGGCCCTAAAGATCTTTTAAATTTATGTTCAAGAAAAAACTTTTGAAGAAAATTTTGAAAAAAATGAAGAAAATTTTGATCATTGTGTCATGGTGAACATCACTTTTGGTCAACCCTATTCGAAGTCTGTGCCCCTCCAGAATATTGTTCTCCAATTCTTTTCCAGATTGGGAAAGTTTACATCTATTATTTTGTTGAATATACCTTTCTTCCCAGCTTCTCTTTCTGTACCTTCTGGAACACTCATAAATCTTATAATGGGTCTTTTAATTATACCTTTTAATCCTTGGATACTTTTTTTTAGCTTGCCCCAGCTTTACATCCAGCTTTTTGTTTGTTTTCCCCTGGTGACAGGAAATATCTTCCAATTCTGAGATTCTTTCTTCTGCTTCATTCATTCTGTTTTGGAGACTCTCCACAGTAGTTTTAATTTTCTCCACTATATTCCTAACTTCTGAAATATCCATTTTCATTAGATTGATTTCCTGTGTTGGATATTATTTTAATTCCTTTTACTCCTTCTGTATTATGTGCTTCTCATTGCTGGTCAGAAGCTTTATAATGACTTTTCTAATTCTGTATTCCCCCATTTTCTCAATGTCTTCCCCAACTAACTTTGAGGATGGTAGGAGGCTTTTGCTCCTGTGCTGGAGAGTCTTCAGTAACATTCATAGTGCCTCTGTCTCTTCTTTCACCTTTTGTCACTGCAATTCTTGTTGGTGGATTCTTCTTTTTAGTGCAGGATTCTAAGATGCATTACCCTCAGGCCAATCAGGTGATTTTTATGTTCAATCAGTGTCCCAGATTAGGAAGATGCCAGCTGTCCCAAGTAACTGGTTTGTCAGTAGTGCTGTTCTTGTTGATACATGCTGGCTGTTAAGTCCGAGTGCCACCTGGAGTTATTTGGCTGAAGTCTGAAGTGTTCCACAATGGAACTGTTTTTTTCTTTTCTTTTTTCTTTTTTCTTTCTTTCTTTTTTTGAAGGAGGAGCCAGTGCAGTGCTCTAAGCTGGGAAATTCATATATCAATTTAAAAACCTAAAATCAAATCAGCAATTTATTAATTTAGCAATGAGATCAGATTTGTCAGTGATTCAAATACTCATACTAGCATGATTGGTCATAATTAAAATATTTTAGAAAAAACATATTGGTCACAGGGTTATTGCCTGAATATTAAACGGGAAATGGGGAATTTAACTGATGATTTGCTTAAAAACCTTCTAAATTGTACAATAAACCTAGGACATGTAGTAATATACGGAAAAATATCTAAAGTATTTGTCATTATGGGTAGAACATTTTTTTTTCATATTCAAGGAAGGACTATTTTTGGGCTCAGGAAATCAAATTGCATCTTTCAATGACAGAAGCTTGAGTGAAACAACAAAAGGAAACTAGACTTTAAAAATATAGGAAAAATGGGAGTAATTTTAATTCCTCAGTTCCTATCTGAATTCTTTAGTATGTTTTTCCTACCTAACAACTCTGTCAAGGATTTCCAACACTATCTTGAATAGCAGTGGTGAAAGTGGACATCCTTGTTTAATTTCAGTTCTTAGTGAAAAAACTTCCTGATGTTCCCCATCGAGTATGATCCTGTCACTGGGTTTTTGTATATTGCATTAATTTTACCATAGAATATTCTTTTTATGGCTATTTTACTTAAGGTTATTAGGACGAAGTGGTGTTGGATTTCATCAAATGCCCTTTCTTTATCTATTGAGCTGATCATATGGTTTTTATTTCTAAATTTGTTGATGTGGTGAATCACTTTTATTGATTTATGAATGTTAAACCATCCCCACATACTAGGGATAAATTCTACCTTGTCTGTTGAGTGATCAGCCTGACGTACTGTTGGATCCTCTTGGTTACTACTTTGTTGCGGATTTTTTTTACTAGGTACATCATGGATATTGAAATAGGCTGGTACTGATACAGAACTAGAGAATATCAATGGAACAGAATAGAAACCTCAGAAGAGAACCCACAGATGTTCAGGCAATTAATCTTTAAGAAAACTGAAAATAATTGAGGGGGAAACCTGATCTCTTCAACAAATGCTGTTGAGACAATTGATCAGCAGTCTGTACAGGTAAGAAGCAAGATACCCATCTGTCAACTTATATAAAACCAGTTCTAAAAGATCAAGGACCTCAATCTACACCCAACCAGCAAGGTATTAGAGGAAGACACAAGGATCTCCAAGATACAGGAGTTGGAAAGTCTTAGAAAAGCCACAAAAAACACAGGCAGTCAAAGCCTAAATAAACAAATGGGACTACTTCAAACTAAAAAGTTTAGCGATGAAAATGATCAACAAAGTGAAGTAGGAACCAACAGAATGGGATATAATCTTTGCACGCTACACAACTGATAGGGGACTAATATTCAGGATTTATAAAAAGGTTCAGAAATTCAACAACTGCAGAACAAACAACTCTGTGAATAAATGGGTGAAGGAAATGAGCAGATATTTTTCAGAAGAATAAGTTCAAATGGCTTGTAGACATATGAAACAAAAATGCTCAGCCTCCACAACAGCTAGCTGGAGTTGAAGCACTATCAGACACCCCAAATTCAGTCTAAGTTCCCAATGTGAGTGTCAAGTAATCAGATACTTGAACAATCACCTGCAGTTGTCTAGAGCACACCTTAGCAAGATGCTGTGATCAAAGCATACGCAAGACGTGCACCAAGACACTCTAAGATTCAGGTTTGCTAAGTGCAGACTTAAGAGGTTGCCATACACCTGCTCCATGCTTTAACTTGCCTGAAAAAGTAAATTTCCAATAATCTTTGAGCTTCTCAAGGCTAGAGCATTTATAGTGTATTCGTATGCACTGCAGAAGAGATTCCCACTGTTAGGATAATTTTAAAAGGTACCAAATAGTAGAGTAGGACTTTGCCAGCAACCTTTTGGCCCCAATTCTGTCCTCAACTTATGTATCATTGGCAGTTCTGGCAGCATAATCAAACATGATGCGCTTGGAAAGTACTTTCCCTTATTCACTTGATTTACAGTTTTGAACTTAGAGTCAGCAATCAACATACAACACATTTGTAGATACCTTAGTGATTATGCCAGTGTAGTCAGTTATGTAATTGTACCATCTACAATGCATCATCATTCTTGCCCTTGTCCCCTCTAGGAGTATTTTCAGGAACAATGTGCAAATTTCAGGAGAGAAAAAAAAAAACTGATATTGCCTTTTATTGCACTAACTTTTTGTTACAAAATCGAGAATAAGACTTTTTGTTCTGCCCAGGTTGTTTTTCCCCCGATGAAATAATAATGGAAATAAAAAGGTGATGAAGTTTTCTTGCTTTATCTCACTTTCCTTCAGTTTTATTTCTTCTTCTTTTTTTAACGTGAGGTAGTTATCACCAGAGAGTGGAAACTGTTCCATGAACTCCTTTATGAAACATCATTTTAAATTTTCATGCAACTTTTGAATTATGTAAGCATTTGAAACTCAAGCATGATATAAAGATTGTAAATTGCCAGGATGTATGTGATATTCTTCTTTCAACATGATTAATGCTAGTGACAAGAAGCTTGGAATAAGGAACATTGTGCGTGACAGAATTTTATAGTCATTCAATGTATCCTGTGGAGTGGAACTTGTAAGGAAACCCATATACTTGCTCCCCTTAGATGTACATATTAAAAAAAAAAACACCTACAAAGTTCACGAGGTCCAGGGGAGAGATGACTGAGTCTGTGGGACCTGCTGGTGTGTTCCTACTGAGACAGGGCAGAGGTCACATAGTCTTCCTTGCCACACTCCACAGAGGAAACCTGCTGTGGTTAAAGTATGTGTTCTTATTAAATCTATAGTGCAAAGTACCTGTGTTGATATTTTAAAACTCCTACCATAAAAAGTTGTGAGTAACCATTGCAGCTAAGGTGATGTTTCCACAGGAACACAGTATGACATTAACCTAAGTGGTACTAAGTTCGTTTAGTTTGCTTCTCTCTGGCACTGACACAAACACACACTCAGCACACGTGTGCAATGTGAGTTGTAACATCCTAAACTGCATTGCAAGCATACTGTTTCTGTTGTCCACTATCTTGGAAGAGTCTTGGCTTTTCTGTTGAGAAAACATACTAATATCCTCACAAACTTCTGTCCAGTTTGTGAAAATGTCTTGTTTTCTACAAGAAATTAATCTTTTTCAAGGAAAAAAAAAACCAAACTTGTTTTTCTGCATGTATAATAGACCAAAATAATACACTGTAAATTTTGGTGATAAAAATCCTACTTAGTAAGATCAGCTATTTGTAGCAGTTTACATTGCTTGCTTATTCTTAATATAGGTAAACAAAAGCTATGGTGGTAAATTTGAAATACTATTAAATGGAAATACTATTTTACCCAGAGCACCACTATGAGTTAGTACAGCAGATGTTTCTGATTTTAGCTTCTAGAGTCGATATATTTGAGCATTAACTGTAAAGCTCTAAAGAATTGTAATGCCAATATTTGATCTAAAAATAGGTAGTATTCATCTTTATGGGGTTTGATGAACCAAGAGAAAAGTATTAAAATTGTAAAACATCAAAATCATCAGAATAAAGTGAATGAATTAATGTTACCTATATGTTCTGGAGTTATTTATAACTCTATTATTTAAGTCACTCTTTCAAAAGGACTATCATTTAGAATTACCATAACAGCTAAGATAAAATCTTGCTTAGTTGGTGGGGTTTTTTTTCTTCCGCCCTGGCATATGAACCATTTACTTTTAAAATGAAGCTATTTTATCCCTTGTCATCACACAGCCATAAAAATTGCAAGCAGTCAGAAGTTAGCAATGGCTGCTTTGCAGATCCACAGCAATACTTAATACCAGATTTTCAAAGCAGTTCAAAGAGTCCAGCTTCCATCTGTGTTTGGTGAAGGATGCACAAACCTTGAGGCCATCTGAAAACTCAGCTTCATCTCGAACACTTGGAATAACAAAGGTGTTATTTTTCAAAGCTGCTTTCTCCCCTCCTGGGGTGGCTCTGCAGAGTCAGTTCAGGGAAGGTGGGAAACTTCAGAGCAGGTATTCTCCTTCTCGACTTTGCCTCTTTCGGTGAGTTCTTTTGAGGATGTCACAATAGTGGCCTCCAGAACATGGGTTACTGGCAATAGAGGGCAAAAGTTAATGAACCTTGTAGACAAATCTCTTCTTCTGGTTTTCTCAGCAAAATATCCACATAGAACTGTCTCCTTTTTTTTTCTTTCTTTTTTTTTTTTTTCCAGATTAGGGGTGTTATTTAAACAGGAGAAAGTAGAGGGTGCTCTCTACCCACAATTCTGATAAACGTGACCTGAGCATTAGTCTTCACTTCATTCAGCAGCTTTCCAGATACCAAACCAGGAAATTGTTGTGGAAGAAGTGGTGGAGTGCCCTTGACTTCAGCTTGCCACTAGTGAATGTATGGCTCCAATGAAAAACTTACTCCAAATACAGTATTGGTTTTTAACTTTTTTCCTCCTCTACATTTTATTTTGCACCTCATATAATCTCTGACACTTTTGTTGTGGATATGATATCTTTGTTAAGAATACCCAATCTCAAGTATGTGCAGAATTGAAGGGAAGTAGCACATATTTGCTGTTTCCTGTGTTTTTGAGGTAACCATCCATTGGACAAAGCAGGTTGGAAAATAAAAGTCTGAGAGGATGTAAGCAAGTCACTCCGCATGCTCTTTAGTTCTTAGATTTTTTTTTTAGTTGCTCTGAAATTTCAAACTTTCAAAAGGTTTCCAGGATTACGTTGTAAGATCCTTACAGGTAATTCAAATGAATATTAAATTATTCTTTACTTTTAAAATTCAATAACTGCACATGTTAGTTTATTTGAGAATGTTATTTGAAATATATAAATTATAAAAGTCCCTGATATATAAATCATTTACAGAAAAAAATATTTTAGAAGAAATGGAACGGGAAGTCAGTAAAATGAGATTCAATGCTAGAAATAATGAAGTAACAAGATTTTTGAATAGGGATTCTGTACACATATCCAGATTATTCATTTGAAGAAATTCTTCATGTTAGCCAAATCTTGATAATTTTACTTAGTAAAGGAAAAAAACAAAATCCACAATTTCTCAGATATGTTCCTTTAGCCTCGAAATTTAAAAGCTTTGATATGATAAAGCATTTTGTCAAAAGTTACAGAAGAGATTGTAAAGCAGGGTCTTTAAAGCAAAATCTATTTAAAAAGTCAAGTGTATGAAGCTATGAGCTTCCTGCCTGGGGCAGAGTGACAAGGGGAGGACTGGACAAGACTGTGCTTGAATTTCTTGTCTCATCCATGTTCACCGTCTCCCAGAGCAGAGGCAGCAGCAGTGGTTCTCAATGGGGAACCCACAGAATCAGATTGCTTAGAGAACCAATGGGAAAGACGGTAGAAGGGTTGGCATTTTGCTGCTGTTTCACATGGGAGCATTTCTCTTCTGGCTTACTGATTCTTCCCTATAAAGGCCTATACAAAGAATACAAAACGAAGTAAAAAGCAAGTGAAGTCACAAAGAGATTGCACTCAAAGTGTAACCAGCAAACAATGCAACATAGGGCATGTTCAAGTCCTTGGGAAATTAAAAATTTAGCCATCATTACCACACACCAATTCTTTCCCTCTTGGTAATCATAGATTAAATATGAGTAAATTGTCTTTATAAAAATGGATATGCTTTCCATTAATAGGTGACATGCTAGGGGTGTATAGGATAGAGGTACCTAATCTAAAGACATCTGGGCCATTGTACACATAGGAAAGGATTACTATTTAAGACTCAGGTTTTTGCACTTCATGTTAGACCAGTTGATTTGAATATTTTATGATTTTCCCACCTCCTGGATTATTTCCTTTTGTATACTTAAATTTTATTGATTTAAAATTCTGATCTTTGCTTGCATTATTTTTTGTGAGCATAGAACCATTTAAGAACAGTTAAGAACCGACTTCATTAATCTTCTTAGCCTACATATGTTTATAACCTGGTCCTATGATGTATTCTTTATGCGGGTAAATTTTGTTGTTACTTTTATAGCTTTGCATGCAGTTCTTAATAAAAACTATGAATATATTTATGCATGAGTCTATTAATCAATTAACATTTGAATTTTCAAGCTAAAATTTTCATTAGCTTAATTGCAAAAAGATTCATAATGATGAAGTGATACCATCAGAGTGAAATACAGTGAAATTTCAAGGTCACAGAGGGATTTGGGGAAAGCGATTCAATTAAAACATCAGACTCAGAACTGAGATTAACTAGGCATGCATAAACTTTCTTGGAATAGTAATTGTAAGCTTAGGTGGGAGTTAAATTGACACTTATCATCTTATTCATCTTTTACAAGCAATCCATTGACAAAAAAAACATTTTTGGATAGGAGGAAACACCAAAAATGTTTGTGGATAATGTATATTGGAAAAAAACTACGCAGGTTTTAAATATTCTTTGAAATTATTTTATGATATAGTCCCATAGACTGTGGGATTTCCCTTATCCCATCTCTTGTGTCCCCCCTACCCCCCAATGATTTCCCTTATATTACTACAACAGTATAATCCCTCATAAACAGTTTTCATGGTTGTTTTTTCAGACATACAGACGATCTTCACAAATTTAATGCAAATGCACATTAGGAAAAAAAGCAACACACAGATTTCAAAATTGTGTTGCTCGAAAATTTATTTTTTAATTCTATTTTAAATAAAATTTTTGAAGTCTTTGCGTATACACCTTCATATGGTTATATATTCATTTAAAATGTTTTATTAAAGTGTATATATGGCTTAAAAAGTGTTTTTTTCTAAACAAATGGACACTGTAAGCTCATAACACTAGCAGTTGTATTTACCTATCTTTTATTTGTTTATCCAATTTTGTTTTCTTCTTTGGCAGTCTAGTTATGGAACTCAAACCATCTCGAGGTTATTAACCTGATAGTGAGGATTTTTTTGTTGTTATTTCTTGACTATTTTTCACATTGTGACGTAATGTAAGATAGTATAAATAATATTTGAAATATGATTGCGGCTTCCTTTTTCCTCCCTCCTTCTTCCAAAGAATTTAAGTGTTAAAGACTTCCAAAGATTTAGGTGTCATCTTCTACAATTTACACAGAAATTGAAAGTTAGACATAGTAGGCAGTGCGATAGTCAGTGGGTTAGTCGGTCTAAGTATTTGAATCTAGGTTCACCAGCTATAGTATCTGAAGGTACTGTATTGCTTTAAAAATAAAATTTTACTGTAATTTTAACCTATTCCTGGTATATGTTGCTATTATTTCTGCAAATGATGATTTATAACTAAAATTTGCCTTTATTCCTCTTTTTGAAAGCGTTCCACAACTGTTTTTTTATACCTGCATTTCAATTCACCAATATCTACAATTAAAATCCAATATACCTTAGATAGTTAATCCTTAAATCAGATGCACATATTCAGAGAATAATAAATTATTTGCTATTAATTATTTCATGAGAAATAAAAAACACTTGTGTAACTGGTAAATTGATATAATTTGGAAAAGGAAATATAATCCTGGATTTAATAGGTAACATTTAGATAACCACATGTTTACTTTGATATCACTAATTTATAAGAGAAGCTATGTTTCACAAGGTTAAATCAAACCAGGATGTTATTAAAATAATATGACCAAGAATGTCTTATTCAAGGAATGCAAAGATGATTGAGCTATAAAAAAGCTATTAACCTATCACAAAGTTTGGTGCAAATAAACTATTTTGTTTAAATGAATATCCAGTGGTACATCTACTCTGTTTAATACGTACTCACCCATTTAAAAGAATGAAATTTTACCATTTGCAGCCATGTGGTCCCACCCAGACCATTATGCTCAGTGAAATAAGCCAACCCCAAAAGGACAAATATCATATTTTCTCTCTGATACAAGGAAACCTTCATGAAAAATACAAGATCAATAGTCCTTTCAATATTTTATTTTTGCTAAATCTCAGGGTTTTTTTTTGATATTTTTCTTCTTTTTTTCATTCATTGAAAGCATTTTTAATTAATTTCCTCACTGATTCATAGGTCACACAGGAGCATTGTTTGCTTTAAGAAGGCTTTATTTTCTTTTTCTTTTCTTCAGTGACACATTGGTCATTCAGTAGCATGTTATTTAGCTTCATGTTGCTGTTAATTTTCTGTTTTTCCCCACCTGTCGTTTATTTTGCTTTATGGCTTTTTTTTTGATGGGATCTATAGTAACTGCTTAATAGAGACTATCACATCTAGATGTGACGATACAATGCAGTATGCATCCCTACTTCCAAATCAAAGACGCATTTGCAATGAAGCTACTAAATATGTCTTGGCAATAGGATGCTGGACTCTGCTATGGTCCACACAGACAATGTCAGGATGCATTTAAATAGCAGATTGATGGAACTACTTATGACTGATTTTGTAAGACTATACTATTTTAGTAATATGGGAAAACTAGTGAGGTGTTGGGGTTAAGGATTTGGGGAGGAGGGAAGGGGAATCTCAGAGCCTATGGAACTGAATCATAAAACAATAAAAGAAATAAATTCAATATTGAAATAAATTTTTTTGTGCAAAATTTTTTGAAATTTTCTTCAGAAAATCCAGAAAATCTTCAGAAAAAATTCATACTATGAAAAAAATCCATTCACATTTTTAAATGGCTATAATAAATTTCAGGCTGGAATCATTTTAACAAAATAAAACATTGGAATCGAAGAATAAACTCAACAAGTTATAGTCACACATTTTATTTTAATTTGTTTTTTACATGTCAAAAATCACATGTCAATTGCGCTCTCAATGAAAAATGCTTTCTTTAATTGCCAATTGAGTTACATTGAGAATCGCTGAATGAAACAAAGCAGAACAAAATGAAAGTCCATCTACAGTTGCCTATAGGAGACAGATTTCACCAAGAAAGATATGTAGAAAATGAAAGTGAAAGGTTGGAAAAATATATTTCAGGCCAAATGTAAAGAAAAATGAGCTGTTTTACCTATTCTTACATTAGTTCACTTCATAACCACAGGCTTCACCCTTTTGTAGGCAAAGAATTCAATCAATAGCAAGTAGATACATATAAATGGTTCTTCAAGAGTGTAGGCAATGGCTCTGAACAATAATCAAGCTCAATATGTCTCTCATACAAATTACGGTTTTGGTTCTGTATATTGTTTGCAGCAGCTTAGAGTAGCTATGCCACAGTTTCCTTATGCATTCATCTGTTGATGGACATCTGGGTTGTTTCAATGTGATCACTACGGTAAATTGGGCTGCTATAAATATAGGGATGCAAGTTGCTTTCTCTTATGTTGATTTCATATCCTTAGATATATTACCAATGTGGGATAGGTGATTCATTATACAGACCAAATTTCAGTTTTCTGAGCATTCTCCATACTGACTTCTGTAGTTTACACCCCCACTAACAGTGGGGAATGGCATTTTCCCCCCAAATCCTCTAGATCAGTTTCTTGGTTGTTTTTATATCTAAGCCATTCTCGCTAGAGTTAGGTGGATTCTATGTGCATTTTTTTCATATCTCTAAAAGCTATGGATCCAAGCATTTGTTCCTGTCTGCTAATCAATTCAATCCTCTCTTTCGAGAAGTATCTGCTCAAATCCGTCACCATTTTCTTAACAGGGTTTTTTGCTTGGCAGTTGTTGAGTTTCTGAAGCTCTTTGTAGATACTGGATATTAGTTTCCTGTTGTGTACTGTGCACACACATTCTCCCATCCTGTGGCTTGCCTGCTCGCTTTGTTGACTGTGTCTTCATGCAGTCTCGTTTGTGTATTGTGGCTTTGACAGCAAATATTTTCGAAGGCTCTGACTATGCCCATCATTCCAGAGTGCTTCTTATGGTTTCCTCTTCTAATTTGATGATTTCTGATTGCAGATTTAGATCTCTGCTCCATTTATACCTGTTTTTTGTATAAGGTGAAAGGTCGAGGTCTCATTTCTTACTTCTTGAAGCAGATATCCAACTGTCTGAAAAGCATTTCAAGAGGACGCTGTTTCTCCCTGGATTATTTTCAGTTCTCTTGCTGAAGATTAGTGGATTCCATTCTGCAGCCATTGATATTCTCTCTTTTTGTATCAATACCAGACTATTTTAGTTACTACTGCCATACAGTATGTCTTAAAATCTGGAATTGTGATTTCTTCAGGTTTGCTTATTTTTATTTTTTTTAAGATACCTTTGGCTGTATGTGGTCTCTTGTGTTTTCATATGAATTTTGTATCTTTTCTATTCCTGAGACTATAATTAGGAATTTGGTTGTGGTCACATTGAATATATTTATTACATTAGATAATGCTGACACTTTGAAGATGTTTATTATAACAATCCTGAAGCATGGTGGATTTCCCCATCTCTCTTAATGAAATCTTCGTTTTTTTTTTTTAATGTTTTATAGTTATTATCATGGGGACTTCCACTCTTTTGATTAGGTTTATTCTGAAGTATTAAGGGTTCTTTTCTGCTATTTTCAATTATATTGTTCTAAAGTTCTTTCTCAGTCATGGAGCTGTTTGCATATACTAAAGCCATTGATTCATGTTCACTGATTTTGTACCCTACTATCTAATCAAACTCTGTATGAGTTATAGTTGTCTCTGTTTTGAATCTTTAAAAAAGAAAAAAAATAAAAGATTTATTTATTTTTATTGGAAAAGTAGATTTACAGAGAGAAGGTGAGACAAAGAGAAAGATCTTCTATCCACTGGTTCATTTTTTTTTAAAGATTTATTTTTATTATTTTTTCATTGGAAAGGCGGATATACAGAGAGGAGAGACAGAGAGGAAGATCTTCCGTCCGATGATTCACTCCCCAAGTGAGGGCAACGGGCGATGCTATGCTGATCCGAAGCCAGGAGCCTCTTCCGGGTCTCCCACGCAGGTGCAGGGTCCCAAAGCTTTGGGCCGTCCCAGGCCACAGGCAGGGAGCTGGAAGGGAAGCGGGGCTGCTGGGATTAGAACCGGCGCCCGTATGGGATCCCGGGCGTGCAAGGCGAGGACCTTTAACCACTTGCGCCACCACGCCGGGCCCCACTGGTTCATTTTTCAAGTGACTCCAATGGTTGGGACATAGCTAATCTAAAGTCAGGAGCCAGGAGCCAGGTACTTCCCACACGGGTGCAGAGTCCAGAGGCATTGGGGCATCCTCTACTGCTTTCCCAGGGAGCAAGCAGAGAGATGAAAGAGAAGTGGGGCAGCCAGTACACAAACATCACCCATACGGAATCTGGGGCATCTAAGACAAGACTAACCACAGAAGTATCATGCTGAGCTCTCTTTATTGAATTTTTAGATTCTGCTATATATAAAATCGAGTCATCTGCAAACTGGGGCTTTTCATTACTTATTTCTGATTAGAATTTCTTTCATTTTTTTTCTTGTCTAATACCTCTAGCAAGAACTTAAATGCTGTGTTGAATAGCTGTGGTGAAAACGGACATTCTTGTTTAGTTCCAAATCTTAACGGAAAAGCTTTCAGTTTTTTGGTGGTGTTGGGTTTTTCATTTACTGCAGTGATTGTGTTGTAGAATATATCCACTATTGCTATCTTTCTAAAAGTTTTGCTATTTAGTTGGTGTTGGCTTCATAAAAAAGTTTTGAAAGGATTGATTTCTATTATTTTTATTGCTTTGTAATATTTTAATTAGCTTGTGCAGGCCTGGGTAAGTTCTTGAAATTTGGTAGAAGTCGTATTGTCCCGCGCTTTTCTTTATCGGAATGAAGTTCATGACTGAGTTAATATCCATCCTAGTTATAGGTTCTGTTGTAATTTTTAAGTACCTCAAAATTCATTTTTGCCAAGCTGTATGTGTCCAGAAAACTGTCATTTTTTCCTACTTCTGATTTCTTGGTATATACTTGCTTTTAATAGTTTCTAATTGTTCTATGTGTATCTGGGGGTATCCATTGTTATGTTTCCTTTTCATCTCTGCTCTTATTAATTTTATTGATTCATCTGCCATCCCCATTCTTATTACTTGGGCTGGTGTGTTATCTATTTTGTTGATTTTTTTTTTCAAAGAACCAGCTTTTCAATTCCTTGATCTTTCATGTTGTTCTTTTGATCACTCTTTGGCTTATTTCCTCTCTTATTCTGATTACTTCTTATTTTCTACAAATCTTGGGATTTTTTTTTTCATACTCCAGATATGCACTTATCTAATTTCTTCTGGTGTGTTCCTAGTTTCTTGACATAGGCACCAATTGTAATGAAATTTTCTCATAAGATCGTCTTGGCTGTGTCTCACAGGGTTTTATATGCTGTGTTGATACCTTCACTCATTTTAAGGGATTTTTGTTTAATTTACTCTTTGATTTCATTCATGAGCATGTTGTTCAGTTTTCAATTATTTGCATACCTTCTGGGAGTATTTTGATTTGCTGGTCTCTGGTTTGTATAATTGTCTGAGAAGATGCATGGTATTATTTTGATCTTTAAAATTTTTTCTGAGGCTTGTTTTGTTGTCTATAATGAGATCAGTGATGCAGAAGGTATAGTGTACTGATGGAAAAATGTATCCTGTATCAGCAATATGAAAGATTCTGTATCAAGTCTATTTGTTGTATTGAATGGGTGATCTCCATCATTTCCTTGCAGAGTTTGTTTATTCAGTCAATCCATTATAGTTAGCACGTTGTTAAGGTCCCCCACTTTTATTGTATTGGAGTCCATCTCTCCATTTAAATTTGCTAACAATTGTCTCTTGTAGCCAGGTGCCTATGCATTTGTTATTACCTCTTGCTGAATGGATGCCTTTACCATTACATATTGCTGTTATTCATCTCTTTTAATGCTTCTTATCTCAAAGTCCATATTGTCTGATATTAGAATAAGTGTCCCAGCTCTCATTTCCTTTTCATTGGCCATTTTTCTTTATCATCCTTTCAGTTCCAGTTTATGAATCTTTGTTGGTGAGATGTGTTTCTTTCAATTATTCAGTAATAGAAATCTGGGTCCTGTGTTTTGATTCAATATGTTAATCTATGCTTTGTGATTGGCACATTTATGCTGTTAGGGCTCAAACTTATTGTTGAAGTTAGCAGTTTGGTCCTTTCACTTTAGAATATGGTTTCTCAGTATTTCCCTGGGGCGTCTTTGACTGTTTTTGTTTGTTTGGCAAAATTTGTATTTCATTTGTTTTCTATTATCAAATATGAAAAATGGCTGGACCTACTACTTTTATACTTTGAAAGAAAGCAAAGCTCTCATTATGTTAATGCAAATGAATGTAAAGTATTACACAAAAGAAATAGGCAAAACACACATAATTAATGACACCGTATACCTCTGTTTACATGATGCTCATGCATGTTAATAATGAAACTCATAGAAGCAAAGTATAAAATGATGCTTGCCACAGGTTGAAAAAATAAGAAAAGAAAAGAAAGGAAAATTTTTATCAATAGGTATCCATTTAGGCAGGATGAGGGTGTCCTGGGAATCTGATGAGCAAAAATATGTCTACAGATAATGCTGTAATGTCTATGCACGTCAAAATTTACAAGGAGTGCATCTCATATAAATTGTAAGCATAATACAAAAGCATGTTCAAGACATAAAACATCTGTTAGTGCTACCACTTGGATTGTAGAAACATGGCAGTCTTTTACTCCTACCAATGTCCGTATTTATACCAGAATAATAATATCATGTCTTTGGTTAAAGACGTCTCACATCTATCATTGACATTTGAATACAGACTCTATAATTTTACAGGATATAACTTTTATGGTACAAATAATTGGCATTGATTTTCATCCTTCTTCCCTCCTGCACCAGAATTACAATGCTACTAACTTTTCAGCTGATTACTGACACCTCCTTTCTTGCAACCATGTCCTCTGCCTAGATGTGACCCATTCTTTGCTTGATCAAAGTCAGCTTCAAATCCTTCTCACTCTCTGTCTCTGCTCTGTTACCATGAAGTCTTTCAGACTCAAGCATTTCTTTTCTTGTCTGTCTCACACTTTCAATGCATTACAAGGAAATTTCTGTTAATTATTCATTTTTGATCCTAAGAAAGAGAGAGAGAGAGAGATCATCTGCTGATGAACTCCTTTAGTGTACACGCTAGCCAGAAATACTCCATGCCAAAGCTGGTAGCCTAGAACTGAATTTGGTACTTCGATGTGATTAGCAGGGATCCAACTATGGGGTATATCACCAGCTACTTCGTGTGGAAAACATAAGCAAGCAAGCAAACAAGCAGGATTGTAAACCAAAGTGAAATCATGCCATGTATGGGAATCTTCATGGGCGAAAGATATGTTTGTATGGTAGGAAACTTAACTCCAGGGCTAAATGTCCATTCCTAGATTTCTAAAATTAATTTTAAATCATCTACTCTGTACTTTATGGAATTGTGGCAAGAACAATTCTACATATCATTCCTAGAGCAATTCTAGAGGCAACCAATGACAATTTCCCACATGAACTACATAAACCTACATATGTAGGTTTTTAACAAGGAAAATTTCTTTTGTACAAGCAGAATTCACTTTGGTGGGCAGATATGTTTCTAAAATAGTAGCTGTATTCAGAAAGACTTCTGAATATGAGCATGGTCTTCCTAATGATTGAATGTACTTGAGGTGACCATTTGGAATTGGGAGATTCATAAAAGTGCTTTATGTAAGAATACATTGCTTGCAGGGTTGTTGTGATGGCTCAGTTGCCTAATCCCCTTCCTGCAAGCATCAGTATCCAATATCGGTGCCACGTCCCAGGTCCTGGCTACTTCGCTTCCCATCCAGCTCCCTGCTTGTGCCCTGGGAAAGCAATGGAGTATGACTAAAAGCTTTGTGACCCTGCACTCACTTGGGAGACCTTGAAGAAATCCCTGGTGTCTCATTTTGTATTGTCTAAGTTTCAACCATTTCATCATTTGGGAAGTGAAACAATTGAAAAATCCCTGATTTTCCTCTCTGCAAACCTACCTTTGCAATAAATAAATAAATAAAGACTTTTTTAAAGAAAGAATACATTGTTTACACCAAAATAGGTTTTATATTAGCTTCTAAGGTAGAGAACACTCTAAAATAATAGAATCACCAATTCAAATCAAATAGTATAAACTGAATTGAGGAATTCTGGCCAAGAAAATTCTAGAATCACCTAGAGAAAATTCTAGAAGCAACTACAATTTCCCACATGAACTCATCATAACCTGGGACAGGAAGTAGTTCCATTGACTCTGTTTTAGTTCTGAAGTCTATCTCTTCAGGAACAACATGGAGCAGGAAGCAATGAAATTAAAGATAGGATCTAAATATTCCTATTAGGGTATGCTTCTGTTTCTTGAACATAAGATCAAGCATTTGATCTACAAATCAGGGTCATTTTGTGTGAAAAAGTGTTTACCAATAATTTTGAAAATAATATTGAACTTATTATGAAACCAGGGAAGAGCAAGTGTCAGCCTTATGTTTTGTAGCCACGTGACACCATTCCATATGCATGTGAATGGCAGAAAGGCGTTCCTTTAGGAAGTTCTTCCACAAACAGAAAGGATTTTTAAGGTTCTTAAAAAACTAAGTGATTTAACACATAAATGTATACATACTTATGTAATGTTACATGAAGTTTATATATAATATAATTAGTGCATGTTTTCTCAAGAATTTAATATTTCTGTATGGTAAAAATATATAAAACCCTATCTCCTATTTTTATTAGAGAAACACAGAGTATGATAATACAACTTATTGTACTCTTACTATGCAATAAGATATCAGAGTCTCTTATTCCTGCCAATTTATAACTTGGTACACATTGGTCAACCTTTATCCACACCACCTGCTTCCCTCCACAGCTTCTAGTAACCGCCATTTCCTGTTGAAATGTTTCTGATTCTTGGGACTCGGCATGTGAATGACATCATGTGATATTCGTCTTTATGTGCTTTGCTTATTCTGCTTAACATAACGGCCAATCGTGCCAGCATGTGCCAGTGACAAGATTCCATTCTTTTTTGATGGCTGAATAGTATTCAGTTGTGTCTGTATACCACATTTTCTTTATCTTTTCATGAGTGGATGGCAATTAGATTATTTCCAATCCCTGACTACTGTAAAAAATTTCTCTCATTTCTTTTGTGTATACCTTCAACAGTAAGGTTCCTGGACTATGTGACACTTTTTTTTTTAGGAGATTCTATACCATTTTTCATATGACTGTATTTCCAAAAATGTGTGTAAGAGTTCCATTTACATCCTACATCCTCACCAACTTTTTCATCTTTTGTCCTTTTGATCATAGCCAGCCTTCCCAGACTGAGGTGCTGCCTCCCGTAGTTTTGATTTGCATTTTCTTTATGATTAGTGAGACTGAGCATTTTTTCCTGTTCCTGTTTGCCATTTATGTAATTCCTTTGAGAAATATTTGTTTAGATTTATTTCTCCCTTGTAAGTGGCATTATTTCATATTTTTGTTTAGTTGAATTTTTTTAACATGTTTTAGGAACTAACTCTTTTTCAGACATATTGCTTGCAAGTATTTTATCTCACTCTACAGATTGTCTCACTGCTAAATTGCACATCCCTCTAATGCATTTGAGCTCTTCAGTTTGATGAAATATTCTTTTTTATGTCACTCATTATTTTTCACATTATTTTTCACATCTATTCTGTAATACCTTGATGATTTAGCAAGTACCCATGACTTCAAACACAAAAAAACAATCTGCTGCATAACAAAAGCTTATTATTTTAAAGTTTTTCTTTAATTATGTAGGAACACGGAAGGGAGTGTGTCCTCTAATTTAAGCTAAGAGCCAATCTCAAAACAAAGTTCAAAATATCACCTTGGAGTTTAAAAAATGACGTCTTAATTATTTACATATTTTAATGTGTACTTACACTATAAAGATTGCTAACTTTTGTCAGTTTCAGAAATAGCACTCATTTTTTAGAGACTTATCTGCTACTTCAAATAATAAAAATTTCATAAATGTGTTCTCCTTATTTAAATAATAATAAGAATTTAAAAAATAAAAAACAAAAGTACAGTGACATTTTAAGAATCTATGTTCAGTATCTGAGAAGGACATATTATGATTTTCCTTATAATTTAATGCACATTTATATTCAGGGAATTGTTACCTAGCACCACATTGAGTATATTATTTTAATTACTTACAGACTCAATAGGATGTTTTTGTTGTTCTATAAATAATATACTTATTAATTAAGGAAAAAGACAGTGTTTATATATATTAATCTTTAAACAAGAACTATTTCCAATCATAGCAGTGCATTATAAACTATATATGGCAAACTAGGCAAAACTAGGTAAATATGTAATAATATAAATAAGAATCAAATGTTTTTACTTTAAACATTTTTAAAATATGTATGTATTATTTGCTATAAATATGCTGATAGTATGAACAAAAAATGAATCTATTTTTAAGGCGATTTCTTTTTTGATTTGAAAGTCAGAGTCGCCGGGCTGGCAGTGAGAAAGATCGAATCTTTCATCCTCTGGGTCATGCCTGAAATGGTCACAGCATTTGGGGTCAAAGCCAGGAATCTGAAGCTTCATCAGGATCTGCATGTGGGTGGCTGTGCCCCAAGCTGACACCTTCTATTCTTTTCCCAAGCATATCAGTGGAGAGTTGAAGTGAAACAACCAGGACAGATACTGGATCCAAAACCAGTTTTCAGAATCTCAGGCACCAGCCCAACCTGCTATGCCAAAACAATAGTCCCTTCTACGAGTCTCATATAAAAATTAAAGCAATTCTTGAGAATTCATGATGTTTGAAATTATCAAAGACAGATAAGTGATTATTAGTCCCAGCATAATCCTAATTTTGAAAGTATCATTTAGCTATGAGTGTTGTTCTAGAAGTTGGGACATTTGTGTCTCACAATAGAATGCTTGATTTCAATGTCTGATTTCAGCTTCTTCCCAGGTTCTTGCCAGTTCAGAGCCTGGGAAAGTAGTGATGATCTTACAGATAGGGCTTCCGCCACCCATGTGGGAGAAAAAGATTGATTCTGTCCAGCTCCTTTTTGGAGCTTAAGCTGATTGAACCACTAGATATAAACTCTCCTTGTCTGCATCTCCCTAAAAAAAATAATACGTAAATAAATTTTCAAAAGCATTAATTACCAGCTGGTGCTGTGTGATGGGTTGGTCCAAAGCCAAGGAGGTTATACACATGACAGGGTGGTTGACTTGAATCCCGGTTGCTCAGTCTTTGTGACCAAGCTTCCTGTTGATGCACTGTGTTGTTGGTAATGGATTGTAGTCCTTGTACTGGGGTTCCTGCCACCCACATGGAAGACCTGAACAGAGTTCCAGGCTCCTGATTTTTGCTCTTGCCCAGCATCCCAGACTGTTGCAGGAGTTTGAAGACTGAACACTCTCTCACTCTCTCTGCCTCTCACTGTCTCATGCTTTCAAACAAATAACTTTTGCAAAATTGTTATGAAAAGAGACCTATTTTCACTGCCAAGACTTACTGTTTCTGTAATATTTGCACATAACAAATAGATATATGTATATATACATATATATGATCTCTATGATCTATCATGATCTCATCGTCATATAGTCTTTCTATCAAAATGAGATAACAGAAAATGAGCATAACTTAGCCAGGAATATCATTGGGGACTTTTCAAAAGTCACAATAATCTCTTACATTTCAGAATAGTTTAAGAAAATGACAATGACTCTAACAAATCAAAAGCAATCTGTAGGACTCCGTGCCAGAAAATGGAACTTGTTTTACTTCAAATGTGACATCTAATGCAGATGTGATGCAGTGACAACAGGAAATAAAAATATGAAGGTACACTACATGTTTCACTGCTGTAAATACTGCATTTTTAGATTTTACAGCTTTATTATGATCTTTTCTGTTTGAATTGTATTCAAAAGTTCACAGAATATGTGTATTATGAAAGAAATCATATAGATTTCACAGTTCATAACAAGACATAACAAAACCTTTTATTCCACTTTTTCACGAAGTTTTGAAATACCCTTGTACAGTAATTTTTGCATGAGATGAAGCAATGCGAAAGAAGTTAGTGGAGAAATCCTGAGACCTATGAAGGTTAATATCCCAGTGCATCTGATAGCTTCATATGATTTCTGTGGTATCACTTGTGTGTCTGGTCTAATAAGAGTGTTTACTAGTAATTTTATTTGATTTCAATAAAATGGTACTCACAAAATTAGCTTTTAAATATATTACAGATAAAAGATGGTCACTTGAAGAATGAACAACGGACAGAAGATCTTTTTGTCTATCTCCCCTTCTCTTTGTAGATCTGCCTTTCTAATAAAAATAAATCAATACATGCAAATACGATACAATGTAATTTGTTAAAAAAAAGGATACATGTGATGGTTAATGAGTCAATGGAAGAAGAAAAATGTGGCAGTGCAAGAAAACACTATGCAAGGGTGAGCAGATGATTAGACCTGAATTAGATCTGAATTCTGAGGATAGACAGTTACTCATTTTAATCAATGTCATGGTGTAAATTGATAAGTCTGGTGTTAAAGATTGTAGTATGTCTTTGCCTCTCTTGCAAATCTTGCAAGGCACTATCATATCTGCTAGCACACTTTCTGGGAAAAATATTATTACTGTAAACCAGGCTTTGTGTAATATATTCTATGATAATAGGACTTGCTCCTCAATCTATATATGATTCTGAAACTACGGAATTTTTGTAACTGAACAATTATTTTAAAACTAAAATTTGGCACCTGGATATTCCACAAGTTAACATAGTTAAAAATTAAAATGGCATGATCTACTCCCATCTTCAGTCCACCGTTTCTATTAAAGAAACATGGAAATAACAAAATGCAAATTACACCGTGCATCAATGACTTACTTGAAGTTTTTGCTTCATTGAGCATATCAAACATGGGAGTCTAGAATTGATCATTTTGAAGCTTGTAAGTGAAGGTTTAAGCATTCTAGCATGCTATCTACAGGTGTTCCCTAGTGAATTCTGAGCCACACCTAATATACAGAATGAAAAAGCTATGCACAATAAGAAAAAACTGTGAATCAATGCTGTGGCACAGATCAATCTTTGATTTCTACAGTCAGAAGGCCTGTCGATCGCACCACATTGACAAACAGTCTAGATGTTGGAATGAATTCTTGGAAATGATAGATGTGATTGTCAAAACTGCCAAGGTCACTGTATAATGTTCACAAGAGAACCAACCCAACTGAATAACCTTCCATTTGTCATTCATGCAATTTGACCCCCCAGTTCTCTTTATAATAACATTTGAGAAGGAACACTGCTGTTTTCATTCCAATGGAATCTTGTGTTCTTTCCACTATCATTCAGGTCACAGCCCTTTTCAGGCTGAGACCATTTGTTCATAACTTTCCCTTCTCTGAAGGCACTGGAATGATACGTTGAAATATGGTTTTAATAAAGAGAAATTCTGATCAATTGATCTGTATGTAGCTGCTACATTGCCTAGTGGAATGTTTTGTAATTTTAAATCAGAATCTTTGTGATTCATCTTAGAATACACATTCAACTTTGACATACATAATATTTTGTAGAAAATTATTCTTTTACACAGGGAGTTTTCTTCTGAAGTTCACAAGTTCTAACATTTGTGTGTCTGTAAATTGAAGCAAAATAAAATCATTCCATGTCAGACAGATTTTTTTCAGCTGGTTGTAAAATTCATGATTTTTTAATACTTATTTGAGTTGGTCTTCTGCTGTAGGAGCTGAATTCATCAACACACTATCATAGACTTATTCTGTTATAATTATATATCTTATTAGTCTATATTTCCATAAAGAAGTTGATGTGGGGAAATCCTGAACCTTTAATGTCTCTTTGATTGGCGCATTTTCAACATTTTCCAAACAGCTGAATTAAGCTTGATATTATCATTAGAGTGCAAACTACATGATAGCAAGCTTAGTTCTCCAAAATCTCTAAGATTTAAACAGATGAATAACATTAAAGAAAGAAACAAAAAGAAAAAACAAAAAGGAAAGCGAGTAAAGGGAAAATAATGCATATCTACTTTCTAATGTGTAGCTATTCAAGGGATTTGGGGCACGTTTAGGTGAACCGAGAGAGACCACATTACCCATCATTTATAAAACAAGATAGTGCATCTTCTACAATGGGATAACTATTGTATCTTTGGAAGAACTGAAAATATCTTAGAAAAAAATGTAGTTAACAAAAATAATAAATCTTTGAAATAATATCAAAGAATATATTACTAATTTTCAGAATAAACATATTATTAAAGTTTAAAAAAATTCACAAGAAAAACAGCTCTCGATTCAACTGACAAAAAGAAAATTATTATCTACAATGTACCTTGATATGAAGGCATTATAAACAACTCAACAATTTCTAGAAATTCTGCAATTTCTACACAGGAGCTAGATCACCCCCCAGGGTGCTCCAAAGAGCACTGGGTGAGTGCTCAGTGGTACTGAGTGAGTGGTGTTAGTGGGCCGACATGTGAGAAGGAGTAAGGCATGGTAACTTTTGTCCTGCCCAGAAACTGCATACACGTAACTAGAGGCGAGTATAGTGCTTTGGATAAATTCAACATTATTAAAAAAAAATTGAAACTGTAATGAAAATATGCATATTTTAATGATCTTTACCTCTTCTTCAAAAGAAAGCAAATATCTTACTTGGCTGATGTGAACCCAAGATGTAACAGTCCTGATTTCTATGACTGTGTCTCAGTTTCCTCGTTTATGAAACAGGACTTTAAAATCCTTTTGAAGGTCAAATGAAAATTTTTGCTATCTCCGTGTAAACTGTCAACGGTTACACAAATGTTAGTCATTATTCTAGCAATTATCTCTAGCATATGTCTTTCACATGGTTCATGCATAATTCTCACAAAAGAAACCTCAGAAATGTATCTGGAGCTCAGTCTTTATTTTCCAAGTGTTTTTCATTCGTCTGCTGTAAGATCTGCTTTGTGAGAAACACTGACATTTTGAGAAAAATGCTAAGACTAGACAAAGTATAATCTAATTGAATTATTTTATTCCTAAAGCTAGTTTGCATTAAGCCCCAAAGGTTTTCTGACAAATTGTTAAATGTCGTACTTGCCCTTAAAATGACTGTAGAGCTGTTGCTCAAGATACAAACATTTTTTTAAAGGAAGGTTAAAGAGGAGTGCTGTTTCCATTGGAGAAAATAGAGAAAGCTGAGTTCTCAATGAAACTTGCGCTTATCAAATAAATTCAATGTCCTTTATGTTATGTTAAGCTGACACGTTTTTACAAATCATTTTGGTTTCAGTACAGGTTTAATTATCTATATATTATATATAATCTTTAACATATGTTTTATATAACATATGTTATAATAACACATAATATTATATAACTTATAATAACACATAGTATTAGATAACATATGATATATTATATATATTGTAACACATATTATGTAATATATGACTGTTAATGAACAACAGGTTCCTGAATTAAATCAATAGCACAGTTATCTCTGCTTCATCTGTTACAAAAGAATAGAAGAAATGAGACTACTCTTATGCTTACAAAATCATCCACCATATGTTAGATAATGGTGCGTGTATTGTTGTAGAAATCTGATGCTTAAGTCCAAATAAAGCTGAAGAACAGGAAGAATGAAAGCAATTTTAAAAGTCCTTCCCTTAACTCTCCATTAGGCACTCAGCATCCACTGTGAAATCAAATAATGACCACACTAAGTTCCATGTCAGCTTTCAACTGAAACATAGGGCTTTAAGGAAAGGAAAGTTTAACTAAGCAGTTCAAACAAATGAAGACTTCCACCAACATATTTGACAATTCCATCTCAGCAGAAAAGGAAAACACAAATGTTTCGAATATAGAAGGTTAAAATAATTTGTGTTTCTAATGAATTATAGCAATCTGGGAATTAAAAAAACTAAACCACAATAAAATAATATAAAAATTTTCTCAGTCTTAGAATAAAAAATTTCCACTGAGACTGTGAACTTTATGAGAATCATAAATACTTCATCTAAGTTGATCAAATATATAGTAAGTTATTTTTGAAGTAATCATCAAATTAAAGGTGATCTTTCAATATTGTAGTTTGCCATTAGTATTATTCTGTTTAAAATCTCGGTATGAATCAGCATTTTCAATAAAACCATGCTTTTGATGAAATCTTATTTGTGAAGCCGTAGTGATACCTGCTGTCTCTGCACATATGCTAAATTTTATTATACAGATATTGAAATTTTCTATGACTCAAACCTTACGTAGTTTTACTATGTTCTCATTTACTACTGGTTTTAAAAACAAGACTTCAAATGCCTGTGGAAATCATATGATCATATGTGTGGTAAAATAATAAAGGACATGGCAAAGTGAGAAAAGAACATCTTATTCCTAACTCTGGACCAGTGGATTTGAATGCATTTATCTGTGCAATGTGAGTTTGCAAATGTGCAGGTATATTTGTCTTTGCTTGGGTGATTTAATCCTTTGCATTTATGGAACCAGATAAGGATATATTATACATATATAAATATTATATATTTTCCTTTATTATGTATATACTTCCTTTATTTAAAGGATGTGTATATACATATTTACATATATATATGTATACGTAGGCTTTAAATTAAGGCTGAAATATACAGAGAGGGAGAAAGATGCGCAAAGACAGAGAGAGAGATTGGGAAAGAGAGAGAGAGAGAGAGAGCGAGATCTTTCGTCCAATGATTCATTTCATAACTGAGCACAAAGGCCTGGGCTGAGAGTCTGTAACTTCGCCTGTCTCACCCACATTGGTGGTAAGGTCTTAAGTTCTTGGATCATCTGACGATTTCTCAGACACATTACCAGGGAACTGGATGAAAAGTGGAGCAACTGGGACTCAAGCCTGCATCCATATGGGAGGCTGGCATTGCACAATACCAGGTTTTGACAAGGAAATATTTTTATCAATAGTGAATTTGATGTAAAGCCAATGACATGTTTATCAATATTAATTTTAATGAATCCAATCATATTAACTACCGATGCTTGCATTCCTCTTATTCCCTGTGATTATGTCAAAGGCAACTTCCCCCTATTTCAGCTCCCCGAGTGCCTTCTGTCATGAGACTTTTTTTTTTAACTAAGACTATGACCTCTGACCCTGCCTCTTCCTTCTGTAGCAGCAATACCTCAGTATAGTTCATAAATTTTGGTCATGGGTAAGAAGCTATGAACATGGAGAAATGTTGGTCTCTGCTTTGAAGTTTTGTTGTTCCTATAAATCTAATTGACTTTTCATATTATAGAAGATAAAGAAAAAAAAATCAGTGAGCATACTTAGTAGCCAGTCAAGGCAATCTTTATTATTAATATGCTAAACACGTTCCTTTCAAGGCACTGACACCTAAACACCCACTAGAAGTATCAAAATGACTTCTCATTAATAACTATTATATTAATCACTGTTGCCCAGAACTAGAATCTGACTGCGAAATCCCCTGGTGGAAATTGCTATAATCGTTCAAACTACAGGAATGAATATTTTTCAACATAATTACTGCTGTCGTCTTATTGAAAAATATCCCATTAGATGGCAGCTTTTAGTTACGTAAATCGTGTTGATTAATTTTTAATCTCCAGCATTTATATGACATTGCACAAGTAAAGATCTTTGATAATTTAAATGGTTAGCTGAACAATTATTAAAATGACTCACAGCAATTCAAACATCCATTTACTTACCAGAAGAGCTATACTTCATTAACTCCTGATTAAAACAAAGTTTGGGAAATTGTAAGTGCTGAATTGATCACTAAGACAGGTATTTCAGGATGTTTTATAAAAATATTCATGCCATGTAGGATGTGGCTGCGTGATCATGGATCTAGAATAAATGTCTCAAATCAACAGAATCTAAATTATACCAGCAATAAGTCCTCCCAGTCATGCAATCAAATATGTATTTGTGCTTCTAGGCAGAAATTAAAATGATCTACAATACAATTTTTAGTGGCCCAGTACCTCTCTCATTTAATGAAGCAAAAAGTTCCAATTTTTGTGTGCAAAAAAATATTTCTTAGCTATATATTTTATGATTTTATTGATATGTTTGAATACTCAAATTAACTGCAAGTATTTATATATCTGTATATTTATGTATACATTTACTGAACATCTGTGATTATTTCCTAATATTTCATTATTGGGGTAACTTGACAGACGGTGTAGAGTTTCTTAGATGGTTGATGGGACACATTAAGCAATGTAGTGTGGTTAACCACAATACTTGCTTTCCAATCCAATTGTAACTATAAAGATGAAGGAAACATTAAACTCAATGCATTAAACTATTTCAAAACTTTAAATGTGTACTTGAGGCACCAGAATTGGTTGGCACAGTTGAGGTGAGATTTTGGCACAGGCATCCAACGTGAGTACAGGCTCAAGTCCCAGGTTTGCACTTCAGATGTACTGCCCTGGGAATGCAGTGGGAAATGGCGCTAGTGCTTAGGCCCTTTTCAGGTGAGACACCTGGTGGAGCTCCAAGGTTTTGGTGTCAGGCCCAGCCCTAGCTGAGAAACCGGGTCGGTTGAAGTGAACCAAGTGATAAGAACAAATCTCTCTCTACATTTGAATATATATTCAAACCAACAAATAAAAAGAGACTAATAAAAATATTGCTCTCATAATCTTCTCCCTTAACCTCTCACCGTTCAACTGGACAGTATACTCTGACAAGTATTATGTTGTATACGATGTTAGTATTGTAAATGGATAAGATTTTCATAGATAGATTTAGAGGATTTTCAGAAAAATAAAACTAGGATGGTGACAATTGATTGGGTCTTGAAGGATGAGAGTTTTCAAAATAATGTTTAAGAATGATTTCAGAAGAAGAAGCACATTATATGAATAAATGGAGTACCAATAATGCTTGGGACGCTTCTGGGAAGGGTCCAGATGCTCAGTAGGTGTTCATTGAATCAAGAAAATTGGGCCCAAGATTGCAGACGGGATAAAAGATCATCCTAGGAAGAAAAGATTAATACCTCTGACTTCATAGTTTCGCTTGGTTTTCTTCAAATTCTTGTGACTTTTTTCCATCTCTCTCTCTGTTTTAGTGTGTTAATCAATGTGTCAATGATTGCGAGAGCATTCCTTTATTATTTCTCTATTGTTCATTTGTTTCTGAGAGACACTCCTCAGCTCGTCTCCAAAGTATGTTCCTAGACCCCCTAAAAATTACTTCTTGTTCCAATTTGGTCAACAAAGACACCAGAGGAGGCAGAGAGATAGAGTAAACCCCCGGGTGCCTCCATTCCCTCTTTGGAGGATGTACAGTCTGCTGTGATTGCATATCCTACCAGCTAGACCCACTATTTTTCCGCATTTTGTAGTTATCCTAACCCTATGTTCTAACAGGACCATTTCCTGCAATTACTTCTTTTTACGGAATTTTGGAATTGTCTTTCACGATTTAAGCATAAGTCTGATTTTCATGGTGGTACATTTTCTGTAATTCTACAGTGTCGCTTCATTGAATATACTTGACAAAGAAATTACAAACCACAACTAAATAATGTGAGAAGACAAAAAAAAAAAAAAAAGAAAGAAATAGAACGTTGAAGAAGCAGGAACAAAAATACCACACTGTCAGCAAGAAATGTTTTTGAATTCACATAACAGAGGAGCAAGTCTGGATTCAATAAACAAGGATTTGTTTTTCTAACTAGGAAGCAGTCATACACAATTGTTTCCTTTGGCTCAATGCTCTGCTATATAGTGATAACATTGTAGTGATTCATTTGCTATTTTCTACTTGAAAAATGCAATTACAGACACTATTTCTATGGTCAAAAATGGATGAATGGAGTACAAAATACAAAGGTCAAATGTGTTTCATTTTGTCTTGGATACAAATCTTTCTCCTAGTTCTCAGCCGACGACACTATATAACTCTTACTTGCTAAAAGTGTGTCATGTAACATACAATTACAGTGGAGGCTGACAAAGTAATTGTTTTTATTCTATATCCTCTTTGGTGAAGCCAGCTACCAAAATGCAGGTTAAGAATGAGTGATGGGTTAGCCAGCACACAGAAATATGAAGCAGGGAACCAATGCAACAAGAGATGAGTTAAATGAATGCCAATTTTGAAAGAAACAGAGAGAAAAATGTTTGTACTAAACACAGCTTAGCTAATCATTGGGTTTGAAATTGAGAAGTGCTGGACAAATCATAATTTAATAGAGATGCCTTAACTTGTGGAAAATGAGGCTGAGAGCAGATGAATAAGACGCTTCATTTCATGAGTTAGTAAATGACAGTTCCAATTTTTAGAACTGACTTTGTTTTAAACCAAATGCTTTGGACTTCCTTCTCTAACGTATTACAGCGCTATCTTTTGTCGGCAGTGCTCAGTGGATTTCTGAAATTCATATGCACGTACCATCAATCTGTATAGTCTTTAAAAGCATCCCCTTAATTCCACAGGTACCACAGCGTATTTTTTCTACTTCAAAGCTGTTCTCTCTAGTTTTAAATAACCATTTGCAAGAAATATTTATGGGAAGATTGACAATTTAGTTTTCCTCAAGGCCTAGAATTTTTAGGAATGATGTTGAGTAGCACATAATTTAGAAAATAGATTTTAAGAACACAATAACAATTTTCAAAATAACTTAATAATAATGTGGTTCATGTTCATATGTGGTTCACTGTTACCCTCAAGAAATATTTTTTGCTTAAATTGATGCCATTTGTCTTCTAAGTATATCATACATGTACGTAATTAATATCGACTATTGCTGGCAATTTTTGCAAAGAAAAAAACCACAGTGCATGTAAATGATATGTACTTCACGTCGCTCAGTTTACTGTTAAAGGAGTATTGCTTCATTACCCATCTTGTATTTTCTGCAGCATGCTGTCTGTTACACAACACAGGATAGAGCTTCCTTTTGCAAGCTTCCACAGGCTCATCCGGAAACTGCCTTGAAAACATTTCCTCAGCAACCGCCAATATGTGCTTTCTTTTGCCTAATTTCTAGTGGCAAGCTAAGTGAATTTCATCTAAAAGCACTGGAATTTTAAAATTTGATTCATACCACCTGTGGCATTTCAAGTGCATCATTGACACTGATGATAGATCTTTTCCTTAAAGTGTGAACCAAGTTGGATTCGTTGTAAGCAGATTTTCCATTCTAGGCATCTTTATATGGAAGTTTCCTCTTTGAACCGCTGTTAGAATTGGTTCTGCACGTGCTTAGTCTTTGATTTATAAGTTACTGTAACACACACACACACACTTTTACACAATTAGTTTGTTTTTCATACACTTAATGTTGAATAAAGATATGGGCCTCCACTTAATGAGAATGTTATATTTGGTGCACATCCAATCTTTGTTGACATCTATTCTGGTTCTTCCATGGTTGCTTTCCTGTGGGCATCCTTCAGTAAGCCTTCTTTGGTTTAGAGTAATGCCCTCAAATGAATGACTCAGATTTAAGCTTAATAATAACTACCAATGCGGCAAATATTAATGTCAGTTTTCTAAACATTGTTGATGTGTTTTTTTTTTTTTTCATTTAATCGTTATAAGACCTATTTGAAGTGAGAATGAGGCATGCCACCAGCTTCTCTTAGAGATGCTGCAGTTACCACAAACTTTCCAAAGCTCAGCATCCCTGGGCCCTCTCTTACACATACTGACTCTTGTTAATTTGTTCCATTTACACCAGTGTTTCAAAAGGTTTTTTTGGCACAACTTGTACTCATAGAATAAATGACTTCATTCTCCTGAAATGTCCGTACATTTTAAAAATGTTCCTCACTTTACCAATCCTGTTCTTAGAAATCAGTAAAAATTTTTTCCAGAGGTAGGCACTTGCTCTGTCAGTGAGAGGCCGTTTAGGATGCCTGTCTCTGATGTCCGAGAGTTTGGGCTTCTGTGCCAGCTCTTCTGATACCAGCCTCCTGCTCACATGTCTTGTGGGAGGCAAGAGGTTATGGCTTGATACTCATGTCCCTTCTACACAGAAGGCCTGGTTTTGAATCCAGGCTTCGGCCTCAGCTTGGTCCATTTCTGACTGTTAGTACATCTGAAGAATGGACCAGCATATGGGATCTCTGCCCTTGGATTTGCAAATAAAGTAAAAAAGATTTTAGTTCAAAAGATCATCCCAATGATATGTCAACACTTTAACGATTCATATTCTAATTCTGAAAGTTAATCATGTAACAATGTTGTCATCTCAGACTCATAAGTGAATTTTTTAGCAGATAACTTCCATTTTCATAAGCAATAGTATGTAACATAGGACTATATTAAATACAATTATGCTAAGCATTAAGTATCTTTAGAGGATGCAATGTTTGGTTTTCAACATTTATGTACTAATTTAGTAGTCTCTCTTTTTTTTATCATACACTCAGAATTAAATGTGGCAATGCACACTTCTTTGTCCGTGAAGGTAAATGTTTATTCAGCCCATTTGCAGTGCTCAGAACATTTGTCACAGTACCAACAGGAAAAAAAGAGACACATTGGCTCACAGTTAATTTATTTGAAAAGTTACACATTTTGCATAAATCACCTGAAATACTTTCATAATAGGCAAGATGATAAAACACATGAGATTTCTCCAGAAGGTAAAAGACTGAGATTGAATTGGCAATCTCGTTAGAATAACAATGTTATTTCTTAAGTTAACTTTAGGTTATTTGCTCTTGGTTTAAAATTAAGCTGCTATTCAGACAGCTTTGCAATCAGCATTTCAAAGTTCTGAATTCACAGTGTGACTCACAGTGGGGATGAGGGTGCAGGGTCATTCCCTTTAATGCTAATTTTTCTGAAGTGATAACATCACTAATGGAGAAAATATTTCTATCAGAAATACAAGGAGTGAAACAGGGAGTCCTACCGGCTGCGGGAACAGTGGTGAATTCTCCTGGGTTTCCATTGTTACCCCAGTTCTTCCTCCCTCGGAGAAACCTTTCCACAGAACTTTCCCTCTTGGGAATTCACCCTTGTTCAATTCTAAAATTTCTAGAATCTGCCAGCCCTCATTTCATTGCCTAAAATGCCTACAATTTTGTGACGAAGAACCGAGCAGGACCTCCAAATTTGTACACATATGAAAAATATTTAAGAGAAACTTTTTAAAAATAGTTTTGTGATTTTTTTGGTCAACTAAAAAAAAGACATAACAAAGGTTGGTGAGTTGGTCATCCAAAATCAATTGTAGCCACAAAAAAAAAAAATCAATTTGTGAAAGGTAAATATAGATTCTATAACCATCTAAACTTGGTTCTATACCAATTTTACAAATGTCATCTCCTTTGAGAAATACTTTGCAAGAAAAACAAGTACCTTAGGGCATTGTGGTGTAAAACCGGACCGTGTACTGGTTTTTCTACTTCCAAACCTGTCCTCTTTATGTGGCCTGGGAAAAGTGGCAGAAGATGGCTTGCATGGGTGCCTATCATCCATTGAGGAGACCTGCAAGATGCTTCTGGCTCCTGGCTTTGGCCTGGTCCAGCTCTGGCCATTCAGGGCATTTGAGGAGGGAACAGCTGGTAGGAGGTTTCTCCCTCTCTCCCTCTTCCTCTGTCACTCTGAGTTTCAAATTAATCAATACATTTATCTTATTAGAAGAAAACATAAAATTGATACCTTCCTATGGAAGGGTGGCAGCAAGTCTAGAAGAATCACAGAATCTTCAAGAGAAAGCAGGTTGAGGATGACCTAACAGTTCCTTCCTCTCTTCCTCTCTCTTGTCTTCACACACACACACACACACACACACACACACACACACACACACACACACACACACGTGGCTACCAGAGTCCTAGATGGACAAACGATCCATTCAAACAAACACGAACTGTTCACTTTCTATAACCACTCCATCAAATCTTTTGAACAACTGGATTTATGCACGTCCAAGGTCTGCCACCGATGCTGTTTTACCACGAAGAGGTAAAGGCATATGGTTATTGCCTGGTGAAGTATCAAACAGGTGAGATTAACAGGTGAGATTAACATCAAAAACTAACCCTGGACCCATATCTTATATTGCAAGGAGAATAGCTAAATACTCCAAGAGAATGCAAAGTTATATATCTGAACAATGAAACGACTATCAGTCAGATGAGACAAGATTTTAAAATAAGACATTTAGGCATTAAATGAGGAGGATGGTAATATAAAACAAAAATTGCCTTCAATGTGCGTTCATTGAAGATTGATTTCTCTAGGTTTGGGCTTGGTTAAAAACAAACAGCAGTGCCATTGTAACTAAAGCTTGAGGCCATCTGTCATAATCACCAAAGCAAGACAAAACAAAACAAAACATTTTGTCTGGTAGTACACTGAATTCATTATTCAGCTCTTCGGTTTTGCGTGTGCGATGCAGCCACTCTAGCATCTAGAGAGATGTATCCTCCCCAAAAGCACAAACCCACAGGATGGAGACCCCAGATACACAATGTGATGCCATACCATTGTAGTGAGGTATTACTGTTCCAAAGTAATATATGCACATAATGTCAAAATAAAATCACAGGACAATCGAAGTTAATGTTGGAATCAGCTAGATCATCCCCCCTTTCTCCAGCTACTCTCGTGGCAATCACTTCTAATTATTCAGCAGTTGCTTGTGTTTCTGGGTAAGTTCAGGCTCCAAAGTTACACAGGTTTTCTGTGTATCGCTTGTGCTTCCACACTGCCATGGGGGAAGCCTCTGTAAATGTTTTGTTGACCTCACATTTTTTTTTTCATATTTAAGAATGCAACAGCAGGACACTGAAATCTCATCTGGTCACAGGATAAGCCGATCAGACCGTCTATGGTTTCCATCAGCAGACGGAGAAAACGCTTACCTGAAGGCAGTTGATCTGAGGGGGGGGGAGAATGAGGCAAGCTTAGATTTTCCACGTGTGCCAGAGAGATCAAGCTGAATTCTGCTAGGCAAGGCTTCTGTTGTCTAGTCCAGAGGCTCTTGGGAATTGGGGATTCTGCAGATTCCTCCTTGGCTGGAGTCCCTCAGACTTTTCTAGGCGTTGGCTGTAGCTGACCTGCTTTCCATCCGTTTTATGACATTCACGGCATGTGTCATTACCACCCTGTTCTTCCCGTCCTTGACTGTTTTTGCACTGTTTGCTGTCATCTCTGAATTTAACATGTGTTTCCTAAGTCTATTTTTTACACTGATAGTTTTCATGAAACTTCCCTGATGCGGCATGAATTCTGTCTTTGCATCATTGTAGAACTTTTGTTTTAAAAGGCTATACATTCAAGCTATCAGTTAAGTTCACTTCCATCTCGAATCAGAAAGGAGCCACAATGTCCTGTAAGACTGTCTCAGGCAATTTAAAATAAATGATGTCAAAGAGATAGCATTTGCATGTGTCAGTGTTTTAAATAAAGAGGTTTGGGCAGAAACCTGAAGGGGAATACCGGTTAATTTCCGAAAGTAATGTTTTGCATGTAGGCCTACAGATGGCATTTTAGATTGAACGAACAAGCTGGGATGTGCAATACTCCAACAAAGATGTTGGAGTCTCATATACAAGTGCTCGAGTTCTGTGATTTTGGCTTTGATTCTAGCTTCCTGCGTGTGCAAGACCTGAGAGGGCAGTAGGGACTCAAGGAATGCGTTCCTGTCACTTATATGGGAGAGCTGTATCCCTTTATACGTTCACAGAACCAGGTGCATCTCAGAAATCATCACTGAGGATATTTGGGGAAGGAATCAGCCAATGGGAGCTTTCTCTCTTCTCATTCTGCTACATCACCAAGGAGCAAATTAAATAAAAACCGAAATTTGAACAAGAAGATGATTATCTTGAAAACGTTCTTATGTCACTGTTTCATTAAATGTATCCAAAAAACAGAAGATGATTCATAAAAAGAGAAGGAAAAAAATTGGTCTGGAATGTTACAGATTGCACATCATATATTTTTTCTTCTTATTTTTTAGCTGAATCCTACGAGAAAAACAACTGTAGCTGATTCAAAGAAATAGATAGTATGTAACAAAGATCGCGAAGCACAGAATATTATTTAGCCACTCAGTAAGGCTAGATACAGCAGAGAATCGACTGGGAGCTGAGAAGTGAAGAAGCAGAGGAAAGCACAAGGATTCTAGCCATCCCGAGCAAAGTAGAATGTACTTACCTAGGGAACCCGTATTCTGAACTCTTTCTAGACTGTAATGTTAAATTCCTCGGCTGATTGTTTTAACCCGTTATCCTGGATGCAATACGGTAGGGTTTATAATAAGGAAAACGTTTTAGTGTAAGACAAATTTGGCTTTGCGTAGTCCCACGTCATCAGGAAGCGCTCGGCGTTTTTATCCTTGTCTTGAAGGGACTTAAGTTGTTGAGTACCTGACTTAGGGGGTTTAATAAAGGCTACGCTTTTAAAAACTGAAATATCACTCCACATTCCCCAATCAACATTTCTCCTCTTTCCATTTTTGCTATCTCACACCCACTTTCACTTTTCTATTTTTTATCAAAATCTGCATCTTTCTCCCTAAGTTTGGTTGTAAAAAATAAGTTTTACACTGCTGGATACAAAAGAGATACACTGCAGATACAAAAGGGTTGGAGTGTTTTGCAGGGAAGTGAGGTAACCACAGTTTTCATCTTTGTGTCCCAACAACATAGCATTTCATTCCTGCATGTCATGTTTAATTAGCTTCATAGAACAGGACAAGAAGAAGAAATAGTGGAAAATGCCAAGGAAACTGTCAGTGTTATGAACAAATGTGGTCTCAACATATTAACCTGATTTATAAGCACAGATGATTGTTCCGTAAAAAAAGGAAGGCTAACTACTAGTTCAAGGAACCCTTGAAAATAATTATTCCCATGTCCTCGTTCTGCCCCCATTTCTCCTTGGTGGTCTTCTGACATTATTTTTCTTTAACAGTAACAGGAGTAGTAGGGGGTAAGCAGAAGGGGTAGATTCTGTGTACAGTTATGCGTACTGTCTTGTGTAGTTTGATTTTTGAAACTTCAGCCTTTGCTTCTTTGAATCTGTTTACACAGATGTTGGATGGGGAGGCTGGTAACCATCCACCACTGGCCTGGTGGTCACCTTTGCCTTTAAACAGTCTCTGGGAGGTATATTTAAAAATATTGTATTAGACACCCATCTCCAAGAGATCATGTTTTTATCCCACGCTGTCCTTCTGGAATGGAGCTTAACCCATATTCTAGGCATGTTTACTTAGTATTGTATGATTCGTTCGTTTGGAAATCTATAGTCTTCTTGTGTTGATATCAGCACTTCCTATCATGCACAGAGGAGAAATTGACACAAATCTATTTCTCTACCCAAATGGGTATTTTAAATTGTGTGACATATGATGTCAATAATTTATGGTAACAGAAAATAAAATTTACCCTATTTTCAGAGTTTAGATTTTGCTGTTTAAAACTATTTTCAGAAAGTAATGTTGAACAAAGCACAAACTGAAATATAAAAATATATCTTAGGGCCTGGCACAATAGCCTAGTGGTCCTAGTGTGTAAGTCCTCACCTTACACACGCCAGAATCACATATGGTTGCTGGTTCTAATCCCGGCAGCCCCACTTCCCGTCCAGCTCCCTGCTTGTGGCCTGGGAAAGCAGTCGAGGACGGCCCAAAGCCTTGGGACCCTACACCCATGTGGAAGAGTTCCTGGCTATTGGTTTCTTATTGGCTCAGCTCCAGCCGTTGCGCTCACTTGGGGAGTGAAACATCGGATGGAGGATCTTCCTCTCTGTCTCTCCTCCTCTCTGTATATCCGCCTTTCCAATAAAAATAAATAAATCTTTATATATATATATAGATATGTGTGTCTATATATATCTTAACAATTAATAGCAATGTACTTAAGAGGGTATTTGGGTTCTGCATTTTCTTTATTATTTTGCCATGTTGGTTACTATACTAGATATTAATGGAGATGTGTTGAAAAACAACAAAATACTGACTTCAAGTTTTGTCCTCTCTGTCTGTCTCTCTCCTCTTGGAATATTGAGCCAAACGGGTAGAGTTCTTCCTGATTCTTCTTCTAAGGGAGGTTTTCTGTTCCTTCAAATTTTGCTGGTGCCCAAATCCTGCTGCTCTACCAACTGCTCCATCCCACTGGGAGTTTTTACCTAGCCAGGTGTCATGCCTGCCAAGCTGTGAGATGAACACTAAGCTGAAATGTCAGGGGAGTGTGTGTAACGTGCTTTCCACCCTCCAAGTCGGAGGTGCTTATAAGATGGCACGGAGATGCCTGCCGCAGCCACCAGGCAGTTTCTCTACTTTGGTGAACTCTGATCTTGCTCACTAACTGGTCATATGGACCTCCCGCCGCTATGCCTAATAACTGTAGCTCAGATGGCTGCATCTTTTCTCACCTTTTTACCAGGAAGGAAGCTTTGTCTTTGATTGTCCATCAGGACTAATCCTTTCTCAGCATGATACTTGTTAGCATAATTGCAGAGAAGGAACCAAACTGACACATTAGTAGGAGTTGTTCCTTTTTTTTTTAAAAAAAAATTGATATATGTAATTTGGATGAAAAAGGTACTATGTATATTTCATTAATCTAACAGTTAAGATGTCTTCTATTATTGTCTTTTTCAGCCTTTATAGTTTCAATACTCTCTCTAATTAGAAATCTTACTCAACTGCAAGAAATCTTGTTAATATTCTTATAATCCAGAGAGTTTCTAGTTAATATTTTTAAACTTTTAGCTTCAGGGGGACATGCATGGTGAGTTAGTTAGTTGTAGATCATCTCTGCTCTAACACTTGGGTTGTTCACATCTTATTTAAAAACAGAATAGAAGAATTTAGATTTGAAATGGCTTCTAAAAGAGATCAGTCAGTGCAACTGTTCAGTTCTTAGAGGATAAACAGGCAGAGCAAACACCATCTCTCCATACAATGTGTATGTGACAAGAACAAAGACAAACGGAAAAGTAGAAGCATACATGTATTAAGATGAATATAACTTCTACTTGCTGAAACAATATTACATGTGATTTTTGACAAAAAAGAAAGGTTTTCACATTTTTAAAAATTGAAAGTGAAAAATCCAAATTAGCATCCTACATTAAGGAGGATACAATGTGGAATTTCAACATGAATATTCTATGTAAACAGAATATATTAATGAAGAGGATTGTGATGCTAGGAAATAAAATATATGACATATTCATTAGTCTACATATTAACATTGTTTTATTATTTGTCTACACTTTATTATATTTTGGTGCTTCTGAAAATGTAGTATCTTTGGTAATACTAATCTTGTTCAAGTTTTGCCATTAATTTTTCTTGTTGAGGTGAGCCCTTTATGTCAGAAAACACCATTTTGAAAGTCTTCGTTGAAAGCCACTCTATTCTTAAGAGTAGAACTCTTCCGGCAAACACTATTATCCTGTGAGCACTGCACAGTGTTTTTATTTATCATGGTTGCCTGGACAGAACTCAGAATGAAAATTCCAAGGAAGCCTCAGTTCACTGTTACAATGTTAACATGAAGAAATTTGCTTATCCCAAATTAAGTTGATTTTATGGAAATCCATATTGTCTTTTAATTTAAGGCATAGATATCATGAGGTCTTTGTTTACATTAAAGATTAAACCAGTTGCTAACAATTTTTTTTATTTGTCCCTATTAACCATGTTTTTGATATTTATTGGGAATTTGTTCAAAAACCAAACATTGAATGTGTATGTGGGTTCTTGTTTTTCTGCTCAGGACATGTTAATCTGTGATGTCCTTGTGCTTAATTTCTTTAAAAGCATTGGAGAAGAGGTTTCACTTCTTCAAATGGCCCATGAGAACTCCTGGAAGGCTTCCATCAACCCCAGCCAGGAAATCGGTTCCCTGGACCACCACCCTCAGCTGCGTATCATCTGTTTCTATCTCCCGACAACGTCCTGAAGCTGGTACTGCAGGGTCCCCTACCTTGATGTACCCAAGATAAAGATCTAACATTTAACGCATTTGAATGAAGTCTTAGAGGTAGCAAAAGACATTTACAAGATAGAAAACACAAATTGGGCACAAATTGGACACAAGAGACAGCCCTACTTGGTTTAGTCCTTATTTGGGAGCGTTTTGTAGTTTGCTTTATCACAAATTAGAGACCAGGAGAGAAGAAACTACTCCCCATTCACTCCAGGCTTAACCATCACACAAGAACTAAATTTCTGTCTTGTTCTGTGAAGGGTCTGACTCCCATCAGCAAATGCACGGATGTAGTTCCAAGAAGCAATAATAATTTAAAGAGATATGGTTCCTATTTGTAACTGAAGAGTCATTGAAATAGGAAACACTTAATGGAAATGCTACATAAAAAGGCATAATCTCCATGATGTGGGAATAGTTAAAACTTAGACAAGTTCTGATACTGCTATTGCTATAGATGACTTTTTTCTTGAATCTCCACTATTTTGGCTGTCTGGATTATAGATTTCTTCTATGATCATATTAACAGTAATCTAGATGAGTGAATTTTCTAGAGTAGTATTTGAGTAAAGAATCAAAAATTCTGACAGTAGTAAACTCCCTTTAACTTTGAAATTCATTTGAGCAAAATCTCAAGGATACCAATGTCAATTGTTAGAGTTAAATTTCAAATTTAACTGTGTCTTCCCTAGAAGAATAGTTTCAAATAGGCAGATGTTTTCCAATTCCGACCCATTGGTGGACTACCTTGCACTAGAATAAAGCATGAGCAGTAAATGAATGTCTTCTTTGAAACAAAAGCATGAGACTGAGTAAGGATGAAAGCATTTACCTCTAATGAGAATAAATCTTATTTTCTGTATCTCCTGGGGTGTCTATCCCCAGATTAAACTGACTAAATATATGGAGGCACTTTAAAAATTTAATCAAAATTGCATATAATGAAAAAATGAATGTATTTCAAAATGCTTTGCACTAAACATCTTTAATTTGCCCTTAGTGAACTCCTTAATGTATACAAATATGAAGGGCATTTAAATTCACCTTGAATAATAAAAACTCAGTCACAATTACACTTAATTATTATTAATCTTTAGTAACAAAGATCTTCATTTTAAGTATATATTTAGTTGCAAAGAAAGTATATACAAATGGAAACTGATAGATATGACATCTAATGACATTCAAGGAACAATATTGGACATTGGTCATCTAGTGAATGGTAGCCATAACTTTAACACAAATAGTACACTGGTTAATTTTTTTTTCTTCAATAGAGCATGCATATGCAATAGATGATATGCCAATTATACAGTTGCTTTGTGTGTGTGTGTGTGTGTATGTGGTTGCGTGTGTATACAGAAATCTAGGTATTTATAGGACCTTAAACATAGGGTACACAATTTTGAACTAAAGGCATTTTATCAATAGCAAATTGAAATTAATTTGTGAATAACTTTGTAGTTAAGCAGTGGATATACATGTCTCTTATTTCATGGAAAAGCTATGTATTTCCTTTCAGACACAAAGTGACCCAGTGTTAAACTTTACTGTGGGAATAGATTTGTTTTGGTAGACCCCTGCAGCCAAATACCTGCAGAGAGAAGGGGAGCAGGGAAGAGCATCCCTCATATGGTAGTTAAATATTCTTCCATTTGAGTGAAGTTTTCACATATGGTCTTCTTTGCTATTCGGCATAACTTAATTCTTCTTGAATTAAAAAAAAACTATCTCAGAATACATAAAATAATCATGAAAGTTAACGAGAGAATTGTATACCTTGCATTTACATGCTTAAGTCCACTCAAATATCATTAAGTCCACTGTGGAAAATCTGAGAATAAGATGTAAAATGAATGAGAAGAGAAAACACAGCAGCATGTACCAGCTGTTTTTCATCTGTTGCCTGTGCATATATCTTTCTTTGTTGGCTCTAAGTTGTAGATTGAGTGTGGCATATATCATTTTATTAACAATAGATGGCTACGTATCCTATATACACATATGGCTATCATCCTTCTGAAGATTTATTGAAATAGAATGATAGGCGAACAGTACAGCATAGATGCTGAATTCTGTGTAAGCAAGTGTGATTTATATAGTTGGATGCTCTCTTCCAGAGGTTGCTTATCATTGTCTCACGGGGTAGTGTAAAAATTAATTAGTAAAAGTTTGCAGGCTCTTTGAAGCTAGAAAACACTGTGGAAGTGCTAAGCATTATCGTGATAACTCGAGAGTGAGGCATAAGTGTGAGGCATAAGCGAGAGTGAGGCCAGCTTATCAGTTCTTTGAAATGTGTGTCTAAATGGATTCACAGTTTTCTCCTACAGTGTTGTATGAATTGGAAAGCTCTTATCAGATTTTGAAGATGAAATATGTTGCACTAAAATCACAATAATATGCACAATCTTTTTTCATTTATTCAGTAAGCTGATGCTCCTTAAAATAGAATAAAACTTGAGATATGATACTAAAGCTGATCTAATAAAGTATGATTTTGTCATCAATTATAATTCTTCTATTATAATTTGATTGACTAAGTTCTCTTAATTAGTGTAACTGAAGCCTAGTTAATTTGCACGGTCTAGTGCCATCTTCAACACTTCAAATGATAGGCAGATATTCTTTGTCTCTGTAAAGATAGTATAGATTCTTGCTAGCACAACTCAATCATTTATCACTGCAACCATCATTTATCACTTCAACAGTGCCAGTTTGGAATACTAATTATTATTTCTTATAAGATATGTTTAAATAAACTGTTTCTGGTGACTCTGTCTGCTAGACCAAAAGCTCAAAGGAGCACCAGCTCAAATCCTGGATCCTCCATTTCTGATGCAGCTGCCTATTAAGGAGCCTGGGAAAGCAAAGGGAATCTGGCCCAACTAACTTGGGGATCCTGCTCCTATGGAGCTCCAGGCTCCAGGCTTCTGTCTGGCTCAACCTGCCAGTGCTAATTCTTGGGGAGTGAATTAGAAGATCTCTCACTCTGAGCTACTCACTCTGAAATAAATCAATACCTATTAAAAAGGCTGTTTCCTATATTCATAAGTAAAATTTAGTATGTAAACTCTATAAATTTATGTGAGCAATCATCCAGGGAGGTGATATTGTGGTCATATTTACATTTGTATTTTTAAAAAATACTTTTAAAGCTATCATAATTAAGTTTTCATCTTTTGTATCCTTCAGAAAATGTAATTATGGCAAGGAACTTTTCAAGCATTCAGGATTGACATGAATAGGTGGTAAATTGATCCTGTCAATTTAGCATTGGGTGTTCATTGATATAGTATTCTGTTGTCATTTCACTGGGATGTTCTTTGCATTTGCCTTGGTTTTGGTGCGTGTTATTCCCTTTCTCTATCAAGAGAACATATTTAAGTATCATTTGTAGAGAAGGTTTGCAAGAGGCATAGTATTTTAACTTTTCTTTGCTGTGGTAGAATTTTATTTAATTTTCAAAGAGAAAGGAAAGCTTTGCTGGGTATGTTATTCTGGGTTGGTATTTTTTTTTTTTCTTTTAGAATCTGGAATATGTTGCTCCATTCTCTTCTGGCATGTAAAGTTTCCTGTGAGTCTGATTGCCATTTCTCAATAGGTAAATAGATTGTTTTTTTCCCCACTTAAGGATCTTTTCCTTATGTCTGATCGAAAAGAACTGGATTATTATGTGTTGTGATGAAGATCGCTTTTGGTCAACCCTGTTGGGAGTTCAGTGTCCCTCTTAGATGTTGTTGCCCAATTCTTTCCCCAAGTCAGGACAATTTTCCTTTATTATTTCATTAAATGCATTTTTAAATGCAGCTTCTTTTTCTGTGCCTTCTGAAACTCCTGCACCTCTTGTATTTTAATAGTGTCTTTTTGATTCTGAATGCTTTTTTTTTAATCTTGATCCAGCTCTGCTTCCAGCTTTTTGATGGGTCCCTCACTGTGATAAAAAAATACATTCCAATTCTGAGATTCTTTCTTCTGCCTCCTTCATTCTATTACGGGGATTTTCCATTGACTTTTAATTTGCTCTATTGCATCCTTCATTTCCAATAATGCTGATTGGCAATGTTTCAGTGTTGGTATTTCCTTAAATTCGTTGAATTCCTGTGTGTGCTTCTCATTGTTAATCAGAAACAGTAAAGCACTTGTTTTGAATTCTGTAATCCCCCATTTTCACTTATGTGTTCCTCAGTTAACTCTGAGGCTGGAGAAAGCTTTTGTTCCTTTGCAGGGGAGTCTTCAGTAATATTCATTGTGCATTTGTCTCTTTTTTTGCTCTTGGTCATTATACCTCTGACTAGCAAATTCTCTGTTGGTGTCACCCACAGGTCTGCAATTTGACTTTACATATTGCATTTGGTACCTGGTTGTTTGTTTGCAGGCATTTGTACCACTTCCTCCACTGAGTTTCCGATCTGGGTTTTTATGTTAGGTTTCTGTAGCCCCAGCTCCTGGCTCAGCACTCTATATCCTGTGACACTGTGCTGAGGCTTCACCCTTGTCTGTTCAACCTTTCTCCAACTTCTGGTTTGAACAGTTCCTAAGATTATGGAGACAACAATTGTCCCAAATAGCTAAGTTTTTGGTGGTGCTGATCTTGCTGGAACCTGCTGCTTTTTAAGTTTGAGGGCCACAGATACTTACTTTGAGTTGTAAGATGCCAAAGTTGGTATTATTTTGAATGTGAGACCAGTGCAATGCACTGAATTCAGTGAGTTCACTCCCAGCTCAACACATGCGCAGGTCACTGTTGTCCCCACAATCTCAAAGCCTTTGCCACATTGTACAAAATGGTGCCTGATGTGCCACTTTTGGAATTCTTGATCTGCTGGCCATTTTGTCTGGGTGTTAACAAGACCAATTTTGGGTGGAACCTGTAGAATGTCATGTTATTGCAATTCAATGAGCCAGAAATGAGTTTGCTCCCAGCTTAGGGCATGTACAGTTCTGTTCCACAGTCTTTGTCTTCCTACACAAAATAGTGCCTAATTTGGTTCTAGTGGAAATCTGGGCTGTGAACTCCACCCTGTTTCTGCACAGGCAGTTTGGAATCTGCTGCTGTGTGTCTGCCTGTTCAAATCAAACAAACAAGGAGGATGGGCAGTTCTTTGGTTTCACCTGCTGAGTCCCACTGAGCATCCCTTCCCACCTGATTGCTGGTAGATTTCCGGCCTCTGGTGGAATTCAGATCACCACTCATTGATGCTTCTGAGGGATGCAACACCACACTGTTTTCTCTGCTGCTTTCCTCTGTCTGTCAGTCTCAGGTGCCCCTCAGCTGTTGTTCTGTCCTCTAGAATGTGTCGTCTCTGCTTCACCCTGGCTAAGGTTTGTCTGTTAAATGGGTCTTTGCCCTATTCTACCATCTTGATTGTAGTTTCTACTTTCCTTCTTCCTGTTTATATGTAAGAGGTTTTTTGGTGTCCATTCTTTTACACACATCTTCTAAAGTAGGTTTTATCTATATTTTTATAGAACCAAAGAGAATTCTTGGGACAACCTGTGGTCTGAAGATTTCTTCAAAGCCAACTCAAAAGTCATTTTGAGGTTGTAATGTTAAACTCAAATGACTTAAAAGGAATTTAAGCAAAAAAAAAAAAAAGCAGCAAAAAAAGGCAAAGCATACTAATGCGTTCAGGGAGAAAGAGTTAATATTCTAAAATGCTAAATGCTACTCTATCTATAAATGTTTGATTCAAATTTTTGTCTAAGGGGCTGACATTCAGATAAAACTGCTGTTTGCAGTTTAGACAACCTCTACGGGAACCAGTCTGTGTCCAATTCTGATTTAGCTCCGTGCTGATATCCTGGGAAAAGCAGAGGACTGTCTATTATCTCTTTTGCCACCCGAGTGGGAGGCCAGGACGAAGCTCGTGTCTTGTCATTCTTATCTTTGTCCTGGCTCAGCCCTGGCCATGTGGCTGTGTGCAGGGTAAACCAGCAAATGGAAGGTCTCTGTCTCTTCCTACTGCAGTTATGCGTTAAATCTTGAAGAAAAGAATATAAATGTCATTTAAACAAAATCGTCTAACTTTGCAGAGTATGCTTTTAAGTGTTGATTTTCTAATTTTTCGTTAAACTTGTGTTTTGTGATTGATACTAATCACTTAACCTGTACAAGGGTTAGCATATTGTATCAGTGTATTTCCTAAAGTATCTATGTTGGAAGTGCTGTTATGGAGGACTAGGCTTTTACAGGTGAGACCTGGTGGCAAATCTTTGAGGATACATGGTTCCATGAGGACAGAGTAGCTTGCACCGGAAAACTGTCAGTTCTCAATAGAAAGTTCTCATAATAGAGCAAGGCTGGCCTCTTCCTTGGCTATGGTTATTGTCCCAGCACGTACTTTCTGCATATTATTCAACACAGAGTCCTCATCAGATTTGCATCAGGCCATTTTTAAATTTCAGCATCCAGAATTGAGACCTAAATAAACCTTTCCCTCTCAAAGCTCCAGGTTTAAGTATTTTGAATTAACAATAGAAAAAATGTATTCGTATAGCATTTTTGTCTAAAATGCAGGTTTAAACCACCCTGTCAGATTAATTAACTGGGATTTCAAAGAAACATAAAAAGTTCAAGTAATGGAATTTTGGGGTTAGGAAACTTCTTTGGATCTTGAAGGCCAATAGGAAAAAAACACAAGGCAAGTTAGAGTCAGAAATATCTTGTCTTCTTTCAATACCTTTCTTCCTATGCTCAACCTGTATCCATTTGCTTTTTCATTCCTGGTAAACACTACTCAAGCTATTCAGCAAAGGATATTACAGAATATCACACGAGCAAGAAATCTGTTCCTTGCAATTTAGCAAAAGTAAGCAATCTATTTCTGTACATTTTCTTTAGGAGCATAGAATTTCTGGTTACACACTTCTGTGTCAGCTAATGCTTACTTTTCTGACATAAAATAGCAATATTTAACAGAAACATTTCAGCATGGTGGCAAAACTGTCTCTGTAAAGGTTCCAGTGCAACTGAAATTGTACCGAAAATTTTGAGACTGACAGTTTGGATTTTAGATATTCATGGAATATGAGAAAGCAGCTTGAGATGGCAGAGTCTATAATGAGCAGGGTTCTTGCTCTTATTAACTTCTAAATTTTTCTTTTTATGTTAAAGCAGCTGTAAAGGAATTGCATGAGCTGATAGGTCACTGAAGCATTACTGTAGTTAAAGTTGTAAAAGCTTTCGTGAAATTGCACATGCTAACATCTCCATAGAAAATGCAGTCCTTGGTTCAGCTGTCGCAAGTTGAAGAAAAAAAGTATTCTTGTTTCTCATCGGCTCTTCAGCAGCACCTTAAAAGAAAGCCTGCAGAATATTGTAGAAAGAGGCAGTTTTTTAGTTGCACACAGATTAGAGAAGTTAGCTAAAGTTTTGACGCCTACATTTCATTTGTATTAAATGTTGCATAAAATTTTCTGCCAGCAGTGAATGTAGTTATAAAATTATATAACCAATAAGCACAATTGTTTATATTTGCCCTGTGTGTTTTTCTAAATAAGGACACTATTAAACTGTTATTCTGTGCAGTTTCATGTGAGTAATTTTAAGAAAGACCTTCCTGTTGGTAAGCAAAATATAGTTATTTTGGCAAAATGTGGTACTTAGGTCAACATTGATTTTATTAGAGCTCCAGCTGCTCTGCTAAGATATCTAAATGAGTCTTAACTATATAGAGTGGTTGAATATTGCTTACATGACTCTGTGTATTTTATGATATTCTCTATATGAATATATGAATGCACATGTGCATTTATATATGTTCATATATAAAATACAATTATGTAATTAAATGTTATTTAAAATAATTCAAGAAAATGCATTAAAATAACCAATATGTATGCACTTATTATACATGCACAGACATGTATATATACACTGACATAATTGTTTTTATATGATACATAATATATATTATATTTTAGGTATATCAGATATATGTTATAACGCATAATACAATATGTATTATATATAATATAAAATGATAAAGTATATATTTACATAAGTATATAACATGCAATAAATAAGTATGTATTACATAGTATACTTATGATATTAAATAGTAACTATTTTTAACATATATATACATATATAAATACATATATAAATACATGCACAGAGATATGTTAATCAGTCCTCACTTATGAGCCAGTAATTATGCTAATTGTGTATATTTCTCAGGGAAGAAAAACTGCTTGTACTGAAGAGTTATGTATGAAAAGAAAACATAGCCTAAAAGATGAATTCTCTATGTTTATGACTTACAATACGAAGGGTAAAGGGATACTGATTTCTTCCCTCTTTTTTTTCACTTAAATTCTTTTATTTGATACAATTCCATAGGCTCTGGGATTTCCATTCCACCATCCCTTAATTCTCTCCTCACTCAGTGATTTCCCCTATATATACAAAGAGATAACCCTTTCTAAGCCGTCGTAAGCCCATCATCTGCTATTTAAGTTTATCCTGACACTGCAGGTATGGACAATGGTAGACACTCCAGCATCCTGCTGTCAAGATATATTCAACAGCTTCATTGAGAGTCTGCCTTTGATTTGGAAGTAGAGGTGCACACTGCTTTGTATCTTCATATCTGGAAAAGATAGTCTCTATTACACAGTTACTGTATATTCCATTAATCAAAAAAAAAACCACAAGCAAAATCAGCAACAAGAATAAAGTTAAACAATGGTACAGCACCATGAAATTCAATACCATGATACTAAATGACCAATGTGTTGCTGAAGAAATGATTAAACACACACACACACACACACACACACACACACACACACACAAAAGCTTCCTGGAGAAAATTATTCTACTGTATGATCAATGAGTCAGTTAAGAATTTTTTTAAGTTTTTTTTTTAATTACAAAGTCAGATATACAGAGAGGAGGAGAGACAGAGAAAAGATCTTCCATCTGATGGTTCACTCCCCAAGTGACCGCCATGGCCACTGCTGTGCTGATCCAAAGCCAGGAGCCAGGAATTCTTCTGGGTCTCCCACATGGGTGCAGGGTCCCAAGGCTTTGGCTTGTCCTTAACTGCTTTCCCAGGCCACAAGCAGGGGGCTGGATGGGAAGTGGAGCCACTGGGATTACAACTGGCGCTCATATGGGAACTGGCACATTCAATGCAAGGACTTTAGCCGCTAGGCCACCACACCAGACCCAAGTCAGTTAAGAATTTGAAAAGAGAGAAACTATTTTGAAGCAGTGAAAGTAAATGCATATCCAAACCCATGGGTTGCAGTAAAAATAGTATTGAAAGGGTTATTGATCTTTTAATTTGCATTAACTTTGCCTTATATCAAAAAGAATATATGATGTTTGTCCTTTAGGGATTAACTTATTGGACTGAACATAATGGTCTCTAGTGGGATCATTTAGTTGCAAATGGTATAATTTTATTCATTTTTATATCGGAGTGGTATTCCATGTAGTAGACATACAACCATTTCTTAAAGGCTCCTCTTTGGATGGGCATCGGCGTTGTCTCCCTGTCTTTTCTATTGTAGCATGCGATGCTCTACATATAGGATTACAGTTTCCCTTCTCACTAGCAGATTTTATTTTCTGTGGATATATTCCTAGCAGTAGTAGCATGGCTGGTCAGGACAATTAGATCGCAACCTGCAGAGGTAAGACACAAGACTTCTGGCTATCACCTTATACAAAAATCAGTTCTAAATGGATCAAGGACCTGAATTTGCACCCAGAAACCATCAAAAAAGCAAAAGAAACACTCTCTACGATATAGGAATGGGGAAAGATTTCTTGGGAAAAGACACCAAAAGCACAGGCAGTCAGATTCAAAATAAATGGGATTACATCAAACTAAAAAGCTTCTTTACAGCAAAGGAAACAATTAACAAAGCAAAGAAGCAAGCAACAAAATGGAAAAAAAAATTGTTGTGCACTACACAATTGAATGCGGACTAATATCCAGGATCTACAAAGAGCTTCAGAAACCCAGGAATATTAAAAAAAAAAAAAAAAGCTATGAAGAAATGGGAAAAGGAAATGAACATTTTTCAAAAGAGCAGCTTTAGATGACTAATAGACATATGAAAAAATGCTCAGGATCCCTAAACATCAGAGAGATGATGTGAAAAACACATTGAAGCTCCACCAGCCTTCAGTGAGGTTAGCCTACATTCAGAACTTTACTAACACCTGCTGGCGTGGATGTGGGGAGAGAGGCACCCTCCTTAACTGTTGGTGAGAGTACAGTCTAGTACAACCACTAAGGAAATCAGTATGGAGAGTGCTTAGAGAACTCCAATAAATGTACCGTGTGAATGAGTTTTTTCCCTTCTTTTTTGGCCTTTGAGTCACTCCCCTGAGGTGATGTATGAAAGATACTATTTCCATACTGTCACCATGACAGGAGCTCTATTTTTTTTTTGCCTTTTCCTAAATAAATCCTGCTTTGCAAATTAGAATTGTTTGCATGGAAATTATTTCACGTAAGACAAGAAATTAGGTTTTTGCTGTGTTTCACACTGAATTTTCTGCAACACAAGGGTCTCCAAGTACCCCTTTGCCATCAGCCTATCTTCTGTTATTTACTGAGATCTGCCCTCTGTGCTTCACCCTGCGAAGGTTCTTCATCAGTTTAAAACTGTCTGCACACTCTACGGTCATCCTGCCTTCTCTAATCTACCTACCTTTCTTTCTGTCTTTCCTTCCTTTCTCTCCCCCTTCTTCTCACTGAAGCAAGGTTGTTTGAGCTGAAGATAATAAAGCATGTACATGTTAATAATGGAAAAGGTCAGCTGATTTGCATTCTCGAGCCAGGGTCCTTCCTGATTGGTTGAGCACACAAGTCTAAGACAGATCTAGGGGATCCTAGGTAGTAATCAATTATAACTGTGTCCAAGATATGTTCTTGTAGAAGGCCAGCACCATGGTGTGGTAACCTAAGCCTCCATCTGCAGTGATGGCATCCCATATGGGTACTGGTTTGTTTCCAGGCTGCTCCATTTCTGATCCAGCTCCTCTCGCTTCCTATAATCTAGAAAGGCAGTGGAGGCTGACTCAAGGCCTTTAGCCCATGCACAAACATGAGACATTAAGGAAACCCCTATCTCCTGGCTTGGATCTGCTCAGCTCTAAGCACCGTTTTTATCCAAGGAGTGAGCCAATGGGTGGACAATCTTCTCTCTACCTTTCAAATGTGTATGTTCATATAACCACTTTGACTCATCGTTCCCACTTTCAGTACATTTAAACTTCCTAATCACAACACCCTGTTGTACATGGAGCCACACTTGATGGGTGACTGATCGCTTCTGTCGCTGCTGACAATAAAAGTTAGAAAACCCAGATTTGAGCATTTCTCTACTTAGACACAGTGTCCCCTATTTTCTCTGCACTGAAAACTTTGATCTGAGTTTGTTTCTTTATTTCATTTATCACCATTCCTCTTTGGGGTCAGCCTGACATCCAGCCATGGTACACACAGTGCTGTCAGATTCTAAGATTGCAACTTTTTGGTAGAGGAATCACCAAGTTATGTATCAAATTCATATTAAATTAATAAAGAAAACAAGTGAATAAGAGGTATTCAGACTGCTAATTATTAGCACTTATAATTATCATATTTGAAAGGTAAAACTTAGCAAGCATCAGAACCTAAAACAAATTCACATACTCAAAATTAATGTATCAGATTAAATGAACTTTAAGGGTAAAATTATATCAGTAAAAAAATTATTCATTCCAGATTTGGTCTACAGATGTGTTTTGTATTACTCACTTACTTTTTCTGTTTATCTATGTCATTTTAACGCATCAAAGACTGAGTTCTTACATCCTCGTTTTTGAATGCATATCACTCTGTTTTTAATAAATTCAGTGTTACATTCCTCAATAGATAGGAGAAGCAGAAGCTGAACTGTTATACTTAAAAAAATTGTTTTTTAGAGTTGGGCTCCGGAATAACGTTTATTTAGAGATTCTCATCAGATTTTGATTTTTAGATTTCTGTAATTGCCTCTCCTAAACAACGTGTCTGAATTTGATGACCACAGTGAAATTAAAATCATGCAGGCTCTTAAGAAAATTATGTGTAAATGAACTTTACACTGAAATTCTTAATGACACTGCATTCATCTAGATCTTTCTCTGTTCACTTCACCCAGATTCCCTAGCTTTCCGCACCTCAGACTACATGTTACAGTTACGAACGTGGTAAAGCCTTTAACTCTGACAGTACAGACTACAGAAACGCTTCAAACAAGAGACACCAGTAAGTAAATTCCAGTGTGGAGTGATGGGAGCAAAATGATGAAATCAGTAAGTATGAGGGTTCTTCAAAAAATTCTTGGGAAAAAATGTATTGCCCATTATCTTTTATTTTTAAGCTGTTCTGGTTTATTCTACTACTCTATCATACAGATCCATACTCGCTAGAATTCCCACCCCCCTTTCGCCCACCATTTTTTTTCCCCTATATTGTTACAATAAGTAGTCCTTCACAAACAGTTGTCATTCTGTTACTTAAATGTATCCTGATGTTGTAGGTATGGACAACGGCAGAGTCAAGCATCCTACTGTCAAAACCCATTTAACGGTTTCACTGGGAGTCCATCTCTGAGTTGAAAGTAAAGTTGCATAGCACATTGTTAAGTCCTTGAGATGTGTTAGTAGATCATGTAGTTGAGATATTTTGATTTTTGGGTAAGTACCTGATGTTATAAATGTCCCTTTCAATGCTGTTTTTGCTACATCTCATGGATTTTAATATTTTTGTTTTTATTTGCATTTCTTCAAAAAAGTTTCTTTCACTATTAATTTCTTCAGTGATACATAGATCATACAGTAGTGTTTTTTTTTTTCAAAAAGGTTAAGTTTTTTTTCATTTCTTCAGTGATACATTGGTCATTCAGTAGCTTCTTATTTAACTTCCTGTTATTCTAAATTTTCTATTTTTCTTCCTATTGTTGGTTTTGTTTTGTGGGTTTTCATTTAAAGGGATGTGTATTAACTGTGCAATAGAGATGATTAGAAAGTAGATCATATCCAGATAAGAAAGTACAATGCAAGTACTATGTTTTAATAGTATTTTCCATAAATTTTAAAATTCTTCTTATATTAGCTATTATTCTCGAGCCAATGTTTTCTTTGAACCTTCCCAGTTTCATGTCCTGGGTCTTTGTATGGTTCAGAGAAATATAGCTTGATAAAGTAACTCATTGTGTGTGCGTGTCATTGGGTAGCACATTTCCACAAGAAAGCATCCCAATGGAGTATCCCAATGAACACCTCAGACTTATAATCAAGGTAAAGAGTTACTTCCCCAAACCCTTTGTGAGTTTCCTAAGACTGGAGATTGCTGAACAGTGTTTTTGTATTTATTCTATATTTTAACTAATATGTTTCAATTGCAAATGCGTAGAGAAATGAAAAAGAATCTATGCCAAGGGTATGTAATGCAACATGCTGAATTCCCTTTCTGAACTAGTCCTTCATCAAAGCTCATTGAATTTCTTGTAAATACTGATGTTATATTCAGATCTATGTTTAAGTCAAATGATTTCATACTATATGTGAAAACCTGTATTGAGTCTATTCTGCTCAACGTTGATTAGCCAAGCGAGGGCACCCTTGTTCTCTTTCGTTGCTACTCATACATCTAGCATATTTTTTTATGTATCTGTAACACTTTATTAAAGCATTAGCTTCTTCCTTTTTACTGTTGGTTAATATGTAATATTTTTTAATATTTTAACTCATGTATACTGTGCAAGCAGTTCAAACCAACTAACATCTCTATTTAAGATAATATTTGAATTTTGTAACTAAGATTAGTCCATTTATATTTATTTTGGAAATCCATTTATTTATGTTTTATTGCATTCAGTTTCATTTGTTTATATAAATGTGCAATTATTTATATGAATACTAAACACAAATAATTAGACCCCTCCATTTCCTATCTTTAAGTGATTGATTTCATTACTATTGTTTTCAGGCAGGTAGCAAATTATGGTAAATTACATCATATTCACGTGTGCACGAATAGGCATACATATAGGTATTTTCAAAATTATTGTAAGCCTAATTTAATTAGCACAATAATATGAATATGTCAATAAATGAAGAGACTTTTTTTTGGAGGGGCTTTTAAGAAACACTAGAGTTTATGTTTTGAATTAATGAAAAAGAAAATAAAAAGGGTTCCTGAAGCAAATGGTGCTCTTGTGTGAGGAAATTAAAAAGGAAAAAACTGCTTTGAATGAGTGAAAATAAAAACAAAAATATCAAAACCTTTGAGGTGTAGCATGTTGAAAGGCTATTAAAAGGGCTGCTGATCTTGTACTTTGTGCAAAGGTTGCCTTATATCAGAGAGAACATATGATATTTGTCCTTTTGGGATTGACTTATTTCGCTGAGCATAATGGTCTCCAGTTGGGACCATCTGGTTTCCAAGAGTAGAATTTCATTCTTTTTAATGGCTAACTAGTATCTTTTTTATTTCTTCTGTGATACATTGGTCATTCAGTAGCATGTTATTGAACTTCATGTTGTAAATTTTCTATTTTTTTTTTGGTTGTTGATTTTGTCAAATGGGTTTTCATTTAAATGGATGTATAGTAACCGTGTAATTGAGACTATCACATCTAGATGTGAGGATGCAATGCATTATGTATCTCCACTTTCAAATCAAAGATGGACTCTCAATGAAACTGCTAAAAATATCATTACAATAGGATGCTGGACTCTCTGCCATTATCCATACCTACATAAATAGCAGAATGATGGACTTATGACTGTTTATGAAGGACTATACTATTGCAATGATATAGGGGAAATCAGGGTATGGAGATTTGGGGAGTGGGGAAGGGAAATCCCAGCGTCTATGGAATTGTATCATAAAATAATAAGTACAATTTGTTTTAAAGTTACAATTTTCACCGCAATGCAGTATATAGATTTTAATTATGTCTAAAAAATAACATAGTATCCTAATTATTATTGCTACAAATAGTATTAACCATATGACCATTTTACAAGGAATTTTTTGCTGTTGAAGTGACTTGTCTCTTCTGGATGAGTGATGACTGATCAACATGGTGGCTGCTGAAGTTTAGGATGACTGTGGAAATTCTGAAAGAGACAGGTGGTAAGATTTTAATGGAGTCTTTTTTTTATGAATAAATTCTTTATACCACATGATTCTCTTTGCACATGATTCACATTAAAACTTGCAAAATCAGTCAGTCCTCTTAAAACTTATAATTGTTTCATCAACCCAGTTTCTATAGTACTGCAAATCAATTGCTATTTTCACAGTGCTGATTGGATTTTTAGCAGAAGCAAATTCACCTAGGAAATACTTTCTTTGTTAGTATATGAGAGGCACCTCCTCATATCCAGTGTAAGCCATCGTGGCTATAGCCATCACGTTCAATGTCAGTATCCCACATGGGCACAGGATGAGTTCGGATGCTCTACATTCAATCCAGCTTGCAAGGAAAAGCAGTGTAAGATTGCAGAAGTGTTTGGACCCTACCTCTTGCATGGAAGACCTGGAAGAGGCTTTTGATCTTTTGTTTCTGCCTTAACTAGCCTGACTTGAGGCAGCCTTCTGGGAAGTGAATCAGAAGATGGAAGGTTCTCTCTCGAACTCCCATTTTTACTCCCTCTGTTCCTTATAACTTTCAAATAAAATAAATGTTGAAGAAAGCAATTCTTCATCTGTTAAAGTTTGGCTATGAGACTGTAGAAATTTAATCACATTTCCATTCCCCCATTTCTAATTATAGTTTTCTTAGTATTTGTACCATTTCTGTAGTTACTTCTCCCACTGATGTCTTTTTCTCTGCTAAGTCATACTTGAGGGTTAGAATCAACCAGGAAAAAAATAACTACAATTTTGTGAAATGGATCTGTTAGAAAAATGAAACTTGAAGTCAAAATTACTTTTATTTGGTATTTATTTTTATTTGAAAGGCATACTTACAGAGAGACAGAGAGAGATCTGCCATATGCTGGTTCACTCTTCAAATGACCACAACAGCCAGAGCTGACCTGATCTGATGCCAGTTTCCTCCTCCAGGTCTGCTGCATGGGTGCAGGTTCCAAAGAACTTGGGTCACACTTTGCTGCTTTCCCAGACTTTATGCAAAGAGCTGGATTAGAAGTGGAGAGACCATGACATGAACCTGTGCTCATTTGGGATGGAGGATTAGCCTGTTGAACCACGGTGCTGAATCCAAACTTTTACTTTTTGGTGTGTAGACAAAGGCATGAATGTTGTTGTGAGGGCAGCATTACCGTGTAGCAAGTAAGCTACCACCTGCAATGCTGACCCTCCATATGGGCACCAATTTAAGTCCTGGCTGCTGTATTTGTGATCCAACTTCCTGCTGGTACACAGAGGAAGGCAGATGGTTCTAGGTCTCTGAACCCATATTGGAGACCCAGAAGCTAAATGTCCCTGATTTTGGACTGAGCCCCCTGATTTTGGACTGGCTCAGTCCTGACCATTATGCCCTTTGTGGAGTGAACTAGCAGATGGATATTCATGTTTCCTCTTTCAACCCCTTTCCTCTGTCTCTTCTCTCTAGCACTGCCTTAAAAAAAAAAAAAAAAACCAAGTGATTTTTAAAAAAAGAACAAATGCTGTTTTATTAGGTATTAAAATTATAACTTTATCAAAGATCATGTGTGATAGACTTACTGTTAATGAAGAAACATTTTGAAAGGAATTGTTTTTTCTGAGTAATAATTTTTTTTAAAAGACTTATTTTTATTATTTTTATTGGAAGGGCGGATATACAAAGAGGAGAGACAGAGAGGAAGATCTTCTGTCCGATGATTCACTCCCCAAGTGAGTGCAACGGCCGATGCTATGCCGATCCGAAGCCAGGAGCCTCTTCCGGGTCTCCCACACGGGTGCAGGGTCCCAAAGCTTTGGGCCGTCCTTGACTGCTTTCCTGGGCCACGGGCAGGGAGCTGGAAGGGAAGCGGGGCTGCCGGGATTAGAACCGGTGCCCATATGGGATCCTGGGCGTGCAAGGCGAGGACCTTAACCACTTGCGCCACCGCGCCGGGCCCTGAGTAATAATTCTTAAGAACAAGTTTAAAGTATTCTCTAAAACATGGGAACAGGTGATCCATGCAGCCTGTGCTCTTCTACCTCTAGAGCACAGAGACAATATAACTAGTGTTATTTTTAAGAATGGTAGGATTTGGGCCCGGCGCGGTGGCGCAAGTGGTTAAGTCCTCGCCTTGCAACCCCGGGATCCCATATGGGCGCCGGTTCTAATCCCAGCAGCCCCGCTTCCCTTCCAGCTCCCTGCCTGTGGCCTGGGAAGGCAGTCGAGGACGGCCCAAAGCTTTGGGAACCTGCACCCGTGCGGGAGACCCGGAAGAGGCTCCTGGCTTCGGATCGGCATAGTATCGGCCCGTTGCGCTCACTTGGGGAGTGAATCATCGGACGGAAGATCTTCCTCTCTCTCTCTCTCCTCTCTCTGTACATCCGCCTTTCCAATGAAAAAATAATAAAAATAAATCTTTAAAAAAAAAAAAAGAATGGTAGGATTTTTCAGAATGATGAACGAGGATTGATTTCAATCTGAAGTCATCAGATGCATTAACCCTAAGAAAATTATCAGACTTTTGAAGGTTTTTGTTTGCTTGCTTATTTTTTAAAATTTATTTATTTGGTTTTTAAATTGGAAAGGCAAGTTTGTGGAGAGAAAGAGTGACATAGCAAAATGTACCATCTGCTGGTTCATTCCCCAAATGGCTGCAATGGGCAGAGCTAAACTGATCCAAAGCCAGGAACCTGGAGCCTGCCCAGATCTCCCACAAGGGCACAGGGTTCCAAGGCCTGAGAAAATAAGAGAACAATGAAAGCCCTTGTTTCCCCTCCATTCTTTCATTGTTTTCATGAAAACTAATCAGTGTACCGAAGATACTGTGCTTATTTCCAATGTACAGTTTATACAGAGTAAATATTTGCTGATGAAAAATATGTGTGATGCCTTGGGAAATGGTTCCTCCTAGATGTATTCTTTTACAACCAGATTTTGAAACTTCCTATGCTTTTTCAAAATTTTGAATGTTTGCACTTGCAGTTTTACTTGGTTGATTTAAACCCAAATTATATGCCGTTATGTAGAAGTGTGGCTGCTCTTTCACACCCGTTACTGAGTGAGTTAAGCTGTTTGTGTCATTTTTGCCTTGTGTTTTCTTAGGGATATGTCAGAGTGTTTCTATATAGTTTGTATAAGGAGATCAAATTTGTTGGTAACTACTTGTGGCTGTGTTTCATTTACCAGACTTAGTCATATTGTCCTCTAAAGAGCAATTTGACTCCATTCTCAGCAACAGCTTGCCGAAGCCCCCTTTTCCTAACATTCTTGGCAAGACAAGGCTATGTTAGACTTCAGAATTTTAGTCAGTATTATGCATAGAGTTTGGCATTTCATTGCAGTTCCAATTTGCTTGTGCTGTGTTTATTGACCATTCAACTGTCCTCCTTTGTGAATTGTCTTTCCAGATCTTTTGTTCTAGTTTTGGTTTTAAGATTGATATTTTATTTATTTTTAGATATCAATTTTATCATTTCCATATTTATTTATTTCTACATATTCATTCATTTATTTATGTAACATTGGAGTGATGGGGTGGATGGAATGAGATAAATCCGGCCAAAGCTAGAAGCCTAGGATGTCATGTGAGCCTCCCACGTGGAGATTTGTTCCATGATCTGCTCTTCTTCCAGGCATACTGGCAGGCAGTTGGATCCGTGGCAGAGTAACCAAAACTCTAGCAAGGACTCTGATATGGTTTGGTAGCATTGCAGGAGACAGTTTAACTTGCTAAAACACAATGCTGGCCACTTTCATGCACTTTTATACTAATTTTGCCAGTTCAAGGTTTCTCTTTTGCATGAATGATCTGATTGGGTTCTTTCTTTATGGTGTCTTTTGTCAAGCAGACTTCAAGGAAATATGCCTTAGGACACATTTTTATTTATTATTAAGACCCTTTAAGCCTTGTTTTAAACTGTCCTTTTTTCCTGATTTTAGAAAATGGTTCACAATGTTTCTTTTTTATACATAATTTTAATACCATTTGCAATTTAAATTTGTGTATACTGGGATATAGAATTTTATTTTCATGCTTTGTTAAAAATAAATCCAGTAAGTAAATTGTTCCTTCTTCTTCTTCTTCTTTTTAAATCTTTTAGTGTGTATTGTTTAGTATTTAAACATTTCACTACTATTTATACTGTCACTTTGGTCATTATATGGGTATTTACTTCTCAGTTGTCTGTCCTGTTCAATGTACCAATTTGCAATAGCTCATTCTTTTAAGAAAACATGTATTTGGAAAGCAGAATTACAGAGAAGGAGAGAGAGAGAGACACAGACAGACAGTTCCTTTCCATCCTTTGTTTCCTTTCTCATATGGCTGCAATGTCCAAGGGTGGGCCAGGGCAAAGCCAGGGACCTTGGACTGCATCAGGGTCTCCCACTTGCTACCAGAGAGCTAAGTACTAGAGCTGTCTTTGCTGCTTTCCCAAGAGCCTTAACAGGGAATTGGATTGGAAGCGGAGCTGCTGGGATTTAAACTAGTGTTCTATGGAATATTAGTATCTCAGTGAATTAACTTGCTAAACCACAACACTGGCCCCAAATAGCTCTTCTCATGCTTTGCTTCCTAAATTGTATACAGTTTGCTTCTTGAAGTATTATAAAGAAGTTTCTACTTTTGGGTATGGGGTGGCCTCCTCTTGTCCCCTCTCCTCTATAACACCATCTTTCTTTTCCTCACCCTTCAAATTTGGTTCTCTTAACTTTAGCCCTTTCCAATCCTATACTTGCAATGTTTGTTACTGTTCATGAAACGTATTTTGCCATTATTAAAAGTAGTTTCACCTATTTCTGCCTATTGTTTTACGATTGTCTTTTCTCACTGTTTTTTTATTAATTAGTTTATTTTCTTTATTGAATTGAAATCAGTTAAATGCTCATATTTAGTAATTTTGCCACTTACACAGTTATTGTGCCTTCCAAACTGTTCTGTAAAATTTAACCAAATATTTATAGGTTACTGAATTTTCCTTTTGATGTGTTATTGTTTTTATGAATACTGTTTGGAATTCTCTACATATTTAATTTCTCTGTTCATCTTATATGTTGCATTGAATGTGCTCTTGAACTGGGTATCTTTGTTCATAAAACTTACCCATTAGAGGTTTTTTTATCAGCAAGGAGCTGTCATGGTAAAACCTTGGTAAAAATGACTGTCTAATCTTTTTATTTTATCATATGACTTGGAAATGCTGTCTCATTGTTTGTGTCTAGCTGTTGCCTTTGAGAAAATTCTTGCCAGTGAAAATTCCATAATTCATTCGTAAAAAATTTACATAGTTCTATCTGCTTTTGCAATCTTCTTCATATATGGTATCTGTTTAGGTATGATTTTATTTTCCCTTATTCTACATGCAAGTTTTTACAGTTATGAGATTGAGAATTAATATATTTTATCAATTCCATGTAAATCAGAGTGGTCACTTTCTTGAGCGAGGCTTATATGTCTTTCAGCTTTTGGGTCTTGAAAGATGCCCACTTGAAGGTGTCCGATTGGTTAAACTCCCTTCTGTGCCTCTTAATTTCTGGCTCCTATCTCTAACTGCCACAATCTTTTGTGTCATAAGAATGTTCTCTGACTTAATTTCAGATTTTAAAATTTTGTTCTCATATTTGTATTTTATCTCCAACATATTAATTAATTTGTTTCATGATGTCCTGAAACAAATTTTCAATTTTAGAATTTTTATTTAGGTCATTTAAAAAACCTGCCTTTGCATTTGTCGTAATATCTATTCTTTTTACTGTACAAATTGGAATTTTGTAAAACTAATCATATCAGTCCTATTAATTTCATAATGTTTTTGAGAATATTATTGTATCATCAAAACACTTCATTTTTTTTTGCCCTTAAGTGTTTTATATTACTTATCTTTCAATGTAAAGTGTTTTGGATATATTTCCACTAAATATTTAAACTCCAGTGCGTGGTTCAAACAACATTTTTTTTTTGATGCTCTTTACTGTCTGCTGATACTTTCTCCGTATGAAAATGTAAATTTCATCTAATCAAAAATGTCATCAGCATCAGTTTTATTGTCCTCAAGAAAACGAGTTTCTGGCAGTGATGTTAATTTACAGCCATTTCCAGGTTCCCACCGTGTGAAGACCACATCAAATGTGAATATGAATAGGTACACCATTTGATGTCCTGTGCTTCCAAAAATTGTTGTTTTCAGCTTTATTTTGTATCTGTGTGTGGGTGTGTGTGTGTTCATGTGACAACCATCTGTACTTTTGTGGGGGACTTTCTGCAGAGCAGTCTTACATGTTCAATATCAGCTGCAGACCTGTACTTATGGGAAGTTCAGTTATTTGAAAATTTGAAAATTCCTAGATAATTCAGACAAAGCCAATTTGATCAGAAGCTCATTTCAGAAGGTCCAGATTTAAAGATTAAGATTTTTATGTTCTATATTTTCCCTTTTCAATTAGAATTAAACAAAGAAATGAGCAAAAATTGATGGTATCATTATATATTCCAATAATTTGGTATAGAATGAATGATTAGCTAAGTAGTTCTTTGGTTTACCTTCTAGTATTTGCTATATACTAAGGATATATGTCAGAGCTTATATTTCTTCTCTCTCTCTCTCTCTCTCTCTATATATATATATATATATATATATATATAACTAGTTGAGCTGCTATGTAATCTATTTTATAAGGAGTTGCAAATGTTACTTCATTATATTCTTAATATCTTTCTTTTTAAACAAAATATTTTTGAATTTCGGCCAACACTTATTTAATATCATTCAATGGGCTTCTATTAGCTCTTTTTTTTTCATTAGAAGCAGCAGTTATATCTGAAAATTTTCTTTGGGTTTGATTTTTTGGGCGTTTGAAGATATGTTTTCCCATAGCAGTATAAATCTGTACTGCTGAGTTAAAGGAGAACTCATAATGAAACTGCCAAACACACCTTGACAGTAGGAGAAGCCCTGTTCCTACGGATTCTTATCATCAAAAATAACAGAAAAGAAAAAACAATAATAAAATATATTTCCAACATAATTTTGAGATTTGTCTACATTTTTTAGTGTTTGTCTTTTAAGACTTTCTTATGTGTCTAACTGTTATAACGATTTTTTATTTCCATTTTGTTCCTGAGATTTTCTGTATTTTATTCTCTATATAAGCCTGTTATGTCTCCTTTGAACATTACAAATTATCTTTCGACTTGGTATTACATAGGCCAGTGTTTTTTAATTTTAAAATTTTCTGTGTAGTGTTTCTTCATTGCATGTCTCATGATATAATTATTGTATTATATGTTTCTAATAGCTATCTTTTTTTAAAGATTTATTTTTATTTATTTATTTATTTATTTATTTATTTATTTATTTTTTATTTGAAAGGCGGATATACAGAGAGGAGAGACAGAGAGGAAGATCTCCCATCCGATGATTCACTCCCCAAGTGAGCGCAACGGGCCGATACTATGCCGATCCGAAGCCAGGAGCCTCTTCCGGGTCTCCCACGCGGGTGCAGGGTCCCAAAGCTTTGGGCCGTCCTCGACTGCTTTCCCGGGCCACAGGCAGGGAGCTGGAAGGGAAGCGGGGCTGCCGGGATTAGAACCGGTGCCCATATGGGATCCCGGGCGTGCAAGGCGAGGACCTTAACCACTTGCGCCACCGCGCCGGGCCCCAGTAGCTATCATTTTTAAAATGTTATTTCATCATTGCTCTCTAGTCCTTCCCAGGCCTTACAAAACTTTAATGCCCCTTCTTTTCTGCAAGCATGAGCCCATTCTCTCATTGGAAACACACTGAGATTTGGAAAGTGGAATAGTGCTGTGGCATTGAGAACGAGTTGGGAAAGAACACTCCTCTGAAATAATCTATACTTACGAGTTGTTTTTGCATTCTTGCCGGCTTTATTGATCCACATTTTAAGAGCACAAATTATATTTTTAAAGTGTCCAATGTTATCTTGTTGAATGCAATTAGTGTGAAACATTTATCAAACTCCATGAACTTTCCATCACCTCACATAATTACTGCTTTTAAAAGTTTGTTTATTTATTTTCATTTCATGAGATACAGAGAGCTAGACAGAGAGACTGGAGACACAGGGAGGACCTTTGTCCACTCGTTTACCATGGGAGGAGCCTGCCAGTCCATCCAGGCCCTTCACATGGATGGCGTGGATCCTGGTGTTTCCGGCCAGGATGTGAGTTAGCAGGGACCTGGACAAGAATCTGACTAGCCAGAACTCAAAACCTGGCGCTCCAAAATGGGATGCAGTGTCCTCAAATGCGGTTTATCCAATAAGCCACACATCCAACCTCTTCTTTTGTTTAACTTGCTGAATAAACATAATTAACACCTAATGTGTTAGATCATTTCTGGTATGACAGGGAGTGCAGTGTTGCTGGCTGCAGTCAGCACGTTGAGGGCTTCTTTGATTTTTAAGTTAGGGTAATGTTTACATGGTCCGGGAGGACATAGATTACGAATCACTGTGACAATGACTTTATTTTTTTTCCCCGCAGGTGAATTAGACTAAGTGGTGAAATAGTTTATTCTTATTTCTTCATTTTCCTAAAAATTAGTAGCTTTCCCTACCAACATGGCATTAACAAGTCCCACATTCTCTACTACCCTAAAAAGTCCCTTAAGATTTAGAGATTTCTATTTTTCAGTTTGAAATGTTTGATGAACAATGACTACTTGTAGATGTTATGAGGTACAACACATTAGTTCAGCATATGTTTACAGTATGAACTAGGTCAAACCAGGCAACCATCCTTTCCATCTGGTTCATACACTCTCACTGGCGTCAGTGAGCTCTCACTGATACTGGATGTTCAGGCAGCAGGATTTCCTGTGTCCAGCACAGGGCACCCTGTATTCCTGAGTACTGCTCTACCCTCTTGCTGTTGTCAGCAAGCAGGCATAGCCATGCACTTGCCCTGGAATGTCTGCATCCTGGCATTTTTATCAGCCCTGCCTGCCTTACATCACAGGCTGTGGTTGTACATCAGTGCAGAGACAAAGAAAAGGTGCTCAGTGCTTTGCGTCTGATGTACTGGATTTTAACTACATAAAGCCAATCGGAACATTATGCAAATTCAACATCAAAGCTTTCTGCTTAGTATCTTAGTTAAATACATTTAAGCTTAGGATTAAATACCACTCTTCCAGCCTAACCAATTCCACTCTTCAGCCTTAATGTTATACTCTTGCTGAAAATGATAACACTTAGTTTCCTTTTTTTCTTCTATGTATTTTTTTGAAAGAACAGGGATGAAGTATTTTACACAATCATTACTCAGAAGTAATCCTCTCAGCCTCTTAAAATGTATGTGTTTATAAGAATACTGACTATCCCTTTTTGCTCTTCACATGACTAACTCAACAGGAACATCGGTGTTCTTTTTAACAAAATATGTTTGGGTATTGACTGTGGCTGTCAAAAAGTAGAATAAGTTATTTTAAAAATAGCTATGCATATATTTTTGAGAAATTAATGATAATGGCAGAATTCCTTAAGGTGATGTTAACACACTCATTTTTTAACTTCGATTAAGCGACTTTCTCTTTTATGATGTTCCCAAGTCTTTCTCCCTGTCAGTTCCTCAAGGAAATTTGGTAGCACCATATCAGCTTCAGCAATGGAACATTTTTAGTGATTGTTTCATCACAGAACATCATGTTAGTACAATTCACTGCTTTGTTTCAAATAACAGGCTGGTTTAATAGTGAATTATCATCTAGGTCTCTCGCAGACCTACTCCCATTCTGCTGGGGTTCAGGAGGTATTACAATTTCAAAGAAAGAGAACCAGACTAGATTGAATAGATGTTAGCTTTTTCCTTGGATGCCTGATATTTTGTTCTGAAAAGGGCACGTGTAAGCTAGTACGTTGATTCCTTTGCAGTTGATCGTCATGGTCTTGTTTTCCTGGGCCATATGCTCTGTATATCATGTGCAAACACCAAGCACGATACATTGGAAATCTATTATAAGATCAGGAGAACTATCCAAAGCAGCAAGAAACACTAAGATGATAGAGACCAGGATCGATTCTGTTTAGGAAGCCCTCTATTAAACAAGGATACAAGCACTTGGGCTGTGTTGGTTCAAAATAGAAATGAATTTCTTCAAACTATGCTTTTTTTTTTTTTCAGCTTCTGACTGCAACTGACCCAACTAGCCCCAACAGGCTCCCCGTGGTGTAACCTGACCATGTTCCTGCAGCTTCTTAAATATGGTTCAGTTTTTTCACTTACGGCTTTATTTCTTTAGTGACATTTATTGTCTTATGAACCGCAATTCACTCTCAATGCCTTGATTTACTGTTTCTAGAACCCAGTTGCCTTTCTGAAACTCTATATCTTAGGAGAGGCCCCTGAAGCTGGCATCTCTTGTTTTTCTCTGGCAGCCAGGTGGGTGTTTGATCATTGATCCTTTGTCTAAAGCATCCTGTGTAATGTATGATTTGGAAGCAGTTCTTCATCAAAATTTACAAAAACGCCCATGTATCTCCATTCACCTCCTCTTCCAGCTATGCTAATTTGCTTTGTTCTCTACTGAACCCTTTCCCATTTGGGCCTTCTCAGCTATCTCCCTTTTTGTAGCCCAAAGCTTTCCTTTTCAAGATGTAGATGAGACACTTTCTCTAAATGTAGCGACAGAGCAATTCTGTGTTAGCACATTGCGTAAGGTGTTAGTAAATTACAACTCAGTGTCTTGACTAGATACCAATCAAAGGACTTCAGTCCTTCTCTGGGTTAATCTTTGTAGCGAAGGTAGGTTTACAGGTGCTTTCTCCAGAGAGCACCACTACTTTCCTTCTTGTTTAGTTTCACAGTTTGGGTGTGGGAGAAGTGATTCAGAAATAGTTAGGTAAACATAAACCAATGTCGCTTCCATCTAAAAGAATTCTGAAGGAACGGTGCACTGACTTTAATGCAAGTATTGTTCTACAAAACTCCCCTTTTTTATAATATCACCTTTCGACTCAAATGACACATTTTCTTGAGATAGTTCCGTATATTCTGCAAGTGGCTACAGAAAGATAGGTGATTTTGTATCGGCACTTACAGTACCTAGAGAAGAATTATTGCTTCCTTAACTTTGTGGCTTAGCCTGTTGAAAGAAAAAATAACTTAGAAAAATCAAAGCCAGATGGCTGTAGAGGAAATAACACCAGTGCTTCAACCATTCTTAAGACACCCGGGGAGGAGGTCTTTTACGGTTGGTCGCCATGGACTGACTTTAGTACCCATCTGCTCCCTAGATCGTGTGTAAAAGCACACCTTCTATCAGCTTTAACTGAGCAGCAGGATACCTTGTTCTGGCTCCAGTGTGCTCAATAAACAAACAAACAAAACTACTATAAAAGTTAAATGAGGAAAAAACAGACAACACAATGTTTTAAATATACCGAGAGGTTAATAAGAGCTCTGGTAAAAACTGGAGGGAAAATGGAGGCAAATTGATATGTCATTTTGAAATCTACCCAACCGTCTCCTGCTTCTTCACAAGATATGACATGCTGGCAAGAAAAAAAAGCTGTGAAAGTTAATTTCCTTCTCCTGGAGTTTGGACAAAATTGTCTTTAATAACTCTACTCAAGTGTTGCCTGAACGATAAGACATGAAGGCGACAGTCTGTGTGTGACGCACACATTCCTTCATTTTAGCAAAGTGGACAGAAGGTATTATGAAGACGAAACCACGACACATAAAAGCTGACGCATGCTGGTGGGTTTCCTCTCTGACATGGGACCGTGGTCTCTTACATAGCCAGGGTCTATTTAAAGCTACTAAAAGTTTAACATGCATGAATAAATTCCCAAATATTTAAAACTCAGCTCTCAGAGACATTATTTAATGCCTCTGGATTTGCAAATACTGGTGCACTCATGATTTGAAGGAAACACGTTTAGGTATGAAATAGTTTTCTTACAAACTCATAATGGGGAGAAAAATAACATTTAACAAACTTTGACATTGCAGCAATGGGATAGTGAACCGACAAGAGAAGGGAGTGCCATTGAAACATTTTGTTATGATTTACAAACTAATAAAAATTGCTGTTTATGCTATGTAAAAAATTTCACAATCTCAATATTTTAGATGGCTTTGAAGATAGAGGCAATATTAGAATATAGGAATGCAAGACAAAATTGTTCTTGGTCATTCTAGGACACAACAATGAAATGTATAGTAGGGAAGTAGATAATTTCACCATTCACACATTTCTTTATCACTCCAAATTCAGTTGTTGACCTTACTTGTAATATTTTTGCTCACATTGGAAATCAACATCAACAAAGTAGATTGCTTTGCCTTTTGTCATTGCTGGCACACCGTGGATACATTGAGTGTCAGAGTTGAAAACAGATACAAACTAAGAAACACATGAAAGCTTCCAGAGTTTTAGACAGAGAAGTCAGATCCTAGAAATGTAAACACAGTGGGATATTATTCAACCATAAGGAGAGATGAATTATTGTCATGTGTGACAACATGCATGGAGCTAGATGTCATTTTTGAAGTTTACAAATATTGGTTTCACAAAAATTAGCAAACCAAACCCCAGAAAAAAATAGAGGAAAAGATGATAGCATGGGAGGCAGAAACAAGATTAAAAGGGTGCTAATTTACAGTTAGGGCTAAGAGGTTCTGGTATACTATTTTAGCCTGGGGAAATACAATGATAATACAATGATCATTTATATAAAAAAAACTAATATAAGGTATTTTTTAATGTTTTCATGATAAAAAATGTTAAATAGTTGAAGAAATAAACATATGTACCTTAACTGGGCATTGCAAACCTTTACATTTATTGAAATATCACACAATATTTCACGAATACATGCAAATTTATATGTTAATTTTTTAAAAAAGAACAATATTAAAAATGTCAGTTTTGATGAGCAAGGATAGATTTCTTCATTTTTTATGTTATTCTCATTATTTTGTAATTTTGACAGAAGGGTTTATTTAATCCCTTGAAAGTGTAGTGTGTACCATTAGAAAGAGCTTTGGGATAGTATCAGGGATTATATGTGAAGGCAACACCAAGTAACAGAAGCATATTTCAGTGTAAATTATATTGAGGAATTTTGAAGTACGGTTTTATAAATGCAACATTGAAATGTTACATTGCTACACACAGTGGTACGTGTAAGTGGTAACTCAGAAGTTTTCAGAAAACAGAATTAAAAGACCCTATGATGTCTTCAAAAATGTAAATGCTCACAACAGTTTTTTTTAATACTGTCCCCTTTTCATGAACTTCTTAAAGATTCTATCATACATATACACAGTGTATTTTTTCCCTCCCCTCCCCTCTCTTCTCTTCCCTTCCCTTCCCTTCCCTTCCCTTTCTTTCCCCTCCCCTCCCTTCCCTTCCCTTCCCTTCCCTTCCCTTCCCCTCCCTTCCCTTCCCTTCCCTTCCCTTCCCTTCCCTTCCCTTCCCTTCCCTTCCCTTCTCTTCCCTTCCCTTCCCTTCCCTTCCCTTCCCTTCCCTTCCCTTCCCTTCCTTTCTCTATGTCAGTAGTATCACTTTCCTTCTAACTTATGGAATGACTGTACTGGTGGAATCTTCTGATACTAGATACCCTGGGTCGGAACTCAAAATCTTTGAACAGGTTTGATTTTTTCACTTGTTCGTTTAGTTTCTTTAACCACGCTGTATCTTGACCACACCTGTTAGTAGGTATTGCAAAATTGTACCTACGCCATATGCTCATTAGGACAATCAAATGAGTTCATATATATTCTAGTAACAGTAGCACCATAATAATAACCTTTTTCTTGCATTTGCTTTCTGACCGAATAATATGTTTCATTCTTTTTCCTGTCAGACTACCTCTTTGTTGAAATTATACAAAATATTTTTGATGTGGTTTTCAAAGGCTTCTTATTATAAAGGATGTGAAAATGATTCTTATTAGTTTAAAAATTCTACATTTCAAGATCTGACAACTACTTAGCTAGAGCCAACCATCAATTTGTAAATATTTTCATTATCTATCATTAAAAAAAAACCTATGTACTTAATGGTTAATACTATACTTAAAATTTAAGTAGAAAGATAGTGTTTAAAATATATTTTCTGTTTCCAAGAAATGAATAACTACTATTCCAATTGTAGCTTTTTGGATGTGTTTAAAACATTTTATTACATAATATTTGGAATGCAACACACAATTATGTTTTCCTTCTTTTGTAGAAACGGGACCCATGTCATGTTGATGTGTTGCATGGTGCTGATCTTTAGGTATGTAAATGGAATAAATGAAGCTGATAAGTGTCTCCTAGTTTTCCTCATTTATACTAGAGGCATGCCACAGATGCGATGCCTCACTCACTTGTTCCAGGTCTTCTCAGTGTAGATACACAGTTGCAAGACATTGCAATTACAGTGACTCCCTGAAAGGCTACTGAACATGGGTCCTTAGAGACTTTGTTTCTATCTACCCTATAAATTACTAACTCAAATGTTTTGTGAGAAGTCCTGTAGTTAGTAGCAATGCATACTAAATAATTCTGTAAAAAAAATCTTCTAGGAGTGAAAATATTAGAATAAGGACAATTGCTATAAGAGTGTTTTTAGCAAGGCTAAAAGAAACTAGAATATGCATATGTTGAAGGCAATAACATACAGAACTTTGTGGTTTCACAGGAAAAGGTGGCAATCCAACCTCAGCATGATAGCAATTATGTATAAAGAATAATGCTTTCTCAACTTCAGTGTGATCTTGTTTATATTTTTAGGTACAGTGTGATTTTTAACTTTGTTGGGTTGATAATTAAAATTAAGGTAGGTGAATGAATTATTCATGATGGATAAAAAATGGGGTATGTATAAGAATGACACTACTAGTAAGGTTTTTAGAAATTAAAAACAAAGTAATTTTTTAACTTTCAGATACTCATTAGCTTCAATGAGACATGCTGAAAACACTTTTTTTTTTTTTGAGACAAATACTGGAAACATTTCAGTATGGTTGGAATCCGGGGAGTCATTTAACTATGAAGATCTTTTAATGGATCAAAAAGAAATCAAACAAGATCAAACACTATCAAAATGGAATCCTGAGACGATTTTTTTGGTGTTTCCATTATAAATACTTTTGGAATACTTGTCTGGATGTTCCATATTCCTTAAGTGACTTTGATTCTTGGGAATGTTTTATATCTCTGCATGTTAAGGAATCTATGCATTATTATTGTTACAGACATTACAGCAGCACTTGGAATGCCTGCTTCACTTATTGGAGTACTTGAATTCAAGTCTCAGCTTTCCTTCTAGATACCTGACAACGAGCATTTGCACCTGTGCCATCCATACGAGAGCCCGGATTAAATGTCTGTGTCTTCACTTCTTCCCGACCAGCGTTAGCACATTAAAGAATGGGAGATCTCTCAATCTCTCTCCCTCATCTCTCTCCCTTTCAAATAAAGAAAAAATAAATGAATGAATAAATAACCACTTTAAAGAATGTTGGTGTTAGGTATGTAATGTTAAGAGGATAGAAATACCCATCTGGAGGATGAATATTTATACTGTATTTTTTTCAATGAAGTATTACATTTCAAACAGAATGTTAGCTATCTAGTCTCATCATCTTAGTTATCTTATGAAAGATTATACAGCACTATATGCAATGTGGTCTATTAGGGTTTTCTCCAAAATGCCAGTGCTTCACTGAAACTCACATGAGAGCAGTACTTTTATTGTAACAAGCAATATGATCCAACCTGCAATCACAGCAAAATATTAGCTATCCAGTCTTACCCAGTGTCCTTGTAGCACTTCATGCTGCTAATCCAGCTAAGCATAGTTTAGAGCCTGAAAATTCCTCTTGAATGAGGCCTTTGTTAATAATTTTCCATGGTAACTTACTTGATCTGGTATCTGGGAAACAAATTCTTCTCATATGGGATCTTTAATTCTCTAAAGCTACAATGTGTTGATTAATTCTTGGCTACAATAAATTATGAATTCTTGGCTGTGATTAATTCTCAACTATGTTGAACTATGCACAATACCTAAACAAAATTAGCAGGGGTTAATGAACAATCTTTTTGCTGTATATCATATCATTTAAAGGAAATTAAGCCTATTTCTAGAAGCAAAACTGCAAAAGCCTCTGTTGAATGAAAACCTTTATTCTAAATGTTTGTGTCATCATTAGAGGAAAAGGAGATCGCAAAAGGAATAAGACAAAAAAATTGCCATGTGTATTTAATTGAACTTTTAAAAAAAATTGATTTATTTTTTTTTGAAAGAGTGACAAAAAGATGAAAAGACAGAGGGAGAGAGAGAGATCTTCCATCTACTAGGTCACCCCCGAAGGCCTCAGTGGCTGTAGCTGGGCGAGTCTGAAGTCAGGAGCCGCTCTATGTCCTTGACATGGGTATTTGTTCCATCACCCACAACCTTCACAGGCCAATAGCAGACAATTGGGTAAGAAGTGCACCATCCAGAACTTAAATCAGAATGGGATAACACTGCTTCAGTTAGAGGCTTAATCTTCCCCACTATGGTGGCAACCCCCAAATTTTTGAAATTTGATGACCAAATACATTTGTTCTGTGACATTAATATGCTATATATTGATCCTTTGATAACTGTTCTTGATACGATGCAAAATTCTCCATACTTAGTTCATACATGGATTGTTAAGTAAGAAAAATAACAACATGAAATTACCTTTCCTTTAACCATGAATAATCCTCATTGCTTGTGTTAACTTCAAAATTTGAGTTTATTGAATTATGATATTGGTTTATTCATCTTATGGATTATATTAATATAATGATAACGTTAGTCATAGAGACTTGTTCAAAATCACGCTCACTTTTGCAATATTGGTTGTGTTGCAAATAGTTTACTAATCATTTGTTATAAAGCAGCACTATTATAATAATTATAATAATTCTACAAATACTAGTAATAAACATAGATATCCTTATAGCTGCAACAAACAAAACATAATTTTGTTAAAAAAGTTGATGGGAAGGGTATAATTAATATCAACTCTAAAACAAATTGGACAAAGTTTGGAAAAATGGAAAGCAGTCAAAGAAAATGAGAAGGTTTGGCAAATGACCACCTGTACAAATGAAAGCAAGGAAAATCTCATTGATGCTGTGAAAGATTTCCCATGGAAGGTAAAATTTCTAAGTCACTTGCAATCTGAGAGGTCATAAAATAAAATCTCTCTTTTGTATCACTGTTAAAATGACAGCAATAGGGAGAATCAAGATGGTGGAATAGCATAAAGACACATTTAAGCAGATGAAGAAGCTTTAGCCAGGTACAAACAGAGAGGACACATTTCAGGAAATGGGAAAAGACAGACCAATGACAGAGGGACACCTGGGGACTGATGGACAAACTGTGGTGGGCTAGGTGAAATCCCAAGGCCTATGGAACTTTATCATAAAATGATAATAAATATAAAAAGAAAAAAATAAATTACAGCAATAATTCTGTGTAGCAAATAGTCACCCTTTGCAAAACAAAACCATGCTCCTTTGCTCTTGACTCTAGAAAGTGTCCAAGGAGTTTTTTAAAAAGACACACAGCAGTTTTTAAGGTATGCTTGACAATTGGATTTACTGGATTGTCTTCTCACCTTCAAGAGAATGCAATAATTCGACCCGATGTTGGTTTTAACAGGACACTGTACAGCTGACTGATCGAGGTCCAAGCCCAGCTAAGTCTATCTTACAGAAATCAAATACCAGCTGATCTGTAAATACAAAAAGCCCATATTGACTGTGAAAAGTCCTATTGCTCTCATGAGAGCTACACTGCATAATGTTATTGAGGTAATAATCTAAACAATAATGCCCTTTAATCCAACATATAAACTAGTTTTTTTTAAGCAAAACATTTTGTACAGAAAACACTAGACTAACCCTTATTGACTTGCAATAAGTGATGCTCACCAGAATAATAATATTGAGTGCAATAAAAACAGATGGTGTCTCACTTGCATTGTCTCTTTGTATGAAAAGCACAATTCACCTTACCAGTTGGGATCTGTAAGCTTTTAGCTTTACTGGTTTGGATATACCATGTTTTCATATAAAGCAGGCCCTTCATTTCTCACTCAAATAATTTCAGCCAACTCATTATTCTCTTTAAGCTATCAAACCTATAGACATGAAAATAAAACCAGTCCTAGTATAAAGGAAGTTTACTGGATGAAGGAAAAGTAACAACAAAGACAGATCTTCCTGTCACTGATACTGTGTCATTCTGCATTTGTGATTCTCTGATGCCACTGACATCGGTGTCGTAAGTAATGTGTTGTGTGTATATGGAAACATCTACCCTTGTCTCATCCTTTAACTTGTGTTTAGTAGGATATAGATGTAACAAGATGACAGTAGTAATTCTGATTCAGCTTGCTGTTGCTATGCACCTGAATTACAACAGATGATGGTCATGTGTTTGTGTCATTGAAACCCATTTCAGAATTTGGTTTGAACTCTGGGCTGACAGATCTGGCTTGGCCTACCCCTGGTAGTTGAGAGTGAATCAACAGGTGGATGTTCTCTCTCTATCTCTCTTTTCCACTTCCAACTACAATAAAAAATAATTTTAAAAACTAAGCTTTTCTTTTTTTATATATCTTAAAAGATACTGAAAACTACTATGGTAGAAGAAAAGGCTGTGGAACATTGTGACAGAGGACAGAGAATGCTGAGAAGTATAGAGCATTGTAGCGTGATGATCAAAGAATAAGGTGGTAAAATTACAGAATGTTGTGATGGGCCTGGTATAATGGCTCAGTGGTTAAATCCTCACCTTATTTGCTCTTGGATTTCATTTGGGTGTTGGTAAATTTCTCAGCTGTACTACTTCCCATCCAGCTCTCTGCTTGTGACCTAGGAAAGCAATAGAGGATGGTCCAAACCTTTGGGAACCTGCACCTATGTGGGAGACACAGAAGAAGCTCCTGGCTCCTGGCTATGGATTAGCTCAGCTCCGGCTGGTGTAGAACAGTTGGGGAATGAATCAGCAGATAGAAGACCTGTATTCTTCTCTTTGCAAGTCTGCCTTACCACTAAAAACAAAATAAGTATTTAAAACAAAAAGATTAAAGAATGCAAATGGTTATTGGATGAGTAAAAACAAGGGGTATGGGTTCTGAAAGGATAAACTTGAAATATAGATTACATATTTTATCTGTTTCTAGGAACAAAATTTTGGTGTTATGTGGAAAAGAGATGATGATAAAAAGAACCCAGCAACCAGTTGGTGCGGAGATGGAAAGTAAGGAAGAGAAGAGCTGTAATAATGTTTCAAATGAAATGTGGCACTTTGAAATTGAAGTGAAAGTTCAGAGGAGGGACAAAAATGAAGTGTCCCAGAAAGTGAAAACTCCAGGGTTTAACCTACACACTGCTCTCTTTCTGAGACTTTCCCCTTGAATTTCAACATCAATTTCCTGATTTCTGTCTTTGTTTGTGGACCTCCACTGTATGGAATGAAAAGAACAATGCAGTAATGAAATCTGAGCAAAACTAAAGCTAATTTTTAGCTTATAAACAATGTAATCCTGGCTCCACTATATCTTATTTAATTTATTAATTATTGGTTCTTATTTATTTATTGAAGAGGCAGACAGGGGAAGGAGTAAGGACCCAGACTGAGTTCCAAACTATTGGTGGACTCACCAAGAGACAACAGACAAAAAAAGAAAATGCCAGTGTCTGAGCCAGGGACCAAGTTAGGAGCCATGAGTGGAATCCAGGTCTCCCACATGACTGGTGGGGAGAAAAATATTTGAGCCTTCACTGCTGCCTCTTGGGGTTTGCATTTGTGGAAGACTGGAATTTGGAGCTGGAATAAATTAATCATTTGACCTAATGCCTGCCATAGTTTCCAAACTAGTTTTAACAGTGTTAGCAATTTGGGGCTGGTTGGTTGGCTTGGCAAGCTAATCCTCACCCTGTACTATTAGCATCTCAGCAGAGGATGTGTCAAACCTTTGGGCCCTGGAACTCACATGGAAGACCCAGAAGAAGCTCCTGGCTCCCGGTTTTTCATCAGCTCAGCTCTGGCTAATGTAGTCATTTACACGAAGAACCACCCAGTGGAAGATCTGTATCTGTCTCTTCTTTTTTGTAAGTTTACCTTTCAAAAAAAAGAACAAATATGCAAAAAGCTAGAATGTTATCTCTGCTGAAGTTGATGATCAAATAGCTTTGAGTTACATGTGAATTGATACATTGAATGGCACAAGCTTAAATAATTTTACGCAGTAATTTTTTGACTCATTTGTTATTGAATTCATTTAAAATAAAACATTTCATCTATTAAAAACAGAAAATTGATTTTCCGAAGATTGTTATCTACTTATAATTTGGAATGATTCTGAGCCCAGTTTTTCCATAATGAAGATCATGTACATGTAAAGTTCTATTTACCAATTAATAATCTTGGAAAATATATCTCATAAAGAAAAGTACCACATCCTACGAAGTATAGTTCTGAGAGTGCTTTATTTTTCCAGTGTTAGTCATATGCAAATATGTATTAGAACTGTTGATACATTCATCTTCATAATGTGTTCTCAGCTTGTTACAGTGAAGTTTAAGAAGCTCCTGGAGGAGTAATAGGCTGTATATAATGGACTAGGGAGTGAAAACTTTGGTTCTATATGCTTAATTAGTTTCTAATTTCTCCATAATCTCATCATGAGTCTTTTAACAGAAAATAATATTGACCATACATATGGTACAAGTGGGTGCTGGCATTTCAGATCATTCTCAAGAGGGCTCAGTAAATTATTTACAAAGCCTAATGTTCTACTAATTCAAATTAAACTTCACCTCCATTATAATTGTTAATTCAATGAGTAAATAGCGCCCTATGAACATTATAGGCTCATTGCTAGAATTAAGTGAAAGTGCTCAACAGAATGTGAAGAAACAATCCAGCACCTTACTTTCCTCTATTGAAAGAATAGCCATCTATATTTCAGTTCATAATATGGAGAAAAAATACTTTGCATGCTAAGATAAAGGAAATAAGGAAAGGAAACACAATGATTAGAAGAAAACAGAACTGTTTTTTCTATAGTTCTAGTCTCAGTTGATGTCTGAAGAGGTGACACTCTTGCATTGGTGATCTATTAAGAAGGCTCGTTTCACACCACAGGTACTTATTACAGATTTGATTTATTAAACATCCAGTCTATTAAGTACAAGCAAGTTGTATTAATATCTATACTCCAATGAAACATTCTCTGCATATTCATCTCCTTTTCTAAACAATTATATTTTTGAATTGACCTTCAATATTTGATTTCTTGTAAGTATTGAGTAAATGTTTACTATAAGTAGTTACCATAGCAATAATTTCATAATACAAAACTAAACATAAGGCTTCATATATATTCTTTATAATGAAATCTTAAGCTAGGTGAAGAGGTTCTGGTGACTGAAAAAAGTAACTGAAGGGTCGATATATTTCAGTTGCTTTCATAATACATATATACCCATGATAGCATATTTCTTCCTAGCCTCAACTCTGCGTAATATTGTTACAGTGAATATAAAGAAATAGATCCAGTAAAATGCTATCCAGCTGAATACTTAAACATCTTGAGAACAGTACATAAATGGCCATTATTTAATGCACACTTTCTCATCAAAAACTATGTATGACTAATTGGTACAAGGGGTATCAAGTAACATTAAAGGATGGATCCTAAAAGGAGACTGACCTTTCCTTCTGGCTTAGACATGTTTATTCTAGGTACGCTAAGCACTTGGATTAGTTGCACTTCTCAAGTGGCCTGAACTGTATACTAACTGCATATGATCCTAATGAATTATTAATTCTAAGTGGTGATGGTACACACTGAATTAAACTGAATGTAAAGATTTGCTCTTTAGTAGTCGAAGAGAAACTGTTTTACATCACACTTCTCCTGGAATGGAAGTTCCCTAGCAAAGACCGCAACTAATACCCTAAATGACTCATCTTCCATCTTGTACACACAAGAATTGTATGTTTTTGCAAGATGTAGTTCTTTTTTTTTAAATTAATTACATTGCATTATGTGACACAGTGTTATAAGCACTGGGATTCCCCCCACCCCTCTCTGAACCCTCCCCCCTTGGTGGTTTCCTCCACCTTGTTGCATTACCCCAGTTCAACTTCAGTTGAGAGTCTTTCATTGGAAGTATCTACAAAGCATAGAGTCCAGCATCTTATTGTCCTGGTAAGTTCAAGAGTTTCTTGGTGAGACCATCTCTGGCCTGAAGGTAGAGCCGACAGAGTATCATCCCAATCAATTAAAAGCCCCAACATAACATCAACAACAATTTATTACATTATGGTATTAATTGGCATGGTATTGATTAACCAATATGTTAATAGGAAAATGCAGGTTCTTAACCACATCCTGTGACTTCTTCATAGACATTTCAATTTTGGTTTATATTCAACCCAGTTCTATACACCTTAAAATGGCTGTAGATTACTATTCAGCTGTCTTGTGTCTATTTTTATTTTAGTATTCAGCTGTTTATGATTTTGCTGAATTTGGTTGTTTTTTGGGTGGTCTGAACTGGCTTATAACTCTGACAAGACATGTGTCAACAGTTTAGGTGCAGAACATTTTTAGGATGGGTGTGCAGAGAAATCCCCAATTCCTCAGTGAGGAGCAACCAATCCCCGCATCCCACCTACTGAGGCATGAGTGAATCCACACTGGCCACCTCCTGTCTGATTCCAAGCCTTCCCTGTCTATCTATCCTAGGTTTTTGTTTTTTTGTATGTTTGCCTGTTTTGAGGAATTTGTGGAACAATCTTAATGGTCATTGCGAGAGAGGGTGGGGACCCAGAGCGGGAACTAGGCAAAGACCAGAGCAAGCTCCCTTCCCTAGTCCCAAAGGAGGTTTATTATTATTCTGTTTCTGCAGACCGCTCAGTGCTCCTGGTTGTCTTTCCGATGATGCTGGTTCTTGCACGACAGAGTTTGGACTTCTTCCATCTCCTGTGGAAGCTCCAAATGGGGGTGGGTGACCTCAGAATTCTCGGCCTCCGAAGGCATTCCTATTCCCAATCATCTCCTTGGCAGTTGGGATGTAGTCCTTGGTGACCGTACTGATAGTCCTTGGTGAGGATCTGGAAGTCTTCAGGGTTGGGATACGGGCCTCCTCCTGTCCACCTGCTCCACTCTGGGGTCACCCCCCTGCTCCATGCGCACGACCTCCTATTAAGAAGCTGTCAGGGTCGCTCCCGATTCTCCCCTTATGCCTTTGTAGCTTTACTATTGTCTAGTGCCGGTCTCTGAGTTACCAGATTTGATCCTGATAGGCTATATTACACGTCTTCCTCGCACTTTTTAGGGAGATGGAAGATTTCTCTGCATTCCCTCCCTTTTATGGAATAAAATAGGGTATTAAGAGTGTTTTAGGTTTAACAGTTCCTTGATGTAGATCATAAGCAGTCTACTCACATTAATTACTGTTTTATAGATTACATCGCATTGTTTTATTGATTTGGATACAGGCTGTTAAAGATTGCAATAATATTACAATAGGATTCGCGGCCCCAAAGCACTGTGGGTTCGGCATGGGACTATGTAAGCAGTGAGTCAAGAATTCAAAATCCCAGAGCTCCCTGGCCAGGTGGCCAGCAGGCAGAGCCTGGCACCAGATGGCGCATTGGCCACCCAGGAGCCGCTCACCAGTGCACGAGGTGGCTGGCGTGTGTGTGGACTAGGCATGAGCCCCCCACCCCCACCCCTGGGGACCCCCGTCAAAACGTAGTTCTAATGGCTTTGCATATTCAAATTCAAAGCAATATTGTAGCATCCTGGAATCTAGTGAGAACCATACTTGTAAAATTATCAGTGTTCACTCTGGATAATAGGTAGCTACCATATTCTTTAAAAAATGGATAGTGGTTTTTTCACCACATAGGACACCACATCCCATAACAAGCAACTTTTGTGACTCCTGGCTTTCTTGCTTCCAGCTTCATACTAATACATACACTCAAAGAAACCAGTGAAAGCCTGAGTACTTGAGTCCCTATCAACCATCAGGACTCAGGAGGAATCATGATGAGGTCCAGGCCCCTGATGCCCTGGCTCAGTCACAGCTATGACAGGCCTTGGAGAGCGAACCAACAGATGAAAGATCTCTCCATTTCCCTTTTTGCTTCTTTCTGTGCGTCTGCCTCTTCTGCCCAAGTGCATTTCTGAATGCTTATTTATTCAGTTTATAAAATGTTTATTCAAGTGCATTTCTTAATGCTTATTTATTTAGTTTATAAAATATTATATCACAAAATTTTAATTTTAGGGGTCAATATCGTGACATATAAGGCTAATTCTCCACCTACTAAAGCTGGCAACTCCTATGGGCACTGGTTTGTGTAACAGCTGCTCGTCTTCTGAAACAGATCCCTGGTTTTGGTGTAGAAAGGCAAAGGAGGATGGTCCAAGTACTTGAGTCCCTGCACACACATGGGAGGCCAAGAAGAGGCTCCTGGCTCCTGGCTGAAGGTTTCACATTGGCCGAGTTCCATGCTGCCATTTGGGGAGTGAAACAGCTGATAGAATGCTTCTCCCTCTGTCTCTCCTCTCTCAATAAAAATCTGCCTTCAAAATGAACAATAACTGAGTCAAAAACAAAAAGATGTTGTTGTGTCCACTCTGAGGAATGGCATACAGACAACACCGAGTGTAAGATATGCCTTTTGTAACCAAATCTCTCACAAGGAGAAATTGGACAGACATTATATATGCCTTTTGAAGTTTATATTAAATTACAAAAGCATGTACTATTAGTCTATCAGGGAACTAAATAACACCATATATGATATAGGCAAGGTTGTGTTGACAATAAACTGGTTTTTTATTTTTAGTTTCAATTTTTTAAATGTTTTATTTTTAACAGTTCACAATAAAACATTAGACTATTGTCAAAACAAAACCCTGAGTAACATATCATCAGATGAATACATTCAAGTGTTTAAATCAATGAAGATGTCAGGTATGTTAAGTGTGTTTTTATAAAATGCAGAATAAATTATAATTGCCAAACTCAAGTCATGTTTAAAATGTTCTGGTACTCACAGTTTTCACAAACTTATTGATATATTTTTCTTATGCATTTAGGTTTTTAATTTGTTTTGTTATCATTATTTAAGATTGTTATCATTATTATAAGATACTGCTATAAAATTTGCCAATTCAGTTAGATGAAAATGAGTTTCTACATACGCATAATGAAGAAAATATATTTTAGAAATGTGATCCATATGTAAGTATTGGTGTTTATTTCATGGATTGCATTAATTTCATATTTGTTTTCAGTGATTTTCTTTTAGAATAAGGAAAACAGTTTTGAAGCAATCCAATTGTAGATCTGGTCTTTCGTGTTTTTAGATTGGTATTATTTTCCATGATGCGATTTCATAGGTGTAGGGATACCCTCCTTTAACTCCCCTTCTTCCCTTCTCATTCCCCTCCACTTTCTTCTATGTTATGACAATAATATAGTCCTTCAGCAACAGTCACAAGTCCAACATTCTGTTATTTAACTCTTTCATGTCTTTGTACATATTGGCAATGGTAAAAAAAAAGTATCATACTGTTAAGGTATATGTAATAGTCTCATGAGAAATCCTTCTGTTATATCAGGGTAGAAATGCATACTGTAGCATACCGTCGTGTCGCAGTTTGCTGGTCTACATTATACAGGTCATTTATGACAATACAGGTATATACATGTTTACCTATATATTTATTATTTTGTATTTTACATGAATATTGCCCTATATTAGAAAGAAAATGTGATATTGTTCATTTTAGGATTGACTTATTTCACTAAATACAAAGGCCTCCAGTTGGGACATTTTGTTGTAAATGATAGAATTTCATTCCTTGTAATGACTGATTAGTATTTGCTAGAGCAGATGTAAGACTGTTTCTTTATCCACTTTTGAAGGGCATCTGGGTTGCTTCCAGTTCTTCCCTGCTGTATGGTTTTTGCTACTATGAGCACAGTCATGTTCTCATGTGCAGACTTCATTTCCTTTGCATATATTCCCAAAAGTGGAGCAGCTGGACCACGTGGTAAAACCTTGTGTTTTCAATGTTTTGGAATACTCTCCATATTGACTTGCATAGCAGCTTTCCTAGGGCATAGTCCCACCAGCAGTAGAGTACGGTGTCTCGTTCCCATATCCATGGCGGCAGGTGGTGCTCATAGATTTTGAGATGTAGGCCATTCTCACTGGATTTTAGTGGGACCTCAGTGTGGTTTTATTTACATTTCCTTAATAGCTGGGGAACCTGAATATCTTTCATATATCTAACAGCTGTTTGAACTTGTTCTTTTGAAACAAACCTGCTCAGTTTCTTCACATGTTTCTTCACAGGGTTGTTTTGATATTCTGATTTTTGTGTAATGTGGCACACAATTCCAACCCTGAAAACCAGTCTCTTGTGTTTCCAGATAAAATTTGGCATCATATTTTCTATTTCTGAGAAGAATGTCATTGATATTTTTATTGGGATCACATTGAGTCTGTATATTGCTTTTGATAACATAAGCATTTAAATGACGTTGACTCTACTATTCTAGGTACATGGTAAATTTCTCCATCTTTTGATGTCTTCTGCTATTTTTTGTTTTATAATTTTTATCTTTCATGTGCTGACTTAGATTTATGCCAAGTTATTTAAGAGTCTTGTATTCTATTTTTAAAAATTCTTAAAATTTATTTATTTTTATTGCAAAGAGAGATATACAGAGAGAAGGAGAGATAGAGAGGAAGATATTCCACCTGATAATTCACTCCGCAAGCAGCCACAATGACCGCTGCTGTGCTGATCCAAAGCCAGGAACCAGGAACTTTTTTGTGTCTCCCATGTGGGTACAGGATTCCAAGGCTTTGGGCCATCCTCAACTGCTTCTCAGGCCACAGGCAGGGAGTTGGATGGAAAGTGGAGCTTCTGGGATTAGAACCTGCTCCTATATGGGATGCTGGTACGTTCAACGCAAGGACTTTAACCACTGTGCTAGGCCACCATGCTGGGTCCAGATCATGTCACTTTCAAGGCAAGGACTTTAGCTACTAGGCCCTTATGCAGGGCCCATTGTATTCTATTTTAAATGGGATTATACTTACAAGTTCTTTCTCAGCCATGGAGGTAGGTGTACCAGGGCCATTGATTTATGTTCATTGATTTATTACCCTGTTACTTTGCCAATAGCCACTATATAGAATGTTTTATTTCTCCTACATACAGGCTGATGTCTTCTTTTAACAGCGATAATTTGGCTTCTTTGTTTCCATTTTGGATTCTACTAATTTATTTTCCTTGCACAATACCTCTAGTAAAAGCTCCAATGCTATGTTGAATAGTAATGTTGACAGTAGAGATCCTTGTTTAGTTCCGTATCTTACTGGAAAAGCTTCCAGTCTTTCTCCATCTGGGAAAATGCTGGCATTGGTTGGTTCATTTGTTGTTTGTTTGTTTTTGTAAATTTCTTTGATTGTATGATAGAATATTGATTCTATGCCTATCTTGTTCAGGGTTTTTAACATGATGTGTTGTTGGATTTTTTTCAAATGCCTTCTCTGCATCTGTTGAAACAATTGATGATTTCTATCCTTTATTTTGTTGATGAGGCATATCACATTTATTGATTTACATATGTTAAACCGTTCCTGCATGCCAGGGATAGACACCATCTGATCTGAGTGAGTGATCTGTCTGCTGTGGTGGTAGATAATATTGACCAGAATTTTGTTGAGAATTTTTGTGTCTATGTTCATCAGGGATATTGATCTATACTTCTTTTTCCCTGTTGTGTCTTTGTCTCATTTGTTTATTAAGGTGATATTGTCATCATTTTTTTTTTTAAGTAGCTTGTAGGGAATTAGTCAAAGTTATTGAATCATTGGGTAGAATTTAGCAGGGAAATCATTATGTCCTGGGATTTTTCTTTGTTGGGAGATATTTAATTTGTGATTTGAACACTCATCCTCAGTAGAGCAATAGGTCATTTGAGATTTTTAATTATTTCATCAAATGGTTTTGGTAACTTGTATATGTCCATAAATGTATGCATTTTTCTGATTTGCTGGTGTATAGTTTTTTGTAATAACTCCTTAATGTTCTATATATGTCCGAGGCATCTGATCTTATATTTTCAGTTTGTCTCTGATTCTGTTAGTTTGTAACTTCTTCCTCATTTTTTGATTAGCTGTGCTAGTGGGTAATCTATTTTGCTGATTTTCTCAATGAACCAGCTCGTTGATTCATTGGTTTTATGTACGTTTTGCTGACTACATGGTTTATTTTCTCCCTTATTTTATTATTTCTTTCGTTTTCTGTTCATCTTGGAACAGTTTTGTGTTGTTTGGTTAGCTCTTTCAGATGTATTGTCTGTCCATTTATCTGGCACTTTCTCTTGACACAAACATTGATTGAAATTAACTTTCTTCAAAACACTGCCTTGATTGCTTCCCACAAGTTTTGATATATGATGTTGACCCCTTCTTTTGTTCCAAAAAATTTTTTTTTGATTTCTTCTTTGATTGCTTCTACAACCCATTGTTCATTTAGCAGTGTGTTGTTCAGTCTGAATATCTGCGTAGCTTCTGAGGGTACTTTGACTTTTTGTTTTCCAGTTTTACTCCACGATGACTTGAGAAGGTCCCTGATATGATTTCATTAAACATTTTGCTGAGGTTTATTTTGTGGCCTATATGATGTGTCCAGGACAGGTTCCCAAGTGCTGATGAAAAAGAAGTGTGTTCTGTGTATGTGGGATGAAAGGGTTCTGTAACCTATGAAGCAAAACATTTTGTTCTATTGTCTGGATGAGTTCTGTTTTGTTTTGTTGTTGTTTTTGTTTTTTCTTGATGAGTTTCTGTCTTGCCCACCTGAATATTAAGGTTAATTGGATGTTATGGTTCCCCAATATTATCACTTTGGAGTCTATTTCTCCCATCAAATTTGTTAATATTTGTTTCAAGTTTCTATGTTTACCTGGTGTTTTCCTGCTTTAATCATTATGTGGTGTTCTTCATCTCTTTCAGTGCTTTTCATGTAGAAGTCTATTTGATTTATAAATATTTTATTTCATTTTCAAATATTAAGAAAAGCTTTGCTGTTTATATTTTAGGCTGATTTTTTTTTTCCTTTTAGTATTTGTAATATGTCATTCCACTATCTTCTGATCTGTAAGGTTTTGTTTGAGAGGTTATCTGTGAGTCTGATTGGGTTCCTCTATAAATTAATTGAATTTTTCCTTCTGCATATCTACGTATCTTTTCTTTATGAAATGAAGAGAGCTTGATTATAATGTACTCTGGTGAAGATTACTTCTGGCCAAAGCTATTTGGGGTTCTGTGTTCTTACTGTATTTGATTTCCCCTTGCTTTCTCAATGTTGGGAAAGTTTTCATGTATTATTTCTTTGAATACATCTTTAAATCCAGCTTCTCTTTCTGTGCTTTCAGGAGCACTCATAATCCTTATGCTTGACCTTCTGATGGTATCACTTAATTTGTATATAGTTGTTTTAGCTTTCCTCAGTTACTCTTCCAGGTTTCTTGCTGTTTCAGTATTTTCTCCTGTGAGTTCTTCTAGTTTTGAAAGTTTGTCTTCTGCATCACTCCTCCTATTATTGTGGCTTTCCTTTGAATTTTAAATTTGCTGCAGTCAATTATTTATTTTTAATAAACAAGCTTAGTTTTATTTGAATATTGATCTTCTTAGAAATTTCTTAGAAATTCCTTATCTGGAAATTCATCAATTTCTTCAGCAGTTAATCCTGAAATTGAAATAGTTACTTGTTCCTTTGCAGGGGAGAGGTCAATAACTTTGTTCATTTTGCCTGTACCTCTTCTTTTGCCCTTAGCTGTTGTATCTCAGATGAACAGATTCTTCTCCTCAGGGCCAGTTTTAAGCTACGTGGTTCACTGGTCTACAGGTCAATATTGTTGATCCTATTTGTTGCCTTGTTAGTCATTTTTATCACTATGCCACTCTCTAGCAAATTTCTATCTCAGCTTCCCAAGGCCATAATTTTGCCATGGCTTCTGCAATCAGTTCTCCCTTGTAGCCACTCTCCAAGTTTTCTGATCCATTATTGTGGACACACCACTGTCTATTCTGCTACATTCCTGCTGTCGGTTCCAGCAGTACCCAGGATTAATGAGATAACTACTCTGACTTTAAACTAGATCACAAAGCTATCAACAATGTGTATAACACACACACACACACATACACACACAATCATAAACTGTTTGAAAAAATAAAATTGATTTGTATTTTAGTTCCAAGTTCTAAGATGTTATATTATGTATTTTATATTGAAAACTGGAAAAATGCAAATTGTTAGTTTGATTTGTTTATCATATTGTTAATGAGCGATTTGTTGAGCATACACTGAATAGCTAGAATACAGAGATAAGTATGATATGGCAAAATATGTGAAAATTCTCTCTTCAGAAATTACAGAATCCATTTTGAGAACCATGTCATATGAATTGCAAAGCATCAGCATCATCTGCAAGCTTTTACAAGTTCATTGAAACACATTTTCTTAATAATGCAACATTCCTATAATTTTTGTCCTGCCTTGCATTGTTTTCTACATTATTTTTTGACTAAATGTTTACTTTTATAATCCACTCAACATTTTATGATCTTCTATGACATTGTATTCCAGGCAAGGTAAGTAATACTTTGTAATAAGATAGAGAAGACTCATGCAGACGTTGTAGCTCATAAAGAAAATGCAACTTCTGCCAGTTGCTAAAAAGGCTAGAATTGTTAGATAATGGAGCTTAGAACTTCTATTCCCTCTTCTCGTCTAGTTTTCTTTTTGTGAAAGCCCTGTCTGTTTTCCTGGCTGGAGCCTTTTTGTTTAGAAATGTCTCTAAAATCCAAGCACAGACTCAATTCAGCAACTAATAGATGAGGTGTAGAAAGAAAACAATAATAGATCCTCCTTCCAACCCTTGCTTCCGAGTTCATAGATCTGACTGAAAAAAAGTCAACAGATTCTCTTCTCTCCTTTGGCTACAATTAATGTTTGAGGTGTAGAGGTAAGTAGAAACCAAGCATCAACTCTCTTCTGCTAGAAAAATAGGAAATAAGCCTTCCAGCCAGGACAGCAGGAACCTGGCTTCATAAATCGCAATCAAAGCTGTTCTGTTGATCAGCAAGCAATGGATCTTTAGTGGTAACCTGGGAACATGCCACCACCATGATGCGTTCAATCCTAGTTAGCAAGTACCCCCTTCCAAGATGAAATCTGTCTCCGATGAGTAAACCTCAGAGCCATAAGGTCTATAAATCCAAATAAAAGCAACTCTGCTGTCCAAATCCTCTTATAAATTAGGCACATGCAAAAATATTGCCCAGTGTTACATATTTCTTCAACAAATACAAAAAGTTGCAGTTAAACATTCAAGAGTATCTCTGTGCTGTAACATGCACACTGAGATAAAACATATCATAGTATGCTTTTCATGGCTTCTAAGTTAAAATATTCTGTATTCCCTGACAACTATACAATTAGCTTTCCAGATATGTGGGGATAAATAGGGAAACATACAAGTAAAACTGGCAAGAATGTTAAGAAATGATATAATAGCAAAGAATGTCTCATATCACAGCAATAAAATACAGTGAAATATCTAAGTTATCTTTTAAGTGTCAGAGTGGTGCCGAATTCTTTAAGCAATGATACTTTTAAATTTTCTTCTAAAGTTTTCATACATTTAGCAATAATTAACCTTAATTGAAACAATTTTTAAATGAAAATGTACCTAGAAAATATTAATTGGAATTTTATAGGAACAATTTTTATTGTATGGGATCTTGTCACTTTGATTTGGAAATTATAAATATTAGATAGCTATAATACACACATACATACATAAATCCTTTCTCCTTCTCAAATGAGATTTAATCATGAAGAACAGAGAATTTTAAAATATGCTCTTTTGAAAACCATAACAATTTCAGGAAAATAACGAATTGCTACGTTTAAGAGAAAGTTATTGGTTTTACATTCTAAATCATCTATAGGAGACAGATTGAAAAATGGTCTTTAGGGTTTTTACCTTTCCTTTTATGTGAAGGAGTTTAAAAAGATGAAAGGCGAGCTTTTGTGTTTACATCTGGAGTATAACAGCAGCTCGGTATGCGAGAAGGACATTCCATGAAATACTATGTCAGAAACATTCGCAGTCAGAATTCCAGAACTAGCAAGATGTTAAATAGATAATTAAAATGTCTTCAAGGTTTAAACCATAGGGACTTAGTGTTTTAATCATGTAGTGTATATCCATCAGAAGTTTTGCTTTTATCTTGATCAGATTTTGATGCTGTCTTTGGGGGAAGAAAGACCAAGTTCTGTGATTCTGAAATTCTTTGGTTTCATGGGATGTGATATTAGCATGCTTAACTCAGAATAGCTATCATTTTAGTAGATGGCTGGCAGAAGCCTTCAGCAATGCTGTCTTGCAGAAATGTAATGGGCTTCTCCATTTCTGATGAAATTGGAAAGCTGTGGGAACTTCTGTGTCATGGCATAGGAACTGTGTTACCCACGGCGCAAGTTTTTTTTTTTTTTTTTTTTTGGTTCAGGGAAGGAATAAAACAGAAAGTTACAACAAATCAAAGCAATAACGTATAACAGATTTTATTCCAAATAATTTTCTGAAATGTAATGCAAATACAATAGGCTTGGCAGCAAGATGCCTATTAAATAAAAATATGTTTTGGAATGTTTATATCATAATAGATGCACAGCTTAGAATTTCACCAATTCTGGTCTTTTGGATACTTGGCCCTTTCTTTTCTCCTTCACCCTCTACTTTGGAGAAGGTACAGCAAGTCAAATATAATTGATAACTGCAGGAATTAAAAATTAATAATTGTAAAAAATGTCATATACCAACGATCAGTTTTATATCACATTGTATTATTAATGCTAAATTTAGGAATTGATTTGAAATACAATAATGAGTAATTTAAATAGTGGATACCTACCTATAGCTCATTTCACTATTTCTCTACCTTAATTCTCACATCATTCCATTTATCACATTAAGCACAAGAGAGATATGTAAATGGAAGTTAACTACACCACTTAATATCTTACACTCAGGAGGAAATCTCTAACCCTGGAACAAATATTTCATAAGGAAAACAAAGCTTGAACCTCCTGCGTATAACTAGAGTCTCTTGATATCCTTTTACAACCAATCTGTATTCCAAAAACTAGAATTTGATTGGAGATTCATCCTTGTAAAAGAGACCTTCCACCTTAAGCTGGCAAATTTTAGTTTTTTTATTATTAGCAAGATAAAAATGGAACACTGGGACAGTCTAAAAATCACATTTTTCCTCAAAACTCAACAAGTATTGCAAAGACTAAAGAAACGAATTTGTCTCACTTGCTTCTCACATTGCATGAGGGAATAAGAGGATTTGACAAATCCTATCAATAGAATCATTCTTGCTCATAAATGTGTTTTAAGTAGTAAAAATGCAGATGCTGTTTATACTTTGGCTTAATTGCTTGAGTACACATGCAGATGGAGAAAATGTTAGCTTATGCCTATTAAACAGGGTGATTGGTAGCAAAACATAATACCCCATCACTTAGAGAGTTTGTGTATTATCAACTAGATTGAAAAAAAATAATTGGAGGTTTCAAAATTTAAAAAATGGAAGCCTATTTTAAAATTAAGAATGGGGACAAGATATAAATCATTATGAATGGATTATTTTACATATAAACTATACTACATAATTATTGTCTATGTATATTTATATATAATATACAATTATAATGCATAACTTCTTAATACATTATGTATATAATGTACTAACATAGCATGAGTTAAAATTAAATTTTGGGTAAAAAAAATTGACATTTATCTAAATCTTTAAAATGCCTCAACATACCAAGCAAGTATTTTTCTATGTCAATATTGCCTTCAAAGTGTAGTGTCTAATCCTGTCAGCTGTAGGGCTGAGGCACAGTGAATGTTAAACTCCTGTTATGAACTCTGTAAACTAAGGCTCCAATATAACACACTAGGCCCATCAGACTGGAAAAGAGGATTTTAATATGACGTAGTTGCTTAATAGTAAAATGATTCAAATTTATTGTGGATGAATGAAAAATTTGAAAATGAAAGCAAGATAAAAAATAATTATTTTCAGCATTTATGAGTGGTCTTTCTAGGCATAATGGTCCTATGTCACAATTTTCTGTGAATGTCATGGTGTTTTCTTAAGACTTGTCATTTGCACCCCTGCAAATCAGATATGAAAATGCTATATGAATAATCGCACATTCACACAGGGTTGCTGGCTGCCTCTTTATTGTGTAAACATACAGACTTCAAATTCCATCTAAAGTCAGTAACTGCTGTCAGTTTATCTGTTTTTATCCCAAATTCCTAGAATTGTTTTAAGCCCCTTTATAAAATGTCTCTCAGCATGAAATCTGTCCTGGATTTTTCTAAAATGCATTTTGGATTTAATGTGGAAATCGTTTGGAAAAACAATAATAATTAGAAGTTTTCATCAAAAGCTGGAGTTAAATTTTTGAACACAAAATAAATGAAAATAAATAAGTTATCGTTTTTTCTCTTTCATTGAGTTATTGGTCTCAGACATTCAAGAGTTGTAAAAATATATTTAATGCCAGAAGTTGCTTTACACACAGACCATACCACACACACAAACACACAATCTTTAAATTCAGTTAAAGAAAATAACATTGGAAAGACTTCTCATATTATGAACCAGATATTTCTCTGAATTTGCATTGTATATAATTTGTTTTTTATATTTTAACAGTCATTGCTATCTAAATGAGTCATTTAATACATTCTCAAGAAGCTTTATTCAGTTTGCAATAACAGTTTCTTTATAATTTTACATTATATTTTAGTTAATGCTAATGCAAAATAACATTGGTTTATTACACATCAATATTGCTACCTGAAATCAGGGATTCTAAATACCTAAGCTTGAATATTTAATGCATAAACTGATTCATATCAATCAGATATAATTTTTATTTTACCTTTCCTAGAAATGATCTAAACACTCAATCATTTAGGAACGGATATTATTATTAAAACTGTGCAATTTGATGTTAATCAGAAATTATATGATGTACAGTAACATGTAAAAAGATGCAAATACCTTCCAAGTAGCAGAGGTAAAGCTGACAACACTCTTTTAATAAAGGCTATTTTGCCTGGTAGGAAAAGATTGTTAGTTATAAAAGGAAATCTTTTAAACTAATATGATGAGGTACATATGAAAATTAATATTACGCTCTAATGTTCTCTCTAGTGAGTAGCCTAGGCTGATTTATTCATTTAGGTAATTATGTTCAGCAATATTAGTAATTCACTGCTAAATTGAATTTGGAGAATGCACAATAAATTGAAACTGTAGTCATATTTCTTTCTTACCGTGTAACAAACAGCGATGTATTGATGTAAGTTTTGAGTGTGCTACACAAGTTAAATTCCCAAGACTGCAATTTGATCAAAAAGCTTTAGACATTTACTTGAGCTGTATTAGTTGGCTGCCATTGGATGGCAGTAAAATTCTACATCAATCACTTTAAGCAAAGTGAAGCCAGGGAAATAATGGGACTTTTCTTTTATTATTTAACAGCAGAATGCTGATTTAAAAGGCAAAGCTTGGAGGGTTGTGTATATTGTTGCAATACCAACTAATTTTTTTAACCGTTTGCTTTTCTTCCGCTCCCACCCCCCAACATTTAAAGGGAGATCGCAGTTGTGGTGGAACAATTTATAGTGTTCTGTCACGCCAAAAGATTGTAGTCTTGCTTTTCACGTATATAATAATAAGAATTTTTTAAAAAAATGTTTTCCACAATGAAGGAAAATTAACAAATGCATATGCCGAAGTCTTTTCACATTTCAATGCCTAAGTGTGTGTTTCGTGTAGGTGTGTGTTGTGTGCACGTGTGTTGTGTATATATGTGTGTGTTTTGTGTAGGTGCTTGTTATGTGCATGTATGTGTGTGCATGTATGTTTTTCAAGTACACTTATATTTTAAACTCTAGAAGATGACTTATCTAAAGAACTGTAAATGTTTAAGATTTGTTTAAAAACATAAGTAGGGAACACAAGCTTGAAATCACACAATAAACATGGCTAATGTCAACACAAAAAGTTTTTTTTTTCCCCAGAGACTTTGGAATGCATTCTGTGAACCACTTATGTTAGTCCCTATTTTGCCCTTGAGAATATAGAGAATATTTTGAATATTTCTAACTGGCTAACTTATGCTTATTAGAGAAATATTTATGGATGGAGAAAGTCTGACCAAAAACAGCCTCTGTCTTCTTAAACTTGTTTATCACCTGAGGTTAACAAGAATGTGTAACACAGAAGACAAGCAGGATGAGCTATATTCCAGATCATATCCCAAACAAGGACACATGTGTTCCTGTGTCCCCTCATTTAGATTTTCATTTTGCTAGGATTTACTAATTTAGCAATTTACTTGAAAATAAAATGTACCAGTCGTTTTCAGAAAATATTCAGGGTGGTCTGACATAATCTGAAGGCTATTATTCAGGATTTCCTGGGATCAAACCACACACTTCCCTGCCATTTGTCTTCTTTTCTCACTTTATGTGTTGAGTCCATTAAAAGTTTATAGTCTTCCAAAGATCATATTAGGCATTAAAATTCAGGCATCTCATTCTTGTTGCAAAGATTGTTAGAAGAAAAGAAAATAAATGGGTTATCACGAATCCATTCTCATCATGAGGAGTGTAAAAAGCATGCACAGTGGAACAATATTCATTTATTTTTACGACAGCACTTGAGAACAGAAAAAAGGAAGTGAAATAAACCTAGGGATATGTAGTATTATTACTTCCATGCGTGGGGACTTGGCAAGGCTGGAATGAAATACCTTACCACACAGAAAAGGGCATTTTTAATGCTGTGTGTGTGTACTATATGCTATTATCTTTACGAAACTGGATTTGATGGTGAATAGATTTATTTCTGATGAAACATTTTGTTTAACATAAATTTTAAGCATTTATAAATGCAAATAATTAAAATAAAATGTTGTCCAGGAAATGTTTTAGTTTAAATGTACTCCATGCATATCGAAGGCTCAAGGCAAAATGATTTCAACCAATATAGCACAAAATGGATGAAAACTCTAAATCTTAATTTTGTTATAGTTATTTATGCCTATATAGCAAAATTAAACTGATTTTTCTCTGAAATCTAAGAAAATGATTTATTGAGAACAAATTTTATCATATTAGTTTTAAAAATTATTGTAGATAGTCACATTTTGATATATAATATCTCAACAAAGAACTGCTTCTTAAATACAATGGTTCAGGAAAGTTGTAAACAGTTTTTAACAAGTCCGTAAATGCTCATTAATTAAATGATGTGGCTTTTCCAGTTCATTCTACAGAGCTTTTTCTATAAAGCATTGAAATGGATGCCCAAAATAAAGTAGCTTAAGTGCCACGCTTACCCGAGAATTAGCAGTACATGTTACATTATACTGATGCATATTCAATCAAGATTATTAAGCTGATAGAGTCCAGAGTTGATAATCCTGACAACTACCATGTGGTCTCTGCTAAGACACACCATTGGTCCTTAAAACTTCTGTGTATTTTGAAGAGAGATGAAATTGTAAACCATTTGCAGTTTTGATATAACTCTACCCTACAATGTGTTGTAAAGGCAATATAGTTAAAATTTTAATATTAATTTTATTTTTCTAATAGATACTTTAAAATTATAATTCCCATTGATATTGTGGTGCTCCACATAGTAGTGTTGTTGATGCATTATTTTCATTAGCACCTGCTTTTGTTTCATATCACTTTTCTAAGCTGTAACATTTTATAGTTAACTACTTATGCTTTCTAATTTGAAAAATACACATATGCCTTGTTAAAGTTATAAGCCAGTTTGGACTATCCTAAAATCTGCCAAGTTCAGTAAAAATTATGCTTGAACATTATAAACTGCTAAGTACAAAAATGAAAATAGACACAAGACAGCTCAATAGTATCCTATAGCCATTGTAAGGTAGCTAGAAGCCAGTTGTATACAAACTAAAATTGAAATATTAATGAAGTAGTCACCGGATGTGGTTAAGGAGCTGCATTTTCTAACATATTAGTCACTCAATACAATGTCAATTAACCCCATAATGTTGGAAACTGTTGTTGATGTTATGTTATGGCTTTTAACTTGTTGGAATGATATTCTGCCAGCTGTGCTTTTAAACCAGAGATGGTCTCTCCAAGAAACTGTTTAATTGATTTGGACAATAAGATGCTGCACTCCATGCATGGCGCATGCTTGCACTGAAAGAAACAAGACTGGATGGGGGGAGAGTACTGGGAGCGGATGGGGGAACATTAGAGCCTATGAAATGATGTTATAAAATGAAATACAATTTAAAAAAATACACATAGAGACAGATGTTTGACATAGCATTTAAAACATTGCTTGGAAATCCTTCCTTTCATGAGAGTGCCTGATTTCTCTATCCCAGCTTCCTGCTAGTATTGAGAGAGGGTCAGCAGCAGGTGGATCCTGTCCAGGGATGTGGGGAACAGCATCTGAGTTCTTGGCACTCATCTTCAGAAAGGAATTCAGGATATTTGAGGAGTGACCCAACAGTTGGAGGATCTCTCTCTGTCTTTCTGTCTAATATTTTTCCTGTCTTTGAAATTACAGTACATAGATGAATACATTTACAAAATAAAATAGTGGTATAATGTTTATTTTATATATTTCTCTACCTGAGTATATCTACATTGATTCATCCACTCCTCTGTGTGTGTCTCTATTCTCTCACTATATTAAAATATACACCTATTTTCCTGTTGATTAGAAGCAGTCACAGAAATATAGTCTGTGGTAGATTATATTCTCAAGAACAATTCAAACTGGTATTTTTGACCCTGCATCTTGTTTCTGAATGTCAGCACTTATCATTATGTTTCATGTTCCTGAACTTCTAAAAGATGTTTTGAGACTCATAATAAACCTAATGGATAAAATTGAGAATTAGTGACTTTTCATGTATATATAAAGCTTTGAAAAATGTTGCATAGTAAAAGATACAATATGAAATGCAACTGATATGGACAGAAATACTATACCAATGTACCAGAGAAATATGATTTCTTTCTAAAAAAAATTTTAAAGTTCATGAAAAATTTATAATCAGAATTTAAACATTGGATGAATTCAATATAATCAAGTCACAGAATTAGAAAAACCCACGACAATAAACTAAAAAATAAACCCGCCTCACCAAATATCAGAAATTTGAAAACTAAAATAAAATCACAGTGGAATCTTCACTTACTGCATCAGAAAAGTATATTGACATATTGTGTGTTAGAAAATGTTTGGAATATTAAAAATAACCTCATATAATTGCATTGTAGAACATAATTAAACTTTCAAAAGGAAAAATCATAAACACTACTTACATGCAAGAGTGGATTAGAGATGTTTGTGTGATTTCCATGGTGTAAATTAAAATCTCCCATGGTAAATTGACACTAGATCCACCTGAACAATTGCTCCAACCCTAGCTTTAAGTTTTCTTGTTTGTAAAGGCAAGAGTGCAACCATCTAATTCCTCTCAGCTTTGTGATTTTTCAGAGATATCTAAGGCTTCACTCTCTTTCCTGGCCTATAGATTCATGCAGCATAAAGTGGAACAAAGAAAAGCTAATAAAAATATTCAGTTATATAAACAGTACTAAAATATAGGATATCTACATACAAAAGAGAACTTGCACCACCTTATTGTACTAAAAAAAAAAAAATCAAAAGCATTTAAACTTGTAAATGCATGACCTGAAATTTTGAAACCAGTTTCAGAAAGCATGCTAGGGAAGGATCAGGCACCCAATGCAGTAATTTCGAGGCTACCTAAGATCACCTCAACTCATTTCCGTGCTTGAGTTACATCTCTGCTCCTCCATGGCTGGCCAAGTTTGTTGTTAGTGTACATCACGGCAAAGGGCAGATCATGACTCAAACTCATGGGTCCCTCCCATGCACCCGAGAGACTCACACTAAGATGGTTTGGGATGTGGCCCAGTTCTGGTTGTGAATGCAAGGCAGGAACAAGCCAATGAATGAAAGATCTGACTCAGTTTCTGTCTGTCTGTCTCCAACAGTCCACACATTTTTCTCTACCTTTCAAATAAAACTTTTTTTTAAAGGTAGAATAAAGAAAACATATGAGAAATCCTTCAGGATGTTGCAGTGGGTAAAGGGTTTTGGATCAGATCCTCAATGCACAGAAAACAAAAGAGAAACAGACAAATTAAATTTGAACAAACTTAAAAGCTTCTGTACAACAAAGAAAGAATAAACTACCGATTTAGCAAAATATTTGCTACTCTGTATCATACAAGAGGTTAATAACCAGATAAAATTAAACACACGAGACACTCAAGAACTGTTTAAATGAAAGAACCCAATTTAAAAATAAGCTGTAGGAATCATCCTTTTATTTGGGAGTAGAGATGCATACTGCAACATATGTTCCCTTCCCGGTGTGTTAGTCTCCATTACACAGTTCATCTGTGAGAATGTATCTATGGACTTGTTCACTTACATACCTTTTTGCTTTGTATTTTCATGAATGGCACCTAATATCAGAGAAAGCATATAGTATCTGTCCTTTTAGGATTGGCTTATTTCACTGAGCATAATGTTCTTTAGTTGAAACCATTTTTGCATTTTTGTTGCAAATGGTAGGATTTCATTCTTTTTTTTTTTTAACATTTTATTATTATTATCATTCTATGATACAGTTTCATAGGCTCCTGGCACTTCCCTTATTCCCTCCCTAATCCTTCCTCCCACCTAGTTCCTCTATATCATTACTAACATATAGTTCTTCGTACACAGTCATATGTCCATCATTGCGGGCATGGACAATGACAGAGAGTTAAGCATTCTATTGTCAACATACAATAAACAGTTTCATTGAAAGTCCACCTTTGGAAGCAGAAATGCATATTACATTGTATCCTTACATCTGGATGTTAGTCTCCATTTTACAGCTATTGTAGATCCCCTTAAATGAAAAGCCATAAAACAAAATCAACATCAGGGAGAAAAAAAGAAATTAACAACACCATGAAGTTAAATAGCAGGCTATTAAATGACTAATGTGTAGCTGAAGAAATGAAAATCAAGAACCTTCTTGAAGAAAATGATGCTGCTGTATGACCTATGAGTCATTGAATGATTTAATCAGAAGAAAATATTTTGAAGAGATGAAACTAACAGCAAACAATAAAATCCATGCAATATAGTTTCTGCTGATATTTCTTGGTGAAGTGTGTCTCTTCTAGACAATAAATAGATGTTGTTTTGTTTTTTTTTAATCCAGTCTATTAATCTATGACTTTTGATTGAGCTTAAGCCAGTTGCATTCAGAGTTTAACATGTATGGATGGAACTTTGGTCCTGTTATTCTAAGAATGGGTTGTTCATTGGTTTAGTCTTCTGTTGTCATTTTACTGGGATGTTTTTACCATTTGCCTTTGGTTTTGGTAGGTGATATTCCTCTTCTCTGTCAAGAGAACATCTTTATGGATCATTTGTAGGGCAAGTTTGGGAGAGGCTAATTCTTTAAATTTTTCTTTACTGTGGACGAATTTTCTTTCATTTTCAAAGAGAAAGGAAAGCTACGCTGGATATGTTATCCTAGGCTGACAATTTTTTTTCTTTTAGAATGCGGAATATGTCACTCCATTCTCTTCTTGCCTGTAGAGTTTCCTGTGAGAGATCTCCTGTAAGTTTAATTGCATTCCTTTATATGTCAATTGATTTTTTTCACATGCACATTTAAGGATCGTTTCCTTACGTTCAATTGAAGAGAGCTTGATGATCATGTGTTTTGGTGAAGATCACTTTTGATCAAGCCTGTTGGGAGTTCTGTGCCCCTTCTGGATCTTGTTTCCCAATTCTTTCTCTAGAGTAGAGAAATTTTCCCTTATTATTTTATTAAGTACATTTGCAAACTCAGCTTCTCTTTCTGCACCTTCTGGGACTCCCATAACTCTTATATTTGGCCTCTTCATAGTATCTTTCAATTTTTGAATACTTTTTTTGGCCTGATCCAGCTCTGCTTCCAGCTTTTTGTTGGTTTCCCCCTGGTGACAGGAAATATCTTCCAATTCGGAGATTCTTTCTTCTGCTTGCTTCGTTCTATTTTGGAGACTCTCCATTGTACTTTTAATTTGCTCTACTGTGTTCTTAATTTCTGATACATCAGCCTTGACTTGCTTTATTGCTTCCTTAAATTCTTTGAACTCTTGTATGTGTTTCTCATTTTTGATCAGAAGCTTTAAAATGAGTCTTATGAATTCTGTATGCCACATTTTCTCGATGTCTTCCTCAGTTAACTCTGAGGTTGGCATAGGGTTTTGCTCCTTTGCAGGGGAGTTTTTAATAATATTCATTGTGCCTTTGTCTCTTCCTTTGCTCTTGGTCATTGTACTTCTGTTTAGCAGTTTTCTCCTTGGGATAGGTTTCTAAGCTGTGTCACCCACAGGTCTACAATGTGATTTTACTTATTGCGGTTGGTACACAACTTTTTGTTTGCAGCCACTTGAGCCACAACCTCCAGGTCTGTCCTATATAGTCAGGTTGTTGGTGGCACTGATCTTGCCTGAACCTGTTGGATGTTAGCTCTGGTTGCCACACAGACCTATTTTGACCCATATGATGCCACAATCGGTATTATTTTCCTGCAGGACCAATGCAATTGGGTGAACTTAGCGAGTTCTTGCGAGATCAGCACATGCGCAGTTCACTGTTATCCCATGCAGTCCTAAAGCTATTGCCACAGTGTACAAAATGGCAATACCACTGACATATCACTACTAGAATTCTTGATCTGCTGGCTTTCAGGTCTGAGGGCTACCCAGACCTGTCTTGGGTGGAAACTGTAGAATGCCACGTCACTGCAGTTCACTGAGTCAGAAATGGGTTCACTCCCAGCTCACCATATGCTCAGTTCTTTCCCTAGCCCTTGCCTCCTTACGCAAAATGGCACCCATTTCAGCTCTAGGGTGCTGACTGGGCTGTGAAATCCACACTGTTCTCACACTGCCCATCTGTGATCTGCTGATCTGTCTCTGCTCCTGGTCAAATCAAATGGACCAGCAGGATGGACAGTTACTTGTCTGGCTTTACTTCCAAGTTACCAGTGAAAGTCCGTTCCCACCTGGTTGCTGGTGGAGTTCCAGCTGCTGGTGGAGTTCAGATTACTGTTTGTTGAATGCCACTGGAGTATCAGTCACTGCAACACTACACCATTGTGTGTGCTGCTTTTCCGTATCTGTCAGTCTCTAGGTACCCTTCTGCTGTTGTTCTGTCCTCTCCTATTTCTTTAAATATGTCCTCTCTGCTTCATCCTTATTAAATGTTTTTCCATCCATTTAAACGTGTCCTCACCCTATTCTGCCATCTTGATTTTCCCCGGATTTCATTCTTCTTAATGGCTGAATAGTATTCCTTGAAACAGATGCAGTGAAAAAGTTAAATATACCTCAATGATGTAACACTAGACTTTCTATCGTTGTCTAAACCTACAATTCCAGGGTGTATTTAAGCAGCAGAATGTTAGTCTTGTGACTGCTGCTGATGGACTGTACTATTGCAGTAACATGGAAGAAATGTTGGGAATAATCAAATGATTATTGTTAATACTCTGCATTTTTTTTTCAGAAACTAAAAGAAAGCAGCTTTAATTTTTTTAAAAGATTTATTTATATTTATTGGAAAGTCAGTTATGCAAAGAGGAGGAGAGACAGGAAGATCTTTTGTCCGATGGTTCAATCCCCAAGTGAGTGCAACAGCTGGAGCTGAGCCAACCCAAAGTCAGGAGCCAGGAGTTCTTCCAGGTCTCCCATGCGGGTGAAGGGTCCCAAGTCTTTGGGCCATCCTCAACTGCTTTCCCAGGCCACAAGCAGGGAGCTGGATGGGAAGCAGGGCCACTGGGATTAGAACCGCGCCCATATGGTAACCTGGCGCATGCAAGGTGAGAACTTTAAGCACTATGCTAACACGCTGGGCCCAACAGTTTTAATTCTATCACCATAGATATTATTTGAGGATATGCATATGATTACTTTTATTTGAACTATATACATATATACCTATATCATAATTTACCCATATATAGGTATATTTGTACTGTATCAGCTCAGAATAGCAAATACATAAGCCAAATATGCCAATCTGAAAAAATTTGCAGTATCTGGCCTGGTATCCTAGCAGCTAAAGTCCTCTCTTTGCACGCACTGGGATCCCATCTGGGCACTGGTTCTAATCCCATCCAGCCCTGCATCCCATCAAGCTCCCTGTTTGTCGCCTGGGAAAGCAATCAAGGGCGGCTCAAAGCCTTGGGATCCTGCACCCACGTGGGAGACCTGGAAAAGACTCCTGGTTCCTGGCTTAGAATCAGTGCTGCTCCAGTCTTTGTGGCTGCTTGGAGAGTAAATCAACTAATAGACGATCTTCTGCTCTGTCTCTCCTCCTTTCTATATATCTGACTTTACAATAAAATTAAATAAATCTTAAAATTTACATATATATATATATATACAGTTGAGGAAAAATTAGGTAAAACAAAAAACACATGGATCTGAATTCAGAGACGACTTTTTTTTTTGTTTTTACCGTGACAATATTTCCTTCTATATCATTGAGAAAATCATTTAACCTTACTGACCCTCAAGTTTTCACAGTTAAAATGTATGCAATAAGTGCATGGTTCATTTTAATACGTAGTACAAAATTGAATTTAAAAAGGAGCTTCCTTTGCTGAAAAATATTCTTGCAGGGAGTTGTCCTCTAAAAATTTATGGACAGGTGATGTGGCAGTGATGCGCTTGCACATGGAACTCACGCCCCACATCGCATAGGCCTGGTTCGAGCCATCTTCTCTCCTGCTAATGTGCCAGAAGATGACGGCTCAAGGTCTTGAGTCATGCACTTGGGAAACAAATACACAATTAGGGGTTCCTGGCTTTGGGCTGTGTTAACCCATTGTGTTGATACAAGGCCTCTTTCTGTGTTGTTGCTTTTTATCACTCTGACTCTTCCAGCTCCTCATGGCTTCAGGAGTTGCTTCAATGGAGAAGGAATAACTTCATCTTAATTGAGGTGAAACAAAATGCAATGTGGTTATTTAAATTTCATTGACTCCAAGTTGTGTTAGCCACATGGATTATTTCCTGCGCCTTGTGAGAAAAATGCAACATCTATACTAACAAGCAGGAATGATCATGAAAATGCCTGCTCTGTGTGTTTTGAAGAGATTCTGCATTTCCTTATGGAATGGCACTCATGCTATGTAATAGCAGGTAGGTCTACACTGGCTATTTCATTTCAATAGTGTTAAATTTTCATTTTCTGGAAGAGTCCTTAATTTGATAGTGATGTAGAGTAATAATACCATAAGTGCTTAAAGAGGAATTTCTTTCTTTCTTTTTTTTTAAGTAGTTCTACGTCTCTAACACTTGACTGCTACAAACATAAATGATCCATGAGGGAATTCCTACAATTGTTAGCAATTTGCCAGTATTGAAATATTTTACAGATTATATTAAATTACATAAAAATGTAATTACCAACACAACATTAAGAGGGAAGACTTCAAAACTATCGCAATAGATTTCTAAGAAAGGCTCTAAAATACTCTTCTGTTAGAAGAGAGATTTATACATTTGGTTAAAAGACAGTCAACTTGCCTAAAGGTGTGGAAGAAAATAAGGAGAGAGATTTCAAACAACACTACTGCAACAAAAGCTTCCTTTTGATCGAGTATCTTTGTTATTTTTTCCTCTTATTATCTTTTTTCATGGTCCAAAGTATTACATAATTCCTAAATCCTACATGTTCCCTTTTCTTAACTTTTGTCAATATTCTAACTCTTAAGTGTCTGAGTTACTGATATTAACACTCTTGAAGCATAAATGATTTATGCAAAATTCAAGAGTATTGAGATTTTGTTTGAATTGCCAGCATTTTTTTGCGAGCAAACAGGAGGAAAGAATAAGTGAGAGGCCACAGTTACAGCACTGTTTTAATTCAAAGGTGTATTTCCAATACTTTGAACTTTGTTGCCTCTGAACTCAAAGAAAAAAAAGTAAATGAACAGGCTGTAAAATCCATTTTCTCTCACAGAAAATCTGCCTAATAAAAGATGTATGAGTAACAGTAGTATCCAATTTTAACTGGATCATATACCATAGTGCATGTTACTGGAAATCAAAACAGTATGCATTAGAGATAAATTAGAGGGTAAAATTTAAGGTGTTATTTTGAAAGTGTGAATTAAGTGTCATATATTGTTATCTTAACATAAGGCTTTACATGCTTATGAGTGGCTGGTCATTCCGTTTGTCCTAACTTACTATTTGGTTATCGAAAAGCATTGTTTAATTGAAAGCAAGAGGATATTTACAAACTATATAATTAGTTATGCATTATATCAACTAAGGAACAATAAAATACAGTCCTATGTAGTATGTGTATTTTTACAATTTTTATTCATATAGAGAGCAGATTTTTATGAGTGCCACAGGTACTGTTCCCAGCATAATCATACTTCTGTCATTCACTGCTCTCCTTCATTCCTTTCTTTTCTTCAATGTTTTTCAAAACAAATTTTAATGCCTGTATATTTACTGGCTTGACTTGTCATTAATCATGATTAAAAAGTAAAAAGTAGGAAGGCCACAGTTATGCAGCATAAACAGAGGCTAAAATTGACACTCATATCCCAAAGTCATCATTTCATTCCTATATATTTTGTTGTATTTTATATTAGTTGGTACATACCACAGCAAACATATGTATGTTTCTGAGACTGACTTATTGCACTAAGCATAATGGTCTCCAGTTTCATCTACTTTGTTGCAAAGACAATATTTCATTTCCTTTATGGCTAAGAAGCATTTTATCATGTGTATACACCAGTTACCAGTCATGAACACCTGGAATTATTCCATATTTTTAGTCACTGTGAATTAGACTTATCTACACACGGGGTTACGATCAGCTCTCTCATACGCTGCTTTTATTTCAATTAGATAAATAAATTTAGATGGGATGACAGGATTATATGGTAGATCTACTTTGGAGTCTCCATACATTTGTATAGACTTTTTAAATTAATTTATTTGCTTCAATGTTTTCTTTGATGTGGTTCCATAGGCACAGGGATTTCCCCTTTGTTGTTTCCTTCCAATTTACTACAATAGTACAGTCCTTCAGCAACAGTCACATGTCCATCATTCTGCTAGTAAAATGTATCATTAACTTGTAGGTATGGACAGTGTTAGAAGGTGAAGTATCCTATTGTCAAGATATATTTAGCAGTTAGATAGGGAATCCTCCTTGTATTCAGGAGTAGAGATACATACTGCTATTTGTCTTACCTTCCTGAAAAGCTGCTTTCCTCTATACAGTTCATCTAGATGAATATATGCATATACATGTTTATCTAAATATCTATTGCTTTTGTATTTTGCATGAAGGCTGCTGTATATCAGGGAGAAAATATGATACTTGACATTTTGGGATCGACTTATTTTACAAAGCTCAATGGTTTCCAGTTAGGAGCATTTTTTTTATAAATGATATAATTTTATTCTTTTTAATGCTCAAGTGGTATTCCGTGGAGTAAATGTATCATTTTTTTTTAATCCATTGCTCTCTCACTAAGCTTCTGGGTCATTTCCTTTGTTTCACTGTTAGAGGTCAGTGTCTCATATGCATATTTTACTTCCTTTAGAAATATGCCCAGGGGTGGGATAGATGATCATATGATATTTCAACTTTGAGTTGTTTGAGCATTCTGCAGACTGATTTCCACAGTGGCCTCACTAGCCAACATTTCCACAAAGCCACAACAAAGAAATGGGACTACATAAAACTAAGAAACTTCTGTACAGCAAAGGAAATGATCAAGAAAAAGCAGAAGCAAGCAACAGAATGAGAGAATATCTTTGCATACTGCACAGCAGAAACAGGGACTAACATCCAGGATTTACAAAGAACTACGAAAACGCAATAGAAAGACCAACAACCATGTGAAGATCTGGTGTCGTTTCTAGATCCTTCTGCCTGCAGGAGACACTGTCCCAAACACCACAACTACAATCTTTCCTTGTATCTTGCATAGCTTTCTTGTAAAGACAGATAGTGAGATTTAGGATTTATCTAATTCAGAGTAGTCTCATATTAAAATCCTTCATGTGCAATGAATCTTTGGTGAATGCAAGGGTATCGGGGTTGGATATATTTTCTCTGTGTGTGGTCATTTTTCATGGAGTATGCGTTTATCAATTAAACACTTTTTATTTGGAGGTCATGTTGAAGGTGCATTTAACGTCTTCATCTTTGCAGCATTGTTTATTTTGAAGTATATCTGCATTAAATGCGTATTTGATAGTAATGGCAAGATAATAAATATGTTCATGAACAAATATTGAAGTTTCTTTAAAAGGTTCTAAAATAAGTTCATTAAGAAAGAGCAAATACTATACTGTATTTACAGCATTTAAAATATTATTCCAGATTCTGCTACAAATAGCTAATGAGAGTTAATTATAGCTGTTAGCAAAATTCTAATTTTATGAAAAATATTCCTTTAGGTATTGTTAAAAATTAGTGAAATTTTAAAATTTGGATCTGAATAGTAGTAATCAGAGATAAATATTATTTATTACCTTATTTTGGAATTAGCTGAAATTATCACTGATGTTGAATGCATATCCATACGCATTCCTAACAGGACTTACTTAATACAACATCGTTCTATTAAGAACAAAATTATTTCCTACTTCAATGATCTGATAATAAGTGACAAATGTGCAAAATATCAATTTATAAACAGGATTGCATAATGAAGAAGAGTGCCAATAGCTATAACTAAAACACTCTATGCTGTATCTACTTAACTTTATTCACTTTATTATTTTGTGATACAGTTCCTCAGGCTCTGGGATTTCCCTTCCACCCTCCCCCAAACCTGTCCTCCTACTGATTCCCGATACGTAGTTACAGTAGTATAGTCCTTCACAAACAGTCCTAAGTCTGTCATTTTTACTCTTTACGTTTATCCTGACATTTTAAGTAAACACAATGGTAGACAGTCCAACATCCTATTGTCAAGACATATTTGAGAGTTTCATTGGGAGCCCATCTTTGATTTGGAAGTAGATATGTACATTGTGTTGTATGTTCACATCTGAAAATTATACTCCTTGTTACACAATTACTATACATCTCATCCAATGAAAAGTCATAAAGCAAAATCAACAATGAAAGAAAAATAGGAAATTTACAATGTGAAGTTGAATAACATCCTACTGAGTGACCAATGTATTGCTGAAGAAATGAAAAAAAAAAAAAGAAGAACCTTCTTGAAGCAGTCAACGCTGCTGTATGACCTATCATCAGTGAAAATAAGTTTTAAAAAGTAAAAGCCTTTTCAAGAAATGAAAATTTAAAAAAATCAAAACCAATGAGATGCAGCAAAAACAGTATTGCAAAGGCTCTGAATTTTATATTTTTCAGGAATGTTGCCTTATCTCAGAGGGAACATATATTTATCCTTTGGGGATTGACTTATTTCAATGAGCATAACGGTCCCTAGTTAGCAGCATTTGGTTGCAAATGATAGAATTTAATTACTTTTAATGGCTGAATAGTATTCTGTGGGGCAGATATACCACTGTTTCTTTATCCACTTTTGTTTGCATGGGCATCTGGGTTGTTTCCATGATTTTGTTTTTAGATTGTGCAGATATAAATATAGGATCACAGATCTCTTTTTCATAGGCTGATTTCATTTTCTTTGAATATGCTCTCAGAGATAGATTCTCTCTGCACTCATCTTACTGGCTTTCATAGTGGTTGTTTTAGCCCACACTCCCACCAACAGTGAAAGAGAGTAACTTTCCCCCCCATCCACACCAGCTGGTATTGTTAGTAGATTTCTACAAGTAGGGAAATCTCCCTGGACTTAGGTGGAACTTCCACGTGGTTTTCATTTGTATTTCTCTGACATCTATGGAACCTGAACATTTTTTCATATGTCTATTAACCATTTGAATTTGTTCTTTTGAAAAATTACCTATTCATTTCCTTCACCCATTTCTTCACAGGGTTGCTTACTTTGCAGTTGTTGAGTTTCTGAAGCTGTTTGCAAATCCTGGACATTAATTAGTCTCTTATCGGCTGTGCAATGTTCTCAGAAATGGAAAACATGATACAAAAATCCATCTGGAAACACATGAGACCACAAACAGCCAAAGCTATCTTGAAGAATAAACATCAAGCTGGAGAAATCACAATTCCAGACCTCAAGACATACTATACGGCAGTGGTCATCAAAACGATACGGAGATAGAGATGAAGATCAAAGGGACAGAATAGAAACAGCAGAAGGGAGTCCACCCATGTACAACCAACTAATCTTTGGTGAGAGAACTGAAAAGAATCCAGGGGGAAAGCCTGGTGCCTTCCATCAGTCTTGGGACAATTGCATAGCAGCTTGCAGAGTTAAGAGGCAAGACCCTCTTGTCACCTTATGCAAGACTTATGCAGAAATGATCTCTAGGTGGATTAAGGACCTACATCTGCTCCAGAAACCATCAAACTATTAGAGGAAAACATAGAACTCATTCTGCCAGATGTAGGAAATGGGAAAGACCTCTTAGAAAAGTCACGAAAAACATAGGCGATGAAGTCTAAATAAACTAAGGGGACTACATCAAACTAAAAAGCTTCTGTACAGCACCGGAAATGATCAACAACGTGAAGAAGCAACCAAGAGAATGGGAGAAATCTGTAGATAATTTCATATTCTCTACCTTCCCCAAGGCATCACACCTGGTATGCTTCCTATTTTCTCAGTTTTCTTCACAGAATTTTCCAATTGTTGGACTGCCATTGCCAGCAGCAGCACTCCTCAACTTCTGTTGTCTTGGTAATAGCTCAATAGAGTATTACCCTGTGTAATTAAAGTCTTCTTGCTGAATGAAAGTTCACGATGCCTGATTATTCAACATTACTCCTGCTAAAAGTCACAGAATAGGATCCTAGAAGTAATTTTGAAGCTCAAGATTTTCAAAACAATCTTTAAAAATCATTAATTTTGTGTTACTTCACGTAAATGGAAAAAAAAACTTGCATGCAGTTAAAAGTACAAATCACTCATAAAATACCATGTTGAATATTTCCAGCTTCTGATACAGATACATACGAAATAAGTAATGTGGTCTCATCATTGTGCATAGAATATGCTGCTTGAAGCACTGTAGCTTTTGTTGAAAATGTCTTTTTTTTTAAATACATATTTTTCAAAGAGATATGTATTTAAGTCTTAGTTACAGAGACAATGATACACACACACACACACACACACACACACACACACACACACACACACACCATGCATCGGTTCATTTTCAAGATTACTGAAAAAGCTGTATTTGGCAGACTCTCCAGGAGCCAACAGCTAGCTCTATCTGGGCCTCCTTCATGACTGCAAGCAGTCCAAATATGGGAGCCCTGATTTCCCAAGCTATCAGCAGGAAGTGACTACAGTGGAGCTGTATAAACAAACGGTGCCCATATAGGATGCATGGGATTTAAGGCAGCAGCTTTACTCCCCACGCTACAGCACAGCCGACTGACTCAGTATATTTAAGGAAAACCTTGAAGTAAAACCAAGCCAGAAAGAGAGGGGGTAGGGGGTAGAAAGAAAGAACCAGCTTATCTTGAGTTTGGGGATATTTATTTTCCTATTTTATTTTAAGATCCTTTCAAAACCTGTTTTAAATTTTGGGATCTCACAAAAATCATATAGATTTCAAAGTTTGGGCAATAAAGTTCAATAAATGCAATGTAATTTTTATGATTAAACTAATTCCTAAAAGATATTTGAAAGTATATATTTCAGATATCAAACCAAAGCAATTATGTCCAAGCCACATGTTAACTGTAAGCACAAATATGTTTTAATTAAATAAATCTATTCTACAACTGCAATCTATCCCTTAAAGACACATGCCAACTCCAAAAGCATAGTTTAGGTAAATTTCACATGTTATAGACAATTATACATGCATTTAATTTTTACTGACAATACTGCCCACCACATTTGGATATTTTAAGTTTTACTATAGAATAGCTAACCAGAACTAGATTAAATTGTATACAGATGTGGATATCCCCAGGTGTGAATACAGGAAGAAACAAAGACAAAACTCATGTTTTTTTCTCCCTGGGTATTTATTCAGCGTATAAATCTAGTAGCGCATCCGTATCTGTTATGTAAATAAGATGTGGAATTCCAATAGTGTATCAGCGTTCCCCAGCAGATGGTATTCTGAGATTTACCACGCCATTACATTTAATGGGTTTGAATTCATTTGGATTTCTTGATGTTCTCTCTGTCCTTCTCACGGTAGAAATGTTGCCAAAGTTCCTGATTATGTATGATTTGAGAGAATGCTCAAAGAAGAAAAATTCCTTTAACTTAGAAGTATGAGTATTTTATGTCAAAGTTTAAAGTATATATGTGTCGCGTCTCAGAGGATTTACACGTCCTAGGAGAAGAGAACAGTGAATGAATATTCAACAAAGTGCTTGCAATCATGATACTCAAAGATATTTTATAAAACGGAAATACTCAATTAACTATTGTAGTGCTGGTAGGGAGAATTCGTTTGGAAAATAAAGGAAACCATAGAAACAAATTTCACAGAATACAGACCTAGGAGGGCATTGCATCTCAGTTAAATTATGTGAGGATGCTCAGGATTATATCTATTAACCAAACATTGATATCGTATGTGGATAACTAATTACTCCAGATTAATAAATAATACTCCTAAAAGAGTTTGATCTATGAAGGGTCAGACCCTCAGTGATAATTAAAAATGACAGCATGAGCCACATGGGGTTTTTGTCTCTGAACTTCCTCTACTTAGAAACAGAATAAGCACTCATGCAGTTTTCATCAGCTAGTTATAGAAATTAGTATCAATGCACACAGAACAAAAGGAAAACAAAGAATCCAATGAATATGACCTGTATTTCTAAATCAATGTGTTTCAAAGTGGTTGCCATGAAATATCAGTGATATATTCTGCCGAGTTTTCTTTCCTTTTTGTTTTTTTATTTCAGTGTTTAACCTAATATTGAGGAAATTTAGTCTCCTGTTTACGTCATTGGGTAATCTTAGAAAACACCCTGCCTTATGTGTTTCATTGTCTTTTCAATATTTAAGAGAAATTGTCCTATATTTTGTACTGAGCCTAATACAATTGCTAAAGTAATTTTTCTTCCTTTATCATATTTATTACTAATGGCTCCATAAAAATGATGATGTAAAGCTTGAATAGTCCCTGTTTTTCTGTCATATCTAAAGTTTGAGAAATCCCCACTTCTTAAAAGTACACATATGAGCGATAGCACAGTGGTTAAAGTCTTCCCTTGCACACACCGGGATCCCATGTGGGCACCGGTTCTAATCCCAGCAGCCCTGCGTCCCATCCAGCTCCCTGCTTGTGGCCTGGGAAAGCAGTTGAGGACGGCCCAGGGCCTTGGGGCCCTTCACCCATGTGGGAGACTCGGAAGAGCTCTTGGCTCCTGGCTTTAGATCGGCTCAGCTCCAGCCGTTGCGGCTGCTTGTGGGGTGTGAACCATCGGACAGAAGACAGATGGTCTTCCTCTCTGTCTCTCCTCTCTGTATATCTGCTTCTCCAATAAAAATAAATCTTAAAAAAAGTACACATATATTTTTTAAAATCTGTCCCTACTGTTGGCATTATCTGTCACATGTATTCAATGGGAGAGTCCTAACTTGGTATTAACAACAGTGCCAGGCAGTGATCTAACTTTCTTGGCATTATTTTCCTCGTAAATTAGGGAGTTATTTCACTACAATGGAAAATGACTTAGGTATTAGGATCCTGAGAAGGTTATTTCATTTGTGGCCATATTTAGATTGGCTGAAAAAAATTTTTATAGTTGCTGCCATAGTTTGGAGTTAATTTTTAGTGCTTATGTAAATTTTGCACTTGTTAATTTCTTTTACTGACATGTTAATAGGCACTAGGTTTTGTGTTTTTGCCAATCCATAGAATGGTATTGATCCTCTCCCTGTTAACAGTAATGACCAAGTAAATATACCTTAAAGTAAAAAAACAAAAAAATCTAAATAAATAAAAACAAAAAAATGAATGTGAAAAATTGAACGTACATTACTTTTAACATATTGTTTACTCAATACTATGTCAATCAATTTCATAACATTGTAAATTGATGCTGATGTTTTGTTGGGGCTTTTAACTGACCGGGACTTTACTCTGTTAGCTCTACCTTCAGACCAGAGAAGGTCTCCCCTAGAAACCGCTGAACTTATCTGGACAATAAGATGCTGAACTCTATGCTAGGTATATGCTTGCAATGGATGAATCACAATTGAACTTCAACTGTGAGCATGCAGCAAGGTGGAGGAATCCACCATGGGGGTAGGGTTGTGGGAGGGGTGGGGGGAATCCCAGTGCCTATAAAACTGTATCACATAATACAATGTTATTAACAATAAAAAAGAATAATAATAAAAAATAAAACAAAGTGTTCATCAAAAGACTAGCATTAAAAAAAAAAATCTCCTGTGAGGACCCAGTGCAGTAGCCTAGCAGATAAAGGCCTAGCCTTGCACACGCCAGTGTCCCAAATGAGTGCTATTTCTAACCCCGGAGGCCCTGCTTCCCATCCATTTCGGTGCCTGTGGCCTGGGAAAGCAGTTAAGATGACCCAAAGCCATGGTACCCTGTACCCGCATGGGAGACCCAGAAGAAGCTCCTGGCTTCTGGCTTCAGATTGGCTCAGCTCTGGCTATTGAGGCTACTTGGGGAGTGAAACAACGGATGGAAGATTTCAAGTCTGTCCCTCCACTCTGTATACCTGACTTTCCAATAAAAATAAGTAAATCTTATGAAAAAAAATCACCTGTGAAGCCTTTTTGAAATTAGAGACAGCTTTGTCTCTGCACAGATTTGCTAGATCTAACAATCTATGGGATGGGAACTTGGTATCCAAACATGAAAACAAAACAAAACAAAAAAACCCAAAACAACAATAAACAAAAAAAATCCTGTGATGAGCCTTCTGGTCTTATGGGAATAGCCGCGTGCGTGTGTGTGTGTGTGTGTGTGTGTGTGTGTGTGTGTGTATGTTTATGTGTTTCTATAAGTACACACATACAAGGGAACTTACATTTTGTGGAAAATAGAATGAAAATATGTCTATTTTGGTGCAAAAATTTGAAATCAGCGCATACTAAGAGTTCTAGCAACGTGTGGAAACCATATTTTCTAAACTTCTATGCATGCATCTCAACATTTTTGCGTCGAAAGAAACTGGTCTTTGGTTAGATTTTCCAACTTTTTGACTGTTAGCTTGTTATTTATTTTTTCCTTTTTAGTTTTCCCACATGATTATTGGTTTTACCTCACTTGTATAACAGGATTTCCATGAGGATCAAAGGATTAACACTTAAGTAAATTAGTACCTGGCACATGGAATCACTATTAAAGTCAGAATTTATACGAGGATAATTAAACATATCATTTTGGGAAGTTGCAGATATTAAATTCATACTGCCAAGGTTTCTATAGGAAAAACAAAAATTTTCTTGAATATATTCAAGCATGGAATAATGCAAGATACTCTTCCTAGTTTAAGAATACTTGTTAGAAAACAATGAGCATTTCATATTGTTCTTTCTTTCCTTATTATTGCAACTTCGCAATAAATGTTTCTAATGTCAGAATCAGCTCCTGGTCATACTCAGTCTTTAATCTTTTCAAGTGATAACCATACACTAATTCCCCTGCCATACACAATCTCATGAACAGAGAATGAATTTCTCATTAGAATACGGTAAGGATTAAATACGGGATCTTGGTGCATATATGCGTTCTTCCATTTGCAGCAAATCATTTCAATAACACAGCACGGCAGCCACTTTTAAGTGACACTGCAGGCATGATATTCCAAGCATTTTGCTTTCGGTTCATTTGTGGGACGTTGGACTCATTTGGCAGCATTGCTGAAGTCACATTCGTTTATAGGCACTTCAGAGGCACCCACACAACATCCCCTAATTGCATTACAATGCTTGCCTCTGTCCTGCGTGCATCGATTTTAGCTCTTAGAAGTCTTTTCAATTACTGTCTGTAAACTCCTTAGAGTTACCGCCTTTGGTCCACACTGCGATTAAGAAAAGCTGAGTGATAAAAAAAGACAAGAGGAATATGTTATTATATTTCAATTGACTAATAACCAGTTTTACGCCTAATGAAAATTCCAGAAATGAAGCACAGTCCTTAGCATATCATAAATTCACCATTCTTTTACCTGTTCTGATATCAATGTCCTGAATGTCACATGCATCGTATTACAATCAGTGGAGAAGTTCTCTAATATTGAAAGCAATATTTCTGGGCATTTGATAATTGTGTCTGCAGCATTATTCACACAAGCTTCCAGGAACTCTAATTACTTCTTCAAATTGGCCTGAAAAGCATTTAGACAGTAGGGCTTTGCACTGGCCCAGAAGTCATTTGATCTCTTTATGACTTCCCTGAGCTAGCAACAGCCATTTCAGATTGGCTCTGACTGTGAAACAGGCAATGGTGCATCTGTTTTTTGGTTTGTTTTTTAATGGGAAAAACACTTTCCAAGAAGGCAAACTTCATATCCTTACTTATACGTGAGTTATATATAACCCTTTAAAAGGGGGTTCATCTGAATCTAATTTGAAAACTAGGATAAAGTGCCCAGGCCAACTTGATACGTGAGAATATTTGTTTTAATAAGTGTATGCATGATTTTTACAATGATTGAAATACTACCAGCTTGTTTCAGGATGATGGAAATTATGTGCTAATTTGACAATTAATAAAAAAGAAATGCATGGCTCCTTGACACGATCATTGCCTTCTTTGGAGCTTGCATAAAACAACCACCCTTAATTTTTACAGTGGCATTAAAATTGTAATATCTATATTATATTGCATTTATTGCATAGTTCAGGAAACTTTAAAAATCATATATTGTGTACTTTGTATCAGGGAATCTTAAAAATAATATATTCTTGCAAAGTTGAAAATAACAAAATAAAATCTGAGAATCATATCTCGTTATGACAGCGTAGCAGAGGAGTGGTTTTTAAACAGCCCTGCAGCTGCTGTGTCACAGAAGAGATCAGAGTCAGGAAAGACACATATCCCACTACCACGACAGTCCTAGAAAAAGGCTGTGATGACACATCAAGACAAGGAGGTCAAAGCAGATAGATACACGCAATAAAGAGAAAGAATCATAGTCAGTGGGTCGAACTGAATATCAGGAATGAGGAAAACAGATATAAGAATGATGAATAGCTTTCTGGCATTCTCAACTGTATTTCTCACTAAAATATAGAGACCTAAGGCAGAACCAGCATAAGAGACAACTCACTTCACTTAGGATCAAGAGAATTTCAAGTTATCTTGAAGCATCGTTGCAAAGATGTCCACGATACATTTAAGTGTGCAAATGATTTAGATTAAAAAATCAGGTTTAAATATAAGGAAAAAGTATTTAGAGGTACTTATTGAAATCATAAATTTGAGTCTTGTTATCCATGAACATTTAATAGAATATATAGATTCTTAAAGCAATGAGGTATGATTTTTGAGAAGCTAAAAATAAAGCAAATCGGGTACACATTGTGATAGTTTTCATAGAATATTATAGCAAACCACCTGAAAATTATTGATTTAAACAGCTCCATCATATTACAAAATATGACATAAATATACATCATTTTTTCCTGAAATACAGAATAATTTAAAAATAGAGCTGGAGATTACAAAAGACCGTTCCTGTGCCCTTTCCATGATTGTTTTGTTTATAAATATGTGACTAGGCAAATGTGTTTGTAATATTGTCCAACTTACTCGCTTATTTTAAAAAGTCACTCTTCTGTTCTCATTCTCTGTATCTACAATTCAGTTTTTTCTTAATGTTTTTTATTTGAGAGGCATAGAGATTACTCATCTACAGGTCACCCTGATGAAGTTCACAGTGACTTGGAGTGGACCAGGCCAAAGCAACAAATCCCAAACTCAATGCAGCTCTCCCAAATAGGTGACAGACTATTTTTAAACCATTGACACTGGCTCCCAGTTTCCGTATTAGCAAGAGGTTGCAGTCAGAAGCTCAAGTGTTTTACTGAATCTATGCCAAGTGGCATCTTAACCATTGGGTTAGATGTGCACCTCTAGAATTAAGTTTCATATTAAGGTTGAGATGGGGGAGATAAAAAATATTTTAACTCCTCTTACACAAAAATAATCATAGAGACAAAAAATAATATGTTACACAAATGAGTAAGAGGAGAGAAATTAGGATCCTGGCCTTCCCCTTTCTATGTTTTCACTAAAATGAGAACCTGACACAAAAAAAGAGAAGGATTTTTTTTTCTTGCTCACTAAAGGATACGTAAAACTACTTCTGGAAAAATTAAATGTAAAGACAATGAGTGAGAGAGAATTTGGCCAAGCAGTTAATATTCCAGCAGGAATGCCCACAGCTAGTATCTGAGTGCCTGGTTCCAAATGATTGCAACACGACTGCAAATTTCAGAGTCCTGCTAATGTGCACTCGCAGCGGCAACAGCGAAGGCGGAACCAATGTACTCCATTCAGGCTTTGTAAGTCACGTGGGAGACCAGGTAAAATCCTTGGAACTTGTTTAGGCCAGGCACAGTCAAAGCCGTTGCAGTGAACCAGTGGGTAGGAGTTTTGCACATCTACCTTTGTCTCTTTGCCTTTCAAATAAATATTTGTTAAAACATCAAGTACATTTTTTTCCTGCAGTATGTGAACCCCCCATGTCTACATTTTAAGGACTGGAGGGTTTTCCTTTAATCTTAGCATCTCCATTTCCTAGCTTCCTTTTTTAAAAAAGATTTATTTATTTTTATTGCAAAGTCAGATATACACAGAGGAGGAGAGACAGAGAGGAAGATCTTCTGTCCACTGATTCACTCCCCAAGTGACTGCAACAGCTGGTGTTATGCCAATCTGGAGTCAGGAGCCAGGGACTTCCTCCAGGTCCCCCACGCAGGTGCAGGCTTCCAAGGCTTTGGACCATCCTCAACTGCTTTCCCAGACCACAAGCAGGGAGCTGGATGAGAAGCGGGGCTGCTGAGACTAAAACCGGTGCTAATATGGGATCCCAGAATGTTCAGGGCAAAGGCTTTAGCCACTAGGGCACTGCAGTGGGCTCCCTTTCCTAGATTCTTATCCCTAAACCAGCTAGAGTATGAAATTGGAGAACAGCTCTTGACAAGCAAGCCTGGCCTCTGTAACCATCTTACTCTGTTCATGTGTGATATGATGTCTTTGGCTTGGAGATTCCCACCAGCTATTTAGAAATAGGGTGCCTGATATGGAATGCACTTGCATTACTGTATCTCTCTAGGACTACTTTAAGTATTGTACATGGTTTTCTTTTGGAGATTTAGGATGCTTAAAAGGAAAGTCAAGTAACTCTGAGACATAAAGAAGTCCCTTTCCTTTTGTACTGAAGGATTGTATTCCAGTCCTTTCATTTAGCAGGTGTGTGCATGCCTAAAGCAAGTGTTGAACAATTTAGTTAGGGCTATATTTGATTAGACTGATTAAAGATGCAATTTGGCTCTATAAAGACACTTTTACAGATATTAACTGGATATTGTTTTGTAAAAATTTGAAGCCTTTTTGTGCTATTTTCTTGTGTCTACTAGGGTTTGGAATAAAAAATTTAACCATTTCTGTGAAACTAAAGAGATTTCAAAAAATGTGGTCCATGTTTCAACTGTGATACATAATGTTTCACAGAAATAAACTCAACGCATTGTCCGCTTCATTGTTTACAAAACATAGTCTCTGTATTCAGTTTTTTTCTGGACAAGACAAATTGGAGAACTAGATACATTTATAATTTTTAAAAATTGTTAAAACAATAGACTTCCTGAAGTACTAACAATTTTTTGGTAAAACACAGAGCCATGTATTATTTTAAAGAGTTTATACTAATAAATTTAATGTTGTAAGAAAATTTACAAGGAATGATCTGTCCTTAATAAGTACGGAATGTAATGCCAAGGGGCTGAGTTACTTGGTTCAAGGTCCCGTGACTATAAGAGAGTCAAACTGAGATTAGCCCAAACTCTTAACTACTGAACTGCATGGTTTAGTCAGCAGTCTATAAAACTTAAACACCCCCAGACCCTCAGATAACCTTCTGTACTTTTCGACCTTGCTGATTCACCTGCTGCTACTTACTTCGCCAGTGTCTCTGACAACCAACCCTGTGTTTATTTTTGTGCTCTAATTTGGGCTGTCAACACATTTTGCCTTGATTTATGCGAAACATCCTAAGACTCTTAAACTGATATACGAATAATCTTCCTGACTTCCATTATAATGAAACAATTCAACAAATTAGCAGTAGAAGGAGGAAACTTTCTCTACCTAATAAATGAAATCTACAAAAATTCACTGGCGAAGTGATGACCAAGAGGCTACTTCGTGCTTTTCCTACTCAATGCTTTACTGAAACTTTAGCTGAGTATGCAAAAAAAAAATCATTATTGGTACACAAAATTACAATTCTGTGTACTTCTAGCGAACAATTAAAAATAAAAAATAAGCCATTAATAATATTACTGAAAAGTAGTATAAAGTTCATAAGAAAAATCACAGAATTTTTTAGCAGAGTACAAAACACTGTGTAGAAAAATAAGAAAGCATTAAATTTCATACTTTGGATTGGTAAATAGCATGGTATGCAAAGTATGTGACAGTAATTCTGATGAATGTGCAAAGAGTGGTCCTGTTGATTAACCCCCTTCTCAGTATCTGCTAGTCTACAAATTACAGTCCAAATTCTTGACATACACTCAAAGCTCTTGTAATCTGACTGTTACTACGTTACCCTTTCTCAGCATATTAGTGATGCAATAAGACTAATTTAGCCTATTGCTCACGTAGGTCATATATTTTCCTTCTGGCTTTCCATCTCTACATAAAAAATATTTATTTCTCCATCTTTCTGTCAAAACCTTTCCTAACCTTAAGTCCCCACCTCCTGTATTCTCTCTATTCTGAAAGAGATGACAGCTTTTACCATTTCCCAGGCTCCCCTCTCTCTGAAATTTCACCTCACTGTATTTCTGAACTTTTCTAATAACCCTTGTCATTTTCAGTTTTCTATTATGCTTGAAAGCAACTTTATACAAATTTTTTCAAGGCAGGATTCCTGTTTAACTGATTTATATTTTCACTGCCCACAAAACCTAATAAAATTGATGCTCAAGTAAATCTTGCGAGAGAATTTGTTATTATTGATTGATCAAAGGCAAAGAGCATAGATAAATACTTCACCATTGAATCATCAGTAAGTGAGTATAACATTCTTTCCAAGCTTTCAAACCAAATTTTGTGTCTGCATATCTGCAGGGTTCTTAGCTGCAAATAAGAGAGTCCGCTGTGATTAGTTAAGACAAAAACAGAATTTTTTTTCAAAACGCATTATCCCACAGAATTTTCAAAACGGTTAGTCACATTCATGAGAAGCAAAGCCTAAGTGTGCTGCATGTATTGCCATAAAAAGGACACTACTTACACTCTCTGTCCGCTTAGCACTTAGCAGACTCAAAACTGAATCACAAATACTGCTAACATCACTCCCGGAAGAACCGAGCAGACATTCTACATTCCATAACATCAACATGTGTACCTCCTAGCTCCCACTGAGAATATCTCTCCTTTATGAATCCATTTCTTGTGAAATAGCAAATATTACTAGCCAGGCATGAAATAGTAGTGATTGTCAACATCAGTGATCACAGAGTAATATTTAAAAGTAGCTTTACAGGTGTCATTAACCTTATATTTATTGGTCTGAATAAACATTAATCTTACGAAGAGTGAAGTATTCAAGGCTGAAGGTCTGGAATGACCTACCAGCTAGGCACACTATCATGATGAATATGTCTCTGGACTTCCATGTCAGTGCGCGTTGCCTGCCTCGTATGACGGTACTCCACAGAGATGAGAACTCAACCTCCTATCTTGATAACCTCCAGTATTCACTCATCCAAACTTAAGAGCATTCCACCTCTCCCTGAGTTTCCATGCTGACTTTGTGAAGGTGTGGGATGGATGACAATTCACGTTAGAGATCAGTGCAGTGGACTCTGAGCAGTGTCACTTGTCAGTCACTAAATGGAGACACAAGTGGTGTGACAAGGATGACCTTCAGTATAAGAAACCAGACTATTCTATTTTTAATATCATCAGTCTTGGAAACAGTCCTGGTTTAGTCTTCCCTTCATGCGGATGTGATGTAATTGCATGCAGTTACTCACTACAATCAAACAAGCCAGATGGATATGCTGGTCTTTCACTTGAAAATGAAAAACTCAGCAACTTGAAATAGTCAATCCAGAACAGAATGGAAATGTCGTTGTGAAAAATTCATTCAACTGGAGTCTCTTGGCACCCTCAACCCTAAGAGAAAGCAACTGCAATGTATCTTACGGTTGTTGTTAACAGTAAAAGAAACAAAGCATATTTAAGGAACTAAGAGAGTGCCTGTCTTATAGAAGCCAGTTAACAATCGATGTCTATAATTATATAAGCATGAATTTTATTTAAATAACAACAGAAAGGAAAACCAAAATTTTATTGTGTTACTAAAATTCTCTAATTGAAAGATAGTAGTGGTGGCCTGTCCCAAACATTGATTGTAACTGATTTTGATATAAAATGTTACGGTTAAAGAGAATACCTTAATTTTTAATCCTAAACTCTTTCATATTAGGACATTGTTCTTTGTTCTTTATAAATATAGATTTCATGAGCAGTAAAAGCTATCTGTTCTTACCTACACCATATCACTCTACACAATAAAGGAAGTTTTTCAGGTTCCTTTAAAACTATTCATGATAATGTTAATATGTGATAACATATTATTTGTTTACTATAGTTGTCAGGATACACTTAAATAGCAGAATGATGGCCTTATGACTGCTTATGAAGGAACTATATTATTGTAATAATGTAGGGGAAATCAGCAGAGGAGAGGGACTTCGGGAAGGGGAAAAGGGAAATCCCAGAGCCTATGGAATTGTCTCATACAATAAAATTTTAAAAAATGAATAAATCACATAGCCAAACAGAGATACCTTAATCTCCACTTTGTGCTTAGATGAAAAGTTATCATGTGATAGAAATTTGGTGAATGAAATAGTCCAAAAGAAGGATAAGTAGCTTCTGGCCTGGGTCTTCAAAGGAGGAAGCCAGAATCCTATTTCTTCTGCCATCCATCGTCCTGATTAGAACTTGATGATGAAAGCATGCATTAGAATAGCCGGACTAAACTGTGGGATGAAAGTCGCTTTGTGAGGGCGACAAAATAACTGCTGTTAGGATGTGGAGACAACGTGGGGATTTAACTACTATAGCAGACACTGCTACATGCACTCCTTATTATTATTTTTTGTTTATTGATTACATTGCATTATGTGACACAGTCTCATAGGCACTGGGATCCCCCACCCTAACCTCCACCCCCCCCCCCATGGTGGATTCCTCCACCCTGTTGCATTACCACAGTTCAAATTCAGTTGAGATTCTTTCATTGCAAACATCTACCAAGCATAAAGCCCAGCATCTTATTGTCCAGATAAGTTCAACGGTTTCTTGGGGAGACAATCTCTGGTCTGAAGGTAGAGTTGGCACAGCGTTATCCCGATCAATTAAAAGCTCGACATTACATCAGTAACAATTTGTAACGTTACGGAATTGGTTGACATGGTATTGAGTAACCAATGCATGCACTCCTTATTTATTGAGCACCTACTTTGCTCCAATCCTAGTTTACTTCTAGATATAAAATGGCAAATGTGATCAGCACAATCTATGATCCCATGCGTTTTCTATATTCCTGGGAAACAGAGTGAACGCACCTATAAAGGAGTGAAACAGGTTCCGATGTTCTTCAGAGGTAGGAGGAAAATAACCAAAATGCTTTGTTAGTAATTTTTAAAAATGACTAAAGGAAATGACTGGTTTTCTTCACAAGTTCTTCCATAAAAAAATCTCAGGAAATTTTTCTTTGGGGATCCAACCTTTATATGGAGCCCTAGAAAAAAGGATGCCGGGTGGGAAAACGTGCAGAAACACAAACTCTAAAGACGATCCATGGGAACCAGCTTTCTTGATTTGAAATGTACATTGAGTTGCAAAGAACATGTAGAATAGGGCATCTCATGAGGTTGTAACAGGTAGGAGAGGGGTACAAGACTCTGTAATGTGTGCTAGAAGGTTTACATTTTACTTAAGTGAAAAAGAAAATCTTGAATATTTGAACAGATTTTTCTCATCTTATTCTAGAAAAAAAAAATGTTAGCGGGACAGTAAATCGTTGTGGTAACTGTGGCAAACTCTAGTTTCTGAATGCCTAATAGCAAGAACCTCGCCTTCCTGGTTCAAATTGCAGATACTTAATAGGACCCCCAAATAAAAAGACAAGGGAAATGATGTCAGAAGAAGACATCATTTCAGGAAAAGCCTGGAAACGTAGGGTCATGACACAATGCGATGGGCCAGTGAAGGCTGGAAGAGAGAGATCAAAGTCAAGACAGAAGCAGAGTAAGGCAAGAAAAGTAACATTCACCCACCCTCCTGAAATCTTGGAGCGGGTGATCTGGAGTTAATTGAAAGGAAATATTTTTGATCAGTTCTACTTTTAATTCTTAGGAAAAGAACTTTATAATGTGGTCTTCTTGGTTATGTGCGTCAGCCATGGCATGGAAAGAGTTTGAGTTGATCCGTATGGCAGTGTGAGGTCCAAAAAGGCCCTTGTGTAGAGGCGCAAGGATGGGGGGCAGAAGTGTGCCCCTGTTTTATGGAAGAGCCGGAAAGTGCCTGACCTGTAGAGGTGGGGTGCCTATTTGGGATTGCTCTGAACACAGGTATGATAACCAGCGTAGATCCCACATAATGCAAACTTTTTTTTTTAAAGATTTATTTTTATTATTTTTTCATTGGAAAGGCGGATATACAAAGAGGAGAAACAGAGAGGAAGATCTTCCGTCCGATGATTCACTCCCCAAGTGAGCGCAACGGGCCGATTCTATGCCGATCCGAAGCCAGGAGCCTCTTCCGGGTCTCCCACGTGGGTACAGGGTCCCAAAGCTTTGGGCCGTCCTCGACTGCTTTCCCGGGCCACAGGCAGGGAGCTGGAAGGGAAGCGGGGCTGCCGGGATCAGAACCGGCGCCCATATGGGATCCCGGGCGTGCAAGGCGAGGACCTTTAACCACTTGCGCCACCGCGCCGGCCCCAATGCAAACTTTTTAAAGAATTATTTTTATTTATTTGAAATGCAGAGTGACAGAAAAAAAAAAGAAACAGAAATACGGAGCTTACATTAACTGGTTCATTTCTCCAAATGGCTTCAAGAGTCGAGGATGGGCCAGAATAACGGCAGGAGGCAGGAACTCCACCCTGGTCTCCCACGTGTTGATGGAGTTGCAGTACTTGTTTCAGAATCCACTGTCCTTCTTTCCAGTTTCATTAGCAGAGAGCTGGATCAGTGACATGATTCTAACCAGCACTCATAGAATGCTGGTTTTGCAGTCGGAAACTTAACCCCCTGTGCCACAACTATGGGCCAAGCAAGGTGGCTTTGAAAAAGAGAAACACAATCAAACGGTCAAGTTTTCAATAAGTGATAAACTTATGCTAGAATCAGCCAACAGTGCCAGAGTCCCAGAGATGAACCAACATCCTATGAGTGAGGCCAAGGAAGACTCAGAAGATCTAGTGTCATTCCAGGCCAAGCACATCTCTGTTTCACTAGTGGAAGGGTGTTCCTTGGCTCTTTTTCTGTTAGCCATTTTGGGATTTGTAACAAACTCTGTGAAACGAAACACTTGCTTAGGAAAACTAGCTCAAGACTATGTCTAGGATACCATCCATTAGCCAGTTAAAAAAATCTCCACCTAGAACTTCCTCCCTATCTGGCAGGGGTCAGTGCTCGTGAGGAAGATTAGATTTGCTAGCTAATAAGAAACCCTCAATTACTTTTATCAGAGTTGTTCCAAGTGTACATTTGCTCTGCTACCACCATACTTGGATTTAATCATTATTCCATCTACTTCAGTTCATTGACTGCCCATACGTAATTAGTAGACATTTAAAAGCACGTGTTTATTAAGATATGTGTACTGCTATTAATGAAGTAGTGTGAAATGAAAAGTGTTCTGAACCTGAGTAAGAAATCACATGTTCCATGACTGGGGCTGTCGTTGCCACCAACTGGCTCTGTAACCCGGGGCAAGTCATTTAGTTTCTCTGGGCACTAATTTGCTCTGAAAAATGAGGAGACTGGACTAAATCATTGCTAAGGTCAATTTTGATTTCTGATGTCTGTCATGTGAGTGCTAAAACGTGGCCTGCTGAGATGATGGCGGTGAGATTTGCATTAATCAAGAAACAATGTTAATAAGTGCAGAATCATTTAGGGAGTCCAGGCCATTTGCCTGGCACAAAGTAAGTGATTTTAACATAGGCAATCTGGAATCATCTTTAAACGAAACAGAATTTCACCGAGACTCTGATGTACTCCCTGCTACACAACTGGTAAGGAGCACGCAGTCCCAGACCCTGTTTCCTTTAAAGTTTCTGAATCAGATACTAGCTTATTTACCACCCATCTCTTTATGTTGTTTGCTTTCATGATCTCTCCTGCAGGCAATTGTGAAATCCCATATGTCCTGCAATCTCATTCAATAGGAAGCTGTTTTTAATTCCACTGAGCAAAAAAAAAAAAAACTATCGCATGAACTCTCAAAGAACTCACATACATCACACAGTTAGCATTTATTTTCACAATGAAATTATACAAGATTTGATGGAGTGGTAATGAATGCTTAGGAATTCTATGGCACCACAAAGTCTAAAACTCAAATATAATTTCATACTCTCAAGGGGCCTTACCCTCAGGTTTATGCCTGTGTAGGATGTTGCATCCCAGTCCTGGTCCTGTGCAGCACAAGGCAGCAGGTGGATAGCCATCTCACTACGATGACCCGAATCTTAGCAACATTGCTCTCAATCATGAAGCTTAGCGACGGATGACTGCCTGAAAATATCTGATGTAGCACTTGGAGAGTCAGATTTGTGGAAGCAGAACTAGAGTCCAGAAAGGCAGAGCATAGGTAATCAAAGTGGTGATCCCTTACCTAGTAGCATGTCCCTTTAGTAACATAATCGGTTACAGGTCACTGATGCAGTGCCATCTGATGCCGTCATTCCCTAGAGCTGGCTCAGCCCTGACAATCTAAGTTATAGAATTGCTGAAGGCTCTCACCACAAAACAGCGTAAACGGAGGGAAAAATTTATTTTCTCGAAGTTTCTGGACACCACTGCTCAAAATCAGGGTATCATCAGGGGTTTCAGCTGAGGCTTTTCTTTGACTTACATAAGACCTCTTTCTTTTTGTCCTCATCTGGTCTTTTTGTTCTTTGTAACTGCGCATATCCATTCCTGATGCGTCTGTGTATTCAGAGTTCTCCCTTTAAGGACACTGGGAATATTGAGTTAGGACTTGCAGCTATGGCTTCATTTTAACTTAATCACATCTTTAACGGTCCTCTCACCAAGCAGGGATGATGGGAGTCTGAATTTGGCAGGAATTGTGAAGGGCATAATTGTGTTCAAAACACCATAGATCATAGATTCGTAATTTCTCAAGCATCAAATATATCCATAATGGCTGACAACATACATATTAATAAACAATATTTTCTATCTTTATGCATGTTTCACAATTTAATTCTATCTTGGCAATTAACTTTTGTTCAATTAATATAATCAAATAAATAAATTTATGTTTACTATTTTGAATGGTCACTGTCTGAATGTAGGAATTAGTGAAAAAAACACTAATATAAATAATTTAAGCAGAACTATAAGAGAAGCAGACAATTTTTTTTAATACAACATGAAGAGAAAATTGCTATCAATTAGTTCACTATTCCAATGCTCTCAATGGCCAGAGCAGGATCAGGCTAGTGGAATTTTAGTTAAGGTCTTCCAGGCAAGTAGCAAAGGTACAGTTACTTGATCAATAATTAGCTGCCTACCCGGTGTGCATTAAATGGAAATCAGAATTGGGCATCAGAGGTGGGAAGTAAACCCTGACTGTCATCTGCAGGGAATGGACACCTGACGACCATCTTAACTGCAAGGCCACATGTCCACTCTAGATAATACTTTTACAGTAAAATCTTTCTCTTTACTGAATAGGTAGTATTCAACTTTTATACATTTTTTGCTCTTCATTTCCTTTAGTCAAACCTGAAAGTGGGTTGGCAATCCACTTGCCTTAATTCTACATTGACACGAAGGCACATTTGGACTGACTGGTTCTGTCAAGTGAAAAACACCGTGGCTGTTCAGCCTCCCCAAAGGCCTCTATCTCCTGCACATGCAGTATTTAATCATGTTCATAAGGAATAATTTCCATTACGCTTATGCATTCTATTTTAAGCACTCCACAGTTCTTCGGCACTCTGGATTTGCTTAGGAAGTGATACAAGGAAAGGAGCTAGCTGCAAGTACTCCTTCTTTTACACTTATCCCTGATCTTCTTGTCTACATTCTGTCTAATCAGCTTTTTCATTTATGTTTGGCTTATTTAAAAGCAAAGCGGTGTATCACTCATTGGTCATTACGACCCCAAATTACCATTTTCACTCCAAATTCAAGTCAGTTTTCCGTAACATTGAGTCAGTATCAGTTGAGCAGACAGGACATAAACAAAAGTCTTTAAACATGAATTTTTGGAAAATTGTGTATTTCTATTTATTTATTTGTATAATCTTTTTAATGGAAGGATTTGAGAGCCAATATAAATGATTAAATTAAGCAGCATATTCTTTTTGTTCATTTTTTCAGTTTTTAAAGATTTATCAAAGAAAAAAAACCATGTTTTTATTGGAAAGCCAAATTTCACAGAGCAAAGGAGAGACAGAAAGAAAAATCTTGCTTCCACTGGTTCACTCACCAAGTGCCTGCAACAGCCAGAGCTGAACCGATCTGAAGCCAGGAGCCAGGAGCCTCTTTTGGATTGCTCGCAAAGGTGCAGGGTCCCAAGGCTTTGGGCCATCCTTCACTGCCATTCCCAGACCACAAGAAGGGAGCGGGAAGGTAAGCGGGGCTGCCGGGATTAGAACCAATGCCCATACGGGATACCAGTATGTGTAAGGCAAGGATTTTAGGCACTAGGCTACCACTCCAGGCTCTTTAAGATTAACTTAGAGTAACACTCAGAAAGTAGTACCTATGTCAAGCTTAAAGAACCACAAAGAACATAAATTTATGAATAGGAAATACTATTTCAACTGTTGTGAGAAATAGGATTTCTTCTTTTTTTAAAGGCTTATTTTATTTTTATTGGAGGAAAGAAAGAAAGGAAGATCTTCCATCTGTTGATTCCCTCCCTAAATGGCCACAACAGCTGGAGCTGCACTAATCTGAAGCCAGGAGCCAGGAGCCTTTTGGATTTCTCACAGGGGTGCAGGTCCCAAGGCTTTGGCTCTCCTCCACTGCCTTCCCAGGTCACAGTTAGGGAGCTTGATGGGAAGTAGGGCTGCTGGGAGTAGAACTAGAACCCCTATGGGATCCTGGCAAGTACAAGGAAGGACTTTATGTGGTAGGCTACCGCGCCAGCCTGGGAAATGAGATTTCTACCTGAGTTTACCCCTTAGTGCTTGTCCTGACATAACAGAATCCAAAGCAGACACAGAGATCAGATGCTGAGGCAGAGCACGGCTCATTTGAAATTAAAGATATGTGTACATCCAGGAGGGAATGTGGGGAGAGTGGCATCTGCTGCTGTTGCTTTTGCTGCTGCACCAGGGAAGGTCATGACATCTTTTCATTTCTAGGGAATGATGCTCTAATTGCATGTCCAACTTGAGCAGATCTATAGCAGGATTTCAGTGCACGTCTTATCTTGCATCTCCAGATGGAATTCAGAGCTCTTGTGATCATCAACTAAGGTATTTCGCGTGTGATAAGGAAGTGAGAATGAAGTGTGTCATGGGAAAGTGGGTAGGCTGAGCCACAGTTAGCCAGCTCATGGTTGCAGCAAAGTTTCCAAGCTCCTTTGCCCTCACAAATTTCATACTAGCCCACATCACAACCATTAAATTTGATGATATAGAGGCTAACACCCGAAGGGTAAGAGCAAGGTCGAAAGCAGAGAAATCAACTGGAATGATATTTAATTTGTATATTCAGGGATCATCTCAAAAAATAATTCCAGACAGGGTTATACAGAAATAGCAGTGTAAATAAAGGTTGACATACACCAACAAAAACTGTTTAGTCAATAAAGATGACAGTGAAGGCAGTACTTCGGCAGGTTTTGATACCAATCTGACTTGGAAGATGAAATTGGCACTAGGATATGGCACACAGAAAGTCCAGTGTGACTTAACTACGTAGTGTATGACAATGCTGGCTAACAAATGTAGTAATAAAGGGAGAGTAAGGTTGCAGACCGATGTAAGGAAGTAATGGCTTGGACTTGGAGACAGACTTCAGTAATGAAAACACTAATTGAGACATGCACAGAAAATGTGATGAATAAAGACACACCAGGACTTGCCTCCCATGATCACATATGAAGTTCTGAGGAGAGTTTCATGACATTAAATTGTTATGCAAGATTAAAAAAAATTAATGAAGTAGAGAAAAGATGTCATAAAGAGAACAAAAAAGGGTCAAATATAAAAACATTCAAAACGTATTACTTGTGTGCAGAGTAAATGAATTCTATTGTAGACCTGAAGTCTGTTCTAGCACATATTTGCAGCAATGAAGGTCAGGGGAGAATTCTTTTTGTTTACACACATTTTTTTTTTTTTGATACCAAAGTCATTTACCAAAATGGAAGAATTTTGTTTTCTTTCCTGTGGTGTTTACTGTAAGGAGACAGCTTATTTTTTCACAGTGTGCATCTGCACGTAGTTTTGATGCTAAACATTCCAGCTTAGAGGACCTTGCGCTGGTGGGAAAGCTCAGAATCCGGGCACTTGGTGTGGGAAAAGAGCTCTGATGTATTGGTCCCCTTCTCTCTGCTTCCCTCGGCTGCTCAGCCCCCTATAGTGTTTTCAGCCCCAGCAATGGAAACTGAGCAGCGAAGCTAAAATGCTAGCAGGATATGTCTAATCTAAATGTGTCTGACTGCATATAGTCATTAATTGGATAACACTTTCTGAAAAGTAAGTACATTACAATTAAAGTCTGGGAAACTTCATAAAGATAGCATACTTGATGTTAGGGTAGTAATTTCTCTTTTTTTAAACACCACAAACAAAAGGAAACCGTATGAATTTTTAAGAGAAAAGTCTTGATGGTTGTGACAACAAAGAACTTGTATTCATTTTATTTGAGTTTGGAACGTAAGATTTGGCAGTTTACCTGAATAACATAAATGTGTTCCCTCAATCTGATTTTGTGTTTTAGTAGAAGATTTGGCTTGTGGAAATTACTGTCAACATTTCTAGGATGACCTTAATTGTCATGGTCATACACACTTTTTAAAGTCGGTGACACCTGCTTTATAATTCTTGGCAATCTATTACTTCAATTCTGCCAATAATTACAGTTGCTTCAAATTTTGTTTTGGGAGAGGACCCATTCTAGGTCTTTGTCTTCTACCTGAAGAAGTATTCTAACTTCAGGCACATAGGTGATATAAAGTGGTAAAATGTGTTTCCAAGGTGAGAAAGCCAACGCTTTCATACCCTGGCAGAGCTCAGTAGACTGGGCCAGGAAGGGAAAAGTTTAGGGGAGAATTGTAGACAAGCAGTGCTCAGCATCCTCTCCGGCAGAAAAAGAGTTCCAGCTGCTGGAAGGCAAGTGGATACATGGCACTGTCCAGGCCCCAGGTGAAGGGAGACACCCTGAGAAGGGGCTTCAATTGACAAGCAGGCGGATGGATCACATAAGGTGGAGGGCAGAAAGGCTGTGGCTCCCAGCTCCTGGCTCCAATCTAGTAACCTGTCTATATCATCTCACACTCACCCAAAGAACTCATCAAAGGGGTCAATCCTCAGTTCGTGGACTTTTTAATGACGAAAGGCTTTCCCCTACATTTAAGTTCAGCCATTTTCTTCCATATTTTTTTTTTCTTTTATTTTAAGGATTCCTTAAACTACCTTGCTTCTGTTTCTCAAGTGTGTCGGTCCAAGTGGTGAACATCACCCTCTGCCTAAATGTGCCAATTTTCTGCCAGGAAGTTGGCTATGCGAGCTGCATGATGCAGAGACTCACCAGAGAAGCACTGAAGGCAGCCTTCTGCTCACACTGAATCAGGAAATGAGGAACTCAGCCAGAAACTCCATTAAAAAAAAATCATATCTTGTTACCAAATGAGAGAGTGTCTGGAAGCAGACCTTCCATTTGGAACATTAAAATGATTCAAATCCTCACCAAAAGCCCGGAGCTAGACTTGCCCTAGTAAGTATGCCAAGATTCCCAATACAGACAATCCTATCATAACTTTGGGAGATTTACACTTATTTTTTTTTAAAGATTTATTTCTTTTTATTGGAAAGGTGGATATACAGAGAGGAGGAGAGACAGAGAGGAAGATCTTCCATCCGATGGTTCACTCCCCAAGATGCTGCAATGGCTGGAGTTGAGCCAATCCAAAGACAGGAGCCAGGAGTTCTTTTAGGTCTCCCATGCAGATGCAGGGTCCCAATGTTTTGGACTGTCCTCGACTGCTTTCCCAGGCTACAAGCAGGGAGCTGAATGGGAAGCAGGGCAGCCGGAATTAGAACTGGCACCCATATGGGATCCTGGCATGTGCAAAGCGACAAATTTAGCCACTAGGCTATTGCGCCGGACCGATTTACACTTATTTTAAGGACATGTGTCTGGGATCTGTCTTTATTATTTTATAGGTAAATCTTTTTTTTTTTTTGATTTTTAAAGAGGTATTTACTTTTTATTAGAAAGGCAGATTTATAGAGAGAAGGAAAGACAGAGAGAAAGCTCTTCCATCTACTGGTTCACTCCCCAAGTGGCTGCAATGGTTGGAGCTGAGCCAATCCAAAGCCAGGAGCCTCTTCCAGGTCTCCCACACGGGTGCAGGGTCCCAAGGCTTTGGGCTGTCCTCAACTGCTTTCCCAGGCCACAAGCAGGGAGCTGGAAGGGAAGTGGAGCTGTGAGCACATGAACCAGCGCCCATATGGGATTCAGCACAAGCAAGGCAAGGGTGTTATTCCGTAGGCTACTGCACCAGGGCCCAAGTAAATTAATTTAGACTTGGATTTATTGATTTGTATATGGCTGCATTTCCAGCCCTGGAATCCACAGGATTCTGGTGCAGTGTGGAGATAACCGTATGAATGCCTTAGTCTGCCATTGCTTTGTTTACTTCTCTGTTAAGTGAAGATGATCATGATTTTTTGCTTCACGTTATGGTTGAAAGATTTGAATGAATCAAATGCCTAAATCACTTAGAATATGTGTGGCACATAGGAGTCACATCAGCAGCCATATATACCAAATGAAAATCTTCCAAAATAAGACAAATTGTATTTCTCTAAACAATGTCAAGTTTTTACCTATATTGTCATTGCAAACAGAGTGACATATAAACAGCAAAAAAATGGTGCTTTTAGAAATCAAATAACAAGTGTAAAATCAGCAGAGTGTCAGCAACAAGATTTGAATCTGGGCTTTCCAAAGCTTCTTCAGTAGCGAGTTGGGTTGCTTTATGAAACACAGGTTTTATATATGGTAACCCATCGTCTCTACTTCTGATTCAGCCCTGTGCTGATGCATCTGGGATGGCAGCAGACTATGGCTTGGGGCCTTGGGCTCTGCTACAGTGTGGGTGACCCAGATGGAGCTCCTAGCTCCTGGCTGCTGGCTTCTGCCCGGTCCTGCCCTCACCACTGTGACCATTTGGGGAGTGAAACAACAAACCGAAGGTCTGTGTCTCTCACTTGCTCTTGTTCTTAGTCTTAATGTCCTCTTCCACCAAATAAAACCCTCTGTCCTTCAAGCAAATAAACAAACAGAAAGCGGCCAGTTGGTGCCAGAAGGAATGCTTATTGCACTAGCCAAGATCCCACGGGTTGAGATGTCCTTGCTTTTTGTCAATGATTTGTCAATTTTATCTTCCTATTGCATAACAAGATAAGGGTGTATGTGGGTATGAATATGCCAATCAGGGGAATTTAACAAATAGCTGAACTGAATGGAGATGGAGTTGCCGCAAAATAGAGCCTCCTTTGGGCAATTATCATTTGGTAGTCCAACAAGCTTGTACTGATATGCCCCCGTTGTTCTTGTTTTGTTTTCTGTGCCATCAGACAGTAGTGTAATCATGTGTGGCCACTGCTCAAGATTGTTAGGATAACGATGCTCAGGGCCGCACTTGCTAGTCTTTCTTAGGGGTATAGTTTTGCTTTCTGTTTGCTTTAAGACTAAGAAAATGTCTAATCTCATCATTTGCCAGAATAAAATCAACCATAAAATCAACTGGGATGTACACCTCATATTTTTATGGCACTTGAATGTTGCTTCTAGTTTTAACAGAAGCCAAAGTGTTGTTTTTAGCTGTACAGAGACGCAATAATACAACAGAAAGTGCTCTTACTAATGGAAGTGAGGAAGTCACGTATTAATCAATCCATCCAGGGAGTTAAATCCCCTCTTTTCTCTTCCTCACTCCCATTTATTGCACCATTGCTAAGAGTCGTACATATCAAATTTATAAAATATCAGAGGAATATAATGAAAAAACTATCCAAAGCCTGTTTTTAATGTCTGAATTTAGTGCCATTTTATATTTCACTTTTTTATGTTTATAGGAATTCACTGTCAGCAGAGAGCTATCAGGTCCTTGTGTTTATCCACAGCACCGGTGAACACTCTGCCTGTCTACTTCTGGCTTACGAGAGTTTCTTTCCTTTGGGGTGATGGCTGCTGCCAGAACTGGAGAAAATATCATGCCCTCTGAGAGTCAAGAGCAGCTGGTGCAGTTGCCCTTGTGTTTATAGGATATTATAGGCATAAAGGCACATTTGGAACTGGTTGGGGAAAGAACTTAATGCTTCTTTCTTTTATCTTTATAATCCACTTTCCTAGCAAGGATTATCCTGCCTTTCATACTAAATTTAGCAAATGTAGATTTGAAAAAAACATCTAAAAAGCTATGTTGCCACAAGGTACTCTAAGAATGCAACGTGTGTGCTGGATAGATAAATCGCTTTTTAGGAAACGAAACAATAAAGGCACAAAGGAACTTATTCAAATTGATTTTTTGTTTTTGTTTTTGTTGTTGTTGTTGTTTTTAACAAAAGCTCTTTTTGTAAGAATTAACCAGAGGGAATTGCACATCTGGAAAGCGGTGAGCACATAGTTTATGTTTGGAAGAAAACTGGCATTGTTGCCAAAAAAAAAAAAATCTATCTGCACTATGATTCAAATTTGTTAAGTTTGTGGTATCACAGAGAGAGGATTGCAACCAGAGATTTGCAATATATAGTATTTTTACTGTTTATTTTACTAACATCTTGCTTTGTCTTTGGCAAAAAATGTATAGTGTGTGTTCTGTGACAAGAGAATTTTGATGTTGAGTCAGTCATTAAAACATCAACATAGCAAAAAACCGAAGTGTCAGATCAGTGATTTTTTTTTTTTTTGATAATCATGTAGTCTTAGAAAAATTTGGCAAGTCAATGGAATTAATCCTTCATGTTCGGCCACCTGGATTGGAATATTGCCTTCTTTCCCAAGTTTCTACTGTTTTGGTATTTATCATGTGTAGTAGGCCACTTACATTTCGTTTCCTCACCTGGTCAATGAACTGATACATTCTAACTATGCTGCCCATATAAATTGTAAGTGTATCTAGCAGTGAGGAGGTTTCAGTTACATGTGGGGTATGCTCAGGAAGTAGAGTGGATTGGGCGAACATGGGGAAGAGAAGAGTACGCTTGTTATATGCTTCTTAAATTATTTGCCTTTTATGAGAAGAGAAAGATTGTACCTCTGTGTTGCCAGCTTACATATGATCTTGGAAGGAGAGTGGCTTCATGATATCTCCTCAGGATCTCAGGGAGGAGAGGTCATTTGATTGATAGGAAAATGGATTTACAAACAGCAGGGGTGGTGAGCTTCCAGCTCATGATCCTAAGATTCCTATCCGCATGTTTAATTTCATTCTCCCTTCAGATCTCTCTCTCTCAAGATTTATTTATTTTTCTTGTAAAGATAGGTATATAGAGAGGAGGCGAGTTAAAGAGAAAGATCTCCCATCCATTGGTATTCTCCTCAAATGGCTGCAATGGCCGTAGTTGAGCCAATCCAATACCAGGAACCAAGTGTTAGGAGGCCCTTGGTGGTTTTCCTCATGGGTACAGGGTCCCAAGGCTTTGGACCACTCCCTGCTGCCCCTCTAGGCCACACACAGTGATCTGAATGGGAAACAGAAGCTGGGACATAAACTGATGCCCTTATGAAATGCCAGCACTTGAGGATTAGCCAATTGAACCATCACATTGGCCCTGAGGTTTCTGAATCGTAATGTAAGGGTAGACAATGTGTGCAGATTCATCACATTTTCTCTAGTAACTTCCCGTTGATTAAGGATATAATGCTTGCCTATTACCGGTTCGATACTTTTTCTATTTTTAGTTAATGGGATCCTCTCATGAGACACAGAACTCCCCCTCATGAACAATGGCTGCGTCCCCCACTTCTTTAGCCATGTAGGTGAGCTGAGCGTGCAAGGTGTGTACCAAGGTCAGAACACTCAACCACGGGTTCTGCCCCCTGAGGTCAGTGATCCTGACTTGTCTGAGACAGCAGGAGGTGGAAAGATGGGCTACTTGCTGACTCCAAAAGCTGTGGTTAAGCCTCTCCCATAGTGGGTGCAGTGTGCAGGCCCAAGAAAGCTTGAGGCTGCATCTCTGCCCACGTCATAAGCCATCTGTCTCCTGGGTCCCTCCCAAAGCCTCTGGCAAGTGAATGGGAATGGTCCATCCATCCCATCACCCCACATGTTTAACACTAAAAACAGGCAACTATGTTGTCACACTGGCATGGTTAACACAGAGTTGGCATAAACCAGACTCATAATGCCAGCAAGCCATGGCTGCTTTTCTCCCAACAGTGTAACAATTGCAAATCAACACAGGCAGGTTCCTGCAGCTGAGGAAAGCCTATGTTTTAAGATGTGTGTTGAGAATAAATTTTGCTTTGTTTCAGTGACAAACTAGAAAATCGTGTGTTTTCTTATATCCAAAACAAACTGCCAGGAAAGGTAATGCCTGCTGAAAGTCATCATACCACACAAAAAAAAAAAAATGACAGGAAATTATCACACTGGAATAAGCGTCTCTGAAAGTCAATAGTTGCAGTAAAGGTGAAGGCTCAGGAATTCGTTCCTAACAGCTGATGCTCACTCTACTATTTGGAGCAATGTCTTCAATGTCTGTGCCAATATTTTATTGTTCTCAAAATCTGCTTAAAATCAGGTGGACTCTTAACTTTTGTTACCCCACGTGCTTATCTCTTGGATTGCATTGAACTTTGAAGAGTGAAATATGATTGAACTTTGGGTAGTTAAGGGAAATTTCATAGTTGTTTGTCTACTCCTTCCCTCAGTAACGATCTGTTGAGAGATGTCTTGCACCAAGCACTGTACAAAAGAAGACATTGCTAGGAAGGCAGATGTACAGAAAAATTGTAATTCACTATGAAATAGCAACGGTGTTTGCAGACAATACATGTAGCACTCTTGGGTTAGCACAACTTGGTCTTACTACAATCTAATTTTTAAATTTAAAATATTAAAAACAGCCTAAGGCTTTCTAGTAAGAAATGAGATTGCCTTAATAATTAGTCTCAGATGTTTATTCCACAACTGAAATTCTAGAACATTCATCATCGTCTACAGAGTTCTTGGTTAAAAAAAAAAAAGACATGATTCAAAATTCCATCATGTCAACTTCTCATTGTCATAAAAAAATGAATGAAGAGACTGCATGTATAAGAAGCTCGGAAACTGTATGACCATTATTAGATTTAAGAAAAGCCTAAGACATCCTGAAGTTTAATTAATATGAACCAAATTGAGGAGTAGGAAGCTTGGATTGTAAAAAGTCATGATCCCCAAAAAGCCATCAGTGTAATAGTCAGATATATTAGCAAGAATATAAGAAGAGTACTCAGGGACCTTTGACTTTTAAAGTAGTACTATACTAGTCAATAAGAAGGATTAACTTAGGAAAGATGGAGAAAATGAAAAAGTTGTTGGGATTTTCTTAAGTAACACTAGTAACAAATAGAATCTATTGCACAAAAGAAACCCCATAGCAATGCCAATGACAAGGGCTCATGCAGCTAAAACTGTGTCAAATGACTAAAGTCCACGTTTTCTTTCTTTCTTTTTTTTTAATTTTTTTTCTTTTTCTTTTTCTTTTTCTTTTTTTTTTTTTTTTTTGGAAAGGTGGATATACAGAGAGGAGAAGAGACAGAGAGGAAGATCTTCCATCCAATGGTTCACTCCCCAAGATGCCACATTGGCTGGAGCTGAGCCAATCCAAAATCAGAAGCCTGGAGCTCTTCTGGGTCTCCCATGTGGGTGCATGGTCCCAAGGCTTTGAGCCATCCTCAACTGCTTTCCCAGGCCACAAGCAGGGAGCTGGATGGGAAGCAGGGTCACCAGGATTAGAACTGGTACTCATATGGGATCCTGGCATGTGCAAGGCGAGGACTTTAATCGCTATGCTATTGCGCCAGGCTCTGAAGTCCACATTTTCAACAGATATTTGATTACTTCCATAAACATGGCCATAGTTATAAAAATTAAATTTAATGACAGACTATTTAATACAACCAGTTACCTGATAAACATTCCTGAAAGTGTCTATGATAAAATGTTTGTTACATATAAAAAATAGCCAGTGATTAAACTTTTTGTTGACATCAAAATAATAGGTGGAGATTTACTTTGTTTTCTACTTCTTTGAAATGTACTACTATACTCTGCCACAACGAAACCTTATAACACAGAGAATGAGCTGTGTTTCCAAATTATGAAGATTCATGCTACTTGTATTTAACAATTACTTACTTTTTGAATAACCAGAAAATAAAAAATAAACAGGAAAGATTAAAATAAACAGAAAACAAATAATATTTTAAAACATGCCAAACACAGAAAATGAGTTTTTTGTTTACAGAAAAAAATATTACAATGAATATTGATGACTAGGAAATTTGAGAAAAAAAGTGAACTTTGCACTTTCTAGTATTACATAGGAGAGCACATTAAAATTATTCTTCATTCGCAATTTCTTGAATTTTTCTTGAATATATATTTTTAGTCACTGCTGGTTTTGGAGTTCATGCAACAAAATCTTTTTTCTTACTCTTATAAATGTTATTGCATAAATGCTTTTAGAAGACAGCTTACTATACTAAAAAAAGAGAAAACATGAGGCTATAATGGGTTATTACATTCAAATTAAACTCAAATGATTTCGTTATCATTTAACTCATTTTATGGTGATTTAATCAGTTTTCTTAAGTTATATTTCCATTAAATATGTTCTTTTTTTAAATTTGTTGTTGTTTAGGCTAGAAGCACCCTCCCTCCCTTGAGCCTGCCAACGTACACATACCCTCATGTTACTCAAAAGCCAAAATCGAACTCCTCAAGGAAGCTACCCTTGATCTAGTGAAGCTCTGAGTCTCCCCTTATGATCTTAACCAATTACTTCATTCCTTTCTTAAACACCTGGGTTTTTTCAATGAAATTATGACGCACCTGATGGTGATGTGTTTTATGTGTTATTACTGAGAAGTAAGATTTGTCCCAAAGTACTGGCAATATTTTATACTTTAATTTTTTTGTTTGTTTTATTAGCAAGCTCTTTCAAAGGTAGGTATCTGTCCTAGAAATTCAGATGCTGATTGAGATTTCTGCATCCCATGTTGGAATGCTTTGCGTTCAGCTTCCAGATCCTGATTCAAAATTTTGTAAATCCAGATCCAATAGTGGTTAAGTAGTTGGGGTTGTGCAGTGCACATGGGCAACCTGGATTCAGCTCAGACGAAATAGGATGGGTGAGGATTGAATTAGTAATCTGATGGTCTTTCTCTTTCTTAATCTCTGCTTCTATCTGCCTATCATATATATGTATATATATATAATATATATGTAAAATATATATGTCTGCACATGGGTGTTGGCGGCCTAAGCACTTGGGCATCCTCCGTGTTTTCCAAACATATTCACAGGAAGTTGGAATGGAAGCCAAATAGCCATCTCACAACCTGACACTCAGAAATGGGATACATTTGTCACAGGTGATGGCTTAATTTGTTGTATCACAAAGCTAGCCCCATTTTTATTTTTGGATCTTGGTTATTCTTTGTATTAGTTTGAATATTTAGTCTTAGCCTGAAATTTTCCACAATAATATATGAGATAATATAGCTAACATCTTTGTATGTACTTGTACTTCTTATTATTCTTGTTATGCAGAATTCAACTAGACAAACACAGTGAGATTTATTCACCTGCCTTACTCTTGCTGAAGTTCTGCGTATTTCCCGATCTGGGACCATTACAAATACTATTGCTACGAATCTTGCATGTGCCTTTTAATAAACAGAGACAATAATTTCTTTCAGGTATATTCATAGCAGTAGAATTTTGGGACCACATGTCAGGCGAGACAATCTTCATTATTAGCAGATATTTTAAAGATGCTTTTCTTTCCTTTAAAAGGATTATTGATTTATTTAAAAGTCAGAGTAACAGAAACAGAGGAGGAAATCTTCCCTGTTTTCCTCTTTTAGATGTTCATAAAGACCAGAGTTAAGCAAGGCCAAAGTCAGGATTCAAGAGCTCAAACACTTAGGGTAGCAGAAGCTCTGACACTTGGGCCATCCTCCAGAGCTTTTTGATCTGGGTGAGAAGTGGAGCAGCTGAGGCAGGAACCGCTGTATTTCCAGGATGCTGGCCTGGCAGATGGCAGTTCAACTAGCAATATCAAAATGGTGGCCCCAAAATGTTGCTCCAAGGAGATTGTACAATGCTGTTACTTATTTTTCTGGATCGTCTTGCCGCCCACAAAGTTTCCCACAGCGCATAATTTATTAATGCCTTCATATTGAGAATCTTCTGTATTTATAGTAATTTTGTGCTTCTGGGTTTTAAAGTATGCTCATTTACCATGCATCCTGGTCACCCTCTGATCACAGTGTTTAGGTATTGAAGTCTGGGGAGATTGTCAGACTGACCATTCACAGTTGGCAAAAGGTGGTGCCTGAATAGGATGCCCCAAATTTTTCTAGTGAACGACGTGGTTGATCTGTTCCGCCACGACATCTCATATTTGAAATCAGATGATTTCACTTTATTAAACCTATCTCACAACTGTGGCATACTCCAGGAAATGAGTAAAAAGGAAATAAGCTAAGTAAAAAAAAAAAATAGAATTAGCTTGCTCCCTATTAAGACAATGTAGTGGCATCAAGTCCAATATTACTACCCCAAATGAAATATTCCCAGCCACTCAATATTTTTGTAAAGATGGAAGTCAATTTTAGTACTTTATGGAATATCTATATATTTACATCAGTAAGCCTAGATTCATTTAGGATACAGAAAGGCAGATTTTAATAGATACAAGGGTACTGAAGCAACTTCTGTTTCTTTATTTACGTCTATTATTAAGTGACGGAACAGACTTAGCCATTAACATTTTCTGCTTTCTCAAGGAAAAGATAATTTACCCGTTTAAAGATATTAGGCTCCTGTGCATTGTTTTTCTCCATTGGGTAGCCTTGATTCTTCCTCTGAACACTTGATTGCTTGCAATCAGGGCACAATGACACCCCCTAATAACAACTGAACCATGGCATCGCCATAATGCTGTGCAGCTCCCAGATTCACCGCTGCTGAGCCCTGCACTGTGGCACGGTGTCCCCGGGCAGAGGTTGTTTGCCTCCACAGCAGCATCTGTCCCCTTGCCTCCTTGGAGCATTGGCTGTGAAGTGTCTCCCTGCTGTACATCGGCACCAGAAGGGAGCATTTTTCCCTCAATTCTCAGATCGGAAAATTCTGATGCTTGGATGCTAATCCTGACTTCTCACAGCCTTTGGGACAACATGCATTCAGAGAAAATTGTGCTGTTTTTCACGAAGGGTATTTTGGCATTGACGGAAATAAAGGAGATGTGACATATCAATGGGAATTAAAAAAAAAAAACAAAAACTTTCTGGTAAATGGTAAAGCAGTGGAATGTTTTATAAAATAAACATAACTTGGATATGAAGATTGTCTACTTGGGGGGACAGTAGTGCTCCATCCACTGCTTTATTTTTAATGCTTTCCCTTCACCGTCATGGTTAAGAATGTCTTGTTTTATCTTTACTTACATGATTCGAAAATATTTGGCCATCTAGGATCAAAGAACGGCATGCTATCCTTGAAATATCTGAAGATAATCTGGTCAGTCTTTAATAAAAAAAAAATTAACCAAACTAAATCACAAAGATAAAACGGAATCCTTTTTTTTTTTCTTAGAAACTAATGGAATCATCAGATTTCCAGTGGTTATTTTGACTCCTTCCAGGCAGATTGTATCATAGCCATGGTCAGGACTCACAACACTGCTTTATCCTATGATTGCCTCACCACTAAAACTGGACTTAGTGCTTTAGGAATCACCTTGGGACCATGTAGGATATTGTCTGTTGAGGGGAGGGAAATATCCAACTAGCTGACTCGATATCCACCTTTATTCTCCCTCGTCAGTAGCTCTAATGTTGTATTGACCCAATTCAATTCGCACCCGCTTATAGTCTTCCATTTTTCTCAAGCATTATCTGGCAAACTTGATCATTCTGGCTGTATGCTGTCCAAGAACGGTGAACGTCACTTTCAGAACCAGCAGCGACCAATGCACAGCTGGGGTTGTGGTAACCATTGAATCAATTGGTGATTAAAAGCCAGAATCATAGAACTATCTTTCAAGCTTAGCCTAGGCCATCACCTTACAGGCATGTACTATTTTAATGCTGGTTGTGGTAGATGAATAACTTAAGACATTTTCTTCAACTGTGTGCCTCTGATTGTCACAGTCACCACACTTTGTAAAAACAGAGAGCTGTCTGTATAGTAATAGAAGAAGTCCTTGATTTATGTAGAAGCATCCGCCCACCTCTTCCCTCTCCAATACAGCAAGTGAGATAAGAGCTGACTTCTATTTTCTACCATGTTGGACTGAACATGCCTTGAGCTTTTCTAGGCATGGTTTCGTTGTGTAAAAGGCATTAGTCCATAAATAAATCAGAACTAGCATAGTGCAGAGCCTTTCCACTCTTTGTGCCTTCTGATTCTCCTTCTGTCCACGTTATTTGCAGTAACCTTCTCATCACGAAATGTCTTTGTAGGAGGAACAATTAGCCAAAACACCCAGGATCCAGAGTCTTCACTTGAGAGTGTTTCTTTGTCGAGTGCTATCGACTTGCTCTCTGTGCATGTGTGTCGCCCCTCTCTTTAATAACAGAAATTAGACGTAAAACTTGGTGTTTATATATTGTTACCAGTGAGTCTGAGAGAAGTCGGAGGATCCATCGAGTATAGAGGGCGCCAGGACACCTTTACGTATGAGATAAAATGTCTGTTACCGGCATGTACTTCCTGTTCCGTTTACAATGCTTGTATCTAGGCTTTGACATACCTCCCCTACCCTCACCACGTCAGCTGGAGCTCTCATCACTCTGCAACCAGGAATTTGGCTGAAACTGTCAGGACGTTCTGCAACAGCCAAGAGACCCGTTGAGTGCGCGGAGGCACGTGAACCAAGGCTGTGCATCATATGTGGGTATACTCCAGCGGCATGCCCGTTAACGATTAAAGTCCATACATCTTCCGAGGTGGGTACCGAGAAGGGTGTGAGGCCCGAAGGCGTTGAGAAGTACAGGGCAGTAATAATTGAAATAATGATCCTTCGCAGAAAGCAGTCCTCTTCAGGCAGCTAAACTTACAACACGTATCACATCGTTCATTTCACAAAGCGTCAGTGAGATTCAAGGAAACAAACAGAAGTTGAGAATGCTGGTGAAACAGAGATGTGACTGCGTCAAGGTGCCGAGCAGCAGCACGGATTTTCTCTTAAATAGGCCAGCTGAGCTTTACATCTCTGCAAACCTTGCTTTCTCTGGCTTGCTTTCTGTTCGAATGTTCCTAATACATCAAAGGCGGTAAGGAAAGTGTGATTGAACAGTCAAAATCAGGGTTTCTTGTTAGCTGCTTCCGAATCTAAAGGGTCCTGCAGAAATCTCTACCTGCGAGTCCTGACAATGCCAAGAGATACCTATTATGGTTAAACAATGTAACAGCAAAACCAAGACTCAAAGGTTGTTCATCTCAAACACTATGGGACTGCCAAGCAACTAAGGTACTGAGTGTCTCCATTTTAATTACCAGGGCTGCCAGAGGAATCCAATTACCGCACTGTGTCCCCAGCATCACCTTTCTTTTTTATTTGCAGCGTGTTTATTCTAAGCATGTTTTGATCACCTTGGTTGGTTTGTTGTATTGTGTTTTTCTGCTATGTAGGTTGCTTAATTTCAGAGTTTTTTTTTTTTTTTTAAGGCTTTAGTCCCATCAAAAGTCTACTTACCATTTTGCATGAAAGAAATGCTTCCTGTTAAGAATTGTTTTTTTCTTTGTCCATTCCATAGTGGGACTGAGACGAGGAAGATGATTGGCTTCTCATATGTGTCAAACCATTGTCTGAATGTGGCGGCTATAGGCTTGGATTGCACAAATCAGCTTCTAGCAACTGAGATATTTAGATTACAGGTACATTTTCATTCCGCACAAAATCTTATATCCGTGAAAAAGGCGCATTATATGTTCTTCTTTGACACATCTTTTTTTTTATCCTAAGATCTACAAAACATCAGAACTCAAATTAAAGCAAAAATTCAGTTTGTGTTGGATGTAACACCAGTTGAGAGCCTCACCTGCCATACCAGAATACTCAAATCCAAGTTCCATCTGTGCGCTTGATCCCAGCTTCCTGCTAATGTGCCCCTTGAGTCAGCAAGTGATGTTTCGAGTGTCTGGGTTCCTGCCACACACTGGACTCGCCAGCTTCAGGCTTCATCCTGACCCACTCCCAGCTTTTACGGGCATCTTGGAAGCAATGCAGAGGATTTAAAACATTCATTTGTCTAACTTTTTGTCTCTTTCAAAAAAAAAATGTTCAACTCAAGTTGCCATTCTTAATCATAGCTTGTTGGAGATACTACCGTACATAGAAAGAGTTTAGTTTGGAAGGATTTCGTCATCTTCAGAGCAGTGATGTCCACAGCCTCTCAGAATTACCAAAATCACGTGAGCAGAAGTCTCAAGACATATTCCACAATGGTGACCGTGGGATGACATCAGGTGGCTGTTCCCCAATCCCCAGGCACTGAGGCAGGTGGAAGGCTTGGAGTGGTCTCTTCCCTAGTAACCACCCCCTCCCTCAGATACGGGAGGAAGAAAAAGAAAATGTGTAAACAATGGTCTTGCCCACTTTCCCTTGATTCTCAGCCCTTCCCACCTTGATTATCTATCTAAACATCATCAAAAAAAAAAAAAAGAGGCTAGCACTTTCATTGCAAACACTGAATCCATCACTGTGTTCTTCGCATTCTGCTCCCCATTGCCTCTCAGATACAGTTTGCATTTTCATTTCTTACTCCCACTACTTACTCTACCTTTATTGTTCTTCCCTAAGGAGTTCAAGGAATCCCCCATTAGTCTTTGCTTTCCCGACTAACCCCTATTCTTTCTTTCAGTTCCCTCAATACTCTTGCAAATTTACTTGCTGCTTACAAAACTATGATTTTGTCTTGTATCTGTGATTCAGGACTTTTTTGACCTAGCACTAATACTGCCATGCATCATCACTCTGTGCTTCTATAACATTATATCATGAACTCTGAATTTGCAACACAGCATACTTGCATATTTCTACCAGTCTCCTTTTTTTCCCTCCTCTCTGGCTTAATATTAACTAGTAATTTAGTATTTCTTCTACCTCTCACATTTTACAAAAATCAGCTCTAAATGGATCAGGGACCTAAATCTGCACCCCAAAAACCTCAAACTATTAGAGTAAAACTTAGGCAGCACTCCCCAGGGTGTAAGAATAGGGCAAGTGAAGCTATGTTACACTATGCATCTTTACTCCAGAAGGAGAGGGCAACTCCCAATGAAACCGTTAAACATACATTGACAATAGGATACTGCACTTTTTTTTACCATTGTCTGCACCTACAATACCATGGTACACTTAGATGGCAAGATGTTGGACTTGGGACTGTTGCCCAGGCCCATTAGGAGGATGGGGGGTAGGAAGTGAAGCAGTGGGCACTGGAATTAGGTCACAGGATGACAGAACTGCAGGTTGTGACTCAATTTGCTATGCCACAGTGCCAATCTCTTTTATGAAAGTTTTGAGAATATTTCCAAAGATTAGGATTGTGTTGGAGAACATACAATACTGAAAATTGTTGTAGTATCAACAAGGAACAATGGTCCATAAAGAATTCCAAAACGTATTTCCCAAAAGTCTTCATGTTTGGATGTCTTCCATAACAGAGGGCAGTGGCTGAAGAATTTTAGCGAGAATTGCCAGCAGTATCACTTAATAAATGTACTTTTTTTTTCCTTTCTCCTTTAACCTTCGTCATTATTCGTTTGTTCTTGCAACAACCAAGAAAAAGAGTGGAAGTGCAAGGCCAAGGCAGGATGCTTGGTGTATGCTGTGGCTGCATCAACGGAGATGAGAGTAAAGTTTGGAAGGATGTGAGGGAGGAGGAAAGATAAACTGCTTCCTGCTATCAGTTTAGCCAATTTAATATTTGTGTGTGGGCCCTATTTGAAATCCTTGGTACCAGTTTTGTAGTGAGTCTCCATGTAATTGGGGAAGAAAGTAAACTTAGCACCTCTTCTTCCCATTTCCATGTGTGATGTCTGGACTGATTTTGCATCCACATAACAAAAATATCAGAATAGAAAAAAGGAAGATGTTTCCTACTGACAATTCTGGTAAATTTGTAGTAAATGAATGGAAAAATTACCCTCAAATTACCCTCTTTGTGCCTGTCTCATATTCAAATTATAAAAAAAATCTAATGATTTTCTCTCCTATCTAAAATAACGTAAATATAGAACTTAGTGCTAAAAAAATAACACATTACCTTAGAGCAAAACTATCATTGCTGCTTAAGAAAATTTTCGAAGTCTACATGCAAATACTGTTTTGCTCCCTTATTATCTGCCAATACATGGCTTAATTTTTTTACATAATAAATGGAAAGGGAATAAAAGTCCCCCAAGGAAAGAAAAATAAAATAAGGAGTGGTGATATTAGCGGTGGCAAAAATTTACATAAAGGGTACAAAAAAAAATCTTAGCTGAAATTAAATCTGTTTGTGAATCTTCAAGTTTAGAGAATAAGGAAAGTATTTTTTTATGTCCCTAGAGTGTTTCTGTTTTCTTATTATCAGAGTATCCGTGAACACATTCTAATTTGCCCCCCACTACTGACAATCACTTCATCTTTTATGTGAAATACGTCATTTTTTCCCCCTCTTGGAACATTGTGCCCTCAAGTCACATTTGTTATACTTCTGGTTCCATCAGAAACCCTTTGGAATACAGAGTGCTATCAAATTGGATTCCCGTTTGGAGTTCTTCCAGAGCCATTGCTTTGAGAGCAGCACATGAAATCACAAAGCTGGCATGGGCTGGATTCACTCTGTGGCTAACTCTTGCTTTCTGTTGATGGCAAGTGCGTGGAAACATTGCAACTGCAATCTACAGTGTTGTTTCTCTGTGCAGGCAGATTACATTATATATAATTTAGCATTTATCTTCAGTTACATTCTGGGGCCTCAGACATTTCAGTAAACATCTCTCTTATGGCTTACGATAGATAATTGATAACAATAGAGGATTGAAAATAAAGAAGCAGAGTTGATAGTACTCATTCACTAGCTAACACATGATAACCAACCTTGGGTATTTTTTTTTCTTCTTTTTATAATGATAGTAGTTCTCTGGCAAAGGCTGTAATATGATGCAGGGATTTTATATTCTTTTGATATTGCTATGTTATCAAGGGTAAGCATCTTTGCAAGCAATATAACTTAAAGGAAGGCAATGTATGTTAAGAAGTATCAGGGTACTTTTGAAAGAAATGCTTTCAATAATCATTTGGAATTTTTTATTCTGTTGCAGAATTGTGCTTCTAAAAGAAATGTCTGTATACACATGTCAGTGAATATTGATTTCAAATAATTTATAAACTTTGTGTATTCTCAAAACCCAGACTTTATCTGAGATCACTTCTCTATATGGATATAAATAAAACTGTTCAAATGTCTTTCCTAATCTGCATGCCACTGAGTTATGACTATTTTACGACCACAAATAATTTCCAGGATTCAAATGGTAATGTTTGGGAAGCATGTTTTTTGATGTTGTGACTTATTTTCTTTTTCTTTTCTGACTTTGCACTTCCTCTTCAGTCGAACATGCTCCGTCAATAAGTCACCTTTCAATCGTTCCTGTACTGTCTTACATTCTGTATTTGCTTTGACTCTTTTCCTTGATGTCCATCTCAAGCACCGCTCTCACTTGGAACTCAAAAATGAGAGACAAAATGGAACTTCTGAGTGATGGGGGAAATAATTTTAGAATGTCCCATAGCAATAAACAAAAATTAAATGATAAATAATCATGTTTTAAAAAGTTGTTGCTTGTTGGAGGGCATGTAAACCAGTGCAACCATTGCGGCAAAAGAGTGGAGAGATCTTCAAAAAACTTGAAGTAGATTTGCCATATGATCCAGTAACCCCACTGCTGGGTACATACCAAAAGGACAATGAATCAAGGGGATACCGGCATCATCACTCTTACAGCAGCACTGTTCATAATAGGCAACGTTTGGAATCAACCAAAGTGTTATCATTAGATAAGTGGATACAGAAAGTGATACACATATATATATATATATGTGTGTGCGTGTGTGTATATATATATATATGTTATTATATTAAAAAAAGGATGGAATTCTACCATTTGCAGAAAAATAGTCTCAACTAGAAAGCAGCATATTGAATGAGATGCACTAGACCCACTCACCCCTAGACAGGCATAACATACTCTTCCTTACAGGTAAGAACAAAAATTTAAAGAAACAATAAAAAACTAAGAAAAAAAGGAAATGAATGCGTGCATTGGTACAGATGAAATTATGTTTTTCTAAAGCTTTGTGTTATAGCTTTTTCAAACCAATGGCTTAAAAATGTGATCCAATCATAGTTTGCATGATCTGTGACTACTTTATAATTTATAATATGTGGAAGAATTGGTCATTTTTATATTCAATCATTGTTTATAGTCACTGTTTCTGATCTGACTAAAGTCTTTTTTTCCCTTTTTATTCATTAAACTGGCTCAGGGAAGTACTAAGCTTTTTACAGTAGTGTAATTCTAAAGTATATTATCTCAATAGTGAAAAAAAAAAAAGATTGGGAGGAGGATTGGAGAGAAAAGGCAAGAAAAGAAGGAGGCCATTACTCCAGGACAAGTGAGGGGCTCTGCCAAGCGGAGACAGAACCACCGGCCTGCACCTGATCTATGGCTTGGGAAGAGGCCCGGTTGGGGAAATAACGGTACACCCTAGCTGGGTTGAGTTTCCCACCAAGGAGCGCATGGGCTGGAACTGAGGCTGCATTCTGATCAGGATACGATTGTAATCTCACTTGGCACAAGTGTGGACTGGGACTGGAAGCACCAAGCCAGGCCAGATTCCAACACCATCTGGTGCTCTGGAGGACCAGGGAGAGATGTGTGACAGACTAGGCTAGGTCTCAGCCCTTACTGAACCATGTGTGAGCTGTGTGGGGGTATGGAAGAGCTGTGGCTGGGTTGAAATATCCAACAACAAGAACCAGCTTGGGTCAAAGGCCAGTGAGGTGAAGCTGCTGTTCCTCCTAGGACAGGAGGTGAACTGAGTAGTGCTGGCTCATGGACCCACTGGTATGCGCAAAAACTGGCATTGGGGGAAGTTCTGATGGAGGAGCCTGGGCAACTTCTCTGGCAGAACACAGTTCCCTGCAGGTAAGCGCAAGAAGCACAATAGGGAACAACCCAGAACAGGCAATGGAAATTATCCCACTGGCATACACATGGCATGGGTTGGGGGCAGACCAGGCTGAATCTGTTCACATTACCTTCTGGTGAATCCGAGTACCAGAACAGAGTGTGGGTCGAGCCAGGTTCGGTTGCAACACATACCAGTACACAACAAGTAATGCCAAGGTGAGATGAGCCGTTCCAGATGTGGTTGCTGTGCCCAAACAGCACATGTGACAATCAGGGAGGAGGCAAAGCTGACAGGGGAACGTGGGCTCGCCTGCTGGATAACTACTTCCATTGGAAAGTGTGAATTGGGATGGGGGCAGTTCAGACTAGACAGGGCTATACCACCTGTGGGCCTCATGGTGACTGTTCCAACTGGTGCAAGTAAAAATTAGAGTCGGTTGAGGGGTGTTTGGGCTTAGCCACAGCATTAGCTGGCAGAGGCTGGTACTGGGTGCTAATTCTGTCAAGTCAAATACCAGAACCACCTGGAGACTGCATAATCTGGGAGTGGGTGTGGCCTAGTAGGGAAATAGTGGGCACCTCCTTCAGGGTTACCACCCTCACTGGACAGCATGAAAACCAGGACAGGGGCATGGGTGGCTAGACAGAAAGGCACCTGCCAGTAGGTGTATAGGCTGGATAATAGGTTGGTTGGGTTGAACTAGGCTTCAAAGTCCATTGACGAGTGCAAGAGCTAAATGGGATGTGGGACAGACTGGACAAGCCTGCGGTACATACTGGCAAGCATGGGAACCAGGGTAGGGGGCAGAACTGGTAGGGGTTTTGGGGAGTCGCCCCAACTAGGCTGCGGCTCCAACTGGTTTGCATGAAGACCGAGTATGAAGTGGGTAGGATTGAGCTGGACTACAACACCCGTTGGTTCACAAGGAAGACGAGGCTGGAAACCGAACGGACCCAGCAATCGCAATGACCAGCATGTGCATAAGCTGATTGGTGTGACGAACGGTGTTGGAGTCTGTACTAGCAAACTCACTCAAGAATCAGATCTGGGATCATCTCAGATGAAGTTTCTTTGGATATCCCTCCAACTGAACTGCTGATCTTGGAACCCCAACCATCAAGAGACTGTCAGCCAGTGGACTCTGAATAGGTTTCATTGCAGTTGGGACGGTGAGATTGGCAGCAATCCAGAACTGATGAACTATCAAAACAGTTTGAGCAGGACCCTTGGAGCGAGCCTCCTGTTGGGGATCAGGGATGGGTGGGAGGTTGGGTGGGGCTTTTCCCTTTGTTACTCCCCTAACCCCAGATACAGGGAAAAATGATTATATTAGTGTGGAAACAATGATATTACCCACTTTCACCCTGTAGCCCCTGACCCTTTGTACCCTAATCAACTAAGATTATTAAAATTAAAAAAAACTAAATGAAAAAAAAGAAGGAGGCCATTACTGTTGTGTCCTTAGAATTGTATCTACAAATCACATTGAATCTGTTAAATATTAATTACAATTTAAAATAAAATAAAATAGAAAAATAAGATGAAATGATTTGTGCCTTGGGGTTGAGCCTTTTTCTCCTTCGCACCACCAGTCTATTTTCCTTAGAAAAGGAACACCAGTGGAAGCATGAGCACCTTTACTTGATCATGTAGAATAATTTAACCCTTAGGCCACCTACATTTTTAAAGTAGGCTGTATTATACAGAAATATACATAATCTATAATCAAAGACGCTGCTCTAACTCACACACTGGAGATAGCAATAGCAGTCCGGACACTTGAGGAAGAGCAATGATGGATTTCTCGAGGTTTCTTGTTCTGAGACCTCAGCTGAAGAGGCTGACAACCCTTCAATGCCAGTGAGAAGTAAAACAAGGTAGGACAAAAGTGTGTGTTTCTATCCAAACGGTCAGGAAAGAGAGGGTTAACCAGCAAGAAAAAAAAAGTGTAGAAAATACTCAATATAATCAGCAGAATATACCCAATCAATTTAAATTATGAACATAGCCACATAGAAGTTTACGTGTCTGTACTTGTAGTCTCAATCTCTCTCTCTTTTCTTTTGCTTCTTTCTTTCATTTCCCTCTCTGTTTCTCTCTCTTTCTTCCCACTCTCCCTCAGCAACTCTGCTTTTCAAAATCAATAAACAGATATTTTTTAAAAGGAAACAAATGCAAAAATTACTATGGGTGAAATTCTGATGCAGACATAAGTAAACAATTACTTTTTCATTTGTGAGATAGCCATATCACAGAGCAAATGATTTAATTTAGTCCTAACATTGCTGCAAATGTCTCCATCACTACTGTCCCCCAATTCAGATAAAATACTGATATTGATTGATGAAGCCATGTGTCAGGTATTCATTTTCCTCTTGCAAGAAACTTAAAAAGAATATTAATGGCCTAAGTATCGCAAATATTTTTAATGTAGATAGAGAAAATAATAATAATACAAAAATATAACACTTTGTTACTTACTGAAAGCCAGATATTATGGATCTTTAAAATAGCATTCATTATTTAAAACATGTAGCTTTTTACAAATATGTATACTAAAGTGACCATGTATTGGGGTTGGCGCAGTAGCTCAATAGGCTGATCCATTGCTGGCCTGTGCAATCATCTCACATGATGACTTCTTGTCCCAGCTGCTCCATTTCCAATGCAGGTCTCTTGTGTCCTGGGAAAGCATTGGAGGATGGCTCCAGGCCTGAACCACTGCACACACAGAGGAAATTCAGAGGAATCTCCCAGAACCTCCTAACTTTGGATCAGCTTAGCTCCGTTGATAGTGAACCAGTGGATAAATCTGCCTCTCAAATAAAAATAAATAAATCATTTTAAACAATTATTAGGTACGAATGCGAAAATAACATTAAGGCACTTTCCTGAAAAACTTTATTTTTCTAAAAATGGGCTTCCTGAATATGTAGTTTAACTTTACTACAGAAGTGAATCATATGTCACTTACTAACCTTTAGCCATATATAGTCAACATGAAACCATGTGTTTGTTAAAATCGTTATATAACAGTTTCCATTTATTTGTAAACAATTCCTCTTGCTCTGTGTTATTTTGACATGTGTAGGAGAAAATAAAAAAGACAAGAACCTAAAACAATAAACCTTGTTAAGCAAGTGAATTTTTAGTCTTTGCTTTATTGAGTTTTGTCACCACTTCCACTGGTCATCTGAATCAGCACTTAACTTCTTTTTGTCAAGAATGTGTGTTCATGCGACAGTGACTCCTCTAACTTTATTTTGCTCATTTACTTTCATTTATGCTTAGCATTTTTATGAGAGGAGTGAAAGAGTCAAAGGAGGAAAAATGAGAAATATCAAGAGATCATCCCATTTAGCCCCCATGGTTACTAAGCTAGTGATGATTTTTATCCATCTTACAGATATGGCAGCAACACATAAGAGATAAAGTCATTTGCAAGAACACTTTGTGCCAAGCACATTGTATGCACTGAACAACAACAGCTGGACAAGTTTCTGAATGACTAATTCTGTTACGTGTTAAAGTAGAAAACATAACCTAGTCATATGTCTGTAAATGCCTGTATTTTCAGCACTCACATTGCTGATTAAGATCCATACAACATGTTTGTAAAGCTAGAACAGTCTGTTTATATTCAAAGGCTGGCATTTTTTAATATTAACAATGTTTGGTTTTTTATTTTCTTCTTTCCCCAAACCATCTGTGACATAATAATAGAGCAAAGAGAATAATCATGATCCTGTGGGAAACAGGAAATCATTCACATAATCTAATCCATTTAGACGCTTAAATATATAATACTTAATTCCAGACCTTTCCTTGAAATGCCATATTTGCATTCTTCCACAAATTATCTCTTCAAACAAATGTGAGGAGTTTTATTTTCTACACGTTGAAATATCCGTTTACATGAGCTTTCATTTTACCATCACATTCATCTTCTAAAACTTTATTTTCGTTATTTAAAGTATACATTTTACACTTAGGAACAGGTGTAAACTCTGACATCTGCAGCATCCATCAGAAAAGAATGTCCCTGAGGCTCTTACACAGAGGGTATCAATACACACTCACAGAATGACATTTCAGACAGATAAGTGCCCTTGTATCAGGGAAGCAAATAAGAAAAATAGAAAGCATGAGCAAAGAGCAGATGACATAAAATGAAATACATATGTAGGGACTGACCACCGTTTGCAGGGGTTAGGGCCTGATTCTATGGTGAAACTGAAGTCCACTTTACAATGGGAGATTTAACATTTAACAGCTAAGCACATAAAAAGGAATTCAGAGCAGAAAAACCTACATCAATTGCAGTGACCTTTCTCAGAGATATCTTTTACAGATTTTCCTTCTGGCTGTCCTTTTCTTCCTTGCTCTGTCCTACTCCTTTTTCAGGAGTGGTATTTTTTTTTTTTTCTCAGAGATAACCAGCATTTTATCCTGCTTGGTTTTGTGAATCAGACTCCTCTGCGGAACACTTTAAGGTGATATTTCTGCCTTGGTGTGTGAAGGCTCTGCAAGTTCAAGAACGCTCCATATAGTGTGGAGCGCCTTCTCTCAAGAAGCATGCTCAAAGTATGACGGACATGAAATTGTACAAAACTCCTTGTGCCATTTTTTAAATATTTGATTCCATCTTTCTACTAGTACAATGATTGGCTTTTTCCAATTCTAAATGTGAGTTCAAAGTCAAGAATATAACAGCATAAATCCATAAATTTAATATTTCAAGACTCTGATGAAGGAACTTATATCATTATTGTGATAAATTGTGTTAATACCAAAAAATGAATAAAATAGCTATTGCAGAAATGACTTGGTGCTATCCTTTTTTTATTTGTGATGACAACCTTTTTGTGACATCCAAGTTAGCTTCACAAGAAAAATTGGAAATTTACAAAACTGATTTACAAAACTAAATTCCAAACAAGTGGCAATGCACTAAGATACGCTCTAAGTGTAATTTTTTGGAAAAGCATGCAAGTAAATATCTTGAGTAGGAGCTTTGGTGAACTCTCTGAGCTTCTTCGTTTAGGGTTTCACTCAGATGCCAGTTAACTTTGCTTGTTCATCTACAATAAGAACTACATCCTCACCAGTGCTCATGAACACAAAAGTGTCTCCAAATCTGTTAACACTCCTGGTTATATCTAACCAAGTCCAACACTGATGGTTTCTACACAGCTTTTTACAAACCATGTCACACTTGAACTCTCATTTCAATTTTGTACTAAGGCTCTTTGTTTTCTGTATTTCCCACAAACTATGTGAGCATGACTAAGTATCACGCGTGTGGCACGGTTTTGCAAATATCGAACAGTGATCAATCTGGGGCTATTAGCTCTCAGTTACAAGTGAAGCTGGAGAGTAACTGAATCTGAACAACTGGAGCAAGACCAATCACAAGAGCAAACATTAATTTACTACAGAAAATTCCATCAGTGACCCTGACACCATGACACAAGGCAATGATCTCCTTGTTCCTGTGCTAGAAATATTAGTCAGTCCCAAGTATAAACTGTGACAGATAAGGAACAACACCATACAATAGCTTAGATTAAAGGATCACTTGTTCTAGAATGGAATACTGCCAGGGCTGGCATTGTGCTACAATGGGTAAGCCCTCCACCTCCAACACCAGCATCTCATATGGGTTGGTTCTAGTTCCTGCTACTCTACTTCTTACCCTTCTCTCAGCTATTAGCTAGGAAGAAGTATTAGAGGATGTTTGGAGTTCCTGGCCCCCTGCCACCCATGGGGAAGAGGGGATGATGCTTTTGGCCTCAGCCAGTCTCAGCCCTGGCCATTTCAGCCACTTGAGAAGTGAGGCAGCAAGGGGAAGGTCTTTCTATCTCCAACTCTCTTTACGACTTTCATTTTCTGATAAGTAAACTGGTTAAAAAATAAACTAGAACATTATCATTGGAGTGTAGGTACATGTATGAAGAGATCTTAGCATGAAAGGTAAGTTGTATTCATTTTAGGTCTCTGTATGTTGGGACAATTGATTTTTTAAATTATTATTATTTCATTTTATGACACAGTTTCATAGGCTCTGGGATTTCCCATACACCTTCCCAAGCCCTCCCCCCATATTGAATTCCTCCATATTATTACCGTAGTACAGTTCATAACCAATCATGATTCCTTCATTGTGGGCATGAACCATACAGAGAGCTCAGCATCTTATTATCTAGATAAATTCAATGGTTTCATTGGGAGACCATCCCTGGTCTAAAGTATCATCCCCTGGCAGAATATCATCCCCGCCAATGAAAAACCACAACACAACTCCAGCAATAGGAAGAAACATGGAAATTTACAACACCGTAAAGCCAATTGGCATGGTATTGAGTGACCAATGTGTTAGAAATGCAAGTTCTTAACCACATCCTGAGACTACTTCATTGACATCTCAATTTTAGTTTATACACAACTAGCTGCTATGAACCTTAAAATGGTTATAGGGTATTATTCAGCTGTCTCGTGTCTATTTTCATTTTTATATTTAGCAGCTTGTAGTATTCAAACATGATTTTGACTGAACTTTGTGAATTTTAGGATAGTCCAAACAGGCTTATAACTCTAACAAGCCATATGTTAAGACTGAGGAGCAGAACAATTTTAGGAGGGGTGTGCAGAGAAATCTTCAATACCTTAGTGAGGAGTAACTGATCTTTGTGTTCTACCTAGTAAAGTATATGGAAGTCCAAGTTGACATTTTCCTGTCTGTTCAAAGCTTTCCATATTCATCTCTGTCTGTCTATCTGATCTAATTTTTGGGGCTCCGGAGTAATCCGGATGGCCATTGCAAGAGAGGGTGGGAAGCCGAAGTTGGAACTAAGTAAGGACCAGAGAAAGCTCCTCTCCCTAGTCCCTAAGGAATTTTACTGTTCCTCTGTTTCTGAGGAACGCGCAGGGCTCCTGGCTATTGTTCCAATGACATTAGATCTTATGAGGAAGGATCGAGGTGTCTTCCATCCTATGTGGGGGATCCAATGGGAATGGTTGACCTCAGAGTTCTCGGCCTATGAGGGCACTCCAATTCCCTGTGAGCTCCTTGGGATATAGTCCTTGGTGTCCGTACATATAGTCCTTGGTGAGGTACCGGGAGTCTCCAGGTTTAGGATACAATCCTCCTCCTGTCTTCCTGTTCCACCCTGGGGTCCCCCCTGTTCTGTGCATGTGACTTCCTGTTAAGAGGCTGTCAGGATCGCTCTTGGATCCCACTGTATGTCTTTATAGTTTTTGCTAATGTATAATGCAGATTTGAGTCTGCTGTCTGTAAGTTACCTGTTAAAATCTTGATAGAATATACTTAACATCTTCCTCACACATTCTAAGAAGGTGGAAGATTTCTCTGCTTTCCCAACCCATTGCAAAATAACATTGGGTATTAAAAGCATATCAGGCTTTTCGGTTCTTTGATGTAGCCTATAAACAGTCTGTCTCTCATTGATTATTGGTTTATTGGTTACATCACAGTATCTTACTGTGTGCGATGCAGGCTGTTTGAGGGTGTAATAATATTACAATTTGCAGGTACTATTTTTAGGATTGAAATTGTTTCATCTTAAATTAAGACAAATATATGGTATCTAACCTTTTGGGGTTGGCTCTTGTTACACTGTTTTTCTTTCACCACGCTTATTATCTGAGACTATTTGGGTTATCATCAAAAATATTATGGGAAGGATAGCTTGTTTTTTTTAAGAGATTCATTAATTTTTATTGGAAAGGCAGATTTACAGAGAGAAGATATATAGAGAAACGTCTTCTACCTGCTGGTTCACTTCCCAAGTGGCCTTAACAGTTGGAGCTGAGTATATCTAAAACCAGGAGCCAGGAGTTTCTTTCTGGTCTCCCACGTGGCTACAGATCCCAAGGCTTTGGGCCATTCTATATTGCTTTCCCAGGCCACACATAAGGAGCTTAAGGGAAAATGGATCAGTTGGGACACCAACCATCACCCATAGGGATCCTGGTACATGTCAGGCAAGGATGTCGCTATTGTGCTACTGTGTGAGGGCGAGAAGGATACATTTCAAATCCCACAATTTTATTTTTTATGATTCTGTAAATGTTAGTTCAGTATCAAGGTGCTTGCACTACCTAGTCTGACTTCCTCACGTATAATCCCATTCAAGGTGTTTCTTCACATACTGAAAAAATTACTCAGGGTGCCGTTTCTAATGGCATTAATCCCATTCATAAGGGTTCTGTTTTCATGATCTAATCAATCCTACAGATGCTGCCTTCTCTCATCCTTTTTCTTAATTATTTACTTGAAAGTACAAGTTTTAGAGGCCTGGCACGGTGGCATAGTGGCTAAAGTCCTCACCTTGTACGTGCTGAGATCCCATATGGATGCCAATTCTAATACCAGCAGCCCCACTTCCCATCCAGCTCCCTGCTTGTGGCCTGGGATAGCAGTCGAGGACAGCCCAAATCCCTGACCCCTGCAACCTGCATGGGAGACCTGGAGGAGGTTCCTGACTCCTGGCTTCATATTGGCACAGTACCAGCCATTGCACTCACTTGGGGAGTGAATCATCGGACAGAAGATCTTCCTCCCTCTATCTCTCCAATAAAAATAAATAAATCTTTAAAAAAAAGAAAGTACAAGTGTTAGAGGTTGCAGGAGAGGAGAGCGAGGTAGTTTTCCATATGCTGGTTTGCTTCCCAGACAGATGCAAACTCCAGGGTTCAACAGGGTTGAGCAAACTGCAGTTGTAAGCCAGGGACTTCCAGTTGCCTACACGGAGAGCAAGGGGCCCAATGGGGATATCCGCCGTTGCTTTCCCCATAGCACTAGCAAGGGGCTGGTTCAGAAGTGACCAGAAGCAAAGACATTGCACGCATGTGAGAGGCTGGCATGTAGGAAGTGTCATTACCCATTAAACCACAATGTCCTAAGATTGAATACACAATTTGCAAGTATCTTAAAATGTTATGGCATTTTTTCTAATGTGCTAAAAAGTAAAAAAATGTTGATTCTTATGATGTTGCACATTTTTCTTTGTGGATAATGTGCTGGGTGGCATAGAGAAAAATCTGCTTAATTTCAAGATTTTCCAGTTTACCTGTAGAACTTGTATTTTATAATAAAACATACTATTTTTAATTCTATAAGGGCACTGCAAACCGTGTGCCAAAATGAAGTTAAAAGCCAGAAACAAAAAATACAAATTTGATTTTTAAAAATAATTACATCAAATTGAAGACACTGTTGTAAAGCAATGATATCAGCCATTTAATTAATCTCCATAGAAATGAAGAGACTGAGAATTTAGTAGTGTAAGTCATTTTATATTATCAACACAAAAAAACTGGATGCCCTTCAAAGATTTTTTAATATCAGAAATCAAGTAGATACTAAAAAACCAGATAAGGGCTCTCAGGGGGGGGGGGATTTCTAACGACTTATCATTAAAATGCTGGCAGTTGCTCACGCTACAAGAGGGAATGGGCAAGAACAAGGACACGGGTGGAGCATTCTCTTTGAGGCAAATTTCCCAGGGAATTTTTTCCAATAAATATTCGGCTGACTTTCTCTTAGGTTTCTGAGAAAGTTTATCATTATTTGGATATCTAGAAAAGTCAAACAAAAATAAAAATGGAAATGTTTAAGCATTTCTGAAAAAACTGTTGTTGTGACTTTGTTTTATCCGTTATTCTGTTGTTTAAGTGTGTTCTGACATGGCTGGTACAGACAATGGCAGACAGTGCAGCATCCTCTTGTCAACATGTTTCCGACAGCTTCACTGAGAGTCCATCTCTGATTTGGAAGAAGAACTACAGCCCGCATTGTATATCATTGTATATCACAACTGGATATCACAGTCTCTTGTGCAATCTCTTAAATAAGAAGCCACAAAACAAAATTAACAACAGGAATACACATAAAACAAAAGATTTACAGGACCATGGAGTTCAGTAACATGCTACCGAATAACCAATGTGTAGATAAGAAATGAAAAAGAAAACACAAAGGCTTCTTGGAGAAAATGATGCTACTCTGTGATCTAAAAGTCAGTGAAGAATTTAACAAGAGAAAAAACTATTTTGACAAAATGAAAACAAATACAATATCTGCATTAAGGTGGCCTTAGCAGAGCGAACATGTGATAATTATCCTTTAGGGATTGATTTATTACACCGAGCATAACTGTCTTTAGTTGGGACCATTTAGTTGCAAATTGAACAATTTTATTCTTTCTAATGGCTGAGAAGTGTTCCATGGAATAGATGTGCCACAGTTTCTTAAACCACTCCTCTGTGAATGGGCAGCTGGATTGTTTCCATGTCTTTGGTATTACAGACTGCACTGCTGTCAATATAGGATTACAGACCTCCCTCTCATCTGCGGACTTCATCTTCATGAGATATATTCACCTGAGCAGGATAGCTGGTTCATAGGACAGGTTTATTGCAATTCTCTAAGCGCTCTCCATATTGATTTCCATAGTGGTTATACTCGCCTGTACTCCCATAAGCAGTGAAAGAGGATACCTTTCTCCCTAAATCCACAGTGTCGTTACTAGAGTTCTGAATGTAGGCCACACTCACTGGAGTTAGGTGGAACCTCAATGTGGTTTTCATTGGTGTCTCCTTGATCACCAGGGAGTCTGAGTATCTTTTCATATGTCTGCTAGTCATTTGAATCTGTTCTTTTGGAAAAAAAAAAAAACCACAGCCGTTCATTTACTTTTCCTATTTGTTCTCATTTTTTTACACTATCCCTGAGTTTCTGAAGCTCTTTGTAGCTCCTGGATATTAGTCCCCTATCAGTTAAATAGTGTGTGTAATGATTTTCTCCCATTCCCTTGGTTGTTTCTTCATTTTGTTAACAGTATCATTTGTTGTAGAGAAACTTTTTAGTTTAATATAGTTCCATTTGTTTCTTTTGTTTTTGACTGCCTGTTTCCCTTTGTTTCTCCCCTGACCCCTGATATTGGAGGGGGGAGGGAAATGATGATATTAGTGTGGAATTACCCACTTTGCTGTAACCCTTGACCCTTTGTACCCTAATCGCTCTGGCAAGAACTTCCAATACTATCTTGAATAGTAACGATGAGAGTGGACATCCGAGTCTAGTTGCAGATCTTAGTGGAAAAGCTTCCAATCTTTCCCCATTTTGTATGATGCTGGCATTGGATTTTTTGTAAATTGCTTTGTGTAACAGAACGTTCTTTCTATGCCTATCTTGCTTAAGAGGTTCAGTATGAAGTGGTGTTGGATTTTATCAAATGCCTTATCTGCATCTATTGTGAAGATCATATTATTTTTATGTTTCAATTTTTGATGTGTTATATCACATTTATTGATTTTTAAATGTTGAGTTATCCCCACATGCTTCGGGTGAATCCCACATGGTCCAGGTGAATGATCTTTCTGATGTATTGTTGGATCCTGTTGGCACTCAGGCCTTACCATTCACATGGGACACCTGGATGGAATTCCAGGTTCTTGCCTTTAGGTAGGCCTGCCTCAAGTGTCATGACCACATGGAGAATAAACAAGCACATGAAAGATTTGCCTGTGTGTCTCTCTTTATCTGTCTCTCCCTCTCTGCATTTCAAATATAAGAAATAAATCTTTTTAAAAAGATCTGGCCTCTCATGGCCTTTGGTGTTAATTTTGCTAATATAACAATCGGAACTTTAACAAGTTAAAACATCACCAATTTGTTGTCATATTGAGCTTTAGGCCATAATTTTGAAATAAATGTTACTCGGCTAAAATCAAGGTGTCAAGTCATTTCTTTTTAGAGGGCTGAGAAAAATCATTTTTAGCCATTAGAGTCTATTGACATTCCCTGGATTAAACTCCTTTGAATTCCAAAGACAACAATGTGCACTCCAGTATTTGTCCCATAGCACCACCTGGATGCTGACTCCTTCGATTCCTTTGTGAGGATCTAGTATCGCACTGAGCTCACCTGAAAAAGCACTCATTTTAAAATCTGCTAATTAGAGATATGAGTTTCACCTCCAGACTTACTCCCTTTTATTTGTACTACACAATGTTCACATATTACAGATAGTATGACAGATGTATTTTGGGGGGATGATAGGAGAAGGGGCATTATTCTGATTAAAAACTTGAAATCTATTCACTGTATCTGATGTTGTCTCTATGATAATCATTGTATATTGAAAAACTTGAACTACTTAATCTACAGCCATGTGCTGAATGCTTACAAGGCACAGGAAGAATCATAATTAATTCTCGCTGTGATTCATAGACTATACATCACAAAGTATTAAGTATCGCAAGCATTGCAAATTGTTAATTAGGGCTGTCTAGGTTCAGCTGGGGCCATAGCTTCCCATGCCTTCCACTATGTAATCAACATCTCTGTATTTGTAGAAAATATACTTTGCATTACAGAAAATACTAGTACTTCAGCTACTTATTCTATGAATATATCAGGAATAATGCATTAATGTCAATGATTAAAACACAATCAACCAACAGTTGTATGGAGCCTTGGGGTGAATATTTGTGTTTGAACTTTCTTACTAGGGCCATGTCATCCCTGCCATTAAAGAGAGGACTGAGCCAGTGCAGCTAATTCTTCCAACATTCTTATTTTTATTGTGCATGTCAGGCTTTCTTTAGGGCATAGGTTTGAGTTCTATTCTATATATTGTATGGATAGCTAACCCTCTTTAAACACTACTATACTAATCCTCAGAAATGTGTCAGTAGTATTTTTCTGACATAGAAAAACAGAACAGATTAAAGTTATGCTAAAATATGATTTTTTATCTTTTAAGTCTTGGACAAAGTCTTTTGATCTAATTAGATCTATTATACATAATCCATAAAACCATCTTATTTCCAAAGGCACTGGGTGTCATTCTTGGCTAAACAGCTTAGGTTGTACTTGAAACACCCTTATTTAATTGATTAAGTATTCAAAATGTACCTCAAATCTTAAAAGATCAAACATGGACTCCAATATTTATCTAACATTATCGTAATGTCTAAGTATAGAACTAGAGAAGAAAAGGAGAACAGAGAAGACTCCAGTTAAAAAAAAAATCATCCATTGGCACACCCAAGAACTTCCTTACCAGCTCCAGTACAGACTGTGGGTTCATCAACTGAGACATTTTAAATAGACATTATTGCTCAAATAGCCAAAGTTAATTTCTGATAATAACTTTAATATATTTGGTTTTTTCATTTATTTATTTATTTATTTCATAATCTTAGTTGATTAGGGTACAAAGAGTCAAGGGCTACAGGGTGAAAGTGGGTAATACCATTGTTTCCACGCTAATATTATCATTTTTCCCTGTATCTGGGGTTAGGAGGGTAACAAAGGGAATATATTTGTAAATACATTTGTAAAAGTGAAGTGATTTGGTCGCATCAGAAAAACTATTCATATTGATTGAATCGAGCAATTTTCAAATGTAATTGCACAGTAGCTTACTTTTTAAAAAAGATTTATTTACTTTTATTGCAAGTCCAGATTTATATAGAGGGGAGCAGAGACAGAGAGTAAGATCTTCAGCCCACTGATTCACTCCCCAAGTGACTACAACAGCTGGTGCTGAACCGATCCGAAGCCAGCAGCCAGGAGCTCTTCCAGGTCTCCCAAGTGGATGCAGGGTCCCAAGACCTTGGGCTGTCCTTGACTACTTTCCAGGCCACAAACAAGGAGCTGGATGGGAAGTGGAGCTGCCAGGATTCAAACGTCGTCCATATGGGACCCTGGCATGTTCAAGGTGAGGACTTTAGCCGCTAGCCCACTGCACTGCGCCCAGTAGTTTATTTTTAATAATCTCTGAATGACTGAAAAAAATGTTTTAAACACAAAGATCTTCCCATATGTTTTTAAAAGATGTACTTGTTTTACTTGAAATGTGACATTGGAGAGAAAGGGAAGGAATATCCATCTGCTGGGGCACTTCCCACATGGCTCTGCAACAGCCAACACTGGGCCAGGCAGAAGCAAAGGGCCAGAAGGATCCTTCAGGACTCTGATGGATGCCAAAGCCCAGGTTCTTGGGGGCGTCTTCCATGGCTTTTTCAGAGACATTCGCAGGAGTGGGATCGGCAGTGCAGCATCCGAGACTCAAATAGCTATCCAGCTGGGATCTCCTATCCCACCATGCCGGCCCTCCTCGTACATTTTGGATTCAGACAATATTTCCAAGTTTTCAAGTTTTAAGAGCAAACGTAGAATCTGAATTTTAAAAATGCATAACTGAAACACTATTCCAACGGTTATTAACAATTTTAGATATGCAGCCTCTAGAAGTTAACATTTTGGAATGTTTTTTTCTTCAAATCTCTTTACCTTTTGAATCAGAGTAGAGCCTAGATTTTTCTATAATAATATTACAGACAGGGTCAATCAACAGTGAGCCTGGGAAAGGGCACCTTTCTTCCTGTCCTTCAGGGCCCCACAAAACGCTGTGACCCACCTGCCAATTCCTAGCATCTGTTCTCGTTTCCACTGGTTTTGGTGCTTTTCCTGGGCAAAGGAATTTCTCTGGCTTCTTTAGCTTCGTTGCCCACACTGTGCGGTTTCTGAGGACCTCTCTGTGGGATGGAGTACTCACTGCTTTGCCCACATCCACCATCCTCTGACCAGAGAGAGCATATGAGTCGGCACTTGCCATTCTTAAATGGGGCAGCAAAATCTTCCCCATGGCAGGAGCTACTGCTGAGTTTTCCCACCCTGAGAAATCTATGGGGGAAAAAAAATCAATGTTAAAATGTACTGTGTTCGTGAAAAGCTGTCTCAGAGAGAGAGAGAGAGAGAGAGAGAGAGAGAGAGACTTTGTTTTTACTTGAAAGGCACAGAAAGAGAAGGAGAGACAGAGATCTTCCATCCACTGATTGACTTCTGAAATGGCCCAAATGACAGGAACTGGTTCAACAACAAAAAGAAACAACAACAACAACAACAACAAAAACCCCAGGAGCTTCTGGGTATCCTGTGCCATGCTCCACTGCTCTCCCAGGCCACAAGTAGGGAGCTGGATTAGAAGGGCAGCAGCCGGCACATGGACTAGTTCTCATACAGTATGCCCATGCTGCAGGCAAGCGTACTTGGCCTGCTGTGCCAGTGTGCCAGCCACTCTAATTTAACTTAAAAATGATTTGGTTTGTTTTGTCCACCTGTACTTCCTTGAATATCCTTACTTTAAAAACATGCATGTTTTCCTCCAGGAGAAAAGCTTTCTCAAGCAGAAGACAAAAGTTTGACTGAAAGACAAAAACCTGCTTTGATCCACAAGGTTGATTTGCTAAGGTTCCCTGGTTCCTTGGAGACATACATTGTGTGTTGTTCCTTAATCTTCTCCCCAAGCAATTATGAGTACTATCCTAAGTAACTGTGTGCTGGCATTGAAGAACTAATCATAACTTATATGGACTGGCTTGAAAAAGAAAACACTATTAATTAAAACATCCAGATGAAAACACAGCAGTTTTGAAAAATCTGTGAGAGCAACAGATGGAATTCAGGTAAAAATCTCCAAATCCTCTGGTTTGCAGATCCCATTGTGTTGTATTTATGCATTCCCTTTATATAGCGTTCAGAATCACAATTGCAGAATTCCTATACTCTGTTCATAATACTTGGAGTAAGGATGATCATGGTGGTAAGGAGAAGCTACAGCTACTAGTCCTAGCTTTTCCTGTCAAAATAAATCATAGACTATCATACAAGTGTTGAAGCAATTATTATTACCATTACAGGCTTGGAAGACAATGATTTTGACTTTCATTTTAAATCTAATCTGGCTAGTTGAAAAGAGTGGTGATGTCCTGAAGAAAGATTAGATTGTTGAAAGCTTAGTCAGGTAAGACTCAAGCTGCTGGTGCCCCTGGTGAGGGGTCACTACTATAAAAAATGATGATTCTGAGATATTTCCCCGGCATTGTACTGGCAAGCACATTTTATTCCTTCACATACAATTCTGATTGTGAAAAACATCTTAAAGAATCAGCAACACTAAATCCATATTCTACCTCAAGAATAAAAAGCATTTCTTTGAGCAATTCATGGATCGTTCCAAAAGACACCACACTGACAAACTCTATTGATATCATCATGGTGATATTATATGCAGAACAGAAATTTCTAATTGAATATGACATATTAGACATACATGAGAAACCATATAAAAGCCATATGTTGCTATTGATGATAAGTAAAAATCAAAGTCCAGTATACTTATGCTTTTAGATTAGACCAAATCTGCCTGGATTCATTCTCTTGGTCTCTTTCTCGTGGTCTCCTTTTCTTCTTTTTTTAGATTCTGAGAGTCACCTTCTGTTTCTCAGAACCAAAAATTCTTGTTATAAGAGTAGAATCAGAGGAATGTAAATATTTGGAATTAGATACTACATGAAGCAAAAAGCCCTGAAACTTCTAACCACACGCAGAGACATGAAACGAGTATTCAATGGAAAAGAATCTTAATACAACCACAGCAGCGGCTGGCTGGATGCTGGGCCTCCTGAAGATGAAGGCTAAAGAACAGGTGGCTGTGACCCATAGAAGGGGGCGAGAAAGAGTTGGCCCGCTCAGGACAACTACATTTGACAGGCCTGGAAGTGAAACTGGAGAAGGACTAGCTCAGGCCTGTAGGCATCAAAGCACAGGATGGAATTCAGGATCTTTGTGTGAATGAGCGAAGCAATTACTTACTGCCATTGAGCACCCTTGAAATGAATTCCAAAGTTGCATTTCATACATTTCTGAATTATGATGCGAGCTGAATCCACAGGCTTTCCAGATCATTCATAGGAAGGATAGGACAGCGTTTAAGGAAGGATAGACTCACCATGAAGTCATAGTAAGAACCTAGCCTGCCTTTTGCAGGCATTGCAAGTCGTTATTCCAATAACTCCAGCTTCCTGATTGGTACTCAGATACTGTCTCCCTTTTCTTGAAGAGTACAAACCATATAATTAGAAGAATTGTTTAACAATTAGGCATATTTTAAGGGTGGATTAGATAGTCCAGGTAAAACATTTTGTAGTGTGCAGTGCTTAGATGGAATTCAGCAGGTGCCGGCTATTAATTAAAGTGAGGTTTTCCAATAATTATCAAATTGATAATGAATTTATAATTAAGCATTGTAGGTTAATCATATACTTACTAGGCATCACACCAATTTGCAATTAGGTTCATATTAGGAGTTTTATAGTCGGGAGCTTCCAATAATTCATGGTAGGCTTGCGGAAAAGCCGATAATACAAATTACAACATAGGAGATAAAGAGAAGTGTATAAAAGTCACAGTTTTACAAAGTTAAGTGATAAAGAAAATGAACTTGGATAAATGTGTGGCCTTTTTCTTAAATATCTTTTATTAAGTGATTCTATTTAATTTGCTTTATTCAATTGAATTCATTACTACTTGTCTTATTTTTTCGTATGTTTTTACAGCACAGACTTTTTAATATTAAATATTTGTTGTAGAGTTTCACATTTTGGGTTTTGCCATTTATTTTTAACTCTAACCATTTAAAATCTCTAAGTGAATACAGTTACCCAGGTAGAAATGTTTTAAAAGTTGGTCATGAGACTTTAATAATGGCACCTATTCTTCCATAATGGATAAACTTACTTTGATACCTACGTGCTCATATTATTACCAATTCCCCATGTGACCACATGTTGTTCAATACATCCAGCTTCTCAAACACGTTGTCTCAGGGATTTGTCAGGACCACATATTAACTATGGAAGTACCCTCCTTACTTTTTTGGAAGTAATTTACAGAAGTGTGACTCTAGAAATTATGATTTAGAAAGTTTTTCTTTAAAGAATAGTTTAGCAGAATCGCATCTCCCATTGGTTTTCTCTAGTACATCAGAGATGCTATCTCATGGTAGGAAATTTGACTCAAGATAAACAAATATCACAAGTGAGGCATGCAGAGTTACTTAGATCACGTATTTACCGAAAATATTGTATTCAAATGATACGTAAGAAGAGCTTTACACAAATGTATTATTATTCCTTAGTCTCATGAATGCTGATATCTCATTTTCTAATTCTGCCTAATACTCATTTACACACAAATGTAAGATAGTAGCAGTGTAATCACTCTAAGAAAAAAATACTTTATTCAGGATATTTCTTCTTAATACATTTATTCTGTGTAAGTTGAAATACTAAGTCTTTAATAAACTACAAAATATTTGGAAATCATATTGGGTGAATGCTTCATAACATAATATAGTTCACACTTTGAGAAAATGATTTCTTGTACATCTATTATAGTGACATCACACGACTCCAGAAATGACAGTTCAGAGTTTATAAACAGACAGCACAATTTTTTTAAACTGAGAATTCTGTGTATATTCAACAACAATTCAAACAGTAAGGGAAAACAGCCATTTACAATCTTCTTTCTCAATTACATCTTATATCTTGAAAAAACTATTTCTGTTTTATTTGACAATACATGATGAACTTCAGAAGAGATGATATGATGAATTTCAGAAGAGAAGATATTTGAATTTCTAGAACAGGTTACATGAGAACAGAAAGATGAACTGAAAACTATCATACAGCGTAATGCTTCCAAATGAGTTAATTTTTACAAATGTTCAGAAGACAGAAAACATATTTTTGCCCTTCATTCATTTATTCTTTCAACCAACAAATGGTACTAAAGCCTGTGGCACTGGCATCCCATATGGACACCATTTTGTGTCCCAGCTGCTTCACTTCCTTCCAGCTCCCTGGTAACGAATGGCCTGGGAAAGCAGAGGAGGTTGCACAAATCATTGACCCCACATTCGTGTGTGAAAGCTAGAAGAAGCTCCTGGCTCCCAGCTTTGGACCTAACCAGCTCTGGCTGTTATGACCATCTGGAGAATGAACCAGTGGATGTCTTTCTCAATGTAAAACTCTGACTTTGAAAAAAAAATGCTATTGAAAACATACTACATGTACAGTCAGGTCAATATGATACATCAAGGATTATGTATATAAAACTTCCCTATTTCATGGAATTTACATTCTAATCAAAGGAGACAAATAAATTATATACCAGGTTAGTTGGCACTGTAAGCCAGAGCAAAGAGAGGGAATTCGAAGCAATAATAGTGCAGGCTATTCTAAACACTTGAGTGCAGGCTCACCCACAGAATTTACAATGCAACCATAACAATAATAATGTCGTCTGAGAAAGGAGTTGCCAGCGCTGAGTAGGTCTACCTGTTTGGCTTATAGAAATTGTGTTTGGGAGGAAAGGGGTCAGCAGGAGAGAGAGAGAAAGACTACAAAACTGCAGGCAGTTTTCATTTTGCAGGCAGCATTCATTTCCCAAGTCTGACACCGGTTATGAGGCTCAGACCTGAAGAAGATGAGACAAGAGACATGCATACACTTGGGAGAAGAGCATTGCACACTGGACTACAAAGGCTGTAACTCAGAGGCAGAGTTGACTGGGCAGATGGGTGGGCGATGGGGCCAGGGGGTAAGGACACGAGAGTAGCAGAAATCTGCGAGGACATGACAGGCACTAGCTATCAGTCTCAATGAGGCAGAGCTGGGGAAATAGATTGTATTTAGAGCATTTTGACACAAGAATACCATAACCAATTGTACGTTTCAACGCCGTGAAACAAAGGGGAAGAAAAGGAAAAAAAAATGCTGTTAGACATCTTTAAACACTTTCCGTAAGTAAATATAGCCTGATATCAATTATTATTTGTGTAAATAGTCTCATAGGACTGAAATAAGAAGCTTTAGTTTCAGAATTGTAAAGACCCATCATTTTGGAAAAGCCTTCTAACCTTCATGTGCCTTTTTTTCCCTGGGTTGTAAGATTACTCTATGTGTCATTGCCCAACCATGAAATCTAAATTTTTACGAAAGTTATTGAAAATAAACTCCAAGAAAGGTCTCCAATTATTCAGATTTTCAAAAAGATTTATCTTACAGGATTTTATTTATTTAGTTTTATTGGAAAATCAGATATACAAAGTGAGGGAAATACAGAGAAAGATCTTCCATCCAGTGGTTTATTCTCCAAGTGGCCACAACAGCCAGAGCTGAGCTGATCCAAAGCCAGGAGCCAGGCTCGAGGAGCTTCTTCTGGGTCTCCCATGCAGGTACAGGGTCCTGAGGTTTTGGGTCATCCTCTACTGCTTTACCAAGCTACAAGCAGAGGGCTGGATGGGAAGCGGAGCAGCCAGAACATGAACTAGAGCACATAAGCGATACCAGTGCATGCAAGGTGAGGATTTAACCACTAGGCTATTCCACCAGGCCTAATTATTCAGATTTTTAAAATCACATTTTAAGCAATTTCTAGCTAATTTTAGAGTTCTTATAACTTTGATTATTGGTAATTTCATTCTAGCAAAGTTTAAGTCTATTCTGAAAATGAAGTTAACATGCTTCTGAAAATAGGGCATATTCTGGTTGCCATTTGCAGATAAAGATATTTCTTTTTGGTTTCCCTGTGTGCTGTAAATAAATTTATTAATAATCTCATAACAGAAGCACTTATTGGTTTAAGACTGGTATGCAATACATATATATCTCACTTTTCTATTAAAAATAGATTAATTAGAGATATCTGAATTCTATTTTAATATTATTGAGAATATTTACACGCATCTTAACAGTAGAGTATATAAATTTGTGATCATAAAGAAACTCATAAAAGAAAATCAGGGTTTTAGCACTGATTTAATCTTAGGAATTATTCTTAGAAACATGGAAATAGCTTCTTTAAATGGAGCACACTCAAAAAAAATGACGCAGTGGTTTATTTAGCACACCCACAACAAATAGTGTTTTTGGCACAATGAGATATAAACACAGTCTAGATATAAATGCACTTTAGACATGAGGAGCACTTCCTGATGTTTGAAAAGACTTTTTTTTTTTGCAGCATCTTTGCTTTTTTTATCTGAGTGCCCACTCCATGTCCTCTCAGTCAGCTCTGTCTATCCCCAACTTTGAAAACACATAACTGTTCAGAAACCCACACATGAATAGCAACTTCATGAGAGAGCCCTATTCAGTGAACAAGTTGGTGAATAAAATTTGGGGGAAATTAAGGCTCTCAAGTACTGATGAGCATTCCCCTTGGCATCCTATTAGTCTCATGCTGTAACTGCTTGACAATAAGACTCCGCAATTATCTTACAATTACAGCTTCAAGATGTTAACCTGAATGGGTTTGTTGGGTCCCACTTCCATTATTTTTGCCATATGTCATACTAATGAATGTTTTGTTGTAGTCTTGCTTAGCCAAGTCTTTCTCGTGAGACTGGGAAGTCAAAACAGTAATATCTAATCTTCTGTATAATGAGAAAGATATACTAGTTGGTTGGTAGTTTCTTTTCATGTGTTCCTTTTCTCTTTTTCATGACTGACTGGCTATTAGATTTTCCTTGTTGAAGTTAATTGAGTTGGATTAAAAAAAATGAAACATAAGATTAAGAAAACTATAAGTAGAAAAGGACAAAGTACTAGATAAGACATAAAGTATTACTCCCCCCCAAAATAGAATTGGAGTTTAAAAAGCAACTTTCATATTATCCTCATTTTATTTGTCAGCCTAATCAGGATACTGATAGCTTTTATATTTTGCCACAAAAAAAAAAATGTTCAGGCCACTCACTTTTACAAATGAAATTAGAGAAATTGAAAAATATGCTCACATTTTAGTTTATCCCACCCATCTCATAATCTCAATAATATTTCGCACTGAAATTCCAAAACCATAAAAATTAGTTTATCCGAGTTTTTAGTGTTACATATACTGTGACAATTTGATCATCGAATTCTTACCTTGTGTATCAATCATCAACCCCACTTCATTCATATTGTCAGTCTTTCACCTACTCAGCCATTTTATCTGCCAAAATGTTGCTTATTTGATATTAAATCACATAGAAAATTTGAAATTTATTTGGTTTCACATGAAATTCCAAAAGGTTTATTTCTGTACAAGTATTTTCAGCATAGAGGAGAGTTTATCTTGGAAATTTGCTCAGAATAGACTAAATGCTAAGTTACAGGACAGAAAATAATGCAGTTTTCTTTTTTTCAGAAATAAAGAGAACTTGTGACAAATTCACTATATTTACATAAGATGTTAATAATACAGGAAGTTGGGTGTGATTTATGGCTTTTTCACAAATTTTTCATATGGATATAAAATATTAACAGCAGGGTGAAGCTGTTGTTCCAGGCTATTATAGGACATATGATATAGAATATGTGAAAACTTCAAGTGCTTTCACAGTTTTTGATTTGTGAATGCTAAACCATTGTGAAATAAAAAGTTTTAATGGAAAAATAAATAAAGTATCTTTGAGTAGTTGATTTCTTCATCACATAAACAATATGTTAAGAAACTAAAGTATCAGGCCCAGTATAGTAACCTAGAGGCTAAAGTCCTTACCTTGAATGTGCTGGAATCTCACAGGGATGCTGTTTCAGATCCTGTGGCTGTGCTTCCCATCCAGCTCCCTGCTTGTGGCCTGGGAATGCTAGAGTGGTTGACCCAAAGCCTTGGGACCCTGCACCCGCATGGGAGACCCAGCAGAAGCTCCTGGCTTCTGGCTTCAGATCGGCTCAGCTCCAGCCATTTTGGCCACTTGGAGAGTGAATCATCAGAAGTAAGATATTCCTCTTTTTCTCTCCTCCTCTCTGTAAAATGACTTTCTGACAGAAATAAATCTTAAAAAAAAAAACCTCAAATATCTAGAAATGCTTCCTACCACATACTACACATATTTCGGCATAATAAAAAATGTTTAGAAATATCAATGGAAGAAAAACCAGGAAGCATAAACATTTTTTGAAAAAAGGAATTTAATGAGAAAAAATATATTAAGCAAGAAAACGTTATGCAATCAAAATTTTACGTGGAAGAACTTTTATATGCAACAAAAGTTTGTATTAAACAAAAAGAAAATGTAATGGGGAAACACTGACTATTGTAAACTTGCTATTTACTAACTGGGTCACACACTGAGAAAACAAAAGAATACTTGCATGCTCATCTCTGACCCCACACCATACAAACTCTGGAAGTGGGAAAATCATAAAAGTCCATATCAGGCGTGTTTGAAGAACACTAGCTACAAAGGTAAGTAACATGATCAGAAAGAGCATTTCCAGAACCAAGGAAAACGAGAAGGGAAGACAATATCAGCATGCAAATTAAAAGACAAAACGATAAATACATTTGCAAAGTACACAACAGAATGTCAAGCTTACATGTGTAGGGTTTTGGAAATGGCTAGGATGTGCACGTTCTCCTCAATATGAGATGAAAAACAGGGTGTGGGGTAGGAGCAAGGAAAGAGAAGCAACACATCAACAAACAAATGTAAATCTACCGTCCAATACACTCACATTGTCAATTTACTTATATTAAAAGATATGTCGTTGAGCATGAACAAATGACATTTATTCAGCAATGGAAAAGTGAAAACTTCTATCATTCCAGCTACACGAGCTGTGGTGAAATAATATTATGTCTCTTTAATGAGAATGCTAACATGCACATCCTAGCTTCAGTAAGTATTAGCATATGGGTAAAGATTAATGGCACAAAATGAGTGAAAAAAATGAAACAAATCTATGAGAGTTAACCTTTTCTATTATTCAGGTAGATGACAGGTAAACAGCAGGTTATAGAAAGAAAAATGATGGAATGAAACACGCAGAAGTAACTATCTTTTGGTAACATCATTAAGAATGATTTCCTTTTATATTTTAATTATCGTTAAGTTTTACTTTTCTGGACTGAACAATGCACGCGACAGTGATGATGGGAAGATAAATACTTGGGATAAAAATTTCTCATCCTCCATCTGTTCTTTTTTGCCTCCACAACCCACATAGACTGTGTCAACAGCCAACATCGAATTGATCAGGACTAAAAGCTGATGTGTTAATGACTGGCATGGTGCAGCGCCAGCTTAAGCCTCCTCTTGCCACAGTGATGGAGTGCCAATTCTAAAGTCGGCTGCTCTGCTTCCCATTGTGCCCCCTGCTGATGTGCCTGGGAAAGCAGAAAGAGCTGTCTAATGTCAGGTTATACTAAAAACAGCAGAATGCTGGACTTGTGGCTATTTTTAAAGGGCTATACTATTGTAATAATATAGAGGAAATCAGTGCGGGGGCATAAAAGAGGGAAATCTTTGAGCACATGGAACCATATCATAAAAATAAAGCTAAAACATAGTAATAATAATAATAATAATAATAAAGAAATGACTTATGTACCTGGACTCTTGCCAGCAACGTGGGAGTCCAGGATGGAGTTCTGACTGCTGATCTTTTGGGGAGTGCACCAGCAGGTGAAAGATCTCTTACTCTCTCTGTCTCTCTGTGTCACTGTTCTGTTGTTTTTTAAGAGAATAAATCAGGCTTTTAAAATGTGTGTATCTGAACCTGAGACATGCTGCTGCTTTTTCTCGGATGACACTCGGAACACTTTCTTCCTGCCTTCCCTCCAGTGCTCACATTCAGATTGCACGAGCACATCTGGTTCTGAACAAAATCCAAGAGCTTGCAAGGGCATCAGGCAACGTGCCTCTACCCTCAGCCAGCTGCCCTCACATCCCCCAGTTACAGTCCACAGTCCGTACAACAGCAACCGCAGCTTGACCCATGCCGCTGCTCCAAACACATGGAGGCGTCTGTTCAATTAAAAGCTGGAATTCTCCCATTATTTTGGGGATGGCTCATCATTATGACTTCTCAGCTCCTATTCTCTTCTCCGGTTCATTCATTCTACTGTAACATCTCTGGTGTTTTCCTAGCGTTTTATCTGCTCTTGAATTTATTCCAGCATTTTCCTAATACGGAGACTTTGCATTGACTGTTCTTTCTGCCTGGGCACTGGAAATTATTCCACGAAAAATCATGCCACCCTAATCTTGCCAACTCTCTTTATTCTGTCCTCATTAGTGCTTATCATCAAGCAAACTTCAAAATTAATTACGCTGTACATTTTTATCTGACTTACCTTATCAGATCTTACGTTGGTGAAACCTATATTTTTATTATTTCTGGCTATTTTTTTCAGTTTTTACAATAGTCTTCACTTACAGTCTGTACCAGATATAATTTGCTGAAAACAATGAAAGATTACAGACCTTAGGATGCAAATGCGGTATGTATAAAATAAATAATCATTTTGATCAAAAATTAAAAATTACATTTTACAATTGTCTTCTCTTATTACTTTACCACTTTTTTTCTGCTTCTCCCGCCCTACAAATTTTATTAAAAGGGGCTTCAAGGGAAGATGAGAGACATATCCCAGCATGCAACTATGTAAAACCAAATCTTGTTGAAAGATGTTCTTTCTTCCTCAATTGAGAACAAAAATGTAAAGTTAAAAAGTGGCTACATTTTTATTAGCATCAAAATGAAGCAGATGTTTTTGGGTAAAATTTTAGCAAACAATTCTCATGACAACAAGAATTGCAAAATATTTTTCTTATTTTCATTTAAAGATTAAATAGCTTTAATATCTATATTATCGCAATCATTTATTTCTGGTGAAACTCCTCGCCCTCATTCAAGACATCATCATTCAAGTTAGGAAACTGGAAGGTAGAGTAGCAAAGTTGAAAACTGATTATTCAATTAAAAATAGGTAAATCCTGGGGCTTGTAAGGCTGGCATCTCCTATGGCCACCAGTTCAGGTACAGGCCCCGCAGCCTGTCACCCACCTCCCTGCCAAAGGTCCAGGAAAAGCAGTGAATAATGTCTCAAGTCCTGGGCCCTTGTCTCCCACATGGGAGACTGAAACAAAGCTCCTGACTCCTGACTTTGACCTAGCCCTGTGCTGGTTGTTGCTGGCATCTGGAGCGTGAAGCAGAAAATAGAACATTTTTCTGGTCTCTCCTTCTCTCTCAGTAACTCTGCCTTTCAAAGTAGGTAAATAAATCTTTTAAGAAATAAGTATACTTACTTAGACAATAGGAAAATACATTTCTCTTCCCATAAATCATAATGGATAACTCCTATGCCACATTTTTATACTTACAATACTTGGATAACTCCTATGCCACATTTTTATACTTACAATACTTGTATTTACTCTAGGTCCAACATGAAAGTAAAAAAAAATATATATTTATATCTATCTATCTACATATATATATGGAACAACCTAAAGAAATACAGCTAAGAATTAATTGCAGTCGTTATGTTAGACAACCTGTTGCTCGTCCTCACCTCATAGGAGAAAATCAGCTCCTTTCAGGGATGCCCCAACATCCTGGGACCTGACAGCACCCTCCAGCAAGACAGCAGCACTGGCCGCCGAACCTCAGAGTGAATGAGCTGTTCCATGTTATGCTGCAAGCCTCAAAGGCAGAGCAACTCTAACGGGAATCGCAGCTCTTGGACTAAAACCAACCCTGAGCGTTTAGCTCAGGTTGCCTGCCCTGTTTTCATTCTATTCCAAAGAAACAAGGACTTGCTTTAAAGCTCCCTGAAGGGAAAAACAAAAACCCTTACAGCATAACTCACAGGGATAGAAGAACCACCTGAAAGTCAAAAAACCATTACCAAAAGTAAACATTCTAGCAGTGTCCAAAATTCAACAGGACAAATCCCCCTAAGAGGTGACAAAGGACAAACACAGTGATTCAGCCTAATGTACCTCTGAAGTTCATATTCTTGCTGATTCTCTTCCTTCTGAGTGAGGTTTTCACACACAGGATTGGCACACAGGATTATGAAATGCTGACAAGATGGAAATACAAGGACATTGACATCCACTAGTCTGAGACTTTAGGTTTACTCCTGCTCACATAAGGACATGCTCTGGGTAGATGTAATCATAAATCACCTTTTATTTTGTCTAAAATTCAGTGGGAGCCCTGTTGTCTGATAATGGCATAGAGGGCTTTGGGTAAGCGCTCTATATGCAGAAGAGTGCTTTTCTGTGAAATGATGCACACATTCAGTGTTTACCTGTGTATTACCTGTGTATAACTGTGTTTACCTGTGTATACCTGTGCATACCTGTGTTTACCTGTGCATAACTGTGCTTACCTGTGTATAACTGTGTATACCTGTGCATACCTGTGTTTACCTGTGCATAACTGTGTATTACATGTGTTTACCTGTGTATAACTGTGCTTACCTGTGTATACCTGTGTATAACTGTGCTTACCTGTGTATAACTGTGTTTACCTGTGTATTATTGTGCTTACCTGTGTATAACTGTGTTTACCTGTGTATAACTGTGCTTACCTGTGTATAACTGTGTTTACCTGTGTATAACTGTGCTTACCTGTGTATTATTGTGCTTACCTGTGTATAACTGTGTTTACCTGTGTATAACTGTGTTTACCTGGGTATAACTGTGTTTACCTGTGTATAACTGTGCTTACCTGTGTATAACTGTGCTTACCTGTGTATTACCTGTGCTTACCTGTGTATAACTGTGCTTACCTGTGTATACCTGTGCTTACCTGTGTATAACTGTGTTTACCTGTGTATAACTGTGTGGTTAACTCATAGCATACAAGCAGTGGCTAATTGCAGAAATAAGCCATTTGAAATGCTCAAGCGAAACCCTAAGTTTAGCATGTGGAAGTTTATTTGTACCAGTCTTTTTTTCTTCTTCACTCAATCATCAACAGTCCTCAGGAATACCATATTACCTGACTATTGTATCTAAAAGGGAACTCTTAAAAATCAATAGTCAACTTATTTTTCTTAATATAAAGCATTTGCACTTCCTCCTTTTGTGTATGTGTTACAGGCAAGTAATGTGCCTTACTACTCACTAGACTGTTGGAAAAAAAAAAGAAAAGGCACAAATCCCCAAGAAAAATAGAAAGCTAAACATCTGGAGAAAATCTAATACTCAAAGATAGACTATACACAACGTGATAACAGGTGGTGCTAAGTACACGTAAGCTGATTTTAATAAAAAATGGGCAAGTATCTCCAATATCATTTCCTCCAATAAATTCCTTCCAGCAGGTGTGAAAGCAGAGCAAAAGCAGTCCCCCTTAGAAGAAAAAGTTCTTTCCTCTTTATTTGTGGAATATTTGTGATATTACTGAACTTAAAAATATCATTGAATGCCATATTTTGTTATTGTGATTCAAGGGCAATGTGAACAATTCATATGTAGAGTACCAAAGTATCGGAAACAACCATTTATGCAAGAACAGATTAAGCCAATGGAAATATACCACTTGAAAAGTGACCTAAGTGTTAAGAGTTTGTTCCAGACTAAAACTGAATCATGAAGCTCTGTCAGAGCAGTCCCGTCCAGTCAATGGAAACACTGCTTTCTAGAGCAAATGTCCACTCGGTACCAAAGGAGATGCCTAGCATTCTCAGGCCTCCATTTTCTCATCTCTTCAGTAACATTACGGAACTTGTTCTTCTCTCTTAAAGTTAAAAAAAAAAGTATATAATTAGGTTTGGTGTAGATTTCTTTAAAAGGAAATATCCACTTCCTTATCTTTGAAGGTGACAAAGGAATAACAGAAATTACAGATTGTGGATCCAGAAGAATTGATAAACCAATAAATGAAGGTCCTGTTGTAATGAGTTATGATAATGAAAACAGTGAAGTTTGTCTCCATCCTGCAGGAATGTGACCGCCAGTGTTTCTTTGTTATTTTAACACTCATGATACATTTATAAGCTAGTGTTTTTGTTGTTTTTTTTTTTAAAAGATATTTATTTTTATTGGAAAGTCAGATAAACAAAGAGGAGGAGAGACAGAGAGGAAGATCTCCTGTCTGTTGAATCACTCCTTGATTGGCAGCAATTGCTGGAGCTGCGTTGATCCAAAGTCAGGAGCCAGTAGCTTCTTCCTGGTCTTCCACACGGGCGCAGGGTCCCAAGGCTTTGGGCCGTTCTTGACTGCTTTCCCAGGCCACAAGCAGGGAGCTGGATGGGAAGTGGGTCTGCTGGGATTAGAATTGGCACCCCTATGGGATCCTAGCGTTTGCAAGGTTAGGCCTTTGGCTGCTAGGCTACTGTGCTGGTCCCAAACTAGTGGTTTTTATTACATATTTAACCCTAGCCTTGTCAAGCACTGACCTTATGTGGACAGTGCCAAAAGAAGAATGCCATACCTAATTTATTAGTTTGATTTTTTCACACTAAATTGGAAACTGATGACTTTAGAAGTCCAAAGCTTTTTTTTTTTCCTTAGAAAGACTGTATATCAGTATTTTTTTCTGAAATTTGTCTTCCAACAATTTATATAAGAATTTGAGGAAAATGCCCATCACTATGCTAGGATTAATCGGAAATAAAATAGTTTATGAAAGATTTTTTCAGCTTCACTCATTTTGAAATGATTGCATATTTTCTTTCTTTCAAAAGTCCGTTAGAATAAATACATTTCACATAGTTTTCAATTAGTTGGTTCATGTCCATTATGTATCAGAAAACTGAATAATATACTGATTTTGTTACCTTTCTGTCTAGTCGCTAATATGCGTTGCAATTTGGGATCTAGAAGCATGGTTTAGTAAGTTGATAAATTCTCTGTGAATTTCTTTTTAAAAATTCTATAAACACGCTTCTCTATATAGCAATGTCCAATTGAATATCTTCTGCGAAACTATAGTTACACATATATTTGCATAGGCACACACATATATGAAATTCAGAAACATTGTAGATTTCTGGTTGTAAGATATTTGAAGACAAGTTTGCAATAATTTGAAGAAAGGTTCAGTTGTTTATGCTTTCAAATCTGGAGCTATGTCTCTTGAAAGCAGAATCCTGATGAAGCTGATCGTCATTTCATTCTTTTATGTGGCCTCTTACCTCACTGCCTGAGAAACCCACAGCGAGGAGAAAGTCACCATTCAACGAAGATTATCAGAGGAGCCCTGTGAATTCTTTAAGTGTGAATGAGACAGCACGGAAGTGGTGGTGTTTCAAAGAGCACTGCTGCGATGCAAGAGAATGGGGCACTGAAAATATTTTGAGATGCAGCTCTTTGCTTTAGAATTAGTATTTCCTTTGCACTCTAAATAACTAAGTCATATTCCATACGAATACAACAAAATATCGCAATATAACTTACCCAATTTTTATAGTCACAAGAGGTGATAAACCTTTTTGTACCCGACAATACTGAGCTGCAAGAACTATTCTATTGAGTGCAGAGGAAAGAAGTAGGGCTCGGACTCCGCATCTATTTACCCTGTGCTCCCCAGCCTTCCCAATTACTCTGTATCTCTCTCCCTACCTCCTCTTGCTTTCCTTTCCTATCATTTCTGAACCAAACAGAGAAACATTTGCATATGCCTCTTCCTTCAAGACAGTTTCTTCCTTCAATGAGCTTAGGACAGAAAGGAATAAAAGTAATGAATGAAAATAGACTAAAGCGGGTTTTAGTGTGGATGGGAATCAGGATGGAAGCAAAGTGGATGGAGAGGGAACAACAGGGTCACCACCCACAGGATCTGAGACAGGTGGAAGGGGAAGTGCTTCCCAGGGAGGAAAGGAGTGTTCTAGGTTCCAGAAGAAACCCAGTGAGTCAGAGCCTGCTAGCTGCACATACAGATTAATACTGTGCTCCTGAACAGTGCGAACACATTATCTACCAGCCCACTGTCCTATTTGATTGTGGTCTGTGCCTATTTTCCACCAGAAGGAAGTTAGCAGGAATGATGTGTGTCACTTCTGAGCCAAGACCCACCTTCCTTTTCCCCTTTGTCAACTGAATACCCAACAGGACAACTCACAGCAGGATAATAGAGGCACAAGATGAGAAAATCCCAGCTCCTGAGACAGTCTCAGAAGATCTACCAGCATGAATACATTTCAATTACTTTGGAGCTATTATTTACACACCTCAATTAACAAGAGTAGGGGGAGGGGCCTTTTCAAGTCAGATTATAGAATTTCCTCTTTCCATCAAAGGCAAAAAGAATTTTAAATTGAGAAATGTTACAATTACAAAACCAGTTATATTCAGTGAGCTCTATTGAAAAAAAAAAGGGTAATGATTGTTTTGAAAAATTCTGGTGATTTTCTTTAGATCCTTGCTCTTCTCTCGTGCTGGATAATCTGAAGCATATTTTAGTCAGTTTTAGAAAATTCTCTATTGATAGAAAAAATAATCAGAAATGTTGGGAGATTGAAAGGACACAAAAGATCGCTTCCTCAAACTCCCCTATTTCACAGCAAAGGAAGGGCCTTAAAGGCTAGGCACTCGGTTCACGTCACCCCAGGCTGCTGAGGGCAGAATGGGACATGAGGGACGACAGCCAAGTTATCTCGCTCTCATTCCATGGCTTTTCTCACTATGCAGAGCTCTTCTAATTCCCTGATTCTCAGTGATTGAAACAGATCAAATTGCTCTGGGGAAATGGATTAGAAGGATTAAATGTGGAAAGTTATAATTTTACACTAAAAAGAAATGAACTGGCAAGCCGTGAAAAGACATGGGGAAAATAAGGGCATATTACTAGTTGAGAAAATCAATTTTTAAAAAAAGGCTATATTCTGGATGATTTAGACTATATGACATTCCAAAAGAAAGAATTATGAAGTAGTTAAGGGGATTGGCGATCACCAAGCGAGAGAGAATGTGGAATGATGAATGATGTTATCCTGGTGGACACATGTCATGACACATGGATCCAAGCCTGTGGACAGTACAATGTGCAGAATGCACTCAATGTGCAGTACAATGTGCAGAATGCACTCCGTGCAAACTATGGACTTTGGGTGGTAACCATGTGTCAATCTAAGTTTAACAGTTACAAGAAATGTACTGTTCTGGGGGAGGGGGATCCTGGTAATCAAGGAGGCTGTGCATACCAGGATAATGTGGTTACTGAGAAACTCGGTCTTCCGCTCAGCTTGGCAGTGAAGGTAATCTGCTCTAAAAAGTAAGTGTAGTATTAAATGGTTCTAATTCGGACTATACTATTCATAAGCTCACAAATAATTGATAATGTAGAATTTTAAGAAAACATAAATATAGCAAATCATTTCTTCTAGTTTTTAAATCGCTACTTGGTGGAAATAAATGAGATAGTATAAAATTTTGTATTTGCTCATAAGCAACATTTGACAACAATTTTATATCTCTTCTTCCTATGTTATAACTTGATATTCCTTAACTTCCCATATATTCTTTATGAACTCATTTTCTAGCCTCAAGGAGATTTGCACAGTGCCTAAGCATGATACTGTTAATCAGATAGCTGATGAGACTGTATTCACCTGGATCGGCATTCACCGACACCATTAAATATGAACAGACAAAAGTCTATATAAAAAACAAAATTCTTTAGGGGGCAACTAAAAACCCATGATTGAGCTTGCTTCTAGACAGGATAGTGTATATATATAAGCTTATATATGTTAAACATAGAATATATATATGCATGCATATACACATAGAAATTAATAAGGAAATAGTAATGGTGACATCTTACCTGTCAGCACTGGAAGTAAGATATAATAAAGAACATAGTTCTGCATTTGAGGGCAGTATTAGCCAGTAGGAACATTTTCCTTTATTGACATTAATCTCATGCCAATACTTACCCAGAAAATGGAAAACCATCTTAGTCCCTAATAGAAAAGAAATTGGTAGAAGTAACATACAAGTTAGAACTAAGATAAAGGTTGAATTTAGCTTTGTAGTCCTTAGTCATATGAACAAAAAACCACAATTCATAAATTATTGTAAATTAAGAATTCCATTTGTAGTAAGCTAAAGTACTGGCAAGGTGAATTTTCTCTTAGCTTGCTGACAGAACTTCCAAATATGCTTACACTATTAAGTAAGCTTAATCTTATTCATTGATGATAGATTCAAGATATTATTTCCTGTATATTGGAAATAAGTTTACAAGTATTTTTTATTTACACAAATGCTAAGTGTATGAAGTATGAAAAAGATAATACTAATAACATGTATGGCAATGAACTCTGAAAGAATAATACATTGACTAACGGTGAGGATTGTAGGAACTAAGTATAGAGAACTACTCAATATATGTGCAGCTTTGGGTGAAAAACATTCCCACGCTTCACTTTTCTTATTTATAGAATAGATTTGATCTTATCTACCTAATGAATTTGACACACACAAATCACAAAATGTCTGTCTTATTAGGCTCATAGTAAGCACCGACCATAGGGCAGTCTGTGAAGCATTATCAATATCTTTACCATTGCTCACACTGTGTTACTATCTTATTAAGTTCAGTAGGTCAAAGTCCCTAATCAATACACCGCTTCTTTCAGAATCAACTGAGTTGTGATGGATGACATAAACATTCAACTGAAAAATCACTAAAGCGTTGTGTATTTTCACATTATACTCATATGCGTATCATAATTACTACTATGCAGAATATAAATATTTTCATTCTAGCAAGATTAAAGCCATATTATGAGTCAACTAAAAATGCGAAATATGTTTTTAAAAAGATATCTTGCTACAAAAGATGGTTTCCAATCAGTTGCTTATTTCAAGTGCAAGGAGGTAATTTGCCACAGCTGTTATCTGAAATTTCAGCACCTTTTGTTAGGGCTGTATGAAAAGTGCTCTTCATTTAACAACAATGAATAAAAGGCAGTTAACTAAAAAAAAAAAAAAGAAATGCTTCAAGCATATTATTTCATGGTGGCCCTGGAGAGCATTGGACAGAAAGTTCAGGATAATCTATAAAAAGCAGAGTGAAGAGCGGGAGCCGCTGAAAGGGGCCAAGGGGCTATGGGGCCATGTGAATCCATGTGGAAAAATGATCAGTGCTGGAGAAGGTTAAATTCTCGGTCCCTGAAGTCTCGCTGTTGTGGCTACAGCCCAAGAAAGTTAATGAAAGAAAGGAACACTGACAACTCCTGCTGCTTCGACAGGAGCTTACCACCTCATTACTGGCCAGATTCTTACAACCAAAAGAAAAGAAGACTTCTGCCAAGGAAAAGAGTAAGAGGTAGAGCGAGAGAGTCATCCAAGCAAGGCAGGGCTAATATTGGGTGAGGATCAAAGCAAGAGCGAACAAAGGGAACTGGACAAGAAATAGCTGAGCCAAGAGCTATGACCACAAACTAGACAACTATCCAAACCCTAGGCAGGAGAGATGGAAAGGACAGTTAAACCCCCCAGTCCTCCCTTCTGCACAGGAAAAAGTAAATGAAGTGACACCATCTGCTCACTTTCCCAGAAGAGTTTCAACTCCTCATGGTTAGCAAGGCAAACATTTTCAAAAGCATTACTCTAATTACAAATGATTAGAAAGGATTCCTAGAAGTGAAGACTTAGCTCACAATGTGCCTGATTAATGAACATTTTCTGCACATCCCACTGCACTTTGAGATGACTTTGAAACCACTGGCTAGAGACGGTTTCTGAGGTTTTGAAATGAGTCTCATAAAGATAATAGGACCCTATGCTTTTTTTTTTTTCTATTTCTCTCAGTGTACAATGCGTGATTTGCTTTTTTGTAAGCACAGTAGCTGATCACAGGATTCTTTGAGGACTGAAAAATGCAAAATTTGTCGCTCCTGCTTTTGGGTTGTATATATACCAAAGTGGGAGGAGGAGGAATACATATTAACTAAAATTAAACAGCTAAGACAGATCTGTTGTTACAGCTTGTATAGAAACATAATACCTGTTCCAGATTTTAATTCTAGTAAAAACTCCATAGAAGGAATAAACGATCACTTCATTAAAAATCAACAATATCAAGTGTTTATGGAGAGGTGGAGAAACCCGAATTATCATAAATTCTTAGTGGGTAAAAATTATGAAAACTGGTAGTATCTGTTAAATTAAGTCCAAGTTCTCTTTATAATCCCAGAATCACACAGTTCATTTTATACACAATCACAACATGTATGAAAGTATCTTACAAAGAGCATGGAAAATGGAATTAAAAGTATGTTTCAGTGAAAAATTTGGAAGTCCATGTATTCTTATTTAATTGTATGCATTTTTATAAATGTTCAAAAACACTTAATGAGTATGCTTATTACAAGATGCAATAGAATGCACTTTGACATCATTAACTGACCTACAGATTGAATAAAGGTGGACTAGATAAAACAGTAGAATTTTCTCGTGATAGACTCTAGCAATATTTGTGAATCTGTGCCTGGTGGACCAAATTTGGGCTGCTCTCTGCTTTTATAAATAAACTTAGAGGAAACCTATATAAGTTCCTTTACTGATATGTTATCTGCAGTTATTCCTATGCTATAACAAATTACAGTGGCAGAGTTGAATACCGGAAACTGATAAAGAACATTTATTATTCATCATATTTGCATCTTTCAGAAAAATTTTCCAACCCAACTAACTCACCAGAAAACAAACGAAGTGTTGTCATAGTCAACGATATGAGTCAAAACTAAAAAGGAAAACACAATGAATTTTTAAAATACAACTTACTAATTATAATTTGATTTCATTTATAGGAAGTTCAAAAGCAGACAAAATTAGTCCATAATGATGGATGTCAGAAATACTCAGCTTGTAGAGGGATTGATGTCCGGAAGGATAATGACAAAAATATTTGATTTTGTCTCCATGTGGATGATGTTTAACGAATATGAACAATTTAAAAATGTGTTAATAGGGATCATTTTAATTCTAACTTCCTATGTAAATTACTTTATTTTTCTTAATAACTCTAACAAGGACTTTCAATACTATGCTGAATAACAGTGATGAAAGTGGACATCCCTGTCTGGTTCCAGATCTTAGTGGAAAAGCTTCCAGTCTTTCCCCATTTTGCAAGTTACTGGTTTTTGTTTTGTTTTGTTTTGGTAAATTACTTTGTGTTACAAAATGTTTCTTCTGTACCTATTTGTTCTGGATTTTTATCTTGAAATGTTAAATTTTTTCATATACCTTTCTCTCATCTATTGAAATGATCATATGGCTTTTATTTTTCAATTAGTTGATGTAGTGATTCACATTAATTGTTTTGTGCATATTAAACCATTCTTGCATGGCAGGTATAAATCCACTTTATCCAGGTGAATGATCTGTCTGATGTAAAGTTAAATTGTGTTAGCTAGTATTTTTCTGAGGCTCCCTGCGTCTATATTGATCAGATATATTGATCTGTAACACTCTTTTTCTGTTGTGGCTCTGTCTGGCTTTGGGGTTAAGGTGATATTGGCATCATAGAAAGATATTGGAAAAGTTACCTCCCTTTCTATTGTTTTGAATATTAGAGGTTTGGAGTAAGTTCTTGAAACTATTGAAGATGATCTGCTGTATGACCCAGCTATCCCACTTTTAAGAAAATATTCGAAGAAAATGAGAGCTGTGTATGAAAAAGTGATCCATAATCCTATATTTACAACACAGTCTAAAATAGCAAAGATATAGATATGACCCAGTTGTCTGCTGAAAGAGAAGTGAATAAAGAAACTGTGGTGTAGGGCTCAGGGCAGCCTGGCTACTAAATTCCTTGCCTTTTCCGGGATCCCATGTGGGTGCCGGTTTTTGTCCCGGCTGTTCTGCTCTTTGCTGGCTCCCTGCTTGTGGCCTAGTAAAGCAGTGGAGAATGTCCCAGGTTCTTGGGCCCTTTGGTCCACTTGGGAGACCTGGAGGGAGCTCCTGGCTCCCAGCTCTGAATTGGCTTATCTCTGGTGGTTGCAACCACTTGGGGAGTGAACCAGAAGGTGGAAGAGCTGTCTCTCTCTGTCTGTCTTACTGTTGATGTGACTTTCTGATTTTTTAAAAAAGAATAAGTCTTAAAAAAAAAAAAAGAAACTGTGAGGCAACTACTCTGTGGAATACTACTTACCATTAAAAAGAATGAAATTCTACCATTTGCAATAAAATGGTCCCAACTAGAGAACATTAGTCTCAATGAAATAAGCCAATCCCAAAAGGATGAATATTATGTTTTCTTTGATATACAACAAATTTTATGCTAAATAAAAGATCAATAGATGTATAGATAAGCTTGTATATGCATATGTTTATCTAGAGGAACCTTAATATAAAGGCAAGTTCACTGGGAAGTGCAGAATCCATGCAGTGTTTCTCTACTTCTGAATGAAAAGAGGACTCCCAGTGAAACGAGCATGGCTTGACAATGTAGTGCTGGACTTTACACTGTTGTCTATATGCACATTGTCACGATACACTAAGAATGATGGAGTCGTGACTGATATTGAGGTATTGTACTACTGTCGCAATATAGGGACAATCATTGGCGGCAGACAGTTGAAGGGGAAATACCTGAGCCTAAAGAACTGTATCATGAAAAATAAATAATTTATAAGTAATAGTATATGTATATATGTACATATATATTGTATATATATATATATATATACTATTATATATATTATATATAATGGTAAGTATCTAAATATATTCATTTATTATTTTATACCATTTGGAAAGTTTTTCCAGGGCTGTTTAAGAAATAATTTATTTTTTTTCATTCTAAAGTAATTTTATTATATATTTTTATCTTCCATTTACTCTGTCTTAAGTCACAGGGGTTCTTTTTTACTTCTTCCTAATTTAGGATTTTGGTCAAGTCTCTCTGCATCTGGTAATTTACTGGGAATTTAAAAAATTAGTAATCAGCTTTGGAAAATCATGTGAATGACTTTTAATGAAGTTAAGCCCCCTTGTCCTCACATCTCTTTCCTCTGTATTACAGCATTTTAATATTATTGAAGAAATATTATTCCCAAAACAACATAAGCAACAGGAAAACCACAAAGGATCAACAAACCAAATAGTAAATGTTTTATTGATTTTATTACAAACAGATTGCTATATCATTAAAATGGCTACTGTTGTAGAATTACATGTGATTTTCTAATATTAAATTGATTTTGATTTGCTTTCATTTTTTAAAGCACAATAAATGGAAACAGTATTACTACATATAAAATATTGCAATCAAAAGTGAATCCTTAATGTTCTAAATCCTTGAAAATCTAACACTTCTTCTAAGAAATTGTGGTATTTTAGTTGCTTGCTTAGTAAATCAGTAAGAACACAAGCGATTTTCCACTATTTTGAAATATGCCTAAAGTTAATGTTGGAAGAATTTAACATAGCTAGGACATTGGAACTACTCAGAACAACACATGGTTAGAATAAACTAAACATACACTGACACTCTCACGCATACAAATGTACATTGTTGATGTTCACAAAAGCTGATCATATCAATCCTAAATAATCGCAAAAGAAATTTCAGATGTGACAAATAGCAGTGTATTACACCAGCAAAAACTATGCAGTCCAGGAAAGAACCCAGAAGCATTTGGGGATTGTAGAAGCCCTAGTTAAGTAACTTAAACCACAACTAAGTTTGATAGTTAAAAGTGATGAATTTTATTTATACTTTCACATGTTTTCCAAATACTCTATAACATGCCTTATTATTTTATTTGGGATAAGTGAAACTAAGAAAAGTAAAACTTGTGTTTTACCAAATATTTATTGTCTAGCATAAGGTAGGCATTGCCCAGGAGTATAAATATAAATACAAGATAAAGGTCCCTTACATCTCAGTCTCAGGTCAGACCTTTGACGAAGCCATATGTGAAGATAAACCTTTATTAATAAAATAATCGCTGCTACGGTGCGTCCATCTTTAAAGAGCCAGAAAGAAACCAGCTGTGCTTGTAATCAGAGTGAAGGGGCCTGAGAACATGCAGAATGTATGATCTGTAAATTATTTTTTTTTCGCTGTAAAACGTCCAGGAATTACTAGATGAATCATTAAATTTAGCAAGAATGATCTTAAAGTTGCTCCCTTAAAATTTTATGTGAGCTTTAGAAAACAATTTAATGGATGAGTTAACTATTTAAAATTAAATAAATAATCAGCATCATGAAGCTTGAAAATCAATTGGTAATATAAAGGAGGGAAAAGAAGAAGAACTTTCCTTTTCCTCAGAGGGCATCGGTGTCAACTGAAAAATGACTGAGGTTTGGACCAGCTCAGCTCTGGCCATTGCAGGAGAGAACCAGCAGAAGGAAGATGTATCTCCCAGACGTCCTTTCTCTCTGTAAATTTGACTTTCCAATAAAAATAAATCATTGTTTTTGAAAACCTATGTCTCAACTATAGTTTCTTGCTTTTTAAAATGCCTCTCTGCAACTGAATATAGTTTTATTTGTTTATTTATTTTTATTGTACAATGCAGTTCTACAAGCTCTGGAATTTCCTTTAGCTCCTCCCCAACCACCCATCTCCCAATGATTTCCCCTATGTTATTGAAATAGTATTATCCTTCCAGATCAAAGATGGACTCACAATGGAACTGTCACCTAAATGCATCATATTAATTGGTATATGTTGTAGGATATTTTAGTGTAGCTATAGATTAAGTCTTGTTAGTGCCAACATAAATAGCGACCATAATTACACTGCAACTCATAATCACAAGATATGACCTCTTAATTTAATTTTTCTGACCAAATCCCTTGACTTGATGCTCATTGTAAATTTCATTTACTGTACAGCTACTCTATGTCAAATATAGGAATGGAATACTGACAATGTAGGAAAAGGGTAAATGTAAATTTATTTGGTGCAAATAAAATGTAAATCAATGTATATAGTTTCTCCGTAAGAATTATTTTCCCATGAGTTGTAAATGAAAAATATTAATGAATTTACAATATTTTTTGCGTAAGAAACTTAGCTTGCAGTTCCAGTGTTTCTACAATATCTTGAAGTGCCTTCATAGTCTAGGATGGTAAAGCTACAGAGAACATAGCTTAAGGATAAGCAGAGATCTCTGAACAGCAGCTAAGAATGTAACCAACCTTGCTTTTGTATCAGGTGCTCTTTGGTGTGATAGTAATAAGGAAAAAAGAGGTGACTGAACAGAAAGGACAATGACAATATCTTTAATTTTCCCATAAAATAGTGTTTTATTACATGGTGATAGTCTTTATAACTTCTCCTTTTAATATTATTAAATATCAAAATCAATTAGGTTTAGACAGATTTTGCAGAAATAAATATTAAAAACAATGTACTTTATGTTTTAGCCTTTCCTTGTTCAGTGAAGCACACTTTCCCCAAACAACAATATACAGGAAAAATGATAGGGAAACTAAGATGGAGAGACAAGAGACAGAGAGTTCTGAAATGCATTTTTATCCTTAACCCTAAGAGGTGCCACCGTGTGACATCGAACTTATTGCGACAGTCATTTTATTACATGGCTTATTTTGCTAAATCCTTACTCGAATGTTCTATCCTCCACCGGCCAAATACATGAAACATATTTAGTGCTGTCTGTGGCAACTGTATTCTCATATTTAGGCCAATACATAAGAACCTGCCAGAGGTAGAATAATGACTACTTAGTGGGGGGAAAAGGAATAAACTATTCTGGAAAAGCTAGAATAAAAGTGTGGAAGGATCTCATGCTTAGTTTTGTGAAAAGGTACACAACTTAAACAAAATGCCCTTGCGTGCCTTAATGAAAACCAGAGCACAGTGCTTGACAAGAGAGTGTGTGTCCTGAAGCAAAATCAAACCAAACAATAGGTGGCTATTTTATCTGGCTACTGTTTCTGTATTAGATACCTTTTTTTTATTACCTACTCTATTTAAAAAAAAAAATCTTTATAGATTCTTAACATAAAGGTATTAGTAAAAATAAGGCAACATTTAACTATAGACAAAATACGGCAGAATTTGGAGTGTTTTCATTTGAAGAGAGAAGTAGCAACCGAAGATGTTTTAAGAGCATCTTTCAATTAGCAGGCACTCATCAGTGGAATTTTAGTCACCGTTAGAGCTGTTTTACCAACCCTGGTATAGCTTACTGGGTTTTCTCTGAAGAAGCACAGTTGGGATTTGTTCCTAGCAAAATGCAGTATGCTCTCTGAAAGGTAGGGGTTCCTCCAAAGGGGATTATGATCCTGCCAAAAAGCTCATTTGTAGGAGCTTTCTGCCCTCCCAGGCTCCCCAGCAACTCTCCCCTTGGTTTGGCACCATGCAGCAGCATCATGTGACTTTTTTGGCTTGGCTGATTGAGTTCATTCAACATACAGCTTTGGCAGTGGCAATTATCCTGGCAGTAGCAGAAGCCAGGAAACATATACCGGTAAATGGATCTCATTTTAATCGCTGTACATAGAGTTTGCTTGATTTATTCTGTATCATCTCAAGCTCCAATGTGGCAGCCAGATCTGCACTTAGTTGCCATACTCAACAGAGAGACTAAGGTCAAACTCCAATGGTATTGCCAATGTGCAATTTTATATGGATATCTTTTCCACTTTGAGTAGTTTTTATGATGTTTGCCCTACTTTAGGATTTGTTGATAAAGCTGAGCAGGCTCAAAATGTTTCAACTTTTAGAAACTGAAAAACAATGAAGCTTTCTCTGCATGAAGCACAAATTTCTTTTAGCAAATTTCAAAAGAGATAAAATATCTTCATTCTGAAAAAAGTTAGTAAGTTTTATTGCTCCATTAACCTTCCATACAGCCTGAAGCTATTGTGCCCCCATCATCTTTCTCCAAATACAGTTCATAACACTTTAATTAGGCTAATATAATCAGTATTTAAAGTTGTTCTGGGAATGTACGGCATACCCAAGAGCTATTACTTTTTCCTGATGCTTTTACTCCTCATGTATTAACATAGATTTTTAATATTTGTCTCACTCCTAGACTTTTATCCACTTGTGGTCATGTTCCCTTTTGATTTGCATACCCAATGCTTATCCAATATGCCATAACTGTTAACTTGTTGCAAACTGCTGTCAACATGATTGCCCTTATCACTGTCATCATTAAATCAATTGTGCTGCTACTTCTCTGAATATAATGATGATTTGATAATAACTCTGAAAAGAAATGGACACAGTTAATCACTAGAAACAGACAAGATACAAGAGCAGCAAAGCGGAGAGCAGACTTAGAAAACCCACCACTGCGTACTGGCCAGACACACAGACAGGTATAGAAATATAATCAAAATATCAAAATCTAATTCTTTTTTTAAACTTGTTTATTATTCCATAATATAGTTCCATAGGCTCTGGGATTTCCCATTCTCCCCCTCCAAATCCCCACCTCCCCACGAGTTTCTACCATGTCATTACAACACTATAGTCCATCACAATCAATCATAAGCCCATAATTCTGTTATTCTGTTATTCTGACATTGTAGGAATGACCTAAATTTTAATTAAGTTTATATTACTTATCTTCAACCTGGTACCTCAGTTAATAAGCACCTAAAAGAGATTAAAATAAGGAAGGTAGAACTGATTCCAAGTATTGGTCTTTGCTATCTTCACTTGTCTGGGCAGAGTCCATGCTTATTCATTGACATGTTCATACATACATGCACACATATATATGTGTATATTTACATATATTTATATATGCACATACATATGTTTGCTTGCATGTGTGTATGTGTATTGGTGAAGACAGGTTTTTAATGTGATTATTAACTCAGTGAACATAAAGATTATGTTAGATAATATGAATAAGCCAAATCAGACAGTTGAAACATCTTAGAATCAGCACCAAGGCTTCTGCAGAAGACATGCCTCTTGTAGACAACCACCTCAGTCTACATCCACAATTTGCAACCCACCATTAATATTGGTCTACCTTATGAATTTGAGATTTGCTTATTCAGTCCACTCATGTACCCAGTCCCTCATATCATATGTCTTAATTTTTAAAATTTATCCCATCCCTTGCTGGCAATCGAAATATTGCAGTAACAAATACCTAAAAGATGTGAAAAATACTGTTGTCATTGAATAATGGGAAGATATTAGAAGAATTCTGAAAAAAAATCTACTTTTAAGGCGCAGACTTGGAGTTTGTTCTGGTGATTAATGTGTCAGTCTTGTAAAATGCAGAGTATAATACCCACATTCTGTATCTGAGCTGGGATTCAACTCAGGTCCTTTCTTGGCTTCAGCTTCCCAGTATTACAAACCTTTGGAGGTATTCAGGATAACTCAACTACTTGTGTCCCTGTTATCAACCAAGGGTGTCTATATTAAACTAGCCTCTAACAGTGACTTTTGAGGGCATTTTGGAGTTAACTAGTGGGTGAGACATCCATATTTGTTAGCCACCTGTCTCTCATACCCTCAAATAATTGAACTGAAGACATTAAACTTACTGCCTTGAACATACTGTTAATTGAAATCTGCATGTCAACAATTGCGGTATTCATGACTCAGAAGAAAACAAGGAACATGGAAAGGTATCACTTTAGACAATAGCTAAAATGTTTGAATAGACTATAGATAAACTGATGATATCTTAGAAGATAATGTGAGATATATCAAAATAAAAATGAAAGGAGATGCTCATTACGTTGTGGCAAAAGATGTAGCAGGGCTGTGTCCTGGAGTGCTATGGGAAGCACATCTCGGAAATGATGAAACCAGGCATTTAGCTGAAGTTTTCAAGAAATGTCTTGAAATTTTGATCTACTCACTGTTGCTTCTTGTAAAGGATCCTGCTAGAGACTAAAATAATGGATAGTTTTAAAAAGTTTTATTTCGGCCTTTGGTGCGATATTGCATTGCAGAGCTGTAAGGTATGAAGTTGTGTTAAGTGTGATGTGAGCCCATCCATCACTGATTCATGAATATAGCCAATGATATCTGTCTGAATAGTCCAGTACATAGGAAGAAAAGCAATCTGAAATTCAGTGACAAAAAGGTCCTAGTTACATGAATAGACCCTTCTGAGTGAACAAATAGCACGCTCTTATTTGTGTTTTGTATGAATGATCACCACAAGGTGCCTCAGTAGTGTGGTTCTAATAACCAGTTGGGTACGACAATCTGTGAGCAGAATGGAGTTTGTTTCTCTTCTCAGGCTCAGATCGTACAATTGGTTGTGAACAAAAGAATTGGAATTGGAACAAAGAAATTGCAAGGATGGATACTGTGAACCTTGCTACAGTCATTTCTAAGTTTCTAATCATGCCATCATCAGAAACAAACACGGAGTTCTTAGTATGACGCTATTTGCTGGGATGGCCAATCAGATATCCAATGGCATGCTGACAGTGGATGACTTCTGTACTGGAGGAATCAACATCTTGTTCTAACCAAACAAATCCTGGATACAGCTCCACCTTCTCTGCCATGGTGTTTCTGCCAAAATCTTCAGCCTTAGATCTACTATCATGCTGTCTTACATAGTTTTATTTCTTTTAAAATAACTTAACAGCAAATAGAGAAACAACAATGAGCCCATGCTTGTGTAATTACCAAGTTTACCCATGATCCCCATTGTCCTGAAGAGGTGACTAGGCAGAATAATGGAATGGCTTTCAGAAAGCTCTGTTGTGGTGTCAGGCACATATAATAATAGCTTGAACCTGGAACCGATTCCAGGCTGCTGAATATGCACTTTATTGTCATCCGAGATATGATGTTATTCCATCTACAACCAAGATTCACAGGTCCTGGAATCAAGCAATGTAAATTGGATTGGTACCACTTGTTATTACCCAAAGTGATACACTTTATGCTGTATTAGTCCGGAGGACTTAGTTCCAAAATGAAGAAATGCTCCTGTCAGGAAAAATAATGATTATTGCATTTATTGAGATAACCAGAAGACTATTCTAGGCTCCTCCTGCCTCTAAATCATTGACAAAAACATGACTAATGTACTGCCTGGAATGTAAGGGAAACTGGGTTGCTACTACACATGGAGTTGGTCGAAGAAAATGTCTGGAACAAGAAAAATTAGAAAAATTAGATCTTCCCTTAGTTCAAGTATACACTGTGAGAACATTTAAAAAGAAAGCTACAACACTTCCCTTTAAACCAAACTACTAATAACACAGATTTTTTAGGAATGAAGATGTGGGTCATATTACCAAACACGGAACCAGGATTGGCTATGGTTGTGACAATGGCAAAGGAAAAACAGAGTAGACAATGTGAGAAGGTAGCAATACACATCACCTGTGACCACTTGATTACATGCAATGACGAAGGTCACATTATGAATATTTTTTCATGTGTTATTAATGTTTATGGATGATGGCACTTTTTAAAAGACTTAGTTTATTTTTATCTGAAAGGAAGAAAGGAAGAGTTACAGAGAGGAGGGAGGAAGGGGGAAAGGGAGAGGGAGAGAGGGAGAGAGAAAGAAAAAGAAAGAGAGAGAGAGATCCTCTGCCCTGCAGGTCAGAGAGGGGCCTAAACAAAGCAAAGAGCCAGGTTTCTTCTGGGTCTCCCACAGGTGCAGGAGCCTAAGGACTTAAACTATTTTCCACTACTTTCCCAGGGATAAGCATGGAGTTGGAGGGGAACTAGAACAGCCACAGTCACAGGAAGGAAAAGCCAGCACTGCAGGCAGAGGTTTAGGCTATGATTCCATGGCATTGACCCCACATGAGGATACTTTTGAAAGTTTATTGTAAAAATGAATTAAAACATACATTTATTTTGGCACAAAACATTTAAATCTATGCATAGGTTTCAAAGATTTCTCATAAACATTATTCTTTTTTATTGTTTCCTAAATTTTTATCACCAGTAAAAAAAAATGTATTAACACTTAGCATTATTTCCACACTATTTAAACTGCAAAATAACAAAGGTGACTATTAAACTACAGGATAGCTTTCTCACAATAGGCAGGCATGTGGCTCTAATTTTCTTTTTTCTGACTATATATGTTTTAAGGAGGCGTGTTGCATGGGTGCCACAAGCCAGGGCTTATGATGGTTTATGATATGCTTGCTCAGTCAGCTCACACTCTCTTTTATTCATTCTACTAACAGAGTTATTTCTGTGAAGATATTTTGCGTATCTGCTGAGAGACTGCAATTGTTTGAAAGTGGGTATTTTGAAAGAATGAGTGAAGTTGGAAAGCTGCATGTTTTCAGCAAATTGGAGAGTGATAGGGCTTATCTGGCTAAAATCTAAAGGAAGGTGATCAGAAGGGCCATGGCGGCCTGTATGCAGCCCTGTCTAGTCCTTCCCGGATGGAACGTAGAGGATGACTGATGGACGGTGTAGGGTGCACTGATGAGCAAAAATAGAAGGGTGGCAAGGAAAAGGGACCAGCATGCATTATGTAAGAATATAACCATAGTAAGTGCATGAATGGCAAGAAAAACTTAATATAAATTTTAATATAAATTTTGTTATGGGAGTTTATGTTGATATTTGATATAGGATGCATAAAGTCGTTTTCCAGAGGATTTTTAACAACTAGAGGCAAAGAAGTAATACCAACAAAGCAGAAATGAGAGAAGATGATAAGGTTAATATTGACTGTTGTTGTCTATTCAACAACTAGTACCTGAACAAATAGTTGTAAATCAAAGTCACCCAGAGAATAACAGGACCTTCATATTTTACTGCTAAAATGAAAATAAGCAGTCTCTTCTTTTGAAGTCACAGAGGCCCAGGGTGCGTACTTTTGTCATTGTCACAAGCTCATTCAAGCTAGCAGAACTAACACAACTCATCCTCACTCGTTTAAATACCTAGCTATTTCTCCACATTCATCTTTGAGAGTTGGAAGTCAATTTTGGTTAGTACCACTGCTTTCAAACTGGAGAGATGGATTCCAGATTCCGAATCTGTTAGTGATGACCTGTATGACTTTACTGATCCATTAGTTCTCCTTCTTCAACATGGAATAATAAAACCATACCTATCTCAAACACATGTTGCAGAGATTAGGGTCCTGCCGCTGTAGCCTAGAGGCTAAAGTCCCAGCCTTGAATGTGCTGGAATCCCACAAGGATGCTGTTTCTGATCCCGTGGCCCTGCTTCCCATCCAGCTCCCTGCTTGTGGCCTGGGAATGCTACAGAGGATTGCCCAAACCCTTGGAATCCTGCATCCACGTGGGAGACCTAGAAGTAGCTCCTGGTTCCTGGCTTCAGATCAACTCACCTCCAGCCTTTGCAGTCATTCTGGGGGTGAATCAGTGGATGGAAGATCTCTGTCTTTTCTCTTCTCTATATCTCTGACTTTCTAATAAAAATAAGTAAGTCTTTTTAAAAAATCAAATACACGTTGTAGAAAATGAATGAAAATGAATTTTCCTTTTTAAATAGTTTAATAGAACTGTTCGTACTAATTAGATGTTAGCTATTATCCCAATTAAATGAATTGCTTTTTAATTTACAATTGCTTTTTAAATTACAATGTTTCATTTTGAATTTTTAAGATCTCAACATTGCAATATGCTTGGTGGTGAATTTAAAGTCCAGTTGTACATTTTGTATGGTTCAAGTGAGCATGAATAAATAAGCGGATGAAGGTAAGATGCCCACAAATTCTTTCTTCATTATTTTGGGTTAAAGTGCATAGTCAGTCATTCATTTAGAAAATACAATATATGCGATTTTTTAAAATGAATAATGAAGTGAGCTTGAACAAAAGAATTTGTTCAATACAACTAAAAGTTGATTTCAGATATTAAAGTTTTATTGTTATTGACAGTTGAATTGAGGCAAATGAAAACTACATTCTAGGAGCACTTTCTGCGATAGGGATGGATGAGACGAAACTTGTGCGCAGAACCCCAAACTTGTGGTCAGAAAGAACTGAATAGAAAACAGCCCCAGCTCCTGGGGCAGCTGGAATGGATACTTAATAAGTCACTGAATTGCTCATAAATGAAATAATCACACCAGGAAAACAATCTCAGGCTCACTGTGTAGAAAAAGCAGGGACTGGGATCCACAGGGTAGGACTCAATGACTCAAATGAAGAGTCGTTACACTTAAATAGACCAGTCAGGGCCAACAGAACTCACATGAAACCTCAGTAGCATCCCTGACTTTTGAGTATTTAAAATGCTAAGCCCTGTGAGAGAATCTTACTCTGGATACATTGCTGTGAAAATACTTTTGGAATGGGTGGAGCAATCGGCTAAACCTCACTTAAAAAGACTCCATATGTTTTGGTGTAGAAGTTGCACCACTAAATCGCTAAAGTCAGCTAAGGAATTAACCGTTTAGAGTACTTGATAGAAAGAATTTTTGTATCTGGCTACATAACATATTTCCTTTCCACAGGAGGTGGTTATGACAAATTAGAAGTCTGAAAATTTTTTGATGGTGTAAAGGGCCAGCTGTCACCAGGGAGATGGTGATCAGATTTCATAGCTGCGTGGTCCCGTGGCGCCACGGAGAGCTCCATATGGTCACCCAAATGTTCCAGCTAAATCCACTGAAAATTTCCAGCCTGAGTTTTGCTTGTAAAGAATAAAACTCCTCGTGAACGAATTTATCACTTTGTGCCTAAAAGAAAGAGATTCTTGTTAACTAGTTGCATTCTTAAAAATGGAAATAATAATCTGCCTACAAAACAAGTTATCACAGCTGTTACCCCCTCCTCGTGGTAACAGATAATGAAGCCCTACTGGGAACTTCACAGAATCTTCTCTACATTTATTGTGTTGCAACCTAGGGCAGGTGGACCTTTTAATGGATGGATAGTGAATAATTAAAACCTTTGGGAATACCTATGTCTTATGACAAATACACTCTTATCCACCACTGTTCTTTCACTAATCCAAAAAATAACCTGTTGTAAATTGTTAATGTCATTACTGTATCTTGAGACACTTGTATTCATGTCAAAGATGTCAGCTTAAGTCTAACCCAACAGCAAACGGAAAATGTACAATTTATTGACATTTAAGTGGCTATGTCCTTGCATATATTACCCATAAACAATTTACTTAGAAACCCAGATAGTTTGAGAAGGTAAAAACCACAATTTTGAAGCGCATTTGTTCCGTATCTTAAAGTTAAAACAAAGATATAGAAACCTTTCATTTCCTACATTCTATTTTATAATGGCCTGTTGAGTTTGCTGATACTGACGGGACATAATTGCTCTAAATATTAAAAATATACATTATCAGTCAAATATTATTTCATTACAATTTAATTTCATTTGAACAGTTTTAGATAACATTTTAAGCCAATTTTCATAATATTTGACTACACTAAGTTGAATATTTGTCATGTTGAAGTACAAATATAGCTATTTGATGCTTATTGTTGAAAAATGCAAAACCAATGCTTTCATAGTTTTTCAAATGCTTAATATTTTTGCATGTTAAAGGTTTTTATATTTATTATTAGTCATCTTTACTATATAACTATTTCTATTTCTTGTGATTTTAAGTTAACACACACATATAAACATTTAGTAACTAATTATTTTTGTTTTTCTACAAAAGCAAAATTAACCTTTTTGAAATGTACCTCAAATATTTCTGAAAATGTATTTTGGTAGTCTGCAAAGAAATTCGCTGGAATAAAGTATGTTTTTTAAACTAAAATAAACAGCCAGGTACCTTTAACTTTACATTTCACCTTGCAGCACACACAAAATGTTTAATTATTTGAGGATTAATGAAGGTAGTTTATAATTAAGCTGAAGTATGAACTGATGTCATCATCTCAGTATGATGGTATACATTTTTATGCCAAAGCACCTGTTGTTTTGGAAGGAAGCAGCTGATATCATTATCTGCGCAGCCAGATAGCCCCGTTTCCTGCTGCTTAAAAAATTATCCTAAGGGTTACCTAAGTTGGAGTAATTCAGCATTTATGTTTCCATACCCAGAAGAGGACAGAATGGAGAAATTGACTTCTCTAGCAATCAAAGAAAATGAAGTGAGAGGCATGTAAGCAAAGGGGAGAAAAGACAGAGCATTTACTACTGTAGGTGACCGAAGGGTAACTGCGTGACCGTTACGATTTTTCTAAGAGCATGGATAGGTTGCAAAAATAAAGCAATGCAAACACCTAAAGAATATTAGTAATATATAGGAAACATGATACACTTTAAGGAAATAAGAGTAGAAAAGTATATGTTTCATTTAAACACAGGATATACCACTGACATGTCCCTGAACATTAAAAAAGGTTTTATTAGCAAGTTTAATGTGTACTTAGTCAATGAACCCAAAATACATAGTTCAATATATTTTCATACCTGTTATTTGCCCTGCCTTGAATATTCTTTAGTCTGTTGTTTAGATGTTATATCCTTTGCTAAGAATTAGAGAAAGAGGGTGAAGATCTATGCAACATAGACATTGCTATGTAAACACATTAATCAACATACACACTTGCTCTATCACTGGTGTCTTTTCCCAAATTAAGGTTTCCAAGTCTTTCAGCAAGGGGCAATTCTGTGGTCTCCTACACTGCCATATGTGATATTGCTGTATTTTTCTATTTTTAAAAAATGTTGCCTATTCAGTACTCCCTGTCAAGTAGATTTTTTTTCAACTCTCTTGTTGAAGCTACCAGTCCTATCCAATACTGCTAATTTTTCCATATTTTAATCAACACATTTTATCATTTCCTGAGGCCACCTCTTTATTCCTATTAGTTTTTTTTAACCCAGTTTTCCGATTATATTTCTAAGGAAGGTCTAAATTCTAAAGTCTTCCATATCACTAACTCTAATGATCTAGGCTCCATTTAATTTTATTCCTAACCTGGATTTCATCATCATTGATATTCTTAAATCCATGTTATTTACATAAATCATCTATTTATCATTCTGTAACCTCCAGTTCCGAAGGTGTGTTTCTTTTTCCTTTATTTCTTTTATAGCAGTGACACAATTTTCCCTTGATATTTAGATTAATACTAAAATTTCCTCTGTTCAATGGAAGCCTCAGCTTCCACTTCGCCAGGCCCCTTGTTTCGTTAAAAAGAAACATATAAGACTGTAGGAATTGAAACAAGGGCCCTGCACAATGGCTCCTTGGCTAATTCTTCGCCTTGCACACTCCAGGATCCCATATGGGCTTTGGCTCATGTCCTGGGATGCTCCACATCCCTTCCAGCTCCCTGATTGTTACCTGTAAATGCAATAGATGATGGCCCAAAATTTTGGTCCCTTGAACTCATGCAGGAGAAGCAGACAATCCAGAGGAAGCTCCTGGCTTCTGGCTTTGGATTTATTCAGCTTGTCTATAGTCATCGTGATGACTTGAGGAGTGAACCAGAGGATCAAAGATGTTTCTTTCTGTTTTTCCTTCCCTCTATAAATCTGTTTTTCCAAATCAATGCATCCATCCATCCATCCATCCATCCATCCATCCATCCATCTTTAGAAAAATGAATTGAAGGAAAAAAAATGTCTTCAAATGGCACATGACATTAGAGAGACTCTACCAACCTCTACTTCTTGGAAACAGGACCTGTGAATGCTAGCTGGAAGTCAGCAACCTTCATATTTTAGTGGCTGACTCAAGGTACATACCCATTTTACTTGGTAGCACAACAAGTACTTTAATTGTGTTCAAAATTTCTTCTTTGAGGTTCACTGCTTCCGGATGGTGGGATTTGTACTTCTGTTACTGAAATCTCCTAGCGTGAGTCCAGTGTGCACTTCTCTTGTAGTGAAGTCCACTCCTCAACCTGACATACTGATATGTGTGATGATAACAGTGGACAAGGAGTCATCTCAGAGTTACCGGTGGTACATCAGGAACATTTATATCAAGGATAAATGTTTAGGAGCCAGATGGAGAGGCTTGCCTGAAGGCCACCACATAGGAACAGCAGTTTAAGTCCTGGACGTTCCACATCTGGTCCAGCTCCCCACAAACGCACTTGAGGAGGCAGAGCAGGATGGTCCAAACGATTAGTAAGCACCCTGGCACTCCCAACAGAGAGCTGGATGGAGTTCCACACTCCTGGCTTCTGCTCAGTATTTTATGTCTATAATCTTTTTTCATCGCCTCTTAGACCTGATCCTCAATAACATCTTCTCAACTACTACATAAGATATTTTGAAGTGTCTATATCATCTTTCTGACTCACTAACAAAAATACAAATAACCTAATGCTCTTAGTTTGCTTTCTTCCTGTGTATTTTTCATAGTATCAAATTTACAGCATTCATTTCAACAACAGTGGTTGATTTTCATAATTATTGCCTTACTATTGAGGAGCAATTATTCAGTAATTTACTTTTTAAAAATGCCAATGAATAGAACTCCATTCTAAGAAATCAATGATGCATTTAAGTAAGCTACACCCTCCAGGTGATGGCGTATCCTATTTTTTACCTTCAAGAAGTTATCACTGCAGTCACATACACACACACACACACACACACACACACACACAAGGAACTGTGTTCTGCAACTCATTTTGGAAATTTGACACTTAAGATGACTTCTAATGATTAAAGTGCCATCAATCATGATCTAATTTTTAAAATTAAGAGTCAGGAGGGTCAGGAGCTGGCACTGTGGCATAGTAATTAAAACTTGTGTTGCCAGCTTCTTGTATGGTTACTGGTTCAAGTCCCAGATGCTCCACTTCTGGTTCAGTTCTAGCTCACTAATAATGCTTTAGTAAAAGAAGCACAAAATGACCCAAGGTTTAGGAGCCCTGTCGCTCATGGGGGAGATTTGTATGAATCTTCTGGCCCATGGCTTTGATTTGGCTCAACCTTAGCTATTGTAGCAATCTAGGAAATAAAACAGCAGTTAGAAGATCCCATTCGTTCTCCCTCTGTCTCCGGAGACCCCATCCCTGTGTTCCTCCCTCTGTTCCTTTTTCCCTCTGTAAGTCTTTCAACTAAACAAATGAATCTTTTTATTAAAAAGTCTGCAGACACATACAATTAACCAAGAAATATGCTTATTCAGGGGAAAAGGAAGCTAAAAACCAGAGTTGGTGAGGCAGTCCAGGTATTTGCTAAAATGGACAGTGCTGCCTGCTGTCAGGTGAAGAGACACCTTGAAAGGGAGGCAGGAATGGCATGCAAGGGGCCCAGGTCTGTAAGATATGATAAAAATCAATCTTGCGAATTTTCTTAAGTTGCCAATCATATTGAACAATGAATCTTGAAACGTAAGAAGATCCTGAGAAGGGAGAGCTTCTCATGTCACAAGGATGTGCAGCAGGACACAGATCGTTCAAGCAAAAGTAGATCTTTCCACTCACTTCACACTCAGGGTATGCACTCAAAGCAGGCTAGTGCTGACGGAAGTTTAATTAGAGAAACTTTAGTGTAGACATGCTGTGACTCCTCCATTCTTTAAGAAACTGTATGAAAAAGACAGAATTGCTAATAAAATCCCAGAGGTAAAACTGACCTGTCTATTCAATAGATATCAAATTGTGTGAGGCAAGAAATGTGAATTTAATTTGATTAGATAGGATAAACCCAGGAGAGCAGGTCAGAAGTGTGAATTTTACTAAGAAAGCATAATTGTCAGAGTACAGACAAAAACTAACTTAAGTTTTAGAATGAACTCTTTCCTATATTGTCTCTAGTAGCCCAATGGCAGGAATTAAATGGTGGCATTGGAGGCAATGGCTTCATCTGCTACACCACCACGTCACCCCAGAAGCACAAACATTTTAGACTTGAGTTCAGTTTTACAGAATATAACACAAATGAAGCAGAGCTGTTAGAATTGATCCATGGTGCCTCAAAGTTTGGATGCCATGAATTCTGAAAGCACTGGAGGTACCAAGAAGATCATTAGCTGAACAACCAGAATTATCACCATGCCTAGAAAATCAACAACATTTAAAATGAAGATGTGCTCAGGAGAGCTGCAGCTGAGCATCAACAACAGGAATTTTGCAAAAATGTATGGTGCAGTGCCTGCTTTTATATTCTCAGATACTGGATGAGAACCAGTGAACTATAAATATTTTAAAAACGGTGTTGACTCATGTGTAGGGAAACTTGTATATCTTGGGTAAGGCAAGATAGTAATGCCAAGATTGGATAAAATATAGGAAGAAAGTTCTCTTTGGTGAAATTCCTTGGTGAATGTATTTTGACCTCTGTGTTACGAGTTATAATGGTAATCTCCAAAATTTTATTTTTCACTGCTTTCCCCAATTTCATTGGTTTAATTTGCTATTACAACTTAAGCCAACTGTTTAAGTCTTATGTGCTTATAAGTATTACCTCTAAAATATCTTTATAATGATAATGACTCCTTTGAACTGTTAATAGCTTGATATAATGTGTCATTGCAATGACACAATTTAACCCAAAATGAAAGACATTTTTCAAAAGAAAACTTGCTTAAATATTTCAGAAACTTTATCAAGATGAATAATCAGAGTTGAGGGGCCAAACTAAAAGCATCTAAAAGCCACATTTATAAATAAATTTAATTTAGATATGTATAACAAAAAATAACATAAGATATTTAATACATCATCTTTTCTAGTATATCTGTGAAGATAAAGAAGAAGTCATTAACAATTACACCAGGACAATGAGAAAAAGCAGAGATTGTCCCAGATAAACTGATTCCTAAATATAAAGGACTTTTTTTTTTGTCAGAGGATTGGGGATACTTGGAAATGGTATGCGCTTTGAAAGATTAATAAAATCATGTTAATTTTCTTTCTTAAGATCTATTTTATTTTTATTTAAAAGGCAGAGTTACAAAGAGAAAGCGAGGCAGGTCTTCCATTCTACCAATGGTCTTCCATTCCTCTCCCAGTGAGCACATTGGCCAGAGCTAAGCTAATCTGAAGCCAAGTCAGGAGCAAGGAATCTCCTTTGGGTCTCTCATGTGAGTAGAGGGTCCCAAGACTTTGGGCCATCCTCTACTGCATTCCCAGGCCATAAGCAGGTAACTGGAATGGAATTGGAGGAGCTCTGGCATGAGTCAGAGCCCATACAGGATGCCAATGTCTCAGGCATCAGCACACCACACCATGATGCTGGCCCCAGAATTATGCTAGTTTTATTAAGGTGACACCACACCATGATGCTGGCCCCAGAATTATGCTAGTTTTATTAAGGTGACAATTATATATAGAGAAGTCCCATTCTTTGAACATATTTGCATACTGAAGCATTAAGAGGTGCAGTTTTATGATGCATTCAGTCTTCTGAAAAGGGAAGTATGTCTGTGCATGTGAGAGAGATAAGAGATGGTTTCAGGGCAATACTATGTTGTTAATAATAAATGTTAGTAAAGGGTGGCCTGCTTCCATGTACCATATTTTTAGCTTCCTTCTGGGTTAGAAATCTCATCCACTCTCCAAAAATAATACTGTTTTTTTAAGGGGAAATGGAGACGAATGCAAAAATGAAAATAGATATGCTATGTGGATACCTAATACCCTACTACATTCCAAGTATGTCATATTTAACTGATTTGGGGTGAGATGAGGACTGGGATATGTTAAGAGCATTTTTTGTAATTTAAGAACAATTTGCTTTCACAATATATGAGGCATTTTTTTTTTCCATAATCACTCTCTTGAGCTATAGTTGTGCAGTTCTAGCACTCTGAAGGTTTTCCTCATCTGGATATCCACCTGGCCAAACTTTATCCATCAAGATGTAGTAGTTATATTCCTCAACCCTCACCACTTATCCAAAACAGCCTCTGTCCCTTGCTTTTCTATTCTCTACTAATGACATTGAGGTACCAAACTAAAGGACTTAGTCATTTTTCTACCTGCTTTTCCCGTTCAATCAACTTCAGTTGTCATTGCCTCTGCCCTTTTCCTGTCTTCATCACCAACACGCATGTTCTTGTTTCCTTCAGAGTTCCATTACAAGCAGCTCAAGGTTAGTCTCTCTTCTATCATAGAGCCTTCTGTAAATGCTGTAATCAGAGCAAGCTTCCAAAAACCACGTCAAAATCCAATAGAGCCTCAGACTTCACCCTTATCACCTATTAAATTGAGAAAATTATATTTCTTGATTCTAATTTGCTCCATTTTTTACTATATTTTGAAAAAATCTAAAGTTATTTATTGTTACATAACAAATAGATTTTACAGAGAGAAGAGAAAAAAAAGGGAGTGAATGAGGGGGAGAGAGAAAGAGCAAGAGGGAAGGAGAACGAGATCTTCCATCCGTTGGTTCACTCCCCAAAATAGCTGCCATGCCCAGAGCTAAAATGATCTGCATGCAGGAGCCAGGAACCTCTTCTGGGTCTCCTACATGGGAGTAGGGGCACAAGGACCTGAACCACCTCTGCAGCTCTCTCAGGTCATAAGCAGAGAGCTGATGGGAAGTGGTCCAGCCAGGACACAAACCAGCAAGCATATAGGATGGCATCACTGTGCGTGGAGCATTATCTTTCTGTTCCACTGTGTAATCCCCATTTTATTCTACTTTGAAATTCCACAATATTTCCCATAGATTAGGTATCTGCTTTATTTTTGGAAATGCATTTTTGGGGTTTCATGATTCATATTCACATTGAAACTATTCCTTGGGTATATGCTGTCTCTTCCATAAATTCCTGCTTAGAAACTTCTTTTCAGAGATGTCACTCCTTCCTGCACCGAGTCTCCATTATCCCTTCTGATGAATCACCAGCAGACTTCCTGAGAATCATCCACTTTCTCTACTCCTGGAAAAGTTAAGTGTTTTATCAGAGGAATAGCCAGGTAGGTTCTTGCAATCTCTCTTCTTACTTTTAGTCTCGCAATACTGAAGAGTGGTGAGTTACACTGATAACTTATTTGCTATGAGTTGGGCTTTCTGTCAAAAATTAATGTTTTGAAAATTTGATCCATAAATTCATACACTAAAAGTGACTTGGGGGGGACCATTGTGAAGCAATTTGGATTACATGAAAGCATGAGGTATGACCTGTCCCCTTTTTCATTGTCATCCCTTGCAATTGCAATTTTCAATTTCATTACCTAGATAATATTTTGTATTTCCTGGAAATGATTATTCATTAAATCTTTTCAAACTGATATGTCTTTATGATGAAGGAGATTCCACATTACAGTGTATTTAGAAGTAATTATTTTCTTTTGACTTGAGTTGATTATTTGTATACAATGAGAAGTATAGATCTAGTTTAATTCTTCTACATGTATGCATCAAGTGGGCCAGGAACATTTGTTAAATATAGTATGTTTATTCCATTGTGTGGTCTGGGAGCTTTTTTCAAATATCATAAATTTAAAAAAAATTTTTTATGACAGCATCATCATGCTGTATTCATTACTGTAGCTTTGCAGTATGCTTTCAAATAGGTATTGCATGCATCCAGCTTGACTTTTATTATTCAGGAAATATTTGGCGATGCTGCACCTTTTGTGATTCCAAATGAATTTCAGGATTGCTTTTTCTTATTTTGTAAAGAATATCATTGGTATTTTGCTAAGGATCTGTTTTTGAATCTGTAGATTGCTTTAGACAATATAGACATTTTAATGATATTGACTCTCCAATCTGTATGAAATATTCTATTTTTTGTGTCATTGATAATTCACTTCATCAATATTTGATTCTTTGATTATAGAGAGCCTTCATTTCTTTGGTTAAATGTATTCTAAAATATTTTATTTGTCATGGCAATTCTGAATAGGACTTCTTTTTTGATTTCTCTTTCTGGAAGTTTATTGTTTGCATGTAAGAGAAAAAAAAACACTATTGAATGGAAGGCCTAAATTATACCTAAAACTATGAAATTATTGGAAGGAAATGTAGAAGAAACATTCCAAGACATTGGAGTACAGGATTATGTCTTAGATAAAATCCTCTAAAGCACAGGCAGCAAAACAAAACCATCCAGCGAGACTATATCAAATTCAGAAACCTTTGGAAATCAAAGGAAACAGTCAATAGTCCAGTGGTTTCCAAGAGTATGGGAGAGAAAAAACATTTTGTGAACCATCTATATGGTGAAGGTTTATAACAGCAACATAATAAACTCAATATAAAAAGAAGTCCATTTGAGAAATGGCCAAGAGCCATAATACACAATTCTCAGAATAAAAAAATGCAAACGATAAGCAAGCATAAGAAAAAAATGTTCAGCATCACTAACCATCATGGAAACAATCAAAACCACACTGAGATGCCACTACACCCTTGTCAGAACGGTAGCGTACAAAGCACACAGAGCAAGAGATGCTTTGAGGATGTGGAAAATGAGGAGCACTTATAATCTCTATTGAAAATGGAAATTAATGCGACCAGTGTGGAGCAGTGTGAAGACTTGGACACAATGAATCAAGGAGATACTTGCACCACCGTATGTATAGAGGCATTATTCATACTAGCCACGCTTTGGAATCAAGCAAGGTGCTCACCATCAGATAAATGGATAAGGAAAATGCGGTTGCTACATACAATGGAAGATTATTCGGTTATATAAAAAAATGAAAGTGTACAGTGTAAAGCACAGTGGGACCCAAGAGCGATCCTGACAGCCTCTTAACAGGAGGTCATATGCACAGAGCAGGAGGAGACCCCAGAGTGGAACAAGAAGACAGGAGGAGGCTTGTATCCCAACCCTGGAGACTCCCGGTTCCTCACTAATGACTATCAGTATGAGCACCAAGGACTATATCCCAATTGCCAAGGAGACCAAATTGGAGTGCCCTCGTAGGCCAAGAACTTGAGGTCCTCCGTTCCCTGTCAGATCTCTCCCACGGGATGGAAGAAGCCCAGATCCTTCCTCACAGGGTCTAATGTCATCGTCACAACAGTTAGGAGCCCCAAGTATTCCTCAGAAACAGAAGTTAACTTCCTTTGGGATTCAGGAGAGGTGCCTCTCTGGTCCTTACTTAGTTCCAACTTTGGCTTCCCACCCTCTCTTGCAATGGCCATCAGGGTCCCTCTGGAGCCCCCCCAAATTAGATCAGAAAGACAGAGATAAATATGGAAAGCTCAGAACAGACAAGGAAAAATCAGCTTGGAATCCAATATGCCTTACTAGGTAGGACACAAAGCTCAGTTACTCCTCACTAAGATATTGAAGATTGCTCTGCACACCCCTCCTAAAATTGTTCTGCTCCTCGATCGTTAAGATATGGCTTGTTAGTTATAAGCCTGCTTGGACTACCCTAAAATTCCCGAAGTTCAGTAAAAAATCATGCTTGAATACTGTAAGATATTAAATATAAATATTAAGAAAAAAGACACAAGACAGCTGAATAATACCCTATAACCATTTTAAGGTTTATAGCAGCCAGTTATGTATAAACTAAAATTGAGATGTCGTTGAATTAGTTACAGGATGTGGTTAAGAACTTGCATTTTTTAACACATCGGTCACTCAGTTCCATGTCAATTGACTTCATGATGTTGTAAATTTCCATGTTTCTTCCTGTTGTTGAATTAGTGTTGTGGCTTTTAAAAGGAGGTGTTAATTCTGCCAGCTCTACTGATCAAGGATGATCTCCCAACGAAACTGTTGAATTTATCTGGACAGTGCGATGCAGGACTCCCTGCATGGCCCATGCCCACAATGATGGAATTATGACTGGTTATGAGCTGTATTGCTGTAATAATATGGAGGAAATCAATATGGGAGGAGGGCTTGGGGAGGGGATGGGGGAAATCCCAGAGCCTATGGAAATGTGTCATAAAACAAAATTTTAAAAATACCAGGGATACTCTACATAGTACTAGTAAGAACATTTCTGAAATTCATATTAAAATACATCAAAGCTAGAAGCATCACAATATTAGATGTAGAGACATACCAAGGTTATTCTAATAATGATGTGATTCTGGTATGCACATGATACATAATAAAGACCCCTGAATCTAACCCATGTGCATGCAACAAAGTGATCTTCAATGAAGGTGTCAGATACATAATGAAGAGAAAAACCTTCTGTTGCATAACTGGCTGCTAGGAAAACTGAACATCTATGCATGAAGAACAATAAACCACTCCTGCCCCCATCTAAACATGTCTTCTAGAAAATTCAGATCAAAACAGATCAAAATTCCAACTATGGCCTTGAAATTATGAAAATACCTAAAAGTATACAAGGTGAAAACACTTAGAGACATTGATACAGTCACTGAGTTTTCAATATAATACCTTCAAAAATGGAGAATAAAAGTAATATCAGAAAAACAGGGATATAACAAGCTAAGAGCCATCTGAGCAACAAGGAACCATCATTGGTATAAAGCAACAGCAGAACTGGAGAAAATATTTGCAAACTATACACCTGACATAAGACTCATATACAGAACATGTGAAGAACGACAATAAACCTCAAAAATTAAACCAAATATAAGCTTGTTAAGAGTCTCAATGGGCATTTCACTGAAAAGAACTACAGGGTGCCAATAAACATTTTTAAAAGCTTAATATTTATTATGCATCTGTCAAATAAAAAATCAAAACCACAATGAGGTATGATCTCATCCCCATTAGAATGGCTGTTATTAAAAAATACAAATAAATGCTGGTGAGATTCAGAAACATGGAACCCTTAAACATTGTTGGTAGGAATGCAAATTAGTGTGCAACACAAAGAATAGTGTAGAAGTTCTCAAAAGGAAAAATAGAACAGATCTACAATATGAGTCAATTACTAAACATCTGAGAATATAGTTTAAGGAAATTAATTTAGCATAGGAATTAAATACTTGCACTTTGCACTTCCATCTTAATTGTGGCACTATTCACAATAGCCAAGATATGAAAGCAGACTAATCCCACTGATTTCTGAATATCTAAGGAAAAATGCACAGATGGACTTCTCTTTTAGTACTGCTTCCGTTGTATTCCATAAGTTTTGGTATGTTGTACTGTCAACTTTATCCATTTCCAGGATTTTTTTTTTAAATTTCTCCTTTGGTTTCCTCTAAGATGAATTGTTCATTCAGGACTATATAATAATTAAGTCACCTTGTACTTACATATTTTCCAGAATTTGTTAAGCTGTAGATTACCAGTTTCATTGAATTGTGAACAGAAAAGATATATGTTATTATTATCACTATTTTGACTTGCTGAAGCTTGCTTCATGGCCCAGCATATGCACTGATGAAAAGAATGTTCATTCTATCTCAGTTTTTAGTTGTGTTAATACTCTCTATATTGATTTCCATAGTGGGTGCACTAGCCTTCACTTCCACTGAAAGGATCTTTCTCTTCACAACTATGTCAGCAGGTGTTAGCAGATTTCTGAAGGTAGACCAATCTCACTGCAGTTAGATGGATCCTCAACATATTTTTAATTCGTATTTTCCTAATAGCTAGGGAGCATGAGTTCTTTTTTTTCACATGTCTCTTATCCATTTAATATTGTTCATTTGAAAAATGTCTGCTCATTTCCTTAGCCCATTTCTTCAAGGGTTGTTTGTATTGCTGTTGTTGAGTTACTGAAGCTCTTTGCATATCTGGGCTATTAGTCCCCTGTCTGTTGCATAGTATGCAAATATTTTCTCTCATTCTGTTGGTTGCATCTTTGTTTTGTTGGTCATTTCCTTTATTGTACAGAAACTCCTTAGTTTTATGTTGTACCATTTGTTTATTTTGGCTTTGACTGCCCATGTTTTTGGTGACATTTATAAGAAATATTTACCAAAGCCCATATCTTGCAGAGTGCTTTCTGCATTTTCCTCTAATAATTTGATTATTTCTGGGTTCAGAGAGTGCTAAAACAACTGAAAATCTATTCACCATATGATCCAGCTGTGCCACTGCTAGAAATATATCCAAAGAAAACTAAATCTGTGTATGAGAAAATGACCTTCAATTCTATATTTACAGCAACACTATCTATAATAATGAAGGCATGGATGCAACCCAAGCCTGTCAAAAGAGAATACTATAAAGAAATCATGATACAGCTACTCTACTGAATACTACTCAGCCGTTAAAAATGAATGAAATTCTACTAGTTGAAACAAATTGGTCCCAGCTAGAGAAAAGTATGCTTGGTGAATAAACCAATTCCAAAACAACAGATATTTTATATTCTGATATAAGGCAAATTTCATGCAAAATACTAAACAAAGAGATATATAGGGAAACATGTCTTTACATATATTCTCACAGGTGCACTGTAGAAAGGAGACTAGCATACTGGAAAGTGAAGATGCACTGCAGTATCTATATCTACTCCTGAATAAAAGATGGGCTCACAATAAAACTACTAAACATATCTTGACTGGTTCACTCTCCAAGAGGCCACGGTGGCCAGAACTGAACAAATTCAAAGCCAGGAGCCAGGAGTTTCCTCTGAATCTCCCATTCAGGTGCAGGGTTCATGCTTTGGCCCATCCTCTATTGCTTTCGCAGGCCAATAGCAGGGATGTGGTTGGGAAGTTGAACAACTGAGACAGGTACTAGTGGCCCTCTTGGATCCTGGACTGTGGAATGTGACAATTTAGCTACTGAGCCAATTTTTACATAAGGAGTCACCCAGGCATTGAGTGCCTGGACATTTACTGCAGTCACTTTTGGCTTAATTGAATACTTGTTTATTATGTAATTTCCTCTTTCCCCTTTGACAATTTTTGCGTTAATGTCTATCTTGGCTGATATTGGGATGGCTAAACCTGCTCATTTTTTTTTTTCTGTTGCCGTGGAATATCTTTTTCCATCCTTTCACTTTTAGTCTGTGTATCGTTGTTAGTTGTTTTTTGCAGACGGGAAATAGATGGGCCTTGTTCTTTGTTCCACTCAGCTGTTCTGCATTTTCGATTAGACAGCTTAGATCATTCATATTTAAGTTCATTGCTGAAAGATAATGACTTAGTCATACCATTTTCTGTAAATATTCCTGTTTTTTGCTTTGGATTTCTATTGCAATTTTGTATCTTAACATTCTTTTATTCTTGTGATTATTTTTCTTTCTTACTGTTTGCAGCACATCCTTAAACATCATTCATACGTCTTTCTATTCATTTATGTTTTGGATAATAGTTATTACATCCTTGTTTATACAAATGATAGCTATGCTGAGTACAGCATTCTAGGCTGGCAATTTCTTTCTGTTATGGCCTGGACTATGTTGCCATATTCTCCACTAGTCTGTAGAGTTTGTGATGAAAAATCAGCTATTAGTCTAATAGAGGATCTTCTGAAGTTAATCTGGTACTTTTTAAATCTACATTTTAAAATCTTTATGTTTCACTATTAAAATTTTGGATTATAATATACTATGGAGATAATTTCTAAACATACCTTTAGGAATTCTATGTTCTTTTTGTATTTGTATATAACTTTTTTTTCATCATTAGGGAATTTTTCTGCTGTTATATCACTAAATATGCCTTCTTGACCAATCTCTTTCCAAGCCTTCAGGAACTTCTAACATGGATGCTCTTGGCATTATTCAGCCAAGAAAAAGAGAAAAAAAAAGATATCTGTACAGTTGTAGAAAAATGAATAGGACTGGATATTATAATGTAATTTGAAATAAATGGGACACCAAAAGACAAATGCTACATATCCTTTCTCATCATGAAAGTTTTAAGACAGCAGTAGATTTGAACTTTGATTACTAAAGATAGTTAATGATCGTGGAGAAGGGATGGAGGTAGGTTGAATAACAAAGGACAAAAATATAAACGTCAGATAGAAGTAAAGGTTGTAATCTTTTCTAGCACAATTCACTCTGCTTTCAACTCCAGCTTTCTGTACATGCACACCTTGCAATGACTAAGTAACTGACTCCTTAAAATTCCCATGGTGGTTTGGATTAAGTTCTGACATCCTGGCTTCACTCTGGCCCAGTCACTATTGTTACAGACATGCTAAGAGACCCAGCAGAGGAAAGATCTCCATTTCTGTGTGTGTGTGTGTGTGTGTGTGTGTACTTTGCAATGAAAAGCAAATACACTTTTAACATAATGAGATAATCTTTCTATAATGTGTATTTTACATGCATAATTTTTATTTTGAGGATTCTCCTTCAAATAGATCATTCAACAGGAGGGTGAATTGTAATCTTCATTTGATACACAAGAAAACATAGGCATAGAGATGACTAAATAATCATCAAGAGGTTGCAGAACTGGTAAGTAGTAAAGTAGAATTTGAAACCAGATCATAATGTTTGCAAAAGTTAAGGTCTCTCTGAACAACAGATGGGATAGCTTCAGTGAATCACCTGGAAGCATCAAGCTAATTATTTAGACTAGAGATGATAATTTTAAGTTGGAATAATCTGCATAACACTGCAGTGCACATAGAGAAGAATCCTATGGTTCCCACAGAAAATTATGTCAGCAGAGCTATTTTTCCAATCAAGTAGACATTTTAAAAAACCTTTGTTTTGATGGTAACTTATTATATAACTTGTTGTTCATATTATATATATATGCTTATATATATATGAGGGGAAGCTATTTGGTGGTAATTTTTTATATATTACTTATATATGAGTAATATGTATTATACATTAATGCACACTATGTTAATATAATTTAAAACTATATAGCAATATAAATTGATATTTATATCAGTATAGTATATTAATATAGCATATTAGTATTAATTGACATAATATATGAATATAATTACATACAATGGAAATAATTACTTATATATTACACATATATGGGTAATATAGAAAAAAACAGCACCCATCCAGTGCAGGAAAATTAAAAAAAGCTATGCTCCCTTCAATAAAATAAAGAAGGAATGCAAGCACAAACCTCCTTAAGGATCCTTAGAAGTGAATGTGTCGATGCATTTGGAGCCTAAAGGAACAAAGTGTACAAGGAATAAGAATAGATGGGCATTGACATTCTATTGTTCTATATATAGATGGGTTTTTTTTTCCTCCGCGAACATCAAATAAAATTCTCCAGAAAGAACAGAGGAATGGAATGGGGACAGAAGAAAGCCCTTAGACTCAACATTCTAAAAGTCTAACCACAAAGAAATACAGAAGGATTAGAGAAGTGAAGACATACAGTTATTGGATGAAAAACTTTCTCTGAAATTTTTCAAAGAAGAGCTTAAATATTTATTGAAGTCTGGTGCATGTTTGGTCAAGATAAAATGGTTGGATTGATTTTTGGAAAGCTTCCAGCTAGCCTCACATCTTTTTATTCTAAATCATCTTGTCTGGATAATGAGTGCATGGCCCATTGTGGTTCTAAAGGAAGAGAGAAACTAATTCTCAAGTAACAGCTAATCCTTGGAGATATTGACATTTGAAAAATACAGGCAGAGAATGGAGGAGCTCTGCTCATTCCATTCACCCAAAACCAGAAAAAAAAATATTTGTAGAACAAAGGGAACAAAAAACGTAGAAGATTCCTCTGATTACAATGTTGGCCTGGCAGCCTGCATCTTAGCAAATACACATTACAATAATTAGCATTACTCTTAGTTTTCTAATATACCTAGGTGGCAAAGTACATGCTCAAAGGAGTAATACTCAGGAGAAACATACTTGAAAAGAGGAAGAATAGATTCAGTTTTGTGCAAGTGGAGTATGATTTGCTTGTTGGAAATATCAATGTTTTGTAAAATTGGATTTTCTTCTGTTTCAGACACAAGAGCCCTCCCCTAGATTGCTTGCTTTATTTCCTAAACCTACCCAAGCTGCAGCCTGACCCAAACTTGTTGGCTTAGCCAATCAATTAAAATAAGCTTTGTCTACTTGAATTCAATTGAAACATTTGCTTAAAAATTGTTTAGATAACATGTATCCGAAAATGTAAACCTTTTCTTCTCAATAAAATGGTTCTTGCCTTATTATACAGATCACATATGAAATATGATTTAGGACATTGTATAGACAATTACATTTACTATTTTTATTTCAACGTAATAGCAAGTGGAAATGAGCACTGAGTGAAGTAAAAACAATTTGGAAGATGATTTGGGAGAAGAATTATGCTAGAGGTGAAATATGGAAGTGTTATTGTAAATGGTTTAGCCCTGTCAGAGAGTGGCACCTGAGATATGACAGCGCAGGAGAGAGGCTTTACAGTAATAGATAAGAGGCTGTGTTGGGTCTTGTACGTAAGGACCCTATTTTCTCTTAATAGATAGTCTGATGCTGTGACCAGAGTCATGTTTTGTGTATTAGTGAACTATTAGCTTTTATTTGTACAGTAGGAAAGAGTTCCTGCCTAGGGACTAATACATATAAAGATCCATTGCTGTCTGGTATGAACAATACCAGATCCCTCCCTTCTGTCTTCCAGCATAATACACTTTAAGGTGAGTTTTAAATATGTCTGCTTTACCCATTTGATATGATGTTTGTGCATATGTCATAAAGAACATTACTATGCTGAGAGTTTTTCTTTCTATACCTATTTTTTTTAAGTTTTATCATCCAAAGCTTGTTGAATTTCACTGCATGATTTTTTGCAGTACACTGCCATGGTTGCACAGTTTTTGTCCTTTACCTGTTTATGTGATATGTCACATCCACTGATTTGTACATGTCATTCATGCCGTAAATCCTGCAAGCTCAGGGTGATGATCTTCTTTTGAAATGCATTTGGGTTCAGTTTTGCTAGTGCTTGTTGAGAACTTTTGAATGTATACTCAACAGGGAGATTTGTGTATCATTCTCCATTTTTAGTTATTCATTTGTGTGTTACCCTTATATGCTTTCGAGAGTTTGATAGAGTCCCCACCTATTCTCATCTTTCAATCTTTCTCAGTATTATAGCAATTGGTTTTAGCTCTTCTTTAAAAGTTTGGTAAAATTCAGCAATAAATTATTTTGTTCCTAAACTGTCCTTTGCTTTTACTACCGATTCAATCACACTTTTTTTTTCTTATGGGTTTGTTCAAATTTCTTGTGTCTTCATGTTTCAATAGTTTAACCGTATCTAGAAATGTATGTATTTTTTGTTTAGTAATTTTGTAGGTATACAGGTTTTCATAATGTTATTTGATGATCATTTATATTTCTGCAATATCAGTCACTCTTTTTTCTTCGTTGGTCTAGGTGAAAGTACATCAATTTTGCTTATCATTTTTAAAAAAGCAAATCCATATTATTGATCTTTTGCATTTTTTTCTTTGACGTGTTAATTTTCCTTTCTTAAATTTATTATCTGTTTCTTCTTTTAATTTTAGCCATGGATTGCTCTTGATTTTCTAGATCCTTGATGCATCCATTACTTATTTATTTGGAAATCCGTTGCATGAGTTCTCCCTTCTTCAAGCTTTGCTCCCACTTTTTAGTATTGCTCTTCTTGTGTCTGATAAGTTTTGACAGATTTTCTATTTTAATTTTCATTTTTTCAAGAATTTTTTAATTTCCCTTTTTACTTTTCCAAAAATGTGTCATTCATTTATAGTGTATTGTTTAGTTCCTACATATTCTTTCTTTGGTTGTCATCATCTAGTTTTATTTTTCCTCCTTGAGATCCCTGCAATTTAAAAATCTATTCATTTAAATATATCAAATATATCATGGAGACTTCCCTCACTCTTTTTCATTAGATTTTACATGACTGGGTTATTTTAAATGGCTTCTCTTGAAGTTCTCTAGCACTTTTTAAAGGCCATTCTAGTCATAATCAGCTCACTCTGTTTTGGTTTATCTATCTGGGAAGGTCTTTATCAACCTTTAGTTTCTGAAGGTCACTTTTGCAAGATATTATAGTCTTGGTTGGCAGCTTTTTGTTCTTCTTTCAGTATTTCAAATACATTAAGATTCTGTCACCAGGCATGAAACGTCTCTGCTGCAAATAAGCTGATGTATGATGGAGGATTTCTTGATAACCTGCGTTGGGACCTGCTATGGCTCAGTGGCTAAAACCCTCACCTTCCAAGTGCCAGGATCCCTCCTCTGCCTGGAAGGCAGGTCTTTGGGTTTCTTCCTATCCTTTATCTTCAGCGGGTAGGACCACAGCCTTGCCATGCCGCTGGTTCTCCCGGGCCTCCTGGCTCATGCCGGGCGTGTTATACTTCAGCAAGACCTTCACCAAAGCCTCAGCCAACGGGTTTCCCAGGTGCTGAATCTCCCGGTCCTTTCCCTCTTTCGGAGGTAGGCCATGGTAGATTGCATTCCTTCTGGGGCCCTTCGGGTGCACGCTGATGATGTCTCCTTCAGGATCGCTCACTCCTGCTCCCTTTTTTCCACCTCAGTTGGCAGCTCTCTTTTACCACACTCTCTCGTTGGGCACAATGCTTCTTTGCACCTAAGTCCACACGACCCTGTCTCTTTGATATTTTTTAAAGATTTATTTATTTTTATTACAAAGTTAGATATACGGAGAGGAGGAGCGATAGAGAGGAAGATCATCCGTCTGATGATTCACTCCCCAAGTGAGCATAACGGCCGGTGCTGTGTCGATCAGGAGCCAGGAGCCAGAAGCCAGGAACCTCTTCCTGGTCTCCCACATGGGTGCAGGGTCCCAAGGCTTTGGGCCGTCCTCGACTGCTTTCTCAGGCCACAAGCAGGGAGCTGGATGGGAAGTGGAGCTGCTGGGATTAGAACCGGTGCCCATATGGGATCCTGGGGCGCATTCAAGGTGAGGACTTCAGCCGCTAGGCCCACTGGATAATTTCACATGACTGTCTTTAAGTTCCCAATTTTTCTTTGTCTTGATCAAATATGCTGTTCAAATTCTTAATTGATTTATTTTTGTTGTCTTTGGTGACTCTAAAATGTGCTTATTAATCTAATGGTTACTGTCTCTCTGGAATTTTTCATTTTATTTATACATTCTTTTCCAGATGTGGCTACATTTTTTTTTTTCTCCTCTTATAGACAGTTCACTTGGCTTCTCTATAATGAATATTTAAAATTGTCTTCTGGGAAGTACATAGATATGCATGTCTTTATGGTGGTTATTTGATGTTTTCTTGGAGTGACATCTTTTCTTGATTTCTTCAGATCCCTCTTGTGTTGCATGAATGCGCAGTTGAAGAAGCAGTTACTTCTTCCAATCCTTATGGATGAGCTTAAGCAGGAAGAGCAGTATCTGTCAGTTTTGTGGTCAGGCTGGCTCAGACGGCCTGTGGGTAGGCCTACCAACAGCATTTATGGATGGTGAAGCCACGCTAAGAGGCATGGGCACTATTGTAATTCCGAAACATACTGAAGCCAACTTGGAAATAGAGTTCATTAGGGTCAGACTTGAATCTGGAACCACGTGGGACATTTAAAATATATAACCTGTCACCTTAAGTTCTTGGTATAGCTAAAAATAAGATATGACTATGTTATGTTTTTGATTATTGTTTTTGCAGCAAGTTTATTTTCTTAAAACCATTCTCCAAAAATATTACTTCTATACTTTCTAAAGGAGACTATCTAAAGTGGTTTTTTTTTTTTTGACTGGCTTATTGATTCCCACATATACGATGTTAGTGTTTTAATCATTGTTCAGATATGTAGCATTAACACTCCTCACTTACTTGGGTGAAAGTACAGCATTGCTGTTACTAATAAATTTTTCTGAGACTTGCTGTATTATAAGATGTTAGAAATATTTTAGCAAACCACAGTGATTGTTATGGTAAAATACATTTCAGCCTCATGGCTAAAGTGCTCGTCTTATATGTGCTAGGGGTCCATACAGGTGGCGGTTTGTGTCAGCTTTTCCACTTCTTTTACAGCTCCCTGTTTGTGACCTGGAAAAGCAGTCGAGGATGGCCCAAAGCCTTGGGACCCTGCACCTGCATGGGAGACCCAGAAGAGGCTCCTGGCTCCTGGCTTTGGATAGGCACAGCTCTGACTGTTGCAGCCACTTGCGGAGTAAACCGGTGGATAGAGGATCTTACTCTATCTATCCTTTTCTCTGTAAATCTGACTTTCTAATGAAAATAAATAGATCTTTTTAAAAATGAAGTGTAATAGACTAACTGTAAACAACTCAAAACATCATAAGTTGGTAATGGAGAAGTAAACGGTGGCACATTTATGCTACAAAATCTTACCCATTAGTAAAAAGGAGTAATAAGATGCTATATTCACATGGATGAATTGTGAAAGTAACACTCTACATGGAAGACACACAATTTCCATTCATATAATTTGTAAAATTGAGTCAATGTGACAGAAATTATGATTTGCTTGCGACTTGGGCTCAAAGTAGGGGTTAGTTGTAAAGGGGAATGAAATGAATTGTGGATTAAAATTAAATATGGTTTACATGAAAAAATGGGAATTTTTTGAGAGAAAAGAAATGATATACAACCGTGACACAAATTATAAGATCATATATATCTTTCTAAACCTGAGTAATATTTCAAAAATTTTATAATGGAAATCCTAGGCATTAATAAAACACAGTATTTGCAAATATTAATGAAATCATTGGTAATTGTTTTCTTTCATATGTTCATTTAGCATAAGGATGTCTTTCTGGGGCCCGGCGGCTTGGCCTAGTGGCTAAAGTCCTCGGCTTGAACGCGCCAAGAACCCATATGGGCGCTGGTTCTAATCCCGACAGCTCCACTTCCCATCCAGCTCCCTGCCTGTGGCCTGAGAAAGCAGTCCAGAACGGCCCAAAGCTTTGGGATCCTGCACCCGTGTGGGAGACCAGGAAGAGTCTCCTGGATCCTGGCTTCGCATCGGCATAGCATTGGCCGTGTGCTCATTTGGGGAGTGAATCATTGGATGGAAGATCTTCCTCTCTTTCCTCCTCTCTGTATTTCTGACTTTGCAATAAACAAATAAATCTTTTTTTAAAAAAATGTCTTTCTGTTTATCTACACCCAATCTTCTTTTTTCACTATTGTGGTAATAGAGTTCTTACACCCATGCCTGCACTAGCTCTGGTCAGTGCATTCAGTTGTATTGGCGGGATGCTTACGGAAAGAGCAGTTGCCGTCTTTTACACTTTTGGTTAAGAGGCAAGCTCTGATCTTGGATTTTAACTTCTTGTCCCCTGTTTTCTGGAATGGTTTGGGCAGACACTCCTTACTAAGCATAGGAATAAGCTATTACTGCACATAAGGTATGAAAACATGTTACTGCAGCAAGCCTCTGGGAGCTAGAGTTACAAATTCACCAGGATCGTTTTTGTGAAACAATTCTCAAATAAGAAATGACATTTTTGCTAGAAATCCCTCCGATCTTGAGGGTTTTTTTGTGAAGTAAAGTGTAGCCCAACCTGTGTGTATTTTACTCCATTGAAATTTCTTTCCTTGGACAGCTCATAACACTCACACATGGGGTAAAATAATCGTACTCTAGCTGCTAATGATTTGAGATTATCTTCATGCACCTAATGCTACAATGTATTTTTAGTGAAATTTGCATCCCTCATTGGAAGGGTATACACATCCTTTTAATACTCAATCCATTGCTTTTCTGTACTCTATGTAGTGATGTCGTAAGGATGATGAGGTTTGTTAAGGTGTTTTGAGAAGTATTTTCAACTACTGACACAATGAACCATCTCTTACAAATTAGGAAATTTTGATTTGCTAAGCCATCTAGCACATGCACACACACATATAATTAGTTAAGTGTACATCACATTTAGTCTATGGATTTTCAGTTTTTATGGCAAATATTGTTGGTCCAGAAAATACTCAGAATATATAAAATACTAAAATTTTGCTTGTAATATCAACACAAATAACAAAAATCTAGAAAATAGACACTTGCCATATTCAATGGAAAAGCTGTTGAAACACACTGGGCATAAAAATAAACATTTAATATTAGAAATATATGTATTTTTTCTGTTATAAAAATGCAGCATCCCAAATATCTCATTCACAAGTTAATTTATTAACAGCACAATATCTATACATTCAATGTGATCTCTGATTTTTACCTTATTTTTAATCTGAATTTTTATTTTAGTACATTGAATGCGAGTTGTAAATACAATTCTAAGAACGTAATGATATTGATATTTCACTAATGTGTAACTCCTGTCTACCATGTATGTCTACTTTACCCATATTGAAAAGAAATGAAACCATTCAGAGAACTGACTTTTTAAGCATGCCCTATTGTTACTATTATTTTCCATGATGCAGTTTATATAGAGGGATTCCTGCTTTTCTTCCCCCCTTCATCTTCCCCCATAGTGGTGTAAGTACTTTAGGAACAGTTGCAATTTCGACATTCAACTATTTAAGCGTATTATGGTAGAAACAGGCCAAGTTAGCAAATCTAGCATCATAGGATCCAGGTATATTTAACTGACTCATTGAGAAGGCCAGACTTGCTGTAGTGGGTTAAGACTAATCCTGCAACACTAATTTCTCATATCAGAAAAGATCTAGTTCAAGTTCCATGTCCTCTGTTTGCAGTCCAGCTCTCTGCTAATGGGCCTAGGAAAACAGCGTCAAAAGGGCAAGTGCTCAGGCTCCACTACCCGTGGGTGAAACACACTTAAGGTTTCCGGTTCCTAGCCATTTGGGGAGCAAATTAGTACGTGAAAGATTTCCCATGACTGTTTTTCCTTTTATTCCTCTCTCTGCCTTTAAAAGAATTAGTAAACCTTAAAAAAAGATTTCTAAGTTTACTTAAAATCCTGTCAATTAAAATAATTAGAAAGTAAGTAAATATAAGAAATCCATCCATATGGCAAAAGTGCATAAAATTTTACTGAAACTTCACCTGAAAAACTTCATCTGTTCCATGAGATATAGAGGGGTTAGCAAGAAACAATATTTATTGAAGGTGTACCACACGGTGTACCACATTGGGGAGAATTGCTTTAACCCAGGATGAAATCATCATTTCTACTCATGTGCTGGTGCTCAGAGTAGGGATGCAGAGTACATGATGATCTCTAGGAAGATGGCATGGCATCTTGTGAATGCTGTGACTTAACCCTGTGATGAAACATGGGTTTCAACACGTTTCATCATGAGTTCATGATGTGTCAAGTCTTCAGCCAAGGTGATGAGATTTGTGTGGTGCAAAGAGTTTGGGTGCTGGTAGATTGTTATTTCCTTTCCACTCAACAACAAATCACAGAAAATCACAAAGAAAACCGGTCTCTGAAATGGAGTGGTGGAAGAAAGGGGATTTTATTGCAGAATGCAAAGAAGCCATGCAACTCTTGCTCAATTTGCAGACTGCCTGAGGGATCCTGGTTAAGGTTCAGCTGAGAGGTGCATGCTCAGACGGTTTACAGATTCCTGCTTATCAGTGGCATTTGTGATTTTTTCCATAATGAGTCAGTAAGGTACAGGCTGAGCAATTATAGGCCAGCTGACTTCTTCCCGGCTGTTCATTAATTTATTTCTGTCTTTCTAAGCTAATTTTGGGACTTCTAAGTGACCCTAATGGTCAGTGCAAGAGAGGATGGTGTGCCAAAGCTGGAACCAGAGAAAGTTCCTCTCCAGAGTTCAGAGGGAAATTTGCAATTATTTTATCTCTGAGGACCACCTGGAACTCCTGGCAGTTGTTCCGATGTCACCAGCCCCTATGAGGAGGGTCCAGGGCTACTTCAGTCCCATATGGGAAATCCACTAGGATATTACCAACCTCAGAGTTCTCAGCCTATGAGGGCATTCAAATTCCCTGTGATCTCCTTGGCAGTTGGAATATGGTCCACGTGCTCATACTGACAATTCTTGATGAAGTATTCACTGCTTCTGTGGCGAGTGGCAAAAGTGCTTGGGACGTCTCCAGGGGTCTCAGTGGGACTAGGATACAAACCTCCTCTTCTCCTTCTGCTCCGCCCTGGTGTCCCCTCCTGCCCAGCCCTGGGATCCCCTCCTGCAAAGCCCTGGGATCCCCTCCTGCTTCCCCTTGGCGTCCCCTCCTGCCCAGCCCTGGGATCCCCTCCTGCCCAGCCCTGGCATCCCCTCCTGCAAAGCCCTGGGATCCCCTCCTGATCTGTGCATAAGACCTCCTGTTAAGAAGCTAATAGGGTTGCTCTTGGATCCCACTGCATTAGACATTAGCAAAAACTATAAAGACTTGCAGCTTACATCTTAAAACATCTGTTTATTATTATAATTTTACAGAGCAAACATGTGTTTTCCCCTAAAGATCACAAATTCTATGTAACTGAGACTTATTGAAGAAATAGTTGTCTACTTATTAATGTAATAGTTATACATTTATTTAAATTTAATTTTGATTAATACTTAATATATTCAGTGTGGTTTGTAGACACAATTCTAACACATTTCTTCCTTTCTTCCACTCTCCCTCCCATCTCCTCATTCTCTTTTCCTTTTTGAGATAATATATGTTAGATTTAAACTACAATAAAGTGTTTTACGCTTCACACACAAAAAAGTTTAAAAGTAAAAAAGCTAAAGCACCTAACTTGAGTGAGAATACAGACAACAGCTATTAACAATAATGGAACAGAAAATGACCATTTCATCTTTATATATATAAGGTAATCATGGGTCATTAAAATTTACGGCAGTGTAACATTCTTAAACACAGATGGAAAAAGGCATAAAACAAAACTTTACAACACTATATGTGAAGCAACACAGATACACACAGTCGCTTCTTTCTCTCTTCTTTTTCTTTTTTATTTGGTTCTCACTTATACTGGAGAACATGTGGTCTTTGTCCAGATATGGCTTATTTCATTCAATATGTTGTCCTACATTTAAGTACATGCTATTTTAAATGGTAGAATTTCATTTTTTATACCTGAATAATATTCCAATATAATATATATCCAATAGTATGTATACATATGCCACATTTTCTTTATTTATTCATTTGATGATAGGCACCTGTTTGATTCCAAATTTTGATTATTGTGAACAGTGCTGCTATAAACATGATGGTGTGGGGTTTTTCTTTGACTCATTATGGTTGAGTCCTTTGGGTATATATCCAATAGTGCGATAGTTGGACCACATGGAAATTCTGCTGTAGATTTTAGAGAAATCCAAACATTGTTTTTTTCTACAGTGACTTTGGTCATTTATTCTAACCAACATTTCCCTTCTTTCCACTTCCTCAACAGCATTTATTACTCAGTGTATTTGGAGATTTTAGCCACTCAGATGGAGGTGAAGTGATAGATAACTCATTGTGATTTTGATTTGCATTTCCCTGGTGGTGGTGTTGAGCTTTATATATATTGCTCAACACCGTTGAACAACTGGCCATTTCTATTCTACTGGAATGCTTTGCCTATTTCTCAAACTGGTTGTTGCTGTTGGCTGTGGATTTCGTTTTGTTTTCTTCTTATTAATATAAAGACAACAGATTGCACACATTTCACAAAGTTCTAAGAAGCTGATTACACTTTCCTCACCCCACGTCTTTCCCCCAACACCACTGTCCAATTCCCTTACTTTACGTTATTGAGTTTTTAAGTTGCTGACGTAGTCAGGATACTAACATTTTTCACATAAGTGGTTTGAAAATATCTCTTCCCATCCTATTGCATGTCTCTTCAGTCAATTAATCACTTTCATTGCTGTGTAAGCTTCTGAATTTGAGATAATACCACTTGTTAGTTTTGATTTGGTTGGCTACACCAGTGTCTTGGAATGTTTCCCCTACATTTTCTTCCAGCAGCTTCATAGTCTCATGTCCTGAAGTAGGTCTTCAGTCTACCTTGTTTTGATTTCAGCACATGATGACTGATGTGGATCTAATTCTTCTACACTTTTACACCCAGTTTTGCCAGCATTGTTAAAGAGGTTATCCTATTCTGCTCTGTGGTCTGAGCATTTTTGTCAAAAATTAGTCAGCTATATGCATGTAGATTAATTTCTGGGCTGTTTATTTCATTAATCTCTATGTCAGCTTTTCCTGCTAATAGCATGCTGTTCTGATTATTATAGCTTTTCATATGCTTTTAAATCAGGTATTATGATGCTTACATTTTGTTTTAATTTTGTTATATTGTTTTTAAGCCAGAGTCATTTTTGCTACTCTGTATCATTTGTGATTCTGTATAAATTTTAATATTGTATTTTCTGATTGTTTAAAATATGTCATTGGTATTTTGTGAGGGATCATAGCAAACATGTAGATTGTTTTAGATAATTTTGACCTCCCAATATTGATTTTTTCAATCCATGAGAAAGTAATAGCTTTCCATGTTTTGTGATCTTGATTTCTTTAATCAATGTTTGATCATTTTTATTGTAGAAATCTTTCACTTTTGTGGTCAAATTTATTTATGAGTATTTGATTTTTTTGTGGCTATTGTGAATGGAATTTCTTTCTTGATTTCCTTTTCTGAGTGTCTCACCAGTACATACAAAAGGCCCCTTTTCATGTGTTTATTTTGTAACCCGCAATCTGACTGATTGTGTTTATCGATTCTAGCATCTAGTTGTCGAGTGCTTAGGTGTCTCCGTGTACATCTTACCATCCACAAACATGGAGTGACTTTCCCTTCTCCAATTTTGAGGACTTTTATTTTTTTCTCCTTCCTAATTTTTTCTAGTTGAAATTTCCAGTACTATATTGAATAAGAGTGGCATAAATAACTAAGTTTGTTCTTTCCCAGATCTCAGAGGAAATGCTTTTAGTTTTTTTCTGAATTCAGTATGATACAAGTTGTTGGTTTTTACACTGCTATTTATACAATAATATTCTGATTATGCTGGGAGGTACAAATTTTCTGCTCAAATATTGACTTAAGTAAATTGAGAGTGTGTCTCTAAATATCCCAAATGGAAATCATCTCACCCCGTTTCTTACTGTCAGCCTTTGGTTTCTACCCCTCATGACAGATACATGGGTTTTACTTGCCCTAGTATCAAATCTATCAAATCTTTTGCATAGAAACTATGCCTTTCTCTTTCAGTCAAATAGTAGTAATTCTCTACTGGCACTTTCCCATTAATATTCAACATGTTTATATTTCTCTTAAAAAAAAAGAGGAGAGAATGACTAAAATGCCATCCATCCATGTTGCAAATTGCAATCCACCTACTTGTCTTCTTTGTCTTTCAATTCAGATATGTGAAAAAGTTGCCTTTGTAATCTTCACTTTTGACACACTCATCAGTTCATAACCTTATGATCATTAATTCCACTATGTATTGTAATGTAAACTACTTTTACCAAGACCACTGTTGTTAAATGCAATATTCCTTTCTCTTATTTGTGGTATCTGACACTGTTAAAACACTCTTACTCCATGTGAATTGGTGTCCACTTGAATCTCATCTCATCTTAAGCATTGATTATGACCCCATTGATATGACACTAAATATAAGTATTTCTAAATCTTTTATTCGAGGCCAGTTCCATGGCCAATGTCATTGTGTCTCAGAATTTCAATCGCAATCTTGATGGAATAATTGCATTCTTTTCACTATTCTGTAAGACATTTTGGTGTCTTCTTGAAATACCTAGTGAATTTTTTTTTACTTAGAAGTTTATTGCCACATAAAGCTTACAAAACGCAAAAATAAACTCTCACGTTTGAGATCTTATCTCTGTAATTTCCTTTGTCTTATCTTCTTAGTTACCCAAATCAGAATCCTGGCTTGACACAACTCATTCTTCTCCTTTATAAGCCTAATCAATGGCTAAAACTTTCATTTTTTTCTAATGTGTTTTACATACATACACGTATGTGTATCATCCTTATTACTCTAATAACAATCAAGTTTCCTTTGTAACTAGTTAATATCAGCATAAGTAAAAATTATACTTTCTATTTCATTTGGCCCTTCTTACACATAATGCTACAGAAAGCATCTTTCATCAGATGAAAGCTTGTATGTACTACTCTTTGGCGTAACATTTTTCCCATGGCTCCTCCTTCTGCTTAATGGAAAAGCACATACTTTATCATGGCTAAAGATCTCGGTTCATGTTGAGCATACTAATTGCTGTAGGTTTGCTTCCCACATTTGTCTCTTTCAGTTGTCAACTAACCATAGCTTTGTAGAACTTTTTTCAGTTCCTAAGCATGGCCATACCTGCTTGCTTCCACAGCATTTTTAATGGTAGTCTCTCTTTTTGGAATACTCTTCACACTGTTCATCCGGTTTCAACTCTCTAATGCTAAATAGACTTCACGTTTCTGCTTGTATATTAATGTCCTACAGAAATTTTATATGATACTTTAAATGGTTTGGGAGTTCCATCTTTCATTGTACTTCCATCCTATTCTGTTATTATATAAATAATATATTATTTATAATATATTTATATTCATAATGTACTTATACATTATATTTATTTTACATATATAAAAAAACAACACGAATAAAGGATCCATTCTTTACTGATTCAATCTCTTGTTCCCAATGCCAGAAGTTAATGCATAATGCATAAATACAAATATATGTTGAAATATTATATGCATGAATAGTGTGTATGTTCAAATTCTTTCAATATTAAAATAACAGTAAAAAATCCTTCATGGTGCCTTTCCCTCTATAGCTTTACCTCCATAGCCTAATCTTACGCATTACATATGTAGTTACGGTTTTCTACGTGATTTATGTTTCCTGCTACCCATGTGCCTTTGCATAGAACAATCATTCTCTTTGGAATCTTCCATCATGTCTTTTTCACATACATTATAAATTGAGCTGTCAACATTTCTGAAAATAAACTTACCCAAAACTCACCAACATGTCATGCTCCTGGCTCCCAGCATTTGCGGAAACATTTCTCATTTGTATCGATTTCACTGCTATGCCAATTGGATTTCTCTTCTCAAAGCTAGAAAAGATATTGGAGCACACATTTTATCAAATTGTTGGTAGAGAAACCAGCAAAAGTAAGAGCCAGTCACTGTCTACTGAATGCAAGAGGAAGGGACAATCATGTAACATAAAAATTTATGGTGTCCCAGAACCCTGATGCCATAGGAAAACTTACCCATTAACCTAGATGCATGGATGCCAATCCGTGAATATTATGATAAGTCAAGGGATCAAATTATGCATTAGCTTTCTTTCCATTCAGCATTATAATAAAGAATGGAGTTTGTTAAATCTCATTTCTCCATAGTCAATGAATAGTATTCTCTATAATTTAGAAATGAGTAGTAAGTCATAAACCCAGAAAATCAAACATTATTTGAGTAAGGCAAGTTAAACTTACTAGATTCACTCTCTAAATAGAAATTCTGCTTCCAAATCTTTATTCACATTAAATGACACAAAAGATGATGGAATCACTTATTCAATGATTATTTTATTCTTGCATCACACAAAGCTAGTCAAAGTTTTGGAAGAGCAACGCTATCTTCATTTGTTGTAATTTTTAAATATTTTATTTCTAGTTATCACATACCATTATAACATAATTTGAAGTCCCAAAAAGTAAAAGCAAATTTCCTGAGATCAAGATGTTGGAATAAAATATTTTTATACTTCTCTATCAAAACTAATTAAGAGGGTTTTAATAACTCAAAAGCAGTTATTACCGGAGCCCTAAATGTGGTAATATTTAGCTTTTTTTGTAAAAGAAAGTATGTTATTCACTACATACTTGAAGCAATTGGTGCAACTTTGTCAAGATTATTTTCTTTCAACAGTGATATTATGAGTTTACTGAACAATCTTTCAAGTATATAATGCTTTCAAATCAAAAAAGAAAAAAAATGACATATGAACTACTTGTGATATCTTTATGTGCAAGTTATTCTTTTCGCCCTCTCTTCCCCAGCATCAATTACTTCACTCTGGATTTACTTACTCCACACTGTATAATGAGCCCCCAGAGCACATTTCTTTGCATCAGAAAGCACACATTCTTCACTTGCGGTCAGTGGGATGTGGTTAATTTGAAATCACTTAAACTATTATATCTGTCAAGTGCAGTTATTTTATTTTCAATTCACATCAGTGTTTTAGTATGCATGTCGCCAGTGGGTCAAACTGGAAGACTAATTTAGAAGCATTCCACTGCAGTGCTCTTCATCACTGTCATTAAACGTAGGCCACTATTGAAAGTTAATACCTGTCCATTAAAATGGATTGCAAAAGATATCACACTTAATGTAAACAATAATGTATAGATAAGAAAATGGTGCTAAATTAGAGATTATGGTTAAGAGCTCCTATGGTACAGAGGGACTCAGGGAAAGTGTTATAGGAGAGCTGGAATGTGGAAGTAATAGAATGCTGAAGGAATAGCTTTACGCTGTTTCAGTAAGCCTGGAAATAGCCTGGTGAAGCTTTTTGTATTGTTTTATTCTATTATGATTTATAGCGGCCAGGACCTCAAATGTGTGTGTGTGTGTGTGTGTGTGTAAGACAGATAAAAGGAGATACAGACCAAAGGAGATAGAAAAAAAAGAGACAGAAGACAAGAAAGTCTGTGTCAGGCTATCTTAATGCAAAATTATTCATAGCATTGGAAAAAATGAGTCATATTAAACTTGCCAAAATTTCAAGATTAAAGATGCTCAAATGCTGAATTATTCTATTAGTAAATATTCAAGAATTAGTAAAAACTAATAAACTTGAAATGTATAGCTGATAAATATTTTGCCATAGCAGCACCAACGCTACATTAGTAGAGGTTTTACCATTACCATGTTCAAATCACATCCCTGATGCTGTGATACTGCCTGACTCTTGAACTTTGATTATTTATGAGCAAATATTTATACATATATGTGTATGTATTATGTATATACACATAGCCACATAATCATTGTTGATATATACTAATTTATTTCTAAAAATCATGAACTTGCAGTATACTAAGTAGATAATAAATTATAGGTCAGAAAAAGTTTTATAATTAAACCTGCTGGAAAACTTTACCCTATTCCTTAAATTCTGAAATACCATGTGCTATAGCTATGTCTTCTTTGGCAATGTATTTCTAATGTATTAAAATATTCTGCTTAGATAATACTTGGGAGACATAATTCACTTGTTCTTTTCTTGAGTATCTTTGTTAAAACTCTATTACATTACCCTGCAGATGAATTTCTGATAGAGTTCAAAATTATGCACTCACAGAACAGAAAAAAAATAGAAATTAACATATGTCAAATCACATGGTTCTACAATTAATGATAGATTTCTGTAATAGAATCCCACAGCCTCGCCTCTGATCTGGCCCAGCCTTGACCAATGCAGCAAATATTTACATTCTTAAAATCATACACAGACATTTAGGCATATTTATACATGCAATGTAGGCAGTCCTCAGTTTACACAGTACCATCCTTCCTGAAACTGTTTGTATTCAAAAATACTTTGTTTTTAACAGAATCCTGTTTGCACTAGAACTGTGAAAAACTCAGCACTTTTCCCTTTCCATACACATTTCATGTGAATTTTTTTGAATTTTTATTTTGAATTTTTGCATTTTTTGGTACAATTTCATAGAGTCTGGGATCCCTCTCCCCCCAAAAAATCCACTCCTGACTGATTTTCCCCATGTTGTTACAGTAGTATACTCCTTGAGAAAGAGTCGTGATTCCATCAGTCTGTTATTTAAATGCGCTCTGACATTGTTGGTATAATTCAGCATCCCTTAGTCTACTTATGTCTACGGTTTCATTGGGAGACATATGAAAAGATGCTCAGGTTTCCTAGTTGTAAGGGAAATACAAATGAACAATACGTTGAGGTACCACCTAAACGCCAGTGAGATTGGTCTATATTCAGAATTCTACTAGCAACAACTGCTGGCATGGATGTGGGGAGAAAGGAACCCTCCTTTACTGCTGGCAAAGGAGCAGTTTAGGCTAGTAAATCCACTGTGGAAATCAGCATGGAGAATGTTTGGAGAATTGCAAATAAACCTTCCATATGACCTGGCTAATCCACTCCTAAGAATATGCCCAAATAATTGAAATCTTCATATGAGAAGAGGATCTATACCCCTCTATTTACAGTAGCCCAATCTATAATAGAAAAGACATGGAAACAATCCAGATGCCCATGCAGAGAGGAGCAGTTAAAGAAACCGTGGTACATATACTCCATGGAATATTACTCAGCCATTAAAAAAATGAAATTATACCATTTGCAACTAGATGGCTCCAACTAGAGACCATCACTCTCAGTGAAATCCCAAAAGGACAAATACCTCATGTTCTCTCTAATGTAAGGAAACCACCATGCAAATTTTAGGTTCAATAACCTGTTCCATACTGTTTATTTTATTTGGCTGCATCCCATGTGTTTTGATGTTTTTGATTTCATTTTCATTTCCTCCAAATAATTTCTTTTCTCTTGCTGAATTCGTCGCTGGCTCATGGGTTACACAATGGCAACGTATCACCCAAGAGGCTTTTGTGCTTCCTTTTCATCACCCATGTGCTAGTTATTCAGTGGCACACTTTTTACACTTCATGCTGCTATAATTTGCTATTGTTCTTTTTGTTCTAATTCATACCAGTTGTTGGCCTTATTTTGTGGCTTCTCATTTAAGGGAATGTTTAATGATGGAGTAATAGAGACTGCCATATCAAAATGTGGGGATACATCGTTGATTCCAAATCGAAGAAAATTCAATATTTTTCATTGGACCTATAAAAGTGTGAGAAAAATCTTCTGATTAAAAACCAGATGCAATAGAAAACCCTAAGCTAGTATATATGAACTGCTTATTTTTTTTAAGATTTCTTTCTTTTTTTATTTGAAACTGAGATACACAGAGAAGAGGAGAGACAGAGAGGAAGATCTCCATTGATTCATTCCCTCAGCATCCACAACAGGCGGAGCTGAGCTGATTCGAAGCCAGGAGCATCTTCTGAGTCACCTGCACGGGTGCCGGGTCCCAAGGCTTTGGGCTGTCCTCAGCTGTTTTCTCAGGCCACAAGCAGGGAGCTGGATGGGAAGTGGAGCCGCCAGGTTAGAACTGGCACTCATATGGAATCCCAGTGTTCTAGGCTTTAAATTAACAGTTTAAAACCCAGCGAGGAGAATCTGAGATGGAAAAATGCCAGAGGAACTGAGTCACATGCCAAACATTATTGACGTAAACGTTTTTAAAAGTGTCTAACTTGGCCCAGTGTGGTAGCCTAGTGGCTGAAGTCCTTTCCATACATATGCCAGAATCCATTCTTATTGCCCTGGAAGGCAGTCGAAGACAGCCCAAAATCTTGGGACTTGGAAGAAGCTCCTGGCTCTGGCTTCGGATCTGCTTGGCTCTAGCTGTTGCAGCTGCTTGGAGACTGGACCAACACTCTGAGGATCATTCTCTCTCTCTTTTTTTCCCTGTGTAGATATGACTTGCCAATAACAACTTTTTAATAAAATAAATAAAAGTATCTAACTGTACATGGTTTGAAAAATTCGATGAAAAGATTAAAAGAAAGCGTGTTGAAAATGTAACAGGCTAGCATGCATAAAAAGAAGGAGGAAGAAACTGTATTAATTTCAGGCTATAAAGTACTCAAAAAAAAGTGTTATCAAGAATAATGGAGGGAATTACACATCACAAAGGATCTGTTCTGTTACAACACATAATGAAATTGACTATAGAAACACTTAACAACAGGGCATAACACAGCCTATGGAGAAAATTAATAGAATTGCTTGAGAAATAGATTAATCCAGTAATACAGTGAGAGAATTCAACAGTGTTCTATCAGAAATGGACAGCTATAGCACACAGAATATCAATAAGGAGACAGTTTAACTAAGCGGCATCATCAATAAACCGGATATCGCTGTCATTTAAAGGTCATTTTATACAACAGCAGCAGGACATGCATTCTTTGTCCAGTTCACATGGAACATTCATCACATTCATGGACCACATTCTAGATCGCAAATCACACTGTGACGAAGATAGAAGAATATGGGAAGTTAGTTCACAATAACATGCTTATGCAATCAATCTAGATGATTGTATAAAGAAAACGTGTATATATACAATGCCATTTGAAAAGACTGACGGAGTTGCAGTTCATTATGCTAAATGAAATTACCCAGACCCAAAAAGACAAATATGACTTGCTTTCTGTTATTTGTCAAAGTTAATATGCATGGAGTCTAAAAATTATGTGGATGTGATATCATTTCATAGATAGTTGCAAATATTGCTGTGCTGAATCATACCATGTACATAGCAATATGGTGCTGTTTTCACACATTGTAGTCATAGCTATGGACCTCTCATTTGTGATATTCTTATACAAACACTATGGATATTAGTTTTACTTAACTTTATACTACTGTTCCTTAGGGGCTGGAATTTCTCCTTCTACTCTTCCCATCCCCCTACCACCAATGTTTTCCCCTGTATCATAACAATAGTAGAGTCTTTCAACAACAATCATTAGTCACCATTTTTTAGGTAACTATGTCATGACATTGTAGGTATAGACGATGATAGAAATTTTTAATACAGAAATACTTTACCTATTTTTATTAAATCATTTTATAGGGTATTTTTAAATCCAAACCTATATCTCTAAGGTGATGTCTCTTTCCTTGAGCTGAGAAGCAGGACAATTTCAAAATCATAACTTCCAGCGAAACCAATCAGCTAATAAAAATGGTAGGCTCACGCTTCCACTCAGAACCTGTACTGATGAAGCCAACTTCACAGGTTCGGGTCCTCAGGGAACCATTTTTTTCTTACCACAGGCAGTTGCTCAGACCCTGGGGTGGCATCCTGCATCTGGGAGCTATCGGTCATGACGCAAAAGTGGGGGATAGTGTGGGTGAAGTTGATCCACTTCAGCAAAGCAACCAGAGACCAGACAAGCTGATGGTTACACCGCGCCGTTTCTCTAATGAGTAAAAGAGGAACCTTTCTCCAAATAGTAGGGAACGGACACAGGTAAAAATGCGAGTCTGATCTCCAGAAGTGTACTTCAAGGTCAGTTCTGCCAACAATTACCAAACTAATAATGAATCATAAATTCAATGTATCAAGAATTAGAAGGAGCGTCAAAGACCATAAAATGATGTCTGTTTATAACATATTCTTTACCAACTTTCAAAACAGCATTCACTGTTGCTTAAAGAAAGATTGACTACCAAATGAGAAATTCTGGTAATAGATTGGACAAAATAAAAGTATTGAAGCATTTTTGTTGTTACACTAAATGAGAGAACTAGTGACAAGAAAGGGCAATTTTGATGAGAATTTATGCTACCAGAATTCCTTTTAAGCAATAGGGAAAAGAACAAATTCTGAAATAAATTGTCAAAACAGGTGTAAAATTGGGTATAGAACTACAGTGCAATAAGACCATTACACCTTCCCAGATTTACAGGTCTATAAAATGACCCTCATCAGTTGTGTAAACAAAGCTATTTTCCCAGATAGCATATTGCAAAAACTGAGTTTTGACAAAATGCCAATAATTAGGTCTTTCCTCTGATTTTCCAATTGAACTGGAAAAAAGTGAGATATGAGTAGTAGAAATTTTAATAAAACATTCTCAGTTGATTCTAGCGTGCAACCAAGTTCCCCAACCACTGCCCAAAGTGACATGGCCGTTTCTATAGGCTCTTAAACATTTGCCCAGCACTTTGCTACTTTCAAGGTGGTCCATAATCCATGAGTGTCCCTGTCACCTGGGAGAGGTTTTAAATTAATTCTGGGTCCCCCGAATACCAATCTGCACTTTCAAATGTCACTAGAAAACTCAAACACACTTCAAAGCTTGAGACACAGTTTCCTAACGTGCTGAAGTGACTGCAATTTCCCTTTGCCTTTTTTTTCAAATTTTAGATAATTTTCATAAGATAACACCATCAAAAACGTCTGTAATAAAATGATTAAATAGAAAAAGGACTGAATGTAAAATTACCACATCTCTTACCTTAATGCCCACAATGCTGTAGTGAGAGGAAAAAACTGTGTCCTGGGAAGACTATCCAATGAGTCAGTGGCTTGACTTCCCGACCCTCCGTAACCAGGAAAACCAGAGTGATCAGTTATGGAGTATCGAAGGTCAACAGACAGGTGCTTACGAGATCTTACCGGTAGCATCCTGTGTTTATGTAGCTAGTTAAGACTTTCACTGAGAGCTTCTGGGGTCTTGAGAAATGGAACATCTTTCACATACATCAATCCGTATTAGCCAACATGCAATCATGTCAGGAGTTGAAGATCATATCTATGAAGGGGAAAAAAAAACCATTATCATGACATTGTATGTGAATGTCTATTCAAACAGAGTGTAAAACTTCCAGTGCATGAAATACGTGGAACAATTTATCCAGCATCACACTGTTAAGATTTTGACAGTCAGTTTTCGAACCCAGACTTAGTTTAACTGTATCGTGTGAAAGGCTGACAAAGGAATTCAGTGCCTTCAGATCACGAAGTGTAACATACAGTAAACATGCAAAAGGCCTTCCAAAAGGTTATTGATGTCTCAGAAAAGGTTTTGAACAATGTTTTAAAGTGAAACTTTCCAGAAGTATTACATGAGTTTTCATGTGTCAATATGATAGCCATACATCTTGAATTTTCAATCACTGTCAATTTCCAAAAATACCTTTTCAGTAGTATGGAGGTTTCTCCAAAAAAGTAAGTATAAGTCAACCATATGACACTGCTATTAAGTTTTGAAAATGTATCCAAAAGAAATGAAGTGGGGATATGACCTCTGTTCATAGGATCATGAGTATGATTTATGAGTTATTTTATTTTTTTCGGCTTGTTTACTTCCCAGTTGGCTGCGTTGGTTCATGGCAACAAAACTTAAAGTAACAAAGACATGGAATCAATAAATGTGTTTATTCAAAGACAAGTGGATTAAATAAAAACTACTGGGCCAGGTGCGGTGGCGCAAGTGGTTAAAGGTCCTCGCCTTGCACGCCCGGGATCCCACATGGGCACCGGTTCTATCCCGGCAGCCCCCCTTCCCATCCAGCTCCTGCCTGTGGCCTGGGAAAGCAGTCAAGGACAGCCCAAAGCTTTGGGACCCTGCACCCGCGTGGGAGACCCGGAAGAGGCTCCTGGCTTCTGATCGGCATAGTATCTGCCGTTGCGCTCACTTGGGGAGTGAATCAGCGGACGGAAGATCTTCCTCTCTGTATATCTGCCTTTCCAATAAAAAAATAATAAAAATAAATCTTTAAAAAAAATTAAAAAATGAAGAAAAAATAAAACAAATTTTGTGTGCACATTTAAAAGTATAACTTTTTGTTTCACATATTTTTATTTATTATTTATTGAGCACTCACTTGTTTCCTACATTTATAGTGAAATAGAAAATATGGCCTTACCTTCATCGAGCAAAGCTATTAAATGAATGAGTGAAATGACATTGTGATAACAAAGAATGTTAACTGTGAACAAAGGAAACAGGGTGATTCCTCAAAACTAAGGTACATTGTGGGTACCTTCGCGACAGATTCCTTCACGATCAAAATCCTTATAAAAGAATGATTTCAGTCATAACTATGTAAAATAACAGCTATGTATTTAATGAAAGGTTTCAAATGCACATGCTTTTACTTCATTTGGTAGAAAACATGCAAAAGTTAGGACAATATGCCTCTGATCAGATATCATTATGGCAAACACCGATCATGTTCTTTTGCAATACATTCTGCATCACTTTCTTTTTTTTAAGATGTCTTTATTTTTACTGCAAAGTCAGCTCTACAGTGAATAGGAGAGATAGAGAGGAAAAACATCTGTTGGCTGATTCACTCCCCAAGTGGCCACAACGGCCAGATCTGCCTTGATCAGCCAGAAGCCAAGGACCAGGAGCTTCTTCTGGTCTCCTACATTGGTGCAGGGTCCCAAGGCTTTGGGCTGTCTTCAACTGCTTTCTCAGGCCACAGACAGGGAGCTGGATGGGAAGCGAGGCTGCTGGGATCTGAACTGGGGCCCATTTGGGATACCAACGTGTGCAATGCAAGGACTTTGGCCAATAGGCTACCGCGTTGGGCCCTCTACATCACTTTCAAATGATTTTAAAAATCACAAATACTTTTGTTATGGCCATTGAAATAGCATAAAAACATTTCATAAATGTATATCAATACAGGGTCTAACTGGGCATTCCATTTTTCACTGGTAGGGCAATGCAGATACCAACATTACTAAGACATTAAGCGCCTACGTGATCAAGAAGTAAGGTTTCTGTTTGGATATTGCTTTTTCTTTGTTTTTGTTTTTGTCGCTATTTGGCCATGCTTCCCCTCTCCAGGTAATAATCTCACCCTACTTAACTTCAGTCATTACAGTAACTGGCTCCGTCCTTCACATTATTTGTCCAAACTACTTCTGATCCCATTAATTCATTTCTTGCCCTCACTTTTCTTGATTCCTAAACTCTAAATTTCTTACCCACTTTAATATATTAGAGATCAGTCTGGGGGAAAAAAAGTGTATCCTGTTGTGGAACTTAAGCACAAAAATATTAACCTCAGGCCTAGCATGATGACTCAAGGGTTAAAGTCCTAGCCTAGCATGCCCCAGCATCCCATACAGACGCTGGTTCTTAACCCAGCTGCACCTCTTTCAATCCAGATCCTTGATTGTGGCCTGGGAAAACAGTAGAGGATGACCCAAAACTTTGGGATTCTGCACCCACTTGGGAGACCTTGAAGAAGCTCCTGACTCCTGGCTTCTGGCTGATCAGCTCAGCTCCAGTCAATGCAGCCAACTGGGAAGTAAACAAGCCAATAAAAATGAAAATAACTCATAAAATATAGATCTATACTTTGTATAAATGATTTCTCCTTTTTCCAGCTAGTCCTGGAAGAGGAAAATTTGCCATAGTGTATATTTGTACCTACACATAACGAATAGGAAACTGAATTCAGTAAAGGCTCCCTCTATATTCTCAACTCATTTTTATTATTATTATTATTAAGATGACTGGGACAAAAAAATAAATTGTGAACTTTGTAACGTAGAAAAAAATGAAAGTTCTTTGCTGTTGAAAAAGTTGATCTCTCATGATGAGAATTCAAATGTTAGACACTTAATGGAACCATACTTGGGAAATGTTTTGACATTTTTATGTGACTGTCAAAATTTTGGCACTCTGCTACTTACTGGATGTAATAAATTATATAACTCAATATAGTTCCTGCTTTTGTGAAACTTGCAGTAGAGTTGGATGGATGGACAGTGGCCAATAACAGCAAAACAAACAATATCAATTAAAGTGTATCAGACCCCTGGAAAGAAAATAAGATGATGTCATGAGAGTAATGGGGCAGAGACTTCCATAGCAGATATAAGAACACACTCATATTTTAATCACTGCACCCTTTCCACAAGGCAACCTACTTCTCCTTACATCTCAGCAGAGACCTGAACTCCTCTGATTAATATCATCCCCAAGTTCCCAAGGCCAAAAAGAAAAAAAAAAAAAGAAAAAAAATCACCATTCCCATTCAAATCTGTTTTGTATGCTAATTTTGGCTTTTGTGTCTAACTCCAACTCGGAAGGTGGACTTTCATCAGGTCCATTTGAGTCAACTGATTCTAAATTTCACTCTCTTAATAGTCAAATAATTTCAGTTCTGTCATTTTACCTTTTAAGAATATTCTCCTTCTACCCACACCGATCACTGCACACTGAGTTTCTCAACAGTAATACCATTAGCATGATGCACCACATAATTTGTTGTGGAGAGTGGGACTATTGGCTTAGTAAGATATTCAACAACCTCCTCAAGTTATAATAACCCAAAAATGCCCTGGCATTGTCAGATGTCCTGAAATGTCAAATGTTATGAATAACTGATATTCAGCAACAATCTCATTAAAGCAATTCAGCTTAAATATGCAAAAATTAAAATTCATTGCAAACCTGGCACAGGTGCAGAATAAACAAGCATGTCTGATGGTGTCCTGCATCCAATAGGTGATGTTGGATGTGCCCGACACAAGGAGAGACTAGTTGGCCAAACTCTCTCTGAGCTGCTGCTGTCACTCTGACGAGTGACACTCTGTTGAAAAACAGGAGAATACCTTTCAGTGTGATAGTCACTGCTCAATGAAGTGAACCATACAGCTGGTTCTCTGTCCTACTCAGTAATCAGATCACCAGTGTTTTTGATACCAAAAGCATAAAACTAAAAGAAAAGAGAAAAAGAAAAAAACAGTTGGGTGCAGTTGAGTGAGTCATAGCTGGGGATCATTGCTATTAAAGATAAAACCTCCACTCTTGTATAGTTTGATGCAAATTTTCAACACAACTGAAACATATAATGAGCATCAAAAATAAAATATTTCTCAGAGTAACTTTCAGCAGCATTCTTTTCAAAAATGTTTCATATGTGACATGTAATCGGACAATCACTTTTCAGAACTTTTTTGTCATCTCTTACAGATGCTGCTTCACTTCATTTCCAGTTTCCTGCTCATGGCCGGGGAAGATGGATCAGCGACGTGAGAGACCTAAAAGAAGCTACCCCAACTGATGCTCTTCAGACCTGCTACAGCTTTTGGTTGAAGTCAGCAAGTCCTTAACTTGCCTTCAGGGTCCACTCCGATGTTTTTATAACAGGCTCTCCAGCATTTTGGAGACTTCTCCAATCATTCATCAATATTTGCGTTTCCTATGCTTTGATGAAAACTTGTGCAGACCATGGGGACAGTACACACAAGGGGACCCCGAATGTTTCATAAGGAAAGCTTGACAGGGAAGAAAAAAGGTAGGTAGAAAGAGAGAATGTTTCCAAAGAATCAAAGTGAACAGAAGCGGGTGGCAAGGCAGTTCAAAAGAGTTGAAATTGACACTCACCATACAATGTGCTGGGCACTTGATAGAAAACTTTTTGAGCTGTGAAAAGAACCTAAAATCCCACAAATCTTTTTAGACTAAGATAAAGAACCAGAATTTGAACATGGGTTTAGACAGCAGCTCAGAGCCCAAATCCTTGCCTCATATGTCCCGGCTGCTCCGCTTCCCATCTGGTGGCCTGCTTATAGCCTGAGAAAGCAGTAGAGGATGGTCCAAAACCTTAGGACCCTGCACCTCTATGGGAGACATGGAGGAGGCTTCTGACTTCTGGCTTCAGTTCAACTCAACTCTGGCCATTGTGACCACTTGGGGAGTGAGCCAGCAGATGGAAGGTGTTTCTGTATCTCCTCTCTATAAATCTGTCTTGCCAGTAAAAATAAATAAATCTTTAAAAAAAAGAATTTGTAATTTAACAGTGCTTCAAGCAGCTCAAGGAATATTGAAGTAAAAGTGTGAGTATATTTTGGTGTGAAAACATTCTGAATTCCATGTATACAAGCATAGTGAGATTATCTTCTTTTAACTGAAAATATTCAGGCTATTTAGCAGGAGAAAGGAGAAAACCAAAACTAACAATGTCTCTTATGAATATAATTTTGTGATGATCACAGTTATATTAAACCAGATAATGATGAAACATCCTGCATTCATTCACACAAACCCTTCCACCTCCCACACTTCTATACTGAAGTATCTCAGTGATCAAAGGAATGTTTCAGAAACATATCATTTCTCTGTTTAAAAACCTTCGTGATTTCCTAGGACATTCAGAACAAAATCATATGTCAGTCAGAAGGGATCTGGCCCCTACCTGTCCTTACATCACTGTATCTACCTCGCTCCATGATGCAGATCTGTTTCTCAGCTAGGCTATAGCCATCCTTATTGTAATCCAGTCTGTCTTGTGGAGGCTCCTGATTATCATTCAGATGACAGCATGACTGACACCCTCTCATGATGATCCTAATTATGGGTCTTCTTCATTATCTGGTAGAACATAAATGCTCGCATCCAACAGAATTCCCAGTGAATGAGAAATACTTAATGAATACCTGTAAAATAAGGAAAGAGTAACTGAGGTTCTACTTATATTTTTAAAAAGTGCAGAATATATGTTAAAACATCTAGAATTCCCATATTTTATATATGATTAGATAGAAAGATAGATAAGTGATAGATACATAGGTACATGGATAGATACATAGATAGCTACATAGATAAATGTATTTATATTTTTCTTTTGGATAATGAAAGAGTAAGATGAATAAAATAATTAAGCATGGCAGCAGTACATGTAAACGCATAAAACGTAAGGAAATATTAAAAGTCAAAGCAACAAATCAGAGACGCATAGGTGGCTTGCATGTGAAATATTTAACATATGAAGTTTGCCTTTTCCTGTTCTTGAAAACCAAATAGTTGTAAAGGATAATAAAATGAGGAGCAGAAAGAGCTCATCCTTGATCCCATCTGGAGCGCTACTACAAAGAAAGACTCAGAAGAAAGGGGACGAAAACATGCTGGGGTCACAGAAGGAAGCTGAGTTGAAAGGAGGGGAAAAAAATCTGCATTCTGAGTCATTTGGAACAGAGGAGGAAGGGAGATGTTATCTGAAGACCATGTTCAGCAGAGGCAAACAGGCTGAAAAAGAAATCGACATCTGAGAAGCTCTCGTGCGCCCCAGATCTGAGGGGGGCAGATGAAGGTTGTTTGTGTAGCACAAGAAGGTGTCGGGAGAAGGAGGGTACATTCTCACATGGAAACATATGCTTTCCGAAGCTACTTGAAAAATAAAACCTGCAGTGGAGACACAGAAACATCTGTGCTGCACTCGGGCAGACCACCAGTAGTGAGGCAGACTAGAGGTAGAAGGCAAAGGCGTACACAAACAAGATTGGGCATTATGTCTTGTCAAAATGACATGTAAGGCGCTGGGTCTGCCTCTCCTTCTCTGGTGTGTTAATGGGAGCTCAGCCATCTGGGGAAATCAAGGCTGAGTGAACTAGCTGCTGTGATGTTTTCACAGTTTTTGCAGAAATGACAAAGCATTCACAAGGTTTTCCAGGGTATTAATATTTTTTTTGACTAGGAAAAAGACCCCTTTAAAGGATGGCTTGTGTAAATATATATATATATGTGTATATATATATATATATATATATATATTTAGTCGGTCACACTGTAGAGCTTTTATTCTACATCTACTGAAGCAAGAGAAACAGCTGGATTTCTCATTCTCTGAACACAGATTTCCAGCACAGTACAGCTTTAGAAAGTGCTACCCACCCCCAGCAGTCTGTGGCTGTAGGAAATGTATAACAATAATAACCAGATACTGGTTCCTCTTAGGTAATTAACAACAATGAAGTTGACATATTCATCAACCCATATTGATTTAAAAACTATACTTAATAATTAATTACAGCATTATATGAATCATTAAGCATAAAAATAAACGTTCAAGTCTTTGCTCCACGTTTTATACTAATGCCATTTTATTGGTTGAACAAATACAAATAGCAGAATTCAAGTCAAATGTTCTTAGCCCTTATATTATATGCATCCAAGTGAATATTTTATCATGTTATAGTTTATTATAACTCAGAAGATTTTTGTGTGTATGTTTTCACAAAACACACCATACCTATCTTTACCCAGACATATACTTAGAATAAATTGATATACAAATAGAACCATTAATTAAAATACCATCTATTTATGAAATTAAAGAAGTAACTTGAAGTGCATGATATGCCATATGCATTATACAATTTAGAAAAAAATCTATAGAACAGGTAAAAAAAATGGAAATGTTTAAGGCAATGAAACTATTGCATTTCTAAAAATGAGGGAAGGTATTTGCCATGGTTAAGACAGCACTTGCTACACCCACATTAGGTTTGTAATAAAAAATTTTAAAAGCTCAATTAAAATTTAAAACTTAAGAACAGGTGTGTCCAGCATTCAGTAATTTTTTTTCAACTATATCCCTTCTCAATTAAATTAGTTGTGATTAAATTATAAATAACATCCTGCTCTGACTTCTGATTATTACTGCCAACAAATAACAATTTCAAAAAAAAATATTTCGCACATAATCCAGGATCATATAGAAAGTCTTAGTATGAAGAGCAAAGAGCAAAGAGATAATCAATATAACCCAATCACCTTTGACAGAAAGTCATTGATAATATTTGAGAATATCTTTCAGCATTTTTGTGTACCATTTGTGTTTTTTGCATCTCTACTCTATCGTGTCTACACAAAGAATTGGTATGTTTGAAATAGCCCAAGAATAATGGCAACCTGATGAGGAAGATCACTTTAAAGAAGACTAGCCTAGTGTCCCAATGGCCTATTTTATTTGATGGTGAATCTTCTACCAGGAAATTGCACAAATCTCATTTCAAATTAAAGCAGACTAAATACTGACTTCTGGAATGATGAAATGAGGCTATCTGTGAACCAATAACATAAAAATAATAGAAATAAAGCAATTAAAATACTAATTTCTGGAACCCCCAAAACTAACCAAAGCCACTTCAGTGTAAGGAAAGAACTTTTCTGTGAGTCCTGATGTTTTGTAGCTGTATTTTACAGCCATTTATGATTTTTCTATCTTAAAGCTTCTCAATGACAATTGAGCCCAGACATGAATTCCCTCGCTTCTGCTGAGGCTTCCTCTCAGCAGGATGGGCTCCAAAAACAAGTGATTCTCTTCTCATCTACACAAGAATGTCACCAGTCCTTCAGTCGGTTCCACCACCCTTTAACCCCTAAAACTGTTTGAGCAAGGTAATCGTATTGTCCCATCATAAACAAGGTCCAGGCACCCACACATGCATCTTACCTCAGGATGTGAGGCTGGCTGAGCCGCAATGTCCTTCAGCTCATACAAAGGCTAAGATGGAGTGGCAGGTTATGCCGGGCAAGGACCTAGCACCTGCTGGAGCGTGAATTCTGGGTCAGGGAATGGACCAAGTGGGGGAATCTTGGAGAACCTATTGGGGGTCACAGCTCCTGCTGGTGAGCACATGCTTCAGGTCTGGATGTTGGGCAGCCTGAGCAGGGTAACTCCATCTATAAGATAATGTGTGGGTTGTCTTTGGAGGGCAGGTGACCAGGCAGGGCCAAGCCAACTTTGCCTCACCAGCAAGAGCAGAAACCAGGCTGGAGCATAGGTCAAGTTCAGCTAGGCTGTCACATATACCAGATTGCATGAGACTGGTAGGGGAGCCAACAGAGCAGGGCCAGGTTCCAGCACTTACCAGCAAATGATGGGACTTGGTTTAGGCTGCGTCAGTACAGCCTATAGCATCCAAAGGCAAAGATCATGACAGGCAAAGGACTAGGCCAAGCTGAGTTGGAATAATCACTGCCATGTGCAAGATCTATAGCTGGGAACACAACTAGTTGGGGAGCTAAGGGGCCGTCCTGGCTGGGTTGGGTTCCCACTGGTAAGCACGGGGCTGAAATGAGAGTCATGTTCTGGTTTAGATAAGGCTGCTGCATACTTTGGCACAAGTGTGGGTTGGGGCTGGGTGCACCAAACTGGGCTAGACCCCAGCATCCACTGGTATCCATAAGGACCAGGGTAGGTACAGGATGGACAAGTAGGAATTCAGAAATATTTTCTGGAGATGGCAAAAAAGCACTCATTTTAATTAGCTTGTGTATTTGATTGGGGTGTCTTTATATTTGCTTGACAAGTACCATTTTCAAATTAGATTGTATTTGGTAATTTGGTGACAAGAAAGGTTATAATGAAATACTCAAATGCTTCTGCTCTAGAAATATTCAACATCTTAATAGCTACTAGAGGACTAAGTTAGTCCAGAAATAGTGTACCTTCCTTGTTCTATCAGAATATGTGTCTATAGATAAGCAGTATAAAATGTCCATTGGGCTGAAAATTAGAACTTTAAGGATGTTCTCTAGAAGCTTATCTCCTACCATCATAACTGCTCTTGTAATGTCACCTCTGCATCTTAATAAAGGCACTCTAAGGAGTCAATCAATAGCATCAATCACACACATAGCTCTGGTCAGTAAGCCAGTACTTGTGTATTATTATTACCTTGATATCAAGAATTTATTCAGCTCACTAACACTGAGTTGGAACCAGCTATCTCCCTATTGTATCTTGTATCTTTTCATTATGTTTAGCACTTACTCAGTAAATATTTGCTGAGTTGAGCAGAGGTATTTAAAAATGTCTCCAATGCTTTAAGAGAGATGACAATTGCTGGTTTATCTAAGAAGTGTCCTAAAAATACTTAGGCCACTCCTTAAACACGGTACCATACTAATATCCCCTGGGCAGAATATAGCCAAATTCAAATTTGGTGAGCCTTGTAATGCTTTTCTCGGATTCTTAAGCTGCCTTATTTTTCTTCACTGCCGTCTTTTTATTATTCATCCAATAGCAAAGCCAAATAGGCCTTCTGGATATTTCTTATAAGTATTTCACAATGTCCTGTGCTTGTGTCTATGTTCTAATAACATCTTTTATTTTATTTTATTTATTATTATTTTTTTATACAATTTAGTTGGCTCTAACAACATCTTGAGTCCAGGATGTTCTTTGTATCAGTCACACCTATCTAAGCCTCTTGAAATTCTATTTCTCTTCTAAAGTTATTTCAAATTTCTCATCATTCCATTAGCAGTTTTTCCTAAGCTGATGTAACAAGATCAATCCACTCTCAGTAAGTCTGAAAGGCAGATGATTGATCCACAAAGGATTATTCACCAGCCTTAAACTCTATGGAGTTTGTCTTAATAGGTGTTTGCCTTATCATGGAATGTCCACCTTACACCTGGTCCACGACTGAGTTTTGGAAACAGATATGTTGGTTGGCTTCACTTCTGAAGAATAATACTGTGTCAGGATAAAGTCTGTTTTGAGTCTCACTCATATTTCATGCAAATGATATTTATAAGAGACTTTGGATTTTAAAATTGATATTGGAATGAGGTGAGACAGCTGGGTCTGCTTGGATGGAAATTAATTTACGTTCAGGCAGTACATGAGTTGGGGGAATAAGGGCGTGGACTGTTACAGAAAAAAATATTGGCCTCCCCAGATTTTGTATATTAAAAACCTAACCAGCCAAGGTGATGGTGTTAGGTGGGCCCCCTAGGAATTCACCGAGTATAGACACGAGGTCATGAGGATGCTCCCACCCCAAAATGAGACATGTTTTCATATGAGCAACTTGAGTTTTTCTCTTTCTCTTGACCATGTGAGAAGACGTAAGACAATGATCTCCATCTAGGAAAAGTGTGATGGACAGATTGCAGACCTGCAGCGGCCTGATCTTGGATTTTCCAGCCTTCAGAACTCTGAGAAAAATTGTTAACAGTTAATACACCATTTGTTATAGTAACCCAAACTTAGCAAGATCCTTCCCGAAACGTTTTTCTTGCTTTCTCCTCAACTAGTTGTAATTGGCACAGCATAGAAGACAGCTCCTCTTGTGTATCATTATAGGAACACATATCCTTTTCTGAAGTTTGAATCCCAATTTTTCCCTTTATTAATCAGCAATCTTTTTGAAGTGACTTCTTGTATAATGTCTTCATAAATTATTTTAATTGAACAGCTTGCTTACTACAGAAGTATTTTTATTAGTTACATTCACGTAGACAATTGCTGATGGTAGTTTTCATCAGGGTGGTTCATCAAGGTTTGGTTCCAAATGAGCAGATACACATCTTGGGGGAAGGGCCATTTGATTGAGAGGTAGTTATGTAACGTAACATAGAACAGGGAAGGTATGGCTTCCAACTCACAATCCTAAGCTAGCTACCTACTCCTCCCATTTCACTCGCGCCTGAGAGATTCCCACCCCTTAATCTCAACGGTTGCTGGCAGATATGGATTCATCACATTTTCTCTAGCTACTTTCTGCTGACTAGAAAAATGGCTTTGCCTATCCCAGTTTTGGAAATCTCTGCATATTTTTTTAATGGGTTCATTTTCTGTGTCCCCTGCGTTCTCCTCATTACTCTGAAAAGTTTTTAGGTTCTTTCTGCCTTTTGAAGACATATTTGAAGCCTGCTATTAGTTTATTGGAGTAGGCATACTTCTCTTTTGTTTGCACCTGTGTATGTCCCCCTTTTTTTTGCACAAGAGCCTGCAAAGAAAATGGGCCAGGAGATTTGCAGATGCCAAAGGGCCTCAGTGGTATGAAGAACAATTCTGATCAAGGCAAGTATCCATAGAAGGCTCCAATGTTCAACTTCTGGACACGGAAATGACACAGGCAGCGGCACCCCAGGGTGACTCCTGCCCTTGTAGCTCAGAACTCCAGGTCCTGGGCTTTCTAAAAGCTGGACCAAACCACCATGGTATGGTCAGGACAATCCTTGCCATTGCCACGTGTGAAATCTTTATTGAGTTCCTGGCTCCTAGCTTCAGCCTGGCCCCGCAAGGCTAGACATTTAAAGAGTGAATCAGTGGATGGGAGATTCTCTCTGTGTGTTTCAAATAAGCAGAAGTAAATAAATGTCCTTATAGGAAAAATATGAAAAATTTTACAGTCTGAAAAAGTATATATATCAATAGGCACAGAATGAGGGGATAGATTTGAAAGACTTTGAGCAATGAGTATCAGTGGATCATAGGACTTTGTTACGACAGCAGAAAATGAAGAAAGATGACAATGAATGAGCTACGACATGTTGGAAAGTCAGAACAGAGAGAGAACAAATACAGAAGGAAAACAAGAAGGGAGAAGAGTAGGAGAGAGACCAGGGAGAAGAGGCAGAAAAATCTTATATTCCTAACTCTCACTAATTGTTACTGGTAAATGCATCCCAATAAAATGAAACACACGCACAAGGGCATCACAACCTTTGCTGTATTCTCCTTATTTCAATTCCGGGAGGGGATGTAAGCGTGAAAATTTGCAGTGAAACAAGCTCATGCCTAGGGATTGTGGAAACCCTAGAAAAGGAATAGATGAGTTTCCCACAATGTAAGCATTTCTGTTGGAGAGAACTTACACTTTCAATGTGTGTGTGAATAGGAATTTGTGAAGACTCAAAAGAAATCAAGAGAAAATCACAAAACAAATTCATCTCCATTGTTCATTTTCCTTCACTTATGTGAAATTATTGACATTTTATAACATGAAAAGGCTTAAAAAAATTTTAAATTTTAAGCTTTAAAAACAAATATGTGTATTAGTTTTTGTAATTCATTCACTTACAAAAGGTTTTTCTTCCTGTGACATTATTCATACAACTAATTTCATGGTTCATGTCAATTAAGGAGGAATAGACAGGTTGGGTTTACAGGAGTGAAAATTTTAAATCTGCAAAAACCACATTGTCAAATATATGTATAGAAGAATATCTGTGCTTTAGTTTATCTCATGGGAGCAATTTAAATAGGGTTGGGGAAAAATGTGTTTTAGAAGGTTGAATACTTTTAGCTATAGTTCATCACTGTGAAAATCATTTCTGCAATTTTGAAGCTATGCTTGCATTCCTTGTTAATTAGCTGTAATTGCACTTTCAGTCAGTTACTCAAAATGTGACCTTTTCTAACAAAAGTCACTTAAGATGAATGCAGGTAAGGCACAGGAACTAAGCTCATAATAAACAAATTGGCAACAGCAAATTTTTAAAAATTTTCTTATCTTTTCAATTCTTAGACAACCCATCGTTAATTATATTTGCTTCGTTGTTATGAAATATATTACTTTTTCATAGAATTTCCAAAGAAACTAGACTACAGAAATGTTATTTAACCTTTAGAGAGTAAGTGCCTTAAATGAAGTTTAATCATCCGAAATGAATTCAGTTGATTGTCATTTAGCCTTTATTAATCATCCAATAAAAATTGTTCCCAATAGACTTCTAATAGAAAAACTTTCTAATAGCTTCTAAATATTTTATCTATCTGTGGTTTAGTCTTCATTTATAATTTATTAGAAAAATATGGAGGCCAGCACTGTGGTGTAGTGTGTTAAGCTGCTGCCTATGACATCAACTCTGTTGGGGGAACCATTTCAAGACCCAGTGGCTCACTTTTGGCCCAGCTCCATGTACACATGCCTGGAAAAGCAGTCGAAAAGAGTCAAGTGGGATCCCGGGAGGATCCCCGGATGAAGCTCCAGGCTCCAGGCTTCGGCTTGTCAGAGCTCCGTGTGGGGAGTGAACCAAGGAAGGACAAGGGGGGAAGATATCTGTGTCTCTCCCTCCCGCTGACTGTAACTGACCTTCGAACAAATAAAAACAAATGTTTTACAAAGAAAAAAAATGAATCAAATTCCATAAAGAGAACTTTTCATATTGTCTGTGTGAAAATGTAACGTCCACTTACTTTTAATATTTTAATGCTGTTTTTTTAATCAAAAGTTTTACCAACTAATTCCTTAGACTCATAAATATAGCAGAAATCACTAAATGGACCGCACACACCTGACTATGACCATGCATTTGCTGTTTTTTGCAATATGAAAGTCATCCACAGTCTATAATATTTAAGGCCAAAATTCATCCTCACCGAGATTTAAAGTCTGGGCATTTGTAAATTACCAGGAAGATTGGAAACACATCATCTGTTACGCTTCAGGCTCAGGCTGAGGAAACACAAAATACATACATTTATTCAGTTCTAATAAAAAGAAGCTTGAATATAGAATTAAACTCACCAAAAATCTCTTCAGTATTTGTCCTTTTTGAATCATTTTTTAGTATGATTATTATTGGAAAGATAGATCTACATAGAAAGAAGGAGAGACAAAAAGGAGGTTCCATCCATTGGTTCACTCCTCAAGTGGCCGCAACAGCCAATGCTGAGCCCGTCCCATGCCAGGAACTAAGAGCCTCTTCCTGCATTCCCAAAGCGGTACAGGGTTCCAAGGCTCAGGGCCATCATCCACTGCTTTTGCAGGTCACAACCAAGAAGCTGAATGGGAAGTGGAGCAGCCAGGACATGAAATGGTCTCTGTACCGGATGCTACACCTTGAGGAGCAGTATTAGCCAGTTGAGCCGTTGTACCGGCCCTATCCTTTTCAAATCTTATGTGGTTCTCTTTGCACAACATGATCACTGCATTGCAAATTTTATGTCTGATTTTACCCACAAATCTGAAAACGATACCCAGAAATTTCAATTTTATTTTGAAGTTTTGCATAAAATTAATGTAAGGGTGACATAATATTCCATGCTATGTGGAGTTTCACTTTTTAACTTAAGCATAAATGATTGAATTTTTAGGAGAGATGTTTGCATCTGTGGGGTTCACAAGTACTGTTTAACTACATTATTTGCTAATCAAATGGATATTCCCAAGGTCTAAATAACTCATGATTGAACATTCTACTTGCAATGCTGTGAAGATCACATATGTAAATAAAATACGGTGCTTGCATTTTAGATAATGTTTCACTTGGTTTGTTCCTCTACAGATTCAGTCACTTTGTTGGTTCAGGGAATCAATAGCATTATAGCTGATACTTGTAGCAAAATTAGCATGATGGTTTTTCTTGAGTATCCTGGAAGAATACGGAAATATAGGAGCAAATTTTCATTTAAGTTCAAAATTCTTTTGATCCCACTGCCTGGGGTTTTCAGAGCTCTACCTGCAGCTTTCCTATTGTATTTCAAAGCCATTCATATTAATGATCAAATATTAACATTCTGGGATTCCCTGATTTCTAACAGTCTTCTAAATTAGAATGTTATTAATGGTGATGGAGATACTAGCAATGGTAATGAAACAGAGGAGAGGGGATGTTAAACACTGAAATATTTGGAAACACAAATTAATTTTACTTTTACATTTGCTAATAAAAGCTCTCTTCAAAATTCTCCCTTCCTTAATACTTGTTGATATCTACAGCAGGTAAAACTCTAAGCCTGCAGACATGTCTTTGGTCCATTTCCCCATGTTTGTTTCATTCACTGTGTTGTACATTGAATAAAGTTACGTTTGGATCATAAGATTTATTTTAACAAAACTTGGTACTGATTTAAGTAACTAAATATTTCATAATACAATGAGTGCAGATAAAAGGTCATTCTTATTTTCACAAAAGATCACCTAGGGAAACCAAGATTAAGTCCAAAGGGGGAAAACACAAACACACACACACACACACAAGTTGTATCTTTAAATATACTCAGGAAAACCATAGAAGACTTATGAAAATAGGACTTTTTAATCCACAGTTTTGAACTCAAGTTGTTTCAAATATGTTTTTATCTTTTAGCCCAGGCTCTGACAAATTGAAATCCCAAATTATCAGTAATTCAAGTAGGTTGAGATTTTGTTCAAGAAATAAACAGGTGTGGGCTATTATTAGTACTCCTATTCGATGAACAAGATCAATAAGCATGAAATCTTCATTTTATTCTTTCATTGAGCACATTGTTAAACCCAGTTTCTCTTTCTGTGCCTTTTGAAACTCCCATAACTCTTATATTTGGCCTTTTAATAGTGCCCCTTAATTGTCTGTTAGTTTGACTCAGTTCCTCTTCTAGCCCCCCCCCCCCCCCCAGTGTTGAAGGAACTGCCTTCCAGTTCTGAAATTCTTTCTTCTCCCTCGTTCGTTCTGCTATGTGATTTTCCACTGGTATTTTTTATGTGCTCCATTGTGTCCTTTGTTTCCAATAATGTGTCTTGTTTTTGTTTCAGTGTTGCTATTTCCTGTGTGATATATTCCTTAAATTCCTTGAACTCTTGTATGTGCTTCTCATTATTGATAAGAAACTTTATAGCAAGTTTTTAAAATTCTTTATCCGCTATTTCCTCAATGTTTTCCTCAGGTAACTCTGGAGTTGACAAAGGCTTTTGCTCCTTTGCAGGGGAGGCATAAGTAATATTCATCATGCCTGTGTCTTTTATTTTGCTCTGTCATTGTACTTCTGGTTAGCAGATTCTTCCCCTTAGGGCCAATTACTAAGCTGTGTTGCCCACTGGTCTACGGGTCAGTTTTACTGATTCTGTTCGGTACCTGGTTCTTCATTTGCACTCACTTGTACCACTCTCTCCAGCGAGTTTTATTCCCGGGTACTTGTTCTAGGTTTCCCTCTCACGGTCTCTATAGTCCCAACTTCACAACAGCATTTTGGGGTCTCTCTAGGATAGCTTGGCCTATCTGTGTATTCATTGGCACAGAATTCGCATCACAAAAAGGAAGCAATTATTATGTATCTTATGATGGAATTTATTTCTATTATATTATTTTAAACCTTGAGTAACATGAAAAACTTATTGTTACTTAAATGCTTTCACAAACTCTACAATTAATCAATAGAGGCTTCGATTTTTGAGGTCAGACTCTTGCGTCTTGAAAGTTCTGTCCTTAAATATACACTACCGTAGTCTGGGGTCTAGACCTGCCAGCAGGCGCTGAGGTCACTGAGGGTGAGGCAGACCATGGCCTTCGGTGGCAAGTACCACCGGAGACAAGCTGGTGAGGAATGTCCACTTTATTACTCACAGGTTACAGGTTTTAAAGCGTAAGGAAGGGGCGGGCAGGAGGGAGACTTCCGACAGACCCCCACACCCACCGAAGACGCTGTCATTGGCTGTATGACACGTCTCTCTCTCTCTCTGATTATTCAGTGATGTCAGAGGTCATGTTTAGGTATACTTCCCTTGACCTTCTAGCTATGTTGGAGGTCACGCTCCATTTGTAGTCCTGAAGGCTGTGCCACTGAAGGCCTGGAAGGCTCAGGTCATGGGGAAGGTTAGGCTAAGCCGTGCCATCCAGGCAGCAGGGTGGGGCCTGGGGCGATTGCCCACGTGCTAGCAACACCATTGCATTCTCATACATTCATTGTGTGTGAGAAGAAATGCTGCCAAATTGGTGACAACTGCAAAACAAGGTGAACATGCTCCATAGTTGAAAACATTTTGATATTATCATTGTTCTCCTTTATTTAATTACAATCCATCAGAAGTTTCTCTGGAAGAATTTTAATGTGGCAGCGAAAGTTTTTCCATATTCTGTCATTTCTTTTTATCTTAATTATGCCAAATGCAACAGAGATATCCATTTGGATAATTATAAATGTCAAAGTTATTTCTCAATGTCTTTGTTAAATATCTGCAGAGTTTGAATGTTTTTTCTGTTTCAGATTCTTATATTTCACAGGTTAATATCATTCTAATAAAAATCGTACTTAGAATACATTCGGTTGATATAATTCTAACTTAAAACTTTTAAATATCATTAACTGAATTAAAAACAAATGTTATAGCACAATGGTATTTTTTATATGCATCCCATATAAAACTTGAGTTGCTACAAGGGCAAGAGAATCATTGTCATTTCTGTATTACAGTTAGTAATAAATTAACTGTTGAATAAATTTAATTTATTGTTTTTATCAGGATTAAAAATGAATTTGCAAGACATTTATTAACAATTATGGGTGAATAATAGTACCAGATTATTTCAAACTTGCCACATAACTAATAAGAAAATATTAGTGCTCACTGGTCATTGAAAAGTACACTGTGATTGCTTTTTTGTAAATATTTAAAAAGAACCAAAAACCTCTAATTTTCACTCCATATAGTTTAGCAATGCTATTTTTAGAAAGTGATGCTAAGGAAATAATGATATGTGAGCACAACTTCAAGCTAAACATGCAATGCACTGGTTAAATAGGTGCCATAAATGAGCAATGAATAAATAGTCAATTAGAATTTTTAGAACATGTATGATGTCATGAGAATTCTTTAAATAAAAATACTTTAATGAAAATAGACCTGTTTCTCATGCATAATAACAGCCAAGTGTTACTTTAATTTTTAAATGATATTCTGGTCTTCCTCTAATTTTTGCATTGAGAAATGCTGCATTATATTCATGCTTTAAATAAATGTGTTATCTTCAAAAACATGATTTTGATATATCCTTTGATCTTATATTTTACTATCAGTACAATCCTTGGCACAGTTACGCACTAAGGAAAGCTGTCTGGCACTCTTCAAGACACTTTTATACAATATTTTAAAAGGTGGTTGCCATACTTATGCCTTATGCCTTTTTACTTTTGCCATTTAAGCATGGCTTGTTAGACTCCAGGTTCGCCCCACACTCTATGTGCATAAGAATTTGCCCTTTTGCTCATATTAAAGGAAAAAAGAGAAACATCTGGATTTTGACAAAAGTGACTATTGTAAGAACAAAGGAATGAACGGTGGATTTTATTTTAGTACAGACTGTTGTTCAATCATACAATTTTCTCTTGTCACATAAACACACATGGCAAACAAAATATACCGGGAGTCATTTTCTCTTCCAGCTTTTTTCAAAAGTGTCTATGCGATGGAAACATCTAAAAAGAAAGTTTAGATAATCATTTTGAAATTTTCTATTCTAAAACTGCCTTAAAGGACAAAACTAAAAACAGAATGCCAATTACAAAAAATAGTGAATGTATGAGCAATTTTATGATGACAGAGACATGCTGTGTCAGTGTTGTATAAAACCAAAGCCTTGTCCACCTGTGACTAACACCTAACATGGTAACTGAAAAACTGAGTTCTTATCTTACATCATTTCAATAAATTTAAATTTAACTAGCCACATGTGCTTACTGGCTATAATACAGGACAATGCATATCTAATCCAATTTATCCTGAACTTATAAAAATATATCATTCAATATCACTATTTAATTAAACTTTCTTATTATCTAGTTAAACACTTTTTTTTTACTTTCTCCAAAGCATATCACAGCTGTTATTATTATCTAACTTAATTACATTAAAATAAACCCAAAATTTACTTTTTAGTAATCGAAAACATAATGAACTTGCATTATAGTTCTGTACACATAGTAGCAAAATATAAAACCAAGGTAAAACTGTAAAAATTAAAATCCTATAATTGGAAAAAGAAAAAGAATTTTGTTTATATTCCCATTCACATATTTAGTATTCCCATGATTAATGTAGGAAATTAAATGATAATTAATTTTAAATCTGGTTTAAAGTTACAAATTTCAGGTACCCCAATACCTTTATATAAATGCAGTATAATCAGGTGAAATTATATTGAAAAATATTTTAAGTAATTTACATTTCTACTTTATAAATTTTACAGTTAAATAATCAACATAATGTAATGCAGAAAAATAGGAACCCCTCACCATAGTCCAATTAATGAAAGGAACAACAAATGAATTTTCATTATCTTCTTAAATTATTTTTAGTGAAATTTCCTATGCAATTGCACAATACTAGTAAAAAATATGAACTTTTTAAAAAAGATTTATTTATTTTTATTACAAAATCAGATATACAGAGAGGAGGAAAGATAGAGGGGAAGATCTTCCGTCCAATGATTCACTCCCCAAATGAGCTCAATTGCTGCAGCTGAGCCAATCCGAAGCCAGGAACTTCCTCCAGGTCTCCTATGCAGGTGCAGAGTCCCAAAGCTTTGTGCTGTCCTCGACTGCTTTCCCAAGCCACAAGCAGGAAGTTGGATGGGAGTGGAGCTGCCGGGATTAGAACCAACGGTCATTCGGGATCCCGGAGTGTTCAAGACAAGGACTTTAGCCGCTAGGCCATGCCACCAGGCCCACCCAAAAATTATAAACATTTTAAACAACTGCATAGTATTCCTCTGAGTGACTACTCAGCATTTTCTTAAATGCTGATTACTTAAATCATTTCTTTGTATAAGTACCATTGAGTTATTTTCAATGGCCTAGTGCAATATTTTATAATTTAGTATGTTTACATGAACAGTTTATGTAATTCTTTGCTGCAAAGATAATATGCTATCCCCAAATTACAAAAGTGTTCTCCCTAGAATATGTCACAATGACAATTTCTAAACAAAAAGAAAAACTGGCCTTCAAAAAAATCGCTTAGGTCACTAGCACATAGGCCTGTAAATAGGCAAATTCTGCTGTGATATCCTTTGATGACAAACTTTTCTCCTCAACAAGGAAAGCACAGACAGAAAGTTCTAGCACTTGGTCTTGCATTGTCAGAGGAAAGAAAAAAGTCATCCATATGGTTCTATAGCTCGCTGGTTCCTAACCCCCAAATCTGCATTTCCTTTAGGTTTTAAAATGGTTCTTTCTGCCAAGCAACTGATAACTTGGAGATGTTGAAGCTGTTTCTGATTTGAAATCCAGCAGACTCAGAGCTTCTCAGATGTAGTGGCTTTTTCATTGAGGGAAAAGGAAGATACACGGGCCTATAATGGATTCTGCCCACAAAAGATTGCCCTCCGACCATAGGGCGTAGAGTTCCCAGTAACAAAATCGCAATAATGTCTACAAAACGTCTTAAAAGATTAGTCAGACACGCATTTTGACGGGAGAAACTCTATGTGACATTAATCAGCCAGAAAAGGAGCAAGATGACAGAGAAAGAGGACACTTGATTTACATTTCACATATTTATTATCAGTGGTTGTCAGATATTAAGCACTTCTACATTAAGCCAATATGAAACAGAACTCTATATAATCTTCATTCATATCTTTCTTTCAATTAATTATGTACAAAATTCCACCTGCTTGTGCTCAAGTACAAATTTTTGGTAGGTCAGAAGTTGTTGGAATTCAATTTAAACGCTAAGACAAAAGTTTAAACGGTGTGGTTTCTGTTTTGTGAAATGCAGACGCTGCTTTACTGATATAACATCCAAGATTCTAAGCTGACATCAAAGCAAAAAAAAAAAAAAATCATCTGAAATGACAGCAGCAGCTGCAGCATCTGCCTCTAAATTAGGCTGTGTTTCAAAGTCTGGACTCAACTGCTAAGCAGTATAAAGACCCAGGAGGAAGGCTGCCCCGAAAAGAGTGAGCTTTCCGACCTAGCACATCAAAGTAACACATGCTAGGGAGAGCAATAAACGCATGTGGCCCACATTCACGTGCCGCCTAATTGCGCTGGGCTCATGAAGCCAAGACAAACCTTCAGCTGATTCCTGGCCTAAGAGAGGATTTGAGATCTTTTGTATGCAGAGAGCTGACACAAATTGGTTGCAGATTAGAGTTTGATTCTGCAATGGAGCATTCCGTAATTTCAAAAGATCGCCATTTTGGTGTCATATGGCACTTTCAAAACACTGACTTCCTAATGTAGTAACATAAACTAACCATTAGGTAGAAATAACAGTTTAAAAACAAGCTTCATAAACGAAGAAAACATTAATTTGTACATTCAAGAATAAATGCTTTGAAGAAAGACCTTTTCATTTGCTTTGCATATAAATTACAAATTTGGGGTATATTTATCTTCTAAAGCATAAGCTATTTAACAAGGACGCAGGATGCTAATATCTATTAAGAGAGGGAAGAAATAGTTATATGCTTTAGAAGCATTTTTATAAGAAATGCCTACTGTCATAAAGTTTACATTAAGGGATTGTTATTATATACAGACAATGTAATACATTAAGCAGCACAATTTGCAATTAGATATATAGCACACTTAGGAAAGGCTTAATATTTTAGAACTCAATCCTTTTATTGTTTTCATACCCTTTATGCTTTTTAATGTATTTTGCAGCACAATGCCCTATTATCCTACAAAATACTCTTCTGAATGTGTAAATTGCCAAAGTTAACTTGCACAGTTACCTGAATAGACTTTAATTAAAATTAGTGAAGGCTGATAATTAATCCTATTAAGTAAAATATGCATGAATTTTCAGTTGAACATATGCACTGACAGAAAAACCTTAGAAACGTGCAGGGTGATTATAAATAGATGCAAGGCAAAAAAGAAAAATATATGCATCCTGAAATTCCGAAATCTGTGGACATAAATTTAACCATATGAATATGGTTGCAAGGAACTGACTGTCGGAAAACTTCAGAATTAATCTCTTGAGTGAGTACATCACAGTATCTCACTGGGAAAACGCAAGCACTGGAGCATCTGCAGAAGACTGACCTAGTAATGGACCCATTTCATTACAACGGTGATGATCGAATGGGTTCACCCATCAGTCTGCTACTAACATCTACTGCATGTTGTGTTCTTCAAAGAGGAAAATGAACCCACATAGACACGTGCTTCCCTTTGGGTACTTCTGTTTACCTTGCCTCTGAAAACAGTCATTTCTTAATGTCTTAAGATTATCCCACTATCAAATATACACAATGATCTCAAAGGATACAATTAGAATCTGGCCCGACAGACTCATCTCCTTGGGAAATTTCCCTACTCCACTAGGATAGATATATTGGGAATTTAAAGATCTTACAGGAAGATTATGTCCAAAGGAACTTGATTATCAAGAAGTTTCATTTTTCCTTGCTGGATAATAGATGTCAAAAAATATTCTTTTCCATTCTCTTACCAATTGGTAACATTAAAACACAGAAAAATGTCTGCTTTCTTACAGAAAATCTTGAAGTTTCTACTTTTGCATCAATGCTCGTAAGCGTTTGTCCTGTTCCTCCATTTCTTACAAGAAATTACATCAAAAACAAAAAACATAATAGTTCAGTGATGAGAATAAAGGTAATTCAAGAGATTTCGTGATCATATCAGCCATAATGACCTATTTTCCAAACACAAGAATGTGAATATGGTTAGAACACTGCATAAGTGATAGCAGCAAATAGAGAGCAGGTGTTTGGTCACAGCTATGTAGACACACCTTGATGCTTTAGGTTAGGTTCTAGGAGCCAAAGTTAGGATTCACTGATTCATATTGAAAACCTCCTCAAAGGGTTTCAATGCTTTTGGGGAGTCCCCAATAAAGTTTTAATCAACCAGGGTGCTGTGCCTGGAAATGGATTCTATATATCCCATGCAACGGTGCCTGTGTGCCCCTTATCAGGACAGAACTGGAATTCTTTCATAGTATGCCTCTTTTCCAGCCGTTGGTTTTAAAATATACAGGCATTGTGAGTTGATAAGAATAAGATAATATGAGAGAGACAAACTTTTATAAGGCATAAAGTATATGCAAATGTCATGCAATGAACAATGGAACCTAGCATGAACTATTTTCAAGAAATATACTTACTTTCCTTGACACACTGCAACACAGGCAGAGCACAACACAGACATTTGCATCCTGCTTGTTTAGGCAACTTTAAATTTCCAATCCTGAATCATAGATCAATCTACTGTGTTTTTAACTGCAGAGAACACGCATAGACTCCCAGATAGGCTCAGAGATCCACCAATTCCTTGAGATGAAGGATGCAAATCCCCACGGAAATGTAGTGTGGAAAAGACTCACATAAAAGCACTTTATCTTTCTAAGTAATTTGGTTAATAAATTCTCCCTTCTCTACCCTCTCTCCACATTTTCATATTCTTAATATGAATGAAGGAGTAAAACAGTGTCATTTAATCCATCCTCAGTCATTTCCTTATTAAACCCAACTTAAGAGGTGTATCATCTGCTCAATTTCATAATTTATTGTATTAATAATTTTTTAAATGGCGGTACATGTGACAGTCTTACATCCTATCCTATTTATGTCTGCTCTATATGTGTCTACTATATTATGGACACAAAGCTCCATTTATAAAGACAGTGGATAATCTATTCACCAATCTTTATTCTAGTTACCATTTATATATACTACAACTGAATAAACTTGGGAGTAATCACAATCTTCATTGAACAAGCATTTTCACTTACATACCAGGCATGTATGTATTGTAGTTTTTGATGGGTTTTTTGCATGAATGGCATATGGCTTCCATCACTGAAAAAAATTATGTACTACTGAAAAGAATGAATTAAAATTTCAAGGGCTACATATTAAAATATGCAGAGTATTCTCTGTTTTTGGAGTCAATCAGACTGACAGTGGGGGAAAAAAGTCGAGAGAGGGACTATATGTAAGGGCAATTTTCTTTTCCTTTTAAAAGAAAGTTTTATTCATTTTAATTTGAAAAACACAGAGCTTTCACAGAGCAAGAGGAAGAGACAGGCAATGAGGTCTTCCATCTGCTGGTTCACTCCCAAAATAGCTATAATGGCCACAATGACCAGAACTGAGTTGACCCAACCCCAAGCTGGGAGCCAGAAAACGGTATCTATATGAATGCTGGCACTTGCAATAGAGGATTAGCCGGGTACACCACTGTGCCAGTGACATTTTTTTTAGAGAGCATTTTAAAGATGGCACATGAGTTACACAACTGATGGGAAATGGAAAAAAAAAAAATTCCAGGCAATATTTACTTGCTAACATTGGCTGCAAACCCAGTATCCTTCCCTTGTCTTTCTGCTTTTCCTTCTTTTCTTCTTCTTCTTCTTCTCCTTCTTCTGATCCCAATTTTGCTCAGACACTCTTTTCTCTCCCGCCCAGGCTCTAGAGGAACTCCTGGAAGAAGCAAACCTCATAGTCAGATTCAGTTTAACAAGCCAGGGCAATATTGACACTTGGTAAAGATGATTGTTTATTTGGGAGTGTGAAGTCAAAGAGAGGATTCCCCATATGCTGTAAAATCATTATCAGCATCCTTGGCCTCCATTCACTAAGTGTCATTAACATACGAATCCCAAACCTTCCAACACGTACACACCACACACACACACACACACACACATACACACAATTGTGAGAAGAAAAACATATTCAGAAATAAATTAATTAATGGCAGATGTGTGAAAAAATAAGCCGTTCCCTTGAGGACTTCAGGCCTAAGGATTCCAGCACTTCTGGATAGGTCATGTGAGCAATTTTGATTCTCTTCTTGTTTTGTACAACTTTGTGAATGGGTATTCTGCCTGGGCTGGTAGAGCAATCTTACCCTGAGGAAAAAAAAGCAATCATCAAAACTATAGCAAAAAGGAGGACTGATCTGACTGGCGACTATGTGAAGCAAATTCTGTCTTAAGGAGCTTTTTTAAGTCTTCTGACTTATAAAATATTTATTATTTAAGGTAGATTACGTAATCCAGTAATTTTTTGGAGCAGCACAAGAGGAAGCTAGCATCTGAGGAATCTGAGGTTGAGAAAGCAAGATATAGCTTGCGTACTGAAAATAACTCAAAATGCACAAAATTGAAGTAGTCACATAAAGACGCAACATATGACAGTTCTTAAAAATAAAATACTTAGATCAACAATAAGTAGTAACTGAAAAATTAGTGCAGATCTGAGCAGTATCAGAACTGGGTCTTGTCATTTTTTTGCATGACCTGCCACAGAATCAGGTCTCTGAAGGCGGATTTGAACACTGCTTTGGTACTACATGCAGGAAAAATTGAACAAGACTGAAGATGGAGTAGGAGTTTTGGGGGGGAAGTATAGTAGCTAGCACAGATACGAGGGGTATTCTTAGCTATACTTCTCAAACATATTCTGCATATTAGTTTGTGTTTGTAACACTCAAAGACCAAGTCTTCTCTTTCTAGTTTTCTAACAACATTCCTTAAAATCCCCGGCTTTTCATCAGAGAGATACATCTCATTCCTAGTTACCTAGTACTGCTGTAAGGAAAAGAGTCAAGGTCGCATGCAGTTTTAGATTTTCAGGGAACCAGAAGCCTGACTGATCCTTACAAAGCTACTGACGCAGTTGACTCAACATAATGACTACAGAATCAAGACTTCCAGGAAGCTGGAAGAACCCAGATATATATGTCCTACTAGAAGTGACAACGTAGTAATTGGACTCTGAGAAAAAGAAACCAGGTACAAAAACTAAGTTTATTCCAGATGGTTGAATATGCTCTGGTTAATCTACTAGGACTTCCAATTTTATGTTGAAATCAAGTGCTGAGAATTGGCATCCTTTTCACTTTCTTGATCTTAGAGCAAAGACGTTCAACTCTTCAAAAGGAATATATGCAGTGATTTTTATCATGTACTTGAGAGAGACAATACTCCTGTCTGCCATTTGCCTCACTCAAATGTCAATTGCAACCAGAGCTGGGCACTGAGAAAAAGCCAACGGTTTTTATGAAATCAAGATACATTTCTTTAACATAACATGTTTTAGCTTTTGTTATGAAGGAATGTTCAATTTTGGCACACATTTTTCTGCATCTTTTAAAATTCTGTTTTCATTCTGTACTCTACTAATGTAGCTTATCACATTTATTGAAATGTATATGTTGAAACTGCCTGGCATTCAAGAAATAAATCCCATTTGATTATGGTGAAAGATTCTTTCATATACTGTGCTATTTACTCCTGGTAGTATTTTGTTTTAAAAAATGTGTTTCTGAGTTCATCACAGATATCGGCATGTAATTTTCTTTTCTAGCAATGTCATTATGTGACTTTTATATTAGTGTAATACTCAGATGTTCATCAAAGGATGATTGGATAAAGATAATGGAATAATATTCAACCATAAAAAATGAAATACAATATTTTACAACAAAATGTATATAACTGGAAACTATTATGCTTAGTTGATAAGCCAATCCCCAAAGACAAGTATTTTACATTTTTCTTTTATCAGTGGTGAGCAGTGTACAGATAGCCAAAAATGTAACTCATGTGTGAAAGACTGACATTTTTAAAAAGCATTAGAGCTGCAATTTGTGTCTATATTTTTGAAAAGCAGCATTTTGTTTCCTTCTTGATGATTGTTGAATTCTGTACCTAACGGAATGTTAACCCTGTGAATATGAAGTAAAGTCAAAGTATTTCATTGAAAAAAAAATTTTTTAAATGGTTGGGGTGCAGAGAGTGAATGAGGAACATGAGCGAAATGAAGGTTAGAGAACAAAAACTCACTGTGTCCCTCAGTCTACACTGTGAAATACACGAAACTTGTTCATTTACATAAATAGATTAAAATATGTTTAAATGAGTTTATGAAGCTGCTCTCAACATCATATTTTTGTTCGAGGATGGGAAGAATTGTAATTAGCTCTGTGTATGTTTGGCAGACTTCAGCAGTTATCAGAACCTGCCATTCATTTACTTTTTTTAAACCCAAAGCTTAGACTGATAACAAGACAAATTTCAAATATATAAAGTCAGAAATTAAAAGGGAATCATTGAAACGGATACTACATAAGTATAAAACATTCCTGGAGACCACTAGCATCAGGTATACACCGACCAACTGGGTCTAGAAGACGTTGATGGATTCTTAGAAACATGCAACCCATCAAGACTGGATCAGATTTGAGTAAGCAGAATGAAGCCGTGATATAAATAAACGAATAAATAAATAAATAACCTGTTAGCCTGTCCTGTATCCTAGCAGGTAAAGCCATTGTATGTGATGCCAGCATCCCACATCTTGGCTTCCATCTGGCACAGCCTTTGCTATTGCAGCATTTTGGGAATTGAATCAGCAGATGAAACTCTCTCTCTCTCTCTCTCTCTCTCTCTCTCTCTCTCCCTCTGTCTCTCCCCCTTCCAGCTTGTGCTCACTTGTTCTGTTCCTTCCTGTTTCTCATTAACACTGACTTTCAAATAAATGATCTTTAAAAAAAAGTATCAAAGTAAAATCCAATCTTCTTCATCACTGTTTTTTTGTTAAGATTTCTTTTAATTCCTCATCTTATATTGGTGGGTTGGATGTATGAAGGACTTCATCCTTTTGTTCCAGATTATTCAATTTAATTGTATACAACTGGTCACAGTAGTGTCTTATGTATTTTTGTATTTCTGTTCCTTAAGTTTTATAACGGCTCCCTCTTCATTTCTGATATTACTTACTTTTTTAAATTATTTGTGTTCTAGTGAAGGCTTGTTGATTTTGTCTTTGAAAAGACAACCCGTAGTTTCATTTATTTTTCTAATGTTCTTCTGCTTTCCATTTTATTTGCTGATATTTTGATGTTTATTATCTGATTCCCTCTACCAACCTTAGTCTTTGTCCTTTTTAGTGTTCTGAGTAAACATGCTACTTTTTCTCAGTAAATTCATGGAAGTAAAACTAATCATACTTCATTAGATCATGTGGGTTTATAGCTTACTTTAATGGTTAGTCTCTGATAGTTGCTTTTACATTGCAAATTTATTCAACTGATTTTGTCTAATTTGTTCTTGTTTCCTAATAACACTGACTTCTACAAAATCTATTAAAAATATCTATCATGTTAGGGGGAGTATAGCTCATTCATAATCAGTCCTTTTTAGAAATCAGTAACTTTAGATTGGCTTTAAAACATTTGGTATTGTTTTAAAGTCAATCTACTCTCAGTCTTTTGTAATGTTCTAAATTACTTGTCAATTTGGTTTTACTTATGATTTTAAAGCTGATGCTGATGTAACAGCTCTTTTTATTCATTTTTAACTATCTTCTGAAAAAGGTAGCTGTTACATTCAGAGACATGTTTCTGGGAATGGCTATAAAGTATGTCTAAGGAGCTTTGGAAATGGATATATCAGAGTGGGATGTATCAGAAATGGCTTTGTACTGCCTGATGCCCCGCATGTTTATAAGGATTTTAACTTTCACCAATGAGCAGGTGATGCATATGAGTAATGTTTCTAAATCCCCACACACCACAATGGAAATAAGAATGAATTTGTTATCATAAAGGTTCAGAAAGAAAAGTGCTTCTTAGATCATTTATTACACCCTTTAAATAAGTTAGGATTAGTTCTAAGGGATTTCTTCGAGGGTTTATTCAAAGTTTAGGATTCTTCGACAATGAGGATTTCTGCATTTTCCATATGTTATTTGACTTTGATAAAGTAACATTTGTAAAAACCATGTTAAATTACATGTGTCCTACTCTGTCTTATTAGTTCCAAAGTTCCCAGATAAAATATGCGACTCTCAAGTTCATTTTTAAGAACTAAACTTAAGTTTTGCATTATAATTAGCATAATTATTAATATAAGTGATTCAAACTGTTTATATAAAGTGCTTATATATATATATATATAAGCATAAATATATATATATATATTAAGCATCGTGTCCAAAAGCATACTTTGTGAACAAATAGGCATTTTGATGTTGGGGGAACTGAAACACTAACTTTATTTTTTTATTTATTTTTTAAAGATTTATTTTTATTATTTTTCATTGAAAAGGTGGATATACAGAGAGGAGAGACAGAGAGGAAGATCTTCCATCCAATGATTCACTCCCCAAGTGAGCGCAACGGGCCGATACTATGCCGATCCGAAGCCAGGAGCCTCTTCCGGGTCTCCCACGCGGGTGCAGGTTCCCGAAGCTTTGGGCCGTGCTCTACTGCTTTCCCAGGCCACAGGCAGGGAGCTGGAAGGGAAGCGGGGCTGCCGGGATTAGAACCGGCGCTCATATGGGATCCCGGGCGTGCAAGGCGAGGACCTTTAACCACTTGCACCACCGCGCCGGGCCCGAAACACTAACTTTAAATCAAGAATTCTCTGATGGTCATTGCCAGAGAGGGGTCGCCCCAGAGCCCCTCCCCCAAAAACAGAATAGATAGAAAAATACAAGGAAAGCTTAGAACCAAACAGAAAATGATCAGCGTGGACCCCCATATACCTTACTAGGTGGGACACAAAGATTAGTTACTCCTTACTAGGGTATTGAAGACTTCTCTGCACACCCCTCCTAAAACTGTTCTAGGACCACAACTGTTGACAAATGTCTTGTTAGATTTATAAACCAGTGTAGACTATCCTAAAATCTGCCAAATTCAGCAAAATTATGCATCAACACAATAAACTGCTAAATACTAAAATGAAAACAGATATGAGAGAGCTGAACAGTACCCTATTGCCACTTTAAGGTGTATAGCAGCTGGTGCTGTGTACAAACAAAATTGAAGTGTCAATGAAGTAGTCATAGGATGTGAATAAGAACTTGCATTGTTTTAACATATTGATTACTCAATACCATGTGAATTAATTCCATAAAGCTGTAAAGTGTTGTTGATGTTGTCCCGGGGCTTCTAATTGATCGGAATGATATTCTGCTAGCTCTACCTTCAGACCAAAGATGATCTCCCCAAGAAACTGTTGAATTTATCTGGACAATAAGATGCTGGACTCTATGCTTGGTATATGTCTGCAACGAAAGGATCTTGACTTAATTTGAACTGTAATACTACAACAAGGTGGAGGAATCCACCATGGGGGGAGGATACGGGGAGGGGTTGGGGGAAACCCCAGAGCCTATGAAAATGTGTCACATAATGCAATGTAATTTTTAAAAAGTGAAAAAAAAAATAAATAAGAAAAACAAACAAAAAAATCAAGAATTCTCTTTCCTCTTTGCTCAAAAACATTCACATTTGAAAACAAATTCTATGACTGGTAGTATATCCTAAGGAACTAATACAAAGAAAGGGGAAGATTGCTCCAGGAAACAGTTTCCTTTGAGGGGATTTTGGGAAATAGCGTGGAAGCCTAGCAATGTAGGAATAGTCTATTAAGCTAGTTCTGCACTCTAAAAACCTTACGCAACATCTGCTGCTCTCCTCAGTTCTAATAGCAAACCTGTATGTAACAGACTCAAAGTCTATTTAATGAATAAAGCTGTTAGTTTTATTAAAAGGAGTGCTATCCAACTAAACAACAGAAATATTTTGCATAAAGTGCAGAGTTCAACAGAAAGAAAAAAATCCATAGAAATGTATCTGTAATTTCTGTACAATGAAATGTAACGGGGGAGGTAGAAAAGAATCAAGTATAAGTGCAGTTATCAACGAGAGTCTTGGGGCTTGTGTTGTGGCATAGTGGGGAGAGCTGCCCCCAGAGAAGCTAGTATATGGAAATCACTTCTATTTCAGTTCCCTGCTTACAGCCTTGGGGAAGCAATAGAATGTGACCAAAGTACCTGGGCCCGTGCGACCCACATAGAAGACCTAGAAGAAGGTCCTGGCTGTGGCTCAATAACAGCCCTGGCTTTTGCAATCATTTGGGATGTGAATGAACATATTGAAGTTCAAGTAAATAAAACTCAGGGGAATAAATCTTTTTTTCTTTAAAGAGTTTCTTGGCTTGTAAATTTCTTTTGGTCATACTTCTTTTTGCAACTGGACAAGAAAGATACGTACATGATAACTATACCTTTGACTCCACAGAGACACATTCATTTTGAAGGTCAGTTTTTCTTCTCCTCATCAAGTACCACTGCTACTTCAGCTGCTTACTGCTTCACTTACCTGGCACTTCCTCCACATTCCTTTGCTCTGCCTTCTGCCTTTTCTCATTCTCATCGGTTCAGCCTCTTCAATCATTGTGATAGCCACAGAAGTTCATCATGATGATGCTAACAGAGCAGCTCTGGTTCTATTAGGCACAATCGTACCCACATAATACCTACGGCTTATGTCTTTACAAATATTTAAAAGGATAATTTTACCTGGACCCTCATGACAAACTACTTCTCATTCCTGAATACAAGTCAATATGGAAAGATTCTAAGGTCAAATGCCAACTTTTATTTAATAGTATTATGAAGAGTGATAATCATGTATAAATTGCTAAAGATCAAAACCAAAATGGCAGATAAAATGTTAAAGCAATGGAAGAAGTGTTTAATTTCTGATGAATATTTATAGAAAACACTTATAATTTTCCATTCATCTCATCCATATGAGTTCTCCAATGATATTGAATATTGTCTGAGAAATCATGTGTGGAAGTTATTCCATTATTTCAATTCATGCAGAATTTAACCCAGAAATTACACATGATGTGAAGGAAAGGCCTTGCTCTGAGTGGAGAGGGACTGGCATGAGTGTAAAACTGTTTCCAGACATTTTGTGGTGCAATGGTCTCTTCACAAGCAAAACGGTGTGCAGTTTTAGCACTCCCTTACCTGGTTACACTTTCAGATGGAAATCTTCCAAGAGCAGGGACCAGGTATCCTCTGGACATGGCAGTTGTTCTGACATACTGTGAATTCCATCAACCCTAAAACTGCTTAGACAGTAAATGTGACTGTTACTTTATGTAAAGCGTTAAGGAGAAATATTGCTGAAGATTGACATGTGGTATGCCATTTTCCACGTAAAGACTAATCAAAATTTTGTAAATATTAAAACTGGGAGCAAAGATGTGCCTAGAATTACACCATGGCAGTAGGAGTTCCAGAAGTAAGTGGTCAGTAAAGCACTCACTATAAAGGGTCCCCCACAGATTGTCAATACTTCTGTTTGATTTGGTTTGGCAATAGCGAAGCTAAAATAGAGGAGGGTTCTTCAACAAGTTCAGAGAAAATGCATATTATGGGGGGAAAAAAACCACATGGATTTCAAACATTTTGCACCAAAACTAAACTTATCTTTTAATTCTACTTTCCCATAATGTTATTGAAGCCCCCTTATAAAATGTGCTCAAAATACGCAGGGCAATGGAACTATTCGCATTTAGAATGAAGGATTCCTCAATTACATGCTGCATATCATCATTCAGTGAAAGTGAAAAAAATTAAAGCATTTGGGTAGCATAATTAAACAATAACATCTCTATGGCAGTCTTAAAATACAAAGAAAAAAATTAAAAATTTTAGCTCCAGTAATTAAAATAATCGACCACAGACTTATACTTTGGTCTTTCACGTCTTAATTAAGATACTCCTGAGATGGAGTACCACAGCTCCTGATACCAGCTTCCTGCTGTTCACACAGATGTGGGAGGCAACAGGTTAAAGATCCAATAGTGGGTTCTTTGTTATCTACGTTAAGTTTCTGGCTATTGGCTCCAGATTTGAATTTGAATAAGTCATAACTGGAGCAGAGATCTGAGAAATGAACCAGCATGTGGGTTACCAAGAGAGTCTCCTCCTCCCCGTCACACTGTCTTTAATACAAATCAAGTTTGTTAGTAATAATTTTTAACTAGATACTAATGACTAGAATAAATCTCTAATTTTTAGCAAATAATGCTCCTATGAATTCTTAACTTCAATCATTTCTCCTTCATTCTTTTTTTTTTTTTTTTTTACTGGAAGCACAGCTTTATAGAAAGAAGGAGAGATAGAAAGTTCTTCCATCTGCTTTTTTACTTCCCAAATGATCACAATAGCCAGAGTTCAGTCAAACCAAATCTGGAATTCAGGAACTTCTTTCAAGTCTCCCATGTGGCTGCAGGGTCCCAAGATTTTAAGCCACCTTCCACTGCTTTTCGAAGCCATATTCAGGAAACTAGATCAGAAGTGGAACAGCTGGGACACAAACTGGCGCCCATATGGAATGCCAGCTCTTACAGTTGAGCCATCATATTGGCACCATGTATCTTCAATCCTATGCTCTAGTTTTGGGGTATTTAATTTTTTTATTTTGAAATTCAGTGCCAATTTGTAATATTTCCAAGAACATAATGATATTCTCTTACTTCTTTCACTCTGTCCACTCCTCCCTTTGTCCCTCTTATTTCTTTAATTCTGTTTAATATACTACATTGCCCCACGACAGGCCCTTTGTAAGATTTTTCTACAAGCATAAGATTAGATCGCTGACCAAAATTAGTGAATATTCTTAGAATATATTTTCTTGATATTCCTCCCTTGAAATAGTTGTGTGTTTTTTTTTAAGATTTATTTTTATTTTTTTTTTTAATTGGAAAGGTGGATATACAGAGAGGAGAGACAGAGAGGAAGATCTTCCATCTGATGATTCACTCCCCAAGTGAGCACAACGGCCGATACTATGCCGATCTGAAGCCAGGAGCCTCTTCCGGGTCTCCCGCGTGGGTGCAGGTTCCCAAAGCTTTGGGCCGTCCTCGACTGCTTTCCCGGGCCACAGGCAGGGAGCTGGAAGGGAAGCGGGGCTGCCGGGATTAGAACCGGCGCCCATATGGGATCCCGGGTGTGCAAGGCGAGGACCTTTAACCACTTGCGCCACCGCGCCAGGCCCTAGTTGTGTTTTTTTTAACACCAAAACTTGTTTTTGCTTTATTAAACATTTTAGGGTATGTGTGTCTGACATTTTGGTATTGAGGATTTGAAATAGTTGTTAAACAAGCCACTCAAGAAATGGGCACGGGAAATGGGCAAACATTTCACAAAGGAACAAGTCCAAATGGCAAACAAACATATGAAAAAATGTTCCAGCTCCCTAGCAATAAGGGAAATCCAAATTAAAACATCGATGAGGTACCACCTAACACCAGTAAGATTGGCCCACATAAACAAGAACACCAACGACGCTTGCTGGCGAGGATGCGGGGAAAAGGGAACCCTATTCCACTGCTGGTGGAGCTGCAAATTGGTACAGCCTTTATGGAAATCAGTCTGGAGAACACTCAAACAACTCAAAATCTGCATACCATATGACCCAGCAATAGCACTCCTAGGAATATATCCAAAACACCTGTTTTACGACAAACCAACATGCATCCCTATGTTCATTGCAGCACAATCAGTAATTGCGAAAACATGGAAGCAACCGAAATGCCCATCAGCAGAAGATTGGATAAGAAAGCTTTGGTTCATCTACTCCATGGAATACTACTCAGCTATTAAAAAAAACAAAATGCAGTTCTTTGTGGCTAAATGGGCACAACTGGAAACTATAATGCTAAGGGAAATGAGCGAATCCCAAAAGATTAGATACCACATGTTTGCCTTGATTTAACCTGTAATTTTTTGTTTGGTGGTTTGTTATTTTTTGAACCTGTCATTGATACTGTCTCAACCCAGATGTTTCGAAGAATGGAACTTGCATTATTTTTAACATATTGTTTACCCAATACTATGTCAATTAATTCCATAATGTTGTATAATGATACTGAGGCTTGTTGGGGCTTTTAACTGACTGGATCTTTACTCTGTTAGACCTATCTTCAGACCATAGAAGGTCTCCCCAAGAGGCCACTGAACTTATCTGGACAATAAGACGCTGAACTTTATGCTAGGCAGGTGTTTGCAAGCAATGAATCTCAACTGAACTTGAACTATGGTTATGCAACAAGGTGGAGGAATCCACCATGGGGGGAGGGGTATGGGAGGGGTGGGGGGGATCCCCAGCGCCTATAAAACTGTACTACATAATATAATGTAAGCAACAATAAAAAAAAAAAAAAGATTTATTTTTATTTTTTTTTTTATTGGAAAGGTGGATATACAGAGAGGAGAGACAGAGAGGAAGATCTTCCATCCGATGATTCACTCCCCAAGTGAGCACAACGGCCGATACTATGCCGATCTGAAGCCAGGAGACTCTTCCGGGTCTCCCACGCGGGTGCAGGGTCCCAAAGCTTTGGGCCGTCCTCCACTGCTTTCCCGGGCCACAGGCAGGGAGCTGGAAGGGAAGCGGGCTGCCGGGATAGAACCGGCGCCCATATGGGATCCCGGGCGTGCAAGGCGAGGACCTTAACCACTGCGCCACCGCGCCGGGCCCTAGTTGTGTTTTTTTTAACACCAAAACTTGTTTTTGCTTTATTAAACATTTTAGGGTATGTGTGTCTGACATTTTGGTATTGAGGATTTGAAATAGTTGTTAAACTTCAGATCCCCACACTTACTGATATGCTTTAAAATTCAATCATTAAAACAGATGATTGATATTAAGTTTTTCTTAATTATTTCCTGTGCTGACATCACTGACCACAGCCATAAATTCAGCAGATGCAGTCCCTAAGCCATCTGCAGTCATGTAAAGACTCATTTATGGGAAATTTCAGGCACAGCTGGGGGAAATGCAGGGTTCGTTTCAAAATGTTTCCTGCATCTAAAACCACAGATCCCATTGACATGAATCTCCAGGCTCTGGGTTTCAACTGAGATATCCTCATTGCACAGTTTGAAAGTAATAGTAAACATTGGAGAATTTCCAAATTTGTAAGCCTTCTGGGACATATTTGTTGCCAGTTATGGTTTATTCTACCCAAGAGAAAGAATTTGCCAATTAAGACCATCTCTAAAATCATATCAATTTTGTCAACAAGTCAGTCTGTGTTGCCAAAACTTATTACCCGAGTGGAAAACATTTGAAATTGTTGATCACAATATTCATGGGCAGGCGTTTGGCCTCTTGGTTGTTACCACTCAGGCTGCTATGTCACATCAGAGATCTTTGGTTTGAACCCTAGCTCCACTCCTGGTTTTGGCTACCTGCTAATGTGCATCCTGAGAAGCAGCAAATGATGACTAAACTATTGTGTCCTGACAACTATTTGAGTCTTCTGAATTGAGCTCCTGTTTCCTGTCCAAAGGAACAACCCCAGTCAACACAGGCATTTGGGAACATATCAACAAATTGAGAATTTTTTTTTTTTCATTCTCCCTTGCTCTTGCTCTTTTTCTTTCCCTCCCTTCTTTCCTCTCTAACATGAAGCACATTTTAAAAAGAGATGTGTAAAAAGGAAATACAATAAATATATAAGGGATTGATGAGAATGTTTGGGTCCCTTGGATTATGGCAAACGTGCTAGGGTGTATTCAGTGGAGGAAGAGATTATTATATTTCTAAAACTGTGTCCAGGAGCTATATAGAATCTATTTGAAAAAATAAAATAAAATCAACCTCTCTCCCCACCATGTGCATTTATTATATATAATGATGATTCTAACAAGAAATATTCAGTCTTCCTAAAAGAGGAAAGAATAGAGGGGAAAATTTTGTCTAATGATTGGAAAATCCTCTGATGATTGGGAAAAGTTAAGATACATAAACTAAGCATCCTCCCAAATTAATTGCTGTGTCTTTTCTGTTCCTTATTCAGATCTATTACTCTTTCATAATGCATATTCCATACAGATGACTTACTTACAAATGCTTTTCACACTATAATATTATTAATTATGTATCAGTTTCTGAGTTTTAATTTCTAAAATATAAAAATATGCCTTGTTTTTATTGTGGGAGGTAAGAACCCGATTTATTGTACTGTGTGATTAGCTGCTATAGGTTTCCTGAATGAACTGGTCCTTTCAACCTAACCTGAAGTGATATCTACAATGTACATACACATTCAAACACCCACACAGATATATTTCTTTCAGAAATCTCCATTATATTCTATCATCTACCAATACCAAAAGCATATTATTCTAGTATCATTATACTTGTTATTAATATCTGAGTAGCACCAATACCGCTACTTTCAAAAGTAAAATTTTTCTTCTCATAACTTTAAGCTCTCAGATATTTTAATCATTTACCAAGCCACAGAAATAATCCTATTAAAAACTGGCTTGAAATATTTTTATGTTATTAGCCAAAAATAATTAATTCCCCTGAAACTTAGTTCCACTGAAACTATGCATCTTTTATAGCATATGAAAGGCTATTTGGATATATTTTGCGGGACATAAGATTGCCATAGCAAGTCAGCCCTGCTTGGATGACAACATATCAGAGATCCCTGGGTTTGACTCTTGAGGCTGCTTATGATCCTGAATCTTTCTGCTAATGTCACCCTGGGAGGCAGCACATGACAGTTTCAGTGCTTGGGTTCCAGCCACCCACGTGAAAGACCTGGGTTAATTACCAGCTCTTAGCTTCGGTGTGGCCCAACACTAGTTGTGCGGCTCCTTGGGGAACTGCAATAAAGCCATGTGAGCGTTCTCACGAAGTTCAACTACATTATGAACAAAATTATGCATAGACTTCCTAATGTTTTATAAAACAAATTGTTCTCATGTTTCTATGAATTTTAAAAAAATATTTCATAGGAAGAATTTACCATAGAGTGCAAATTATGTTAGGCACTAGAAAAGGAGCTTGTGTTTTAATTTAGTACAGCTACAAGTGAAATAACGACTGAAAAATCAGTGTCAGTGATAAGAGACAAAGCAAAGGGCTTGACAGTGAATTCCATTTTTCATGGTTATCTGTCTACCATCATTGATGTTTACACAGGCTTTTAGTCCCTAGAATATTTAAGCTAAATTTCCTGAATATGACAAAATTATGTTTTCTAGTTTGTAAATATCATTTTGTTGCTACAGTGAGGATAATTATTTAGTTAATGTAACTTCACTAAGATGTTATGACTTTAGTATGTATTGCACTTCTTGGTAAACCACAGTGAAATAGAGGAAAAAAAGACAATACTCATACAATTTGCAAACTGTACAACACATCTGGTCATACTTAAAATGCCACTTTTTTGTAAATTTTATTGCTTTTTGATCCAATTTAGTTGGCAGTGGGCTCCGCCTCCCCAAATTCCCTCCCCTCCCCTCTGTTCTCTCAAGAATCATAATGTGCGTCCATTGTGGATTTTCCAAAGTCCATCATGCTTCCACGCGAGCATCTCCCAGCTATGTAGGAGAATAACTTTTTATTGTAGGTTAATTCTTGTATCCTGGAGCCCTAATATAGGAACAGTGAGGATTAGCCTTCCTTATTTATGGGCCGTACCAACAACAGTTATACGTGGACATTGACAATCACAGGTGATTATAAACAGTCCACCTCTTGTGGATAGTTAAATAACGAATTGCATCACAAGTTCTTGTTCCACTAAGAACAAGTAAGTATGAAGTAACATTGATTAACATAGAGTAAGATTCACATACACTATCTCTAGATTTGATATTATATTACATTATAGCGTAAATATTTATGTATTTATTTAAGAGTTAGAATTACAGAAACAGAGGGAAAGATATAAATGGCATATAAATGGCAAGGCCTAAGGACTCAAGCTGATCTTCCATTGCTGTTTAAAGGCCATTCATAGGGTGTTGGATTGGAAGTGCAACACCTGGGATATAAACCCGTATCCATGAGAGATGCTGATATTGTATGTTGCAGGCTTATTTACTATACTATAACGTTTGCCCCTTAAAACTCATTGCTGAATACAGCCTTGCTGTCACCACTCCCCACACTAGACACACGGCACATACCACACAAAGAGAAACCCAGTTATCTCACCTTTCTTTCAAGAAGTTGTCAACACTATATTTTAACAAGTGCTGATGTAGCCTGAATAGTGTATCTAATCCCTGCCCCAAAAGATTCCACTTTCTGTCTTTCCTGGTATGTATCAATATGTTACTTTAAATGAAAAACATGATTTGGGGATGCAAACAAGTTGAGAATCTAGGTCATCTACACATTCCCAAGTTAATAGCAATTGTGCTTCAAGGAGGCAAGGTCAAGGCCTGAGAAAGGGCAATATGAACAGAGCAGAAGGAAAGGAGAGGTGATGACAGAAGCAGGAGAGATGCCAGGGTCCAGTAAGTGTGAGTGACACACAACTGATTTAAAAGGCATGGAAACAGATTCTCCTCCAGAGGTCGCGTACAGAACACAGCTGTGTCAATATGTTCCAGACTTCAGACCTGTGGAACTGTAACACAACACATTCAAACTATTTTAAGTCATCAAACGTGTGGCAGTTTGTTACAGTAGTTGTGGGAAACTGAGAAAAACCAGTGAATGCACACTTTCTTTTCTTTTTTTCTTTTCTTTTTCTTTTCTTTTCTTTTCTTTTTCTTTTCTCACAACCTTGTCCCAAACAATGCCGCTCTGCAATCCAACCTCTCTGCCTTATTCCATTCAGAGCATCAACACAACCAGCACCGTCTCTTTCCCTCCTGCCTTCCCCAGCCCCATCTTTGATAAGTTGTCTTCAGTTTTAGTCAGGATCTTGGCTTTTTCAACACAATTCATAACCATAACCTGCTTAAAATCAGTTTATTTCATCCCATCAGTTTGAGCATTTTTCCATTAAACTGGTACCAAACAGTACTTTAGCTTTTTAAACTCAACAGTGAGCTCTGTAATTATGTTTAAGTCATTTGAAGTATCCAGTCAGCTGCTCTAGCAGATAATAACCTTCAAAGAAACAGGAAGTATACGTGCTTGGGGTTTTTAATCAACCTAGCAGGAACTCCTCATATCATGGTGCACACAGAAAATAGCACGATTATACAGCACATTTGGTAAATGTATAAAGTTCTTGGTTGGGTTTCTGGATGCCCCAGGACCTGCCCAAAGGTCCTGTTACATAGTTAGCAAAGAGAAGTTAGAAAAGTTTTCTGTATGCCTAGCACCGTGTCATTCATTTAGTTGGGGTTCCATACATGTTTGCTCATTTTGCTAATCAGGAATTATAAAACTACTATTGTTGCTAAAACCATAAAAACATATGGCTGTCAGAAAAAGAAAGGCATTACATGGTTGTTTTGGAAAATCACGATTTAGAAAACAATTCCCACACTGCTTCATTTGATTATCCCAAACTACCCTGTGAGGTAAGGAGGTAGTTATTATAATTGTTGTTTTGTTAGTTAAGAAAGTAAGACTTAAACACGCAAATTACTTTCCAAAGCTATCAAATTGAGGAACATGGACTGAAAACCTGCAATTCTAATTCAAGATCCCCCCCCCCGTGTGATTCCTTAAAGCCCCTGAAGCTAATAATATTTCTAAAGCCCAAATCAAGAGGCAAGTATATTCATATAAGTTTAAAATGGACACTGAAAATCTTGTATTCTAAAGTACATACAGTTTCCATTTCTAAGATTTATTTCCTGTTCTGTTAAAACAAATTGTACCAGAAATGTTATGCTTCATCATTTTTCTCACTTACTAGGCAGACTCTAGTGGCCACATAATATTAAACAAAGAAGTTTTAAGTTTTAGACTTTATTTGCTGAGGCAGCAGACTCTAGCCGCCTTGGAGAAGTGCTACAAGGGATGTGAAGATAAGAGAAGGGCTCAAATGGGGAAACCATATGTATTATGAAAAAATGCTCGGGGTCTGTTCGGCTGCAGGCTAACGAAAACATACACCTCGCCACCCTCAAGCAACAGGAACAGCTCAATTCTTTTATTCTTATATCATCTATTGAAGTCAGCAAGTTCTTCCAGGAGAAATCAATAAGGAGGTCATATGCTAGAATGAATAGCAGTAAGTTATAGAGCGTCCCCTTTTTCAGGCATAAAATGAAGACAAATATAATGTATTCAAATTAAGAAATGGCATAGCCACCTACCACCAGCAATGTATAAGTCTTCTTAAGATAATAGCAGTATCATTTTGGATACCTTCAGGATCCACACAAATGCAAAGAAACCTCGTTCATCTTGCTCTTTGTTTCCTTGCCACTTAATGGCTGTTGTCTTAATAAGACCATTCCTTTAAACAAATGATTCCTCAGAAAGCACATGTATGGGAAGGAGGTTAGCAGAATTTCAAGATGAGAAAGATTCATTTTCAGAGGTCTTTGTAAATTCCAATGCTCTTAATTAAAGCAATTTTCTGTGCCTTCTCCATTTCATGCCAGCCTTTGCATTTGCTTTTAAAATGGAAGTAGTTTGATGGATCAACGAGGAATTTCAAGGCAAGATAGGATTGTCCAACTTAAGACCCTTAGCTGCTTCTCACTGGCTTTGGGACTTCGAGTAAGTTATTCAGCTACCTTCTTTTGAATCTCAGGATCTCATTTATGAAATGGACACTTAAAAACATGGCACATAGACAATGCAAAACTGCTGATTTTTGTAGATTTAAAGTACTCAGAAGAGAATCTAGTAACTCTTTTTGCCCTCAGTCAAATTTTCTTCCTCAAATTGTTTCATTGTGATAGCTCAATGACAAAATACTTACCATCTATGCTCCAGGATCCCATAGGGGTGCCAGTTTGTCTCCAGGCCACTCCATGTCTCATCCAGCAGTCAAGGATGGCCCAAAGCCTTGGGACACTGCACCTACATGGAAGACCCAGAAGAAGTTTCTGACTCCTGGCTCCTGGTTTCAGATCGGCACAGCTCTGGCCATTGCAGCCACTTAGGGAGTGAATCCATGGATAGAACATCTTTCTTTCTGTCTCTCCTTCTTTCTGTAAATCTACCTTCCCAATTAAAAACATAAATATATCTTTTAAAAAGTCAGTATCATCATTCCTTTTCCACATTGGGAAGAGGTTATGCAGTTCACTGAATGTTCCACAGTGGCACAGCTCTTGTCTAACTGCTAAACTACAAATTGTCCAGTTCTGTGTCTACAGTTGTTTGTTTTCTCAAATATGGCTACAAATTTAAAGCTCAAGAGGAAGCTACATCTTGAAGCTCAGTTTGGAGAAAATGAAAAATAGGTTCCTATTGCATCCTGCTCCAGAAGCATCTAAGTTGAAATGAGAGTTAGGCCAAGTCTCTTCTGATATCTCCTAACACTGTGTCCTAGGACAATTCCCTCCAGCTCTTTGAGCCTCCGTGTTCCTGCGAATTACGTGAAAAGTCTGGTTTTGCAGAGCTGATGTGAAGACTAGAAGGCAGCTGTAGTGAGCCTGACATGCTGTAGATAATCAATAACCAATAGCTGTTATCAATATCTGCACACCTTGGCTCAAAGAACACCGTGTTTTCAGCCTACATCATATCTATTTCAGTTCTGGACAAATTCCAGTGTTTGAAAAGGCATCATCATATTCACAGACTTTCACATGTTTATAAGAGACACACACTTTTATGAATCCATCTTTTCATGACTCCAATGTTATGATGCCTAGTTATATTAATGGTTAAGATCATTTTTCCAGGTTAGCACAATAAGTAAGAAAAATAATTTCAACATCATTTGAAAAGGCAGTGGAATTCTTCTGGGGCAACCCGCAAAGCTTCGTAGAAACAGGCAGATGAAAATGGGCTCATCCAGCTGGCAGGGAGATGCTTCCATCCTGCTTCCTGTCATCGCCAAGCACTGCGCTGCTGCACGGACAGGAAGCTACAGCTGTATACAAGACACGGGTCCTGTGGTGGGAGAAATCAAGATGAAGAACATAGAAATGAGAAACAGAGGCAGAAATCAACTTTTAAAAACAACCTATTTGGTGTTAAGTATTTGCTGCCATGATCTTCTTTTAACGTGGTGACGTTTTTTACTCAAGGTTTTTCAACCAAAGTGAAGCTCCTAGAGGAATGCATGATGACGAAGTCAAGGTAACCTTCACTGGATGTTCTGTAAACACATAGCGCTGAAATGCAATTCAGCTACAAGTCCTCAGAAGAGATCTGATTGACCGACCTACTAGTAGACACGTGGCCGGTTCACAAATGTGGTCTCTGTGTGACATTTATTAACCTCCTAACAAATAAGCACTGGAGGATATCTATCACTTTGAGTGAAGGTGTACAAAAAGTTTAAAAATCAGTAGAAAGAGAATTCTTAAAATTTTTAATTTCTTAAAAGCTCTGGCCAACCAACGGAAGATCAATGTATTCTTCAATGTTTAGTCAATAGACACATGGTCATTTTCACACAGCAAGAAAATCTGGCACATGAAAATTATGTATATAGAAACCTTTGAGTAATGTTTATTTTAGTATATCTGATTTTTTAGAATTATTTTCAGTAGAAATTTCCTCAGACTGCCATTAGAGGGCATGAAAGAATAATGTGCAGATCAACCTACTGGAAGCCCCTAAATTAACCCTGAAGGAAACAGCTACCATTTATTGTTGGCTCAAAGGAACTTATACTAAAAAAAAAAAAAAAGAAAGAAAAGAAAAGCCTTGAAGATAGGTATAAGTTATACTGAGGGGGTTTTTATGGAAGCAATCATCTGTAGAGAAACATAAGTGCTGACAGTCATTTCACATGTAAAAGACAAAAATAATTGAATTTTCAAAAAGTGTTGCTTGGCAATCTCAAAATTAATCCTCAACCAATAGAAATCACTATATTTCATGGTGAAAACTTAAGAGAAGGAAGCAACGAGAAAGAGCGAAAAAAGAAAAAGAGACATAGTTCATAAAGCTTAGAAAGGAAAATAAAAACACATTAAAGAAATGAAACCTCATTTTTGGATGCAGGGTATGTGAAGAAAAACTATGAAAGAAAAAATGAGGGGATCTCTCTCTCTCTCTCTCTGAAAAGCAGCAAATCAGTTTTGTGGCTTCAAAGTGTCCTTTCCTTTATAGCTTTTCTCTGATTTTCTTGCACAACCGCCTTCTTACCTAGGGCAATGACACCAAAACCTCAGTGAGAAAGAGAACAGATCTCCATCCCAGATGTCGAAAATCAATCCAAATCTTGCCATTCTTTATATCATTTAATGCTCAAAGGTGATACATGTGTAAGACATTCTTAAGTACCATGCCTGAGGTTATCAAATATCTGGATCCATATCCAATTATGAATATACATTTTCTCCTATAGTGTTAATGAACCTGATATCAACCTAGCCTAGTGTATTTTAGACTTGCAAGATGAAATTTAAGACTAATATTTTAGGACAACATAAAGTCCTCTCTTATGTAAGATCTGATTTTATATCAATCAGTCTTAACTTTATTAGATTCTAAGATAAATTTATTATATCAATCCCTTTCTTTAATTTACAAAACAGTAAAATCCCAAGATCACCTTCAAACAGAAGGAACACAGCCTCAATATGTTTCTATCACACTATGAAGACTGTTAAGACTCCCTGTGGAGCATTTTGACTTAAATCCTATAAATTTCCTGCTTAAAATTTCAAACAGGAGAAACCAGGGATGCATATGAGAACATAAACTCACCTTTCAGTGGCGGTTGTGTGTTAGTCTATATTGCTGAAGGATATAAAAGAAGCCATAAAGGAATTGGAATTATACTGAACAGGATCTCAGACGCCACACTCTATTTGTAAACACAGACCTGTGGAAATTGCACAGAGACAGATGGGAAAATAGTTTCGACACTCTGGCTAGGAGGGAGGCACTGAGCAAGCCATCTTCCCAATAGGACCCATCTGATGGACCAAGAAATACATACCACAAAGCTCAACAGACATAAATGAATTAGAAAACAAACACACAGCACATTGCTTGTTTTAATTGTTTTGTTTTCATTTCCTACTTCATTTATTATGTGAATAAAACATTTTTTAAAAAATGATAAGTTACATAATTCATTCCTTCATCTTAAATTCCATTAATGCAAAATAAATTCTTGTTGATATTACCTGTGTAGGAAGTACAGAAATGGGACCCATGCCATGGTGCATCCGGCAAGGCCTCCACCTGCAGTGCCAGCATCCCCTATGCATTCCAGTTCAAGTCCAAAGGCATGGCCATGCTGACTTCTGACTCTCTTCATTTCTTTGAGCCCTTGTGTTCGCTGAAGAGTAAACTTGTAAATGACAGAAGCTGCAGACTCTGATATATTGCCCTACATCTCCAAGATCTTGCACACAAATCGTCACTGGATCTTGATCAAGAAAATCGCTGAATATGCACCCTGTTTCTTTCTGTCTTGCTCATTCTTTAATGAAAGCAATAGTGAGAAATTGCTTTGATTCTGCACCATCTCAAAGGTGAAATATTACAATAAGGCATGACTCAAAGTGGAAACAAATAAGTCTAAAGTTTTGACATGAGAAATGAAGAATGAAGGGTTGGATTTTATTATTATATTCTAGACTTGGAAGGTACTTGTATGTGCATAGAAGCTTCCGTTTATAAGAATGACTGGCAGGGCCTAGGGCAGTGGCACAGTGGTTAAAGGTCCTCGCCTTGCACGCCCGGGATCCCATATGGGAGCTGGTTCTAATCCCCGCAACCCTGCTTCCCTTCCAGCTCCCTGCTTGTGGCCCGGGAAAGCAGTCGAGGACGGACCAAGGCTTTGGGATCCTGCACCCGCGTGGGAGACCCAGAAGAAGCTCCTGGCTTCGGATAGGCATAGCATTGGCCGTTGCGCTCACTTGGGGAGTGAATCATCGGACGGAAGATCTTCCTCTCTGTCTCCTCTCTGTATATCTGCCTTTCCAATAAAAATAAAATAGATGTTTTAAAAAAAAAAGAATGACTAGCAAAGCACATTCAGGGTCATCATTGACTCTCTGTAGGCAGGTTCTCAAGCATCGAAGCTTCATTTTTCCCCAGTATTAAAAGCATGAATCTTTACATGTTTGCTAGGCACAGCACAGCCTTACAGCAGTGATCCACCCTTGAGACTGCTGTTTGACTAGGTGGATTAATCATACTCCCTAAAATGACCTGCAATGCTACTAATTTTTAATGTTTTAAATTATTTTCCCTGTAAATCTACCATCCTATGAATAAATCGTTTTCTTTTTTTAATGTAACAGCAAGGAACATAGAATATACAAGGCCAACAGACATCAAGGGAGGAAGAACAAAGACAGGAGAGATAAAGGAGTCAGCATTAGTTACCAATCTGAGGCCATCACCAATCTCATCACTGGTGCCAAGGCTCTGCTACATTGGGGTACTGGGAATAGCACTGTGTCAGCGGGTAAGAACAACACCTTGTAGCGGGTCAAAACAACACCGACATCAAGCTCTACGCAATTGAACATAAGGAAAAGATCCTTAAATGTGTACATGAAAAAATCAACTGACATATAAAGGAATACCAATTAAACTCACAGGAGATCTCTCACAGTAAACTTTACAGACAACAGGAGAATGGAGTGACATATTCCACATTCTAAAAGAAAAAATTGTCGGACTAGCATAACATATCCAGCAAAGCTTTCTTTTGTCTTTGAAAATGAAATAAAATTCTTCTACAATAAAGAAACGTTAAAAGAATTTGCCTCTTCCAAACATGCCCTAGAAATGATACTTAAAAATGTTCTCTTGACAGAGAAGAGAAATAACACCCACCCAAATCAAAGGCAAATGGGAAGAACATCCTGGTAAAATGACAACAGAAGACTAAACCAATGAACAACCCATTCCTAAAATGACAGAACCAAATTAGCACCCATATATATTAACCCTGAATGTTAACGGGTTAAGCTCAATCAAACGTCATAGATCAGTAGACTGAATTAATTTGTTTTCTAGAAGAGACACATTTCACCAACAGAAATCAGTGGAAAGTATATCTCATGGGTTTTGATGTTTTCTGTCAGTTTCATCTCTTCAACACTTTCTTCTGATTAAATTCTTCAATGACTCATAGATTATACAGTAGCATCATTTTCTGCAAGGAGGTTCTTGATTTTCATTTATTCAGCTACACGTTAGTCATTTAGTAGCCTGTGATTTAACTTCATGGTGTTGTTTATTTCTTTTTTTTTCCTGATGTTGATTTTGTTTTGTGGCTTTTCATTTAAGGGATGTATAGCAGCTGTGTAATGGAGACTATCATATCTAGTAACATGTTATTTAACTTCATGGTGTTGTAAATTTCTATTTTTCTTCCTATTGTTGATTTTGTATTATGACTTTTTATTTGAAGGGATGTACAGTAGCTGTGAAATGGAGACTAACACATCCAGATGTGAGGATACAATGTAGTATGCATCTCTACATCCAGACAAAGATAGACTCCAATGAAACTGTTTACTACAGCTTGACAATACGATGCTGGACTCTCTGCCATTGTCCATGCCCTCATTGTTGGACATATGACTGTGCATGAAGAACTATACTTTAGTAAGGATATAGAGGAACTAGGTGTGGGGGGGATTGGGGCAGGAGCCTATGGAACTGTATCATGAAATGATAATAATAAGATGTAAGATGTGAAAGAAAAAAAAATCACCATCCAGCAGGCAAACGCGACGGGGCACAGTGGGTAAAAAGAGCACCACAACCCCTAGCACATGATTCACGAGCCTGTATCTTCTGTGACTGCTGCTGACTTTGGTCTTATTACTCGTTTTATGCACATTCCAAACAAAGGCGGCAACCCACCAATCCACCAACTATTTTTCACACGTAAGACATGTCTCCTCCCAGACCTTGGCCAGAGATCTGGGAAAGGAGTTATGTCTGGTGGTGTTTATCTTGCGGCACATTCTGCATTCCGTGCCCCAGGCAGCTGGCCAGGCTCCCAGGGCTCAGAATGAAGGTGTTCACCCAACTATGACATCATGGCGTTTCTTATGTTACTTGGGACTAGACCTCATACAAGCTTATCTCACTCTTGTTACAATCCTGACAAGAAATAATAACAGGGAAAAGTGTGATGGTCTTGTGGTTAGGCCTAGTGGCATTGCGTGTACCAGGATCCCATCTGGGCACTTGTTTGTGTCCTGGCTGCCCTACTTGCCTTCCAGCCCTCTTGCCTGTAGCCTGGCAAAGTAGTTGAGGATGGGCTAAAGATTTGGGATCCTGCACCCATGAGGGAGACCTGAAAGAAGCTCCTGGATCCTGGCTTTGGTTTGGCTCAGCTCCAGCTGATGCAACCACTTTGGCAGTGAACCAGTAGACAGAGGATCTTTCTCTCTGTTTTTCCTTCTTTCTGTAAATCTGCCTTCCAGTAATAATGCATAAATCATTTTTTAAAAAAATCATACAAGTGACAGGTACACTTCCATTATTCAAAACATATCATAACCTTTTAAAGTTCATTCCACAGCATAAAATTCTGAACTCTCAAACTTTATTCCTAAACACAGGCTTATGAGACCATGTTAGATGCTGCATACATCTACGCATTTCTATTAAAGACCTTCAGGTTGTCAACAATGCAACTAAATGTCCTGTATGCAGGCTTTGGATAATAGCCATCATGCTTTCGTTGTGTGATTCTTATTGATTTCAAAGGGAGCAAATACTCTCAAATTTTGAAATACTCACTAGTAATTACTATCATGCAATTGGCATGATTTATTACAGTGTGTGCAACAGTATTACTGATCTACAGCCTTTCAAGTCAGTAGAAACAGCCCTAGAGGATAGACAGGTGTTAGGAAAACAGCTCTGATAGAGAAAGTCAGATGTCCTACGTCTTGGTCCTGCCTCTAACTACTTTTCTGAACCTCAATTATGTCAACTGAGAATCAGAAGGTTCAAATAATTGCTGACACTATCTGCAATAACAGAAGTCCCCACTGCATTTTTTAATATTTCATTTGTGATAACAAAAGTTTTCAAAACAACAAAAAATATGAAAGAATTTTGGAATTTTCCACATTAATGAATCATCACTTACAAAACATGTTTCCTGTATCTGACAGTTATTAGCTTGTCTCCCAGATTTTTAGATTTTACATTTTGTCCACGTAAAATGCATCAACAAATTTTTTAAGTCCACTGTGAGATTTAAATATTTTGCAAAGGCCCACAGTGCATTAGTCCCATATTAGAGAATTGGCTGCTCAACTTACTATCTAGCTTCTTGCCAATTTGCTTGGGAAAGCAGCAGAAGCTAGGCTAAGCTTGTGGGCCCCTTCACCCACGTGGAGGACTTGAAAGAAGCTTCTGGTTCTTGGGTTTGAACTGCCCAGCCCTACTTACTGTGGAAATCTGAGGCATGAGACAGCGGATGGAAACTCTCCATCTCCCACATTTTTCTTTAACTTTGTCTTGTCTTTGACACACTAAAATAAATATTAAAAAAAACATTATAAATATGTTCAAAGTCCAATGAACATAACATTAAAAACACATGCTGATTAACTTACAAAACAAATGTAAAATGCCTCTTATCATCATTCGTTTGTCAATATCTGTTTATAGTATTGAAAGCTAGTGAGTTCCTAAAAGAAATAGTATGTCACATTTTTAATATTTTGTGGGGATTATTGAAATTACAATAAAATATGTATGCATTTTTACATAGCTATACTTTTACATTAAATCCTTTAAATGAGAATAAACATATTGGAAATGAATTCAACTATGCAGAAAAATTCAAGGAGCAAATCACAGAATTCTGGTGATATCCTGGACATTTTAATTCTGGCCTTGAACACACCAGATCCCATTAGGCACCAGTCCATTTCCCAACTGCTCCATTTCTCATCCAGCTCCCTGCTTGTGGACTGGGAAAGCAGTGTGGGATGGGCCTTAAGACACTGCACCCAGAGGAGACCCAGAGGAGGCTCCTGGCTCCTGGCTTTGGATGAGTTAAATTTCGGCTACTATGGCCACTTGCGGAGCAAACCAGCAGAAAGAAGATCATTCTCTCTATATCTCCTTCTCTCTGTAAAACTGTTTTTTTTTTCAATAAAAAGAAATACAGTCTTTCCAAAAATTGCATTTATTTTGTTTACATTAAACACTATGTTAAATCATTAGAATCAATAACCAATGGATCAATCAGTGGTAGACAATAGCTATCTTGTTAAAATGACACTTTATTTTAGTACAGATATTCTAGATTTCCTGAAATACTTAAATTATTTAAAATAATTGGCAAATTGTTCAAAACAAATGATATATTTAAATAAATATATGGTTCAAATTTGATGAACACTAGCACTTGGCAACAGAATGGTAATTTCATTTATAAACTCTTTAAGGGAAATAAACATGAATTTGGTAAACTTAATTTCTAAGAAAAGTATTTAAAGCCTTTCAATAATATGAACTAAATAAGCAAAGTGTTTACCAGTGCAATCACAGCAATAGTTAACAAGCACCTTTTTAGAGTTCACAACACAGATAAGTCAAACTGGCAATTTTGAGCTAAGAGATCTAAAGAGAGAAAAATAGAAATACAAAGTGAGGGGCCAACATTGTGGCATAGTAGGCTAATCCTACACCTGTAGCACCAGTATCCCATTTGGATGCCAGTTCCTGTCCCAGCTGCATCACTTCAAATCCAGCTCCCACCTTATGCCCTGGGGAAGCAGTAGAGGAAGACTCGTGCGCTTAGGTCTGTGCTCTCTTGTAGGAGACCCTGATTAAGTTCCTGGTTTCTAGTTCTTGGCTTTTGGATCTATTTACTTTGGGCCATTGCAGCCATTTGGAGACTGAACAAGAGGATAAAAGATCTTTCTGTGTGTGTGTGTGTGTGTGTGTGTGTATCTCTCTCACACCTCTCTTGCCACCCCTCTCTGGCTTTCAAATAAGTAAAAAAAAAAAAAAAAATTAAAAGCATAATTCACCCCAGCTGTAGGCAACTGCTTCAATTGCTTTGTACCTAGCCAACTGTTACACTGCTGGTAGAAAAGCAGCCAATAGCTGGCAGGTATTCTGGGCCTGGTGAATGCCAAATGTGTGCTAACAATATCAGTGTGTCAGCACAATTGTCTACTCTATTTAGACAAAAAAAAAAAGATATATAGGGAAGGCAGGGAAGATAAAGCTGGAAAATGTCACCACAGCCTCCACACAAGAAAGATGACTCAAGAAAGGGGATCTGGGGACAAGTAGGAGCAAGAACAGACACTGGCATGAATTGGAGCCAGGGCATGGTGTAGGCCTGGTTGAGTTGGACCATAACACCTTCCAGTTCACAAGAGGTCTGGGCTGGGAATGGGCCAGGTTGGGCAATTCTGTTGTACCAACTGGCAAGAGCTAGGACTGAGGACAAAACTATCAAAATCACTTAAGTAACACCCTCAGAGCATTCCTCCCCACAATGGGGTCTCCAAGGCATCATTAAATGTCCTCCATTCCTGTGTGTTGATACAGTTTGACAAGAAGCAGTCCCCTTCTCCACTCCCCTAGCCCCTAGCCCCTAGCAGACCAACATTTTTAAAAAGAGAAGAAAGAAAGAAAGAAAGGAAGAAAGAAAGAAAGAAAGAAAGAAAGAAAGAAAGAAAGAAAGAAAGAAAGAAAGAAAGAAAGAAAGAAAGAAAGAAAGAAACTGATTATTTGTCCCATCCACCTTCTTCTAGACCTCATCCCTCCCCACCCTGATCAGAGGCCCACATGGACATGCGTTTCTCTCAACAATCTAAACAATATATGTTGTTTAATTAAATTGTGATTTGATTGCACATTAACCAGGATTGTTAGACGGTACTCAGGATTGAACAACATAGGAGTGTATGATTCACTGGCACAGTGAAAAGGGAAGGAAAGACAAATTAGAATGAGCATGGTCTTAGTTTGAAAAACATCACGTTTGAAATGCTCTTTCTCTCTCTCTCTCCCCCCATTTCTGTTCCTTTCCCTCCTAGAAAATAGCTTTGAAAGTCATGTATGTATAACTGATAGTTATGAACCTAAAAATCACTACCATTTGAAATGAAACAGTGCAAAGTGGATAGTAAGTATAGAAAAGAGTAAAATCAAAGGAATACAATAAAACATAAACTCAGAAAGTTGACTCTGTGATATTAAAATGCTATCACATGAGAGTAAGAATTTAGATAAATCACTATAAAAATAGGGGGAAAGTAGTTGTTCAATATCGATGATTTTGATAAGAACTGTTTTTTCATGCTTGTTGGGAAGGGAGCCAGGTGTCAGAGTATTTTACAAAACACTACAGAAAACTAGAGTGTGAAAACAGAGACTGTTGAAGGAGACAGATTAACAAGTGAAGGAAGATCAATAATGTGTCTAACAAAGATATTTCTAAAAAAACACTACTATCATAGTTGAAAGGGGTGATGAAGAGACAGAGAAACACAGATATTACATAAATGGGAGAGATGAAAGAAATGGTTGACAAAAATTTTAGGTGTGGTAGGAGAAGATTATATTCATGACTGATGCCAAGAGGGTAATAGACATATCTTTTACTAAAATCATAGGATGTCAAGTAAAAATAAATACGCATACAAATATGATGGTCATCCTTTCCCTCTCTGAAAGCTCTCTCATTAAGGAACGGGGGAGGGGGGAAATCCAGGCACAGGTAATAGATTATCCTGGTGTGAATCTACAAAACAGAAAACGTCACATAATGCTGTCACGTAGGTGCTCTAAGAAATTTTACCTTCTGAACTCACTGTAGGCTTTCCAACAAATTAAATAGAACAATTCCTAAATGGGCAATAATATAAGAAAAAAGTTGCTAATTATAGTCATTGTAGTACAAAACTAAACTATATTAAAAGTAGAAATTTAATAATACATCTGTTTCAATAGCAAAGTCATGGGTCCAGTTCAACCGCCTAGTGGCTAAATCCTCTTCTTGAATGCACCGAGATTGCATATGGGCACTGGTTCATGCCCCCGTTGCTCCAGTTCCCATCCAGCTCCCTGTGTATGGCATGGGAAAGCAGCAGAGAATGGACCAAAGTCTTGAGACTCTATACCCACATGGGAGACCCAGAAAAAACTCCTGGCTCCTGGCTTCAGCTCAACTCCAGCCATGGGGTTCACTCCTAGGGAGTGAACCAGCAGACAGAAGATCTTTCTCTCTGTACATACACCTTTCCAACAAAAACAAAATAAATCTTAAAAAAAAAAAAATCAAGTCATTTACTCAGTGTGTGACATAGCTTAAAATACAGACCAAACAATTAGAGATGCTCGGAACAAAAGAAATGACCCTGGCACAAAAGGATAGGAAACGCCTTTGACATCTAGTCAAAATGATGTAAGGATCCACTATTAGCAAGTACAAAGGAAACGGGCACATATTTGCTTGCAGGAATAGAAACTAAGTGTGATGTGTGTCGGAATATAAAACACTTTTCAGACCCTAAATGAATTAAGGAGCTTGAGTACCATGATTGAACTATTTTTTGAAAAATTATTATTAGCCATAACAATATCTTTGGACACAGAAAAGACACAAAATACAATAGTATTTGCACTTGGTGCAGCTTGAATGCCAACCCTGGAAACTCCTGGTACCTCACCAAGGACTATCAGTATGGATACCAAGGACTATATCCCAACTGCCAAGGAGACCATGGGGAACTGGAGTGTCCTCACAGGCCGAGAACTCTGAGGTCATCCATTCCCTATTGGATCTCCCACATGGAATGGAAGAAGCCCATATACTTCCTCATTGGATCTAATGTCATGGGAACAACACCCAGGAGCCCTGAGTGGTCCTCAGAAACAGAGGAACAGTCAACTTCTTTTGCTGTTCAGGAGAGGAGCTTTCTCTGGTCCTTACTTAGTTCCAACTTTGGCTCCCCACCCTCTCTTGCAACGACCATCAGGGTCGCTCCAGAGCCTCCCCCAAATTAGATCATATAGACAGAGGGAGACCAATAAGGAAAGCTTAGAACAGTCAGCTTGGATTCACATATACCTTACTGAGGAGGGCACAAAGATCAGTTACTCCTCACTAAGGTACTGAAGATTTCTCTGCACACCCCATCTAAATCTGTTCTGCTCCTCAATTGTTAACATATGGCATGTTTGAATTATAAGTCTGTTTGGACTGTCCTAAAATTTGCGAAGTTCAAAAAGAGTAAAAATTATGTTTGAATACTATAAGCTGCTAAATATAAAAATGAAAATAGACACGAGAGAGCTAAATAGTACCCTATAGCCATTCTAAGGTATAAACTAATTGTGTATAAACTAATATTCAGTTGTGTATAAACTAATATTGAAATGTCAATGAAGTAGTCACAGGATGTGATTAAGAATTTGCATTTTCAAACATATTGGTCACTCAATATCATGTCAATCAACTTCATGATGTTGTAAATTGTTGTTGAAGTTGTTTTCTGGCTTTTCATTGGGGGCGGGGGATGATATTCCCCCAGCTCTACTTTCAGACCAAGGATGGTCTCCCAATGAAACTGTTGAATTTACCTGGACAATAAGATGCTGGACTCTATGCATGGTACATGCTCGCAATGAAGAAATCATGACTGGACATGAACTGTACTACTGTAACAATATGGAGGAATCCAATATTGGAGCGGGGTGAAATTAAAAAAAAAAAACTGTTGTTCAGAAAATTAAAATATAGTTAATGCCCCCACATCATCTATCTCTGTTTTCTCTAGAGATAACAAAAATCTGAAGTTAGTATTATTTAGTGGCATGTTTCAGTATTTTACGAGGTGTGAATATATTTATAACTTGTATATTCAATGATTTTCTTTGTTTACAGTATATTGTATTTAACCTGTTTTTTCTTTCACTGAACATATTCATTTATCACCATTTTTACTCCTCTTGAAGTATATCCTTTGGAATTCTTTCACCAGGTACCCATGAGCTGTAAAGACCCTTTGCCTTCACACACACACAAAACAGCAAGAACCAAACAACGTTATCAACCAAGGAAATCAGGATGATATTTGCAGAACATTTGACCCAAAAATAACAGAATAAACATTCCATTCTAAAGCACACAGAATATTTACCAATATAGCACATATTCTGTGCACAAAACACATTTTTATGAAATGATAAAAATCTAAATCGAAGTATATTCTGAATATAACGAATTGCACTAGAAATCAATAACATAAAGATAAAGGGAAAGCTCAAAACCACTTGGAAATCAAACAATACACTACTGAATAATCCAGAGATCAAAGAGTAAGTCTGCAAAAAAATTAGAAAATATTTTAAGCTGAATAATAATGAAAATACAATACATAAAAGTTTATGAAATGCCATGAAAGCAGGCCCTTAGAGGAAATTTATAGCATTAAATGTTTATATTAGAAAGAAGAAAGGTCTCAAAGCAATAACCTAAGCTTTCATGTTAAGAAAAAAAAAAGAAAAAGAAACCTAAAGAAAGCAGAAGTAAGGAAATAATAAATACAAGAACAGACATCAATAAAATTGAAAACAAAACACAATAGAGAATATCAATAAAACCCAAATCTGTTTCTTTGAAAAGATGAATAAAATTAAAAAACCTCTAGCAAGACCAACAAAGAAGCAGAAAGTGCATGGATTAATATTAAATAGTATGTCCACACAGGAAAAGAGTAAGAACACACATCTCTTACTGGATTAATGCTTTAAAAGATAACAGGTCACAGATTTTCAAAAAGAAATTTAGTTGGAAGTCGTGCAGATTCTCAAAAGCTACCTATATAACAATATACCCATTCATTTTGGATTTCAAATGTAAAAGACTTGTCTTGTTTCTGAGTTAGATGCATCCTGAGACCCCTAGAAAGAAGAGTGGGCAAGAGATGGATCATTATATAAGGCTTCCAATATAAGCAAGCATGTCCATGTTAGAGGCCAGCAGCATCCACTAACTGTGCCCTGAACAAAGCATCTACCATAGAGCAGGTAGAGAGAGCCGAAATCCAGCACAAGTTCATTCTGCCTTGAAAGGGCTGTACAGACCCAGAGAAACGTTTTCTTGGATTCTCATAAGAATGCTACCTATTCATCAAGCAATGAGGAAGCACCTTTGCAAGAGGCACACTACAGCATCCATTTGGTTTAGAGAAAAACCATACTAATTACACAGAACAAATGAATTAAATCAGTAGGGGATCCAGTGAGATGGGCTCTACAACTGACCATTACAAGTTACTTTGCTTGATCCATCCACATTGGTATAGATGATTGGATTGGATAAACGTAGCTAAGCCTGTGATTTGGACTGAAGTATGACATCTTCAGAGCCCCAGCATATGGGCTACTACAGCATGACAACACTGAAAAGAATTCAGAATATAGAAGAGAATTGAAGGAACAGGACAGTGTGGAAGTGTGGAAAAACAGACAGGTGAACTTAACAAGAGTTGATCTCCCTCTGCCATGAACAAAACAGGTAACCACATCACTCTCCAGTGATATAAGAGCCCCAAATATTTACTCTCAGATTGTGGTTGCCTGGGGTCGGGAATTTAGTCGAGCAGGAAGCCTGCTAGGTAAGATTGCCACTGACCCGACTGGCTCCAGATGCCCGAAAATACAGACCACGACAAACAGCAACAATGGCTCAAACAGTTGGATTCTTGCCACTCACATGGAAGACCCAGGTTGAGTTTCCAACCCCTGGCACTGACTCTATTCCAGTCATAACGACTTCAGGAATTCAAAGAATAACCCAGCCAATTTGAATTCTCTCTCTTATTTTCTCCCATCTCTCTCCATCTCTTTACATTTCAAAGAAATTTTTTTTCAAGAAAAATTGTCAAATAGTAAAGTGAAATTAAAGGTACTAACTGATAATGAATCAATTAATTGAAAAAATAAAAATAAGTGAAATACTGATCACCTAAAAATTTTACATGATAGTCTCACATGATATGGCCACCATTGACTCTGAACTTATGTTCTACCGGAACAACAACGCCCACTCTATTTCAGCCACAATGGCCTGCGTGCCTTTTTTCCAGCACAAGGAGCATAAGTCAACTTTACTGCCTTTGCAGTTGTTTTCCATTCTGCTAGAATGAGCCTTTCCCAGAGGTCTTTGTGAGTCACCCTCCGATTTCCTTCAGCTCATTCTCTGCACATTCATCAATTTCATTAAAAAAAAATGTCTGGACACTTCAGTTTAATTTGCAAATGTTGTACTGCTTTCCAAACACTCCTTCTCTATGTCCCCAAATTTATTTTTCTCTTCGTAATTATCACCTTCAAGCACACGCTATATTTGAACTGCACTGTCTTTTTGGTTATGTCTACAATCATTAGAGTACAACTGCTTGAGAACAGTGATGTCTTAGTTTTGGTTTGGTTTGGTTTTTGGTTTTGTTGAGAATCAGAAAGGAGGAAGAAACAGAAAAGGCGGCAGAGAGGCTAACACTGAGGCTTTGTACAAAAAGCAACTAAAAGCAAAGGGCATAGTTTGTAACTAGAAGCACTATTACTATGCCTCAACATGGATGGAAATTTGTTGACACTTATTCACGGAATTTAAAAAACAAAGGGTGGGTGCTTCATTGTTAGACCACTAAGCTAACAGACAACATTCCTCAATGGTTATATAAGACAACAAATACAAACTTTAAAGAAACAGTCCAGGAAAGAAACTAAAAACTAAGTAAAGAGTAGTAATAACCAAAGCAACAGTAAATTCCCAGTGACAAAAAAAAATGCTCCATGTAAATGTAGAACATAGAGCCTGTATATGGGAGAGTGAGTACCAGTTAATAGAAGCTGGCCAGATCTGAAATTAATGCACAAAGACTGTAACTCTAGAGACTACGTGGTGGCTTATCAGGCTAATCTTACCCCTACGGTAGCAGCATCCCATATGGGTACCAGTTCTATTTCCAGCTGCTCCACTTCCTATCCAGCTCCCTACTCATGGCCTTGGAAGGGCATCAAAGGATGCCCTAAAGACTTGGGCCCCTGCATCCATGTTGGAGACCGGAAGACACTACTGGCTCCTGGCTTTAGTACCAGCTCAGCTCTGGCTCTTTCAGCTATTGGGGGAGTGAAACAACAAATGGAAGACTTCTCTCTCTGTCTCTACCTATCTCTCTAACTCTGACTTTCAAAATACAAAATTAATTAATATTGATTAATTTTCAAAACAGATAAAATAGTATAACTGTTAGTAAACATATTTTAAAGATCAAAAAAATCTGAAAAAATTTTTAAAAAGTAATAATTTTCACTAAAAAAGGAATATATATATATAAAAATTTAAATACAAAATAGAAATGATAAAGACCAAAAGTACAATAACTTAAATACAAATCTTATAGGGCCCAAGAGCAGGTTTGAAATGGTGTAAGTTTTTAATGCCAGCCAAAATTTTTCGTTTTCCACTTCCATTTGCTCATTTTGTTGCTGTTGTTATTTTTCTTTGGATCACTGGCTTCTTGCTAGCCCCAGCTGGTACTGGTGTGATGGGAGACAGAGCTGTTCACACAGAGGGAATCTCCGAGTGAGATCAAGCAAGTGTAAGCTGTAAGGAATGCTGTGCTGTAGTTTAGAATTCCTCGTCCAAACAGGTGCCAGACCAGCCAGAGACAGTTCTCTAGGATGATGCTCTGGAGGCGCTCTCACTCCAGCTTTTCTCCATGGCTAATAATCTGCTGATTTTCAATCCTACCGTTGTTTTAACGTTGGTTATTTTCAAGCCTAATCAAACTTCTGGGGACAGGGAGATGAAACTAGAACACATTTTAAGGCTAAGAAGAGGGCAAGAGTTCAGCGCAGTGGTTAAGACTTCATCTGGGACACATTTTGGAGAGCCTGATTCAAGTTCAAGTTCTGCCTCAGATCTAGCGTCCTATTAACACACATCCTTGGAAGCCATGAGTGCAAGAGGTTGGCTATCTACAAATATATCAGGGAGATCTGGTTTGGGTCCCAAGCTCCTGGCTCTCATCTGGTCCAAGCCCTCGTGCTGTGTGGACTAGGGAAATTTCATTTCAGAAAATGAAAGATGTGTTGGTATGTCTCTACCTACTTCATTTCTCTCTCTTTCGTTCCATCTCTCCGCCTTCCAAGTAAAGTATAAATCAGTAAATCTGTGGGTTAAATCTTTGCAAGCTAGGAAGCTCACTGTTCTTACATGGCTTGAGACCTTTTTATGTTAAAGAAATTTTTCTTAACTTGTTGTAAGCTCTCTGTAAATCCCCAGAGTTCAGAAAGCTTGATTTTGACATTTTGCAATTACATAAAGAGGACTTTTCAGAGGATTTTTTTTTTTTTAAAGAAAGAGATACCAAGGCAGAGAGAAAGACAGAGGGAGATACAAAAAGGGACAGAGCTCTATCTCTGTCTCTATCTGCCATTCCAGATCTGCCCCGTGGTGGCAGGAACTGGAGCCATTACTACTACCGCTCGTGGCAGAACTCAGAGGGAAGCCGGCAATGAAACCCAGGTGCTCAAGTAGAGACTATGGACATCAAAAATGCTCTTCCAACAGAGCTCCTCCTCAAGTCTGAGAATCTTGATGGAATACTTGAAAATCAATACTTGCAAGACATTTTTCTCAATAAAGACAATGAGAGTTTGGAAAGACCAGAAAATATAAAATAGAGTTTTCATGAGGTTGAAGTCAATTTGTAGGACAACAATGCCCAGACACAGAGGAAGAACAAGAAGTAAATATGGGAAAACTTTATTTAAACAACGAATCTAATCTTATTTGAACCAGAGTGTTATTGGACTTTAAATTTTATGATCAGTGAGTTTTACTGCTCATAAATCAGTTTCATTTATGTTATTATGATAATTATCATAATTATGATAAATAATTATCTAGAAAATGATTGTGATAACAAATTATAATAATTATGAAATCATTAATATAAATAATTATCTATCAAACAGGAGACTTTTCTTGTCCTTACCTACCTGACATTAATATTTAATAGTTTTGCTCATGTTGAAACCTCTGACTCTTATTTTCCCATTGTCTTATATTACCAATAATATAAGCAATTGTGATAAATAAGAGTCTCAGTTAACATAATAGTGTATTTTATAATGTCTTCTGAAAGTTACATGAAAGTATATTTAAACCAGCCTTAGAGGGGAGGCCTTGGCCTAGCAGTTTGGATGCCCCTGGGATGCCCTTACCTCTTAGCAGAATACCTGGATTTGACAACTGGCTCTACTTTCAGTTCGTGCTTCCTGTTAATACACTCTCTATGGGAGAGTAAGCAAAGTCACTCGAGCTAGAGACCCAGAGATTGAGTTCCTGGCTCCTGATTTCTGCCTGGTCTACCCCCAACTGTTGTGAATGCTTGAAGAGGAAATCAAGAGATGGGAAATACCTCTATTTCTCCCTCTCTTTCCCTCTTTCTCTCTATTTTTCAAATAAATACAAAATTGAACAGCAAAGGTATCTTTGACAAATTCTTCTTGTCAAACACTTGATAATGCTTACACCTTGATTTGAATTTGCAGACTAGAAAAAAATGTCATGTGTTAATTTAGCAGGTATTTACTAAAAATACAGAAATTTAAAAAAAATAAGTACATTCTATAGCACATGTATTTATTAAAACATATTTACATGGGACAAGATTTTAAATAGTCCCTGACAATTTATGACACAATAAATGCAGTATTTTATTAAATCTAGAATAGTTTTTATTGTAGTTAACTGCTTTTGAATTTAAGAAAAATTAATTACCATAAAAATGTGCATCTTATATCAATGAAATCTACTTGCAAAGCTAGCACTCCACATGTATGAAGTTTTCTTTGCTGTCATAAGAACAGTTTTAGTAACCAGCCTTTTAAAAAGCAAAACAGAATTTGACTATGAAAATCAAGGATTAAAAACTGCCTGAAATTTGAAAAAGTGAAAGATTTTCATAAGTAACAACCAAGAAGACATTGTAATGATAGCAACTTGATAAAGCAAACCATTCAGGAAGGAACATCTAGCTCACGGTAAGAGAGAAGCAACAGGCATTCAGGAATCACTGGGAAATTTGGGAGGATGGAAGTTAACAAATGTATCACAAATAATAACGTGACACCAACAGATAAACCATGGGTTTTTAAATTGGATCGTGGGATATGAGTTGTTTGAAAATACTCTGAATTTAAGATTGCAGCAGAATGTACATGGAGAATATATCAAAGCCATTAGAAATCTAAACACTATTTTGAAAGGCTTGTTTGGAGTACAGATTGATGGAGGGACAGAGAAAGAGAGAGAGGGCGAGAGATAGAGCTTTCATTCTCTGATTTCACTTCACAAATAGTTTGCCAGAGTTAGGTCTGGCAAAGCTGAAGCCAGGAGTCCACAAGTCCATCAGGCTTTCCCATAGAAGAGGCAGGAGCCCAGGCACTTAGGCTTACTCTGTTTTCCCAGCTGTGTTAGCAGCAAGCTGCATTGGAATCAGAGCCACCAGAACTCCCATATGGTATGCTTGCACTGTAGCTGGACCCCATGAAAGATGTTTTAGGGAGTTAAAGACTTTGTGCTGTGGCATAGCAAGTAAAGCTGCCATGTGCAGCATCAGCATCCCTTATGGTGTGACCTGGCTGCTCAACTTCTGATCCTTCTTTCTGCTAACGTGTCTGGAAAAGCAGCAAAAGATGGTCCTAGCACCCTGTACTCGTGTGGGAGACCAAGTAGAGGCTCCCAGTCCCTGGCTCCTGGGTTTGGATCAGCCCAGGTTCAGCTGCAACAGGCACTTGGGGAGTAAACCTGAGGATGGAAGATCTCTTTGTCTCGGTTGTTATCTCTCTTCATAACTCTGCTTTCCTAATAAATGAATTTTTTAAAGAAACAAGTGTGATGCTACAAACAGATAAGTACCAGTCGAAGAAAAACTGTAGGAAAAACAAATAGGAAAACACAAAACCTTGACAAATGGCCACACTAAGTGTCAGAGTGAATAAAAGGGAACTAAAAATGGGAAAAGAAAACAATAAGAAAACAGAGTCAGTGGTTTCAACATAACCCAAAATGTTAAGTATCAATGTCAGATAAGTAATGGTCACCCCCCCCGCCAAAGTCTTCTGTTTTATAGATAAAGGGAACCCCACAACGTCTGCCAGAGCAACTTCAGAGAGGCCACTTGAGAGGAGGAGAGAACGAGCCTGGAAAATGTCACTGAGAAAGAGCCATCGAAGAACCCAGAACAACACGCGTGGCTCCCAAAGGCGTTTCCATTTTTGGATGACACTTTTTCCCAAGCCCTGGTACAAATTTTCAACTGAAAAGAATGTGCAAGAGGAAGTAACGTGTTCTAATAAGCTATCTATGTATCTTTCTCATCAAAGAATCAAAATTAATACCACAAACACAAGGGGGAAAAAATGGCCTGTCGCTAAGCAGGACACCTTCCGCATATTTTCCAGGGAGAAGAAACTGACTTGTTTGCTTTTTCGTTAACATTACTCTGACTAGTATTATCCAAGCTGTAAGTGAGAAACTTTGAAGTTGAAAGGGAAAATGGAAATATCAATATGAAAGAGATAGAATGACAAATGTGTTAGAGAGAATGGTAGAAACTGCAGGACTCATGGATGAGCAGGAAGAACCCAGGCGTGTGGTCTGAGAAGCTGCGAGGTGCTGAGGCATGGAAGGCAGATGGAAGCTATGATTCATCCCACATTCCTTTCCAGCTTCAGAGGGAAAGAGGTGGGGACAGCGAAGGAGCTCTATGTCATGTGACTGAACATCTTCCTGAACACAAATGGCTAAGAGCAGAAAAATCCACGTAATGCTGTGCAATAAGAAGAAAGCGCGTTAATAACAGATTCTGGTTTCGGGGGATACATATTAATTCTCAGAGATCGTATAAGAAAGGAAGACTTGACAGCAACCGACATCGTTTTTGTGAGTTGAAAATTACCTGGAAGACAAGATAGAGAAAAGCTTTGTAAATCACAACTAGAATTCTTCTGCTCTTAAAATTATAGGTCATAGAATTATTTGATTTAACCAGTCTCTCTAATGGTGCCAGCCTGTCAGGCTGAAGATGACTTACATGAATTGCTCACAATGCAAAATAATAACCCTGTTAAAATTAAGAAGGTTGAAAATTCATTCCCTTTTGATGGGATTACGAAAGTCCTAATATTTGGAAAAAGGAAATTCATATTAATTTTCTGAGGTAACCAACCTTCTTTAAATATATTTAAATAACAAAAGAACGACTTTTATCTTTACTTAAGAATTTCAGCATGTGAATGGTGTGTAAAAAATGTTTTTTTAATATTTGCAAGCACTTGATACATTTAAAGGACTTTATTTTCCCTGCATTTCTTATTGCACTTAGAGAATAACAACATAGGGAAGAGAGAGAAGGAAGAAGGAAGAAGAGAGGGGACAAGTGAAAAAGAGGGAAGGATGGGAAAGAAGAAAGAGGCATCAACAGAGTGCTTGTGGCCTTTGGAAACCTAAATTTATTCTCCCTCCCATATGGTATTGGTATTTCCCATTAGGAATTCCAACAAAACATTTGTTGTTTATAACATATCTGTGCATAATAAATTGTTTTAATGAAAATTCTGCCTACTCTAAAACTCAAAAGTACAGAAGCCATTTAACTTGCCTGATTCTTGCTCCCTGAACTAACTGCCTGAGTCAGTTGGTAAAGTAGTGTAGGCAAGACAAATACGGAGGAAGTGGGTTTAGCACAGCCAGTATGAACCATGATTTTAGCTCCAGGCAACTGTTCTGTCTCTCTTACTTGACTGTGTTACATACATATGCCAAGAAATAATTTTTTGTTTTGCTTAGTTTTGCTAAGTTGTATTCATGCAAAAGTCAATGGCTGACCCTTTTTCTGCACTGAAAAGCATGGGTTCTCTGAGAACAACCCTTTCCAAGTGTCAAACTGTGATTTCCTTCCCTTGAAGTGATTTATAAATTTTATTTCTTAGCGCCAGTCTCAGGCAAAAATCCGTAAAGGCAGAAAGGAGCCAATGTCAGCCCTAATCCCAAAATGTCTTTGAAGTGTCATGCGTTAGTTTGAAAATGCCAAATAGCTTCATACTCTATTCCCATAATGCATTTTAGTTTGTCCTAATGTAATTATTCTGCTCAAATTACTTCCCACAGAGTAACATAGACACGCCCAGAGAATATGCCAATTTTACACTACAGTTCCCAGTAGCCTACGCAAAAAGGGAATTCACCACACTTTGAAAGCAAAGCCTCATAATATTCATTATTTTTAATATTAAATTTATATTAAATCTATCACACACTAACTAAATTTATTTCACTGACACTTCATGGACTTTTCTGTAATGAAATTTTTTGAAGATTATTGTTGCAATTAAAGAAACTTCATCTAAGTCATTTTCTAAATTAAATGATAAATGACATTTCTTTTGCATCATAAATCACTTAAATCAGTAAGCTTCCAACAAGAAAGCAAGCAGGAAATATTCCAGAATGAGTGGTGTGCTGCGATCCAGTTGAGGTAAATTGTCATCCCTTACAGGGGATAACTCACTCAGGCTCCGTCCATTAACTCCTCTGCAGCCCACATGCATTTCTTTCTTTTTTTTAAAAAAAAACAGCAACTATTTTTTTAATTTATTTTTTTATTGATTACATTGCATTATGTGACACAGTTTTATAGGCACTGGGATTCCCCTCTCCCCTCCCCAAACCCCACCCCCCATGGTGGATTCCTCCACCATGTTGCATTACCACAGTTCAAATTCAGTTGAGAGTCTTCCATTGCAAGCATCTACAAAGCATGGAGTCCAGCATCTTATTGTCCAGATAAGTTCAACGGTTTCTTGGGGAGACCATCTCTGGTCTGAAGGTAGAGCCGAGAGAGTATCATCCCAATCAATTAAAAGCCCCAACATTGCATCAGTAACAATTTATAACATAATGGAATTAGTTGACATGGTATTGAGTAACCAACATGTTAAAAGAGAGAAAAAAAAATAAGAGTGCAAGCCCACATACATTTCTTAAAGGAAGCCCTGATTCTTCTCAATATTAAGAATATGGAAAAAATCATCAGAGTGTTATTAAGCTATCCAAGGAGATTTTTCTCCCAAACTGATGATTAATGTCAGTAGTCAACTGGCATGTTTTTGTGTTTTTGGTTTTTGAAGTTTTTTACTTTTTATAAATCTACTAACTAAATACAATCATGTAAAGTTTTCAACGTGAAAAAGTGTATTCTGGGACATGAGTGTCTCCTTCCTGTACATTTTTTAAACTATGCTTTCAAAAATGCATAATTTCCTTGCTACAAAATTAAAGGTTAGCACATTCTGCCTTCTTGCTTTCAGGTACTCATAGATCTTGTAAGAGATTTTAAACAAGATGTTGAAAGTCCGAGTTTTTTCAGTATTCTCCACTGCTTGCCCTCAATTTGCTCCAACTCTCACTCCCATTCATTTCTGTGTTTTACTTTCCTCCAGTTGCACACTGCCTAGCTCCCAAGAACATCCCACTGCAAGAATCCTCCTCCAATTCATTATTTTACCCTCTCCCAAGTTCTTAATCTTCCAATCCTCAAAGAAAAGATGCTATTACCATTATTTGTTTTAAATTTTCCTGTTGATCTTAAATAGTTCAGTTTCCTTAAACCACAAATGGAATGTTTGATTCCTTAACCAGTTGGCTTCTGTTTTCTTTTCTTTAAAATGTGGATTACACTGTGATTCAGCACAAAGACTGGTAAGTTCTGGAGGTACACTCACAGTCAGGTAATGTTTTCCTTAAGAAATGGTTTGATAGAGCCCAGCGGTGTGGCCTAGTGGCTAAAATCCTCACCTTGAATGCCCCAGGATCCCGTATGGGCACCAGTTCTAATCCCTGCAGCTCCACTTTTCATCCAGCTCCCTGCCTGTGGCCTGGGACAGCAGTTGAGGACGGTCCAAAGCTTTGGGACCCTGCGCCCGCGTGGGAGACCCAGAAGAAGTTCCTGGATCCTGGCTTTGGATCGGCATAGCATCAGTCATTGCGCTCACTTGGGGAGTGAATCATTGGACGGAAGATCTTCCTCTCTGTCTCTCCTCCTCTCTGTATATCTGCCTTTCCAATAAAAATGCATACCTAATCGAAGTACCCAGATTCATCTCCTGGCTCCAATAATTCAGTAGACTTAGTCCTAATTCCAACTTCCTGCTAATTTGTACTTTAAAGGCAGAAGGTGATTAGGTATGCAGATATCACTCCATTGCAAATATTCACCCATCTCCTCATTTGACATGAATACCAGACATTGGATGCAGTGCCCATCCCAGACCAGTATGATGTCATCTTAACTTGGTTACATCTACAAACACCCTATTTTCATTAGTCACATTCACAAACACTGGTGAATACATATCTTTCCGAAGAATACAATTCAATTCAATTCACTATAATTTCTTAATCGCAATCCAAAAATTCTAACCTCTATCTTAAGCGTAACTGTCTTTTCACTTCTGAACCACCAACCTCCCTTGGTTTGCCTCCTATTTACTCTCCAATTCCATTTGGCTATTCATTTTGCTGTGTCCAACATTTTTCTCAGCTTCCTCTACACTCATCCCAAAGTCAATCAAATATGTGCTCAGCATTTCAGGAGAACTCCCATTTGCATCTCTATCCAAATACCTATTCTAAGATTCAGATCCTCTATCCAACTACCTAGATGGCCTCTCTGTTAAATGGTTCATTATATGTCAAAGATAATATATCTAAAAACAGTCCTTGATTTTTTTTCTATTTAAATTTGTTCCTTTTCTGATCATTGATTTTGCCATAATTTAACCTTCCTTCACATAGAGTTCTTTCAACATCAAAAACCTTGCATTAGGTGACTACTTCCTCTTTCAATCAATCACAACTAATTACTACTTACATTGGTTTAACTTTCAGTATAGATTTCAATTTACGTCATTCCACTCCATTTATTTCAGCACCAACTTAGTCCAAAAAAGTAGTAAATGACTTCACTCTGCAGTCCATTTACTCTGCAATGATCAGTTGAAAACTTGAAAAATCTTATTAGAATACTTAATAAGTCTGATTTAAGACCTTTCAATGGGTGTTCAGTGCTTTTAAAATGAAATTCTAAATCTTATTTTAGTCTCTATGAACTGTTCCCTTCAGATTTCTGCAACCTCATCTCTCAACACTCCAAGACTTACACTCTACATTCTGGCCTCCTTTCAATTTGTCAACACAATAAGGCATCTTTCCTGTAGTATTCAAGTCCTCTAACATTTTTTCTTCATTCTTTTTCAGCCTATGTTCTACCAGAAGCTTCAAAAGAATTGTGGAAACTGGAACTAAATATTAATAGTACGTCTCATGAGTCTTTTAAATATAGCATTTTATCTTCAAGTTTTCACTTAAATATCGCTTTCTACGTTAGGTCTTTTCTATTTATGAAATTACAACTCTTATAAGATTATTTTTTTTAAGATTTATTTATCTTTATTGGTAAGGCGTTTATACATAGAGGAGGAGAAACAGAGAGGAAGATCTTCCTTCCAAAGGTTCACTCCCCAAGTGAGTGCAACGGATGGAGCTGAGCCAATCCGAAGCCAGGATCCAGGAACTTCTTCCGGGTATCCCACAAGCGGGTGCAGGGTCCCAAAGCTTTGGGCCGTCCTCAACTGCTTTCCCAGGCCACAAGCAGGGAGCTGGATGGGAAGCGGGGCTGCCGGGATTAGAACCTGGGACTATATGGGATCCTGGGGCATGCAAGGAGAGGACCTTAACCACTGTGCCACCATGCTAGGCCCAACTCTTATAAGATTATATTTCTGCTACATTCTCTCATATAGTACATTTCCTCAGTACATAAATAAAAGTTTGTAGTTATATATTTGTATACTTTCAACTTCTAGCTTTAAGACTTACGTAAGTTTTATGTTCATTGCAGCACAATCAGTAATTGCAAAAACATGGAAGCAACCGAAATGCCCATCAGCAGAAGATTGGATAAGAAAGCTTTGGTTCATCTACTCCATGGAATACTACTCAGCTATTAAAAAAAACAAAATGCAGTTCTTTGTGGCTAAATGGGCACAACTGGAAACTATAATGCTAAGGGAAATGAGCGAATCCCAAAAGATTAGATACCACGTGTTTGCCTTGATTTAACCTGTAATTTTATGTTTGGTTGTTTGTTATTTTTTGAACCTTTCATTGATACTGTCTCAACCCAGATGTTTCGAAGAAGGGAACTTGCATTATTTTTAACATATTGTTTACCCAATACTATGTCAATTAATTCCATAATGTTGTATATTGATACTGAGGCCTTGTTGGGGCTTTTAACTGACTGGATCTTTACTCTGTTAGACCTATCTTCAGACCATAGAAAGTCTCCCCAAGAGGCCACTGAACTTATCTGGACAATAAGACGCTGAACTTTATGCTAGGCATGTGTTTGCAAGCAATGAATCTCAACTGAACTTGAACTATGGTTATGCAACAAGGTGGAGGAATCCACCATGGGGGGAGGGGTATGGGAGGGGTGGGGGGAATCCCCAGCGCCTATAAAACTGTACTACATAATACAACGTAAGCAACAATAAAAAAATATATATATATTTAAATTTAAAAAAAAAGACTTACGTAACTTTAATCGTAAGAAAGTATTGAGGTTGCAACTTAGATTAAAATAACTTAATTCTAATCTTTGCCAAATCACTATGTTAATCAAGATAATTCACTTCTCAGAATCTTTTTTATTAGAAATATTTATTTTTAACCGGCTATTGATGGCATGATAAAATAAGTGGCACCTAATTTAAACATTTAAAATAAGTCATTGAAAGAAAATCTAATAACACAGTGTGTTAAGTAACCTAATTGTCAAAATAACATCTCTCTTCTTCTTCAAAAAAAATAAGAAATGAAGGCATGATTAAAATTATGGCTAAATATTGGGTTCATTTGGACACTTACAGATGATTTTGTAGGCATACTGACAGGCACAATTTTGAAAAATCAATCTAACAGATTTAGAAATAATCATACAATAAAAAGGGGAAGATATACACTTCAGAGTTAAAGTCTGAAATTAAAACAAATCCACCAACCAGCACATAAATCTTTTAATAACTAATCTCACTTATCATTAAGGTTGTTTGAGAGAAAAGTCTTTCCTCTTTGGACAATTCGTTAGATGTTCAAAGTATTAAATAACTTATGGAAAGAAATAAGTTCTGTGTACCAATTAAAGGACCTGTGAATATCTCTCTCTCCCTTCCTGCCAAAGCTCAACTTTGCAATGGTCTTAGCAGAAAATATATAGTTCACAATAAACAGATTTCATAGCATTACAAAAGTCTACAGAACTCCTATCTTTCCACCATTCTTTTATCTGCAAGATTACAATGACAAAATTCAACAGTCAGAATATAAACATATTTTCGCAAAACTACATTAGTTGGTCTTACCATCTAACAGGGACAGAACCCAATAACACCTAATGACAATAACGAGAAAACACTACACTGAAAGTAACCCTATTTTCAATTTCAAACACGGATTACACTGTATCAGTAAACAGTGAAAGAAATCATAGCAGCCCGAGGAGCAGGAGCAAAGTTTGTTCAGCAACTATGCCAGTCAAGGAAAACCGACACTGGAATAAGCTAAAGTGTGTATCTGCAACAGCCACCCAGCTTAGAAAACTGGGAGCCACTGAAGGGCTTAAGACTCACTTCAATGTCTTTAATGTGCAGCTAATAAAGAAATATTAAAGATTTTTCCCTCGTCTCAAGGAGTGTTTCTTGTGTTGCTGGTACTGCCTGCGAGAGCTGAACCATGAACTCTCTGGATTTTCTCACACCAATCGATTTAACCGGAATTTGAAGCCCATCTTCAATAAATCAGACAATTTTGTGCATGAACAGGCAGTTCTTTATATGTCCTTTCATTTTATATATCTGCGTTCCATGCTGGGTGAGTCTTATATTGAGCTTCAACTTTATTTAAGACCTCTTGGTACTGGGAAATGTAATCTCTCAGAACTCTTAGACTTCCCAAACTTTCTGAGTGGAACAATTGGAACAAGTTACAAAAGTGTAAGTACCAAAATCAGTATCTAGCAGTGCTATGTTTGCACCTTCTACCAAAATTTTCTTTGGTGATCCATGCACGGTTTCATATAGGAAATAAACTCAATCGCTTACCATTGGTTTAATTCTTTCCATTTAATCGTTGAGTCCTTGTAGTTCACCCTCAATGCTAGTTTCCATTGTGAGGTATATAGGTTTGTACTGGTTAGCTAGAACTTTGAACCTAAGAAGTAGAGACAAACAGGATAAACAAGATAATTCACTTCTCGGAATCTCACTGTTTCATGGTTTAAAAACGACTCATTTTCAGAATCTTTGGCTCAGCAACCAAATCATTCTATGTTGTTATAACGTCTCTGAAACTGCAATAATTATCCAGTGTTCTTGGGTTTCTAATAAAGAATTGAGCTATGTACAGTCCAAAATTTGCATATTAACTAGTTTTTCAGGGTACAAAGATATGATTGTATGTGTACTCACAGTTGGTACCTATTTGGAAGTCTGAAGCTAGAAAAATCTAAAATCTGTACTTCATCAATATCAGCCTGGGCATCCCCATTCTCTCATTTTCAGCTGAAAACCCACATATGCAACGCTGTCTGTTGCCCATCAACTTACTCAGCATCATCTACATAAATCCATAAGGTTTATGTATGCTAAGCTCATCATTTCCCACCTCCTATTAACAATAAGCTAACTCAATCGTTTCTGAGTTGGAAGGTTCTAAAGGAAATACATCACTGCTTCTAAATAAGATGATTATATTAAATGCAGAGATTTATTTGTGTCTATCCAATTTTGACAATAAACTTTGTTAACTTAAATGTTCAGCATGCCACAGCCTCAGTCAGATTTTTGTTAAAAATTAATTCAGCCGATTTGAATGCATTTCTTTTATTTATATTTTGTATATAAACATGCAATATTATATTTACAAATGTTTTATAATTCCATGTGATTTTAAATAGTCATACTGAAAAAAGCATAAATTCTAAGAATTATATAAACTCTAAATATCTAGCAATATTTGTAAAGCTGGTGGCTTTCTTTAATTTTGGCTTAAAAATTAAAATTTTGGTTTTAGTAATAAATAAAAACAATTGGCAACTTTGAAGATATACTGTCATATTCTTAAAAGCATAAGAGGATTGTTGTTAAAAACGAAAAAAATAAATATTCCATTAGCTTATTTCCTTTAAGGAGACTTAACTCAGTCTCAGTTTTTTCTCTCCAAACCACGTTACTATGCACTTTAACATAACTTTTAATTGATATCTTCCTTTAAATTCTAGCTATTGCCAACCACACCTTATTAACTAATCCATAAACCTCACCTTTTAAAATATGTGTATGCATCATGTTCATTTTTTCTCAATGTTAATAAAAGCTAATTTACACAAAGAAGAAATTCTGTTTGTCTGCTATACATGAGTGTAGAAATTGATTAGGTATTCCTCTTTATTTAAGCGATATATCAGTACATACAGTTACAGACTGCCCTCATTTAGTCTTTTCATTTGTGATACTCCATATTACATGAGAGAACATCTATTTGAATCTCTTTAATATTCATGATCCTCTCACCAGCCTGAGCAAAAGAGCTACAGCATTTGATAGCAATCTGAGGAACTTGATTAACAATGCACTAATCATCAGCGCCATTGACCTGATTCAAAAATGTTTTCAATTCATCCATCACTTTTATAACCAAAGATGATTGCGTTACTTCACCATTTTTTTTATTTAAATAATATCCCAAGGGCTGAAAATATCAAGCTGGTTTTACTAAATGCACCTTGCAACCAATTTGATATATTTTTAACTAGGTTCCAAAGTGACCTATAATAAATAATTAGTACTTGAACGTATGAAACCAGAGTATAAGTAGGCTTTACTAAAATCAGTTCATTTTGACTTCACATCACTACATGTTAAATCGTGCCAATGAACTAATTTTGCAATAAATTGTTATTGTTATTGCAAAAATCCAACCAAAGGATATTACTAGAAGTAATTATCCATATATCAAAATGCATTGAATGCAGAGTGTTAACTACAATTATACACAAAATTGCCTATCATTCAAATGGTAATTTTAAGAATTTCATTTTATAGCCATAACTTATCTTTTTAATGTTCAAGAATTTATTTTTAATGATCCTGACAGTGTAGTACTTGCACAATAAACTTGGTAATTTAAAAGTTTAAATATAAACTAAGCCAATCACTTTTGGATCCAGATATTATTCCTCTGAATTGGATGACAATACATTTTATTATGATAACTTAAGATGATATAGTATCCTAAAAGTAGAACAGTACATAATTTTTGTAAAAAAAATTTAAAATTCTGTGGACTAGATATGTTGGGTTCTTTTGTGCAATTGTTTGTTTTTAGAAAGAAAATAACACTCTGAAATTGATTGAAGATATCTGAGAAAAATGACATTAATCTCCAGGTAGATTTTTGAACATTTCTGGGCCATTCACAATGACGTAGTTGCTAAACCCTCACCTTGTATTCTCTGAGATCCCAAAAAGGTGCCGGTTCATATCCTGGCTGCTCCACTACCATTCATCTCTCTGTTTGTGGCCTGGGAAAGCAGTTGAGGATGACACAAAACCTTGGGACCCTGCACCTGCATGGAAGACCTGGAAGAAGCTCCTGGTTCCTGGCTTTGCATTGGCTTAGCTTCAGTTGATGTAGCTACGTGATGAGTAATCCAGTGGATGGAAGATCTTTTTGTCTGTCTCTCCTTCTCCATGTAAATCTGACTTAAAAATAAATAACTCTTAAAAATTGAAAAGTTGAGAAATATTTTCAAATTAACAAGTGCCAGCTGACAGCTTTATAGTTTCTTATGCACACTCTCTTGCACTTTTTCAAAGAGCAAAATATATATAGCATATACAGCAGTAATTTGTTGCAGATTTTCAAATGATGTTTTGTCACTCACCATATTTTTATTCTTCACTTAATTATTGTCTGAAAGTTGGTCACATAGAAAATTGAAATATCATTTACTATATTTATGATAGTATGTATTTTATTTTAGGATGGAAAACCTTTTGGGAAGGTATGTTAATTGAATCTAACTTAACCGTATAATTTAGTTTTTATTGTGAAAATTCAGTTTTTAATAATTCATATTATTAATTCTCAGACATAATCTATGTATTATTACCTCAATGCAAACAAAATAAAATATTTTCTAAAGTGAAGAATGCCTCTATATAAATCATTCTGTGTATTTCTGAGCATCATGCCATCTGAGTCTATATGGATTGATCTTAAGAAGTCAAATATACCAAGGAAAACAAACAATTACTGCTTGAGGGTATTTTAACTCCTGTTTCCAATTCTTCCATTTAATTGATTTCAGTTGTTAATACTGTAAATGACAGCAAATATGTTCAATTTATTATTGGAAGGAAGTGCAATTATCATAGTAAATTATAATTATATATGCAATAATTACAATTATTTCTAAGGGCTGTTTCAGTGGCAGCTTTCTGTAACAAATACTAAACTACAAAATTCATTACATGTACATCAGTGCAGCTTTTATATTCACAAAAACATGAGAATCTTTTGAAAAACACAAAGTATGTTAGCGTTAACCTGCCTATGACATTGACTCTGTCACATATAACAATTTTTATTCTTATTTTAAACTTAGGTTAAAATGTTGAAAAACAGTCTCATAAAAGAACATGTGCAACTGGCTTGATGAAATAATCATCCTCTGAATGCTGGGATACAGTGTGGGTATCATGGAAATAATCACGGAGCCTTGAAAGCTCCATGTGATGTTAACAATTAGAAAGCAATACCAAAACCAATAAAACCTTGATGCTTAAAGCAATTCAAAGAGAGACGGAGATACTCATAATTTATTTATTTAACAGCAAATATAGAGAATAAAATATAAATTGATCTCCATGGAGGGAACTATCATGCATAGCCTGATCTATACTCTATTATTATCCCTTAGACAATAATTCAAAATACTCCTCCAATAAAGCATATTCTCTTGGATTCATTGACAAAGTATTCAAGAACTCTGAGCTGAACTGGACGACCACTGACGTGTTTGCCATGGGCGGTTGAACAGTTTCAGGCTTGCACCGATGTTTGTGGAAAAGCTATCCACACTACTCTTAAAGGTATGATTAATAGAGTCCATTTGCAATAGCTGAAGCAACCTTCTTTAAATTGAAATCCTCAGTTTTAAACAGCTTTGGGGGCATTCCGGTAAATGCAGCATAAGAGTTTATAATTAGTCTGACATTTCTAGACACAATTAACTTGCAGATTCAAACAGTTGATTTACATATATAAATATCATCATGCACTGACAATTTATAACCTTCCTTTGGAAAATGTAACTCTAGCATAAGTTATTCTCAGGTGGATGTTCATTTAATTCTCTTTAGCTACACACACTCACACATACTTTCAAGAGATCTTTTCTTAATTAAAAAAATGATGCTAAGCAAATAGGTTTTGTTGCAGATCTGATATGGCCTTTAGCTATAAATATACACTTTCCAAATTTCTGATTACAAAGGAACTGCATTAAACTAACTTTCTAATTTTCTTTTACACATTTTCTAACATTTTCCCTGTTTCATGAAATGCCATGTCTTTTCTATCTTAGGTGTGAAGGATTTAATAATCGGAAGATTAGGAAATCATTTAGAAATTAATACAGGGAAACTTCTGCTGAGACACTGAAAATACAGACTGAACTTCAAGGTCATTCTAAATATTCTAGAATAATCGCTTCTCAGCCTTTTGGCTAAGATCAAGTGTACTATCTAAATATCCTAACACAAAAATATTTTATGCTGTATGCATTACATTACAGTTTGACAATACTTACAGATATATTTTCATAAACCTTTTATATCAAATGTACAAAATAGAAATAATAATCTCCTACTTGAAAAGCAAATAAGTCAAAAAGAGAAGGGCAAAGGACTACCAAGCCAAACCTCAACTCAAAATGAAGGATTAGAGTGTACTGTCATAGTAATTGATAGAAAAAAAAGGGGGGGCATGGGTTTCTTTAAAGAGCTATTGTGTATACACCCATTTATTTCCCATTATTTTAAGAAAGTGTTGCTTAAATGGGGATATTTTTGTACCATGAAAGTGTTTAAATTGAATAGATTTAATTTTAGGTCGAGTCAAATGTGCAGTTGTCAAGCATTTAGTGCTGAAATACATTGCCTTTAGACATGTTTCTTTAGAGCTGTTTGCCTTTCACATTCTAATACTCTGTGTATCTATTTGTCTAGCCACCATCAAGGCGACTATTGTAACTGGAGGCATTGGTGTGAAGACAGCTAAAGGGCTACAGCGTGTCAGACCCTCAAGTAGAATTATTGCCTTTCTTGCCTCAGTTCCCAGCTGTATTATGTCACCAAATCACATCACAGTGTAATCAAAGATGAATAAAATATTTTTTTTCTTTACCTTAAATGCTTTTTCTGTCAATTACAATCAAAGGACATGATTTCAGGTCTGTTTGTGAAGCTCTTTTCCACTGATGACTAAAGCTCGAATCTGCTAAATATAAAATGAATCAGAAAAGTCTTAAAATGATTTTGCTATTAAGAAGACAATTTTTTTTTTACTTCCACAAGGGACAGAAATGTAATTGGTCTTTAAAGAATGAAATCAAAGACTTTTTTTTTTTTTAATGATCCCTTGGCTCGTCTCCCTTTTGTACTTCCTTATTTTATGCTTCAATTCTAAACCTCTGGTTGCAACACTGATTTGTTCTTCTGAGAAAATATGCATAGCACGCTCATCAAAAACATAGGGTTCTCTGTAAATATTTTATTAGCCCCTTGTTTTCCTATGTCCATAACGTTCCTATTACTACCAGTGAGGTACCCTGTAATGTTAGCAGCCATTCAGCTATAACTCAACTTCTAGGCAGCTTTCTGCCTTCATTACATCATTAACTACAATCAAAAAACATTTTCCCAGAATGAATTTAGCTTGGTAGTTGGTATTACTTCCTTTGATCTTCTTGGCATTATTTTACGATAGGTTGCTCCTCATTTACACTACAAATGGTGGCAAAAATGAAAGTGGTATCTATGCTAGCAATGCCTGATAAAATAACCGGTTCAGCAGCCTGCCAGCTGCTTTCACCAATGAAAATCAGGCTGTGTATAAAGAGGAAAAAGATTTAGAATGTAAATATTTGCCATCACTAGAATCTTTATGTAACTAGTCAGGAACTTCTGCCTTGGTTAAATTGTTCTTATTTCTACATTTAACATGACTTAAACATACTGTGTGAATAAAGACATTTTTCTTGTGTGCTACACCAAATATCACTCTTGGGTGCTAATTTCTGGAACTACTGTGAGGAAACGTAAGAATATAGATGCTATGCATGCAGTCTTACTTTATTAACTTAGAATTTCTTATAAATAACTTTATTTCTATGTAGTTCATACACATTCCCTTAGTGCTTTGTCAGGTATTTTATTTTTTTCTTAAGATGCTTCCATTCTTTTTCTAGATTTGATTCATTTTGTTTTATCTAAGAGACAAAGAGAGACGTAAGTCTCCCAGTTGTTGGTCCACTTCAGAAGCGCTACAGTGGCCAGGATCACAGTCCAGGTTGCTCGCCTGATGTCAGGACATCAGCTGGGTGAGTCATCAGCTTCTGCTCCTCCAGACATCTGTTAGACAGAAGCAGGTTGTGAAATTAACCTGGAACTTGAACTCAGCCATGCCAATAGGGTTTAAAAATCCTGACAATTAAACCAAATGCCTGATCCAAGAAAGAGAAATTCATATGCACCTGATATCAGCATACATACACGCATGCACACATATGCAAACGCATAAACACACACACAATTGGAAACAGCAGATAGAGGAATCAACATGGAATCGAGCACTGTATATAATCAGAAAATGAATGCTAATATGCTAGATATTAGCAACTTAAATATTTTTAAACAATATGCTATAATCTGAGAAATAAACTCTCAAGTCTCTTGAAAGTATCTCAATCAGAAAAATGATAGTTCAATACCCTTACAAAAGAAACCTTTGAAACAGGGAGTCAAAAGGCAGTGTTTTGCTGTTGATTTTATGCTGTCAACATGAACTTAAAATTAGCCCCATACATGGATCGGTGAGCCCAGGGGAGTGAGGTTTCCACTGGGGTCAAGTCGCCTGGCTCAGGTCCTTGGGCCCACCTGTGAGAACTGGTCCTCCCCTGTGGAAAAGATGGAGTAGTGGACAGCTTACCCAGATCCACATGAAGGATATGGCAACCCATTGAGGCCTACAGATGTCATATGGTACCCTGCCAGAAGAAAGAGGGCAGAACAAATTAGACAACCAGCCCAGCCAAATGATGACAGCAAATACCTGGGCAAATGGAGACTCTAAGATCGAATATGTCAGCCAAAAGACACTCAAAGGATTTCTTCTTCCTTGGAGCAGTGAGACCGATAGCATTTCAGAACTACTGAAAACACCTGGACAGAACCCTCAAAGCGTGCACCACAAGGGACCCTGGGTTGATATCTGGTGGCCATTCCACATCCCTGGGTTTGGGGTGGTTGAGAGGCTGGGTATGGCTTTTCCCCTTGTCCTGTGCCACTGTTCAGAAGCAGGAAGAAGAAATAGAAAATTTGGAAACAATGATCACACCCACCTTCTCTTAAAATTCAATCCTCCCACTATAATCAGCTATGTAAACATCACTTAAAATTTTTTAAAAAATTAATTAGTCCCACGTATTCTCAGTTTCCACTTGTATGTACCTGTACAGTAATAATAAGATTCCAGTTAGAGGCTCCAAGTTTTCAGAAACCTAAAAGAAGCATGAAGACACAAAAGCTCCCACATAACCTTACATAATCCATGACCTAGTTTCACAAACGATGAAATAATATGGCAAAATGGTTATGAAGATGTCAGAAATTTTCATTAACCTAGAATCAAAGGTTTTTTAAGGCAAAATAACTGAAAAAATGCAGCATGATAAAAATTATTTGTTTTAATCAACCTCCCATCCATATTTAAGGCATACACGTTCTCTTTGAAAAATATTTCACATTAAGGGAAAAACTATTTTAACCACAAACTCAAATTTTATTATCTGTCTCTCAACTTCATCCCATAAGAGAAAAAGAAACAATTTATCAGAATAATTTTCCCTTCCGAATTTTTTGTATGCGTTGATATATAAATAACTATGTGCCCACTGATTTACTATGGAAAGACATGTATAAGAATGGATTTAAACCCAACATCTTACAATCCTACCTTCCTGGTGGACATGAGGCATATAATCTTGGAAGGAATTCTGTTGAAAGAAACAAAGACTACATTTGTGTATTTGAATATATTTTCCTGTACAATACTAGATTCAAAAACTTTTTTCAATGATTGTTTTTAAACCAAGAGGACTTCTGAAGGAAATTATTTAAGCTTTCCAAGGATCAGTATTTCTTTCTACATGTGATAAACTGTAGTATCCACTTCACTGAGCTCTGTAGAGGAATGCAGGATAGTTCCTGGAACACAGAATTTACTTTTGATACCATTTTTTATATTGCATTGTAATTTATTTGACTTCCTTTTCCTTTGAAATTTGGTTGTTAACAGACAGTAAGACAATGACTTCTTCGTCTTTTAAAACCACTTTATTTTTCATTTTAATTTTAAAGTTTATTTTAGAAGGTAAATATTACCCAGTGTGTATAAAGAAAATGGCATATTGGTTTATTTTTATAGTTGGATATGAATTTATTTGCACTGTGGTAAATCTTGTTTATATTTAATAGCTCCTTTAATACACAGTAGACACTGAAACATTTTTATTAGCTTGCTGCCTAAATCAATTGATGGATTAATAATTAGTGTACAAGGCAAATCATATCATAAATGGGCCATCATTTTGCAATTTGGACCTATTTAGAGATGAGAAGTCCTAAATTTCTTTTACTTTCTTCTTAAATGCTTTTGCTAAATCAATGTTTCTAAAAGTTTTGTCCTTAATATACACGGTCTGCACACCACATATGGTAATTGCCAAACTTTATTCCAACTACCAAATAATACTCATATGACTCAAGAAATCAGGGCAAGACAGGATTGTCTCAAGGCCACTCAGCCCCTCTGTGGGATGAGGGGGTCACTCGGTGGCTCAACAATGCACATCAGACTCACACTCAGGCAAGAATCTTTGAATACCCTGACTTTCCTAAAATTAGTTATTCAAAATGATTTATTATGGAGAGAGGGAGGGAGAGACAGAGAGAGATATTATATTTGCTGTTTTGTTCCCCAAATGATCCCAAGGGCCAGGGGTTGGCCAGACTGAAGGCAGGATCCAAGAGTTTCTCCCAATTAATTGTCAGGGGCCTGGATGCTCGGTCCATCCTGGAATGGAGCATCTGGGATTCAAACCAGTGCCCATGTTGAATGCCAGTATAACAAGTTGAGACTTAACCACAAAACCAGTCTTTATTATAATGCCACATTACTGAGATCTTTGACTTCACAGATACTATGTTCTGTTTCTGTTGGTTATTAATGAACAATAATGAACAACTTCAAGAAAGTATGGCTGAAAACAGCAAAGACTTATTCTCATTTGTGCCATGGAACCATCGTACATTAGATGCTGTCCGGAGCACATCATGAAGGACTCATTCCCATACAAAGGCTGAACGAACATCAGTCCAAAGACACTGCAGTGAACCACATTTCTGCTATAAAAAACATCTGCCTTAATGATCATCAAGGAAGGCAGTAGTCAAAACACACATCAGGATGTAAGGAAATGCAGTTCTATGATGTGTTTGTGGCATGGGGGCTGGAATACTGACAAATCAACATAATGACTGCTTTTTAATATGTCTTATATTTCCTCCTTGAATGTAATCAAGCATGACTGAAAATAAGAGTGTTCTTAAGCGGTTACATTTTTTAAAATAATAAAATCGGTTTCCTAAAAATGAGATATTCTGAATGTAATAATACTGTCTCAACCTTTAACTATATACACAGGCAGAGAGATGCTGATGGAGCTTTGCAGTAAGACCCATAGCTACTATTTGCACTGTTGATATTGTACCTAGATTAGCTTTACTTTTCAGTGGTTTTATCTTTCTATCCTTACAACCTAAATTATACTTTGAAAATGCTAGTGCTTGGGCCCAGCACAGTGGCCTAGCAGCTAAAATCCTCACCTTGAACGCACTGGGATCCCATATGAGCACTGGTTCTAATTCCAGCAGCCATGCTTCCCATCTAGCTCTCTGCTTGTGGCCTGGGAAAACAGCTGAGGATGGCCGAAATCCTTGTGACCCTGCACCCACATGGGAGACCCGGAAGAGCTTCTGGCTTCAGATCAGCTCAGCTCCAGCCGTTGTGGTCACTTGGGGAGTGAATCATCGGACAGGAGATCTTCCTCTCTGTCTCTCCTCCTCTCTGCATATCTGAATTTCCAACAAAAATAAATAAATGTTTTTAAAAATGAGAATGTTTTCAAAATAATCATGTATGAAGGCAACAAACTTCTTAAAAGGATGTCATATCTTCATTAGCTAACAGAGTGAGCTTATGCAAGAATAAGTATGCTGCTGTTCTAATGTGTTTTATTGAAACAACCTATCAGTGGCAGATGCCGCTACCCTGTCACCCCATGGACGACACTTCACAACCTCAGCTTTTTCACTGAATGAATGATGTTACTGCTGTATGTCCTCCAGTGATCCCACAGTGCAGAATCAACACTCAATGCCTATCCTGTGTAGGGCAGGGTGGACTGACCGGTTAACACAGTGTAGGTAACCCGACAAAGCCACATAACTTAGAAGTAGACAAAGAATGAAATAAACATTCCCTTGGAGGAAAAAAAAATTACTATGAGCAGAAATGTGTTAGAGCAATGTTAGTAATTAAAAATAAATAAAGTATCCAAATAAGAGCCAGCGTGCAATTTGTGAATACTTACTGAGTTTTTTGCTTTTCATTTGAATGCCTTAATGCTCTCCTATCTCATTCTATGGAAGTAACATAAAAATTGCACATTCTCTATTCCACAGACAGGGTCTGCACTGACAGGTGGCAGGTGGGAAGCCAACTCTAAAAGGAATGCGCCCCTCTATTTCTAAATGCCCAATGGCACACCCTGAGGATACACTGCATGACAGGAGAAATGTGCCCTAAATCTTCAACACGGCAGTCCATTTTCATCCTATCCACAAAGCAGTTATGGGACATTGTGGACTGATGGAGTATAAATCCCTTAACCAGGTAAACGCATCAAGATGAACAGAAATGTGTTAAAAAAAAAAACAGCCAATAATTTTTAAAGTGCAGCTTGCTATTGCATAATTATTTAATAAACCAGAAAAGATGCAACTGTTATTCCGTCACAGAGGCCCTGTTCACACAGCACCATATGGCTAATGGCTTCGATTGCACATCCCATAATCCTGAATTCTCCTTCTCATCACACTGTATTGGCTGCAAATGTGCTTTGCAGCTAACGTCTGCGTTATCCTTTCCAAGCCTGCTTATTTGAGGAGATGATGGTGTCTATTTTTTGGTATAGATTTTAACATAATAAAGCACTATTTTTTAAGCAGAAAGAAGTAAATTGCCTCAATATAACTCTCCAATAAAATCTTTTAAACATATTTGTTATCTTTTCTTCAGTTGTAACACCAAATTCTGACTGTTGGAATTTTACTAAATGTCAAAAAAGGAAGTCTGTGTTTATTAAAATGTCATTGGTAAATTTAAAGATGTATGTATTAAATTACATACAAGCATCATTTGAAAACATTCGAGTTGCAGATTTCTTCTCAAAAGTCTGTCTACCATAAGCAGCTCTCAAGCAATTCAGACACAGAAATAATACCTTCCACATCCGGCCCTCCAAACCACTTGAGTGTGTCTGTCGCTGCACAGGTTGGAGTATTCCACACACATGGCCTCCACAGACCATTCCAAATGAACACTGAGTAATGCGTATTTTTGATTTTGAGGATAAGCAATGGAATATGGCAAATTAAAATGCTACAAAAGTAATTTATTAATTTAATTTGCAAAATAAAAATCAAATATTTTGTCAATCTACTCAAATTTAATAAGCCTTGACACCGATGTTTTTTTCAACTTTCCGGACCAGATGTTTTGGCACAAGTCTTAGAATCTACGTGATTTGGATGGGACGCATATAATTATCCCTGTGAACAAGAAAAAAAGGCCATTGTATCTGAACAACAGAAAATGGAAAGTGAAGAACTTAAGATGAGTAGCACAGGCACCTGCCTGAAAGTAGAAGGAAATGTGGACAAAAATATTTTTATTTTAAATCTTTTAAAAGATTTACTTGCAATGAAATGTTAGGAAAACCTATTTCTGGTTGACAAATTTTCTGTTTCTAAACATTAAGAATGTTGCAAGTTAGAAAAAAAAATTGTTTACCCTCTTTGAATTTAATCAAATTTGTTGATGGCAGAAATTAGCATGACTAGTGCTTAGCAGAAAATCAAGATGATTACTTCTAACATGTCCCAGCTCTAAAGAATCCCAAAGTGTGCATCTTGTAGTTCAGCCAACATAATTTTATAACATTTGTCTTGAACTATCTTTCAAGGATGAATATATGAATATATTTTTCTTATTCATGCAGAAATTATCTACCGATGAGACAAATTTGGATACTACTTTTAACATTTAAATTTTAGCTAGATCAAAGTTCACACATAAACCATGGAATCAGATGAATAAAACCATTTCATAATAAAAAGCCAAAACATGACTTGTGATTTTCCTTTATTGAACAGAGCGAGCTTGCTTATGCCAGGCCATTTCTTGTGCTATTTTTACGGCATATCCTAAAATTCAAGTATGCCCAGCATTCTCAAGCAGGGCTACGAATAAAATTTGGCTTACTCTAAACATGAAACTAAACAAGGGTGAGTTACATTTCAGTTTTACTTTGTAAGAGAATAGAAAATACAATCAGCATGAGTATTATCCAACTAGTCAAGATGGCAATAAAATAAATCCTTCTTTCTTAGCAAATATAACTTGTTTCTCTTTCAGCCTGCCATGCATTTGTCTCTATTCCATGCACTCTTTTTCTCTTAACACAATCAGCTTTATTTAAAAGAATTTGTTTTAAAAAATGTAATAGGTAGTTGGTCAGTAAGGGCATGATATATAAAGACTTTGATTCTTTCTCTTAAGATATAGTTTATTTATTTTAAAGGCAAAGTTATAGACCAGAGACAGGGGGAAAAGAGAGAGAGAGAGAGAGAATATATGAATCTTTCATCCACTGGTCCACTCCCCAAATGGCAAATTAACAAATTGGCAAAGCGACCAGAGTTGGGCCAAGCCAAAGCCATGATTCAGAAGCTTCATCAAGTCTCCCACATTGGTCCTGGGGACATCTCCTGGTGCTCTTCCAGATGCAAAATCATAGAGCTGCATCAGAACTGCACCAGCCAGGACCTGAACATCCCATGAGGAATACAAATTTGCAAGTGGTGGCAAACCTGCTAATGCCACAATGGTGGTCCAAAACCCGTGATTCTTTATTTTTATGAATCTTTGCTTCTTTTTAAATTTGTTATTAATAAACATTTTAGGTAGCAAGTTATCAGAAACAAAATAAATAAGGGCTACCTTGATAAACTCTCGATTTCTCCCTGATTTTGACTTACAAGAATAAAGGGAATTTTTACTTTGTTTTTTCCTTTTTTGCCACAACTAAGAAGTATGCCTACAAAATCAGACCCGGTGCAGTAGCCTAGCAGCTAAAATCCTTACTTTGCACACACTGTGATCCCATCTGCATGCTGGTTCTAACCCCAGCGGCCCTGCTTCTCATCTATTTCCCTGCTTGCTTGTGGCTGGGAAAGCAGTCAAGGACGGCCCAAAGCCTTGGAACCCTGCAACTGCATGGGAGACCCGGTGGAGGCTCCTGGTTCCTGGCTTCGGATCAGCACAGCTCCGGCCGTTGAGGCCGCTTTGGGAGTGAATCATTGAACGAAAGACCTCCCTCTCTGTCTCTCTTCCTCTCTTTCAATAAAAATAAAACGAATCTTTTTTAAAAAAAACATAAGGAGTATGTCTACAAAATCACACAACGTGTAAAAGACTTGGGGGACTTGTAAGCAGGGATTAACTCGCTGTCCTTTTTCTGCTTTACATACACTAAGGATGCCATTTCTGCTATGACTGCAGTAGCACATCAGCTGATTGAGCTACCATGCATCCCTGCCACCTCACTGGGCTACTGCCGAAACGTTTAAGAGCTGGTTTCTTGGCACCATATGATTTTATTATGTGTGATGCTATAGCGATGTGGGGTGTGCTAGGACACCAGGATGCCCAGAGTAAATACGTTGTTTCCATGCACTAATAGTACCCCGGTGCCTGGGAATTGTTCATTTAGCTCACATGACTGAACAGTCTACTTCCAGACAGCAGTTTACCCACCCGGGTTCTCCATAAGACCAGCCCATTATGAATAAGGCTCGCTTTGGTTCACTCGCACAGTGTGCCCTGCCTTTGACACACCATTTCTGAAGTTATTACTTTACGGTTTGATGCATTGATACCAAGGCTTTCTTATTAACCAAATACAGAATTAAGACTCATATCCATTAGAAAAGCCACTAGTTTATAACGCAGGATGAATTGACACCATTTGTTTGCTGGCTTCTGACTCTTTCCCAGGGTTCCACAGGCATTTCCAGTAAATGTCAGCTGGGGAAAGAATGAGTTCAACTTGCCAACCTCTTCACTGAATACTACACACACATCCATCCAAAGAAAAAGCTACTGAGCTTTAATTGCTTGTTAATAAGGTTTTTTTTTAATTGGCCTATTCTAGTTTGATGTGTTCTGTGTTATCTTTTGCCTGTTTCATCCAGAATCCATGCTGCGATATTGCCTCAATGGAATATAAGACAGAGAAACGCATGACCTGGATAGATACACGCAAACTGAAGCAGTTGGCATTCCCTTTTCCTGATCATTATTGTTCTTTGTAGAGCCACAAAGAAGCTAGGGGGGAAAAAAGACTAGAAAAAAAAAATCAAAGAATAGTACATCCATCATTTGACAATGATTCTTATATTCAAACTACACATTTTTATGATTCTTTGAATCAACAGTAAGTTATTTGTATTTCTTTGGTCTACACCTTAGAGAAAACCAGATTTTCTAAAGGAAAAATAAATAAAACATTAAAAATCCCAGGTCAACAGGTTAAGACAAAAAAAATTCCCTGGTAGGGCTTAAACTTAGAACATTTACAGTTTATATGTAGTTCAGTTAGGGAAACCTTTCAGTAAATTTTTGTTGGTTTATGTGAGAGGCACACACACAGGTAGACAAATACAACTTTCATCTCTTAATTCTCTCGCACAAATGCCTACAATAGCCTTGGCTGAAACCGGGAGCTGGGAACTCAACCTCAGTTTTCCATGTAGTAATAAAGTAATTGACCACCTGAGCAACAGCACTTCCTGCAAAGATCTGCTGCGTTAGAAGTGGAGCAAGTTAGTGAGTCCAAGTGCTCTGACACATCCTAACTGCTAGGCCAGAAACCCAGTCCTGAAAGACCTTTTCTACAATCTAGAGCACTGTAGTTTGTATTTGAAGTTGCACATGTGAGTGTATCCACAGTGGGTCTTCATTCTCTCGGCTGTTCATGTGCAAGGACATTGTAAAACGAGGAAAGTGCGTGATCTGGCTGCAATGGGGAAGATAGCAACTATGAGGAATATGGAAAGGAAAATGTACTAGATACGGAAACAAGATAAGAAAAATAACTTTCTTATGTGGTTCATAAGCTAGCTCTAAATCAATCCCATGGGTGGAGTTGTAAATATTATCCAAGTATGGCAGTGTTACAGAAATCAGCACAGAACTTCCCAAATCCAGTGCTAAAAGCTGAAGTACACATTTGGGTATTCATATTTTGGAGTTTGGAGTTTTCTTCAGATTAATTTAATTCTTTGAAAGGCAGAGTCACAGAGAGAGGAGGAGAGAGGAAGGTTTCTCCATCTTCTGCTTCCTTCCACAAATGGCTCCAGGACTGTCCTAGGCCAAAGCGAAGTGGCAGGAGCTTCTTTTGGATCTTGGACCCAAGGGTCCAAGCACTTAGGCCATCTTCTACTGCTTTCTCATGTGCACTAGTAGCTAGTGGATTAGAAACAGAACAGCCAGGACTTGAATTAGAACCTGCAGGAGATGCCGAAGTTACAGGCAGCAGCTTTACTCACATAACATAACACTCACAATATCTCTGTATTTTTGCTAAAAATATACTCTCCTCCTCTCTGTATATCTGCCTTTCCAATAAAGATAAATAAATCTTTAAAAGAATCTAAATATATATATATTCTTATGCACATGTCACCATCTGTGGCTGGTATTGTAGAACATTGGGCTAGGCTACCACATATTATGTCAAGTTCCCACGTGGGCACCAGTTTTGAGTCCCAGCTGCTCCACTTCAGATTCAGCTACCTGCAAATGCACTTGGAAGCAGTAGGAACTAAGTCAAGAACTTGGGCCTCTGGCACCCACCCATATGTGATACACAGAAGGAATTTCAGGTTTCTGACCTCTACCTGCTCTGGCCCAGGTGACTGTCATTTGGAGAATGATCAAGCTGATGGAAGTCTCTCTCTCTCTTTTTATCTCTCTCTCTCCCTCCCTCCCTCCCTCTCTCTTGCTATTTCTCTTTTTTTTTTTGACAGTAATTGTCTTTCAAATAAATAACTCTCAAAAATTCTGACTTCATGAAGTCCTTTTGTACTTGACCATTTCAACTTCCATCAGTAACAACAAAATCATTTAAAACACCAGACAAAACTTTAAAGCTCCAAATGCTTTTTCACATAATTAGTATTGCTTTCAATAGCACACTGTAACATATTCTGATGAGGTCACATTGCATAAAGAGATATACTCACTGGTGCAGTAGCCTATTGGCTAAAGTCCTCACCTTGAACCCAGCGGGATCCCATATGGGCGCCAGTTCTAATTCTGGCAGCTGTGCTCCCCATCCAGATCCCTACCTGTGGCCTGGGAAAGCAGTCGAGGATGGCCCAAAGCCTTGGAACCCTGCACCTGCGTGGAAGATCCAGAAGAGGCTCCTGGCTTCTGGCTTCGGGTCAGCTCAGGTCTGGTCATCGTGAGCCACTTGGGAAGTGAATCCATTGGACAGAAGATCTTCCTCTCTGTCTCTCCTCTTCCTCTCTTTACATCTGACTTAGCAATAAAAATAAATCTTTTTTAAAAAGAGATACACTCATCTTGCTTAAATAACTTGAATTTTAGGAGTATGAATAGTTATTTTTTGTGATCAACTTTAAGCAACTTGAAAAGTAAATGTAACAGGATCCATTAAGAAGTGGCATTAGATAGGAAAATCAGGTACACAAGAAAATCCTGAAAGGAGTATTATAGATTGGAAACCAAACATTTCTCTGTTTGATAGTTATGCACTGAAGTGACTGCAAACAGATCATATACTGAAATCTACAGTGTACTTCCATAGCTTCTTTGAATTTCAAAAGCTAATTCCTAAAACTTAATTAATACTAATCGAACTTGGCAGAAAGTATGTATTAGACTTTAATAGTAGACAGAAGATAGGCCTAGTTCAATGGTTTTAACATTTTGTAATAATTGCTTTATCAAGTTGCTTCTTCACCTGAAGTTTCTCACAAGCTTTTTTTTAAACATCAAGGGCTGTAGTCACATGATGCATATTCTGTAATCATGAAAAACATTAGAAACTAGATTAGAAAATTAAGCTTTATCTGATATACAATCTCAGTTAAAGAATTACTTTTGGGCCCAGCCCAATGGCTCAGTGACTGAATCCCCGCCTTGCATGTGCACCAGTTCATGTCCCAACTGCTCTACTTCCCATCCAACTCCCTGCTTAAAGCCCAGGAAAACAGTGGAGGATGGCCCAATGCCTTGGGAATCTGCACCCACATGGGCGACCCAGTAGAAGCTCTTGGCTCCTGGCTTCAGATCAGGTCAGCTCCAACCATTGCGGCCAGTTGGGGAGTGAACCAGTAGATGGAAGATCTTTCTCTCTGTATCACCTTTTCTCTGGAAACCTGCCTTCCAATAGGAAAAAGAAAAAAAGAGAGAAAGAGAGAAAGAGAGAGAGAAAGAAAAGAAAGAGAAAGAAAGAGCGAAAGAAAGAGCGAAAGAAAGAGCGAAAGAAAGAAAGAAAGGAAGAAAGAAAGAAAGAAAGAAAGGAAGAAAGAAAGGAAGGAAGAAAGGAAGAAAGAAAGGAAGAAAGAAAGAAAGAAAGGAAAGAAAAAAAGAGAAAAAAAGAAAAAGAAAGACTGTATTTTTTCAAGAATTATTTCCTGGTCACTACACATACCAATTAACGACACAAATCGATTCTGTTTAGACCTCCATGTTTGATGTATCACCTGAAAGATGCAAGACGCATTGCAAACAACAAACTGCTGTTACGAATAGGGAAGCCCAGGACCAGAAGTTCAAAATAATGGACCCAACATCTCGCAATAGTGGCAGAACCAATATGAAAAAGAAACACAAGCCCTTTCTGATACATAATGGTATACTCCCCTGTGGGTCTCACATATACAAACCAAAACGAGGTTACACCAAATGTCCCTGGGGTGAGGAGTCGTACTGTAGGACTCTGCACACAGCCAGGTGACTAAGGTGGAGAAGGCCGTTTGTATCCAATTCAAGCACCAGGGAACTTCTAACTTTGTATAACAAATAGAAAAAAATGATGCCCAGATTTTTGGGCAACATTATTCTAAAAGTTTCTATGAATATGTTTTTGAACAAGGATAATATTTCAATTGATGGACTTTGAGGAAAGGAGATTAACCCTCACTAATGTCAACATGTTTTAATCAAGGTTGTATTAATGTATCAAAGTGTATTAATGGCTTTTATTTTATGGTTATGCTGAGTCTTAAAAACTTTTGGGTATAACAAGCTATTTTGAAACAATAACAACTTCATGTTGATTAAAAAGATATGGAAAAGCACAAACGTAAAACAAAGATAAAGAAATCCTTAAACAGAACTATGCATTTCAGCTCAATTCTTTCGCACGTTTTGAGGTTTTGATGTTATTTTTGACCCCTCCATATGTTGTTTCCTCATCTCTAACGAGGGAATTATAACTTTTGTTCTTAGTAGTGAACATACAAGTGATTTATATCATTAGAACATTTTGAACTGATTTATAGTAACTTTGGTTAGTGAATTTCCTGTCTTCTGCTATTATTTTGTTAGTAAGTTTTTAAGTTTCAAGAATTCTCCTCTATGTTTCCAATAACAGTGATACATACATTCTTTGAGCTTTTCCCAAAATGTCTTTCCCTTTCACTAATATCTAACAGATAGCTTTGCTAGATGCATTGATTTGGGCTGGTAGGTTTTTTTTTTTTTCCCTTCGACACATCTCATCCCACTTCCTCTAGTACCATAAGCTTTCTTCTGAAAAATCCTCCAGCCAGGCAGGTTCCGACTTCCGTCTGTCATTTGCTCATTTTCTTTCATAAATTTGAGAATGTTCCCTTAATCTTAGAGTTCTTGATCACATTATGTCTTGTGATGGGCTTGGTTGATTTGAACACGACTGGTGACTTTTGGCCTTCTTGAGCTCAGATAATGGTGTTCTTTCTAGGTTCAGGAAGTTTCCTGTGATTATCTTTTGGAATTTGCCTACTACTCCTTAGACACTCTTAAATATCATTTGAATCCCAGCACCTCCAATGTTTTCTATTTCCTTTCTGTCCCATTCTTGCTACAAGTTTTCTTCATTACTTTTGATCCTTTTTTCTCCATCATTTTCATTTTTTCAAATAGCCTTCTTTAGAATCACTAAATCTTTTTCCCATTTGATTCATTTTGTCATTGGTATGTTCTGTCATGTATTTTTTTTAATTTCTTTTCATCTGGTTAAAGAACAGAATTTCAAATAGGTGGAGGGCATAAGTGAAAGAGAGAGATAGAAATAGAAAGGTTTTCCATTGGTTTATTTATTAAATGGCTATAACAGCTGGGGCTGCCACAGGCTGAAGTCAAGAGCCAGGAGCTTCTTCTAGGTCTCCTACTTGGGTGCAGGGGCCAAGGACTTGGGCCATCCCCTGCTGTTTTCTCAGTCACATCAGAAGGAGCTGAGCAGAAATGGAGCAGTCAGGACTCCATCTGGTGACCATATGGGATCCCAGTACCTCTTTGCCACAGGCTGGCTTCATTCTATCACAATTTTAATTTCACGTAGTATACTTTCCAATAGAAGGACTTCCACTTGATTCTGTTTAATTCTACCCTATCACTTCTCAGAGTAACAGTATTGATATTGAATTTCCTTGAAATAATTATCTGAGAAGCTTCAATGAAGCACTTGAAAATTTCAATTTCTCTAGGCAAGTAGGTAGTTCCCAGGAATTTTTTTGATGCTGATGACTGCACATGGAGGGATTAGTTCTAGTAACCCGATTCCTCCATAGCGATTCTGCAAATTCTAAAGAGTCTGCTTATTTTCCACTAGCTTAAGAATACTTCTTCTATTCCAGCACTAGGTAGCACCTCAAATTAGCATGCACCAAGTCGAATAGTCACATTGGATTTTCCAACCTAAGATTTTATTTGTTATTTTGGACTTAACATATTTTAATTTAAATTATAAATAAAGCTTTAGTATTCTACTAAATGTAACAAGCAGAAAGTAAAAGACCATAGTCCATTGGGTAAACAGGCAAGAGCCACAAACAACAATCAAATGAAAGATTATTGAACTTCACTCATAATAAAGTTTCAAAGAGTCACAAAATCACTAAAGCTACAGAAGCAGGCACTTGTATCAATTTGCTTAATAAACAATGAAAACAAAATTTGATAGTATACTGCATTTACAGCAACATTTATACACATAGGAATATATCTCTCTCCCATTCCCCCTCTTTCCTTTCTTTTTTCTCTGTAACTATGCCTTTTAAATAAACAATTTTTAAAAAACCTACATTATTCTAGGTATTTTTAACCTGTCACTGAGTCACAAACAGTTCTATGGTTCTATGTGGAGGACCTCTAACATAAAAATCACAAAATATTTTTTTAAAAAAGAAATAGAAGATATTAAAAGATGGAGAAATCTACCATGCTCCTGGATTGACAAAATCAATCAACATTATCAAAATGTTCATATAACTGAAAGTAATACACAGATTCAATGTGATCCCAATCAAAATCCTAACAACATTCTTCTCAATGCTGGAAAAGATGATAGGAAAATTCATCTAGAAACACAAGAGAACACAAATAGCTAAAACTATCCTGAAGAATAGACATCAGTCTGAAGTAACCACAATTCAAAATATATTCCAGGGCAATGGTAGTCAAAAATAGTCTGATACTGGTACAGAAATAGACAAGATCAATGAAACAGAATAGAAACCCCAGAACTGAGCCAACACATGTACAGCCAACTAATCTTCAACACAAGAACTGAAAATAATTCAGAAAAAAAAGTAGGTCTCTTCAACAAATCTTATTAAGAACTATGAAACAAGAACCCCTATTTTCACCTTATACAAAAATCAGCCTAAGTAAATTTGGACCTAAATATGCACCCAGAAATAATTAAGCTATTAGAGGAGAACACAGGAACCATTATGAAAAAGATGGAACTAGGTAAAGACTTCTTAGAAAAGTCACAAAAACCATATGCAGTCAAAGCCAAAATAGACAAATGGGACAAAATCAAACTAAAAAGCTTCTGAGCTTCTGTACAGCAAAGGAAATGATCAACAAAGTGAATCAGCAACCAACAGAATGGGAGAAAATTTTTGCACACTACACAACAGAGAAGGAACTAATATCCAGGATTTAAGGAAGGGCTCAGAAATTCAACAACAACAAAATAAACAACCATGTTAACAGATAGGCAAGGAAATGAGCAGACATTTTTCAAAAGGACAAATTCAATTAGCTAATAGACATATGAAAAGTGCTCAGGCTTCCTGGCTATCAGAGAAATACAAATCAAAACCAAAACCATACTGAGATGCCACCTAACTCCAGTGAGATTTCCTTACATTCAGAATTCTAGAAACACCTGCTGGCATGCATGTTGGGGGAGAGTTCTCCTCCTTCATTGTTGGTGAGAGTGTAGGCTAATACAACTACTATGGAAGTCAGTATGGAGAGTGATAAGACAACTGACCATATGACTCAGCTATCCCACTTTTTTAATATATGCAAAGGAAACAAATTCTGCATATGAGAAAGTGACCCATAATCCCATATTTACAGCAACACAATCTACAATAGTGATGACACGGAAATCATCCAGATATCCAATAAAACAGGAGTGGATAAAGAAATTGTGGTAAATCAACTCTATGGAATACTATTCAGCCATTAAAAATGAAATTCTATGATTTGTGGGGAAAAAAATGGTAGAATAGGGTCAGGATATGATTAAACATACACAAAATCATTAGTCATGGTGAAGCAGAAAAAACATGATCCTTGGAAGTAGGAGAGAAAAGGCTGACAGCAGAGGGACACCTAGAGATCCGTGGGCACGGAGAAGCAGCAGATAGGGCAGAGCAGTGTTGAAGTGACCAAACATACAAACTGCGTTTGGCGATTGGTGATTGGAGCATCACTGGCAGCCAGGTGGGAAGGGGAGTTAGCTAGGTGCTCAGGAGGTCAACCCAATCATAGAACTGCTTGTCCTGCTAGTTTGCTTGACTTGACCATGAACAGAAGCAGAGTGGTAGAGCTCAAGCACAAGACTATAGAAACAGGGTGGATTTCATGGATCACCCCCACCAGTGCCACATCAGGCACCATTTTGCTTACTGAGGCTGTGGGGCTGGAGGACAATAGCATGTGCTAAGCTAGGAGTCAGCACATTTCTAACTCAACACATTGCACTGATCCACAGGAAAAACAGTACAAACTTGGCATCCTGTATGTTCCAACCAAGACAGGTCTAAGTGGCTCCCAGACCTAATGGCCAGCAGGCCCATACCTCTGACTGTTGCCACATCAGTTACCATTTTGCACACTGTGGAAAATGAGGCTGAAAGAATAACAGTGAGCTGCACAGATGCTAAGAAAGGAAATAACATACTCTGGCTCAACTCATTGAACTGGTCTTACAGAGAAATTAGTATGAACTTGAAATCCTATGGCTTCAATCCAAAATAGTTCCAGGTGACCCTAAAAACTAATAGCCAGAAAGTTCCAGCAAGACTAGCTCGGCTGACAACCTGGTGACTTAGGACAGCTGGCATCTCCATGATCCTGGACACTGTTTGAACCAGGAGGGGAGAAAGGCTGTGCAGGCAATGATGTGGCCACAGCACAAATTCCCTGGAGGTGGAAAGTGGTAAACCAGGAACCAGGGCAACAGAGACTGTGGTAGAAGCCTTATGCATTAGCCTGGGACTGAATCTTGCTGGAGGGAGTGGCACAAGTGATTGCAAATGAAGAACCAGGTACCAAACACAATCAGCAAAATTGACCTATAAAACCAGTGGACAATACAGGTTAGCAATTGGCCCTAAAAAGAAACATCTAACTTGAATAACAATGACAAAGAGCAAAGGAGAGACATGGGCACAATGAATAATACTGATGCTTCGACCACATAGGAGCAATAGCCTTTGTCAACCTCAGGGTTAACTGAGGGTGACATCAAGGAAATGGTACATGAAAACATTTTTAAAGTCTTGTTAAAAAGCATCTTATCAACAAGAAGCACATGTAGGAGTTCAAGGAATTTAACGAATATGTCACACAGGAACTAACACTGAAGCAAAATCAAGACAAATTATCAGAAATAAAGGACACAATGGAGCATAGTTGAAAAAAATCAGTGTAAAGCCTCAATAATAGAATGAGCAAGGCCAAAGCACTGGAACATTTCTTGCCACAATGGGGAAACAAGCAAAAAGCTGGAAGAGGAACTGAATCAACCTAAGAAAAGTATTGAGAAACTAAGGGACACCACTGAAAGGCCTAACACTAGAGAAATGGAAGTTCCAGAAGGCACAGAAAAAGAAGTTGGGTTTATAATGTATTCAATGGGATAATAAAGGAACACTTCCCTAGTTTGGAGAAAGAATTGGGTACCAACATACAAGAGGAGCACAGAACTCCCAACAGGATCAACCAAAAGAGATCCTCATCACAATACATGATAATCAAGCTCTCTTCAGTTAAATACAAAGAAAAGATCTTTAAATACGCACATGTAAAAATCAGTCAACAAATAGAGGAGCACCAATCAGACTCACTGCTGAACTCTCGAAGGAAACTCTACAGGCCAGAAGAAAATGGAGTGACATATTCCAGATTCAACAAAGAAAAGCTTGTCAATCCAGAATACCTTGCTGAGCTAAGCTTTCTTTGTCTTTGACAATGACATAAAATTCTTCCACAGTAAAGAAAAGCCCAAAGAATTTGCCTCTTCCAGACCTACCCTACAAATGATACATAAAGATGCCCTGGACCTGGCAGGGCAGCCTCTTGGCTAAAGTCTTTGCCTTGTATGCACCAGAATCCCATAAAGGCAAAACTTTGTATCTCAGTTGCCCTGTTGTTTTCCATCCAGCTGTTGCTTGTGGCTTGAGAAGGCAGTCAAAGATGGTCAACACCTTTGGAACCTGATTCTGTGTGGGAGACCTGGAAGAAGCTCCTGGCTCCTGGCTTTGAATCAGCTCAGTTCCAGCCATTGTGACCACTTGCAATTGAACCAGTGGATGGAAGATTTTTGTCTCTGTAATCCCGTCTGTCTGTAAATCTGACTTTTCAATAAATAAATAAACAGATAGATAGATACATAAATAAATCTTAAAAAAAAAAAAAACAGATGTTCTATTGACAGAGAAAAGGAATAGCACCTACGAAAGCCAAAGATAAACATGGAGAATACCCCAATAAACAGCAAAAGAACACTAAATAAAACAATGAATTATCCATTGTTAAATGACAGGACCAAACTACTACTTGTCCATATTAACTTTGAATGTAAATGAAACTAGTTAAATGTAAATATAAATGAATTAAATTCATCAATAAAATCTCAAAGAATACCGGACTGGATCAAAAAAACAAACGTCATCTCTATTGCCTACAGGAGACACATGTTACCAAGTAAGATATGCAAAACCTAAAACTGGAAGGATGCAAAAAGATATTGAAAGCTAATGGAAAGGAAAAATGAGATGGTGTAGCCATTCTTGTATCACATTACAGACTTTGCTATAAATAATATTAAAAGAGATGAAGGGCTCCACACAATGATCAAAGGATCCATTCAGCAAGAAAAAATAACCTGAAATTTTCTTTTTTAATCTCTAATTTTACTTGGTTTTTCTCTCATTTTGCTTTGCTAGGCTAGCTAAAAGTTTGTTTTGCGCATCTTCTTAAAAAATGTTTCTACCTTATTGCAATTTGTAGATTTTTTAACTTCAATTCCATTTATTTTTGCTGTGATTTTTTTTATCATTTCTTGCTTTCTGTACATTTTTTCTTTTGAAATAAGTCCTTGTGATGCATTATTAGGTCATTTATTTGAGATATTTCAATTTGTTGTAAATACTTGATGTTCTAAATGTCTCTGTCAATACTGTTTTTTCTGCATCTCACAGATTTGATACTTTTGTTTAAATTTTCATTTCTTAAAAAAAGTTCTTTTTTTTCTTTTCTTATGAATTTCTTCCATGAACCATAGGGAAATTGCAGGGCCTATGGAACTAAATCATAAAATGATGGTAATAATAATTATTATTATAATTAAAAAGAAAGATAGAAATACAGTCACTTCTGCCACATTTAATGGACTGGATTCTTAGAGGAGAAAAGCTTCCCAATGAGATGTTGTATGTTTCCTAATTACACATATTTTTCCATTTCTTCTCAGGAACTTGTGATTTTTCATTCTGGCTGGCATATATCACACTACCACAGATTCTTTGGTGCTACACCACATCAGCATCAATGTGTCACCTGCAGATCCCAGGCACCCTGTGTATTGCAGTTGGATCAGCCCTTCAATGAGACAAGAACCATTCCCTGAAGGAACTCGTGAAAAGCAAGAATGAAAGAAGTGCATTCTGCTCTCCTCCTGCTCTCCTCTTTCCTAAGAAAGAAGCCGCAAGCTAGATATCCTCTCTAGATTGTGCCGAGCTGTGCATGGAGCCTACAAAGCATCCAGTTAATATTAAAATATGTTCCCTTTGCTCAAGGTAGTCATGCTTGTTTCTGCTTGACTTAGTTAACACGTTATATGTAATACATCACTACAAACAGGCATACCTCCTATTCTAAGTGAACAAACCAACGAGTCTATGCACAAAAATAGGTTTCTAGTTGTCACTTTGATGTAAATCATGAAGTCTCCCTTTCTGTAGATCAGTTTGTGACTAAAGAATACATGCAAATCGAGATAAAAGCCACAAAATCTTCGATTAGAAATAACGAGCCCACTTCTGCACGCACTCTATCAATACAGAATTATTGGTGGAATCTCTAGTCTTCACTGCCGGTAAGAGATGAGTAGATGCATGGTGGGGTGTGTTGTCTGCCTCAAACAACATAAAGACAGGTGATTGATCCAAGAGGAGGTCTTGTTTTCCAGATGGTAAAGGGCCCTTACCCAAATATTCTCTTCCAAAAGAAGCTGAAGCTCAAGTGAGAACCAACAGCAATTCATTAATAACCTCTCCTAAAACACAAACTCTCTTGCCTTGTTCAGTCAGCATTAATTCCACTGTTAATTATAACTTTTACTAGGAGAATTTATCATATAACCTTGAGGGATTTCTCTCTGTCGAATGATTGAAAGGTTCTCCTACAGCTGGGAAGCATCAGATAATGGGAAACGCTAGCTGTCACAAAATGAGAATTAGATTTTTCTCTTCTTGCAGGGCCAACACCAGTGGCTTTCCTAACCAGCAAAAGCCTTTTCAAAGTTATGATTAATTGTGTTTTACACAAAGTGATCCTTTTAAGAGGCCCTTTTTTAAAAGATTGGATGGGATTTAGTCTTCAAACAAATAAAATTCCATCTGATACTCAACTAACTGGTGACTGGCCAGTTGCTTTCAGAATGACCAGATGTTCATTAACATAATCGACCCATGCTGTCTCCACTCATGCTGCAGCTAACTCACATAGCTTTCACTGTATCATATACAGAACAGGGTGTGATTGTGATTTATATATCTATCCCTAGCCAAAATCATTTTGATCCACTCCACTTCCAACTTCTTTTTCTTTCTTTGTTTATCCATGTAGGAATTTACACTCTCCTTTCCCCAAAACTATGAATACTATAGCAAATATTGTTTTCTTGAATAATCTTTCTACAGTCTATTGGCTTCTTTAAGGAAAAGTCAACATATAAAACTCATAAGTATGTTTCAAATCAAATGGGCTTAGAGGTAATAAATAATGACTTTCACTGACTGGAGACTATAAAGCTAACAATTTTCACTTTATGTTTATAAGTCTAATTTTGCTTGGCACATTGACAATATTATCTTTTATTCCATATACCCTTTTAATAGTTAAGCACTGTGACTGAATGGCTTTTCCTTCACATATTTCCTGAATAAGATGCCAATCAGGATGAAGGAAAATGTTTAATCAATGACGTGGTCCATGACCAGTTCAAGTTAACCTCATTAATCATCTTCTTAAGCTGGAGCTTTTAGATGTATCTAAAGGACACAGTGCTAAATTGTATAATCCACATGGTGAAAGCATGGTTCTACTACCATTAAGGTGTTGCTGTTATTATCTCATTGCCAAAGTAGCAAAATGCTGAACATAGACAAACACAAAAGGCTCTGGGTGCTCTTGATGGAATTCAGTTCATTATTGGCGGTGTAAATGTGCAATTTGTTTCTAATATATAGACCTTGAAATGAGCTACATCCCAAAGGGTGCACATGAACATCTGGAAGAAAGGGCAATGGGTCAAAAATTCTGCTGTGTGATTTCTCTTCTGAAATACCAGGTTCCAGAAATACCAAGGTGCAGGCTGCAACAAAAGCTTTAGAAATCTGCATAATATTTCTAAAATATTTATAAAACTCACATGATGATGATTGCCTAAAAAGTAACTGAAAACTTATGCATTTGTTTTATGGTTCAGAAGGAAATAAACGCAAATCTGCTGCTGTCCAAATCAGCACTTCACCAAAACAGAATATCCCTCACAGTGTCCTAACAAACTGTATAAAGCTACTCAGTGTCATTGTCATGATAAATGATATTCCATAGTCCAAGTCACATTATAGAGAACCATAATTCTCAAACCTGAGCATTCATTAGAATCACCTGGAAAGTGACAATTCAAAGATTGCTAAGCCAACCTTCAGAATTTCTGACACATTCAGTCCCTGGTAAAGTGAACTAGTTAGATTTTATCTTATTTTATCTTATTTTATTTTATTTTATAGTATTTTTCTTTTATTTTTTTCATTTAGGTAAAGGGAACAAATTTTATGTACTTCATAATTCAATTTTAAAAGCAGAATGAGGACCCAATGTGATTGCTTAATGGCTAAAGTCCTCCCTCACCTTGCATGTGCCAGGATTTCATATGAGCACTGGTTCATGTCCCAGCTGCTCCCCATCCCATCCAGCTCCCTGCTTGTGGCTTGGGAAAGTAATGGAGGTTGGCCCAAAGCCTTGGGACCCTGACCCTCATGGCAGAATGGAAAGAATCTCCTGGCTTCTGGCTTCAGATTGGCTCAGCTCCAGTGCTTGTGGCCACTTGGAGAGTGAACCAGAGCACAGAAGATACTTATCTCTGTCTCTCCTTCTCTCTGTGTTTCTTTCCACTAAAAATAAATCCTAAAAAAATCCTTTAAAAAAAGCAAAATGACACTTCTCACACTGCTATACCTGCCTCAGTCCTCTTGCTCCTACCTTATTCCTTTCTTAATTTTCCTTTAATTTTTTACAGTGCATAATTTGAATTTACTTTATAATCACGAGATATTAACCCTCCACTAAATATAGACTGCCATAAGCAGTTAGTAGGAAAAACCCATCGTTCTCAAGAATGTTAGTAAGGATTATAAAAACTAATAGGATCTCACAATGTCAATTACTGCTCATATACATTGCAATTTTTTGTATCCTGCATATTAGTATTCACAAAGAGGGAAAAAATGTATTTGTCCTTTTGGAACCAGTTGATTTCAGTAAACATAATGGTCTCCAACTGCATCCAACTCATTGTAAATAATAGTAATAATAATAAGCCATGATTTCCACTCTTCTTTACATGTGAGTAGTATTATATTGTATAAATATATATATAACAATTTTATTCAATTTTTTAATCACAAATCTATTATTTTTTAGACATCTAACTTGACTCCCTGTCTTAGCTATTAGCTATGAGTAACTCCATATGAATGGAGGTACAGATAACCCATATGCTGATTTAATTTCAATTGATTAAATCCCATTTCTAACAGGTGTCTAATGCTACTTGCCTAGACTGCTTGTTAATGTCTCATAACTGGAGATTTGAGCTAAGCATACATTTTCCAGAAAGTTTATTTCCGAATAAGTTTTTTTTTCTTGATCCTTCACTCCAGTGCTAAACTTCTTTAAAGCTTCTCTTCAACCTGCAAACAATCCTCTAATATGTACAAAGCTCCTAGACAGAATAAACAAAAAGCACAGGAAGTGCTTCATCAGAAAGCTCGCTCATGTACAGTTCTCAACTACAACACAGATAATACACCTCTATGTTTAAACTATTTCTTCACTGTCCTTTTTAAATCACACTTACAGACTCTCATCTATGTATGAAATTTGAGATTTTCCTTCTTCCCCCCATGATCCTAAGGTCAGGTGAATATGTTCTGAACTCCATATGGTTGTCATCCTTCCCTGCAAATCCTAAAAGACCTTTTCAGAGTGCAACTACTTCCCCTCTGTGCTATCCAACTGAGAGATAGGAGCCAGACAATCAGTGGCCCTAACGAGAGGGTGAACTTGCTCAGCTTGGAACACATCAGTTGGAGTGATAGTCTGGCCTGTAAACACTTGGGGGAATTATGCCTGAGCGGTAAATGAAATAATGAAACTTAAGTAGATCTTTAAAATAAGGATCCGTTATTTCATCTCAAGTGTTCTGCATGCTTAACTATCAGATATGAAGCAGTGACTAAATTCAGTGCTAATGTTTCTAAAATTGGTCTTGTGTTGAACTTTGTCTTATCTTTAAAGTAAATTTTACTGATACAACCAAGATCACAGGAGGAATTTTTTTTTAATTAAAAGAAATCATTTGCTTAATACTTCCCCACAGTGTAATATATTTTATAATCAGAAATACCTTCTTAGGAAGTCTACCAAATACTTTTGAAGTTGTAGTTATGTATGTTAAACTTTTTGAGTGGCATGAATTTCAAAAGGAGCTATCATTCTGGCAGTTTTCTTCCAAAGTTGGCAGAATTCCGGAAGTTTTATTGTAAAAGCAAACCACTAAAAGCAGTTCCAGGTTCGTTCAATATGATTACAACTGGAAATTACGGAAGGGGATAGCAAACCTTACGTTATGCTGAGACCATATATGTGTCACATCATTCCACAAACAAATGAATTGGGACAATATGCGCTTTGAAAACTGCATTTTGAACTAGTTTGATTCCCCTGAAAGCACAGATCACCTCAAATTTAATGCATTCTCTTCACACTGAAAGACAGAGAAAACTCAACACTACACTTTTCTGTTGATCTGCACTTTGCCATGATTTCAGTGAAATGAAGAGGCATGCATAAACATGAAAATATTTTAAAATAGTGAATATAAATGACATTATAGGCAAATTGCATGTTACATATAAGCTATCCATTCCTCATTGTTTTAATCTACATTTGATCTTAGTTTTCCACATATCTACAAGAGACTATATATCCAACATATATTTAATCACTGTTTTGTAAAGTAATAAACATAAAATCTACCTGAAGCTTAATATTGCACACAATGTTAATATGTCATAAGAATTATGAGAGATATTAAAACTACTTCAGGACAAATAAGTGTGTATAGCCTTATTTCGCCACAGGAAGAGAGGAATTTTAATTTCACAGTATGTTCTAGACTTACATTTGGAGATTTACAAAACAATCATCTCCACAGAGCTGAATTCTGTAACTAAAATAGTAAAACAGTATCGATAAGAACATCATTATGCTGCCTTTCAACTTGAAGAACTAATGGTTTATGGTTTCAAAGTTATTGTAGTACTAAAGAGGAGGTATTCTATTGCGCTAAATAATGGTTCTAATGTTTGCAAAGTATGTCATTTTAAAATAACATTAATATGCTGTCACTTTAAAAAACAAAATAATGACATAAAAATTAGATCTTTACTTTGTTTACATAAACCATGCTTATATTATATTATATATATATTATATATAGTATTATATTATTATTTTATATATATTATATATTATATATATTATTGTTGTATATATTATATATATTATATTAGACATATATTATACATATATATAATTATCTAGCTGTGTGAAGGTCATACATATATAAGCATGGTTTATGTAAACAAAGTAAAGATCTAATTTTTATGTCATTATTTTGTTTTTTAAAGTGACAGCATATTAACGTTATTTTAAAATATATATATATATAAGGCTAGGAAAATATCAAGTATTCCTTTTACTTTGGTGAAAAATAAACAGAATGTGAAACTGCCCAAATAATAAAGATATTCAGGCTTTTATCATCTTAATAGAAAAAATATATATATATTGGTTTATCTTCCTTTACTTTTGGTAGCATTTGTTATTTTATGAATTCTAAGTTGTAGGGAGATAATATTTATTGCATTCTCAATCTTTAAACAATATAACTTACAAATAGATGATTAATAAATATGTATCCAATTATACTTTTCAAAAAGATCAGATTAAACTAGAATACATTTGATATTTTTAAAGATACATATTAGTGCATTCTGAACCAAAGACCATACTTCCCAGCAGACACTGCTAAAACCGTAAGAACAAAATACAAATTAACACGGCACTTTGGCAGGCTCACGGTGACCTTCTCAGATTGCATGTCACTGTGCTGGTGATTTTATCATACAGTTCCAATGTATCATGCTTTTTTATAAATCTCATATTCTGTTGAAAACAACATATCCCTATTAAGATCAAAAGATAAAACATTGACCTTCACACAGCTAGATATTTAAATAATATTCTTCTACAAGTATCTATTAGACCAGATTCATTTCACGCCATTTTCAATCAACTGTACAGACAGGCAGCATGTATATAAAATAAGTTCTTTTATTCGAGCCAACAAAAATATCTCATCTACACTTTGTTTATCCATGGAAAGAAACTGAGCATGTCCTCAGCAGTTTTACTACAGGTCATCTGAAGGGCAGCCCCTGGATTCCTCTGATCCATGCAGCCTTCCCAAGGGCCGAACAACAAGGCTTGTTTGATCCAGCACCTGCTGGGAGCCCATCACTTGGATACTTTTTCTGCAAATTTTTTGTCAGGCTGTGAACAGAGTAATATGGAAAGGAGAAAAAAGCTTGAAGAGAAATAGGAAAATTAGGAAGAAATCAACAAATACCATTTATAATGCTGGTCAAACATCTCAGCATTATGGTCACTGATAATGCTTGTACTTGCAATTAGTCATTCATTGACGCGAGGGCTGGTATATTGTTCATATCTTTTTTATCTCTAGCTACCTGCGTTTGCTTTTTATACGGAGTGTTGCAAGCATTCCAAATTTGTACTAAGTAAAATAGTGTCAGATTAGCATGCACACATGCAGAAGATTTTTTTCTAATATTAACATACTAAGTACACATGCAGAAAATTTTTTCTAGTATTAACATACTAAGCACAATGGTGTTCCATAAGACCTTGCTTTAATGTCATATAGACATTATCGTCATAGATCATCATTATCATCATATAGACATTAAAACAAGGCTTTGGAATTGGAAAAAGTCAGAGTGGTCAAGCCTCACTTAGGAGAACACTCAAGAGTGAACTAACATCTGAGCAAGCAACTTCTTAACCTTTAGTAGAAATCTGTACTTCCTGATTGCCATGTCGTGCACAGACCAGAAAGCCAGTAATACTCTTGGAAGCAGAGGAGTAGAGCATACCACAAATTATTTCTTATACATGAATTCCTAATGCTCTCTTTTCAACGATGTTCATTGCATTTGGTCTTCCAGTAATTATTGTCTGATTCATCAGAGAATGCTTCAGTATAGACTATAATTCCGATCTCTTAGAACTCATGATTTTCGAAAGAATTATAGGTATGTATGTAATTAGCTTTACAAAAAGTAATACTTACACATGCAAGCACGCTAGTGCTGAATAGAGCAGGTTCTAAAGGAGACAACATTTAAAGCGGATCTCGCAAAAAGAGTAGAACTTCAAGAAACAAAAACAGACAGTTGCTCATTTTAAACTTAGTTGGGTTGTTATGATTTAATACCTTGTATTATTTTCACCTTCTTAACACCGATTGAAATGCTTTTGAATAATAAATAATGCTGAGCCTGGGGCAATAGCCTAGTGGCTAAATCCTTGCCTTGCATATGTCAAGATCCCATATGCCGGTTGCCCATTACCCATCCAGCCCCCTGCTTCTGGCCTAGGAAAGCAGTAGAGTACAACCCAAAACCTTGGGACCCTGCATCCATGTGGTAGACCTGGAAGAAGATCCTGACTCCTGGCATTAAGTCAGCTTAGCTCCAGCAACTGTGACCACTAGGGAAGTGAACCGGCAGACAGAAGACTTTTCTTTCTGTATCACCTTCCCTCTATAGCTTCAAAAACAAACAAAAAAAAAAATACTAAATCTTTAAAAACAAAAAATAGATACTGTTATACTGTTATAACGTGAATGTGTCTCCTACCATTCTTGTGTTGTAAATTTAATCTCCAATGGCATGAGGCTGAGAAGTGTGGCCTTTAAGACGTAGTTAGGGGTGTCTCTCTCTCTCTCTTCCTCCTCTTTCCAGAGTCACCCCACCTCCTGGCTTCCTTTCCAGAGATGCTTTCCCCTTCCCTCTCCCTTTCCAGTTCACCTGCTCCCTTCGCAAATAATCTTCTCTGTCTGCAGCAACAACAACAACAACAACAACAACAACAACGAAAGACATAATTAGGTCATGAAGACCGCTCCCATTGATAAACTAACATCTCTCGAAGGATGGGGCTCATTATTCAAGAGCGGGGTTGTCACTTTAAACACTCAGCCTTCTTTTTACTTTCTCTCTCTCTCTCCCCAAACCAGTGTTTCAAAACTTCAGAAATAATATTTTCTTTCATTCTCAGTATTCATTCTCAAGATAAAAAAAAATGTATGACTGGCACGGATATCCCACCTCAGAGTTTCTCAGTCTGACACCTGGTCCTGGTGTGACTCAGTGTCTTGTCAGTGCCGACCCTGTGAAGCAGCACTGATTGCTCATATAGCTGTGTTTTTGTCACACACTTGAGAGACCTACATTGCATTCCTGTTTCCAAGATTCAAAACTGGCCCAGTCACAGCCATCATGTCTGAACTGGGGACGTGAATCACAAGATGAGATTCTTTCTTTCTCTCTCATTGTTATTGATGTAAATACATTTTTAAAAAATAAATAAAAGATCATGAACATTGCTCTATTATATTTGACAGTAAATACTAACTTCAAATAAAAAATAAAATATATAGAATCACTGATTCTTAAAATTGTTTTTAATCCCTGGGCAGTAAAACAGAACCTAATCTGCAGTATAACAAGTATTACTCTATAACCAATGCTCTCTCAATCCAAAAAGGCATCACCTAGTCAGATATCATGTTTGCGTTAACAGCTAACAAAACAGCTTCTTGTGTTGGTTTACTTCAGGTTATTTTTTTAAGACTTTTTTTTAAAGATTTCTTTACTTTTACTGGAAAATCAGATCTACAGAAAGGAGGAGAGACAGCAAGGAAGATTTTTCATCTGAAGATTCAATCCTAAAGTGGCCGCAACAGCCAGAGCTGTGCTGATTTAATACCAGGAACCAAGAGTTTCTTCTTAGCAGGTTGCCAAGGCTTTGGGCCTTAGTCCACTGCTTTCCTAGGTCACAAGCAGAGAGCTGGTTGTGAAGTAAGGCCACCAGGAATAGAACTGATGCCCATATGGGATCCCGGGGCATGTAAAGCAAGGATTTTAGCCACAAGACTACCGCACTGGGCCCAACATTTTGCAACCAAAAGGGTTTTGAAGGTGAAAACAACACTTGATTATAAACCTAATTTTCAAATTTTTTCTAGATGTACATATTCTATTTATAAAAAAAAAAAAGATGTCCTTAACAGAGTAGCCTAGTGGCTAAAGTCCTTGCCTTGCAATGTGCTGGGATCCCATGTGGATGCCAGTTCGTATCCCATCTGCTCCACTTTCCTTCCGTATCCCTGCTTGTGGCCTGGAAAGATGCAACAAAGTCTTGGGACCCTGCTTCAGATCGACTCAGTTCCAGCCACTGAGGCCACTTGAGGAGCGAATAATTGAATGGAACATTTTCTCTCCTTATCTGCTCTCTGTAAATCTGACATGCCAATAAAAATAAACCTTTTAAACAGTCATTATCTTCCTTTAGGACATAGAAAAACTATTAACCATGAACTATTGAAAATTCCGCTTGAATTTTGTCTTTCAGAAACTTTGGTTACTTTGAATGATGAAGAGTATTGGAGATAAAAATCCACACTCTAAGTGAAATTTGCAGCAATCCAAATGACTTCTCACAATGGGGTAGAAGATGATTTTTAGACTAGAATTAAGAAATTTGTTGGCAGCTATGAGCTCATAATTACAGATACAACTCATATTTTAACATCACTAAATTCTCACTCTCCTTCTTCTTATATAAAAAATATTTTCATTTGTTTTCTTCACCATACACTTAAAATTGCAACCAGCTACCTAAATCATATACAGTTTTTAAAACTCTGTGTTTCTATAGTAATTGTACTAACACCACCAAAAAAAAAAAAAAACTTTTTTTTCAAACCTGTCCTAATTACACGGGTACTTAGAAAGGGACAGGATGACTTAATTTGGTGTCATTATGGCAATGATTTGTACTTTCTTTGAATTCCTCTACTATGATGAACATTTTCTTGGACATCATTTTTCTCCATCAGCTTCCTGCTGACACAAGATAAGCCCTCTTGCTCCTTAATCTGTCTTCCTCTCCAATGTGTTATCTTTCCCTTTATAATACATCTTCAATTGGTCACTAACTCACCATGTCTCAAGAAAAGGATTCCACATTAACTTTTTATTATTAAAGCTGAATAATACATTATTACTGATGTTACGTACAACGATTATCCACATTGAGAAAATTGGACTTCTTTTCTATTTCAAAGATCTAGAAATTAAAGGAAGGTTAAGGTGCCATTTCCACCATAGCTACAATTTTATGACTTTCAGGGACAGGATAAGGGTTCCTTATAATATAACATGTTAAAATAATAATACACTTGCCATGGCCATGTTGACCCTAAATTACCCATATCCTGAAGAAACAAAATCATGCACAAACTTTTCTCCAAATTGGGAAAATATATTTTTAAATAATATATACATTGTTGGGCGATTTCATACAGAAATGAACTTTCCTATTCTGTGAGGATAGAATTTTATCACTGCTGACAATACAACCATTTATAAAATAAAAATCACAAGAAAAATCGCAAATCAGTGCAGCAGTCAGTAAAACATACTACCAAGTTGTCCATGAAAATTCACCAAGTTTTCTAAATACATAGTGCACAACTCATTATCGACATTATCAGGCTGCCGTTTATATTTGGGTCCCCAAGGAAATTTTCAGCCAAATTTATGAACCATTTATCTATTTCCTAAATTGTTACAGATGTGTCCTATCATTGTTTCAGCTTTGCCAGCTGCCGTGATGTGAATCTTTGAGAACAGAGTTCACAGGAGTGACTAGTGTGATTGGAAGAGTCTTCTATTCTTGATTCTGGTGCCCTCCACTTTTCTTTTTCCTGAAATTCTTGACTAACTAAACAAGACAGAGGGAATCTGGGAATGTGGGCAGCTTCCCAGAACCTTCAGCGGCAATCACCTGTTGTTGAATCAACTCCTGTTGAACTTTCTGGGCACCCCAACATTTCAGACTTGACCAGAGGCAGCACTAAAATACAGATGTACCCATTGCCACAGTCACATGGTGCATGGTCTGAATCTCAGGCTACCAGCAGAGGACTAACCCAAAGGTGTTCTCATCTTCAGAATCGTGCTTCAGCATATACATAGTGACTCTATTTCCTCTGCTCCTTTTTTGTGCTGTATCCTTTATATCCAAATCTCTTTAATAATAATAATCTGTTATTAACTAATAGTCTTGTTAGTCTTGATTTATTTCATTTATATAAAGTTTAAACTTTGCACGTATTTTATACTGCATATTTAGGAGCATCCTGATTCTTACTCCCCTACTCTCCCTTCTGCTAACATTCCCCACCCACCCTCCTTCCTTCTTTTTGTTTTTATTAATTTTTACAATAGCATATTTTTAGCTCACTTTGGAATCACAAACTTAGTACTGCATTGAGTAAATATTTCAGCAAACAGCAAACAGAAAAAAATAAGTAAAAATCCACTATCCCTCAAGACTATAGACAGAGGTATTGAGATGCAAATAGAATGTAGACAATAAGCAAATCTCAAGATACCAACTGTGTTCACATACATTAATACTTTTGGCACTTTGTGCATTAGCTGCCACAGATCAGAGAAAACCAATAGTCTTTCTGAAAAACATTTATATATTAAATGGGATGCCAGAGTTACAGAAAGAAAGGGAGGACAGAGCAAGATTTCCATTTGCCAGTGCACCCCTCAAATGACTTCAGCAGTAAGCGTTAGGCCAGGTTTCAGCTAAGAACCAGGAATTAAATCTCCATCTTCTCCACAGGCGATAGGAGCTTAGGCACTTGGGCGGTCTTCTGCCTTCTTCCAAACTCAGCAGGGAGTTGAAGCAGAAGTGGAGCTGCTGGAACCCACACCAGCACTCATACAGTTTGCAGGCCTCACCAACAGAGTTTTAACAAGTTGTGCCACAATACCAGTCCCTAAGAACTACGTTCTTTCTATTAGACCACATCTGCTCAAGTCTCTGTCTGCTCTCTGTCCTCCATATGCTGAAGCTTGCGACTTTGCAAATATCCCTAAGCCTACAAATGCCAAGTACAGACCCTACCTGCCTACAAATTATCAAGTCTGATAGCATCCCAAGGATGCACATAGACTATCTGAAAAATATTTTGCTTAAAGCACATAGCAAAGTAGTCACAAATTAATTTCTTCCCTCTACCTATGTCCTATATTAAGCCCCTTTAGAGATCCTCTTCACTGTTCAGTGACTTGTTTCAGATATTTAAACATGAGAAACTATGATAGGAAGGCTGATAAAGCACATCTGCTTGGGAACTTGCCTTCTTATCTTGTGCCCAGGCCCAGGGGCTACTATATAATGAGCGTAAGCCAGCCCGCCACAGAATGAGCAGTCCCACAGAGGAGAACATGCCTCTTCTGTCAAAAACTGCATGAGAGGCTCTCTGCAGCATTCAGCCACCAGCCAATCTACCAAGATGAACAGAAGGCCACAAGAGATGAGATGAATATCTCACATCAAGCTAGCCCAGACCAGAAAACAACCCAGCTAAGTGATAGAACTGTAAGGCAAGTTATCCATGAAGTTTGGATTTGATTTGTTACACAATAAAACTCATTAATACACAGCTGGCGTGATGGTATAGCAGGTTAATTTTCTGCCTTCAGCTCCAACATCCCATACTGATGCTAATTCGTGGCCTGGCTGGCTCCACTTTCAAATCAACTCCAGGATTGTGGACTGTAAGTCAATGGAAAATGGCCCAAGTCCTTGGTCTGCTAGATTCCAATGGGAGACAGCAGCCTCCTGGCTCCTGACTCTGGATTGTCTCAACTCCAGCCTATATGACCATTTGGACAGTATAACGGTAAATGGAAAAGCTCTCTCTCTCTCCTTCTTATTCTTTCTCTGTAAATGTGCTTTTTGAATAAAAATAAATCTTTTTAAAAGCTAATTAACATGAATATTAAATACATTAAAAAGAAAAGGAAACTTTCTACTTCAAAGCAAATAATTCTTGAAATTGATCCCATCAACACTGAGTAGCCCCTTAAAATACAAATATATTTGACTAATTCAATTTAGACAGGAAAAGATTAGTGAATTGTGAAGACAGAGAAAACAAGCTAAAATAAAAGAGAGGTTATGTTTTCGTTATAATTGCTTTACGGGAATAATTAATAGTGAAGCAAATGTATATGATTTAATGAAACTTGAAACATTTTCATTTTTAAGCTTCTTTTTATTATTATCATTTTATGATGCAGTTCCACAGACCTTGGGATTTTCCTTACCCCGTCTCCCAGTCCCACCCCTCCTCACTGAGTTCCCCTATATCATTACTATTATATAGTTCTTCATACACAGTCATATCGCCGTCATTGCAGGCATGAACAACAGAAAGGGTCCAGCATCCTATTGTCAAGATATAGTAAACAGTTTCATTGGGAGTCCATCTTTGTTTGAAAGTACAGATGCATACTGCATTGCATCCTCACATCTGGATGTGTTAGTTTCCATTTCACAGTTACTGTATATCCCCTTAAATAAAAAGCCACAAAACAAAATCAACAACAGGAAGAAAAAAAAAAGAAATTAACAACACCATGAAGTTAAATAACATGCAAATGAATGACTAATGTGTTACAAAGGAAATGAAAAAGAAACTCAAGAACCTTCTTGAAGAAAATGATGCTACTGTATGATGTATGAGTCATTGAAGAATTTAATGAGTAGAAAGTGTTTTGAAGAGATGAAAGCAACAACAACAACAAATCCATGAGATACAGTTTCCAGTGATCTTTGTTGATAAAATGTGTCTGCTGTAGGCAACAAATAGATGGATTTTACTTTTTAATCCAGTATACTAATCTGTGATGTTTGATTGATGAGTTTAAGCCATTTATATTCAGGTTTAATATGAATGGGTGGTAATTTGATTCTGTAATTGTAGCAATAGGTTGATTATTGATTTAGTCTTCTGTTATCATTTTACTGGGATGTTTGCTGCATTTGTCTTTGGTTTTGGTAGACTCTATTCTTCTTTGTCAAGAGAACATCTTGAAATATCATTTATAGGGCAGGATTGGATGAGGCATATTCTTTTAACTTTTCTTTACTGTGGAAGAATTTTCTTTCATTTTCAAAGACAAAGGAAAGCTTTGCTGAATACATTATCCTGGGCTGACAATTTTTTGCTTTTAGAATCTGGAATATGTCACTCCATTCTTTTCCTACCTGTAGAGTTTCCTGTGAGAGATCTCCTGTGAGTTTAATTGGCATTCCTTTAAATGTCAGTTGATTTTTTTTCAGGTGCACATTTAAGGATCTTTTCCTTATGTTCATTTGAATAGAGCTTGATGATCATGTGTCTTGCTGAAGCTGCATTTGGTCAAGCCTGTTGGGAGTTCTGTGCCCCTCCTGGATGTTGTTTCCCAATTCTTTCTCTAGATAAGGGAAATTGTCGTTTATTATTTCATTAAATGCATTTTTAAAACCAGCTTCTCTTCTGCACCTTCTGGGACTCCCATAACTCTTGTATTTGACCTTTTAATAGTGTCTTTCAGTTCTTGAATATTTTTTTTTGGCCTGATCCAGCTCTACTTCCAGCTTTTTGTTTGTCCCCTAGTGACAGGAAATATCTTCCAATTCGGAGATTCTTTCTTCTGCTTCCTTCATTCTATTTTGGAAACTCTTCACTGTATTGTTAATTTGTTCCACTGTATTCTTCATTTCTATATATCATCTTCCATTTGATTCATTTCTAGTGTGACATATTCCTTAAATTCCTTGAATACCTGCTTTACGTGCTTCTCGTTGTTGATAACAAGTGTTAAAACGAGTGTTTTGAATTCCGTATCTCCCATTCTCTCGATGTCTTCCTCAGTTAACTCTGAGTTTGGCAAAGGGTTTCCTCCTTTGCAGGGGAGTTTTCAGTAATATTCATTGTGCCTTTGTCTCTTCTTCTTTTGCTCTTGGTCATTGTACTTTTGATTATCAGTCTTCTCCCTGGGGCAGGCTTCTAAGCTGTGTCACTCACAGGTCTACAGTTCAATTTTACTTATTGCAGTTGATACATGGCTCTTTGTTTTTTTTTTAAAGATTTATTTTTTATTATTTTTTATTGGAAAGGCGGATATACAGAGAGGAGAGTCAGAGAGGAAGATCTTCCGTCCGATGATTCACTCCCCAAGTGAGCGCAACGGCTGATACTATGCCAATCCGAAGCCAGGAGACTTCCAGGTCTCCCACGCGGGTGCAGGGTCCCAAAGCCTTGGGCCGACCTCGACTGCTTTCCCGGGCCACAGACAGGGAGCTGGATGGGAAGCGGGGCTGCCGGGATAGAACCAGCGCCCATATGGGATCCCGGGCATGCAAGGCGAGGACCTTAACCACTGCACCACCGCGCCGGGGCCCCATGGCTCTTTGTTTGCAGTCAGTTGTGCCACTCTCTCCAGCGAGTTCAAGGTCTGGGTTCTTATGTCAGATTTCCACCATGGTTTCCATAGCCCCAGCTCCTGGCTCACCACTTTCCACCTACTGTGACCCTGTGCTGAGGCTGCACCTTTCTACAACCTTCCACTCATTTGCAGTTGGAGCAGGTCCCAGGATTAGGGAGACACCAGGTGTCCTATATTGCTAGGTTGTTGGTGGTGCAGATCTTACTGGAACCTGCTGGCCGTTAGGTCTGAGGGCCACATGAACCTATTTTGACCCATATGATGCCATTGTCGTTGTTATTTTCCTATGGGGCCAGTGCAGAGCACTGAGCTCAGTGAGGAGTTTCGGCTGCCAATGTCATTCAGATCACCAGTCACTGAAATGCTTTCTCATTTAGTCACTGCAACAGCACACCACTGTGTCCGGTGCTTTCCTGTTTCTGTCTGTCTTCAGGTACCCCTCTGCTGTTGTTCTGTCCTCTCCTATTTCCTGGAATGTGCCCCCTCTGTTTCACACTGACTAATGTTTCTCCATCTCTTTAAACTTGTCCTTACCCTATTCTGCCATCTGGATTCTCCTCGAAACAAAACATTTTCTAAATTTCCACTCCATTTTTTTCAATTTGATACATAGAATTGCTAAACAACACATTGAATTGAAAGAAAAAGACAATATTACAATACCGCGTACACTGTGACAGAATTTTATCATGTATCATGTTTGTACTTCAGAAGGCTTCATAAAATTATGCAGAAATTCTCAGTGTGCATTCTACCCTAACATAGAATTAAGTAATACATTATTTTCCAATGAAAATGGTGTAGCAATAGAAGCACAACACAAACCAAATTTGAATGTGGGCACTTAGCCTGGTGGTTGGGACAGTTGAACCTTAAGTCAGAGTATGCAAGTTCCAATCCCAGCTCTTGACTCTAGCTCCCTGATTGTTCAGATTCAGGGAAACAGCAGTAACAGCTCAGGTATTTCATTTCCTTTCATCTATGTGCAAGGTTTGGATCACATTCCCCACTTCCAACTTTAGTCTGGCTAGTCCCAACAGCTGTGGGCACTCGGGAGCTGACTCGGTGATGTCCAGATAGGTCCATGTTAGATAGATCAATGATATATAGCTAATTGATAGATTTTTTTTTCCCACTCTTTCTGACTGTGTGGATTTTTTTTTGCTTACAAATAAATGATGTCACAGTTTTTCTTTATACAACTGCTTCTTTTTTATACATACTTTATCTATACTGATTCTATAATCTGATATACATGTTATAAACAGGGGAGTCCTGAAGATGCCTATTGCTTCATTTTATATTTGCTTCTTTGTTATCCAAAATGTTTCTATTTTTTTTTTAATATTTATCTACTTACTTGAAACAGAGTTATGAAAGCAGTGGGAGAGAGAGAGAGGTCTCCCACCTGCTAATTTACTTCCCAAATGGCCACAATGACTGGAGCTGGTCTGAAGCCAGAAACAGATAACATCTAGGAGTCCCATATGGGTGCAGGGTCTCAGCACTGGATCCTCCTCTGCTGCTTTCCCAGGCTCACTCTTAGAAGTGGAGCTACCAGATTCAAAATGCTCCCCACATTTGCTATGCCACAGCACCAGCCCCATCCAATTATCTTTTGAATATACTCTTCGTTTCCACTCTTGCCAATATGTTAATCATTGAGAAACATTATCCAGTGCCTACCTTTGATTGTGCATCTAAACTGGTGTTTGATTGGGTTTCTCCTCATTACTTCCCCATTTAGTACACTCACCAGATTCTTCCCAAAGCAATGCCCTCACTCATTTATCACTCAACTACCATTATGGCTTCCACACTCACCCCTAGGCCCCAACCTGCTGCCTGGATGGCGTGGCTTAAGCGTAAACCTCCCCATGGCCTGAGACACAGCTTTCAGGCCTGAATGTGGAGTGTGACCTCCAACATGGCTAGAAGGTCAAGGGAAGTATACCTAAACATGACCTCTGACACCACCAGAAGATCTAGGGACATAGACATGTCACACAGCCAATTACAGTGTCTTTGGTGGGTGTGGGGTCTGCTGGAAGGATCCCTCCTGCCCTCCCCTTCCTTATCCTTTATTACTTGTAACCTGTGTGTAATAAAGCAGACATTCCTCACCAGCTTGTCTCCAGTGGTTCTTGCGGCCGAAGGCACTGTCTGCTTCACTTTCAGTGACCTTGGGGCCTGCTGGCAGGGTTAATCCCCGAGACTCACCCTTCTCTTTTATTATTCATATCCACAGGTTACTTCTGCTGTTCTCAGAAAATGGTTAGCAATGTCCTTTGAAGTTTGTTCTGTTCTGGGTTCCTGATCATCCACCAATATTCTATTCTCTTTCTCTTCCTCTGCCTTAGGTTTGAGGATTCCATCTTCCTTTAACTGTTTCATTTACTCGAATAAAATCAATACTTATTAAAGTATTTTATCAATGTCCATGCAAGCATCGAAGTAACTATGCTGACAACTATATGATGGTTCTTAATAACAAAATCCACAAAGAGGTAGGCGTTTGCCCTAAGAGTTGAGATGGGACTTAAGATGCCAGTGTTCGATTCCTCATTCTGCCTCCTAATCCCAACTTCCCTGCTGTCCCTTTTTGGGAAAACTACATGAACTGCATTCCTTGTTTTATGCTTATCCTGCCAGCATAGGTCACCAGATAGGAATATAGTATCTGTGTGTGTGTGTATGTGTGTGTGTCAAAAAGGTAAATTTTTAAATTCATTAATTCATTCGGCACATACATCATATATCCATGTTCTGACAGCCACAATATCCAACCAAGGACCTTCTAAATTTGCAGGACAATGTATCTTCTGTTTGTTGTTAACTTCCACATAAATAAGAAAGTCTTTCAATAGGGACAGAATATTCATAACCCATTATAAATTTCATGCTATTGAGATCCTTTGAAAAGAAAATCTGGAATAATTTTATAGTAATTAAGCCTGTAAAAGTTTTGAGGATAAAGAGGACTTCCTACATACCAGCTGAAGCAGATTTCTTAGTTACATTCCTCACTTATTCACCTCACTTATGTGCAAGATGAAAAAATGTATCTGCGCTTCTTGCAAAGATTCCAAGAAGGTGATATATGTTCCATGCTCATCACCGTTTCTTGTGCCTAACAAGCATTTAGTAAATGATAGATGAAGCAGTAACGTGTTCTTTGTGTCTTCCTTTTCTTTCTCTATTCGCAGATATCTCCTTACTCCCTTAAAAACCAAACAAAAGAATGACATACACAGACAAGAGTAAAGGCTTCACGGTCTCTAAGGAGTGTTTTATATTCTGTCAGCATACCACAAGGTAGAATCAGAGTAACGATTTTTTAGAACTTTTTTTTTTTTTAAACCACTACTGGTCCAGAGGAACATGGATGAGGGGTAGTAGGATTTTCCCTTGGAAATGGAGATCGGTGACTTAATGTATGGAGAACTTAATATGTGCCCCATAAAAGGGGAGGAGCTAGAAGTGCAAAATGCACACTTCTCCATTCCTAACCAGACCACATTCGGAAGAGAAAACAGCCCCTGGAGAGACCAGGCTGCTAGTACAGAAACAGATGGAAAGGAAGGGAGAAGTTTGTCCTGGAGAGACATTATCACACACCTGTGCATGATGATCACTCATGTTTGTTTTTTTTTTAATATTCATTACTGAGTCTCAGAGTAGACAGGCAAACCCTGTGTTTTTGCTCTCCCTTTACGCTCAGAGTGTCTATTTTTGAAAGAGTCAGTACAATAAATTGCTCGGGAAGACTGATCTTTGCTGATTGAAATAGCCCCCTCAGGTACTCTGAATATTAGATTTATGGGCACTCCAGTCCCTTTTTCATTTCCGTTCTAAGGTCTCCCCATTTGAGTTCCAGTTGTTCACATCCTGTTTCAAGAGACACCCCATGGAGCTGATCACATGAGGAGAGTCTGTTTCAAAGTTCTTTCATTTATTAGAAAACTTATCTTCCAGAGTCTGGCATCACAAGGAAGACCCCAGGGTCCCTCGTCAATAAATGTCCGGCTCTTCCTTGGTACTCAAACTGGCGTTTTTCATTCCTCTCACCCATTCATCTTTCTTTCCATTCTATAAATCATAGTGAAATTTGAAAGCTGAATGTTTCTGAAGAATGGTGGGTCAACACTTTTGCTAATACAATTTTATATTAGTTTAGCAATTTCCTTTTCTTCATTGATAATTCTGTCACTTTATATTCATGAATATTGGTTTGGTAATTTTACAAATAAATACATATCATTTTGGCCTGCCTAACAGGAAATGTGGTTAAATCAAAACCAACAATGATAGCTAACAGGTCAAGTCCAGCTTATAAATATTATTCTGTTTGAATCACCAAATACTTTTAAGCATGAATTTATTGTCAGTATTTGAAATAGGAATAATACACTGATTCAGCATTTCCTGGTTATTGTGAAGCACTGGATGTTTGTTCAATATTGGATTAACCTTTTTGCTTAAAAGTATTTGTCTGCAACCCTTTTCTTGTGTCCTTATGTTTCACAGTTCAACAGAGCCCCACCATCCCTGATGTCTCTTTCCTGTTTTCATTCATTTACATTACTCTTCTGATCTCTTTCAGCAAAATTTGTGACATCCTGCTTATATTCACGTACACATACACACATCTTACGGGAATTTTTTTTTCACCTTTTTATAACTTATACTTTTCCCTTAACAGATGTTACCTACATCAAAACCAATTCTACAGGAAGATTTTTCCAAATTTTTATCCTGTTTTCAAATGGAAGTTCTAACCTTAGTCCAAGATGGGATTCACACATATCCAAATGTACCAATGACTTTGATATAGTTTCATTACATAAGAGAAATACCAGGACTCTCTTTGTAGGCAAATCTAAGAAAAAAGACACCGAGGTAAGGGGCCAGTGATGATATAAGAACAACCTGGATCCAAAGAAAGAATTTGAGTTATAGCCAAGAAGTAATATCCATGGAGTCCAGCCAAAAAGGGATTTTCGCTAAACCCTCTTCATTTCTGCTGGGGTCCAAACAAAAAGGAATGATGTCAGTAGGAACTTCAACATCAAGTTTTTACCAACTTTGGGCAGACAATGGAGCACAGAAACATGCCTCCATTATCCATCTGCAGGGTACAGCCCAGAATAAATAACCCAAGTTTTGTCAAGTTAATCTTGAGGGATAAAACATTTATTTTACTACTTTGGTATTTTTATGAATATAAAAAAAATAGATTTTATGTGTTCTGCAGCTACAGTACCAAGGAGACAGTTAGAATTCCCTCACTCCCTTATCTTTCTTCTACAGTATTTGCAGAGAAACAAACTTAACTCACTCTATATTTACAGACTTAGTGTGCCACTAATGATAATACTTAACAAGACACTAATCACATCTCAAAATAAATATCCGTTTTTGTGTAAAATGTGAAACAGATGGAATCTAATAAATATTTTGATCACCTGGAGAGCAGGGAAAACTATCAAAGAATGAAAAAGTAAGAGAATGGCCAATTTTTTCAGTACATGTGAAACTTACAAAAGTTTTACTTTTTATACTGAAATAAAAATCTAATTGCAATTTAGATGATGGAATGAAGCATCATTAACGTATAAGGCACTCTCATAAAAACTTATAAATGCCACCTGAATAGCAAAGTGAGCAAAAGATATCAACAATTGCAACAGATGTGGTGGTAGAGCAAGCTAATCCTCCACCTACAGTGCTGACACCCCCTATGGGCATGAGATCAAGTCCCAGTTACTCCACTTTCCATACAGCTTCCTGATAGTGACCAGGGAAAACAGCAGTGGATGGCCCAAACTGATAGGCCTCTGTGCTCATGACAGAAATCCAGAAGAGGCTCCTGGCTGCCAGAGTCATACCTACCCAGCTCTAACTATAGCTGACATTTGGGGAATGAATCAGTGGATGGAAGTTCTCTCTCTTTGTGTCTCTCCCTCACTCTGTAATTCTTTTAACTAAAATAATTATTTTCTTGTGAAAAAAAAAAGAACAAATATTCACAAAAATGTTTTAAATATTTGAAAGTTGCTAGAACTTTTCTGAAGGGCAATAGACAATAAATATCAAAAAATGCGAATTTTCATGGCCTGAAATTCAGCAACCATCCTTCTAAAACTGTAAAATTGTACATCAAAAGTGTTCATTAAAGTCTGTTGTTTTTAATAGGATAAAAAGTAAAGTAAAAGGAAATTTTATAGTAAAAAAATTCAAGGAAGCAGTTGCAGATGTACTGCCATATACTACCAAATAAACAGAATATCACAGTGTATCTACCAAAATGCTAGTAGTGTTTGTGTAGATTGGGATATTTTAAATTTTTTAAGGATTTACTTTGTTTTTCTTTAAAAGGCAGAGTTACAAAAAGGAGAAGCAGAGTACCATCCAGTGGTTCACTCCCCCCATGACCACAACAGGCAGAGCTGAGCCAACGTGGCTCTGCATGTGGAAGCCTAGTCCACTATACCTCAACACTGGCCCAGGCTATTTTAATTTTTATCTTCAACCCTCTCCTAATAATATGTATTTTTGCATGGGATGCAAAATTTTTAAGATGAGAAGCAAAACTGTGCTAATGTTGATTAGATTATAATGGTTTTGAGAATCTGTGGCCTCGATTCAGACTCGTCTCAAGTGTCAACTAAAAATTGAGTGACTGAACCAGCATGTGGCATAGTTCCCTGCTTGCTGTGCCAGTGCAGATCGTTTGAGGAGTGAACCAGCAGGCAACTAGAAGAGCTCTGTCTCAAATGTTTCTTCTCTCTGCAATTCTGACTCTAAAGTAAAATTTTAAAAATCTTAAAAATGTTATTCTTGAATTAAAGTATGATTCTCATTCTTATTTCTAACTGTATTTTTACCTTATGATACTTCAATGTCTTTCTTTTCCTATGCTTTCTATGCTTTGATACATTTATGTATCAAAGAAATAAGCATATACCAATGAAATAAATGACTAAGCCATTGCAATAACTTGGGCACAAATAATAGGAGGGGGATGTGAGAACGGAAAGTTATTAAGGCTTATAAATCTGTATAATGGAAAAATACATAAATCTTTTAAAAATTGAAAAAAAAAATGAGTGTCAGACCAAATACAAGAAACAATGTAGAAATTCTTTAAAAAGTTAAAATAGGTCAAGGGTACCAAGGGTATGATCCAGCCTTCATTGTGCTGGATAAACACACCAATAACATCAGAGGTCCGAGCACTGTTGTAACAAACTAATCCTTTGTCTGCATTGCAGGCATCCGTTATGCATACTGTTCAAGTCCCAGACACCCCATTTCTCATCTAGCTTCCTGCCAGTTGCCTGGGAAGGCAGTGGAAAATGGCCCAAGGCATTAGAACCCTGCATCCATATCAGAGATCTGGAAGAAGATCCTGGTGGCTCCCACATTTGGACGAGCTCAGCTCTGGCCTTCACAGCCATTCGGGGAGTGAACCCTCACATGGGATTTCTCTCTCTGTAACTCTAACATTTGAGTATCAATAAATAGATCTTTTTAAAATGAAATAAACATTATATATATTTTTTTATTCCAGAACTAATTCATATTTACCAAGATGTGGAAGCAACATAAATTTTTGTTAATGGATAAATATATAAAGACATTTGATAGCTGATAGATAAATAGATATTATAGAATGAAATAAATATACACACCCCTTTATTTATAATGGGAATATGCCCCTGTAAATACCACAGCTTGAAAACATTGCAAGGAAAAGGTCATTCTAAAACACACACATGGTACCATCAATCATAGCTTAACAACACAGTGCATTTTAGAGTATGGGCAGTCCCTACTGCTAAGTTCCATAGTGGGAGAAGAGCTGATCCAGAGCCAGGAGCAAGTGTCTCTTCTGGGACTCCCACACGGATACTCCCAGTGGCCAACTAGCCTGGTGGCTGTCGGTGATAGGTTGGGGTTCCCCAGAGAACTGAAAGGTGTGATTCCTACCTTCTGTCAATGTCTGATGCCCTACTGAGTGCCGTGGCTCAGTATCGCTGCCCAACATCAGGAAGAGATCAAACTCCAGAGTTCCAGATAGGATCCTACTAAATTCATATCACTTTGGCATCATTATAAACTCAAGATTTTGTCATTTGAATCACAAATTTTGGAATTATCTGTATACATATACATATGATACACACATTAATATTATTCAGCCACATATATGCATATACACACATATATGTGCACACAACTACATAAATGAATTAGTATTCACATTTCTAAAAAGCAGGGTATACCTCCTAGAGAATATTATGATTAATCAAAACATCCCAGACCAAAAAGAAAAAAAGAAAAACACATTTATGTGCTGCCAAAAACTGTATGATTTCAAATATATAATGATTTTTAAAAGTTCAATACATAGAAGATAAAAGAGGTACACATATTTGCAGCTATGGAGCATAATATGACCAGAGAACAGTAACAGCATGAAGACCACGGAAAATGATAACCATTCATTGTGCTAGTAGAACAGACTTGATCATAACAGATTGAGTTAGTGACATGGAGACGTATATGAATAGTCATCTTCTTATAGGAACAGAACCTGCAAAATATAGACTGAGACAGCCGGAAGAAGTATGGGTAGTTCCATTTTACATGGTTCTGACAGTAACGCCTCCAGTAGCTCCTTTTTATCTACATTCAATACATGCTAAGAACCGCAGTGGATGCGTCAAACTGTGGCTAGCCCTAACCACTATAAAAACGATATTTGCTCCCATGTAACCACACATTGCAAAGCTTTTAAAAGATTTATTTTTTTTATTTTATTTATTTGCAACTGAGAATTATGGAGAGAGAGGAGAGATACCGGTGAAAGGAATCTTCCATTCCCTTGTTCCCTCCCACAAATGCAAACGCTGGAGTATTAACGTCAAATTTATGAGTTGATCACAATCAGAGATTAACAGTAATAGCTAATTATAAAGCAGAGTCATTATAACAACGTACTGTCATAACTTACGTGTATCTAATTGCTCTCTCTCTTTCTCCCTTCACCAGAATTTTCAAGAATATATTCATACATATATGTGGCTGAATATTTTTCACCTTAGTCATTCCAACTTACATATTCTTATCCACACAATGCATTCCTTCTGCTGAAGGATGAAATATAGCATTAAACTATAACTTGGCAATCTGAATAAATAGTTCCCATAAACTAAAAACATCTCATGAGGCCAAATGATAAAAGAATCAAAATTCATTTTATGTCCAAGCTATAACATTGTATTGTTGTTAAGTATAGCGAAATCACTGTAGCATTTTATCCTCCGAAACAGGATAAAATAGAGCTGTCTGAAGTTTTTAGAGTTTCTCATGCATGCAGCTCTTAACAAAAGGTAAGATTTTGAAGGTGCAATTAACTAGCACTCAAATGCAAAAATTAGTAACTCAATATCGTGGATTTAACTCAGATATATATGATTATTTCAACATGCAAATATATCTCAAACGATAGCTACACAAACAAAATCTAAGTACTCATTTATGTCTGACAATCCCGTGTACAAACCGCTGTCAATTTGTTGTTGTAGATCCAATTAGCTGATTTTTTTAAAGTGTCAATCACATGATTGGCTTTTAAAGATTTCAACAAAGGAAAGAAAAGCTAAAGCCTGAGAGAAAACTCATGATCATTGCTAAAACTGAGTTGTGAGTACATGGGATTTCACTTCCTTAATCTCTTTTTTTGTACATACTTTTCATAAGGCAAAATATTTTTCAATCCTTCTAAGCATTAACTCAAATATGCATTGTTAACATCTTAATACAGATCAATCCATACATATTAACCTTTCATCATTATATATTTAAGAGAACACTTTAAATTCCTGTCTTTTCACATTGTGCATAGGCCTTCCTACGTCCCATCCCTCACGCAGGATTTATCCAGACACAATGAAGGCTACTGTTCATTCAAGTTCAAATTAATTTTAGTAAGCAAATATATGATGAAAACCTCTTTGGACCTCTTGTTTTCTTGTAATATTCTTTATATCTTGATAAGATTGGGAAAAATATCCGTAATACAAATGTTGCTGTCCAGCACTATGAGATGTATTTAAAAAGTTTGATCAACATATGCCTGAGTTTTCATAAGTTTAAAATCATATTCCAAACCTATGTCATTGAAGAATCATTCTCACAAAGATTGGGTGATTAGATCACTTTTTATTGCCTATGTTAGATTGTCTTATTGTCCTGGCAGCTGACTCATAATGTCACTAGTTATCCTAATGAGATTCCATGATTTTCTTCCCATTTGGTGCCTCTGGACAATCATTCCGCTGCCCTTGAACGTCTCAATATTATTGCTTCCTAATTATTCAGGGAAATTGAAATATATGCCTTGTTGTCCCTGTAAAACTGGTAAGTTTACCCATAACTCAACCCAAAAGCACTCCTTATGCTCCAACACGTGTTCTTTCTATATGTGCCATGAGAGCAACATAAGTATACCTTTGTACTTCCGAATGTTTTTTTCTGAGCACCAAGTGCCTCATGCCAGAATTATCTTCTTCAGCAGAAAGTTTTTCAGCATTCACAGTTAAATCTGAATTTCAGATAAACAGTGGAAAGGTTAAATGTAATTTAAATCATTCATTGTTTACCTGGAAGTCAAATTTGCCTGGGTAACCCATGTTTTATCGAGCTTTTCTATGGATAGCCCTCTCTGCATACATTTTCAAAGTCTAACTCAAATATTCCACCCACTTTGAAACCTTCACTGAAGTAACTGGAAGACAAGATCTGAACTATCCTTATTACTCTCTCCTGCACACAGCGAGTCACATATTAACGTATCTTAGCAACCAATACCCATATAGTTTGTGTAGAAATAAGTGTGCCAGTGGTGTTAGTCAGATAAAACAAATTAATAAATTGTTTAAAATTTTCCAGGATTGTTTAGAAAGTCCCTCAGATATTTTAATAGCTTCTCACAAAGACAATTACATAATAAAATTCATTTACACACTTCAGAATTAAAAGCACAGTTACTATATTCACCAATTACTAGCAGACAAAGTGGTACGGGATGCTGATGGGGGACCTTGTGGGCTTGTGGAACGGGGGTTTATGGGGACTTCATAGTTTCTGGTCAATTTCATAGAGAGCCCGAAACTGCTCTAAAAAGATGAAGTCTATCTTTTGAAAAAGAATTAAAACTTCTTACATGTCTTAATTAAAACAAGTCAATTTGAATTCAACTTAAAAATATATCTGCTTTTGGGCCCGGCACGGTGACACAAGTGGTTAAAGGTCCTCGCCTTGCACGCCCGGGATCCCATATGGGCACCGGTTCTAATCCCGGCAGCCCCTCTTCCCATCCTGCTGTGGCCTGGGAAAGCAGTCGAGGACGGCCCAAGGCTTTGGGACCCTGCACCTGCGTGGGAGACCCGGAAGAGGCTCCTGGCTTCGGCATAGCAGCATAGCACCGGCCATTGCGCTCACTTGGGAAGTGAATCATCGGACGGAAGATCTTCCTCTCTGTCTCTCCTCTCTGTATATCCGCCTTTCCAATAAAAAAATAATAAAAATAAATCTTTAAAAAAATATATATATATCTGCTTTTGAAATTAGTCCAATCTAAAAGACGTGGGCAACAAGAAGAGGCTAATTCTTGACACACACACACTCTTAAAACCAAACTGTTTTTCAAACATGTCTTAGATTTAATTGACTTTATCTTGAAAGTCGAAAAGAAAGCCATTATGAAGTCAGCATTACTTTGTTTAAATTGTATGTTTTAAGAAATACACAAAGTGGATTAGCACTTTCTAGCTCAAGTGTTCAGTGGTAACTTTCATTCCATGTGCTCTATTTTTAAAAACTACTACCAGAATACCTCACCTACTAGGAGAACTGGATTCAATATAATTTTAACCTCCAAGTTATAAATGTCAGTGACACAAAAATTTCAGAATTGTTTCCTTGCACCTGTGTTGTGTACCCCCTACACTGGGAAAATACAATCCAGTCAATTACTTATTCTAACTCCAAGAAGTATTCTAAAGTATAGAAATAATCACCTATTGACTAAATTATTTTTTATGAAAATATATTCTCCAGTAAAAATGTTTTCTTGAGCTGTTTTACATTTTAAATAATGTATTCATTCATTATCATTTAACTACTAATTATATATGAGTTAGTAGCTTAATGCTTATATATTATCCTACAACACAATTTCAGACACAAGCATCTAAGCAATACATGGCAAAGATTTTAAAGGCAGAAACATGAATTAAAAATGCAAGCTGAAATTTTCTTTTAAGATAAAATACTGGGGATTTGAAGCGCTACATCAAACTGAACATACAAGTTGGGCCCATTTTTTAGTTAAACACCTGTGCCTTTCACTTTAAAGCAGTCCATCAGACGTTTCACCACTGGCCAAATCAAGACATGCTAACAGAAGGAAATCATTCTTATTTTGACAAAAATGAAGTGGCTTTGGTCTCCCAGGGGATGTCATCGCCCTATGCCAGTGCACAGCTTTCAGAGCTTTCAAGTCCACGGAGCCCAGCCCAGTCAGCCAAATCAGTTGAATCAGCGCTAGTAATCAGTGGGATGTTGATGTCACAGTCAGACCACACTCAGAGCCTCAGAGAAAATGCATTCTGGGGCCAGAGAAAAAAAATGCATACACTACAAGGTCTTTCAAACAACAATAAGAGAATTAAGCAAGATACTTTTCCTATACTCTATTGTTGCTTTTGGAAGCCAGAATTTGGCTCCAAGTTCCTCGTAGAGAAAGAGAAGTGGATTTAATAAAACGTTAAATGAATTCCTTCTCTTATAAAACTGTAAATAAATACATGTGCAATTGAAAAACATGATGGTAATTTTACTTTTTACTGATGGTGCAGTCTCCATAGATATTTCACTAAGACATTCTGACAGCGGTGGTATTTTGCTAATTTCTAAGTAAGTTGCAAGATAAAGTAATTCACACCAAATATAATTGATCTTCCCCTTACTGCCGCATAAATAGTATTTATTATAAAAGTTTAAAAGCCACATTTATGCATTGAATTATTAAAGCAAGTATAATATACAGTGCTTCCACACTGCATTGTTTTGCAAGGGTTATCGTGGAATCTTCACCATTTATCATACATGTACTTCTGTCTTTTTCCTACTCAGAAGCACAGCATGAAAAAACTTCATTTCACATTGAAACATCACACTGTGGAACAGTGTGATGAAATGAGACACAGGAGGAGTTATACTCCGGTAAACAGTTGGTCTACGGGAATGATAGCATTTTATGCTGAGACTGATATATCAATTTTAAGTCCTAAGAGATGGCTGATCTGAAAGCCAGAATGTCACTCGTGATGAACTATACGCATGTGAAAAATTACAGGTAACGTGACGCGGCCTGCTGAGAGCCTCTCACCCAGGCCTGTTTTACAAACCAACCCAGAATGTGATGGGTCCTCCTCTAGCGGTGCTTCCGATTAATTATTCCACATCTCCGGTGGACAAAAAGCATTAGTTCTGTCATGGACATCTAAAATGTATCACTAAATAACCCAAGTTCAATGATGTTGCAAATGAGACCCACAAATATATTTCACAGCTGGCATTTTGATATGCATACATTTTATATAAAGAAAAAGATAAAGGTTTTAGAAAAAAAAATAGCTGTTTCACTCAAAAATCTAAGAATTCACAGCACTCTTTCCCTTGGCTCAGATAAAAGCAACAGCACCTGGCTTTGTTTTATCCCACGTTTTCAAAGTGCAAAGTCTTTCTCGCTGTATATATAAACTGTGGAAAGATTTTGAAAATATTTTCTGGATGGCAATAAAAGGCTTCAGAGCTACTGAGCTGCTGCTAGCAGCAAGAGCTACCTGGATATAAACTGACATTAAGCACGCAAATGGAATCAACGCTAAATGCTGGAAATATGAGCTCCATTTTCTCAGACTGAACATTCTCCATTCCGCAGCAAACTAGAGGGAACTGAGTTAAAGATAGACAAAACTGTACAGTAATAGCTTCTGTAGACCACAGACAAGCTCTCTGCACTTCCGTTTTCTAACCTGTAAAATGGGGATGTGATAGTTCACCCTTAGAGAATGTCACAAAGTCAGAACAGCACAGGGCAAATTCTCCACAAGGGTTTGCTGCCCTCTCTGCCATTCACTGGTATTTCAACTTTCAGGTGCAGGCAAATGAAGAAGTACGTTGTTTCAAAATCAGTAGTTCCTCAAAGAATAACATGTTAACGCTGAACTATGATTTAAACTGGATAGTATAAACAAAATGTAATTTATTACAGAAATCAGGACCTTCGATGACAAACATAGCAGAATGTTCCATTTATTCATTGGCAGCCTCCTCCATTAACATCCAGGACCATATAGCTATGTGGGGGTGGAATGAGTTTGAGAACCAGAATTTCTGTGTGTAGTTTCCATGTCCAGAATTGGCTCATTATGGACAACTCATGGAGTTCTTGGGCCTCCGTTCTCCTATCTAAAATAGAAATAATGCCGCTCTCCTCAGTATCAAGCCACATGTCATGGCAAATGAAAAGCAAGCAATGTCATCAAGCAAAAGTCATGACAGTTCTAAAAAGAATGGGAAGGGAAGAGTAAGGCATAAAACAAAATTCTCTATCTAGCATCCACCAATGTAATCTGTAAAAATTACCTTCAATAAACTTCATTTTCCCATATTGTCATTTTACTTCATGAAATGTCGCCATCTCATTAAAAAAAATGCTACTGTCAGTCTTATCAAGAAGATAACGAAAAGGAAAATAATTGAAGGCAAAAACAAAAAGATCCTGTGTAGTGTTGATACCCATCTGATGTTTCTAACAGCCAACAAAAAACTGTAACCAGTCATCTTCTAAATTTTTTATCACCAATTTGGTTTGCAACTGGACTCAAACTATTTTTGCCCTTGCCAAAATCTTTTCAAGGAAGAATTGATTATTTAACCATTTTCTCACAGCCCTCACGCTGTAAGGCCTCAACCCTTAGTATCCAATTCATCTTCTCATTTAAATATTTGGGGGTGATTATTTTTATGAATATTAGCATCCAATTTTCAGGTTGTCAAACTGTTACTTTTATCCTCAACCATTTCAGCCTTTAGTTCATGCTTTAAAACTCCATTCTCATTCAGAATCAATTTATCTTCTGAACTTTGCTCCACTCAAAACACACTTTCACTGTATAACCTACCATCTATTTCAATTTCTTAAACCTGGTATGGGAAAGAACTTCTTTACTTTCCCAAGTACACCAACTTCCAACTGTCCTTAACCATTAACTGAATAATCTTTTTAAGTTTAAAAAAAAAAATAAACCCACCTTTTATCAGATTGAAGAAGTGGAACAAGAAGAGTTGAGGAAATTCAGATTTGGGTGCTGAAAGGTGAGGAAAAAAGAGGTAAGCTGGCAGCAACGAAAACTTGGGTGGAGTCGCACGGAAGACAGAAGCAACTGGAATGGGCGAAGAGCTTCCCTTTAATATAATTTCACTGTGAGAGGCAAGGGATACTCAAACTGACAACAAAAGAAAAGAAAGAAAAAACACATAGTCAACTCTGCAGTTTTAAATTCCAACATGTTTAAAAAATTAAACAATTTCAAAAAGAAAGGAATTACATTCTTAGATGAGGAAATGTTTTGCAACAAAAGCATTCTTTAAAATGTGCATGCAAGGACCAGTGTTGTGACACAGCGGGTGAAGTCTCTGCTCTCCAGCTGATCCAGCTCTCTGCTAATAAGCCTGGGAAAGGAGCAGTAGATGGCCCAGATGCTTGGGCTCCCACACTCACATGGGAGATTCCAGCCTCTTGGCTTCCACACGGCCCAGCCCTCGCTGCTGTGACCATTTGACTTGGAGAACAAAACAGTGGATGAAAGATCACTTTCTCTTTTTGTCTTTCTCTCTCTTTTTTTTCTTTCTTCCTCTATATCACTCTGCCTTTAAAAAAAATAAATATTTTTTAAACGCAAGGCTGTAAGTTTCAAAATACTTTTACTGAAGCCCTCAGTGGGATTCAGTGGGAAATTGAGCTATCAACAGAAAAAAATTAATCCACTGTGTACTTCTTTAAATTTATGAACGTGCTCCTATTTAGGAAGTAGCAAATTTATATCATTCCCAAAACATCACAGAATTTATCTCCTGCATTTCACAATGACTCGGTATTTGTAAACTCAAATGCCGGCACCAAGCCCTAGCAGGATTCATAAATAATCAACTCTGCTCTTCTCTTCTCTTCTCTTCACACAAGTAGAACAAAGGCCACAGTAAATACTGGAGACAAAAAAGTCTGACAACATACATTAAACTATTAAGACAGGACTTCAGAAAACTTCATCAGGGAATGTAAACTGGTACAACCCTTATAGAACACTGTATGGAGATTGCTTATAAACTTGAAAATTGGGCCCAGCACGATGCGATGGTCTAGTGGCTAAAGTCCTTGCATTGGATGTGCAAGGAGCCCATATGGGTACCAGTTCTAATTCCAGCAGCTCTACTTCCCATCCAGCTCCCTGCTTGTCCCCTAGGAAAGAAGTCGAGGATGGCCCGAAGCCTCAGGACCCTACACCTACTTGGGAGACCTCCTGGCTCCTGGCTTCAGATAGGCACAGCTCTGGCCGTTACAGTCACTTGGGGAGAGAATCATCAGATGGGAGATCTTCCTCTCTGTCACTCCTCCTCTCTGTGTATCTGACTTAGCAGTAAAAATAAAATAAATCTTTAAAAAATTTTTTTCTTTTTTCTTTTCTCTTTTTTTTTTAATTTATTTATTTTTTTTTTATTGTTGCTTACATTGTATTATGTAGTACAGTTTTATAGGCGCTGGGGATTCCCCCCACCCCTCCCATACCCCTCCCCCCATGGTGGATTCCTCCACCTTGTTGCATAACCATAGTTCAAGTTCAGTTGAGATTCATTGCTTGCAAACACATGCCTAGCGTAAAGTTCAGCATCTTATTGTCCAGATAAGTTCAGTGGCCTCTTGGGGAGACCTTCTATGGTCTGAAGATAGGTCTAACAGAGTAAAGATCCGGTCAGTTAAAAGCCCCAACAAGGCCTCAATATCAATATACAACATTATGGAATTAATTGACATAGTATTGGGTAAACAATATGTTAAAAATAATGCAAGTTCCATTTTTCGAAACATCTGGGTTGAGACAGTATCAATGACAGGTGTACCACATGATCCAGAGTTCCCACTACTAAAAATATACCCAAAGGAAGTGAAATAAGCATGTGAAAGAGGTACCCGAACTCCCATGTTTTATAAAATCTCAGTTCTCAATACCAAATTGAATCAACTCAAATGTCCATCAACTGGTGATTGGGCATATAAAATATCTCTATACAATGTGGAATAGTATACAGCCATTAAAAAGAATGAAATCCTGTCTTTGGAAACAAACTGGATGCACGTGGAGACCACTTAGCTTAATGAAATGAAGCAGACCGAAAATGATAAATGTGTTCTCACTGATTTATGGCATCTAAAAGTTAGAGAAAAAGTTTCATGCTTATGATCATTGTTTATTACCCTTAACTATATTCTATAGAAATGAAGAGCTGAGAGAGAAGTATTACATCCTTAGACTCCATTTGTAAAATGCATGAGACCTGCTCTTTGACATCAATAATAAACAGTGCTCATGCAAACATGAAATTCAAAGATCATGATGGGGCAAAATTTGAAAATTCATGCTTAGCTTTTTTTAACATGGTTTTTTACATGAACTTCTTTGAAAACCCCGTCATCTGCATACATTTCAGAATCTTTTCTCATTATGGTAAATGGATCCTTCAGTTCTGTTTTCCATGAAGATTCTTAGATACTCTCATTTGTAGCCACATGTTAATGTTTGAGCAATTTTCTGGCTATACAAATCATATTGGCCTTTGGATCACCAGCAAACATTATTTATTAATGCCATTGTACATGGAGTCTGTTCTGGTTACCAAACAATTCAACTACCACAGAAGATGTCAGTTTTGTTCCAGAAACACTCAGATGAATCTATTGAAAATATTTCTGAATATTCATCTGAAAAGCCTTTATGAATTGCTTGTGTAAAAAAAAAAGTACCAACAATTACATTCCATCCGAAATGAGATTTTAGCTGTTAGGATGGGCTTGATGGTCTGGCTTTAAATCCAAGGACTGTGATCATGATATATTTCAACCATTGCTTAAGTACAAACTGATGTGAGAAGAAATAAAGTTGCAAAAGGTGTACACTCATAGGAACTGTTAGACAAAGCGTTTCTCTGGAGGGAGCTGTTCTCCATATTGTGCTTTGAACACATTTATAAACCATGTGTGATATTTATCTACAGTGAACTAAAAGCGAATATCACATTGAGTAACACTTTCCAACTCTTCCAGGAATGATGCTACATTGGTGGTTATTAATATATGATACATGCTTGTTTTAAGAATTAAATATCACTATTTGAAAGAGAAGAAAAGATACTCAAAATTCCTTTTGAATGTTCTTTTGAACTTGTTATTAAAATCCATAATTTTATAGCATCTTATGATTTCTCCATTTTTAAATTTGTACAACTACTGGCAACACCAGAGTTTAGGATATCATCTTGCTTTAAAATTCCCCTGTGCTTCTTTTTTGCAATCACACATTGTCATCAATCTTAACCCTGTAACCAGATTTGTTTTATGGCCCTGTAATTCTGTCTTTCTGAGAATTCATATACTATGATTTATCCATTCACCAATGCATGGTTTGTGTCGAGCTTTAGTAACTGAATAAAGTTGCTACAAAAACTTATGCATAGATTTTTATGCCAATATAATTTTCCACTTCTCTGACATAAATACAGGGGAATTGATTTGGTAAATCACCGGGTAAATATGATATTTAAATTATGTTTTAAAATTGCCAAACTCGGGCCCGGCGCGGTGGCGCAAGTGGTTAAAGGTCCTCGCCTTGCATGCCCGGGATCCCATATGGGCGCCGGTTCTAATCCCGGCAGCCCTGCTTCCCTTCCAGCTCCCTGCCTGTGGCCTGGGAAAGCACTCAAGGACAGCCCAAAGCTTTGGGAACCTGCACCCGCGTGGGAGACCCGGAAGAGGCTCCTGGCTTCGGATCGGCATAGTATCGGCCCGTTGCGCTCACTTGGGGAGTGAAACATCGGACGGAAGATCTTCCTCTCTGTCTCTCGTCTCTCCTCTCTGTATATCCGCCTTTCCAATGAAAAAATAATAAAAATAAATCTTTTAAAAAAAAAATAAAATAAAATTGCCAAACTCTTGGCCAAAGGAGCTGCATCATTTTGTAATCTCTAAAAATTGTCACAATTCTGCATTCTTTCCAACATCTACATTGTCAGATTTGAGCTTAGTTTTTTTTTAAAAAAGTCAATTTTAAACATTTTAATGTATTTGTTGTATTGGTATCTCATCAGTTTCTCTAATACTTTATCCTTTCATGTTTATGTAATCTCATTCACACATGAGATTCTAAGAATATAACAATTTTCCCTTCTTGCCTCCCAGGGTCTCTCTCCCTTCCTTCTTTCATTCATTCCCTCCTTCCTTCTTTTCTCTCTCCTTTCTCTCTCTCCCACTCTCACAGATCAATAAGTGAAAAAAACAGAAGGATCCTAGTTCAGCGATAGATAGCAAGGGCTACCAATGATAATTCAATGAAAATGATGATCATCTCACTCAAGTACCATAAATCTTAAAACAGTCACAGTTCATTAAAACTATACTAGTATTTCATTCCTAACACTGGATTGAGAAAGATATAAAGCAAAGGTTGACAAAATGTATTTGTAGTAACACTGATACACACAGCATTTTTTTTTCCCCAATGTAATACTATGAAGGCATTTTTCAATGGAGTACTGTTAAGGTATAAAAAAGAATGAAGGGGCCCGGCGCGGTGGCACAATGGTTAAGGTCCTCGCCTTGCAAGCCCGGGATCCCATATGGGTGCCAGTTCTAATCCCAGCAGCCCCACATCCCATCCAGCTCCCTGCCTGTGGCCCGGGAAGGCAGTCGAGGACGGTCCAAGGCTTTGGGACCCTGCACCCACGTGGGAGACCCGGAAGAGGCTCCTGGCTTCGGATTGGCTCAGCTCCAGCCGTTGTGGCCGCCTGGGGAGTGAATCATCGGACGGAAGATCTTCCTCTCTGTCTCTCCTCTCTGTATATCCGCCTTTCCAATAAAAATAAAAAAAGACAAATCTTAAAAAAAAAAAAAAAGAATGAAGTTCTATCATTTATGTCAAGATGCATGCTGTCAGAGGACATCGTGTTGAGCGAAATAAGCTGGATACGGAAAACTAAAAATGTTTCCTCTTTCCATGTGGGAGCTAAAATTTTTAAAGAAATTAAAAACTGAGGTTTAATTTGTATTTTCTCAATGATATTGAATGCTTTTTATGTGTTTGGTGAAGATTTTGTACAGATCATTGCCTATTTTTAACTGGATGATTTGAATGGTTTCCAATACATTTTGGAAGACCTTTAAATAGCCTGCATACAAGTCCATTGTCAGAAGTGTGACTTAAATACCTCCATCCAATCTGTAGGTCAGGCTTTCACTCTCTTCACTGTCTTCTGCAGAACAAAAGGAGGACGAACTTAAAGGTTTTCTCCTTTTATTGATTAGATTTTTTTTGTTGTCATATTTAAGTAGTGTTTGTCTAGACACCATTTATGAAGACTTTCTCCTATGGTTTCTTGAGAAATTTCTTAGTGGCTGGCATTGGTACAATGGCTTGTAGGCACTTGCATGTGGCATCCTGTTAGAGTGCCCATTTGAACACGGACTACTCCACTTCCAATCAAGCTTTGTGTTAGTGTTTCTTAGGAAAGCAGCAGAAAGCAGCCTAAGAACTTGGGTTCCTGATTCCTGTGTGAGACCAGCATGAAGTTCCTGACTGCCACTCACCTGCCTGGTTCTGAGCTGATCGTTGGAGCTCTTTGAGGACTGAACCAACCTCTGTAAGATGGATCTCTCTCTCTCTCTCTCTCTCTCTCTCTCTCTCTCTCTCTCTGTTCTGCTTTCAAATGAATAACTCTTTGTAAAGCTTTACAGCTTTATATTTCACATTTAGATCTCTGACATCTCTGAACCATTTAAGCCAATTTTTTAAACAGATGTGAATTCAGGTGAACGTTTATTTGCATATGGATGCCCGTGTATTTCAGCTTCCTTTATGGAAAACAACTGAATTGCTTCTGTCTGTCACTCTGTCCTATGCAGTTGATCTGTGTGTCTGTTGCTTCCACAATTCCACACTGCTCTGATTTTACAGTGTAATTATTTTGACACCATTCCTAGGCTGCGTCCCATTTAAAAGTACACTATATAGCTCCAATGACTGAGAATTTTTATCACCATCTGTAATTCTTAATACATTGGCCTAGTACATGCTTCATTATATAAATTCTCAGTATTTTTTCAGATATTCATCTCTACATAATATAATCCATTTTTTGTGTTAACTTATATACTCAACTTACGAACATGTATTATTTTTTTAAAGTTCATTTTATAATTCCTTGGGATTTTTTCCGTTTAGCCAATTTGTATTTTCTTTCTTTTCAATTTCCCTCTCATGAGTTTTCCTTTGGTTATTGAATTAGCTAAGACCTCTGTGACCAGGTTGACTACAATAAGTTAGAGCGGGTATCCATGCCTTGTTCCCAAACTAAGAGGAGAATCCTCCAGCCCTTCACCTCGAATATGATGCTGGAGGTAGACTTCTTGTACACGTGTGTGTCACATTGAGGAATTTCCTTTCTATTCTAATTTCTTAAAAGCTTTTTCTACATCATTTTGAGATAATCCGGTAACATCAGTTTTTCCTATCTTCATGTATTGCATTGATGTATTTTTGAATATTGAAGTGGCTTTACACTGCTGGAAGAAATCCTATTTTGATATTCATACGTTTATATGTCTACATATACTTTTTCTTAAAAGCTTTTTCTCTTTCTGTATGTGTTCAGGTGGTATATTGATCTGCAATTACTTTTTCTTCTATGGCTTTCTCTCTAATTTTTCAATCAGGTGAGTCTGGCTGCATAACATTAGACATGAAGCCTTTCTTCCTCATCTGTCTTCTAAAAGACATTATGCAGAGTTGAATTATTTAAATAGTTGGTACAATTTAATAGTGATGTTTTTGAGGTCAGGGATTTATTTACGCTAAAGTTTTAAACTAAGGAAACAATTTGTTTCATTGTTATAGTTCTGTAAATATCATACATTTAATGCAATAATGAAGAATTGTTCTATTTCATCTAAGCTCTCTGATAATGTATATAGCATTTTATGCTCTATTCCTTTATTACCATTTTCTCACCTGCTGATCTGTAGTATCACCTCCTTTTTCAATACTTTATTTTAAGATTACTTTAAAGGAGATCGCAGAAAATAATGGGATATGTATATATAAACAAAGAATAACGAAGGGGAAAAGTGTTGATGAGGGTTAATGCTTTCAAATTGATTAACTTTATCTGAAAAATGACATAAACACAGTAAAAATATTAAAACTAAGAGTTGAGAATTTTCAAGATCTACAAAATAAAGAAAAACTTCTCAATCCCAGCAAGGGAAAAAGGCATGATTTAAATCGAGGTACGCAGGATTTGAAATCAGTAGAGCAGAGTTTAAAATTTGCAACAGAACACGGTGAAAGGTACCATTCCAGTGAATCTCCAAATCTCCAATGTAACTCTCCGGCCCTGCACAAAGGCAAGCAGCGCAGAGTGGTCCCCCTCCTCCAGGATGCAGCGGCAGCGCTGGGGAGCGGCTCGGGCAGGGAGACAAGGGAGAGGGAACTGGAAAGCGAGGAGAGATGGCCAATTTTACGTCAAGATGGGAGGGAGCCAGGACTTTCAGCAGGAAATTCTTAAGAAAGGAGAAATGTGTTACATGATTTTTAGGAAATCTTGTTTGCTTGAAGAACTGCACCCTAAAGCTGTAATAATCTTGGGTCACCTGCAGTCAGGTCATTATTTGTCTTAATAACAGGTAAGTGTGAGAATTCATGGACTCCAAGGGTGGAGCTAAATAATCAAATGTTGGGCCTGGTGGTGAGGCATAGCGGCTAAAGTGCTCACCTTGAATGCGCCAAGATCCCATATGGGCCATCGGTTCTAATCCCGGCAGCTCCACTTCCCATCCAGCTCCCTGCTTGTGGCCTGGGAAAGCAGTTAAGGACAGCCCAATGCTTTGGGACCCTGCACCCGTGTGGGATACCCAGAAGAAGTTCCTGAATCCTGACTTTGGATTGGCATAGCATCGGCTGTTGCGCTCACTTGGGGAGTGAATCATCAGATGGAAGATCTTCCTCTCTGTATATATGACTTTCCAATAAATAAATACATCTTCAAAAAAAATAAAATAGACAAATAATCAAATGTTAATTGATAATTGTTTTTTGATTACCATATAGCATTTGTGCATTCAAGATGCTCTTCAAAAAATTCATGGCAAATGCCTGGATTATGAAAAACTATGTATGGATTTCAATGCTTTTTGCACCAAAATAAATATTTTAATGCTTCATTTTCTGTGAACTCTGAAATTTTTTGTGTGTTTTTTAGGCATAATATAATTTTTGATTAGACAATGATCAAATGAGGGTAAATAATGTATTCTCTTCCATTCCCTTTTTATCATCTCTTTTTGGTGAGTAAATGCAACGTTGTTTCTTCTATTTTGAGATATACAATGTATTATTATGAACCACGTTGATCTTATTAAAGAACTCTGAAGTTTGAATAGGCAAATGGATAAAGAACTGGAAAGATGCCATATTTTGGTAACTGAACTCTAGAAAACAAGGTTAAAGTTGAGAAGTTACTGAATGAGAGAATAGTCTCCTATTTTATTCTAGGAATATCCTATTCTGGGCCCGGCATGGTGGCCTAGCAGCTGAAGTCCTCGCCTTGAACATGCCAGGATCCCATATGGGCGCCGGTTCTAATCCCGGCAGCTCCACTTCCCATCCAGCTCTGTGCTTGTGACCTGGGAAAGCAGTTGAGGTTGGCCCAAAACCTTAGGACCCTGCACCCACGTGGGAGACTTGGAAGAGCTCCTGGCTCCTGGCTTCAGATCGGCACAGCACCGGCCATTGCGGTCACTTGGGTAGTGAATCATCAGATGGAAGATCTTCCTCTCTGTCACCCCTCCTCTATGTATATTTGACTTTACAATAAAAACTAAATAAATCTTTAAAAATATATATCCTATTCTTTATACATTTTATAACAGCATAAATAATTTATGTAATTTTAAAAATAGTGAATTTTTAGCATTTTTTTTAAAAGTACAATTGTTTCACTCCTCACTTGATGTTTATAGGATTAACTCTCTCTTCCTTATGTTATCACAAATTTTGCACAGGGTTCCTACATCATCTACTTCACTCATTTATATATGACAGTACAAAACCATAGGTCCAGTTCACAGGCTTATAATAGCACTGGGGGAAAAGACACTTAAGGTGCCTTTTATTTGCTCGTGTTTAACATTTAGCTTTAAATTTTTGTTTGTTTGAGAGGCAGAAAGAGAGATCATGCTTCCATCTTCTGATTCGCTCCAATCTCGAACACGGCCAGGGCTGGTCCAGGGTAGAAGCTGCAGGAGGAACGCAATTGAAGTCCTCTGTGTGGGTGGCAGGACGCTGTTCTCATAAACCAAGATCAGACCAACAGGCAGCTAATGTTAAGAATCAGAACCAGAATCCAAACCCAAGTGCTCAGATACAGAACGCAGGCATTCGAACCACTCAACTGCTTATTTTTGGTTTGATTTAATTTGGTTTTCTTTCTTTAACAATCTAGTAGCAAGTGAACAGTGCATGGGAAATCTGGTTGATGCATTGGAAAGATTGTTCATTTATTTATTTTTGAAAGGCAGAGTACTAACCTTATATGTCACTGTGCAAGACCAGGAAAAGATATATTTATACTAGGATGGTGTGGCCTGATAAAATCTTTATGGGAAATTAAGAGGAAAAATTGTTTTAATCAGGGAGAAGAGGAGGGAAATTTTCATGGAGAAGAACATTATTGAGATAATTGGGGGTGAAAAGCAAAAGAGTAGGCCAACCCAACAAACATTGAAGGCCCACGAGAAACTTAGCTTGGAAAGCCAAAGTGGAGGAGCAGTGGTGGAGGGAGACACCAGTGTTTATAAACAGCCAAACAGTATAGAAGTTATCTGTCTGTCTCCCTGAGTTTGTAATGTCACTCGCTTCTACGATTCCAGACTCTATGAGCTTTGCAAACATAAAGGTAACAACACATAAAATGCACATCATAGAATTGTCACGAAAATCAACTTCAAAAGCATTAAGCATGTAAGATAATTTGCAGTGACTTGCTAAATATTGACTATCACTTTTCTGTTGCATCCATGGAGCTTTTATACTATGACACAGGCCAGCAGTTTTCAAGTTGTTTACGAAATATTAATTTTCAGATTTTAAGGAGGTTTTATTCAAGGCATATGGTCCCTTGTGTAGAAAATACTGAGAAAGCCTGAGTTAAACAATCTCATTAACCTATAAATATTAATATGATAATGAATGTTGACAGCAATTTTCAAATAACATATACAAAACTGTTGCTTAAGGGCTTCTCTATAAAAAATTTTGTTTCTCAAATATGGTTAGGAATTAGTGTCCCACCTGGTACCAATACTATATATATAAAAAGTTCCACGTACTATTGTTACTGTATAGAGAAGTGCACTGGAGACAAAAAGCATTACAGTAACTAAAATAAAAACATACTTTATACTTGCTCAGAATACATAGAAATGAAAATACAGAGAGATTCAAAAGGAGTTTATCATGAGTAGCTTCATAAGATTATATTACAGGTAATTAAAAACACTTAATACTTGGACATGAGAATGATCAAAAGAGGGAAAATACCTTTTTCCTGGTGTGCCCCTGACACAGCAAGTAGATGAAACAAAAGAACCCAGAATAGAAATTCTGGTGCATTTTTATAAAAGCTGCAAGAATTCTGCAGTTACAGACACTAATAAATGCCATCTCGTTTTAAATTTTAATTCCTAGAGCAACCGAAGTCCTATTCTGGGTGTCTTGATATGTTACATGAACAACTGAAAGTATCTTTAAACACTTTCTTTCAATGTCCGAGAAAACTTGCCACTTCCCGCCCTCCTTGCAAGCACCCACAATGACACTTTCACAAGCCTGAGGCCAACGGAGGCCCAGACACTGAAACCACAAACTTACAGCAAGGCAAGTACAACTTAACAAGTAAAGTTCCATGAAGTTATCAACTTTGAAGACGTAGTCTATTCCACCAGCGTGCACTTTCAGCTGTGGAATGCCGTCCATCACAATAATATTTCCATAAAATTTCTGCAAAATTAGATGATAACAAGACCATGAGATTTTAAATTGAATGAATTTGAAGATAGTTAAGAATTAGACTCCCAATGGAATACTTTATGTCACGAGCTATGAACACTACTGTTTAATGTACACTCATGCTCCATCTGCTTCCTTTTCCATTACTTGAATCTCCTAACCAGTTTCTCATGCACACTTTTCAGCTCCATGCTGTGTTTCCTATTTATTGAATACATTTCTCACTTCAACATTTTTCCACCTGAGCTGGCAGTTGTGGCTTTTATGGCTGTACACATGCAGGTCTCCCTAGATTATGAACTTCATATTTTTTCATTTGCCTCATGCTTCAGTTCTCCAGCTTAGTAGGCCCTAAAATGTGCAAATTGAGAGGTGTTTTGAGCCAGCCATTGCTATTCGAGGCCATTGACTTGTCATCAATTAGATTAAAACATTGGTTTACAAACATAATGTTTTCTCTTTACTTCATAAAAAATAAAACACTCACAAAAGGGAACCCAGCTGTGCTAAGAAGCAAATTACTTTATGTGGGTAAGCAAACATCTTCTGGTCAGGACTGCAATGTATTATTCAGGTCCATTTTACTGCATCAGTTTTAAAGTAATGTGAATGTTATGTGTTGTTTCTAAGTAATATCAGGTGTTGAGAGGATTCCAAAGAGTTGACTTGCTCTTGTAATGTGTTTCTGTTTTTGGAAATGACGAAATCTATTTACCAGATTTAAACGCGCGATATCTCATCACTGTGTATAATTATAAATAAAATGAGGGGAGATAATATCTTTATTTTGACAAGATCTCCAGATTCTAGAGATTTATACAGAGACTAGTGAAGACTCAATCCACAATCCTAACTCATAGGTGCCACAGAACAGTCAAATATGTAAAAAGGCTGTTCCCTTTGATCATTGCATTGATTTCAAAGAAAGGAAGGAGCTGGAAAAGACAGAAAAAACACTAATGTGAAATTCTTGCTTATCAGCAAAAATCAGGAGGCTATATATTTTGGACAGGTTACAGCCTGCTGTGGTGGTGCTCTCCAATAACCTATGAAGAAAGCATTTTGTGCCTCAAAATCATAGGAATCAAAAAGATATTGTCCTTCCATGGACAGATATTTTATCCTGTTTTTTTATTTTCCTCCTGTGGCATCATGTAGATTTCTTTGTGATGATCTGTTATTAGCACAACAACTAAGTAAAAACCGTGGTCTTCTGCCATTATTTTTTTCCATAAAAATGTAAGGGAGAATTATTATCAAGAAGCCAGAAATGACAGAGCCAGTTGCCTTGGTCCAAAAGTAGCATTTGTATTTCCTGCTGGCAAATGCATTTGCCAGGAAATGTCTGATGTAATAAATTTGGACCATTTAACCAGCATGGTGGATTTGTCCATTTTTGCTGTCAAGCGTCAACATCGGCATTTAACCCGAGTAGAGACACATGACTAAACTTGCAGTGAAAGATTCCCAAATCATCAATGGTTGTCAAATAAGATAGTTTACTGACCCACATTATGAACATACAGCTATGCATATATGTCATCCAGCTGATGGTATCAATATCACACATGAAAAAAAGTCAGCTTAGTCTCTTGGTTTCTGAAACGAGAAAAGTAATCCTGGTGTAGTCCCCTTCTGCTGTTAAGCATGTTCTAGAAAGTTAAATAATGCACAAAATTTGGAGAAATCAGCGAAACGCTGTCTAACCCTATCAAACACAGGTCAATGTCAACCTCACAGTGGACTGAAATCTCCTCCGGCGGAGCTGCTGAGCACTCTGGAATCGGAAAGCCTAGAATTGAAACAGAATTATGCCAGCGTTGTATAAATAATCTAACTGTGACCTATGGGGTTAAAACCTATAATTGTAGTGATACTTCAAAGCAGTGACTACTTCTTCAATGCTGTTTTGTACAGCCAGCTAGGAGGATGGCTTGTTTGGGTTTTATTGGCCAGGAACAGTACAGCAAAAGTGATATTTTCAACAGCTGCTGGTGCATTTGTGCTCTGACAAATTGGAGGCTAAATCAAAACGTTAAAGAACATCAAAGGCTTAATTTAATGCAGAAACAAGTACTCCAACTGGATCTATTTTACAGTGAATTAATAATGCAGATTTGCACAGAATGTAAATGCTTTGTCTTCCTAGTGTTTGAAAGAAAATTTTTGCTTACAAAACATAAGATTCGTAAACTATCATTTGCAGTTATAAAAATTCAAAATAATTTAGTACGCTGAATAAATTGTGGAAATTTATCAAGTAATTGACTTTTTGAGTTAAAATGTGTATTGATTATTAAAACTAAGTATTGCTAAAAACATAGTGAGCCACTGGGGTCGACTACATTTTTACTTGATAATATTTCTTGTCTGTTATATTGATAAAAGAAAGTGATTTTACACGTTACTCATACTCTATTCAGGATATGCATTTTGATACCTTTTCTAACTAGACATTTACCTTTGGTGCTTGTTGAACATCAAAAATATCTAGAGCGATATTTAAGAAAAACTGAAAACATAAAAAAATGCAATTTTCGGAAGGGTTCTTGCTGGGAAATATGAGCATAGAAAAATGATCCTAACAAAATAAATTAGGGGATTTTTTTTAACTCAAGGAAATTTCACAAATTTGAATTGTCCTTTCCAACTAGGTTTAAACTTAATTGAAGTTTTAAGATAGATATTAGAATATTTGGAAAGTCATCTTGTAGATGCGTTAGGCTAATGTTATCCTGTTTCACTTTCACCAAATTCTCAGTACTATTTTGGTCCAAGATTTCAATCAGGAGCTTTCCAAAAACATTTTTCAAAATATGTAAGTTAAAAAACTCGAGGCAAGTTGTTCCATAAAATGTTCCACATCATTATAGGACTGGAATGGAATTTCTTGGAGAATATTAGAACAAATTTCAGATCGTTTCCTGCACTGGCAGATTTGGTCATTCATACAATTAATGTAACATTTCACTAGACCTTTTAAAAATATTTAAGATTATGTTTATTTAAAACATGACTTTTTAGAAAAATCATGATCACCAACTGTATCATCTAAATTAAAATTAATTTCTTACTTGGGTCAATAGGGGCAAAATATTAGAAGTAATTAGTGCTCCATTTTCCTGTAGCAAGACAGCAGATTCTATCAACCCACTCTGATGAAATGTACACAAAATATCTTAGTTCTGATGTAAACAGAATGCTGAACTTGAAAATGGTGAATTTATATCTATTATATATTACAATAACTCCCTTTTCCTCATTAATTTTACTGAAGTCTCCAGATGGGAAACAAAATATTAATTTTGTTCTGCCTTAGGCATTGTTGACTGTTAAGGTACTCACTAAATCACTAATCTTATTCACATTAATATTATATTTCAGCTATAAAAATTTAAGACCTTCGGGTTTCGGGTTTTGCTTGTCATAAGCATAATTAATGGTTTCTAAAAATGATTAATTTGTCAAAATGAAATATATATATATATATATATATATATATACATATATTTTGGACATTCAAGGCTCCTGAGCAAGCTACCCTACCTTAAAGTCATGGTAATACTCATGAAATTATGCAAATTAATTGACTCTTTCAATGTTGCATAAAATGCTACTTCCAGTACAGTGCATGGAACATTAGGCTGTTCATCCAACAAAAAAAAAAACAGGGGGGGGGGGGAGATCTGCATTTCAGAGAACGCAGTATTCACAAGCAAGGCATTATGCTTAAGGATACTCACAGCTACAATCTATTTTTCTACAAAACAATTGGCTTTCAACCATTGCATATAGAACTTGCGTGGTGTATTACATTTTTTTTCCCAAGCAACTGTCAAGAAAAATTAGCTGTGTCTTTTAGGTTTTCTTTCTTCCTATCACAAAAAATATGGGGGGGGGGGATATTTTTACTGTTCAAACATGCTAATGAAAAGAAATATTTACTTTTAAATTACTCAGGATTATGGTATTTTTATTGAGAAAATCGCATTTAAGGGCTCCAGAAACAATGCACTATTTTAAAAACCTCAACAGTAAAATTATGTCAATTATTTGCTAAACAGTGGAGCAAAAAAACACAGTGCTATAGCAAAACAAAAAGCAGTGCCTTCAGAATAATTGTCATATCTAAAATTCAAAAGCCCAGTTTTCTAAGACTAGATTAAGAATATCAAATTTAGGCTGTCACTAATACGTAAAATTGTATGTCACAATTGCATTCTTAATTGTTACTAGCTCTAGCTTGGATGGTGTCGTTCAGAAACAGTTCAAAATTAAATTTTAAAAATGAATAAAATTGCCTGCAGAGTTATCAGACTTAGAGAATCCTCCGCTAAAGAGAGAGGCTTTTCTGAAGGAAAGACAATCATCTCTGGTTTACCATTATGCTCCGCATTCGACAAATGTACTCCTGTACTCAGTTGTTACCGTTTGAGGCAACATCTCCAGACATATATTAATTTTCAGCTCTCCTCCGTCAATAAGATTGCATGAGTAAGTATATCAAAGTAGTTCGAATAAAATATTTTCCCTTGAGAGTTATGTGACTTTTCTCCTTCTCAAACCAGTTTAAAACTCACCTCCTGATAAATATTTTCAACAATTATTTTGTCTTAGCATTCACTTAGAAATAAGTAAAATCTGCATGCAACATTTCGTGCTTTTTTCTGGTACCAATACAATGTTTCCAATGATCATTTGTTTGACTTGCATTTGGTGAGAGAGTGTAGGCAAAAGAGAGTGAATACTTGTATAGATAAAATGTCAACCTGATTCAATGCTTTTCCAAAGATACATAAAAAGCTTGATGAAATAGTTTTAATCCTAGATTTTAAAATTTGATCTAGACTTACACAATTATGAGATGATTAGATTTCATTATATAGTGGTAGCTATTATACGTAGATCCGTGTATTTATTTATGAGAGTATGTTAATCATCCTGTTCATGATAAGGGATCTCACATAAGCATCCAAAACAGCTCTTACAATCAGATGCTTATATAAAAAGGGCCAAAGTTGCTCCAACTGATTTCTTAACAACATAAAAATAAATTGGTATTGATAAGTCATCATATGCTGTAATTTACGTCTTTTTCTGCGTTTATAACACAGGGTTTTTAAAATTTTTCAAAACTAAATTCAAAATAACATAAACATTCAAAACATTCATTGCTCAAAAATACTGCCATAGAAACTAATTATGCCACACTCTGCACAATGAGGATGCTATTTGTAAATATCAGCAAACAGGGCCTGACTGCTACTCTGCAATCCCATTCTGGAGCCAGTTTGTGTCCTACCTGGTCCCTGTCTGATCCAATTCCCTACCAGCAACCTTAGAAAAACAAAGGAAAATTATCTAAGTATTTGGGCCCCTGCCCTCATATGGGAGACTCAAACAATCACCCAGCTTCCAGTCTTGGCCTGAACAAACCCCAGGAACTGCAGCCATCTCAGAAGAATCTCTGTATCTCAGTGTCTCTCTATATAGATGAATAAATATTTTAAATCAGAAAACAACTCAAAGAAATGTGACTACCCAAACTAAGTATAACATTGGTGCAATTACTCATTTCTGCCAATGATACATTTCAACTCATGCATACTCTGTAGCTGATACATCAGTCTATAGAATCTCACAGTTTGGGCATTTAAGATACTGTGTCAACTCTTAAATGAAGTGAATATGTGTATTTCTGCCTTTTCGATAATCGTCTTGATGCATGTATTGAAATCAGTGTAAACTAGGCTGTAATGTTGGATTTTAGAACAGTCTTCACATTAAAAGGGTTACAGCCCCACTAAGAGATTTCAGCTCGCTGGTCCAACTTGAGAAAGACACTGGACCAAAGCCACTACAGTCACTTTTCTCACACACCTGGATTTCATGGATTGGGTCTCAATTTTAATGTGCAGTTAAAAAATGGTCTAAGCTAATATTGGAAAACAGGTGGCATGTTTAGAAATGTCCAAGTGTTTCTCTCATCATCTTTCTGATTAGCCTTAATGAGCCTTTTTACTCATTAAGAATCCCCAGGTCAGATTACACCAAACCTTCATTAAGAACCCATCTTTCACATGAATACAAAGGCTTGCTAACATTAAGCACCAAGACTGCAGCAAAGTGTCATAATTGTTCACTCACACCATCTTGCTTCAGCTGTCTTTGAACTCTTACCTTTTATTTTATTTTAGAAATAAAACAGATATCTATATACTTGGAAGACTCTTTAAAAATGAACTCTTTAGCTAAATATAAATTTAGCAGAGATTAAGAAAATACCATAGCGCTCTATAACACTGCATTTTAAAATGTTTCATTCAATCAAACAAACCTATAAATGCTAACGCATAACAGTTGTCAGGACTTCTCTCTATTGCATGTTTATCACGTGATTTTACTATAATGAAGCCGACATTAGTCATTGTGTCTAAATATTATCATCACCCTAAGGGAGATGGCCTTGCCTGTTTGCAGGACCTTCCAAGTGTTGGAGGAAAATAGAACTAAAAGATTACTTACTTTGGTATCAACATTTTTTAAATTCCATATGTATAAGATCTGTAATTTATGGGAAAAAATGTATATTATAAAAACTGTACTCATGGATATCAAGTTTTTTACATCCAACTATACACCCTTGGACGCAATTTTTCCACGAACTTATTGGAATACATTTATATGTTCCACAAGGAAACCACGCCAGAGAAAAAAGTTAAAAATCATTCTGAAGGACCTCAGCCCCACAACTTGTAAGTGAAAATGCAAGAATGTGTTTTCCATGGAGCTGGCCTTGTGATGAGGTGAGTAAACCCTCTATGTAAGAAGCCAGTATTCCATGTGAGCATGAATTTGAATCCTAGGACTCCAAACTGTTCCTGTTCCAATCAGCTTCCTTCTGATGTGCCTGAAAAAAAGCAACAGAAGATGGCCCGGGTGAGTGCCCTTGCCAGAATAGACTCAGATGAAGTTCCAGGCCCGTGGCTCTGGCCTGGCCCATCCCTGGCTGTTGGAGTTATATGGAGAATGAATCTACAGATAGATTTCTTACTCCTTCCCCAACTTTCTGCCTTTTAAATAAACAGATTTCTTTTTAAGTAAAAAAAGAATTGGATATCCCAGATCTGTCTGTATCTAAAGCTTGCTCCTCTTAATTACTGGCCTGCACTGCATCTTCTGTCACTTTCAGCAAGAAGCCTTGCTAGCTACCACCCATCACATCCCAAGACAACATTAGATGTTGCTATCGCTCTTTATCCACAACTTCCCGTTTCTTGAGGCCAGAAAGCTGCTTTTCTTTGGAATATTAACACCTATCACAGTGTCTTTCATAGACAGGTGCCCACAAAAGTTTGAGGGAAAATCATCTGCAAAAGAAATTCAGAATCAAATACTTGTCATTCTTACTTTCAATATATAGTGCAGGACATTTCTGTTTGAGCAAGTAGACTGTTTAGGAACATCATACTCATTGCTATTACCCGTGTTATCATCTAGTTCAATGGTTCTTTTCAAAATTAAAATCTTTCTGCTTGTTATAAAGCTCAGAACTCTGGAACATAAAATAGGTTACTCAGAGCTAAAACCATTGACCGGCTCCCCTTCCGTGAAAAGTCTCCAAAAAAGAAAGACAGGAATCAGTCGATGTCTCTGCTTGGAAGCTCTCACACCGGAAAGCCCAGGTTTGTTTCAGAAGCAGCAACGTGTTATGGATTAACAATCCACATAAAAAAAACTGGACGGAAGCAACACATACTCAAAAACTTCATTTGCATTACAAATAGGTAACCTGCCATGATATTTTGCTACCCCACTGACACGTTGCCAGGGAACAACAGAAAAATAAAAACCAGTGTGTCTGCTCACAGGTGAGGAGCAGAGCTTGAATAAAGGGAAGCTGCTATTCAGTCTGTTGTTCGACTCACCGTATAAACACACACCCACTCTCCTTTCCAGCCAGAAGAAAGATGACAGGGCCAGTCACCCCTGCCTACTGGAGGTCCCCAGCATGAAGGGACCCCAAGGATTCTGCACACACAAAACAGAATGTTAAAGAGAATGAAGAAATGGAAGCAGTGGTGGGGAGAAGAGCCCTCTGCTTCTCATCCAGAGAAAAACACCAAGTCTGAGAAATAGCAACACCCCAAAACAAAAGAGTGATAACTGGTTGCAGCTAGTGCTAGCTATAGACTGAGTTAGACCAGAGGAGACTGTTTTAACGTAACCATGTGCATTTAACAAACATTTGTTAAATCTTTTATAATCCACATGTATTTGAAGTTCATTGTCATGATCCATGACAGTTACTGTGTATGTTGGTTTAATCCCTGCATCTGTCTATTCATCCTGCAGAAACAGTAATCTTACTCTGGCTAATACCTTAGCTGTGGGTGAGATGGCAAGGGCTCATCCATCTGTTCTCTTCTCATAAGTTGAAGACACAGAAACCAAATAGATCTAGCTCAAAAGCCTTTTGTTCTCTGCACAATGCCACAATCCCACACACCGTACTTGTGCTTGAAGTAGTACCAGTCCGCCGACAACCATTCTATCCCTCTCAGCCAGCTCTATCATGCAGTCTGGTATTTCTCCTTTCTCAAATACGGTTCCTTCCACGACAGGTCATAATCTGAATTATGTGAGGGCTCTGCCTGTCCATGCCACCTCCTCTGTTTCTGTTTAGCCCGGGGCAGGAATAGGGTGGAGGTGGGAAGGAAAGGCATATTTCTGACAACAAAGAGAAGTACTCTGAGCAAGGTTTTGGTGTGCTGGGTCATTTGCTGCTTGGAAAGGCTACAAGCCATATCGGGGTGCCTGAATTCGGTTCTTAACTATGGTCTCTCTTTCAGCCTCCTGACAACGTCCATACTGAGACCCAACATAATAGCTCAAGTATTTGAGTTCCAACCTTTTAGACTGAGTTTCCAGTCCTAGTGGATAGGAGATCTCGTCCTCTGTCTTTCTTTCTCCCTCTCATAAATAAATTTTAAAATTGTAAAAATGAAAAAGAAATTTGCTCTATTGGAAAGGATCGTTGGAGATACCCTGCAGGGATATGTGGTCACCAACACAACCAGCCAGACAATGAATCAAAAAACAGAGGACACTTGGGTCTCGATGAGAATCTGTGTATTTCCCTAGGCCGTCCAAAACCACACTGAACATCCTTGATATGCGGATGAGTTGTGTTGACCTCACCCAAAGCTTGTTAGAACCACAGAACCTCGACCTGATTCAGATCCTGCCCGTTCTAGATCAAGTACAGACATTATGGGTGCATGGCTTGGTTCCAAAATAATGCTTTCTAATGCAGGACCAATAGATGAAAAGGAAATTTATGAAACACAAAGAGGCTGAACAGGTAAAAAATTATCACTGGAGTATGCCTAAGCTGTCACGGGAGAAAGGTACAAAAGGAAATTGAAAGCAGTAATACTTCTCCCTGGTTGTTCTACTTAGGCCAGTGTGATAGTATGCTTATGCTTATAAACCAAAAAACAAAAAATGCCGAACATCAAATCCATCATGTCCTATGTCACTTGCTTGGTTGATAGCTTAGAGGACTTAAAAATTGCTTGCAACATCCCTGAGTAATGATTATCAGCTATTATTGGAGGGAGGCATTCAGGGTCCTATGGTTTCTAGAATAAAATGGATCTCCAGTAGAATAGGCTGTCTCAGAGCCTGCCACTGACATTTTTGAGAAGCTAAAGCAGTTTCTGAGGCTTACAGACATATATAAATCCATCTTTCAGTCATATAAATCTTTATTAGAATAACAAATATTAAAATAATTAGTGAAGAAGATTGACAGAATTGAACTAGCTCCATACATTACTTTTAAAAACAAAGATTTATTTTTATTGCAAAGTCAATATTCAGAGAGAGCAAGATCTACCATCCGATGCTTCAATGCCCAACTGGTCTCAATTGGCCGAAGCTGAGCCAATCTGAAGCCAGAAACCCAAAGTCTCTTCAGGGTCTCCTATGCAGGTGCAGGGTCCCAAGACTTTGGACTATCCTCGACTGCTTTCCCAGGCCACAAGCAGGGAGCTGGAAGGGAAGGGGGTTGCCAGGATTAGAACCAGCGCCCATATGGGATCCCAGCATGTGCAAGGTGAAGACTTTAGCTGCTAGGCTACCATGCCAGGCCCAAAATTTAAAAAAAAAAAAGCTAGCCCAAGACCATACAAGTACACAATGAGCAAAAGATCCCAGTTACATAGTCAGCACTGCAGCGTTGCTTCTTTGTGATGAGATCATTGGAAAGCTTCCATCTATTTTGAAATTGATCACAGTTAACTGCAGTTACCCTACTATGAATATACACTCCTGGGGCCACTGCTCCTGGTCATAGGCTCTCTGTATCAGTCGCCCACCTTCTCCTCACCAGCCTTGGTCCCCAACCTTGCCAGCAAGGGATGGGCTCTCAACCTCCATATCTGTCTTCCACTTGTAAGTGCAAACATTTTACTGATTTTTATTTCTTATATTATTAATATGGATGGCTTATTTATAACTACGTTTTCTAAGGAACAGATATATATATATGTATGTGTGTATATTACTGTTACCAAGTAGACAGTATTTTAACTTGCTCTGGAAATTCCAGAATCTTCTGTGTAGGCATATACATTTGCACCAAGTTGAATATTTATTCTTCTAGCTAGACTGTGAGACAATGCTTATTGTTATCAACATCAGAAAATTAGAATATGTTTAAAAGGTTCTGAAGTGCTTTAGTGATACTATTTTCTTCCAGAGCAAAAATTAAGTGCTTGGTAAAGTCTCTATTCATCCCGTCCAAGTCTGTGATTACTTCTCTCTCCAGAAAGTTGCCAAGAAAATTAAAGCCAAGAAAATCAACAGCCAAGTTTCATTTCTGCATGAGATGATGGAAAACAAAATAGATACCACAGGAAACATGTGTGGGATGGAGAATAGACACTTTAGTTGTATTTACACGTTAGTCTCAAATCCATCTAAATATATTTAACTAAAGGCTTTACGGCCAATCACAATTAGTGCAAGATACCGAACAAAAAAAAATTTGCCCGACACTACGACTATTTGAGCTGCTACAAAAGAAGAACATTTCCTAGCATGCTCTAAAAAGATATCCTCATGTGGCAACAAAACACCACTGCTGAGACACTGAGGAATTCTTGAAGCAGTTGCTTTGGCTGTCTTCAACGTCAGGAGTAACAACTTGGAACAGCTAGATAGCTCACTTATCTCCTGATGTTCAAAGGTCTTCTAAAAAAGATTTAAGTTTTATATAAAAACATTAGCGTTTCATTTCCACACCAGTTGCAAATTACTTAACACGTCTGTTCTTGCCATTCTCGGTGACAACGCCAGGGCCCTTAGCAAGGGGTGGGAGGGTATGTGAAAACTTTTTAAAGGTGTCCAAGTACACCATGTTTGCCAAACTTGCCGGCTCATCATAAGCATCACCCGGCTTCCCTGTTTTGGTTGGCTGTCGAGTTCCTGGCAAGGATTCTGTAAACATGTGTTTTAAGTGATACCTCTAGGTGATTTTTATGATTCTGGAAGCTTGAGAAACAGTGATTGCATAGCGAATTCCAACAAAATTGTGTTTATGTAATCAGCTCTTCATCTTTTCAACCAGGCCTCCCAAGAGGCAGAATACAGCAGCTCCCGTTAAGATGAGAAGCTAATAGACATTTTTCTTGCACGTTGACTAAAAGGTACAGTAGCCCAAATAGCAAAATGTGAGAATTTTCTCGACATAAAAACCATGACCGCAAATACCAAAAATAGTCCCTTTTGCTTCTCTTGTCACATTGAACTCAAACACATTAATTATTCTCATGGAGAGAAAGCACTTTCAAAAGAATTCAGACTATAAATTTGTGTTAAATATTTTTAAGTCTTGTACACTATGGAAATAACCATTGAAAATTTTCTTTTTAAGTTATTTTCCCTTTCTATCCACTTTTCAAAATACTGCACAATTTTGGCTAGTTCACTCCCAGAATCTCATGTATTACATACAAAGATACTTAAAAATTTCATGAAAAGTGTCCTGGAGTGGCAGCCTAGTGGCTAATGTCCTCATCTCACACGCTCTGGTTTTTAGTTTCCATAAATTTTGATGGGACTTGATATTTTCAAGTTTAGGTAAATTATTTTTTGTGAGAAATTTTATTTTAAAGACATAGAAGCTCATTTATCTATCAAAATTTAGTATTGCCTTCTTAACCTTTTTGTACTTCCGACAAGTAAAATACCAGCAAAGTGTCCTGCTTATAACCTGTTATTCTACTCAAAACGTACCAAAAACCCTACAAATGTTTGTCATTGAAGAGGATAATTAAATTTAAATGTAACCGTGCCATGTCTATGCAATCTTTTTCATGTATTTAGAATATATAAGGAAACGATATTTACAAGCTTGCTTAGTGGTTATAACAATGACAGAAATGTGGCTGCCTACCTAAGCCACAAATCTGTTTCTCCTTTATAAAGTACCGGAAATAAATGATGCAATATTATAAATCAAAGCCTTCCATGTGCATAAGCAAAATTCATGGTGCAATATCGTCTCTCTGATTTTGTAGCTTCAGCTCAGAGGGGTCTGGGCACTTTGAATCCAACCCTATCACTTCTAAACTGCCCTGGAAGGAACAGAACCTTAGGTTTGCAGTGACACCCAAATAAGATGTTAGAACTCCACTTACAACACAAAGTCATCTCTGTGCTTTTGTTCCATTGAAATTTAAATGCACTGGATTGTAGAACTATATATATATAACATTTCCTTTCTGTGAGGCCCACCAGGGCACCCCCGAAAAGAAGATGCAACTCAGTAGGGTTTTCCTAGTAAAATATTTAAATGAAAAATTGAGCATTTTAAGGCTTTCACAATCCTTCTTTTTCATCATGCAATAAAATATTCATACAATGAAAAAACACTGCAGTTGTAGCAGCATTCTAATTTTAAAAATAAACAATGCAATAGTGATTTCCAATAAGGCCATGCAATAGGATGAAGGCAATATCAGCATAAGGGAAGGGAATTATATTTTTAATCTCCTAGAATTTAATATTTAACAAAGCTATTCTTCACTTTTTTTGTTTTGAAAGGTTTTTTCATTAGGGAAATCAAGACAAATTTAGTAGGCAAAGTACAGATGACTAGCTTGTTTTGCAGGTTCTCAAGTTACTGACATTATTATTTTTATGACTTCATTTTTCAGCTTATCACATGACCATTTTACAAACTCCGGAAGACACCTCCGGTAACTTCATAGGCAGGGATCTGGGTTTCTTGCTGAGCCTGAGTGTTGGAATATTTGGGAAGAAGAGCTGACAAAGATGACTCTAATAAAGACAGAAAACATTACATACCAAAGGATTTTTGTTTCCCATCTTTCTTCTGTAGGCAGGTTTCACATTTCCTGCTTGTATTCATAATAGGGATGGGCAATAGACTTATGTTACGTGCATAGGCTGTTTTATGAGACAGTTTATTAAATGTAAGCATTTGTATACAGTGTTTTAAATAAAACAATACAATGGTCATATCTGCACTTTATTTTAGTTATTATTTCAATATCCATAGGGGAAAGGTAAGTATGTTAGCCAAAGAAACGCTGCTGGGGAACAGTTAAGTCATTCTGTAAATCAGAGAAGACTTCATCTCTGTTACATTTCTAAAAAATAATAGGTAACGCCACTGTATAAACAAGTAATGACTACACATTGTTTTAATTTAAATCAACAGTCATTCATAATGCTCAGGCTTTATAGAGACGCTTGCTTTCTTTAAATACGCAAACATGCGTATGTATTGATTTCACATACACTAAACATTTGAAGAGAGCTATCAGTCAGTTACATATTTGCGTTTTGTTTCTGGAGATGATTTTTCTAAAATCTGTCATCCAAGACTACACTCCTTAGTGTTACATCAGTGAAAACGCAAGAGGCTACTGAAACGCAAGACATGCCTTTGATGTCCCCAACTTCAGATGAAAATTAGTTGTTAGAACTCTAGAGGAAGGAAGCACACTGGGTGTACACAGTCTAACCCAGGAGCCAGGGTCAGCAGGAATTGAAGTCAGCAGGGGTCACCAGATGTGAGAGAACCCTAGGCATCACCTCCCAGTTGGTGGTCCACCTCCTTTCTCCCAGTCTATGTGCGTAAAGCTGCCCGTTTTCCACCGCCCTCTCGACTCTGACCTCCAGGGTTTCTGACCTTCGTCCACCAACCTGGTTTTGCTCTGTCGTGAGCCTGACTTTGACCTGACAATCTGATTCGAATGTTCTACTCTGTTTCTGATCTTCCTTGCAATTTACTGTGTCTACACTATTCCAAATCTTAATCTATTTCTACAACCATGTCTTTTTGTGTGTGTGTGTGTCCAACTTCTGTTTGGTACTTTGATGTTTTTATTAGTAGGGCCATACATCATGTGATTTATCCATTCTGCAAAGATGAAAGAAAAATAATCCTCATCTACCGCTTCACCAATTTTGGAACTCACTGGTGTATTAAAGTTTCTGCATTTTTAAGTACATGTGAACTGTGTGACTTCATGCATATGAACTCAGCAGTAGACTGCTAATCAGCAGATTGAAACACCAAAAGTTAGGTTTTGAAAAACATTTTATTTTCTACAATGTTAAGTCCGATAGAATCAACTGGGTATTTCCAAATCATAAATAACTTTCTTTTCTTTATACTAAGCTATAAACTGTGTATAAAAAGACAGCATTGAAATGTTCTTTCAAAAAACGCAAACAGACATAATAAAAAGCATATAATGTGTTCTCCTTTCTGGGAATATGATGCTGGATAAAGCTATCACACATTGAAAATTTAATTAAAGCCTAGATTAAAATTTCGATGCTTTATCAGAAATTGTCACTGTCTTGCCTTTGCATTTCAAATGTTGGCATCTAGTGTCACTGCAAAACAAGATCTTTGTTTTAAATGAAATTAATGAAAGCATGTTCGTCTACAATTAAGTAAGTGAAATAAGTCGCCGTTTATTAGCATCCCATGAAACTGCAACAATTGATTAAATCAGCTTAGCACTGTAAGAAGTCAGCGTGCTGCACATGCAGTTTGCCCATTCAGCACTGTGCAGAGCAAGTGTCTGTGTATTGATAAACCCCATGCAGGCTTATCAAGCCAATTAACAAACATTACCCAGTCCAGCACTTTCTGAGCAGTATTGTATGAATACCTACAATTTAAAGGAGTTGACAAAACATGGACTCCAGAAATAATACATGCGTAACTGGATAATGTGAGCTATTGTGCCTTCTATACATCTCTTTCGTGAACCAGAATTCAGAAAAGCCAGGGACCCCAAACTCCATCCCCTGAAAGTCATTATTGCTTCAAATGTGTACGCCTGAAACCCCAACCTCACAGAGATCAATCAACAAGACATTCAAAGATAGAAAAACTAAGGGTGACTTGAGAGCCACTCCAAAGGATGTGCTGGATATTTGTTTGCGGGCTAGATAAGGGACAGAATAATGTGAGAAAATAATATCTACTCCCCATTCTGACAAAGTGGTGATGCTTTGACGCTCCCACTGAGAAACATAAGTAGATGTCACTGGGCCTCATCCCAGTCTTTAACTCTGGTACGAAAATCAAATTATATCTTCACCTCTTTCAACCCGTTAATTTCCCTCTGAGAGCGTAAGTTTTCACAAATCTTGAAACGTCATGTCTTTAAAACTAGAAAATGACCACACTTCAGCCTCAACTGGACTGAAGGTAGGGTGAGATGCCTCGCAAGGGACACAAGAGCCCCCCTCAGCAAAGAGCAGGAGGCCTTGAAGATTTCGTCAACACAACTTGGAAGATATTAACCAGAGGCGATGCTTCATGCACTTGGTAATTTTTTTTATGTTTACTCTTAATCCTAAATGGAATTTCTGTCTTTAAATAAAAGAGAGAGAGAGAGAGAGAGAGAGAGAGAGAGAGAGAAGCAGAAATCCACACTTAGAATCTGTATAGTGTCTTCCTCCCTGTATTGGCCTTAGATGCCGGATAGCCCGCGGGATCCTCAGGGAGGCGCCCTAGACCTCCAACCAATTGTCACCAAGGTAGAGAAACTTGTCTTGACTGCACCGAAGGCTGCAAGGACACCTGGAGTTGATCTAGCTGGAGTATTTCGAAGCTGATGGGGAAGCAGAGCCTCTGCAACAGCGACACCAACCTCCACTTGAGGAAGCTGAGCAGGCATGCCACTGTCTGGTGGACAGGCTCTGAGGTTTCTAGAACAGGTGTGAGTCCTTCAACACCCGCAGTTGAGGACGGCCCGAAGCCTTGGGACCCTGCACCTGCGCGGGAGACCTAGAAGAAGCTCTTGGCCACCAGCTTCGGATCAGCTCAGTTCCGGCCTTGTGGCTACTTGGGGAGTGAACCAGCGGACGGAAGATTTTTCTGTCTCCCCTTCTCTCTATGAATCTGACTTTCCAATAAAAATAAATAAAATTTTTTTTAAAGATGAGAATAAATGCTCCAAGCTGGGTACAAGATAGCCATATCTGTACAAGAAACCAATGGAACCATAAAATGGTGCAACTATTTATGCTGTGCCATGCAGCGAAAGAAGCCCGCGGGTTTTTTGTTTTGTTTTGTTTTTTGTTTTTACTCCTTTTTTTTTCTCAATTACATGTAGATCTGAGCAAATAGTTCTTAAATCCGCAGTTGAAGGCAAAAAGGACACAGGCTTGATACTCTTAGTGTCCTGGAAGACTGGGAGTGCACGGCTGGTAGCTGCAGTGGTATTCGCTGACATTGTTTATTTCAACCGCACACCCTTGACCAAGTAGCAATTGGGAGCCTTCTCACCACTGTGAACGTAGAATCTCTGCCTTATTTGAAAGCGTGCCTGTTTCCTAGAAGCCATCGTTTTGTATCTTTCCAAATTTCCCCTCTGTTTCAACTCTGATTGTTTCTTCCCCCCATTGGTTTCAATAAGTGAACAACGGTACCAACTACTAGGTGACTGGTAAGGTCCAATTAAAACATCTTCTCGGTGAAACAAACAAAAAGAACCAATTCCTCAACAACTATGATCTGAGACAACTGGAGTACCATGGCAACCATGATGAAATCTCAATTAGACAAATACTTCGTTTTTTTTTTCTTCCCTCCCCTTGCATAAGAAATGGAGAGAAAGTACTTATTTAGCGCAATGCTTTGGCAGCGATTCTTCATAACTCAATCGAGATATCTGGGAATACAGTAGCAAAAGTTTCAAAAATACAGCAGCTTCCTGGTTGTAGTTGCTCATACTAAAAAAAAAAAAATGTTGGTATCTTGATCTGGTCTAAATTCTAAATGTCAGTGAAGAGGTTTGGCCTGTTGTTGTTCACGTCGCTGTGTTGGTAAGTACTTGACCAATATATATTCCTTCTACGTCCACCTCTTTTTAATTGAGGTGTGTGGTTTATATCCTATCTGTATTTATCTCAAATACTTCCCCCTAACTGGGATGACTAGTAATTGTTATGGAATTTAAATCATTTTCTCTCACGTACTATTAAAAAAAATATAGTTACAATATCACTTCTTTAATGGAAGACATTTTAATTGTGTAAAACAGTATAGGTAAAAGAATATCTTGGAGGTAGAAATGGTCTTTCAAATAAAATAATTTATAACTTGTATAACCTGTTGTGTAGCTTAAAAACTGCAGGTTAATCAAATTACCTAGGGACTTTATTCCTAATTTTGCCTATCACTTAAGTGGACTATGAAGTCTGAACCTTGTAGGGAGAGCTGCAACCCTTTCTAAACATCTTCCTACTTAGCAGCCTAAAGGCACTTGTCCCATCAGCACCACCTTCTATGCACCGTCGCATCCCAGCATGAACACACTAAACTCGGAGGTCCTTGGAAATCTTTAAAGCACATCATACATGAGACCGATTCTATATTGCAGGGCTGGCTAGCTGCACTTTAGCACAACACAATATTTCAAGCCTTCTGATATACATGTGTCACCTCTTTGTGACAAATAGCTGGTATTAATTAGGCACTACACTTGGGGAGATTGCTGTTATTAACTGAGAGAAGATGGGTTGGATTTAATTGTGTGTGACATCAAAGTCAAGTGACTGATATTTCAAGCATCATTTAAAATGTTTGATATTGAAGCCATTGTATTCACATAAAGACTGTCTAAAAATATAACAGAGACTGATGAGAAAAAAACTAAAAGGCATTTGTACCTCTCTGTTAGGAAATGTATTTGATGCCATTTTACTGCTGTTTTCAACCCAAATACACAATACTATTTGCTTAGCTGCATAAAATATTCATTTAATAATGGACTTGAAAATTCTCAAAATGAACATGAAGCTATCTATGATCTAATTATAACAGTAACTGGGGTTTTTTTAGAAAAACAAGTGACTAATGTGTTCCAAAAATTTTTATATAAAGAATAAAATATGCAGATTGACAAAATTATTTCAATAAAAAAGAAAACATGAGAAACAAACTGAAATATGATACTTTGATAATCAGCATATATCATTGCTTTGTGTTAATTCATTTTAAACATTGAAGACAATTTAAATTCAGCCCAACAAATCTGACTACTTGAACTAATTATAGTACAAATTATTATAATTATTTGTTAAATTACATTCAGAGAAAAGATTAAGGTATTTATTTATCCAACAGTTGATACAGAATACACAAGAAAAGTATGTGACAATCTGCCTAACTGAAATGCAATACACTGCAATAAAATGTGCATTAAATATTGCTTGAAGAATAGAAACACTACTATTTTGCTCTTCATTTTTATTATTTTTAATGTTCATTTATTAATTTAGAGAGAACAGATTTCATGTATTTCATAGAAACAATTCTAAGAATATAATGATTTGTTCCTTCTTCCTCCTTCCCTCTTTTTCCTTGATTTTGCGATAACCTTCAATTTATTTAAAGATTGTCTGTAGAAACTTTATTTTTAATGGCCAAAAGTTAATGTTATCTGATATATCGCCAAACATTCTTTTTTTTATTTAAAAAAAAAAATTTAGTTATTTTTGTTAGAAAAGAAGATTCACAGAGAGAAAGAAAGACATCGAAGGAAAAAGATCTGCCATTCACTGTTCTCCAAAAGGCCACATGGCCAGAGCTGAGCCATGGAGGAGTCAGGAGCTGAGCCAGCCAGGAGTCAGGAGCTTCTTCCGGGTCTCCCACGCAGGTGCAGAGTCCCAAGGCTTTGGCCCATCCTCCACTGTTTTCCCAGGCCATATGCTGGCAACGGGGTGGTAAATAGAGCAGCCAGGTCACAAAATGTCTCCCATGTGGGATGCTGGTATTACCAGGTGAAAGATTAGTCAATTTAACCCTCACACCAGCCCCATCACCAAATATTCTAATGAAAGGCTAGGAAAATACATTAAAAGCTGATTAAAAAAAAAAAGTTGGGAATTGATATTGTTACATTTTCATTATTTCTCATTTTAATTATTTTTTTTTAGATATATGGGCCAGCATAATGGCACAACTTGCTAATCCTCCACCTGCAAGCATCGGCATCCCATATGGGCACTTACTCATGTCCCAGCTGCCCCACCTACCATCCCGCTCCCTGTCTGTGGCCTGGGAAAGCAGTGGAGGATGGGCCAAAGCCTCAGAACCCTGTACCCTGTGGAAGACCCAGAATCTCCTGGCTCCTAGCTTCAGACTTGCTGAGCCCTAGCCATTGCAACTATTCGGAGAGTGAACCAGCAGATGAAAGATATTTCCCTTTGTGTCTCTCCTTCTCTGCCTATACAATAAAAATTAATAAATCTTTTTTTAAAGAAAATTTGTTTAAAAGATGTGTCCAAGTTTGTCTAAAACACTTAAGTGTGTGTATTTTCTCTATGATTTCCTCCTTTATTCTGAAAATTTTCTGAGTTATTGCTGAAAATAAACATGACTCATTACTAGATTTTTACATGTATTTCAGTAATGATCGAACATATTAGAACTGGAAAATTACTTTGAAATAATGTTTATCTCTGCCCCCCCCCAAATTATAATAGAATATTTTAAAGTGATCCAGGATCCTTAATTCACAGGAAAACTGGCAAGGTATGTGTACATGCTTACGCATTTCTATGCAGTTAGTTCCAGGAATATTTGTGAGAAATCCACTGCCAGTTTTCTCAGGTCAAAAATAAATACTTTTTTATTAAAAAGTCAACTTTTCAAGACTCATAAGCACAATAGCTGATCTTTATTATGATTATTTTGTTTTAGGACACTGTGTTATAGGTACTGGGGTTCCCAAGTTCCCACCTCTCCCCATTGATCTCCCCTCCAATTTTACAACATGCATTCCTTCATGAATTTGCACAAGTCCATCATGCAGCCACTGAGATGTCCCCTAACAACGTAGGAGTGGACAATGTCAGAGAGTCCAACACCTAACCAGCAGGACATTATCAGCCATCTCACCAGGAGTCCCTCCTTGTGCTGTACGCATGGACATACTGCTCTCCGCCTCCACCTAGGAACATAGCACTTTCCACTACACTTCCATCATGTATCCTCTTAAATACAGAACCAGTATATACAATCCACAACGGGAGAAAAATAGTGAGCTTCCATTGACACGAAGTTAACAAACATGCAACAAAGGTATCAATGCGAAGCTAGGGTGGTGAAAAAGAGTCAAGAATCTTCATGTAGGAATAGATGGCAGAGTGGGACCCATGAAAAAAGTACAATAAAGACTAGAACATCATTACTTATGGGCAGTAGCAATAAGAGTGATAAAAGGGACATTAGCCAAGTCAGGTGACCACCAGCAATCACTCTCTTATGGGTGACTGATTAATGAATTACATCACAAGATCTTATTGAGGGAGGCACAAATAGCTAGCAAGTGCAAAAAGGTAAAATTCCCAGTAAAAATACTTAGATTTGACACCATATTACTGTAAATTGAAACAGGAAAGAGCCATCCCTTGAGACGGTGTGCAAAATGGCCCCTAGCCATTTTGGCAGTGAGCCTCATCAAGCACAATCTCTTACAATTAGATGTGCGTCTACCTAAGAGCTGACTTTTTAAAGTAAATTTAACTACAGCTTTCCAAAATTTAAGAATTTTAAAGACTACTTGATAAAAGATATGTATCAAAAATCATTATATATGGCAAAAATACTATTTTTATTTTACCAATGTATTATAAAACCAAATCTGTATGACCACTTCACAGTTTTATATTTGGCCTTCAAAAGAGCTAGTTTCAAAATTATATTCAGAGGCTGGTGCTATGGTGTAGCCAATAAAACCAGCGTCTGCAGCGTGGACATCCCATATAGGCAATCAGTTCGTATCCTGGTGCTCCAGTTCCAATCTAGCTCCTGATAATGTATCTGGGAGGGCAGCAGAAGCTGGCCCAAGTACTTGAACTGTTGAATCCACGTGGGAAATCTGGCTGCAAAGACTGAGCTGTGCCAATCCAAAGCCAGGAGTCAGCTTTCATACGTGGGTTCTAGGGCTGTGCATCAGCCCAAATCCAGCCTTTGCTGCAATTCAGGCAACAGTGGATGGAATCGGCTCTCTCTCCCTCCCTCCCTCTCTCTTATTTATTCATTCTCTTTTTTTTATGTCTATGTAACTCTACCTTTCAAATAAATAAATAAACCTAAAAAGCTATTCTATTGGTTTTCGAGTATTTTTTATTTTCTCTGATGTTCACAATAACCTGAATGTGGATGTAATTATCTCTTTGAATTATGTATCAATTTTTATTTCATACCTTTCCTCTTCCCCATTCCATATCCCTCATTTTGCACGATTTATTGACTAAACCGTGCTGTAATTTACTGTGTGTTCCAGCTAAACTTACTTCAGTCAATGCCTTCAGAATCTAACCCAGAGAAATATTCAGCGTTGAAGCCAGCAGATATCACGGCATTTCAGTACGGCACTTACACAGAGCTAAACGACTTTCACAAGCATCTCTAAACGTGGTTGTGGCTCGGTCCTACTTCCCTTGCCTGCACAGCAGACTGCATTCTGATGTGACTGGGCAGTGTTTCTCTCCACGTTTCCTCACTGGCTGTTAATCCTTATCAGTGGTAGGTGATGAAACGTAGCTAAGGAAACTGCATTGCTAAATGTGAAGCACTCCTGAATATAACCACAGTCCTAGGTCTTCCAGATATCTTGTGGGTTTCTGTTCCTTCCATAGGGTGCGGCTGGATCAGCTGACTCTATTCTTCTGTCACACGAGATAAATAGATGGATGAGAATGAGAAAATTTTAAAACAAGGCAGGACCCTGCTCTGGGGTTCATCATGATGGAGGAGTGACAATCTGATCATTCTTGGATACAACAGAAAACGAACAGACTTGCTCGCAGGCTTTTTCTGGGCCAGTCATTCCTCCCCCCTCACTTGTAGGAGGTATAAACTCTCAGACAAGCATTTTTCCCTCTTTAAAATCCATGGCCTCAGAGTGCCTCGCACAGAGATTTTTATACAATAGAGTGTCAATAAAGATTTACTTATTTTTCTTGAAAAAAAAATAGTGCTATACATGGAATTGGTTTCAAATAATTCAGACAGGACATCACACTATTTTTAGTCCATGAAAGATGCAGCCAAGTTTAAAGAAGAAGTGCTACAGAAAAGTAAACTTCCCAGAATTGATTTGGAGTCAGTGCATGGCTGGAGTAGAGCGGTGTGGCAGTACTGGGCAACACCCAGAAACAGGTGTGACATCCACAGCCACTCAGGCCGACTCTTTCTGGGAAGCCACAGCTGGGCACCTAGGGCACACTGACCTGATACATTTCCAACGACCAGGCTCACTGGTCAATCTATGTGGGCTCGTGCCTGCCATTCTGCACTTGAGCACTTTCCTCTGGTCAGAGCATATGTCTGGCAGCCAAACAGACAGTACCCAGATTGTGTCAGAGGCAGCTTGACAGGAAACCCCCAGGCCCACCTGCACCCACTGGTACTCAAACTTTCAACCAACGCTCCCCGAAAGTAACACTGGCACACCTGTTTGCAGCATCTGAATCTCCACAGTTCACTGTATCAGTTCTGAAATAATTTGATAGGCATTCTGAGTAACAGTGCACATGTAAAAACAGCCATCTGACAGATACAAAGAGAAATCATGAAACTGAGACAGACCCAGGATGCCTATTTACTTCAACTGTTAATGCCACAAAGAAGGTAGTGCAAGTACAAAGAAACTTAGTACAGTGAGATATATATATATATATAAAGTTGTAGAAGATGGCAACCCAGAGTATTATATGTATGCATGTTTAAAATATCTTTGATTCTAAAATTGGAAAAATAAAATTATCTGTGGGAGGATCTATGAATAAATATCCAACAGAAATTTCAACAACCGACCAGCACCACTAACTACATCCCTTCAAATTCCCATATCAGACTTATTTTTTAAACATTTATCTATTTTTTTTAATCACAAAGTCATATTTTAGAGAGAAGGGAAGACAGAGCGGAAGATCTTCCATCCACTGGCTTACTCCCCAAGTGGCTGAAAAGGCCAGAGCTAAGCCCATCTGAAGCCAGGAGTCAGGAGCATCTTCCTGGTCTCCCACATGGGTACAGAGTCCCAAGGCTTTGGGCCGTCCTTGACTGCTTTCCCAGGCCACAAGCAGGGAGCTGAGTGGGAAGTGGAGCAACCAGAACACATACCAATATCTGCATGGGATCCTGGAAAGTTCAAGGTGAGGATTTTAGACATTAGGCTACCACGCTGGGCCTCTCATATCAGATTTTCGACATGTGAAATCCAATTCCCAAAATAACTAACTTCCCCAAATGTAATCATGGATATATTTTAATATGGCTAATGGAATTCAAACTTAATAATTGTGGGAATAATAATGAGTGTTTAAAATGTTGGATTGGGCTAGCACTGTGTTACAGTGGTTGACCTGCATGTTGCAATTCCAGTTTGAATCCCAGGTACTTCACTTCCAATCCAGACCCCTGCCAATGCATCTGGGAACATAGCAGAAGAGGAACTAAGTGCTTGCTCCCTGGACAACCATGTGAGAGATCATGGTAGAACTCCTAACTCCTGGCTTCAGCCAGTCCAGGCCTGACTCTGTCTCTTTCTCTCTCTTTCTGAGTGCGTATGTGTGTGAGTCCCTCTGTGTCACTCTATCTTTCCAAATAAATAAAATTTTTTAATGTTAAGCAAATTAGTTATTATTTGATGTATTCATTAGTATAATGTGCTCAAGTTTCTTTTTACATTTTGCAAAAAGATTTTATGTGCTTGAAACACAGAGTCACATAGAGAGAGAGATCTTTTATTTGTTGGCTCATTCCCTATATGGCCGCAAAGCCTAAGCTGAAGCTAGCAGCCCAAAACAACGTCAGGTTCTTCCACATGGGGGCAAGGACCTAAATATTTGAACTATTATCCAACATTTTCCCAGGCTCCAAAGCAAGGACTTTACCTGTGCCACAATGCCACTTCCATTTTCAGTTTAAGATTCATCCTTTCATTCTTTGAAAGACACACACAGAGAGAGAGAGAGAGAGACATATTCCATATACTCGTTAACTTTCCCAATGCCTACAACAACACCAGGAGGGCCAGGTTGAAGACAGAGGTGAGGAACATGATCTAGGTGAGAAATTCAAGTGTTTAGGCCTGCATCAAGTGCCTCAAAGGAAGATCAGCAGTAAGACAATAAGAGCAGGCAGGGCTGTATACCACACACTCAGATAAATACAGTTGCTCCAGACAGTGACTTAACCTTCTGTGCTGCAATACCCAGCAAATTCTTTAGATTTTGCCAGTCAAGTGGCGCTTACAAAACACAGTCAAGCTTTGATATTCCATCTGAAGAGGAAGGAAATATGAACCAGGCAATATTTTATCTCTCATCACAAGCAGAGTATATCTCTTAAAGGTTTGCTTCTTTTTAAGACCAACTGAAAAAAATTTTTTTAATTTGTGCATTAAAATAATGTATTCAAAATCATTAGACATTATTTAGATAGTCAATTTTGCGAGCCAGTATGTTAAAGGTCATTTCTGCTTGTGTACCTTGGAAAACGCACATGTGGAGAATCAAGATGGCGGAATAGGTTAAAGACACATTTAAACAGAGAAATATTAGTCAGTGTGCACATTCCAGGAAACAGGAGAGGACACCTGGTGTCTCCCTAATCCCGGGACCTGCTCCAACCAGAAGTGGGAGAAAGGTTGTGCAGACAACGGTGCAGCCTCAGCACAGGATCACAGGAGGTGGAGACTGGTGAGCCAGGAGCTGGGGCTACAGAGACCATGGTAGAAAACTAACATAGAACCCAGACCCGGAACTAGCTGGAGGGAGTGGCACAACTGACTGCAAACAAAGAGCTGTGTATCTACTGCAATAAGTAAATCGAAACTGTGGACCTGTGGGTGGCAGAGCTTAAAGACCTCCTGCCCCAAGGAGAAGACTCTGATAACCAAAAGTAAAATGACCAAGAGCAAAGGAGGACACAAAGGCACAATGAATATTACTGAAGATTCCCCTACAAAGGAACAAAAGCTTTGCCAACCTCAGAGTTCACTGAGGAAGACATCAAGAAAATGGGAGATACAGAATTCAGAACAATTGTTATTAAACTTCTTATCAATAGCAAAAAGCATGTAAAGGAGGTATTCAAGGAATTTAAGGAATATGTCACACAGGAAATGAATCAAATGAAAGCTGATATATTAGAAATAAAGAATACAGTGGAGCAAATTGAAAGTAGAGAGTTTCCAAAATAGAATGAAGGAAGCAGAAGAAAGAATCTCAGAATTAGAAGATATTTTCTGTCACCAGGGGAACAAACAAAAAGCTGAATCAAACTAAAAAGAATATTCAAGAATTGAAAGACACTATTAAAAGGCCTAATTTAAGAGTTATGGGAGTCCCAGAAGGTGCAGAAAAAAAAACTTGTTTTAAAAATGCATTTAATGGGCCCGGCGCGGTGGCGCAAGTGGTTAAAGGTCCTCGCCTTGCACGCCCGGGATCCCATATGGGCGCCGGTTCTAATCCCGGCAGCCCCGCTTCCCTTCCAGCTCCCTGCTTGTGGCCTGGGAAAGCAGTCGAGGACGGCCCAAGGCTTTGGGAACCTGCACCCGCGTGGGAGACCCGGAAGAGGCTCCTGGCTTCGGATTGGCGTAGTATCGACCCGTTGCGCTCACTTGGGGAGTGAATCATCGGATGGAAGATCTTCCTCTCTGTCTCTCCTCTCTGTATATCCGCCTTTCCAATGAAAAAATAATAAAAATAAATCTTTAAAAAAAAAATAATAAAAATGCATTTAATGAAATAATAATAAAGGAAAATTTCCCTAATCTAGAGAAAGAATTGGAAAACAACATCCAGGAGGGGCACAGAACTCCCAACAGGCTTTACTAAAAGCAATCTTCACCACGACACATGATTATCAAGCTCTCATCAATTTAAGAAATTTAAGAAATTTGGGTGAGAAAATGTCTTCCTCTCTGTGAGCCATTATGAACTAAGAGTCTTTTATCATGTTCATTGATACAGTTGACGGAATTCATTGTTTTAACTATTTACAATGACTCATTCATCAAATATTTATTGAACAACACTATAATAACAGTAAATTAAGCAAACTGTTTCTTACAGAGTTGAGAGGGAGATAGGTAAGTAAGAACAGAATTATGAAAGTACAGATAATGATTATGACAATAAAAGTAAAAATTAAAAATATTGCTGCAGAATTAAAGGAACTTAGGGACAGCTAAGATTACCTCTGAGAAGGTAATTTTACGCTGTGTTTTATGTAACAATAAAAAGCTCACTGTGGAAAAATTTTGGTAAGGAGAATTCCAAGCCAAAAAAAAAATAAAATAGCTTGTTTAAAGGCTTGAAGGAAGATAAAACGTTTAAGAAAGGGAAAAAAAGCTAGAGTATCAGAATAGTGATAAAAAGGGCAAGGCTTGAAATGAAGTGATTTCTGAAAAGGCTATGAGCCAGTGCTCTGGCTCAACAGGCTAACTCTCCACCTGCTAGCACTGGCATCTCGTGTGGGCGCCGGTCCATGTCCCAGTTGCTGTGCTTCTGAACCAGCTCCCAGCTTACAGCGTGAGAAAGCAACAGAGCATGGCGCAAGTCCTTAGGTCGCTGAACCTGCAGTGAAAGACCTGGAAGAAGTTCCAGATTCCTGGCTTCAGATTGGCTTCACTCCAGGTGTTACAACCTTTGGGGAGTGAACCAGTGGAAACAAGATGCTTCTTTCTGTCTCTCCTTCACTCTGTATACCTGCCTTTTCAATAAAAATATATAAACCTTTTTTTTTAAAAAATGTCTCAATGAAGTCAAGTTAAAGAAAAACAGCTGTGATAAGCAAAGGAATTTTAATTGTATGCTTTCTGCAATGAGCAGCTAGTCCTGAAGTTAGGGGTCCCTTTCTTTGGATAGCCTCCTTGTCTATTGCAACACTAAGCAAATCAACAATGAGCTCTTCCAGATTCATCTGGAAAGGTCAGCTGCATGTTTAGTCCAGTTTCTCCACAAGAAAGGTGAAGGGTAGTCCACAGTCTATGCATGCAAACTACACTCAGTAATTTGGGAACATAAATTGATTTATCAACCAACCTTTCCTGATAGTCTCAATTTATAAAGATTTATTTATTTATCCATATATTTATTTATTTATTGGAAGGTCAGATATACAGAGAGGAGAAAAGACAGAGAGGAAGAGCTTCCATCCATTGATTCACTCCCCAAGTTGCCACAAAGACTGGAGCTGAGCCAATCCAAACACAAGAATCCAGAGCTTTCTCTGGGTCTCCCATGCAGGTGCAAGGCCACAAGGCTTTGGGCCACCCTCAACTGCTTTCTTAGGCCATAAGCAGAGAGTGGGTAGGAAGTAGGGCAGCCAGGATTAGAACTGGCGCCCACATGGGATCCTGGCATGTGCAAGCTTGTCGCTACCACCCAGCAGCAGCCACACTAAAACAACAAGGCACTCTCTTGAGAGTCCGGGAAAAGCCAGAATCACAACCGGGCCCCTCATTGCCAAAAGCAGCTGCATTTAAATCCTTTTCTCCACTGCTCCTGTCCCCATTGGTCTAAGCTTTCCTCCCCGCTTCTCTAGCTCTCTCCTGCCATCCTTCTTCTCATGTGTCTTTGTTCGTCCTCATCCTGTCTTTCCCTGTCGTGGTCATCTGTCTGTCTGTCTTAGTCTCCATCTGTGTCTGTCTTAGTCTCCGTCGGTTTGTCTGTCTGTCTGTAGTCGTCCATCCATCCGTTCTGTCCGTCATCTGTCTGTTCGTTGTCATCGTCCGTCATTTGCCTAGCTTTTACCGGCTACTTTTATATAGTTCTCCACCAATCACTTCTCCCCATGGATCCACTTGGCGCTATATGATAGGCCAGTAGCAATGACATAATCGCAGTGGGGGCATTAGCCTATCCCTGTGACTTCCTGTTTACCTGCTGGTGAGACCAACCCCGCCTCCTAGCCCTGGGCCAGACGCCATCTTGCGAAGATCCCTCCCAAATCCCAGGAGCGGCTTTAGCACCCCGCTCCCCACACAAGCTGAGGACTTTAGATGTTAGGCTATTCTCTATTATAATCCATTCTTTTGCTGTGACGTTATCCTAAATTGTGTAACACATTGTACATTTAATTTTTAAGTTAATATTTTAAAACAAAATTCCAACAAGTAAAATGTTTCAATAATTTCTGCAAGGATTCATTAATAAACTTCTACTGGAGAGGCTACTCAGATGTGATCTCTCCATTACAAAAGAGAAAGAGAATTCTGTAATTCCTTTGAGTGGCAGAGAAGCAAACACAGAAGAGGAAAGCAGTCTGCCCTCGGGATGACTCGCCAGATGTCTGCAGCTGTGCCCAGATGGGCAGAACCCTGGAGCCAGGCACTCAGACCAGGCCACCTGTGTGGGTGGGAGGGACCCAGTTACTTGAACCACTACTTCTTCTTCCCTAAGAACACATTTGTATGGTTTCCTCTTGTTGGAATCAGAAACCAGAGCCATGTATCACATCTCAGTCCTGCCCGGATAAAGGCCTGCTGTGGGACTACTTTTCTAAAATTCTTTTTATCTATTTATCAACATACTTTTCCCCACAGGTTTGTAGCTATAGGGGTTCTTCCATCTCCCTCTTTTTCCTCCCTACCTGTCCCCTTCCCTTTCTGCTGTTTCCCAAACTATCATAGCCCCTTACCGCACATTACATTACACAGAGTGGACTAATATCCAAGATGTACAAAGAGCTTCAGAAACTCAACAAAAGCGAAGTGAACAATCTTGTTAACAAATAAGGGAGGGGGCCCGGCGCGGTGGTGCAAGTGGTTAAAGGTCCTCACCTTGCACGCCCGGGATCCCATATGGGCGCGGGTTCTAATCCCGGCAGTCCCGCTTCCCTTCCAGCTCCCTGCTTGTGGCCTGGGAAAGCAGTCGAGGATGGCCCAAAGCTTTGGGACCCTGCACCCACGTGGGAGACCCGGAAGAGGCTCCTGGCTTCAGATCGGCATAGCACTGGCCCGTTGCACTCACTTGGGGAGTGAATCATCGGACGGAAGATCTTCCTCTCTGTCTCTCCTCTCTGTATATCCGCCTTTCCAATGAAAAAATAATAAAAATAAATCTTTAAAAAAAAAAAAAGAAATGTAGCTTACATGTAGCTTTAAAAAAAAACATAACAAATAAGGGAGGAACATAAACAAACATTAATTTTAAAAAATTAAAATCCCTAACGGGGCTGAGATAAAATGCTCTGATTTCCTAGCTATTAGGAAAACGGAAATAAAAACCATATTGAGGTTCCACCTAACTTTAGTCAGAATGGCCTACCTGCAGAAATCACTAAACAATAAGTGCCAGAGAGGATTATTCTTAAGTGAGTAAAAAGTTCATAGAGCCTGCACGGTGGTTTAGCAAGCTAATCCTCTGCCTTATGTGGGTGCCATTCAAGCGCCGGCTGCTCCACTTCTGCTCCAGCTCCCTCCTTTGGCCTGGGAAGTCAGAGAAGGAAGGGCCAAGTCCTTGGACATCTATACCCACGTGGGAGACCCAGTGGAAGCTCCTGGAATTAGCTGCAATCCATAGATAGATAGATAGGCGGGTAGATAGATAGATAAATAGATAATCCTCTAACCTGGGACATTTGTGAGGTAGACATAAATCCACTCACTTGTAGATCAGTTTTTCAGTCCACAAGAGCCCTTTATGGCTGCCACCGCAGCATACAAGCTTTTCTAACAGTGGAAATTCCTGCCTGATCTCTGCCAATGTTTTTCTAAGATTGGGAATCTTGAGAAAGAGGTATACCAAGCAAGTGACTGTGTATACGTATCAGCCAAGGAAGGAATGTCATAAAGGAAGAAGACATGCAAACATGAAGACTGTAAATTAATATAATACACTTTTTCTCAGCAAATGAAGAAGCAAGAAAGCAAATTGCACAGTGTCTGCGTGCAACCCCAAAGCCACCTTAAGGCTGTCACTGACTGTGAACTCCCACCTGGTTCCAATATAGCGCTTTAACGCATTATGGTCGGATGTAACTGATAATTTTGTAACATAGACGCAATTGAATGTGGGGCTTTAGGATCCAGATAAACTTTCACAATAATTCTTATAAACTTCTACTGCCAGTTTATTTCTAAAGTTAATGACGTGATTTTTGAAGAAAAGATTATTTCCATACGGGTGGTTTACTCTCCTCAGATAAAGTTTCTTTTAACATTTAGAAATTCTAAGACCGTAGCAGCATAGCATACTTGGCATGTGGCAAACCAAATAATGGGCATGCATTTGTTTCCAGAGATTATGTCAACCACACATCTGATTATAAAATTTAGATTGCCTGCTTTTGAGGGCTTAAGTTCAGAAGGTAGACAGCTTGAAGAGAGGAACCTCTGGTCAAAAGAGAGACAGAGAGATTTAAAAACCGTTAAAAGATTGTTTATTCTGTCTTGACTATCCTGAGGTATAAAGGATATTTTTCTTCTGCTTCAGAAAGATGCAAAATAAAGTCATGAGGCCAAGGAAAGCTGAGTATGAACCTTATTAGTTTACAACACAGGAGGGATTCTGAGAGGTTTGCTGTTTTGTGATTGTTTTCTTAAAGCATCTGCCTTGAAATTTTTATCACAGAATTATGTAAAACAAACTATTATGCTTTGTAATATTTGCACTGGCGATCATAACATCTTGCAATTCTATGCAGCTTAAGAACATCCAGGCAGCACATTGAGATTGAAATCTTAGGGACTGGAGGGAAAAAAATAGCAAGCAACATATATTAGCTTTTCATGTCGGAACCAAACAAAGATTTTAGAAAAGCCCCTAGTCTTCAAAGCTTTATGTTTAGATTTATAAATTCCATACATCCACTCATTCGTATGCATGCACTTCATAAATCAGGCATCTTACACAAATTGACTCTCCAAATATGCTCAGAAATTATTATTTAGTACACAAACACACACAATAAATACATATATACACACACAAATACATATACACACGCATGCATGGAATCCACATAAGTTTGAAAACATGTTTATACATACAAATGCAGGGCTTTTTTTTTTTAGAAAAAGGATGTAAAATTCATCCCAAGGTTCACATAGGAATTTCTTGATTTTACGTAATCTCTTGGGTTAATTCAAAGAACCTGTGTTATCATTTACAGCCACCGTAAACACTGAATAATGTTTCAGATCCATTTATTTGATACGACGGAAGTGTAATTTGCCAATACCAAGAGAAATAAATGATGTATAGTGATGAAGTAAAACTTTTATTTCTAACTAGATAGCCCAGAAAATGTTAAATCATGTAAGTAAACAAGGATGCATATGTTTCAAAGAATGCCACATTTGAATAATGTAAGAATGCATCAGTAACGTGCTTTATTCATACAAAGATCTAATATTAATCAGCTGGAGTAAACGAACAGCAGCATCATGGACCCATCTTGCAAACACAATGCTAACTCAAGTTGTCATGTGTTGCTGGCTAAAATTAACATACTTTCATCTTCTTGGAAAAATAATTGAATTATATTGAACAAGACTGAAGCAAATTTATATTCTTCAGAAACTCTGTCTATTGAAATCTACATCGTGCAAAAAAAATGAGAAAGCAACATGCACTTTCACTACTGTGTTATACAGAACAGAAAAAAAAACAACAAAAAGAGCATAAATAAAATTTGAAAAGTTGGAGAGAACATGTATGTATGTATGTCCAAATGTGAGATTCCTGTGTGTCCATTCAAAATAACAGGAAAAACTTTATGATAAAATACAAAATGACCTACAATTGTATACACAAGCACTTGCAGTTTATGTGGGAAATGAGTCAATGAACATTTCACATAAGGTAACTATTCACATAGAAAAACATGAAAACGAAATGACGAGTTCATAGGATGTGTGTATCTACGACCATGTAGCATATATTTAACAAATGAGGTTTTACAAATAAGCCTTGTTTCTCCTGTATTTGAATGGTCTCTGCAAAATGATAACATTGTGTTGGTTGGTCTCCTTGCAGTTTTTGAACCAAAGTTCTTCCCATCATTATTAATTTTCAGTCCTGTTTTTCAGCATCACACCAACCTACCATTTGAGGAACACCCTGAAAAACAGGTTTACAAGATAATATTTTAGGGCCTGTTATGGTGCAGCAAGATCAACTGCTACCTGCAGTGCCAACATTCCATGAGTTCAGAGCCCAGCGTGGTAGCCTAGCGGCTAAAGTTGTCATCTTGCATGCACCAGGATCCCATATGAGCACCGGTTCTAATCCCAGCGGCCCTGCTTCCCATCCAGCTCCCTGACTGCGGCCTGGGAAAGCAGTGGAAAACAGCCCAAAGCCTTGAGACCCTGCAGCCATGTGGAAGACCTGGAAGATTCACTGGGCTCATGGCTTCAAATCAGCTCAACTCTGGCCATTGTGGTCACTTGGGAAGTGAATCAACAGATGGAAGCTCTTTCTCTCTGTCTCTCCTCTGTGTATGTCTGACCTTCCAATAGATAATCAAATAAATCTTTAAAAATATATGAGTTCAAACCCCAGCTACTCTTTAGACATCTGTTTTTATTCCTACTAAAGCACCTGTATGTGCCTGCGAGGGTAATGGATAGTGACCAAGCACTTGAGCCATGGTCACCCACATGGGAGACTAATTAGAATTCCTGGCTCCTGACTTTAGCTTGGACCACTGTTGGCTGTTGCAGGCATTATGGACAGTGAGCCAGAAAATGGAAGAGCTTGTCTCTCTGTCTCTTTCTCTCCAGCTCATTCTTGCTTCTCCTTCTCTGTCGTTCCATCTTTCAAAAAAAAAAAAAAAGTAAACAAAACTTTCAAAACTCTATGTATAATGTTGATGGTGTTGGAGCACAGTTCATAAAGGCACCCGCAGCACTGCAGGAATATCAACTGGTGTTTCAGCTACTCCACTTCTGACCAAACTTCCTACTGATGACCTTGGAAAAAACGTACAAAATAGTTCAAATGCTCGGGCCCCTTTCCATCCACAAGGAAGACTGGATGAAGCTCCTGGCTCCTGGCTTCCACCTGGCCCAGCCTTCACCATCTGGGAATAAACCAGCAGATGTGGAAGACTTCTTTTTCTGTGTCTCTTCCACTTCTATCTGTAACTCTTTCAAATAAATAAATACATTTTCATATATGCATACATGTAATCACTTCCCCAAAACAATAGTATAATATCCATAATAAGTTTAATTGTGTCTCCCCCAGAAAGGTAATTAAGGCTCTCTGCGTAAGAGCATCCTGCATTGTTTGCGCAGTTTATACACCCCGCGGAAAGTGTTGCTGAAAAAGATGTAGAAAGATTAAACATACAAAGTGGAGAAGGCGGTGTATTAAGAATGCTCTGACCACTAAAAACTAACTAAGCCAACTAAAAACTACCTAAAATTAAAAAAAAAAAAAAAGAATATTCCCTATTACCTCCTGAGGGAGCGTGGTCCAGCCTACAGCTGGATTTTAAACTTCTGATCTCCAGAACTGAGAGAGAATGAATTTCTTGTTGTTTAAACCAAAAACATTGTGTTTATTTGTTATGGAAGAGTATGAAACTGGCTTACTACCCTTTCCTTTTTCTGTGTTTTAAAAACGAAAACTTCATTCCTAATGATAAATATACACATCTACAAATGTTCACTTGTCTTTAGTACGTCACAATAACATGCATATAATTGTACATTATTTTATATAAGGCAAAAGACTACCAAATGATTATGACAAGTGTAATTTATTAGTCATTACAGCTCTTCAAAATTATGGGTCTAACTTTTCAAAAGGATTCAAGTTTTAAAACACAAAAGCCTTTTAGTATATCTCCTCATTAAACCTTTGCTTAAAAGTAACTCAAGTACCTCAAATTCCAATGAGAATTATAAGAGTTATTACTAAGCTGATTTATCATTGCCCTAATAGCTAGTAAATTTCAGAAACTTCAAAAAGAGATACGATAGTATTCTGAGTAAAAATTATTTAGAAAAATACCATGAATTTTCCTTTTATTGCCATACATTTTCTGTCAAGAGACGAATAGTAGAGAATGATTTGTTGATTTGTGGCAGGACAAATCCTTAAAATATGTGCATTCTATTTGTAATTCATCATTTTCCCCTAGTACACTGCCTCTGGCTCGCCTGACGTCTCTAAGTAATTATTAAAGGTACAAAATTCAATCAAGGATTCAAATGATGAAAATTACTTTATTGATGAAAGCACCAATGAATTGGACTATCTAATAAAAAAAATAAGCCAATTTTTCTTAAGTGTTACATATTATTTTATTAAAAATTATTAATGGAATACACACCCTGATTTTAAGGGTCAGCTTTCTCAGCATCACTTGGATTGGTGTTGTTCTTTCCAAATGTTGGAGAAAGACTTCTCCAGAGATTTCACGACAACCTTTCAACAACATCCTGCTGCTAGAGTGGGCAGCGTTTCTTACGGTCAAACTGTTTGCAATTCTAGAGAAACCAACCAGCTAACATGCTCTAAAGCAAATCTTTAGACTGTATCCAGTGGGGAATATTTCAAAACCAAATTTCATTTACAAACAGGAGTCTAGCAAATAAATCCATCACGGTTTTTACCCTTCACTTATCCTTCTGTTGTTGACAAGCCTTCTGTTGTTGTAGTAAGAAGCGTAATGGATGGCAATTAAATATTAGTGTATATAAAAAGGTAGGACACAAATGGAAAAACATCGGACAAGACATTACGATGGCTAAGAGCACCTGATGGCAGTGAAGCTAAAAGTCTAAGGCTAAATTTTTAACAAGGCAGAACCCAGTGCAGTAGACTAGTGGCTAAACTCCTCACCTTGCATGCACCAGCATCCAATATAGGCACCACTTCATATCCCAGCTGTTCCACTTTCTATCCAGCTACCTGCACTGCAACCACGTGGGGGACCCAGAGGAAGCTCCTGGTTCCTGGCTTCAGATTAACTCAGCTCCAGCCATTGTGGCTACTTGGAGAGTGAACCAGCAGATGGAAAATATCTCTTTCTCTCTTTCTCCTCTCACCTTTCTTCTCTCTGTAAATCTGACTTTCTAATAAACATAAATAAACCTGTTTTGAAAAATGAAAACCACTTTCAGTTATTACTCATAAAAGCAGGAAAATTGCCAAAAAGAAAAGGTGCAGAAACGGATGAGAAGGCACTGGTGTTGTGGCATAGAGTACTAAGCCTCCATTTAGTATCCTGAATCCCATATGCGAAATGGTTCATGTCCCGATGTTCCATTTAATATCTGGCTCCCAGGTTATGGCCTGGGAAATCAGCAGTGGGTTCAAGCCCTTAGGCCTTGCACCCATTCGGGAGATCCAGATGAAGACCTAGCTCAGGGCTTCAAACTGGCTCAGCTCCAGCCATTGTGGCAATTTGAAGAGTGAATTTGAAGAGCAGAGGGAAAATCTCTCTGTGTGTGCTTCTCCTCTCTAAGTTTGCTTTTCAAATAAAAAAAATGAAAACGCCTTTAAAAAGAAAAAGATGGGAAAAGAAAGGCAGGGAGAGAAAAGAAGAAAGAGAATAAGAAAAAACTTTTTAAAAATACACATCATGGGCCTGGCGCTATAGCCTAGAGGCTAAAGTCCTTGCCTTGAACACAGCAGAATCCCATTTGAGTGCCAGTTCTAATCCCGGTGGCCCCACTTTCCATCCAGCTCCCTGCTTGTGGCCTGGGAAAGCAGTCAAGGACGGCCTGAAGCTTTGGCCTGAACTAATGGAAGGAAGCTCTCTATCTTCCTCTGTCTCTACCTACCACTCAAATAAGTAAAAAGAAAAATGCATTAATAAATAAACGCACATCGAACAACAAATTGAGTACCTTTACAGATAGGATAAGAAGGCGTCTTTTTACAAAGATCTCCCTCCGTCTTTGATACCAAAAATTAGAGTTGAATTTCCAATTGCAAGCCTACATCAAAAATTTCAAATAAAATCAAGATAGCTTACTTTTTAGCCCAAAATCAAATTTGAAATTCATACATACAGAGAAAGAGAGACAGAGAGAGAGGGGAGACTCTTTCATCTGCTGGTATACTCACAAAAAATCCCAAATGGCCTGAGCTGAGCCAGACTGAAGCCAAAAATTGTAATAACGTATAGGTCTTTTACGTGGGTAAGGGGGTCCAAACACTTGGGACATCTTTCATTGCTCCCCAAGGTGCATCAGCCAGGAGCTGAATTGGAAGCAGAGCAGCCAAAGCCTGAACCAGTGTCCAAGTGGGATGCCAGCATTGCATGAGTGGTATAACCCTCGCATCACAATGCCAGTTCCACAACCTTCACGTTTTTGAAAAGGAACATATTCCACAGAAGAAAATTCTTGTTTATTTTATTATCAGCTATGCCACCATTCACTGGAATTGCTCTGTTTGATAAAACGATTATCTTTGCTTTTCAAATGTTCATTTTATTTATCTGGAAACGCAGAATAACAAAACTGTAAGAGACAGGGAGGGAGAGATCTTTCCTCTGCTGGTCCCCTCCACCAAATGTTCATGCTGCCTTGGGTTGAGCCAAGTCAAAGCCAAGAACCAGGGCCGGGCAAGATAGCCCAGTGTTTAAGTCCTTGTCTTGTATGCACCAGAATTCCAGATGTGCGCCAACTCATGCCCAAGCTGCTCCACTTCCCATTCAGCTCCCTGTTTGTGGCCTAGGAGGGCAGTAGAGGATGGCTCATAGCCTTGGGACCCTGCACCCACATGGAAGATCTGGTTTTGAATAAGCTCAGCTCTTGCCATTGTGGCAACTGGGGGAGTGAACCAACGGACAGAGGATCTTTCTGTCTGCAAATCTGTCTTTTCGATGAAAATAAATAAATCATTGCTTAAAAAAGAAAGCCAAGAATCAGAATTCCATATGGGTTTCTGTGGGGTCCAAGCACTTGAGCCGTATTCCACTGATTTCCCAGGTAAATTAGTCAGCAACCAGATCAGAAGTAGAGCAACCAGGACTCCAGCTGGTTCTCTGGGATGCTGGCGTTCTTAGGCAGAGGCCTAGCCCACTACACTACAATGCATAAAAAAGCAAAAACGTCGCAAAAATGGTTACACACAGGCTCTGTGATGGCATAATAGTGCTTATCCTTCGGGATCCAATAAACTGGAAAGCAACACAGCAAAGGTTTTGTGGTGCCAGTGATACCCTGTTCGCATGATTGTATTCAATTTATAAGCAATCAAGATACACATTCTAAGCTGTATAATTTTTTCATTCTTTTGGCATGTGTTGTATTTCAGCGAAATGTCCCCATACCTGAAACCTGAAGTCATCTTCGAATAATGAAGCAGCCCTACTGTATTTCCACATAAAACCCCATTTTTCCTTTCAAAATGTCCAGATCACGTTCATCATTGTTGCATCTCCTGAGAAAATACTGAATCAGTCAAGATCAGTTCAAAGGTAAGCTTCTGCAAGCAGGCATTCTGGTTTTTTTATTTCAAGCCAGATTCCTCTGGAGAACTGTCAGTGCCCGTGTGGGTGCACAGTAGGAACGGTGTTCTATGGTCTAACTTAATACATCTGCACATAACATAGAAAACCAATTCTGAAACCCAAAGTGGATCAGGACGACCAGAGAAACTGGATATCAGAAGATAATCAAAGCGCAATGGAAACAGGGGCACGCTCATAAGAAAATTGCACTCCGATCCTTACTGCTGCCTTAACTGCTTTGTGACTGTAGGAAAGTTGTTCCACCTTTCTCAGCCTCAGTGGCATCCACTGCAATGAATCATTCACCAAAGGGAGAAAACAAATTTGGGCGTAGGTGAAAACTCCTCAAAAGGAAAAAATAAGAGAGAGAAAAACATTTCAAATGTATATCATGATCCCCTAAGTTATTAATGCTACAGCATCATCAAACATTGGTATTTTAAATAAATCACTCTTGTAGATTATTCACACAACTTCATTCTGTATTGTGTCATCTCTGTGCGCACACTGTGTGGCTGTACAAGCATTCAAAGATTAAGATGGTTAAACTGGAGAGTGGTATTTACTCCTTGAGACTTCTTCCTTGTTGCAGAAAACACAGGGTTTTGATATGACAAGCAGAGTTTGAGTACACACTGATAGAAATGACACCTTACTGAACCTAGACAATTAGAAACAACCTCCAACCCTCAATGATAGGTTCAAGAATGGAATTCTCATTAACCTTGAACATCCTCCAGATGCTCCTTTGATAATATTAACTACCCTAAACGCCATGTGGCTTCAGTCCACTGACCCATACGATGCATGGTGTGAACACACATGTGAAAGTTGGAATCAAAGTTTAAGAAAGGCAGGCTGTCCGGTTTAAGATGAACCTCCACAGATTCAATGTTTTTCTTAGCCCTTGTTGGGTAAAATTCACACCACGATTTTTTTTCGGTTATTTTTCCAGATGATGAAACAGTGTATTGTACGAGGTCTTTCATGTTCAAGTTAACTGAATGCTCTGTTAAATCAGAACCTAAAGCCTAGCATTAAAAGCTATTTCAAGATTTTTGCACAATCCAGGTAAGTATTAAAATACTGCCAAGAGTTTACATCTGAAATTGCAGTTGGATACACCCTTCTTCTCTGTACATTTAAATTTCAAGAACCGGAGAAGCAACGGGAGGCCCAAGATCACACAAGTTTTTCTATGTTTTGCTCACTCTGACCAGTATCGCTTCAGTATCCAGTACAATACTTGGCACACAGTACTGCTCAGTAAGTATTCACTGAATGAACAAATGAAAAAAAAAAAAGAGATGTTTTTCATTACCAGGTAGAAATTAATTATCATTACAACACTTGGAATTGCCTAAAAATAAACTCTAGGAAAAAATTGCATATTCTGCTCTCTTTTTGAGACGTTCTTGGGTTTCCTCTCAGAAGTTTCTAATTTTTATAATTGGAAAGAACTTTTTATCATTTCTGTATTGTTTTCATATGATCTGTGATGCTTAGAACTAAAGTGGTTCTATTGCGTTCTTTACTCCCGACATTATAGTTAATTTTTTAAAAAGGATGTATTTATTTTTATTGGAAAGGCAGATATACAGAGGGAAAGAAAGACAGAGAGGAAGATCTTCAGTCAAATGATTCAGTCCCCAAGCAGCTGCAATGGCCAGAGCTGAGCCAATCTAAAGCCAGGAGCCAGGAGCCTCTTCCAGGTCTCCCACACAGGAACAAGGTCCTAAGGCTTTGGGCTCTCCTCAACTGCTTTCCCAGGCCACAAGCAGGGAGCTGGATGAGAAGAGTGGCCACCAGGATTAGAACTGACAGCCATATCAGATCCTAGCGTATACAAGGTGAGGACTTTAGCTGCCAGGATATTGTACCAGGCCCTAAAATTTTTGAAAATTGAATTGCTTTTTCCCATTCCCTGGTACTAATAAGGTTAGGCTTCTAAGGGCAGCCCTCCCCTCTTTTCTCCCTTCTTCCCCCAGATACAAGAAGAAAAGAAAAAAGAACAAATGGAAGCAATTCTCTCCACTTTCTCCCAGTGCTCAACCCTACCCACCCTAACCGCTGGCCAGCATGCACATGCGTCCTTTGCAATTACTACACATCATCCAAATGAAATACATTTCTTTTTAAAATTGCATTAGTTATCAATTTGGAAAAGATAATTACCACTGTGCGTCATTATCCTACAACCTTTAATCTAAAGACCTTCCATACAGCTAAAGTATACTTGTTTGATACAATCTGTCTTCTTAGTAGAAAAATTGACAGCCCCTCTATGGTAAGGGATTCCATAACTAGTCCCCACACCTTGTCACCGGATTTATCTAGGACTTGGGGGTGCTAGGTAGAGTGTCTATGTAGTTATTGTTAAGTCCAAATCAGACAGAGAAGCCAGAGAGAAAGATGTGAAAAAAGAGAAGGGCTTCATCCAAAAGGTTCCACCTGCTAGCATCAGTGCTAGAAAGGGAAATTTTGGACACAAATACTCCATACTCTTCCATGAATCCCTTGCATACATTGTCTCCTTTCTTCAGTTGTTTTTTTTTTTTTTTCTTTGTGGAACCTAAGAAGCAGTAGAAGAAAAAGCATGACATCCAGGCTCCTTGTTGAAATATTTTTCCCCAAAAGTCACTGAAGCCCTATGAATTTTCTCATACTAACAGAAGGATTTTTTCTGAAATTTGCTGTAACTATAAAGCTCTTATGATAAAGTTGGTTTCTAACCTCTGTATCACATGGCAAATACAATCAAGGAGTTTTTAGTGTCTGAGCATTTGCTTGCTTTCATCATTTTCAATGATACCAGAGTTTCTTACTGTATTATGACAATGATGTGATATTGGTTGTAGTGGCAACAATTATGAATTGTTGTTTTTTATTAAGAGAATAACAATACCTGTCCAAAGACATTTGTGGTAAGCTATAGTGTACACACAAGGTCTATTGCAGAGCCCAATGCTGTGCAGTGGCTTAAGTCACCTATAACACCAGTATCCCATGTCAAAATGCTAGTTCAAATCCTAGCCACTTTTCTTCCAATGCAGGCTCCTTCTAGTGCACCTGGGAAGGCAGTGGGTGACAGCCTAAATGCTTGGGTATCTGACATCCATGTGAGAGAGGAGGATGGAGTTCCTAGGATGTTGCAAAAGCTTGATGCAGACCTGACTACTGTGGGCATTGGGGAAGTAAACAGATTCTCTCTCTCTCTCTCTCTCTCTCTCTCTCTCTCTCTCTCTCTCTTTGTATTTCTCTCTTTCTCTTTCTCTTTCTGTTTTTCCCTAACTCTGTCACTCTGCCTTTAGAATAAATAAATTCTTCCAAAAGTTCCTGCCACATTACATTGTGTGTAATATGTAACAAAGGAGAGCCTAACCATTAACATGTAGTGTAAGTTAATGGCTACAGTATTTCCAATAACATGTATCCTTCAGCTATTCTTTCATCAAGTAAAAATATATTTCTTCATCTGTTGGATTTGCTTATTTATTTAAAATGTAGAAACATAATGAGTTCATTACCACCAATATCACCACTGCCACCCAGGCTGGGCCTGGGCCTGGGTCAGTCCAAAGTTAGAAACATGATATGCCATCATGGTCTCCCACACAGATACAGGGGTGCAAATATTTGAGCCACCTTCTGCTTCCCCAGGTAAATGAGCAAAAACCTGGATCAGTGACAGAGTATCCAGAACTAAAATTGAAACTGCGAAATGGGGATGCCATGAAATGCCAGCATCACAGGTGGCAATATACCCACTGCACCATAACGCTGGCCCAAAACTGTTGAATCTGCAATGGTCCTAATGAAATAAAACTAGCACAACATCACAGCTAGATTTAGTCCTTCCTGCAAGCCTCTTCTTTCTTTCTGTGTAGGACATCTGGGCTTTTCTGGAGAGAGACCACATGTAGGCAGGTTTCATGCCTTGAGAGGAAAAAAGTTACTTTGTCATTCTGCTCACCCTGACTTCCAATGATTGTAGTCTCAGTCAATTCTCTGACAGCCTCACTAATGCCCAAACTGTGAAAAAATAATAATTTGTTTAAGTCGTTATACCTTAGAGCACACAATATGTAACTGAAATTTATGTTAAAATTTTAGTACTATGCAATTTTCTCAGTGCTTATTATTTGATCTTCCTGAATAGTTATAGACAAATATTCCCTGCAACTCCAGCGCTTCTTTTTCATTGCTTTCCTCTGTCCTTTTTGCTCCCTCATTTCCTCTTCTTCCTTCAACTTTATGCATTTTTAAGGCTCAGTACCAATGACCTCAATCATATGAATCTATCCAATCTACCCAATTACCTAACCCCCTACTTCATCCAACTCTTGGGTGACTCAAATCCCAGATAAGAAAAGGATTTCCCATTTTTTTCTCTCATTTATTACCCACTCTACTCAAATTAAAACCTCTCTTCTGGGATTTTTACTTATAAATTTTAAAAAATCATCTATCTAACTTTCCAAATAAGATGAGTAGACATTATGCTTCTCTTCACTTCCCTTCCACAGTGCAACTGCCAAGTCTTGACTGCTTCTTTCTCTCAAACATCACTCAAGTCCATCTACTTAATCCTGATAACAAATTTCAGGAAGATGGGAACCACATATGTCTTGATTCTTTTCACATTCACATATAAGTACTTAGAGAATATTCGTTTAGTGAGTGAATACATGATTACATATTCAGGCTATAAATCTGCCAAGTTTTTAAATGCTATAAATGCCTTTAACCCGGTCCACCAAAACTGTTAAAAGGTCTAGATTCTGAATGTCAGTCTGAAATCTACTTCACTGGATTAACATAAAGGATAGACACATATTTTCCCATTAACAGAGTGCCGTAGTGCCGAGTCAATTTCTTACTTGTCAAACCTAAGTAATATATTTCCACACCCATTTAGTCCTGGAATCCCATCATCTTTTCCAGATTACAAACACCAATGCACTGTGATTGAACAGACTTCCATGGAACACTAAGACCTGCTGCTTCCCGGCTGCTACTCCTGGACCATTTGTGCTCTGAAGTGAGCAATGCACCTTGCGAGTTATCGACAGGGCCTCGGAAGCACTGTTTGTCTGGATGCCTGCCTTCCACTCACACACAGCTATGGAATGGCTTTTGACCCTGCATTCTTTGTGTTATTCCAAGCCCCTGACTTGCAGCATCTATTTTTGGATCCACAATAAGGCATCTGTCTTTTAATTCCTTACATCAGAATTTCATATTCTCAAATGATGGACATAAGAAGTAGAAGATCTCTATCTCTCCTCCTCTCTGTATAACTGACTTTGCAATAAAAAATTAAAAATAAATCTTTAAAAAAAGAAAAAGAAGATTTTATTTGAGGAAAGTAAGGGGTTTTCGTAAGCAAAGAGCAGCTGGTATTTCATGGTGACAGCATAAAGCAGTCCTAGCTAACATCAGTGCATGTGTATGACATAAGATACCCAGTCTTCAATCAATATCTTATAAAATGCAATTTGGGACAATATCGCTTCTGATATTTGAAATATTTCTAGGATTTCAGGGAATAAGATTCATGTCCTCTCACATTATTGCATGGAACAAATTGGCTGAGGAAGTAAATGAAAAGGAGAGGCACATGATACTGGTATTCCTGCTTGGTTTCTCTCCAGAAAATGAGTTTCATCTCAGCCACCTGAAACAATACTACTCCATGAGCCCCTGCCCAAACCCTAATATGACAAATTGCCTGTGAAAGACTTTTCAGTACATGTGAGAGACTTACTTTCTCTTCTCCCAAATGCCTTTTTTACTGGTAGAAATTCCAACAATTGCTATGTGCTAATACGACCCTAAACGTTTATGGCAGAACTACTTTCACCACTTCACAACTCACCTTATCGATATTTGATACAATTTTCAACATTCATCTGCATTATCCATGTTAAGTAAATTTGGAGTGAAACATGATTGATCAACTAGAAATCTTTATCACTGGGAATTTTAATTGTTCCACACATGAATATATTTAAGAGTCAAACAAGGAAAGCAATCAAAATTGCATTCAAGTCACTTAAAAGTTAGGAACAGTCTTAAACAACAAAACCAAAGCCAGAAACTTCACAGGATCAGACACCAAGACATACTGCAAGACAGTTGTAATTAAAACATCCTGCTACTCACACACACACAAAAAGACGTAAAGATAAATGGAACAAGGCTCGGTGCAGTAACCTAGCAGCTAAAGTCCTCACGTTGCATACGCACAGTTCCCATATGGGTGCTGGCTCTAGTCCCAGTGGTCCTGCTTCCCATCCTGCTCCCTGTGGCCTGGGAAAGCAGTTGAGACGGCCCAAAGCCTTGGGGCCCTGCACCCATGTGGAAGACCCAGAAGAGGTTCTGGGCTCCTGGCTTGGATTGGGGCAGCTCTGGCCATTGCAGCCACTTGGGGAGTGAAGCATCAGACGGAAGATCTTCCTCTCTGTCTTTCCTTCTTTCTGTAAACCTGTCTTTCCAATAAAAATAAATAAATCGTTTTTTAAAAGACAATAATCAATAGATGGAAATAAATCAAGTTAAAAAGCTCCTGCATAACAAAGAAAACCAACATGAAGAGGCAGCCAACTGAAAGCACAAAAAATATTTGCTAAGTACACATTTCATAAGGGATTAATATCCGGGATCTATAAAAGAAGTCAAAAGGCACTTTGATGCGAAGCGCCGCCTAGGGGCCCTCAACATTTTCAGGACTTGCAGGGGGCTTGGGGAATGGCACCACCAGAGCCATATGGGCACTTGGGGGTTCAGGTACAGGCAGGCAGAGCAAGCCTGAGGATTTCCCCAGGTGCTTAATCTCAGGCAGTTGGGGGACAGGGTGGAGCCCTAGTTTAGCAGGGTGGCATGCTGTGATGCTGGATGTGTTTGGGGAACTTTAAATGGGGCTAGAACTTGGGTTTGCAGAGTGGAAAAGTCTCAGACCAGCATACATGCCAGAAGTTTGCATCCCTAGTGGGCAGGCTGTGCTCCGGGCCAGCACACCACCCTACCAGAAGACGGCTTCGGGCAGCTGGGCTGGAGAACCCATGTGTTCCTGGGTTCAGGAACTATGGATTGACCAGGAAGTGAGTAGGAGATGTGTGGCAGGGAGGACCACTGAGGGAGTGTGTTGCAGGTGAGCAATAGTACATATATAGTAAATGTATAATTATAGATTTATATGTTATAAGATCTATTTTAGTTTTATTTCAGCATAACATTATCTCTAGAAAACACACTGAAAAGATAATGGTTCCAGGATTCAACTTTGGGCAAACAGATTTTATCACTAGTCCTGATTAGTTTTCTCTTCACGTTAATCTACCTAAACTAGATCAAGTGTCAACTCAGACATTCTGAAGAGTCCGAATTCAATTTGGTTAAAGATTTATTTATTTTTATGGAATGGCATCTATACAGAGAGAAGAAACAGAAGAGTCCCCCCCCCCCATGACTGCAATACAATCTCAAAAACAAACAAAATCTCTGAAATTTCAGGAAGTTTTCAGTGACAGCAAATCCTAGTGTCTTCATCATGTACTGTTCAGCACAGCTTTCTAGGCAGAATGTCAAAGCGTCCACTAGCAAGTGTGGGTTTTTAAAAGGGGGCGTTTCCCGAAACACATCCCATGTTCTTTAATCTTAAATTGAAGAACTTACAACCAAGAGTCAGTAGCAAGTTGAATTATTATTTTCTCTTTCAGACTATATTCTCCTATTAACATTTCATTGCTTAGATCGGTTTTCATATCTCTGTGTCAAATTTTAGAAAATTTCATAATGTTAGCATTCAAGTAAGATCAACCCACGTACTGCAAGCCAATTGGAAATCTGGATGAAACATTATTAAAAAAAAAAAATCAAAGGAGTAGCAGCTGAAAATTTTGAAAGTCACGAACAAACGTTCTCCAGTCGGTGTAGGCCCCCAGACATTTGTGTCATTATTAAGGGATTATCCCCGTTTAAAACATTGCCTTTATATCACTATATTGCCAACAAACAATAGTTTATTTTTCTAAACTTATTTGAACTCTACTTACTTGTCTATTTTTCTAAACTTGTTTGAACTCTACTTATTTGTGGTAAAATAATAATTCTTTAGACCTTCAGGATTTGTTCAAAGTTCTCATTTTTGTGGTGTCACATCAGCTGGTGTGGTGCACTATGCGATACTCATGTTTACTGAACATTAAAATATATTTTTAGGAACTTGGGTTAACAGGATATAACTAATATTGACTATTACAGTGCTTAACATGCTTAATTAAATAAATCTCTATTTGTAAAATAGGGGAAAATATGCGTGACTAGTACTGCAAATTTCAGTTTTAAAAGAAAATGGATGTATTTTCTACTGGCTCAAAGATACAAGGGAAAAATTTATCTTGTGTATTATCTAATAGGCCTTCCAGAGCTAAAGACTGCAGGAGGTAAGGCTAACAAAATTAATATGCAAAGAAGCTCAACACTGGGGACCTATAATTTTCTTGCAAATGGTTTCTCTTTAAGGATGAAACAACACAAGACAATACCAATAGCTTTACTTTTCTTTTTTCTAAATAGATGAAGCTTTCAAAAAAATTAACACATGACAGCAGGTGGGAAAAAGCTAGGCAAGTGGAGATTCAAAGTCAAGGAAATCCAAATTTGATTTGTCTAGCATTTTACAAACTAATTTGAATTCATTGGTATGTTTTTTATAAAACGGGCTTCAGTATGTGTATTTAGTTAATGAAGGTTTGGCTCTCCATCAGACTCAAACTAAACATTTAGCAGAGTTGTTGAGTCATTCAATATTTATCCACAGAGTCCACAAAAATACAGGTAGTAGAATTTGCCCCACTGAAAAAATTGATCTGTAAATTTATCAATAATAAGCATCTTGTCTGTGATGTTTTTACGACTCTCTCATCTAATATAATATTAACATGTTGATGAGTATAAATATCCCAGGTAAGTTAATAGACAAGGAAGCAAATCTATTGTTAATACTCACTTTCCCGGGGTTTTTAAAAAAGTCACACCGAAAACAAGGTATTAACAAATATTAAACAACATTTTCTTCCATGTGTGAACTGAACAATTTTCAGACCTGGACTAGCTCATCTTTAAGTGCTATTTCTCTGGTTGTTCTTCATCAGGCAGTATTAGGATTATACAGGTGTAGCATGTCTCACACTAAATATCTCAGTGTTACTGAGATTGTTAAATCCTCACACTCCAAGAATAGTTCAATGTTACACTATTTCTATCCATTTAAAATAGCTTCAGATACACTTTTAAAATAACAAATCAATTCAATACGATTTGAAATTCCAAAATCCAGGATTTCAAGAGAAAACAATAGTATACCTTGGAATCTGCCATTTCAACTTTCTTTTATAATTTGATTTGCTGATATGTCCAAAAATTATCTGTTGCAATAACATAAACCAGGTTACTTTTACCTTCTAAGTGTATGGAATAAACTACATGCGTTGATATTGCTAATTCCTGTATAAATAAATAACTAAAGTTGGTGGACTGATGATCTTAATGCTGATGCATTTTTTTATAGAAAATTTGGAGATTCTTCTAAGTTGGCCTAAAACAGTTGCGATTGAACCAGTTATATTTTTGCAGATGTCACCAAAAAATCATTATTTTATTACTTTGTGCAACCCTTTTGAACATTTTTTTCTCAAACACATCAGGTATTATTCTGGCTCTCAATGGTGAATTTGTAATCAAATTTATTAATACACTAGATTAATGTTATGTAATGCAGTGTAATGTCTTGTTCTACAACAGGATACTAGGAAAGTCTAAATGATTTATACCCCAGGGAAGAATTGGTGCTATCAATTTAAAGTGTTTAATATACATTTATTTAAATGTGAAGTTGCACTTTGCCTGAGGAATGAGTATTTAAATGACAATCTAATAAAATTCCTAAGTAATGTACTCTTCTCCCCCACCCCCGTTTACTTATTAGTCATATTTTAAAATCATTCATTTAGAGAGCACCGGAAAAGCATGTGAACTAATTGTTCAGGGATACAATAATTGTTTAGGGAATTAAGTGTTAACTCTATGGCTATCTTCCTTTTCATCATAAATACAGAGCTCCAATCTGCAATCTACTTCTTGAAAGCTAACAAATTCCTAGATTAATGGCTTTGAATGAATGCGTACACGACCAGAAACAGCCAGAACATTTTAAACAAAGAATATGTTGTCATGTTATACAGAAATTTCCTAACCTTATTCCAAATTTTCAGTTTTTAAACTGAAACGTGTTTTCTTATACAAAAAAAAGCAATATTTCTCTAGTTAATATAGAAAATTTCACCCATTTTTATAGAAAAATTTAGTTAAAATTTTACACGTTGTTATGCTTTGTTCTAGCTCCATAATTTATGGGTCTTGATAAATTGAATTGTTGTAGACATCATAAAATCAAATTATGTTTCATACAATCAAATTAGTTACATTAATTATTTGTTGGAGTTAGAAATGTGGAAATCCAGGAAAGAAAACTGTTTCAGCTTTGCCAAATAAACTATTAGAAATTCAGTTTTATTATGTTTTGAACAAGATAGAAAGTATTTTAATCAGTAGGTGGACATTTTAAACAGTTTAACCAGGATCCCTTAATATGCCTCACTATTGCCAAGGATTACCCATTAGTCAGAAAAATGACTAAGATATCCACAAGCTGTATGCAGCATATTTCTATCAAACTTGAAAAGCATTGGTCTTTCTAAAATCTAGCAGATTTACCAATGTGGAAGAATCTTGAGCAGCTGCCTTACCCCTTCCAATTCTTAATCTATTTGGTCACATGAGGGTCAGAAACCTAGACCGTTGGCAATTCACGCACATTTATACACATATATCTAAGTTTAGGAGTCATCCTAAGCTTTCAGGGGTCATCATGTGATAACTCCCCTGGAAGCCCCCATCCTACGCAAGTGTTTGCCTTGGCTTCGCAGTGATTCTTCAATTTTATGTTTGTTTAAGCTGATCACAACCCAACCATTTCTGTGGTCTTACATTTTGCCCAATTCCACACAATGCCAAATATGATTGATATGTGAAGCTGCTACTTCAGCTACGATCTGATAAGTATCATGTTATAGCAAAAATAACTGGGCTTCCCTGACTTACAAAAACAGCAAGCACATTGTTTTCACACCAAACTTTTAGGATATTCAGGTCATAAAATAATGCACGGCTTCTTCCGAACTCTGATAATTGATACAAAATGAACATAATGATTTTTCCTGAATCTACAGTACAATTACCACAACCTGTTCAAAAGCATGAACCATGGTAAATGGAACAATTCAGAAATTGTTCTTACATGTGGAAACATTCATTGCTATATAAAAATGCAAAAACTAATCTAAGAGGTATTAAATGCCACTTATTTATCATCATTGCACTGTATTATTTTTCTTTTAACAGTAAACATTCTAAATAATATAAAAAGTAAACATTAATAACTGCTTAGTTCTGTGATAGAAGCAAGCAAAAGATGTTATCTTAATAATGAACCTTTTTCATCATAAAATACCACAAAAACTTTATGATGACTATCATAAATTTAATGATATCCCAAAAATATCTTTTGGTTTTTAAACATATTTTTCCAAAAATACTTACAGAGTCATACAATATAACCATAAATCACTTTAGCATATAAAATTAAAGATGATATTACAGCATAATAACACTGAAATGCATATAATATAGTGATTTGAATGTTACTAATTTTTTTTCAAATCTTTGAAAGGAATAATTTATCCATACGTTGTCTAGCTTAAACCTAATTATCTGTTTTAAAACTCTAGATTTTGAAGCATACTTCAGATTTGTCTTATCCATTAGACTTTTCTACATGATAAATCTGCATCCATACATTGTTTTGTAGAGAAACGAAGTGGGAGTTTTTAAAAGTCAAGGGTGCTATTTCAGTAAAAGTATACGCTTCAAGATTTTATCATTTTTCCCTTCTCCAAAGGAAGGAAATTGCCAGGTTGAAAACGGGTTCATTCATATGTAGGGACTACAGCACCCAAAAGTCTCCTGTAATCGCTTAGTGTAAACGTAATATAAATGTGTTAATTCATAGCAACATTGAGTTAAATAAATGTTACAGTTAGTATAGTGTAATTTTCTTTTGTGATAAATGCCATTGACTTGCTGTTTACTTTTTCAATTGATTTTATTTGCCAAATTATATACCAAACAGTCCCATGGGCTTCCTAAATATATGAAGGTTAACAATGAAAAATGTGCATAGTTTTAGCACCAACTTTGTAAATTGCCTTAATAATAGCTGGCACAATATAGTAGTATTTTCAACCAGTACTTTTAATTTCTAGCTCATAAAGCCTTTTCATTGAACCCCAAGGGTGTAGCTATAAAAGTAAGATTCAATTTTGTATATAATGTGGCTTAAATTAGCTTTAAGGCAATAGAAGAAGCATACAGTTAGAAGAGATAGGCTGAAATTATTATAACTTGATATGAACTTCCGTAACAAAATTAATTATCATTTCTATTGTCACATGATCTGTAGTAAACATTTAAGACTCTTCAGTTTGGAATTTCATTATTTTTAAAATTGTGATAAATGTATGGGAAATCTCCATGGACATTCAATAAGAAGAAATCATATACAACCCATGTTTTTCTCATGCCTTCAAGCACCCAGGTAAGTCACAACGGCCAGATACCCTTCTATTATGTGAATCTTACTAGTCAGCATATCTTTCCTCCACTAGTTTCTTCCTAATTATTTGCCCAATGAGACAAATCAGGGAAACATTTTCCTTTGGTTTACTGCATGCTGCTTTACAATATACAGCAAGTTCTGTGTGGGATTTCATTTTGCCCGCTAGTGAATGTCCATGACAAACATGCCACATCCATTGCATTTCTGTTTCCATTTCATTGGTAAATAAATTTAAGTCCCTTGTCCAATATTAATGTTCTAAGATGATTAACTCCTATGTCAGATATATAGAATATTTTTGACACATAAAATAAATAGACAATATAGAGTTCTAGAAAAACTCACACGTATTTGGAGAATTGGAAACTCAGTTTCAATATAGTACATTATTTGGGAGTCATGAACAAATTATTGTCAATCACCAATCACAGAAATTATCAACATAATTTCTGGGCCTTTTTCAGGGATCTATAACGTACATCCATTTTTTAAATTTTTTAAATACAAAAATTTAAGGCATTGCCATTTTTAGTAAAGAAAAACTATAGAAAAATATCTACAAACTATGAAATGTTTTCTGATCTATGTTTTTTAAAATCAAGGCACCTTTTCTTAACTTTGAGCTTATAAAGAAAAATACTAAGAAATTCAGATTCCTAATTTAAAGTGACGTAGTTCAGTAACTTTCTAAAATGTGGAGAACATACTGTTTTATTTGTGCTTTAAAAGTCTTGTCATATTCTTATGTAACAACTTAGCAAAATAATATAAAAGAAAACACTTAGATCTATAAGCCAAATTTCTGATTATATTAAATAAGTGTTGTTATAAGAGTGTTTCTCTATTGTTATAACTTTCATATAAAATAATTGGAAAATATAAATTTAAGTGCCACACACAGCTCAAAATTGTATACAAATGGTCAAAATGAGTTAACATTTTCTTCCCCAGAATTGCTGCTTTTCAGTCTTTGCTAGCTTAATTCATTTTTCCTCCAAAAGCAATTTTTTTAATACTTGAATTAATTTAATACGTAATTTAATACTTAGATACTTATTTTTTAATACTTAAATACATACCAAAGAGTAATGGGAGTTAGTTACGTATCGAAAATGTGTTTTAAAATATTAATGTAGCCCGTAGAGACAAGAACCACTGTAGGGTTATTTAATTTCATCTAACACTGTGCAATATTGTAAACTTATTTGTTTAAAAGTAATAAAATACTTGGCCAGTTGCTTTTCTGGCTGTAAAACATGGGATATGCCTTAAAATACGAACTATCTGAATGTCCTTGTTTTCAGCTGATCCTTGTGGCAGCATCTACCAAGGCTGTGTTGAGACCAGTTCCAGGTCAGGGGAGTCATGAGCAACCTTTAAAGGACGTTGTTGCCCTGGCACCATGACAGCCCGTGCAAGGCCTGCCTGCGAGCTCGCAGCTAAAAGGCTGACGTGGCCTTAATTTATCATCAATCTGGGGGCTATTCTTCCCTTTACTCATTTTTGTCTTTAGGCTTGTCTTTAACAGAACATTTAATTTGTTTCGTCGCTGTGATTATGCTTTGGTCACATTTGGCAACGGAAAGGATCTGGAAAGCTTTGAGGGAATACATTACGGTGTCATAAATTTGAGATGGAAGTATGTTTTTGTATCTCTGCCAGGAATATCAGACAGCAAGTTACTGTTGGAGAATCTGCTTTTTCAGTCTGCTCTGCTAATGCAGGGGTGGGTGGTCCTGAGGTCACCTCATTCCAGCCTCAGAAAGACAATCATTATTCCTGATGTGTCCCTGTCTCAGTCTTTCCTGATCACCAAGAGGAAGAGAAGAGATTGAAGTTCAAGGTTTGAGGGACTTTCCTATCACTGAACTGATTTTATAAATAAACATGGGGATTTTGTTTCTGACTTTGTTCTCTCCAGCAGCAGCAGCGTAGATTTCTCATCAATGCCAGCTTTCCACATTTACAAACTCCCACTGCAGAAGCCGCGCATTCCACACCTGAGGTGGGATGCCTGCATTCTCTCAGTCCTAGACCGTGAAGAATGCATTCCTCAACTACATCTGCATCCTGGCTTCCTGCAGGATAAAGGAGGATTCAGACATAAAGACTAGAAATTCCCATGAAGAGACAAAAACAAATGAGGTGGTTCAAAGGCGAAGTTGTTAGGAGAGGCATTCCTGATGTTGTGCAAAGAATTGAGAGCATTCTGCATCCTGCGGACGTTGCCTGAGATCAGTTATGTTTGCCAATTCAACGTCTCCATGAGTTATCTGACTCACAGTGTTTATTGTGAAAAGATATGTTGCCTGGCAACAGCTTTAACATGGAACAACTGACTTCTTCTGCACTTCTAAAAAGATGTTTTATTCATTAGTTGCCTTCCTTTGCTTATTGGTGTGAGTGAGCCACTCCTTTCTGTATCAAAGCCCACTTTTGGGTGTGAATATCTCCCTTTGCATCTATGCAAAATGTGCCATCGTTGGCCATTCACACGCTCACGTTTACGCAGTGAGTCCAAAACAGAGCAACTGAGTGGAGGTGAGGAGCAAGCTGCCATCACTGAAAGCTACATTACTATCTAAAATTGTTTTCTAAAATCCAGGGATGTGGATAGGCAGGGATGAGGAAGAGAGAGCGAGGGATTGGTGACTTGATTAATTCAGTTCTAGATCATATTCCAGATTTCTGTGCATAACACTGAGCTTTGTCAATACATGAAATAAACAGCAAAACAGGTGTTTGGGAATTCACGTTGCCACTAGCTTTATTCAACCAATGTTATCATAACAGACACCCTTTTGTATCTCCTTGCTCCCCTAAACTAATGAAAGCAAGCCTATCCTTGCACCCACAGGCCTCAAAGTCTGAAGAGCAACTGAACTGCCTAGGGAATGGCTTAGACACTTGAGCTTCAATTAAAAAAAAAATCGACGCTCTAGTTATTTCACCCAAGGCTTTTTTTTTTTCTTAAGTAAGCTATCATCCCAAAAGAATCACATCACTCCCCTTTCTTATGATTTATGAGATGTGAAACTAATGCTTTTGTAGAATGCATAATACTTCAAAAGAAGGAAATTTGGCCACAGATTTTTAACTTCTAGAATAGATGCTAGAGATTCTGCTCTTATAGGATTCGCCGTACAAGAGAAACAAGAGCTGACAGTACTTCTCACATGTTATCACCACCCTACAGATGATATCCTGTTCCAGCTTCACAACATTGGAAGAGAGAACGATAATGTCCTTTCCATAGCAGAAGAGTTAAACATGGAAATAAGTTACGCAGTTTGTGACACTGCCCAGCTTTGTGACACTGCCCAGCTTTGTACCAGAGTACTGAACTATCTCCTCTAAGAGCACATACTAAGCAGGCAAATATAAATGTAAGAGGCAGACACCTAGACTAGTGGCTAAGATGCTCCTATTCCACGTCAGAACACCTGAGCTCCATCCCCAGCTCTGGCTCCTGAAGAGACTTCCTGCCAAAACAGATCCTGGGAGGCATCAGTGATGGCTCAAGCAATTGAAGTGCTCCACCTCCCAGAAGAGCTGTGGATTTCATTCCTGTATCCCAGCTCTGGCATGGGCCCAGACCTGACTGGTACAGGTATTTGAGAAACAAACCAGCAGATGCAAGAATAGACTCTTTCTTTCTCTCTCTCCTTTACCTTATGCCACTAAAGAAATAAAATATATCTCAGTTTTTATTTCTATAATTTCATTTGTTCAGGAGTATACAATAAATAAAATAGTTCAGAATTTCAGCTGGAAAAATCTTGGAACCAATACATTTGCTATAAGAAAAAAAAAAGTATCGAGGAGAGTGGGTGGGGAATGTGGCAGGAGGCAAGGTTGGGTGAGAAGTATCACTACGCTCATAAATCTGTATTGTTACATATATAAAATATGTTTATAAAAATAAAATAAGTTCAAAAAATTATTTGGCATGTAATTGTCCAGGCATTCCTTCTGTGAAGTGCAATGCTACTCAATAAGTGTACACTATCTCATGAAGGATACCACACCCAACAGTGCAGCCACAGCTATGAAGAAGTAGCATCTTATCCTCACTATGCTCATTTTGTCACAATAGACAAAATAGACAACAGAAAACCACATGTGTTGTTGCTCCGTTTTGTAATGATGTAGTTTTATAACCGAAAAGTTGATTGCAAACTGGACTGCATTCTTAATTCTTGATGTAAGACCAGTTCAGAAGTAATTGAAACCACATTTGCAGAAACCACTAAAAATTGTTTATAAACTCTTCCGCAGTATTTGTGTTCCTAGTGGGATAGTCAGACTATTCAAAACTCAAAATGTGAAGTCAGTGGGAGCTATCGCCCCTGACTGTAATGTACCATGTTAAAACACTTTAATGTGATCACTACATTTCAGAATGTTAAAATTAACAATGCCGGCACATCTATGAAAAGAATAGTCTTCATTTGCCCTTCTAAAACAAATAGCGTTTTTGCAGATGCATTTCATCATGTTTTTGTAATTCAAATACAGAGCAACTTTCTCGTTGGTGTTACTTTTCATTACTGCAAGTTGCAATGAAGAGTAAATAAAAGGAAAAACTAATTAAATTTTCCTCTCAGAGCCCTACCTTGCATATATATCATGACACACACGTCACAGCAAAAGTCAATGAACCAGATAATTGTACTAAATTAGGAGATTGTGCCTCTGCTGACATTTAAGTTTTGAATCTAATGGTTTCACTGTTTAACTGACCTTTGCTCTTCAATTATGGGCACTTGCAGCATAAATTTTACATCAGTACATTGTCTGGTCATATTCAGCACTATTTTGATGGTTAAGTTTCCAATAATCTCTTCAGTCTAAACCCATAAAACACTAGATGGAAAATAGCAATGCAAGCAAAATCCCAACTTGTTATTTTGCTAGTATTTTATAAGTAAAATTTTCCCTCCAAATAAGCAGGAGATGGGTTTCAGGATCACCCTCAAATACCAGCAATCACAGGTGCTAAAGTTCCTGATATGAAATGATCTAGGATTTGCATATGACCTAGGCATATACTCCTATATACTTTTATATTTAGATTGTTTACAATGCCTGACAATGTAAATGCTACATAATTTTACTGTATTCTTCAGAAAATTGATAACAAGAAAATCTTTACATATATTTAATACAGAACTAATTTTCTAAAATGTATTTTACATCCAGGTTGGTTGAATGTGAGCATAGGAATTCTGCAAATAAGCAAAGATGAATATTCTAGTTTGTAGTCCTGACAGAATATGTGTCTACATTTTCAACATATACTTTTGAGAAATTCGGCACCCCCCCAAAAAAATTGATATCACCTCAAGATGGCAAAAATAGCTAAGGTTGACATACATATGAAACAGATAAAATAACAATGAATTTTTGGTTCAGTGCTCACATGGAAGACACTTTGCTAAGCATTTCTCATGTACAACCTCATGTATTAGATTCTCACAATTGGGTGGGTGTTTAGCACAGTGTTTAAGATACCTTGCAGCATTACATACTAAGCTTCGGCCCACAGTGCTGGAATCCTATCTTGGCACAGGTTTGAGTCTCATCTGCTCAATTTCTGATCCAGCTCCCTGTTAATGTACCTGGGAACACAGCAGAAGATGAGCAGAATCCTTGGCAGCTTGTACCCCTGTGGGAGACCTGGAAGCATCTCTGTGCTCCTCAGTCAGCCTGGACAAGCCCTGGTTGGTGCATCCATGTGGTCAGTGAATCAGGGGGATGGAAGATTCTCTCTCTCTCTCTCTCCTAAATAAGTAAACAAATCATCTCCAAAAACCCAATAAGGTAAGTAGCAATATTGCTCTCATAACATCATTTTACTGATACAGGGACTGAAATAAAGAGAAGTCAATTTTCCAAAATGGAATTCAAGGTATTGTTGAATCATCCTTTGCATGCTAAACAGATTTCCAGCTGTCCATCTTTAGTATTCTAAAGTCCTACTTTGATATGTTTCCTGAATGATTGCTTAATCCCTTGGCTGCTTTGCAGGGTTTTCAGTCTCCAGTGTAGACTACCAAGAGTCTCTTTTCAAGGTGGCCTCCCATGCTACTGTCACGTTTGAGCAAACGTCATCTGAAATGGCCTTTTGTTGTTGGTTCACTGCTGGAAGCATTTCTGAAGCAGAAAGTGTTGCACAATATTTCAGTGGAGAAAAAAAAAAACAGTCCTAGAAATTTCTTCCCTGCTGATGCTTCTATACAAGATCTGAAAGAATGAATGCTCAAAATCCGTAAAACCCAAAAACATGAGGAGAAAAGTAACCAGTGTCCTCAGTAGGAACTCAGCTTACAGTAGAGCTATGAGGTCGGTCCAGGAGCCCCTTCCCGTTACCTCAGACTGACCACTCAGAGCAAAGTAGGCATGTTTCTTAGGATGCTTTTTCTCCAAGCACTGAAGAACACTTCGAAATTTGAGAATTTTCCAGCAAAATGTACATTTCCAATTTCCTGCCTTCTGCCTCCTTCAGTGTGTGTTAGAAGGAGGGAGGAACCACAGAGAAGCATAAGGGATGCGGATACTCCAAGAGGTGGCTTACATGTTCACAAACATCCACTCTGCTGGGGGCTTAAACAGAGAGAAACTGAGGCAACATTGACCAGAGTTCAATAACTTAACCAAAGTCAGCCAGTGTGGGGATACTTGAGAAAAGAGCAGTCATATTTTCTAAAGTCCACACCATTGCTTTTTTCCAGTGCACCTGTTGGATCTTAATTGGACATGAAGCAGTATGATTTTAATGCATTGGAATGTGACAATACAACCGTCACTGCTACAAGGAAAACTCACTTAATCTTCTTGGGGGTACTAAAATGTGTGGGTTCCCATAAATTAATATATACAAGAGATTTCAAGAACTAAGGCTATGCTCAACCATTAAGAAAGGGAATAAGGTGGTAACAAAGAAAATGCACAATATAGGCTGGGCTGCTTCTAGACCCCTCTGTTCCCTGTGAGGCTTAAAGACCCCTGTGTACAAACATCACAGTGGGATCAGAGCTTCCTTGTGTCCACAAAGCAGCTGAGGCAAGCATATCCGACCTGCTAAAGCCATACCAGGCATGGAAGTGATCTAGAAGCCCAACATAACCCTGCCCAAAGGTTTATAATAAATTGCTGAGCAAATGGATGCAGAACTTAAAAGGAAAATCCTCTGGGAAACTCAACAATTTATAAAAGACCAGGATACGTAAAATAATCTGGTAATTCTTTTCCCAGAAACCCTATCATTCAAACAGGATTTCACACTAATTACTTATTATTTTTATTCAGACAACCAGTTATGAGAAGCAAACCAAACTTAAATAGTTCCACAAAACCTTTTTTTTCTAAAAGTAAATAGATGTATTCCAGCAATAAAATCCATACACTTAAATGAGTGCACATATTATTACACCCATATTACTTCAAATTAAGCTTAGTCTGTGTGTACTCCTATGGCTTTGTAACAAAAGGAACACTAAATTTTCCATCCTGTAGAGAACAGGTAAATGAATACAAAAACCCTTATTCACTTATTACTGTTTTTTCAGTTAGTATTTTTCTAAATGAAGAACAAGAGCTTAGATTTTTTTTTTATTGCCTTAATGATTGACTGCTGAAGCAAGTTGACATCTACAAGATTCTCAAATATGCTAGGGCTCTAAGCAGAGAGTGTTAGCAAGCTGCCCCGTGCAGCTTAGTCCCTTTGCTGCAGCTGGAATGAGAGTAAGAGCTGGTTTACCTTCCTGTTTTCTAAATCATCTGGAGCTTCTAAGAGAAGGGCCCTGAGTTAATGATTACTAACGTCGAATCTAAGTTTTCCGAAACTTGTTTCTCTCTCCTTCATAAATTCTTTGCTCAAAAATATGTTTTGCCTGTAAATTCTTTCAAATATTCTCAACTGAATTAAAGTGAGAAAGTTGGGTTTTCCTCCCAAATGATGTCTCACTGGAGAAAAATGTGGAAGGAAATGAGTCTTCCATCCCACGTTTGGTCATGTATCTCAAACATCTGTTTCTCATAAACGGAATATCCATATTTCATCTACTCTGATACCATTACATTTACTACATAGGAAACACGTAGGCTTTTCAAGCTTCAGGCTTTGGAGTTAGACAGTTATAGATTCGAATTCGAGCAGCCTTCTCAACACAGCCCCCAGCTTCCAAGGTCTTTAAACCTTGGATTTCTCATATATAAGAAAAGTGGAATAATATCTACCATAGAGAATTCGGAGCACAGGAAGAGGTAAAGTGCCCACCGTGTTACCTGCATAGAAAGCCACTCAGTAAGTGGGGGCATTGTTGTCATTCCACACAATAGCTTACTGCACCATACATTGCTGGAGGATGCCACTGGCCAGTTTCTTATCCTATTCAGCTCTGGAGGAGAATGAGCTGAGGCAAGTCAATAGAGGTCCACTCTTTTTGTTCTTACGCATTATCCTGCCAATTTGTTTACTTAAAAAAAAAGAACATGAACAAAAGGAGACACACAAAGATGAAACTTTCTTACCAAAAACACAGAGGCCTCTGTGAAAAAAAAAAAAAGAGAGGAAAACAAAGACAAGATACTCCAAACAGGAAAAAGAAACAAAAATGCAAAAAAGAGGGAGCGTGAAGCATCCCTTGATTTCAGGCTCCCTGAGAACCCTTCTTGGATACACCAAAGCACAGCGATGTGTTCTTCACTGGTCCAGTAGTAACTACAGCAACGCTGGGAGCTAGGTAGGAGGGCGAAGGCTGAAACAGAAGTGTATAAAAGCAGGTGTTTATGCCAAGGGTATCACAGAGAATTGGAGTGCCCTCATAGGCCAAGAACTCTCAGGTCAACCATTCCCTATAGAATCTCCCACACAGGATGGAAGAAGCCCAGAACCCTCCTCACAGGATCTAATGTCATCAGAACAACAGCCAGGAGCCCTGAGCAGTCCTCAGAAACGGAGGAACAGTCAACTTCCCTCAGGACTCAGGTGAGGAGCCTTCTCTAGTCCTTACTTAGCTCCAACTTTGGCTCCCCATCCTCTCTTGCAATGACCATCAGGGTCGCTCCAGAGCCTCCCCCAAATAAGATCATATAGACAGAGGGAGACCAATAAGGAAAGCTTAGAACAGACAAGAAAACGTCAGCTTGGACCCCATATACCTTACTAGGTAGGACACAAAGATCAGTTACTCGTCACTAAGGTATTGAAGATTTCTCTGCACACCCCTCCTAAAATTGTTCTGCTCCCCAATCGTTAACATATGGCTTGTTAGAGTTATAAGCCTGTTTGGACTATCCTAAAATTCATGAAGTTCAGTAAAAATCAGGCTTGAATACTGTAAGCTGCTAAACACAAATATGAAGAAAAAAAAAAGACACCAGACAGCTGAATATTACCCTATAACCATTTTAAGGTTTGTAGTAGTCGGTTATGTATAAATTAAAATTGAGATGTTAATGACATAGTTACAGGATGTGGTTAAGAACTTGCATTTTCTAACACATCGGTCACTCATGTCAATTAACTTCATGATGTTGTAAATTTCCATGTTTCTTCCTGTTGTTGAATTAGTGTTGTGGCTTTTAAAAGGAAGTGTTAATTCTGCCAGCTCTACTGATCAAGGATGATCTCCCAACGAAACTGTTGAATTTATCTGGACAGTGCGATGCAGGACTCCCTGCATGGTCCATGCCCGCAATGAAGGAATTATGACTGGTTATGAGCTGTATTGCTGTAATAATATGGAGGAAATCAATATGGGGGGAGGGCTTGGGGAGAGATTGGAGGAATCCCAGAACCTATGGAACTGTGTCATAAAATAATAATAGTAATAATAAAGCAGGTGTTTATCGTAACACTCAAGATGCTTGTATCCCATGTTGAAGCTCAAGTCTCAGATCCTGCACTTCCATTTCTGCTTCCTGCTGGGTCACACCCTGATAGACAGCCCTGGACAGATCCAGAACTTGGGCTGTGTCACCAATGTGAAAGATCCAGATTGAGTCCGAGTCTTCTGGCTTCAATCTGATCTGTCATAACATTTCAGCATTTGAGACATGAAGCAGGCTCCACTGAAAAATCATAGAAATAAATATATACCTACAATGAACTGTAAGGATTATGTATGTAAATAAAGATCGTATACATTTAAAACATGCATGGTCTTTTTGTATATTTATATTTATATTTATTTGTTGGTTGTTTGTTTAAAAAACAGAGCAAATGAGAGCAATTTTTTTCCTTCCATTGATTTATCCCCTAAATCCCCTTAGAGCTAGAATCAGTCTGAAGTCAGAAACAGGAACCCTATCTGAGTCTCTCATATGGGTTCAGCACTGACCATTGCAGCTACTTGGGGAGTGAACCAACAGACAGAAAGAAAATCTTTCTGTCTCTCCTTTACTCTGTAGATCTGACTTTCCAAGAGAAATAAATAAATCTTTAAGGGAAAAAAAGTCTGGTTTTTTTTAAGGATAGAATGTTTGCTATAACCAAAATTATCTATAATTAAGTATTATGTAACCTAAAATGCACACAGCATTAGTGTGCAGCGTCAAAAAGGCAGGAGTTGGGGTATAGCAAGTTAAGCTTGGGACACCCATGCATGACTGCTTGTTTGCATCCTAGCTGCTCTGTTTCTGTGCCAGCTTCCAGCTGATGCTTCAGGAGAGTGGCGGGTAACAGCTCAAACACTTGGACTCCCGTCACATATGTGGGAAAGCAGATGTAGTCCGTTTCTCAGTCTGGGCTGCTCCCATCTGCTGTGTCTTTGGTAAAACCTGAAGCAGTGAATAGGAGCGCTCTCACTCCATCACCCTCTTGCTCTCTCTCTTTTCCAAATATATAAATAAGTAAGTCTCTTTCAAAATATTCGAAACAAAAAGGCATTGATTTCAGAGCCAGTTGTGGATTTGTTAAGTGAAAGTTGTTACAACATTCTGACAAATTAAACAGGACGATATAGACTAAGTAATCTGTTCTCGAGAATTATAATATCTCCAACAAGAATTTTTAGCACAATCTGTTTTGTAGAACCTTCATACCCACTTTGAACTGGCTTTATTTTTAATCTAACTTTAGTATTCTCATTAATATTAAGTGTTATTGTTACAACTGTTACGTAATGTTATTACTGACATTATGAAATATTAGATCTTGTGCAAAATGCTCCATGGGTACTATTTATTCCAGTCATCCCACAATCCCTATGAGGCAAAGTCTCTTGTGATTCCCATTTTACAACAAAGAAAGCTGACACTTCTGAGTGGCATGGCTACAGCCACATGTCTTGGTTTGCATACACGCTGCCAACGATAAAGCACATGACCAACATCAGTCTAACCACAGTTGGTCCATATGTTTTAGGTAAATAAATCTCTTCTATGTGTTACTACTTAATACATTCTCTCTTTTGTTCACAGTAAAATGATGAAATGATCTGGAAGAAAAAAATAAGCTTAAAATTGACTTTTAAACAAGTAGTAACATGATCTATTTCGCACACCTGCATGCAAAGTGGTTTTATCTCCTCTCATCATTTTAGTTCTTGCTTTAAGCAGAAGGAAACAAATGGCTCCTGAAGTCACTAACTGTGACTCCCAGAATCACCAAGTGTAAGCCAGTCCTGATTTCAGCCTATAAACAAGATATGTTTAAATAACATACTGCTTAAGCTAAACAAGATATGTTTGGTCTCAGAGCAACCAACAGATCGCATTTCCTGAACTTACATTCCAAAATACCTGATAAAAGTAAGGGCAGGCCCCGGCCGGATGGCGCAAGTGGTTAAGGTCCTGGCCTTGCATGCCCGGGATCCCATATGGGCGCCTGTTCTAATCCTGGCGGCCCCACTTCCCATCCAGCTCCCTGCCTGTGGCCTGGGAAAGCAGTCAAGGACAGCCCAAAAGCTTTGGGACCCTGCACCCACGTGGATAGACCTGGAAGAGGCTCCTGGCTTCGGATTGGCATAGTATCAGCCGTTGTGCTCACTTGGGGAGTGAATCATCAGACGGAAGATCTTCCTCTCTGTCTCTCCTCTCTGTATATCCGCCTTTCCAATGAAAATTTAAAAAATAAATAAATCTTTAAAATAATAATAATAATAATAAAGTAAGGGCAAAGTGTCTCTTGCAAATCATTCCCCTCCAGAAAAGGATCGTTGAGGTGACCAGAGGAATTTTAGAATCCTAAGAGCTGTTTACTTTTCTAAGAACTTTCTATTATTATCTATTAAAGATCTTTGTTGCTTAAAGGCTTACATATAAATTGAGGCATGCTATCAGCGTTCGTATGTGAGATAGACATTTTCCTGGAGCAGTTTTTTTTCTGAAGCATTTCTAAAACTATTACTAGTTTGCAAAATGAGGTGTTCACCAATCTTGTGTGTTAAGACCACGATACTTCATTTTGAAAAATTCCTGTACAAGACTAGATGTGAACTGTAATACTGCAATACGATGGAGCAATCCACCATGGGGGGAGGGCAGGGAGAGCGGAAGGGGGAACATCAGAGCCTATGAAACATTGTTATAAAATTAAATGTAATAAAAATATATGTAAAAAAAAACAAGAAAGATTCCTGTAAAAGTGACATCTCATTTTGCATATTAGGTGATTCTATTTCAATATATATTTGTCCCTTAGAGAATGATAGACAACATATAAACCTTAGAATTTACTGTGTTTAAAAGATTAAGTAATTAAAATAGTCCAAAAAATCTCAAGGACTTGTAGGAGACAACTTATTTAATACGTTTATGACATTAACGCTTGCAGACATGGTAAGGAGAGGATAGGAGGGCTCTCAATATTATCGAAAACAATCATCCCTCAGTTTTAGTATTTACATGGATATTCCTGTCATTGGGCTTTTGAAGACGCTAACAAAAATCAAATAGGCAAGTGATGCAATCAATTCGTTACAGGTACAACACTTTAAAACCAGTTTTTCTTACTATTCTCTGAATGGAGAATGGGACTCTTACCTGTTTTCTGGACTTTATAAACACAGGAAAATAGATATTTTTTAGGGATACTGTTAACTTTAGCTCACATTACAAAAACTTTGTGAAAGCAAATTAATGAGAAATAAAGTACAAATTATGCATGAAACTAAAGAAGAAACTTTCTCTTTCTTACACATTCTGAATTTTGCACTCTAGTTTTCTAAGTGGAAATCTCACTTATTTGTGTTTATTGTTTCTGCATAAAGATAAAAGCCTGTCAGTCATTATAACTAACATTTATTGAGGGGGTGCTGTGTAGTGGACACTGTTCTGACTGAATTATCATAATAAACCTTAAGAAGTAGAGATTATTGCCTCCCGTACCAATCCGCCCCCCGCCCCAACCCTCGGCTTTTACAAATAAGAAACTGAGACATTGAGAGATTAAGTAAGCGGTCAAGGTCGCATGACTCATTCTGGGGCAGAGACAGGATTCATACCCACATCTGTCTGGCTCTGGGTGTGAATGTGTAACCACTCCTCCACTGTGCCTCCCACTGTGAACGCTCCATTTACAGAGATTGTGAAAAATAACTGGCTGCTTCAGTAGACACACTACTGCATTTGCTCAGTTTATCATGTAACGTGTGTGTGTGAGTGCCCATTTCTTCCACACTGATCTTCATTCTCTCCAAAATTGGCAAAAGAAGTAACACTCTGCATACCCTTTGTTATTCAGACTGTCTTCTTCAAGGAAGGAAAGGAGTCCAGACAGAGGAAGAGGGGAAGTTGCCAAGGAAAACTGAAGCACACTTGCTTAGAGCCTGAGCGATGGACAGAAACTGGTCGAAGGCCAACACAGAGTTGGATGGAACAAGGCTGGTCCTTGACTTCCAGGGGAGCTGCTGGGTTATTGTGCAAGCTGCCTACATGAGGCCAGTTGATGAGCCACCGTGCACAAATTGCAAGATTTACTGGTTGATCAAGCTATCCACTGACCGTGTCTTAAACAAGAATGTTGGACATCAACAGAAGCAAAGCTCTTTTTTTAAATAAGCAGTAAAATTTTTTTTGACATTTATGAATGAGAGATCAAGAAGATGCTTAATAATATCATGGATATAATATTTAATAAAATATGGATAAAATATTTAATAAAAGGGTGCCATTTTTAGTTTTTTATTAATTTGTAGTTTTTAAAAAGCAATTTGTATACCATTATTTTATCGTACGCAGTTATTTTCAAATTATTAGATCTTCAAATGTGAAATTTTAACTTGTGCTAATACTGCATAACTGTTATCAAGCATTAAATGAATGTATATATATGTACATACACAAACATGGATATGCTTTTCATGTCACATTTGCTAATATTTCTATTGGTTTGTTATTCTGAAAATGAGAGTTCCAGTATAATAAAGGAAAATTTCCTATCAGGTCAGTTGAATGTAATTGATTCAGCCAATATTTCCAGAGGCTTCTAACCCACAGCACAAAATCTTATCCAAGGTAGGAAAGTACTTGCCTTACCTGTATTACAAAAATGTCTTCTTTCACCTATTTGTAGGCTTTGGAAACATCAAAAGGAACATATAATGAAACATTAAAATAAAACACAAGATGAATTTTTACTGGGACTTATGTCAATCCAATTCACAACCTATCTGTGTTAGTGCATCGTAATTATCATCTAAGAGATAATGAAAAAACAACCGTTGCCTTCATTGTTAAGGCAGCTATGAGTAATATCTGTAGACTTCACCCATTGCAAATATTAGCGGGTTTTCACTGTACCCAAGTGGGCATCTTCATATTTGAATGGACCAGAGAATACTGACATTTTCCCAAATGTATTTTTTTTGTGTATTACAGATAATGATTCTATGCAAATTAGCAAGGCTTAATGTTCCTACCAATATTTGATGATTTGAAATCAGCCCCTGGTTAACAGATGGCCCCATCATTCTGGAAAATAATTGATATCCTCTTTGAAAATCTCCACACAAAGACCGACGGACATGTATTCCACCTGGTGCCTGAGGGGACTGTCATTCTCAGGACGACAAACTTTCCCAAACTACAATTCATCAGCAAAACCTAAATTTCACAATTAGCAACAGCCAATGTGCCCTTTCTAAGTTCCCCATTGTTCTGGTTTCGTTTCTCTTTTAGGTGTTTTTTAAGGCATTTGTATTTGTGTTGGTCTTTTGTTTTAATTTTCTCAAAGGCATTTTTACCAGTTATTTACACAAAAGTGAATTTCTTGACAAAGTTCCATGAGCTGAGAGTCACAGGGGATGGAAGAAACAACTATGTCATGAAACCTGGGGTGCACCCAAATAAAGTTGAGACAAAGCAAATGGAGCTTGGCATGCATGGAGTGATTCAAACCACAAGAATTCATATGGTTAGAATAGCGTGTGTGGGGTGATTGCACGATACGCATGCACACCTGTTCAATAGAAATAATTTTACATTCAAGGGCCAGCTACTAAACAGAAACAGCTTGTGTTTGCCGTTGATGGGAACCATCAAGACCAAACTTGTGCATGGCACGGACACCAACCCTAGAGCTCACTCTAACCACTCTGCCTCACCCAGACGTCCTCAACTGAAGATAATCCCGGAGCGCTTAGGAGAGCACAAGTATCAGCTAAAAACATGGCTGGGACCAGGTGTGATTGATGAGCCTTCTCATTTACACAATGAGATTCAAATCGAGGCTGAAATAACTAATGTAATGAAAGGGAAAAGACTAGTAAAGATTAATGAGTTTTAAGAACTGTACCCTCTGTTCTGAAATCAATGTGGTAGCAAAATGATCCCCCCCCTTCAAAGGGCATGCCTCTTTTTTAATATTAGAAATGTCAGATTCTTGTGAAGTTTCAGTTATGATGTTGCAATCCAATAGCAAATATTTTTGAGGGAGGAAAACACACAAATGGAAAAGGGATGCGAAAAGGACAGATAAAGCCACACCCTCATGCCTTGCATAAACATCCCTGTATTCATGACTTCTGTCTACAACGAGCTGAGACTCATACTAAATCCTCAAGCACTTGGCAGTTTATTGAAGAGAAGTATTCACAACGTGAGCTATATAAACTCATTCTCCAAATGAGAATATTTGAAAAGATATTGACTACAGATGTTTCAAAGTAGAATTTAAGGGCTCACTGGGTGTCCCCAACTGGTGCTCACTCCATTGTAAGCTTAACTCTTCAGTGAAGTTGTTCAAATTCCTGTTTTCCCTTCTCAACTTTTCACCCAGCAAGCAGTCATTGTTACATTTCAACACTTCTTTACATCAAGCACCTAATATAAGATGGGAACAGCTGCAATTTCACTGCCCAGCCCTTTCTTCTACCCTTACAACATTTGTTCTGTTAATGTAGGTTAATTCTGCAAATAACACTTCTGTAAATTGTTCTTGCAAACTGCTACATCATTTATGTAAGGACTTCTGTGAACTTTGAAAAATTAATGCCTTTAATTTTGGTTGATGGCAACATCAGCAGAGCTCTGTAAATTGCACTTTAATGAGATTTTGCTACAGGGGATAATCTGCTACTGACAGAGGAACATCTTGAAAACATCTGTAGACCTATAATTTCTCTATGACGATTAGATCCCACCACAAGACTCCAAACACAAACCCCAAAATAAAGGAAGAAATGTCAAGTCCAAACTGGAACTACAACCTGTTCTTTCAAAAGCGAAAAGCCCACTATGAAAAGTTTCCTGCTCTGAAAATAAATCAATTTGGGGGACTAATTAACATTTAGCTTTATTTAATTAAAAGAGACTATCGCCGTCTCCGCTGCTGTGCATCTGTATCTAATGAAGCGAACAGCAGTAGGTGTAAGATGCCACTGCGGCACACGCCCAAGGAACCCACCACTACAGGTGAAAGGAGCGTCTATTACAGTTAAGTAACTGACATCCGAGTCTCACTTTAATGTTGTCATAAATAAGAGGAAGATTTCCACAGATGCCTTTGCGTGCGGTTTCTTATTTGTCTTCGATGGAGACTGGGGCTTGGATGAGATGCCACAATTTAAACATTTAGCTGATTTAAACATACAGCTGCATAATGGAAAGCACGAAATAACACCATTTAAACATTTTCTATTTATATCAGGCCTAAATCACAGGCTGACAAGCTCTATTGTGCTAAAACTAATATTGCCTGGTGTTTTAATGCAATTACTTCTGAAGTCTCCTAGGTATGTCATTGCACACGCTAGTACGTGCTTCTGAACTTGCCATTTTCAGAAATGGGAACTTTTCAAGTCACATCTTATTTTCTACAGTCCAACTTCATGCATGCAAGGAAATCCACCTTAAAATACACCACGTTCATCACTGCCTTGCAAAGATTGGAACAAGCAGGAAATGACACCCGCCATTATGTTATATTAGTCACCTGTGCCATAAAATTAATACATACTTGTTACAATTTCAATTTCCAGGCCATAGTTTCTGGCTTTTTTTTTTTTTTTGCCTTTATCATTTTTCACAGAAAATGGTTAAGCTACAGCATTAAATAGCCACATAACAAAAAAGCAAACTGTCATTTCTGAAAAGGTTAGGTACGTTAACAGGTTTGGTCGCTGTTTTACAATATTTCTTTTTTCATGATTTAATTGTTTTCATTGGAAAGGCAGCTTTACAGTGAGAAGGAAAGACAGAAAGATCCTCCTTCCGGGCCCGGCGCGGTGGCGCAGTGGTTAAGGTCCTCGCCTTGCACGCCCGGGATCCCATATGGGCGCCGGTTCTATCCCAGCAGCCCCGCTTCCCTTCCAGCTCCCTGCCTGTGGCCCGGGAAAGCAGTCGAGGACGGCCCAAAGCTTTGGGACCCTGCACCCACGTGTGGGAGACCCGGAAGAGGCTCCTGGCTTCGGATCGGCATAGCATCGGCCGTTGTGCTCACTTACGGAGTGAATCATCGGACGGAAGACCTTCCTCTCTGTCTCTCCTCTCTGTATATCTGCCTTTCCAATAAAAAAAAAGATAATAATAAAAATAAATCTTTAAAAAAAAAGATCCTCCTTCCACGGATTCATTCCCCAAGTGGTTGCAATAGCCAGAGCTCAGTCCATCTAAAGCCAGGAGCTAGAAGCCTTCTCCAGGCCCCCCACAAGGGTACAGATCCCAAATACCTGGGCCATCCTCGACTGCTTTCCCAGGCCACAAGGAGAGAGCTGGATGGGAAGCAGGGCAGGTGGCACGTGAACTGCTGCCCACCTGGGATCTTTGTGCATGTAAGGCAAGGTTTTACCACGAAGTCATCAGGCCAGGCCATTTTAACCAGTCTTACAAAAGCCTAAATTGTGACTATCTTATAAAACACCAATGTCTAAGTAACAATTTAATAACGCTTAAAACTGGATTCAAAATGATTCATGCAGTAATAAATGTCGGAAGCTGATTGTGCTTTCATTACTACATGCTATTTAAAATATTAAGTACAGGGTCCTGCGCAGTAGCCTAGTGGCTAAAGTCCTCTCTTTGCAAGTTCCGGAATCCCATACAGGCACCAGTTCTAACCCTAGCTGTTGCACTTTCCATCCAGCTCCCTGCCTGTGGCCTGGGAAAGCAGTCAAAAGTGGCCCAAAGCTTTGAAACCCTGCAACTGCATGGGAGACCCAGAAGAAGCTCTTGGTTCCTGGCTTTGGATTGGCTCAGTTCCAGCCATTGCGACCACTTGGGAAGTGAACCAGCAGATGAAAGACTGTTCTCTTCCTCTCCTTTCTGAATATTTGCCTTTACAATAAAAACAAATAGGTCAGAACTTGGCGCAAGGTTTGTCCAGACAAGCGTACTAGTTCCCTGTGGGGAAGGAAGCTGTCAGGCAGGCCTTCAGGACCACTCCATCCTGGAGGTTAGGTTTTTTGACCCACTGGGTGCATGTAGCCGAGTAGCCCAGGCACCAAAGACGCTGGGCAAAGCCCTTCGGACCACCCAGGGGCACACCCTCGCAATTAGAGGGTCTTGATTTATAGATGATAGAATCACATTGGTGGCAGTGAAAGATGACCTGTGTTTTTTATACCCAGGTTAGGAATTACAGCTGGAAAACTTCCATTGATAAGTCCACGACATGTGTATGTATGCAGGGGACCAACATCAAAATGGTTTGGAGGGGAGAACAAGAGTGAGAGAAGTGAGTCTGATAGCACAATCTGTGGGGGCAATGTGGGCTCACCTCTGTGGAACTGCAATCTCTGCTGGCTCGCCCAAAAACTGCGGATGGGGTCAGGCCTTGCTGGGGAGCTAAGGAGGCACCCTAGATGGGTTGGGGTTCCCACTGGTGAGAACGAGAGTAGGTCTGAGGGCGATAGGTACAGCCGTACATGGCTGCAGACTGCACCACTGTGGGTGCGCACTGGGATGGTGAAGCGACAGATTGGGCTTCACTCAAGCCTCCACTGGTACTCATGAGAGCCAGGTTGGATATAACACAGGCCAGACTGGGTCTTCGCTCCTGCCGAACTACATGAAAGCTGAGTGTGGGTGCGGACCATGTAGTGCTGGGCTGCAACAACCAACAAGAACCAGAATGGGTGTGGCCAGTTGAGTGGGGCCCGCTGTTCTTCTCAGGACAGGAGATAGACAAAGACAACCTGGGCCAACCACCCAATGGTGTGTGCGAGAGTTGCCAGTGGGAAGAGGCTGGATGGAGGAGTTTGGGAAACTCTTTCATTGGGATGCAGCCTCTGCAGGTGAGCAGGAGAAGGAACAGGGGGCAGACTAGACTAGGCCAGGCTGCGTAACAAGACTGCGGATCCTGAGGTGAGGTGAGTTGTCAGCCTGGGCCCAGCAGGTGCCATGTGCATGAGTCCTGGGGCAGTGGATCTGACAAGGCTCACGTAGCTTGGCTCAGGTCATGGGGCCCACCTTTATGTTAGGGAACAGGTTCCTGAGCCCCGGGGATGGGGGAAGCAGTGGAGTTTGGGTCACTTGGTCTAGATCCTGGGGCCTGCCTTCTAGGTGGAACCCCAGAGTGGATTCTGGCAGGGTTTGGGTCTCCTGGCCCAAGTTTCCAGGGCCGGCCTACTAGGTGGATACCAGGTTTGTGAGCCCCAGTGGTTGGGGATCTAGCGGGGCACAGGTTGCCATCTGCATACCCCGATGAGGATTTGGCTAGAGTTCCCACCAATATCTATGAATGTTACTGCACTTCACTTTAAACCTGAACTTAGAGCCTTTATCATACTTGGATCTCTCATTCCTGATCTTCTTCTGAGATTTTTTGTTAAGATTTATTTATTTTTCTTATAAAGTCAGATTTACAGAATGCAGGAGAGACAGAAAGATCTTCCATCTGTTGGTTCACTCCCCAAGCAGTCACAATGGCTGGAGTTGAGCTGTTTGGAAGCCAGAGCCAAGAGCTACATCTGGGTCTCCCACGTGGGTGCACAGTCCCAAGGCTTTGGACTATCCTCTATTGCTTTCCCTGGCCACAATCTAGGAGCTAGAAGGGAAGTATAGCAGCCAGGATACAAACCATTGCCTATATGGGATCCTGATGCATGTAAGGCAAGGACTTTAGCCACTAGGTTACTGCACCAGGCCCTTCCTCTGAGATTTTTGTTTACCAGTCTTGTACCTGAGTCCCTTCACCAAAGGCGCCATCTTTACTGCCATCCCTACATGTACTTAAAGAGTTGGTAATGCCTAGCTGAATAGCTCACTCCTTGCAAAGCTTGTAAGTGCAAATAAATGTTTGATGTCACAAATATCCCTCCCACATAATGCAGAACCAGTTTCAGAGTGAAGCTATTCGAGGAACTAATCCAGATCTTCTAGATGATACACCTCTTCAGCACTTCTGAATGTAAGGGAAAACCTACAATCAGGATTATACTTTGCCAAAATGTGCTTTCTAAAGACAAAGGAAAAGCATCCCTTTTCACTAAACAAATTATGTTATTGCAACGTCTTCATTAGTTACTACTTACAAGAGATTACCTTTAAAAGTATATATCCTGCAAACACAAGCGTCATCAGGGGTCTGCTATAGCATGGACCCGTGGATCCCTGCAGATTCATCACTTCGCAGTCTGTTTCTCACTCAAGTTGACTTACCGAAGCTACAGGTCTAATTTCTTATATGAATTGACAAAACTAATTCTTCATTGTGCCAAGAAGCATTTCAAGGATTCTAAACAACCTCTCAGGAGCCAGGATCTTGTATTTATAACATATCTTTTAGAATAAATTTTTTTAAGTTTAAATTTCCTTTTTTTTCTGCTTCTAAGAAACAAAAATCCTGAAAACTGTTTAATCTAAGTGTCTAGGTGGTAGTGCATCAACAGGTTGTTGGGGGATTATAGTTCATTAGACTGTTAGAGGTCATCTTTAAATGTTTCAAAAAGTGTTGCACCAGAATAAGCACTGTTGATTATGCTTTTCCAAAAATCTCTTTACGTTAATCATTTATTTGGAGGGCATAAAGAGAGAGCTCCCAACCATTCATACTAAATACACAATATCTGAGCTAAGCTTGGGAGTTGGGAACTCAGTGAAGGTGTTTCATGTGGCAAGCAGAATCCTGCTTACTTGAGCCATCAGCACTGCCCCCCAGAGGGCTCAGTAGCAGGAAAATGGAGCCAGATCATTGAATCAATGAATGTAACTCAAGTGCTCCACTGTGAGCCATGGGCATCCTAAAATGTTCATTCTCTACAAACTTTTTAAAGTGCCACCTTTATGAAACATTTTAAAGAGAAAAAAAAGTACATATGTAGAAGAGGGTCAACAACGAGAGCTCATTTCATTAGTTCCCTTTTTCTTCTCTCATTCACATTCTCCCTCCACCCCAAAGTCACTTAGCACCTATCCAACATGTTTCAAATAGACCTATCTTCTCACAGTTTTCAGGACCATGGAGAGATCTTATAAGCCCTTATCCACAAAATATGCTATTACTGCTATGTCTGATTATTTTTTCCAATGCATTCAGTAAATATGTCCTAAGGGCATGTGCAATTTCAATGTGAAATTATGGAGACATTTGTCCCACCCACGTTTCTCCATCCCCAAACCTGCCCACCCTAATCAATTGGAGACCCACGGGGTGTGCATCCCTCTCCACTATGTAAATAATATTTAAAAATAACATGAATATTTCGGAAAAAGACAGAAACAGACAGCAAGTTGCAGAGCTAGTGATGTTTCTTAGTCTTGTGAAGGAGTACTCCCTAGTCGCCAAAGCACACCATACACACACCTAACAGGATAAATAAGATGAAAAAAATGTTCAAAGTCCTCAAAGATGAATTTTTATGTAATCTTGTGTGTTTGGAAGAGGACGTTTTTAGGAACAACTTCCATACAGTGTGACATTTTTGCTGAAATTTCAGGAATGAATAAAAGATAATCAAAGAGAATGTTTGAAGAACACTCCAGAAGCAGTATCAAATACAGAACCAAAGAGAACCCATCTCAGCTAGCGGAGAGCAATGATCAAGCAACAGTACAAGGAGAGATAAGGAAACGTAAACAGGACCCTGCAGGTCAGGCTTAGCATCTTTAGAACATGAAGATGAAACTCTAGGAGATCTGACCTGTCAGTTTCACCTACTCTCTTTTTAAAAATGTATATCATTTATAGCATCTAAAATTGAGGATATGAAGTTTAGGAAATCATTTTTAAAACTGTGTTTTCCATCACCAGCTCTGCATTTCTACATGAACATAATACATAAGTGCTTCATGTAGACCAGGTTTGAGCTCTCCAGTTTGCCACAATCCCACTGGCTACGTTCACTCCTGCTCATTCCCCATCGTCTAAATTTGCAAATTCAGATTTTGCTTCTTGCCATGTCTTTCAGAATCAGCCTTAATTTTATGTCTCAATAAGAGAAGCCTTAGTCCTGCTTTTCTATTTGTAGATGCATTTTTATAACCAACCCCCCTACCACAATGTTTTCCAAATTACCAGTGTTATCATTCCATATATACTTTAGCACAAAGACCTCTGAGAACAGCCAGCTACCCAGTGGCTGTGTTCCATCATCACCTCTTGGGAGGTTCTTGTTCTCCAGACACTCATCATGCCTCCCTCTGGGCTCAAAGTTCAGTAATAGATCAGTAGAATAACAACCCAGTCAACAGATATAATTCCAAGCTTTAGACTCTTTCAATATGTCTGGTAGGACAGGATGAATGACAGATTTAAGCACATGTGTGTGAGAAGAAATAACAGGAAGGTAATGTGGAAAGGGGGCTTGGATGGCTTCAAAGCAACCAGATATTTGCCAATCACAGTGCTACCAGTATCACTCCAGGTAGGTCTCCTGCCCCAAAAACCTTCCTGCCTGAGAACATTGGAGGACAAGGCAGCAGGGAGAAAAACTGGTGGGAACAGAATGGCCCTGGATACACACAAATCCTGGTTCGTACACAAATGGGGCGCTATGCTCTCTTTCGAGCTGCCTACTGGTCTATCAGCTCACTAAGTTTCACCAGCTCTCTTGCTGCTGATCTGTTTCTCATCTGAACTCTTTCCCACAGGAGGCAAGGATGAAGTCCTATTCCTGCCTTCCAGGTCCCATGCCTTTCCCATCTTTTAGAGAAGTCACTTCTCAGATTATACCAAGTAAACCAGTTTGAAGTAACACTCTTTTAAAAAGACAGACATATAAAGAGAACGACTTTGTGATAAATACTCAATAATTTGGATTGCAGCTACTCAGATCCCACAACACATGTGTTTAGCACTTTTCTTCTAAGAAAAACAGAAGCAAGTAGGAGGAAAGTTTCCAACACAAAGGTATACATTTCTAGGGGTGACCAATATAGTGTCCTGTACCTTTTACATCCTTATCCAACTATTCTTCAAGAGAAAGAAGACTTTTAATGGAAACTGTAGGAGGCATTAAGAAGTCACAGATCATCAATCATCTCATTTTGTGTCTCGTATAGATAAAGAAAGGCAAGAACCTGACCTGGCATCTTGGGTATAGTAGTGACCTGATGTTTGATGATTAGAGTCAAATGCAGAAAAGTGTATTCTAAACTCAAGACACTAAGAGTTCACTAGCATAAAATTTACTTACCTGGGATCGTCCACCATTTCTAAGAAAGGAGTGACTCTATGAGACATCCAGTAGTTCCTAGGAAAGAAACTAGTAAGGAAGTCGATCTTACATGAATAGTGTCATTTGCAGGCACTTGCTTTGCCTTGGAAATTTGTTGAAAGCACTTCCCATTCTGGCAGAAGGCACAATGTTGCCGTTGCTGTACATACCCTGCCATACTCGGGAGAATGTTACCTACAGCTCTGTTTCCTGTTTGCCAATGTTAATGGCCCTTTTTCAACAGCATCCTAAGAGAGGCCCAAATCCCCTCAGCTTTCTGTCCTCTGGCCATTGTGCCTGAAATTTCTATCGCTGTAGTCTTCATCAATTTTCCCAGCAATTCTGAAGTAACTGAGCATTTTGGGATTCTGGTAATATTTGTCTCTTGCTTACAAAGAGCTTTAGGGGGAAAAAAAAAATATTCCAAATGGCATAACGGATGTTTTAGTCACCAAATTTCTTGGGAGTTTCAATTAAAATAAAAATGACATGCTTTGTACATGGATTTTCTTGTACTTAAGCCTTTAATGCCAGCTAAATAACAAGGGAGGCCATTAATGTAAAATTCAGCCTAAAGTCAATTGTATTACAAGCACTCTTAATGCTTGTACATTCTTAATGTAACAAGAAGTCTGAAAGGCACTTAACTGGATACAGCTGTATGCAAATTTGCTTTAAACTACTGAAGGTTAGAAACAGACATTATTTTAATCTTGAAAAATAAACCACTGAGTGTCTAGCATTTGGGTCTGTTAAACTCATCTACTAATGATTCCCCCATTAAACCATAATAAAGTGTTTGAAAGTTGATCCAGTCCTTTGCACATGGTGAACAAAGAGCCTGGAACCATAGCAGGCTCTTGCAAAAGCCAGCAAGAGGATTCTTGAATGCACAGATCCTCTCACAGCTGTCACTCAGCCTTCCTGCATTATATATTTTGAGATAATTAAACAAAAATACGTGACATTTATCTAAAACTCACAAATTTGCCTTCTGGGAATATAGTCTAATCCACAGTCTGACTCAGAAAGCCATTATCCAGTTGAAGGTGAATCAAGTTTTTACACATGAAGGAATTAAAATATTCACAAATGAAAATGTGGGTTGAGATACAAAAGATAGATTTGTCTCTCCAATTAATGCTGTGGTCCCACAAGAAAGCACCCAAAACAACCCCACTGTATTTCCTGACATGCTACAAAAAATGCTATCTGAAGCAGTTAAGCAGTAAGTTAAGATACACTTACGTGCATCTATAAAGAACTTGTTCAATCATGAGTCATACAGATGGTTTTTGCAAAATAAATTGAACAGAAATCTCATTGTCAAAAATAAAGTGAGACATTATAGAATGGAAACCCAACAACCAATCAGTCCTTGTGGAGTGTGCTCAGTCTTGATAAGTGAAAGAACTGGACCATCCCCAATATTTTTTAACATTTATTTTCTTAACTTGAAAGAGTTACAGAGGGACAGGGGGATACCAAGAAAATTATCTTCCATCTGCTCATTCCTCACACAGCAGCAGTAATCTTCCATTGGCTCACTCCTCAAATAGCAGTAACTACTGGAGCTGGCCAGGCAGATGCCAGGAGCCAGGAGCTTCATGCCAACCATCCACACGTAAACAGCAGACCCGGGACTAGAACCATCTTTTGCTGCTTTCTCAGGCACATTATCAGGGAGTGCTATCTGAAGTGGCGCAGCCAGGACTCCAGCCAATGACAATAGGAGATGCCAGCATTGCAGACAGTAGCCTAACCAGTTACCACCACAGCACAAGACTCCTGTGGGTATTTTTTAAATGCTACCACGTTAAAGTACTTAATACCCTCATCTTTCTTCTTTTATAAATCTACTACATACTTAAACTATAAATCTCAAATAAATGTATATGAAAATAAATAATGTTGCTATAATGACCATGGTCATAAATATTTTATTGATTAAAAATTATGCTTTTTTTCACTTTCTTTATGATAGGCTTTTTCAGTTTAAAAATTTTAACAATTTTTAACATTTCCCACATTCACTTTAAACATAGATATTCTTAAATCATTATTTTATTGATCTTGTCTGACTTGTTTTCTTGATTAGTCCAAATAAATTCAGATTATTTATTAATCATGGTCAGGCTCCCAAAAATAGAAGAATGAAAGAGGCAGATAGGGTAAGAAACAGAAGATGAGATTGAAAGAGAAGAGAGACAGAGAGAAGAGATGGAGGGGAAAAGGGAGACAAAGAGAAAGAAAGAATGAAGGAGGCAGAGAGAAAAGTCAGAGGGGAGAGGAGGAAAGGAATGCAGGGAAGGACAAAGGAAGGATGGAAACATACATTTACTCAGCAAACAGTTACTTGCAGTTTAGATAGCAGAGTTCTGCTAAAAGCCAGGAATAAAACGATAGCCAAAAATAATCCAAATCCCTATCTTAGAATCTAATTGTGTATTCAGATATTAATTAGATAATACAGATGACACAGAAATTAAAATTCTAATGAATGGTAAAAGTTAAGTTTCCTGTGGAAAGTTTTTCCAGAAGGCCGGATAAGGTGTCCAGAAAAAGTGGAAGCAAAACTATGATTTAAAGGTTAATGAATGTGTTGTGGTGCAGCTAGTTAATTCTCTGCTTCCAACAGGTGCATCCTGTTATACCAAAATACCAATTCAAATCCCAGATGGTAGTCTTGCAATTCAACTTCCAGCTAGTGTGCCTGGGAAAGCAGTAGATGATGGTCCAAACACCTGCTCCTCTGCCACCCATGTGGCAGACCTAGAAGGAGTTCCAACTTCTGACTCCTGGTTTTGGCTTAATTCAGCCCTAGCTGTTGCACACACTTGGAGAGTGGAACAGCTAAAGAAAAGTTTTCTTTCTCTCTTCCTCTTTCTGTCTCCCTCTCTCTCTTTCTCTGTCATTCTTTCAAATAAGCAAGTAAATATTTTTAAAATAAACTAGAAGTAAGATTTAAAGTTTAGCTGGAAATTGTGTTAAGGAATGTTTCCTGCAAAAGAACCTGTGCGATGGCTCTGTACATGTTTGGAGATGGTCACATAATTGGAGTTAAGTTATAGTAAGGCATGGAATGATGTTGCTCTATATACCACAGAAGTAAGTCCAAAACGTGAGAAACAGCCTTAGGAGCCTCACTCACGGTCTTGTCTTTATCCTAAGATCAATGGGAATGCATTTATGACTATTTTAAGTAAGTATTCCATGTCATAGGATGTATTTCCAAAGTATATGTTTAATGGTAATGAAGGGAACAAACCGAAAGGTGACAAAAATTAAAGTTAAAAGACAGGTCAGATGTTTTATAAAAAATAGCAATGGTAGTAACAATACATTATAAAATACAATAATGTCTCCTACAAATAGAATTAGACAAATAGTAGTTCTTTTCATTATAAAAAATTGAGGGGAGAAGAAAATACTAAGCTCTAGTACATATTAAGTGAGATATCGCTAACACATTGCTAGAAGAAACAGTTACTCAACCACAATCCAGTGAAATTGCATATGAATCCATCCATACATATTAACATATATATATGGATATGTATAATTTCAAAAATTCTTGGAAACAAGAGTCTGGCACAATAGCCTAGTGGCTAAAGTCCTCGCACTGCATGCACCAAGATCCCATATGGATGCCAGTTCTTGTCTCGGCCACTCCACTTCCCATCCAGCTACCTGCTTGTGACCTGGGAAAGAAGCTGAGGATGGACCAAGGCCTTGGGGCCCTACACCTGCATGGGAAACCCAGAAGAAGCTCCTGTTTCCTGGTTTCGAACCAGCTCAGCTTCAACCGTTGCAGCCACATGAAGAGTGAACCAGCAAATGGAAGATCTTGCTCTCTCTCTCTCTCTTCCTCTCTGTAAACCTGACTTTCCAATAAATAAATAAATAAATAAATAAATAAATAAATAAATAAATAAATAAATCTTATCTAAAATTTCTTGGAATAGAAACTCAAGTTTAATTTGGTGCAAAATAATAGAAATGCACAGTTTTTAATAACATCAATTTTATAATTTTTAAATAGCCCAACATACATATATATTTACCATAATATAAAAAGATTTGTCTTAGAGGACTGAGTATATTACCATTTCTATTGTAATCTATTTCAGACATATTTGAGAATATTGATAATCATACTGAAATATTTCCTAAAAGCTCATCAGTTGTTTTTATGGAAGTAACTTGTAAACCTAAGTTATTTCACTGAGCATAATAGTCTCGAGTCGGGACCATTTTATTGCAAAAGGTAGTATTCCATGGAGTAAATGTGCCATGGTTTCTTTATCCATTCATCTTTTGATGGGAATCTGTGTTGCTTCCATGTCTTCACTCTTGTGTATTATGCTGCTAAAAATATAGGGTTATAGGTCACTTTCTCATACACCTTTGGATATATTCCCAGGAGTGGGACAGCTGGGTGATGTGGTAGATTGATTTCCAGTTGTTCAGCACTCTCCATATTGACTTCCATATTGGCTGCAGCAGCCCACATTCCAGCCATTCTCTTAAAGGGAGGAGCTAGAGATACATCAGAGCATTTTTGCTCATATTTCCTTCCCCCAGAACTTAATCATATCAAGGAAACTAGAAAATGTAACCTTCACACAAGCACACAGAGATTGTCTATTCATTGCTGCATGCCCCAAATGGCAGCAATGACCCAGAACTGAGCCCATCCAAACGCAGGAGCCAGGAGCTTCTGCCACATTTATAATACAGTGTTCCAAGGACTAGGGATAGCCCCCACTACTTTCCCAGGTCATAAGCATGGAACTCGATCAGAAGTGGAGCAGCCAAGACATGAAACAATGCCCATATGGGATACCAGTGCCACAGGCAGAGGTTGAGCCCACAATGCCAGCCCCAAATCATTTTTTAGTTCAACAAAATTTTATTGAATACCCAGGATGAGAAAAATATCAGAAAGACACCCTCCATCTTTGACCGTATGTGACTCAAGATCCATCAAGAGTACATAATATCCTAAGCAAATGCACACAAAGTCCTTCTAACATAACTTTCAGGTAAGATATTCAGAAAAAGTCACTTGATTTGAGAAAAATGAAATTTGAAGAAATAGCAGGATTTCCTTAAAATAAAAGAGTATTCAAGAATATTTCAGGCACAACATATAGAATGGGATGCTTCAAAGCTAAGAGATCAAAGAAAATATATCAAATTAAGGAAATAGACTCATGACATGCAAACAGCTGCAGAATATGATTTGGAAAGGACAAATATAAATTAATTTTATACACGTTATTTCTTAGTTTGGGGCTATATTTGCTCAAATAGTGTTAAAAGCATGATTAGGTTTTAACTAAGTAATATCAAATAAGTGCAATAATTGGGATATTAGATTTAGTTTTCATATATTTTAAATTGTTAACGGTGTTGCTATAAAAATTTATAGTGGATGTTAAATAACCAAACTTTAATAAAGAATAACAAAGAACTAACATTTTTCATACAGAAATAATCACATTACTAATAGGCATTGTTGAAAAGCATGAAAGAGAAAACTGAAAGAATTAATCGTAGAAAATAAAAGGAAAATTCCCAACGTAGAGCCAAATGAATATTCCTACCGAAAAGGGCCTGTCAGTACATTTCATAATACGTGAACCAAAAAGTATTAAGTTATACATGATGAAATCTTACAGTAGTTTAGGAAATTTAAGATTCCAATGATTTCTTTAAAACTTAAAGTCACAGAAACTTTATCTATAATATTTATAGTAGTATATTTCTTACCACCTACATGGGACATTTGAAAATTAAGGGCACTGTTGCTAAAAAATTTTAAAGCATTACTTCTAACTATGATTCTATACCTGATCCAAATAATGATCAAATAAAAGAACGGAATAAAAGCATTTTCAGACTTGCAAATTCCCAGTTTTATTTGCTACTTTGGACATTTGCTCAAGAATCCAGTACAGCATGAGTTCTGTTGAAACGGGAGTGTGAATCAGTCTTGAAGTAAATGTGAGATTCGGAATAGAGACCCAGACGCTGATCAGAGATTATTAGCTGGGAAGTATTTTGCTGAACTTCTATACAACCTGTAAAGCGTGGCACACACAAAGCGTAAGACAATCTTTTAAGCACAATGAAAATTAAATGTCATATAGCAAAAACTTAACCATGGCATATTATATCATGTGACAGTAAACACTGCTGAGTGAAACAACAAAGAAAATATGAATATGCCAGGTTTATGTATGTACAATGTTCGTAGTCCTTTTATTTTCATAAAGGAAACAAATTTCAAATATACAGCTTTAAAAGCATAATACTTCTCACCATTCTCTCCTGCTTTTTTTAATCTGAGAATTCATCTTCATGGTTAAAATTTTAATTAATTCTTAGACAGTTAAAACTTTTAGAAATCTTATGAGCCACTTGCTAGACACATTCACCATTAAAAACTATTCCTTAAAATATATAGATTACATTAAATGTACTTAAGTAATCTAAATAAAATCTTAAAAATAAAAGTAACAATTACTTGAAACTCATAACTTCCTAATTGTTTGTCATGCTTTACTATCATTTTTCTTTTTAGATTATTTGTATCTTTTGTATCATCATAGTGGAAATATTTAATTGCGTACTACTGGGCATCTTTTCACAATTCTTTTATGAGGCATCATATTTGTTCCTCAACATTTTCCAAGGTGGGAGGGTTTATAACATAAAATTTTGAAAGTGCTACAAAATGAGCATAATTATTTTGCTGATTTTGCTGCACATGTTAATGCAGATTAAACTAAAATGTGTCATTTCTATAACCATTCATTTGAATAACAAACAGTTGAAAAACAATCTTATAACACAATCTTATAGAACAATCTTATAAGGCAATCTTGTAACACAATCTTATAAAATCTTATAAAACAATCAATCTTATAAAACAATCTTATAATAACACTGTTATCCAATTCAACAAATTTCAATGTATGTCTCATTGGCTACTTCCCTCGCACCACAAACTAAATTATCAAGCATTTCCTGTTGAAATTAAATATGTTCATCAGTTGCAACCATACTTTAGCTACAAGTAAAAGTTCAATCAAAATAAAAGAAACACGGATTCAACGGGCTAAATGGAATTTACTGTAAAGAATTTTGTATGTTTCATTATTTTACTCTTTCAACATTTTAAGATGTTCACAGTATATACTTGGTATCAGCCGGACTTACAATAAGTTTATTATATATCTGAGCAATTTTACACAGTCCGAATTGCTAAACATATTCTAGCATGTCACTATCTAAGACGATTGTGAACAGAGCAAATGTCCAGCCCTCCGTTCCTCAGATCCTCAATTAATGGATTTGGAGTCAAGTTTAGCAATATTTTTTTTTTGCAAAAAAACTTAAAAAAAAAAAAACTTTTTTCCTACACATAAAGGTGAAAATCTAAAATTTTCTTAGGGAACACAGAGAAAACAGTCAAAATAAAATCTGTATTTTCTGAAGAAAGAGGAGCCTAAATATCATCAGAAGCTTTTTTTTTTTTTAAGTAGAACATCTTCTGCCCAAAACAGGAAAAACTTGATTGATTCTTCACTGCTTGATTCTTCACTGGATATTCTAAAAACATATAAATTCAGCTTATAAATTAAAGCTAAAACTTGCTTTCTTAAAAAATATTTTCTAAGTCGTTCAGTTGACATTACCACTACAGTTAAACCCAATGTGGAAAATGTGAAGTCATTTCAGAATTATCTATGAAATGCAGCTGTTAACTGCAACTTCTCCTTCTGGTAAACCACTACTCCTGAGAACATGTCCACAAGGTTAGACTCACCAAATGCTGCCAGAATATATCTGTTCCAAATATCTGACTTCCACCATTGAAATGTGCAAATTCTACCTTTATAAATGTCCCTTTCATCCTTTATCACTGTTTCCACCTCCTGGAATAGAAAGAACTTAAAATTTTTCTCTCCTTATTTCATGACATGAGATCCATTTATTACATAGCCATGTGCATGATTTCAGTTACATGTGTTATTGCATATATGTGCGTTTTGAAAGTATCATTTGAGCCAAACAACCAGCTATTTCTGTGGAGAGGCAATTAAGTAAACACTTAACTGATTCCATTCAGGTTTTTTTTAAATATATTTTTCATCATTCAGTTCTATAGGTTCAGGGATTTTTCCCTCCATCATTCCCACATCCCCTCCCATCCTGCTTCCCCAATGTTATTACTATAGGAGAGTCCTTAAACAGCAATCACAAGCCCATCGCTCTTCTGTTTCAATGTATCCTGACACTGTAGTTATAGACAATGATAGACAGTCCAGTGTCCGATTGTCAAGGTATACTTAACAGTTTCACCGGCAGCCCATCTTTTATTCGGAAATAGAGATGATCTATTTTGTTCTGCTAATCACTTCTAATGTACAATTTCTTGTGGTTCCTTCTCTATTGTTCAATAGTTTTCTAAACCTACCCTTTAAGAAAGGAATGAGGGCTATCCCAAGAGGGCTATCCCAAGAGGGCTAGCTAAAAGACCAAAAGAAGACACGTATCCATGAAGTTATCCGAATCATTGGTACAAAGAGACGCACAGTAACCCATTATCTGAATGAATGAAAACCTATTTGTTTGCCTGTGAAAAATTAAAGTAAGCTCACATCACACTTCCATGTTCAATTTTGTGCATCAGCTATTTCCACACACTGCATATGGGGACATACCAAAGTTATTTAAATGACTGCAACACAGAGGTCTGGATGTGAGATTTTTGCACTTTGGATCATCTCTGAAGATGAAAAGGAAATTTCTACATCAGTGGAGAGATAAAATTAATGGTTTCAGACAACATTAAGCAGATCTTATTTTCTAGACATCCTCACTTCTGGGAGTCTGTGGAAATCAAAATATGATGAATCTTCGCATAGTCAAAGCCAAGAAGGTTCATCACTTTATCTGTCCTTAATATCTAATTCAAAAGTAAGCAGCTACATTCACAGCAGGGCTTACAAGTTAAATTAATTTGAAGCCCTTAGAAACCTTACAATAACTAGAATTAAACTTTCCTTGTCAGGAATTTAACTATGTTAAAAAATTTAAACTAAAATGTCTTTTTGGAAGTTTTGAAATTAATAAACCCAATTCATTTGTGACACTAGAGACAGTTTAAGTTTTTCTAATTAAATAACCAAAGGCAAAACCATTTGAAGTATATTTTCTGAATCACTTAAAAGTTAAGGAATCACACTTCAAATGAAAAGTCCTGTTTTCTACTTTTAATACTTTGGTAGTTGCTGGTCTTGATATTCATATACTTCCAAGTAATAAGTTTGAATATAATAAAAGTTATGCATTTTATTTTCATAAGGTGCAAGTCTTTAGTGTGCACTTAAGCACACATAATAAGTATAGCTAATTCTGGTAAATAGGATGCTTACACATATTTAGAAGTTGGGTGTTTTTCTTAGTCAGCTACAGATGTATTACTGCCTCAATGATAACTACTTCCAGTATAAATGCGAAGAAAATGATCCAAATAACTTGCTATTATTTGTTGCATTTCAGTTTCATTCTCTCGTTTGCTAAAAAAATAAAATAAAACAATAAGGATGGAGATTTTTGGAAACCCGTGTCTTATAATTAATTAATAAAATCTTTCAAATGCACATTATCCAGTGCTATATTTCTCACTTGATAAGATGCAAGCTTTTCAACTCATTATTTGTGCAACATTCAGGGCATATATTTAGAAACACATTTAAAATATTTTTTGGATCAAATGTAAGTGTCTTCTATTCTTACTACTGCTAGGCCTATGATTTACACACAGTTTAATTATTCAGATGTTTATTATGTTCTACATAATGAAATTTGGACCCTCATATTTTCTTCCTACATGCTCAATGCAAGCTGCAATTATAGCCACAGATATCTGTTTATTTGATGAATTTTGCTTCTTCTGCATAGTTTGATAAATATGGAAATAAGTCAAAACCTACTTTATATACAGTAATTAAAGTGAAAAATCTAGTCATGATGCAAATCCTTAATTGGACTCCAGGAGAGATATGCAGAATTTCTCTTTAATAATATGGGATGACTGGGGACAGAAAAACAAAGCACACTAAAATATGGTTTAGAAGCACAATTAATCACAAAACAGAAAACAACCAATTTAGCATAGCTCATTCAGTGACTCTTGTGGCTCAGGTAATGTTCTTTTAATCATCTGGCTCTAATATTAAGGTTGTGTCATGTGCACTGGAAATAAAACACCACACGTATGCCGATCTTCAACGTGAAATGCATTCTTAGGGCTAATTTGTAAACAGAGGCCTTTCATAATAAAATACTTAGACTACTTAACGCTATGGAAGTGAATGATCAAAGCAGTACAAAATGGTTTTAACTGTATCTTTTACATACATCAATTCATTAAGCAACAACAGCAAGAAAAGCTCTCTCTCTCAGGATAATTTGTTAGTCTCTTGCACAAATTTTGTTTTGTTTGGTCCTAAGAAAGTAGGAACCACCAGCCAAGATATGTTATCGGCTTATGACAACATTAAGGATATATCTGCTAGGTAAAATTAAATTAATGTACCCTGGGACAGTGCAGATGTAACTGGAGAACAAATTGTAAAATAAATAAATAAATAAATAATCTGAGGAAGACCGTAAGTATTTGTTTTCATGCACAGCACATGCGTTTCTCTAATCATCTAAAAATTAACCATTGTTGTCTTCTAATTTGATTGTAAAGCGATTATTCTCTATATAGGTTTTTGTGATATCTCATTAAGGGAATAATTATATGAGCAGGCTTTAACCAGAATAAACTGGATTTATTGTGCTACTTTGTTTAAATAGAAATTCCATTATTCTGTTCTGCAGGAAATGCCTCAGCCCCATGCTAAGCAAATGGGAGTACCGCTTTAGAATCTGGAAATGAGCCCTCTCCCGAGTTATCCGGAATTGCCTAAATAGACCAAAAACTGCCTCTGTGTGTCTCTCTCCTGAGAAGAGCCAAAAAGAGGATCCGGGCTCGTGCCTCCCGGGCTCTCGATGACATTATCACAAGGATCGTTTTTCTGTTGCCCAGATGTGTCCATCAGCAAAGACCAGGACTACGGCTTCCACGCTGAGAACAACTGAAATCAGAGAGGCTTGATGTCTAGTATTCCAATGTGCAAAATTCTTTCTAGCCCAAGACACCTTCCCAAACAGATAAAAGAAACCAGCCAGTTTGGATGGAGTCTTCTCCCAGCTTCCTCGATGACCTGACATCTATCTCTATGAGCCACCTGCCATAAAACTTGAAGGCTACAGAGGCTGCCCTTTGATGCCTTTTCATGACAGCCAATGGCCTTTGATGTGGTCCTATGGCACACGTTTTAGTTTGCAAACTGAAACACAACTTAATCGCAAACCATTTCTGCACCCAGTTGAAGTAATATTGACACTGCTCTCCTCCAGAAAATGTTTACAACCAAGAAAGAGGAAACTATGTCTTGTTCTGATAGTTGGAAGAAGCATGCTTGAATTTAGCTGTAATTGACTATTGTAACTATCCAAATCATTATAGAAACATTTGTGTAAATTCCACATGAGCTGGTATGCTTTTCTTTTTTGAGAATAATAATACTGATCACAGTAAGGTTCTATCCTCTCAGTTAAATACAGCTGACTCGGAACTTAGTTTACAGAAAGGATGAAAATATTCTTTCTTAGTTACTGAATGCTTGAGTCACTATTGCCAGAATAAATATAGATGCATACTTGGCTGACGTATTGTTTTCTTTCTTAATTGCCCATATTCCAATGTCAAGTGTTTCATAATCCCAGATTGTGGAAATACTATTTTTCAGGGGGGGAAAAAGCAAGCAATCCTTCTCCACACTTTTAGGTGAATTAGTGATTTATTCTTTCTGAAGTTTGAATGAAGAGTGAGCACATGAGTGCAATTTTCCCTATGCTATTATCAAATGAAAAGAAAAAAAATAATGCTGTTAGCAGCCACACTGACAAATGTCTAGCTGTACTACAAAGATAGACACAGTTCCATGTTCACCTGATCAAGTAAGATTAAAACTACCATCTATTGGAGAACAGTATCTATATTATTCAGGTTGCAATCAGGTAATGCAAGCTAATTACTTGCTAATTATTCCTTTAATGTATATGCTATTTCATAGAAAATTGCTACGATATTCTTGGTTTGTAGAACTTGTTTTGTTATTAAGAAAGTTGATTATAAATTTCATTTGGAATGATGTCATGTAGAATTGCTCTGATAACCCTTTATATCATATAACATTCCTTTTGTATGTGCTGGTATGGTTCCACAGAAATGTGTTCGTTCTGCTATTTGAAATTTTTAGAGTCTAAAACTGCGTCAACTTTTTTAAAGTCCCACAGATTATTTTCCACCTACAAAAAAAAAAAAAAAAAGAATGGAAGAAATTGACCAAAAAAAAATTGCTTTGTGATATTATAAAATAATACTAACACCAAAATACAGAAACAATCAGGCCCAGAAATGCCTAGATTTAACTGCATGTATTACTGAATTAGCAGTTCTTCAAAATGTTTGAGAAAAATTGCATTAAAAGATACCCGTACTTTGTTATTGTAAAACAATTGCAAGTTTCGTGCAAGTGAGGATTTATTAAAATGTTCTGGAAATGCAGGGTATTAGAAAAAGCTATGCATGGATTCAAATGTTTTGACCCAAAGTAAACTCACACACTTTAATTCCATTTTTCCATGACTTTTTTAAGTGTGTATGTGTAAAGGTAAAGACAATTTAATTCTGTAAAATTTCAAAGTAGCTATAACATTATTTCTGTCTAAATAATTTACAGGCCAGGGGAAGTGATATGGCGCAAATACTGGTATGCAGATGAAGTATAGATTCATGGTTTCACATGACTATGTCACATATTGAAGTGCCTGGTTTAAATCCTGGATAGTCCACAGTTCTCATCCAATTCCCTGATAATGCGTTTTGTAAATAGCAGATGATGGCTCAGTGTGAGAGTTCCTGCCATCCAGTTGGAGAAACCCAGGTGAACTTTCAATCTCCTGGCTTTGGCCTGGCCCAACACGAGCTACTACAGATGTGAGCCAGTAGATGGAGGATACTCCTCCAGTACTTTCTCCCTCTCGCTCACTCTCCCTCGCTCACTCTTGAAAATAAAGAATATCTGTCTTAATAAGCAAATAATTTACAGAAATATCAACAAATTATACATTATGTATAATACTCTAAGACCATTTTTGGAAAAAAAAAAAAAGGTAGACTGTAATTATTTACTATTCCTTAAAATAGTTTACCAAACTAAACCGTTATATACAGCTCATCTTGCTGCACGTTCGCCATAACCAGCTAAACAACATTTAGTCCTTCACCTAGTGAGATCTCGAAGAAGAGTGCCAACCTTCAGCGGACAGATAAGCACTCCACGACGTTTGCCAGCGGAGCGCTCCTACCAGCTCCATCTGATCCTTAAGCCAGTGTTGTTCTCAGAAGGCACGGGTTTACAGAAAACGGACAACTGTGCTACTGCCATTCTCTTCTCCATCAACTCCACCTCCGCAGGAGAAATACTTCGGAAGAAATCCCTGGCCTCGGCAATTTCCAAGATATGCTTTGAGAGAAACCCAAAACCTCATTGCCTCTCTTCAGAATTCTTAGAAAGTGAAAAGTGTGATTCATTTATTCCAAAATTCTTGATTAATGGCTATCACATCTCTTTATTCATTTATAGTGCTACAATTCTACTAAGAGCAGTAGTTTGCGCTTTTTTTTTTTTTACTAGTTTCCTTTTTAAGTAAAGCACCGTTGGAGCAGACGTGTGGTTCAACTGGCGAAATCAGCAGTTGCAGCGCCCACATCCCACGGCTACTCGGTTGTCTATCCAGCCTCCTGGTAATGTGTCTTGGGAGGCAGCAAGCGACTTCAGTGCCTGAGTGCCTGTTACCTGCCTAGAAGACACAGCTGAAATCTTGGCCTCCTATATGCTGCCTGGCTGCTTGTGGACACTTAAAGAGTAAACCAGTAGGTGAAAAAGCTCTCTCTCTCTTCTTCCCTCTCTCTCTCTCCCTCTCATGTGCGCATGTGTATATATTGTTCTGTCTTTAAACTAGATGAAAATAAACATTTTTATGAGAAAAAGATAAGCTATTTTTTCTAACATTTTAAAAGATTTTTCTTTGAAAAGTTGAGTTATAAAAATTAAAAGAGGGCCCGGCGCGGTGGCGCAGTGGCGCAGTGGTTAAGGTCCTCGCCTTGCACGCCCGGGATCCTATATGGGTTCCGGTTCTATCCCGGCAGCCCTGCTTCCCTTCCAGCTCCCTGCCTGTGGCCCGGGAAAGCAGTCGAGGACAGCCCAAAGCTTTGGGACCCTGCACCCACGTGTGGGAGACCCGGAAGAGGCTCCTGGCTTCAGATTGGCATAGCATGGGCCGTTGTGCTCACTTGGGGAGTGAATCATCGGATGGAAGATCTTCCTCTCTGTCTCTCCTCTCTGTATATCCGCCTTTCCAATAAAAAATAATAAAAATAAATCTTTAAAAAAAAAATTAAAAGAGAGATTGAGTTCTCTTTAGTCCGCTAGTTTGCTCCCCAAAGTGTTAGGTCAGGTGGAAGCTGGGAGCTTAAAGTTCCAGGCCGATATCTTACGCAGGTGCTGGCACCCAAAGGCTTGGATCATCTTCTACTCTTTCCCAGGCACATGAGCAGAGAGCCGGTTCAGAAACAGAGTACCCAGCACTCAAACAGTCCACCATGTGGGAGCCTCTCTGTGCCACAAAGTCAGCTGCAATACAATATTAAAACTGTTAAGTCTGAGATTCCGAAATCTTACATAGGTCACTTTGCAAAATGACACCCACAAAATGTATGTTTGTAGTTTGGAGATGAAGTACAGATTCAAGCAACGAAATTCCAGCCATAATTTCAGACAAAAAACATACTTCCCAGCCATGGTTCTTGGAGGTCGCAAGACAAACTGCACTGCCGTGCATCTAAATTATGTTTATTTCATGGGGATGTAATATATATGCTGTTAGTATGAAGAAATTAAAATGTCTTCCTCCAAATCTTCAAGCCAACAAACACATTTTGTAGTCTTTATGAATCTACCCTTGTGAGAGTAACAATAAATGCGGTAAGCCTTCCAGAGCATTTGCTGCATGCCAAACGCTATGCCAACATAACAAGACAACTTATCTCATCCTTGCTTCTCCTTACAGGATTCATTTCAACACGATGCAATATGTGGAATAATTAATCCATTACCCAGAGAAGAATCTAAGGCACAGAGAACTGAAGTATCTCAGCCACTGTCACACAGTTTGCAAAAGCATCATTAAGTACTCTTCATCTGGCTTTGAAAATCAGAAAAGCAGAAACTTCTAAGTGGTATAACCGACAACTAGCTTCTTCCAGGTTCAGTATCGTAAGGAAAGAAAATCTGCCAAAGAGAAGGGGCAGCTCTCTGAGGTGGCCGGTGAATTTCCACAGAGAGGAGATCGCTTCCCTGTGATTCGGGTAGCTAGGACCCATTTTCTTCAAAAGAAATAATCCTTGGGCTGCACCTTTCATGGCACACAAGCATGCTCTCCCACCGTGGGAAAATACAGTGAATGGAGGGAGAACAAATGCCACAAGTCACCAAGTGGGCATGAGCACTAAAATACTGGCCCAACGTGAGGGCAGCCCCAAGAAGCTAGAGTCACCAGGACAAAGAGAAGGACAGCCACATGCTAGTGACATTATGTGAGAACCTACCCAACAAAGGAAGGGAAAAGAAGAAACCTGTGAAGATGCACAATGACAGTAACACATCCCCAGTTGTGACACAGGCATAGGAGAGGACAGCTAGAAAGCCACCAAGCCTCACAGCTCCCAGGAAAGCAACTGGGGGAATGGAAAAGACTAAAAAAGCAGTGGATGGTAAGACCAAAAGGCAGCAACGTGGCCATCATCAAAACATTCACCTTCTTCCCGTGTGAGAACCGGCAATGTGGTCAGAGAAAGGCTTGTCCTGGCATAATCTATAATTAATTGCTATGTTTGAATTCATGTTTCGTAAATGGAGCTGGTAATTTTTCCACCGAGTCATTAGAGTGTTCTCTAGACAATCCGTTTTTAATTACAAGTTTAAGAACCTTAATAAGGACTTTGTCATGTTCAAACGGCTAAATACAGCTGGACCCTAACTGGTCACTGAGCAGGTGAGCAGGCAAAGATGACATCATCCATTCTGCTTATTTTCTCCTAGACTGATGGGAAAGGTTGAAATGTACTAAACGGTACCCAAGCTCACGGGGCCGCACGGCCTTTTTGGTTAAAGTATCACAAAGCGTAATCTGTCCACTCTCTCCTGAGTATCAGAAAATGTGGGGTGTGCTCTGTTAGCCATAAAATAGTCACTGTGCATTTTCCAATTAAGTAAGCCCTGATGGGAAATTGAGGTAAGTCCATTGTCTGACTTTAAATCGCTTTGAGCACCCTCCCTTCCCTTATCTATATTATATATACATCAATAGATAGATAGATAGATAGATAGATAGATAGATAGATAGATAGATAGATAGATAGATTATATAGGTAAATTTACATAGGTAAGGATTTCAGCTTTTCTTTCCCATTCAGATATATATACACAAGTATTTGGGATACTCCTTGACTAGGAGTCAGCTAATGTGAAAATCTACTTGGAAAAATATCCAATTATGGTATAAGATGCCCCAATTGCTGTTTTAGAAAAAGCAAATTGAAACAAGTGAATAAAAATTAAAATAATTAGCTCCATAAAATTCATTATATTTGCATTCTGTTCCCATCTAGCCTTCATTGTCGTTGAAGTCAAAGCCCATATCCTGGTAATCATTTTCCAGCTTTATGAAGGAATCTTTATTTCTTTTCACGTATGAAACATGATATTTCAATTGCTCTAATATTCTCCAATGAAAAGTCAAAAGTCGTCATTTTGTTATATTGTCATTGACGTAGCCGCTATCACCATTAATGTCCTTTGTCGAAAAAGTCCATTATTATTCTCTGGGTCTTTGTCAGTATTGTTATTTTGGCTTATATTTTCCATTCCCTTAAATACACAATATGCTGACACTATTTTCCCAGGCTTATTATTTTTGGTGCTCTATTCAGAGTAAATAATGTGGATTCCATTATTTGAAAGATTGCTTTTAAGCTATTTTTAGGAAACTAAATAGTTGCATGACTGTGGTATATGATTCTAAGAGCTTTTCTTCTCATTAGCCTGGGCAATAAGGGTGAATATTGAAATCAGACACACATTAAGGGGAATTAAATTATTTCAAAGACAATATGTTTTAAATTCTGAGAAAAGATGAGCCAGTGTGTATTAACCTTGAAGTGCAAGAAACAAAAACCTGAAGTCTACCCTTAGAAAAAGATATTTGATTAAAAATAAATAAATAAAACATGCCCACTGAAAGAATGGGTGAAGAAACCGTGGTGCGGGCCTGGTGCAGTAGCCTGGTGACTAAAGTCCTCACTTCGCATCCATCAGTATGCTAGCACCTGTTCACATCCCAGCTGCTCCACTTCCCTTCCAGCTCCAGCTTTGGCCAGGGAAAGCAGTGGAGGACAGCCCAAGGCCTTGGAACCCTGCACCCACTTGCGAGACCTAGAAGAAGCTCTTGGCTCCTGGTTTCAAATCAGCTCAGCTCTGACCTTTGTGGCCACTTGGGGAGTGAAACGACAAATAGATCTTTTTCTCTCTGTTTTGTCTTCTCTCTGTAAACCTGACTTTCCAATCAAAATTAAAAAGAAACCATGGTACAGCTACTCCATAAAATGCATCTCTACTCCCAAGTCAAAGGAGGATTCCCAATGACACTGCTAAATGTATCTTGAAAACAGGATATTAGAATTTCTACCACTGTCCATACCTACGATGTCATGATGCACATAAATAGCAGAATGTTGTACTTCGGACTGTTGCTGAAGGAATACGCTATTGTGGGGGAGGAGAATAAAGGGGAGTGGAGGGCAACACCTGTGCCTATAAAGTGGCATCATGAAAAATAAAAATTATTGCAAAAAAGATATTTGAAGCAGAAAACTTGGAAGCCTTATGAAGAACAGCTTAGATTCAAATGTTTTCCATTCTTTTATTTGGTTGCACTGCTTTCAGCAGAGGAAGAACCAACCAGTGGTGGGATTCATAAAAAGTTATTCCCTGTGTTTCTATTCTGGTTTTTCCCCTAGGTCAAAAAGTTTTAAAAAAAAAAAAGTTAAAGAATCAAATGCCCAACCTGTATAGATCATTGGAATAAAAAAAATGCATGTATCAAACCCTTCTCCACTATGTAAACAACACTAAAATAAAATAAAATATGTTTTTAAAAAAATATCTGTGTGAAGCAGATAATACTCCTTGCACACGTATAAAAGTACCAGGTGTAATGTTTGTATTTTCACTTGACTTTGAAGTTCAAACCATAAAGTTATTAACTGACTGTTGTACATTTCATAAAGGACAAGTGAGTCGAGGCAGATATATAATCATTAATAAGTGAGAGATTTCATAAAAGGTAATTTGTAGTTATCTAATCTGAAGCCAGAACAAAATCCTAATACTTAGCATGGTATCCTTGTTAATATCTTCATGAAAATTCAGACCACTCTTGAAAAATTATTGGGTCACATACAATGAGTGTTATACTAATCCTAAATGCCAGATTTCACTCAAAAGGAAAACCTATTGAGAGAGATGTCTTCAATTACAAGCACGAGTGGCATGGATAAAAGGATGATACAAAATCTGGTTTGACTCAACACACACATTTTTCTGTTCCCACGCCCAGAGGACGACAGCCAGGTTCACACAGCAGCCTCAGGTGCATTCTTTGGATCATGAATAATGTTACACATATGACAGTGTATCATGCAGACTATCATCCTAAAAGGCCAAAGGCATCGTAGTCAGCTGGAATAAATTCAAGAGGGGGCAAGGAAGAGTGAGAGACTCGAGTTACAAAATGAAAGCAACTTCTCTCTGGATGTTGTTAGCTAGCAAGCAGTGTTTCCCAGAGCTGGCACGTCCACTATCAGGCAAGTTATGTGTTACTGAGAAATGGTGGTTATTTTTCTGCTTAATATTAATTTTTGACAAATTCCTTAATATAATGAATTGTCTAAGCATACCGATGCTGGTTTGTTAGAGTGGATAAGGCCCTGGGATGCCGCTAGCTATGGTTCTACCTGGTATTTTAAATATTCAGAGTGAATGAGATCCTGGCATGCCGTTAGTCACTGTTTCATGGGATGTTTTAAATACTCAGCTGATGTCAGAAGTAATTAAGACAGTTCTATGTCTCTAGAGGAAATATTTCAGTGGAACAATCTTTCTTGGCAAGATTAAAAAGGTAAGAATGTATTTTGCACAAAGATTGTTAGATAGTCTGAATACAGACTGTTCACCCTCCCACTGTTTGAAGAGACATCAAGTGGAAAACCTGAGAAAGAGGTTGCCAGTCGCTACCCTGTGCAGTCAACCTACAGGTGAAAGACTGGCCCCAAGCCCAAAACCCTTAAAGCCACACACGCCCAATCGCCAATGAAATCACGTTGCTTTTTTAATTGCTAGTCTGAATTACTGTGACAAGCCTCACATTTCTACAAACCCCACACACAGCATTCTCATTCCTGCCATTGGGTGTAGCCACGCCTATAACCTCTTAACTTCTGTCATTGAAATTCAGCTTTTTGAAGCCGTTGCCAAATCCCGTGGCTTGGTTTATATGGTGAGAAGTAAACTACGCAAGCTGAAAGCAATCAAGAAGAGGAAAGGAAGCATTCAGACTCGCTTGTAGCATGTCTGCTGAGAAATCCTTCTTTTTCATATGATTTTGAATGAAGACCACACAAGAACACCTTCTTCCTCAATTCCTTTTTTTGCCTCACGGAAAATGATAGTAAATGCTTTGTCTCCACGTCTATACTTAAAATGGCATGCCTATGATCTCAGAGTATTGTTTAAAGCATGAAAGAAATATTGAACAGAGGTCGCACCCTAAATGTATAGCTGCTGCAGACTGCTAAAAAAACTCAGTTCACACGTTTGTCACTGTGTCTTCAGAACGGTGAAGGTACAGGGCCATACGTTAGCTTCTTCTATCTGAGGCCGTAAAAAGAGGAATGAATTTGCAGAGGTCAAGAAAGAGCAGGAACGGATAAAAGAGAGATCAGGTGGCATCAGGAAAACACAGAAGACCAATTGGTAGTTCACTCTCCCTCTAGGAAGATGAAATAAATAAAAATTCTTTATAGAAGTGAGAAGTTGGGGAAAAAAAAAAGGTTTTATTTAGTATACTACTCACCCTGACCTATAACTGAAACAAATTGCCCATATTGCCTAAACAAACATACATGAAGCAAATGTTAACAAAATATTTTTCATTTTAGAGTTGTTAATCTGACCCTCCAGTTGCAACACACTGTTTCAAAAGCTTGCTTACGGAAAAAGAGAGTACAAAGGTTTCGACTATATGTATTAACCTTTATCTGTGTTGGCATAATTCACCTTTTGTCCCAAAATTTACACCTTTTTGCCAAATACACTAAAGCTCTTTCTCAGACTTTCACCTCTTTCACTGCTATTGTACTGCCTTTCTATAATTTGTGCTACATTACCCTAAATTTATCCTCACTCTGCGGAAGTGCAGAATTCTCATTGTTTGCCAAGGAATTAAATCTCAAGAAGAGGCAGAAGTTCCTACACAAGTGCTAATGAGTACTTGGCTCCCACGTGGCACCCTTGCTGTTGCTGCTCCTACACAACAACGTTAATAAGTATTTAACACCTTCAGGAAGCCTCTGGAAGAAGAATGCTCTAATCCTCAATCCCGGTACTTCTCCACATGTTTCAGAGTCATCTACAGTGCATCCTAAAGTATGGATGTTCAAGCTGCTCTGTCAGAAACCCTGCTGCAGCGGGGCCCAGGGAGATGCATGCCTGCCTCCAGCCTCACCTGTGGATCCAGTGCAGATGATTCATGCATCAGGATTCCTCAACTGTCTTGTCATTTTGCCTACCATCCTGGTGACATTCTTAACCGCACCCCACCAGTCATTCTTAGCGCATCTTCAACCGTGCTCTTCTAAACTGTCTGGAAAGACAGGAAGTGGTCATTACTGATCCGTGAATCCCTTTCGACTCTAGGACAAGTTGATCCATTAGTTTGACAACAGATTTTGAACATCTAATGCCGGGCATTAAGACACTGTCATAAGTGAGACATATAGTTTATATTTCATTAGAGTCTAGGAGAGTAACATAATAAATGGGGAAGCATCTCACACACACACACACAGTTATCAGGAAGGAAATGCGGTGACAAAAGAGAGGAAGAGAATATGTGTTGTTCAAGAACCAAAGGCGCCAGTCAGAAAAGGCCTGGCTAAAAATATCAGGTGTAGGGCAATGACCTCAAAGATTAAGAACCTGATCGCATGAAAACCAGAGCAGAAGTCAGTGCAAATGAGGGGTTTAACAAAAGAAGGGAAAGACAGAAAAATCATCATATCCAATACAATGGCACGCTATGAACCAGGCACAGTTGTGGATTCTTTATACACACTTAGTTAAGGCTTAAGATCATCCTGTGAACCAAGTTCTATTCTTCCAATTTTACAAATGAGAAGCTGGAAATCGAGACACTTAAGGAAACTGATCAAAGTTTCACAAATAGCAAGTGATGGAGCCGTGACTCATAATGTGGTTTCCAAGTTGCCTGCAATAGGCTGGACCCAGCAATAGGTCAGAAGCCAGGATCTTGGGAACTAGTTCCAGGCCTCCAACGTAACAGGTAGGGACCCATGTACTTGAGCCAGTGTCTGTTGCCTTCCTAGGTTTATATTAACAAAAAACTCTAATTGTAAGAGAATTCAGGACTTAACGTAGGCACTTCAAGATGGCAGACAAGTGTCCTAGCCATAAGCTTGTTTCTGAATTCCTTGCTTCAATATATATATATATCGGTGATGATTAGTGACAACTTGGTAGGTTTGAAATGTTTGTTTGAAAGGCTGAGCCACAGAGAGAGCCAGAGAGAGAAAACAGAAGAAAAGATATCTTTCACTGGCTGGTTCACTTACCAAATGTTCACGATAGCTGGGCCTGGACCAGGTTGAAACCAGAAACCTGTGACTGTCCACACATCCACATGGATGACAAAGACTTATGGAATCAGCTGTTATTTGCTGCCTCCGCGGGAGAACATCAGTAAGAAACTGAGTCAGAAATGAAGGCAAGCTCAATCCCAGGCCCTCTGGGATGGGATGTGGGCACCCCAAGTTACAGCTGAACCCTACACCCCGAGAGCAGCTAACCTTCAAAAACACCTTAGTAACATACTCTTTTTAGGAATGTTTCAAGTATAAGCTCTATTTCACAAAGACTTCCTATAACAGGTACTAATTTTCTCTATACTAATGAAAGGGAACAATTCTCTCTACAAAAGATTAGGTTGTGGCTTTAGACTTGCTTTCCACTTTTAAAAGTTATCCTGAAAATTAACCTAAAGCAAACATCCACCTACGATGTAGGGACCAGGAAATGCACTGTGATGAATCCCTGCCCATGAAGGAAGAGCTCTGGAAATGGTTAGACAGCAAAGAAAACAGAGTTTGTAGATAGATGCTAATTGCACAATTTATGTAAGCCTGGAGATGTTCTGTAGTCCCTAACCCAATATACATCATTATATCATGAGCGTCCTCATTATTGTTACACAAAAATAATAAATATGAAATAAAAAGGGGTGAAATGATTTGTGGAAGGTCACATATATTAAATAGCAATATTAGAAATTATCAAAAACCTGGAACGCATAAGCAGGAGTGCATCCTCATAGGACAAAGAGAGGACAATCGGTGCCAACTGTCATCAAGCTCTGAGAAGAGGAGGGAAACGCATGCAGAGAACAATCCCAGAAACAAAGCAGCAGACAGACCATACTGGATCTAATCAAAATCTAGCACGTGTCGTGGAGAAATCACCCAGCTTTAATTTTTCAAAAACCATTAGGTGTCAAATTAAATGGAAGATGAAAGGGAAAAAATTGCCTTTTGCTGAAACCTGCGGCTAAATTTGGTCAATTTTGTTGTTTATTAGTGCATAAAGTCCTTGCACTTACCATTCGACAACTCTAAAAGGAAAGGGGGATAAAAACAGTGCTGCAATCAGGTGAAGTAGGTTATTAATGGTGCCGAGCAGATACACAGGCATGCGTCATCCTGAGGCAATTAAGGCTTGGAGGAAAGTGTATTTACAATCTCTGAGGACCGACTTTCATGGAACAGGTAGTCTTTCCACAACTGGCATTGTTTGCATCATTTTGAATTGCTCAGTACATTTATTTCTTTTTAAAACAATCATTCATGAATTTAGAGGTCTTCTTTATTTTCTTAGTTCAAGCTTAACATGAAATCACTCAAAGAAAGTCAGAGATTTTAAAATGGAAAAACGAATAGAAGCAAAAGATAATCTGCATTATAGCATTCTTTACAGCAAGCTTAGCGGAAAATCCAGAGAAACTGCTGGAAGGGGTGGGCCTTGTGGCACAGTGGATTAAGATGTGGTTTGGGAGACCTGTGCTCCATTTTGTAGTGCCTAGTTTGATCCCAGCCACTTCTGCCTGCAACCCAGCTTCTTGTTAATATTCGTCCTGGCAGATGGCAGATAATGGCTGAAGAATTTAAGTATGTGCCTCCACCATGGAAGATCTAGGAGGTCTGCAGGATTTCTTACATCCTAGCTGTGGTCTACCCCAACCCAGACGGATGGACGATTAGAGAATGAAGTGGCAGAAGGAAAGTCTCTCGCACACATGGATATTATCCTCTTTACCCCCTCTTCCTGTCTTCCCATCATTCCGCCTCTCAATTTTTTAATTAAAGATAAATAATGCAATAAACACAAAACTTTCTAAGTTGCCTCCCCCCACCATTTTCACCAATATAATATTACCCACCTATCAAAATTGCAACCAGGGGCCAGTTTTGTGAAACGGCGAGTTTTGATGGCAGCATCGCATACAAGTGCCACTTCAAATCCAGACTGCTCTATTCCTCATTCAGCTTTCTGCTAGTATACCTCAGAAAGCAATCAAAGATTGCACATGTGCCCGGGCCCCAGCCACCCAAGTGTAGTCCCAAGATCTTGGCGCCTGCCCAGCCCAGCCCAGCTCCGGTGCTTACGGCCATTTTAGAAGCAAACAGGCAGATGGAAGATATCTCTCTCTGGATGTCTCTCCCTCGCTACATATAACTCTGCTTTTCAAAAAATAAATACTTAACAATTGCAGCAAAACACTTAAAAATCACTAAGGCCGAAATTCTTGGAAGGGAAAACGTACTGTTTCCCAAACACAAAGATAAAGATTTTTTTTAAAAATTGGGGGTTCTGGGGATTAATAGCCTAGTGCCTAAATCTTCTCCTTGCATGCACTGGAATCCCATATGGGTGCCAGTTTGAGTCCCAGCTGCTCCACCTGTGACCTGGTGGTGCACTACAGGACAGCCCAAAGCCTTGAGACCCTGCACCCATGTGGGAGATCCGGAGGAAGCTCCTGGGTTTTGGCTTCAGATCAGCTCTGCTCTGGCCATTGCAACCACTTAGGAAATGAACAAATGGTTGGAAGAGCTTTCTCTGTCTCTCCTTCGCTCTATAAATCTGCCTTGCCAATAAAAATAAATCTTTAAACAGATAATAAAGCAAAAAGGATATAGAGAGATTACAATTCAATACCAGATTCTATGTAAATGTTCTTTCCTGAAGGGATAGCATTGGCCACTCCCCTGAGACACACAGGCGTAGGAGTAGGTTAGTTGGGACAGGCACAGTGGGTCTCACCCCTGCTTTACAGTGACTGCATTCCTCGTCAGAATGCCTAGATCAATCCCCAGCTGCTCTGCTTCCAATTCTGCTTTCTGTCAATGCACTCGGTAAGGCAACAGATGATATTCTAGATGCTCAGTTTTCTCTCACCCACATGGAATCCCCAGCACTTGGCTTCAGCTTGTCCCACCTCTGGCTGTCAGTTTCTTTTGCAAGCAATGATTAAATGAAATCATCCAAGATAATTTCTCAACATATCCAGAGCTTTCCTTCCTCTAGCTGATTCCACACGGTTGTTCCTATAACTTACTTTCTTTCCTTATGGTATTGTATATTTATCCTCGACAAATGGATTAGCAAACAAAGAGAATTTTTGTAAAGTAAGGGAATGCGTGTAGGTGAACTTAACCCGAAGGTGGGAGTGTGGTCAAGCAACACTGTCAGCAAATGGCCAGCTCTTGCTTAATGCCTCTGATAGAATCCTGAGTACTCGGGTTGCATTGTTGTGACACAATGGGTTAAGCTGCAGTTTGCAATCCTGGCATTTCACATTAGAGCATTGGTTAGAGTCCTGGCTGCTCTGTTTCCATTCCAGGATCCAAGAGGGAACAGAAATAGCTCAAGTGCTTAGACCCTGCCAATGGAAGCCCCTGGCAGAGTTCCTGGCTCTGATTTCAGATTGGTCCTACCCTAGTCACTGGAGTCGGAGGAGGAGTTAATCAGTGGACACATGAAGATCTCTCTCTCTCTCTCTCTCACAAATACACAAATATTTCCAAAAAATTTTTTACCAACGAAACAGTATGTGTGTCCTGATCTGTTTATACCCTAATGTGTCTAGGAAATTTTTTTTTTTTACATCCGTTGTCCAGATAAAATTAGTCCTAATATCTCTCGTTTTTGTTTGGAAATGTTTGTTTGCATGGATTCCAGACTGGATATCCTACAATACATTTCTTCAGCTCATTCGTCCCCATGTTCTTTATAAAGGAAGATGACATTCTAGACTAAGGCATATCTGAGAATGTTTGACCTTCACATTAACAAAATATTTCAGATCCAGACACCTACTCTTGCAAAAAAAAAAAAAATGGAATGGTTCAGAAAACCATTTAATTTAAATGAGGCTATTCATTATTTCTTCAACTCTCTTCATTCCACATAAAGCTTCAATCAAAATTATTTTGCTTAAGATTTATTTCTTTTTATCAGGAAAGGTGTATCAGACTTATGGAGAGGAGAGACAAACATCTTCTATCTGCTGGTTCACTCCCCATTGGCTGCCAAGGCTGGAAATGAGAGACTCTGAAGCCAGAAAACAGGAGGTTCTTCCCACGCAGGTGCAGAGTCTCCCATACAGGTGCAGAGTCCCAGGGCTTTGAGCCATTCTCCGCTGCTTTCCCAGACCATAAGCAAGGAGCCAGACGGGACGCAGAACAGCCGAGATATGAACCAGCACCCATACGGGATCCTGGTTCTTGCAAGGTAAGGATTTAGCCATTAAGCTATCTTGCCAGACCAGATCAAATAGGATTTCATCAAACGTGAAGTGAATGATGAAAAATAATACATCTGCAACACACTGTGACTTTTTGGAAACGTCCTTCAGTGGAGTTGTGCTTTCAGTCTTGTTGCTGTTTAACCATGCACACACCTACTGCAGAAACACGTGCCAAGTGAACGCCTCACACCGGCTGAGCACCTTTCTCTCTGCAACCATGGGTCAACTGGAAGCGCTGGCCAGACCACTGCACTCCTGCACCTCCTTACTTCTCAACGTATTCTTTGCTTTTGCTAGAAAAGATACTGGACATTTCTTTCCCTTTCATCAAAAGATACAGTGTCAAAGTTAATGATATTAAGCACAATGTAATACTAAATTCATCTGTTCCGTTTTATTATTGTTCAATCCTGAATGTTCATCATTTGTGTAAGTTTACACACACATTATTCTTAATTTTAGGTGTTTCCTTTAATTTGTAGCATAGTCAAGTGTGTTCCAGCTTATGTTTTTCACATGCATAAATATATCTCTATGGGCTTGTAATTTGATAACCACAACCATATCTTTTATACAATCTATTCATATTTCATAAAATATTATCCAAAATGTAACAGCCTCCTAAAATGTCACTTGTCATCGCAAGCAAAATAAAACAATCCTAATTTCTTACACCCACAGCAAAATTGAAATTAAATTAGTATTTCTGTGATACCTCGAATACTGGAAAATGCTGCTCTCACTTTTCAGTAGTGTCTTGATTCTTATTTCTGTTCTTTTTTATTATTTTTATTTCTTTTAATATTTCGTGACCCCTAAATTAGTCATGTATTTCTCAGCAAAAAATTTTGAAACTCCTAGTTAAAATGCGCCAACAGCAAGAAGGATATCTTTATTCTTTTCCTAGAGAAGACATTCCTAAATGATTTTTTTTTTTTAATTAGGAAGGTAGGCATACAGAAAGGAGGAGAGACAGAGAGAAAAATTTTCTTATGCTGATTAATTCTCCAAGTGGCCACAATGGCCGTTGCTGAGCCAATCCAAAGCCAGGAACTAGGCGCTTCTTCCATATCTTTGTTGTGAGTGCAGGGTCCCAAGGCTTTGGGCTGTCCTCAGTTGCTTTCCTAGGCCACAAGCAGGTAGCTGGATGGGAGTCAAGACCACCAGGATTAGAACCGGTGTCCATATAGGATCCTGGCATGTGCGAGGTGCTGACTTTAGCCATTAGGCTACCACACCGGGCCCTAGAGAAGACATTTCAACAACATCTAGATTGTAGCACTATCATACATTCAATTAAAAAAAAAATCTTTTGCAGTAGGATAAAATTTTAGACCAAATTTTTAAAAATGAAGCTAGTGACTCAGGAGAGTCAGTGAAAGATAATTGAAATCCACAATCCCAAAGAGATCATGTGAGTCTCAACAGGAGACGCTGATGCAAACAACCCCATTCTACAGAGACATAAAGAAGACAGGGCGAATTGTCAGACAAAGAAAGCAGCATGTATCAATCATCCTTCCAAATGTTTTGCAGCAAGAAGATAACAATAAATTCAGATTAGATGAGCCAGATGTTAATAACTGACTGTATCCTCAAAGGAAGGAAAAACCAGCATTTTTCCTGCTCAGAATATACCGATGTACTCCAGATATTTTTGTTTGATTCATGAAAGCATTGGAAATGATAAAGGATCAAAATTACAATCATTAGGGTGGGATCTTGTGCAGTTAAGATCCACTGGGAGTGCCGGCTTCCCCATCAAAGCCAGCGGGTTTGAGTCCAGTTCCCCTTGTGATTCCAGCTTGCTGTTAACGTAGAAGGTAACAGATGATGGCCCCAATAGTTGTATCCCTGTCACCCATGTGGCAGATGGGGACTGAGTTCTCAGTCCTTGGTTTCCACCTGACCCAGCACAGGTTACTATGAGCATTTGGGGAGCAATCCAGTGGATGAAAGATCTCCCTCTATTTCAAAATAAAATAGAAACAAATATTTTTAAATCATCACATTGTATTCATTTCTCATAATAAGTCTTGTATCCTGTGCTCTTCTAAATCCGGTATTCTTCATAGATTTTGTACAACAAAAATTGTTCCCCCAGCTGTCGGCAACTGCCTAGGTTGCCTTGTACTTAGGCAAGTGTTACATGGCTAAAAGAAAAGCAGCCAACTACTGGCAGGCATTCTAGGCCTGGCTAATGCTGAATTTCTGTTAACTATACCAGAATGCTATTGTAGCCCGGCCTGGCCTCAGGTCTCAGGCTCAGCAGTGGGAGCTATGGCCTAGTAAAGAGTTCCACCAGTGTTCTATCAGACGGGTTCCCACCTCTGGCTCAGCCAACCTGACGTGGCCTCCCTTCAGTCCCACTTTTAGCCACTCCCACTTCAATACATCCCTAAACCCCCATCCCTGGGCAACCTTTAGTCCCCACCTGGGGGATGCAGTAGCATGTCCCAGCCTGATGTCGCCTAGCCTCCCCACTTAATCTCCAAAGGAAAAATAAAGAAAGGAAGAATGAGCAACTGTGCTGGCACACTGGTGTTGAACACAAAATGTTGGCTTTAACCAGGGCAAGGTTTCTTAGGGGGCTCAAACTCCCACTACAGGGAAAATCACAGAATATGTGGTCCAACCTTGGAGTGGATGTATTAGGACAGGGCCTCCTCAGTTGCTGATGCCTGTGCAGTGGCCAGCATTGCATCCAGATGCACACGGGGTACCTGATGGCCACATCATCTAAGGCAGTAGAGGAAGTTGAGTGCCAGGTCATAGGATGGAAGATAGAACAGGTCAGATCTAGCTCCCTACCAATGTGCTTAGGAAAGCAATGGAACATAGCCCTTGTCTGGGACCCTGCTCCCATATGGGAGACCCAGCAGAAGCTCCTGGCTCCTGGCTCCTGGCTCCTGGCTCTGAACTGGCCCAGATCTGAGTGTTGCAGCCATTTGAGGTGTGAATCAACATATGGATGATACCACTCTCTCTCTCTCTCTCTCTCTCTCTCTCTCTCTCTGTGTATCTCCCTCTCCGATACAGAAAGTAAAAAACAAAAAAAACAAACAATCAAAAAAAAAAAAACCAGCTAGATGGAGACAAGAGCACATAGATCTGATGCAAAATTGGCTATGTTGATACACAGTCAATTCATAAATATGAGCTTCAGCTGTAGAACAAGGGACCTGAAGTGTGCCATATTGAAATCATAGCTGTATTTTGCTATAAATGCTATCTAAATAAAGAAAAATTCTCAAAATCTTTATATTTTATTTAGCCAGGCTTTGCTCACATTTTCTCCACAAAATGTCTAAATATCGATTTGTCCCTTCACACAAAGCATGTTGAGTGGGTGGTGGCTTAACCAGATTCAACCCTACACAAGCATCCCGTACGATGCTGATCTGAGTCCCAGCTGTTGCGCTTCTGATCCAGTGCCCTGCTGGTGTGCCTGGGAGAATGGTGGGAGATTCCTTAGACTCAGGGATTTGTCATTTTCCCCTATATTGTAACGGTAGTATAGTGCTTCAGCAGTCACAAGTTCATCATTCTTCTGTTTAAGTTCAGCCCCTGGCCATCTGAGGAGTGCACCAAGAGATACAAAATAACGCTGTGTTTCCCGTGATTTCCCCTATCGTTCTGCCATCGCAAATGAACGAAACTCCTCATTTTTTTCCAAGGAATTTGAGTTTCATACAAGTCCTCTAAATAGTAGTTTTAATATAATAAAATAAAACTGGGTACTCTTTATGAATATAAATATTGTTTTGATAAAAAGTTAGGTAATATACACACATGGGCCTTTCCTAACGTTCATGGAAAATACATATTATGAAAGAGTCAAACATAAATCCAAATAAACTTATCTTTTAATTCCATTTCCTCACAAATACTTAAAAGTGTGTGTGTGTGTGTGTGTGTGTATTATTGGTACTGCCCCGAATAATTCCATATATTAAGGCAGTAAGTTGTTTCTTAATTCTTGGCACTACAGAAATTTGGAAGAATAATTCTTTTTTTTTAAGATTTATTTTATTTTTATTGGAAAGGCCGGATATACAGAGAGGAGAGACAGAGAGGAAAATCTTCCGGCCCATGCTATGCCGGTCCGAAGCCAGGAGCCTCTTCTGGGTCTCCCACGCTGGTGCAGGGTCCCAAAGCTTTGGGCTGTCCTCGACTGCTTTCCCAGGCCACAGGCAGGGAGCTGGATGGGAAGTGGGACTGCCGGGATTAGAACTGGTGCCCATATGGGATCCTGGTGTGCAAGTCGAGGATCTTAACCACTGTGCCACTGCACCAGGCCCCAAGAATAGCTCTTTAAGAATCAAAGTGAACTGAGTATTCTTTTAGAAACTGCACAACAGGTTTAGCCCACAAGATCATCATATTTAAAATAAATGGTGTGTCTACCACCGTACACCCTAAACATGCCCAATTTCAGCTGAAATACACAGTGAAGGCCCCAGCTGAGAGGCAAATGGGCAGCTCGTAAGAGGCTCCCTGCTCCTAGGAACCCAATTGGGCTGGCTACACCCTGAGTTTTTCAACAGATCATTTCAGCGTAGCTTGGCATAGCATGTTCTGCAGTGTCAGCTCTACCTCCAAAATATAATGTGTTCAGTATGAGATAAATATCACAGATGCCAAGATGAATAAGCTGCTTCTGAAAGTTTCAATGTCAGCCCATATGTATATTAGACCAAATGCCATGTTTTTTAAAATGTCCATTAATTAATTAAGGTAGAAAAATAGTCAAAATAGTGCTAAAAATAAAGGAATACTTGTGGATAAATATTGCCCACATTTATAAAATCATACACACATAAGACACATAGCTATAATACATATTTTCAAACAAACATTAAACATGTAATTCAACAAACATCTAAACCTGAGATCCCTTTCAAAAGTTTATTTAATAAAACAATACAATAGCTAAAGTTTAAAATACAAGCCCATCATTAGAGAAAGTGGCGTATTGCGCTTTCATTTGTTAATTTTATTAGATAACAAGTTTGTTAAACTCCTTCCGTCACAATTGTGTTTACTTACGTATAAATAAGTGCCTTGAAGCTTGCTTCCGTCCATGCATACATATGTGCGTCCTTTATGTGCATAAAGGAATATGCACAAAACATGCATAAAACTGATATTGTAAATAACTTTGAACTATTTGAATGATTATTTTAATTTGATTCACATTTGTACTTCATGAAATAATATGAATTTTTTATTGCTTGACTTTAATTAATTAAGGTCTCATGCTCGTGTTTCCAGTTGAAGATTTGTTGATATTTAAAACAACAAATTACTACAGAGAAATTTTTCCTATGGGGAAGAAGTTATAATTAACTTCTCATCCTCACCCCAACAATACAAGGGTATTAAAACTTGCCTGAATTATTCTCACAGTCTAACAATTGAATAATGATGTGCATTTTTTTACAATCATAGTACAAATAAAAGCTTGCACTTACTTAGTAAACTTTTTATTCCATATCACCATTCCCACTATGTTATAAATTTTCTTTGAAATTTTCATATGAGTTACAATTACTGATACCAAAAAAAAAATTTTTGATTCTTGTTAAACCATTCAGCAATCAGAAAAGAGTTCTTCTGAGTCTATCTTATTGTTAGAATGTCATCTGCATTAGTTAAGAATGGTTCCAGTAATTTCATCATACAATAATAATGTAGATTATAATAATAGGGAATGATATATTTCATAGTCTCTGAGTTTAACATGGACAAGCAATTCATAAATTTCCAAAGGTTATAGATTTTTATTGTGTTCAAAAACTAATTCCTAACTAAACAATAATTATTACACATTGAACCATGCTAAAAATTTACCTAAAATAATTGTAAGTGGGCCTTATATTAAAGAATAGCTATTCAAAAGTATTTTACTGATGGCACTAAAATAGCAGCTAAGATATTAATTAATTCTAAATTGATCTTAAGACAGTATTTATTTATTTGAGACAAATACATGTGAATTTTTAAAGAGGTGATAAACAGGTAGACTATAAAGGTTTTAAAACTTGCAAGATTGTTCGGGTTTTTCATAAAAATTTGCAAGCGTTGGAGGTACATTGGGGATCTATAGAGGAAGTTTGGAGAGCTTGGTGAACAATCAATGCAATTATTTTGCTTTATTGACTCAGAATATACTACATTCAGGTCTCATCAAATCCTACATGCTTATTAAATGCGAGGTTCATATCAATGCATCCATTTTAATCCTAATTTTATAGGAAGGAAAAATCAGCAAAATCGCACCTAAGTAGAGGCCACCCCGTTACATCTACGCCCGCAGCAAGATGACTTCTAAGAAGTCCACATGGAGAGCTGATATTCTAACAACCATCATCTTCCCTAACTCCGACACAACCCACCTTTCGATCTGCCTTCATGCTTGTGCTTCTAGCCTGCCTTTGGGGAGATAATGTTTTTTGGTTGTTTGGGGTTCTGTGGGTACACAGGAAATCAGCCTTGTGCTTGTGGATAGGAAAATGGTCATAGAAAGATGCAGGAAATTCACGACCAGGTGTTCAAGACATTGTGACTGCTTGCACCCCAATACTTGCGTGGCCATAAACATTCCTGACAAAATCACTCGGCGAAGAAACTTGCTTGTCAGGAGCTGGCTTGAAAGCACCTTCCCTTCACCCCCACTTCTGTATCTGCTTACACACACGCACACACGCACACGCACAGAACACACACACACACACATGCACACGCACACGCACAGAACACACACACGCACAGAACACACACGCACAGAACACACACGCACAGAACACACACACGCACAGAACACACGCACAGAACACACACGCACAGAACACACACACGCACAGAACACACACACGCGCACACACACAGAACACACACGCACAGAACACACACGCACAGAACACACACGCACAGAACACACACACACACACGCACAGAACACACACGCACAGAACACACACGCACAGAACACACACACACACGCACAGAACACACACGCACAGAACACACACATGCACACACACACGCACAGAACACACACATGCACACACTGCCTTGGGCTTCTGAATATGTAAACATGCATAAGTCCTCTGGAGAAATATTTGTGTACACCTTTAACAATTGTCATCCAGGGCTTTTTGTTAGCTGGAAGGCACCAAGTAACTATATAGCAAGGTGTCTATACATCTTTAAAGAACAGATTTCTAACAGTTTTTCAGAATTCTTATTTTTTTTATCGCAAAAACTAATTCCAAAATTATTTATTTGAACTTTCAAAAATTTGCGAAATTGTTCAGTCCTTTGCTTTTATACATTTGAAAGCCATATGCTTGCTTTCAAAACTACCTCCACAGGCTGAAATGCATATTGTGAGTTTTGCCAAGGTGAAAAAATACTCAAGGAGAGAGTTAAGCAGCTAATGGCGTGTTGTTTCATCTTTTTATTATATTGCTTCAGGATGAAATTTGCGGGATTGACAAAAAGTACATTTTTCCCCAAAGAACACTCTCTAAACATTTGACCGTTAATCCTGAAAATACAATTTTAACCCTACCTACATAAAGTAAATAGAAATAAATTATTTGGGTTTTTTTTTTTTTTAGGGAGAATCTATTTGTGGGGTGGAACAAAAAAAAAACCCTAGTATCTGAGGTTAAAATTCCTCTTTTTTCTTTTCTTTTTTTTTTTTTCTTTTTTTTTTTTTTAACGTAGAAAATGACATCCGAGATAAATTTGATTGTGTTCTCACTTGGAAAATTAACCTAATTTTCTAATTACAGGTTATGAGGCTGTTCACATTTTCGCGGTTATTCTCAAACTTTGAAAACCTGTTTGATCACGTTGATTTACTGTATCACCACTGAAATACACACAGGGCACTCATTTCCCCAAGCCTCTCGTGTCCTCCAGCTCTGTTGATGGCTCCAGAAGCTTTGTCAAGCAACTCCCTGGACATTGAAAGTTTTTGCCTTAAGTGCAAACGCTTTCAAAGAATCACAGCTCCGAAACTTGGCACAGGAAGCTCCCCGCGATGAGTGGCCAAGAGAGGAATGTACTAGGGGCGGGGGGGCGGGGGGGTGCTGACTGTCCTAACTTCCCTCCCCAATCCTTTTCTAAAATCTTAACATCCACTGGCTGGAAGAGTAGGTTAATGAGGCAGGAGTCACAGACTCGGCCTCCGACGGCGATTTTCAGGTGGCCGAGAGCCCCTCCGCCTTCCGAGGGCCAAGTGATGAAAAGCGGAGGGCGACAGCGCGGGGCGGCCAGCCGCGCACAATGGTGCAATTATTTGCCTTAAAGTTCCATCCTCCTCGGAGCTCCTTGCATAATTCAAGCGTAATTAGGCCGACGGTGTTTCATTTAAAGGCAAGACTTTGAGAGGGGAGGGGTCTGTTTATTTACTTTGGACTTCGCTTGGAGAGCAGCTTCCGGATAAGGTTAAAAAAAAAAAAATACTGGCAGATTTGCACCATCTGTATGGAGAATTCTGAAAGTTTGTTTTCATGCGAACAGAAACCTTTCCAACTTTAGTTCTTAGTGCTCGGACCTCGACTTCAACCTGTGTCACAGACCCTCATTTAAGGCAGTTGGACAGAAAAAAAAAATTAGCTTAGGACTGCACGTACATACGTCATTAACCCAATGCTGGCCCTCACCCTGAATTTTACATCCTCCCTTCCTTTAACGTTGTGGATCCTGGTAGCCAAGACTGCGTCTCAATGCTCCGACTCAGACCTTCCTGTCCCTGGCCTCAGAGTTTAGCCCTGGAAAGTTGTCTTGCTGAGCTGGGACACTGAATCAGCTGGAACAGAAACCAGCTTTGCCGGGAAGGGAAGAGATGAGAGTGTTTTATTTGTAACTTATCTTTTTTTTTTATGATTTTCTTATGTATATGAAGCAAGTTAGGTGGCGTAGAAATGATAAAGAGATCGGAAATGGTTCTGCCAAGACGAAGGTGCTCATTTTTATCTCAGCCAGCTAAGGTTGGAGCTCAAAAGATTTCACTCACATCACTTGAAAATGTAAATATGCACTACAAATAGAGATCTGTGTGCAAGCATGTATTATGCAATAATACAATCTAATGTTTTGCCATAGTTGTATATATATATATACATATAATCTGTAGAATATATACCATATAATAGGTGTACATCATTTTGTGTGACTATAAAAATAAAATGAAAACGTATGTCCATGTACATCCACAGTGAAGTGTACCCAATGAAACATGGGTGTTGTGTGAACATAGCTGTGGGTAAATGTTAGGAGATGTTAGAAGGATTGTAGGAGTAGCCTGGAAGTCAAGCCCCATGCTCTTTCACTCTGACTTGTTGTTGAAAAGCCTGTGACGGTCCAGCCCATATAATCCTCTCCTCCCAGAGATCTGGGGGCACTAACCGTGACTTCCGTGGAAATGGGAGAAAATCCTAACATCCTGAACCCAAAGACAAAATTCCCAGTTGAGAGGTCTGTCACAGCCTGGGCCCTCAAAAAGACTGCACAGAAGTTTTACAGCTGAGTGCACCCTGCAACTGGAAAAGTCTGGTTTATTTTTGAGGGGGGAGGAGGTGGATCGTCTCACACTGAAGGCCACCTGCCCGGGTGGGACCAAGTGGTAGGCTTTTAGGGCATAAGGGTTGCTGCAACTTTTACCTCCCCTGCAGCTCACACCATTCAGATCTGGATCCCTGGGAAACATTTCAGGCCTGCTCAGGAAATTCTGAAACAAGTACATACATCAGGAGAAGAAATTCTATTTCCCTAACTCTTGCATTATCTGTGTCCTTAAATCGGGCTTTCCCAGGCACTACTCTGAGCCATAAAGAATTCCATGTTTGCTAAACAGGAATGCTGACCAAGTGAAGTATTTAAATGTTTAGCCAAGTATTTGGAAAAGCATTCGGATGGGAATGGGGTTGATGCTGCTCTGTGGAAACCCGAGTTACGCCTTCTCCCCAGCCAAGTGTTCCCATATTGTTTTGAACTCTAACTGGTTGCCTCCCCCCACCTGCCCAGACTCTGTGCGGTTAATATGGTGTGAGTCTTTGCGCTGCAGTGAGAACTTATCCCGATGTCTATAGAAACTTGTTGGAAAGAATCAGATGAATGTGTCTAATTGGTTTAACTCTCCATCCATTCACGAGAAGAAAAGGTCCGTCATTAGACTTAATTAAGTTTTTTTTTTTTCTTTTAAGTCGCTGCTTTTAATGATCATAGAAACCGCGAAGTCCAACACCAGCATCTGCGTCATTTTAATTACCCTGTTTATTTGTTGGGGCTGTGGCAGAGTTACCCAATATTTCCCCACATCCTTTCCAGCTCGTAGGGGAGTGCCACGGGCAGGGCAGGTCGCTTCCAACCCAAAGAGGATGAGGGGAACATTTGGAAAGTTGAGGCTGAGCTAACTGCGCCATTTCCAACCCCGGGCTTTTCTGCCAGCAGCGCCCCCCCGGCGCAGACTATGCGAGGAATTTGGACCACCGCCCGAGGAACCCGAGGAACGACTTGCAATCGGATTTGTCCTTGGCAAACTCTTTGCCAAACTAAAAACACAAAACAAAGATCTCTGAATTGTTCTGGAAAGAGGACTGGTGCAATGCTTTCGCACACTTGACCGTGGTCCCGCTGTAATCTGCCCACGGGATTCTGCACCCACTGACAAGAGCAGCGCGCTTGCCACGTCCCCTCTCCAGCTGGCCCAGAACCAGGGACCCCGCATTCGTTCATGAGTTTCCCTTGTAATTCCTGTGGCTTTCCCGGTACCGGAAACAGGAAGACAGCCTTCCCACTCGGGAGCTGGTTCCCAGTTTCCCACCCTTCCAGCAAATCACCCACCTCACAGAGAGAGAAAGAGAGAGAGAGAGAGAGAGAATCAGAGCCTCTATCAGAGTGCTTAAAACCCATTCATCTTCAGGTTAATTAAACTTTGACAATTAAACTTCGATGCACTGGGGCCTTAAAGCTTCCGCTCTCACTTGTACAGTAGGTACTTAATTATTATACTACTCCAATTCAACTTCTGCGAGTCTCTCAGATGTTGGGAAAAAAATACAATCCTGTTTCTTGGTCTTTGATGGAAAGGGGGTAGGACTTGGGGGTCTCTAAAATCCTTCAATTATAATCAAAGGCCTTTAAAATTAGTGAGTGTCTATGAAATGTGTTGCTTTTCTTGTTTGAATTTTATTAGCAGCAACATCCTGATAGTGTTTCAAGATTGTCTTACGATTTTTACCTTCATCTTTCTAATTTAGTTCCTCCCTAAATAAAACATTTCAGAGAGAAATCACCTAAACGAGATGAATGGTTTCATTGCTCCCATGTCTGGCAGAACGTTGTTGGTCCTAGTAAAATTTAAGAATTTTATTCTCTAACGCAATAAGGAGGGAGGGAGGGAGGGGCATTGGGGGACTGCTGGCTTAGCAAGTACCACAGCCACCACTCTGCTTTGGAGCGGCTCCACCTGGCTTTTAAACAGCTCTGTTGCTTTGGGCTCCTCTAGCATCTTAATGATCCACCTCCACCACTTTGGCCAAGCCTCCGAGAACTTTGGCTTTCCGGCCAGGATGCAAGCCAGTGTGACCGGGCAAGTCTAAAAAGCAGTGGTGCTCCACCAGCGGGTAGAAGCCTCGCTTGGGCAACCACCGGACACACCGCTTCAGCACCAGCTACCCCGCACATTCCACCCCACTCAGCCCGACTCGGCCACGCAGGTTGAAGTTGCAGGGCGGTTTGGAAAGAGAGTCAGACCAAACAGGCCTGACGCTCGGGCGTCCCCCAGCGCACGGTGCACCCTAGCCGGGAGGAGGCCGAGACTAGAGAGAGAGTGAATTTTAAGTTTCAGCCTTCGGAGAAACACTAGCCCGTAGGAGACGCCCTGGTGCCTGAATCCTTTGGGAATTCAAATTTGGGAGCTGGGGATGGGATTTCTAGAAGGGCGCGGGAACCTGTGACCAACCTCGAAGCTGAGTCGAAAAGCAACGTCTGTGGTCCAACCAGCTTCACCAACAATTTTCACAAAATTGAAAAACTCGGGAACAGGAAAAAAAAGATCCTCGATGAAACGAGATCATTCTGGCTTTCAGTTTTATTTCCATTTCCATCCTCCTATTTTGTCCCGGGCCGCTGCTCCTCCCACCCCCGTTTTTTGTTTGTTTGTTTGTTTGTTTTTTGGCCTGGCTGGGGCAAGGAGTGTCTTTTTCTCTCCTCCCGGTTCTGAACTCCCTCCCCCCCGCCCCCACGGGCTTTGTTTCTTCACAAGGAAAAGTGTCTGGAGGACCGGGCTGATGAAGAGGAGGCAGAGAAAGAAGGCCTGGCGGTCATCTGGGGGCGGCCGTGCGTGCAGCCGGCCCCGGTATGTTTTTGTCCATAGAGTTGGCGCCTGGGCAGCGCCGGAGTCCTCAGCCGCGGCCGGACAAAGGACGGCCGGACAGCTGCGGCTGCTACAAAGGAGCCCCTTGGCTGCGGGTGCTGTTTACTTAGTGTCGGATCTGACCCCGGGGCGGCGCGCGGCCGGTGCAGAGGCCGATTCCACCCTGGGAACCGGCTTTCTGCCTTCCGTCGGTCCTGCCGGCCCGCGCGTGTTTGCAAACAACTTAATTGACTTCTCGAATATTCATCCACTGGCGTTGGCTTTGGGGACATCCAAGGGGCGGCTAGTCGGGGCAAAGGCCCCAGACCTCTAGGAGACGAGCACCCCGCCCACGGAACCAAGACGATTCTCATTCTGTATGGAGGAAGAGGATTGCTCTCTTCCCATCCCCAGCCAGCACCACCACCCTGCGGAAATGCATTGTTTTAATTTCCTAGCTCCAGAGTAACCCGGTCTGTCACAGAGCAACGGAAGCAGCCCATTCCACCCCCAGCCCCATGCATCCACGCATCCATGCCCTATCAGGCGCACACACAGTCAGCAGCCAGGCCACAGAATAGCCTCTAGCCACGTGGAAAACATGCTCTTTGGTGGGAAGCGGAGACTGGTGAACTACTGCCTACCAAGCTTTGCCACTAGCCTGGTACTTATCAACAGGAGTCCCTAGGTCGTCATGGTGTCAACCAGAACCGCAAACAACTTTTAAGTATTTCTTTTTAATGCCCTAAGGGGGTGGTCAATATTTCCTGCCAAAGTGCCTAAAAAACCGTTTAGAATCTGCCTCATACACGTACAAGGTGACGCCTCACTTCACCAGAGGGTACCCTCTCCCTAGGACTGACCCCTTTGGGCCCTCTCCCTTCAAGGACCTACCAGGAACCCCCATCTGTGAAGACCACTGTGCACGGGCGCCTCCCAAGCAGGGTGCCCCTAGCTGCCACACAGCACCCCTGAGTCTGAAGACCCTGCTGACTCAGCCTTTAATTCTGATAGGCAAAAAGGCAGCCTAAGACCACCTTGTCAAGTTTCCAGGTTTCTCCTTTTGCTCAGGTGCCCCTGTGGACTTGAGGGTAGGGGCGGGGTTTCCCAGGAGCCCCCTTCTTATGAATAGGGCCAGGCTGACAGCACCGCTGAGAATACTGGAGAAGGTGGTTGGAAAACCTACTGGGGCTGAGGCTTCTGGGCTCCTGGGGCCCTCACTCCCTCTTTTATCCCCCTTCAGGACATTGTTCACAATGATGGTCTAGTTCAGATATGACGAGGCCAGGGCCTCCCTTGACATGGAAACAGAGGACTGAATAAAGAAGAAAAAAGTACTTTGTAGTCGGCATCGTCCATCTTTAATTCAGAGACGCATCTATACTCTGGGGAGCGCTGCCTTTGATCTCTTTGATTTTTTTACACCAGATCTGTTATGGACTAAAATTCCTAGCTTTTCCATAGAAACATCCCTATTCCCTCGGGATATTGATGTTTTCTTCTTCCTGGGGGTTATGATATGGTAAATCAGATTGAGAAAAGAAGCGACAATGCCAGTATTCATAGGCCTGGGGTGGGTTTCTCTCAGCCTTACCCCTCCCTCTCGCTCATATTCTCTCTTCTCTTCCTCCCTCTCACTCATTCAACTGTTCTCTCTCTCTCTCTCTCCTCTCTCCCTTCCCTCTTTCCATCTCTTCCCCCTCCCCACTGCCACCACTCTTCCCCTCTTTTCTTTCCCAGCCTCATTTTCTCCCCGTTGTTCTCGGGAAGCGAAATGGGGCTGTGATTCTGGTCTCTTCAAGCCCTTTCAAGCGCCTTCAACTTCGGAGACGGCAGCAGCAGCAGATTGCGTTGCCATGGAGACGTTACTGTATGGCGGCTGCCGCGGTGGTGGTGGTGGCGGTGGCTGCAGCTCGAATCCCCCAAACAATACCCCTCCGAGTGCAGGTTTCTCGCCCTTTTCCGTGCACTTTTCCCTTCTAATAGGGCTAGTGGCCTCAAATGGGCTATGCATCTTGACACGACAACAATCCTCACCACTCCTCTTGTACCCCCTCCCCTGCCTTCCCTTCCTCCGCCTGGTCTTTGATCTATTAGAAATCAAAAGAACAAAGTCACGGAAGAAAGTTAGGTTTTGTTGTGACTGCCACTGCACAAAATGAGGCTCTTCAAACAAGTGCTGGGGAATCGAGATCTGACAATGCTGATCCAGGATTGGTTGTAGCTACAGGTCAAATTGGACAGCTCTATACAAGAGGACGCAAATTATAACCAGGCGCGCCAATGGGCAGCAAGCTTCTGGCTTCCAAACTGTGCAACAAGAAGCTTCTTGTGGTCAGAGATGGAAGCAAACTCCAAGTGCAACTTGGACAAGATAGGGTTCTGATGACTCCTGCACCTGAAATACCAAGCAAGTTGGAATGACTACTAAACCTTAAGTGGTTTTGCAGAGTGCCAAGGTGGCCCTGAACTTGTCCCCGCTCTGAACAAGCTTTGGTTGCCACCACAGTACTTAGCACAGAGCAAATGATCAATAATCACTGGTGGCTGCTGAGCTGCCAAACCCTCCGCTAGGGGGCAGGTGTAGAGGTTTACCCAGCCAGGGGGCAATGGTGACAGGCCACAAACCAACCCGGAAGCAACAGCCACACTTTGCCGTCAAGGATGCTACATGTTTGAGATATCTAAGTAAACAGTAAATTCCTTTTCCTCTTTCCAGTATGACAACATTAATACTTACATTACAGTCAGATGTCATTTGCCGCAATAGAATGCATGTGAAACCAGTTCTTACCAAAATATATCTGGGACATTTTCCCAGAACTAAGAATATTATATAGATCTTCAACCTTTAGATGACATCTTTAGCATCCCCTACTTATATATAACAGCAATAATCACTGAACTGTTTATGTCCGAAACTAATGCACAAGCAACTATTTTGAGTTCTGCCCTGTGCCATTCAGTGTCCTATTTAGAAGGTGAGAAACAAAAATCATCTTGTATCACATTTGTCTTAAGTTCAGACTAACGAGTATTGAATGGATTTTGCACACTTCAAAAATTTGCTCAATATGGATTCAGCTTAAGTATCCAATATTGTGAGTAGCCTCTTCCCTTCCCATATTAAAATAGCCTTGAGTAAAAGTTACTGCTTCATCTGAAACAGAAAATAATAGAGGCTATAAAATAACAGAAAGTAAAACAAAATCAACCTGACAAGCCTTAAGAATTGGGACAGCTGGAGTGCTTTTCCAACGCAAAGGCAGCAAGGACAGCAAGATACACATCAGGATGAAACATAAATATTTTCTTCCACATCAGAATGAAAAGTTATGCACTCACATAAAATTCTGGTTAATTTTTAAAATATCATTGTAAGAGACATATGTTAATACTTTTGGGTCATTCCCAATGCACCTTATAGCGGCATAATCGTATGAGGCACGAAGAGAGAAGAGGAACAGAATGGGATGTAGAGCTGGTTGCCAGGGAATTGGGAATGTGGAGAAGTTGTCCAAACCCTCATAAAGATTTCAGAAATCTAATCCCTGTACCTAATCACCAAAATTAGGCTAGACATTTCCTGATCACTAAACCTAGAGAAAATGAGATTGAAAGTTGTTGACAAAATCAGTTTGTAGACAGATGTGTGACCACTGTCGGCTCCAGCGGTCAGGATTTTGGACCTAGGTTCTCAGCTAAACTCATTTTAAGAGTAACTTAGTCCAGCAAAGTGAGGGCATTTGTTATGTGTTCTCTTGCTGGATTAGGTGCCCTAGTCACCAGACATGCACGTGGTTAAGTTCAATCTGAAAAACTTGACTCTTTTCATTCCTATGTTTCTCTGTTTATATATACATTTATTCTTCCAGTTTTAAGTATGTTAAGATAATTATTTACTAGACCACTGAAAAATAGAGAATGTGAACTGGCAAAAAGTTTCTGCTCCACCTTCTGGCCTTCAGGGAAATCTGAAGGAAAGACCCAGAAGGTCTGCACATGGAGAGAAGGCGGGCGGTAACCATGGTAACGACTACCTAGGCAAGAAAAGGTAGTTCTGTGGGGCCCGAGTTTTCCTTTCCTTTTTAGAAAGAAGTCTAAACACAAAAGTGGGCAGAAAATTCTCTTAGACACACACACACCAAGTCTCACAAATATCTAACAATTCAGAGTAACTAACAAGTTTGGTGACCCAAGATCCAGCTCCCCTCAGCTCCAAACACACCATTAAACATGGTGAGAAAGGATGAGGGAAGGCTCGCTTTCTCTCCAGCTTTTTCTGAAGCTTTTCTCCTCCGAGATGATTTATCAGTTTCTATCTGCGAAATGAAGCATGGAAACAGCTTCGCGTTTGAGACATTTTCAAGACACTACTCTCATGGAGCCAGTGGTGTTCTCATCTTGGAGCTCTGGAGGACTTCAGACTTTGGCATGTGTCGTAAATTGTAGAGTTGCATATGCCTCCTCTGCTGGCACTGCTCGGGTCACCTCAGAGCAGCAGCTTCAGCATCGCCTGGGAACTTATCAGAAACATAAATTCTCAGAAACTCTGGTTGTGGTCCATTTCTTTTTGTTCATGTTCAACAGACTTTGGGTGATTTCAAAGGTTGATGAAGTAAAAGAATCACCAAACTGAAACATCCCAAACATACCCAATACTGATGGAAATTCTGAACTTAGAAGTTTGTGTTGCTAAAGCCTGGAGACAAATTTGGAAGAAGAGATGAGGAGAGGCTCTCTGAGACAGTGCCGGGATCATAACAGCCAGGTCAGAGCTCTAGCCCAGGAACGAATCACTTGGTGGCTGTAGCTCTGTCCATTCATCCAAAGTCCAGAAGTGGAGGAGGTGAAGGGCAGTGAGGCTCAGATACAGACGGAAAAAGAGGGGAAGGCATTGGAAACCAGATTCTAAAATCCAAAGAAGAGCCTGAATGTCAAGTGGGGGGTGTGTGGCTTGTGTGACTTGTAAGGATGGGCCTGGTAATGGGGCTCTGTGGCAGGATGTAAATCTGAAAGTTGGGGCAAAGCAACATCTGGAGATTTGTAAGAAGTACGAAGGCAGGTGGTGGTAGGATGGAAGTGAAGGAGTGAAAGGTCAAGGGAGCTAGGGTGCATGGGAATATAAAGTGGTAGGCAACTAAAGCAGGAGTTGGAATGGTTAGAGAGGAGTGAGGGAAGGGCAGAGTAATTTATAAGGTTCTGTGGGAATGCAGAAGGCAGGAGGATAAGAAAGGATGAGAGGAGAGGGAGTTGTGAAGAGCTGAGAGTGTGAAAAGTTGAGGGGTTAGTTGAAGCACTAAAGGGAGAGGGAGAAGATGGCAGCAGGGTCAGGACCAAGAAAACCCTACCTACAGCCTCTTTTGCCCCACTGGAGACAAAGCCCCCAGCCCTTCTCCAGGCAGCTGCCAAGCTCTCCCTCATGGTGAGGGATGGGGCTCGAGGATGACTGATTAGCACAGGCACTTTGCTTATGACCTGTTAGCAAACAAATGTGCAGTAAGAATGCTGTTCTTACACTTCCGAGGAACCCTTGGTCCTGTATAGTCCCTTCCTCCTGCTTTAACTGTGAATTAATGATTTTTTACATTAAAAAGTATTAACATCAGAACCCGGACATCACAAAGTCCATGATATTCCAAGGCTGCCAGTAGAAAAGATTTCTATGCATGGAAATACTAAATCTCACTTCCTGGGCAATACTTGGCCAGGTACCCAACCCAAAGCCGCTCTGGAATTAAACCCCTAGAAAGTACCCCAACCTCCATAGCTCTCTGCCAGAAGCAGGTAGTTATGGCCCAATGGTGGATGCAATCCCATTGACAATTGGAGTACAACTTATTTGCTTAAAGATTGTGAACTACAAAGGAAGTGAGAACTCTCCTTTTCAGTACCAAGGATGCTTAAGCCTGTCCTCATCTGTCACAGAATGGTCGTTCTTTGACCCCACCCCCCCCCCGGTCCAATGCATGCTGGCTATTTCCGTACACAAACATGATACCTGGAGGTGGTATATTTGGGTATATTCCCTTTGAGAAAACAGAATGAGAGAGCGGGCTAGGCTGCGCTCTCACATTGCTCAAAGTCTTTAAGTTTAACTCTAATTCTTCACTTCAATTTTACTGCAGTGAAATATAAAACTTATAAAGATTATACAGGAATATTTTATAATCAAGGCAATAAGGGAATTGTTATTATACAGGCTAATGTGCAGTAGAGCATGGTGTAACAGATTTTAGTTTTATGTCATGTAAATGCAATTGTTTTATCATTTAGGAATATTACTTGCATACGAAAATGAGTTTTCAGGAGAGAGCAAAAAACTCATCCTCTACAAGAATAAATCAGTTACTGTAACTTTTCAAATATAACTATAAATTCACATTTTAAACATTTCTTCCTTTTTTATACTGAAGAAATTAGAATTATTGCAAATGTTACTTGTGTCCAAAAATTATTTTTAAAAAAATCTTTTTTCTTCCCTATTAGGCATAAAATAATAAAAATAAAATAATTATAAAAATAAAAATCACTGAATAAAAATAATTATTATAATTATACCGTATATTCATTCATATAAATAAATTACTACATGTTCTCTTGAACACTTAGATAAACAGCCCACAGATTCTACAATATGAGTAATGGTATATTTGCTTTGGTGAGAAATATGGATAAATTCTAGATGTCTGTCAGAATCACATGGCAATGACCGTCTCTCATCTTCATTTGAGTGACTGATTAAATAAATAAATGAATGGACTAGGTGTTTGAACTGTTGATAATGAGGCAATCTATGAAATATGTTGTATATGCCATATAGATTTATTGCTAGGTTGATGCACTTTACTAAAATGCATCTATTTCAAACTAAAAAAAAAAACCAACTGAATTTCTTGGACTGCTAAACTATTAGATCAATTCAATTAAATCAAGTTAAATCTATGGATTCGAGATTTTGATTCACTTGTCACCCAGAACAAACTTTATCCACTATAAGACAGCTCCAAGAGAGAAAGGGCTGGAAACATTGCTGTCTGGCTTTCTCCACACCACTGCAGAATGTCTCAGAGTAGGGTCCCTGAGATATGCTTTTCTGTATCGTTCATTGCTAAATTCTCTAAAAACGTTAAGAATAAGAAGCATTGGTGGAAATACGAAGGTTGAGAGAGAGATCGCATTTCCCTTGACGTTTTTATTCTTTTTAAAAGCAGTTAAAATGATTATACACTTAATGAAATGGACAAATAACCTCTGATAAGTCAGATCATATTTCAATGCGTGTTTAGTTGCCTGTATTTCTACATTAAATCTCAAAATACACAGACTACCATCCATGTAACCTTCCAATAAACCTCAAGAGCTGTTTCTATCTGAGTCAGACCTGCTACATTTTAATGAAACTATCTGACACCTGACACGGTGGCTAACAAATTCTTAAGGAGAATTGTTGGCAAATGGAGGTGGGCTCCTTCATTTTCTTCTGCATCATGGTGTTTGCTCTTCTTGCAAACTTCGCATGTTATAACCGTCCATGAGTTGCTTGTTCTTAAATGTTGACTTTTGTTAATTTAGTATCTAATGTTGTTATTATCTATCTGCTATACTTGGGTCGCTCTGCATTTGATGTGAAACACCGCTTTTCTTAAGCAAACTGCCTTTTACTCTGAACACATAGCCCAAGAGAAAGCAGGTAAATTCTACCCGGAATGCAAGAGCAAGGGCTTCCGGTGGAGAACTGGTGAACCCCCTTGGGGCCAACTGACGGTTGTGATGAGAAACCTGCCGAGCATCTGGGGGAGGTTTGGAGAAACCTCTGTGGCTCCCAGACATTGCAACCTGCTTAGCCAGGCTGGGGCAGGAGTTGGTGTTACCCTATCAGCTGCCTCCTTAAACAGACGAAAGAAGCAAACACTCCTTTCTCCCAAAAGAATGACACTCTCTAAGGAAATGCTGAAAGGCCCTCATTTTTCTTAAAAATTTTTTAATCGCTCTCTGCAGCTCTATATGCCCAGACATCAAGCCCTGGAAATCAGCAAGGCTTTGTCATTTCACTGGTAATGACAAGAATATGGAAAAGTCTTGAATCCAGCTATGAACCACAGCAGAGTAAAGTTCATTTCCGTTTTTCTGAGTCAAAAAGTTCAAGTAAAGGCAGCTCATTTTTTTTTTTTTGGCAGCTCATTCTTTTAAATCATTTCATGTCTGCAGTTTGAGGTTTAATACTACAAAGGGTTTAAATGACATTTAAATTTCTGGGTGTTTTTCCCCTATTACTGAAGTATTTGGTTTTATTGGAGAAAAATATTAAAAACCCTAAAGCTCAGGATTTAGCAAAGCGTCCCAAGTCCCAAGAGAGTCCCAGGGCCCTGAAAGCCTCTTGACTGGCAGCCAGAAGAAATACATCCCCCAGGGATTTCAACTTCATGTTGCAAACCTGTTCCTTACCAATTAGGACTCACTTCGCTCCCACTTTCTCTACCTTCGTCCTTTCCCCATCGTTGTGGAAAAGTTTTCCACACAGGAGCCACTTGCATGTGCACATTTGTTGAAACGGCTGACTCCCACAAATGCAAACTTTCTTTCACTATCAGATTTTTTTTGCGTCATCTTGCTGACTTTTGAGGGAAGGAAAAAAAAAGACGAGAGAGAGAGAGAGAGAGAGATGTGTATTTCACATCTAAATGGTCTCCTATTTAACCAGCAACTAGCAATCATCCGACATTAATTTATACGGTTTGTACAAATACCTAAGCTATTTAAAAGGCTGCTCTGGGTCGTGTGTGGCAGGGAACATCTATCTGGTGAATGGGCAATGTCACACGGTAGCATGCTCCCTTGTCAAGGCCGATTGTGTTTTAGGCAAACATTTGCGCAAACATAAAGGCAAAGGTCAAGGACTGTTCAGTCCCAGTATGTGCTAATTCACCTAGCGAACCAATGGGGCAAAAGTTGCATTTTATATGCTCGCCCCGCCAGACCCTGACGCTCCAAGTCGCTCCCGTGAACCAGCAAAACCGCCTCCGATCTGTTTCCCTAACCGATTTCTCCCGGCTTCTTCCACTGCCAAAGCTGTTTGTAACAACCCAACCTATAAACTTGCAGGGCAAGTATATACCACATTGCTGGGTAGGAAAGGTCTACTCAGAATAGGTATAAAACCTGGCTTGCAACAGACTTTTGCAGGTCTCTGTTTTAAGCATTTAAATGTAAGACTACCGGCTCTGGCTGCTGAAAACACATGTAATGAAATAAATAGCAGACCAAAAACACTACTCAAATGTCTGAACCGAATCCCAAAGTCGCGGGTTAGTGGCAGTGAGGTATGTATTACAAGGCATCTGCAACGCTCACTGGGGGCCACAGTTCGGATTTCTTTGGGGCCACTTTCCTGGACTCAGCCAATATAAGACATCGCTTTCCTGGGAAATACGCCTCCCACTATAAGGTGTCCACACCGTCTCTCAGAGATCACGCCTGGTTATTTTCTCAGCCCTTGAACAAAAAATGCAAACGATTTCGAGTGGAGGTCAACTTGAGCAACTCGGAAGCAGAATTTTTTTTTTTTTAGCGTTAAACGCGCGCACGCTCCAACCCATAGGGTTTGCTTTGCATCAATAATCATCTGGCGAGAACCAATGGCTGAGTTTTTTTTTCCAAATCGTCCATTTGAGGGAAGAGTTTTTTTCCCCCTGATAAACCAGAGAGTCGCAGCTGTGTGCGTCCACAAGCAAGCAGTTTACACGTGTTAAAATCATTCCTGGCAGTCAGGCGAGCCGCGAGCTCAGCTGCGGCGCAGCCCCTCGCGGCGCTGGCCTGGAGCGAGGGTTCACGACTTGTTGCCACAGGGGCCGGGGCGCGGCTCTGCGATCTGCGGCCGTTCAGGACTTGGGGGGCTGTTGGGGGGCGGGTTGTGGAGACAGGGCAGGAGGGGAAGGTACCTCGCGGTCCAACGCACACAGAACCAGCGCAAAGTCTCAGGAAGCCGTCACCTCAGGGAGCTAGCTTGGAGTCACTTTGTCCTAAGAACAACAGGAAAGCTCTCCCCAAAGTGCATTTTCACTGTGTTCCATAAGCCAAAGAAAAAACAGAAGAAAAAGTTAACTTACCCCAACCTGCCACAATACTACATTTGAGCGTCCTTTGAACACTTAGGTTCTTCCATTAGTGCTGCAGTCTCTTCTTCCCTTTTGCCAGAAACCAACTATCAAGCTATCCGGGGGGTCACCAAAAATAAATAAATAAATAAATAATTTTTTTTTTTCGAAAAAGAAAGAAAAAAAGAGGGGGAAAGTCTAAGCTGAAATGAAATAAAACCAGCTTTCCTCTCTTATATCTTGCCTAGAATATGCCTCTAATACTTCTTAACTTCTTTTTCTTTCTTTACCAAAATTTCCTAAACACCTGGGCGGCTGCACAGGCACAAAGTTTGTGTGGTTTGTGTGAGCAAGTGTGCTAGTGTGCTAGTGTGTGTGTGTGAGAGAGAGAGAGAGAGAGAGAGAGAGACCGTGTGTGCATGTGTGTGTGCGTGTGTGTGCCCGGGTGCGAGGAGTTAGTTGCTTTTTAAAAGACACCCTTGTCCTTCAGAGTCATAAAAGTGTGGCCCCCATCTTCGGGTGTGGGGATTTTACATGCACCTCTCATTTCAGTTAACTTTTTTCGAGCTGAGAAAAGCTGCTAGCTTACTTTCGGGAGACTTTGCTCGTTATTCATCTGTTTAGTCGCCTTAGAGGCACAAAAGCGGATCCGCGGCGTTATGAAAAATGGCCGGGGCGCGGAGAATGTCACAGTGGTCGGCGTATTATTTTAGCCTTCTTAAAAAAAAAAAAAAAAAAAAAAAAAAACTCGGGGAAAGTTTGCTTTTGATGAATTCAATAAAAGCAAAGCTGCAACGGAAGAGATTTTCAGCTAAAATCATACAGCATGGGGCAGAGCTTAAAACAGCCAGATGGCCAAAGGTAGACGGACTTAGTTTTAAAACCCAGATCTAGAATTCCGCCCACTGAGCCTCTCGGTTTATTTAATCCCGAGTGTATTTTTTTGTTTCCAATTGATTTCCCTGCTTTTCCTTCCCACTCCCCCCCCCCCTTTTTTTTTTACTCTGGGTCCTCCTTCCAGCTCCTCACCACCATAACATTTGCTACTGAGACCCCCGTCTTGAAAACAGAAGAAGTTACTTTGCAACTGCCCCCACCGCTGATAGCAGTGTTAAACTTTCCAGCGCGCTCCGCCACGCGCGCGCAGCGAACTCCATGGCAGGAGGCGGCGCGTCGCACAACACCATCAAGTTCTAGGTTCAAATTCAGCGGCCTTTGGAGCCTGTGGCAGCAGGGGCTTTTGGATGCAAGGACAAATACTGGTGTTCAACCCAAGCACCGCTAGCACCGCGGAGAGCTGGAAAAGTTGGGTTCCCTGTTCAGCCTAGTATCCGGGTGCCACAAAGCGTTGTGTCCGTGCTAAAGTTACCGGCTCTCCCTGGGTCTGCAACTTTCCTAGGGGTGAGAGACAGGCAAATTGGGTTACACACAGTGTCGCCTCTAACTTCGGAATTAATATGTGCCCTATTCGAACATGCTGTTGGGATCAGCTATTGGGCAAGCAAAAAAACAATAATAATAATGAGAGTGCGCTGAGTTGGAGGGGTGTAAAGTTTACTTGACAAGTCCTATGGAAGGCTGAATTCAACCCTGAGGGCCTCTCAGCCCTGTCTGGGCTGGTAAACCCTGTCAGCGCCAGCCCCACCCAGGGTTTGCCTGGGTTTAGGGAGTTGACCTCCACCTCCAGGAAGGCCACGATCAATCGCAGGAGGATGGGAAGAACAGTGGGGTCCGGAGAGCAGAGAGCAAGGCTTAGTCCTGGGAATGCCTTGGCGTGCAAAACCCTGCTGAGAGAACGGAGGCCGCTGGATTGCAGCCCTCTCAGCTCGGGGGCTGCTTGGTCAAGGGGGGAGAAGCGCGGGGAAGGCACGCTCCTCTGCTTTGGCACTCCACGAGGGAACCATGAGAACAAAATGGCCGCCAGCCCACCCTCTCTTTGCACATCTCTACAATGGGCACAAAGGCAGAATCTGTTCCAAACAGTCACTTTATTGTTGCTGTTTGCTCACTTGCTTACCTGAAATAAAACTGTGAGGGCCGTGTGCTTCGAGAAAGGGCATAGCATTTGCTGCATTTGCCGCTTTAGTCTTCCTTACAAATGCTAACATGGGTTTTACCTGGAGCCGTTTCCCCAGAGTGAAAGTCCCTAAGTGTCCAGGCTCGACTCCAGATGCCTTACCAGATCTCTACCACGTGGGGATCGAACCCAGAGGTCAGGGGACGCTCACTTTGCCCGCACCGCCCCGTGGTGTCCCCTTAGGGGCCTGAGCACCCCCTCTTTTTTCCTTGTTCGCGGCTGCACAGCCCTAGTGAAGGCCCGAGTCATCCCTAACACTGATCAAACCAAGATGTCCAGGCGCTGGAGGAAGCCCCCAGAGTTAGGCTGGAGCTTGTGGCCAAGGCAAGACGCGCACTTTTCTACTTCCGGGAAGCGAAGTAAATAACTTCGAGGAGTTATAACAGGCGAGGAGCTGGCCCAGGGCTCTGGGGCGGCTGGGCGCACCCCGCGGCGTTCCGAGCCATCCACCTTGGCACACCGGCTTCCCGCGCCGGGACGCATAGCAGAGGATGCCGGGAAGAAGCATCCGCGCCGGGATGTTTCTCCGCGCCGGGCAGGCGAGAAGGGAGCGGGATGGTGCCTGGATGGCCCCTTAGCAGAAGGAGGCTGGCAGCAGCTCGGAACCTGAGACACAACTCCGAAATCAAGTGCTCCAATCTGCACGCCCGTGCGTTATGCAAGCAGGTTAAATATCTAGAAGACTAGAGGCCCGGTGCGCTTCGACGGCTCTGGGTGGCACAGAGAGAAGCCCTTTGCCGGCCTCTAGGAGTTAGTCCCCGCCATCCCTCTCCCCTCCCCTCCGGGGGTGTCGGACTTGTAGTTGGGTAGATTCCAAATCTCCAGCAGATCTGAGGAATTCGTGAACCCAGGACATCCTGGCAATCTTTGCTTACATGGACCGCTGCAACGACTTCCGTGGCACCTCGTGCCCCACACTCAAAAATGGAACACCGTGTGGCCCCAAAGTTTGAAGTGAGTCAACTACCCAGAATCCTCCAAGAAAGGCAGGACCTAGATCCCACCTTCAGCCCGGGCCCTCGAACTCTGGCACCTGCAGGAGAAGCTGCGGGCTTTGGGTGCGGGGGTCCCCCTCCAAGACCTACCCACCTTCACTGCCACCACCTAGACTGCAGTCTGTAAAGGCAACATCTGGAAATGTAAAAGAGTGGAGTGGAAAGGAATTCCTGGAAAAAAAACGTTTGTGTCGTTGTCGGTTACACACCGGGGCGGGGAGAGGGAGGGAGCGGGAATCAAGGGTTTAACCTTAGTTGCCATTTCAGGAAACCTGACTGCCGGTGGCTGACAGAGGTGTAGGCCTATTGAGGTAGGCGTGAGGTGGGACTGATTTAAAACCCGCATGCTGACAGACCTCCCTACCTACTGCGGCTGAAAATCTCTTCCGATCAAGGAATGGGCTTGGCTTTGCACCTTCCCATTTGAGTGAACCTGTCGGAGAACCTCTTCGTACTTGAAGACGCGCCTAAGTCGGACTCAAGTACAAGCGTCCCCTCCGCGGCTTGCGCAGCAACCCATTCCAACCTCTAGCTGGGCCCCCAAGGTGTAGGCAGGACAATCTGGTACCCACTCCCTACCCACCATCTTTCCCTGTTGATTTTCACTTGTGCTTGACCTTCCAGCTCGGACAGCGTCAATCGAAAGCCACTTCGACATTGGGGGCGGGGAGGCGGGAGCGTTTCCGCCTGAGGTGGATCTCCAGCATTAATTGTCCCAATAAATTGAGATATAGTGTGCATAATGCAATGGAGCAATATGGTTATAGTCCACGTGTATGACTTAATTAAGCTATTTGCAGCTTGATGCTGCAAGTCAACGGGTGTGCAAGTGGATTAACAATTGCCAGCTCCCTTATCCTCAGGATGGCGCATAATTACTTTACTAGCGATACATATCAATTTTTGATGATTGCGGAAACCAGGCTCACTTCACCAAGGAGCTGCTTAATAACTCTCCGTTGTGTATTAAAAAAGTAGTGTTTGGAAATATTTTGAGGTCGCTCCCAACATTTTTATAGGTTCTGATTGTGGCCTTTAATATGCTGCATTTTATTCCTGATGTATATTTTATAAAGGGGCAAAGGCTAAACTCTTAGGTCTGCTCAGGGAGGAAGTGGAGCCTTCCATATACCTCCACCCTCCTTTTAATCAAAGATGTCCTTGTGTCTTTGTGGACGTCAGATTGGCAGAACAGGACATACTGGCCCAAATGAAGGCTGGCAACTGGACAATTACATCTAAAACTGCCTCTCTCTCTCTCTCTCACACACACACACACACACACACACACACACCTGCTTAAAGACAAAAGGGGGACTGGAAACGACTCCTCTTGGTGCAGCACCCCTTCCCCAGGTGCACCAACAGCGCCAGGTCCCCAGGGATATACACTCCTGCCTGGAAAGGCTTAGGAAAGCAGGGCGGCTGGTGGCCCAGCAGGGTAGTATGTACTAACATGGGTTGATGAAATTTGTCAGAGAACTAATAAAATTATACAAGCTCGTGACAGAGTCATTGACATTCCTACTTCCCGGGCTCCTTGCCCTTTCTTTAGAATCAGATGGTGCCAAAGGCTCAGCTCAGCTCTCACCCTGGCGAGGCTGGGCGGTGATGATGTGTTTGTTCCCTGTGATTTACTATTTGAATCTTAAGTCAAAGCTGGATCATTTGACCTCTCTGAGTTGAACTAAATTCATCACCTATAATTTTATTAAAAACCCAAAAAACATCAATCATTATGAGAGCACAAGGAGGTAATATTTTCCAGAAAATCATGTAGAGTTCATGGGCGCATGACACTTCGATCATCTCTCACCTGTCCTGGGCTGGGCAGGCACAAACCTGAGATTTCCTCTAAGAACCAAAGGACCAATGCCACACTCAGTGGAGGGAGGTGTTTGGGAGGAGAGATGTTTTGCTTAAGCAGGACCACAGCTGGATGAGATGGCGTCCATCGCCTGGTTTAACCCAAGTTCTAAATGAGCCATCGGACTTGGTAGATGGTTTGACAAATGGTGGGTCCCAGCCTTATTCCAAAGGAAACCTCAAAAGGTCAGGTCTGCTTTTCCCATGTCTGATAAACCTGCTGTAAATCACTCCTAAATTACAGTATGTCTGCCACAACCTACATATATGTCAGAATATCCATATGATTTCCTGCTAATGAAATAAGTGTAACACCAGTCCCCATTAAAAAAATCTTGAGAGCTGGCCTTTTCTACTGACGTTTTAAGCTCCACTCTATATTAATTCTTTAAAAACTAAGGTCGCAGCGTGCCTGTTTTGAAGGTTTCCTGGTCAAAGTCGAGTTGTTCATGTACCTGAAGCAGGTGATGATCCTGCAGACACATCTGAATGACAGCGGGAGTGAAGGACAAATCTAATCTAACCTAATAAAGCGTGAGCATTGAAATGTCATTAAACTTCCAAAGATGAGACTCAAAATCACCAAAAAGGTAAATGTCTTCATTAGTCTGATCTCTGAAGACTGTCGAACATTTCATTAATTTATAATTTATGATTGTTTGACAAATATTGAAAAGTATGTAAATATGAGCAGGATAATGTCTTTTCTGCGGGAGATGAGGAAATGACCCAAACTGTACATGCCTGCAAGATTACGCACAGGGCCAGGCTCTCTGTTATCAAACTGTGCCGCCCCTTTAGCCAACATATTGTGCAAGTGGCAAGTGAAATAGTGCAGATAAACCAATGGTTTAAAACGTAATAAAGACAACAGCCATTTGCATTTTTTACGTTTTATTACAAAGGTAATTTACTATGACACATTTCTGAATGTAATTTATGAAAACATGTTAAAGCAATTACATCGAGTACAGAGCCCTCAGAGCAACAAGATTCAGATAAATAATAATATTATAGATCTTTAGAGACACCAATGAAAACATCAGAAAAAGGGAATCTTTTATTTCGAAAATGGGTTGTACAGGAAATAATGGCATTAGAATTTAAACTGAAGAATAATACAAAACATATGAGTAATATATTTGCTGGCTTGGTAACATTAAATCTTCATGATGACAATTTGCTTAATTTGAAAGGTTTATTATCAGCACTTTTTTTTTTCTTCTTCTTGAATAGGATGTACCCTAGATGCAGAAGTTCCTTGGAAAAACAATGCAAAAAGAATGTATGCCTTCTCTTTTAAATTTCTGCATTCACTTTTTTTTAATGCAGAAGCACAGAATTATGCCTGTTTCAAAGGGGCGGGGGAAGAAATCCAGTCCCTGAAGATCAATGTTGTTTGAGAGGATCCTTCAAACACACCAACCTGTCAGAAATGAGCGAAATGGAAGAACATTTTCTGGGAGAAGAGACAAGGCAAATTCACATAGTGAAACATAAAACTAAAACCAGGAGTATCTTTTCCTTCCAGAAAGTAGCTTATTTCATAGTTGCTTCATAACACATTCTAAAAACTGGGTATGTGTGATTCCATACTTTTGATTTCACCTTCCTACTCTTCTTATTGAACTTTTTCTTGCAAGGACAAAAAAAAAATCTGTCTTCCTTCTGTATTCACAGGTACACTTTCTTCAAACAGTTCAGATTTTAAAATCAATCACAGTGCAAGCCTGAAAGGAGCTGTCTTCCTGTCTATGGGAGAATGCCTGGAGTTGATTCCACAATTTGAGACAATGTGAGGAAGGACCACAGTACCTTCACCTGAAATATCCCTTAGGGAGCTTACCTGCTGTGATAGACTTACAGCCACTATTACTGGCCCTGTTGTACTAAATCTCTCCAACCTAAGAAAACAGGTCCTATACGCCCAAATCAGATCTGAACTGTGTGGCATCTGGAGCATGTAATAGTTAAGCCTGGACTTATGTGTGTGTCTTACCAGCTCAAAGTCACTGGCTGTCTAACCTTCAGCCTCCTCCCCAGCTGTAACAGCCAACAGTCCCAAATGGATGCCGAGAAGCGAGCCTAAGGAGTTTCATCCACCTACCAAAGGTGGGTCTTTGGTAAAATGAGGCCATTCCTGTGTCCCTGAGGTAGACATTTTCTTGGGAATAATGTGCAGGTGGTTTCTGGTCCAACGACTGAGAACTCCCTGCATCCGTGCCTACGGATTTCCGTTCCACCATGCCTCCTGTTAGACAGCTGGGAAGGGAACTGGTCGCGCCGCCGACGGTCTCGAGGCACCCAGGTAAAAACAGCAATTGCTCCCGCCGAGGATGGAGAGAGAAAAAGGCTGGTCAGCCGGCTTTAGCTCCGGGACGCGATCCTGAGGACCTCTGGCGCGCTTGGATCAGTCGTGAGGGTCGCCCTGACAACCCAGGATTGGCTCCCGACTCAGAGGTTTACCACCAAGATCTGCACCAACAACAGATCCCTAACCCAGTCGAATCGAGTCTAGGTCCCAAATCCGAGAGCACTTCCCCCTAACGGGGTCTGTAACCGCCACCACACCACACCCCCGCCAGCCCCTAATATTCGCCCAGGCTGAGTTGTATTGTGAGTTGGACTCTGAGTTGGCTTCACTCAAGGTTAGGTCAAGTCCTTCGCTCCAGTTTTTGTCTCACTTGGAATGTTTAGGGGTTTGCATATGCTTTTGTGTTGCAAACAGCAAATGAGGTCCCCAGGAGTCCCTGACCCCATGCCTTGGCTGGAGCCCCGTTTCCCTGGACAACTGACTGGGCCAGCCTCTCCTGGCCTTGGTCTTCCTCAGGCACGCTGCCCTGCATACCAGTGGCCACCCAGACGCAGAGCAGAGCACTGCCCAACTTAAAAAAAAAAAAAAAGTTTCCTATCTTTTAACAAAGAAGAAATTTAAGAATGAATTTCTCGGATTACTAGTGTGTTTGAACGTACAAGAAAAATGAAATATCATGGGAGAGGGGGTGTTCAGGAAAGAGAGAAAGGAGGAAAAAAATGATACTGCTGATTTGTCAACTCCAGTGGGCAAACAACCTCTTCATAACAAATGAAACAGTCAAAGGGGACTGCATTGTTTTCTATTAAGCTCTTCATACATGACCCCGTTTATAACTGCACAGCCATGTTTTAATGGCTTATAGTATATGCAAAAAACAAACTTTCCTGTGGTGTTTCTCCCCTTGCTTCTTCTCTGTGTGTCAAGCTTTTCTGTCCAAACAGTTAGATGATTTTAGAAGAAAAGGAAGAGAGGGGAAAAAAATCTCCATCCCCATCACCACCCAAGAAATGATAAATAGCTCGCATGGCTAATCGCTGGAGGGCGTGTTTACCAATTCATAATCATTTATTCTTGGTGATGTATGACTCTTACTCTTAAATCTGAAAAGCTTCTATTTGAAGGTGTAAATAGCTTTTTTTTTTCTTTCCTGCAGTAAACCTTTCTGTATTAGCAGTGATTGATCTCATGTACAATTCGTCCCAGAGTGCTATTTTACAGGGGAAACACTAGCTTTTGGAGATTAGCTGGGGAGTCTGTTCCATATTAATGAAGCCGGGAGATATACTAACGTTTTGGTAATTTAGTTATTTGTGTCTATAGCTATCATTGTGATTTTCTCTTAGACCCCTGCGGTTGCTTTCCATCGAATTAAAAAGTGGTCCTTAGAATTATTTTTTTTTTCCACTAGCAACTAAACGCCATTTAATGTGAAAAACAAATGTTGACTTCTCTCTTGAAGGAAGTGTGTTTCTTGGCAAGACATCAAAGTGTTTTAAACTGTATTACTGGGCTATGTTCGTTTTCTTACTTTGAGGCTTCTCTAAAGTAATAACTAGTGGGGAAATAATAAAGAAGTCTTGGTCTGCATCTAGTCTAGGGGAAAAAAATTCATTTGATCTTTCAGGGTAAGAAAGTTAAAACTTCAGAGGAAAGTGTTCTTGGGTGGGGGTCTCCTCCCACCCCTGCAAACTTCCGAAAACTCAAGCAGACTCAATCTTGGGATGGGATGGTGGAGGAGGGGCCCAGTTGTTCATTGATTTGCAACCTGATAATTAATATCCCACCAAATGAGACATCAACGTCATTAATGCCTGTGTGATCCCAGAGAGATTTTGAGTGAATTCCAATCCCGAATAAAAGCCCCATCCAGCAAAGAAGTTGCTACATGGCCCAGGATAAATGAATCCCAATCCTCTGTTTTCCTGTAGGATTTTCCTAGTGACGAAGGTGTTGCTGAACTACTCTCCTGTTTTCCATAAAACATGGGATCTTTGAGCAGAACACCTTTCAGAGGAACCGGCGTTGAGAGAGTCCATTCAGGAAGGCAGAACGTGTTTCAAAAGCTGCAGCTGCTGAGGGGCGGGAGAGCTGGTACCTGCCAAGTGTAAGCAATGCAGATCACTCCTTTCCACTCTTACCAAGTCTGAGAACTGCTTGCTGAGTTCGGAAGAGCCCGTGGACTCTGCTTCCCATTCCTGTGGGACACACCTATGCCTGGTCCGCTATAGGGACGGTAGCTGTATAGTCCTCTGTAGATGTGGTGCAGGTCGTATCTCCCATCCTTCAAAGGAAAGGGCCCTCCCACAGCCTGTGTCACCACCCTTCGGGAAGAAGGCTGCATCTGGACATTTCAACCACTGGGGCCGTCCGGTCCGGTAGTGGTTGAGACAGCGGCTTCGAGAACCAAGAGTCTTGCTTGAGCCGCCTGATAGAGCCAGTTGGCCAGGGCGCGCCCCTTTTGTTTTGGGGGGGCGGCAGTGGGGGCGATTTATGTTCTTTATAAAAATGTGGTTTGGGGGAAAAAATAGAAAGGGCCTTGAAAACGTTGTTACAATGAAAAAGGGACAAATTAGAAGACATTTTCCGTGATCAAAGGCGAGAGGGAGAGCGCGCATGGACATTCACAAAGCTTGACTTATTCACTCCCCTCCTTTGCAAGCCGGGGCAACAAGCGTGTCCCCCATTGACAAGGAGCCCTATTCAGACTGCAGGTGCGAAGTGGGCCAGCGCGCCCGGCCACATTATGTCAAGGTTGTTGGAGATTAGTGTTCTGCCTTAATAACTAAAGCGCTTGATTTACATTGGAAAAAAGTCCCTTCAGCCGTGAAAACAAAATCGTTGAACGCGTGATCATTGCGAGGGCGGCTGATATCCTAATACCCGTATTGTTCTGGCCTGGCCCAAGCGCGCCGATCCTGCTCAGGAAAAGGAAAGGACCAAAGGACCAGGCTGTTAGCGGTGAAGCAGGTCCCCAGCAAACACCCTCTCGGATCTGGACGAAAACCTGTGGGGAGAAGTTTCACCCAGACCCGCAGAAGACGGTTGGAACCCTCCCTGAGACTCCAAATCTGAGCCCTAGACTCTGGCAGATCATTGGGTAGAACAGAGGGGACTCCACTCCCTGGGCTTAGCAGGTGTGACATCTTGAAGACTGGGTGTGGCCCCAGTCATTGTGGAGAAGGAAAGCTGGGTAATTTGTCCTGGAGTGTTGTAGGTAAGGAAATCTTCCTCAAGGTAAGGGTGCTGTGAGAGTAACTGGGAGAACTGAACACACACTCACACACACACACACACACACACACACACACACACACACACACACACACACACACTCTGTCCACAGGAGAGCTATGGAGGAAGCATTCAGGCCAAACTTCCTTCTTCCAAGACCAGCCTGTTGCAGAAAATCTCAGATGTACCTGCAGCCCACACCAGGGTTTCTTTGCAATTTCCTCTTTTGTTTTCCCAGTGATGGGTAGGGCTCACAGAATCTGTCTTACCCCTGGTACAGCACGCTCCTCTCCCATCCACTCGGGATGCCTCTCGCATACTTACCTCCCTCACCTATGAAAAGGGCATCCGGAGAACAAGAGATGTTTAGTTGGTACTCAAGAGCATGCACTTCCACAAGTATGCGTATCTATTCTGATAGCAGCATCTTTTGTGGAAATCAAACTACTTCAGGCAATTTCCATAAGATTTCTCCTAGAAGAAAAGGTTCCTGAGGGACAAGGTGAAGAAGCTGTTAGCTATTGTCTGGCTCTGAAAAGGTCGTAAGTCAGCGCCTCAGTAGCTGACCTGTCAGGGGAAGGTATAAAGGCTTTATTCATGCAGTCGCTGCAATGTTCTCAGCTCCCACAAAAGTGTTTTTATGATTCAATTTTCTTACTTCTTTTCTTAATTAAAAAGCTGAACCATTAGGATAGCACCTGCGTTGTGTCCTGACTGCATACTAATTCCAAAACCTTTACAGCCGGTAATTATAACATAAAATCAGACGTTGAATAAAACAAGGATTTTGTTCCCAAAGCCCCTGCTAATCCCCCTTTAAAAGGGTCTGGTGAAATAATTCAGAACAGTTTCCGGAAGTTGGATTATCACTTTTTCTTTTCTTTTCTTTTTTCACTTTTTACAATGAAATTATATTCCACACTTCAAGGAGGTACTTTTTTCTAAAACAGTTTTTACAAGTTTTTATTTTAAAAAGAAAGTTGTAGCTTCTTCTGCATCATAGATTATTTTCTTATTCACTAAACACAGTGACAGAGAAAGTACGAAATGTTTGATATATTTGAAACATTTTCATTTTCTCAACCGAAAGTGACTGCGATATGGTTTGGACACTTTACATTAAGCTAATAAATCTGTTAGAGGGGCAAAAACCTATTTTACAGGGCTGAGAAATCTGTACATTTCAGGCTAACCATTTCCCACTCTATGATGCTGGGTGCATTTTTGAACACTTAATGAATACAAAAACTAGAAGCTTCTCTCCATTAAATACTGAAGATTGGCACAAGTCAAAACCTCCAGCTATCTGCCATTTCTCCCTTGTTTTATTGAAGAATATATTCCTCCTCTGGCTAATCTGATCTTGCATGGACCAGCCTTCGGTCACAGATGAGAGAAAATTGGATCACTTTTCTGATTCTACATAAATTGTGTGAGGACACTGTTGGATTATTTTTTTCTTCTTTCGTCCATTTTTCTACAACTGCATGGCACAGCCGGAGGCAACCGGTAGAGAACTGCCTGCTCCAAGTCTCTTCTCTTGTGCAGCTGTCTCCAAGATTGTCTGTCCATTGTGAGGTTGAGAACCCTGCACATCCCTTGTCTTGTTTTGAATTAATCAATAATGCTGGCATTGCATTTTGGTATTGCACTCAAGCAGTGCACAATGGCTGTAAAGCAAAAAAGTTACAGGGCAGTTTCAAAGTCCATCACTCTAGTCATGTTTACATTAGATGAGCCTGTAGTCTAACATACTTTTTTCTCTCTATTCCACAAAGCTGCTCTGGATGCTTACAGATCCTCACAGTAATAAAGGGCCATACTCAAGACCTCCCCTAATTGTCTACTTGATTCTGTTTCTCCTGAATGACTTAAGGGTTTGAGCTTGATAACATTCCTAGAAAAAAACAAACCACTCACTTTCTTCATAAGGCATTTGGGTGAAGATGTGGGGCTGGTGTTGGTGTGGAACCCTCTGTAACTTGTTGATAAAGATTTTACTGATTTTTCTAGAAGGAGTATTTAGTAAGACAAAACCCTGATTGTGGAGAACATCCTGATGATTTACTGGAAAAAGAACATCTCTGTGTGTGTGTGTGTGTGTGTGTGTGTGTGTGTGTGTGTGTGTGTGTGTGTGGTGGCTGAAAGTTCTGCCCTCACCCTCTCAGCTCTCCTGCTGCCCTCATGCTGTCAACACGCAAGCCTTGAGAAGCCCAACACGGAGCACAGAAACTGCAAAGACTTACAACAAAAATATACCAACATCTGTGCTGGATGGACCATGAATTTTACTGCACTGCCAGTGTCTTAACAAGTCATAAGGGCGGCATGAAGGCAATCCGTTTCTTTGGCTTTATTGTGCACTGAAATAATTTCCTCTCATTTCCCTTTGATCTTTAAAAAATAAATCACACCTCCACCTCAGTGCTGTCCGCATTGGGCTTTGGGACGCTCCGCATAAATTCATGTACCAAAGGAGGAAGCGGTTCAGCATTCCTAGGGCTGCCTGAAGGAAACAGGTGCTGCTGGGAGAGCCTCGAGGCCCTGAGGATGCTACCTCATCTAGAAGAGTCCACAGATATTCATCAGATTCAGTGAGGAGCCAGAGATTACCCGAGGAGCGCATGCAGCAATCACTGGCACTGGAGTTCTAAATGTTTCCAGGAGTAACTTATTTAAACAACACGAACTCATTGGAGATAATCGTTTCTGAAAATGTGAAGAGGGATTGTTGCAATTTTATTTTACACTCATGGAAACACAATCACAGGATGATTTTCTCAGTTATTCAGGGGCACAGGGTCAGCTGATGGACTGGTAGGGCAGACTCCCTCCCCAGTCCAAGGTCTTCTCATCACGCACTTGAGCTCTAACTCTGAATAGAGAAGAGGAGAGAAAAGACATCAATAAGAACAATTGCAGGTTGGGTGCCCCCCAAAGCTGCCCAGACACTGGCACGGGTTGGGTGAGAGCTAGCTGTCTCAGAGGACAACTGAGGTGAGCCAGACACTCCAGGATCGACAAGTTCCACCTCTCTGTCAGGTGACACCATTCAACCTGCCAAAAACACAGAATACAAAGGTTAGAAGGAAGTCTGAGCTCAGCTAGTAGCTGAGTGCCATGGCGCCCCTCAGAGCATGGATTCTCATCTTGTCCATCCAGCCTCAGGTGTGGGACCTCAGGAGCTGCTTCCCCCACAGACTTCCTGGTCTCTTGGTGGAGCTTCCTTGGGCTCCATGGGGAGCTGTGGGTGGAGAGTTGGCGTCCCCACCCCCCACCCCCGTAGTTCCTGTCTGGCTTGAGGCTACCAGGAAGAGGAATCGAACCCAGGGCTTGGAGACCCAGAAATACCCTGAGCAGAGAAGTGCAGGTGCGGGCTTCATTTCCAGTTTCCCACTGCAGCGCGCTTCAGACGGTGAAAGGGGCTTACGAAAGGACTCCCATTCAGCAATACCTGAGCCACAGAAGAGTCTGCCTGCCCCACCCTATTCCTGAGCCAGAGGAAGGCATTGCAAGTGAAAGGACAGAGGTGGCGTTTATCCTAGGGCGAATGTCTAGGGGTCCACTCCCTGACTCTCAAGGCTGGCTGCCGTCTTTCCACATCACCTCATTCCGCTTTAGCCTTTGCACGCAGCCAGCCCTCCCTTGCTCCCCACCCAACCCCCATCCCTGTTTGCACAGGTTCTCTAAGCAGACCTAGCATTTCCATCTCAGAAGCCACTCTCCCAGCTCTGCCAAGCTCCTGGGGAACAGACACCTCAGGAGTTCAACAAGAGCAAAGTGTAGGGTTTGAACAGTGGGCGTAGGGGGAACGAAAGGACACGCTAGGCTCCAGTGGAGGTGGGAGGAGGCGTCTCCTGTTCCTGACGTTTCAAGTCCCTCAGCGATCGGGTCAGATGTGAGAGCACATGCCACAATGCTAAAACCCACCAAAAATCAAACTGGGATCCAAGAAAGAGTCCCCTAGTCTGTGGCTTCCCAATCTCAAATGTATGCCTTTTTCTTCTACAATGGAGGCAGCCCAGGTACCCGAGGCCACCTGCTCCTCCCAGTGGAGGCACCATACAGCTAAGGAGAGTTTTGCTGGCCACTGGGCTCCAGGCAAACCACCAGAACTTAGGCAGAGCTTGGAGCCAAAGTGCCCTTCCTTTTTCTTTCCCTGTTGTGGTTCCTGCTTCACTTTTCTCTAAGAAATCAGAACTGGTTTGTGAGAGAGTGTGCTGAGCTGGGACCGCAGGATACCAACCCTTCCCCAAAGTCCAAGCGTCCTTTCACGTTTTCTCCCTAAACAATAGAAGTCAGTTTGCATTGTCAGTGTCATTGGGGTGAAATTAGGCCAAAGGGAGCTCTCCAAGGTGGGGCACTATATCTGGTCCTGCTAGCTCTCTAAAACCACTAGACCGACCCCAGAAATCTTTCTGTAACCTTTGAAGAAAGTGGAGTGTTAGGGGGAAGGGGCCAGTGGGGCCCACATCTTTCCCAGGGTGATGAAGCAATCAATAACAGGACACCAGGATCCCAAAGCAGAAGGAAACCATCACACGTTTATTTCCAAATAAGATAGCAAAACGGAGCTCCCGGTACAGAAAGGTCTTCGGAGGAAAGGATCACAGATCTTATTTCACTCATATTTACATATTTACAAAATTAAGCCTAAGCTTTCAACTTCTTTTAATTCAGCAATCATGTTCAAACACGTAACAACTTTTTTTTTTCCTTTCAAGTTAATTCATAATTTAACTGGTGCTAAAGGGACAGATGATACATTACAAATGGTGTGGGTAGAGTCAAGATTTCAGTCAAGCTTTTGTGTATTTGTGAATTATGACTACAAAACGGTTGCTTGGCTGTATAATTCACATTCACTGCAATCATTACATTTTGCCATAAATTAGTGAAATAAACAAACATATGGAGACCTCCAGTAAACAAAATCAATATAGGAGACAACACTTCGAAGTAACTATAATAACAGCATGGGTTACAGCTTGGGAAAACTTCTTTACAAATCATTTAGTCAGCACACACAGGGTGAAGAAAAGGGAACAGCACATCCTCGCTTATTCAAATCACCTTTAAAACTACAAGAGCAGTTATAGGGGAACCTGAACAGGGCGCAAGCTCCTTTCCTGGGGACAATATGAAATGAAGTGCACCTGTGGGTTGGGGAGTGGGGGATGTTTAAGGAGAGTGGGCATCTGCATGCGCTTTGGGTTCACTCTCACGTAGACCAAACCTTCTGAATCCCAACTGTCGAGCTTTTTGAAACAAACAGGAAACTTATTAAAATGCCTCCCTCAAGCCATTCTCCTTTCCTTCAATGGCAGCAAGGGCTTACTGATTACTGCAATTGGGCAGAAAGACACAATGCGTCTATCTTTATCAGCGGTGCCTTTGAAGAAACAGGAAATATTAACAATCATCTTGGCTGGAGCCCCTCGGTGCCAGGACCCCAGGCCGGAATACTGAGAGCCCGAGGGGTTGCTAAGGAACCTTATCCAGGTGATGCCACTTGCCCTGACTCGGTGCAGCCTGAGCAGGATGACTCGGACACACAGTATGAACTTCGGACCTCTACGCTCTGCCTCACACTTCTGCATTCTTCTCCCCACCTCCAAGTTGCGAAGTTGTGCAAAGGGCTGTCCCACATGTGCACACTCCACTCAGGCCTGCCCTCCAAGCGTAGGGATTGCTTTTGTTTTTGTTTTTTCTCCTACCGAGACTCAGCCCTAAAGTTATCCATTGGTATAGTGTGTGGCTTTTTTTTTTTTTTTGAAGAAGTTTGATTTTATCTCTTTAGAAACGGTTTAAAACTAACGGGGCAGAGAGAGTTTGACAGAGAGGAGAACAAATCGCTGACAAAGAACCTTTTACGTTTCATCAGCGTTGTTAGGACGACAAGCAGGAATGTCTCAGATAATAACCCCCACTTCAAAGATTTCTCAGCTCAATAGAAAGCGGACCATCCTTTTTATTCAACCACAAGGACTGGCACTAAAGAAGACTCCACTGTTTGATTTTTTTTCCACCATGTTTATTTTTCCCCTATTCACTAGGGTACTTGGATAAAATAAACAACAAGACAATTAAGGGAACATAGACTCCTAACTTTGCTGCCATCTTCCCCATCCCCTTGGCCTTGGGCCCTTGAGTTCGTGCCCAGGGCCAGTCCAGGCCCGAGGGTACCAACACACACTGAAGGATAAGTTTGGGGAACTGTAAGCAACGTCCCGGAGGCGGGAGGGGGGGAGGAGACCGAGGCCGAGAGGGATGCTGGAGAGCCAGAATGAAAATGTCCCCAGGGCGTAGTCTTAACTCACACTTCCCCCAAAGTTTCTCCGTTCTCCCCTCCCTGCTCCCGATCTCCAACAAATCCAAACCCTCCACCCTGCTCAGGATTCAGAGAGGTGCTTTGAAGGAAACAGAACTGGGAGGGGGTGCACCTTTGTGAAGCAACTGATGCTGCCCTAAAGTAATTTACTCCCGTCCCTGGAACCTCTTTGGGGGCGCAGTCAAGATGCACGGAGTCCGGCTCCCCCCTTTCCTGAAAGCGTCCCGGGCGCCAAAGCCCCCACACATCAGGGTGCAGGGTGAACCCCCTAAAGGCGGGCGAAGCAGGTCCTAGGGGAGGAAGTATATACTGGAGAGCACAGTGACAGTATTAAATAGCGTGAAAGCAAAGGTCAGCCCAAATGTATCTTAATAGAGTGTCTGCAGTGAAGTGTGCCGCCTTTGAAGCGGCCGCTCCCCCGCGCATTTCCATGGCGAGTCTAACGCGGCATGCTGATGCACCGTCAAACTCACACTTTCAACCCCAAAACCCGACTCTTTGAACAACCCGAGCTTGATTAGACCTTTCTCCTTTTCTTTCCCCTCTTACAAACCATTTCCTCGCCTTTAGAAACTCGCCATCAAACCCAAATGCACCCTCTGATCACCGCAGAAAGCAGAAACAAAGGGGCTGAGCGGCGATTCAAGCGGCCCTTTTCTTCCCTCACATTATTATCCATTTTTATTATGATCGGGAACAAGTGCCCATTCGCGTGGGTTTTGTTTACCGGAAATTAAATGAAAATGATTTAGTCCGCGTCAAACAAAAATATATACTTGTATACACAAGAAAAAAGGCCCGTTAGACGTAAATATTATGTCCTTAATGAAAAGCCTGGACGGGCTCCAGGCTCGGCCTTTCAGGATTTCAGTGCGACTTGCCCATTGCCATAGAAATCCTAACTTACCATGAAGATGCACCGTGGCAAGAAGCGCTGCTTTGTGCGCGGGCCCTTTGATGTCGCGGGTGCGAGATGTGGGCGCTCAGCTGCGCAGGGCGAGATTACCTTGCGAGCAACGCGGTGGACATCTGTAACAAGCAAATGAAAAATTAAAGGCGATTAGTGGCCGGCCAAACATTTTTATTTTATTTTATTACCTTGGGTTGGGCTGGAAGGCAAAAAAAAAAAAAAGGGGGGGGGGTGGAAGAGGGCTAGAAAAAGGAGCCAAAGGGACAAGTCCCATTTGAGGCGGCGGGGGAGGGGGCGGCGGGGGGCGCTTCTTGAGCGGCGAGAGACCCGAGCTGCTGCCCTGGGCACCTTGGCTGAGGTCTCACGGTGGGAACAAGTCGATGGCTGGGCCAGCCGGGCCTGGGCCCTATTGTTGTGCGAGGTAGAGAAAGATTGCAGCCTTGGCTGCTTATTCAGTAAGGATAAATTCGGGAAGACTCCGGTTGTTCTTGGAGGAAACGAAAAAAAGTCCCGCTTGGGTTAGGGCGTTATTTTATTTAAGGACGGTGGTGGGGGCCGAGAAGTGAGAATGCTCATTGTCTGAACAGGAGAAGAAAGGGAAGAGAATCCAGCAGAGTGAGTGGCAGGGCCGGGGCTTGTTTGCTGGGCTCCTTCAGGGGTTCCCTCCAGCAAGAACCCAAATTCTTTGGAAATTGAAAGGTGGGGGGGCGGGTTCTGCTAAAGCTTAATTTCTTTTTCCACTTCTTTTCCTCCCCTCCACTACTCCGTCAACTCTTAGCTAGGAGTTGGGAGCTGTCACACCCTTCCTGGGGAAGATCTCAGACTGGGTAATAGGTCCTGACCCCCTCCCTCTGGCAACAATTGCAAAGCCCCCTCCCCCGCCCCGCAACATCTGGTTCTTCTAGAAACTTCAAATCTGGTATATCAAATATACATCCAATCCAATGGGCGCTTGCCCTCATGTTTATTTCTTTTCAAAATAAGACCAACCTTGTGTGATTGTTTTGGACAAAGACCACCTCAGAGCTGATCCGATGCACCCTGAGCACCCTGAGCACCCAGACGGGGCTCAATCCCCAGCGCTGCAGAGGCCTCCGTCGTGACGTCATCCACACTGCACAGCCCCATTCCGAGCAGCCACAACATTGGGTCGGAAGGGTTTGGACAGGAGCAGAGGGTAGGGACTCTGCCATCCTGGACCCTCTCTCAGATGCTCTTTTGTCTGCACTTCCTGTCTGCACTCACTCTTCCTGCCCAATTGCACACCCTGACTGGTCTGCAGACACACTGGCACATGAAACCGCCTGACTCAGTGGGTCTAGCAGATCCGGTGTGAGTGAGGACGTGTGACACACCATAGAAGAAGGGGCTGGCCCTCCCTCCTTCTGTGTTTCGAAAGAGGTGGATGGAAACGTTAATACTGGGATGTTTTTGTTTCAAAGAATGGAGAACTTTAAGGAGGCAAAATAGAAAGAAAAATGGGCCATGAGACCCATTCTGGGATTCCTTGCCTCTTTTTCTGATCTGAACTTCCGAAGCTAAACTTGGTGGAACGTGGCCCGGAGTGCAGCAGAGAACAGCCCTAACGTGAACCTCGCCTGGATGCTGTGGCCTTAATTTTGCTGCCTGCAGTTGCAGGATTGCACATACATTCTTAATGAGTGGATTTTGTGTATATTTCTCTCTTGATCTGTAACCCTGATTTTGTGCCACCCAGCAGTGAGAGCTTTGTGGTGGTGGGGGTGGGCGGAAGTGAGTGGGCCTGGGAGGGAGTTTGACGGCGGAATCATTTATTAAAACGGCGGACATTCCATCAGCATAGTCTTGGACTATGTCGACCTGTCTGCCCGCCTGTCCCCCTTTTCCCCTCTTCCTTCTCCTTTTTCTCCATTTCCTTGGTCAAGCTTCAGTGCACGGGCCTAGCCTCACAGCTGTACACACCGAAGCAACGACCAGAGAAGCCAGAGAAGCAGCCCCGACAGGGGAGGCCGCGGTGGCAGCTGCAAGGCCTGGTGGTGCCCCAGGGCTGGGGGGGCGCGGCAGGGGTAGCCACGACAGGGCCCGCGCCCTGACACACGTACCATTCGCTCAGGTCGGTGCCACGCGCCGCCACCGCCGCGGAGGAGGCCACCGGAGGAGGTTCGTGGCCGCAGTCTGACGAGGGCGACACGAGAGCAGAAGGTGTAGCCGAGTCGTAGCCAGAGCTAGGCGGCGGCGGCGAGCGCCCGTGCACCTTCATGTGCTTGCGCAGCGAGCTGGGATGCGTGTAGCACTTGTCGCAGCCGCGCACCTTGCACGTGTAGGGCTTGTCGCTCGTGTGCACGTGCGAATGCTTCTTGCGGTCGCTGCTGTTGGCGAAGCGCCGCTCACAGCCCTCGAACTCGCACCTAAAAGGCTTCTCGCCTGACAGAGGCAATGCAGAGACTTTAGTGCGCGTGGACCGAGCCCCCCGCCCCCCCGCGCGCCGCTCGCTCTCGCTTTCACCTCCCCACTCCCAGCCCACGACCACTTTCTCCGCTAGAACCACAGAAAGATTTCCAGAATTCCTTCTCTGTGCCTGAGATCCGGCACCCCCATCTCCCCGAGCAGGGCGCCCCCCCACCCCTGCTCCCCCTCCCACTCGCCTCCTCCCCTCCTCCTGGGTCTAAGGGGAGGGTACGAGAGGAGGAGCGACGGCGACTCCCTCTTTGTGGAGTTTCCACTCTGGAAAATCCTGCAACACCCGGGCTGCACCCCCCCGCCCCCCGAATGTTTACCGACTCCGAGCCAAAAGCACTTCTGCCCGCAGAACACGTTTGCCTGAGAAGCCCTCATCTAATGGATTGAAAGTTGCAATTGGAGCCAAATGCCTCTGCCCCCTCCCCTGTCTAGCGGTCCTCTCCGCACACACCTCATCTCTGTCCAAATCGTTTCCTAAAGTAGGGTTTGTGCCAAAGAGAAGAAATAATTTAAGGGAATGCTCAACCGATGCACACGGTGTGTGCGTAATGAGGATTTGTGCTGCAGGGAAAGGTATTTTGAGCAATGATCCCGTCAGGGGCGCTTTTTGCAGGAAATGGAGTCTACCCCCCCCCCCCATTCCCTTCTACCCCCTGAGGGCAAACATTTAGCAGCATTCTTCAAATCTTGCCTAAATCGTCCGGGATCCCTCCAGATACGGAACGTCGGCAATAATATTTTATTACGCTGCTCCGGCGGCCTCCGGGAGACCCTGCCCTGGGCCTTGGGCCCGCGCATTTCAAACCGTGCAAGGCGAACCTCCCTCCCCTGACCACCCCCGCCCGACAGTCGGGCCTTGAAGGCCTGACCAGGGAAGGTCCTCCTTGGCTACGAGGGACAGGGAGGCTTCGGCATGAATCTGCTGCTACAACCGGTCTTCCAGTCCCGGTCGACCTCAATGGACTCCGGGGAAAGAGGGGCGCCCGTGTAGAACTGCGAGGGGCTCGGATCCGAGGCTGTTTTGCGCTTTAGATTCAAGGGAGGCAGGAAAGGCCACGTGAAGGTGGAAATTCTGGCTGGATACAGCCCCAAACCAGGTGGCAGACGGCTGCGCGTGGAGCCGAAAAGCAGCCGAGAACCAGGAAGCGTAGGTCCCTGATGGAGGCGCAAATGCAGTGGACGGGCAGAAGGGAGAGTTTAAACAAATGGATGCCGCCCTACCCTCTGGGTTGAGGGAATCGCTAACCTAGCTCCTAGGTAAGATGGAGCAGACGGTGCGTTGGGGAGACAGCTGTCTTTGTGATCGCTTCTCCCACCGCTTCCAGGAAAGTCAGGCGTTTGGGAGCAGGCTTGAAGGAACAAAGCCCCAGTTTTCGAGCCCTAGTGAGTCTTGGACTGAGCCAGAGGTTTGCGCACACCCCGCGCCTCCCCGGCGACAGCAGCTTGGGTGGCACTGGCTCAGGCACCAACTGGTCGCTGGTTCTCCCTCTGCAGGGTTACTGCCAGGGCACTGGGCCTTTTAGAACATGTTGGTATCTGCTGTTTCGCAAGTCATCGGCCCGGCTTCACGGAATAATAGGAGAAAGACAAAACAAATAAATGCCTGGTCCTTCTGGTCCCCTGTTTTCTCCCTCCGGGTCCCTACCAGCACCTACAAACCCAAAACTTTCCTTCCTCCCGTCTTGTCTTCCTTTCTAAAAGCAATTATAAGAAGCACGCAGTCCATGGCTTGCAAAATAAACCGATTTTTTTTTTTTCTGAGAAAAGTGCAGTCACGGAATCTGAGTTCATCGCCCTTCTCTCCCGCCCGGGGGCGGGGGGGATTCCCGCCACACACTTATCCCATCTTGTGAACGCCTTGTTGGACATCCGTGTGAAACACAAACAATGATTTCGGCCCGGACGAGGAGCGGGGCGGGGGGCGGGGGGCGCGGGCCTCGGAGGTGCCGCGGGCAAGTTGGCCGGCCTTCGGGAGGCCAGGTGAGGCCGCGCCCCCCGCGCGCTCCCGGGCGGCGGCGAGCCCCGGGGTCTCCTCGCCCCACTTGCCCGCCCGCCCCCACCCCCTCGGGCTCGTCCGCAGCCGCCCGCCCTTCCCCCTCCCCGGGGCCCGGCGCTGCGCCCTGGATGGGTGGGTGACTCTGCAAAGCGGGGCTGGACCAGGTCCCTGCCTCGCGCCCGGAGCGGCCTGCGCCCGGGCTCCGGGGTCGGGAAGCCCGGCCGGAGTCTCCACCCAGAGGCCCGGCAGCCCGGAAAGGCCTCCTCCTGGGCCCTGCGCCAGGCTCGCCTGACAAAGTTCGGGGAAGCACGGGGCGGCCGGGCCAGCGCCATTTTCTCGCACTTGTGGCTTAAGTCTGGTTGTCCCGACCACTCCGCCAAGGCGCCTTCTCTCTCTTCTTTTAGCTCGGATCGCGATCCCTGCCTGTCTGTCGGCTGCCGGGGAAGGTGGGGAGGACCCCTGCCCAGGCGAGGAGACGAGCTGGGGGCGCGGGGCGGCGGGCAGGAGAAGGGCCTCCCTGGCCGCGCGCGGCACCTTTGTTCCAGCCTCGCCGTGACCGCGGCGAGATGAAACCTCGCGGCGCGGCTTGCCGCTTTGCAAAGTCAGGCCCGGGATTCAGATCCGAGAAAATCTCAACTCCTGAGAAAGCTGCTCCCGTTCGCCGCTTCCGCGACTCAAGGAAATGAAACGCCATTAATATTTGAAAAGGCAATTATTTTCCTGTTGAATCGAGAACTGTCTTCATGAATAATTTGTAGTGAGGTCTATTGCCATTTGAGAAACGTTTTTTTTTTTTTTTTTTTTTTTTTTTTTTTTAGCTTTCTCTTTTCATAGCTTGCGAGAGATGGGGGGAGGTATTGTTAAAGGAAAAGGCTGTCGGAGCAGGCTCTGTAGATTTAAAACAAAACAAAAAACCCAAACCCAGGCGGTAATGAGTCACGACTGCGGCGAAAAGGACGCCGATCATTGCTATTCTGAATAGACGCAAACCGGAGCCAGCCGGGACAGCCGGACTCGCTTCTCTGCTGTAGGTCTATTGCGTTAAGAATTTAATCATTTTCTGCTTCACAGACTTCAGACAGTGGGCCGGCAAAGAGCAGTAAAAGTTTGTTTTAAAAACCTGTCATTAAAGATGAGTTGCTTCTCCAGCTCTGGACCGCGCATCTACCTTCAAGGTGCTCCCGGAGAAGGAGGCCTGCGGCCGGGATGAGGTTTCCCTGGTGGCCCCCTCCGGGGAAGTAACTCGGAAGGTGAGGGCGGGGGGAGGGAGAGGAAGTCGCTTAAGAAAGAATGGGGATCCCAGGAAGCGATCCAGGAAGTCTTGTGCTAAGTTCCAGGCTCAAACTAGACTTTGGCCCCGAGAGCGCGGGGGTTTCTGAGCCCGGGACCTTCCCGGAGAAAGGCAAAGTTTGCGGGAGGCGGCGGAGTATAGCAGCCTCTTTTCTCTCAGTGCCAGGCTTGGGGAGTTCTTTGACTTTAACAACGAATGGGGTTTCAGCAAGAATAGGGGTGAGCAAGGGACAGCAAAAGTGGGCGCCAGCTGGAACCTGCTTCGTCTCATCTCTCTTAGAACAGCCCCTCTCAGGCAGCCCAAATTGGGGGGTGGAGTGGGGTGTTGACTTCTCAAACTTGGAGGGAGGAGGAACGCAACAAACAAAACAAACCAATTCAGGGACGTTCAAACACTGCCTGCTAAGCTAATTAATGTAACTTCTTCGGCAATTCCAAAGTGTGACAACTTTTTCCTTGCAGCTGTACTCATTAGAGATGCTTCTGGCCCCGAGGAGTTCAACTTTTGCAAGCCCTTGGTGAGGCTTCTTTTCTTTTTACTAACTAGAACTAACAAAAGTGTGGTTGACGCATGTCCCCATTTCACTGAACAGCTCGGGAGTAAATCACATCCAAGGAGGATGAGTGTAGGGCTCCGCGAAAGCAAGGGAGAGCCACCAAAGCTCGGGAACAAGGTCAAAGTTAACCCAAAAGATCCTCACCAAACAGCCTGCCCGCCCCTTGTTCCGGTGGGTGACACATTTGCGAAAGGGTCCGGGAAGCTGAGAGAATTCTTTATGCAACTTTGTACAACCGTACAACTAACTCTCGGGAGCAGTACTGTTTCGAAGCATCTTGAAATCAAATCAAATTTCCTAAGACACACACTAACCTACACACAAGCCCAGGCACAGGGACCCTTGCTCCCCTCAAGCAGAAAACCTTGCTCTACTATCCCTTCACTCAGCCTCTAGAAACTTCTGTGATCCCAAGAAGAGAAAAGAATTAAAATTTTATGCCCTGGTCTTGTGGAAATGACACCAAAGATGCCCCTCCCCCACCGGATCCCTTCCCTCCTTTGGAACTTGAGGAAATTTCTGTCTGCAGGACAGGCATTTCCCCCCAGAGGGTTCGCGCGAGAAAGCGCCGGAATACTGACCTGTGTGAGTTCGTTTGTGTATTTTGAGATTTTCTGATCTAGCAAAGACTTTCCCACACCCCGGGAAAGGACAGGGGAAGGGCTTCTCGCCCGTGTGCACGCGGATGTGATTTACAAGTTTGTATTTGGCTTTGAAGGGCTTGCCCTCGCGCGGACACTCCTCCCAGAAGCAGATGTGGTTACTCTGCTCCGGGCCGCCGACGTGCTCCACCGTGACGTGTGTGACCAGCTCGTGCATGGTGCTGAAAGTTTTGGAGCAGAGGCGCGGGGGCGCGGGGCCATCGGCAGCCAGCCACTTGCAGATGAGCTCTTGTTTGATGGGTTGGCGCATGTAGCGGAAGAAGGCGCCGGGACCGTGAGGCGCAGCGAGGTTCACGGTCAGGTTCATGCCCCCGTAGCCGTGCAGAGCTGCGGCCGCCGCCAAAGCGTCGCTGCGGGCCGCTGGCCCCGGCGCGAAGGTTTCGGGCCGCGCATACATGTCTCCAGGGAGCCCCAGATGCAGAAGTCCATTCAGAGGACGGCTGGGGGAGGCCTGGGGAGGCTGCTCGTGGAGGCCGGAAAACACCGAGGGGCAGGAAGCAGCGGAGACCTGGGGCCCATGGTGTCCAGAGATGCTACCTGTTGTCGAGATAAATAGCGCACGTGAGAACAGGTGTCTTGGTTTGCGCACTCCCTGGGGTCCCGGGGCGGGGGGTGGGGGCGGGCAGGGCCCAGCCCAGCTGCACTGCTGTCAGCACTGGGGCAGGGAGCCTGTAGGCACCAGCCGGGAATCTGGTGGACAGTGCGAGGCCAAAACGCGTCCGCTGCGGTTGCTGTTCGGCTGAGTCCCCTGCCGTAGTGTCAAGAGCTGGAGAGGGATGGTGGCGGCGGGGAAGACTGAGAGGACAGTGTGAGGCACAAGGCTTGGTCTTTGGGAAGCTGGATCTCCCGCCCCAGGCTCTGCTCCAAAGGGATTTGACCAGCGCCCCAAACAACACTCTGGGGTGCTCCAGGTCACACGGCGCCCTGCCCAGGGAGTGGAGGCGATAGAAGGGGTGATGTTGGATGTGGTAGTGATTCTGAAGCGCCCGGGCGATATATATTAATTTCAGTGTCCTGCTCTGATGGGCAAGGGCGGCCTGCTTCATCCAGGCTCGGGCTCCCCAGGGCTCCCTGTGCCGGCCGCTCACACCACTGTCACCTGACAGTGGGGAGGAGAAAGGCCAACCACGAGGAAAAAAAAAGAGAGAGAGAAAAGGAAAGAAAAAGCCACAACTTCTACAAAGTTTCTACCCCCTCCCAAGTTTAAGGTTTGGGATTTTTTTTCCCCCTCCCTCCCTCTCTCGGTTTTAAATGCCTGCATGAAATCCCGCGCACTACAGTGGCAGCAGCAGGGCGCATGAGGAAGTGAATAGAAAATCGGGGCCGCGGCCGGGGCCCACGGAGAGAAACAATTGCTTCGGTCGCCCATTGGCCCACGGCCCGGCCCGACGTCAGCGATGAGCGGTCCTGCCGCACGCGGGTCCCTCGGTCTACACACACACACACACACACACACACACACACACACACGCACGCGCGCGCGTTTTCTCTCACCCCCACCCCCACAGCAGCTCCTGTTTCTACTGCTCATGCGCTCTGACCCGGGCACAGATTTCTTTTCTCTCCCCTTAAACACCCTTCCCCCTCCGCTCCCAAAAGCTGGGGCTCAGCCTCTGGGCTCTGGCAAGGGAGCGAGCCTGGGTGTGCCTCGGTACAACACCCCTTCGGGAAGAGATTATTGCGCTGTGCGTAAAGCTCTCTGGGCACGTCAGGGTACCCAGGCTGTGGTGGCGGATGCGCGCAGCGTCCTGTGCTGTCGGCTTGGACAGCTTGTCCCAGGCGGTCGGAATCGAGGGAGGAGAGGAGGCTGCAGATGAGGCAGCCGGGAAACGGAGAAACTCCTTTGCTCCTTATGCCCGATTTTATTATCTCGCTTTCTGCGAAATTTCTCGCTTTTCGCTTCCTCGTTCGCTCTTATTTGCCCTAAGCCCCCTACCATGCTTTACCTTCCTATTCAAATCTTCGCCCCCACCTCCTCCATTTCTTCCTTGCCTCTTCCCCCCCCCCCCCCATTTATTAGCTCAGCCGGCCCCTCCTCCCCTAGTGTTATGGCGCGCTTAGAGACTATCAAGGCTAGGCTGTGACCCAGACCGAAGCTGAGATTCGGTCCGGGGCGGCGGTGGCCTTGAACACACTGCATGTCCTCCAGAAAGGGCTCTCGCTAACACAGATCGCCGGGACTGCCACACAAAGCCAAGGGACAGGCGGCCAGGAGGGCCAGATCCACTCTCCCAGGACCCCGCTGCCCGCTCTGGGCTCTTGAACCCCGTACCCCGTCAACAGACGGAACAACTGGGAAGGGGGAGTTGAGGATTCTCTCCACTTTGAGCTCGGCCACTTGTTGCCGGCGGACTTTGCCTCTTCCTCTTTAGCTACAGGATTCTGTAAAGGGTGGCGCCACGTTTCAGCTCAGCGTTCAGGCCCTGAGATAACCAAGCGCCCAGAACCGACTCCCGGGGACGCCAGCCCTTGCTGCAGGGGCCACCGCCGCTGTGGTGGGGGAGTAGGGAGTGGTCGGTTGAAAAAGAAAAGGGAAAAAAAAAAAAAAAAAGAAAAGAAAAGAAAAAACTTCAGTTCTGACCCAGTCAAGTGTGTCATAAATGGGAGGGAGTGTCCTTTGTCTGTTCTCACCGGTTAGAGTCAGCTGTACCGTCCGGCCAGGCCATTTAAAAGGCCGTTGGGGCAGCTAGCTTCAGCGGACCTCTGCCTGCTCGCCTGAACCGAAGGCCCGAGTGCAGAGGCCTCCCTTTGGCGGCGGAAAGTGCTTTCAGGAGGAGAAAGCCTCAGATTTTTAACAAAAATTTTAAGGATTGGGTACACGATTCCAGTTCCCATTAGCAGAAGTTACTTTGGACAGATTGCAAGCATCTCTTATTCAAAAATAAACTCCCTGTCCTCTCCCACCCCCAGTACCAGGGACTACTCCTGGTCAGTAATAACTATTTTTATATTTAAAAAAAAAAACCATTAACTTGTGTATAGTGGATGGGGATTTCTGTTCTTCAGTTAATACACTGTCCCCCATTAGGGGAGCTGAATTCAGTAAGGGATTTCCACAACATTTTCTCTCGTCTTTGCTTAGTCTGGGTTTGCTCTTCCAGCCTGCAGAGCTTAATCAACTCTAGCAAGAGATGCTACCTGGGCACTCAAAATAAATAAAGAAAAATGAATACATCAATAGACCAAAGGGAGAGGAGAGCAGACTAGCTGGTCACGTGTGCCTTCCCAGCCAAGGGTTTGGAAACTGGACTGAGGGTGTACCTTCTTCCCTGGCTTTCACTTTCTCATACTCTCACTTTCAGCTTTTCCCTTTCACTTGGGAAGCATCTCCTGTCTTGTTTTCCCCTTTCTCCAAGCTCTGGCCAGCCATGTTCTCTGGGGAATGTTCTCACATCTCACTGACTCACTTCAAGTCTTCCCTCCAACCAGGAAGTGTCTGTTAAATGATGCAATTGTCTGAAGTGCTCCCCCCCCAAAAAAAGTCAAAATAAAACACACACACACACACACACACACACACACACACACACACACACACACGATCTGTTTTGTTTTAGATCCTTTATCCAGCTCTACCTCAGTAAGGAAATTCATCAACTGGAATGACTTTCAGGCCTAAGGGTAAGAGTACTTTCGTAGAAGTCCAGGCAGTTAAAACATTTTCTCTCCACCTGAACCTAGGTAACAGGCTTCAACTGTGAAATTCAACATCTAGTTTTGATTAACATGTACCAATACAGACACCCGAACAAACACTACAACTCTACGCTCCACCCAAACCTTTATGTAACAGTAGAGACAGAATGGGAGTTTTAGGCTGTTCAGCAGGTGGATTCCTTTGAAATTTTGGTGAAGCAGGTGACCTGATGGGTTATTCTTTGTTCATATTCATAATAAGGAAACACTAACTTTCCATCAGAAGGTTGTAAAAATAAAGATGTATTGTCCCCCATTCAATCTATGGGCACCCAGATTTCTAAGCAATGACTTAATCTTAAGGATAAGAAGCAAGGATTTTAAACACAAAGACACTGGCAGTACTGCACACTTTCTTACTAACTTTGTCCTTGAAAAGCTTCGAACATGTGTATGACTTTCTGTGCCAGCAGCAAAAGGGCAGACACATCTGATTCAGCCAAATTCACCGACAGTAGCCTGGCCCCATGGAGATCCTTCCCAGATGCAGCTTTTTCTTGAAATGCTATAAACATCTGGACCCATCCCCGGGTAGATGCCGCTTGGGTAGCCAGGGGTCAGTGGACCTGCAGGTCATTGAAGTTACCTGAGTCTTGTGAGTTCTTTGGCGCCATATGCTCCACACCTTGTTTGTTTAAATACAGCAATGGGACCAGACATTCTTCTAAAAGTACACTTCCCCAGAGACAGCAATTTGGAGAGAACAACTCTTTTGTATGTATTAATATTTGCAGACAAGTAATTTTGGCAAATGCAGAAGGTTCTTTAAGCTGTATTTCAGAAATAATAAGCCCCAAGGCCATATCAAGCTCACCACAGAGGACAGGTTTGGGGCACTGGTATCTGGAAGGCATGCTGGAGAGCTGGTTGCTTTGAGATCTCAGGAAGCAAGGAGCTCAGGTTTCAGAGATGACTGACTTGGCAGGGTTGAAGAGCACTATTCCCTCAGTGGTTCTCCTGATTTTCCTTTCAGAAATTGACCTAAGCACACTTGCCTCCCAACACCAAATGCCTGGCTTTCGGACTCCACTCCTAACCTTGTTCAGAGTTCTCTTAAGGATGTCAGAAGCACTGGAGGCTTCCATGGGGGCCTATTGGTAGCAAATTCTGCCACCACACCATCACTAGTCCTCAGTCTCCAGACCCTCTGTAAATCAGTACCCAGATTTATGCTTCAAGTACTTTTGCTAGCCCCAATGCACAAAGAAGTGAGTGGGGAAGGGAAGAACTTTTACTTTCTAAATATGTGGCATTTGGTGGTTCTACAGTCTTCAAAAACTCCCATCACTTGCTCAAATGATTGACCTCTCTTGCTTTGAAAAGAACAGAGGCAATTTTGCATCAATACTCAGCCTATTTCTCCCTCCCCCCATTTGGATCTTTTAAGCAATTCTAAATGATGATCTGTTTCAGGTTACATGCAGAGCAGAGTCTCAAAGAGTGAGAGTCACTGCACTGAAGCTTGGCCAAGCTTAGGTTCTATCATCTGAAGGTTCTGCGTCTAGCTCTGTAGTCACTTGCTTAGTTCTTCCCTATTTCTGGCCAGCTTGCCACCCCAAAACAAGGAGCACATCTCTTTGGAGGCTATTCAGAGACCTCAGAATTCCTGCAGTGGAAGCTTGCCTCTAGTTGTATGAAAAGAAATAATGTAAGCTCCAGGAGCCCGTTCATAAGTCCAAGGCCAAGTTGTGCAAAGGCCAAGTTGTGCAAAGGAGATGAGAATTATTAGGATTTGGGATAGAAAAGAGATTTTTTTTTTCCTATTCTCTGCTGTGGAAATTTTAGCTTTAATTATCATGAATGGGACTGGGTGTTAGAAGAAAATATTCTAGGATACAATTTAATTTCCAAGTAAGGTTTCTGGAAAATGTCTTTAGACAAAGGATTAGGAAACATTGCAAAGGCTCTTCCAAAACAGTATTAAGGAACCCAAACAATTGAATTTACAGAATAACTAACTACATCTCTCTTGAGAGCTTTGCCATCAAATCATTCCAAAATAATAGAAAAGAGTAATTTCCTATTCCTTTCCTTTTGTTGAGAAGGTGGTTTTGCCTACCAAGAGGAGAACATCTTTGGAGATGACTGTTAGCTAGTGGTGTAGTTGAAATAAGGAAAACTAGATGCCTGCAAGGGAAAAAACCCAACCCCAAATCATATGCTTATTCTAAATGGAATATTAAATTAAATTCTTCACAATGAAGGTATTCCTGACAGAGTGGCTGTCAGTCATTCCCTGTCCAGGCACCACATTGTGGGAATGTCCTTGCTGCCACATTGCACAAGCCTGGTGTCCTGGTACAGCTGATGCAGACCAGGTGAACCCCATCACCAAGATCAAAGTCTGCTTCTTCATGGGAGCCGATACATGTCAAACCTCATTCCGATCAAATCGTCCGGAAATGAATTCAAGATGAATATGTCATAGAATAATGTGACAGTGGAATTGCAGAAGGTCAGGGGTGGTTGTTTCAATGAGAGAGTCGCCAAATATTAATTCTAGAACGTCCAGATGAGTAGGCATTGAGGGGGATTAGCTGGGCTGCTGGTGGGATGTTGTGTCGTTGATTTGTGTGCAAATGTATCACACACCAAGGTGTCGTTCAAAGCTTCACTGGTCTGAAGAAACACCTTCAGACTCACTACCCAACATGATCAAACTACAAAACACCCTACCTTAAAATGACAGAAAAAAAAAAAACCACACAAATACTTCAGCAAACCAGTAGTCAAAAGAGAATTTTAACTTACTTGACTCTTTCAGGGTATTTCGGTAAAGCCGTAACCGCTTCCTCATCACCAAAGAAGACTTGTATCTCATTTTCTGATTTTGAGCCTGTTGAGGGGGAAAATGAGTGTTATTAGCTACATAATTGCATACATGTTGGTGTGGCAAGAGTCTGTGAGCTGACTGTATGAATGAAAGGTGCTGGTTTAAAGAGGGTAGGTTTTCCTTTGAAGGTTTTCAAATTTGGATGCAATAAAAAAAAAAACTTTGCAAAATCATACATTGTCGGTGATTAACAAAAAAATTGAAAGTCCTAATTTTTCAGTTAGACTATTTCTTGAAATTCATGTGTTGTTCCATCTTCCAGGTAGAATAAATACCCTTCTAATCAGTGTTCAGCAGTCTCCAAGTTCTGGAGTTTAAATTTACTGTGTGAAAGGCTTATTATTTTTTCAAGGTTGCTAGGTTATTAGCTGAATTTAGTAAGATATGACGAAAGGGATAATATACTGTTTCCTGAGAGGCTAGCAGGTTAGAAGAAGGGTTTTTATTATTATTATTATTATTATTATTTTTAAGATCCTGGTTTGGCTGTGCTGGTTTGAAATCCCTTCGTCTCACACCCTCCCCAACCCCTTTGGGAGCCATCACTGATTGATTTTTCAAAGTTAATATAAAATTCACCAGTTAAAAAGGAATCATTTTTATCCTTTGATCCAGGCTGCCTCCATTTCATGGTTAAGAAGTCTAGGAGTAACACCTCCTTCAGATACATGCATTACTTATCAGATTTACTTTGTGGCTAGAGCTGCCCAGTCTTTGGCTTCTGAAGTCCTTCAAATCATCCTAGGGAACTAGGCATCTGTCTATCAGGCGGAGGTGGAAGGCAGAACAGCCAAGCAGAGGCAATCCACCCAGCCCAACCCTCAATTTGGCCTGGAAAGGCAAACATTCATTGAAAAGGTCTCTGGCTGGACAAACACAACAAGCCCTCTGTCAACGAGAAGGTCTGTCTAGCTTGACACTCCAGTCCACAAAACAAGCGGGTTGTTTAACTTGTTGAACCACAGGCCAAACCCAAGTGGGGCTCTGTTATCTCAAAGGATATCCATTCTGCCGGCTCAAAGGTTTCTCTGTCTCTCGCCCCGCTACATCCCCCAACCTGAATTCCAAGTAGCTGTCGCTGTCTTCCTCTTTCCCTTTCCTGTCTTTTCTAGGACCAAGCCAGGGAATGAGGGTAGACTCACCTTTTCCCAGAGGATTTTATGTATTTTTCAATTCTTTCTAACCAAAAGGCATCCTTTCCCAAAGGTAATGAGCTCCTTCCAGCAGAAATCAGGAAAGAAAGGAGGCCCAACTTTGCATTCCTGCAGAAGGGCGGCATGCTGGGCATCCTCGCTCTGAAATTTCCTCATGGCAGGATGTCTGGCACGGAAAAGTCCTGGTTGGTTGGCAATAATAGAATTTAGTTTTTTGCTTCTGTGGCAATGGGTGTGAGGTTCCCTAGGGACCTCTGTCCACCCACAGTGCTACCCCAGCACAACTTCTAAAAGGTCTGGTCACTTGAGCCCCCAGGTCTTGTCAGCCCTTATTGTGTGACAAACCCATAGACATGCAAGCAAAGATTGCAGAGGTCGGGCTTGGCCAAGCAACAGGGGACTCAAGAGCTTCCCTGAGATAGCTTCATCACTCGGCCTGTGCAGGGAATCAAAGTACGCATCTTTGTTTCATACTCTGACACCTTGCAGCGTGCCTATCATCCCACCGAACAAGGGGTGAGGAATTTTGGCACACTCCCTGGGCCCCTGGACCTGAAGTCTCTACCAGCCCTGGATGTTGGCGCTTCCAAGAAGGATTTGACTTTTGTTCTCCCCCCGCCCCACCCTGCCAGTTAGCATGTTCTGGACACTTGGAATCTTGCTTTCCTTCCAGCATCTTGAGAAGACGAAAGAAAGAGAGAGAGAGAGAGAGAGAGAGAGAGAGAGAGAGAAAGAAAGAAAGAAAGAAAGAAAGAAAGAAAGGAAGGAAGGAAGGAAGGAAGAAAGAAAGAAAGAAAGGAAGGACCAAGTGACTGATAGTGCCCTTCCATTGGGAACCAAAAAAGTGGGGCGGAAAATATGTACAAACACAGGTTTCTTTTTTTCGGGGTGTGGGGGGGTGAGCAGAGGGGGTTGGGATGTGAAGGCTGCTCATTGTGAGGTTCACCTACTGGCAGTTCTGCCCCAGGTCAGAGGTCATCCTTAGGCAGCCACTCCAGTTCCAGAGTTTTTGCACACTGATGATCCGGTAAGCTGGGCTGGAATGGCTGGCTTGCCCATCTGCGGAAGCTTGGTTCTGGCGGGCACACAGCAAAGGCCCTGGAGGCTAAGTGGCTTCCCAGCCAGAGGAAGTGGGCTTCAGCCTTTCAGCCACACTTCTCAGCTCCCCTTCCTCTGAGGGCCCTTAGATGCCAGGAAGTTGGGTTTCCCGGCTCCTTAGAGTGAGGAGCTTGCAGGCTGAAGGTTGTGGCAGCCTGGGAGTGGCCACTCTATCAGTGAGTCACCTCCAGGACCAGGCTAGACATTCACTCCCTTTAAGCCTCCTACCCTAATCTGCATGCGACTACAATTAAGAGGGAATTCGGCAGCGGTGTATGTTGCTTCCATGCCAATATTGCCAAAAAGCAGGGAGAAATACGACCTCACAACCCAGAAAGAGCTTGCTATTGTAGGTGCCTCTTGTGGCGCAGCCCTCCAATGCCCTCCTCACCATTCCTAAAACTTTGCTAACTGCCAACGGTTTCTATGATCCATTTGTCAACCTCAAACTTTCAGGCCCAGCCATTGAGCCAGCCCAAGTTGTTCCCCCAGTGCCCCTGCAGCTGAGATACTGGCCAGAATCCTGGGGTTTTGGCCTGATCTTCATTCGCATCTGAGAGAAAAGAAGTCAGCCCCAAACCGGTGGCTAGCTGGCCGCGCCTAGAGAGCCGATCCAGCGGTCAGCGTCCTAGGCAGCACTGGAGGCCGACCAGATCAGCCGGCATTTGCAGTTAGCTCAGGGCGCATAAATTCTACCGTATTGCATGCAGCTTGGCTAATTTGGCCCCCTGACCCTGGGCAGGGGAATCAGAGACACTCCTTACCATGCCCGTGGGTCAGAGCGGCCAGAGCGGAGAAGGTGCCTCCCGGAGTCCCCTCCCTATACCTGCCCCGCTCACTCCCAGGCGAGAAAAGCCCCAGGGCGTGATATCCCCGTTGTGCCCACAGTGCGGCACTGAGGCACTTTACAAGAAAGGGAGGGAAGGCAGGTGGGTAACAAGCTGCTCTTGGTCTCCATGCCAGTGGGAGCCCCATTTGTCCCCTTTGTCCCCTCCTCCTCCTGGGAAAAAGGGACGGACTCATCCGCAACAACACCCGTCTGCGGAAGGGTCCCCTCCTCCCCTTAGTGTCAGTGGGGTGGGGCCTGCATCCCAGGTGGGGGGGGGGCGGGGTGCGCAATGAAAGAGGAGACAGGGGAGAAAGTCTGAGTTGACTGGGCCTCTTCCCGCAGCTCTGCTCGGGTGCCCCACAAGGGCGCCTGCTCCTCGCGCTGCGGTTACCTGTTTCCACTCTCCTCCCCCTGGATTCGGGCACTTACCCCTCTCCACCTGTTGCCCGGGTCGCCTCATTTCTGTGTATCACTCCGGGGTGGCCGAGGGGGGACCACAAACCTCTCCAAGCCCCTCTTTTGTGGTTCCATCGAAGCGGTCATCCTTCATTTCTCCTTTTCCAGCTTTCGGAAAGCAGTTAGGGAATGTATGACGAAGCAGAAATGAGCCGTCAGGATGATATTTTAATGGCTTATATGTCACGTTGGTGCATGTGGCTTTGAACTGGAGCCGCTCGCATTTCCTGCAGAGAGCGCCGCAAATCCCACTTGATAACTTCTACAACCCACAACTTTTTTTTTCCCCCCTCACATTCACTCTGTCCCTGTATGTTTGGATGCGTTTCCTAAAAATACCCTCCTGTCAATGTCCCTGTTGGATTTTCCACGGACTGGAGAGAAGACTGACTTTTCTTTTTTGAAGAATTCTTTTCCCCTCTCCCCCTCCCAACAGCTACCCTTCCCCCTCAGGTCCCCTCCCTTGTTTTGAAAGGCAGGCGAGGTGGGTTCAATATTTGTTCTCCCTGGCGAGAGTGGTAAGTCTCCCGGGGAAACTTCTCTTTGCAGATAAGGTTTTTTTGCAACACTAAGGGAAGGAAGCAAGGTTCAACTTCCCCTTGTAGGTGACAGGAAAGAATGAGGAATCGGGATGCATCTTTTTTATATATCTATATAAAGTGTTCAACAGTTAAAACACACACACACACACACACACACACACACACCTCAAGCCCAGCCCTTTCCCTCCACTCCACACTCCATTCAACTCCAAGTTGGTGCGGAAGGTTGAACAGTTTTACTCAGACTTGTTGCTGGGGACAGAACTTTTGATATTCTCTTTTTCTTTCCCAAATTTCCATTTCCCAGCACAAGCTTCGGGGCTCGGCCACGTTGCCTTCTGACTTCGGGAAACCATCCAGGGTCTACAAGCCAGCTTGAGGTTTCAGGGGAAAAAAAGACAGCCCAGCTGGCGAACCCCAAAGGCCAATCTAGTCGATGAGAAGGATGGAAAAGCAGAGAGTCCAGGAGCTGCCAACGCGGACCCTGCCTTCCTGCAGCCGTTGTGACCAGCGCTGGTGAACAGGGCAGAAAAAAAAAAAAAAAAAAAAGGAAAAAAAAAAAAGAAAGAAAGAAAAAAGAAAAGAAAAGAAAAGAAAAAAATATATATATATTCATTTTCATTTTCCTCTCTCCCGGGCACTGGTGAGTTTCCTAACAGGGCTGCCTGTGAAAGGATGAGTTGAGGTTTCTTTGTCTGGAAAAAGAGTTTAGGGCTTTGATTCAGCTGCAAAGAAGCCAAATGAAGTTAGAAACAAAGGGCAAATTGAAGGATTCCGACTCTTGGCTTTTTGTGTTTTCCTTACTAGAAAATAATTAGACCTAATGAATATGCAGGCGCTTGGGCTCAACCCTCGGCCCGGCTGCTGGATTTTAAACAGAGCTGCGGAGCAATGCACCCTCCATTCCCCAACCCCCGTATCCGCGTGCATTTTTTGAAATGCATAAATGTTGCTCCGCTTAATTGATTGAGTCACAGAGATTTTTCCCCCCATGCTTTTAAGTGCCATAGTCCTCTACCTTTCAACAATCATTTTAATATATAGTCAATGGCTCTTTGTGGACGGGACAAAAAGCAACTACGCGCAGTTGTTGAATAGACTTTGCGCTGGGCAAAGACAGGTTAATCGAGGGCCTCATCGCGAAAACAAGCGAGTGTTGTATGTTTGCACTGAATCCAAATGTCCGCATTTTCCTAACTAAATCAAAGGGAGTGTTATTTCTTTTTCTGCTCACTCATCTGAAGGTAAGTAAATTTTCTCTGGCGATCAAAAGCTTGGTCGGCAACAAAGACCGCGCCCGCTTTTTCCACCGTCCTGGTGTGGCGAGTTGCGGAATTTCAATAACTGTGACAAGGGTGACTGATTTGTGAACTAGAAAAGGTTTGAATGTCACAAAATTTACATTGGTTCTATCTATCGGGGATTTAAATACCAAAAAAAAAAAAAAAAGAGTAGTCGGGGATCTCTAGGGAGCTCTGGGCAGCCCAGAGGAACAATGGTACGTTGGGAAATTTACAGTTTTACCTGAATGAAAGGGGCCAGCGTTGGGAACTGGGGTGCAGAGGGAGGAGTTAGCCGGGGTAGCCCAGGGAGAAAAGAGAAAAGGAGAAAAGACACAGGAGCGGGAGGTGGTGGTGGTGGTGGTGGTGACCAAAGGAAAAAAAAAAAGTGAGGAGGTTTCCAATTTGCTATTTAAAGCCAACCAACCAACCTCAATAACCTGGAAAGTTAAGAACTCGTGTTCACCTATGTTTACTGGGGGAGGGGTGTGAGGGGAGGAGAGCAGGGCGCGCAAGAAGTCTGATTTCCTAAGAATGAGAATGGTCCAGGCTACTGATTACCCGGAGAAATCCCATTTCTTGTAAAGAGAGTGGGAAGTCCGCTTGCTCCGGAGAACTTAAATTATAAACAGGAGGGGACCAGGCAAAGAGGAAAGCAAACTTCAAAAGGAGCAAATCACAAAGGTTTCCCTTGCTGCCCTCGAAAGGGGAAGAGGGGGTAAAGAAAGAAAAGAAAGTTGCTGAATCGGGACATTCTGGAAGCGCCTGGGCTGTGTTTACCAGCCTCACCCCCACCTCCTCCTGATCTCGGAGAACGCCCGCCCCGAAGCCTCCCGGCGCTCAGCCACGAGCAGGGCTCCTTTGCAGGAAGGACTAGATAGGGAGAGAGAGAGGGAGGAGAGAGAGAGAGAGAGAGAGAGAGAGAGAGAGAGAGAGAGAGAGAGAGAGAAGAGAGAGATGGATATGAGAAGAGAAAGAAATCGTGGCAAAAGAAAATTTCCGTGAGAAGAGGAGGAAAATTTGGCTACCAAAAAAAAAAAAAAAAGTTGCTACTCCTGGCAGCCCTGTTTGTCAAAAGGGGATGTCAAGAGCTTTACAATACCTGGGATTGATGAGGCGGGCGGGCCAATGAGCGGCGCGCGGCGCCTGTGCGCGCCCTCCGTTGGCGCGGCGGCCGCGGGCGGGGGGAGCGCGGGCGCGCCAATGGCCGCGCGCGTCGGCCGCACGTGACGCCTCCCCCTGCTCCCATTCATCAAGGGGGGGACGGTGTCGTCCTTTCAATTCATTTATCTGCAGGAATGATTGCTGCTATCAGTCTCGCGCTCACCGCCCGGCTGAGGAGGTGAAAGTTTCTCCCCAGGAAGATAAACCGCAAAAGACAATATTGTGCATGATTTGCGCCTTTTCTTTGGCTTTTTCTTTCTTTCTTTCACACCCTCTCCTTGTTTTCTTTTTTTTTTCTTTTTTTTTTTTTCCTTTTTTTGCAAAAAGCTGAGAAGGGGGAAAAAAAGAGAGGGAGTGAAAGAGCGAGGAGGCGAGGCTGAGGGAAAGGAGAGAGAAAGGAAAAGGGCGAGGGGCTAGTGGAAAAGTGAGGAGGGGCGCGCGGCGCACACAGGGCGAGTAGCTGAGGCTCTGGCGCTCCACATTCCTCTATGCTGCAAATCCGGGAGGAAGTTTTTTTGGGGGGCTGAGATGCTCCATGCCTTTCCCCGGGCAGCCTTGACGCGGGGCCCTCACGGCAGAGACTGAGCGACGAGAAAGTGCGAGCCGGGCCAGCGGGGTTGGCGCCGCGGAGGCTGGATCCCGCCTCTCTCGCGGCCCGCAGCCGTCCGGCTTCCCCGCGCTTGGCCGGGCGGGCGCCGGGGCGCGCCGCGCCGCTGCCTGCTGGCTAAGACTTCGCGAGGTGGGTGGACTCCCCCTCCCTCCTCTTCTTCCTCCTCTTCCTCCGCCTCCCCATCCTCCTCCTCCTCCCTATTTTCCCTCCTCGGCGGGCGAGGGTGGGGGGGGCGGGGGAGGCCGGGGCTCGCCCGGAGCGGCCACGATGCTCCTGGACGCCGGCCCCCAGTATCCAGCGATCGGTGTGACCACCTTTGGCGCGTCCCGCCACCACTCGGCGGGCGACGTGGCCGAGCGAGACGTGGGCCTGGGCATCAACCCGTTCGCCGACGGCATGGGCGCCTTCAAGCTCAACCCCAGTTCGCACGAGCTGGCCTCGGCCGGCCAGACGGCCTTCACGTCGCAGGCGCCCGGCTACGCGGCGGCCGCGGCCCTGGGCCATCACCACCATCCCGGCCACGTCGGCTCCTATTCCAGCGCAGCTTTCAACTCCACACGGGACTTTCTGTTCCGCAACCGGGGCTTCGGCGACGCAGCCGCGGCAGCCAGCGCACAGCACAGCCTCTTCGCCGCTTCGGCCGGAGGTTTTGGGGGCCCACACGGCCACACGGACGCCGCGGGTCACCTCCTCTTCCCCGGGCTGCACGAGCAGGCGGCCGGCCACGCATCGCCGAACGTGGTCAACGGGCAGATGAGGCTCGGCTTCTCGGGGGACATGTATCCGCGGCCCGAGCAGTACGGCCAGGTGACCAGCCCGCGCTCGGAGCATTATGCCGCGCCGCAGCTGCACGGCTACGGGCCCATGAACGTGAACATGGCCGCGCACCACGGCGCCGGCGCCTTCTTCCGCTACATGCGCCAACCCATCAAACAAGAGCTCATCTGTAAGTGGATCGAGCCTGAGCAGCTGGCCAACCCCAAAAAGTCGTGCAACAAAACTTTCAGCACCATGCACGAGCTGGTCACACACGTCACGGTGGAGCACGTCGGCGGCCCGGAGCAGAGTAACCACATCTGCTTCTGGGAGGAGTGTCCGCGCGAGGGCAAGCCCTTCAAAGCCAAATACAAACTGGTCAACCACATCCGCGTGCACACGGGCGAGAAGCCCTTCCCCTGTCCCTTCCCTGGCTGCGGCAAGGTCTTCGCGCGCTCTGAGAACTTAAAGATCCACAAAAGGACGCACACAGGTACGGGGAAACATTGAACGACCCTCCCTCCCTATCCCCACCCCGCCCCCAGTCTCCATCCTCAGCCTGGGACCCGGAAATCCAAAGTCGAAAATCGGCGGCCAGGTTGTAACACCCTAGGCTCTTTAGAGCGTGGGTGTGAGGTTCCATGAGGCAGGTTCCAAAAGTGGTCACAGCTTTTTCAGTTTGGGGCTTGAAATTATGGAAAACCAGAGAGAGAGAGGGAGAGACAGGGCAAAGGAAAAGGATTTAGGGCTATTCATTTTTTCCTTTTTGTTTTAGCACGAGAAATGAAGCAGGTTAGGAAAATTGAAAAAGCCAAGCCTGGGCTGCTGGAACATTTGGGGTATTCGAAAACCAGGAGAGGTGGCTGGGCAGGCCGCAGCGAGACGCTTCAAATACAAATGCTGCTCCCTGTGCAAAGGAAATGGGAGATTTTGAGGACTGGGGTGAAGGAGTGTAGAAAAGAACAAATCAGAAAGAGATGTAAAGAAACAAAAAAGTGTTGAGACAGGCAGAAGTCCTGGGGGGTGGTGGAGGCTGTGGGGGGCCTTATGCATATTGGAGGAGTGCAGTTCTAACCCCTGATTTGAGAGCGGTTTGTAGGGGTGCTTGGTGGGGGAAGGGGAGAGGCAGCGGATAGACCAGGGAGACCTTTTTGTCAATCAGATTCTGTGAGCGGTTTGCTAGACCCCAGATAGCCTTGGATTTCAAAAATAGGGAATGTTAATAACAGTAACATCTTTTAAAAGTTCTCAGAACACTCAAAAGGCTGTATAGTCAGGTCAAGGAGCACTTTCTGGGCCTCTGATCCCCACGAAGGCCCAAGGATTCCTCTCCTATTCTGGTTTGCTTGGCTTCTGTCTGAGCACCCAGCTTGGAACTTAGGGCTGTGTTAGGTGAGAACTTGTGGCATTGAGCTCCTCTCCACTGACCACCCCCTACCCAAATTACATTATAAAATGTGAGTGCCTACGTGGGGAAGTGGGGTGGGGGAGGTGACGAGAAAGGGGTGCAGAGAGCGAGGTGGGAGGGAGAGAACGGTAAAGCAGCTGGAGACTGTCCTGATGGGGAGAGCGAGAAACCAAGAGGTAGGCAGAAAACACAGCATCCAGACCTGCTGTAACTCTGAGAGCTCCAAAACAAAAACAAAATCAAAACAGCTTATTACCATGGCTGATTAAAAGTGGCAGCAGCAAAGGCCTCTGAACGCCGGAGATCTAATTGTATTTGTGGTTTCAATATAGTGTAAAGAATATTTATCGTTCCACTACAGGTCCAAGACTTCGTTGAAGTCCCGGGTTTTTTAAGCTTTCAAAGTGGCACACCCCGTACCTTTTCCACTGTCTGGATTTATTGCATTTGCTTAGTTAAATATTTTAAAAGGCCTGGGGACACGCTCTAATGAAAATGCCCGTGTTTCTCGCTTTGCACGCCAGGGGAGAAGCCCTTCAAGTGCGAGTTCGAGGGCTGCGACAGGCGCTTCGCCAACAGCAGCGACCGCAAGAAGCACATGCACGTGCACACGAGCGACAAGCCCTATCTGTGCAAGATGTGCGACAAGTCCTACACGCACCCGAGCTCCCTGCGCAAACACATGAAGGTAATCGTCCCGCTCTCGCCGCCCGCCTTGGAGGCAGGAGCCCTGTCGGCGCTCGGGCCGAGGTCAGGCGGCCAGTGGTAGCCGGGCGCGCCCGCTGGAACCGGAGGCGGCGGGGAGGCTGCGGTTCCAACTCTGCTCCCTGGCGCTGGACACAGAGGGCTCGAGCCCGAAACGAGGGTGGGGACACCCAAGGCCTTTTACAATTCTCGGTTTCGTAAGATTTTTTTTTTTTTTTTAAGCGAGCGCAAAGGCCGTTATGGAATTCGGCCTAGAGCTGAGCAGTCAGTTGCGGGTTGAGGCTGAGGATGCTGGCGGGCCTGGGCGCTCAGAGATGCGGGGCTTGCACGGAAGCCTGGAGAGCCAGCTTCCCTAAACCTGGGCAGGCAAAGTCGAGGGAAGGAGTGGTGCTGGGCCCTGGCCTCCACTGCAGCTTCCCCTGTGATCCAGACCTACTTTACGCACGCCCCCCGCCTGGGGCGGGCACGGCCTCTGCGGGACTTTGCGGGAACGGGTGGTCCTCCAGCTCCAGTCCCCGCCGGCTGGACCTCCGGTGCGTTCGTGGGTCTGCAGGGAGAGCGAGGTGCAGGGTTCCGGGAGGAGAGGGGCGCGCGGCCTTCGTGCGCCCTGGGCGGCCGCCGCGCGGGCGCTTTATCTCCGTAAAAACGCGACTTTATCCCCGCAGGTCCACGAATCGTCGTCACAGGGCTCGCAGCCGTCGCCGGCCGCCAGCTCGGGCTACGAGTCATCCACGCCGCCCACCATCGTGTCTCCCTCCACAGACAACCCGACCACCAGTTCCCTGTCGCCCTCCTCCTCCGCGGTCCACCACACAGCCGGCCACGGCGCGCTCTCTTCCAACTTTAACGAATGGTACGTTTAAAACCGGAAACAAAAAACACCGCACAAAACCCTATTTAAGAGACTGAGGTAGCCGCAGTATTACCGAAAGAATCCTGCGGATCACGCAGCATCCCCCACCAGCCCACCCCCACGCCCCCAGACCCCCGCCAGCCTGTGTTTCTTAAAACTGCCAATAGACTGAGTCAGAGAGGATGCGTCAAACCTTTTTAAAATTTCCTTTCACTTTCTCTCTTTTTCTGGTTTTGGCCACAAGGCTTGGTAGCCAGAGGGGTGGGGAGGGGGCGTCAGGAGGAGGCGGCCGCCTGACCAAACGCCGCCAGCCCCCAGGGCCAGTTTCTGGTGGTCTTGGAACTGGCTCTTTGGGTAGTGGGGGGAGCTTCGGGCTTGTATTTGTTGGCTTTTTTTTTTTTTTTTGGTTTTGCTTTCTTGTAAATACAGAATTATTAGCTTAAAATTGTACTGTTGGATTCTGTAAATAGTTATATCTTGGTTGGAGCGGGCGGGTGGGATCGTGGCGTTGTGGTCTTTGCATTGAGGGAGGGGGGAGGGGCCGGGCGGGTGGGGGAGGGGAGGGGTGGGCGGCCGAAAGCCAACTGTTTGTACTGAATGGCAAGAATGTTCTAGTAAATGTGTACCAAAATGTGAATTACTTTGTACGACTACAGTCTCCACGTCGACCTAACAGAATATTATTGGTATAACGTGCTTTTTTTTTTGTATAAAGTGCAAACATTTCGTCCCAGAGTCTAAGTACTTGAGTGCAGTAAGATGTTGTTTCGCGTCCTGTCAAGAATTCGTATAGTACGAGCCTGGATCTGCGTGTCAAACTGTTCCATTTGTTTATGTAAAGTGATATTAAAAAAAGAAGTTATAAACTATATCTGTCCGTGGCTTTTGGCGAAAGATACGACCACATGATGTATATAACCCCTAGTTTCCATATTTATCCGCATGTAAAGGGCCGGTTTATCCATGTTACAGCTATTCAATATTTATGGCTAGAAGAACTCGTATGTACACTTTAGTTCCCAGAAGTGTTTGGTAACCTTTCGTACCTTATTAAAGATTCTGAAATCTCCATCGCTGTGGTAGGAATTTCTTCACCCTCGAGCAACCTGCTGCCGTTGGCGTCACTCTGCCTGGGTCTCCACTTTCTGTCATTGCAGGTCCTATAAACGTGATAAATGAACCCTACCCTGCTGGCTCTCCGAGAGGGTGTAATTAGTATTTATATCAAAATTTATGAAACAAATTTTCGGCCGCGGTATAATTTAAATGGCCTTTGCAGACATAGAATAACAACCATAAAAATAACCGAAATAGATGGCATAGGTGACATCAATATTCATGTAGGCCAATTGTCACGAAGCTTAGGGCCTCTCTGTGCAGCGTTGGAAATGAACTTACAGCGGAGGCTTCCACTGCCCCCCAAATTAAACTCCCTGGGTTAAAGCTGAGTTGCAGATTTACAATATCATATTTTAAATTGCTGTCTTCAATTAAACCATTTATGGCCATAACTGATTTACAAGATATCGATGCATGCTTTTGCAGGCCTTCCATCTTTGTGCAAAAGTGAATGTCCACTAAGTGTTTCACTCATATTTCTTCAAATGTGATGCTAATTTAAATTAATTACTTCCTGTGATATGTTATTATTCCTATAATTTTGTCACTGTTATTAGTTCTCAAAAATACATCGAGGCAAGAGAATTATTTTATGTAATTTGATTATCTTTGTATCTCTTTTATTTATTTCTCATTTACTTAAGAAATTCGTTCCATTGGCTGGCGTTGATACAGTAAATTTGTAAATGAGGAGACAATATAAAAAAATCTAAATTACTTGTGCTTAATGACTGTAGCAGAACGCCTTTTCTCTAAATCAGATTGTCTTTCTTGCAGTTTAGTTTGATAGATTTGCAAGCTATGCTGCTTCTGCGAAGTTAGCTGTGCTGATAGGAACGCGGGCTTCTTTGTCTCTGGGTGTAGCTTGCATGATCGCCCCATTAGGCAGACAACACAGCCGAACATCACAAATCAGGGCCTCGGTTTGAAGCTGCAAGGGTGTGGATGGGTCAAACCGGGCACCAGAAACTGGCCTCACCTTGGGCAAGGGAGCAACTGAACCTGTGTCTTTTAACATACTCTGTCTTCAGGAAGAGCCTGGGCTGTCCTGATTCTGAGAAGGAAAGCAAGAGGAGGGGAAAAGCCCTCTAAGTAGGAGACCAAGTGAAGAGGCTCAGGTCTGTTTTAAAGCGGTATTGCTTTCTCAGATCATACCATTGACCAGTTACAAAATAAAAACGTGAAGTTCTCTTTTAAAAAGCCTTTGTTGACTCCTTTCTTTCACTGCTTGCTATTTGTATTTGTCACTTTGAGTCAACCAAGTCTTATTTGCTGAGGAAGGCATTTGCTGCCCTTAGCATAGCACATCAAAAACTGGGAATGATGCTTTTTAACTAAAAAAAAAAAAAATGTTATTGTGATTATAACAGTAATATTGATCTTTCATGAAAAGAGCGCCACCTTGCAAGGTTTGGTGAGATTTAAGCAAGTTGGACACCTACGCGGGAATTGCTGCTAGATCCCAAAGTCTGTGAGACCAGCAGCTGGCCCCAGCTGGCTTTGGAGGTTTGAAATTCATGCTGTGATATGTGCCGTGGACCTAGACTTTGGGCCCTGCAGTCAAGAAGTGAAGAAGGAAGGTAGCTCAGACCTTTAAGACAACACGTCCAGGAACAATCCTTCCCGCTTTCACGAGTGAGCACATTGTCTGGGAAGCTGATCTGAACATGAAAATATCGCCTACAGGAAGAAGAGAATGATCAGTTTATCTTTTCTTTGCCCATCCTTCATGGTAGCTCACTTTAAATTGGGGATTGAAGATGTCTCGCCATTTGTTTTATACCTGCTGCCTTTTTTTTTTTTTTGCTTTCATCGCATAATTAAATAGCACACCATGACATATGATTTAAGTAGACAGTTCAAATAGAAATTTTTAATGTAAATGTTTACTTCAAAACTACTTCATATTTTACATATTTATTTAAATGAATGTCAAATGATTTTTAGAAATTCATTTGAGGCGTACTGTGCATTCATGAATAATCTCATTAATAGCAAAATAACTTTTATAAGAAAAGCCAACGTGCCAACCCCCTTCAACGTTCTCTCTTCCAACACCCACCACAAAGAAAAAGCCATTAATGTAAGTCGCCTAAAATAATGCTTCAAACTTAAATGTGGTCCATTATTTTGCTGGTACCTTTAATGTCTGCTTCTTCAGATGTATTCTTCATACTTTTCTTCATGGGCTATTAGGTTTTGAAATACATGAATGTGAACAGTGAAATATATTGTTAGACTCTATTTAGCAGGAGCTGAAGATGCTGCAAATGGCTGGTTTCTCTGTGTAACCATGGATCTTGATTCAGGCAGGAAGCTGTCCTGGTTCGTATTGTGACTGCATTATATTCTGGTGACTAGCAAATGATTAGAACAGCTAACAAGTTATTAAAACATTAGATTGTGTCAACAGAAAACACCTGAGTACAGCAATCATGTTTGAGAAATGAGTTGTGGTATGTGTGTGTACATTTAGAGAACAAACATATAAATATACAAACACCGTTTATATGGGGGCTAAGTAATTTTCAAACATTTCAGATCCTTTGTTTTCTTCTTCAAAAGCTACCCCCAACTGGTTGAAGCATTTGCAGCTGATGATTTTGATTTTTTAAAGTCAAGCATTCAAGTTAACCTTTAAGAAGCAAACCACCTCCAAAAGAAAGATGTAACCTTTCAATTGCCCCATCTGCTTATCATTTATTTTTTTCTTTCTTTCTTTCTTTTTTTTTCTTTTTGGCTTTAGCTGACAATGAAAATAGCACTAACCTTCTTTGCTGATGGGTCTGGCATTTAGATATTTTTATTTGTTGATTGTGAAGTTTTCTCAGAACTTTTAAAGGGCTGGAACTAGAAGAGGACATCACCAAATTATGTCACCTAACCCCAAACCTTTCAGCAGGTGTCCTGGAGCTCTTGTGAGTGGGTGCTGGTGGAATTGGTACCTGAGCATTGGGCTTTGCAGGCAGTACTTGGTGGACAAGGCCCTGGGCCTGTAGAGTGGATTTGAGTGCAGGTGTTCTCAGGGGTACCTGTATGCAGTCTGGCACACTTCAAATAAAGGTACTGAATGTGTGCCCTTGATTGATGGCTAGATACGAAGTATTTGCTTATACGTATTCCCAGTCTACATTCCCTTCGCCTTTCCAACCTAAAATACGGATTAAAAATGCATCTTCTCTCTCGGAATGGAGTTCTCGCCTTCTCTTTACATCGGTGCGATGCTTACAACTGTGTATTTCTGTTAAGGGAAAAAAAGTGTTGTTTTGCTAAAGATGGTCACAGTTGTTATCACTCTTTTTGGTTTTAGAATTCTTGAAAATAGAGTGGCAAGGGACAGACTGATCCCATCGGTATTAGAGCAGGAAGTGTTCACAGCACCCAGGGTGCTTTGTTTTCTGGTCTTAACCATTCCAGCCACCCTGTGAGATATATAACAGTTTAAACTGGATAGGCATGTAAAGTCAGATTTTGGTCTTGGTTTTTTTTTTTTTTTTTTCCAAATGAAAACCACTGCTTTGAGGCAAGAAAAAAAAAAGAATGTAACTTTTTGTATCATATTTGAACCTCATTGTCAAAGTTTATCGCAAATACGATGATGTGATATGCACCAATATATGCACCGTGTTCTGTTAACATCTGTACAAGGTTCCTTGGCCCACCCTTTCCTTCAGCAAAAGGAACACATTGGGTCGGGCCAGGGGTTATTTTTACTGTGCAAGGTAGGATTTGTCATCAGTTCCTAAGGTTGATTTCCGCTTTCGAGTGACGAGCTCAGACAATAAATATGCAGTTTCCAATGTCTGCTAGACCAGAGCTGAGTTTTTCCAAGACTAAGAAATCATCCTTAGCTGTGCAATTGGAGGAGAAGCAAGAGACTTTTAAGACTGTTAGCTGCCCCACACTTTTTTTTTTTTTTTGCTCCCTCTGAGGGTTGTGGGGGTGTATCTGCAAGCACATGCAGGAGAATCTACTAGCTGTAAAACTTTTAGAGTGATATTTTATTTACAACACACACAGGAACCAACTCTTGAGCATGGGTCCTACCTTGGAAAGCCCACCGCTGGTGCAAACTTATATGTCATGTCATCTATCTGTAACAATTCCCGTGAAGCTACAGAAATTAGGGACGGAAACAGGATGGGAAAAGCAGAAGTGGAGATTCCTTTTTAAAAAGTTTTCTGTGCAACCGGGAAAAATCCCGCTCCTTGCAGAGAAAAGTGAAAGTTGTGGAGGAAGGTGAATCCAGGAGGAAGGATAGGGGTGGCGCGTACCGACGATTTTTGCTGTGCAAGGTTTCTGCAGAGTCCGGAATCCCTGGCTTCGGGGAAACTCTGGGTACCCCCGCCGTGGGCAGGTCCGTCCGCACCCGAGGGGCCCCAGGCGCCACCCCTGTGCCCTGCAGAGCGCATCCCAGCTCCGGCCTGGGCTCAGTGCGCAGGCGCGGCCCCGCTCCACGTGCGGATGAATATGCATGAGTCCCCGCCCTAGCCGGCTGAGCACCGAGCAGCGCCGAGGCTCCGGCCTGTGAGCATCGCTGGCCAGGCTCCCAAAAACAGAGCAGCCGGGAAGCTGCACGTGTTTGTTTTCAAACCGCGCTGGTGGAAGCGAGTGCCTATGGCTGGGTCGAGAGCCGAGGCTCGAGCAGCCTGCAGCCGCCAGCATCCGAAAGGCGAGGCCTCCCCGGGCAAGGGCTGCGGGGTGCACGTCTCTGCTGCTGTTGCTTGGTCTGCGGCTTTACCCCGTGTCCACTGAGCATCCTCCCCTCCCGCCCCCCACGGATATCCCACCAAGCCCGGGACGGGTGCCCCGCAGGACTCAGACCCTCAGCCGCACTCAGCGCCTGACCCGCACTCAGCCCTGACCCTTCTGCAGAGCTCCGCCCGGCCCGAGGTGTCTGGGTGCAGAGGTGGGGTGGGGTCGCTGTCTGTAAGTGTTAGGGGGTCTTCCCTTACCCTGAGGGCCCAGCCGGCAGGTCTTGGTATCCGTCTCCCCTTCTTGCACGCCTCTCCCTCCTGGTGCCTTTTTTTTTTTTTTTTTCTGGCCTGACCTTGTTCTTCCCCCGCCCCCACCAGCGCTGCACATTTTGGGGAGTAGGAGGGACAGGTGCCCCAACAGGTGCCCCCGAGGGGTTCGCTGCTCGACCCTTCCTAAGTGACACCAGTCAGCGTGCAGAGCTGTGATAAGCTCTGGCGTTGGCGGGTGAAGGAGCAGCCCTTGCCTGGGGATGGGAAAGCGGTGGGTTTGGTAGAGAAAGGCAGTTCGGGGAGCTGGATTCAGGCGTTCGTGTCCTTGTGGGGTCATTCTTAGGCCTGGGCACCACTGCAGGTGTCATGTGAGCAATGCACTACTTGGAAACTGAGGGCATAACGCACGCGGTGGAGTTGTCAGCAGCTGTAAACAAAGGAGGGGGGCATGCAGGATTACTTGGGTTTTTCTATCCTCTACCTGCCGTCTGTGGGGTTAGAGCTTTGGGTGTTTTAGTTGAGACCCTGGGTCCCGTGAAGGTGGCTGTTACAGGTTGCAGTTGCCCTATGGATTTTACTTTGAACCGAACAGAGGAGATCAGTGGCGTGCCACCCCCACACTTCTCGCTTCCCTCGCTGGTAACAGGCAGCGCCCTGGGTCACTGCCCGGTCCACGCTGCAGTCTAGCTGGAAGCTAGCTCCATCCACCGGTGCCCTTTCCGTAATCCCGAGGCCCCTGCATCCTTTCACCACTCACTCGCCAAGTCTTCAGCTTTGAACTTGAAAGGGAAATGTTTTGAAAGATTCCTGCCAGGACAAGGCTTTTCTTCCTGTCCAGTCGCAAGGTTCAAAACCTGTGTCGTCGCACTAGCCTGCGTGACGCGGAGGTGGCAGGGGGAAGTCTTTGCAATGCGCTCCCCAGCGCCTCACCATCCTGTGACCAGGGCTGGGCCCGCCGGGCTTGGGGGGAAACTGCGGGCCCGCCGCTTGCTCCGGGTGACCGAGAGACCCCGGGCAGCCAGAAGAGGCCCAGCGTCCTGTCAGAGGCGCAGAATCCTCTCTGGGGCCCTGCCACATGGGTCACCCCAGAGAAGCCCCTGGGCTCTGAGGGTCCCATTGTGTGTTTCGAATCTGGAGGTGGAAGGATGATCCAGGCTCTCCAGCTTCCAGCTAGGGTTGAAACTTGTGTGGGTTCGGCTCAGAGCAAAAAAAAAAAAAAAAAAAACAAAAAAAAACCCACCCTCAAACCCGACGTGGTTTCCCGCGTTCTCCCCCCACCGCCCAAGGCCACGGCCCAGAAACCCCTTTTCATCCGGCCAAGTGCTTGAGAAAAGGGAGGGGCGGGGGCAGGAGCGGGTCAGGGTCTGCAGGTCCCGCGGCCTCGGCAGCCCCGACTTGCTCGGGGGGCTCAGCTGGGCTGCGGGCCTGGATGCCGCCAACTTGCCGCTACCCTCTCCTGGGCTGCAGAGTTGGGGACGCCCCTTCCCCGCCCCCGGCGTCCTCGGGGTCGGCGCCGGAACCCGGGACACCGGGCGGCTGTGGCTCCATGGCGGCGAGGCGAGTTCTGGGGCCTCCTCTCCGCTCCAGGCCAGGCTGAGCCTTGAGAGGCGCCGGCGGCTGTGGCGGCTGTTGGCGGCTGTGGCGGTGGGGCGCGCCGGCCGGCACCGGGCAGGGAAGCGGGAACCCCAGCGCGCACAGGCGCTTTCCTCACAGCCCCAGCTAACACCTTGCCCAAACTGCCCCCCGCCTTCAGTGGGACTGACTCGGCGCCAACCTTTGCCCGAAACCTAGAGCCCAGATCCGGTAAGTGGCCTTCTTTCCCCACCCCACCCGCCCTAAGCCCGGCCCGGCGCCTTCCCGGAGGCCGCGGACACGGACGGCGTGCGCGCCCGGGGCCCGGAGGCGCGCGCGCCCACAGGTCGGGCTGCCGGGGAGCTGGGGCGCCCCGTGGGGCCTGTGCAGCCGGGGGTGGCCCACGCCGAGCTCGCCAGGCACGAGAGCCGTGCAGCCGGCTGCACGCAGCGAGACGGGCGCCCGGAGTGGAGCCCCGCTCGCCTGGATCCTCTCGGGGCCCTGTGGATCCCAACAAGCAGTCAGTCCCTTTTTCCGCTTTCGGCTACTCCGTCTCAGAGGGAAGACAGCGGGGGAGGGGAATTGCCCCTTCCCCCCTCCCCCCTCCAAGCAGTTCTTAATCACCCAGCTCTCGCACAACAAAATTTACTCGTGTCTTGCATCGGAACGCTGTGAGATTATTATGGCTATTTGAAGTTAATTTCTAAGCACCGCGGCCTCTCAAATATCCTTGCACCTTGAGGACTTGACGATTGCCTTGTCCACTAACTTCAGGCCCTTCTCACACTGGAAAGAAAAAAAAAAAAAAACCCTGAAATGTTCAGTGGTGTCATAGGATGCGTCCTCTGTATGTCACTAAACTTGGAAAGAGAGGGGGCCAGGAAGAGAAACAGCCTTGGCCTTTCTCGTTGAAGCTTCATGCGCTCTGTTATTGAGAGGTGAAAGATGGATTTGCAGCAGGGAGGGGCCCGAGGCTGCGAGGCGGCGTTTGAACCCCTTGCCCTGTTGCTCGGCGCTGACCTTTGCCCGCAGTTCATTAACGAGGATTTGATACATTAGATAGTTGAGCTGGGCGTGCAAACCCACACTCTGAATCCAGAATCCCCTCAAATTAGTCTTGGGGAAGATGATGATTTTTCTAAGTCCTGAAGCTTAACAAGTGTCAGGAGGGCCCAGCAGTGCCTGAAAAGGGCCGAGGGACGAGGCTGGAAGGCACATTCCCAACTCCTTAAAAAAAAAAAAAAAGCAACAACAAAACAAAACACCTTTGAATAATTGCTGAAAGCCAGGCCTTTACTTTGAAGAAACACTTACAAAATACGGCTAATCAACTCCTAATGAATCCCAACCTGAGAATTCCTAACACCAGGCTAGGCTGTGAAGGCAGTGTCACAGTTATGGCAATACTTTCTGACATTCCTGTTTATATTCATTTTCTTTTGTGTTACTAGCTGGAGGTTCTGGAGTGCGAGAGTTGTTGGGCAGTGAGGGTATATACAGAGGGAACAGTCCCAGGTTATAAAGCCTTTCAAAAGTTGTTGCGTCTCGATTTAGTTGTTCGACTTGTCCCCAAACATTGGAGCTCAGAAGGGGCAGGTACCCCAGTCTCACAGTGAGGCTGGAGTGAGAGCTGTTGCTGTGGCCCCTCCTCAGGGGCCACTTGCTTGCGTGGGCACAGCTGGCTGGTTAACCTGTCCTTCTAAGTTGCCATCAATGGTCTAACTTTTGCAGACATCCCCAGGGGAAATGGTTTCCTTCTCTTGGGCCCAATAGCAGAGTCGGCTGACTTCTCTGAAATCCTCTCTCTCTCTCTGTGTGTGTGTCTCTCTGCCTAGGCGTCCTCACACAGCTGAGTTCATTCGGCTGCTATCCTGCCCCGAGGTCATCCCTAAGTCGTGCTCAGCCACCTCCAGATTGGCTGGTGCCGCACAGCAAGCCATTGCTGAAACTGGAATTTATTCCAGGGGAAAAACTCCCATAAAGTTATTGGCCTCAAGCATTTGCACAAGGAATTTCTCCCTCCGTACTCTGCATCCTCTTGAGTGGATGAAATGGTGGAAAATTACATGAGAAAGGCATTATTCTGAAAATAAGCTGGGGTGACCGTGGTGTTGGTGGTGGAGGAGAGCTTGAAAAAAAAAAAAAATCAGGAGACTAGGGGGAGGTGCTCTTCCCAAGTCAGAGAGGAGGGGACCCAGCAAAGAGCTTCAGGGGTGCTTCGTCCCAAAGTCCCAAGTTCTGTAGTTGCAGGCTCAAGCATCGTGGTCGAATGCCAAGTCCCACCCCCTCCGGTCCGGTATCCTGACCTTAGGACATCGGCCAGGCTCTGTGTGGAAACAGACTTGTTGGGGGGCGCGGGACAGAGGCTGAGGCCCCAGTGGAAGACAAACCCTTTCCATAATCTTTAGAACTCCCCAGCTTGGGAGGGAAAGAAGGAGAAATTGGCAGAGGGAGGAAGAGGAAGGAGACAGAGGAGGCTGGGGCTAAGTTAGCCACGAGGTCCAGCCCCAGGACCCCGCAACCCCAGGAGACCTCAGGCAGAAGGCACAAGAGTGGGTTCATTTCTTTTTAAGGACAACACTTTTTTTTTCCCCCCCCAGTCACTGAAAAGCATCTTTGCTGTGACCATTATGAAAATGCCAGGGCGGCAGTGCTGGCTACTTACAGACCTGCACTGCGTTTCTTTCTGCCCCGTCCCCTGCCTTAGACAGCCGCCCCAGCCTAGGGGACCAGCACACACCTTTGGGCCTGCAGCTCCAGTCTGCCGGGGTGCCCCCCAAGTCCCCACAAACACTGCCGTTTGTGCATTTTTCCGGAGAGCTGGGGATAATCCCCTTCCGCCCCTCCTGGGGATCCCGCGGGTCCTGCCCTGGCCTCCCCGCTCAGCCCTTGCACCCCAGCTGCAGGCTGCAGAGAGCCTGACGCAGGCAGAGCGCCCGCTGACGTCAGGGGCTGCCCGCGGCCCGAAGCCCAGCGCTGGTCACTGCGCCCAGGGGGCAGCGCTAAGGATGAGGCACGGGATGCTGCAAAGAAGGCGCGCGCTCTTTAGAACAATATATATTAGTATATATATATCCTTATATAAATAAATTTGGATGCGAGGAGGGAGAATAAAACAGGAGAAATGGTGAGAAGCAATGGGTAAGGTTCTGAAAACCCGGTGACTAACTTCTCACCCTCCCTCCTCCAGGTGTGCCCCACGTGCCCACTCTGGAGTCGGTGCCAGCTCTGTACTTTTTTTAACCTGGTCAGGGGCATTCTTGGTGGAAACGCCAGGGTTTCTTTCAGCGGGCAGCTCTGCAACTTCCCAGTAGATTTCGGCACGAGGGGAACCAACCGAGGAAGCGCTGCTGCCTGTAGCGGAGTTAGCTTGTCCCCATCCCTGCCAACAGGGATGGTCAGGTCCTTCGCCGGGATCTGATACCCCAGTTGCTCCGTAAAGAGGCCAACAAACCCATCCGCGCCCGCACGGAGAGGGCCAGGAGGAATCAACGGCGCGCGCGGCCAGGGAACGCAGCCGTTCACTTCCAGCCTCAGAAGTAGCTCTTCCTCTTTTTTTTCTTTTGTTTGGAGAGAGAAGCTTTAAATGGAATTTTTAGGCAGTGGTAACTTCAAAATTACACTAGTTCTGGGCTCCAGCGCTAATATGTTTTGGAAATCCTTCTTCGGAGATCATTGCCAAGTAATCTTAGGGCAGGGCGGTCATTGTGAATTCTCTCTTTGCCCCTTCCTTGCTTGGAGAGTGGGGGGAAAAAAACCCCAAAAAACCAAACCTGGCCATTTATCGTGGAATTCCACAGGTGATAGTAATGTGGCTTCTGGGGAAAGAACGGGCTAAAAATTTCAATTTAAAAGCACCCAAATTAAGAGATCAAAACAGAAAATATAAGTGCAAACAATAACCTGGAATTTAAACGACTGAATATTATTTGTTGTAACTAATGTCCCTGAAATTAGCTCATTGAATATACAAACCCGCTTAGAAACCCTTTGCATAAAGCCACTACTCACACTGCATATTGTCAGGAAACAACTGTTCTCAAAAATATGAAATTGTCTTTGTAAACATGAGTGTAAAATGTAGTTGTCAATATACTGACAGGGTCAAAATAAACGGCCTCTCTTGTTATATTCTATAAGAGGTAGAAATATCCAGAAATGTGTGTTCAAAAAGCAAGTAGTTTGTTTAGCATTTATCTGACAAAAATCCAGACTGAGCGGTAGCCCTTTTTTCAGAACATTTAGAACACCAGAGACTGATTTTGACTCAATTATAATGGGGATTATTTTATTTTGAAATCAGTAACTTATTTTTGAGCAAGCATGCTTTAGTTAAACACTTAACATATATAGGTGTTTTAGAAGTGTCCAGTGAATATTTTATAAAATATGTGTAACACAGAAGCCCACTCTCATTGCGTATAATGAATTTGTAGTAATTAGATTTGTATTTAGGAAGGAGGAATTTCAAATGTTTAAAGTAAATGTAGAAACTCTACAAATATGCGCCAATAAAATTTTCAGGCGTTGCAGGGTTTTTAATTATTAGTCCAAAGCTATATTTGTTTCAAAAAAATGAAGCACTTTTAGGGTAAGCAAAAAACAATGAATCATTTAAGGCTGAAGATTAGTTTTTCCCTGACAATTGTTAACTATTCTTACGGTTTATAGCACCCAGGCTTCTAATTACAATTCCAAAAATGTTTGCTAAATGAACTGAAAATTACTGAAATTGAGGACAACAGTTAATTAGCATTCAATAACTTTAGTGATATGTGTTGTGACATTACCAATTCTTTTATGTGTATAAATCTTTCCAGAAGGCTCTACTCTTTTTGCTATAGCAGTCTGAAATTTATGGAAGTAAGATATATTCCAGAAGGCATGTATCACTCTCTGGCTGGATTTAAAAAAAAATCAGCTATTATTATTATGGCTTATGAATCAATAAATATTTACGGACTTAAGGCAATGTTTGGATTGAACATTAATGTTACATTGAAGTGTCATGTTTCAAGGTGATTCTATATGTTTTTCTTCAAACAAGTGATCTGTTCCGTGTAGACAATGTTCTATGAAGCTTATGTGTTTTTAAAAATATTCCTCAGTCATAACTTCTCTCAGATATGATAAATTCAGTTAATGTCCTTGGCTTGTAGCTGTTTTACTTACAAATCTCAACACTCTGCATAGGATATTCCTGATAATTTTTTTTTTTATTGCAGAGTTCTCAAAACAGGGATTTGGATGATTCTTCATTATGAATTAAAAAAAAAACGTTTAAAGACAAATTTTATTTGTGAAATAATTAAATCAAGTTAATCCACTATAGCATTGATATAGCTTTAAATGTAATTGACTAGTAATCTCTGTTTAAAACCCCATTGCTAAGGTCTTTCTTTTTGAGAATCCTGTTTCAGATATTAAACAGAGAAGGAGGGTTGTAGAAAATACAGTTGTCTCTCTTAATTTGAAAGCAAAATAAAATGCTTTTCTAATGTTTTGATTGTATGAATTAAAAATATTTTCTTAAATATTTTCTTAAACTGCAGGTTAGGAATGTTAGTCAATTTCACATTTAAGGGCCTGCTTATAATATATGGATTTGACAGACTGAATTTTAGGTTCTGGCCTCATGTAAATAGACTTAAAATATATTCAGTATAATCACTCAAATCGATACATATTCTGCTATAAAGTAACACAAGAGAGAAGCAGAACTTTGCTCTATGTGTGGAGAGTGAAATCTATTGAGTATATTATTTAGTCTGCACGTTGTGCGGTTGTTGTTCATTCCTTGGCTGTCAGTTGACTGCACCTGAATGGATCAGTTAAATGGTTATTTAATTAATCCAACAAACATTAAAGGCAAGTCTGGTCACTGTTATAGAAACTATGATCTCTCAAAAATAAATTCCAAATGCTTCCTCTGCTCTCACAACATAGTGGAAAGGAAGAACACTTAAAAATAACATAAGTTCAAGCACAGCATTTGGTATAAGAGAAGCACACATAAAATTTGGGACCTTTATTCTTTGTAGAGGATGTCGGATGTCACTTCCTCTTTTTAAATAAGAACAAGACATAGTAAGTGTGTCCTCTCTTTCTCTTTTTTCCTTTCCCCACTTTCTTCTCAGCTCCTACTCTTTGCCTCATCTTTGATGTGGAAATAAAGGCAGCCCAAACTTCCAAAGCATCACTTCAGGATGGTGTGGCGAGCTTGCCACCTAAATCCTCTCCAGACCTGTGTCTCTTGCTTACATTTTGTCAGAGGGCGCATTTGCTGTGGCTTGGGGTCCCATGGCTAGGCTTAGGCTCTGGGAATGCTAGGCCTTGGGATGAGTCAAAGCTCCTTAGCTCCCAGGGAGTTCATTTTCATGTTTGAAATGGGTCCGATCAAGCAGAGATCAAGTTCTCACAACTCCAAGTGATGATTTGAAGACCAGGATGTTTACATCTGCAGGATGGTTGACCTTTCTTAGTTTGTTTGATCTAAATACAGATTCCTTTGTCACAAGGAAGCCCCCTCTTTGCTTTTCCTAGGGCTGATTTACTCACATTTATTTAGTTCTGAAGTATTTACTCTGAAAATGCCGGCATACTAATCTTTCATCAATTTTTGATCTCTTTGAAATATTGTCAGATTTTTCCTTCCATGAGGCTTAGTTGATCTCTGGCGTTATTTTCCAAGGAGATTGTGTGTTCTACCTGTAAGTCACCCTATGAAACCAAGGAGTAATTCATGATTGCCCTCAGGTTCAATAAGAGCTTGAATTAGGGAACGGCGGTGAGCTTAGCATTGAGATGCTGCTAGACACCGCATCTGATCTTGGGACACCCATCTGGCTTTGAGTCTCAGCTCTGGTACCTCGTGTTGTCTTCTTGCTGAATGGAAACTTGGGATGTAGTGGTGATGCCTTCTATAACTGGGTTCTTCTCAGAAGACCTATATAGCTTTCTAGCATCTCCCAGCTTTGGCCTTGGTCCTGGTCCAGCTCCAGGTTGCTGTCAGCATCTGGGGAAGTGAATCAGCAGATGGTGTCTGTCTCTCTGCTTCTCAAATACAAAAAAAAAGTTTTGAAACACTCTACGTGGGGCTAACGTCACTAAAGAAGTAGAGCTCTTCGGTCAGTTTATGTTACTCAAAGTCATTTGTTTCTCCCTTGTTGGTGTTCTTTGGATAAACCAAAGAGTGCCAGAGATCAAACCAGCCTGATGAATACTTTGTTAGATGTCTGCATGGGTAGATTCTGGCAGGAAGATTTATAAAGCATAATTAAAGACTTTGTTTTGTTTGTGTGTCATAATTTATATGTAATCATTACCTTTTGTATAAAAATTTCATGCCAGGCGTCCAAGCATATACAGAAGTAGACGGAAAATGATCATTTACATTTATCACCTAAACTCAATATGTATCAACTCATGGTTAATTTACTTTTGATTAGAATTCCATTCACCGTTTTACTTCAGGATTCTCCTTTTAAAGATTTATTTATTTTATTGGAAAGTCAGATACACAGAGAGGAGGAGAGGCAGAGAGGAAGATCTTTCGTCCGATGATTCACTCCCCAAGTGACTGCAACGGTCAGAGCTGAGCTCAATCTGAAGCCAGGAGCCTCTTTCAGGTCTCTCATGTGGGTGCAGGGTCCCAAGGTTCTGGGTCATCCTACAACTGCCTTCCCTAGGCCATAAGCAGGGAGCAGGATGGGAAGCAGAGCCACCAGGATTAGAACTGGCGCCTGTATGAGATCTTGGTGCATGCAAGGTGAGGACTTTAGTCTCTAGGTTGCTGCGCTGGGCACTTACTTCAGGATTTTTAAAATCATATCCTAGACATTACATGATTCGATATGTAAATACTTATTATTTAAATAAGGTGCCGTTACTGCTTGCTATTAAGCAATGGCCTTTTTCAAAAGCAAATAGTGTGGTTTTCTGAGAAGCTGCGTGGCTTGAGCTTCAGGGTTGTTACTCTCACTCCCTTTAATAGAGCGCTACTTCCAGTATCAGAGCTTTATTAGCCCCTGGAATCAAGAAACCCAGTAGCTCTTGAGAGGAAAGAATAATTCAGCTGATTATTATAATAATCAATGAAAATGGAAGCTTCAAGTGGGGAATCTCATAATTCCCAGGGTCCAGTAGTTATAATGGAATCAGAATAATTCACTCGAAAGTTTCTGATGACTAAGAATTTAGTTATTGGAAAAAAAAGTCATATGAGCTTTTTCTGATATGGAAGAAGCGATTAGACATGAACTGTGACTTCAAATCACCTAGGACAGCAATTGAATAATTATTATAATTATTAATCAGTAACAAAAATAAACTGATGCACTGACTTTTAAGATTTTGCTAAATTGTTATTGAAAAGACTCAGAGAAAGAATGCGAGAAAGAGAGAGACAGAGAGAGAGAGGAGTTTCCACTTATTGGTTTAATCCCCAAATATCAACAATACTTGGTGGTGGGATAGGCTGAAGCCAAGAGCCAGGAATTCAGTCTGAGAAATCGCTTCTTGCCACCCATGGTGCGTGCTGGCAAGAAGCTAGAATCCATAAAGGAAGCCAGAACTCAAGTCCATCACTCCGATCTCAACTGTGGACATCCCACGCAGCATCTTATCCTATGAGTCAAACACTTGGCATGTACCATGATTTAGATGTTGTTTTCCTCCCACATTAAACTGCATTAGGGCATATGCTTTTCTGTTTTTAAAGACTGAGTATTTATCTTTGATCTCTGCTGAACTATATCTGGAACATTTGATATGTGGTTGGCTTCAAAAAACCTATTGAGCAAGAGCAAATGAATGATGCCTGGTACAATGGGTCCATTGGTTAATCCTCCCTCTGCAAGCGCTGGGATCCCATACGGGTGCTGGCTCAAGTCCCAGCTGTTCTACTTCCCATGAAGCTCCCTGCTTGTGGCCTGGAGAAGCAGGAAAGGATGGCTCAAAGCCTTGGGACCCTGCACCTGTGTGGGAAACCTGGAAGAAGCTCATGGCTTCTAGCTTCAGATTGATTTAGCTCTGGCTGTTGTGGCCATTTGGGGAGTGAATTAGTGGATGGAAGATCTTTCTGTATATATCTTCTTTTTTCTGTAAATCTGCCTTTCCAATAAAAATAAATCTTTTATACTTAAGAGAAAATGAATGGAGAAATGAGATTTTTATCACTTGAGTGAAATACACTTACATATTCATGGCAATCTTCATATTTCTGCATGCATTTGAATGAACTTTTAATAAGATTATTAAAAAGTGAGATAAAAAGAAAAATCTCAACAAAGTGCTCATTCATTTAATCAATCAGCAGAGAAGTCAAAAGGCAGGATAAAATATTTGGACTTCAAAATTATAAAGGTAGCTTATTTCTTTTCTCCTGGACAGCCTTAATATGTATGTGGCCAATCCAGTGAGCCTTTCCTAACCTTGAATTTATTGTGTATAAAATATGGCTGCTGTGATCTAACCATTAAAAGCATTGCTGACAAGCCATATGGGTTGGAGATTTTTCTGTGAACTTAAGTTTTCTGTCCTTTTCCCGCTGCTATTGATGTATTTTATTGTCTTCCGTTCATTTGTAGTTTTTATTTATTTATTTTCTAGACAGGCAGAGATAGTAGATGCCATCTCCATCCACTGGTTTACTCCTTTGTTTTTTTTTTTTTTTTTAAGATTTGTTTATTTTTTTTCTTGGAAGGTCAGATATACAGAGAGGAGGAAAGACAGACAGGAAGATGTTCGCTGATTTCACTCCCCAAGTGGCCACAACGGCTGGAGCTGAGCTGATCCAAAGCCAGGAGCCACGAGCCTCTTCTGGGTCTCCCATACGAGTGCAGGGTCCCAAGGCTTTGGGCCATGCTGCACTTCTTTCCCAGGCCACAAGCAGGGAGCTGGATAGTAAGCAGAACTGCCAGGACACAAACCGGTGCCCGTATGGGATCCTGACATATGCAAGGTGAGGACTTGAGCCGGTAGGCTACCGTGCCACGCTGGACTGCACTGGTTTACTCCTAACATGACAACCACATCCAGGAAACTGAAGGCAGAAGCTGACACTAGTTTAATCCAGGTCTCCTTCTTGGATGACACGATGCCAACTACTTGTAGCATCACTGCTACCTCACAGAGACTCCCTCAGCAGGGAGCTGCAATGATCAGTCACAGCCAGGGACTGAACCCAGGTACTTTAAAGGGCTGATTTTCTTAACCAGAATCTTAACACTTGCCACTTTTGCATACTCTTTGTAAAGTCTGGACTTTGTTAGAAATTCATAACAAAGCAAAAACAAAAGCCAGGGCTGGCTCATAATAAACAAGTCTGATGCCTCAAGTATTCTGCTTGTGTTACTATCATTTCCCTTATCACATCCCGAGTCTTTTGCTTGACCTAATGTTGGAATATGTACATGATATTGATAACAATAACGTGCATTTAAAAAAGCTAAAAATTCCCCTTTAATGCAATGTATTATTTAACAAACAGTCAGTTAATGAACTTACAGTCTATTTGGGAGCGGTGTACAACTTGCCCCGTGAATGTAGTACAAAGGAAATGAAGAACATATTTTCTGCCTAAGGGAAGCCTGTAATGAGGATAACAGGCCCATATAAAATTACAAGAAAACAATGGAAAGTGACCCGATCCATATTCCAAGTGTGTCCTTTGCTTACATAATTCTGAGCGCTGTGGGAGATATAGAGTGACGATATTTCATGTATCAACAGTATGTCTGTTGTTGTAGCCGTGAATGTGTGTATTCATCTCTATCAAATATCTGTTGCCCATCTTGGTGTTTATCTAACTCTAAAGTGAATGTGAACCTCATTACAGTGAAGATATTCGTTTTGTTCATTGATGTACTGCAGCTATCCAAAGCATGCTGGCTGCAGAACAAATGCAACGTAGTTTTTTTGTTGACTGCATGACTGATGGAGTATTTGGATATATGTACCTTTTATTTTTAAAACATTGATTTATTTATTTGAAATCAGCACTGCAGAGTAGGAGTATGTATATGAAAAAGACATCTTTCATCCTCTTGTTCATTCCCTGATTAGGCCAAGATTGGACTAAGTCAAAGTCAGGAGATCTCATCCAAGTCTCCCACAGAGGTGGTAGCTGACCAAACACTTGGGCCATCTTTGGCTGCTTTCCCCGTGCCATTAGCAGGAAACTGGTAGAGAAATGGAACAGCGGAATCCTGAACCAATGTGCATAGGGATGCTGGCATCACAGGCGGTATCTTTTTTTTCTGTGTCACTATTTTTTTTTTTTTAAGATTTATTTTCTTTTTATTGGAAAGGCGGATATACAGAGAGGAGAGACAGAGAGGAAGATCTTCCGTCTGATGATTCACTCCCCAAGTGAGCACAACGGGCCGATACTATGCCCGTCCAAAGCCAGGAGCCTCTTCTGGGTCTCCCACGCGGGTGCAGGTTCCCAAAGCTTTGGGCCGTCCTTGCCTGCTTTCCCGGACCACAGGCAGGGAGCTGGAAGGGAAGCGGGGCTGCCGGGATAGAACCGGCGCCCATATGGGATCCGGGCGTGCAAGGTGAGGACCTTAACCACTGCGCCACCGCGCCGGGCCCGTCACTATTTTTTTTTTATTATATTTGATTTTACAACACAGTTTCATAGGCTCTGGGATTCCCCCAATCCCTCCCCGTACCCTCCCCCCGTGGTGGATTTCTTCACCTAGCTGCAGTATTATAGTTGAAATCTAGTCATAATTCTTTCATTGCAAGCATGTACTTTGCATAGAGTCCAGCATCTTATTGTCCAGATAAATTCAATGGTTTCTTGGGGAGACCATCTCTGGTCTGAAGGCAGAGCTGGCAGAATATCATGCTGACCTATTAAAAGTCACAACATAACATCAACAACTGTTTACAGCCTTATGGAGTGAAATGACATGGTATTGAGTGACCAATATGTTAGAAAATGCAAGTTCTTAACCACGTCCGCAGGCAGTATCTTTATCCGCTGCACCATGATGCTGACCCCCGGCTGAATGACGTCAATTAAAAGGATTTCCAAAAGGTGATGAGCATCACGGGGATTGGACAGAAGCCTGTGCATGGCTGGGATTCTTGCAGGACAGGAGGGTAATGTCATAACACACGATTGCTCTTGGTGGATAATGTCTTCATAGTCAACAATTCCGTCTCCCAGTGGTCCCTCAGTAATTAGTGAGTTACGTTGGTGGTAACTGGCTTTCCTGTTTATAGATGATTTTCTTCCTTTGTGGATCTGAGTCTCTTATGAAGTGTGACTAAATTCTGGCTAAATATGTAGTCATGCATAGGAATTTTTGGATTTGCAAATTTTCTATCTGCTTGCATAGACAAGTACATAGGATAATGGCACACATTTGCCAGAACAGAAACAGAAAAAAGTTTCTCTTGCAGGGTAGTCAAGTAACAGGGTAGTCAGAATTGAACTTGCCACTTGGACACAGATTTCTAATTGTACTGCACCTGGAAATATAATTTATGAAAACATGTATTTACTATTTTAAAGGCGGAGAGACAGATTGAGGAGAGAGATTGAAAGAGAAAGAATTGAGAGAGAGAGAGAGAGAGAGAGAGAGAGAGAGGTTTTCATCGATTGGTTCATCACGGGATCTAACAACTACTTGGGTTTTTCACCTGGGTGGTGGGAAACCAAGTACCCGGGCCCTGAGGTTCCACATTAGCAGGTGGCTGAGTTGGGAACAGTGGAGCTGCGACTTAAACAAGGCACTCTGACGTGAGACGTGACTCTCACCGGTCATGGTTTAAAATGCCATGCCGCATTCACTGTCAATCTGGCAAGCCTTTGATCCATATTATTTTCTTGAGGATTAATTTATTCATTTGAGTGAAAGAGTTACAGAGAGGAGAGGGAGATGGAGAGAGAGAAAATCTTCCATCCACTGGGTCATTCCTCAGATTTCTGCAGTGGCTGAAGCTGGACACGGCCAAAGTCAGGACTTCTCTCAGGTCTCCCACAGGCTACCAGGGCCCAAGAACTTGAACTCTGTGGCTTTCCAGGCCATTAATAGGAAGCTGGATGAGAACTGGAGTTGATGGGATTTAACTGGTGTGCATCTGAGATGTGGGCATTGTAGGGGGCAGCTTAACCTGCTACACCACATGCTGGCCTTTTTTTTTTTTTTTAATAATATGTGTGTTAAATTTTAACTGTTGAAAAGTTACTTGCAAACAGAAGAATTTACATAGGTGTCTGAATATTAATACTAACAAATGATGCCAGGCACGAGTACATTGTATTAAAGATTTATTTTTGGGCCCGGCGCGGTGGCGCAAGTGGTTAAGGTCCTCGCCTTGCACGCCCAGGATCCCATATGGGCGCCGGTTCTATTCCCAGCAGCCCCGCTTCCCTTCCAGCTCCCTGCCTGTGGCCTGGGAAAGCAGTCGAGGACGGCCCAAGGCCTTGGGAACCTGCACCCGCGTGGGAGACCCAGAAGAGGCTCCTGGCTTCGGATCGGCATAGCATCGGCCCGTTGTGCTCACTTGGGGAGTGAATCATCGGACGGAAGATCTTCCTCTCTGTCTCTCCTCTCTGTATATCTGCCTTTCCAATGAAAAAAATAATAAAAATAAATCTTAAAAAAAAAAGATTTATTTTTTTTTTAAGGTGACAGATAAAGAAAGAGAGAGAGACTTTCCACCTGCTGGTTCACCTCGTGGATGGCTGGAATAGCCAGTGATGCGGCAAGTTAAAGTCAGAGATGTACAGAGAGGAAGATCTTCCGTCCAATGATTCACTCCCCAAGTGACTGCAATGGCTGGTGTTGCATCTATCTGAACCCAGGAGCCAGGAACCTCCTCCACGTCTTCTATGTGGGTGCAGAAACCCAAGGCTTTGGGCTGTCCTTGAATGCTTTCCCAGGCCACAAGCAGGGAGCTGGATGGAAGTGGGACTGCCGGGATTAGAACCGGCGCCCATATGGGATCCTGGCATGTTCAAGGTTGTACTGGACAGCTGGGCCGGTAGCGTGGGCACGGCGAGGGTCAGGGAATCAGACACCGACAGGAGACCAGTAGTGGTGGAAGAGGTCTCTCTCAGCCTCCCTTTATTCAGCCATATATACCTTTTCCCCCAGCCTCTAGCAGAACAATTGGATGCTAATGAGTCTGACAGACAAGGTGCCACTAGCCTCCAAGCCATTTCCAGCAGGAGCCAAGCTTAACAAATGCTAATCAACTCCTCAGCCCACAACACAAGGTGAGAACTTTTAGCCACTAGGCTACCGCACCTGGTCCCGTTAATTCACTTTTAAAACATGTGGTTTTTTTTTTTTTTTTTAAAGATTTATTTTATTTTTATTGAAAAGGCGGATATACAGAGAGGAGAGACAGAGAGGAAGATCTTCCGTCCGATGATTCACTCCCCAAGTGAGCACAACGGCCGATGCTATGCCGATCTGAAGCCAGGAGCCTCTTCTGGGTCTCCCACGCGGGTGCAGGGTCCCAAAGCTTTGGGCCGTCCTCGACTGCTCTCCCGGGCCACAGGCAGGGAGCTGGATGGGAAGCGGGGCTGCCGGGATTAGAACCGGTGCCCATATGGGATCCTGGGCATGCAAGGCCAGGACCTTAACCACTGTGCCACCGTGCCGGGCCCAAACATGTTTGTTAGTACCTTCTATTGACTAGGAACTCTCCTGGGTTCTGGAGACATAGGGATGAATAAAGCAAAGTTCCTCAGGGAGCTTACATTCTAGGGCATGGGTAACATGTGGAATAAAGAACACACTTAAAAAATATAACTCCATTGGACGTGGTGATAGACGTGACACCATCAGTGCTGGCAGATGAGGAAAGTTCTTTTGAGCTGAGACCTAAAGGATGTGAAGGAATCAGTCATAGAAACACAAGGAATAGGGAATTCCAGAGATGAGAGTGACCAAGGTCCTTGGGGTAAACTAGACGGTTGTGCTAGCAGGACTTCACGCATTGCTCAGTGTGAATATTTGCAGTTGGCCTATGTTGTTCAAGATAGAACATATTCTAAGCTGTTGTGAAAAGGATGGCGAAGCAAACAGAAAACCTCAGGGTCTAGCAGCTATAAAATTTACATTCTAGTGGTAAATAAAGATACCCAAAAAGTGAATTATTATTTCAATAAGACAGAACAATATAATAAACACTTACTAGTCAGTTCCTTACCCCGAAGGGTCAGAAACTGTCTTTCTGGAAGAGATGTGTGTAACAGGAAGTGGGAGTAGAGGACTCATGCTGTGTCCCCTGGTCCCTTTCGCTATTACACGGTGTGACTTGGGACACAGGGGCTCAGTCTGGAGAATGTGTGATGGGGTGGAGCCAGGTTTGTCATCCTTCTTTCCCTCTTCCAATCGTGAAGTTATATGGAAAGCATGAAAATGTAACTGCTTGAATTTATAAAAAAGGAGAGATCATAAATGTACCTCCTTCATGGTTAGTAAGCCAAATATAACATGAAAGTCTCTTCACCAAGGCTCGGAGATGTTGAGGCTGAAAGGATTGTTTCAGCACTTTCAGTTGCCACTTCGGACACCCACATCCCAAATCAAAGAACCAGTTTTAGTTCTGGTTACGCTACCTCAGATCCAGCTTCCTACTCAGACATCCTGGGGGGCAGTGGCTGATAGTTCGGGGAGGGGACAGAACTGCCAAGAAGACTGACCAAAGTTGTAGGATACATAACTAATGCAAAACATCAATAGCATTCTTATACATCAATGATGCCTTGATTGAGAAAGTATTTAGATCAGTTCCATTCACAACAGCCACAAAAATATTCAAATATCTTGAGATAAATTTAACCAAGGAAGAGAAATATCTCTACAATGAAAATTATAAAACATTAATGAAGTAAATAAAAAACATGGGCCTGGCGTGGTAGCCTAGTGGCTAAAGTCTTCACCTTACATGTGCCCGGGATCCCATATAGGCGCCCGTTCTGATGCCGGCGGCGCCGCTTCCCACCCAGCTCCCTGCTCATGGCCTGGGAAAGCAGTTGAAGATGGTCCAAAGCCTTGGGACCTTACACCCGCGTGGGAGACCCAGAAGAAGGTCCTGGCTCCTGGGTTCTGATAGGTGCAGCTCCAGCTGTTGGCGGCCATTTGGGGAGTTAACCAGCAGATGGAAGATCTTCCTCTCTGTCTCTCCTTCTCTCTGTATATCTGGATTTCTAATTTAAAGAAAAAATCTTAAAAAAAAAAGACATCTGTTACATACTTTATTTGTATTAGTTTATATACAGAGAAGGCACAAAAATTATCTGGATGTCAAATCACTTAGTATGTAGTCACAAAATATTACTTTGCTAAATGAAATGATTTCAATAACAATATACTTTTACATGTTAAAAAAGGGGAAATGAAAGAATTAGAGAAGTGTCGGAGTATAATAGTAAAACTTTTTATTGGGTGTTGACCTGTACTCTAATATTTATTTCATAGTGTGAATGATATATCTCAATAACACGTTAACGAATTTCCAGATTTGCTGTCTAGGCTTGTTGATTTTTATTTCTCATTGCTTATGAAGTGATAGCTTCTACAACCAACTCTCGTTGATTCAATGCCGAGAGCTAGCTTTAGAAGTAAAGCTGAAAACTCAGCTGCCTGTAGGAATCAGAGAGAATCAGAAGTGAAGCCGCCTCCGGTTAGAAGTCACCGCGGCGGGGGAGGATGAGTGTGGATTGCAGAGGTAATGCTGAGCTGCCATTGGTTGTCGTGCGTGAGGATGCCTACCCAGTGTTAACACTCAGCTTTTGCAGAAAACTAGAAATCCGACTTACAGCACGACATCAACTAGCTTGAAAATGCTGTCAACCGACTTTAAAGTTTTAAAAATATCTTGCTGTTACTCAGTCCTTTGCGGGCCAAAACATGCGTGTCTAGGCTGGATCCAACTCCTGGCCAGCCGTTTGCAATGGCAATGATCTGGTTCTTCACAGAAACTAAAGCAGCAACTCATTGCTAACCATCTTCATCTCTCCAATTACAAGTTGCTCTCTCCAGTTCCCAATGATTACAAATAGAATGGCCATACAGCCTGGGCTGCTGAGAACAATCTTGGTTTAGTTTCAGCAGCAGCTTAGATGTTAACACTGTCCATTTTCATCCACAGTGTTTCTCAGCCTTTGTCTCTCTTCCCCATGTTCATTAGTTCCTGAAAAAGTGGGGGGCTATCTTGGAGCATTTTAAATGTGCTACAAGGAACTGGACAAATACTACAGCAAGCTCTCACGGAGTCACCACTCAGCTTCAACAGATAGCAATCATTATTACCTTTATTATTTTGAGTAAGACCCTGGTTTCCATATCACTTCATTCTTAGTTTCTTATGCACGTTAAATTGAAATATCTGAAATACCCAATTATTGTGTATCAGTCTGTCACTGAATGGTTACATTCAACCCACCTTGTCTCGAACTGTCCTTACTTTTCTAGCACACACTGAGTTCTTGTTGGCATCTTCCTAGACAACATGTCAGCTGTGAGCCAAGGCTTTTGTCCCAGAGTGTCCCTCAGGGCTACATAGAGGTCCTTCATCAGAGGGTTTGAAGACTTAGAACTAATTGAATATTGCTACTGCATGGAGACCATCTGCAGGAAAGAAACATCATTTTGAACTTCTTGTCCATTATATTCAAATTTCCAAATCTTGACTGGCACAATTGTTTGCACCTGCAGTGGTCTTCAGTGAGCTGATAAATTGGAAGATCCTCCCTAGAGCCAATTCTCTGAAGATCTGTTATGTATGATTACTCTGTCAGTTTTGAAGAAATATACATATTTTGGCAATTAGGTTTGTTTTGAAAACCTTTTGAGTTGCAAATGATCATAAGGTAAACATCACAAACAACATCATCAAGGACTTGACATGCTTTTGTTATCATTTCTAACGTCTGGGTTAATTTTTGACTAATTGAATGCACATTGGGTTAAACATGTACCTGTACTTTGCTAAATATAATAACTGGCTCTTCAAAAATTTGAAAGTTTTGTTTTATTTTTAATTGACAAATAATAATTGGTATATTTAGGGGGTACATTATGATGTTTAGAAAATATATGCTTTGTAAAATAATCAATTAGGCTAACTAGCATATCCATCAAGTCAAATATGTATCCTTTTATGGCTATCGGAAGTGCTTAAAATCCTTTCAGCTATTTGGAAATACATAATACAATATTCGATGCTGCACTTATTCCTGCTATATAGTATTGTGCTCATGGAACCACGTCTCTTCTTCACCTATCTGCCCTTTCCTTCTGCCCAGTCCATGGTAGCCACTCTTCGCTACAGCTATGAGTTTGACCTTTTTGGATTCCACTGATAAAGATATTATGTATTTGTCTCTGCCTGCTTTGCTCCATTTGCATGTTGTCCCCAATTTCCTGTTGGTATTTAAGGCAGTGATATTCTCCTGTGAGTATGTATATCACATTTTAACAGATTTATTTATTTTCATTTGAAAGGCAGATTTTCAGAATGAAGGAGAGATAGAAAGAGGTCTTTTATCTGCTGCTTCATTCCCCACATGGCTGCAATGGCCAGAGCCAGACTAGTCCAAAGCCAGGGGTTTCCTGCATGTCTTGCACATGGCTGCAGGGGCTCAAGGACTTGGACCATCTGCAGCTGCTTTCCCAGGCCGTAAGCAAGGAGCAGGTTGGAGGTGGAGCAGCGGGGACGCAGAACTAGAGCTGCAATGGAGGGTTGTGTCACTGCACTGGCCGCAGCAATTTTTTTAAACTTAAAATGTATGATCTTTGTATAGGGTTGGAATAAAGGATTTTTGATGATAAATATGACCCAAGTAAGCATAGACTTTAAAATCCATGAATATTTAACCACACACATGTATATATATTATATATGTATTTTAAAGATTTATTTATCTTTATTGGAAAGTCAGATTTACAGAGTAAAGGAGAGACAGAGAGAAAGATCTTCCATGTGCTGGTTTACTTCCCAGAGACTGCAATAAGCCAGAGCTGAGCTGATCTGAAGTCAGGAGCCAGGAGCTTCTTCCTGGTCTCCCACGTGGGTGTTGGTTCCCAAGGCTTTGGGCCGTCTTCAATTGCTTTCCCAGGCCACAAGCAGGGAGCTGGATGGGAGGTGGAGCAGCTGGAATATGAACCAGCACCCCTATGGCATCCTGGCGTATGCAAACTGAGGGCTTTAGCCAGTAGGCTACTGTGCAGGGCACTTAATCACAAATGTTAACACATCCCTCCTTCTCTGCACGAAAGAGAAAACTGGACCAATTCTGCTTTTTAGTATGATACAGGATGGCAAGCAACATCCCAAGAGTGGACTACACCGTTCTCCTCTTTCTGTGCGTAGATTTGGGATTCTAGGCATTAGATGCGTCTGTGTGTCAAATGAGTCTGTTGTAAATTAGGTGCAGGACAAACTGTAAAGCTAACTGACGTGTGGGAAGTAATTAATATAAACACCTGGTGATCAGTACCTAGCAGCGTCATCATCAGAGATGTTCCACACTTCTCTTGGTGGGCGCTTGCTCCCTCACTGGCTAAGTGCTTCTGCTAGACTCCACTCACCAGTGACTAACATCCCCCCACTGTCTAGTCTTGAATCGCAATGTGGATCCCACACATGCAGGTTTGTGGTAGGAAGCCAAAGAACTCGTCCTCATAAGTCACTGAATCAACAGATAGCTTGGCTTATTTTGTTGCGTTATTTTTGATTGTTGAAATTTACTGTGAACTGATGGTGATGAAATCAACTACACACAGATTTCCTGCCACCTCGTATAAACCATGACTGGCTGCCAGAGATGGACTGTAGAGCTGCTATCTCAAATTCTCACATGAAAAAAAAAATCATTCATCTGTTGATACTTTATTTATATATCCTGGCTGTTATGAATAATGTTGCAATGAATGTGTGACAGCAGATATGTCTTCCACACACTGGTTTCAGCTCCTTTGGACACAAGAAGATATGTTGGAAAGTTTGTAGGAAAAATGGAATTAATAGATTTGTTTACTTGGGTGCAAAAAAGTTCAAAACCCATGTATTTCTTTTTAAACAACAAGCATTTTGTGAATGTTTTGAAGACCCTGCATATTCATGGATTTATACTAGAGAACAGAGTCTCGTTTTTTTATCTTTACATCAGTGTTATCCATATAGAGTGTGTCCAAATATTGCTTGAGGTTATAGGTAGAAGAAATTGTGTTTCATATCTATATAGATTCTGAACATAATATAAACACTTCTTTGTGTAATGATTTTGACATTATAAATATTTGAGACATTAGCAATGGAAATGAGTTCTAAATATAGAAACATTTTGTTATGATCCCATCATTCAGTATATTGAGCTGTTAGTCCATTTTCTTTCTGCATTGCTACTTAGTTGAAGGGCAAATGATTTCCTTTCTTTTTATTTAAGATTGATTTATTTTTATCGGAAAGTCAGATATACAGAGAGGAGGAGAGACAAAAAGCATGATCTGTCCTTTGAATTCACTCCCCAAGTGGCTGCAACATCTACAGTCCAAAGCCAGAAGTCGGAAACTTTGAGCCAGTCCAAAGCCAGAAGTCGGAAACTTCTTCTGGGACTCCAACATGGGTGCAAGGTCTTAAGATTTTGGGTTGTCTTTGCTTTCCCAGGCCATAAACAGGGAGCTGGATTGGAAGGGTGGCTACTAGGGCATAAGATCTGGAGCTGGGAACATGCCAGGCAGGCGAACTATGGGTGCTCCCGTGCTGCACTTTGCCTGTCACTGATGAGCACAAGAACCAGGGCTGGAGGTGGACCTGGCTGTACAAGGCAGCAGCATCTGTCAGCATAGCAGCTGGGTCTGGGAGTAGGCCAGGATGAGCTAAGCCACCATGTCTATGGATGTGCATGAGAGCTGGATGGAATGTGGGCTGGGCCAGGGCAGACTAGGCCAGAGAAGAGGCTGGCATGCACAATAAATAACTAGGGCTGTGGGTGGTCCCAGTGGGGCTTACTTGGGCTTGCCTCAATGAAGCTGCGGAACCTACCGGTGTACATAAGAACCAGGTCTGAGGCAGAAGATTGGTTTGGGCCACAGCACCTGTCAATTCATGTGAGATACCGGGCTGAGGCAGAGCTAACCAAGCTGCATTGAGTGGTGTGTGCAGGTGACAGACTGAGCCTGGTGCACACATAAGAGTTAAATTTTAGGTCATTCTAGGCTAAGTGTCTTGGAAACTCCCTGATAATAGAAAAAACATTTTTTTAAAGAGGAAAAAAATATTTTTATTTAAAAGGCAGATTTACAGATAGAAAAAGAGACAGAGATGTCTTCCATCCACCGATTCACTCCCTAAATGGCTGCAAGGGCCACAGCTGAGCTGATCTGAAGCCAGGATGCAGGAGCTTCTTCCAGGTCTTCCATGTAGGTGCGTGAGGCCAAGGACTGAGTCATCCTCCACTGCTTCTCAGGCCTTAAGTGGGGCGCTGGATTGGAAGTGGAGCAGGCTCCCATTTACGTAAACTGGCGCCCATTTGGGATGCTGGCACTGCAGGTGGAAAATCAGCCTGTTATGCCATCATGCTAACCCCAGCTTTTACTTATTTTTCTAAAAAAGATTTATTCATTTGAGAGAGAGATGGATATTGGTTTACTAGCTAAATGGCTACAACACCTGGGAATGAGTCAGACTTAAGGCAGGAGGCAGGAATTCCATTCCTATGTCCAAATGGGTGATGAGTACCAAAGTACTTGGTACCTGCTTCACAGGTGAATTAACAAAGAGCTCAATTAGGCGTGAAGAGACTTCAACCAGAACTCTGATATGGAGGATAGCCCTCCCAAGCAATGCTTGTGCTGCTCTACCACATTAGCCCCAGCTTGTCTAGTTTTAGATGCAAGTACCTGCAGCCTTTGCTGTACCACAATTTGTTTGGACCAGGCTAGGCCTTGGTTAAAACTTGGACACAAAGATTTTTCTTCAAATTTGCCCTTTCCTCTTGGTGTTTATTTATGCTTCTTATGTCTTATTTCACTTCAGGTTTTGATCACATTAATAATTAAAAAATTTTTTAAATCCTAATTTAACATTTAATTAGTCATTGCCGTTAACAGTGTTACACACACACCCTTTAATTTTAATTTTATGTTGATTGCATAAAGAGTAATCTCTTAATAAAGACAATACTTTTGATCATTCCTAGATTTTCTGAGTTTTTCAGGTGTCTTATTCTTATCCTGCCTGGAACACAGGAAAATACAAAAATTTCCTGTGTGTGTGTGTGCTCCAATGTTGTCTTATTGCCCTTGAAAAAAGAGGTATCACTCTTCAGTATGTTCCAAGTATCCCAGTGCATGAACTTTTTCAGGCTGAGTTGCCTATGTTTTGAACGTGTCTACTTTCTATATTCCTTGTACATCCTGCTCATTGCCTGGCTGGGTGAATGGTATGTCAGCTCTTCGGGCCTCCCTGCCAGAGTGGATCTCATTCTCCTGGACACTGTAGTCCTCAATCACTCCATCACAACTCTTAGTCACAACCAAGCCATCGGCCTCAAGGGTTGGTCCTGTCCAAGTTCTGATCATCAAGATCAGCCTGGGCCATGTGTTTTGCTTCTGTTCTCAGAGTTGTGTTAGGAAAATGTAAGCTTCAATGAACTTTCCAAATATTTGGCTGCGGCATAGCTTGAAAAGGTTGGACTTTGGAGTCAAATAGGCCCACTTTACTTGTATTTATTGAAGAATGAATATGTTCTTCCTTTATTTGAAGATTTATTTATTTTCAGGAAGGAGAAGAAGTGAATGAAACAATTTCACACAATTCAAGACCTATGAATTGAAAAGTAAGAGGCAGACGAGCATTGTGGCATAGTCTGTTAAGCCACCTCTTAGAATGTGGCATTCCATATCAGTGTGTCTGTCCCAACAGTTTGCCACCGCTTCAGCTTCCTGCTAATGGACTCGGGAAGACAGCCACAGATGGCTCAAGTGCTTGGTTCTCTGCATCCATGTGGGACACCTGGATGGATTTCCTGGCTCCTGGCTTCAGTCTGGCTTAAGTTGTGCTATGGAGATTTCACTTTGTTACTCTTTCAAAATAAACAAACCAACACATACATAAATACACATATTAAAATAAGTGATGATTAAATGTTCCTTCTGTCTTAGGTCTCCAGACTCCTCTCTTGCACATTGCATTTTTTCCACATATCACTACATAGAATTTTCTGTTCACAGATACGCATTTATATTTCTGTCTTTTAATATATTATTATTTAAAAAGAAATCCAGATACATATATTCCTTTACTTAAAACGTATCTCTTAAATATTGCCCCCAATAGCTCCTATATATCTACTTTGTCTTTCTTAAAGACTGTGTTCGGGCTGGGGATGGCGGTGCATCAGGTTAAGCCACGATTTGAAACATGGCATCTCCTATCAGAGCACGAGTTTGAATCCTGTCTACTTCTTTCCCCACTCAACTCCCTGATCATGTCCCTGGAAAACAGTGCAATATGCCTACTTATTTCACCTCCGGACATCTTTGACAGACCTGCATGGGCTTTGACTTGGCCCAGCCTTACCAGCTGAAGCCATTTGGGGATGGAAGATTTCTGTCTCTCCTCTTTTTGTTGCTCTGGTTCTTCAGATAAACATATCTTAAAACACAGACGCACACACACACACACAGTATTTGGCTGCACAACATTCTATTGTTTGGGTGTCTGAAGCTACTTTGAAAACTTCGTGGACAAAAATGGAATCAAAGTCTAAGTGCAAAAAATTTAAAACTCATGTATAGGTTTCCATAATACAGATTTCACTTGAATATCTTTTGATTTTCATGTACCCCATATACTCTTTATTCACACAATATAATTTAAGTTTCTTGTTACATTTTAAAAAGCAGAGGTATTTATTTATTTGAAAGGCATAATTAGAGAGAGAGAAAGAATTCTTGCATGCTGTTTTTCACTGCACAATGGACACAATGGCCAGGACTGGGGCAATCAAAGCCAGGAGACAGCAGCTTCAGCCAGGGCTTCCACAGGGATGGGCCATCACCTGCTCTTTTCCCATGCTCACTAAGCAGGGAGCTGGAATAGAAGTGGAGCAGTCAGGACTTGAACCAGTGGATATATAGCATTCCCGTATCTCAGGAGCTGGATTAACCTTCTATGTGAAAATGTTAGACCAGTTTAGATTATATATATATTTTTTACTCATATTTTTAGTTAGCAACAATTATTTATGCTTATAGTATACGAAGTAATGCTTGTGTATGTGTATATATATATGCATATATTATGTTTATATGTGCATATTTTGGGACGACTAAATCAAGCTCATGAACATATTCATCACAATTGCTACATATTCCTCTTTTTGTGTGTGATAAGAAAATTGAAGATGCACACTTAGCAATTTTCAAATGAATGTATGCTTTTATTGAACCCATTTTCTGTGCACAGACTATAAGTTACTTCAGCTTTCAAAAATGAGTTTTAGGGATGGCACCATGGCATGTCATGCTGGGTCTCTGCAGCTCCAGCATTCCGTATGGATGCCCGGTGAAGTCAGCTCCACTTGTGATCCAGCTCCCTGTTGTTGGACTGGGAAAGCAGCAGAAGAAGGGCTGAGTGCTTGGGCCACGACACCCTCATGGGAGACCCAGAAATGCCTGGCTAGTGGCTTTGGACCAGTACAGCTCCAGGCATTGTAGCCATTTGTGGAGTGAATCAGAAGTTGGAAGATCTCTCTCTGCCTCTCTGTAACACTGCCTTTCAAATAATAATAAAAAAAGAAATCTTAAAATGAGCTTTGATGATGTAGGCAGTATGGTAGTCAGCATTTGGAAATATCTAAACATAATTATTGGAAAACTGTCTGAAGTTAGTTGTGGCTTTTGATAGCTGTTGCCAGATTGTTCGTCTGTGAATTTATGTCAGTGCACTCTGCCATCATCAATGATGAAAAGTGCCTACTTTCTGATATTCTATGATCAAACTTGCCAATCTTTGCAGACAAATTCCTTTTTCTTCAATGAATGGGTAGCAAAGGATCTCATCCTTTTTGTACTCCTCTGCCATCTTTTGCTCTTGACGGTTGTAACTGGCAAGTTTGCCAAAAATTCCTAATGTTGACTAGGTGAGCACTCCTTATAAGGGAGAAAGAGGTGTTTCTTTGGGTCTGCTTTCAATTTCCATGCTTCAATCCCTCTTTGCTTTAACTCTGCCCACATGCTGGTGTGTGGCAGTGTTAATTGGACATTCTGCTTTTTGAATCTCATGGAGAATGTTCATCCAACTCATTTACCACAAAATTAAAGAAAAATGAAGAGACTGAACACAGCCATTAGAGTTGTTTTGAATAATTTGAGTTCAATGTAAATGTAGAAAGAAAATAGGAAAACTACTATTAAGTACACCTTGCCCTCCACAATGGAATACAATCCAGATTTACAATGTTAATTATTTCCACCATCTATCTATTTAAAAGCCATGAGATTGAAATATGAATATGTCAGGCATTTAAATACTAATTTACTTAAAAAATGTACTTTATTAAAATATCATTATGCATATTTTAAAGTTAAAACTCTGTGCTATGTAGATGTGGAGGTAAAATTCCCATTTATTGTCCACTGAATGTGAAGGAAATTGGATTTGTCAGGAGGCTGATTGATATCTCGGAGTGTTTTGTTTGCAGTGACTGGCACCGCCGCGTTCCAACCATCTATCATCTAACAGGTAATTAGTCAGATTTCTCATCATGAGCCTTCAATCCTGCTGTTTTATTATTGAAATACCACAAACCAGTAGGCAATTTGAATGCAGATAAAGTTCCCTGTCATGGTCTTAAGGACAAAGACAACATTTTGCAATTCAGCAGTAATGAGTTTGAATAAAAGTCACTGAAATGCGAGTTTGGATCTTGTAAGAGAATAAAAAAGAAAAATTTAATTTGATACTCCAATTTTGTTTAAAGTAACAACTGAGAAACTTGCTGTTTATAGAAGCAACCTGTTTGTCTAACATAAACCCGCTTTTAAAAGGCATTTTGCTAGTAGGAGTTAAGTGGAAGAATATATTCTGCATGGAAAATAAAGTTAGGTAAAATATATGAATACTTTTCATTGTTTTTGAAAGTATTTTTGAGATGGTATTTTTGAGATGGTGGATGAAAGTAATTTGTAATTAATAATAGTTAATTATGTGACAAGTTTACTCTTTAGAATTATTTTCGATAAGATATTTTAGGTATTGGAAGAATTGTAACCACAAAGGACTAATTATTTGTTCATGCTTACAAGTGCTTCAAGAAGTTTGCTTTTGAATTTTGACCTTGGGGGCCTTCCATGACCTATAGATATTAGCTAGCTGACTCACATGATTAACATCCCAGCAGGAATGATAGCTTCATTCCATTGAATATCATTTTCTTAATTGAAAAATCATTTATTTTCTTTTAAAAATAATATAAAAAATATTCCCCCTTTCCAAAACACACAGGACAGCGTGGTCATTACCTCCACTTACAAATATTTCCTTTTAAGAACATTAAAAACCTTATCGTTTCAATATATGGTAAATGCATACAGATGTAATGAAGATGGCTCTGTTTTTCTCTCTGCATCACTGCATTATGGTTGGCTCCTAGGGCTGCCTCTCTTCAAGTTGCTCAGGTGATATATGATAAGCTACTGTGATCTACAGTCATCCCCAGTATGATGCGTAGCACTCGGAATGTGTGTCTTCTACCTAATTTTGATTTGGTTCCCATGATCTAAGTAGACTTTCTCCACATGCTCTCAGCCTCTATTCATTACTATTCTATGTTCAGATTGAGTTTTTCTTAGTTTCCATATATGAGGCAGAACATGGAGAATTTATCTTTCTGTGTCTGGCTTACTTCGCTTCAAATAATATTCTTCAGTTCCATTCATCTTGTTGTAAATAACAAGATTTCACTTTTTCAAACTTTTTTTTAATTTAAAAGACTGACACACACACACATACACACACACACACAGAAAGAGGAGGGGGTCTCCCATTAGCTGATTTGACTAAACCAAAGAGTCCCAGAGTCCAAATGCCCAGAATCAGGTCTTTAATGTAGGTGATATGGAGCCCAATACCTAGGCCGTCATCTGCTGCCTCAGAGGATGCACCTTTGTGGAGGCTGAAGTCAGGGTATCAGCTAGGACCGAAACCCAGATATTATGAAAGGGAACATGGAATTTCCAAGGAAAATCTTAAGTTCTATAGCAAATGCCCAAACTCTCATTTTTTTTTTCTGGTTGAATAACATCCCATTATGTATGTATATATACCACCTTTTCTTTATTTTTATAACGATTATTACATGGTTGAAGGGTGGGAAGGTTTGAGGTTTAGGGAAAAATGGGTGAACTAATTGTTTCCAAATTTGCTATTTCTTCTTATTTCTGAGGGAAGAGGCAGAATAAAGGCCACACGCAATCGTCCAAATGTTCCAGTACCCAGAGATTGGGAACTGCCCCCTGATACCAGCCCAGCGTCCTGATGTGTGCATATTCTGAGGAGTCTGCCCAAGTCTTTTGGGTAGTTCTGAAATGGGATCCAAGGATGATGCAGCCCTCCCAATATCCATTAGCTCACTAGTCAACTTCAAGTCTCCATTCACCCAGATTTTTGCTGTGATTGTTTGGCTGGCACTGTTGTCCAGTTTCTCTGTTCTTCTTCTGCTATGGTACCAAATGGACTGCCATATTCTCCGTGTGTGTCAGGGTCTGCATCCACTGCTTCACCTTTTTCACTGAAGAGGACATGTTCTTGCAGGTGAGCCCAAGGACTTGGGCCAGGTGACCTGATCCCCACTGGATCCCCCACCCCTGGGGCTTACAAACCTGGCACCCACTTCACAGGCGGGCCAAGAGACCCAGACCAGGTGACCCAAGTCTCAGCAGATTCCCCACCTCTGGGGTTCACAGTGGACCAGGCGACCTGAGCAGGTGCGCCAGGGGACTCAGCTTTTCTTCCTTTTAAAAAAGGATTTATCTATTTATCTGAAAGTCAAAGTTAGAGAGAGGGTTAGACAGAGAGAGTGAGTTCTTGCATCCTTTGGTTCATTCCCCATATGTCCATATTGGCTGAGATTAGACTAGGCTGAAACCAGGAACCAGGAGCTTCATCCTGGATACCCACATTGATGGAGGGGCCCAAGTACTTAAGACATCTTCTGCAGCATTTCATAGGTCATTAGCAGGCAGCTGGATGGGAAATGGAATAGCAGGTGCTGCTGGCATCCCGGAGGTGGCTTTTCTTGCTGTATCACACTGCTGGCCCAGCCACATTTTCTTCATCCACTCATCTATTAATGGACACATTGGTTGGTTCTGTATCTTGACTTTTTTGATAAAAATATGTATTTACTTTTATTGGAAAGGCAGATATACAGAGAGGAGGAGAGACAGAGAGGAGGATCTTTCTTCCAATGATTCAATCCTCAAGCAGCCGCAATGGCTGGTGCTGCACCGATCTGAACCCAGCAACCAGGAGTCTCATCCTGGTCTCCCACATGAGTGCAGGATCTCAAGGCTTTGGACTGTCCTTGGCTGCTTTCCCAGGCCACGAGCAGGGAGCTGGATGGGAAGTGGAGCTGCCGGGATTAGAACTAGTACCCATATGGGATCCGGGCGTGTTCAAGGTGAGGACTTTAGCTGCTAGGCCACCGTGCCAGGCTCTGTATCTTGGGGTTTGTGAACAGTATTGAAATGGTGAATATGAATTTTTCTGTTTCTGTTTCTTTTTCTCTTTGTGTAACTTTGATTTTCAAGTAAATAAACATGGTTTTAAAAAGTTAAGAGAATGCAAATAACCAATCTTGTTATGATGAAGCAATGATTGAGTATGATATTGTTCCAAATAGGTAGCAGGTGGGATAGGTTTCCAAAATTTAAGATCACTATGTTCCCTTCTTAAACAAAATTTAATTATTAGTTCCTTAAAGACTTTCTATAAATTATAGTTGTATTGTATGGGTCAGTAAGATTAGAATCACTTGTGGTCCTGAATAAAAATTCAGATTCCTGGGTCCTACTTGAAGGTTTTGAATCAGGAGACCTGGGAAGGACAGTCTGGAATAAATTATCCAAGGAAATGTGTTGTATCTGCTGGTTTCTCTTCTTGTACTCAAACATGCATGAAGATTCTAGGTTTTTAGAGCTCACGGTATAATGAAAATGCCGGGCGAACAGTTGCAAAACAATAGAAGAAGAGCTATTAAAATGTATAGTAGAGCAACTTAGTGAAGGAAATGACTGGTTTATTGTCTGGAAGAGTCACATCAGATTGATTCCCTCTGGGACATAGCAGCTGAGGAAAAATTGAAAAGACAGGTGCAATTTCACTAAAAAATTAGGCAAAGGATGGGGACCATCTCACAAGAAAAAGCAACTAAAAATGGAAAGATACGATTATGAAAAATACATTGTGAGGAAGTGCTTTTGTTCTAAGTAGTAGAAGTTTGGGCTCGGGAATACGGCTTAATTGACTAATCCTCCCGTTGAAAGTGCTGGAATCACATATGGGCACTGGTTTATGTTCTGGCTAGCTCCACTTCCAATTCAAGCAGCAGAGGATGGTGCAAAGCCTTAGAACCCTGTACTCATGGGGGGAAGACCTGAAAAAGGCTCCAGGCTTTAGATCAGTCCAGCTCTGGCTGTTGTAGCCACTTGGAGAGTAAACTAGTGGGTGGAAGATCTTTTTTTCTCTGTCTCTCCTTCTCATTGTAAATCTGTCTTAGCAATAAAAGTTGCTGGGGTTGGTGTGGTGGAATAGCAAGCTAATCTGCCAGCAATCCATACCCCATAGGTATCCCATAGGTGCACTGTTCTAGGCCTATCTGCTTCACTTTTGATACACCTCCCCGCTAATGGCCTGCAAAAGGCTGCAGAGGATTGCTTAGAGTTTTGGGCCTTGGCATCCACATTGGAGACCCAGAAGAAGAGCCTAATTCTTGGCTCAAGAGGGTGCCAGCTTTGGCCACTGTGGCCATTTGAGGAATGAGGCAACCAGCAAAAGATATCTCTGTCTCCTCTCCTTCTCCCTCTGTAACTCTCACTTTCAATTAAAATAAATAAATCTTTAAAAAAAGAAATAGAAGTTGTTACAGACTATTTGGAAGTGAAGTGGGCAGTAGCTATTGAATATATACGGCGAATAACTTGACACTATATAGGGTTTTGCTTTATGATATATACTCTAAGAGAACACTTACCCAGATGTGTGCATTGTAGGAGAATTGAAGCGCTTATTGAAAGAATGGGTGAGTAGGTTATTTACTGATGAAACATTTACTGGTGTTAATTAGTATTGATATTTGTGACTAGTCAGCATGAATTATGCACTTATTGCAGGCAAATTAGATAAAACATCACATAAAACACAAAATAGTTTGTTCTCATGAAACCTACATTATAATAAAGGAATAAGGGCAAGAAACAAACATTTGAAAATTAGTGTATCCAAATATTATGGAGGGAAAACAGCCAGCCAGACAGACAGATAGGAAGTGCAGGCAAGGAGTGAGGAGTAGGAAACATGGTTTGCAATTTCAAGTAATATGATCATTCAGGCCATTCGTAGGTGAGATTTGAATCAACCTGAAGGATGAGAGGAAAGGAACTACGTGGATATTTGGGGAAAGAGCATTTGCTTAGGACTCTAATGAGTTCAGTGATCCTCTGGGGGTGGGCATGCTTGGCGACTGGTGGAAAAGCAAGGGGGACATGCAGCATGTGAACAAGCACTGACTGGCAGGAGATGAGATCAGAAGTGGAGATGATTTTGTACCTAATGTGAGGACTTCATGACATGGAATAAAGGAGGCGACATTGCAGGGTTTTGAGCAAAGCTATGACATGCTCTGTTTTGTTTTTTCTTGAAATTGTAGGGATGCTGTATGTGGAATAGGCTGAAGAGGCAGAGGTGGGAGTAGGGGAGTTTGGCAACTATTCTGATGAACCAGATGAGAACGATGACAGCTGTGACCACAGTTGTGGTGACGGATGCTGTGAGGAGAGCTTTGTGTTGTGTCTGTGGAAGGAAAGGAGACACAGATTCCTGAGTCAGTGGGGGTGAAAGACATCCAAAAGAGTAGGAGCTGATTCCAAGGGCTTTGGCTTGATCAGCAATGAGAGTGAAATGGATGTGGGAGAGGGCCCCATAGCAGGATTTTTCCTTAATGTTCTATTCATTTGTTTTATTTGCTGGAAAGCAAAATCACAGATACACAGAGACCACACAGACATCAGAAAGAGAGAACCATTTAATTTGAAGAAAGCCAACGTAGTTTTTGACACATAGCATGCTATTGCTTTGTTTTGTTTTGTAGCAATTTACATCTAAGAACTATCACAAGCCTGTAAGAACAGTCATATTATTGTTGTCATCTTGTCCAAGAAAACTGAGAAGGAGGAGTTGAAGTAATTTGCTGAGTTACACAGGTATTGAAGGCCTAGATTATAGATATGATATTTGCCTTGTTCTTAACTGCAGGCAGAATTAAGAAAAAAGGTTCATAGAGCCTGTGAGGTGGTATGGCAGACTAATTCACCTGCTAGCACAGACATTCCATAGAGGCACCAGTTTGCATGTTGGATGCTCTACTTTTGCTCTAGTTCGCTGCTTGTAGCTTGAGAAAACAGTGAAGGATGTTCCAAGTCTGTGGGACCCTGCACTAATGTAGGAGACCAGGAAGAAGCTTCTGGATTTCAGTTTTGAATCAGCTAAGCTCTGGCTATTGCGGTCATTTAGGGAGAGAACCAGAGGATAGAAGACCTCTCTGTAAAAAACTGCCTTTTAAATAAAATAAATAAATAAGTCTTATAAAAACATTTATAAGATTTCCTTCCTTCCTTCCTTCCTTCCTTCCTTCCTTCCTTCCTTCCTTCCTTCCTTCCTTCCTATTTATTGTTATTGGAAAGGCAGATTTACAGAGAGGAGAGACAGAAAGATCTTCCATCCACTGACTCACTCCCAAAGTAGCAGTAAGAATTGGATCTGAGCTGATCTGAAATCAGGAGCCAGGAGCCCTTTCTTTCTTTCTTTCTTTCTTTCTTTCTTTCTTTCTTTCTTTCTTTCTTTCTTTCTTTCTTTCTCTCTTTCTCTCTTTCTCTCTTTCTCTCTTTCTCTCTTTCTCTCTTTCTCTCTTTCTCTCTCTCTCTTTCTCTCTTTCTCTCTTTCTCTCTTTTTCTCACATGAGTGCAGGGTCCCAAGCCTTTGGTCCATGCTTCACTGCTTTTCCAGGTCACAAGCAGGGAGGTGAATGGAAAGTGGAGCAGCTGGGACATGAACTGTTGGCCAAATGGGGTTCTCATGCATGCAAGGCAAGGATTTAGCCACTGTGCCATTGAACCAAGCTCTCGAAATGCTTTCCTTATCATATAAAGACTGCAAAACCTATTGCTTATTTTGGGGTGCAAAAATAATTACATAGAAAGTTTTGGATATACACACACAAAAAAATGGGAATTAAGAGTTTGTTGTGGTACATGGTTGCTTCAAAATAAGCAATTGTGTTTATTACATTTATTACCTCTTTAGGAAATCAAGAATCTCTTGAGTGTGCCAAAGTTTTCTTATACATGAATAATGCTCATTCTTTCCTGCTTTGTTCGTCTTCATCCTAAAGTAGGTCCTTACCTGACCAGACTTCTTGGGCATGAATTTGAAAAAGAATGCTTATGGATATCGTTTTACATTAGAAACTAGAAGACCAATGACGTCTGATATTTTAAATTCAGATTACTATATGAAAATTACAAGAAAACTATGTTTGAGGACTTTGGCTTGTGTGAGGTAGTTTGGTATCACTTGCCAATTTCTTCTTAAATTGGATTTGTAATATTTTCCTTAGCTACAAAGAATTTCCATAAAAAGGGTTCTGGATTTTATTGCAATGTGCTCCATTATGCTAATATCTTAAATATCTTTTGAAGGGAAATATTATTCAATCAAAGGATACTCCACTAGTTGAAAAACTTGCCCATGCAAATACCCTTGATTATTAATTCATTGAATCATAAATAAAATATAAGTTAAATTAATTTTGACTTTGCATTCAGTTTCATCTTAAGGCCACATTCTGCCCTTTTGCACACCAGCTGATGTCCCTGGGAAAGGTTTGCAGCTGTTTTCACTGAAATGACTCACCTGCCAGATCTATGCTGCATTCCTGCGAGTCCAATGGCAGGACATCCCTTTCTTCAAAGGCTTTAACATTCTCAGTAATGGGTTGGACAGGATAAAGCAAAAGGATACAGGAAGAAGGAGCCTAAGAAATGTTTGAATACATCTTTTAAAACAGGGGTGGGTATGAAAAGTAATCTGCTCATTGTCCGATCTCTATCTTTGCAGAATATAACCTTCATCTGAAAATTACCCTTGTGCAAGGTTCCTGCGAGACTGAGCCTCTTGTATGGGAATCCAGAAATCCAGAACATTGTTTTGCATTAGCATTTTGCTTCTAGTGAGGTATTTGTAATTAGGCCTTATGGATGCCTTCATTTTCTTTTTATAATTTTATTTTTGATGATATTTATATAGTTGATTAGGGTGAAGGGTCGAGGATTAGGGGAAAGCAGGCGAGACCATTGTTTTCAAGTTTTCTTTTTCTTCTTCCTGTATCTGAAGGGGAAAAGCTGCAGCTAGTATCCCAACTGCCTCAGTACCCGGGGATGGGGAATGGCCACCCGATGTTATCCCAGGGTCCCCGATGTGGAGCATGCTTCAAACATTCTGCTCTAGTGGTTTTGGTGGTTCTGAAATGCTGTTAGTATCACTGAGCCAAGGATGAGGAAATCTTCCCAAGGTCTAATTAGCTGACAAAGTCAACTTTAGAGGCTCCATTTGTCCAGATATTTGCTGTCAATACTTAACTGGTGTAGTTAACCAATTTATTCTGCCCTCCTTCTTCTGCTATGGTAGCTGATGTCCTCAGCAGATTCCAGTGGGCTGCCTTGCCCTCCGTGTGCTTCTGGGCATGCCCTCTACTGCTCCATCTTAGCCACTGAGGAAGCCCAGTTCTGACACATGCACTCCACAGTCAGACCACAGATCCTGTAGTTCTCCCCATGATTGGGGTTCTGAGTCCAGCAGCTCAGTTGCGGAGATTCTCAAAGAAACCTTGTCTGAGCTGATCCCAGACCTGACTCTCGTGTGTTCTTGCCAGTACAGGGTCTGGCTCTGTCCATCACCCACATCAGCCTACACATTCTGAAAATGCAATTGCTGGATCTGTTCTGTCTCCAGCTTCATCTCTTACATAAACCCATGGATGGGCCCAGTCCAGTCTTGTCCACCACACACTTGGCCCTCACCACCAGCAGGAACTCCAGCCTAATCAAAGCGACTTCCAAGATCCCCCTACTAATGCCTTCATAGTTGAAGGCAACAGTATTCTTACAGCTTGTTTGGCAAATGGACATGATGCTGTATGATTATCATCTAGCCATTTCTAAGTCAGTAAGTCAGAAGAGTTTTCTCATTTGACATGGATACTAAGCAGTGTTGCACACATTAAAATGATGAGTAAGATGAGATCCTTACCATCAGCAATTTGGGTTGACAGGGGAAAAACACCATACCCAAAGTTGTATAATAAATGTGACAAATTCTGTTGTAATGTATGAAAAGAGTGGGAAAACTCTGAAGGTAATAATGGCTGTCTCTCTTTCATGAAAGTGGGTGCGATTGGAACGTTTCCAAGAGGAACTAACAATAGAACTAAGCTCTGAGTCTTGAAAGGTTGTAAGTATGAGAGATTTTAAGTATGAGGATAAGGTTTGAGCTGGGCAAAAAGATGGCTGTGATTGTTGTATTGATGAGGAGTTGGTGAGGAAGAGACGGAAGTGTTGACTACCAGGATGTTAAGTAAGTCAGTGATGTCTGGCTGGAGTTGGGCAGCACATGGGGAGAAATCACAGTCGGGAGAGCAGCTTAAGAGGAGCATCACCTGGTTTGTAGTGGAGGTTGGGCAAAGAAGGAGGAGTGTTACCTTCAATTAGCTAGCGCAGATTACCAGAAGGACTTTTTTGGAAGAGGGAAGCTATTGCAAAAAGTGGTTGTGTGTCCAGTTTTGTGGGTATCTCAGGCAGGTTTTAGGTTTCCTAACATTACTTAAATGGAAATGAGCTATGGGAAACTCAGATAGATATGGACCTTAGTAGTGAAGAGACAGTTTTGGGATTATTTCTATGATAATCTGTCAAATATATAAATCTCATTGTGACTGATAACTGAGGCATCTTTGGCCGAGTTCATAGTCATGGCTCTCTGGGCCTCATTTTCTGAAACTGACGTTCATCAAATCTGTTCTTCATGAGCAGAAAAGGAATATTGATGTGACTCATGCTGTGGGTTGTTGTGAGATTGATCAATTGTAGTCTACACAGTGCGCCATCTTGTCTTAAGGAAATGTTCGGTCCCTGCTAGCTGTCAGCACTGTGGCAGTTGTTTTTCTTGTTGCTCTCATTTGCTTTAGAACAGGGATGGTAGAGACCTGGATATGGTGAATACAAACAACCCTTTCAAGATACATACACATGTAAGACATCAGAGAAATGGGAAGAATCTTAATTGAAAGGTCTTTCTGTGTTACAAAATGGAGAGATGAGCATATTTATAGTTTATGAAGATAGCAGGGAGACTGAAAATGCAAGAGTGAGAGAGGATGAAATTTGAAGCCAGAGTCAGGAGGAACCTGAAAGAACTTGATCCTGGACTTTTCCGTGGCTTCTGACCCATAGGGGCTTGAACAACGTGTGGAGAATTTACAGAACAGCTTAGTGGGAAATACAAGAGATTCTGCCTGGATTGTTTGGCTGGCATTGTTGTCCAGTTTCTCTGTTCTCCTTCTTTGTTTCTCCTCCTTTCATTGTTCTAAAGACGTTAGAATCTGGATTTAAGTTTTCCATTAATGCTTTAGTCCAGGTATAATACCAGGTTCTTTATTCTTGCTCTATCTCCCAGCCTAAATGTCTAGACAGTTAAACCAGTTTTGTCTTTAAATGTACGTATTCTGACAGCTCCCTAATTGAACATTTTTGATGTTTCGCTAGTGCATAGGGGGAAAAACAAGTGTTGATTTCTTAGCATGCTATTTCATTTTCATTCATGTGGCCAATACGTCCATGGTTTAGTAATTCTGAACTATGTTACAGTCTTTTTCTTTTAGAAAAGTGTACTTGTTTGACAGAGAGAGAGAAAGAGAGAGAGAGAGAGAGTCGGCAGCTGGAGTTAGGCACTGAATTCAGGTATTCTAATGTGAGATGCAAGTGAATCAATCACCAGACCTAACATTCTTTCACATGTTCCTTCCATTAATTGAACATTTACTATATCGTGTGGAACATAACACTTTAAAGGGTTAATGAGGGATGCCTCTATTAAACCATTATGTTGGACAACAGGCAAAATGTGGCTCTCAGAGTCTATAAACTTCCCTTTTTTCCCCCTCACAGTTATGTCATCATGTACCCTTCCTTTTGATTGAAACATGCTGTCGCCAGCCTCACTCTCTGTTGTGAAATCCTATCCATCTTTTTAATCTCAAATCAACTGCCAAGCCCCAGAGGTAATCAATTTCCTCTGATTTCCCTGGGTGGCTCAATTAGCCATTTCCTCTACTTTATTTTTATAGCAGCCCTTATCATGTTGTCTGGCTACTTGGTCGCTTGTGTATCTGAGATTTCCATTCTACTTCAGGCTCCCAGCTCCTAGGTCAGTGGTGCATCCTTTGTGCCTCGGGCACTGTCAGACCAGTAGAAATAATTCATAAAAAAAAAATCACGTATTCCCTTGAGTTGTCATTATCATTTGTGCCAGTTTCCCTATTTGGTTACAAACTCATGGAGGCTTTTATTGCTTTCAGCTTCTCTTTTTATTTTCTTTAGCAGTAACCCGTTGTCTGATATGTGGTAGCTCCTGAGATATATTTTTTGAGTGGGAAAATAAAAAGATGTTGGAAAATATAGCTGGGTTTTAGGATATCAGTTTATTTCTATAATTTAAAAATTCTTTCCTTAAAGTAACATAATAGTTTCTAGAGTTCTCTCTTGTATGGCTTCCAGCATAAATGTTCAATTTTGAGTTACATCTTCAAGATTGTATTTTGGGTAATGGTGATTTAACTCCTATAATCATGGTTAATGTTTGTACAGGTAAGTACTTCGCTATTGTTTGCATTCCAATGTACAATTGCTCATATTTGACTTCCTGAATAAAAAAAATAGCCACCTAAATGTAATAATCAGTCCAGATTCGCGAGCTAGTCTGTATTGCTTTTGAAGTGGGAGGTTGTAGACTCGTCTGTGAGACAACTGAGGAATTATAATTTTCATAAAAAAGAACAGATGCTGTTTTGTCAACAACAGACATACTAGTTGCTTTTCACAAATTGTCTTCCAGGGAGAAGCCAGAAAGTTGCCCATCCCTTCAGTTGGGAGAGAAAAAAACTGCCTGGGTGTTTGCCTGAACACGTGGGAGCTTCCAAATGTTCTCTGATGGCTTTTGCAGGGTTAGCCTTTTAGCTACTCTGCTGTCTGCTAGTTCCAGTATTCAGATAGGATAAAACATATGAGACCATGTTGTTATTTTAAAGTAGCTACTACAGAATCTTCAAAACATTCAAACAAGTTGACAAGTGATACTTTAGTATTTGAAGTAATTGATACTGGTAAAGGCGGAAGCTGTCCTCTCCATAAACAGTCACCAGTTTGAAGTATCAGAGACCAAGGGGGTTGGGATTTTTGCTATTGGTTTTATTTTTAGCTGATAGGAGTCAGTCATGCTGATGGAGGGCTGACACTGCAGCCAGCCTACAATGACATGTCAGGATTTGTTACTTTTATGTGTTCACCTTGGGACAGTCATTATACCAAGTGAACAGTTGATAGCTTCTCTTCCTGTGGTTCCTAGTGCCATCTCTGGGTCCTGCTGTTTCAGCAGTCATCTTTCTCCCTCGCCTGCTAGCACTAGCTCTAGCCAGAGCTTTCCACTTCTATTGTTGATAGCTCCCGGATGCTGGGGGCTCCACTAATGTCTGAAGATAAACACTGTGCTCTCATTGAAGTGTAGTTTCCCAGAGTGCAGCTGAGAGCTGTGCATGAAGTTAATGAAAAAAGACACACCCGGCCTTAAATGCTGGCGTGTTCTTGCCTCCATTTGCTGGCAACAGAAGGACAGGACATCACAGCTGGGCGATGGACACTCAATGAACTGTAGTGTCCGGCTGAATAGCACTCCTCAGATTTAGCATTGAAGGATGTTGCCCAAATCCTAAAGTGATCACCCAAGGATATAAAGGGCCAGGCAGCTTTTAAAGAGACTTTCAAAACCGCTATCTAATATTACTGTATTCAGGTCACAATTGAGCTAAATTCTTGTATATATTTTGCACTTAGGAATTTGACAAAAATATGTATTATGAAATTATTGCAATACAATAAACTTCATGGTGCCAGGGAATGCTTTTCTTGTTTGTTGAGAGTGAACTTATCGAAGGGTTGCTATGACAACAATGTTGTTGTGAACGTTCCTTGTCCCCATGGTTTGTTAAATATCTAAATATTTGCATTCTTAGCCAATATCGATGTACAGATTTTTGCTAAACACAGAAGCACACATTGTTTTTTTCAGCAACATACCTTGGAGTAGAATTATTGAATCATGCATGATCAGTTTTAGTGTAGTCTGGTTTTCATTGAGCTTTTTTACTATAAATATTTTTATTTACTTTGCATTGTTTTTGAAATTAATTGTAGTAGTAACATGATATTTCTGTGACTGATTTTATGCAGCCTGTTTAATTATTTTCTTACTGATTCAGTGTTTTTCTTAGATTCAGAACCTGTTAAAAAACTTATAATCTTCATGAACTTTGAATATAAGCAATTTCATTTTATTTGCATAATGCCCATATAGCATGCTAGAGAAAACATTCATTATATTCATACGTATTTACTTATTACCTGGTTTCAACCAGGCTGTGAGAGATGTTCTCTGAGAGAGGGCTTCCCAGGAAATTAATAGAAAATGCCTATTTTGAAAAAAAAAAACTTCATGGATATCAAAATTTGCACCAAAGTAGTCTTATTTTAAAAGTTTGCTTGCTTTTCTGAAGATGAAATCAATAGTTTCAGGTGCTCAAAAATCACTATATGGTTGGGTCAAAATTTCTTTTTTCCTCCATTTTTTTTAAAAGCACAATTCATAGAATATACTCTTTACTGTACACTGATATTTTTCACTTAATTTGTGAGTCTTTGGAGTTTTTTTCATGTTAGATCTGTGTAATTCTTAGGGTTTAAGACATTTTACCCTACTGAATTACTAATTAGCATGCTACATATATAGATACATGCACAAATGACTAGAGAGATCAATAGCTGATAACCAATAAACAACCAAAGTCTTCATGGTAGACTTTGTTAAAATGGATTTTTTTCAGGAACCAAGCTTGGTTTTTAGTAAAAATGGAAACTTTAAAAAGTTTGCGGAAAAATTATTTAAAGATGCGATTGGGGCAAGTGTTTTGGATAAGTGAGTTAAGGTTTAAGCTTCTGCTTGGGATGGTTGAAACCCACAGAACGCTTAGGACTGAGTTTTCTTATTGCTTCCGCTTTCGCTTCCTGATCATGCAGATCCTGGTAGAGCAGGTGATAGCTCAAGTATTGTCAAGTACTTGGGTCCCTGCTACCCACAGTGTGGCCCCACTCCGGCCGCTTCAGGAAGAACACACACACTCTGTCTTTCTGTCTTTCAGATTAAAAACAACAAAAACAACAATAACAAAAACCAAACAAACTGAAACAAACAAACAAAAAAAAGAGGTAAGTTTAGGAGCATGCATTTGGCATTTAATATGCCAGTTAGGATGCCTGCATCCCCAACAGGAACGTCTAGATTCAGGTTCTTGCTTGGGCTCCTGATTCCAGATTCCTGCCAATTCTGACTCTGGAAGGCAGTGGGGATGGCTCAAGAAAATGGATACACCTGCACTCAGGTGGGAGACTTGGCTGAACTCCTGGGTTCAGTGTGGGTCAGCCCTCTCGCCCTTGTGGGCATTTGAGTAACGAAGTAAGAGATAGAGGTATGCTCGCTCTCTCTCATTCACAAATAAATAAATGAATACCCCCCAAACAAACAAACAAAAAACCAAAAAACCAAAAAGGGATAAAGCATGAGGAAGAAGGTAGGAGGAAGCGGCCAGAGTGTATGGATTTCTGGGCAACACTTTGTAAAATCTCCAAATGGTTTTCATAATGTACATTTTCCATTAATTTTTTTTGAAGATCCCCTGTATAAAGATCACCCCTACAAAACAGCAAACAAAGCTTTTTAATTATTCCATTTTTCAGTGACTAGCACCTTCACTGTTTATTTTTTTCAACAAATGAGGAGACTGAAATTCTGGTGTATTATTCAATTAAAGCAAGGAAACACAGCGAGTGGTATGGAAGCTGGGATTACAGTTCACGGGCTCTCCTGGTTGCATGGATTGCTTATTAAGTCATGTTTCAATTAGGGCATCATTTCATATTCCCTGGTGCCTCATGCAAATGTAAAATGTTTAAGATAAGGAGATTATGTTTTTAAGAACTCCAAATTGCATTTGAGTACAAATTCGAGCAAGCAGACTCACCTTCACAATGAAAAAGGATTTTTGAGGAGGGCGACGCAGCGAGGCAGCATGGCTCACAATGTATTTTGTCCTTCCTTCTTGAAGATATTTGCAGGTGGCACTGAGACCTAAATGGCTAGGTCATTGTGTGAGAAACTGGGCTGTGATGAGCTGAGCTCGGAACCTATCTCAGATTTTGAAGTAGTGTGCCTTTTTTTCTGACTTTCTTGTTCTTTATTGTGCTGCCTCTGTGAACCTTTCCGTAGTTACAGAATCTAAGTTAAATCAACATACATTAACAGGTACCTTATAAATAGCTTTCCAAATTGGCTTTTGTCTGATTCGTTTCTGGTTACAATTCCGACTCTTTAGATTTCTTTTCTTCAACATTTATTGACATGTTTACCAGAAACAATTGTCCCAAGTATGATATTCGGAGAGAAATAATAGGCTTCAGGTTTGAATGAATTTGATAAATATCTGGTGATTGATATGACAGTGCGTGGAGAAATATTAGTATGATCGTATAAAGAATTTGTTTAGTAGCTGCTTTAAGCAGTATTTAAAATAAAACAAGGGTAATGTGACATTCAAAGTTTTCTACCACATCCACAAGCAATGTGTGTGTGCATATATATATATATACAAATCCATAAATTGTACATATATATGGTTTAATACTATAAATCTTTAATAAACAAGATATATATATTTTTTTCTTTGAAAAGCAGAGTTACAGAGAAAGGAGGAGAGAGAGAGAGAGATCTTTCACTTGCTGATTCACTCCTCAAAACGGCTGCAGCATCTGAGCTTGGCTGGACCAAAGCCAGGAGTCAGAAGATTCCTCCAGGTCTCCTACATGGGTGCGGGGACCCTAGGCATTGGGCTGTCCTCCACTGCTTTACCAGGTCATCCAGGTAGCTAGGTGGGAAATGGAGCAGCCTGGATACGGACAGGGATACTGGCACCCCAGGCTGAGGATTAGTGTGCAGCGCCACCCTGACAGCACTTGTTTCATGCTTTTAGGGTGTTGCTATTTGTGAGCAAATGGGTCCCTAAAAAGTTTATAGAAGATACCTACTGTGGAAAATTATACATGGATTTCAAAATCATTTATTTTAATATAAACTTATTTTTAAAATATTTTTTGGGGGGATGAGGCAATTTGTTATTGTAAGACATTTATTGTAATGCTTTTTATTGGCAGTACGGCCAGTCCAGAGATTCTGTCCATATTTCTTTGTCCCTGAGGTATTAGTTTGTGGCTCATTTCCGCTGTTTTCAGCCCCTTCAGTGCTTAGAGGATCGAGTCAGCTGCACTCAAAGATGATCTCATTAGGGCTCCTCCTGTATCAAATGGGCCTACAGTGTAGTGCCCTCCCAAGACATAAATTCCACATCAAGCTGTTTATTGTCTGGATAATCTTGAACAAGTGATTTATTTACCGGAGCCTCAATTTTCTCACCTGAGATCAGGGATGATAAAATATTAACATGTTTTCCTGGGATGCCATGCGGAGCCAGTGAAATAGAATATGAAAACAAATATAAACTTATGGTATTACCTTCAAGGTAGAGTGACACAGAGAGAGAGAGAGAGAGAAAAAGAGAGTTTCCGTCTGCTGTTTCACTTGGCAATGCCCATGACAACAAGGGGCGAGCAAGGACAAAGCCCAGGAACCAGGAACCCCATTGGGGTCTCCCATGTGGGTGAAAGCAACCCACGCAGTCCCGCATTTATGGGCAGGAAGTTGGATTGGAAGCACAGAAGTCAGGATTTGAACCCAGACACTTTGAAATGATATGTAGGTTTCCAAATGTTGACTTATTCTCTTGCTCCTTGATACCCACCTCTCTTCTGAATATTATATTCAGTCACAAAGAACAAAAGTACAAAAAATGCAGTTTTCTATTTTTTCCTAGTCACTGGATTGAAGCCAGCGTACCTCTATTCTGAGAACTTGCTGTATGATCAGGGGTGATCCAGTAATCTTCAAATACTGGACCAAAAAGTCTTTCATAACAGAACAATGACAGCAGTCAAGAAAAAAAATTATTTCATTTGGTGATGACTGGAATTATTCCTTAACACAAAATTATTTTTACATAAAATTAATGTTATATATTCTTGCAATTACAAATGATCTAGGTGCTTGATTTATTTTTCCTGTAGGAGAAGGAATTTTAAGTCCTTGAGTGGATTCTGTAAATATGTTATATTAAAAAAAGTCACAACAAATGTCTTGGTCTTATTAATGGCGTTACATAGCTTTCCTGGCCACAGTTGTCATCATAACAAAAATAGATTAAGGAGCATCTTAAGTACAACAAAGACTCACATTTACCAAATAAGTATTTCCTGGGTTTAATCAATTGTTCTTTTCTAATTTATCAAGAAGTCGTTATAGAAACACCAAAAACTAAACGAACACGATTCTATAATTCTTACTGACATTTTCTACTGAAAAAAGCTGTTGAAAGATTGGGGTATCTCTTTCATTAAAAGCACAGCACTTCATTACTGTGCCAGCAATACAGCAAATTTTAATATTTCACAGTTTAGAAGGGAAAAAATATGTTACTGTATTTTTGTATTACCACATGTTATTCATTACCACGGTGTTTATAGCATGGAGTTGTTTTTTTCTTTTTCTTTCCAAGCTGGTAGTTAGGACAAATATTTGTCAAGGTTAGTTACAGTACGTAGAAGCAAAAGTAAGTAGTGGAAGCCCAGCACGGTAGCCAAACAGCTCAAGTCCTCGCCTTGCATGTGCCAGGATCCCATATGGGCACCATTTCTAATCCTGGCAGCCCTACTTCCCATCCAGCTCCCTGCATGTGGCCCGGGAAAGCAATCCAGGATGGCCCAAAGCCTTGGACCCCTGCACCCGTGTGGAAGACCCGAAGAGGCTCCTGGCTTCAGCTAGGCTCAGCTTTGGCCATTGTGGTCACTTGGGAGTGATTGAACAGGCAGAAGATTTTCCTCTGTGTCTCTCCTCCTCTCTGTATCTCTGACTTTCCAATAAAAAATAGCATAAATTTTTTAAAAAAAGTAAATAGTGAAAGCTGAGCAAGATTTATGGCATTAGGTGAAATTGCTTGCTTGGAAACAAACTCCAGGTTGTTCTTTCAGGGATTCTTGTGAGAGTCGCACTGCTGAACTGTGCTGTGACAGAGCTGCTGTTTTTGCCAAGATTAGAAAGATGTCTAACTGGGAAGCTGTAGGGAAAGGCCCTGGCTTTGGGCCTGTGGTTCTTCTGCTGTGACTTCCATATGGGCGCCGGTTCTAATCCCGGCAGCCCCGCTTCCCATCCAGCTGCCTGCCTGTGGCCTGGGAAAGCAGTTGAGGACGGCCCAAAGCCTTGGGACCCTGCACCCATGTGGGAGACCAGGAAGAAGCTCCTGGCTCCTGGCTTCGGATCAGCACAGCTCTGGCTGTTCCGGCCGATTGGAGAGTGAATCATTGGAAGGAAGATCTTCCTCTCTGTTTCTTCTTGTCTGTGTATATCTGACTTTCTAATAGAAGTAAAAAGTGTGGTTTACATATTTTTAAAGAAGAGTGAAATTAGGATGGGGGAAGGAGAAAGAGAAAGAGTGAGAGAATGATTTTCCATCCACTCTTATTCACCGATTCACTCCCTGAATGACCATAACAACATGGTGGTTTGGCTCAGGGTGAAATCAGGAGACACAGTACACCCTCCTCTTCAAACAGGTGTCAGGCGCTCAAATTCTTGGTCCACCTTCCACTGTCTTTTTAGGTGCGTTAGCAAGAAGTCGGATTAGAAGCAGAGCAGCTAAGACTGGAATTGGCATTCTGGTGATGCGACGGCATTACACGCGTCAGCTTAATGCCAACCCCTCCTCAAGTAATTATATGTGCTACAGTATAGGAAAGAATAATAACATATAACAACATACAGAAATGCCTGTGCTATATAACCGTTGAATGCTTAAATGATGACAAATTGTAGTTCAGTAGTTTCATAATTTCATATTCAGGGTAGTGATTCCTTTTTTTAAAAAAAACATTTATTTAATTTTTCAAATTAAATAAATTACTGAGTTACTGAGAGAGAGAGAGGGAAAGATGAAGAGAGAGAGAAACATCTTCCATCTGCTGGTTCACTCCCCAAATGGGTTTCCCACATGGTGCAGAGCGCTAAGGACCTGACCATCCTCTGCTGCTCTCCCATGCCATAAGCAGATAAGCAGGGAGCTGGATCAGAAATTGTAGCATCCAGGGCTTGAACCTGCATCTGTTTGGGACGCTGACACTGGAGGTGGTGGAGACTGTGGTACAACTGTACTGATCCTGGTATTGAATCTTTTTTTCCAATCCTTAGTTCTTGACAAAGTCTGGCACTTCTGTAAGTGTTCTGTATTATAACCTTTGTGACTCCTTAACACGACTCATCTCCCTCACTCCCCAAAACATGCTGTGTACAATTCTAAGTACACCTCCATATGCATCATTTTCCTTGGAATGTTCTATATTTTCACAGGCTTATTTAATTTTGACATAGGTCTCAAGGGTCGATTCAACATTTACCCCTTAAGACCTGCCTTTCATCCGTTTCACAATGCTACTTTTCAAATTGTAGTTGTGTTAGCAGTAGTGCTTCGCTTGGCACATATTGTCCTACTTGCTGTATGGACATAGTAGACTAATTGGTCACCAGCAACAGAAATCAATTCTGCTTATCTAGATGAAAATCAGGGAGTCCTGGAACTGTGAATAGCCTGAAGATCAGGACAAATTGTAGACAAAGACAAAGGTTAGGTTTTTACACGAAAGCAAATATTAAACTGGAGACACTGCTCTCTGGCTTTGCCCATGCTGCAGTGAAATTTGAACTCTGATAATCTGTGTGTTGTTACATCGCTTGTCCCAGATTTAAATTCCTCAGTGTAGAACTGTGTTTCTGATTGCAGAAATGTAGGTCAAATACATGGCTTGTTGGCTGTAATGGATAAGGAAGGTGTGTTTTTCCCTGGACCTCTAACGCTAATCTTAAAGACCACACCCAAAAGGGAGTTGCCCAGAAGGGAGTTCACTACATTTCACAAGCATATTTTGCTCTTCTAATATGATTATATGGTTTTGCCTTGTATTATGTTGTTTGCACATATTCTGTAACAAAGAAAAAGTCTCTAGATATGTTGCAATTATCTGTAGACATTTTTAAATTAGTGAGGGAATAAAATCCTATATTGAAGGTTGTCATGGCTTATATTCGCCAAATATTTCCAAATATTTGCTAGTTCATTGAGTTAAAAAACTTAGAAGGGGAATCCAGTACTGCTGAATATCTACTCCGGTGTGCAGTTTCATTCTTTGAGAACAGAGATCAATTGATTACCTTTGTCCTGTCTCAAACACATTTTAATCTTAAGTTTTCGTCCTGTTTTCTGCTCACTGTGCTATTCTTCACTGATTTTAGATTCCACTGTGGCACGCTGTCAAGGACTCTATAATCTAAATCACTTCCTCCCTTCCTTTATTCCCCTCCACCTTTGTTTCCACCCTTACTCAGCACACATCTGTCCAGGGCCTTGTGCCAGGTCCTCACATGGGAGGACTCTTGCCCTGTCTTCCCACTCCTCCCCCTGGCCTCCCACTCCTCCCCCTGGCCTCCCACACCTCCCCCTGGCCTCCCAGCTCCCTCTCTTCAGGTCTCTGTTTGAGTCATGACAGTTTTGTCTGGAAATCTCAAATAAAACTGTTATTTCTGCACTATCACATTTATTCTTCTCGATATCAGAGTCCTTTATTTATTTATTTATTTATTTTTATTGGAAAGGCGGATATACAGAGAGGAGAGACACAGAGGAAGATCTTCCATCTGATGATTCACTCCCCAAGTGAGCCCAACGGCCGATGCTATGCTGATCCGAAGCCAGGATCCAGGAACTTCTTCCGGGTCTCCCACATGGGTTCAGGTCCCAAAGCTTTGGGCCGTCCTCGCCTGCTTTCCCAGGCCACAAGCAGGGGGCTGGATGGGAAGTGTAGCTGCTGGGACTGGAACCTGCTCCCAGATGGGATCCTGGCACATTCAAGTTAGGAATTAGCTGCTAGGCCATGGTGCCAGGCCCATGCTATATATTATAAATACATATATAATATATATCAGGCAAAACCTCCACTCCCTTCCCAATTTAAGATCAAGAATTGAAAATGAAGATAAATAATTTTTTTTAAAAGGTGGATATGCATTTATTCACTTGAAAGGCAGAGGGAGATGGGTTCAAGGAAAAGAGAAAGAGACAAAGGGAGAGAGAAATCTATTAATCTATTTCTGATTAATTCCATAAATGGGCATAACCAGTTGGGCCTGCATGAGGCCTCAGTTTGGAACCTGGAACACCATCCAAGTTTCTCATGATAGAAACCAGCGTGTTTGTGCCATCACATGCTGCATCCCAGGTGTGTATCAGCAAGAGGCTAGATTGTAAGTGGAGCAGCTGGGATTCAAATTCGCAGTGGCAGTTTCATTCACTGCAACACAAATATCACCCCATTTGATCTTTTTGTTTTATTTTTTTATAATTAATTATTATTTTTTTTTCATGATACAGCTCCATTGCTTAGGGATTCCCCCTCAATGTTGGGGGATGCGTGCTTGGGCTGTTGATGGGAACTGCACTGACTGTATATTGCTTTGGGTAGTATTCTCATCTTGCCCATATTGAGTCGATTAGTCTGTGTTCACAGGCTATCTTCCTGCTGATTTAGATTTTTAATTTCTTTTAGCAGTGTTTATAGTTTAGAGTGTACACGTTGTGTTCCTCTTTGGTTAAATGTAATCTTAAGTCTAATGGTTTGTCTTTGATGTTATTGCAAATGGAGTTATTTCCTTAATTGTGTCAATTGTTAGTTACAAGTGAATTTTTGCTTTCTTCAACTGATTTTTTGTATGTGTTGATTTTATATTTTGCAAATTTGCAGAATGTATTAGCTTTACTTGTATTTATGTCTTTGTGTGAGTACTTGATTTCCTTAGGTGTTACTTTGTATAAGAACATGGCATGGAGCCAGTGTGTTTGCTTAATGGGAAAAGCTGTCTCCTGCCATCTCCGCCTCCATTATGGGGGCTGTTTTATGTTCTGGCTGCTTTACCTCTGACCCAACTTCTTGTTGGTTTTTTAAAGATTTATTTATTTTTATTGCGAAGTCATATATATATATATGTATATATATATATATATATATATATAGAGAGAGAGAGAGAGAGAGAGAGAGGAGGAGGAGAGACAGAGATGAATCTGCCGTCCGATGGTCCATTCCCCAAGTGACCACAGTGGCTGGTGCTGCCCTGATCTGAAGCCAGGAACCAAGAGCCAGGAGCCAGGAGCTCTTCCCGGTCTCCCACATGGGTGCAAGGTTCCAAGGCTTTGGGCCGTCCTCGACTGCTTTTCCAGGCCACAAGCAGTGAGCTGGATGAAAAGTGGAGCTGCAGGGATTAGAAATGGCACCCATATGGGATCTTGGCACATTCAAGGTGAGGACTTTAATTGCTAGGCCACTGTACTGGGCCCTAATCCAACTTCTTTACAGTGCACATGGGAAAGCAGCAAAAGATGGCTCGTTAGCTTGGACCCCGGTACCCAAGTGGAGACCTAGAGGAAGTTCCTGACTTCAATTTGGGCCAGCTCTGGTTGTTGCAGCAAGCTGGGTGTGTGAGTGAACCAATAGATAAGAAAAAAAAAACCTCTCTGCATCTCCTCTCCTTCTCTGTTACCCTTATTGGAAAAGCAAATTTACACAGAGAACGAAGGACAGAAAGGTCTCTGTCTTCCAGTTCACTCCTGAGTGGAGCCAATCTGAAATCAGGAGATTCTTTCTGGTCTTCACGTGGGTGCAGGGTTCTGGGATTGAGGGCCATCCTCGTCTGCTTTCCCAGGGCACAAGCAGGGAGCTGGATGGGAAATGGAGCTGCCGGGATGTGAACCAGCACCTTTGTGGAATGCTAGTGTGGCAAGGCGAGAATTTAGCTACTGAGCCATTGCGCCAGACCCTATTTTTCACAGATAAATCTTGAAAAACAAAACAAAATAAAACAAAGCAACAATAAAGGCATGCTATTTATCAAGAAAGATAGTTTTACCTTTTTCTTTTTTCACTGTGGTTGAGAAGCTTAGAGACATAGAGAGGACTATATATAGAATTCTCCCATTCTCTCATTCACTGGTTCACTTTCTGTCCGTTCTGGCTATTTTCCTCGAAGAAGGGCTTCCAGCACTTCTCAGCTACCCAACGATTTTTGCGATCTAACATATTTTACCCCTGCCAACCGTTCTTGTCTCTAGCTGTGGCATCTTATTTCGTTTGAGGCATGCAGCAGCTAGGTTGCCATATATGACATTTTTGAAACTGAATTTATCCCTTCATTAAAGTATGAGATTTGAGAACTATTGCTCATTGTTGTGGTAAATTGGGTATGTCAGTTTCAATTCATTATGGGAACTGAAGAGAAGAAATTGCATGTTGAATCACTTTCAAATTTAGAATTCTTCAACTGGGAGCTTTTGGTTTGTTTAATTATTAAGTAGAATTTTCCTGAACATGCTATGGTAGGTGATGACTGGAGATGGGAAATAAACTGTTCTCCAAGACAGGGCATCTCATTTTCCGAGAGTAAGAGCTACTTTTCCTTTTCCTCAAATTTTAACAATTTTTGGGTATAAAGAGACATGGCCAGAATGTATTAATTATTGCTAGGAATGCGCTTGACAATTATAATTACTGATAATCTTTGCAGGATGTGAAGAGTGGTGTAAGGATGTGTCAGCTAACCAATCTCAAACCCTCTTCCCCATGAAAATCAAGTTTAAATGTGATACTGCTTAACTTATTAGTCAGTTTAGTAGGTGCTTATTTGATAATTACTTACATATTTGCATACTGAGCTCTGAGTAAGAAATGATGATCTCTACAAGACACATTGTGAATAATCAGGGAAAAAAAGGCCTAATTATACATGGAAGCCTTGCTCAGAAATCAGTCAGAGTCAGCATGAAGAGTACATTTTACAAGGCAAGTAAGAGGCAGAAATGGGCTGAGACATTCCTTGGGGTAGATCACAAATTAGGGCCAGTTAGAATGACAATTCACAAGCATTAGAGTTCCAGTCTGTTGCTTAGTCACCAGGATTTTCCCTCTCCAGCCTGCAGTCATGGTTCTCCTGTTAGACTAAAAGATTTCCTGAGGAAAATCGGTGCATATCGTGTGATGGGAATGAGCACAGGTGAGAATCCAAGTGGCATTTCTCAGTGAGGCATTTGTGGATGCTGCCCTATCTAGGCAGTAACTACCTTATTCATTATTTCAGATTTATTTCTTCATCTTAAAATGGCTACACACCTGGAGTGGAAAAAGCTTGCATTGTAGTAGAAGCAGGAGGAATAATATTTAAAAATGGTTGAATTTTTCTAATTTAATTAATTAATTAATTTTTCTAATAGAAATTCAACCTTTTGTTAATTTTTCTTCTTTCAAAACAGATTTTTCTGTTGTATGTATTGCATTTTAATTTTACCCATCTTTAAGCAGTGTATGAAAAGTTTAAAAGGTAGTTACACAACATTAAACTAGAGAATTGTGAAGATCAGAATTCAGTAAATAGAATGCAACCACCATTCTAAAATTGAATATATCAGATATTACATAAATGTATAACCTGCCATATAGTTCTATACAAGTTTAGTAAATTTTTGTTCAATAAATGAACATGTAAAGCACACGTGTGTATGTGTATAAATACACAAATATATAGAAATACATATGTGTCTATGCACACACATATGCCCACAATTGCCTCAGTTAGCAATTGGAAAGAGACAAACAATAGCAGTTTTTCATGGAATTTTCCCGTCTCATGATGTCATGCGACAGCAGTTATAATCTGACATGTACCTATTGTTATAAATGGTAGTACGTAAATACACATATTCTTCATACAACCACCAAGCAAACTGTGATTTCACAAGAGAAAGTGGAGGTCGTATGAGTGTCAATGACCAGCATACTGCCTCACGCAGGTAGTAAAATGCCCAATTTGAATAAAATGCCATTTGATTAGAATATTTTCCATTTTGAATCAGTATCTCTGCATAAGAAAAAATAATTGAAATTCCCAAATAGGAGGGTTATGTGAGACACTGTGCTTCTAGGTCTTCCTTGTAGCCTTTTCAAACTGAAATATGTTAGCTGCTGATTTTAGGTTTTCTTTCTTCAAAAGCTTTTTTAAAAATATATTTCCAGTGTGTATTTTCGGCATAGACAGTTTACCTTAGCATGTACATTAGCAGGAAATTGCAATTGAAAGCGGATCATGGGTGCAAACCCAGCCAATCCAACATGGGCTGAGAGCCCATGTCACTTCACTGTTGAGCCAGCCTACTGGGTCTCCATTAGAATTTTCACACATCAAAAGGATGAAAGCAAATAGGTCTTTACAGAATGGAATCATTCCTAAGGTTATTATATTATACATCATACAGTTCATATTGCTTTTAAAGCCAGAGAAAGGGAAAGATGAGAGTGCTTTCATCTGTTGGTTTACTTCCAAAACATCCATGAAGCTGGGTTGGGACTGGCCAAAGCTTGGGATTCTTTCTATTGCTCCGTGTTGGTGCTGTTTCCCAGACTACGCATTGGTCAGAAGTCGGGCTGGAAGCAGAGTGTGGACTCACACTTAGGGACTCCAGTTATGGATGAGTGCAGAGGCCCATCCTACACGGCTTTCGGAGGCCTTCCCCAGGAAGTTGGTTAGGAACTGGAGCAGCCAGGACATGAACTGGCACTCATATGGAATGTCAGCACCACAGGCAGAAGATTAGCTTGCAGAGGCACCCTGGCAACCCTTGTTTTAGCTTTTAAGGTTTATTATTATTATTTATTACGTTGCTTTATGTGACACAGTTTCATAGGCTCTGGGATTCCCCCAACCCCTCCCCGTGCCCTCCCCCAATGGTGGATTCCTCCACCTTGTTATAGTATTAAAGATCAAATTAAGTCCAGATTATTTCTTTGCAAACATATATCAAGCATAGAGTCCAGCATCTTATTGTCCAGATAAATTCAACAGTTTCTTGGGGACACCATCTATTTAAAATTCAACAGTTTCTTGGGGAGACCATCTCTTTGTGAGCAAACAAGTCTCCAAAAACTTTACGAAAAAAAATACAGACCGTGGAAAACTTTGCAGAGATTTAAAACTCATTTGTTTCAATATAGATTTCTTTAATTCAAATTTTAAAAATATATTTTGTGGGGGGGGGCGCTGATGAGACAATCTAGAGATTTGGTCCTAATTTCTTTGTCCCTGAGGTATTAGTTTGTGGCTCATTTCCATTGTTTTCAGCCCCTTCAGTGCTTAGAGGATCGAGTCAGCCACACTCAAAGATGATCTCATTAGCGCTCCTCCTGTATCAAATGGGCCTACAGTGTAGTGCCCTCCTGAGACACGAAGTCCACATCAAGCTGTTTATTCTCTGGATAATCCTGAACAAGCAATTTATTTACCAGAGCCTCAATTTTCTCACTTGAGAACAGCGATGATAAAATATTTGTTAACACTTTTTCCTGGGATGCCATGAAGAGCCAATGCAATAAAATATGAAAAAAGTATTAAATTATGATATTACATTCAAGGTCTAAAGCATATGCCTGTTATGAAGAAATTATTCCATCTGTTCTTTTTTTAAAGTCTTTTATTTCTAAATAAATCATTCAATGTACAAAGACTTTTGTTTATGAACAAAAAAAAGGTTAAGATCCATATTAATGATAGATTGGTATGAATAATGAGACAAAAACAGTTTGGTGTTTCAGTAAAATGGTGAGAATTTGGGAAAAAGTAAATCAGATTCATAAATGTTTTGTGAGATGTTGAAATACTATTGAAAATCAGACATTGGCTTAATTTAGGAATTGTTAAAAATCTGGAATATGAAGTCTGGTTATTTGCATACACTTAAATTTTGATGGTCTAGTAGAGTTCTATACATAGCTGGATGATGAATTTTTGGACAATTTTCTTTTTTCTCAAAGAGGTAAACATTTATAGGGAAAATGTATCAGCATGCAGTAGCTAAATGGACTAGTTAGCACTGAATTATTACTCATCAGTCTGGTTATCAAAAAATGGTTCTGATCTTCGAAGTAAGACTTGCATTCTGATCATTAAACATTCACTCTTGTTGATCAAAGGCAAACCAATTAACAAAAGCAAAAAGCAAAACTAGGTCAGAAGGTGAAGCACAAAACGAGGGACAAACTTAAAGATACTCTCTCTCATTCCTGACTCATGCGTTAATTATGGCATGTCTTAATAAAAAACATATTTCAAGTGTTTTATTTGTTGCAAAATAGCATGGCTCATGCTGCTTTTTCAACAGCTTGGATCCAAGAACAGAATTTTTTGGTGATCTACATTAGTGGCATCGATTTTTAAACTTGACAGAATGGAAGGCATCCTTCATAATAATGTCGATGTTGCAGTTTTTGTCACCCTGAATCTACTTAGAATTTATATATTAAGACATTTTCTCATCATTGTTATATGCTCATGAATCATGGATAGAATGATTTTTTTTAAAGATATATTTATTTTTGTTGCAAAGTCAGATATATAGAGAGAGGAGGAGAGACAGAGAGGTAGATCTTCCGTCCTATGATTCAATCCCCAAGTGACCACAACGACCGGTGCTGCACCAATCCAGAGCCAGGAGCCAGGAACTTCCTCCAGGTCTCCCACACGTGTGTAGGGTCCCAAAGTGTTGGGCCATCCTCCCAGACCACAAGCAGAGAGCTGCATGGGAAGTGGAGCTGCCGGGATTAAAACTGGCAACTGTATGGGATCCGGCATGTTCAAGGCTAGGACTTCAGCTGCTAGGCCACTGTGCCGGACCCATGGATAGAATAATTGAACACTGACATACATATCCATCAGGTTTCATGATAGATTCCGTTTCAGGAATAGATATCCTAAACTTTTCCTGAATTTGAAAAACAAAATTTTGACATGTAAAGTGGATATGTGTGAGTGTTTGTTGGAATAGAATGAGAAAATCAGAATGGTGTGTTTTAAGGAAGGCTTTGCTCAAGAGCCGAGTACGGGTGCCGGATGAGCTGTCCCAACTTTGAGTTCCAGAGACTGGTGTGTACTCACAATTTGGGTGATGACTCCTCAGGCTTCTGGAGTTAGTAGATCAATGAGAGCTCCTTGCTGTTACTTTAGGATAACATTAAACAAAGTGTTGCTACAATTAAGCTATGCAATCTTGCACAATATAGATCTTTTCTATTATTTCTTACAATTTATTTTGTAACCTGTTTTATCCAAGTCTTTTATCTTCCTTCTTCTTACCATCTATTGGCCTTTCCCCCGTCTTCTCACCTTTGGTAACTCAGGTGTATTGTTCGGAATTTCCTCCCCTACTTCAGGCTTTCATCACTACCTCTTGTAGGAGAATCCAGTTTTCTGAATTGATCTACTGAGTTAAATCTTCAGCTTATCTCAGGCAGAGACCAAGGACCACCCTTCCTTAGATTATATGAACGTTTGGGACATTTGAATATATTAAACTAAAAATTTCCTCCAGTTTTCACGTCTTTAACTGTTTCTCTTCTTAAGGGCTTTGCTTCCCGAACCACAATTTTTTTTGCGCCTACGACTTATTGTTATTATTTTAGAATTTTATGATATAGTTGCATAGGCTTTGGGATTTTCCTTCCTCCTCTTGAAGTCCCCTACCCCGCATCCTTGCTGATTTCCTCTCTCATATTACAATGGGTGGTCCATCATTCCGCTATTGAAGTGTTTCCTGAAATTGCAGGCATGGACAGTGTTGCAGAGCCCAGCATCATCCTATCAGGATATTTGCAGTTGTTTCACTGGGCATCCATCTTCGGTTTGGATACAGAGAAATATACTGCGCTTTGTCTCCACGTCTGAACGTGTCCGTCTCTGTCGCACTTCTGTTACACATCCCCTTAAATGTGGAGCCAGGAAACAGTCCACAACAGGGAGAAAACCACAACATTTTCATCCACAAGAAATGAAGGAACTTGCTACAGTCTCCCGTGTGGATGACAGGGCCTAGATATTTGAATCACCTTTCACTGCTTTCCCAGGCACTCTATCAGGGAGTTGGATCAGAAACGGAGCACCAGAGGCACTGTGGCACAAGGAATGCCACGGCTGCAGGATCTTGACCTGCTAAGGGATGATGTTGGTCAGGCATTGTGACTTCTTAGCTGTCTCTTAATGTAGAGAACACTGGCTCCACTCAAACCTTTCTTTCCATTCAGAGCCTGCCTCTGAAAACATCTTCATTGTCCACAGTTCCTTATGAATCTCAGCTACCCAAAAAATTCACTAATACATTCAGTTACCACTAAAAAAAAAAAAGGTGAAACAAATTTACATTTACAAGGTGTTTCCCCCACAACATTTTTATTATTGCAACCACTTTGTTAACTCTACTGTTGTGTCACAGAAAGTTCATAAGCAGCAGGAGTGGAGCTTGGGTGAGGTTTTACTTCTAACTCAGTGCTTTTTATGCTACTCTAGCTAAAAGCAAATCCTCAGAATTTGGTGCATTATTTGTATAATTCAAACACACTTGTCATATACTGATTTATAATGTAATTACTTGTGTACTTGCAAAAGCTCCTATTTCCATTTTTCAAGGCTTGGGTTAATGTCTTCATTTCTTACACAGTCGCAAGCATCCAGTTCAATGCCTAGAACACAGAAGATGATCAATATATATTCGGTGCATAGATGAACAAATTCATTAAAGTACCCTACAAGTGCTAGAGGATTGGCAGCCAGAGCCAGGATACAGACCAACATGCTTTGCACAGTACTGTTTTGTAAGTAAAACAATTGAGGCTTAAAGAGGGCAAAAGGTTTCTTGGGGTCACATCACAAATTAGGAAGAGAATTAGAAAGAAAATGCAGGGGCCGTGAAGTTCCACTCTGCTGCTTGGTCACAGAATCTTCTTTTCAGCTTTCAGTCATGGCTCTCCCCCTAGACCAAAAGAAAGATTTGCTTACAGAAAGTGGTGCCTGTAGGGTGACGAAGAATGAGTCTGCCCCACGACATTTTAATACACCCTTAACAAGATCAGTTGGTTTCAGCAGCTTTTTTTTTTTTTAATGATTTTTCTTCATTTCGTGATTTTTCAGATTAAAATACAGTCCCCAGTCCAATTTATTCCATAACTATAGGGGTGTTATGAAGATTAGCGGTGCACGGCACAGAAGCAAGATATTACATAAATACAAAGCATGATTGTCTCTGCCAATAGCAACAGGACTAGGCTTACCAGCGTAGTCCACTGAAGCCACCGGCAGATAATATTCTACCTTTTGTCTTTCCATAGATTAAGGTGGAAAAATTTTCCCTTGGGATACTTGGACCATTTACTTCACAAGTGCTGCTTTTGCAGGGAAGGGGTCGCTGGAGAGGGTTAGAAATGAGAGTCATTTGAGATTAAAACACAAACAGAAAAAAGCCAGAAATCAGAAATAATGACCCAAAAATGAACACATGAAATGTGATTTTTGGTCTCTTGCTTACATTACTTGAGATGCTGGGTTTATTCTGAAATAGCATGATTAAATGCTTTAATTGGATTTAACCAGTAGAAGGATTTGGGGGAAACTGCATATATAGAAAAATGATATAATTCAGGATTAGTTTTATGAGAAGAATTTTTATGAAATCGTTGGTTTCACTTGATTCGTTGATTCACATTTCTCATATCTGGAAAGAATGTGATGCTAGGGCTTCAGATAATTATAGCCTGTGGAAGAAATTGCTTTTAACAAATTTCTGTTTCATGTGTGTGCTTATATCTTGACATTATTAAGTGAATGACCTTTGCTTCTCATACTTAGTGGAAAAGGTATACTACTTTCTGATGATGCTTATAGCCCCGAAATCTCCTTCTATAAAGATAATTAACTCAATAATAACTGGAAGAGACAAGATCCATTACCTGTCAAAAACATGCTCCTAAAATTAAAACGGCTAAACTGAACACAATGTGTGTAACCCAGGTGTTCAATGATACGGAGGTATTTGCAGCTAACCAACTCTGGCATTTGAATGGAAGAGTAATTAAATAAGAATAACTTTCTACTGGAAGTGATACTAAGGATGTTTCTGAGACCAGCGTGGACAATTACAAGGGGCTACCTTATACAGTTTTTTCAGTTGCTATTAAGACCAATTCTATTACAAGAAATTTAAGATTTTAATTGAGCAATTGTGTAAATGCTGATGTCGAACCATACTTGCTTTCTGAGAAGAGCCTTAGCTCTTCCTTTCGTCCATGAGTGGGTAGGTGGCCCTCCATAGAAGGACAGTTTTGTTTGGTAGTAAATATAGCTGTTCATCTAAAATTCAAGATATTGGATAAAAAAAAAAAAACAGAAGCCAGGAGCATCTTCCAGGTTTCCACATGGGTGCAGGGTCCCAAGGGTTTGGGTCATCCTGCACTGCTTTCCCAGGCCACAAGCAGGGAGCTGGATGGGAAATGGAGCAGCTGGGATATGAACCGGTGTCCATATGGGATCCATTGCATGCAATGTGAGGACTTTGGGCACTAGGTTACCACACCGGGCCCATTAGATAATTTTTTTATGTTAATTTTTTAAATGTCCATAGAAATTACCCAGTTCCTCTTTATTTTTCTACACTAACCTAAATATTTTCCATAACACGACTCAGATGCTTTTATTTTTTATGTTCTATCTCTAATCCTTATCTGCCTCATTCTTATAGGGAGTTTAAGACTCAGGGATGTCTTAGATCAAATAGATCAACAAGTCCAGACTTCCTTGCATCTAAAGTCTATGACCCTGCCCTTTGTGATCTCCAAAATCTGACCATGAGAAGTGATATTTTTGTGAGACAGTAGTTTAAGGAACTGTTGTCTTACAGCCTGCAAATGGAACAGTAATAAGATTCATTCTCGTTAACTTAAACCTGGTAGGATCTCTCTCTGCCTTTAGGTAAAAATGATGACAGCGTTAATTCTATCTTTTTCTTCTTCTGGGATCCCAGGTTAAATTACAAAGGAGAATTTCCTTTAGAATTTGGAACCTAGGGATAGAAAGTTCGTGTGCTTTGTCATTTCAACTGATGAGAGCTCTATTCCTTTAACAGTGTATTGGCTGCTTGTTGTACAAACCTCAGTAAAATTGGATGTTGTGCTGTATGAATCATACGTTTTTGACTACAATATTTATTTTTACTTTAATTTTATAAAAAATATCGATTAATTTGGGTGCCCAGCGCGGTAGCCCAGTGATTAAAGTGCTTGCCTTGCATGCACTGGGATCCCATATGGTGGCTGGTTCTAATCCTGGCAGCCTCACTTCCCATCCTGCTCCCTGCTTGTGGCCTGGGAAAGCAGTCAAGGATGGCCCAAAGCCTTGGGATCCTGCACTTGTGTGGGAGACTAGGAAGAGGCTCCTGGCTCCTGGTTTCGGATGAGCTCAGCTCTGGCCGTTGCAGTTAGTTGGGGAGTGAATCAGTGGATGGGAGATCTTCTACTCTGTGTCTCCTCTCTCACTATCTGACTTTCCAATAAAAAAATAGATTTTTAGAAACTTTATTAATTTTGAAAGCCAGAATGTTATAAAGATGGGGAGAGATGGGGAGAGAGAGAGAGAGAGAGAGAAATTCTTAGAATTTCTTCCATATACTGGTTCATTTTCCGAATGATTGCAGTGATTTCCAGAGGCTGAATGCGGTCTGGATCTCTGACAGGGGTTGCAGAGGGCAGAGCACTTGGGCTGTCTGCTGCTTCCCCAGGAGCATTCGACAGGGAGCTGAATCCGAAGCAGAGTACCCAGGGCTCCAACCAAGCAAGCATCTGATAGAAGACCCTGGCATTCTAAGTGGCCACTTAACTAGCTGCTCCACAACATAGGTCACGAAGCTTTCTTTTTTTTATCCTCTCCTTGATTTCTAATTCAGTTGCATGTTATTCATTCACCTCATTGCAATTCCTTTCAAGAAATAAGACTAAGCCCCTTTGTAAAGGAATAAGGCTTAATCCTTCGTCTACCCTTTATCTTACGTGCTGTTCAAGAGACATTCTAGGCTACACAATGCAGCCTTTGAGAGAAGAGGATCTGAAGTCTAGCCAAAAGTACTGGAGAGAACAACCATATTGGATAAAGAATCCAATTAAATGAAGCCAATGTTTTCTGAATACAGATCATGCGTTTAGGCACTATGGGGATATTATAAACATTCAGATAAACATAAACATAGCCTCTAACTCTATCAGCTCGCATAAAAAATAAAGAAAGCATACAATTATTTTTATAAAAATATTTTAAAACTCTGGTTAAAACGAGAAAAATCACTAGAAAGTTTTTTTTTTTTTTATTATGCCAAGAGTCTTAAAATTTGAAAGAATTCAAGAGGGTAAGTTAACATTTTTATTTCTAAAGCTTAGGGATACCCTATCAGTCCATTCTAACAGGGGATGAATCCTGCATTCCTGTGCTTTATTGTGATTGACATTTTATACTCAGCAACGTATGTTTTGATTCAAGAGCAGTACGTAACGCACAGGCAGCCACCTGTAGACTGGATGCCATTTTTGGCACAACATCTCCCCCTCGTCTTCCAGTTGCGAAAGCCAGTGGAATACAAGTGAGGGTACCATTACCTTAGAGATAATGTGGAAGGCAATTTTGTTGATACATTGAATTATGTAGGACCCATAAACCAACTGTGACCACGATATGCCCAAATATGTGCTTGGCTGCATTTACAAAGGGTCACAATGAACAGGTTTTAATTTTGTATCAATTTTGAATTCTTAGTGCTTTACTGACATGAAAAAAATACTTGATCTCCATCTGTCTTACTGAATTTTTGCTTTTTAAAGTGCATTTGTGTCAATCCCTTACGTCTTATTTTCATTTTAAATGACTTAGTGTCTAACTATATGTTAGTAATAAAGGAAAAATAAGCATCTACTCATATCTATGGGTTTATGAACATTCATTTCAGATTAGGTCTGCATGGAGTGATTTTTATTAATTTTTCTATGGCTCCTGAACTTGACCTGTAGCTTTCTTGTGCCCCTCAAATTTCCTTATACTTCTGAAATTTCTTAATGAATATAACAAGTGTAAAATTTTCTCTCTCTATATATAACTATATCTATCTATATACAGATATATAATCAAGTATAGATATATAATATATCTGTATCTATCTATCTATCTATCTATCTATCTATCTATCTATCTATCTATCTCTATATTTGATTAAGACCTGTTAGCATAGATATGTTTGAGTTGCGGAGGAGGGGGGAGGTACTATTATTTAAGTACAGAGATAAGCTACTTTTAGTCAAGACATATTAGGTTTTCCCACACAACTGTCTTTGTATCTCAACAGCAACAGATTTTCTATTAATGTAGCTTGTTGGGAGTGGTGGCTAGATCTACTCAAATCACTCAGGGCCCTGGAGAGGAGACTTCCTATCCTTCCGTGAGGCTTCAAGGTTTGCCATGTCAATAACTGGAAAGCACAATTAGCTTTTCCTGGCTTCGCTTTGGAGGTGACATGTTGCCTCTGCTCACGTTTTCTTTACTGAATCAGGGCACATGGACCTGACACACGTCAAGGGGCAGGTGATGGTAATTGTTCTTCAAGATCAGGAGAGAACACCAGTATGCTCTATGATGCTTGCTGGGGCTGGCTAGAGCATCTCTACATGGAGACAAATAACAAATAGAAACTTATCTATGTTTTTAAAATCTTCTCTATCAATATTATAGTATAGAAAAAAGAAAAAAGTAATACTACCACTACCTTTATTTACTGTAATACTTGATAGCATTTATGTCTTGCTTTCACATATTTTCCTGTATATTTACCATTGCTGCTTAGTTGTAACTAAGGTGATATTATATTTTTAAAGATTAGTTTTATTTATTTAAAATAGAGATCATGAATAAACAATTCTCGCTCACTCTTCTTCATATATACTATTGTTGAATTTTATTGTTACATGTTGATTCATTTGCTAACTTTTATCTATTTATTATTCATTTTTTATCTTCTGTGCCTACTTCCTGCTAACTAGCAGGCCATGTGTGTCCTGGGTTCAGAATTGTCCCTGTCTCAGGCCATCTCAGTAGCTGGAGAAATTCCAGCTGGTTTGAACGGCTCTGTCCCCAACAACATCATGACCCTTCTGAAAGGATGTTGGCCTCTGTCTTTTCAAGTAGTGTCTGAGATCCTCGACTGGTAAGCAGGGACTGGCTGACTCATGGTGTATGTGCAGCTAAGCATGAAGTCAACGTAGGCGGTGGCACAACACGCACTGGACAAGCACTGTGTGCTCCGATGCCAGGACACATACCCCCGGGCTCTGCTCCCTGAGATCGGAGATTCTTTTGCTTCTGAGACAAGTGGACATGAAAATACAGTCTTCCTGGTGATACTAAAGGTGATCCATGGGCTTCCCTATACAGCCAGGACTCTGACCTCAGGCCCCTGACCTGTCACTCCTGCCTAGCACCCATCAAGCTTTTGGCCTGCCAGAGGCCATCAGTGGGGCACACTCCTCCACCAATTGGACCGCATCCTCAGGTCCCTGGCCTAGTTGTGTGACAAGCCACAGGAGTGGCTGCCTCGGACCTGGTGTGAGGCCCCTGGACTACCTGTTTCCAACCATTGGAAGCAGTCTGCCTTAGGACATCTGAATTTTGAAGCCTCTTTCTACAAAAGCCAAACTCTTTCAGAATTTATATTAAGGAATAAGTAACTATCCTGGCACACCAGCATAGTTAACACAGAGTCGGCATGAACCAGTCCGAGAATGCCAGCCAGCTATTGGCAGTTCTTCTTCTAGTAGTGTAACACTTGCTTTAGGTCCAAGGCAACTGAGGCAGCTCTCCCTAGTTGGGGTTTAAATGTGTGTCTTTAAGACACACTTATTTATTTATTTGAAAGGCAGAGTTACAGAGATAGAGAAGCAAACAGAGAGATGTGTCTTCCGTACCCTGATTCTCTACCCAAGTTGCCACAATGATCAGGGCTAAGCAGAGTCTGGAATTCCATGTGGGTAACCCACATACGTGGGTAAGCATTTCTGCTATCTTCCACTACTTCCCTAGGTACATTAGCTGAGAGTTGGACAGTAGGTTTAGCAGCCAGGACTCAAACCAGCTTCTCAGAACTGGCTTCATTCAGTGAGCCCAATGCTTACTTCTGTTCTCCATCCTAGTATGTATTTTTCAGGAAATTTGTTGTAATAATTTGAAGTAAAATAGTAAAATTTAAAATAAAGCACTATTGTTAAGGATTTTTTTGGTAGGTTTTTAGGAACTAATTATTTGCATTTTTTTTGTGGCTAGGTAATATGTAGTTATGGCTGCTGCTGATATAATCACTGTATAAAGTAATAAATGTCCTACTGATCACTGGAACTGAATATATAAAAAACAAAGATAATGCTAACAGCAAAGCACTTTCCAATCTGGAGTTGTTTTTTTAATTTCCTGACAGAGACTTTCATGATGTAATTGCTTCAGGGTTATCTTTCACCCCCATAAATTCAATGAATATGGATCAGGGGAGATTTCGGGATATTCTAGTTTTGGAGCTATTGTTCGGTGATAATTGAAAGATATTGCATGAATTATTGCTGTGTTTTAGTATAATTTGAGAGCTACTTAGAATTGAATATTTTTGGACCCTCCTACAGATTCACTAAACAAGTTTAACAAGATTTGTCAGTACTTTGTGTACACAATTCATTGAGAAAAGCCTTCCTTCAGCGTACTGTAGCAGAGTGATGTCAACTAGCTTTAGCATAGGATAGTTTATGAAATGCAGAGTTGTTACTGTGATTCATATTTAGACTTCGTGGTTCTGTGTGTGTGTGTGTATGTGTATGAGTTGGGAGGGGTTGGTCAAGATTCTTGAGACAATGCAAGCTGAAGTTTCCAAATTAAATTTCTAAATTTAAAATAATTATTTTTGCATACTACAAGCTTGTATTGTAATTAGCTTCAAATATATAATAGCTAATAAGCTATATAGGGATTATATATATGAATATAAATATATAAACAGACATACTTGTAGCCTACTTATTCATCAACAGACAAAAAGCTAAGAAGTTGCACAGCTCATGTAGTTAATATGTTTCTTGCTTTATGAGGGACTTATGTCCTGATAAACCCATGGAAAAAGGGAAATATGATCATAAGTCAAAAATTCACTTCTGGGCCTGGTGTTGTGGCTAGTGATCCACTGCCTGCATGCTGCAGTCCTATAAGAGTGCTGGTTGCATCCTGGCAGCTCTACTTCTAACATATTTCCCTCTTGATGCACCTGGTAAAGCCACAGATGATACAGCAAGCTTAGGCTGATGTCATACATTGGGACACTTGCATGGAATTCCATGCTCCTGTTCTGGCCTGGCTCATGCCTGGCCATTGTAGCCATTAAGTGAGTGAAGCAGTGGATGGAAGATCTCTCTCTTTCTATGCCCCTCCCTCTTTATGGAACTGTGCCTTATGTTTCCAAGCTTATGGTTTTTAGGTTTCTTTTTTATGTTAACTGTAGTTTATGCTAATAGCTGATAACGTCATTGTTATTTAAAATAGGAATTTTTCCTGATTTTATTTTATGACTGTGTATGAACAGTGCTCAATAATGGTAAATGTAATCAATAACATTCTTAAGATAGAATCTGGACTCTAATGGAAATATAATAGTCCATTTGCCATATGCACAGCATGTGCCTTTATTCCTGGGTAACAGAAGGAATATTTCCCAAGATAGGGAAACCTTATGTATTGGTTACCCTCCTCCCCTCCACCACTAGTGTTCATTCTAAAACTGAAGTTTCAGACTTAAGTCACTAAAAGAACTATTAAAGAAGTGACTATTTAAACACTTTAAGTATGACTGAATGAAATAATCTCAGCCTAAGATGTTGTTTAACTATCAAACAATTTTCCTGGACAGTTTAGATTTAAATAATACTGAATTTCTTCTTATCGTGGAAGTGTTGTAGTAGAGTTACTGCATTCATATAAAAGTCTTAAGTCTATCTACGTAGATGCACATTGTTTTTTAGCAGTAACTGCAAGTTAAATAATAAAAAATGGGTACTTTAGGTCTTCTCACCAATAATAATATTAATTCTCAAGTAGAAAAATCAGGATCCTGTGCCCAGCACAATAGTCTAGCAGCTAAATTCCTTGCCTTGCATGTGCCAGGATCAAATATGGGTGCCAATTCTAGTCCCAGCGGCCCTGCTTCCCATCTAGCTCCCTGTTTTTGACCTGGGAAAGCACTTGAGGATGGCCCAAAGCCTTGGGACTGCACCTGTGCATGCAAGACCCAGAAGAGGCTCCTTGCTTCTGGCTTCTGATGGGCTCAGTTCTGGCCGTTCTGGCTGCTTGGGGAGTGAATTCATGGACAGAAGATCTTCCTCTTTGTCTCTCCTCCTCTCTGTATGCCTGACTTTCCAATAAAATAAAATCTTAAAAAAATAATAAGAAAAGAAAAAAATCAGTTTCTCATACTGTTTCCTCAAAAGGTAAACCACATATAAATGGGAAATACAAATTGCATACATGTGGTTGCATGGATCTTACATTTTGAACTCATTGGTAGAAAAGCCTCCTTTGCACTACTAGTAGAATACTTACACTTGAATGTGTTTAAGTTAGCTATGCCCAAACACAATACAAAGTTTTTCCGTAATTTTTGCTTCCATTACACTTTGAGTTGCACCTGGATGTTAATAGCTAACTAGAATAGACTAATGAGATGCACAGTACCAACGGCAGCCGCATAGTAAGTACCTCTCTCCCTCTGAGTTCTCCAGTGAACTTTTAAACCACTGGCTTTTAATTCAGGAATACACTCCGTGGAGCATGTTCCCTGCTCTATTGCAATCTAGGGGAAGTTCAATCAAATGGTATCACCATCATGTAGCACAGAACTTACTCTCTCTACTAAAATACATTCCAGGTGCTATCTTGAAAAGATGATTCTCAACAGAGGATTCCAACGTTTGGTGTATGCCCTACTCTGTCAAGAGTGAGGGCAAGCTGAGGCTGCAGATGTGTTTTCTGAGTGCCAACTCGACAGCTGAAGATCTGGCCTGAGGCATGTCGGTGCTAAACAGAGAGCTCTGTTCAGACCCAGTGCTCTATACTGTTGATTTAGGAAACTAGTTCAGAAGCAGCAAAGACAGTTACTGAACTCCTTTGTGAAAATGACATTGGAAGCAAAGTGAGTAGGAAAGAAAAAGGAGGAGCGAGTAAAACCAGAGCAAGAAAGGAAATTTAGCACGAAAGAGAACACGAACAGGATCTACAATTTTGAGGAATATATATATATATATGTATATATACATTTAAGATTTGTTTATTTTTCTTGGAAAGGCAGATTTACAGAGAGAAGGATAGACAGAGGGAAAGATCTTCCATCCACTGGTTTACTCCCCAAGCAGCCATAACAGCCAGGGCTGAGCAGATCCGAAGCCAGGAGCCAAGAACATCTTCCAGGTCTCCCACACGGGTGCAGGGTCCCAAGGCTTTGGATCATCCTCTATTGCTTTCCCAAGCCAAAAGTAGGGAGCTGGATGGGAACTGGAGTAACCAGGACACAAACTGAAGCCCATATGGGATCCTGGCATTGTAAGGTGAGGATTTAGCCACTGAGCCATCCTCTGAGCTCTACTGGTTTACTCTTGAAATATCCATACTGGCTTTGACTGGGCCAGGACTGAAGCAGCAAACTGAGAACTCAATTCAGGCATCCTTCAGAGCTTTAAGTGCACAAACATTTGAGCTATCACCTGCTGCCTCTCAGAGTCTGCATTTGCAGGAAGCAGGAGCCAGTAGCTGGAGCTAGTAGCTGGAGCCAGGAGCTGGAACCACGAGGTGGAACCACGAGCTGCAGCAGCAGAGCTGGAGCCGGGAGTTTGAGCAGGGGAACTGGAGTCAGGAGTTGGAGCCAGGACTGGAGCCAGGAACTGGAGTAAGATATCAAATACAGTCTGATGTGGAATCTGGCTGCCTTGAACACTAGGGTAACTGCTGGCGTCTTACTCTAGGATCATTTAAGATAAATATTTTAATGCCAGGAATAAATAATTCAAATCCTGGTAGATGAGTAGTAAACAGTTGTTTTATGGGTAAATCTGGGTTGAACACAGATACTTGTGTTCCTAAGAAGTTTTTGAGTTCAAAGACTGAATGCACACCTTCTTTCATGTCTTACTAGTCTTCTCTTTTAGATCTTCTGTCTCTCTTTTAAAATATTTATTTATTTTAAAGAGTGTGTGCATGACAGAAAGAAAGGGAGAGAGAGAGAGATCTACCTACTGATTCACTTCCCAAATGCACACAAGGACCAGAGCTGGGCTGGTCTGAAGCCTGGAGCCAGGAGGTTTTTCCAGGTCTGCATTAGGGTGTAGGAGGCGAATGACTTGGGTCATCTTTCTCTGCTTTTCGCAGGCACGTTAGCAAGGAGCTGGATGCAAATGGAGCAGTGAGATTTGAACTTATGCCCACATGGATTGCTAGCATTGCAGTGTGTGGCTATATCCACTGTGTCATGATGCTGGTCCTGGTTTTCTATTCCTCAGGTTTTTATGTCCCATGAGTAGTGGGTCCTATTGTTCTTTACAAATACTTTGTTTTTTTTTTTCATCTGTGTAGCTTGTGTGTCAGATCTTCTGTATTTGGATCTTTGGCCCCATGTTTGTCTACTTAACCAAAGCTCTCTGTTAAGATCCAATCGGTTCTCACTCTAGGAATTTTTCTTTAACATTTTCATCTCCACTCAGCATATTTCCGAGGATCTTTCAAATCCACTGTTCCTTTTGATTGTGTTGTTCAGATTTTTCATTGTCTTTCTTCTAAACAATCTCACTTGTTTGACTGCAAAAATAGGATGCAACAGATCATGAAAGCCCTTTTTCTGAAACTTAGTGGACGGTTAGTACATAATTCAAGAACAACAACAAAAAGAAATGTGACTGGAGTGTCTTTAAGAAGGTATACATCCACTACTTGGACCACTTTATAGAGGACAATGTTTTGGGTCCCAGTTTTTCAATAATGATTGGTTTTATCTAGAGTGCTCTTAGTTCGTAGGGAGGCACTGCTCTACCTCAGCTGAGTGCAAGCTGAAGTAAACTTCATTTACTTCATCTGCTCAATGGGAGGGCTGAAGTGTAAAATCATCATGCAAAGTAGGGGCCATGGAAATACTATGTTTTTACAAGTCATAGCCATTTGTAGCCAGCTTTTGTGCACAGAGTTTTCATCCTCTGAAAGGCTTTAATGAGTGGTGCTTGGTAGTAGGCGTGGTGACCCCGACTACAATCCCTGATTCACTTAGCTCAGGCAGAGGTGACCAAACTAGGCTGGACTGACCTCCCTAGAACAACCTTGCCTTCTTGTGTTTCTAGCTTGAGGCCGTAATCTCCCATCATTATTTTAATGATGCTTTTATGTTTAATTTTACTGTAAATCACATTAATGGAGTTTTGACTGGTATGTCAAAGGGTTTAAGAACAGAGTTAAAGTTATTCCGAGAGCAAGAAATTGTGTCAGCTCTGACATGTGCGGCTCAAGATGATGTAGTCAAGTATGGAGATGCTGGAGAACTGGAGTGGGGTTGCTTGTAATTCACTTAGGATTCGAGGCTGGAGATGCATTCATATCAGAGCTTTTGCTTCGTATTAGCAGCACTTAGGAGAACAACTGACAGGTTCGGTTAAGCATGGTGGCTAAGGCAAAACTGCCCCTACAAAGCAATTACTTATATATTATATTACTTTTATTGGAAGAACGTGCTCCTACCAGAATGCTGCGTAATTTATGAAGCATTTGTGGGATTCTACACTTCTCTTACATTGGTAAGGACAGAGAACATTACTTTTCTGTATTTGGAAAGATACGTTTAGGGGTCAAAACACCTTGTAGGGGCAGCTGTTGTGAGTCACCAAGAAATGCATGAAGCCAAAACTGATGTGTGAATCTGGGGTCAGCTGTAACTATCTTCTTCAACCAATTGTTTACTGTTCTTCAGACTTAGACTGTCTAACCTAATTTTGTAGCTGGCGATTTCGTAGCTTGAAATCCTGAAATTTCCATTATCATCATCATTAAAAAAAAGGTTTATCTAGTTTTATTGGAAAGGCAGATTTACAGGGAGAAAGGTTGTTCTTTTTTTTCCTCCTCTGTAAAATCTTTTTAAATAAAAATAAAGCTCTTTAAAATTTTGTTTTTTTATTTTATTGGAAAGTCATATTTAAAGTTTGCAGGAGGAGAAATAGAGAGAAAGATCTTCCATCTCCTGGTTCACTCCCCAAGTAGCTGCTATAGCCAGAGTTAAGCTGATTCAAAGCTAGGAGCCAGGAAAATGTTTCATTCTTTGTTTTATGACTGGATAGTATTGAATTGTGTATATATACCACATTTTCTTTATCCAGTTGTTAGCTGATGGACATTTGGGTTAATTTCATACATTTCCTTTCCTTTTCTTTTACATTTACTTATTATTTTACATTTATATAAATGGAATAGATCTCACATTTTTCACAATACACTTAGAAGCATTGCTGTTCCCCATTCCCCTTCACTCCTCTCTCTCCCTCCCTACCCCTTATGATGTTTTTCCAAATTGTTACAATAGCATTTTCAGTCACTTCACAATAACAGACTTAATTTTCTGAAATTTAAAGGTATCATGACATAGTAAGTAGAGAAAAAAGAAGAAAAATATATACGATAATATACGATAAAATTCAACTAAAATATAAATTAGTATATATATGTGTATATATATTAGTAATATAGACATAGGATGCAAGATGGCAGCTGTGTGAATGGGATGGATTTTAAGGGCCATACCCTCACCAGTGCCACATCGGGAGTCATTTTGAGTTCTGTGGCAACGTCTCTGGGCAAGGATGGGTGGGGAAGATGGCAGTGACTGTGCATGCACTGAGCCAGGGGAGAATTCACTTCCAGCTCACTGCATTGCACTAATTCCACCACGAAAGCAATACCAACATGGTATTCCATGCAAAGTAGGTCCAAGTTGCCCTCACACCTAACTGTCAGCATTTTCAGCAACAAGAGGAAAGAAAAAAAGAAATCTATGCAACCGGCTCTACTGACAGCCATGTGGTCTAAGATAACATCACAGCTAGTATTTCCCTAATCGCAGGTACTGCTGGAACTGGGAGTGGGAGAAAGGCTGAGCAGATGCTGGTGTGATCACAGGACAGGGTCACAGAGAGTGGAGAGTGGCTACCCAGAGCCTTGGCTATGGAGGCTGCAACAGAATAGCAGAGGAACCCAGGACTGAAATACAGTGGCAGCCTGAGAAGTGGGCACTGGACAGGATCAGTTAAGTCTACATGTAGAACTGCGAACAATGCAGCTTAAAAACTGGCGTCAAGAAGAAGAATCCACTAATCAGAGTTACAATGTCCAAGGGGAAAAGTAGAGTAACAGGCTCAATCAATGAGATTACTGATGCTTCCACAACAAAGGAGCAAAACCCTATGTCAGCCTCAGAGTTAACTGAAGAAGAAGACATTGCTGGACTGCTGGATAAAAAATTTAAAAGAATTTTTATAAAGCTCCTTAAGTACAATGAAAATCACATACAGGAATTCAAGGAATTTAAGGAACATGTTACATAGGAAATAGTGAAACAAAATCAAGCTGAATTAAAATTAAAAAAAAAAAAACCTTCATTAAAAGCGAATAACACAATACAGCAAATTAAAACTTCAGTGTAGTTGCTTCAGTAGCAGGATGAGTGAGGAAGAACAAAAAATCTGATAATAGAAGATAATTCCTGGAATATCACTGAAAAAGTCAAAAAACTGGAAGAACTACTGAGTAAAATTTAAAAAAGCATCCAAGAGTTAAGGGACACCATCAAAAGGTTAAACATTTGAGTTATGGGAATTCCTGAATGAATTGAAAAAGAAGATGGGTTCAAAGATTTATTTAGTAAAATAGAAATTGAGAGCTTTCCTAACATGGGGAAATAATTGGGAAGAAAAATATAGGAGGGGTGCAGAGTTCCGAATAGTCAACCCAAAGCGCTCCTCACCATATACATCATAATCAAGCTCTCTTCAGTTGAACACGAAGAAAAGATATTTAAATGTGCATGTGAAAAAAAAATCAATGAACTCTATGAGGAGCCCCAATAAGACTCACAGGTGCCCCTCAAAGGAAACTGTACAGGCCAGAGGAGAATGGAGTTACATTATTTCCAGATCCTAAAGAAAAAAATTGTCAGCCCATAATAATATGCTCAGTGGATCTTTTCCTTTTTCTTTGAAAACCAAAGAAAATACTTCCAAAGCAAACAAAAGCTGAAACATTTACTTCTGCCAGACCTGCCCTACTTATATTCTTAAAAATGTGCTAGAGAAAAGAAATAGCACCTACCGATGACAAACGTGGTCCGTGTCCTAATACAATGATAAAAGAAGCCTAATTCAAGCAATGAGAAGTATATCACTAAAATGACGGGACCAAATCATTACCTACCAGTATTAGCCCTGAATATAAATGGCTTAAACTCTTTATTAAGTGGCATAGATTAGTGGAGTGGACCAAAAAGCATGACTCATCTATCTGTTGCTCACAGTATACACATCTAACAAAAGAAGATGCAAAGAAATTGAAAGTGAAAGCATAGCAAAGGAAAGGAAAAACAAGCTGATGCAGCCATTCTAAAATTATTTGAAATGAAAAAAGACAATGACACAACATATCAAAATTCGTGGAACACATTCAAGGCAATGTTAAGGGGAAAGTAGCTATGGTTGTGTCTGCTCCATGGAATACTACTCAGCTATTAAGGAGAATGAAATTCTATCCTTTGCAAAAAATGGTCCCAACTAGAGACCATAAAGATCAGTGGAATAAGCCAAATTACAAAAGGATGAATATCACATGTTTTTCTGATCAAAGGCAACCTTGATGCTAAGTACAAAACAAATAGGCATATAGGTAAACATAAACACATGTATGTGTGTATATATCTCTGTTATCTATCTATCTATCTATCTATCTATCTATCTATCTATCTATCTATCTATCTATCTCTGTTATCTATCTATCTACTTACCTACCTACCTATCTCCTCTTAGGTGGACTGTAGAATGGAAACTAGTGTATAACAGGAACTGAAGACATGTTACCATATGCATTTCTACTCTGAATAAAAGGAGGACTCACAAATAAATGGTTAAATATGCCTTGATGTTAGGATACCAGACTTACTATCTATTTCTACAGTGCCACTGTAAGAGTTAACTAGCAAAATATTGGACTTGTGACTGTTGCTGTAGTACTAGTTTAATAATATTGGGGAGTGGAGGTGGAGGGGTGAATCCCTGTGCCTATGAAATCATATAATAAAAATAAAAATAATTCAAAGCTTGTTGTATATAGTACTTAATTCATATTCCTTAATATCACTTACTGAAATTATGTTTTTTGCTCTATGTATTAGCTGTTTTACATGGTATTTGTTTTGGGGGATTGACTTATTTCACTAAGCGTAATCAGTTCCAGCTGAGTCCATTTTGCTGTAAGTGATAAAATTTCTTTATTGGTGGCTAATATTTCACAGTATAAATGTACCACATTTTCTTTATCCCGTAAAGAAAAGTCATCAGTTGATGGGCATTTGGGTTGGTTCCATATCTTAGCTATCATGTATTGTACTGCCAGAAACATGAGATTAAACATAATTCACCCATATACAGATTTTGTTTCATTTAGATATATTCCTAAGAGTAGGATGGCTGGGTCATATGGTATATGCGTTCAGTTGTCTGAGGAAACTCCATATTATCTTCCATAGGTGTCACACTGCTTTATGTCCCACCAACAGTGGATTAGGGTACTTGTTTCCATATATTCTCTCCATCATTTGCCCTTCAATTGCTGTGTGATAGCCATTCTCACTGAAGTTATGTGGAACATAATTATAGGTTTGTTTGCACTTTCCTGACAAAGAACTTGGATATCTTTTTACATGTCTATTAGCCATTTGAATTTCAACTTTTACAAACTGCCCATTCATGCCCTTTGCTCATTAACTGGACTGTTTTGCTGTTTTTGTTTTCTGGAGTTCTTTGTAGATCCTGGTTATTAGTTCTGTATCTGTTGTGTAATTTGAACATTTTCTCCCATTGTGTTGGTTGTCTCTTCACTTTGTTGGCTATTTTCTTTGCAGTGTGTAAGCTTTTGCTCTTGATGTAATCATATTTGTTTACTTTTGCTTTAATTGCCTGTGCCTTTGGGGCCTTTTCCATGAAGCATTTGTCCATGCTTTTGTTTTGTAGAATGTTCCAGACATTTTCCTCTAGTAATTTGATGGTACCAGATTGTGGAGTTCAATCATTGATCTCTTAGAGCTGACTTTTTTATAAGGTGTGAGCTAAGGGTCTTGTTTCTTCTGCCCATGTAGATTCAACTTTCCCAGTATCATTTGTTGAAATCACTGTCCCTTCTCCCTGAGTTGATTTCAATTCACTTGTCAAAGGATAAGTTGACTATAGATGTATGTGTTCATTTCTGGAATTTCTGTTTTGTTCCATTTATCTTCTTTCGTGTGTTTATGGCAACAACTAGGCTGTTTTGATTATATCTACCCTATAGCTCATCTTGGAGTCTGGTATTGTGATACCTCAATCTTTTTTTCTGTTCTTGAAATTATTATTGGGTTTTTAATAGGCCGGAATCCTTTGGGAAGTTGGTTTGATAACATACATTGATTCCATGTCTTAGCTGTTGAGAATTGAGCTACAATAAATTTTGGGTACCGATAAAACTTTCATATGCCAGTTTCACTTTGCCTTGGTAAACTCTCTGGCATGGAATTACTGTGTAGCATGGTAGTTCTATTTTTAATTTTCTGAAGAATTTAATTTCTGTCTTTCATAATGGTTGTACTAGTTTACATGCCCACTCACAAAGTGTTAGGGTACCTTTCCCCTGCATACTTACCAGCTTGCATTGTTTCTGATTTTTGGATGAAAGCCACTCTAACTTTGGTGTGGTGAAATCTCAATTTTTTTTTTAATTTGTATTTCCCCAGTGGTTAATGACCTTGAGCATTTTAATATGTCTATTGGTCATTTGTATTTCATCCTTTGAAACATGTCTGTTCATGTCCCTTTTTCACTTGTTATTTGTTTTGTTGTTGTTGCATTTTTTTGTTTCATTAAATATAATTTTTATTTTTTAATATTGTTTACATAGTTGTGGTCCTCCAGTTAGGGTGGAGAGGGTTGAGGCGTGTAGGGGGGGTGAGTGGGACAGCAGTTTCAGTTCTCTTTATTTCCCTTTTTCCCTCATGCGTCTGCTTCAGGGGAGGGGAAGAAAGCCATTTCTGCTGTCAGATCACATCAGCACTCAGTGATGGGGATGGTTATTTGATAACACCTTAGAGACCCTGACGTGAGGAAGGATGTTCTGAGGCTGTTACTGGTTATTTTGATAGTTTTGAGATGCTTTGGGTTCATTGTTCAGTATTGAGAGATTCTTTCCAAGCTCTATTGGCTCACAAAGTCCACTAGTACATCTCCAGGCCCAGGAACGTGTTGCAAAGCTTGACCAGGAGAGTTGTCCAACCTGTTCTATTTTCTGTCTTCCACATTCCCTACTGGCCTAGGTTAGCTGGATGTCATGTGCCGTGTGTGGATCTTGGCATGCTCTCTATTGTACGGGAATCAGAAACTGAAGAGTTGCAGTCCTGATACAGGAACTGCAAGGTTGAACCGTATCTTGTGACTTTTTCCTATGGCCAGAATTGGGGTCCAGCAATATTGTTGGAGAGTCCCGAAGAAACCTTGTTTGGGTGACGTCATACTTGATTCTTGTGTGTATCAACTTAGTGCAATGTCAGATTTTGTCTGCCACCTGAACCAACCAATACTGTTGTTGAATGTTTTAAGTTGTTTATTGATTTTGAATATTAACCCATTATTAGTTGCTTTGTTTTTGTTGCTTAAGATTGTTTTAGCTATTTGAGATCTCTTGGGTTTCCATATCAATTTTAGCATCTGTTTTTCTAGATTTGATATTTAATTGGGATCATGCTGAATTTGTAAATTTCTTTGCATAGTATGGACATTCTGACTATATTAATCCTTCCAATCCATGGATATGGAAGATTTTTCCATTTAAAAAATTCTTTTATTTGTTCCTTTCATATTGTGTAATTTTCCCTGTAGAAGTATTTCATACCCTTAGTTACATTTATTCCAGGATATTTACTTTTTTGATAACTGATGAGAATTGTACTAATTTCATAAATCCTTTCTCAGTCATGGAATTTTCACTTATGCAAAGGTATTGATTTTTTTCATGTTCATTTTATGTTCAATAACTGAGCCAAAGTCTCCTATGAGTTTCAGAAATCTCTAGTGGAGCCCATTGGTTTCCGTATACATAGAATTCTGTCATCTGAAAACAGGGATAACATAACATCCTCTTTTCCAATTTGTATCCCTTTCATTTCATTTTTGCCTAAGGGCTAGGGATAAAATTTCTAGAAGTTTATCGAATAGCAGTGGTGAAAGTGAAAATCCTTATGTGGTTCCAGATCTTAGTAGAAATGTTTTTAACTTTTCCCCATTCAATATGATACTGGCTGTGGATTTGTCATATATTGCCTGGGCAATATGTTGAGGAATGCTCCTTCTATTCCCACTCTGTTTAAGGTCTCCATCATAAAAGTATGTTGATGTTTTATCAAATGCTTTGTCTTCATATATTGAGATAAGCGTATGAATTTTATTCTTCAATCTGTGAATGTGATAGATCATATGATGTACCACATGCATATGTTGAACCATTGTTGTGTAGCAGGGATATAATGTTTCTGATTTGTTGTTGGGTTTGATTAACTATCATTTTGTTGAGGATTTTGCATATGTATTTGTCAGGGGCATTGATCTGTATTTCAATTTTGTTGTATCATTTTCTGGTTTTGGAATTGAAGGAGTTTAGAAGGACTCACACATTTTCAGTTCTTAATAGTTTGAGAATTGAAATTAATTATTTTTTAGTTGGTAGAATTCAGTAGTGAAGCCATGTGGTGTTGAACTTTTATTTGTTGTGGAAATCTTCATTAATGATCAGTTCTCCATCTTGGTTATTGATATATTTAGATTTTTCTATGCCTTAATGATTCAATTTTGGTAGATTGTACTTGTCCAAATGTTTATGCAATTCTTCTAGTTTTATCAATCTGTTGGCACATGGCTGTTTGTAGTAATTCCTGTTGAATATTTTTTTGTAATTTCTGTGGTAGTCACTGTATTATCTCCTTTTTCATCTCTAATTTTGCTTAATTCTGTCTTCTTTTATTTATTTCTTATTCAGCCTTGTTTTTAAAAACGTATTTATTTATTTGAATGGTGCATTTACACAAAATGAGAGGGAGAGATAGAGAAAGAAATGTTCTTTCTGTTGGTTCACCTCCCAAATTCTACAGTGTCAGAGCTGAGCTTGTCTGAAGCCAGGAACCAGGGTACATGAGGTGTTGCAGAGTATTCTGCGTGGGTGCAGGAATTAAAGGACTTGGGACATCCTCTGCATTTTTCAGGCTCATTAGCAGGGAGCTCTTTCAGCAGTGGAGTGGCTGGGACTGGACTGTCCTTCATACAGCATACTAGTGCAGCAAGCAGGGGTTGTATTTGTTATGCCACATCGCTGGACACAGTGGTCTTTTTTCTTTATTTGGTTGTTCATTTTTGGTTAGGTAAGTCAATCAATTCTGTTTATTTTTGGAGAAGAAAAACCCTGTTCTTCATTTCACTATTCTTTTTGATCATTATTTTTGCTTACATTTTGTTTATTTTTCCTCCAATTTTGGTTATTTGCACGTTTTCACCAATTTTGAGTTTGGCTTGTTCTTGTTTTTTAGGTCCTTGAGAAGCATTGTTAGATCATTTTTAAAATGTCTTTTATATATATATATATTTTGGGGGGGATTGGCGCTAACTGCCATAAACTTCCCTCTTAAAACTGCCTTTGGCTATATGCTATGAGTTCTGTTATGTTGACTTCTATGACCCAATGTTCTTTCAGGAGTACATTGTTCAGTCTTTTTTTTTTAAGGTTTATTTTATTTATGTGAGATGGAGAGAGAGAGAGAAAGATTTTCCATCCTCAGGTTTGTTCCCAAAATAACCACAATAAAGCCAGGAGCCAGGAGTTTCCCAAAGAGGCACAGTGGCCCAAGGGCTTTCCAAGTGCCTTCACAGAGAGCTGCATCAGAATTGGGGGATCTAACACTTGAGCCAGCATCCATTGGGAAGTTGGCATGACAGATTGTGGCTTCACCCATTACAGCACAATGCCAGCCCCTGGAAGTTTCTTAAGTTGTTTATTTACAGCTTCATTCCATTGTGGTCAGAAAGATAAATGGCATGATTGATATGAGTTTAATTTTTAAAAAAAATTTGATGTGACTTATTTTTTTGGACTTGTATAAGATCTATCCAAAGAAAGTCCTTTGTTCTGATGAAAATAATGGATATTCTGCAACTGTGGGATGAGATGTTTTGTAGATATAAACTAAGTTCATTTGATCTATACAGTAGCTCTGTTGTTTACTGATCAAAGTGGGATGTTGCTGTCCCCCAATCATTGTATTGCAGTCCATGTTTCCCTTTATAGGCGTTAACATCTGTCTTATATCATCAGGCACCCTGGCATTTGGTGCATATGCCTTTGCTATAGTCCAATCTTCCTCCTGTATTGATCTCTTAACCTGGTCTTTCTTTCTTTTGAGAGTTTTTGTGATAAAATCTGTTTTGTCTGATATTAGAATGCTACTTATGCTCCTTTCCGCTTCCAATTAGCATGGAATATCTTTTACATCCTTTCACTCTCAGTCTATGTATTCGTTAGTGAGCTTTATTTCTCCGTAAAAGTAATTTTTTTTGGTAATTTTTGTACATCTTAGAATGTTTTCTGTAATTACGCTTTACTATTTGAAGCTCCAGTATAATATGTCATGCTGAAGATTTGTTCTTCCCATTTCTTTTAGGAGTTCTTTTTGCTTCCTATACTTGGATGTCCTTGTCTTTCACTCAATTAGGGATTTTTTTTTTTTTACTATTATTTCACTGGATAAGCCTTTTAATCCATTCTCTCCACACCTTCAGGGACTCCCATGACACATATGTTAGACTGCTTAATAGTATTCTGTTAATCTAAAATATTTTTACTGTTTCTGGCTCTGTGTTCTTTTTTCACTAACTCAGATATCTTCAAAGATTTATCTTTGGGTTTGGAGACTCATCTGCTTCACTACATTTACTGTCAAGGGTTTCTCCTGTATTTCTCTGACATATTGAATTCTTCATTTTTATCATTCAGTTTTATTTATCTTCAATAACTCCCAGAGAAACTTTCGATCCATGTCATCTATGCATTTCTTTGTCATGACTTTGCTTCTTTGTAATTTTCAGTAATCTTATATGATGATTCTTTGAATTCCTTTTCAGGCGTTTCATTAATTTCTTCATCGTTCCATTCTAATATTGAAGCACTATTGTTGCCCTTTTGGAAGTCATATTGTCTTCCTTATTCGTGCTTCTTGTATTTCTATGTTGGTTTTTAGGCCTTTGTGGTAACACTTGCTGGCCTTTTCCTTTGTTGTGTTTCATCTTTGCAATATGTCTCTGTGGCACAGTGAGTGTCTGCTCCTTCAGCAGATGTGCAGGGGCATCTGTTTATCACAAAAAGGATGGCCTCTTTTCCAGCCCGCAGTGATGGGAATCACTGGTGGTGTTTATGGTCACTGCTGTAAGTATATTTATACTCAGTTGAGGCCATTTATTCAACTAGTTTATCAAACATATACTGTGGGTTAAATACAAAATCCTGTTCATAGTGTACTGGAAAGACAGCCAGGAACACACAACTATTATTGAAAGTGGTAAGTGCTCTTAGGCATAGATCGTGTGGTCATTCTTGGAACCTAGGAAGACTAAGTCTAAAATATCGTGGAAGGATTAATGAAAGAGAAGGTCAAGGGTTACAGATTATTTTATAGTTGCCTTGATACTAATCATTCTTTAAACATTGCATATATTACTTTAATTTTTGAAAGCTTCCTGACTTTTCAAAGTGGAGGACATTCAAGTTTCCTCATAAGTATTGTAAACACACAGTAATATCATCTTTACTGAACCATATTAGTTATGTTAGCTTGTCATAATAGTTACATTATTTACATATATTGCTGCCATACACACACTCTGGAGTTAAGACACATTTAACGGTGATTAAATTTTTATGAACATGCTGAAATGTTGGATGTTTTGATTATATGTACAATCCTTATTTTATGTGATTAGAGTAAAATCCAAGTGGCTTAGGTCAATTTAAAAGATTCAAATTATCCTGAGAGGACATCATGAGGGACCAGAGAATTTGGAAGTGAGAAAGCATTTTAAGAGCAGAGTGGCTGAAATGCAGAAGACCACTTCAGCAAGGAGCGCTTCTGTAAACGCTTTCCAACAGCTGGTTTGTAAAAGGTACAGCTGGGCCATTGGAAGAGAAACTGGAAAAGTCTGAACATGCAGAAGAATGAGGGTAAAATGAGATGTGCCTTGCACAAGACAATAAAAGAAAGGCAAGAACAGCTGCAGGGTTTGGGTCTGAGATGTGAGGCCAAGCCAGCGGCAGAGGCAGCCTGAATGAACAGTGATGGGAAAGGCTTTTGTACTGAAATTACAGAAGACAAATGCTGAGGAAGAGTTAATATGCTTAGGACATTGTGTGTGATTAACTGGAGTAATGAAAGCTAGAGAGAATTGTATTGACAGGTATTAAAACTTGCTTTTGGGTTAGCTACCTAACTGTAAATGCCATACTGAGTAAAGCTTGGAGCTCTACACTTACTACTCAAACTATATATTCCAGGTTGGCAATCAGAGCATTTAGAACATTCCCTGTTTATACACGGGCTAATAGGAAATCCATTTGGCTTGCTTTACCAATAGCTTAAACATATTAAAACATCTCCATTATTTTGAGATATTTCTCATCTTAATTATAATAGAATGCAGTAGTCAACTTTTTGCCTTCGTTATTAACAATGAGTTTTAGAATAGAATTGCTGTGTGATGCAAGAGTTGCTTTCCATCTTTGGGTCATTAGAGTTGTAATGAATTTAAAGGAGAAATGATATTAATCCACCAATATATCTTCTCTTAAAATTATGTAGCATGTTGCAAAGGCAGATTTACAGAGAGAGGGAGAATCAGAGAGAGGGAAATCTTGCATCCGCTCGCTCACTCCCCAAATGGTTACGATGGCCAGAGCTGAGCCAATTCAAAGCAAGGAGCCTTGAGCTTCTTCCAGGTCTCCCACATAAGCACAGGATCCCAAGGCTTTGGGCCTTTCTCTGCTGGCTTCCCAGGTCTCAAGCAGGGAGCTGGGTGGGAAGTGGGGCAACCAGGATATGATCTTGCACCCCTATGGGATATCAGCACTTAGAAATGGAGAATTAGAAGCTGAGCCATTGCACCAGACCCAAAAGAGAAACTTCTTTTCTAGTCATCACTTACATTGTCATTAACTTCTATATAGGTTTAACTATAGATACATATTTGTCCAATTGTTAAACTTTACAGTTGAAAATTGAGAAATTCATCTCTTTCTGGATTTTTTTATATGAGTTATTTATAAAATTTTATCTGTCTGGCAATAAGAATATTAATGTGTAAAAAATTTCAATCTGAAATATCTGCTTAATAATAAAATACCAGTATCACTCAAAAAATTATGTAGCATGATAATAATAATAATAATAATAATAAAGAATTAAAAAATAAGGCTTGACCAGGGGAAAAAAGACATAACACTAACATAGCCACGACACACTTTTAAGCTTCATCTGGAATATGAACTTGTTTTCCATCATATTCTTAAATCTAGACAATGAATATAACGTGATAACTAGTTCAGAATGGCAGCAATATTGCTTTCTACAAACAATAATATGCCAAATAATACTATGATAAATACACAACAAACTTTAACCTATGAATATAAAATTACTAAATGCAATATTGAGAAAAAATAAAGTGACACAATATTTTGTAATATTTCCATCACTAATAGACACACTCTCTGGAGACAGATGACAATGATAGAGTAAATGAAGAGCAAAATGAAGACTACTTTTTAAAATAAAACTGATTTAATGATAAAAATTGATATAAATTATGTAGCATGGTTTTTTTCCCCCTTTTTGCACTGCATAATATAGTCTGGCAAAAAGTAAAGTGTGATCTTTAATTGTTAGACTTGTTTATTCCAAGGAGAAACCAATGGAGCACTTATAGTAATTAACATATTTTCTCTGGTCTTCTCATTTAGTTAATGATATCTTATTGAAGGCTGTGCAGTAATTACTGCCCACTGAGGTACATACGCTGAAACAAATTAATGGCCAATGACCAATAATGATTATACTTGTAATTATCTATTGTGAAAGATAAGCAGGAAAAAAACCTGAAATTAAAAACATGTTCTTTATAGCTAAGATTAAACTGTTTTTCTCAAACTTCTAAAAAATAGTATTAATGACTAGATAGAGAAATGATATTGCATGTCTTTATAATTTCTATTCATTTCATAAGAGTTATAAGAAATCTTTTCCCCTAGTGTTTCAGAGTTTCACCTATTGCGGTTCAAAAGTAAAAGTGTGAAGCAGAGGACACCTTTTATATTCACTTTCAGGTGTTTTATAACACTGTTATATGGACTTAGGCAACATAATATTCCATGTATTTAGAAATTATAATAATTTTCTATACCATACAGTATTTTTTCTTCTTAAAAGATCACTAACCATGCCCCCAACTACTTCTAATCTATGCCTAAGAAATGCCAAGATTGTTAGTCCTTTAGCAGTTTCAGTACTCTTTAATTCTCAAACTTTACCTTATGTCTATCAAATGAAGAGAAAATTTCCCATAACAATGTGTATTCTAACTTGACGTACAAGATGACAGTTGCTTACTTTCCATATAATGTAATTTGTATTTCCAGAGTAACTTGAAATTTCTCTTTCATCATAACATGAACGGTTTCAGCATTTGTAGTTTATAAGCAAGAAACAGACAGCTAAAAAGTAGCATAGTTTTGGGATTCACTAGACTGCGATATGGAGAACATGGGTCTAAAATATACCGTGACTCAGTTCTGTGTGTAGACTTTGGACCTTGTTTTTTTGCTTTCAGAAACACAACATTGTGCTCAATCATTTCCAACATCACTGACAGGCTTCCCATTTTTATGCATTAAAATAAGCATTAGCAGAAATTAAAAATAATTTCTCTTTATTACTAGTTACATATTTGCAGAAAAATATTTTACTAGAATATTTATTGATTTTTAATTATTGAAGTTCGCATCACATCATCAGGTTTGCTTATCTATAGTTTTCAGATCCTACACATTCTTAGGATATGAAATGGAATAAAAAGATTTTTCACTAGGGAAGGGAGACTAATGTTGGGAACTAAACAAGGATAACAACTTAAAATATGGAACATTTTCAAATAAACTGTAAGAGTCATACTTAAATGGGGTGGGCTTGTAGCTAGGATGCCTGTGTTGTCTCCTGGGATATCTGGATTTAACACCGGACATCAACTTCCTGGTAAAGATAGCTTTGGACATCAAACATTTTCTATGCCACAAATCAGAAGTTGACTTTCTGACAACTCAAGTGTTTTACAATGAAGCAATTAAAATTGATTCTTTGAGTTCAACTTTATTATTTGGATATGGAAATCACAATGGAATTATGATCTTGCTGTTATGAGTTGCATTTCACATCCAAATTACTTTTTTTTTCACATATAAGAAAATTGGGCATAATGAGGATGTAAATTACTAGATTATTAGTACCTAAAGTTTGTGCCCTAGAGATTTTAGCCTATCTAATCAAGTTTATTAATGTTTTCTTTGGAAGTCACTGACAAAAGATGAGAACAGTTGATTCCCAGCTTTGAGATTTTTCTAACTGGTTTTAATTTTTTTCCTTTCAATTCATGGGAACTGGTCTCATACGCTTCACTGAGCTTGGTTTAGATTTTTGACAGTTTTTTCAAAATGTCCAGACTATTCACATTACATCCTAATAAGCACTATCCAATGGTTTAATTCAGATTGTCTGGCATATCTCTAATTAGTATTATTAATGCTTGTAGATTATTCTTAATAAAATAAAGTGTTGCGCCTAGAGATTATCAGAGAAATTATCAGAAGTTTTTTTTTTTTGAATGTTCATGTAAAAAATGGGGTTTAGTGGAAAACTCTTGGAGTAAAATGAGAAATGACAAAGTGGTCAATGTAAGTCTTTAATTTCCATTGTGAATTAATCTTGACAGTCATCTATTAATTTATTTAGACTTAATAATGTGGGAATACTGGAGGTTATAAAATTGTGTGTAGAGAATACTTAGCTCTAGTTTTACTTGACTTATATGAAGAACGCACTTTAGTTATGCCTGGATCTGATATATACCTGAACATTGATATTTTATCAAGTAACAAAAGATAGTTTCTATGATATTAAGTTACACATTGTCTCCTATCCCTTCATCTTAATGGATGAAAACAATGGGTGCTGAGAAAATGATAACCTAGGTGCATGCTAGAAAAATAAATGGTTGTGTTTTCAATCTAGAAATCAAGAAATGTTTTGGTTTTATTCGACACTGTGAAAAAAGCAAATAAGAGCCTGAAAACTATTGAATTTTAAAAGTTGATGATGTCAAAAGGCATATTGTGGGCCTTTCTCACTTTCCCATCTCTGTGGTAAGCTGTGTGATAAACTTGAGCAAGTGGGTTCATCATTTAGAGGCTCATTTTCTTTTGATTTTCTAGCTTTTTCCTGTGTGGTGCATCACTGATGTTCTCCTAGAAATCATTTGTTACATTCATGTCAATCTTCACAAACAGGTTTTAGTTATATCTATATCATTACAAATCATCACAAAATTTAGATGAACATTTACAATTTAAAAATGTTGAATGTGTGTGTACCTTGTGTATGAATAAAAAGCAATGCAAATGAATACATTGCTTTCCTGATTTGGCTCCCCTTTCTACAGAATTCTAATCATGTCATTTTTCTCAAAGATGCAGATATTGGAATGATGACAGTAAGAATATCTGATTTATTATTGCTTTTTTTGTGTGTTGCTGGAAGCATTTCAATGTCTCTATTCGAGGACTGACTGGAGCACGTTTCCAGAGGTTTCTCAGGCATCTGTTCTAAGCCACAGCTGAGAATGGGGCCCGCCATGCACACTGAAGGATCCACCTAGAATTTGTTGAATTAAGTCCTTGCACCTGGATATAATTGTTGTGCCGCTGTGCTGGGGTTTTCTTAAGCTACTGGTGAAACAAATTAGCTCAATTTAAACTGGCATCCAGTAGAGAAGCAACAACTCACCTCACATAATGTTTTTCAAATAATTATTTTTGTATTGCCAGTTTTACTTTATGAATATTTTCCTAGGGGCTGGGTAAGAAAAAAATGTGGCTTAACAAGAGACAGGATAAGATTTTTATGGTATATGCCTTGATATTATTGCAATGTAATCATGACAAGTAAATATGTATTTATAATTTCAGGGCTTTTTTCCCCCCCATAACTAAACCTAAACCTAAATTCAGATATTATGAGGTTGTGTAAGAAATATTCTCATCTATGTGCAAGTTTCACAAGTGATTGCCATGTTTGCTGTGCATGAATTAAGTGAGATAATCTGCATTTTTATGGATAGAATCTCATAAGTCATTGGTGAATGAGGTAAACTTCATGTTTGTAGAAATTGCAGGTCTCATGTAATTGTGCGTTTTGATTTGTTTATGATTAAATTCATAAGCTTCTAGGAACTGCAGTAAATTCAACACTTTAATGACAGTAGGTATAGAACTGTTGCTTTTGGGACTAAAGGCCACATATATTTTTGTGTGCATTTGTGTACATTCCTTAATTCTGCAGTAACGTAAATTTCCTGGACACCAACTATGTGTCAGTCAAGATATGAATAAGAAGCACAGAGAGAAATACGGGGAATTTCTTTCTTCTCAGATTGCCGAAGTTTATATTCTGACTGGGAAGGCAGATTAAAAACAAACAAAACAAATTGTGAATAAAATCCCGTTCTGTGGATAATCTATGAATAACATAATGTAAACAGATTAGACAGTGTCACAATTAGGTTTATGAAGACTGCTCCCAGAAGGGTTTTATGTTCATGTGTGTGTCAAGTGCGTATGCTGCTTGCATTCGCATACATCATTCTGTCATTTGCCTTTGTGTTTTCTGTGGCTTGCATAGTACTTACCACACAAAGTGAGAAACCAGTACTTTACATGAGTGGAGATGGAAAGAATTTAGAAGTTCATGCACATGTGTAAGAGAACAGATTTAAAATATGTGGATATAAAATCGTGTTGAGTTTTTAGCATTTAAATCTTCGTCCTGGGTTTTAATGAAACATTTTGTGTATATATTTAACTTGTTTATGTGGCATAGAGAGAATCCCCCCAACCCACACACACACTGATTCAGTCCCCACTGAATCTGCCTACTGCACAAGGGCCTGAGCAGACCAAAAGCAGGAGCTGTGAACTCAGTCCTGGTTTCTCCACGGGGTTGTGCAGACGGCTTCTTTGGGCCATCCCCCTTCCGTCCCCTGGGGACTGCATCAGCAGGAACGTGGAACTGCAAGTGGAGCTGCTACTTGAACTGAGGCAGTCTGGATTGATACAACCATTCTGCCTTTAATCTGTTTTTGTATTTCCAAGATCATATACTGTGTCTAGGAGGAAGTTAAGTTTTTCTTTTATCTCTCTCTCTCTCTTTTTTTTTGAGAGAGAGAGTTAGGGAACAAAATAAATTTCTATGAATGAGATATTGTACTTAAGTGGCGATTGCAAATTGTACTTAACTGCCAATTTTGGCAGCACAGCTAAGGGATTTGTGCTTACTGTAGCCAGTGCTGAAGATGATTTAATCAATGACGATGCTACCGCCGCTAATGGAAGTATCTATCACTGTGTCGGCCTTTTCTAATATCAGCGCAGCCAGCCACTCATTCACTGTTCGAGCAAATCCTGATGATCAGGGAGAGCTCTGGCATAGCACCTTAAGCCATTTTCTGCAGTGCTAACATCCTATATAGATTTCAGCCTGGCTCATCCACTTCCAATCCAGCTCCTTGCTAAGGTGCGTGGAAAAGCAGTGGAAGAGTGTGTTAGCGCTTTGGTCCCTGCACCCACATGGGAGACCCAGAAGAAACTCCAGGCTGCTGGGTTTTGCCCGGCATAGCCGTGACCATTGTGGCCATGGAGGGGATGAAGCAGGGTGTATTACATCTCTACCTCTGCCTCTCCTTCTTGCGCTAATGCTTTCAAAAAAAAAAAAAAAAAACAGGTCTTAAAAATTCCTGACCATCACCTTGCAAGACATGTGTTGTTAACCCACCTCGCAGATAATAATTAAACCTCAGAGAGAAAGAAAAACTGCCTGAAAATACCTCAGATTGAGGTAGACTTTAATGTGTGCACTGACATTATTGATTCAGGTACGAGGTTACTCCAAAAACACCACAGCAGTTGTCAACAGGCACATAAAAATTACTCAACATCACAAATAATTAAGAAAATATAAGACGGGTCCGGAGTGATATCATAGTGGTTAAAGTCCTTGCCTTGAGTGCAACAATCCCATATGGGCGCCGGTTCTAGTCCCAAGGGCTCCGCTCCCATCCAGCTCCCTGCCCAAAGCCCTGGGAGCCTGCACCCATGTGGGAGCCCTAGAGGAGGCTCCTGGCTTCTGGCTTTGGATTGGCTCATCTCCAGCCATTCTGGCCACTGGGGAGTGAACCATTGGATGGAGGATCTTCCTCTGTGTCTCTCCTCTCTGTATATCTGCCTTTCCAATAAAAATAAATAAATCTTAATAAAAGAAAATATAAGACAAAACTACTATGATGGATAGCTTCACAGTAAGCTGGTATTTTTAGAAAGATAAGAGCTAAATGTTGGTGACGGCGTGCACAACAAGGAGGCATTATTGGCGATAAGGTAGATTGATGCAACTATTATAGAATATAGAATGGAATCTCGCAAAGAAATTAAAACTAGAACTACCATTAAGACCGAGCAACCTCTCTTCTAGGTGTACACCTACAGGAAATGAATTCCGCTCTTCACAAAAATATTCACACTCCATATTCAGGGCAACAATATTCATGATAGCTGAGCTGGAGCAACCTGGGTGACCATCCATGGGCCAATGGCCATGGCAACGGGGATATTTAAAAAGTGGGTCTTAGTCATCCTTTTCAGGAGGACATCTTGCCTTTTTCCACAACATAGATAACCCTGGGGGACTTCATGTTAACTGAAATAGGTCAGGTCCAGAAAGAATACTGCATGATTTCATTTAGCTGAGAAATATTTGTTTTTAAGATTAAGTATATATATATATATATATATATACTTATGGTGAAATACAAAACAAAACAGTGATTACCAGAGGAGAATGTGGGTGAGGAAGAAGATGAAGGCCAGAGAATGGAAAGATCATTTACGCCACACGAGGACTAGAGTGAATAATAGTATACTGCAGTCATGATTCTTGTCAAATAAATTCATTATGGCTGTTCTTGCTACAGGGGATTAAGAATATGGATATAACTATGCTTATTGAAAAATTTACAAAATAACTGCTTTGTATGTATCAAATATGTATCTGATACATAGCAACGGGATATTTGGATGTTTGAGTTCATGTAACTGCATATGAGAGCTGTTTAAAAAGTCAGCAGAAAAGGAGTTAAAGAACAAGATTAGTGTCTGGTGCAGTGGTGTGGAAGGCTGGTCACTGCATTGCCCACATTCAAGATAGGTACCAGTTCAAGTCCCCGTTGCTTGCCTTCCCATCCAGTTCCTTGGTAATGACCCGGGAAAGCAGTGGACGATAGCCCAAGGCCTCCGACTCTCACTCACATGGGAGACCTGGAAGAAACTCTTGGCTCTTGACTTTAGATTGGCCTAGGTCTGGCTGCTGGGGTCATTTGGAGAGTAAATCAATTTATGTCTCCTTCTCCCTTCAATGTATAACTCTGACTTTCACATAAAATAAGCAAATCTTAAGCTTATTTTGGTACAATTTTAAAATCCATGTACAGTTTTTTCATATCTGCATTTCTGTAATCTTTTTCAAAACCCTTTGAGTATTTATTCAGCATGTTTAGTTATAGGCCAATATATGTGTTTTCTGATACTGTGCACAAATGTGTACTCTTTTTTGGTTGTGTCTATAACTCCAAATAGTGCTGTCACAAGCTAAAACTATTTATGAAGCTTCCCCCAGTACTGTCCAGCTTTTCAATTTATATGGTCTTTTGCTAATAAAGGGTAGAGAGTGGATGCAAATAAAAAATATGCGTAACCTGAAATCAGGATCAGTATACATCTTTACAACTAAGGTTTTTTCCCAAATATGATAATAGCATAAGTGGAAAATTCAGTAAAATTTAAGGAACTTTCCTGTGAAGGAAAGGAGGTGGAGGTCAGATCTCACAGCCAGTACTTTATTTCATGTTTGTATTTCTGTTGGTATATAGAAATAGACCTTACCCAAAATGTTATGGGAAAATTTAAGCACACAGACTAGATACAAAATTGGTGATGAGACTGGACACAATGTGGATGGCTTTGTACAAAATCCCATTATTATGTGATTAGGCATTTAACCTCTTAGAAAAAAAAACCAGAATGAAAAAAAATGTGAGCATGATTCTGTATTTAAAAGTTTCAATTTCAGTAATCGCTGAGCACACAGCAAAACAAACAGTAACAACAACAACAAATCAGCCCGTTAATTAATTAATTAATTAAGAGAGAGGATTAGTGATAGGTTTTTGCTAGAAGCTCTATATACAGTGTATGGTGCGATTCTTGGAGGAGTAGAGGGGCATTTGATGAGAAAGTGATTTTTCCTCATTTTCTAGGGGATATACTATATTCTTTGGGTTTGGGACCACCCCAGAAGTAACCACACATTAAAAAAAAAATCCAGTTTCGGATATCCTAGTGAAAACTAGTTTCTCACACAGTTCTGCCATTTTCTTAAATTAATATTTATGGCAAAAAATAGATGTGACAAGATTTTACATATAAATATTTGAAATATTAAATTTAAATATTCACATAACCTGGCCTAAATTTATTGTTGAAAGTATAACTCTGAAGCTAAATTAGATTATATTTTGTTGATAGAAAGTGAAACAGAAAGTTATTTTAATATTCCAGAAGTTACCTGTCATGAGAGATTTATTGTTATGGAACAGGATGATGTATTGTCAGTTTCATAGAAAACACTTATGTTTTTGAATTTCTGATGTCTCAAATTTAATTTCTCTCCATGAGACCTATGAAGTGGTTATATTAAAATGATGGGGGGATAAGTAATTGGAAATGAAGAGGTGAACTGTAATTTAGTGGCTCCAGATGAGAACTAAAAAGATGTCTGACTTTCTTCTTTCTAAAGTTTTCACATTCTGCTCTCAAAATGAGTATTACGATCCTATTGATTTCTTTACATCTCTGCCTGTAGCAACCACCGTTTTCTGTCACCTGGAACGGTGCAGACTTCTAGGCTTCCTGTCTCTTGAGTTAGACACCCTGAAATTCACCCGCTCTACAGCATAGGAGGCCTTCCGCAGCTTCATTACAATGGCCCAAAACAAACACGACTCAAACGTTAATGAATGGGCAAGTTGTTGTACATTTATATAATGGAAGTCTCTCAGCATGAGTGAACCACTAATACATGACAACATCGATGAGTCTGAAAGGCAGTATGCTGAGTAAAAACCACAAAAGGTATATGATTTAAGTTATATCACATCCTGAAAAACTATAGGATCAAGTATTAGAAGCGTGGTTGCTGGGGAGTGAAGGGTGTATGGAACAATTGGCATGATGGGAATGATCGATTGATTAAAAAAGATTTGCTTATTTTTGATGTAGAGACACACACACACAGAGGGAGAGAGAGAGACTGAGGGAGAGAGCACCTGAGATGGAGGGTGGAGGGAGAGAAAATTAACAGAGATTCCACATGCTGGTTCAGGAGTGGAATGACAGACTCACACTGGCACTGCTGTGCCACGGCCCAATCAGCTGATCACAATCCTAGTGCTAGCGATCTGCTTTTTGACTGTGGTACTCCATTTTGTTATGCATTTGTTACACAAAGGAAGGGTAGATTTTGCTATATTCATATTAGATGCTACTACATATACATACATGAGTGCATGAGAGAAAAAGACCCGGTCCCACAGAATGCACCAAGTATCCTCAAAACAAACAAACAAACAAACAAAGCAGCAAATTGTCTTTAAGTGATTCTGTATTATTGTAAAAAAAAGCTAAAAGAATTTGCCTCTTCCAAACCTGCTCTACAAATGATACTTCAAGATGTTCTCTTGACAGAGAAGAGGAATAGCACCTACCAAAACCAAAGGCAAACGGGAAGAACATCCCAGTAAAATGACAACAGAAGACTAAATTAATGAACCACCCATTCCTAAAATTACAGGACCAAAGTACCACCTATGTATATTTAACTCTAAATGCAAATTGCTTAAGCTCAATCAAACATCGTAGATTAGTAGACTGGATTAAAAAACAAAACCCATCTGTTTATTGTCGGGAGGAGACACACTCCAACAAAGATCAGTGGAAACTATATCACATGGGTTTTATTGTTTTCTGTTGGTTTCATCTCTTCAAAACACTTTCTTCTGATTAAATCATTCAATGACTCATAGATCATGCAGTGGCATCATTTTCTTCGAGATGGTTCTTGATTTTCACTTCTTCAGCTACACATTATACATTTAATAGCATTTTGTTTAACTTCTTGGTATTGTTAATTTCTTTTTTCTCCCGGAAGTTGATTTTGTTTTGTGGCTCTTCATTCAAGGGAAGGTATAGTAGTTGTGTAATGGAGACTGTCATATCTAGTAACATGTCATTTAACTTCATGGCATTGTAAATTTCTATTTTTCTTTCTAGTGTTGATTTTGTATCATGACTTTTCATTTAAGGGAATATACACTAGTTATGTAATGGAGACTAACAACCAGATGTGAGGATGCAGTGTGGTCGGCATCTCTGTTTCCAGACAAAGATGGACTTACAGTGAAACGGTTTATATTACATTTTGACAATAGGATTCTGGACTCTATGCCATTGTCCATGCCCGCAGTGATGAACATATGACTGAGTATGAAGAACTATATGTTAGTAATGATATAAAGGAACTGGGGGGGGAGGGAATTGGGGAGGGGATAAGGGAATATGGAACTGTATCATAAAATGATAGCAATAATAATAAAATGTGAAAAAAAAGAAATCCATGCATCTAAAAATAAATAAATAAATAAATAAATAAATAAATAAATGGCATTCATACATAACAAGATTTATTGTTGAGGATTTACAGTATAAAATTGTGTATTAGTAAGTGATTGGTATAAAACCCATATTTTCTCTCCAAAATTTAAATATCTATAAAATTTCTTTGTTCACCATAATAGGCATACTGATTCTCATTTCATTAATGGAAATGGAAGAGACAACAATTTTATGTATATGATATGATATTCACTTATCTTCATTTGCACATGATGCAATAAATTCATGCTACATTAATCAAATTTTGTTTTACTTATTATTAAGAGGGTAACATGGTAGAATTCTACATTTTACAAAAATGCAAATGTTAAATCTCAATAAATAAAACACTCTCATTTGATTTACAAAAACAATTTAACACACATTCAATTATAAATATTTTGGTAATACACTTTTTTTGTATAATAAATATGAGCTGAGTCATAAACATGCAGAGGGTATAATATACAAAGAGAAAAATATTGTAGAAAATGCACATGTCAACATACATTATGTGAAGTTCTGAGAAAAAACATGCTTTTTTCTCTCACTTGTCTTCCCCTTTCTCATTTCTCATTTTCCCCTCCCTCAATTCTATCCCCGCATTATTGTAGTAGTATCGTCCTTTAGTAACAGTTACAAGTTCAACATTCTGCTATTTATCATGGACTTGTAGATAAGAAAATGTCAAGGTATATATTCAACTGTTTCACTGGGAGTCCTTTTATTTGGGAGTAGAGAATTTTAGAACTAGGGAACAGGTGTTTATTTCCTGGTATGCTAGTCCCATTAACATTTCATCTATGAGAACAAATGCATATGCTTGTTCACCTATTTATATCTGTATCTCTTTGTCTGTTTTTTTTTTTTTTGGCATGAATATTGCCTTATATGACAGAGAACACAACATTTGTCCAAAAATGTACTTTTCTAATAGAGGGACTTAGAGAGGTAACAATTCAGTTTACATATGCCTAAATTAGATTTATGAAACTTTAATAAATTTATTAAACCACATTCACACAAATCATTAAGCTGTCATATTAACAAAACAAGCACTATGTACCATCTAACAGTGTACTTCTTCATTTTGGTAATATTAAATACTGTGAGCTCCAGGAACACGTCAGGGCTGGAGAGAATGTTCAGCCCAGCTGAACACGAGCAAAACTACAAGTTGATTGAATAGTAGGATTAGGAGACGTCTGTGCTTTCCAATTCATTATTGCCTTTCTTCCTGTCTCCTCTTATTTACACACAAAGAGCCCTCTTTTCCTTGCCTCTTCCAACTTGTCATTCCACTTTTCTTCTCTTTTTGTGCTCACTGATTGTGATCATGGCAAGAGGTTTCCAGTGTATCGCTCCAAGATACCTTCATTTCTTCTGAAAATTTTGCTGCTCGGCACAAGTGCAGTAAACATGCAGGTTGTTTTCTAGTCAGAGTTCCAGAATTTGTTCCTGTTCTCCTTGCTAATTTCCTTTCAGAGTATGCAAGCACAGGATGACATTCGTCAGAGAACATCTTGTGCAGTAATGCCACATCCATCACTTGAGTAAGAGCTTGTTTTCAACTTTATGAACCAGCAGGGTGACCTTCTGTTCCCCAGAGGACCTACAATGCACTGGGCAAAGCTCTGTCTCTTGAAATAGCTCTTCAATGTTACAGATGTTCAGGTGACTGATGGCTTCCTTTCTCTGTTAGACACCACCTGGGAAGCTCTAAGATGCGATTCCAAACTGGAAAGACTCCTGGGAGAAAGGGTTTGATAATGGTGTAATCTCAAGACATCCCTGGTCCAAAGTTCTTCTAGCAGGTCTGATGAATTCTCGACCTTTTTGGCAAGCCAGTTTTCTCTGGCAATGCAGAAACATGCGAGGGAAGTGACAAGGTCAAGGCTTTCCTGGGTGTGTACGTAACATTGTGACTTAAAGCTCCAGCTCTGTGGTTGAGATTGCATGCAATTCTTTTCATCATTCTTGGCTGAATAACCCAAGCATTAGTTTCCCCATTTACAGCAGCAATAATGATTATGATGATGCTAATTGTGGTAATAACATTTCTCTAATGGAATTGTTGCCAATATGAAATTGAGTTAGCACAATACCCAGCACAAAGCAAACACTAACTAAATGTCATCTGTAGTTATGGTTGCTAATGCCTTTACGGTGTTGTTCTAAACCTGACAGAGGATGTGGTCACATTTGAATGACTCTTAGGGATTTTTCCATTTTTATCAATTAAAAGAGTAATTGAAAGAATAGTTGCAATATGTATATATGTTGGGAGATGAGCACTTTGATGCTGTTTGTATAGAGGGGATAATTTGTGATTAAGATCATTTGCACAATCGGCTCTGTGCAGACTCACTTCCTTGGTGTTGTAACTAAATATGATGTTTATGTGTTCAAATACTATTTAAATGAGGCAATGTAAGAAAGAAACCAATAAGTCTGTTTCTAGGATAATCTTCTCTGAAAAATAAGATTGAGAGAAATAAAATTTTCTTAAAATTTTTTTGACATTTTGTAATCCTTCTTGCAAAAAATATAAAACCAACCAAACAACAACAACAACAAATCCTGGCTGTCACTTGGTCCTGTGCTTAACTTTCCTTAATAAATGTTCTGCCATGTGGAGAAGCTAATTACTGAAAAATGCAACTTCCAACAAATAAAAAAGCAAATATGATTACTTTGCTGCTTCAATATAGCATCTGAGATGACTTCTCCATGAGAAAACTCAATTTTTTCATGGTGTCTATTTTCTTTGATGATGTCTATTTTTTTCCTACCTCTTTTACTCATTATTACTTTTAATTGTTACTGTTATCCTTAGAGCTGGCAAGCACAGAAAATGACATTGGTACATGCTCCCAAACCATGAACAGAGGTTAAGCAAAGTTAAACTTGAGCTAGAAAACCAGAGACCTTTTTCAATTTAAATAAATACATGCTTTGTACAGGTCATTTATACCTGATGGGATTTTCCAGGCATCCAAATTATTGTTATTCTTAACTGTCTCTTCTCATGCCTTGGTCAAAGCAGACCACAAAGAGAAGCAGCCCAGAGATTAGCGAGAGATGCTCAGTTGCCCTCAGAAACTCCGAAGAGTTTCCCAGAATCCCTACAAGGACACTCAGCATCACTGCAGAAATGGAGCTCATCGTCCAACCTTGCGATCTGGGGCAGGATGCTCATGTCCCTCTATCTTACACCTGCAAGAGAGGAGTAATCTTACTTTATAAACTCTCTTGGATGAGAAACAAAGGAAATACTTATTGTCAAAGGTTCACTGGTAAATGTTTATTCCAGCCAAAACTATCACAGTAAATAAAAGTCTGGCATGGTTTGAATACCACCTCTCAAACAGGAATCCTTACTGCTGCTCAGGGTAGTTTGGAGGGCACTGACACATCTAATGCATGTGGAGTAAATGGTACATTTTACTTTTTGTTACTACTAGATTTTCAACCCTTGTTCATGAACATGCTTGGTGGAGATTTCAAGAGTGACAGGAAAAAATACAGTAAATATTTAAAAATGAATGTAACCACATATTATTTATGAATGTGAATTTGACGCATTTGCAATGATGAGACCATCTAAATCACAGATATTTTAAGAAATACTTTTGGTCTTTCATGTTTGTGTGTTCCTTGGAGAATCTCATGTGAGGACAAAGGAGACAACTTTAGAGTCGAGCTTCAGAAATGATGCTTCTCATTGGAGCTGGTTTTGAGTTACTGGATGAAGTTTAAACTAATTAACATCATTAGTAAACCGGGCATAATAGCACTAACCGGGTGGTATTTCAACATTTGGAGATTTGTTGTCTTAAGCTTTTACTGCAGGTATAAAACATACACTTTTACAATTAGGCAAAATTCATTTTTCTTTTTCCCATTGAAAGATTTCTATTCATATAAACAGAACATATTTCGTGTATTTCACTGGCAAAATTTTAAGATACCCATACTTTCCTCCATTATTCTGTCTCTCAGTCCTCCTGCTTGCCTTTCCTTTTTCTTAAATTTGTACAAAAACACAATTTTAATCCACTATAATCGCAAGCTTAATGTATCACTAACTGTAAAATTCAACAAGTAAAACAGAAAGGCTACAAAAATATCAGCAAGAGGCAATAAGAACAATCATAAGCTATTTTATTCCTAAACTTCTATTCATATCCTATATTAACCCCCACATACAAGAAAAAACATATGTTTGTCTTCTTTTAGGGACTACCTTATTTCATCAAACATAATCATGTCCAGTTAAAATGAAATGCAAGAAAATCGTTTTATTTTGTACTAAGATTAGTGCTTTGCGGATACTAACAGGTACAGCGAGGATAAGAAAATAAATCTCAGTAACGTATTTTGGTAAATGTGAAAAGTTCTGAAGTGGAGCATCTCTTGCAGAATTTGTCGCGATCTTTACCGCATCGAGGTGTTTTTAGAATCTCCAAGATGGCTGGTATATGCTTGCTGTGTAACATTGAATCCTTTTCTTGAAGAGAAATGTATTTGAGGATGCGTTAGATTGAATCACTGTGTTGGCCAGTCTTCCTTTCTAAATGAAGAAACTGTTCATTCAAATCCTCGTGGGGTGTATGAGTTAAGAATTCCCTTCTGCATTCCTACTTTGGAGAATTCCACTGGAGACATTCCTGAAAAGCTGACTCACCAGGCAATTTCTTAAGGATAAGGGATTGTGACTCCTTGTGCTCCACAGAGCAGGTCCAAAAAAAATGGCTGTTTTTGCCTCTCTGAATGTCTGGTCCTGAGAACTAGGTCATAGCACATCTGTAGTTGGCGATTTTCCCTGGTGGTTAAGACACTAGTTAAGATGCCTATGTGTTCGTACTGGAGTACCCAGCTTGGGTAACTAACTTTCATTCTTCATTCCTGCTTTCTGCCTCTGCAACCAGAAAGGTTTCCAGACACGGCCTGATGTCTCCTGGGGACCAGAATAGGCCTGGGTTGACAAGCATCAGTCGCCTCCTTGACTGCCTCAACAACAACAAAGTTGTTCTGTATTAAGGGATGAGTAAAATGGAAGGCCATTATATTTTTATGTTTTTATACTTCACATAACTAATAAGATTGCAAACAATTTCAGAAAAAAATAACTCCGTCAAGGGTTTTTGTCATTTTTCTATCTCGGTGTGAGATAACCTCCAAACGTTCTAGTGGATTCATTTCCCATCCTTCCTTTGACTGAAGGGCATCATTACAAACTTCAAACATTTAAGATGGAAATTGTCAAAGTGTGGCTTAAAATCTCTCCTGATTGGTGTTCGCTTGCTAGGCTCGAGCAACATTAATCATCTAGCAAAAAGACATTTTTGCATGTGTTGATTAAAACTGTATGCCAAACAGCATAGGATGACACGTGCTACCTGCCTATCTTGCTTCATATTTTAAATTTGGGGAGGGACTATAAATTCACACCGATTCTTTTTTCTCTCTCAATAGTTCTGATATTTTTTATTGTGTATTTGGAGCTCTTGATATCAAACTAGAAATGAGGCAGTCTCTGGCTACTTAGAAAAGAAAATGCTTGCAAATAATCTTAGGGATTTTAGCACAGTGAAAGCTAACATTATTGATTTCACAATCATTAATTTAATTTTTACTTCTTTTTGTGGTTTGAGTCTCCAAGATTACATGTTTTTTTTGAACAATTGTGATTTTAAAGTTTACATCAATTTATATTGAATTTGAAGAAATTTTTAAAGGATAAGATAGGATAAGGGAATATATATGGGATAGCTAATTAGATTACAGAGTTTACTATTGAAGTAACTTAAGATTTTCACATAATTTTTTTTTGTTTTTTCAGAAATCAAATATCGGCTTTCCTGATGAAAATAATGTTATTACATTATGGATGGAAATGTGAACCCTAACTTCATACATATATGTATAATATATACATTATCTATATAAGATATATATATATATATCTTAATTTAATAGCAGGACTACACTTTAATGCTTTGCAAGGTTGTTTTTGAGTACACAGTTTTTAAATAATGTGAAATAATTTCACTGGCTGGTATTCTAAGTGCTTAATATTATTCTTGAATAATATAAAGCTTAACGTTCATTTTGAATTTTACATATGATTACATTTAAGTTAATCTTCTTTTTTATTTTTCTTTTGTGGAAAAGGTATTCTGTTACCTCTGTCAGATTATATTAGAGGATTTACGTGACATTCTTGTACTAGAGAAACAACACACAGGCTCTGTATTTATGCGACCACAATGGGCATAATCCTATTTTTATAAAGAATGAATAGAATTGGCTTAAAATGAAAATACCTTCCTGAAATCACCTACATTCTATCCAGTTAATGAAAAAATTGGGGATCTCATTTCAAATTTTTAAATCAAATAAATCAGCACAATCCTATGCCTGTAATTAAAAATATTGTAGGAAAAAAATCCGAAGAAAATATCAGTTGGAACCCGATGGTAAAGGAAGTAGATGTTTGGAACATACATTGTTCAGCTTTGCTAAAGGCTCAAACAGAATCATTCTGGAATAAAAATGGTAACTACATGTGCTGTTGTTTAATGTTTATTTCTAAACTGGTTTCTAATTATAAAATGAATCTTGGGATATTTTTAAAAACCTATTCGCACTGCTACGCACAAATGAAAAGCAGAGCGGAGCGCATTACCTGCATTGACACAAAGCCCTGCATAACAAGTATTTGTTTTGGAGCTATTGTGGCTTTGGGAACAAGTAAATACAAACAGCAGGAAACACAAATACAGTGGGGGCAAGTGGAGGTTGTCAAGGAGCAGTATGGTGGCTCCAGGAGCTGAATCCTGCTTGCAATAAGCTTTGTCTCAGTATGCGTAAGAGGCTTTGGTGCTGTATCAGACCTCTGGGGCAACCACTCAGCAGGGCGTGGATTATCCTCTGGTTCAGTATAGTCTGAGCTTCCCAATTCATACAAAACTTGCCTCCCTGTCATACTCCTGCATTAACTCAATAGGCACTAACTTTTTCCTCTTTTTTTTTTTCCTTCTGAGATTTTTACATCTTTTGAAAAAAAAAAAGTAGCAGATGTTAATTTGAAATCTAAAAAGTATTTAATGAATATTATTGAGAATACATCAAATATTAGGTATCTCTAGATAGCAAGAAAAAAAATAACCATGGGTCATTTTACAAGCTGAGTAATTCTCATTTTTGGAATTGATGTTTCTTTTTTCCTTGGTGGCCCTACTAAAAAAATGTCCTAGGCATGAATTTTGTGTGTTTTAATATAACTGCTGTTCACTCAAAGTTCCAAATATATTTTCATTCTAACAATGAGGTGCATTCTTCCTCTTTTCTTTCTTTTTTTCTTGTATTGAGGCTTCACAGGGTTAATTCCATTTAGCTGTGGGAAGAGGACGCTGTGGTGGAAACCCCACGGTTATTCCAAACTGCATGACCACCAAAGAGCCGGATTAGTTTAGAGGGGAGGGGAAGGAAACGGTGCACTTCCTGTCTCTTCATAAAGCTAAGATTACAGCGGTGCTTAATAACCATTGTGGGTTTTTAAATATATATATAAATTTTTAAGTTCGTATTATTCATTGTGGGTTTTGACAGGAAATTGAATGAACATTTTTGCTAATTCACTCGATCTACAGTTCCTATCGAAGATTGTTTTTGTTTAGGTTAGCTTAAAGATCGAGAAAATGTTGTAAAGTTGGGATCCTATTATGCCTGGCGCTGCTAAGTAATCAACTATAAAGACATAAAAAGTTCCTTTTGGATATCTCATTTGCACAGAGAGGAGTGAGTTTCACCACAGCTAAAGAAACAACAGCAATTGTTTTATAAGCACTGCAAAGGCAATAAAATCTGGATTCCTTATGTAGGTCCAAATGTGGCAGCTGGATTTGGCTTTATGAACCATGAAAAATAGTTCCCATCTGGAAGCTGATGTTGAATAAAGATGCAACAGTAAGACAGCATTTACATGAAACATTTTTTTATGTGTCTTGAACAATTCTTGGTACTTTCTAAATTTGTCTGGAAAATAATAATTGAGGATCAATGATTTTAATACCAAATACCCCCAACTTGTCTAATCTTGGTATGCTGTTTTCTTCTTTATCATAAACAAACTAGGTACAGCAAACTTATTTTTAGTTCCCTAATAAAAAAGTTAACACTTACTAGTAGTTATTCAATTGAAAACACAGTTATTTATCCTGAAGTTAAAAAGTTCATTTTATAATGATAATAAATTCTTACTTATTGGAAAACATCTGGTGATGTGTGCAGTTCACTGCTTCACAATACATTATAAAGTTTCAATTATTTCTTTATTTCTCTAGAAAGCCCTCTGCACAAATGTTTGAAGTTACACACATTATCTGGGCCCTCTAAGGTTATTTTACTATCTTTTTGCTTTGGAGAAGGCACACATAAAACACACAACAGACATAAAATCAGTATCTAATTTTATAAGTTTGGGATAATGCTTATCAGCACTTCTCCCTTAATTTTTAATGTTAATTGATAAAAATTATTGCTCACTGCCAACTCATGTTATTAGACATTTTGCATTTAGTAAGGCAGATAAGGCTGCCTTCCTTCTTGTTCTTTTGGACATATTAATATTGAAAGACTGACTGAGCAAGAAGGCTAACAATATTTACAGGCTATCATGGACATTCTGTCAACTGATTTAGATCCGACTTTTCAATATTTGAACCTAAAGATACTGTGTTTAGGTTTTTGCACATTAATTCTTTCAATTTGTTACTGAAATCCTAGATTTTTTAATATCACTTTTGAGATTTTATAATTTGAAATAAAACAAAATGAGAATTATTTTCCTTCATATTTTGTGATTTTCTAAGAATATCATAAGAATAGTGATAAACGGAAGTGGTGAATCTATGAAGACTTTCCAAAAGTTGGCAAAATGTGCCAGTTAATGTTCCCTAAAAATTTTTGCTTAAATCCTTATTTGTAAATTAATCTATCAACATTAAAGGAGATTAGTGAATTTTAATGTTAGATTCTTTTGTATAAAATTATTTTTGCCTGAAACTTTAATTTATATTTAGTTAGTAACATAAGTGTAAGAATAGAAATATTCAGAGATTTAAAGAAAACTTTAGAAGCCAAATCAGATTAATAATTGCTATGTAATCTTTAATATCACTTCTAATGTGAAAATAACCATGCATCAGATATTTTATCCTGCATCTAATTTTTTGAAATACAGTTTTTTAAAGATTTATGTATTTTTGTTGCAAAGTCTAGCATACACAGAGGAGAAGAGACAGAGGAAGATCTTCCATCCAATTATTCATTCCCCAAGTGACCTCAATGGCCGGTGCTGTGCTGATCTGAAGCCAGGAGCCAGGAACTTCCTCCAGGTTTCCCACTTGGGTGCAGGGTCCCAAGGCTTTGGGCCGTCCTTGATTACTTTCTTAGGGCACTAGCAGGGAGCTGGATGGGAATTGAGGTAGCTGGGATTAGAACCAGTGCCTGTATGGGATCCTGGCGCGCTCAAGGTGAGGACTTTAGCCATAGGCCACCACACCAGGCCCGAAATTGAGTTACTTGTTTTATGTGAAAGATAGAGAGAAAGAGAGAAAGGAGGAGAGATCTTGCTTTTTCAGATTCGCTGACCAAATGGCTTCAATGGCCAGGATGTGCCAGGTGGAAACCAGGACCCTAGAATTCCAGGCTCGTCCTCCATGTTGATGGTAGAGACGCAGGTACTTGAACCATGTTATGTTGCCTTTACAGGAGCGGTAGCAGGTAGCTGGATCAGAAACAGAGCAGCTGAGTTTCAAGCTAGTTCTAGAATAAGTGATGCCAGCATTGCAAGTGCAGCTTGAGGTGCTGTGTCACAATGCAGGCTCCACATACTCTATAATTACAGTTATTCAAATAGTGATTTGTATTTTACCTAACTACAAAATATTATTTCACACCTTAAAAATCATATGACTAAAATTTAAAGGATAAGTGAATTTCAGTAGTTATAGGAAAGCACTGTTGATTTATTAATAAAAGTAAAATTTTATTTTAAAACAGGAAAGACAAGAACTCTTTTCTCCATCTTTAAGAAATAATTAGGCCCTGTAGAATTGCATTATCTATTTCTGAGCAGAGATAGGCCAAATGTTGCTTATGCAGTGTTTTCTTTCCTAATCCAACCTTAAAGATCCAGCTTAAATTGTACAGTGAGCCCACTCCTGAACTTGTAGAACTGACATTGTCTCAAACAGTTCTTGGACAATAACACACACACACACACACACACTTGTACACACACACACACACACACACACTTGTACATTCAAATACATTCCCCAAACCCCAGTGGATGCTTGAAATCACATGAAGTATGCAATTCTGCAAGTATGGTACACGATGTTTTATGTTTTTGTATGGCAGCCTCTGCAACATCACTACGCAGTACCAGAGTGAACCTGTTGTCCATGTTTCACGTCCTCCTCATTTCTTTGCTCATTGTCTTTGTACTTTGAAGCCGTTAGAAAGCGTAAGTGCTTCAGCACTGCGAGGTGGAAGATGGGCATTCTGTGACACTATTCAGTGGTAGATACTCTGGACAAGGGGATGAGTCACCTCCCTGGAGAGGTGGCACAAAGTTGGCTTAGGAATTGCTTATTTCTGTAATTTTCCATTTATTTGTGATTTCTAGAACTTTTGGACTGTAGTTCACTACAGATAAATGAAATCATAGAATGCAAACTACAGATGACTGTGCTAAATTTTGAGTTTTTATTGATGATCCTTTGCTCCCTAGATTCTCCCACAATCTTGTGTCTTTAAGTACATTGTATCATTCCTAAGATCCAACACCCTATGCTTAACATTTTCATAGCTCATACTTCAGAGTTCTGTGTAAGGCACACATCAGGTACTTGTTGGTTATTTATCCTGGATGGAACATAGCGTTAGGGATTTTGCCCCTTGAGGACACTGGAAGTGTATGGAGACTTCTTTGGTTCTCGCAGTGAAGGATGATGCTAGAACAAGGAGGAAGTGCAACTTTGTCTTGGGGGAAGATGCGAGCCACGCTATTGAACATCTGACATCCAAAGGACAGCCCACCTGCCTTCCGGCCATCCTAACTGGTGTTCACGCGATACTCATTCTCTTGCTGGTTCTTATTTTTGTTCTTTCTGGGATTTCAGGTCTTTTTGAAAATCATAACAACAATGGAACAGATTTTAAAACAACAAAGAATTATATTACCATGATATTAATGTTGAGAAACGCTGATTTATCTCAACTCTCATGACAACATAGTTAAACAATCAATGTCTGTAAAGTTTATTTGACAAGGAACAGAACACCCTTCTAAAACCTAAATAAGATACTTAATTTTCTTCATCCAAAAATCTGCTTAATTTCTTATGAATATGAAACACGAAAGCTTTTTTCCTTGGAGAAGTCATATTACTTTTTTCTTTGAACATTTTTTAAATGAACAAGTGTTTTACTATGAAGATTTTATCATTTTGCCAACTACCTTCAAGTGTGAAATCCTAGGAAGCTTAGGAAGAAGAATCCAGTAGAACAGTTATGGACACTAACAGCTGTTGTCACCAGACAGTAAGAAAACAGAAACAGAGACATTTAATTTGTTTTCACATTTTAAAAATAGAATTGATTTCATGGATCCGGCATGGTAGCCTGGTGGCTAAAATCTTGTCTTGCATGAGCCAGGATCCCTTATGGTGTTGGTTTGCATTATGGTGTTGGTGGACCGACTTCCCATCCAGCTCCCTGCCTGTGGCCAGGGAAAGCAGTCGAGGACAGCCCAAAGCCTTGGGACCCTGCACCTGTGTGGAAGACTTGGAAGAGGCTCCTGGCTCCTGGCTTTGGATCAGCTCAGCTCTGCTATTGTGGCTAACTGGGGAGCGAACCAGCGGATGGAAGATCTTTCTCTCTGCCTCCCCTCCTTTTTGTATATCTGGCTTTTCAATAAAAATAAATAAATCTTATAATAATAGAACTGATTTCAATATTTATAGTCAAGTATGTCATTTGTTTCTGACTCCTGTAGCCTAAACTCTATAACACACTCTGTTTCATTCCTATCTTATCTTTCTTATATATAGAATACAAAGCAAAGATTTCATTAAATTTAATTGTATTAGGGTCAGCTATACATTTTAGAAAGGGGTATTCTCTGGGGTAATTGTTTCTGAGGGATTACGAAGTCGCTCTTTGGGAAATGAGGGTGTGGTAGCTCCATCTAGGCCAGTTGAGCGATACGGAAGTGCAGTTTCAATGCAGCACAGGGTTTTCTCTCTTAGTATTTAGGTGAAGGTGTCTCATTTGCTCTGCTCTACATCCCGAGACTTGGGCCAGAGTTCTAGAGAAAGGAATTGTCTTGAAAAGCTTTAAAAAAGTTCCTTTTTTTTTTTTCTAATATTGAGATGCAGAAACTGTAACGTAATGTGATGTAATTCTGAGTATTGCTGCATCATGTATTTCCTTTTAAAAATTGTGTTTATTTTACTTGAAGTCAGAGTTACATAGAGAGAGGAAAAGAGATAGAGAGAGAGAGAGAGAGAGGGAGAGAGACTCATTCACTGGTACACTCCACAAATGGATCCAAAGGTCACAACTGGGCCTGTCTTCAACCAGGAACCAGGAGCCAGGAGCTTCATCTGGCTCTCCCCTGTGGGTGTGGACGCACAAGGAATTGGCTTATCCTCCAGTGCTTTCTCAGGCACATCAGCAGGGAGCTGGAACAGAAGTGGAGTAGCTGGCACTTGAACTGGATTCCATAAGGAATGCCAGCTTCATAGTCTGAGACCCAATGTACGATGCCATGGCACCAGTTCAGGAATTGATTTCTAAGTTAATGTTTTATATGCCTTTCTATCTTAGCTTTTGGAATATGTTTCATCCCTTCATACGTAATTGTAATTTCTTACCCAAATCTGGGTACAAATACTATTCTGGTGCTCCATTTTTAGCAACAAGTCCTCAAATTTATTTTTCTTGAAAAAAAAAAAAACCAATATATTTTATAGGGTAAGTGTATAATCTGCATTATACAGATGTTTTAACCTCATAGGTATAATCTCCAATCTGGTGTCAACTGTGTATTCTTTACTAAAAAAGTAACTGTTAGAATATGTTCAATTTTCAAAGCAAGAAACCTACTCCCTATTGAGATCACTCCTGTTTATTAAAATACTGTAACAAAAACTTTTTATCCATCTGTTCCATAATACCAACTAAAAAAATTTTAAAAAATCAATTTCAAGAGACAACATTCAGAAGATGTCTGTTTATTCAGAAGACAAAACTTTTATAACAGATATTCACATCCATTCACAAAGTCTCTTTTGCTATTTTTAGTTGATCATCATTTTTTTTTGTTTCTCTCTCTTTGTGGAATTTTCTCTGAAATTCTTAATTTTCCAATACTGTTGGTCTCTTCTCCAGTTGTAACTCCATGTCAATGATAAATGCATATTAGGTTGCCTTTAAAAATGTATGTCTCAATTTTGGACTTACTCTGAAAGAGAAAGAGCAATGAATAACTGTGGTGGAGCTTTGCAATGTGGTGGCTATCATTTATGATTCCAATTGGAGATAGAAATTACTGTTTAAATTATAGAAAAATAGTTCCTTACACATGGACATGACTCTATATTTTGGAAATAACCTATGTAGTTCCTGGTGAGTGATGTTTAACCCAAACAAAAATGTGAGTGCAGAAAACTAAAGTGAACGTTTATATCCAGTGACAATATTGTTCCAACAGAGTGGTATCTAGGTTATATATGCAAAAGAGGTCAACAGTAATGAAAATTATGTCATTAGTGTAAGGGTAAAGATTATTGTTCAATATGGTTCCAGTGAAAAATTTAAAAACAAACAAAGAGAGAATAAAATGTAAGCGAGGTATTAAATTAACTCCTAAATAGAGTGTCCTTTTTGTCTGTAGTAACTTCCTGTAGACGAATTGCTACTAGTCTCCAACCATATTATGAACTCCCCAGGGTAGAGTTTGATTTTCATTCTCTACATTCCCTGAAATAGTAAGCATGTTTATTTGATCAACCAGAAAGCATGAAAGACATGTGAATTACACATACAGAAGTAAAGGTAATTCATCACTTTTTTTTTTAAAGCTTGAGTTTTTCCAAACTACACAGCAGCATGAAAGTAGTAACACAAACGTATGTAGCCAATATGAATGTAACAGATGGTGTTTGATAATACTTGCTTCAAATGATTGACACAATTATCTATTTATTCTCAAAAGACTGCGACAGAGGGAGAATAAAGGGAGAGAGGGCAGGAGATGAAGAGAACTCTTGTCTGTGGTTCTTCTCAATTGCTCATAGCAAGACAGGGATAAGGAATCAGTTAAGGTCTTTGTAGTGATGATGGTCCAAGCGACTGAGACATCCATTTCTACTTCCAGGAGTGGGCATTAACAAGAAGCCGTATAGGAAACAGCGTGGGAATTGTACCGAGACACTCCGACATAGGATGTTGGTGTCTTTACTTCTGTGCCAAGTGTCTACCTCTTCAAATAATATTTAAAGGTAAATATTTTGTTTTCCATTTTCTTTGATTCCTTCACTTTCAACGCTATCCAAAGACTATCATACCTTCTGATATTGGTGCGTTTAATTCTTTTTTAAAATGCTTCTGTTATTATAAGATGTGGTCTATAAATGAAATAGTGCTATCTTTAAAAAAGATCTACTTATTCGTTAATTAAAACAGTTATAGAAGCTTCATCCAGCTCTCTAATAAGAGTGCAGGAGCCAAAGTACTTGGGTTTTCTGCTGCTTTCACAGGCTGTTAGCAGGGAGTTGGATCAAACGTGGAGCAGCCAGCTCACGCTGCTCTGCTGAGTGCCATTGCTGCAGATTCACCGGCTATGTTACCCTTAAAATTCACCTAAGTGGCATTGCACTCTTAGTGTTCTTTGACATCTGGTGAATTTGAAGCATATAACCTAAAATATCATTGTTGTTTTAATTTACATTTTCATTTCCCTGAATCCTGGTAAAATTGAACAAGCATATAGAGATTTATTGACCTTGTGAAGTTTCTTTTTTTTTTTTTTTGTGAATTGCCTATCCTCCCATTTCTGCACTAAAACTTTCCAGGAGATATACACATTGCCAGTAGCCTCTTCTTGTCATACACATATAAATATATAAGATCTATGAAGAGCCTTGTTTTTTTGTACAAGCCTCTTAATTTTTCAGTGAGATATTTTATCTTCATTGTCTGATAGAAGATACTGCTTCATTTAACAATGGTTGCATATTACAAGTCTGTAGAATTGCTTATCTATTTTTATGTTCAGAGAATATAGTGTAAGATCATCATGTGTATGTGAGTTTATTTCTTGACTTCTACTCCTCTTTCACTGATCCACTAATTTTTTGTGTGTTAATGTCACATAGTTTGAATTAGTATGTTATAATATGTCTCAGTGTTTGCTAATAGAAGTCAACCTTTTGTATTGGCCATTCTTCAACTTATATCTTGAATCCCCTGGTTCACCCCAAATGGCTAACAATGGCTGAGCTGAGTGGAGCAAGGCCAGCAGTGGGGAGCTTGTTCCAAGTCTGCTACATTGGCACAGGGGTCCAATGACTTGGACCATCCTGTGCTGTTTTTCCAGGCCATAAGCAGGGAGCTGGATCAGAAGTGCAGCAGCCTGGACATGAACCTGTGCTCATATGGGATGCTGGCCCCACAGGTGCCAGATTCATATGATAAACCAATGTGCCAGTCCCCATATACCATCTATTAACAAAACCAGAATTTAAACGAGTGCATGAGTTTGGGGATCCGAGTTCTGATGAATCCGTAACAGTATTACTCCAACTCTAGTTATTCCCACTCCTAAGTGTTGTTGTAATAAAGTATATTATTATTACTATTATTATATTGTATGCTGGTCTGTAGTTACTCAGCGGTTTCTGATAAAATGTCAAGTAATGCACCATTAAATATTTTCATTTTTAAAAATTATTTTCTTTTTAATGTGTATATATTAAACAATTATTTACATATTGGACATTGTCACTAAGTTGAGAGGGATGTGTGCTCAGGTAGGAGGGACAGATTTGGAGGAGGGTGCGGGGGACAAATGTTTCACTCTTTTTTCTCCTTTATTTTTGGAGGAGGAGACCCTGGTGGGGGGAAGACTGAGGATGTTACTTGAGAGGTTTTGATACCGAGAAGTTATTGGCTTTGTTGCTCCAGGAATGAGAAAAATTTTCCAGGGACTGTTGATTCGCTAAGTCCACCTTCGTTCATCCATAGACCCAGGAACATGGTTCGTTTGGCCAGAATTGTCCAACTTCTTTTGCTTTCCATCCTCTGACATGGCAGTTGCTGTCCCCTACTGGGCTACGTGAGCTGACCGTCAGGACCCCCGTGTGCATCTGCGCATGCTGTCCACTGCACAAGCCTCAGCATCTGAGCAGGCCCAGTCCCAACACATGCACTCCAAGATTGGACCACACAAGCTGTGATTTTCCCTGTAGCCAGGTTCTGAGTCCAGAGGTCCAGTCAGGGAGTCCCCCAAGAAGCCTCACCTGGAGTGACATCAGACTTGACTCTTCTTTGCCTCAGTCAGCATGGGGTCAGGTTCAGTCTGCCGCCTTCCGAAGCCATGCACATACCTGTGAGTGCAGCTGCTTGTTTGGTACCGCTTCAGCCCCATTTGTCATAGGAACCTACAGATGCTGTGGCCGACCCCAGCCATCCTGCTACAGATCATCTTCATTCATAGTATTGGGTACCATGGCCTGGTTGAGGGAACACCATCAACCCCACAGACCCACCTCATCCTTGGTTTTTGTATCTGCCAGCCTCTGTTGTGGCCTAGCCCAGCCCAATCCACATCCCATCCTGCTTTCAGGCACACCCTGTAAGTGCTACACCTTAGCTCAACTCGCCCTATCCCAGACCCAGCCCAGGTGTGTGCCAACAGGTGTTGTTGCCTTGTCCAACCTAACCTGCCTCCAGTTCTGGTTCTCACACTCATCAGTGATAGATATAGCCTAGCAGGAGACTGCACATTTCCCTGGCCAGTCACGTTCCCAGCCCTGGATCCTGTGCCTGCTAGAGAGTACCGCGGTCCAACCTGACATGTCTCTTACTCAGTCCTGGCCTTTGACAGTTGGTACTGCAGCCTAGTCTGGCAGGTCCATAACCATTTCGATTGTGACTGTTGATGTTACAACCTAGCCCAACATACTGCACCCCCACGCTCAGCTCTCATGTGATCCTGGGAGTGCCATGACGTAGTCTTGCCATTCCCACACTAATTCTGTCTCTTATGAGCACCAGCCAGTGCTGGAGCCTGGCAGAGTCTGAGCTACCCCTACACACAGCCCATACACATGCCAGTGAATGCCACAGTCTTTCCCACTGGTCCTCCAATAACCCCATTCTCACACTGAGCAATGAGTACTGTGGCCCAGCAGGAGAGTCCCAGACTTCTCCTACCATGGTCGTCCCCTGCTCTTGGTCTTGCACCGCAAGCTGGTGCTTTGACCCAGCCTGGCATGACCCAGCCACAGTCTCAGTTTTTGCTGCAGCTTAGCCAAGCCCAGCTGCGGCCTAGCCCAGCCCAGCCGGGTACAGCCCACACCCTGTCTTAATTAGCTCTTGTGTGTGCCGGTGGTTGCTATGGCCTGGCCCAGTCTGACCCATTCTAGTCCCAGCCCACACAAAGACTGAGAACTGCTGCAGCCTTGCTTGGCCTGGCCTTGCCTGCCCCTAGCATCATCTTTTGTGAAGCACTGCAGACTCTGCAGTCTAGCTGGGGAATTATTTTCCCAAATTCGCCTACCAGGCCTGTTCTCAGCCTCAGGTCTCAAGCTTGCTGGCAGGTGCAACAGCCCTGCTTGGGGTAGTCTGACCTCAGTCCTGGCCCTTGAATGAGCCAGTGGTTGCTGCAGCCTTGCCCAACCCAGCCTCCTCCATGCCCAGCTCCCACGAGTGTCAGGTGGGTTCCTGTCAGGTGAGTTGTGTGGTCCAGCCTGTCTCAGCCCATCACCACCCCCAGCTCTCTGCGTAAATCAGCAGGTGCTACAGTCCCACAGAGGATTACCCTCAAGTCTCCTACAGAACCCGGATCTGGGTCTCTCACCTCTCGGTGGGTACTGCAGCCCAGCCTGACATGGGCTCCCCCTGCTTAGCCAAGTATGCCCCCCAGCCCCAGCTTTTATATGCACTAGCATGTGGCAGGATATGCTGTTTAGCCCAGCCCAAGTCTCCCACTTGGATGTGTCCCTTGGCTTGACCCAAATATGCCCTATAGTTTCCTTCCTCTAAACTACTTTGTCTCAGTTCCCTCACCTATCTGTGAGTGCAGTGGCCCAGTACATGGAACCTCTTAAAAGTCATTCTTTCCCAGTCAAACATGCCCTCAGCTGTTTCCATCCATTTTGTCCCCAGACCTTCCCTGGGCAATCTTCTGTCCCTGCCTGGGCATCGGTGTGGCTAGTCCTGGCCTGGCCTTTCTTGCCTTCCCCACTTATTATTATTATTATTATTATTATTATTATTATTATTAACAACCATGAGCCAAGAACTCAATCCAGTGTGCTCCCTCTCTCTTAAAAAAATATTTTTACTGGAAAGGTAGATTTACCGAGAGAAGGGTGACAAAGACTTTCCACCCATTGGTTCACTCCCCAAATGGCTGCCACAGCAAGAGCTGCACCAAGCCATAGCTGCTTCCAAATAGATCTTAGACAACAACAACAAAAAATAAGCACCTGTGTTGGCATGCTGGTATAATTAACACAAATTTGGCATTAGCGAGGCGGGTCCAGAATGCTTGACAGCTAGCTAGTGGCTGCTCTTCTCCAAGCACTTAACCTGTGTCTATATAAAAGACAACCTGGGCAGTTGCCTACAGCTGGGGGATTATTTTCATCTTTAATTCTTATACTGCGGTGTCTTTTTCTTGTCTTTTTGTGTTGGCTAGGACTTCTGACATGGCTTTTTATAAGCTTACTGCTGCATCTTTATTTGAGCAAGAGTTTTAGAGAACATTTCTTTCAACTTCCTTCTTTTTCTCAATGGTTTTAGAACCTAACAATTGTAACCACTCCTTCTGCTTATTTTAGATATTTAAGAAAAAAGATGTCACTGTATGTTAAAAGTTCCTTTCTGCGTGTAATGTAATCTCTCTGTCACATTCACTTCCTTAAACACCACCAGTTTAAATGTTTGCATGGTTGCTGCCTTTTCATGAAATCCTGAAGCCTTCTAGTTAAAAGTGAAGTATCTCATCTATTACCACTTAATACTTCATCAGCATCTCTCTTATTTATATTTAAAGTTACATCTAGAGTATTTAAACATCTGAAACTTAAAAGAATTATCTGAGAGAAAGCATCTAGTGGTTCATTTCCTGGATGTCCACAGTGAGGCATGGTTTGTTAATGCTGTGGTTGGAAATGCGATCCAGTTCTCCCTCAAGTGTGGCAGAGATCTACTCATTGGAGCCAGTACCACTATTTCTTAGAATCTGCAGCAACAGAAAGGTAGAATCTGGAGCCAGAGGCAGGAACTGGGCCCAGGAACCCCAACGTGGTACACTAAGGGCTTCGTTCCCAGCTCAGCATCCCACCTTATGGGTTCGGTATGAGCTTTATTATCCTCACTCAGATTCTAGGATTTTTTTTTTTGAAGTAAAGAACAATATCTTTGTGCAAATATATTTCCTGCCCTCGAGTACCAGAAAAATGTGCACATAACAAGATATGCAAATAAATGAATGATATTTTTGAAATGAATGTTGACATTTTCTCATTTACTACAGAAGATGTATAAAGAAAAAACATATTTTTATTCATTTGTGATAGCCTTCTATTATCCATTAAAAATGTGTGTGACCATGAGCATATATATATTTAATTAATAGTTGCAACAAAGCAAGAATTTGGCTACCACTGTGATTTTTGATTAATTGCATCTACTAGAACTTGTGACAGAATAAAGATGGTACAAGAGCACCCTCACGGGGACAATCAGAATGCACAAATAAATAGCATCCCCCTCTGGAAAATGTGATGATCTGCTTAATGTTACTGTTTTTAGCCAAACCAGAGATATTTCAAGGTCTTTGGAAAAATAATTTTAAATATGTAAGATGACTCAGATGTTTGTAAATAAGATGTCTTAATATTTTTTCCATTTTAAAACAATTAGATGAAGAAGTCCCTAGGGGAAAATGTAGCGGTTCCTATCATCATTCGGCATTTGAGTTTCCATGATTGCTTCAGTCTGGATGGATTTGTCCCTTTGCAAAACGTCCAGTCTGCAGTGTCTCAGGACCTTCCTTTAGCAAACACCTGGAAGCTGTCCTCTCCAGATGCTGGTCCGCAAGCAGATGCGCGGGGTAGGACAGCAGCACTTCATGCCACTACGACAGCTGGCAGGAGAAGAAAATGACTGAGTTCTGCTCTCCTCTGCGTCACATGAGCTCCCTAGGAGTGGACTCACCTGGAAGCCATTTTGCTTCTCTTCTGGCCTTGGCTTCTCACGATGGGGAAAGCAACTTGCCTTAATTGTCCTTACGGTTTGTTCTTCCTTGACTTCAGTCACACAGGTTGAGATGTTACCTAACACGTGTCCAAACATTAGCCTGAAATGTTTCCTTTTTCGGAAAGTGATCTACTTGAGGGGATATGTGACCCTGCGTTTATTCTAGGGTGTTGTGTCTAGTACAGGTCTAAAGCAGAGATACTCTTATAGAGTTAGGCATTTCTAATTTCCAATTCTAATATGTCTGAAAACTCAACGTGAACTATTTATTAGTTTCAGAAATATGTTTTTTTTTAATATTAACATCCATCATATATAACTGCTGAGTACAAACTTAACATCAAAGTTCCTACGCAGTTACACCTTGTTCAGCATTAAGAGTCATAAACTGATAAAGTCTTTTTGGGAAGAATCTTAACCCACAATTTAAACTTTGCAGTATACAGTGATTAAGCATGGTTTTACAGAACTTTGTGCATTTTAACAATTGAAGAATAGAAAAGTTTTAGGCAGGTGAGTAGGGAAATCGCCAACAACTTAGTGAGTGAGGAAGAATTTAACTCTACATCCTACCTAGTGAAGTCCAGAAAAAGCAAATAGGGAGCCTGACCAGTAAGTACAGGCTGAGCGATTATAGGCTAGCTGGCCCTTTTCCTGGCCGTTTCAAACTTTCTATGTTAGTGTCTCTCTTTGTCTATCTGAAAAACCAAATGGGAAGCCTGATCAGTAAAGTACAAGCTGAGTGATTATCAACTAGCTGACCTTTATTAGTCTCTGTCTATCTGAACCTAATTTGGGGGCTCACAAGCAAGCCTGATGGTCAGTGTAAGACAAGGCTGGGAGCCAAGACTGGAACTAGGTAAGGATCAGAGAAAGCTCCTCTCCTGAGTTCAGAGGAATTTACAATCCTTTTATCTCTGAGTGCCATGTGGGCTCCTGGTTATAGTTCCTATGTCACCAGATACTGTGAGAGGGTTTTGGGCTGCTTCCATTCTGTGTGGGAAATCCAACAGGAAATGACTGACCTCAGAGTTCTCAGCCTCCGAGGGCACTCACCTTCCCTGTGATCTCCTTGGCAGTTGGAATACGGTTCTCAGTGTCCATACTGACAATACTGATAAAGTATCTATTGCTTCTGTGGCGAAAGTACTTGGAAGGTTTCTGGGGGTCTCTGGGACTAGGATACAAACCTCCTCTTATCCTCCTGTTCCACCCTGAGATCCCCTCCTGCTCTGTACACACAAGCTCCTTTTAAGAGGGTATCAGGGTTGTTCTCGGATCCCACCACAAATTTCTATGGTTTTTCTAATGTCTAAGACCAGTAAGAGTCTGTTATCTATAAATAATAAGTTACACTTAAAGTCTTCCTCAAACATTCTAAGAAGGTGGAGAATTTCTCTGCACCCCTGACCTGTAGTGGAACAAGAGGAATGTTAACCAAATTTAGTTTTTCTTTTTTTTTTTTTTTATTGTTGCTTACATTATATTATGTAGTACAGTTTTATAGGCGCTGGGGATCCCCCCCACCCCTCCCATACCCCTCCCCCCATGGTGGATTCCTCCACCTTGTTGCATAACCATAGTTCAAGTTCAGTTGAGCAAATTTAGTTTTTCAATTTGTAAAGGCAGTTCCACTGGGGGTTCCATATTCTCCAGGGGCAGTGTTGAATTCAAGGGAGTTGCTGCACTTTCAAAGTTTGATGAGACATAGGGAAACCCACAGTTTCCTGAGGATCCATCAGGAAATTCTAGGGACAAGAGCATAACCTTTCCCACAGGTTATTAGTATTCCAGACTATCAATCATTCAGTTGCTTTATCAAATTCGTCATGAAGTTCGGGACAGTTGTGCTTGATGCACCAATCTGTTAAAATCCCCCATGTCACCCGGTGTTGGGAGGGGTCTGGCCACTTCCTTGATGGTGATGGATCTTTCAGGATGAATTCACAAAGTTGTCTTACTGGAGGGGCATGCTCCAGTGGATGGGGTCCAGGGCTTTACATTATGAGCAGGCACCCACACAGGCTGCAGCTCAGTTTCTGGGAAAGCACAAGCAAACCCTCTTCCCACAGTTAGCAAGTGCTCAGAACTTCTCCACTTTTGGGTGGCTGGGTCCTTCCATCGAACCAAAGGCATCAGTGTTGGACCTGCAAGTGGCCTCCAGTAACGCATGGCTGGTGCTCACCAGAAGGCAAAATCACTTTCTGTGAGTTGAGTCTCCACTGCAATTTCTCCTCTTCTTTCAAGTCCCTGTTTAAGCACCACTTGTCGCTGTCCTGCAGCAATGGACTTGGGGCATAGAGTCGATAATAACATACATGGACTCTGACTGATGGTTGAAAACTCCAGAAATATGTTTTTCAAGATCTGGTTTGCTGTTAAATTTTTGTTTGGAAGAGGCAGTCCCTCACTTTTTTGAAAGCTTTCTTTTATTTCTCTTTGAAAAGTAGAGTTACAGAGAGAAGAGTTGAGAGAGAGAGAGAGGAAAGATCATCCATTCACTGGTTAATACCCTAAATGGCCAGAATGACCAGAGCTAAGCTGATCAGAAGCCAGGAGCTAGGATACTGTTGGGGGGGTCTCCTAAATTGGCTCAGGGGCCCAAGGACTTGAACCATTTTCTGCTGCTTTCTCAGGGCATAAGCAGGGAGCTGAATCACAAGAGGATCAGTAGAAACTAGAACTGGAGCCCATATGGGATGCTGGCACCACAGGTGCAGCACCACAGTCTCTCATTTGCTGCTAGACAAACAAATTTCACGTCTTTATCACTTTTAATCTAAGTATGCTGATCAGGTAAAAAAAATCAAATACATTACACATAATAAAAGAGAAAAAATGCTGTTTTTTGGTTCTATTCTTCCATGCCTTCAATCTCAGTTTCTATAAACAACCATTTTAATCACTTCTATTTGAGTTCCTCTGTTATTTAGCTCTACTAACATCAATAACAGAGTTGCCTCTGATGTCTTAACTACTTAAGACAGCACCCAACGTAAGAAATGAGAATTAGTTCATAGCAACACTATATTTCTTTCTAACCCTGCTTATCATCTATTTCAGTGGCTTTAATTTTCCCATTTCCATACATTTGGGCTTACTACATTGACAATTGCATTTATTATTTTTTCACCTTTAGAATCTCAGATCTCTTTCCACACTTTAGGCTCACACTAAGTCTAATCTCTTAAATCTTCTTAGCCAAAGCTGTTGATTTTTATTTCTGCTTTTAGCATTTGTAGAGTGCTCTCATTCTGCCTAGCTATAAGTAAATTTTCTGATTTCTTGATTACATGCTGGCCCAAAAGTTGAATACCCAAGAAACTAAGTTTATGTTATTAGTATGTTAATAGTTCACCATGACTACATTTAGTTCCATTATCTTTCTTTATTATAAATTATCTAAAAGGATTTTTAAAGATTTATTTTTATTTGAAAGGCAGATTTCACAGAGAGGAGAGACAGAAAGGTCTTCCATCATTCACTGGTTCATTCTCCAAATATTTTCAACATCCAGAGCTGGGCTGATCTGAAGCTGTGAGGTTCTTCTGGATCTCTTATGTGGGTACAGGGACCCAAGAAGCTGAGCCGTCTTCAGCTGCCTTCCCAGGCTGTAAGTAAGAAGCTGAGAGTTAACTTCCATCCTCTTATTCATTCACCAAATGACCCAATCAGCTATGTATGATCCAGGTCAAAGTCATGAGCCTGGGACTCCACTTGTGGCACCCACCTGGTTCCTGAGACTCAACTGCTTAAACCATTATCCACTGCTTACCAGACAACACCTCAACACAGTGGATGAATTGAAAGCAAAGGGGACTCAGACCAAGATATGCTGACATGTGATATGTGTATTCCAAGTGGTTGCTTAAAAACTATAGCAAAATTGGCCTTTTGTTAGTGTGCAGTTCTGTGAGCTTTGATAAATGTCTACAGTCGTGTAGCCACCATCACATCCCAGGTATAATTCCAACACTCCTTAAGATTTTCTCATGCCCCATTTCCATTAGCTTTGAGTCTCACTTGTCCTGTGTTTTCTTCTTCTTGATTTCTGTTCCTGTAGTCTTATCTTTTTCAGCAAGTTATATAAATGAAGCATATGTATGTGACCTTTGAGTATGACCTCCATCGCATTGTCTAATGCCCATGGTATTTATCTGTGCCATATCATCTGTTAGTAGGTTGATTTTCTTTATTCATGAGTAGTAGTGGATATGATTATATTGCATAACTTGTTTACTCACCAGTCAAAAGATATTTGGCTTATTTCCAGTTTTTTTTATTATAATTATACTTTCTATAAACATTTATGTGCTAATATTTATGTGCATTTTCACTTCATTTGAGTAGATACTTTAGAATGGTACTGTTAGGTCATGGCTTAAATATATACTTAAAAAAAGATTTATTTATTTTCATTGGAAAGGCAGATTTATGAAGAGGAGAGACAGAAAGATTTTCTGTCCACTGATTCACCCCCCAAGTGACTGCAATGGGCATAGCCGAGCCAATCCAAAGCTGGGATCTAGAAATTTCTTTTGGGTCTCCCACACAGGTGCAGGCTCCCAAGGCTTTGGGCCATCAACAAAGTGAATATGCAACTTACTGGAGGGAATATTTGCAAACTACACATCTGACAAGGGATTAATACTCTGAATGTATGAAAAGAATTCAATCACAGAATAACAGATATTCCAGTTTAAAAAATGGCATGGAGATGTCAGAAGATATTTTTCAAAGGAAAATATATAAGTGAGTAACAGGTACATAAAAAAGTGTTTAGCATCCCTAATGTTCAGGGAAATGCAAATCAAAACCAAAGTGCCGTATCACCTCATTCCAGTAAGTGTTGTTTACAAAAAATACAAAAGGCAAAAAGTGTTGGCGAGAGCATGGAGAAAAGGGAACATTTGCAGGACTGTTGGTGGAAATGTAAACTAGTGCAATCACTGCATAAACCGGAAGAGAGGTTTCTCAAAAAACTTAGCCCAGATGTAGATGATCTAGTAATCCCATTACTGATTATGTATGCAAGGGAAATGAATTTCTTAAAAGAGAGATCTACGTTGCCATATTCACCGCAGTATTCATCAGAGTATCCAGGGAATAGAAACAACCTTAGTGTCCGACCAATGATGAATAGATGCTGTAGATACTGTCCATGTGTCTGTATGTGACAGGACATTAAACAGCCACAGAAGGGTGAAATATTGTCATTCGCAACAGTGTAGTTGGAACTTGAGTTCATTATTGTGAAGTGAGGTAAGTCGAGTACAGAAAAGACAGATACCATGTGATCGCATTCGTTTGTGGACTTTGTGACCCCTGGCTTCGGATCACCTGCGCTCCAGCAATCATGGTCATTTAGGGAGTGAACCAGTGGATGGAAGATGCTTCTGTCTCTCCTTTCCTCTGTAAATCTACCTTCCCAATTTAAAAAAAAAACATTAAAAAATTGTTTCTCTTGTGGCTAATGAATGAAACATAAAAAAGTCTATGCACTTGGAAGAAAATATGATTCTCAAGTTTTATAGGGGCAGCGTTTTATGACACCAGCATAGCTGCCCGTACTTTAATAAAATCAACATTTGTTATGCAATTTTTTTCCTCTAGTGATACTGTGTAGACAAAAGGGGTAAACTGTACTATCTATTATGTTCTAGGTATTGTGTCAACAGTACTGAACCTCATCTTCCTTCCAGTGCTGTGAGTTGGTCCTTTAAATGCTTCCATGCAAAGCGACTGTGAGCTTCTTGAGTTCAGGGCATGCTGGACCCCCCCACCCCCACAGACTCATTAAGGCTTGTGTCTTCAGCACCAAGGGAGGGTTACAATACAGTATTTTAAAAGTTATGACTCAGAATTCCAAAAGAGTCAGACAAGGTCATGGACGTAGCAAACGGCAGAACCATAATTTAATTAGACATATAATCTTCCTTTTGGAAAACTCCAAGTTTTTTTTATTTTATGCTAAATAGAATGTTCCTTTTCTGAGAAGCGGGAAAGAACCGAGGACCATGGCTACAAACTAGATGAATCAGTGAATATAGAACTAGCGAGGCAGCTCGGTGGATTCAGAAGCAAAATTAATTCTGACATGTGTAATGATAACAGTTGGCATTTGCAATAACTTTATATGGCATTATATATTCATTAATTAGTCTACATAATACTTCATTCTATGAGCCTTCATTACTGAATTTTAAGTACCTCAGAAACAACACTGAATTAGCAATTAAACCTAGACACATGAATAAACGGGCACAATGCTGCATGCTACGAAGTCAAAATGAACATTTGTGTCATTGGGAGCCGACGTGAGAAGTCAGGCTTTTCTTAACTTGTAAAGAGAACTGTTGCCATCCGCTTTCTTTCTCATGAATCAGCAATTCAAGGAAGCATCTAATTTGCAAATTTGTTGTATCAGTTATTTTAAAATCAAGGACAAATTCATTTCTTTTAAAATTAATTATTTTATTTAAGCATTGTATAATTATAAAAGTATGTAGGTCTATTGATTTGTGATATTTAAAAATTATTTCAGGTATATGGAGAATTAATCATAATTTTGTTATCTAGCATATTTTTCCATGTAAAATCCCATTCCCTGACAATGAAAAAGATCAGAATAATACATGCAATATGCATTTTTTAATGTTACTAAAGCTTTTCAGGTTGAGAGTAAAATAAATAAAATTTTGACTAAAATTTTAAAAGAAATAGGCAAGATAGGAAAAATTTTGGAGAGTGGGAAGTATGCTTTAAATAGCAAATCTTAGTCAAATATATACCAATTAGTGAATCTTCTACATTTTTGTTCTTGGGAGATAAATGTTGGAATAGAGGTTTACTTTTTTTTTCTAGAAAGAGGTGCCTACAAAACAAAGCATGTTCTGGTTAAAGTGGGAAATTTGGAATTTTTTCCCCTCATGTTTTCATTTCCTATAATAAAAGAACTCCAGGAGTTGAATAAATCCTGATAGAGCTTTAAGGTTAATGGCACAAACAACAATAGCAGGCAAATGGGATTTTCTTCTGTGAATTCTGATTTTCTTAGGGGTTCCAGAAGTAATACTTTTGGAAACCTGGTAAGGAAGCTGAGTCCAGCTGCTGCTTCTGCTTTTGGGGGGACAAGGAAATTGTGCAAGATTCTGGCATTTTGAGGAGCTTGTTTGCATTGGCTTCCTCAGATGAGGTTGAAATATTTTCTGATGATTAAAGCTATAGCTATAAACTGTAGTGGATCATGTTAGTAGGTCAGCAAGCTGAAATATGAATGTTTGTTTTCTTTTTTAAAAAAATTCTGGATGTTAGTTAAGCCTGTGACAGCTGGTACCAGAACCTTTTCTGGAATGTGGCTGTGTGTAATGGTTACTTCAAGTCTTGATTCAAGTCACCTATAGAATGGAGGGAATGAACATATTAGAACGTATGTATTCAAGATGCATACAGCTAGGCAAGCACAAGCGGTTTAAGATCACTCAGATGTTGAGGAAATAGTAGGTCTCCTCTTGGTGTCTCTGATTCTAGCTGTGAGTGGAGAAAAATACGATATCTTAATTTGGGAAAATGTCATGCATGCCAGTTTGGCCTTTGATATTACTCTTGAGGTAGGAATGTAGTGGTGGATACTGGGGCACAGTGGGTTAAGCCACTGCTTGAAGCATCCAAGCACTACTCTAGTGCCTGGGATGGAGTTCTGTCTTTACTTCTAATCTTGGCTCCTGCTAACCCTCGGAGGCAGCAGCAGATGGCTCAAGTACTAAGGCCCTTTTTATCCAAATGTGAGACTCAGATTGTATCTGGCTTCTGATATTGATCCAGCCCAATCATAGTTATTTTGATCATTTAGGGGAGTGAACTGGTAAATGGAAGATTTCTCCCTTCCTACCTAAAAAAAAAATCGTAAAATTACATTAAAAATTAGAATGTAAGGACCAGCATCATGGCATAGCAAGCTAATCTTCATATGGGCTCCAGTTTGAGTTCCAACTGCCCCACTTCCTGCCAATTGCCTGGGAAAGCAGTTGAAGAGATCCCAAGTCCTTGGGAACCTGCAACCCTGTGGGAGACCTGGAAGAAGCTCCTGGCTCTCAGCTTTGTGACCAGTCCGGCTCTGGCTGTTGTGGCCATTTGGAAAATGAACTAGACCATTCTCTAAGCCCCTCCTCTGTCTGTGGCTCTACCATTCAAATAAAAGATAAATACATTAAAAAAGAAAGAATGTAGAAATTTTGAGGAGGCAAGATTCAAGTGTGAATTTTTTTAAGGTTGAAAATAGAGTGGCACATAATCTATTTAAAATTGCATGCCTGGCTAATGGTAAAATCTGTAAATGAAGAAGTTTGTAAATAACTGATTCAGAAAAGCTTATAGCATAATGTGATATACTTTGATTTCATCTTTGTTTCACTTACACATGTTTGTATTATTTCATTAGGCAAGATTTGTGTATTATCTATCTGTGCAGCTTTTGATTTTTAGTGAGATTTGACAGCTCTCAAAAGATGAATCCAAGTGTGCAGAGATGCTGTGGCTCCTACTTAGAGAATCGTCATCAAACTCCAATGTCTGCAAATATTTTGATTCGATATATTAAAGTCTACTTTCAGGCAGTCATGGGATAGCATACAAGAGTAACACCATTGTGGTAGTTTGCAAATAGCCTAGATATTCACAAATTAGTTAAAGCATTAGTAAAATAACAACAGAAAAGTCTAATTACTGTAAGTGTTGCCATTTTTACATTTCTTAATCAGGAAATCTCTATGTAAAATATTTTCATAGATAAAAAGATAAAAAGGCGAAATGTAGATGATACCTATTGCAATTACTTGTGTCTGTATCATGTTTGGAATTATGTTCCTCAGAATGAGCACGGGTGCTTCTTGGCAATGGGATTGGTAGTGGTGTTTAATATTCATGCCCTTTGTTAGACTCTCCTTGCTGCATTTGATACAATAAATATATGTACAAAACTTAGAAAACCTATATGCATATTAATTCTGTAAAATAAATCATCCTTAACTTCATATATATATATATATCTTCTATTTTCACAAAAAATAAAAGTAACCCTCACCAGAATTTAGATCACCTAGTCTTCCGGAACACCATCTCCCAGTATGAATGAAATTATTTTATTTACAAGTCTTAAAGTGCTTTAAAGATAAGTTTTAGAATATCTCAGCCAGAAGCTATTGCTGGGCACTTTTCCTCTTGTGTCAGAGAGGCTGAGATCTCTGCTCACATCCACGTGAGAGTGCTGCTTCCAGATTTAGTCTGTCCAAGACTCTGTAGTTGCTGAAATTTTGGTAGAGAACTAGTAAAGAGCCTTTTCTCTGTGTGAATTTTCATTCTCTCCCTTTCTGCTACTCTGCCTTTCAGACACGATGCAAGAGGCAAGTAGCTTCATGGTCCCAGTGACACAAAGCATAAATGGAATCATAAAGATTAATGTTTGCTGAGAGTTATTTAAACATAAGTGCATAGAAGTAAGGGACTATAACCAGTTTTTTAAAAAAACTGTTGGATTACTGCTTTAACTCACACATTTTTTTCTTTGTTGCTACATATCCCAGTGATATCCAAAGCAACGTATTAAGGTTTATTTTTCCACATTTACATTTTTTCCACTTTAGGAAAAATTTTGATAAATAAAAGGGTAAGTACCTTAAGCTGTTGAAAAATTGGATTCTGTCTTTTGATGGATACTTGTGTGCTAATAAAATTAAAATTGGAGCTTGTTTGTGATCAAATGGTCTTAAAAAGTCTAGATTTAATAATACGGATGATAGTAAGAAATACCAAGATTATATATACATCTCATAGCGAATGGATTTTTTATGTGTTACCCTATTTTTTGAGCTTAGGGATTTTCAGCTGTCATATATGTATATGCAGACTCAAAATTAAATCCTTATTACTTGTAGAAATAAATGAAATGCCAAAAGATTGAAGAAAATTGACAATTTAGATTTTTTTCTGAAGTAATTTACATTATGAATAGCTGAAACTATGCAATAGAAAAACAGGTATCATTCAAATGAATTAACTTCATTCTTACAATGTGAATTACAAAGAATGATGGATAGACAAAAAATTTTACGCTAACTTTGCTAGGCATACATGCACTCATTAATTTTTTAGTACCCCTTAGGATATATTTCATCTTTTAATGACAAATCCTTTAAAGAGAAATGCTATTTCAAAATGAAAATATATCAATCTGAGTTAGTTACTCAGGAATTAAAGATTCTATTGATCAATTAATTTTAATATCTCCAGGATATATGTAAAATGTCACATTTTGCTTCTAAAACTTTTCTCCAAATTCCTTTAAGACACGGTTTTCACTAACTATGTCTTTGTAGGTAATAGACTTCCTGTTTATTCCACAGCCACTTTTTTCTAATAAATTTGGCCATGTTTTGGTGTGTCATTGAAGGAAAGATTGAATGCATACTTTGAGTAAGAATGGGGTAAATATAAGATTTGATAAAGAGATCAAACCAATAGGTCATTATAAACACAGACTTGAGTTGTAAGTTAATTTTCATGTAGGTGAAATAGTATAAGAAATTTAAGAATTTGAGAACTTTTAAAAATCAGTTATTTTTCGGATTGGCATTTGCTGCTTAACTGTCAAGATATACTGTAAAGGATTTATCAAAGCTTAGTAGACTGAATGGCATATAATCCGAATGAGCTAAATTAATGCAAAGTTAATTGTATTTCATGAATAGAAAATGAAATTGTGTGTTCACTTTAGTCTAAGAGGTCCAGATATTTTTTATCTTTTCTCCATTTAAGAAAATACTTGCTGCAGTATTTACAAATATGTTTACCTTATATTATGTTACCTTCTGTGCTTCATAGATCAGAGACAGTTGAAAGATGACAAACTGAGAAATAATACTAATCATAAAGTCTTCACTACAAAAAATTACTCTAATATTCTTTTATTTTTATTAAAAAAAGTTTTATTTATTTATTTATTTGGAAAGGCAGATTTCCAGAGAGAAGGAGAGACAGACAACTTCCATCCACTGCTTCACTCCCCAAGTGACAGCTATGGCTGGAGCTGAGCCAATCTGAAGTCAGGAACCAAGAGCGTCTTCCTGGTTTCGCACACTGGTGCGAAGTTCCAAGGGTTTGAACCATCCTCAACTGCTTTTTCAGACCACAAGCCAGGAGCTGGATGGGAAGTGGGGCAGCTGGGACATGAAGTGGTGCCCATATGGATCCGGTTGCTTGCAAGGCGAGGATTTTAATCACTGAGTCAGAGTGATGTGCCCTTTCCTAATATTTGAATAGTATGTCTATTTCATAAACTGAGTGAGCAAATAGGTTCTCTGAAATCTTTATTAAGTATCTATTGATAACATCCACATGTGGAGTGTGTTCATATGAAATGATTTTGGTATAGTTTTTTTGAGGTGTGAAGAAACTTCTTGCTTCATTTAGAAAGCAGTAACCTGGGCATGAAGTGGAAGCCTAGTGGTTGAAGTCTTCACCTTGCATGTACCAGGATCCCATGTGAGCGCTGGTTCATATCCTGGCTGCTCCACTCCCTTCTAGCTCCCTGCTTGTGGCCTAGGAAAGCAGCAGGGGATCGCCCAAAGCCTTGGGACTCTGCATCCGCATGGGAGACCTGGAGTAAGCTTCTGGCTTTGGATATGCTCAGCTCTGGCCTTTGTGGCCACTTGGGGAGTTAATCAGTGGATGGAAGATCTTTCTCTCTGCCTTTCCTTTCTCGGTAGAATTTGCCTTTCCAACAAAAAATATTATAAATATTTAAAAAAGAAACCAGTAAGCTTTCAAGTAAAACTTAATTGTGCATGGAAACAGAGACTGAAACTTTTCTAGTAGAAATATCATGGGTACATATTCCATGATTGCTTAGAGTTGATGTATAACCACAAAACTTAGAGAATTATACATACTAGCTAGTAGGTATGCTGTCTGGAGGCTGTGGATAATATACTTTGCTTATTCTTGTTTTGTTTCACCAGAAGCAACTGGAATTTTCAGAATACATCAAGGTACCAGTGGGACTCATGCTTTGCTTTTGTGTTGTTTTCATTCAGACACTCTTTTAAGTTTTGGAGATGGCAAGAGTAGTAGCAATGCCTACCAAGTAGTTTTATGTTTTCAAATGCTTGCGTTTATATTTTCACATGTTATCTTTTCTAGCATACTGGTCATTGTGTTTGAACAAACTATTTGTAGAAAATGATATCTTTCTTCAGCGAAGCGTCTCTTTGTTTTTTTTTTTTCTGGAGTATGGGAGCACTAGGAATTTGGGGTCACTCTAATCCCAATTCAGAGCGTGAAATATTCTGGGACACAGAAATTATTTGCACTCATATAGCATCGATTATAAAAAAGACTTCAGATGCAAAGCAACTCCTAGAATGCAGTTTTTTACAGATTCAGAAAATGTTAGTTTATAAATAACAATGTTCTCTCTTCGTGTACCACTGCCCTCTAACTTTTCAAAAAAGATTTATTTTTCTGAAAGGCAGAGTGTTTTAAAAGTAGACTCCTCTATTTCTATATTCATATGCATATCTGTCTATCTCTATATCCATGTCTATATATCTATCTGTATCCGGGTCGATATCTGTATTTATGTGTATCTATTTTGTGTTTGCTCATTCACTTTCCACATGGCTGCAGTAACCAGGGCAGGATCAAAGGGAAGCCACCAGTATGGGTGACAGGGACCTAAGTACTTGGGGCATCTTTTGTTGTGTTTCCCAGGCTATTAGCAGGTAGGTGACACAGGAAGCAGAGCAAATGGAATTTGATCACTACTATGGGGTGCTAGCATTATTGTGGACTGTAGGTCAGCCTGCCAGTGTAAGTCAGTATTGGCACCCATATGGCATTCCAGGGTCTCAAGTGCCAGCGTCACCTGCTTTGCCACAACATTTGACCCCTTAAGTAAAGATATAACTACAGTCTTAACAAAAATCATAATATTTGCATTTTACTTTTTTTTTTGCTTATCATTATGTTTGAAAATCTATCCATCTTTTGGTGAATAGCTTTAGTCTGTTTTTGTTGCTCTATTTTGCTCTATTATTTCATGTGTTACTCTTACTCATTTTACTAATATTTGCCTATTCAGAGCACTGCAGATATGAACATTCATATATATATGTATATACAAATATGTATATGCCTCTTTACACATAGTGGTATAACTTTCTCTAGAGTATATATCTAGGGAAATAATTTTTGGATCAATTAGACATGTATAGTAATTTTACCTTGAGCAATAATACTAAACTACTTTTTGTGTGTTCATCCATTGTTTTTGCACTCTGATCAAGTATATGACTTTCCTAAATATTTCAAATTCCTTTGGTCATAAACACATCAAAATGTTTTGTAATATGTTGTTAACTGTATCATTACATTTTTTATTTTCAGATTTATTAATTAGATTGAAAATTTTTGCACAAATGTGTTTGAGAGCGAGAGAGAAAAAAATTAGGACTGAACTCAATGAACACAATCAGGTCTCTCACATGGGTGTCAGAGATCCAGTTACTTGAACCATCACCTGGCTCCCAGTGTGTGTGTCATCAGAAACCTGAAATCCAGTGTGTGTGGTGTGTGTTGTGTGTGTGTGTCGTGGGGAATCAGAAATTCAGCTTTGGGCATGTTATGTTAGAGATATTTAAGCATCTATGCAGAGAGGCTGAAAAGGCAGTAGTATTATGAGCCATCAGCACAGTAATAATATTTAAGGACTCAAGGCTGAGTGAGACCTGACAATTCCATCCAGAGACAGAACTCGAGTCTTGTGATGGGGAATGTTGGCATCTTAACTTACAGCTTAACTGCTGTGCCAAATCTCTTCTTCTCCATTTACCCCTTTGCCCTGCCCTGTGCCATGCTTATATTCTTTGTTGTCCCCCTGTATTTTTCTCCTTGGAAGAGTTCCTGATGTCGTCTACTAAATTAAAAACTGTATGCTGCCTATGTATGACTTACTGATATGTATGAATCTAAGCTTTCATGTCTGGATTGTATTACAAATATCTTTTCATAACTCTGAAGTTTGTCTTGTCCAGATCTTGATGTTTCTGAAGAGGCTTCAAAAACTCTTCATTGTAATGAAGCCAAATCTATTCCTCTAGCCCTTTACAGCTAGTATTGCTTCAAAAAAATTAAGAAACCTTTTAGAAACCCTAAATAGATAAAGTTATATTCACAAAATGCTGCTAGTAACAATGATGATGACGGTAACATATATGTATATTCATGAATGTACACGAAATATGTTAGTAAGAGCCATGAGTGAAACCTTATTTTAGCCTGAAAACACTGTAGGGTTAATTAATTTATTTTGAATTTTATTTAAAGATTTTATATCACTTTTTTTAAAAAGTGCTCTTTTTTATTTTACTTCTTTTTCATTTTATGATACAGATCCATAGACCTGGGGATTTCCCTTAATCCCTCAGGAGGTCCCCTCTCCCCTTACCTCATTGAGTTCCCCTATATTATTACCATAGTATGGTTCTTCATAAACAGTCATATGTCCACAGGAAGAAAAATAGAAGTTAAATAACATACTACTGGATATGATAGTTTCCATTACAGTTATTGTACATTCCCTTAAATGAAAATCCACAAAACAAGATCAACAATAGGAAGAAAAAAATTAAAAATGCCATGAAGTTAAATAACATGCTACGGAATGACTAATGTGTAGCTTAAGAAATGAAAAAGAAAATCAAGCACCTTCTTGATGAAAATGATGCTACTATATAATCCATGAGTCAGTGAAGAATTTAATGAGAGAGAAAGTGCTTTGGAGAGATGAAAATAAATTAAAAAAATCAAAATCTATCTGTTGATCTTTGTTGGTGAGATATGTCTTCTGTAGGAAACAAATACATGGATTTTGTTTTTTTTAACCCAGTCTACTAATCTATGATGTTTGATTGATTAGTTTAAGTCTTTTACATCCAGGGTTAATACAAATAGGTGGCAATTTGATTCTGTCATTTTAGCAATGAGTTGTTCATTGATTTAGTCTTCTGTTGTCATTTTACTGGGATGTTCTTCCCATTTGCCTTTGGTTTAGGTGGGTGCTATTCCTCTTCTCTGTCAAGAGAGCATCTTCAAGTATCATTTGTAATGCAGTTTTGGAAGAGGCAAATTCTTTTAACTTTTCTTTACTGCAGTAGAATTTTATTTCATTTTCAAAGATAAAGGAAAGCCCTTGCTGGGTACATTATCCTGGACTGACACATTTTTGCTTTTTGAATCTGTAATATGTCACTCCATTCTCTTCTGGCCTGTAGAGTTTCTTGTGAGAGGGTTCTTGTGAGTTTAATTGGCATTCTTTTATACGTCAATTGATTTTTTCATGTGCACATTTAAAAATCTTTTCTTTATGTTTGATTGAAGTGAGATTGATTATCATGTGTTGTGGTGAAGATTGATTTTAGTCAACCCTGTTGAAAGTTCTGTGCCCTCCTGGATGTTGTTTTCCAATTCTTTCCCTAGATGAGGAAAATTTCCCCTTATTATTTCATTAAATACATTTGTAAATCCAGCTTCTCTTTCTGCACCATCTGAAACTCCCATAACTCTTATATTTATTTGACCCTTTTAAAAGTTTTATTTATTTTTATTGGAAAGGCAGATATACAGAGAGGAGGAGAGATAGAGAGTAAGATCTTCTGTCTGTTGATTCACTCCCCAAGTGGCTGCAACAGCTGGAGCTGAGCCAATCTGAAGCCAAGAGCCAGGTGTTTCTTCAGGGTCTCCCATGCAGGTACAGGGTCCCAAGGCTTTGGGCTATCCTCGACTGCTTTCCCAGGCCACAAGCAGGGAGATGGTTAGTAAGCAGGGCTGCTCTGATTAGAACTGGTGCCCATTTGGGATCCTGGTGCATTCAAGGTGAGGATCTCGGATGCTATGCTATCCCGCCAACCCATTTTGGCCTGTTAATAATGTCTTTCAATTCTTGAATACCTTTTTTTAGCTTGAACCAGCTCTGCCTACAGCTTTTGTTTGTTTCCCTCTGGTGACAGGAAATATCTTCCGATTATGGTATTCTTTCTTCTGCTTCAGTCAGTATATTTTGGAGACTCTCCACTGTACATTTAATTTACTCCACTGTATTCTTAATTTCTGATGTATCAGCTCTCATTTGACTCGTTTCCAGTGTGACATATTCCTTGAATTCCTTGAACCTCTGTATTACGTGATTTTAGTTGTTGATAAGAAACTTTATAATAAGTATTTTGAATTTTGTATTGCCCCATTTTTCCAGTGTCCTCCTCAGTTAACTCTGAGGTTGGCAAAGGTTTTTGCTTCTTCGCATAGGACTCTAGAGTAATATTCATTGTGGCTTTGTGTCTTCTTTTGCTCTTGGTCATTGTATTTCTGGTTAGCAGAGTCTTCTTGGGGCAGGTTTGTAAGCTGTGTCACTGCCAGGTCTACAGTTCGATTTTACTTATTGTGGTTGATACGCAACTTTTTGTATGCAGTCACTTGTGCCACTCCCTTCAGTGAGTTTCAGGTCTGGGTTCTAATGTTAGGCTTCCACCATGGTTCTCCGTAGTCAACCTCTGGCTCACCAGTCTCTACCTCCTGTGATACCATGCTAAGGGTACTCTGTTGTCTGTACAAGCTTTCTCCCAATTCCAGTAGGAGCAGGTCCCAGGATTAGGGAGATGCCAGGTGTCCTATTTATCTAGGTTATTGATGTTGTTGATCTAGCTGGAACTTGTTGGCTGTTAGGTCTCAGGGTCACACAAACCTATATTGACCTGTATGATATTTCTTCTTTTCCTGTGCGACCACTGCAATGTGCTGAGCTCAGTGAGTTCTCACAAGCTCAGCCCATGCACAGCTCACTGTTGTCCCTGCAGTCATAAAGCCTTTGCCACACTGTACAAAATGGTGCCTGATGTGCCACTACTAAAGTTCTTGATCTGCTGGCAAGGTTTGAGGGCTACCAGGACCTAGTTTGGGTGGAACCTGTAGGATGCCATGTTGTTGAAGTTCATTGAGCCAGAAATGAATTCACTTCCAACTCAGTGCATGCACAGTCCTGTCCCATAGCCTTTGCCTGACTTCACAAAATGGCACCCAATTTGGCTCTAGGGGGCAGACTGGGTTGTGAAATCCACCCTGTTCTTACACCACCCATCTGGGACTTTCTGCAGTTTCTGATCCTGGTCAAATCAAACAGACCAGCAGGATGGGCAGTTCTTTGTCTGGGTTCACCTCCTAAGCTCCTAGTGAACATCCCTTCTCACCTTTTTGTTGGTGGAGTCACAGCTGCTGGTGCAGTTCAGAATGCTGCTCATTGAATGCTGCTGGGGCATCAGTCACTGCAACACCGCACCATTGTGTCCACTGCTTTCCTGTGTCTGCCAGTCTCTAGGTGCCCTCAGCTATCGTTCTGTCTTCTATTTCCTGGAATGTGCCCTCTGTGCTTCACATTGCCTAAGTATCTCCATCTGTTTCAACATGTCCTTCCCTATTCTGCAATCTTCTCTATTTTATAAAACCTTTTTTTTTTCTTTTTTGCTAATTCCTAGGGTATATGTATATATGTGTGTATGTACATATATGTATAGTTGAATTTTTGATAGAATTGGTTACATATTTATTTTATATATGTCTTTGCTGATGTATAAAATTAAATTAATATCAATCTATTGATTTGGGTGTAATAATATTCCTAAAATTTTAATTCCCCAATAATTAATTGATGGAACATTTCCATTATATTTATGTCTACTATCTTCTAATAGTTACAACTTTTAATTTTCTTTTTAAGCTTCAACTTTATTTTTTAATTCTCTTTTGTGATGGCTGGATAGGACTTTTGTAGATGTGGACTAACATTCTGATTGCAGTTATTTTTTTCCTTATCTCCAATGGAAGAATTTCAAAGACTCGCTGTTTTGAATAACGTTTGCTATAGGTTTTTAAAGATAATACTCAACAGGCAAACAAAAATCACTTCTGTTCCTAATGTGGCACAAATTCTTATTAATGAGTTTTGGATTTTATCAGTGAATTCTCTATATCTATTGAAGAGATAACATGTTTATCTCTTTTTTCCTGTTGCTGAAGTGAATCACATGAATTGATTTATGAAATGTTAACCTAGCATTTAATTATAGGCTCAAATAAATTGATCATAATATCTTATTCTCCTGATGTGCTAATGAATCTAGTGGAATAATTTTTTAAAGATTTGCTTTTTTCAAAAACAGAGAGAGAAACAAAGAGAAAGTGACATGAAAAGAACAACATAGTTTTGATTTCCTGGTTTAATCCACATATAGCCATCATAGTAGAGCTACACAAGGTCAAGACCTGGAGTCAGGACCTCTATCAGTGGCTCAAAAAGTGCTGCAGGGACTCCTGCACCTAACCCATTTGTCTGTGGCATCCCAGAAGCATTAGCAGGAAGCTGAGTGGGAAACCCTAATAAGAACCTGAATCAGTCAGTCCAATATGGGATGGGTTAGGGTTTCCAAATGGTTACGGATTCCTCTCCCCATTCACATATTCATATTCATATATATATATACAGACTGTATATATTAACCATGTATATGTATTAAATATGTATATTTATCATGATAGAGTTTTGTAGGTATATGGGCTCTTTCATAACCCTCTCCTTCATTCCTCTCCATCTACCCTCCACAACTATTATTCCCCAGATTATCACAGTATATAGTCCCTTAGCAACAGTTACAAGATTAACTTTTCGAAAAAAATTTTATTTCAGATGATGTTTAGATAGGTGATCAGGGTAGAAAGGAGCAAGCAGTAGGGAAAAGTGGGTGTGATCATTGTTTCCAAACTTTATATTTTTGCCCTCTATCTGGGGAGAGTGGAAAGACCAGCGAAAGAGCAACACCTGGCCTCCCAACCCTCCCAGTACCTAGGAACGGGGAACAGCCGCCCGATATACACCCAGGGTCCTTATGAGTCCTATGATCTCAGGGTTCTGCCCAGATGGTTTCCATAACCATTCCAAGGATGAGGGAATCCTTCCAATATGCACTGGCTAACACAGTCCACGTTAGAGTCTCCATTTCCCCATATCTTTGCTATCGTTGTTGGATTTGGGTAGTGTCCAATTTCCTTTGTTCTCCTTCCTCTGCTATGGTAATAGATGTCCTCTGCAGGTCCCAATGGGATGCCACATTCTCTATGTGGATCTGGGCCAGCCATCCAGTTCTCTGTCTTTTCCACTGAGGAGGACCAGTTCTTACAGGTGAGCCTCAGGGCCTGAGCCAGGCTCACTGGGCCCCTCCAGGGAAACCCCTTCCCTAACAACCTCCAGAGCTCATGGACCCAGCACTCACTGTGCAGGTAGGCTCAAGGACCTGGGGCAGGTGACCTGGACCCCACCGAACCCCCTGCCCCTGGGGCTCACAGACCCAGCACCCACCACACATGTGGGCCCAATGATGTAGGCCAGCTGACCCAGACCCCACAAGACAACCCCCCATCCACCCTGAGGCTCCCAGATTCATCATCCACGGTGCACATGGGCCCTAGGACCTGGGGCAGGTGACATGGACTCCACCAGAACTCCAGCCCCCAGGGCTCACAGACTTGGCACCCACAGCATAGGCAGGGCCAAAGACCCTGGCCAGATGACCTGGGACCCACTAAGCACCCTGCAACCAGGGTTCATGAACCTGGAACCCACTGCATATGTGGGCCCAAGGGCCTGGGGTAGGCGACCTGAGCCCAGCCATAATACAATATTCTTTTAGAGCTTATTAATGTCACTTAATGTCATCACTGCCTTAAGTGCCACTTGAAGTTGATTAAAGTGAAGTTTAAAAATAACCTTAAAAAAAGAATAGAAAACAGCATTTGGAAAAGGAAAACAGCTTTTTTTTTGGGTCAGATTTTAAATTAAAACATTAAGTAATTAGTTCTCAGATTTAATGGGAGGGTATAAAGCCAGATCAAGAAAAATAAAAGATCCCCTCATTGTTTTGAAATTCTGAAAAAAAAAAGAACGATGTTGCATCAAACTGTATTGCTAAAACCTCAGTACAATTCTTAACATGCGAAATCAGCTTCAGGATCGTTTCCCTGTGATTGGAAACTCAGTACCACCTTTCTCTGCTTTGGGACTTAATGACTTCTTTTGGATTTATGTTGTTTTTCTGGACAATCTGCGACACTACATCCAGAAATAATTTTACAGTTTGTAATTTGACCACAGAGCACCACTGCATAAAGTTCTTTGGCAAAGTTCTTTGTAGTTCTTTGCCTATAAGAGAAAACAGCACTGTCGTGGCCAGTTGACAATGTCTTCTGTTGTCTGGCCTCTGGCTAACTCTCCAGCCTCGCTTTAAACCCTTTGTACTTCCTCTGCCCTTCAGCTCCATCACATTATGTGTTTTTTCTCGAATAGTCCAGGCGGCGTCAGGGTTGTTGCTGGGCACACGCTGTCTGACCTGTCTGTAATGCCCTTACTACCTGATTTTCAGCCACTTTTTATGCTTTAAGACTTGATTCACCTGTCATTTCTCCTTTGGTGTTCTCAGTTCTAAGCCAACAGAAAGTTGCCCTCTCCGCCCCACCCCCCAGAAGCTTATCTTGACATCTGTACCAACAGCTCTCCACTGCGTTGCAGTTATTGAGATGTTTGGTGTTATATCCTTGAATTAGGCAAAATAGTGAAAGCAAAATATAAACGTTCACCTAAATTACAAAGTCTCTATAAAACTGTAAAAAAAAAAAAAAGATCTGAAATCCATTGCAAGCTCTCAGACACCATGTAGATTTATTATTCGTGTATTTGGGTATTTTCTACACAAGTGCTCAGCATGCAGGTCAGGCCAGACCCCTCTATAAAAACTTTTAAAGGAGAGTTAAAAATAAAACATTTTCATGATTGTTTTGTGACATGTATAATCAATGTAAATATCATTATGAACTTAAAGCTAACTCTACGACACTAAAAACATTATCACCTATGTTGTGACAACAAATATTAACAGTCAAATCATATGTTACCAGTATGGGTTAACAGTTAAAATGAAGTTTGGAATGTTCCCATTCCAATATCAGAGTGCGTGTGTTCATATGTTCCTGTCCTGAACGCAGCTTCTGGTTAATATACACACAAATGCTTGGGTCCCTGCTCCCCATGTGGGGGCCTGGATTGAGCTCCAGGTTCCTGGCTTCAGCCTAGCTCAGCTCTAGCTATTGTGGATATTTGGGTATGAACCATTGAGTGGGAGATGTCAATCTAACTTCCAAATAAACACTCAAACAGTTTAAAAATATTTAAACAAAGCATTATTAAGGATTGCCTATGAATGAATTGGACTTGGATGCTATCGGAATTACTAAGAGGTCTAGGAATGGGAAAGCCATAGTTTTGCACTCATTCTTCAGCTGTAATTCTCATCTGCAGAAAATTTGGTCACATCAAACACAAGTGAGCATGCAGTTGTTGCATACTTAAATGAGAGAGCTTGCTGGATTATTCCCCCAACATTCCTACTGGCCAGGACTAGGCCAGACTGAAACCGGAAGAATCAGGAGCCAGAGGTTAATCGTGGTGGTCAGCCAGGGACTCAGGTCACAAAACCATCACTGCCCTCCCACGGTGTACGCAAAGCTGGGACTTGAACCCAGGCCCTCTAATATAAGATGTGAATGTTTCATTAAATATCTTTAAAAATTGTGTTAGCATTATGGCAATGTTTAGAAAGATTTATTGACAGACTGACAGAAAAAGAGAGACATACAGAGATTCTTCACTTCACTGTTTTACTCCTCAAATGACAGTAGCAGCTTGGGCTTGGCCAGAATGAAACCAGGAGCCAGGAACCCCATCCCAGTCTCCAACGTGGATGGAGGGCATCCAAGGTCATGAGCTGTCTTCTGCTGTTTTCCCAGGCACGTTAGTAAGGAGCTGAACAAGGAGCAAAGAGTGTTTGGGACTGGAACCAGTGCTTTGATACGAGATGTTGGGATTGCAAGTGGTGCCTTGACATACTGTACACATCACTGGCACTACAAAAATTAAAAACACTTTAAAATTTAGGTATTTACTATTTGAATGACAGAGTGAAAGAGAAAGAGAGGAGGAGAGAGATAGAGAGGCAGAGACAGAGAGAATCTTCTATCTGTGAATTTTATTCCCCAGTGGCTGTTGTAGTTGTGCCTGATGAAAGCCAGGAGCCTAGAATTCCATTTAAATCTCTCATGTGGGGTACTACCATTTTTCTTGCTTTCCCAGGTGCATTATCTGGGAGTTGGATCAAAAACAATGCAGCCAGGACTCATACATGGTTATGATATGGGACACCGGTGTCTCAAGCAGTAGCTTAAACAGCCTCATCACATTGCTAGTCCCTAAGTTGCCATCTTAACTGCCTTGCCAAACACCTGACCCTGCTTCTGATTAAATGAGCATACAGAATACAACTCTTGTTTATAAAGCTCTGGGGACAAAGAATGGTCTGAACACCCGAATCTGTTTATTACACACTTCACTTTAAAAAAGAAAATGTCTTTATTTAAAAAGCACTCCCTATTTGGCTGAGATAATGAATATAAAAGTGATTAATTTCCTCTTTCTTTACTCTTTTAGCAGTCACTCAGGAAGGAGCTTCAAAAAGAAAAACAGTATCTTGAAGGAAAGTTCTCCTTATTATTAAAAATCTATGCAAATATATATATACATAAATCAGCACCCAAAAATGTCTTAGGAAAGGTAAATTTTCTGCTTAACTGATTATAGTATGTTTAAAGAAGATATGCATGCTCAGACATGTTTACACATTTAATTATGGCACATCAGCAGCAGCTTGGAGAGGCTCAGTGCAGGACAAACAGATCCTGAGAGAGGCACAAAGTTTCATGCATCTTGGAACACTCTATGTTTTTGGGTGTTGATGGTAACTTGGTTAACTCCATGAAGGAGTGTGGGCTTCACTGCCAGGTATCTAATACATTTTATCTATTGCTTTCTTTCCCTACCTTTAACTGGTCTTTAAAAGTCAAACCAATGTCACTCCTAATTTCTTAGTTGCCTATTGCTGCTTTGAAAAATTCCCACGTAATAAGTGGGACAGTCCAACTTCACTCAATTAAAAAAAATTAATGATATTTACATAGTTGATTAGGCTGGGAAGGGTTGAGGATTAGGGAAAAGTGGATGAGACCATTGCTTCTGAATTTTCTTTCTTTTTTTTTTTTTGCCTCCTATATCTGGGGAAAGAGGGGAAATTAGGGGAGAAGCTGCACCCAGCCTCCCAACCATCTCAGTACCTGGGGATGGGGAATGGCCACCCACCCTCATCCCAAGGTCCCCAGTATGGAGCATGCACGGAGGGTTCCACCTGAGTGGTTTCAATAGTTCTGAAATGCTGTTGATCTCACTGATCCAAGGATGAAAAAATGTTTCCACATCCCATTGGCTGACATAGTCAACTTTAGTCTCAATTCATCCTGATATTTGCTGTCAATCCTTGACTTAAGTTGTTGGCCAATTTGTTCCTCTGCTATGGTAGCAGATTTCCTCTGAAGACCCCAGTGGAATGCTACACTCTCTATGTGCATCTGGGCATGCCCTCCACTAACTCCATCTTAGCCACTGAGGAAGCCCAGTTCTGACACATGCACTCCACAGTCAGACCACAGATCCTGTAGTTCTCCCGATGATTGGGGTTCTGAGACCAGTGGTTCAGTTTGAGGAATCCCCAAAGAAACCTAATCTGAGGTGATCCCAGACCTGACTCTTGTGTGTGCTTGCTGTTACTGGAGCTGGCTCTGTCCATCACCCACATCAGCCTACGGACTCTCATAGTTGCAATTGCTGCGTTGGTTCTGTTTCCAGCCTCATCTCTTACCCAGTCCAATCTTGTCCACCACATACTCGGCCCTCATGTCCACCAGTGGGAATGGGAGCCTAGTTGGAGCAATCCCCTCATAACACCTACCAGGCCCAACCCCAGGCCTGGTTCTCAAGCCTGCCAGTATGTGCAGTGGACTGGCCCAGTCAGTCCCACATCTCATTCAGCACAAGTACATAGCAATACCCCACTATCCAGCCCAAACTTATGCTGGTGAGTGCATTGCCTGTCTAGCCAGGCCTGCTCTTTGCTCAAGTCCTCATACTCACCAGTGGGAGTTGCAGCCCATCACAGAGTGCACACAGTTTTGTTAGTGGGCCCTCTCTCAGTCACAGATCTAACACTCATCAGGGGGTTCCACAGTCTAGCTAGACAGGGCTTTCCCCAGTCTGCCAACTGATGCTGTAGCAAAGCATAATCAGCCTGTACCCACTCTGGCTTATGCCTGCCCCAATGGATACAGTCGGTTAGGCCAGCCTGGCTTTCCTGCTAACCACCTCACATGCAGTCCCAACTGATGTTGCAACCCTTCCTGGCCTTCTCTGTCCCCAGTTCCAGCTCCATGTTCACGAGTGGGAGTAGTGGCCCAGCAAAAGAACCCCCCCACAGCCCTCCTACCAGGCTCACACTACTCCCCATCCCCCCGTCTTATGTGCACTGCTGGGTGCTGTGGCCCCATCTGACATGGTCTGCCTTACCTCTGCATTTGCAAGTGGTTACTATAGCCTGTCCAGCCCAGTCTGCTCCTAGTTCCAGCTCACACTGGTGGGTACTGCCATTCAGCTCAGCCCAACCCAGCCACCACTAGTCCCAGCCCTGATGTGAACTGGTTTGTGTTGCAGCCTGACCCATCCAGTCCTGCACCCCATCCTGATTTTCAGATCTGCTAGTGGGTGTTATGAACTAGCCCAGTCTGGCTTGCACCCAAACCTGACCCAGATGTTTGCTGGCAGGTACTGTAACCTGGCATGGTCTTGACTGCTCCCAGCCTCGGTTCTTGTGCTTACCTGCAAAGACTGCATCCTGATAAAGGAATTCCCCAAGCTCACCTATCATACCTCCTCCCAGTATCACAACTCGCCCATACCAGTGGGTCTTTGGTCCAGAATGACTTAGTCTACCTTCTGTCCTTGCAGGCATAGTGGTCTGCCCATCTGGCTCAAACACATGTCAGTTCTTGCTGTTGGGTGTTACAGCCCAGCCACACCTGGTCCCTGCCCAGACACACCTCTCTCATGGTTCATCTGGGGCCAGAGACCTATCCCAGATTATCCTACACCCACCTTGGTTCTCACAAGCACCAGTGGGTGCTGATCTAGTCCAGTCTGGCACACACAGACCTAGTCCACTTACGTGCCAAGGGATACTGAAGTCATGTCCTACCCATATTGCAGCCTCCGTTCTGACTTTATGGTCACTGGTTAAAACCACAACCCAGCCAGGACATCCCCTTAGCTCCCCAAACAGGCCTGTTCCCACCCTCAGTTCTTGTGCATGCTTATGATTGCTCTGACCCAGCTTTGCATAGCCATTACCCTATCTTTTCCTTTGGCATTGGATGCTCGAGCCTGGCCCATCCTGACCCACCTCTAGTTTCAACTCACTAGCAGGTGCTGCAGCCTAGCCCTGCCAAGACTGCTCTTGTTCCTTGGCTCATGCAAACTGGTAGATATGATAGCTTAGCTTGGAATAACCCACACTCCAGACTGGCTCTTGCACATGCTATGGGCTAAGGTTTGGACTGGACTTGCCCAGTCTAGCCCCCTCCAGAACCAACCCACACACTTGCCAATGGGTGGAGCTTTCTTGCCTGATCTAACCAACACCCAGGGCTGAATCACATGCTCACCAGTGGGAGATGTGGCTCATTAGGGGAGTTGTCCAAGTTCTCCCACCAGGCCTACTTCTAGACCCAGATCCCAGATGTGCCAGTGAGTACTAGGCCCTTACCTGGCATAGTTTGACCCCTCTATCCTGGCCTTCGTATGAGCTGGTGGATATTGTGGCCTGCCTGTGGGTGCTGCAAACTGGAGCAAAGTGACTTGTTCCAAACTCCAACATCCATGAGTGTTAAAGGGGTCCATAGTCCTGCAAAGCTCAGCCAATCACTACCCCCAGCTCTTAAGTAAAACAGATGAAATGGCAGTTCCACAGAGGTGGGCCTATGCATCTTCCATAGAATATGCCCCAAACCTGGTTCTCTCACGTGCATATTAGTGTCATGGCCCAGCCTAACATTACTCGTCCCCTCCTCCAACTCTCACTGGTGAGTACTGTGATCTACTCATGTCAAGTAGGCTCCCAGCCGAGCTTAAGTATGTGCCAGTAAGTGTTGCTTGGAGCTGATCCATGCTAAGCAGCCCAGCTCAGGTCTCTCACGAAGGCAGGTGCATTGGTGGTCTGACCCAGGAAGGTCCTTCACCTTCCCCCCTCCAGACCTTTTGGTCTCAGTCCCCTTGTTTATGTGTAAGTACAGTGGCCTAGTAGATGAAAGTCCCTCAGAAGTTGTTCCTCACCTGAAACACTTGGACCTTCATCAGTCCTCCGTGCCACTCATCTTCTTGCCTCCTCTGATCAATCCACAGTCCCCATGTTGAGGAGCACACAGGTTCCCCAGCCCAGCCTTCTGAAACCCAGTGCTCCAGTGTGAGTACGGGGAATGGGGTGGAGGGGTGGGGTGCTGGCCCAGAGCTCTGCTTGCGTACTAAGGTCCCAAGCTCCTGGCACATGTTTTGGCTTGGGACCTTACTCCCTCTGCACATCAAAGTTACCACCCATACATATTAACCCTGAATGTAAATGGCTTAAGCTCAATCAAAACTCATAGATTAGTGGACTGGATTAAAAAACAAACCCATCGCTTGCAAACACATGCCTAGCATAAAGTTCAGCGTCTTATTGTCCAGATAAGTTCAGTGGCCTCTTGGGGAGACCTTCTATGGTCTGAAGTTAGGTATAACAGAGTAAAGAAAGATCCAGCTCAGTTAAAAGCCCCAACAAGGCTAGTATCATTATACAACATTATGGAATTAATTGACATAGTATTTGGGGTAAACCAATGTTAAAAATAATGCAAGTTCCATTCTTCGAAACATTGGGTTGAGACAGTATCAATGAAGGTTTCTAGAAGAGACACACTTCACCAACAAAAATCAGCGGAAACTAAATCACATGGGTTTTGATATTTTCCGTTAGTTTCATCTCTTCAAAACACTTTCTTCTGATTAAATCATTCAATGACTCATAGATCATACAGTAACTTCATTTTCTTCAAGAAGGTTCTTGATTTTCATTTCTTCAGCTACATGTTAGTCATTTAGTAGCATGTATTTAACTTCATGGTGTTGTTAATTTCTTTTTTCTCCCTGATGTTGATTTTGTTTTGTGGCTCTTCATTTAAGGGGATGTATAATAGCTGTGTAATGGAGACTGTCATATCTAGTAACATGCTATTTAACTTCATGGCATTGTAAATTTCTATTTTTCTTTCTATTGTTGATTTTGTATTAAGATTTTTCATTTGAGGGGATGTACAGTAGCTTTGAAATGGAGACTAACTTCCAGGTGTGAGGATACAATGTAGTATGCATTTCTACTTCTAGACAAAGATAGATTTACAATGAAATTGTTTACTATATCATGACAATAGGATGCTGGACTCTGCCATTGTCCAAGCCTGCAATGATGGACATATGACTGTGTATGAAGAACTATACTTTAGTAATGATATAAAGGAACTAGGTTGGGGGCGGGGATTGGGGCTGGGATAAGGAAAATCCCAGGAGCCTATGGAACTGTATCATAAAATGATAATAATAATAATAAAATATAAAAAAAATGTTCCCAATCTTGGTCCACTAGCACACCACGCAAGCCTGCTAACCTAGGGCTCACCACTCTACTCCCCTTACACTGTCTAGGACCAAACATGTTGAGAAATCCTCAGGTTTGCTTTGCCTGCCTGTATGTGAGACCCCAGGTTCCCATACATCCCTGCTGGCGTCATCCCCCAAGCTCCTGCAAACCCAGTGCCTGGGCACCTCTTATGCTGCCACAAAACATAAAGACCACTTCACAGTTTTATTGATCAGAAGTCTGATTCAAGTTTTATTGGGCTATAAAGAAAGTGTCACTGGGGCTACCTTCTCTCAGGGAAAATCTCAGGAAGACTCCACATCCTTAGGTTATCCAGCTTCTGGAAGGCACCTGTGCTCTTTTTCATCCTCTCCAACACCATCAAGGCAGCATCCCTCTGAGCCTTCTGTCATCATGTGGCTTTCTGACCTCCACTGGGTTTCTGCTTGTAAGAACTGATGTAATTAAACGGGCTCAACCAAAAAAAAAATCTTGATTATTGCTCCATCTCAGTATCTGTGCCCTGCATTACATCTACAAGTTGCCTTTTGCTCTTTAAGACCGCATCTTCACAGGTTTCAGGCATGAAGGGCAGGGATGACTTTGTGACCATAATGCTCATTCCTAATATTTAGGAATCCCACTGGCTATATATTCCTTAACCTTCATTTTTTAGATTGTCAAAGCAAACGAATCAAAACAAGATGCTAAAAGAAGGGAAGGAATGCATTAAAATGTTAATGTTAACATCTGCAGGGTAGAAAATACATATTTAAAAATATTGTCTCACTTTTCTTTAGGTTAAAACAATAGAATTCCATTACTGATAGTGCTGTTATATGATAAATTTTAGTGTAAGAAAGACAAATGCCTGGACTTCCTAGCCAGATCGGGTATCATTTGATCCACTGGTTGCCATGGCAATTGCTCATTTTAAGTAAATATTAGATAGCATATGGATCTGCATAAGACAATGTGATGTGAATGGGCATGCGTCTAATGCCTATTTTTAAAATTCCTTTCATAGGTGCTGTTACCCTTGTCTCTTTTTCAGACCTCTTATGTTTTGTTCGACTTTGCAGGCATTGCTGTTGATTTGAATGTAAGCTCTGACCAAAAGACTTTGTCAAACATAATCTGGAGGTTTGAGTCTTAGAATTAGACCATCTAGAGAATACTTGCTTCTAAGCACACTAGCTCTAGAGATGTACATGTGAAATTGATTTGAGGGTCTGGACTGGGTGATAACATCCCAGTTGATGAGTAAGGAATGTGGAAACAGTTGCCGATAGGAATTATGTGGCCTTAGCTAGTGACACACCTCATCCAGATCCTTGAGGTCATAGAGCATCTAAGGTAAGATCTAAGCATCTAAGGTTTTTATATTCTTCAGTAACTAAGGCTCAGGGAGGAAAGGAGAAACTGGGACGCAAGCCATGGTCTCAAGACCGATTGTTCTTGAGCAGCCTCCATATCCACAATAGTAACCAGCATATCAACAATAGCATAGGTAATCAATAACAAGATGTCGGCAGGTACAGCATAAATCACATTCTGAAACAGTTGCTAGAAACAATTGAAGCTAAGCGTGTGATTAGTTTCATAACTTCTTTCCCAAGCATCTAGCCAGCCGGGGATTTTCCACTGACCCATAGTTCTATATTCAAAATGGCTTCAGTGTGGCTATAGTACACAGCTCCTGACAGATTTTGAGCTGGCACCATGATATAGGATGCTGGTGTCAAACAGGGGGCGGGGGGGAGGGAAGAAAAAACTAGTATTTTTGTTTGTTTATTCTGATAATAATCCTACTAAACATGAGGCACATAATATTCTGTAACTGATAACTTTCCAAATCACTGAAAAATTAAAAAAAAAAAGAATCATTTGAAGTTCCACAGAAGACACACAGAAAGAGGTATCTTCATGAACCACTGGGGGGTCTTTCTGTATCCATATGCTTTATTTGAACTTTAATTATTTACTGATATCACTTAAGTGACGTTTTCCCATCTGGTAAAGATTGTGTGGTAAGGCAGTTCCAGCAGTGGTAAGATGCTCCGTGGCAGGCTCAAGTTACGTAGCAGAGTGACTGCATTTGAGTCCCAGCTCCATCCAGTGTCTTGCTAATGTGCAGCACTAAGACTCACGTACCTGAATCTGCAACAAACGGGGGAGCCTGGCATTGCGTACCCAGCTGTTGGCTTCACGGTGCCTCAGCTGGAGGCATGTCGGGGGTGTAAGCTACCATATGAAAGATCTCGCTCTGTTTCTCTCTTCCTCTTTCAATTAAATGAAAAAGTAAGTGAGTAAAAACGTGAAAGTGCTAGTTTCAAACACATGAACAACTGCACATGGTTTCAGAAAATGTAGCAAGACCTCGTCCTGCGGATGGTAGTCTGCAGCTTGGTCATATGTGTGTTCATTTTGCACACAGCATTCATCTAGCCCCGCACTGAAGATTTGTGCTCCAGTATATATTTTATACGTCCATAAAGAATTTTCTAAAAAAAGATCAATGATACACATTTCAGATTTATGAAATATGGTGATTTCTTCTGCTTGCGTTCTGAAGAACACCTTCTGTAAAGCTGTAATTTGTCTTAAAATGGCTACATACTGTTATGCTTTTTGTCCCGTGGATTGGCGTATGTTTTTAGGTAGCCAAGTAAAAATTGTGTTACACCCAGAAAACTGGTCTAAAAAACACCAAATGCACTCTATGTGTGTCAGGTGATTTAAGGTTTTCCAAACAGCATTCAGAGATTCCATTTATGCACCCAAATTGCAAACTACAACTTGGAAATATGCTTCCCCGAGGTGAAGTTAACTTGCCTGGACTGCAGACATTTTGAAAGATGCCAGTTTACCCACGATCCGGCCCAAGTGTTTACTCAGCCGAGCCTTGGATGAAAGCCACCACATCAATGTCTCAGTCTCTCAACACATGTGGGGAAAATACATGTGATACATAGCAAATTAGGTGTCATGCTCCGAGAAGAGTGGAATGGGATTGATTTGCCACTTTTAGCAATGCTCTTTTACTGTCGACTGCGGCTTTGAGCAAAGCATTAGAGATTCTTGTCACAGATGTTTCTTTCATAAACTGTTGTGGGAGAATGACTTTCTGTGAAAATGGTTTACTACTCTGCTTTCTTCTCTTGGGGAAACAGAGCACAGTTGCAATCCTAGCCAAATGGATTCAAGGAACACTCTCCAGTTATTCCACAATAACATTAGGGATCATGACATTTATAAAGTCGATGTTAGAACTTTGTTGGCACGTGTAGTGAGTGGAGACACCCAACATACGAGCCATTGAGAAGGGTTTGTGACAGTCGTTACGAGAGAAAGTAGAAATCAACTCACGGGTATTTAAAATAAAAATAAAAAAAATGTTGGCATAATTTTGATTTAGCAGTTCACAATCAATTAAAATAATCTTTCCAGGATATTGTACTCTATGCAAATGACTACATTGTGAGAAGTTAATTCCCTCCAGCTCAGACTTTCTATTTATAAAATGATGAAGTTTATGAGCAATATTAATATTTGTATGCAAAAACATAATAGACTTACTTCATGATAGTTTTGAAATTCAGGGGAGCAAATTGCTTATTCACTCAGAGTTTTAATTCATTATTCTTATTTGGTATAATTTTCACTGAGATTTTGGTGAGTAAATATAAGCATTTTCCACCTAAGTATTTTTCTGCTGAACAAAAATACAGTTGCTATAGCAACTGCAGCATCACATAGGTCTAGGAAGGAATTATTTTTAAAATGTTATTCATATGTCATATTAATTTTTTGTTTATGTTGTGTATGAACATGAATACTTTCCTCTGGTGGCATACATAATCAACAGTTGGTTGTTAGGAGTAGTTTTTTTTTTTTTCTTTTTTCCTTAAATGGCACAAACTGTCTAAAGCTTTTCTGGTTGGTCACTCTATTAGGGATCTTCAAGGAGTTCTGGAAGATGGAATTAGACAAGTATTTTGATTTAATAAATGGAGACTTCTACTTAAGCTTTTTCATAGTGTGCATTTTGTGCAAACTTGGAGTTATTTACATATACATTGAAGTACACACACTGTTACTTGCTGTCTTAAATGTTGCAGGTTAAGCAAAACAATGATTTGTTTTTCAAGTGAACTAGCTAACTTTGAAAATGTATGAGAATTTACTGGAATGCATTGTTCTGAAGAGTAAAAAAACAACATCAAGGAGGCTCATGCTTGCTGACTGAAACATTTGTTCTCTGCTGCCCAGTTGAATATGTAAAGTTAAATACTTCTTAATATAATAATTAATATTAAGATATTTGCTTTTTCAAATAATTATGTCTCTGTTGTTGTCCACTTAACCCATAATTTAAATTAACAGATTGTTTCTTCTTTACTGTTGTGAAACAAGTTTTTCTTTTTCATTAACGAATACAAATGAGTAAAAAAAAATGGGTAAAATTTTATTTTTGATATAGATGACTTTACATATTTCTGTTTTTTTATAATACACATCAGACAGGTCAGTCATTCTGAAGCCTGGACTTAATCTTTTATATGTTGTGGAGCTTTTCTGCATTAGCTATATGGCTCACGAACAGGATCACTTAGTTTTCCTTCCCAGGGAAGGATTAAGGGTATATCCCCTAAATCTTTTTTTCTGTCACTGTTATTTTTCTGAACTGGGGTATGTTTTTTTTTACTATTATTATTATTATTCTTTAGATTAACAAGCTCACCAAAATGGTATCTAAGAAGCCCCAAATATTTTCCCCCTCCCTCCTTCCTTCCTTTTTTCCTTCCTTCTTTTCTTTTCTTTTCTTTTCTTTTCTTTTCTTTTCTTTTCTTTTCTTTTCTTTTCTTTTCTTTTCTTTTCTTTTCTTTTCTTTTCTTTTCTTTTCTTTTCTTTTCTTTTCTTTTCTTTTCTTTTCTTTTCTTTTCTTTTCCTTTCTTTTCCTTTCCTCTTTCTTTCTTTCTTTCTTTCTTTCTTTCTTTCTTTCTTTCTTTCTTTCTTTCTTTCTTTCTTTTTTTCTTTTTCTCTCTCTCTCTCTCTTTCTTTCTTTTCTTTCTTTTTCTCCTGTTCCTTCCTCTCTTCCTTCTTTTTCTTCTTGGTCACTGCATGTTACATGATGGTTTCAAGGCTAAGGGGGCACTAAGGAGCATCCTAGAGGTACTGGGATGGACTTTTCTGTCCTCCACCTTATACAATGACTGTAGGGGCCGGTGTTGTGATAGCTTGACCTGCTATCACCTGTGATAAGAGCATCCTATATCATAAAGCTGATTAGAGCCCTTGCTACTCTGATCCAGTTTGCTTTCCTGCTACCGGGCCTGAGAAAGCAACAGAAGACTATCCGAAGAGTTGAATGCCTGCCATGCACGTTGGAGACTCTGAGGCTGTATAGACTCCTGGCTGCAGCCTGGAGCAGCCCTGGCAATTGAAGCCATTTAGGCATTGAATTAGACTATGCAAGCTGTGTGTGTGTGTGTGTGTGTTTCCCTTTCTGTCATTGTGACTTCTGCCTTTCAATTTAATAAAATAAAGTTATTGCAACATTTTACTTACTAGGACCTCAAATTGGAAATACTGGAGCTATATTTGGCCTTTTAGTTTTCAGTGTGTGCGTGTGAGGGGGAGCAACTTCTGTGACATAAACTGATATTTTAAAAGATTTATTTTATTTTTAAAATTTTAAAAAAGATTTATTTTATTTTTATTGGAAAGGCAAATATACAGAGAGGAGGAGAGACAGAGAGGAAGATCCTCTTTCAATGATTCACTCCCCATGTATCCACAAAGGTTGGAGCTGCGCTGATCTGAAGCCAGGAGCCAGGAACTTCCTCCGGGTCTCCCATGTGGGTGCAGGGCCGCAAGCAGGGAACTGGGTGGGCGGCAGGGACGCCAGAATAGGAATTGGCGTCCATATGTGTTCCTGGCACATGCAAGGAGAGGACTTTAGCTGCCAGGCTACCATGCTGGCCCCGTGAGTTTTTTTTTTTTAATTGTGTCACAAAAGAAAAAATAAATAAATAATGCATGAGACTGATTATAAAGCATTTAAAGTATTTATTGAGTTGCATTCTGGAGCCTAATAATTATTGATTTAAAGTCCCAAACTAGTTTTACATTTTGGTTTTCATGCTCATTTCAGGCTCGCAGTCAACGGTGCCTCTTGCAGAGGGCTGCAGCAAGAGGAGTAATCCGCATCTAATTCCCTGGGATCAACAGGGATTTGTTTCCTTGGGTGGCAGTGGTACCTGACCTTCGTGTTGAGAAGCTGAACAATGGTTGGAAGACTCTGTTCTCCTTCATACTGCCTTAAAGAAAAATCAGGTTAGCTTTGCAAAACCATGCTTACGACTTTTTGAGTTCTTTTTTTTTTCAATCAAACTGTTTATGATTATTTGTAAAAATTGATGGGTATATTTTTCACTTAAATTATGAGCAATCTCACTCTTTCCTACCACACCATGCCATGAAATTGATAAAGATTTAGTTGAATTGGTCACTTTTTACCATATGTGATATCTTACATGTAATTTCCATTTCAAATAGTGACAAACTAACATGGACTTTACTAAAAAAAAAAAAGTAATAACCCTTTTCTTATTTTTAAAACCACAATTCAGTTAGCCAGATGGGTTCAGGCTTGTGAGAGGAATTTCTGAATTTTCCAAATACTTGTGATGACTAGGGCTCTGTGTGTGTGACCGTGTGTCTCTGTGTGCTAACAGCAGGACTAATGAACAGATGTGTGAAGATGTGAGCTTGTAAAGGAAGCAAACAACAGAGGGAAATGACTGATGCTAGCCTTACTGTTTCTAGTAAAACTATTCAGCCCATGAGTAGGTGGTTGTTATATAGCAGCCATGTGGTAGTCATGTGGAAGATGAGCACAAAGATTTTCAAGGTTGGCTGGCCTTGAAGATAGGTTTGTTTGTTTAAATGCCTTGTCTGGAAGTTAAAGCAATGACCCTTGCAAAATGATGTTGCCCTATTTTTGACGCATGCCTTTGTCATGTGGTATTTCTTGAGACAAATGGGGAAGATGCAGAAACAGACTGATAAAAATGCTTTGTCTTTTATCAGTCTGCTTTTTATGAACCTAAAAGTTGTCAATTAAAAAAAAATTAATTGATTTTGTATAGGGTTACTGCACTGAGCCGTATACACTGGATTCGTAAATGAATCAGTCTCTAAATGAATTCTGTATCACCAGAAGACTTTTTAAACTGTTTTGAAGTGACTTCCAAACATGTAATTACCTTTCTAAAGCAAATCCTGATTTTCCCAGTTAGCCAGACCTTGCCTTAATCATAATCCTACATTCCTGGATTTAATTCATATTGAAAAATTCCCCTTAGAAATATCGAATTAGACAAATCTGCAGTTAGATCAAGGCAAGTTTGTTTTGAAATTCTTTTATTTTCTTTATTTTATATATTTTTATGAACTTATTTTTAAGCTTTTGAGAGCATATATGACCTTAGTCTGCAAACATTAGACTGCAACTTATATTTCTAAATTAGATTTCTGCCCCTACTCCAAAATGTTGTAAATATTTTTTTAATATGATCCAGACCAGCACTGTAGCTTAGTGGTTTAAGCTGCCACCTGAAATGCCAAAATCCCATATGCGTGTCAGTTGAGTCCCAGCTGCCCAGTTGGATCAAATTCCCTGCTAATGTACCTGGAAAAGCCCTGGGAGATGGCCCACATCCCTGGTATCCTGTCACCTATGTGTGGGACCTAGATGGCACTCCTGGCGCCTGTCTTTGGCTGGGCACAATGCCAGTTGTCGAGGTCATTTTGGGAGTGAATCAGTGATGTTTAAGATCTTCCTCTCTTTCTCTCATTCTCTCTCCTTCCTTCTCACTCTGTAACTTTGTCTTTCAAATACATGAATCCTTAGAAAGTCTTCCTATCAAGAGAAGTCATTAAAACATGTGTGACTCAATTAACATATACTTGGAGCAAGATTGTTAATATCAAAACAAAAATAAGTCATTCTCAACATCTCTCCAGTGTCAAGCTCCTGCTCATGAAACAGCGATGAAAACAGATTAGGGATTCTCCTCCAGGCCTTTTCATGAAAATAAGCACTATTGTATAGGTCTGCTTCACATGCTTATTTTTCTGCTCTTGGAGATTGTTTCATGCCAACAATATGTAGATTTATTTAATTTAAAATAATTTCTAAAACCATTTTACTTAGAATAGAGAGAGTGAGTGAGTGACAAGGAAAAGACAGAGAAGAGGTTTTCTATCCTCTGTCCATTCCTTCAATGACTCCAATAGCTAGTTCCTAGCCAAAGCCGGGAGCATGGATCTCAACCCTTGTCTCTTATATGGGTGTTAGAGACTCAAGGACTTGAACTATCACCTGCTACCATCCAGCATATACATTTACAGAAATTCTGGATTGGGAAGTGGAGCTTGAACTTCCACCCAGCACTCCAATATGGAATGTGGGCACCACAAGTAATGTCTTCACTCCTTGCTAAACACCTGCCCATTTTTCCTTGACTTTTACAGCATATGTTCAACACAATAATTTTTTTGTTGTTAAACACTCATTTAAGTCTTTTAAATATTATAAAAATGTTATCAATGTTCGTGTTTTTAAAATATCTGTAAGATAGGGCCCGGCGCGGTGGCGCAAGTGGTTAAAGGTCCTCGCCTTGCACGCCCGGGATCCCATATGGGTGCCGGTTCTAATCCCGGCAGCCCCGCTTCCCTTCCAGCTCCCTGCCTGTGGCCCGGGAAAGCAGTCGAGGACAGCCCAAAGCTTTGGGACCCTGCACCCGCGTGGGAGACCCGGAAGAGGCTCCTGGCTTCGGATCGGCATAGCATCGGCCGTTGTGTTCACTTGGGGAGTGAATCATCGGACGGAAGATCTTCCTCTCTGTCTCTCCTCTCTGTATATCCGCCTTTCCAATAAAAAAAAATAATAAAAATAAATCTTTAAAAAAAATAAATAAAATATCTGTAAGATTCATTTACAGGTGTTAAAATGGAGCTGAAATGAAAAGAAAATTAGTAACGAGTGTGGTTCAATGATGATTCCGGGCTTTCTTGTGGACAAAGAGGCTCTTCGAATTTTCATATACGCTGTCCTGCCCTTGAAATCTAGGAAAGCTATAAGCAGACATTAGGAAAGTCGTTGAGGTTAAATTACAACAGTAATTGAATAAATACATGTGAGAGCTGTTGAGAAAGCTGATGGCGAATGTTACTTGTTTTCTCATTTCTACAAGGTGTGGTTTGATTTACTTTTTTGGCAATGGAGTTCATCAAGACAAGTATAATGACTGCACAGTTATATATTTGGTTGGATGCTAGGACCAAGTATAAGTGGAAGCTGTAAATTTTTATTCCTGACAACATGAACATTGAAAAGATGTCCTTGCTTTACAATTTTTTTAAAAAAAAAATTCCATTTTAATCAGTGGTAGAAATAAAATACTTGACATTTTTCATTTCCATTTATATTTTTATTGATAATTGAAAACATAGTAGTGCTAATTTTGGACAGAGTGTCCTGCGTATTATTCAGGAAGCAAAAGATAAACTTGGTGTCCTCTTCCAGAGCAGTCATAGGACCCCTCTGAAGTTCTGCTTTGTCTTGAAGTAAGCTCTGAGCCATGCCCACCAGGTAGCAGGCAGGGCCTTGGGCTCATGCCTCGGGCTCACGCTCCAGGATAGCTCCAACATATCGCTTAGATCTGGAATTTCTTTAAAATTTATTTAGGTTCCTGGGAGAGCAGTGGAGGGTCGCCCAAGAGCACAGGAGACCTGTCAGAAGCTCCTTAGCTTGTGGCCATGTGGGGAGTCAATCATTGAGAGTAAGAACTCTCTCTCTTTCTGTCTTTTCCTCTCTGGGATGCTACCTTGCAAATAAGTAAAAATAAATATTTAAAAGTGATTATGAATTAAGTCATCTCATAATGAATAAACTTGCTTTTGGCTAGTCTTAACATGTACAACAAAATTCCATCGGATATTAGGGATATTCACATTACAATTAGTTTTGAATTACTTGGTTTGCAGTCAGGAGAGAGCGGGAGTACGAGTGTTTTCCAGTCGTTTCCCTCTTTAACGTAACATATCTGACACAGATTTTCAGATGTGAGAGAAGCAGAGTACATAATAATCGTAGTCTTTGTGATCTTTATTTCTTTCCAGTGGAAAGCTTTTGCAGCCAGTTAAAGCTTTCTGCTTAGTAGCACTCAAATTACAGTGATTTATTAGAATTTGATCCTCTAAGACTCATAAAATATTTCCCAGTGCTATATTTATTTCTATCATCTTGCCAACTATGAATCATCTGAGTTTACGAAGCAGAGAATATTCTGCCGGGTAATCGTTGGATGACCACCACACGTATGGGCCCTAAGTTTTAGCAACCATTACTCCTCTAGAAGACAATTTTTTAGAGTTTTGTTGTGGGGCATTGGATTAAGGTTCACTTAAAGAATTATTTATTTTAGAAAACATTACATTTATTTTACAAATGGAGCTAGTAGAGCAATATTTAGTAAAATTATCTTCTATAATTTTAAAGTGATATTCAAAACAGTAAGCTTGGTTTTTCCTTAAAGTACATTTTTTTTTTCCTCTATGAATTAGTACTTTAAATTGTTTAAATTTCTCTCCTCTCAGTTATGGGTAAATATATCAATCATATCCATCTTACTGATGATTTCCATGGACGTTTCAAGGATCTCATTGAAAAAATCAAACTTCTTTTTCTGTGTGAATTGACTAAAAATCATCGTGTCGTATACTAAGGTGGATGAAGTTAAGTGTACATAAATAATATCTCAGTCTTTATTTAAAGTCCAAGTTTTAAAATAGTAGGTTATGCAGCTCTAGTCGGTCATTTATAGGATGTAGAGAGCGTTTTGTCTCAAGTGTATTTTACCCATTGCCTTTAATCAGTATCTGATATTTTTACTAGTAGGGGCTTATTATTTGGGTTATGAACTTGATCATATTTTAGAATGTCATTGGAAAGATAACAAGTGACAACTATGTTGTAGGAGAGCCAAATCAGTGATTTTGTGAATGAATTTACAAATATGTAGCTGAATATAGTTCAAGGAATAACTGCAAGATACTGAGAGTAGAGCTGGCATTGTGACCGTGTGCATTAAACTGCTGCCTGCGATCTCAGAATCTTGCAAGGGTCCTTATTCGCGTCCAAGATGCTCCACTTCTGATTCAGGTCCTTGCTAATGGCCAGAGGAAGGCAGCAGAACGTGATTCAAGAGCTTGGTCTCTTGTCATATGCATGGGAAATCTGGAGGATCATGGCTCCTGGTTTCAGCCCGGCCCAGCCCTCGCGGATGCAGCCATCCAAGAAATGAATCAACAGATGCAAGATTCTCTCTCTCTCTCCCCCTGGCTATAATTCTTAATTTCAGATAAATAATTAACAGTTTTGAAAAGCTGTGGTAGGAAGAGAATACAAGTGGAATTTCTCAGGAAGGGAAGTGCGTTCAGACCGGTCATGCAGATCTGGGGAAAGATGAGATAATGGAAGCTCTGAGGAGGGTATATGCATGTTTGGGAGAAATATTAAAAACTTGGTAATATCTTAATAGCCAAGTACTTACCAAAGTGCTAATATACGTAGTAAGTATTGACAAAAATCTTGTGGTACTTTTACCCTTGATTTGTCACTTGCATGGAGTTGTTCAGAAAACTAGCTCTTGGGTAGCCTTTGAGTGTCTCAAAGCGAAAGAATGTTTCAGAACACTTTTAAGCTTTATTCTGCATATTTGAATTCCTAAGAGTTTCCATCTATCAAGGATGAAATAATAATAATAAAAAAAGCCAGTGAATGCTGACACCTAGTGAATGATCACATATAACAGGACATCTGGCAATGTTGACTGTGATGATGTTTGGTGACAAAAATTTCCGGGGCAGGTCAGTTTTCACTGATAAAGTTGCCTTGTTATCACCATCTGACTCACGATAAGTATGTCTCAAAGACAGTCATCTCCCAATACTTAAACTCATACTTGAAGACGCCGCCAGTAGCATCAGCATCCCATATGGGTTTCAGATGGAGTCCTGGCTCTTCTGCTTCCAATCCAGCTCTGTGATGATACAAGCGGAGAAGGAGCAGAGGATAGCACAGGGCCCTGTACCCATACACCGTGTGGGACACGTGGAGGAAGCCAAGCTTCAGCCTGGCCCAGCCTGGGCTGTTATGGCCAGTTGAGGAGTGAGCCAGTGATGACGGATCTTTGTCTCTTTTCTTTGTAACTCTTCATTCAAATAAATTACTTAAAAAAAAAAAAACCACTTAGACTCAAGCCTAAAGCCACCGAGCAGCTCCCATTCTTCTATATTTAATACATCTATCTGTTCATTAATATTTCTGAACTAAGCACTAGGGATTGGAGTGGATAGAAAATTACTTTTACACAAGCCTTTCTGTTGCTTTTCCACTGGAGTTAAATGAGAACGGAGCCAGCTGATGAGTTATTCGTCCAATGCAGGGAAGCAATGCCACTCTGGTCCCTGGACTCCTGCAGAGTCCCTCAGATTTTTACCAAAATGTTTTGTAGATTTCTATTTTTAAGTTAAAAATATAGACGATCTGAATGAGGTGGATAGGTTTCCTTCAAAAGAAAAAAAATTCAATTTCACTGCTCAGCATGTAACAGTTTTCCTCTGTGTTTCAAATTATGTTGTGAAAGTAGATCTTCATGTCTTTTTAATACAGAAACTGAGTACCGTACGTTGAAAAAAAATCACACCACGGAAGAGTTCAGCCTGCTGTGATTATGCTTTAATTAAAAAAAAAAACTTCTTAATGTTCTATTAATAACAAATTTTCATTTATTTCATAAATAATCTTTTAGATTATTTTTCCCATTGATCGTGAAGAATAAGAACTATACATACATACAAGGAAATTATAGAGCTGACTTTTTGGCTTCATGAACTTAAAAACCCTTTTGCAAAGAATGCTTTCAATACAACTCTACAGGTTAAGTGTGACTTGTTGAAATACTTATCCAAAATTGATGCATGCCAGGAGAAGGAGACATAGGAAATCAATTTTATGTAAAGATGATTTCCAGTAATGGATCAATCGCTGTCCCGAATATATGAAACAATTGAAAATAATATTCTATATTTGATGATGACTAATATCTGGTAAACATGTGTAAGTCCGTTTCTAAGTGCTGGAACTTTTCTGCAGTCCGTTATGTCTGCATATTTCTACAATAAATATCTCTGTATATCTATCAGTAGAACGGCTGTTACAAGCATAATTTATGTAATTATGTACACACATATATTTATTTTAAAGATCTATTTTTATTGGAAAGTCAGATTTATAGGGAGGACGATCTTCTGTCCGTTGGTTCACTCCCAAGCAGCCACAACAGCTGGAGCTGAGCTGATCCGAAACCAGGAGACAGGAGCTTCTTCTGGGTCTCCTACACAGGTGCAGTCTCCCAAAGCTTTGGGCTGTCCTTGACTACTTTCCCAGGCCACAAGCAGGGAGATGGATGGAAAGCAGGTATGCTGGAATTAGAACTAGCACCCATATGGGGTCTCAGCATATGCAAAGCGAGGACATTAGCCACTGGGCTACCGTGCCAGGCATGTGAAAACTATTTTTAATAGTAGCTAAAGGCAAACTATTTCAGGCAACAGTTCAGGAAAGTGGAAGGCTAATATAGTAGGTTTTATGTAAATAGTAGCACTAATAGCAAACAATATGGAATCATCATTTTGTGGGAGGTAGAATGCCAAGCATTTCACATGTCTTCCTGCTTTCACAGTACGTTCTCATGAGTTGTGAGTTAGAACTTCATGGAGAAACTTCTTTCCCTCTAACATATGAGGATAACAAAGTTATCTGGGAACAAGCAGTGGCTGAGTGCTATAACTGCCCTTTCAAAACTCATGTGTGGCATCAGAATTCCCTGCAGCAGTGTGCCAGCCGTGTGCCATAGGCCACTGTTGGCATTATGGTTCTAAATGGGTCAGAAAGTGTTTTGCTGTTTTAGGTTTTGTGGGCCAAGAGATTTATCTCACAATTATTTAATCTTGCTGATTTATCATGAAGGGGTATATATATATACAGATATTTAGTATGTTTAAATTAACTATATTAGATTAATAAATACATAAAATAAATATATAAAATATATATTAAATATATATTTAAAAGCAATGTATGTGTCTATGCTAAAAAATACTGTATTTACAGAAGCAGATATCAGAAAACATTTGGCCTGTGGATGTAGTTGGCTCACTGTTGATGTAAACCATCTTGTGTCTTGATTTTTCAGCCTCTTTTGATGTGATCTTTCAATGTTGCTTAGATCAATGAAACCTAAGCAGAAATTTTCTGGGAAGGTGTTGAGAATTGTCGTCATTCTTTTTTTTTTTTTTTTCTTATTTTCAATGTTCTTTTGGAGTTAGAACTACTGTTTTGTGACCAAGAGGCAACAAATCAGTATGTAAATAGAGCAGAAATACAGGGAATCCAGTTATCCTAGGACAAAACTAAACAGTTGGAACATAGTCCCCAACTATTTGTTTATGAATTTAATAGAGAGAGAGAAAGAGAGAGAGAGAGAGAGAGAGAAAGAAAGGGAGTTTCCGTTCCCTGCTTCCCTGTTTCATTCCCTAATTCCCTGGAAATAGAAACTCAGTTGTGGTTTTTCAATATTCATAACAAGGACATGAATATTTGAATTATCACCTGCTGTCGCCTTCCAGGATACACATTAACAGGAAGTTGTTCATCATGAGTGGAGCTCGGGCTCAAATCCAAACACTTTGTTATAGTACATGGGCATCCAAATGGTAGCCTACCTATTGCACCAAATGCCAGACCCGGAAGAAAGAACTTCCTGTTATTCTTTTTAAGCTTTATTCACTTTTATATGAAATGTACATTTAAAGATAGGAGGGACGAGGGAGAGAGATCCCTTGTCCAATGGTCCACCACCCAGATGGTCACAATGGCTGGGGATGTTAATCGCAGCCAGGAGCCTCTTCTGAGCCCCCCACTAGGGTACACGGGCCTGAGAGCTTGAGCCATCTTTGCTGCCTTCCCAGTCCACAACCAGGGATCTGAATAACAAATGGAGCAGCCTGGACTAGCACTGGCGCCCATATGGGGTGTTAGCACTGCATGTAGATGATTAGTCCGCTGAGCCACCAAACCAGCACAAGGAACAACTTTCAAAGAACTGAAGCTAATTGAATATTTCAAAATAGCCCACAGAGAGGATTTTTAGTATTCCTAATATAAAGAAATGATATATGTCTGAAGCGATAGATATCCCAACTATCTTGATGTAATTACTGCAATCATATATATTGATTAAAACATACTGTGCCACATATATATATATGTTCACTTCCCATGTGTCAACTTAAAAATAAATATTAATAAAAATATTATGATCTACAACTATTCACATTTAAACCCATAATGCCTAGTTTTAGAGATTATAAGTTTAATCTTTAGCACAAATTCCTGTTTTGCAGACCTCAATATTTTTTGAGAATTCTGTGGATATCCTTTCTAATCCTTTGTCTCAAACTTAAGTGATTATTGTTGGTTATTAAACTAAAAGGAGTGAGCAAATATTGAGAGCTTGTTGAATTTTGCAGATCTGAGTCTCACTGCAAAAGTTTCTAATATGTAAGAATTATATCTAAGTCTTCAGATATAAGTTGCTCCAGGTAAATAGGAATCAGATGACCTTAGCAAACACTACTCTAAAATTAGACAAATTTGGCCAGATAAGGAGAGCCAGTGGTGGTAACTTTTATGATTATATATATTTCCAGAAGTCATTCTTCTGATTCTGTTCTCTTATTTCTATAAGAAATGTATCATTTAAATGACAATGACAGCTTCTAAGTGGAATTTCTGTTTTGCTGACTGATAGCTTGGTTCAGTTGGGTGATTGATTCCTTTTAGTTTTGGCTGAAAGATGTTGAGTATAACCACTAAATTTAGGTAGGGAATAACCATGCATGGTTAGGGGGCAAGCATGCATATGTGTTTTTCTGCTTTTACCTAGTAAAGTTTCATGGGCAGTATCCAGTGATGAATATAATAATTGTACAATATGTATGTTATGGATCAGTTGTGGCTTTTATGATCAAACTTGTTGAGATATTGGTTTGTCCCAAATTTGATTCCAAACATTTTATTGTTATGAGCTGTAAATCATGCTGTATTATTAGCACTCTATTTGACTCAGGCCTGGTCTGTGATAATTAAGGGCACACGTGTTGGAGTCAGAAATCTTAAGTTCAAAGTTAGGCTCTGACACTGGACTTCTCTGTACCCTAGAGTCCAGAAAATAAGTGTTTCTCATTCCTTACTGCGTGACTCGATGTTAAAGCATTTAGTGAATGCATAATATTCCTTATGCCACAGTAAACAACGTATTTATTAAAAGTTTGAAGACTTCCGTTGTGAGGCATATCTCTAGTTTGCAGTAGTCTCTCCCAACCTGTAGGAGCTGCCTCTGTATTTTTCTCACATGTACACTAACAGACTGATCGCCAAAGACTAGCATTTGAGATCTTTACTCATAGATTATTTTTATGTTCTAATTAACTTTAAAACTGTAATGGGAAAGTCTGTTATATGGAAAGGATTTAATGAGAGTCAGAAATAAGCTAAAATAACGACAATTCAAGAAACAGATAGCAATAGGTTGATTAGCTATGTCACACCTAAACTGAAGTGGAATGGGCATAGGACCCCTATGGTAAATTCTGGCTCTAGCTTCTGTCGTCTGGCATTATTGCGGTGTACCCATTCAGCATCTCTTCTGCACGTTGCTGTTTGTGACGCTGGCATCTTTCCTGGAGAGTATTCTTCCTGTCGTGCTCCATGCTGTCTTCCCCATCAACCCTGTCAGAAGAACCCTTCCTTTTCCTCTACAGACTACAGTCTGGACCTGTTTATAAATGTGCCTTATTGATTCTTTCCACACAGGGCAGTGAAAAGAACATGGGCTTTCAGAGACAGAATTAAATTAGCATTCTTTCTCATATGCCTGTTGGATTGCCTATAAAATCGGGTTTCTTCCTCTTTAATGGGGAGAGTGCTACCCATGTCTCAGCTGTGGCAAGTGTTGGATATAATATCTGGTACTGGAATGAGATTCCATTTCCATACGGCCCTGGTGTGGCTGCTGCCTTTCAGTCAGAACTCAGCTACTCGGCTGTTGGGTTTATGAAATGAGACTCAGGAGTCTTCCAATTTTGACTTATTCCAGCCCATGCTTTAGTCTTACTCCATAGTTTTGGTTCTAGGTAGGAGGCTAATAGACTGCTAGAGAATCTGCAATTCTCAAAAATACATTAACTCAGAGAGCTGCATTAAACATATGCCTTAAATGTGACTTCTTAGTGATTCCTCCACAGTTGCACTCGATGCAAATGTTCTGGCAGGCCAAAGAATGTAGTCTAAGCTACAAATGGCTTTTAAAACATTCCCATGCTAATGCTGCTGTTTCTTTTTTGGGGGAGGAGGTAACCCCCAAATGAACTAATCATTAGAAAATGAAGAAGATATGGAGGTTTGTCACAGAAGGTTTGGACTGTATGGTGCAGCCCATGTCACTGATAACTTCACCTGAACTTCAGCTCCGGTTTTAGTCTTATGTGTTTAACGCAGAGTAATGATAGGCAAATATCAGGTGTGCAATGTACTGCCAATTATTATGCTTTTTTTTCTCCTAGAGGCACTGATTTATTTTATGTATTTGAGATATAGATAGGTAGATAGAGAGCGACAGAGAGAGACAGAGAGATAGAGACAAATGTTTTCCATCCACTAGTTTGTTCCCTAAGTGCCTATCAAGAACCAGGCTTTGGTCAGACCAAAGCCAGGAGCCATAAGCACCTTCAGGGTTTCCCATATGGCTGCAGGGGCCCTGATGCTTGGACCATCCTCTCATGCTCCAACAGGTGCATTTGCAAGGAGATGGATTGGAAGTGGAGCAATTGGGACTCAAACCGGTGCCCATATGAAACATCAAATTACAGGTGGTGGCTTTACTCACTATGCCGTAACTCCAACTGCAAGGAACTAACTTGTATTCTCTAGCCTTCAGCAGTATTTTGGTTATGGTGGGCAGACTCTATAAGTGTTAGCTAACTAAATAAAAATCTTATAAAAGACTGGGGAAAAAAAGGAAACCGGAAATGTAAAAAAGAAGTTACAACCAGAGAGAAGTAATACTCATAAAGTGGAATGTTGCATGAAAAGGCAATTTCATTGATTTTTAAAAATGTTATTTTAAACATTTGTAATGGTTTAACAATGTCAGTAGGGGTGTGCGTTTGTGTGTGTGTGTGTGTGTGTGTATTCACAGACAGATAAAGCATCCCCTTTTCCTTCTGTGTTTTCCCATGGCCACAGTGGCTAGGATTGGGATGGATCACAACTAGAAGCAAGAGTCCCTTTTTGGTGAAAACAATCCAGACTTGAACCATCACTTCTGGCTTGCAGAGTCTGCATTTGTAGGTACTTGTGTACAGAGTTGGAGCTGGGCACTCTAATCTGAGATGCTAGCAAGCTTACCAGGGACTTATTATTTAAGTGCCTGCCCCTGATTTATAATCTTGATGCAGAATATACCTTGATTTATGTATCTGGAACAAAAGAAACTGTGAACCTCTCAGAGTAGGTCAGTGATTGTTGGGGTCACTAGTAATGCCACCCTTTATTCAAACTAAGCTGAAAACAAGACACTTTCTTGGAGCTTATGTTCACGTGAAACAGTCTGATATTAATTAAACAATCTCATGAATATGTACAAAATTATTATTCATCTAAGTGTTAAAAGAAATTATATATTTTTCTGCAAAAGTAAAATATAAGAACCTCGACATTATGTGGGACCAGTAATGTCTTCTGTCGTAGAAGGTGTTTGGAGTGAGAAGTGAAGATGTTCAGTTGGGAAGAACATCACCAAAAAAACTTTTGGAGGGAGAATATCACCTTTAAGAAATGTTAAATAAATCCTTTGTTGGCTAGATACCAGGAGGAAGTGGAAGGTAAGAATGCAAGTGAAGATCCTTCAGGATCCTGACAATTTGGCTTGTATTCAGAGATGAAAATGGAACATGTTAGAATAGTTTAAGCATGAGAAGACATCGTAAGATTTGCCTTTGTGAAATTATTCATAGGGTAGGTGTTCGGCCTAGCCGTCAGGACATCAACATTCCATATTAGAGAGCCTGTATTCAAATCCCAGCTGTATTGATAGTTCCAGTTTCCTAGGAGTGCAGTCCTGACAGGCAGCTCCTGGGTTCCTGCCAGGTGTGGGAGACTCAGACCAAATTCCTGGCTCTTGACTTCGATCTCAAGCATTACAGAGCAAGCATTTGGGCATTTGTGAACTGAAAGATAGTAGCTCATTGTCTCTCTTTCTGATTCTCTTGATCTCTATCTTGAACTAACTAACAAATTAACAAACTAACTAACTAGTTTTGCACTTGATCTTAGCCAAAAGGCTGAGAAGCCATGACTAACTAGTTTTAAAAATTATTCAGATGTAAGTGGTCAAGAATAAAAACAGCTTGACCAGTTAGGTTATTTGATGTAGATCTGGTCGTAAATGAGGCCAGCTGGGAAAGAGTATGCATTTATGGGATTCAGGAAGTAAAATTGAGAGAAATTGATGATGTCTAGGGTTAGAGAGAGATAAAGTGAGCCAGTCATATTATTTCCACTGGTTCACTGGTCCAAGGGGCAGGGCAAAGTCAGGAGCCAGAAGATTTACTGATGATGTCTGCCACAGGCATAACGACTTGTTTTCCCAGAGCGTTAATGGGGAACCAGATAGAAAGTGGAGCAGCTTTGTCTTGATCTTGTGCCCATTGGCAATGGTGGTGTCTTAAACAATCATGCTTCATGCCAACCCTTAGATTTCCTTTTCAGGGGTGACTTAAGAACCACTTCTGTAATATCTGATTGGAACTATGCTCACATATGCTGTATATGATCTTTAAGTGCTGCTCCATCTCTATGCGAGAGTAAAACACAGTAGCTGAAAGGGAACAGGTATTTATGGACACCACCTATGGTTTTAGATGCCGATGACCTTTAGCAAAAGTGACAAGAAATGGAAAAATAATCATAACCTTGTCACCTCAGCATATTGTTTTCCATTTTTATGCTTTTAAAAACTTTCAAGCTTTTATTAGTTGTTGTGGGCTAAGGAGTTGATGAGCGCTCATTGGGCTGGGCAGGAACAGGAACTGGGCTTGTAGCTAAAAACATCTAGACTAATTGGACTCATCTGTTTCCAATTTCCTGGCTAAATTAGGACGGGTGGGGCGGGGATAGTATATAAGGAGAGGTGAAGGAGCAATAGAGACTTAGCAGAGACTTCTACCATCACTGGTCTCCTGTCTGTGCTTCATCCCCAGGCTCTCTCCCTGTCCACCTTACTGGCTCTGCTGGCTGGAGCAGATGGCATCTAATGCGCGGCGTGGCATGAGGGGCAATCTGAAGGACTCCTGGATCTATGAAGGTAAGTTTAGAATTAAAATTTTTTCAGGGGCATAAGTGATTTCATCCCCAGATCATCTCCCTGTCCTGGGACACAAAGGGTAATCTGAGGGACCCCAGAAATCTGGAAGCAAGATTAGAATTAAATATTTTGCAGGGTCATAGGTAAAATTTAACATGGGGCAAGAACTGCTAACGTGCAGATGATTAAGGGAGTCAGAGATCCTGCTCCAGTCACAAGGCGCTGACATTAAACTAAAGACCTCGCAGAAGTTGGTTGAAACTGCCTGTGATGTACTCCCATGATTGGTTTCCTTGTAGCCACATTTTTTTTCCCTCTGGCATTTGGTAAAAAAGTGTTTCGTGATCCCCTCAAACGGAGGTGCAACCCTTCCTTGAAAAATCATCTGTAAGAAGGGGGAGGGAGCTGCACACCAGAGTAAGAAGAGAGAACCACAAACCAGGGTAAAAAGGAAAAGGAACCCCAGAGCAGACAAAGTCTGGAGAAACTGCGTGAAGAAGATTCGCAGTCTTCGGAGGAGGAGGAGAAGGGAAAGAGGATGGAAGTGAGTCTTCCAAGGATCCTCCACCTGTAAAGCATGTGCCCATAGAGCGTGTGCCAAGCAAAAAATCAACGCTATTAAATCTGGGCATAGCTGTGAAAAATTCACAGGAGTAACTTCTGCCCTTCTCCCTTCAGTTGAGGCAGGAACAGGGTGGATGCCCTGCTGGGGCTTGCATCGGACCCCTGCTTTCATCTTCCCTTTCAATGTGCAGTACAGCAAGTGCGGGAGCAGGGAGACCCGGAGGCAGCTGCCCTTGCTAGGCGCTTTGCCTTTCCGGTGGTTGAGGTGGAGGATCAGCAAGGGCAGAGAATCGGGCAACACGTGGCACTATTTTCTAAGGACAAAAAGAATCTGAGGGACGCCCCTGCCAACTCCCTTTACCATTTCCATGATTGAAGCCTAGGCACCTACCAGTTAGATCCCACCCATTGGAAGCTTGGCTGAATGCTTTGCTCTGATAGCAGTTCTTGGGATGCTGATTTTGTTAGCCAGGCCTTCTATTGCTGACAGCTGGCCGCTTTTGATTCATCCAGACCTCCATTACCTGGCATTACATTTTTTGTTGCCTGGTCACCCACTTTTTAAACATTTTTATAAAATGATAAATAAGAAAAAGGTCTAGGAAAAAAGAATGATTTTACAGAACTTGTTCTCTAGGCTTGCAAATTGTACCTTGGAAGGTCTTTCATTGTGATAAATGTTTAGCAAGCTAACTTCAGCTGCATATCGATGGCAACTTTTGGGAATTTAGAATCCAAAAAAAATGTTTGGCTCTTGTAACCCTTAAGGTTTCATTCGTTAATATGTTCAAAAATGTGAAATTGTATTGCAAATAGTTTGGCATAGGATTAAGCTAAAGCACTATTAAAATATTTCAAGGTATAAGTTAAATTGATGTGGTATTCATCATATACAAAGCAATTTTATATGTTAAAGTAATTCTAGTCTTTTCGGCTGGTTATCAGATTTCTCACTGCTTTAAATTGGTAAAGGTTTTGTACTTATTATAAAGGTATTTGAGTGGTGGTCTGACTTCAACAGCAAAAAATCTTGTTTCAGATGTTTTTAGCCATCCTTAAAAAGGCATCCAAGTTCCAAATCCTAGGGCTTCCCTTGGTATTCTTACGAGGCCTCAAGAATGCCAATGGATTTATCTCCCATTTTGTGAAGACAGTAAATCAGGTTGATTGGATTATATTAAGATTATTGTCAAATGGACATGACACACATCCCAGAGTTTGGGACACTAAAGTATGTGCATATAACTGTAAATACTTGCTTTGGATTTATTCTAGCTGCTCCTCAGACAGGGCTAATGGAGAGGCCTCTATTGGCTTGATAAGGCGTAAAAGAGACTTTGACATAACATCAGCCATTGTAGCCAGCATTGCTGTGGCAGATGCAGCCACCACCACAACTGTGGTGACCTTAGGACACCTTATAGCTACCGCTGAGACCGTGAACAAGCTTGAGGAACTGACTGCCTAGTCTATGGAACAACAGAACTTTATTAATGAACACGTGCTGGTGGGTGTGTTTGCATCGTAACAGCAGGTTGACTTGTTGGCAGAGGAGCAGCAGATGCTGTGGGATATGGTCAGGGCCTCTTGTTCTGCATCATATGTCTTTATGTGTGTAATACCTGTGCGAATACAGAATGTTTTCCAAGCCTGGAACTGCTGTCTGCTAATTGCTACTGTGCTATAGATATTCCTAGCCATGGAATGGGGTTACCATTTTCCTCAAGTATGGTTTACACAGCTGCAGCAGGTAACATGTTGAATGGCAGCCAGTGACGGGTAAGATGGACTGGGCACTGACCAACCAAAGACAGGGGCTCCATCATGCTATGGAGATTTCTGATGACGGGTAAGGCTGATGACCTGAGAGTCCACACCTGACACTGGTGCATTTAAGTTGGCTTTAAAACAAAAAAAGGGAGACCTGTTGTGGGCTAAGGACTGATTAGTGCTAATTGGACTGGGCAGGAACAGGAACTGGGTTTGTGGCTAAAAACACCTAGACTAACTGAGCTCATCTGTATCCAGTTTCCTGGCTAAATTAGGACTGGGGGGCGGGGAGAGCATATAAGGAGAGGTGAAGGAACAATAAAGAGACTTTGGGGAGACTTCTACCATCACTGGCTTCCTGTTCCTCTCCCTGTCTACGCTATTGGTTCTGCTGGTCAGAGTAATTTTTCATAGATGTAGTCAGTCAAAGTACATATTTAATTTTGAGGAGTAGCATGGAATAATAGTTAATAAAATATTTTTGTGAGAGATTAACTTGAATCAAACTATTAGGATTAAACATCTAATACAGTTTCATTAGATCTACTCTAATGATCCGTATGTGTGGCAGGTAAAAGGTATTGATTTACTCCACAGACTTGGGAATGAAAACTGTTAACAGTATAAAATGCTTCATGGGGCTTTGAGTTCCTTTGAACACTAGTAGCACAGGGATCAAAACAGTTTGAGTTTTGGGGTATGGGTGGAAAAAAAATCTTAATTTCTTCAATATGGCTTTGAATAATTATCTAATCATCTGTAAGTGTTCATTTTCTCATCTGAAAAAATGAATAACATTATAGCCTTTTTAATAGGGTTTCTGTGGTAAATGAATCAGTTATTACAGTTGTTTAATTCATAATAAATGTTCTAAGTGCTACTTTCACATTTCTATATATTGTAATACAGACTATATAGGCTAAGCGGCTGCAACAATTCATTAAAAATGTACTATCATCAAAATATCTCCCATAACACAATAGAGCTTTGCTTACATTTTATACAGCCATCTACAGCTTGGGACATATTAGTGGTTTTGCTCAATGGAATGGGCTAGAAATACTCAGTCCTTTTGTGTAAGTCCACAGGATGCTGAAGGTCAGAACTGGCCAATTCCATGCTGCAGGTCCATGGAAATGACAGGGACAAATGGAGCAGGAGTGAGCGGTTATCAGCTTCCTTTCTAAGTATGAGACTCCAGAGTTGGAACCATTACAGAAAGTACCACCTTTTATGTTGAATCTGTCACCATTTATAAGACAAATCATTTTTATGTTTGTAGCATTAAATCATAACTTAGTGATTTTTATCATTGTAGTTATAGTTTTATATTCATGTAAAAGATTATTTTTTATCAGTTTAGGCATAGTTAAAACACTGTATACCATTTTTGTTCAGTCATAAAGAGATAAATGAAAGAGTAATAAATTAAGACATCCTGAGTACTGTTTCACATCTGAATGTATTCTTGCAGTATTTCTTTGTTCAGAGCCATAGATGTTCGTGTTAGTACACTATTGATTTTTAGGTCATAAAAATAATTTGTGACATATGAAATCTCATTTTTTTAAAAAGATTTATTTTATTTTTTTTTATTGGAAAGGCAGATATACAGAGAGGAGAGACAGAGAGGAAGATCTTCCATCCGATGATTCACTCCCCAAGTGAGCGCAACGGCCAATGCTATGCCGATCTGAAGCCAGGAGCCTCTTCCGGGTCTCCCACGCGGGTGCAGGTTCCCAAAGCTTTGGGCCGTCCTGGACTGCTTTCCCGGGCCACAGGCAGGGAGCTGGAAGGGAAGCGGGGCTGCTGGGATAGAACCGGCGCCCATATGGGATCCTGGGCGTGCAAGGCGAGGACCTTAACCACTGCGCCATGGCGCCAGGGCCCAAAATCTCATTATTAATACAGTGTTTGACTAGTACCCATTTTCTAAAGGCAACATCTGATTTGATGAAATTCACAACTTTATTTTTGTTTCAACTTAGTTACATGCTATCCCATGTTAAGCAACTTCTTTTCAAATTCAGCAGGAAAATCACGCAGATGATCAGTAGTTTAATGTTAGTTCTCTGCACTACATGAATCATTCACAACATCCACTAGTAGTTTTCCATTTTACATCTTCCTGTTTGAAGGATTTAACAATATCTAAAGCCTTGAGCTGTGCTGTTCAGAGCATAGAGTAAAAAGCATATGTAAATTAAATGGAATGATGATGTTGGCAATTCTACCAAACACATCTTTCCAAAAAATAAACCTTCATTCAGAGACTTCATTGCCCAATATAAGACTACCGTTCCCAGCATCCTTTTCAGCTCATGTTAGGTTTGACACATAATTTATTTTGTTTAAAAGCAGTGTTTATGAATCTTGGTAGAAAACACGAGACTCTTAATTCTGTAGGTCCACATTTCATGGGAGGGATGAGGAATCTGGGTGAATGTTATATACATAGTGTGTTTGACAAGCCTTCTGTGATAGCAAGCATCCAACAAGCCTGACTTTTGTTTCAGAGTGAGACATTACCTCATCCTTCAAGCTGTTTTGTTTTTTCGATAAGCACTAACCTGAGGAGAGGCCCAAGTAAATAGTTTCCAGAACTTTCAAAGATGTTCTAGAACGTGAAGGATGTCAGGAAGACTTTGGGTCATGTAACTGAATTTTGTCTGGACACAAAGTGGGCATGTTTTGTGGCAACTGCAACTATTTCTTCATGTTTTGATTCTTTGTCCTTTATCCTGCTCCCCAGGAACATGTTTTTAAATGCGGAGATATTTCTTTAATTAAGAAGGTTGTTTAACATATCAGTGGTTTAACAGCACAAAAGGTAAAAAAAAAAAAAACATAACCAGTAAGTTAAGTATGATATCCTCTATGGGATACCCATAGAAAATTCTTTTGATTTCTTTTCCCGTTCAAGCCTTCAAATGTACTCGTAGAATTTTTTTTTCTTTTAGTATGTCAGGTTGCATGCACAGCTTTTCAATTACTTTCAAGTTTTCAAAAATTTTATCCCAGTTCAGTTGACATTAAAATTCAGATTTAGAATTTCAGTTTGTTATGTCTTACTAGCGTAGTTCCTGGTTCAAAGAACATGCATGGCTGAGGGAGTTACATCCTGTTAATCTATTATTCTTTCTTTCTGGACTCCTCTTTGGTGTGCAGTGGTGAGGAAGAGGATAGACAAAAAACAAACCAAGCTCTCAATTCTTCCTGGGCGCTGATGCCTTCTGCAGCAGGCCCTCTCTCTGCCCAACTTCCAAACTTGAGTGGTGGCTCTGCCATGGACTATTCTTTGACTCCCCATTCAAGCTCCTCTCAAACAGGTACTCAGCCTTTGGCTGCTGAGTTTGCTTTATCTGGAAGACCATCAACTCCAGAAGGAAAACTGAAGAATGTTTCAAGCACAGGTCTCGCTTATGGTTCACTTGATCCACGCATAACTTGTTCAAAGTTTTTCTGTGCCAGATCAATAAACTTTAGTTGCTCTGTTTCTTCAAATCTTGTTTCTCTTAAAGAAAAAAAATCTTGTTTCCATTTACTTGCATGGAACTGAAAGCAGACACCCTAGTTCACCTTGCAGACAAGAATTCAAATGGGAAATGAGGCATTGATTTTTCTTTTGGAGTCCACAATGCAATCTTGTAGAGTCTGCTCCTCAGGCCCCGAGTGAAGGAAGAAATAGTCACTGTGAGAGATTCTGACTGATTCTTCTCCCTTCATATAATTACTATAGTTATTTTGATTTTTGATCTATTGGTGCAGTAGTGGTTCAGGTAGCCAGCCTGCTCTCCATTTCTGTGGCAAGGTCCATGGGGACACTCTTGTTGGAACCTTTTATTTCTGAGAGTACTTAGCATCCACTGCCCTCAACTTTGGGCTCTTGGGGCAAATTCCAGAAAACCAAGAAATCGATTCGATAGCCTGTTAAAATTGATACTTGCTTCCTTCCAGGGTTACTGAATATAGATAGGTAAATTTTAAAAATTAAAATTTCCATCCTTCTAGTAATCTTTTTAAACTAATGGCCTTGGAGATTGGAAATAAGGGGAAGAGGGAAGAGGGGAAAGAGAGTCCCCATATATGTGCATGGATATTTATGTGTGTGTTTATGTGTATATGTATATGTGTATATATGTGCATATATGTCTGTATATATGTGTATGTATATACACACACATATACATATATATATTTCATAAGTTACTTTTTTAGATCTTCTTTTCATACAGAAAAATGCTCCCTTAATATATGCACACACACACACACATACACACACACACACACACATTTGTGTAACATCACCATCACTGGGACAAAGGATATTTCTATCATCCAAAGATGTCTGCTCATACTTGTTAGTACTCAATCCCCTTGTTTGACCTCCAGCCCCTGGCAACTATTGATCTGATTTCTGTTTCTATGTCTTTTTCCTTTGCCAGAATGCTATAGAAAGAGAATTAGGGTGGAGTCTCTGTGTGGCTAGTTGAATACACCTAGTAAAATGGTTTTGAAAGTCTTCCATGTATAAGTGATGTGTTCTATTATATGAATATTCCTTAATTTATTTAAACATTCAATGGTTAATAGGCATTTGCTTTGTTTATACTCTTGCCATGTGAATGAAGCCGGCACAAGGAAATCTTTCTATGGATACATTGTTTTGTTTTTCTTGGACATAAATAACCCACTCACAAAAAGGACAATCAGTTTATTTGTTAATTTATGTTTAATATTAGAGACAGCCACCTTGTTTTCCAAAGAGGACACATCATTTTGTATTTTCACAGTGTAGTGCAGTTTCATCTGCTCTGCATTTTTACAAATTCTTACAATATTGTCAGGTTTATTCTAAATATGTTCAGTCTAGTAGCACTGTAGTGGCAGCACAGTGTAGTTTTTGTGTTTTGCCCTAAATATTTGTTTTTAAGTATCATTTGTTTGTTTCTCATTTGTATCTTTTTGGTGAAATATATATTTTTTGGCAAATAGAAGTTTGGGAAAGGAAAATATTTTATTAAGTATGTATTTTGCATGTATTTTCTTTGAGTCTACAGTTTGTTTTTACTTAAGAGTCTATCCTGAATAGCTAAAGTTCAAATTTAAATTTGAAAAAATCATTCTTTTGTTTAATACTTTATATTCCAAACATTTGCTCTAATCAGATGTCTCATTGATTTTCTCTAGTACTTTTACTTAGATTTTTTTTTAATTGCACTAAATTTTACACAAAGGATTCTGTTCTATTTTAGGACAATTTTTATAGTTAGCATGAAATATAGATAAAAATCCAATTGTTGGAAATTTGTGGTGCCTAACTGTTGTGGTAACACTTATTCCCAAAAACTACTTTTCTTTTTGCCACATAATTGACTTTATGCTTTTCTTGAATGATAGTTCATTTCTTTGTGTAGGTTACATCTGTCTTTATTAATGGCGTCACGGGTTTGTACCCAAGTATTTTTCTACAGGGTCTTGAGTGCCATTTCTATCATTGCCCACATGGGTGTACATCCTTCCCAGCTAAGTAAACAATATTAAAAATAAATTTTAAAAAAGACACGAAATTATGCATGGTAGTTCTCAGACTTTGTTCTGTGTCCTATTCTGCGACTTCTAATCTGCAGTGGTGTTTCTGGGTTCCCAATTCCTTATCCTTAGGACCATCAGCTTTCCCCATGGCTTTCTCCCTGTGCTGTGTTCAGTATATTCCCTGAAGAAAATATGTGGGTTACATAATTTGTTATACATTCTCAATGACCAGTAACATTTCTTTATCATTACATTTAAAGGTGTTTAAGATACATTTATAAAGGTATATTCCTGGGCCGTATTCCATGGTGAAGCAGCCGCCATGCTCCCCACAGGTCATGCAGGTCTGGTTCCACGCTTGTGGGACATCTGAGGATGCTGTGGGCGAGGGTGTGGAGAGACCTGGGGCTTAGCATCTGCATGTATGGTCCTTGGACTGGTTAGGAAGAGCAAAGGATGCAATTAAAATAAAAATGTATGGGAGCTGTCATGGTAATGTATCAGGCAATCTTTTGCTGTGGCCCTGGTACCACATCTGGGCATTGATTCTAATCCTAACTGCTCCGCTTCTGATTTAACTCCCTGCTTATTAACTGGAAAAGATCAAGTTCTACATCCTTGTTGGATACCCAGAAGCAGCTCCTTCCTGGCTTCAGACTGCTTCACTCTGGCCATTGTAGCCAAATGGGGAGTAAACCAGTTGATAGAAGCTTTCTCTCTCTTTCTCCAGCTCACTTTCTCCGTCCTCAGTGTAAATATGACTTTTCAAATAGAACTAAATTGATCCTAAAAACTTTAAAAATAGATCTCTCAAGAAAAACCAATGTTTTGGATTTCATTAACTTACTATAATTTATTCAACATTAAAGTTGCACATAAATACACGCTGGGGTTAGCTTAATCACCTTCACTTTTTCTCTTTTACCACTCCTTTTATGTTACTTCCTGAAGTTTCACTACAAATGCAGGAATTAATAAATAACCACAATGGAAATATTTATAAATGCACAAAAGAGGGGCATATGTAATGGTGTAGCACGTCGCATGCTTGTTTGAGAAATGCACATCCCATACACCTGATTGACTCTTGCCACTCTTTCTGATCCAACTTCCTTGGTGTAATCCCTGCGAAGCAGCACGTAATGGCTCCAATGCTTGGGTCCTTGTTATTTACATGAAAGCCCAAAGTGAGTTCTGACTTTTGATTTGCCCTGACCCCCATCCCTAGCACATGCTCTATCTCTTAGTGATTTGGTCTTTAAAATAAACAAATAAGCTTTAACATGCATTAAAGGAACACTTTGAAAGACTTTGTTCTTAGAAATGGTCTCAGCTTGTTTTCCCATCTAATACTCATGGAGCACTTGCTAGTTTCTTCCAATGTTTTTCATTTCTTTTCTAATCATATAAATTGAAAACGTTTCTTCTATTTTATGATACAAATGTGGAAGCATAACAATATTTCCCATCCTGTCCTCCCTCCTGCATAAATTTCCCATCTTCCCACCTTCCCTCTTTCTTCCTTAATTTCTTTTGTCTTCTCATTTTTACAACAAGATATTTTACTCCACTTTGAAATCAGCAGCTTAGCACTCTATTAGGTAAAGTTATAAACCCATGGCAAGTATAAAACAAACCCACTTTTCCTTGGGACTGTATTATGAAGACTATATCATTGACCGGTTCCTGAGATGTCAATCTCCTCCATATAGATGGGATTTTTGTGCTTCATGTGTCAGTTATAACAGATCAGGGATAGCATATTGTATTTGTCTTTTTGAAACTGACTTATTTAACTAAGCACAGAGGTTTCCAGTTGCATCCACTTAGCTGCAAAAAACAAGATTTCTTTTTTTTAAGTGGCTGATTAGTATTCCATGACCTATAATTGGCACTTTTTAAAAAACTTTGTCATCCATTAAAGGGCATCTGGATTAAATCCATAAATTAGCTATTCTGAATTAAGCTGCTTAGAAACAAAGGGGTAAGGCTCATATGCTGTCATCCTGTTTGGGAAAATTCCCAGGAATGGGATGGTTGGGTCATATCATGGATCTGTTTTTATGTATCTGTGGAATCTCCATATTGTCTTCAATGATGATTGCATTTGTTTCCATCCCAGTCAACAGTGTATCTTTTCCTTCACTGGTTCTGTTATTCTGATACATATGTGGTAGTAATTCTAATTGTGGTAAGATGAAACCTCATTGTGGTTATTATTTGTACTTCCCTGATAGCTACTGCCTCTAGGAGATGTCTCATATGTTTGTGGGCCATTTGGATTTCACCATTTAAAAAAGTCCCCATTCATGTGCTTTGTCCATTTCTTACCTGGATTGTTTGTTTTTGTTGAGTTTCTTGAAGTCTTCATAGATCCTAGATATTAATCTTTCATTCGTTGTATAATTTTCACATACTTTCTATTTTTGTCCTTATTGTTGGGGCTTTTGGGGTCTTTTCCAAGAAGTGTTTGCCTACATCTATGTCTTGAGGAATGGTCCCAAAGTGTTCTTCTGATAATTTGATGGGATCAAGCCATAGATTTTGATTTTTTTTAATGCATGTACAATTAAATTTTGTTCAGGCTGTAAGGTAGGGCTCTTCTTTCAAACCTCTGTACACATAAACCCAATTTTCCCAGCACATTTGTTGGAAAAAGAAAAGGTTTTTCTCTCTGAACTGATTTTGGTTTGCTCATCAAGAATCAGTTGATTTTGGATGATTGGCATATCTGTCTTTGTGCCAGTATGAGGCTGTCCTGATTACAACTGACCTGTAGTATATTTTGAAATCCACTATTTTAATGCTCTTAGCTTAGTTTTAGTTGTTTTTTTTCCAGATTGCGTTATCTATTCTGTGTCTCCAGTGTTGCCATTTGAATTTTTGTTGAGAAGAATGTGGTAGGTATTTTGATTAAGATGGCACTGAATATGTAAATTGTTTTTGGTAGTATGGACATTCTGGTAATATTCTACCGATACACAAATTTGGCAGAGCCATGTTTTGGTGTCTACTTTTATTTCTGCCTTGAATATTCACTGTAGAGATCCCTCGCCTCCTTGGTTATATTTATTTAAGATGTTTAAATGTTGTTTCCACTACTGTGAACAGGATTGATGTTTTAAGTTCTGTCTCAGTCATGGAATTGTTTGTATACACAGAAGCGACCGAGTTTTGCTTGTTGATTTTTGTATCTTGAAACGTTACCAAGATTGCTTGTGAGTTTTGATAGTCTGTTGGTTTTCCCATTTACAGAAGATGTCATCTGCAAACAGGCATTGGTTGATTTCTTATCAATTTGCATCCCTTTGATTTCTTACTCTTGCCAAATGGATCTGGTAGATCTTGTAGGACTATATTGAATACCTGTGCTCGAGTGGACATCCTTGTCCTGTTGTAGATCTTAGTGGGAATGCCTCCAGTTTTTCCCCATTCAGTATGGGTTTGTCATGTATTGCTTTGATTGTGTTGAGAAATGTTACCCTTACAGCCATTTTACTTAAGACTTATAATGCATGGGTCTTGTTTTTTAATCAAATGTTTTCTCTGTGTCTGTGGATATATTTGTATGATTCTTATTCTTCAGCTTCTTAATGTGATGTCTAATATGCATTAGCTTGTGTGTCTTGAACTGTCCCTGTATGCTAGGGAAAAATCCCACTTGATCCAGGTGAATGACTTTAGAATGTATTGTTGAAGTCTATTAGCCAGTATTTTGTTGAAACTTTTGCATCTGTGTTCATCAGGGATATTCGTCTATAGCTCTCATTGCAGCTTTGTTTTGTTTGCTTGTTTGGATTTGGAATTGGATTTGGATGCTGACTTCAGAAAAGCAGTTTGGAAGGATTCCTGCCATTTTAATTTTTTTCTGATAGCTGGACAAAAATTGAAATTAGTTGTTTTGTAAAAACAACTGGTGGATGTGCCCGGCGCGGTGGTGCAGTGGTTAAGGTCCTCGCCTTGCACGCCCAGGATCCCATATGGGCTCCGGTTCTAATCCCCGGCAGCCCCACTTCCCTTCCAGCTCCCTGCCTGTGGCCCGGGAAAGCAGTCGAGGACGGCCCAAAGCTTTGGGACCCTGCACCCGCGTGGGAAACCCAGAAGAAGCTCCTGGCTTCAGATCGGCATAGCATCGGCCTTTGCACTCGGGGAGTAAACCATCGGACGGAAGATCTTCCTCTCTGTCTCTCCTCTCTGTATATCTGCCTTTCCAATAAAAAAATAATAAAAATAAATCTTTAAAAAAAAAAACAAATGGTGGAATTCAGCAGTAAAACCATCTGATTCTGAGCTTTCATTTCTGGGAGGGTTTTCTTACTAATTAAATTGTGTATTAGTTACTCATCTATTTAGGTTTTCTATGTCATTGTACTCAACTTAGGAAATTTAGGTGGATCGCATGTGTCTAGAAATATGTTTTTTCCCTCTAGATTTTCAAGTTTGTTTGCAAAACACTGTTAGTATCAATTCTAATGGTTGTTGTGTACATGTAGTGTCTGTTATATTTCCCTTTTGATTGAGATTTCATTGAAGTGGTTCTTCTGCCTCGTTTTTCTCCCTTTGATTAGTTGGGCCAGTGGTATAAATTTTGCTTATTCTTTTTTAATACCAGCTCTTATTTCACTGATCTTATGAATTCTGTGGTTTAAATTATGTTTAGTTCTTTATCATTTTTTCTTTCCACTAATTTTAGGTTTGGTTTGTTTTTCTAGGTCTTGAGATGTACTGAAAGATCATTTATTTGATGTCTTTCTTGAAGGAGATACTAGTACCATCAACTTCCCTTTGAACACCTCTTTACTATATACCATCAGTTTTGATATGTTTTACTGTGATCTTCATTTATTTCCAGGATTGTTTTGTTCATTTCCCTTTTTATTTCTTCTTGACTCACTGTTCATTCAGCAGTGTATTGGGCATTCTTCATTTGTCTGTATATTTTCTAGAATTTCTTGAATCGCTGAGATCCAACTTCATTCCTTGGTGGTCAGAAAAGAAAAAAATGGCATGATTGCATTTTTTTTCAGGTTTCTTGAGACTTGCTTTTTTGCCCAGTGTGTAGTCTATCCTAGAGTAGGTTCATGAACTGATGAAAAAATGTGTGTGTTTTACAACTGTGGGATGAAATGAGTTGTATATAGCAATCAGATCCGTTTGGTCCTAGTAAAGATTAGGTCTACTTTTTTTTTTTTCTTTTTTGAGTTTCTGACTATCTGTCCATTGATGAAAAATTGGGTGTTCAAGTCCCCCATTACTGTTGTATTGGAGTCTGTGTTTCCTTTTAGAACCACTAACAACTGTTTTTAGTAGGCAGGAGACTGTCATTGGTTCCATACACTTGTTGCATTGATCTCCTAATCATTATGGAATTCCCATCTTCATTTCTTTTAGTAGTTTTTATGTTAAAGTCAATTTTGGCTTACTTTATAATGGCTATGCCCGCTCTTTTATCCCCCGACCTTTTGTTATCAATTGTGTATATCTTTGTCAGTGAACTGCATTTTTTTTATAAAGATTTTTTTTTTTAAGATGAAGGTGAAGTGACTTTCTTAGCAGGTGCCAGGACAGTGGCTGTGGGGGAACCTAAGGAGTTGACATTGGGGCCCTTCTTGCAATTTTTTTTTTTAAATTCCGATCATTTAGTAGTATATTTTGATTGAAAAGTTTAGGCCACTGCATTCAGTGTTATTGAAAGGTAACAACTTGGTCTTACTGTTTTTCTGTAAATACTCTATTTTTTGCTTTGTAATTCCTTTGAACCTATAGCAGGAATTTTCTTCTTGTGCATTTTTTCATTATAATGATTATTACTCTCTATATGTAATGTGCAACACATCCTTAAGCATTATTTGCAGGGGTAGGTGATGCCAAATTCTTTCCATTGTTGCTTGACTAGAAATTCATTTATTTCACCATGATATAACAATCAAAGCTTGTCTGAGTATAATAATGTGGGTTGGAAGTTTGTTTTAGGATCTGGACAATGTCTCTCCACTTTCTTCTGTCCTGCATGGCTTCTTTTGAGACATCAGCTGTAAGTCTGATCAGAGATCCTCTTTTTTTTTCCCTCAAGCAAATTTTAGAATCATCTCTTTATGTTTTATGTGGAGAGTTGATCATATTATGTTGTGGTGGAGATTTTTTTCTATATTTGGATAACCCTTTTGTCCATCTCAGGTAAATTTTCAGTTATTATTTTGCTATATAGGCATTCTAATCCATTTTGTCTTTCCATGCCTTTAAGAATTCCTAAGAAACTAATCTTACATCATTTGATGGCATCCCATAAATCTTTGGCCCTGCTTTTGCTTTTTCTCATTGATTATAGTTTTGTTTGTTTGTTTTTTTGGTCTGACTGAGATTTTTTTTCAGATTTGTCTTCTAGCTCAGTCTTTCTTCTGCCTCACCAAATCTGTTAAGGCTTTACGCTTCATATTGCATTATTTGTTTCTAATATTTCAGTTTGATTTCTCTTCAGTCTCACAGAAAATTTCAAAGACAATATTCTCACCCATGCCATTCTTAGCTCTTGTATTTTTCTGCTTTGTTTTTGAGTAGCTTTAAGATAATTAAAAATTCTTTTCCAGATACTTTCTCAATTTCTTCATCTTTGCATTCTAATATCACAATGTTGTATTTCTTTGGGGTAGTCATTTTGTTTCTTTTGTTCATGTTTCTTGTTGCTCTGTTTGATTTTGGGCATTTCTGGAAAGCTTATTGTTTTCCCCTCTGTTGGTTTTGATCTTTAAACAATGTGGCTTGGTGGAATCACTGCTCCTTCAAGGGGTAGCTGGAGGTTTGCTAAGTGCTGGCAATGTATTCTAATCTGTACTTAAATGTGGGGTGCGAATCCAGGATGACACATAGGGTGGGTGTCATGCATCTCCTCTTCTATCTGTATTGGAGGAGGTGCTGATGATGACTGTTGGCGGGACCACTGCCGCATTGCCTCTCCTACGAGGTGGTCAGTGCCCAAGAGTAGTCCACAGTGCATATACCTCCCCCACATGTGTTCATCAGCACATAAACCACAGAAAGGATTTGTGCAATTTTCTGTGTCCCAGAGATCAAGTTACACACCACACACTGCTGTACAGTCACAGACTTGCCACAGCCTTTGTGCATTATGCTTCCATAGTCATAGCTCCATGAGTTGGCTCCTACCTAGAGAGCATCAGCATGCCCAGCAACAGCTACCCATGAATGCTCCATCTTTGTAGTCTTCCCTGCCATACTTCCCTTCTGGGCTCATAGAAGGATGGACGTGTGTTTGTGCCCAAAATTAACACATTGCCACCTGCAATGCCACTGGTCTTGAATCAATGTCAGTAGGGAACATTGAATTATCTTTTGGACAGAGCCAGGTGTGCACCGTCAGTCCTTTGAGACCATTGCTTAACTCACTCCAGCAGATATTCCTGACAGAAATGGGCTACCTTTAAAATGGTGGCTTCTCCCCATGGGTCTGGGTACTTTGTAAGGGAATGGGAGGAAGCAATGTTTTTCTCCCCCTCAAGGTGATCCACCAGAACACGTCCCTTGTGGTGGCTCTTGTCTGGACATAGTCAGATCCGTCTACCAGATTTCATGGTAGGCAATGTTTTATGTGATTTGCTCCCCACTCTTTTTCCAGATCTATGCTCTCCATTTCCTTGGCTGATGCCTCTTACTTGAGGTGGCAGTGTGCTGCAGCTTTCTGCCAGCAGCTGCCCTACATAGCTGACTTCAAGTGGCATTTCTGTACTCAGTCCTCTTGTCCCTTGGGGATTTCATTGCTTTTTTTCGTAGTTGTTTCTTTGCTGAAAATATCTGAGTCATACTTCTGAAAAAGGAGATCTTCATTCTTTCACATCCTAGAACAATTGAAGTTAGTATTGCTATCCCCTCTATAGCCACATTGGATCTCTGTCTAGTTTCTTAATATGTAACATACAAGTATGTGGACAGGTAGCATTTAACAAGATACATTCGTTTGAAATAGGAATGCAGACAGTTTTTAAACAGGATGACAGCTCTCAAAATAGAGCCTGGAAAGCAAGTTTTTAAAATGTTCTTCACCACTTGGAGTTGGGGAAGGTCATATTTCCCAATGGAAAAGGCTGAGGTCATTTGGAGAATTCACTAGGTAAACAACCAAATGAATGCAGGAGAGGGCAGTCAAAATAGAATTAACTGGAAACGTAGAGTGCAGTAGCAGGGATGAAAATACTGATGAGTGTGAAAAACTATGTGGAGATAAAGTTGGTAAAAGGAGATAGCTGGCAGATAATGAAAAGCTTAGACTATTGCTAGATTCATTATTATTATTTGTTGTTGTTGCTGCTGTTGGAAAGTCAGATATGCAGAGAGGAGGAGAGACAGAAAATAAGATCTTTCGTCTGTTGATTTACTCCCCAAGTGGCTGCAGTGGCTGGTGCTGCACCGTTCCGAAGTCAGGAGCCAGGAACTTCTTCCAGGTCTCCCACATGGGTGCAAGGTCCCAAGCCTTCGGGCCATCCTCAACTGCTTTTCCACACCACAAGCAAGGAGTTAAATGGGAAGTGGGGCCTCTGGGATTAGAACTGGCACCTACATGGTATCCCTGTGCATACAAGGCAAGGATTTTAGCCACTAGGTTACTGCTAGGGCCCAGCATTTTTATCATTTTAAACAAAATGAGTTAATGTACAGAAACACAAAAAATATTTTTTCTTTTTAAATATTTGTTTGTTTTTATTAGAAATTCAGATTTACAGAGAAAAGGAGATACAGAGAGAAAGATTTTTCTTCTGGCTCATTCTGAATGGTTAGAGCTGAGTTATCTGAGGCCAGGAGCCAGGAGCTTCTTCTGGGTCTCCCACATGTATACAGTCCCCAGGCTTTGTGCTGTCCTCTACTGCCTTCTCAGGGCACAAGCAGGGCACTGGGTGGAAATTGGAGCTGCTGAGATATAAACCATGTGTAGGGTAAGGATTTAATCACTGGGCCATTGTGTTGAGCCCACAAACGTATTTTTTATCCTACCTTTTTCTGCATTTATTTTCATTTGGATTAAAAGGCAGAGAGAGAGAGAGAGAGAGAGAGAGAGAGAACAATTCAGACACAGGAAGACCTTGTATCTTGTTTCATATCCCAAATGCCAGCTGCAAGCGTACTGGGTTAGGCTGACGACAGAAGTACAGAACTTAATAATCCGGCTCTCCTTCGTAGATTGCAAGTACCCCAGTACTCCAGCCATCATCTGCCGCTTTCTAAGGCTCACATTAACAGAAAAGCTTGCAGTGCCAAGCCTTAGGTTTTTCAAAATGGGATCTAGGAATCCCAAACAAGCTCATGGCCACACCGTCAAAACAATTTTTTTTCACCTTCCAAATTTCCTTTCTTCACCATACTTTCTAACAGTCACCTATAAGTTTGCCAAGCCACATGAATATAGTGCTATGAATAACATTTACTGATAAAAATGAACCAGATCGTCATCTCAAGAAGAACACAATGACAGCAGGGGTCACTAGTGTGAGTCTATGATAACTATATAAAATGACAGGTGTAATGATATCAACCCCAAATGATAATTTTGGCAATGAACATTTTTTGAAAAATTTGGTAGGCTTTGAAACATACAGTGATTATCAATTGTGAAAGGACCAAACAAAACATTGCTTAGAAGAAACAAACCCTGTAGTTTTGGTTGTCCATTCACATTTGGTCATCCACATAGTAATTACAATCCAAGTAGGACATTGTGTCTGGGTAACTGGTTGAATGTTAGAATCATCTGGGAAGTACCCATCAAAAGAATAAAGAAACTGTGGCATATCTATTCTGTGGAATACTACTCAGCCATTAAGAGTGGATTTCTACCATTTGCAACAAAATGGTTCCAATCAGAGACTATTATACTCAGGGAAATAAACCAATCCAAAAAGGGCAAATATCATATGCTTTCTCTGTTACAAAGAAGCCTTCATGAAAACTACAAGATAAATAGAGATATAAAATTCATTTGAACATATTCATCTAGAGGATCTGTGTAAGAAGTGAAGATACATTGCAATATGCATTTCTACTCCTGAACAACAGATGGATTCCTGAGGATACTGCTAAATATATATTGACAATAGAATTTTGGATTTTCTACCCTTGCTTATATCAGCAGTATAAACAGGCTTAAATAGAATAATGGACTTGTCACTGCTGCTGAAGGATTATATTATTACAATAATATAGGGAAAATTGTACATGGGGAAGGGGAAAGCCTTGAACTTATGAAATTGCATGATTAAAAATAAAATTTAAAAAAGAATAATCTTAAGAGCTTTAAAACAAAACAGTGGCCAAAGATCTGTCCCAAGAGATTCTGATTTAACTAATTGATTTGGAATGAATCTCCAGGAGAAATACTTTAAATGCTTTTTTATGGAAGTATTGTGTACATTTAGAAAAAAAACTTCTGGTATAAATAACATGGAGTCTCCTTTCTCAACTTTTCTAATAAATCTTGCTTTAAAGCTAAAATAAATAAATAAATAGCATGCCAAATTTTCAAGAATCAGAAAAACCGATTACTCAGGTCTGAAATTAAAAAACAAACAGAAAACCAAGCAAACAAAACAACCCCACCAAGACTAAAAATCACTGAATGACTAATTCAGACCATCCACAAGGCAGGCACTACTTGAGGGCTGCATAGAAAGATAAATAGGAAACATTTGCTCATTGTAAATGTCCTATCAAAACTAGGAGTTTGAAAGATGGCAGAGAGTCCAACTATTATGTGGAGGACAAAGGATTTCAAGTTTTGAATATGACAGTGTGTGAGGCGCAGTAAAATAAAACTGGGTGGAATACTGAAAATTTGGAAAATAAAGCAAATGAAATGGAGAACAGAATGCATGGCCACATTAAATTATTTTGTTTATGGAATAAAATTAAGTATTGTCTTTATGATTTGTGACACTTAAATGTCATAACTTTGTTTTTAAAAATGCAGAAAAATTCAATGTAACATGGTAAATGCATCCAATTTGCCACTTTCACTCGATAATCTTACGTGGACTTAAAATTTTCAATCATTATTCTGAATAAGTTATACCAAGTAATTCCCCTCACTTTTACAGCTCTTAATCTTAATTCTTGCTTTGAAAAATAATGCTCCAATTCGTACACCACATGCAGTATTTTTAGTTCTTCCAGTAGTATAAGAAGGAAGCAAAAATCATGATCACAAGCAATGATAGATAATTTTTAATTTCAGGTGTATATGTACTCTGAATAACAAATTCATCATAATATAGATAATTACTCCTGTCACTTACACATTACAATGATCTCATTTACATGGCTATGACTTTTGAAATGCATCATAGTATTTCATTAACTACATTCTGGATCATATCAGTATCTTTTCAAGAAAATGAAGTTAAATCTTGGTGGTAACCAACAGTTTAATTTTCATTAGGCCAGCTATTTGATAATTAGTCATGCACCATAAATCAAACCCCAAGTCTTTTTCCAGTGTCTTAATTGAAAATTATTGTTTCTTGGCTCTCTGGTTGAAAAGTACAGCAAGTGTGGGTGTGATTGATGTGGAATCTGGCATAAACACTTTGAGACAGTCAGATCTTGATAGATCATTGCCCTGGAGGGGCTTGCAATGGTAGGTAGGCAGAAATCTCCAAATTAAAGATTTGCTTTGAAAATTTCAAGTGGAAAGCTAACTCTGGTGTACCAAATCCATTTTGACATATTTACCAACTTTTGTTTCCGTTTCTCTGTTTTTGTTGGAATGTATGTATTTTTTGAAATGTCTGTTACAATCTACTTACTTGCACCAGTGATTGTTGACACAGCATAGAAGTCTCTGGGACATTAAATTTTCTGTTTGAGCTAGATATTAAAATATTCTGTACTGATGTCATGAACAGATATTGAGTTTGTTTTTTTTTTTTAAGCGATTTTAAAACATTGACTAAAAGCATCCTCATCTGACAGCTAATCTGAAGGAACAGATGGTTACTCAAGTACTGCCCCCAGTCACTAAAGCATTTCAAATATGATACTGTTGAGGCTAAACAAAAGGCTTTGAAAATAATAAGGGAAATATTGCTTCACTGAATGACTGCAGGTTCTTGCCATTTTTCTTCTGACATTCTAAGGAGATTTGCACAGAGCTTTGGTCATACCCGTAGTTCTTTGCTTAAGAGAACAGCCACTGGGTTTTCCAGCATTCATTTCTTGTTTCCTGGTGGCCTGGCAGAAAGGATATGATGAGAGACACAGCAGGGTGTACTGGGAAATGCCCCATAAATTTCAATGTGCAAAGTCAAAAGAGCTACAAAAAAAATCTGGGCACAAGAACTATGGCTAAAGTTTGAAAATCATCTACCCAAATGCACCCAAAAATAAATCTAGCGTTTTACCAGTTCCTTACATGGATGGTTTAAGGTGGGTGCATGGCCAATGATTCATAAAGGCTAATATTGACATCATTTAATCTGATACAACCATACTTACTATGTGCTTTAGTTACACAAAACTTTCTTACGGTACCTTCAAATAGTCTTTTGATAAAATGAGTTTAAATAAAGTTTTCTGACAAATTGCAATTTGAACTGAAGTAAGAATCAGTATCTGTAAAGATATCATTACGCATATGCATTTTACAATCTCTAGAATTTTCTTAAGGTGTCATAACTCTTTAGATATAAATTATCTCTTCTGTAAAACAATACATATAAGTATACTCCATAAGTATACTTGTGATAAGTAAACTCTAATAATATTTCCTACTTGAATATTCTATGATTTTTAGGAAAAAATGTGTGTGTAAGTTCTTCCTTAAGGATCTTAAAAATACATATATTATTTATTTGAAAGGCAACATTGAAAGAGATATACAGAGGTCTCCTAATCCTTGTTTCACTTTCCATGTAGTTGCAGCGGCCAAAATTTGCCAGACAAGAGCCAGGAGCCAGGGGCTTCAGCCAGATATCCTATGTGGGTGAAGTGGTTAAAGCACTTGGGTGGTCGGTCCTCTACTGCTTTCCAGGCACAAAAAAGAGTGAGGTTGGACATGGAGCAATCATGCCTAGAACTTACTTCAAGATTAGATGCTAGCATGTATGTGGTGGTTTAACCTGTGACACTACCACTTTAGTCCTAATGTTATTTTCCTTTTAATAAAAACTTAATTTTATTTTAATGCTGTTTACATACTTTAGAAGGATGTATACCCATGTGAGCCACAGATTAGAGGGGAAAGGGACAAATGTTTCATTGTTTTTTTTTTTTTTATTTTCTGCTATACCCACATGGGTGAGGGAAGTGGAGGGTGCTGCTCTTTGCTACCAACTACATCACCAGTGAAGTGGGAAAGCCGCTTGACATCATCTTAGAGATCCTCAGGTGGAGAAGAATGCTCTGAAGGTGTTACTTAGTTCTGAGACATTGTTGGGTTCATTGTTCTGGGGTTGAGATAATCTTTCCTGGGTTTGTTAGTTGACAGAGTCCACACACTCTTGTGTGCCAAAGCTTGACCAGGAGAGTTATCCAACCGATTTTCCATCTTCTGACATTGCACTCAGCTTCATGTCCGCCTTGTGCATCTGGGTATGCTGAGAACTGCACAGGCATCAAGAACTGAGGTGGCCCAGTTCTGATACATGCACTCCAAGGTCGGGCCACATATCCTATGGTTTTCCCTCTGACCTGAGTCTGAGTTCAGGGAAACCTCACCTGTGTTGACCGCAAGTGACCCCTGACCTTGTGTGTGCCAGGTCTGTTTCTTTCAAGTGCATGTTGTCAATCCAGTTGTCTGATAGTTCTGCTGCTGCAGCTAAGTCCCTCATGGGCACTGACCATTACAATTATTAAATGGAACAGAACGGTCACATTCATCCTCCGCACTGAGTGACAATGAGACAAGGGCCCTGAGATACTTGGTTTTGATGAAGCTAAGCAGATGGGTTCATAGATCTCAGATGGATCCTGCCATAGGGGGAGAGTCCTCTTACGCCTCTCAGAAAGCAGAAGCAGACGGATAGAGAAACCCAGAGGTATTAAGAAGGCATGCTTCTTTTAAAATTTCTTTATACATAAAGTCTCCTTTGGAAATGTTGAACTGAAAACTACTATTTCTTTTTGTACTGATAACAGGCATCTGAGAAAGTGGGCATGACCCAATCCAGTAAGAAAGAATTGAAATTTATTAGAATAAAGGGATACATTTGCTATTACTAGAGGAGGAAGATGGAGAAAATTGCACCTGTTGTAGTTCAGTGTGTGAGTGGCTAATGAAGGCATTTTGGAGACATCCAAGTATGAGGTAAAGACACAATGAGGAATGAAGTAGCGAGAGATATTCAGGAGGGGCTGTGGTAGTTGGTTGTACAAGGGCACTTCAGAAAGTTCATGGGAATGCAATTGAAATAAGCTTAATTTGGTGTAAAAAAAAAATTCTTAAATCCATGCGGTTGTTTTTCAAATGCATTTTTTTTTCATGAATGATTTTAAAATTCCTGGTATTCCCTGTGTGTACACTAGAATACAATGAAGAATGCATCAGTTACCTAAGTGAAAATTTGTTTTCCAGTGGAAACAAATATGTGTTTTGGAAAAATGGTGATTTCACGTGCACAATAAAACCACAACAGCCCTGCCTGGCAATATGTGCTTGATAAATTAGTGTAGTTAAATAGATTCTATCTAGTCATTCTTTAGATTTGCTGAAATTGTGATCGATACATGCTTATATAAGTGCATAGATTTTAATTGTGAGGTCATTGTAGGGTGCTAATGAGGATGAGAACAGCTACTGATCATTAGTGGGTCTAGTAAAATTTAAATAGATTATGATATTTTTGAAACTAGTTTTGTGTCCTTTGAATCAGTCAGGTTTGCTCACAGTGGAGATATTTCTTGGAAGTTTATGTATGTAGACATTGCAAAAACTCCAAGCTTGTTGGTTATTGATTATATATAAATAGGGAATTTTGTATTACTAAAAATACCAGAAAAAATGTTAAAAAGATTTTCTTTTATTTTCCTGTTGCTTTTTAATGGTGGAAGAATTTTATTTTCCTGGTATTTCAATCATCTTTTCTGTATTGTTTTTACTTACTAAGCACTCTGCCATTCTACACATAATAGCTTGAATCACGACCTAGGAGTCACATTGCATCTAATAGCAAGTTAGTAAAAAGAGCAAGAACACAGATTCTGCTGAAGTCTGTACCTATTCCAGTGCCATCTCCAACAGAATGAGACCTAAGGCCATCACACTGCCTGCTCTTAGATAGGTGGTACATAAATCACTTTCTTATTCCTTGCAATCATACTGCCAGGACCTTCCCAATGAGTGCCAAAGGCATGGTGATGTAAAAAGGGAAATGAATGCAAGAAGTCAGAAATCTGTGTGTCCTTGTGATCCCAGTTTTGTATTTATATGCAGCATAAATGTCTGTGATATGAAAGAGCCTGTTGGATTTTAATTGTTTGTTCATATTAGATTTTATAGTTATCATTCCTCTACCTTTATCCACACAAAACCTCAGTCCCTGGCCATGAACACAGTATGATCATGAAACATTGCTTACCAAGTTTTCTCCAAGGCAGCGGAATTCGTAAGGAAACATGCTGCCACAACTGTGCAGGGTTTTAATAGAGAGATGGCCTGATTATTGTGTGTGAGTGTGGCGGAGGTTGTTGTTTTCCATACCAAGAAAGAATCTAAACTTAAAGGTTTTCTTTATTTTTCACAACTCGGACATGAGGAACCCCTTTGCCTTTAGGTCAACTTAAGCACATGTTAAAAATGTTAATTTCAAAATGCTGATAGGAAGGTAGAAAAACGCTTGCATTTCATATTCAACCTGAAAATGATCAATATTGATTTAACAAGGGATGGAATTTTAGAGAACTGCATTGTGCTGTAGTGGAGGGGATCGGCATTGCAGGTTCTTGTCAGAAGGTACTGCGCATGAAACTGAAAATGAGAAATGAAACTTAGCACTAGTGTCTCTTCCAACCATTGTGACTAATCGGCTTCCAGTTGTTTGATACTCTGACCAGATTTGAACCCTTGAACTCTGACAGAGAGGAGGGACTTGGAAAGGTTGTCATCTGATGTATGTTCGAAGGTGAAAGAAGTGGCTTTTTGCTTAATAACACTTCTTTCTGCTTAACAGTTGGTGGGAGATTAAAACAATCTAGATGGATAAAGCTGGTTAAAGGTCTGGGGACATCACTGTTTTGGGGAAGGTTTGTGTGTGAGAAAAACAAGCAGCTCACTAAGAGTGGAAGGTTTATTTTTTTTTCCCTCCTTTTCTGGCACATTTTAATAATATTTTCCTGCTTATTTATTCACTTTGGTGATCTACTCCAAGCCTTGAAGGAGAGCAAATTCCTGTTCTGCTAGTCTCCAGCCAGGACCGTGGTTAGACGCTGACATTCTGAGCTCCAGCCATATTAATTGCTGGATAAAGGCTATAATCCATCTCTCTTTGAAGCCCAAGGCTGATTTTTAGGCAACACTTCAAAAGCCGAGCACAACTGAAGAGGCATACTTCCTACCAGCCCTGGATCACCATGATTGACTCAGCTTACATTTGACTACATGGGCCTTACATATTTGGCTACCCGACAAAACAGTTTGATTTTGCTATTAGCAAAGGAAAAACCTCATGTGACCCTAAGCTGGTCCATTGCTACTTAGGAGACATTTTAATGGTTGCCTAAACTTCCTTCAAAACAGAAACACTGAATCAGTCTTTTCTTAGAGCAGAAAGCATCGTGTTTGAAAGTTTCCCCTGCTCTTCTCTCATGTTCTCTCTCACGCTTTGGCACAACATCATAAAATCCTGTTTCAGTACACCACCATTAGCGACAAAAGCCCTTGCAAATAAGGCATCTTGAACATTTCTGGAATTAACGCAAGCCTTGGAAGTGTTGCATAAAACGATGTTTACATCATTCATTCAAACTTCATAGTCGTCAGACACGTGAATTGTGAATAAGATCTTTCAGTAGGAAAACATTCTCTGAAAGACTAAACAAGAATGCCGATCACAGAAATCAAAACAACAACAAAAGTAAACTCAAAACCACAATGACTAAAACAAATAAAAATTCATAACCAGCAGGGCATTTGTTGTTAGTCTGTTTCACTTACAGATTATTTTTCTCTGGATTTTCACCATAGGGACTTTCTCATATAGGATTTGCCAAGTATACTTAGCATGCTACGTTTGCGAAATATTAACAGTATTTCAGATCAAAGGCGGCCCTGCTGCATGGTCTTAGGAGATTGTCATTCACTCCCATTATGGCTCATTTGCACAAGATTTTCATGTAATATGAGCCATTGTTTTGATGGCAGTGATTTGACATAAAGACAGAGACGAACTGTATCTCAGAGTCCTCGCCAGTCAGAGTGGGGGGCATCTTGGTCCCAAAGAACTTGCCAATCATAAAAGGCAACTGTTACTCGGTTAGGGATTGTCCCCCGCTCACCCCCACCCCCGATCCCCCTTCTTGATTTTAAGGTGGAAAACTTCTTGAGCACGCATGGATGCCATAAAAGTCAGACAATGCCTACTTGTGCTGGATTAGATACAGTTTAACCAGACAAAGTTGCAGATACTCTATTCAAAAGAGAAAGTTAGGAGCTATTTTAATGAACGGCTTTTCCTTCTGTGCTTTCTGCCATGCTTATTTTGATTTTAAAATAACTTGAAGTGGTGAAATGTTACGCTTGAGCTACATTCAAAACTTTTCCTTAAGCTGTATTTGGGTTTTTTTTAGTGATTTAGTTTCATGGCAATGTATAGAATATATGTTTATATATACTGCTCACAAACGTTCACTTTCTTGTGCTGCAAGTTAGGTTGAAAACAGAGGTGTTACTACTTCTTTAAATGATATGTAATAATAAAAAATGCAAAAAAAAAGACAGAGCCCCAATCTGGATGATTCCAAATGTGATTTTATTTAGCTAGACAGAGCAGTCTCATTAATTCTATTTCACATTTAGAGGGATTACATAAACAAATAACACAGAAAAAAAATTGAAACAGTTTATTCTAAATGCGGAATGTCAATAAAAATAAAATACACATTAGTATATAACTAATTTGCAGTAGCTGCTTTGTGTTGCCTAAGCTGATGCATTTTAGATTTGTAGTGGTAACTTGCACAGAATTTTCAAAAACTGCTGGCTACTTCTGTGTAGCATCTTTTCAATGCTTTAGATAAAAGGATGCTTAGAAGTTTTGTGATTTTAAAAATTGATTTTGTAAGGTATACTAAGATCTTACTTCAAATCTGTGTTCAGGATAAAATCAACTATCATTTATTTTTGGTTTGCAATTACACTGTAAGTTACTGATAGCCAGCATAATTGCACAGAACGGAAGAAAATTGTACCTCTGATTTCATGAAATTCAAGAAGATGTGAAAATTAAACAAATAGCCATTATATTCTCATCCTTAACTTTCTGCAAAGAGTGAAATAAAATGTTTAATTTTAAATCACTTCTTTACTACAGCTCAAGCAATTAATACATGAAATATATTTTAGTAAAATCATAACTTTACACTTTCATAGTTTAAAACTGCATGGAACGGTTCCCATGTAAGACTTGGCCTGCTCTGTGTAATAGTAAGAAATATTTACTTGGAAAACAGTTAACAAAAGTAACCGTACAAATCCAAGGCAGCCAAAATATTTTCTCAGGGTTTTATCTGAAAAATTTCAAACATACTAAAAGTTGAACCTCAGAACCTATAAAACAATGTCATAAAATGAAATGCAATAAAAAAAGAAACATAGTAAGAAAACGTTTGCATGTCTTCCACTGAAAAACTATTTGTATTTAGTCACTCTGTTTATTTTTTTCTTCTAAATCAATTGGGAATAATGGCATTTCCAAATTTTTCAGCTTGCATATATTATGTACAATTTTATGTGATCACAAGAAAATAATTGAAATATTTCTATAAAGTCTAAAATCAGAATGTTAAAAAGCGGGAGTAATTATACCCAATGGAAAATTAGAAACACACATAACATTAATTGAAAAAATAACTTTGGTCATCTAGTACACACCTTTTCAGATTTTTTCAAAGTAAAATTCAAGCTTTATGTTGAAATTCTCATTGGAATTTATAGTTTTGAAAAAGTACTACACCATTAGCTGAGTGTATTTTGCTTTATGAAACACTTTCAAAATACATGAGCAACAGCGCCCTCTACATTTGGATAGCGTATGAGAAAAATGATTTCACTGCTTGAGGAAAGAAGTTTTTAACAATCATCATGTAAGTCTGGGAACAAATGATGTGATTGTTCTACATTACGAAATCACACAGTAATCTCACATATGAATTTACAGTCTTCTAAACCTTTGATTTAGTACAGGGAATCAACGTCTCCAAACTCAGGGTTGCACCATTAAGAAAACTAGCAGAAATCCTTGGAGGAAAGAAAAGGCTCTCTAAGAAAACACCCAGACGGCCTGAACATAAACAATCCTATTACTTCACAGAGTTCACAAAAAAAGTTGTCAGTCGTTAAAATTGTATTGTTTCCCTTCTTGTTTTATGGAATGCAGGAGCTTATGATGTTTTGAATTTCAGAAGTGGATCCAAGGCACTTTAAAAACACTCTAGTCGTTAATGTCTACCACAAAAAGTACAGATTGGGAATGTGACGTGATAGATTTGCATGTCAAGAAATAGCATTCCTGGATGCCTACGTTCTTTGGAAATTCTTCTTAGGAGTAAGTCACAGTGAAGTTACTTATGAAATTGTCACAACATATACATATATAACCAGTCATTTTACGTGTAAACCCTCATGCATTTAATTAATTTATAGAGCTGTTCTCTAAAACTATTAGTATACCATCCTCTAAACTACAGAGAAAACAATACACATATTTTATGAAGAAAAGCAGCTCCAATATATTTGTGCTTCTTTCCCTAAGTATAAGCATTTTGTTACATGGAACTCAGACTTTTTTTCTTAATAATAATTAAACTGAAATGATGTGCTCAAAAGTGGTACAAGCAATCCAAAGCACGTGAGAGGCTTAGTTTTGTTTTGGTTTTCACTATAAATTATTCGTATAAATAACACTTTAAAATATTATGTTTAAATATGTGCTATTAAATTTGAAACTGTCACTCTGAAGTTTCAAAGGCAACTTTAAACATCATATCCCAAAGAAAGAATATTGCACTAAATTAGTAATAAGCTGCCAGGGGTCCTAGAGAGGGTTAAGAGTGTTAAAAACTGGAACTATACTGTGTTTTATTTTTTCATTCATTCAGTATGAGGTTTTCAGTGTTTAAGTCACAGCACTCTAAATGAAAGAAAACCCATACAATTTAGAAAATAATAATTACCAAAATGTATTGTATTTGAGCCCCAAACTAAAGAATCTAAAATAAATTAAACTCCTATAGACTGCTTTTTACATTTTCAGCCACTGCTAACCTGAATAATACAATAGCTAGTGAGGGGGGAAAAAAAATGGTCTTTGAAATGATCCCTTTCATTTTTTTTCCTTGCCTTACAAGCTATGAAAAATCCTACAGCAGGTTCTAAATTTCTAAAAACAAAATGCCAGGGACTCTGGGGATCATCTTGTTCATTTTAAGAGCAAATTAAAACGGTGGAAGAATGGTGCAAATAATTGTTTCATATGTTCGTTGCTTGGGACTGCTGTAATCACCGGGCCTGATTTACAAATGTAGACTTGAAGGTTTCTCAGCTTCCTGCCGGGTAGGAAGACTGTTGCTTTGGCACTCGCCCCCTCGCCCTTGTAATCACCACTCAAAACTGTGCCCTGGTACTTCCAATTCCCAGGCTCTTGATTGAACACCTCATTCTGTGCTAACAAGGTGTCCAAGGTATTTGAACAGGGGCTCCAGTCAGAAAATTGTTAATGGTTTTGCTCATTAAGAGTTGCTGCGCTAGTTTTGGTAATTTGGTAACTGTCTAAATTACGAGTTGATTCCCCCTCTCCCCCCTTGAGCTCAGAGGATGCTAAATTTAAGGCAGTAATAGTAATATTTATGCTTCAAAACTGACAGGCGGAATTGAGTGCTTGAGTGAGTTATATACGCAATAGTGTCCGCAGGATTAATAACATTTCCTGGAATATCTAGACTTTTTCTCCAGTTATTTTAAAGATAGGATTAGAGAGAAGCCAAATATAGTTGAAGATTAAAAAAAAATAATTAATGGAATGTACCTACAAAATAGCTGAAATTTCCCAGACTTTTCAGGGATAAGGAAGCCGCACCAAAAACCATGTGTTGAAAAATCGATGAACAATAGTATAATGACAGTATTAGATAACTCATGTTCAAATAAGATGAGTCCATTCTAATTTTGACACCTACTCTAATTCCACAAACATGGTGTGCCTTAAAGTGCATTTTAATTTGAAAATATTGTCGTTTTGCTTTATTTGCTATCAGAACAAGTTTTCACAAACGTAAAATACACAGAACATTTTTATTCACCCAGGCACTGTTAGTAGATCCATTTCTGCTGAAGAGTTATTTTAAAATATTTGCATACATGGCTCAAGTGTTTAAAATGGGCTATTTGTAGATAAACATCCTAAAGGCATGTTTCAGGAGGTAAATTTACTTCTGCTGAGGAAGCCTTGCCAGTGGTGAACACTTTTGTACACTCATTGCTTCCTATTTCTGCATCTTGTAAAACTACACTTCCCAAATGCAATTAAGGAGGCTGAATTAAGAAGAAATCAATATTTATAGATTCTCTGGTTCTGTTTAAAACCTGCAGTCACCTTTATTCATTCAGATTTAAAAGAAAGGACGTGTCTCCACAGAATTTTCCTTACACATTCTTGTATTAGTTGGTTTTAGTTTTTTACTTTTATTTATTTATTTTTTTGCTTTGCTAATCATGGAAGGATATTATAAAGTTTGGCAGTCACACCTCCAGAGATTTATTTTGAATTATTTTTAATGGTTTGGACTGTTGCCATTTTATCATAGAGATAAAAAGGTAGGAGATGAGATTGTGCTGTGGAGGGAAGTCTCTCCCTGTGCCGAGTAAAGGGCTATTTTCAAGTGATTGATGTGGCAGTTTTCTTACGTGTCACCATTATGTCCCTGCTGCCTGGGTGTGACAATGTGGTGCTTGCTAACATTTTACTAATAATTTATTGGGATGAGATTTTTTTTTTTCTGGCCTGGAGTTCAGCCTACGATCCTTTTAACACTCTGCTAAAAGGCAGAAGTTCTCTCGAGGCTTATTTATTTTTCGCTTTGAAACTGCGGACTCTCACAAAAACCTGCCCACATAAATCTGCAACTTTTCTTTTGGAATTGGAACTTGAATACAGACCATGACTTGTGCATATAAAAAAAATGCAGAAATAATGCCCCCCTACTGTGTAAGTATTTTTGTTTTTCATGAATCAATCCCAAAGTTATTTAAATTAATTCTAGCCTCATCATGGTAATAGAAGATCATTTTTAGGCTCCTTAGGAATACTGATACATGGCTGTAATTTTACTGTTTTTTTTTTCTACCAAGTTTCATATTTATTGCAAAATTCTGCAACATAAGGAAAAAAAAAACCTGATGGCTACAGTTTCGTGTTATCAGATTTGAATCAGTGAACACAAAAATGAATTTTTTGTTTCTAAGCCATGGTATTTTTGAAAGTGCAGAATACAAAGAATTTATGGGTTATTTTCTTGTGCTTACATTGAATTTTCTGCAACTGATTAATCAATCAGAAAATCCCTGAAATGTTACACTTTCAAGTTGTGTGTTGATTTAGAAATGTTAATATGCATCCTCCCTGGCAACATAAAGGCCAGTCTTCCTCAGATATTTTAATAGAGACACAGGGAGGATAAAAATATATTTGCTGTGTTAGATTTGGTTGTAAGCGAAAATTAAATTAGCTTATATCTTTTTACTTGTTTTAACTTGTAATTTCAATGCCTGATTGAATTGGCTTTTACAGTTTTTTGGCACTGTAGAGAAAGTTCAATATACTAGGAAAATAATAAGGAGCTAAGTTTTAAAAATGTTTTGACTAGGTATTTTAGCATGGGCTGGGACTTAATACATGATCTTAGTCATGATCACAATTATAAAACAGTGAACTGTACAAACAAAATCATATAATTTTAAAAAAACAATACTGTAACTTTGTGTTTGGTATAGCACACACGCATTACATGTCTGTTTTTAATGATTACTAAGACACACGCTCAGGGTGAACTAATTTCTATAAAGTAAACGCACTCAGTACTATGAAGACCAGCATCTCACTGTGAAAAGAAAAACAGCATTTATGTAGTTTTTTTAAAAATCAACTTTGCTTATGTTATTAAATGACAAGCAATTATTGGTTGGACGTCTTAGGCCTCAAGTCATGATTATGCTAAGAAATCTAGTAGTTTAGCTCACGAATGTACAGAAAAGGCAAACATTTCCCCGTGGTGTGATAATATTAAGAACTATCTGTTTTAGTGGCTAAAATATGATGAATTTATGGGTCTGCAAGAAGTTAATTTTTTTTAGTGTTTGAAAAGCTGGCTTCATATTGATGTTCAGCAGAATCCTCATTTACTTTATATCACCTGTCATGGTTGTCCAGGTGCGAAAAGCAGAGTTGATGTTGGAAGGCATGGAAAGTCAATTTACAAATGAGTAAAATGAGACACGAACTAAACTTGTGCATGATTTATTTTACAGATCTTGAATTTTAGTCAGAAGGGACTTTTTAAATGAATTCATCCAAAGACTCCATTTTTAAGGATAAGAAAGTTCAAGACAGAAGAGGTTCAGGAAGTTTTTGAAGGTCCTACACTAATAGCCCATGACTACGATCTCATTTCAGGGCAGCCCGCTTCTCATTTTACTTAACTTATTGGTCATACCTGCCTGAATGGCTGTGTTGGATGGAAAAGTGACAATTGTACTAGATATTCATAAATGCATTTGTTACTTGCCACCGTAACTTAATCATTTTCATACACTACCTTACGGTGTAAAGATCAGAAACACCACAAGTTAAGGTTTTGCTAAAATTACAATCAAATTTAAAAAAATCAGATTACTTGTGTGTTTCTTGAGTATGTAGCTGTTCTTTGTAACTTAAACATGTTCACCTACTCATCATAAAATTCCCATTCTTTAAATCCTAACATAGGCAACATTTTGGTTCTTCAGCTTTCTTGGATATTTTCTTTTGCTTCAGATAAAATTGAATGCTGTCCAAGCTCCCACACGTCACATTTCATTCTAAATTACAATAGTAATGGATAGTCATTCAGACAATAGGTATTCAGTATCTTGCCACCAGAGAAAATCATATAGCTTTATTATATTTCATCTTATTTATAAATACGTACATGACATTAGATAATGCTGTGTATGCACTAAACATAGTCGTAGGTAGTTGAAATGATTTTATACACCTCTATCCTGCTTTGTTCACTTCCTATCATATTGTGAGAATTTGCTCTTAAGCTATGCATTCTTTATATTAATGGCCAAGTAAATGCTGTTACAATTTACACAGATGTGGATTTTAGAAAGAAAGTTAGAAGTGGTGAGGACCAGAGTGGAGGGAAACTATTTTACCATCCCAGGCAAGAGCTGGGATGGGGCAGGAGAAGGGATGGGAAGGAGCAGAAATGGATTCAGGCTAGACAGCGTCCAGTGTACCAGAGAAAGAGCTAAGTGGGATTCCTAACCTTGCCAATTAGTAAATTGTTAGTGATGTTTGGGAAGATTATTTGGGATAAGTAAAGGGTGATGATTTGTATTTGCTAAATTATTGCAGATGACTCAGTTCTACTCACTGCCCATTTGTTACTTGTTAAAACAACCTTTAAGTCATTTTGGTGTATTAACTCATGGTACCAAGATCAGAAACGGGACCACAAAATAAAGCTGTGTGAAAAACTTGAACAAGTAGATCCACTTAGATGACCAACTGAAAGATGGAAATTTATATGCTGTAATATTGACCCCTTCCCCAAGAATTATGCCCAAAGGAAAGAGATGCATAAGAAAAATTAAAAAGTGGCAAATATCATGGGAAAATTTGTTCTGACAGCTGCTTATGGAAAGAGCAAAGATCCTTGTGGGAGAAACTAAGGGAGATCAGAGTGATCCCGAGCTACAGGCCAGTGTGCACAGAGACACTCTAAGGGTACAGGAATGGTAGAATGCGAAGAAAATTCACCTTCTCGGAGCCCAAGTCTTTTTGTGTTGATAGTTAGCATTTCCAGTTTTTGAAATTAAATGTAGAGAAAGAATGTTTGTCATGGGGAATTTTCATTGCCTTGTGATCAAGGGTTATGTGGTTTTGCTATTGAAAACCTTCCCATTCTGAGTTCTAACAAATTTATTGAGTTGCAACATTTGTAGGGCTGCAACAAATCAGTCCTTAAAACAACCTTATGATTAATTCAGACTCTGTCAGTTTATACATGATAAAAGTGAGACATAGAAAAGTTCAATCCCATAATTAGTGCCACATTGCTACTAGAAACAATTTAATGCTAGACCACGGATTTCTATACTCTGTGCTTCAAAGTGAGTAATTTCATATAAGAGGAGTACAGGTGAATATTGATTCAATGTTGACTGGCAGCATTGGTTGGTGGGATTGGGCATACTTTAATAGTTAAGTCTTAGTCTGAGCTTTGCAATATTGCTTCAATTGTTTTAAAAAACATAATTCTTTTTGCAAAATAAGTCATTATTGTAAAATAATTCAATGAAGGGATTATGCCTATTGATTAGAAATTCTTAGCTCTATGTGTAATGCACAGTGTACTATTATAAACGGCAATTCTAAGCTTCTGACTCAGCCTTGATTTTTATCTGACTATGATGGTATGGATTGCAGTCTCTCAAATCTAATTCTCTTCCTCTAAACTTCAGTTCCACTTTTACACCTTTAGTAAGTGAATTAAACTTTCTAACCCCCGGTTTCATTAAATTCAGAAATACCCAAATAAAACCATTAAGAGAGTTTTGAGGATTTAGTGTGCTAATACATTGAAAACATTTAAAAGATTGGCTTGAAGTCTTGACCTGTTAATAGTTTCCTAAGTTTGTTCCACTATCCTGCCTCCTGACTGCTGCAGTGGAGTTTTTTGGAGGAACCCACCGTTGAATATTGCCTCTTGCCCGTGCTGTGGTGTAACATCTCCAGGAGCAGAGCTGATGTTTTTTTTTTTTTCTCTGTTTTCTCTTTTTTCTACCATTAAAATCTTCTAATTTTTTTAGACATATAATGTTTAAGTCATAGTTTTTAAAAATATTTATTTATTTATTTGTTTATTTTTATTCCATTGCATTATGTGACACAGTTGTAGGTACTGGGATTACCCCCACCCCTCTCCCACCCCTCCCTCCAAGGTGAATTCCTCACCTTGCTGCATTGCCACAGTTCAAGTTCAGTTGGGGTTCTTTCATTGCAAGCTTATACCAAGCATATGGTCCAGCATCTTATTGTCCAGATAAGTTCAACGGCTTCTTGTGGAGACCATCTCTGGTCCAAAGGTAGAGCCAGCAGAGTGTCATTCTGGCCAATCAAAAGCCCCAACATAACATCAGCAACAATCCACAACATTATGGAATTAGTGGACATAGTATTGAGTAACACTTATGCTTAAAATTAAACTAAAATAAAATTTAAAAAAATTACATTTTACAGGTACTATTTTTCATATTGACATCATTTAATCTTAAATTCTTAAATTAAGGCAAACATGTGATATCTAACCTTTTGGGATTGGCTCATTTCTCTTAGCATTATGGTTTCCAGCTGGGCCCATTTGGCCACAAAGAGCTGCATTTTGTTTTTTTTAATAGCCGAGTAGTATTCCATGGAGTAGATGAACCATAGTTTTCTTATCTAGTCTTCTGTTGATGGGCATTTCGGTTGCTTCCACGTTTTTGCAATTATTTATTGTGCAAGTTGGTTTGTCGTGAAACAGGTGTTTTGGATATATTCCTAGGAGTGCTATTGCTGGGTCATATGGTATACAGATTTTGAGTTGTTTGAGTGTTCTCCAGACTGATTTCCATAAAGGCTGTACCAATTTGCAGCTCCACCAGCAGTGGAGTAGGGTTCCCTTTTCCCCGCATCCTCGCCAGCAAGCGTCGTTGGTGTTCTTGTTTATGTGGGCCAATCTTACTGGTGTTAGGTGGTACCTCATCAATGTCTTAATTTGGATTTCCTTATTGCCAGGGAACTTGAGCATTTTTCATATGTTTGTTTGCCATTTGGACTTGTTCTTTTGTGAAATGTTTGCCCATTTCCCGTGCCCATTTCTTGAGTGGCTTGTTTGTTTTGGTGTTTTGGTTGTTTTGAAGTTCTTTGTATATTCTGGAGATTAGCCCTCTATCACCTATGTAGTGCACAAAGATCTTTTCCCACTCTGTGGGTTGTTTTTTACTTTGTTGATTGTTTCCCTTGCTGTGCAGAAGCTTCTTAGTTTGATGAGGGTCCCATTTGTTTATTCTGTTCTTAATTGCTATTGCTTTTGGTGTCCTTCTTAGAAAGTCACCTACTCCTAGATCTTGCAGGGTATTTCCAACATTTTCTTCCAAGAGTTTGAAGGTTTCTGGATGTAGGTTTAGGTCTTTTATCCATGTTGATTTGATCTTAGTGTATGGTGATAGATGTGGGTCTATCTTTTTGTTTCTGCAGGCTACCAGCCAGTTGTCCCAACAACATTTACTGAAGAGACCTTCCCATTTGCCTGGACTGTCATTGGTCTTTTTGTCAAAGATTAATTGGCTGTATCTGTGTGGGTTCCCTTCTGGTGTTTCTATTCTGTTCCATTGATCTTCCTTTCTGTCTTTGTGCCAAAACCAGGCTGTTTTGATAACCACTGCTCTATAGTATGTCCAGAGGTCCGGGATTGTGATTCCCCCTGCTAACTTCCTGTTTTTCAGGATGGTTCTAGCTATTCGTGGTTTTTTGTGTTTCCAGATGAACTTTTGAATCATTGTATCCAGTTCCGTGAAGAATGTTTTGGGCAATTTGATTGGAATTGCGTTGAAAATAATATTGCTTTTGGTAGTATAGACATTTTAATGATATTGATTTTACCTATCCAGGAGCATAAGTCTTTGTTTTTAATTTCTCTTAAATTCACCAATCTTTTTATATCCTTAACACTTATAATTATGGCCTAAATCACATTGATGTTATGAGCTAATATTATTCCAAATAGAAATATATGTGAAAAATGATCTTCTACATTACTGTTCAGACATTTTCCATAATCTACTAATTTTGAAGCTTGCATTATTTGTCTTAAGTTACAGGCATTTCTTTGGCCTATTCTTTCATAACCAAAAATAACTATATCAATGAGAATAATTACAGAAGTCCTAAGGCTTAAAGACATAACAAATAAATCTGCTGTTGTCATTGCTTGGCATCCTGAGAGACAATATACTTCATACATGAGGCAGTGGGTGGTCCCAGGGCATGACTTCCAAAACCTTCCTACGTTGACAGCAGTGACTCCATTGGCAAGGTAGGGGGTAAAATACTACAGTAACATGGGTACTTTTTCAAAAGACTATCAAATAGGCCATGTACACAAATCTATCTTTGCTCATCGCTGCCTAAGACAGAAAAACATTTTAAAGTGACTGCAGCTCATCATTTTTATTTCCTGGATCCAACATAGCATTGAAACATTTTTAAGGTTCAATATATAACAAGCATTGAGAGTGCTTTCAAAATTATATGTAGTTGCAATTAACTCCATAATGTTGTAAATTGTTGTTGATGTTATGCTGGGGCTTTTAATTGGTCGGGATGATATTCTGCCAGCTCTGCCTTCAGTCCAGAGATGGTCTCCCCAAGAAACCGTTGAATTTATCTGGACAATAAGATGCTGGACTCTATGGTTGATATATGGTTGTAATGAAAGTATCTTGACTGGATTTGAACTGTAATACTGCCACAAGGTGGAGGAATCCACCATGGGAGGAGGGTTTAGGGAGGGGTTGGGGGAATCCTAGAGCTTATGAAACTGTCACAAAATGAAATGTAATTTAAAAAAACGTAAATAAAACTTATATGTAATTGAATGCAGAAACAAAACATTTGGTAGAAGTCAGTGGTGTGTAAATATTCACCAAGGAAAACACAGTGAGGAAGGATAAAAAAGAAGCAAAGGACACAGAGAATATTTCTCTAGTGGTGTAGTGAGACTCATTTCCTCATTCCTTACGGTATTACCTAAAAAGTTATAATGAGTCGTGGTTTTATTATCCAAAGTTTACTTACTTTTTCTATCAGAAGTAATGCAATGTTTAAAAATAGATGACTATTAAAATTAACACAACAAATGTTACTATGAGAAACCTTAGTTACTTACCTTTCAAGGCAAAATACATAAATATATATATATATATATATATAGTGAAAAAAAAGTATTTTTGCTTAGGTTCATGGTATTCACTAAAGGAATAGAATTTTAATATGCTGAAGTTCAGAGAATTAAATGAGGGCTGGAAAGCTTATTTTGCATACTACTTCGTTCAGCATTTGAAGTGATTTACCAAATGCATATTTGTACATTTTATGACAAAATTTGCAGATTTAATAACTAACTTGATCGTAGAAAATACTGTCTTTATGTTTTGGCTTTGCATTGTTTCCTCAAAATTCTCAGGTGCATTGATGACTTTGCTAACTGTTCTCTTTTTCAGAACTACTTGGCCTTTTTTTGTTCTTAGGAAAATTATTACATTAGATTTCATTTTTGTAAAAGCTTTTTCTTAAAGAAAAATGTATTTTAAAGTTAGAGTTACAGAGAGAGGTAGAGGCAGAGAGAAGAGATTGCCCATCTTCTGGTTCACTCCCATATGAGTGTAAAGGCTAAGGCTTTCAGATCTCCCATGTGGGTGCAGGGTCCCAAGGCTTAGGATCGTCCTTGACTGCTTTCCCAGGCCACAAGCAGGTTGCTGGATGGGAAGTGGGTTGCAGGGGTTAGAACTGCTGACCATATGGGATCCCGGTGCATGCCAGGTGAGGACTTGAGCTGCTAGACTACGGTGCCAGGTGTCATCTAGATTGCATTGTTTTGGAGGTTCTAGGACAGATTTGTTGCTCTGCTTTTCTTGGCTGTTGTGGTTTGCATTGGTTTGTTTGTATGGTCTGGTTTCTAGAAGGCTCCCTGTTTCTTACCTGTGCTCCGCTCCTGTCTCAGAGGCATCAAGTTCATCACTCTGGACTCTGCTTTAGTGCACACAATTTATTCTTGGACTCAGACTAAATTCCTGCCTCTCTTTTTGACCCCTGAACACCTTTGTGAGTGCACTAGGCCCATCCACATATTCTAGATGAAATCCTGCATCTTACTTCTGAACTTAATTGCTTCTACAAAGACCACATGCTCATGGAAGGCAGAATTAGGGCATGGTCATCTTTGATGGGAAGATGGGGAATTACTGTGCCCAACATCTGATCAAAAAGAACTCTCTATACCACTTTCGCACTTCAGGAGCCACCTACAGGGAAGAATATCACTTTTATGAAAATTCTTCACATAAGTGTTTTCTTTCTGAGTTTATTTGTATAATGAATCATGTCTCAAAAGATGCTAAAATGTTTGGGTTCTATTAGTATTCTTGAACACTAATTAACAGGAACACTTGTTCTTATTTCATTTGACTTTCATAGATTTTGTCCATCAATAACTACTGTGAAACTGATTATTTTTTTTTCCTGACTGCAGCATCTTACTTTTATTACTCCTGTATGGCTTCACACTAACCAAAGATTAGAAGTTACAATTATTTATGCAAATTTCAATTTGCTTTTTTGCTGTAGACAGTTCAAGTAAAGCTGCATCAATTGATTACACATCACTGACAGCATAAAGGGCATACGGTTTCATCAATGAAAAAACTGAGTCATGTAACAGCTCAATAGTTGTGTACAGCCTCATGAGAATGACAATCAAAACCAAGCCATAATGATATGAATATTTATTGGATACCTCATCTTGCTTTTTTAATAGTCCAAAAGAAGTGTAAAGCAAAGCATTTCTGCTTTTACAGCTATTCTTTTTCAAAAAAACTTTGTATTCCTATTTTAGTGCTTTCTTGTTGCTTTTCATATTCATGGTTTTATTATGCTATAGTCATTTATTTAGAACTAAAACTGAATAAATATTATGTTAAACATCCATATCCATAAATTCATTTTGTATGTGATTCTGATTCATTATTAATTCGTATGGCACCTAAAGAGCAAATAAAGCTAAGAAACAGTTAAAAATGAAAAAAGTAAAAACATATATGAAATAATGAAGCATCTACAAAGCCTTCCAATCAAAATAATTGCCTGAGATTTTGTAAATAAAACCTTAAAAAAAATATTTATTTTATGACACAATATTGGGGTTTCCCCTGCTTTCCCCTCTGCTGTTCTCCTCTGCAGTATTTCACTAAGTGTCTTCCGAGTACCCTCAGAAGTCCATCTGCCATTGAGGTGTCTCCCAACAATGCAGGGGCTTATCTTTCATTTCGTTGTGAGACCATCATCGTATTACAAGCACGGGAATATGCTTTTCTGTTTCTGCTCCACTTCCATAACACCTTCCCTTAGGTACAGCCCCCCTCGGGTTGAGAGTGAAAAAGAAAGAAAAAAAACTTTAAATAAAATGAAATGGTGAGTCTTCATCTCCATGGTGTTGTCGAACTCGGAGCAGGGGTGTCAATGTGACGCTAGGGTGGTTCAAGAGTGTCCAATATCTTTCTGCAGAAACTGATGCTAGTGTATGTCCTGTGTTATTACCAAGACTTAAGGGAACAGGAGTAGAAGCAGTAAATTCCAAATTGTTACAGGGTACCAGGAATTTCCCTTGAAAATATGTGGGGCCAGGATGATGATATGACACCACCTGCAATATTGATGTCTCATCTGAGTACTGAATTTTGTCCTGGCTGCTCCACTTCTGATCTAGCTCCCTTCTAAAGGCCTGGAAGAGCAGCAGAATATGGCACTACCACCCACGTTCCTGTACTCAAATGAATAAATAAATAAATAAATAAATAAATCCTACAAGAGAAAACGTTATCTGAGCAAGTGGATGAGCTCTATTTATACAGACTAAATTCTTCAATTAAATATTAATAACTTCATGTTACTTATTTTGTTGTTTTTGAAACTTCATATACATATGTGTGACAGATTTAAAATAACAGAAAGATGTATGTAAAGCTAAGGAATTGGAAAAGATAAGTGAAATGAATACCTTGTGTAATCACATAAACTTTAAATATGCATAGTCAAAGGCAGAGAATTACAAAGTGAATCCAAGAAATGCAAATGAGAGTAGACACTCACTTTCTTATATCAAAACTTAATGAAAAAAGAATTTTAAACTTTAAATATATGGAGTAAGAACAAATTAACTCAAATATTAGTAACATGACATTTTATTTCCAATTTTTATTGACTAGGTTGTCAAGCAATTTAACCAACTTATAAATTATGAGTTGAATAAAAACTTCTGATTCTGACCTCAAAGTCCATGTTGATCTACTAAATCATAACAGATCAATTTTCTGCCTCCTGCCCTCTTCTGTGTCTTTTATTTTTATTACATATATGTTATTTTCATGCTATGATTTCATATGCACAGGGATTCCCCTTTCTCCCCACTGTCTTTACCCATATTGTTACAATAGTATAGCCTTTAGCGACAGTCACAAAGCCATCATTCTGCTTTGTAAGTGTATCATGGCGTAGTAAGTATAGACAATGGTGGAAAGTCTATATGTAACAGTCAAGGTCAAGGTATATGTAACAGTTTTATTTGGAATCCTTTTTAAATTCAGGAGTAGAGATGCATACTGCTATGCATCTTCACTTCCTGAAGTGCTAGTCCGCATCATATTGTTCATCTATGAGAATATATGCGTATACATGTATCGTAAATACTGTTTTTCTTGCATTTTGCATGAATGTTGCCTTACATCGGAGAGAACATATGTTATTTGTGCATTTGGGATTAACTTGTTTCATTGACGGCAATGGCCTCTAGTTGGGACCATTTTATTGCAAATGGTAGAATTTCATTTTTCTTAATGGCTGAGTAGTAGTCCATAGAGCAGACGCAGCACTGTTACTTAATCCGTTCCTCTCTCAATGGGCATCTGAGTTGTTTTCATGTATTTACTGTATCAATTGTGCTGCTATAAATACAGGGCTGCAGGCCAATTTCTCATGCGCAGAATTTACCACCTTGAGAGGTATTCACAGGACTGGGATAGCTGAGTCACACGGTAGATCAATTTTCAGTTGTGTCAGCACTCTCCATACTGACTTCCATAGTGGATGCACTAGCCTACATTCCCACCAACAGTGAAGCAGGGGACTTTTCTTCCCACATCCATGCTGACATGTGTTATTAGTCGATTTCCATAAGTAGACCAGTCTCGCTGGAGGGAGGTAGAACCTCAATGTGGTTTTAATTTTACATGCCTAATATCTAGGGAGCCTGAACATTTTTTCCTATATTTATTAGCCTTTTGAATTTGATCTTTTGAAAAAATGTTTGCTCATTTCCTTCACTCATTTCTTCATAGGGTTGCTTGTTTTGCTGTCACTGAGGTTCTGAAGTTCTTTGTAAATCCTGGTTATTAGTCCCCTATCTATTATGTAGTGTGCATAGATTTTCTCGCATTCCATTGGTTGCTTCTTTGCTTGATGATCATTTCTTTTGTCGTATAAAAGTTTCTTAGTTTGATGTCCGATTTGTTTATTTTGGCTTTGATTGCTTCTTCTTTTGGTGACTTTCCTAAGTGTTTACCAATGTCTATATATTACAGAGTGCTTCCTATGTTTTCCTCTAATCGTTTCAGGGTTTCTGGGTGAAGATGTAGGTCTTTGATCCATTTAGGACTGATTTTTGTGTAAAGTGAGAGGTGGGAGTCTTGATTCTTGATTCTGCAGGGTGTTACCCAATTATCCCAACAGTATTGTAGGGGCTGTCTTTTTCCCCTAGATTGTTTTCAGTTCCCTTGTTGAAGAGTAATTGGCTGTACATGTGTGGGTTCACTTCTGGAGTTCTTTCACTCTGTTGCACTGATATTCTTCTCTGTTTCTGCACCAGTACCAGACTGTTTAATGACCAGTGTGTGGTGAGATCCAGAATTGTAATTCCTTTACCTTTTTTTATCCTTCAGGATATCATTGGCCATTGATGGTGCCTTATGATTCCGGATGAATTTCTGTATTATCTTCTATTTTGGGGAAGGATATTGCTGGGATTTTGATTGGGATCAGATTGAATCTGTACATTACTTTTGGTAATACGGAAATTTTTATTTTGATGCTACTTGTTAAGAAACATGATAAGTTTCTGTTTTTTTATGTTCTGTAATGTTCGTCATAGAGATCTTCCATATCTTTGGTTGGTTTTATTCTAATGTGTAAGATTCTTCTCTGCTATTTTAAAGGAGAGTGTACTTAAGGTTTTTTTTCCTCCATGCATGGAGTTGTACATGTATGTACTAGGGCCATTGATTTATTTTCATCAATTTTGTGCTCTATTACCCTACCAAATTCCTGTAAGATTAAATAATCCTTTAATGAATCAGTTGGTTTTCCTTTTTATAGAATTATGTTGTCTGGGAATCACATTGTCTACAAATAGCGATTTTTTGGTAAAGATTTATTTAGTTAGTTTTATTAGAAAGATAGATATAAAGATAGAAGGAGGAACACAGAGAAAGATCTCTGTCCACTGGTTCATTCCCCAAGTGCCCACAATTGCTGCAGCTGAGCTCATCAGAAGCCAGGAGCCAGGGAGTTTTCTGGATTTCCCACATAAGTCCCAAGGCTTTGTGCTGTCATTGACTGCTTCCCCATGCTACAAGTAGGGAGTTGGATGAAAGTGGAGCAGCTGAAATATGAACTGGTGTCCATATGGAATCCTTGTGCTTGGAAAGCCAGGACTTTAGCTAGCAGGCTACCATACTGGGTCCAAAATAGGGGTAATTTTAATTGGTTATTTATTATTTTAAATAATTTTGATTTCTTTCTCTTGCCTAATAACTGTAGTTAGGACTCCTAATACTATGTTGAAGAGTAGTGGTTAAAGTGAACATCCTTGCCTATTTGCAGATCTCAATGAAAAAAAGCTTCCAGTCTTTCCCTGTTCACTATGATACTGGTACTGGTTTTTCATATATTGCTTTGATTGTGTTGTAGAATGATCCTTATATCTTGCTTTGGCCTTTTAGCATCAAATGGGGTTGGATTCAATCAAATGCTTTCTCTGCATCTGTTGAGATGATCATGTGTTTTTTATTCCTCACTTTGTATAGTGTCACATTTATTGATTGATTTGTGTATGTTAAACTGTCCATGCATGCCAAGATGAAATGCAGCCTGGTCCAGGTGAATGATTTGTCTGATATATTCTTCTGCTGGCTAGTGTTTTGTTGAGGATTTTTGCATCGATGTCCATCAGGGATATTGATCTGCGGTACTCTTTATGTGCTGTCCCTATCCGGTTTTGGTATCAATCTGATATTGGCTTTATAGAATTTATAGAATTCTTTGCACAGCAATCCCTTGATATCTTGCTCAGTTAACTCTGAGATAGACTTTTGCTCCTTTGCAGGGTAGGATTGGGTAACCTCATTCACTACACCTGTGCTGCTTCTTTTGTCCTTGGCCACTGCAACTCTGAATAGCAGATTGTTCTGCTTGGGGCTGGTTTTAAGTTGTGTGGTCCACAGGTCTACAGTTGATGTTACTGATCTTGTTCATTGCCTTATTATCCATTTATATTACTCATGCTCTCCCTCCAGAGAGTTTCAGTCCTGAGCTCCTAAGCTGTACTTCTTCTGCCAGAGCTTCTTCAGCCCTGGTTCCTCAGTTGACACTCTCTGCTTCCTATGTTCCTGCTTTTTGGCTGCATGCACTGTTGCCTGCAAAGCCTTTTTCTTGCTCTCAGTTCCAGCAATGCTGAGGATTATAGAGACACCAGCTATGAGCTTAACCTAGATCTCAGAGCTGTCAATGGTGCCTGTTGCATGGATTTTTTTTTCCCCTTTTCTCTTCTTGCTGGAACCTGCTGACTTTTAGGTTTGGTACAACGTGTTGAGCTGGAAGTGACTTTTCCCCTTGGCTCAGTACACGTACAAATCACTGTTGTCCCCTCAGAGCCTTTACTGCAGATATCAAAATGGCACCTGCTGTGGCCCTGCTTGGGGCCTGAGTTGTGAAATCCACCCGTTCCCACACTAGTCCTCTTGGGTTCTGCCACTCTGCTTCTGCACATGATTGGATTTAAAAAGTCAGCAGGACCCACAATTCTGTGGCTGGGTTCACGTCCTGAATTGCTGGTGATCTCCCCTTCCCACTCGGCTGTCAGTAAAGCTCTGGTTCCTGCTGGGATATCTGTTCGCTACAGCACTGCTCCACTGTCTGCTGTGTCCCCACGTGCATGGGTCTCCAGGTGTACCTCTGCCATCAGCCACTCCTCTCCTGTTTCCCAGGTTCATGCCTTCTCTGCTTCTGCCCAGTTCATCTGTCTCCATCCATTTTAACCTTCCTCACCCTGTCATCTCGCATTCTCTCTCCAAATCTGTTTTCACCCAACAAGCATGTTTGGCTTACATCTAATCAACACTCAGCTACTTGAAACTGTTTCTGCAACAAACAGGCAGCTGAAAGACGCGAGGGTGCAAAAGGTGACTGTGGCCAGGAGCTCCTGTGCCAAGAGCAAGCTCCACCTGCTGTTTTTAAAGAGTTTTTTTTTTTTTTTTGGAAAGGTTGATTTACAAAAAGAGGAGGAGAGACAAATATTCCATTCTTTGAATCAGTCCCCAAATGGCCATGGTGGCTGGAGCAGCCAGACCTCTTCAAGTTTTCCCATGTATGTTCAGAGCCCCAAAGACTTGGGCTTTCTCCTGTTGCTTTTTCCACATATGCTGGCAATGAGCTGGATGCGAAATACAGCAGCTGGGAATTCAATGCCAACACCACAGGCAGAGGTTTAACCTACTACGCCATGGTGTTTTCTCTCTGCCTCTCTTTTTCCATTGCTTTTCCAGTACAAAGTTATCAGACTACTTAATACCAGCCCTCAGGAGGAGCACACAGATGAGAAAGTATCTACCTGCCAAAGCATTCTCTATGAGCAGAGGAAATGACAGTACTGCATCCTATTTTGCAGGAGACCGATACTTTCCACATCTTTTAACATATGCAGATTGTCTAAATGAATGAGGAAATGAGCAAAACTTTTGAATCCTATGATTGGACATTATAGTTGCAAAGAAGAAAAGAATAAGATTTGGGCATTCTAAATTTATTTTGGTAAGTAATCTTAATGAGACTATCTCTTTAATAATGAATAAAATGAGATGCAATATGAAAAAGTTATGATATTCAAAACTCTATTTGGTTGTTTAAATTGGGCTGCATTATTTTCTTCGGAAGTTTGCTAGATAATGTGATACTGTATCTTTTGGATTCCATTTCGGGAAGCACAGATTGGATATTAAAACACAAAGACTGTCTCCAAGCCTCTAGTTATTTACACTATGTCTTCTTGAGTGAAGGGTGTTACTTTTGGGTATGATAACAGTAGTATCATACTATATGCATGATGAAATGAAGTTATACCTTAATATTCAGCGCGTGTTATGGTGCACTGTCCCTTTTCAATTGAAAGTGATGAAACTGAGCAGAACAATTAGTTCCAGATAAAACGGGTAAAAGAACATTTCATATTATTGTTTCTGATGTTCGGATCTACATATTGTTATACTCCTTACCTGCTTTTTCCAGCCATTTTGAAATAGCCTCCTGCCCGTGTTGGTAATAACATGTAGAAAGCAGGATATACTTTCAAAGCTTTGCTAATTGAAGCATAATTCTCAGGTATTTTTCTCCTGCCAGCAGGCATCAAGACCACCTAGGGGGTGAGGTGACAGTGTTCTTTAGCCACAAAGTCCACTGGAGACAGTCTGGTCAAGCATGTCCATTTATTAGAAAGAGAGTACCACTTCTGTCAGCTAGGAAAGGGGAAGACAGAAGGGCAGCTCCTGACAGTCCTCCTACCTAACAATGACATTGTAAATTGGCTAGAAGGCATGTCTATCTCTCAGGACCCTCCAGCCAGCAAAGCCACAGATCACATTCCGCAGGCAGGCTGAAAGCTGTGCCTCAGGTCACAGGCAGGTGGGTCATGAATCAGTACAGCACATAAGCTGGCACATTGCTGGAAGCTATGCCTCTGGTCATGTTTCACTACATGTGGCCGGCAAATATGATGTGGGTTGTATTTGACTTAGAGTTGCTTATCAAGGAAGTCCCACCACAGCTCATCCAAGGACAGAGAAGAGAGACTGGGGTGAAGCCCACTGCTCTCACCTGCATAGCCAGTGAACAGGCCAGGTTGAGGTCTTGGTTAGCTGAGACTACTGTTATGGAGTTCCCTTGGGGATACTGTGTGTCATGTGCCTATGACTTCGCACATAGGCAAAGCAGGCAGGTTTCTAGGGGCCATCTTCCACATCTCTCTGCTCTGCTCTTGAAACAAATTCTACCATCAAAAGGGCAACCTTCACTTTGTGATCCTAAGATGATGGAACAGACATCGGAGGACAGAATTCCACACAAGAGCATCACCCGTTATTGCATCCCACTGCAGGCAGAATGCCTGTCTCAACAATGCTAATTGTCCCTGTTGTAAGTCCAATTTCTGTGGGAGAGCCAGGATGGTGGGTCTATGAGTCACTGGCCTGATTTTGAGTGCCCAGGGCACTGGTGGTTAGCATGTTGTATTGTTTACAGTTTTTGCAGTCTGGATGGAGTGAATCAAGGACAACACAGACGTTGTTGAGGCAGCCATCATGGTCACAGGGGAGTGATGACAAGGCCACACACACCGTGGGTTCAGTAATGGAAGAGAGAATCTTATCATGTGCTTGCCTCCAGGGTTCCTTTCACTCGTCATTCATCTGGAGTGGAATCTATATTGCTTGCACCGTTCTTGTCAGATGATTTTAAAAGACATTTTAAGCTGTATGTAATTAAATTACACACGTGGTAAAATGCAAAATGGAACTATCTCTAACATTAGTAAAGACCATATGATACGCAAGCAGTCTCTTTGTATCATAATGGGGTCAAGGAGGCCACACACTGAAGAGTAACACGCCAGGGACCAGAGACCCGAACTGTCTATTATCGGGTCTGACTCCTCCCGTCCTTTCTGCCCTGTGAAAGGATGGACTCTAGCTGCTGTTACGGATAGGGGGCGATGACTACTGTGGCTGCTTCATGCTGAAAAAGGCTTACTGAAGGGCCAACAGTAGCAGTAGGGCATTCTCCAGGAGTCCAACCTAGAGGTCCTTGACAAAAGGTAGAAGTCATCAGGTACCTGAAGTACTGCTTGGAGCTTGGAGGCTCCTCTTTGTTGAAGTCTAGATAACAAAACATAACACAGCTGTAATTCATAGCTAACTGAAGGTTTTAAGGTGTTGTCATTTACTCTGTAAGTTGTCTACACATTGCCACACTTTGCCATTCTGAAGATTTTGAACATTTTGGTTACCATTGATTATTCTGCAGTATGACAGGTAAAACTAATTACAAGAAAAAGAGCATCTCTGGCATACAATTGGCAGCAGTTGGGGGAAGACCAGGCTGACTCTGTCCATGTCATCCACTGGCAAATCCAAGCACCAGAACAGTGTGGGTCGAGCCAGGTTCAGTCGCAGCAAAGACTAATGCAAAATACGGAATGCCAAGGTGAGGTTGCTTGTACCAGAAGGGGCCGCAGCGCCCAACAAGCATGAGAACAAGGAAGGGAGGGGGCAGAGCCAGCAGGGGAATAAGGGAGGGTTCTTTTGCTGGACAGCTACTCCCGCAGGAGAGCGTAGGCTGGGATGGGGGCTGACCAGACTAGGCAGGGCTACAACATCTGTGCGCCTCATGTGGACTAGATCAGGGAAAAGCCAGGCTGGACTGATTATTCCTACTGCTGCAAACAAAATTAGAGTGAGGGTTGTTTGGGCTTAGCCACAGCATCAGCTGCAAGAAGCTGGCACTGGGGGCTAGTTCTGTCAAGTCAAACCACAGAACTATCTGGAGAGTGCATAATCTGGGAGTGGGAGAGGCCTGGGAGGGAAATAGTGGGCTCATCCCTCTTGGATGAACCAGGCTGGACTGCAACACCCATTGGTTCCAGTGGAAGTCGGGAGTAAAAACAGAACCAACCCAGCAATTACAACCACCAGCTGATCAGGGCGATGGACTGTGCCGGGTCCTGTACTTGCTAGCACATACAAGAATCTGGTTTGAGAACACCTCAGACAAAGTTTTATTGGAGATCTTCCTAATCTAAATGCTGGACTCAGAACCCTAACCAAGTAAAAAGAGAAGACAGAGCAGGTCAACCAACCATCTCAGCTATGATGGACTATGTCAATCAGTGGATTTTTCAAAGACCTCATAGTGCTTGGAGTGGCAAGATTGGCGGTGATTCATAACTGTTGAAATATCAAAACCACTTGAGCAAGATCCTCAGAGCATGCCCTACATTGGGGACCTGGGGAGGGTGGGAAATTGGGTGGGCCTTCTCCCTTAATGCCCCCCTTCAAACATGAAGGAAACAATATGGAAAAAATACTAGTCATATCCACTTTCCTGTAGCCCTTGAACCTTTTTACCCTAATTAACTATGTAAAGATTGTAAAAAAAAATATTAAAAAAAAAGAGCATCTCTGAAGGCCAATGTGTTGGCATAGTAGGGTAATTCTCATTCTGTGGAATCAGAATTTCATGTGGCCACTAGTTTTTGTCCTGGCTGCTCCACTCTAACCCAGCTCCCTGCTAATGGTCTAGGGAAGCATCAGAATGGCTCAGGTCTGTGGGCCTGCATCCACATGGCACACCTCGGAGAAGTTCCTGGCTCCCAGCTTTGGGTAGGCTGAGCTGTGGTCATTTGAGGAGTGTACTAGTGGAGAGAGGACTCCTCTTCTGTCATCATGTTGGGAAAGTAGCTTCTGTTATCTTAACCAGGGAGCCTCTCCATCTTGCCCCTTTTCTTTCTGTTCCTACCTTTACAACTTCCCTCTCCCGCCAACCGACATTATGATTCCTGCGTCAGCAGACCTGGAGACAATACTGGTCCATTACCAGCCCTCCTAGCTTGCACAATACATTTTTTTTTCAGCATTTCATGAGACATTGTCAGACTGTGTTAGAGAACCCAGAAGTAAGTTGGAAATCAAACACTGGAGAAAAAGACATTCAAAGGCAGAGTTCAGATAGCACCACACTATTGTGAATTTTCTGGGACAGCCTTGATTTTAAATGTTCTGTCTCAGTTAATAAAATATATTGAAGCATCTTAGAATTTTCTATATTTTTGGTATATAGCTTATTTATTCCAGAATATCTTTCTGTAGCAGAGTCATAATACCTTTTGTCCAACATTATGTCCTGGTTTTATGCTCTGAAAATAGGCCAATGTACTTTGAACTCAAAATTCTAGAGCAAAAAATCTGGCACCTATAATGTGAGCATAGAAGCTGAATACCCTTGGACATCATAAAAAGCAGAAAGTAAAAAAATATATATTTCTGTATAAAGTTTATATTTAGTGTATGTATTATAGTACTTCAAAAAATGAATAGGGGCCTGGCACGATACCCTTGTGGCTAAAGTCCTTGACTTGCATACACCAGGGTCCTGTATCGGTGCCAGTTTGTACCTGGGCACCCTTCTTCCCATCCAGCTCCTGGCCTGAGGCCTGGGAAAGCAATGGAGGATGGGCCAAAACCTTGGGACCCTGCACCCCTGTGGGAGACCTGTAAGAAACTCTTGGCTCCTGGCTTTGGATCGGCTCAGCTTTGGCTGTTATGGCCACTTGGGGAGTGAAGCAGTGGATGGAAGATCTTTCTGTCTCTCCTCTCTGTGAATCCAACTTGCCAATAAAAATAAGCAAGTCTTTAAAAGCAATTAATTGGAAAAAGAATTAAAAGACAGTGCACATTTTCCATGAGCCTTTTGAAGGTTCATATACAGCTACTGTTATAGGTAGTAAGTTAGCCTATTTTTAAATAGTTGCAGTTATCACTGTAAATCTGGTAAGTGTGCATTTCTCCATGTTTTCTTATGGATTTAAAAACGTATTTTTAGTATTAGAAAAAAAACCTTTCATCTCAGAAACAAGCTATTGAAATTCCTTAGCCCAGTTAGTGTGTCCTTATTTGTGGGGACTTATTAGATGTCAAGAGCTAAGACAGACGGGTTTCATTCCTGTCATGTAAATTGTACCCCTCTGACAGACTGTGGATGAAAGGAAAGCCACAAAGTCCCCCAATATTATATCTTGGTTGTAGTCCATTCCTTAGGATGAATGTGTGGGATGACACTTGTGGGACCCACAACAGCCTACCTGTACAAGTAAAGACAGAGGAGAGTTCTCATTAGAAATTACAAACAGGAGCTTTATGCTTGTCTGTTTAATGGTATCTGGGAGGTAAAAGACATTTTGATAAGTAGAAATGCTTGTCAGCTATGGACTTTCCTACTCTTCTAGGATATAAATCTCATCAAATTAATCCCGTTATTAGTAGTATTAATAAATCAATATTTTAAACACGATAGCACCGTATTTCTCATCCAACATGAAAATATAGCACAAAATGCATTATTTTGATGTTAACCTGATAACTTTCCCCTAATTCGTTATATTTTTTTCTCTAACTTGTTTTAATTACTTCATGCATTGGATTACCCTATTACTATGAGATAATAAGATATGTCTGTACCATTTCCTATTAAAAGTGCCAGGGGAATGGGGCTGGTTAGTCTACCAGCTTAAGATGGCATGCCTCATATTGGGATGCTTTGATTTGACAGGCAGCTCGGGTTCCTTACTCTGCTAATTCAGATGCCTGGAAGTAGTTGATGGCTGAAGCTACTAGGTTCCTGCCACTCACGTGGGAAGCCTAGGTTTAATTCCCAGCTCCCAGTTTTTCCGTGGCCCACTCCTAACCCCTGTAGACATTTTGGGAGTAGGTGGGAGTACTCTCTCTGGAGACAGATGGACAAGGACATCAGCAGAGACAACGGTATGGTGTTGCAGTGACCAGATATCCAGTGGCAGTCAGTGAGCTGTGATCAAATCTCCACTGTCAGCCAGAGTTCCACCAGCAGATAGGTGGGAAGGAGATTTCACTGGGATCTCAGCAAGTGAACCTAGGAAAAGAACTGCCCATCCTGCATACTTGCTTGATTTGACCAGAAGCAAAGACAGAGCAGCAGACCCCAAACAGGCTGTGCAGGAAACAGAAGAATTTCATAGCCCAGAACCCCTAGTGGGCTGCATTGGGTGTCATTTTGTGTTAGGAGGCAATGGCTTTGGGACAGGACTGTGCATGCACTGAACTCGGAAGAAACTCATTGCTGGCTCAGTGTATTGCATCAACATGGTGTCCTATAGCTTCCACCCAAAATAGGTCCAGGTAGTCTCCAGACGTAATGGTCACCAGAACTCTACCAGCAGCACATCAGGCAGCATTTTGTACAGTATGACATTGGCTGAGATTGGAGGGACAAAAGTGAGCCGGGCAAGCAAGGAGCTAGAAGCAAACTGACTTCCAGATCAGTGCATTGCACAGGTCCCACAGGAAAAATAATATAGACTTTGGCAGAGTATGGGTCAAAATAGGTCCTCAGACCTAATGGTCATCAGGTTCCAGCAAGATCAACGCCGTCAACTGTAGAAGAACATTGTGGTTAATAAAAGGACAGTGAACATAGGATTGCAATGGACAGAATATCATTTCTATGAGAACAACTGATTTAATGTCATTTGTATAACTGATTGGATATCATTTGAATGAGAATTCTTGATTGGATATACCAAACAAAAGATAGTTGTAAACAAGGATGTGGAAACAATTGATGGGTTCCGTAGAAAGGTGTATGGGAACTGCATACGCTTAGGACCTCCCTCCTTATCCTATGTGATCCTCAATCTGTTTTTAGTGATGCCACTAAAAACTTTGGCTATCTCACCAAGATAGAAGTCCACATGCGTTATTTCAGGCTCTGTGCACCAAGTCCATCGCTGCAGGACGACAAACAATCAACAACCTAGCTATTTAGGACACTGAGTGTCTCCCTAGTCCTGGGAACTGCTTGAACTGGTAGTGGGAAAAAGGTAGTGCAGACAAAGGTACAGCCTCAGCATGGGATCACAGGAAGTGGAGTGAAAGAGCAGCGGGGGCCATAGGGACGTGGTAAAAGTCTCACACCAGAGTCCAGACCTGAAACTTGCTGGAGGCAGTGGCACAAGTGACTGCAAAGAAAGCACCGGGTAGCAACCACAGTAAGTATAGTTGAACTATGGACCTGTGAGTGACTCAGCTTAGAAACCTTCTCTAAGGAGAAGAATCGGCTAACCAGAAGTACAATGAATAAGAAAAGAAGAGACAGAATTACAATGAATATTACTGAAGACTCCCCTGCAAAGGAGCAAAAGTCTTTGTCAACCTCAGACTTAACTGAGGAATACCTATGGAAATGGGGGGTGCAGAATTCAGAAAACTCATTATAAAACATCACATATATTGGGCCCGGCATGATGGCGTAATGGTTAAGGTCACTTGGGGAGTGAATCATCACATGGGAGATCTTCCTCTCTGTCTATCCTCCTCTGTATATTTGCCTTTCCAATAAAATAAGTTTTTTAAAAAAGATTTATGTATCATATAGGAGTTCAAGCAGTGTAAGGAATATGGCACACAGGAAATAGTGACAGTGAAACAAAATCAAGCCAAATTATTGGAAATGGACAAAATAGAGAAAAATTAAAATTATGTGTAATGTCTCCATAATAGAATGAATGAGGCAGAAGAAAGAATATCAGAACTGGGAGATACTTCTTGTTACCATGGGAAACAATCAAAAATCTGGATGCAGAGCTAAGTCAAGCTAAAGTATTCAAGAATTAAGAGTCACTATTAAAAGGCCACATATGAGAGTTATTAGAGTTCAAGAAGGTGCAGAAGGAGAAACTGGGTTAAAGCTGTATTCAATGAAATAAATGAAAACTTCTCTATTCTGGAGAAAGAATTGGGAAACAGAATATAGGAGGGGCACAGAACTCCCAACAGGGTTGACCAAAAGCGATCTTTACCACGACACATGATGATCAAGCTTTCTTAAGTTGAACATAAGGAAATGGATACTTAAATGTGCACATGAAAAAAACAATTGATTTACAGAATAATGGGCATCAGACTCACAGCTGACTTCTCACAGGAAACTCTATAGGCAAGAAGAGAATGGAGTGACATATTCCAGATTCTAAAGCCCCCAAATTTGTCAACCCAGAGTAACATACCCAGCAAAACTTTCCTTTGCCTTTGAAAATGAGATAAAATTCTTTCATAGCACAACAGCTTGAAGAATACACCTCTTCCAGACCTGCCCTATAAATGATACTTAAAGATGTTCTCTTGACAGAAAAGAAATAGCACCAACCAAAAGCAAAGGCAAATGTGAAGGACAGCCCAGTAAAATAACAGAAGATCAACTGAAGCAATGAACAACCCATTGCTAACATGACAGGGCCAACTTATCACCTATTCATATTAACCCTGAATGTAAAAGGCTTAAAACCCATCAATCAAGCACCATAATTTAATAGACTAGAATAAAATAAAAACGCATCTATCTGTTGCCCTTAGGAGACACATCTCACCAACACAGATCAGTGTGAGCTATATCTCATAGGTTTTGATGTTTTTGTTTAAAGTTTCATTTCTTTCTCATTAAATTCTTCACTGACTCAGACCACACAGTAACATCATTTTCTTCAAAATGGCTCTTGATTTTCTATTTCATTTCTTCAGCGACATCTTAGTCATGTTATTTAACTTCATGGCATTGTAAATTTCTATTTTTCTTCCTGCTGTTGATTTTGTTTGTGACTTTTCTTTTTTAAGGGAATGCATAATAATTGTAATAGATTATCATACTTAGATGTGAGGATACAATGCAGCATTCATCTCTACTTCCAGATCAAAGATGGATTCCCAATGAAACTGTTTACTATATCTTGACAATAGGATGTAGAACTCTGTCATTGTCCATGCTCACAGTGATGGACTTATGATTATTGAGAACTGCACTATTGTAATAATAGGGGAAATCAGTGGAGGGTAGTGGTTTGGGGAGGAGGTAAGGGAAATCCCAGAACATACTGAACCATTTCATAAAACATTAATAGAAAATTTTAAAGAGTTTGAATAAAAATTTACATTGATCAAGTATAAACAGTCCAATGATTTGTATGTGTCTCCCCTGATATAAAAAAGAGAGATATGTATCCAGTAAGGGCATACCCATTTCAAAATTAGGAAACCAGCCTCTCTCTTTTGACCTTTTCTTTCTTTCTTTCCTTCTTTCCTTCTTTCTTTCTTTCTTTCTTTCTTTCTTTCTTTCTTTCTTTCTTTCTTTCTTTCTTTCTTTCTTTCTTTCTTTCTTTCTTTCTTTCTTTCTCTTTCTTTCTTTTGCTCTTTCTTTCGCTCTTTCTCTCTCTCTTTCTCTCTCTCTCTCTCTCTTTCTCTCTTCTTTCTTCTTTCTTCATTCATTTGAAAGGTAGAGTCGCAGACAGGAGGAGAGATATTGCAAACGTTGTTTCACTCCCCACATGGCCACAACAGTCTGGACTTGGCCAGGTCACATCCAGGAACCAGGAACTTCATCCAGGTTTTCCATGTGGGTGACAGAGAGCCAAGAAATTCTCTGGAACCGAAATGTGTGCAACTAGTTTAGGAAGCTACAATTAGTCTGATGCACTGCTATGTTGGCTCCTAGAACCAGCTTTGTTAAAGGACTTGATACTTAAAGCTAAAACTGATTCTGAATCACAGAAAAATGTAGAAGAGATTACATAATATTTTTGTAGCTCAAATTGTAGATTGCTTATTAATAGCTGTGAATAAGAATGTATGATAAGATTGTTCAACCCCTGGAAGTTCTGTTTGGAGCGAAATTCAAAATTTATTTAGGTAGCACTTATAGTTGTGTAAAATAGCTTAAATATTTAAATATTTTCATTTAAAACTCTGTAAGCAAGTGTTTATATTTAATCCTTGACACTATGATTTTACTTAAATGCTTCACAACATACATGACCTGCTGGGGGGCATTTGAGACCAAAATTGAAAAGCTCATGTGGGAATTATAATTCTGTTTCTTACCTGTTGAGTGATTTTATAGGAATGTGATTGGCTGCTTTTAGAAATCAATGCATGCAACTTGCATAAAGTAATGATTTCCACATACATTTTTGACACCATTAACACATTAGAAAGGAAGACAAGTTATTAGATTATAGACATTGTTTTATAGTCTAACTTGCTGAAGATAAAGGGATATAATTCATGTTTGTGAGTACCTGCTGTGTATCAGGAATGGTACTGGGCACTTGATTCCCAGGTTCTGAGCGTTCTGTGAGATGGGTACTTTGTCCCCATTTTATAGTAGAAACTGAACTTCAGAGAGATGATTTGTCTAAGTGTGTGTCATAATCATGCACAGCTTGGGTCAAATAAACATTTGTGTGTGCTCCAAGGTCAAGTTGAATCTGTTCCATCAGCTTCCTAATGAAATGGGATGGCACAATTGTATAATGATGTACAATATTCTAGAACAGTACAGCACATGCACCTGTAGACATATGCTCGGAGGAAGCACTGCTTGTTGGTTATTGAAAGAAAGATCTGCATAATGACATGGTAATTACACTTATGTGGAGTAGTTTTCAGTTCCTCTAGCATTTTTATTCACCAAAGTTTCTGGGGCCACTGCAATTCCTAAATACTTCGTAGTCTAAGAACCAGTTAAATTTGAATTCTGTTAATTACTTCAATAAGATTTCTGTTTTCACTAACATTTCTAATAATGGCAGTGATTTTACAAAGCTAAATGTACAGAGAAACCCAGTCAAAACATACTGTATGCCTGTTGCTATGCATCATTTTACTTAAACCTGGAGGTCTTCTGTGAGATGAGTAATTATCACTGCATTTAAGTTAGTCATGTGGTAGGTTAGAGCTTGTGTGTTTGCAGCCAAAGCCCTAGGTACTGGACTCTGTGCTTCTCTTTTCCTGGTTCGGGGAGTGGGGGCACTCAGCATGTTGCTAATACAGTATTCAGAAAATGTGGAGAACATTTCAGGAAAAGGAACTTTCCTGGGATTCTTGAAAATATTTACTGAAGACAGCTGACTAGTACCCTATAACTAGTTTAAGGCATATAGCAGCTGGTTGTGCATATACTAAAATGGAAATGTCAATGCAGTAGTCACAGGATGTGGTTAAGAACTTGCATTTTCTAACATATTAGTCACTCAATACCATGTCAATTAACTTCAAGATTTTGTAAATTGATGTTGAGGTTACGTAGGGGCTTTTCATTGCAGGGGATGATATTCCCCCAGCTCTACTTTCAGACCAGGGATGGTCTCCCAATGAAACTGTTGAATTTATTTGGACAATAAGATGCTGGACTCTGCACGGTCCATGCCTGAAATGAAGGAATCATGACTGGATGTGAACTGTACTACTGCAACAACATGGAGGAATCCACCATGGGGGGAGGGCTTTTCGGAGGGGTTGAGGGAATCCCAGAGCCTATGAAACTGTGTCGTAAAATGAAATAAAAAAGAAAATATTTACTTAATATTGACCCACAGGTGGTCCCAAGATGTACATACACACATACTTCACACTATTTGAAGAAAGGACTGATGATTCATAAGATTTCTAAACACATTCTATAAAAGGATTTTCAGTGCAGATTGAATGTGACTTAAATGTGTCCATTTCCATATGAGGTATATACTTTCTGAAATCATATCCCAAATCTAGCTTCTGTTTCAGTGAATAAATACATGAATATCTATAGTATCTAGTGTATGGGTAAGAAATGATCATTTTGGTGTCTCACTTAGAACCATACTTTATGTGTATGTGTTGGTGGGTTGTCACTGATGACTTCAAATTTCTGTATAATTTCTAAGTTTTGCACTGAGGTTTGGTTTTAGAAACCCAGTTAACACTGAGAAGTAAATTAAATTTTTGATGACTGCTTTAACGGAACAGCTGAAATATTTTGACAGGATACATTGATGATATTTATTTTCAGTAAAATTGAAGGCAGAGTTTCAATGGCGCCAAGTCCTCCTTGTTTATGCGGTACTCTGTGTGTCAGAAACATATCCCAAATTTCTAGCCTGTGTACAGTGACATCTAAACACGTAAAGTCCATGACTACAAAATTTTTGAGATTTCAGCTACACAGTATGCAAAATGTGAAGAAGCAAGAACAGGTCAGCCCTTGAGCAATCACAACGTTATGTTTTGTGAAATTGATGTCTTTTTACATGTAGAAAAAGCTATTCACTGAAAACATGTCTACTATTTTAAAAAAAATAGTCAATGTAAGTGAAAGAGACGTATCTAATTCTCAAAGCACAAGTCTATTCCCTCAAGAACCAATCTCTCCTTCGCAGACTTATTTAGATTATAAAATGAAAAAGATACAACGGAATGAATCCTCAAAACTTGTGCTTCAGGAATCACAGCCAGGAGCCCCTGAGGGTTGCCGGGCAATTTTGAGGCTGAGAAAACTCTCTGAACAGCTGTTTGCTAGTGGTCTCCACAGAGCTCGTCAGCACAGCTCCTGGTCTGGGTCCTGCTCACTGCATCCCTCCACCCCCTCTTACCATGTGTCTGCATTAACACTTGCCCCTTTCCGCAGCTCGCTCCGTTAGCACTTTCACTCTCCTGAGAGAATTTCTCTTCCCCTTCATCTGACTCATCTTTCTCTCTCTTTTCCTTTTGCCTATCTGCCTCTGTTCCTTTCTTCCTTTTCTCATATCGGCTTTGTAGGTTTTCCCCCCTCCTAGCAACCATGCACTTTGCTATTTGAATCCGTGTGTTGTAGGAATAAATCTGAGACGGATGCATACTTTTATTTTGGGAAGAAGAAATAGGAAGAACTGGTGAAGGCCACAGGGCTTCTAAGATTAGTCTAGAATTAGGTGTAAATCTCAGTTTTGACATGCTGTGATAGGCAGCACGTGTTACTTCATTTTCCTTAGCCACCAGATCCATTTATGTATTAAGTAGGGATAACAGGAGCTTCCTTGAGGGAGATATAGGAGTTATGGAAAGCACTTTTTTTTTTAATAAGGGCAATTGCACTTTTATAAGTGCAGCTTACATAATGCCTTAAAATAGACTAGCAGGCAGTAAAAAATGGTTCCTGTTACTTATAAATGATACCTGTTGAGCATACAGAATTGATCTTAACTCAGTTCTCAATAAGTCTTCATGCTTTTCCCATCCTGTTAATCCCAACCACCTTGAAGAAGCCTCATTGCTTTATTCATTTGTTGACTCAGGAGCTGACTTAGCAGTGCAAATTAAATGTGATCATACCTACAAATCATTTGTTCCTAAGGAAAGTAAGTTTGAAGAAACAACTAGGTGCATCTCTGCACAAAACCTTGACTTCTGTATATTTCTAATAGCTAAAAAGGTTTCTAGAATTTCCATTTTATCAATTACAGTCTGTGTTAACTATTCCAAATTTCTTAAACAAAACAAGAATTACCTTGTATTCATTCCATCTAACTATGATTATAATCTTTCTAGAATTGGCTTGATTTTCCTTATATACAAATAAATCCCAGACCCAACTTTATATCAGAGTTTTGTTAAGTCAGAGGCAAAATGACCACCAACTTGTGTTTCTGTAAGTTAAACACACTTATTAAATATTTGTCTTCTCGGGCCAGTGTGACACGCTAATCCTGCACCTGTGTCACCAGCATCCCATATGGGCACAAGTTTGTGTTCCATTTCTAATCCAGCTCTCAGCTCATTGCCTGGGGAACAGCAGAGGATGGTCCAAGTCCTTGGACTCCTGATCCTCGCGAGAGACTGAGAAGTTAGTGACCTCTGAGCAGTTCGTTATTAGCCATTGTAACCACCTGGACTGTGAAGCATGAACAGAAGATCTTTTTCTGCCTGTTCCTCTCTCCTTGCAAAATGTACCTTTCAAACAAACAAGTAAATCTTTAAAATATTTTATCTAGAAATGAGTAAGTAAGGAAGCACGTGTATTCTCACGCATTCCATGGGTGTCGTTCCAGGAGGATAACCTCAACACCCCTCATTGCCTCTCGGTCTTCCTCCCTTCATCCCCACTTTTTATCAGTGCTTGCAATGCCATAATTTTAATTCATTTTATATTCACAGATTTAACTTGTCACAAATCATAATATTCAATAAGTAAATATTAGAGTACAGTTCCATAGGAGAATAAACAAGACGAAAAAGGACAATCATATCACAAAATCCACTTGGTTCCTCAACATATTTTTTTTGTAATTTATATTAGAGAAAACATATTTGGATTTTTTGTAAGATTTATTTATTTTTATTTGAAAGGCAGATATACAGAGAGGAGGAGATACGGAGAGGGAGATCTTCTGTCCGATGTTTCCCTCCGCAAGTGCCCGAGTGGCTGGAGTTGAGCCAATCTGAAGCCAGGAGCTTAGAGCCTTTTCCGGTTTCCCATGTGGGTGCAGGGTTCCAACGCCTTGGGCTGTCTTCCCAGGCCACAAGCAGGGAGCTGGATGGGAAGCAAGGTTGCCGGGATTAGAACCAGTGCCCATATGGGACTCCGGCACATGCAAGGCGAGGACTTTAGCCACTAGGCTATCACACTGTGGCCACATACTTGGTTTATAAAACAGACATAGTCTTCTTAAGTATAATGATTTTCAGTTGGATTAATTTTGCTGCAAAAGACAAGAATTCCTTCTCTTTTTTTTCTTTTTTATATTTTTATTTTGAATTTTGAATTATGTGGTACATTTTTGTATAGGCTGGGATTCCCCCCCAACTCCCACCCTCCATCAGTTTTTTCCCATTTTGTTACAATGGTGTAGTCCTTCATAAGGAATCATAATTCAATCAGTCTCTTATTTAAGTGTACCCCGACACTGTTGGTACAGTGTAAGACAGTCCATCATCCCATCGTCTACACGTCTCCAACAGTTCATTCTCTTTTCTTATAGCCGAGTATTAATCCATAATGTACATCACATTTGGTTTATTTGGTCATCAGTTAGTTAGTGGACATCTGATTTGATTCCATATCTCAGATATTGTGAATAAACACAGGTAAAAGTAATTCTTTCAAGTGCTGGCTTTATTTCGCTTGGATAAATTTTCCTGGGATGGGATGGTTGGATCATACAGTAAACTATTCTGAGATTTTTGAGTAATTTGCATGCTGTCTTCCATAATGGTTGCACTATTACCCTCTCACTAACAGTGGATTAAGATATTTTTTGCCCTTCATCCTCTGTAGCCATTGTCTTCTCATTTGTGTACAGTAGCCATTCTAACAGGTGGCGTGGAACCTCACTGTTATGGCTTTTATTTGAATTTCCTTGATTGCTAGAGATCCCAAACATTTTATTCTTCATGTTTCTGTTGGCCATTTGTATTTCATCTCTTGAAAAGTACCTAGTTAGGCACTATGCCCTTTTCTTACCTTGTTTTATTGCTGCTGAGCTTCTTGAGGTTTTTGTAGTTACTGAATATAATGTTTTATCAGATGCATGGTTCCAAGTATTTTACCCATTCTTTTGGTTGCTTCTTCATTGAATGTTTTCTTTGAAGTGCAAAAGCTCTTAGCTTGATGTAATCTATTTGTCTAATTTAGTCTTTGTTGTTGAGGCATTTGGGTTCTTTACCAAGAAGCCTATGTCTGTGGCTTGCAGAATATTCCTGATGTTTTCTTCTAGCAATTTGATAGTATCAGTTTGTAGATTAAGACGCTTGATCCATTCAGACCTAAGCTTTGTGCAGTGTAAACTAGGGGTCTTGATTCATACTTATACAGTTTCCCCCACACAAGCAACATTTGTTGAAGAGACTGTCCTTTTTCCAGGGATTGCTTTTACCTTACTTGTCAAAGACTAGTTCATTGTGAGTGCATGGATTAATTTCTGGGGGTTTTATTCCATTAGTCTGTGTGCCTATTTTTATGCAGGTACTGGGCTATTTTGATTATAAATGCCTTGTATAGATATCTGGTGTTTTGACATTCCTAGCTTTGTTTTTGTTGTATAAGATTACTTTAGCAAGGACTAGTTCATGTCCCAGCTGCTCTAGTTTTGGGCCAACTCTCTGCTTATATAGCCTTGGAGAGTAGTGGAGGATGGCTCAAAGGTCTTAAGACCCTGCATCTGTGACGGAGACCTGCAACAGGCTCCTTCCTGGTTCCTGGTTTCAGATCAATTCAGCCTGGCCTTTGCAGCAATTTGGGGAATGATAGAGTGGATAGAAGACTTTTCTCTGTCTTTCATTGTCTTTGTAATTCTGACTTTTAAATAAAAATATTTTTTTTTTCAAAAGAAAAAGAGAAGATTTCTGGAGTTATTTAAAACCCGTTGTGTTTCATTATAAACATTTTCTAGATCTGAAAAGAATGTTCTTGTATTTTGATTGAGGTCCCATTTTTAAAACCTTTGTTGCATATGCATTCCCATCCTTGCTTAAGTTTATTCCTACAGTTTTTTTTTTTTTTTGTAGTTATTGTGAAGGGGCCTGGTCTGACAAGTTCTTTCTCAGCTGTGCCATTCTTTGTATACGAAGTCTATTTCTTTTTGAGCATAAACTTATCCTGCAACTTTAACAAATCCTCTCATGAGTTCCAAATAGTCTCTCAGTGTGGTATTTTGGTTCCCCTGTATGAAGCATCCTGTTATCTGCAAAGAGGAATAATTTGAGTTCCTCCTTTACAATTTATATCTGTTATTTTTTTTTCTTGCCTAATGGCCCTGGCTAAAACTTTCAAGATTATATTGAAGAGCAAAGGTGAAAGTGGGCACCTTCGTCTGGTTTCAGATCTAAGTGGACGTTGTTCCAACTTTTCCCTCTTCAATGCCATGCTGGCTGTAGGCTTGTTATACTGCCTTGATTGTGTCAGAGGATTTTCTTTCTATACTCCTTGGCTTAAGGTTTTAAATCACGAAAGGATCTTGCATTTGATCAAATCTTTTCTCAATTGATTAACAAGTTGTATCACATTTATTTATATATATTTGGTTTAAGTTACTGATCTTTCTGATTTGTGGTTTGGATTTGAACAGCTAGTATTTTGTTGAGAATTTTTACATCTGTATTTTTCAGGGATATTTGTAGATTCTTTTTGTTGTTGTTTTTTGGTTATCTCTTACTGTTTTTAGAGTGAAGCTAATGGTGTCTGCATTGAAGCATTTTAAAAAATTTCCTCCTTGTCAATTGTTTTGAACAGTTTGAGAAGCAATGAAAATATTCTTCAAAAACTTGGTGGAATACAATAATGAAGCCATCTGACTCTGAGCTTTATTTTTTAGGATGGTCATTATTACCAATTCAATTTCTGTTATGTTTCTCAGTCTGCATAGATTTGATACGCCTTCATCACTCTATTTTTGTAGACTTTGTATGTCCAAATATGTTTTTGTTCCTTCCATATTGTCCAATTTATTGTTGTATAGCTGTAATAATTCAAGATGATGATTCTTATTTTTGTTGCCTACATAGTTTTTTCAACTTCAATTTTATGAATTTGAGCATCCTTTCCCTGTTCCCCTTACTTTTTGGTTAGCTAAGCCAAGAGTGCATAAATTTTGCATACTTTTTCAAAAAAACAACTCTTTAGTTTTCTGATCTTATGTTTTTTCAATTTTGCTTATGTATCCCTAATTATTTCTTTCTACAAATTTTGGGTTTGCCTTATTTTGTTTTTGTAGGTCCTTTAGTTGCACAGTTAGATCATTTATCTCCTACCTTTGCAATATGTTGATGTAGGCACTAAATGCTATGAACTTTCCTCTAATTACTACTTTTGCTGTATTGCTATATTCCATAAATTCTGATATGTTTTCATCTTTATTGGTTTATAGGAGTTTTCTAAATTTTCATTTTGCTTTTTAAAATCTACTATTCACTAATTTGCATATAATTCATGCTCTATGTGTTTTCATATTTTCTGGAGTTTCTTACGTTGTTCATTTCCATGTTTATGTCATTGTGGTTAGAAGAAAAACACTATGATTTCAATAATTTTGAATTTGTTGAGAAGACTTGCTTTGTGGCCTAACTTATGGTCTTTTCTTGAGAAGTTTCTATAGCTGAAGGAACGAATTCAAATTCTGCAACTATGGGATGAAATGAAATGAATTAGGTACATCTAGTGCACTAGCTGTGTTATTTTTGCATTGATTTTCTGTTTAGCTGATCTGTTCAGCTTTGTTATACAGACTATGTTTATTTCATTGAAACACATGAGTATCTATTATTATATTCATTTGTGGGATGGAGGGAGGGAGGAAGAGAGAGAGAGAGAGAGGCAAAGACAGAGTTTTTGTCTGCTGGTTCATTCCACATTGTCCGCAGTAGTTGAGACTGGATCAGGCTGAAGCCAAGTCCTGGGAATCCAGATGGATTTCCATTATCACTGTCAGAGACCACTTGTTGCCTCCTAGGATCTGCTTTAGCATTAAGCTGGAATTGGTAGCAGAACTAGGATTGAACTTAAGTTCTCTGATATGGAACATGGGTATCCCAAGCAATATTTTAACCACTCGGACAAATGCCCATTGCTGAACTATATTACTTTTTGAAATCAGTTCAATTACCTGATTGCACTCAGGGTGTAAAAAGCCTACAATGGTAAAAAGATTATAAAACACTGATTTTCAAATTTGGTTTTATGACACAGTTTCATAGGCACTGGGGTCTCCTCTCTCCCTGCCAAGTTCCCTCCCCTCCCCACGTCTCCCCTCCAGTCTTACAATGGGTGTCTTTCTTGAGCTTTCACAAGTCCATCATGCTGCCACTGAGGTGCCTTCCAACAATGTAGTGTGGATAATATTGGGGAGATCACCATCCTGCTGTCAAGACATTAGCAGCCATTTCGCTGCGAGTCCATGCTTGTACTGCTTGCATGAAGACATGCTTCTTTTTGTTTCCACCTATGAACATAGCAATTTCTGCAACACTTCCATTATGCATCCTTTAAAAAAACACTGATTTTTTTCTTTAAACTAGCACTGTTTATGATAAAAAGGGAAAGCACAGGGTCACACATCATCACCAAGTGATGAAGATTTGAGTGAGAAACTGCAAACTAAAAGACTTAATTCAAACAGAATTCCACTGACACACATATGTGGTTTGTCTCAGGTTTTTTTAAATCAGTTGGGACCATTCAGATATCAGTAGATTTCACATGCAAGCACCATTTTTTATTTTCATCTGAAATGTCAAAAACCCATAACGTTAACATACTGGCTTCCTGGGGCAAAGACTGTCCATTTTGCCACAGTCCTCCTCTGGCTTACTTACTTCATTTGCTTAACTCTTCTAGGCAGTTTGAGCCCATGTTTAAAGCATACATGTCAAGCAAATTAAAATTTTTGGTCTCTTTCCAGCTCCCCATGTTTAGAGAGGATATGCAGGAGGCCAGAGTGGTAGCCAAATTGCCTTCCAACAATCCCCAGCAAGGACCCTGACAAGCCATAGGCCTCCACCACAGCCACAGGGCCTGCAAGTATCCTATTGTATCAGGATCTAATCCTTTTGTTTCTAAAATGGGGTGGGGTTTCAGCAGCCAAAGTGAAGAGGAGTACTCTGGTAAGGAAATGTTTCCATATTTCAGCCAAGTGGTCCTGTGCTATTGTTTACCCATTGAAGATCGCCCTACCCAAAGTGGATGTGTAAGCAAAAGCCACCATGTTCTTGCTCTTGAATACACACCCTAGTATTCTAACTCTACATTTTTCATATGTATCTTCACATTAGCTATGTATGTTTGTGGTTTGCTTACTAGATTTCAGCTTTGCAAACGGAGCACAGTGCCTTCTGCAGTGTGGGTGATCTATCCATTCTCTTTAAATGAACTGGATTGAATCATTTCTTTGTTCCACAGGCTTTGTAACCTTCATGATCATAGAGTACAAGAAATGAAATCACATTTGCTTTTCTTATGCGTGTTGGGTTTATGTTTTCTTTCAAGGAATCTAATCATGATTGTATCAAAGAACCTCTTACCCATGCATAAAACAGACAACCAAATATTTAACCCTTAAAATAGAAATATAAGCAAAAGGAGAACTCAGATTCTCTATCCTGTCCAACTTCTGTGGATTGCAGGAGGCATACTACTTTTAGTTGCAATCATGATTTTACACAATATTTAATGCAGGAAAATTAGCCTGTAAGTATCAAAGTCATTTAAGATCACTTGATATTTCTAATATATTTTATCCTTCACTATAATTTCAGTTTAAGCTCTGTAAGATTTTAATACATACAGAAATTTGGAAAAGAAGTAACTGCTAGAGGAAATATTTCTATTAAAGTGGTGGATTAGAAGATAATATTTTTTTCCATGTATGATTATAGGTCATTCTTACATGAGGAGTAAAAGAATTCAATATTATTTAGTAAGTGATTGTTTGAAATATACTTGGCTCAAACATCACATGCACAGAATATGCATGCTATTCTCAAACAAAAACTTTTGAGGAAACATCCCTGTTTAGATAATAAAATAAAATCCTTACTTAGAAAACACTACATGTAATAATTTATATTTGATGAACGTTAAGAGGTTATTTCTCTTAGAAACCATGGCAGTTTTATAACCCAATCTCTTTTTGTGAAAATAGGTCTGGGAAGGTATTGATAAAAGACACACAATTATGGAATTTACTTTATTAAACAATCTGCTCTGTTATTTTACATATACATACACACATATATTATATGTAAGCTTTGTTACATTTTGAAATTTCCTATCTTGAATGTTAATTCTAAGAAAAAAAAATGCTAGGAACTGCTGCAAAAACTGTTTCTCAACTCTCAGAAGATTTCAACTCTGGCCAAGTTCATCCACCTTCATTTTACCATAATGTCAGTGCGATTGTTGTATTTGTTTTTTTTATACTTTTATACTTTCCAAATCACTGTTATGCAAAAAAGATATTTAGGTGATTTTTGAAACTATGAAAATACACTTAGGCAAAATATGAATAGCAATCCAGGAAAACGTAGGCCAATGTTCTGCCAGTTCTTTCCAGAAACTAATTTTAGTAGAAGAATCTATTTTCAAACCATTCTCTTTCACCCTTTCTGACCAACTCTGATGCTGTACAGTGGAAAGCAACTCATGGTATTTGGATTTTTTGCCTGTGATAAGTTTGAGAGCTCCTCAAACTTTCTTTCATCACTTGATACCAAACCCAAGGATTGTGCTAGGTCAGGGTTTGGTTACCCTTGCCCTGCACACCCTAAATGGGTTGATACGAGGCTTGATATCTCACGACATTCTTCATTTCTGACAATCACCCTGTTCCTTCCTCCACACATTGCTCTGATCTCCAGAGAACTCCATAAACAACAAATTGATTTGCGTTCGGTTTCTAGGTGCGAAAGTGTTAGCTGAGAGATAATATAAAATGAACAAATTTAAGACAAACACCCCCGAATTTGGTTATTAGAAAGGGACAGTGGGAGCTGGATGAGCCTGAATGAAGGCAGGCAGGAAAGCAAGGTTCTATTCTGAGTCAGAGGCAACAAGTCCCTGTTCTGCAGGACTGCCCCACGGCTGTAGCCAAGAGTCTAAGTAAAGGGTTAACAGCTCCCTGCACTCCATTTAAAAACTGCATTTCTTCCCTTCATATTTTCGATAGAGAATCTTACAATGTCAAAATCCTTATTGTATAAGTCATTCTTAAGGTTATAGTATCCAGTTTTACATCCTGCTAGTATTTCCTTTTATAAGATCATGCTTCCTAATTATGTGACTAGGGCTATTGCCTTATTCTGGATTGTGTCCAAGATACCTTTTTTTTCCTCTTATTTTTTCAATTATGTCCAAAACATAGAGGAATGTGAAACCAAATTCCTGTAGATTCTTTTCTACCATTTTAAATTCATTTTGCTATTTTCAAGGTTAAAACTGTGGATGAATCTGAAGCTTTCCTTTTTTATGTTCAACTTCCACTGGAGTCATGATGACCATTGGGGAATAAAAACATTGGAAAATAAGATTGGGGAATAGAACATGTTGCTGTCTATTAAATCTACAGCTTCAATTTTAGCATTGGCTCTTGAAATTGATTAATCACCCAACAACATATACTTTTGGTTTATATTTAAATTGTTTAATGCACTCTAAAATTATACTTTTCAATATGTGTGTCTTGAGATTATTTCATCTTTTCTTAATTACTTTTTCAGATTACATTTTCTTGAATTTCAATCAAATTTTAATCACATTTTTAAGGTATTAATAACAACTTTTTCCAGAATTCCATCCTTAAAATGAATAAACAAGTTATCTATTTCATCATCCAAATCGTGGCTAAAATGTGTGTAAGTGTTTGGCTTTACTGCTCTTTGCTGTGGAACACATCCAAATGGCCTTTCTAAAAGTAGCATTCCAAAAAGTGTAAATAAAAAATAATATTTTTGTAATGCTTGGCCATAGACATCAGAGCCTGGGAAATGAGCTCTGAATTTCCAACCCATTTGCCAACTTGGACCTTCCATTGCTGAGGCAGAGTCGGGTAGGAAGAAGACAGATGGGTGTCCTTGGCAATATTGCAGTAGGACCACAAGCATTTTCAGCAGTTGAACATCATGAAGGCAGTGGGGAGAACAAATTCCTCCAAGGAAAGAGTTCTCTTGTTCAGCAAAACAGAAACTCCAAGTAGCCTGTGTGTTACCTTCTTACCTTACTCTATATTTAATAAGCCACAAAATGCTAATTTTTAGAAATTATGCACCATCTAGGTGCAACATGTAGCTTACTGTTCATGACAGATATCACTACTGATTGACTGAAAAAGTGAGAGAATTTAAAATTCACTTCTTGGGTGAGTGTACTGGCAGCAAAAAAGCCCACAAGTTGTGTAGTGTCACAAACGGTTAGGGATGAACCAGGGTAAGAATGTTTGCTTAGGAAGTATTCTTTCCAACATACCATCATCCTCATAAAATGTTCCTAGTCACCCCATATTCGTCATTATCTTTCAGAATTATATCTCTTCCCAAATAATTAACTGCTGTTGCTATGACCTGACAAAAAAATCTTATTAAAATGAACTATCAATTTCTTTGAGCTCATTGCTCTAGTTCAATTTTTTTTCATATTTACTTTGTTTTCATCTGATTACTCTCAAATTTTTAATGAAAAGGGGTAAATACAAAAGAAGGTAACCTTCGTTTGTGCCCAAATGAAAAGAATGCAACATTCCAGCTGTTTCATTCAGGTGGTGTAAAATATTTTGCAAAATGAAATTAAAATGTTGAAATCATGTTTTACGAAATATGCTGTTTCCATCATGAAAAGCTGGTGTCTTGAGATCTTCCTCTGTCATTATTCACTTACTTCCCTGTAAACAGCTGGCTTTCTAAATTACATGTCTGTTTTATAAAAGCACGGTATCTTCATAACTTTAAGCCCTCAAGTATTGCATATATTTCTGACAGGGAGGAATTTTGAATTTTACTAGAAGTCTCCAGTAGCCGAATTCTTTCCTAATAATTTTGATGAATGCTAATTGGAGGAATTTTCCACAGACTGACTTCTGGCTACTGCTCCTTTATCACAGCCGGCAAACTTCCTGCCCTGGGCACCATGGGTATGTTCATATTCCAACACAATCTCTGGCCCCGTGTTTTCATGTCATTGTACTGACTGAGACAGCACAGTGGGTAGTGGGAATATTTATAGAAGCCTTTCCTAAATGTGTATGGCTAACAATAACCTCACTATACATGGAAGTGACTTCAAACTTCATAAATATATCCCACTAAGCCAAAGTATATCACCAACTTAGCTTCCTGTACCCAGAACTCAAATAGAACCACAGTTTCGCCAGTAGAACAGTTTACAAAAAGGATCTCTGGAACAAAATGTGTTAATCTACTCAAATAAAAATACACATAAAGGTTTGCTGTGTATTTTACCAGTATAAAGGATGTGCAGCAAATGACTTATGAATAATTAATACATAGTTGTTTGTTATAAAGCCTATACAATCCATTAATTAATTCAGCAAGTTCCCCTTAGTTTTTGCTAAACTCCTGTATTGATGACCGACCCAAGATTTGAAAAAATGAAGTTGCGCCCCTTTTCCTGTAAAAACTAAAACAGAGTAAAAGCCAAAATGAAGTATTAGATGAAAAGACAGCCACTGAGATCTGCATCTCTCTTCCCTTGCCCACATTCCAGCCCATGCTAGCAGTTTCTTTCTAAACATTTTCAGTAGAAACAGCCTGATGTGAGGGTTGTAAGACCCAGCAGCTTGAATCCATTTCTAGCTCTGTTATTTATTCCTAGGTAACCTCAGGCAAATGGCTTTCCTACTCAGTTTCTCCTAAGGCTGTCAGGTCTCCCAGGTGGGCGAAAAACCCCAAACACTGGGGTCATCTTCTGCTGTGGAAGGACTTGATCAAATGCCCATACAGGAAGCCTTATTTGCTATGTCATAATGTCAGCCCCAAGAATCTTAGAATTATGAACACCAAAAAGAAAGGGCGGAAAGCATATATAAACTTTGCATGCAACTAAAGGTATACATTTAGAAAACACTGCAAGTTGACTTGAGCTTGGAATTATTTGTCTAGTGAAATTCAGGTTGTTGTTACTAGTTTTTGAGGCCATCTCACACTGGCTTACATTTGCTGACCCCTCTGTTTGTGCACTTAACAAATGCTTATTGAGTGGATAATGAGTTTAAGATACTGTACTGAGTATCACAAGCATATTTAAATATGAGTTACTTTATTCTATTTTAAAGCATACTTAAAGATGAATTATTGTTTTCTGTTTTAAATTATTGCATTCTCTCTCTATATATATGCTTTATGTATGTATCTCTGTATATTTATATGTCTATGCACTCATTCATATCTACACACACAACACACACAGAAGCCATAAAGAAAGAAGGCACATTGAATTGTGAGCAGGTGCAAACGATGTGTCTGAGTTCAGAGGTGGGAGGTAGAGTTAGTTTCTACATATCATGGTCTGTGAAATAATTCAATGGTAAAAAACTTGGCTGCCTCAGTGAAGCAGAAAGAACAAACTGCTGACTCAGAGGTTAATTTTATTTCAGATTAAAACACACACACAATATATTCAATGTTCTCTTTCTTTGTATTTTTCCTAATACTCAAACATTAGATGTTTCCTATAAATACTTGTAGTGTTTGGGCCCAAAAAGGTAGTCTAGTCTTTGCCCTGAACACACTGAGATTCCATATGGGTGCTTGTTCTAACTCCAGTGACCCCACTTCCTAGTCTGTGGCATGGGAAAGCAATCGAGAACAGCCAAGAGTGTTGGGACTCTGCATGCACGTGAGAGACCTGGGAAAGGCTCCTGGTTCCTGGCTGCGGATGGGCTCAGCTCCAGCAGTTGCAGCCACTTGGAGAGTGAATCAACAGACAAAAGATCTTCCTCTGTCTCTCCTCCTCTGTGCATATCTGACCTTTAAATAAAATAAAAAAATAAATCTAAGAAATACCTTGGAATGTATTAATACTTAAGACTGTGCAAGTCACAACAAATACAAGATAACCATTGCAACGTAACTTTCATTGATTCTTATGTTACTGTGATATTAGCACAAAAAAATTGATCCAATAACTTCAGTGCAGATCATAGATACAATTCTAATATAACTGTAGTCCCATCCCTCTTCTTTCCCTTCTTCCTGCCTACATCCCTCCCCCTTTTCTTGCTTCATTCCTTCCTTTTCCCTTTCTTCCCTTCTTTCCTTCTTTCTTTATGTTATGAGATTTTTTAAAATTTAAATTGTAGTTAAGAGCTCAATGCTCCACTAAAAAGAGCTCAAGAAGTACAACATAAAAAGATTAAAAGCAGACTCGTAGCAAGGGAAGGCTACCATTCATAAACATTGGTTTAACACAATTACGTGTGTAGCAATACTGATGCACATAAGCATTTCTTTTGTTTCTTGGAAGAGTCAGATCTGGCAACACCTAACCTTCTTCACAGTGCGGCCACCATCATTGGACATAATGGTGGACCCGCTATAAAGAGCTTTTATTCTCTTCACTCCTGGGACATCAATAGTGATACTGGATGCCAAATGTGCAGCCACTGAAGATTCAGACTTTATACCCAGATGGGTAAAGTGCCTACGAATCAGTCTCCCTTCCCACCTATTTTGCTCACTATTGAAAGCCAGAATGTCCCAAAGAATGATATGTCACAGAACTGAGCTTATTGCATTTGCACTTGTAAAGTAGTCATGTTTTGCTTTATCTAAAGAGAATTGTTCATAGATTTCTGCGGCATGTACTGCAGTAGATGAGGATTCAACTTCAAACTAGCAATGCCCCTTCTAAACTCCTTTCCCCAGTTAACTTGTACAGTGAGGATGTGAAACTTGTTTACAGCATATGCTGGTATGGCAGATGGCGGCCTGATCTACTCCTGTTTTCATTTCCTGAGGCAAATGTCCAAAAAGTGCGATGGATAGATCATATGTCAATTCTGAGTTTAATTCTTTTAAGAGATGTCACATTATTTCCCACCGTGGTTATGTCATGTTACATTCCCATAAACAATGTACACAGTTTCATTCCTATAATCATGATGTTCCCACTTATAGCAAAACTTTCTTCTGTGTCGCAAGTTTGAGTCTACTTCAGATATGACTTTACCAAGAAAGTTTTATAATTCAGCTCAAAAATTACTCAAGACCATGGGCCTGGGGTGGTACCCTAGTTACTAAAGTCCTCATCTTGCAGGCACTGGGATCCCATCTGGGTGTCTTTTCATTTCCCGGCTGCTCTACTTCTTTCCAGCTCCCTGCTTGTGGCCTGGGAGTCAATGGTGGCCCACAGCTTAGAGAGCCTGCACCCATGAGGGAGACCTGGAGGAAGCTTCTGGCTCCTAGCTTTGGATCAGCTCAGTTCTGGCCATTGTGGCCACTAGGATATTTAACCGGTGGATGGGAGAAGTTCTTCTCTGTCTCTATTTTTCTCTTATATCTGACTTTCCAATAAAAGTAGATAAGTCGTTTAAAAAGAAGAATTACTGGAGACCAGAAAAATATAATGGGTACTTTTGCTAAGCACATGGAGATCCTAATTCCCCTTCTTCCATGGAAAAGAAGCTTGATCCATTCTAAATGGAAAGATTTACTAGGTCCTAAAATGATTGGCACCTGAGCTTGAGGAATTATAGCCTTTTAACAAAAAGCATAAAACATTCAATAGACGCATACTTAGAAACTCTGCATAACACAGAAGGAAGAAAATGGCAATAAAGTACTATTAAAATTAATCTCATATGTCATTAAAAAGAGGGAGTGGAACTAAGAGTGCTAATTCTAAATTTTGAAGCCTGTTAATAGGAATAGTACAAGGTCGTTTAGTTTATATGTCACTTGCATATGAGTGAAGAAATGTACAAAAACTAAGTTTTATAAAAGAATTTTGCTGGTGCTAGAGAAGAAAAGATTTGGGGATGTGATAGTCTATTCAATTTCAGCGAGTGTGACAAAGAGGAGAATGATTTAGAAAGCTTTACACGTTATCCTATGATAATAACTGTTACAATTATGATAGAACCAAGTGTTCAGGAGATTAGGGGAGATTCCCGAATTGAGGGGCAGGCAAAAAATTTCAGATAATGTAGAGAGAGTGGAATCCATTTTGCTTTTCTTGCTTCTGGCCAGAAGTTCTGAAATGTTAGTTATCACGTTTAATGCAAGTCTGCAAGAGAATTTGATCAAGCATTTATGTCTTACTGTCAATTTAGAGAATGCTCGCACATTAAAATCTTTCATCAGAGAATCAGGAATTAAAGAATCACTAAGTGAGGGTTAGATTGAGATCCCCAACTACAGGCTCCTATCCTGGGATCATGGTTCTCCTGGATCAGGAAGAGGACAATCTGTGCCCTTTAATCCCAGCATGGTAGGACCCTTCTTACACTGCCCAAGAAAAGTTGTACACGTTTCTTGTTCTCTCTCTGCATTGGGATGGCTAAGTCACCTAGCAGTGTCATGTGTGCATTGTATACATTTATTTGTTAAGTCTTTACCTGCTTTCATCAGCTTTGTTTCTGAATGCAAGGGTTTTTTTCTTTCCCTAAGATTTATTTATCGTTATTTGAAAAGCAGCGTTCTAGGAAGAGAGAGACAGAGAGATGCATAATCTGTGAGCTGGATTGGGAGTGGTATAGCCAGGGCTCGAAGGAGCATTCATATGGGACGATGCAGCAGACAACAGCTTGACGCACTATGCCTCATCGTGTGCCACCTGAGTACAGGTTTTGATACAAGTTGGCTTTCTCAAAACTTGCTGGATTATGGTACTGTTATGTTATCTCACCACTTTTTGTTTGCCTTTTCTACTTCTTTTAGAAGGTAGCATCTACCTCATTTAATTCTAAGATGCAGAGCCCTTGTTCATAAGAAAATTAACATGTGAAATCTCAAAATGTTGTGTAACTAGAGGCATTAACCTTTGGAACAAAATGTGTTTTTCTCTTTAATCATCAGCAGATTCTCTTATTGTTCCCAAGCTGCCCACGTCCTGTGTTTTAAAAGCAAATGTGGATCGACAATAATTAGTTCCATGCTTGAACTTTTAATGGCAAATGAAGAGGAGCTGCTGTACGCAGCACGTCCAAAGTTCACCTCTCTTTGGCCTAAGGTTGTCTTTTCTCACTACACATTCTCAGCTTAATATAAGAGTGTTGACTTAGCAATGATGTATTTTAAGCTGAAGGCAAAAATGAATTTTGCATTAATAAATTGTTTTGAGATGGACTCGGAGAGTATTTTATTATATAAGAAGGACAGCTATAAAACATGTTTGGTGGTCTTTCCATCATTACTACCTGTGGCCCATTGGTGGAGATGACATTTGTCAGTGTGACAGGGAATATTAAGCAAGTGATAGACAGTTATTAGCTGAAGTCCTGATATATTTACTCCATGGGAAAATGTACTTGGTATTTTCTTTCTGGCAACTGGTCTACTGTTCATAATTTGATGGAAAATTGATTAATCACACGTTTAACTCAATGCAAGATCTTCTACACTGTAATAAATTATGGCCATTAATCAATAAGTACAAAGTAATTCCAGGAGTCTGGAGACATGCTGGTTTCTAATAGAAAAACTTGCACTTAGGCCTTCCTGCCAGTGACCACTTCATCTGAGGTATTTTGCACCTGCCTCAATCCAATTAGATGACATAATTAATGAACCTGAATGCTCTTGATAATTTGTTATACAAAAGAAAGAATGTTTAGGCACATCCATTAAAACCTGACGTACAATACTTTTCAGAGAAGGAATGAGAGAATGATGAATAAAAACAGCAGAAGGGCTTACGGTAGGAATCTGGGAGTTCAAGTATAAATGTGAGAAGTGACATTCCTACTTCATGTTGGATGAAGATTCAGTTGCATTTCTTGAAAAAACCCAACAGGGTCTTTTTTTTTTTTTTCTGTTGGAAAAGTGAACTCAGTCTGCATGCAAAGTTTCGTGGCATCTTGTTTCTTTTATGACAAATTAAATGGTATGATTAGAGTCAGTATTCAGGAAGTATTGTTTCAGAGGCAATCTAATAAATGTTTCCTTGGTTAAGTATCAGTTACAGTTTTACATATCACAGCCATTTTGCACCTGTTTTATGCAGCTAACAATAGGCTCTCGATAGATTTTAGTGAGAGGAAGCCTGGGAAGATAAAAAGAAAACCAGTTCGCAGCTAATTCTGTCACTAGGAAACGCCAGGAGTAGATTGTGTTTAGAGACTTTGAAAAACAATTAGCTATGGATTATAGGACTAAAAGGCCTTTTCTAACTGTACCTGGAAAATACTTTGCCCATTTAATGCCTTCTAAGCTGTCACTGAGCTTGAACTTCAGTCCCAGTGATTAATGAAAAGCTGCAGGGCACAGCTAGAAGCTAAAGTCTCAATTATGAAAAAGCAGTAACTAGTTTAATGTGCTGATGCTTTTATACTTAAAGTGACAGCTATGAAAAATGGCAATATTTCCAATCATGCTTTAATAATTTATCATTCATTTATTGGCATGTCCAATGTACGTTTCTCCTACTGTTCTTTTTCTCCTTCTAGGCTCCTGGTGTTACAATACTGGTGAAGGCAATATGGTCTGGTTCCGTAAAAGCAGACACTTTTTTTTATGGAAGCTGGAACCTGTAAGTGTGAAATTTTCTTTCCATCTCTCTCTAGTTGTCTGTACTATCTATTATCTATATCTATTTATCTGTTATCTGTCGTCTACCTAACCCTCCATGTTTTATCTGTCATCATCTATTTTGTGGGACTTCCAATTAGTGTCACTATGTAGTGGTAGAAGTTTTTGAAAAGCATATTTCAGCAGCCCTGCCCACTTTCAGGTCACAAGCCATCATCTTGATTATTTACAGACACCTTGAAATGTTTGCTCTTGGGTGAAAGAAAAACTATGCGACATTGAGTGGGGAAATAAGTTTAAAAATCATTAGAGATGCAAAGGACAATTGTAATCCAAGTGTAAATTAGCAAATTAGGTAAGGGAAAAATTGATATTTTTTAAGCCTACTAGTACAAAGGGTCCCTGAAAATTTATTTAGTGAGGGGGGGAAAAAACCTGGGAAGATTTAAAAAAAAAAGAAGTAGAAGAAAACTGGTTTTCAGCTAATTTTGTCAAAAGAAAATTCCAGGAGTAGAATTTATTTAGAGATTTTTGAAGAACAACTTGCTGAGTCTTAACATGTTGGCATCCCATATGGGTACCAATTGAACACTTGGTTGTTCTACTTCTGATCCAGTGTCCTGCTGATGACCTAGGAAAGCAATGGGATATGGCCCAACTATATCCATGTGGGAGACATAGAAGAAGGTCCTGGCTATGGTTTTGGCCTGACCCAACCCTGGCCATTATGGCTGTTTGGGGAATGAACCAGTAGATGAAAGATTATCTGTCTCTCACTTTTAGTCTCCTTGTTTAACTCTGACCTTAAGCAAATAAACCTAAAAAGTGCATAATTATCTAAGGATTATTGAAATAACATCCATTTCCTTACTGTATCTTGAAAATATTTTGCCCATTTAATGCCCTCTGAACCGTCAGTGAGCTTAATTTTATATTTTTCATTTTGGCAACAAATTGGTCATAGCTATGAGAATAGCCATCCCCTCAGTATCATTAGACTATATTAGACATTGTTTATTAGAGTTCTAAGCATATCATGGTATGCACAAAGACATAATGAGTGGCAAAGTAAACAAATCCTTAAAGCTACTGTCATTTACTGTCATTTACTTTCAATTCCATTATTCAGATATTGTTGGAGTCCTCACTGTACATAACAACCTAAGTGTACAAAATAAATGGGATTTCAATGAATTTACAAGACATACGTACATTTATAGGTATTTCAGATTCAGGTTACTATGCAATATTATTAAGCATTATTAACTTCCAAATTGGATGTTAAGCCATTCCATTCTCTTTAAGCGAAATTAAGGAAAAAATAGATAGTTCTCAAGTTTCCATTCCCTAGGATTTTGCTGAATTTGACTTTTTAAAAGATGGACTAGGGTCCAACGTTGAGGTGAAGCAGGCTAAGTGATGCTCTATCATGCATAATTCCTGTAGCAGAGTGTTGATGCTAGTCCAGACTATTCCACTTCTGCTCCAGCTTTCCTGCTAATGTACCAGGGAAAGCAGTGGAGGATGACTTAAGGATTTAGGCCCTTGCCATCCATGTGGGAGACATGAATAGATTTCCTTGTGCCTGAATTTGCCTACTTGGTCCCTGTCATTGTGAGCAAATGGGTAGTGAACCAGTGGATGGAAGGTTTCTCCCTGTCTCTGTAATTTTCCTCTTCATGTCACTCGCCTTTAAGGTAAATGATTGAATGTTTAACTGAAAACACTATCATTACTAGTCACAAAACACTCTTAAATAGTACAGATAATATTTAAAGTTTGCAATGGGCTCATTTATTTTCTACATGCTTTTTAAATTAAATTTTTACAAACAAATAACATATCTCCCTATTTTAAAGTAAAAATATTTATATGTCATAATAGCTTCTGTAACTTCTCAATAAAACAATATGTGTGAGCTGTTGTGGAAGCTTCAGAAAGAAAAAATATGGGTTTAAAGTGCTAATTTTAGGGCCCGGTGGCTAAATCCTTGCTTTGTGTGTGCCTAGATCCCATATGGGCACTGGTTCATATCCCATCTGCTCCATTTCCCATCATCTCCTTCCTTATGGCCTGAGAAAGCAATAGAGGATGTCCCTGCACCTATCTGGGAGACCTAGAAGAGTCTCCTGGCTTCAGATTGGCTCCGCTCCAGCCATTATGGCTACTTGGGGAGTGAACTAATGAATGAAAGATCTCTGTCTCTCCTTTGTAAATATGCCTTTCCAATAAAAATAAAGAAATGCTTTTCAAGGTTGCTTAGCTCATAATCTGGTAGTGTACAAATATACCCCTTTTTCTTCACTATCATCAATGGTGCTAAGTACTAGGCCTTCGATACTTCAGATAATACATTTGTAAGTGACAAAATCCACAAGTAAGGACATAATACCCACATTTCAACAGGTAATATTTTTTGTTACAAAACTTTGTAAGGAGCCATTCCAAACGCAAGTTGGCTCAGTGTACTTTTCACTGGATTGTTCCCATGGAATGTGCTTTAGAAAGAAAGATTGATTTTTGTTTGAAAGTCAAAATTACACAGAGAGGCAGTTACAGTCAGAGTTGAGCCACTGTGAGTATGGGAGCTAGTAGCTTCTTTGGGTCGCCATCCTCTGCTGCTTTCCCAGGCTATCAACAGAAGCTGGATCGAAAGCAGAGCAGTGGGAACGTGAACTTGTGCCTGTATGGGATGCTGGTGCCAATAGACCGCAGGGATCTTGATTTTTGATGAGCTTTTGACATACAACATATGAACACAAAGATACAATATGATTTCATTGAAAAAGAATGTCTTTGGGGGACAACTATATTTAACCATATTAAGTATATGACACTGATTAATATTTCTGGTATCTTCTCTGTGAAAGGCTAGCTAGGAGAAAATGAAGTTATGTTTATTTTAATGATTAATTTCCTCTGAGTCTTTGTCAATAACATGTAAACAAGAGTATCTGTGCTTTTAGTGTATTTTTTCTTTCTTTTCCATATCCTTCCTTCCTTCCTTCCTTCCTTCCTTCCTTTCTTTCTTTCTTTCTTTCTTTTTCTTTCTTTCTTTTCTTTTTTCTCTCTCTTTCTCTTTCTCTCTCTCTTTCTCTCTCTCTTTCTTCCTTCCTTCCTTCCATCTTTTTCTTTCTTTCTTTCTTTCTTTCTTTCTTTCTTTCTTTCTTTCTTTCTTTCTTTCTCTCTCTTTCTCTTTCTCTCTTTCTCTCTTTCTTTCTTTCTTTCTTTCTTTCTTTCTTTCTTTTCAAAAAGTAGATTGTCACCCTCACTTTTGTTCTGTGTTTAGATGTATCTCTGTGGTTGATTTTTTTAGTGCTGTACTTACTCATGGGCTTTCTTGACAAAGTGCTACAAACCTCTTTCCAGGATTATATTCAGATTTGTAACTGATCACATACTCTGTTAGAATTTCTAAGGGTTCAGATCCACTCCTTGGGCACAATATGGATGACATCATTGATAAAATCACATTTTCTACTTTCAATTCCAAACATTTGTGCATTTTCCAAAACAAACTGAAAGATAGCATAAGGATCCCTCAGTTCTTTTCTGTGGAAGTTAGTAATCTAGCAAAATTCATGCAGATATTTCTCATTTTACGTGTGGGCTTACATACATAAATTACTCATTCCCTCATTGATGAACTTATGTATACAAGAGAACTTCAAAAGTTTATAGAAAGGAGAACTAGAAAATAAATTTAGGCTGATACAAAACTATTTCAGAATTAATTCATAGGTTGTTCATAATGCAGATTCCCTATAAACTTGTTGAATTTCATTTCTACATTAAGGAATCTCAATTTTTTTCAACAAAATAAATATCTTAAAAATCCTACTTTTCATAAACTTTCTGAAATATAGTTGTATATAAATGCACACATAGGTCCAAACCCCTCCCCCCCGCTAATTTTGGGGATATGAATAGAATTTTAGTCTCTAATCAGGCTGTCAAAGCTTTTTCTCTTTAATCTAATCCCATGGAGAATTTAAAGGAAAATAAATTATGGTTCTCCAAATAACTTCATTACTTTTCCTTGGGAGTAAGAAAGAATGGAAGAAAGAACAGTTTAAGCATGGCTGTTTGAATCACAGTGAAGAGGGAAATACCCGTGGGTGGTAGACAACAGTCCAAGGCCCAACTAATAAGGACGAGATGGTCCCATTAGCAAAATTTCAGGTGTTTGGAAATATCTAATTAAACTGCCTTATTTCAGGTCTTGCCCATAACCTTTTTTCCACCAAGTCAGGCAAAGTTAAGATGTGGAAGCCCTGCCAGAATCTTGTACCATGTGATCCAGTTGCAGGATTTTATCTTTTTCATCTCTCTTGTGAGGTTTCTCCACCAAGCCCTTGTTTTGACATTTCTAATACAGCAAATAATTTTCCTCTGTGAACTATCTTAATAATCATTATAGCCTCAATTTAAAAAATTAGCTATCATATTCTCCAAAGTTTGGGATTGTCTATATATGAACTTACTGCCTTTTTATTATTATAACAATGGTGATGGCAATATTTAGCCAAGGCTGCTGAGATCCCAATACATTTGTCTATATTAAGTTCTTAGGCAGATTGTTAGCTTAAAGCAGTTTCAAAAATGCCTCGTGAGCTAGGTAGTTGTTTTCTGTACTGTTCACATGAGAAAACTGATGCATAAATTGCTTAATGTCTTGTCTGCTTAATTGGTGAAGGACAGACCTGAGATTTGCATATTGGTCTTAGTCTTACATGTTTGCTCTTTTATTTTTAAGTAATTATGTTTCGCTTATCATATTCAACTCTAGGAAGTCAAATGTTACCTTTATCCGGCTTTTCAGCAGATAAGGAGTCCGTCCTGAAATACAGTTTCCTGTGCTTCTTGTGCTTCCTCACCTTTAACTTCATTGGAGGGTCCAGAGAGATAGACATATCTGTTAGCCAGTCACAATGCTGTTGTGCTGTTGTGACTGCCCTTCTGCCTGCCCCCTTCTCCTATATAAGCTCATGACCTCTCTCAAATCAACGGACATTCTTCAACACCAGTTTGTCTTTTTCTGCTGCAGAATACTGTTGCCTCACTCTTTGGTGGTCTCAAGGGCTGCAGAATAGATGACCCCCAGAACTGGGCAGGGGCATGGCTGATTAGGACCATTTTTTAATAGCCAAAACTCACACGTAAGTAAATGGAAGCCAATTCCTTGAGCCATCACTGCTGCTTCGTGAGGTCTACATTAGCTAGAACTCAGAGTCAGGAGCCAGAGCTGGGTATAAAACCCAAGTAATCGAGTGTGGGATAAAGGCTTCTTAACTGGCCTCATAAGCACCAGGCTAAATGCCAACCCTCAGAGCACTCATTAATTTCTGTGCTCTGCATATCCTAATTCATAAGAATGGCTTTCAAATTTATTAGATAGGAAACCCAACAAAAATTGGTCATCATGACGAGCTTCTGTGATGAGGTCTCGAACAACAGAAAATTCTGTACAAATCTTTTCTTGCCATAATCTGTCCTTCCTAGATGTCATCCATTTCACATTGAATATCAACTGATAGAATACAGGCAGGAAATCCAACAAAGGCTTCACTATGATGTCTCCCAGATCTGATGACAACCATGATTTAATTTTTGTTTAATTAAGAAAAAGGATTCCCCTTCTTTATTTTGCTTTTAGCTTATGTAATACTGTTTAAAATGAAAGCAATTTTGGGGAAATTAGATATTTATGCCTTCTATGAAATATTATTTCCAAGATATTCACATCAAAAATTCCTTACTGGTTTTACATTCAGCTTTTAGAAATGTTCCTGTATGTTCTGTCTTATCACTCCATTCTTGATGACTTAGCATGTTGTGCTCCTGCTTCTAGATCTCTGACCCAGATGCTGAATATCAAAAGCTCCACTTACTGTTTATTAGTATAGTGCATGAATGTAACAGTCCTTAATTATTGTCATTGTTAAGTATCTTAAAAGTATTTCATCAGCCAATTGTATATTTCATTCTTTTATTTTTAAGAAAAATATTCATTTGTTGGAAAGGCAGAATTACAGAGATAAGGGGAGAGGCAGAGAGAGACTGAGATTTGCCCTCTGGTAATTCACTTCCAAATGGCTAAAACAGCTTGAAGTTAAGAACCAGAAACTATTTGGGTTATTGGATCTGACCAAATACTTGGGCCATCACATTTTTTATCGTTAAAAGCTAAGATAATGAGGCAGAAAAGCAAATTTAGTGACATTAAATGAATTTGAAAGTGACCAAATTCAATAGGCTTAGAGATCACCAAAAAAGACAGCCACGTGGCTCACAACTGTCAACAAGAGAACAAACAAAACAAAACAAAAAGTGCCAAGAAGATACCCACTATAATTAAATAGTTGTTTATTCCTCTATTGGGAGGGGGTGACAGTTTTTTTAAAAAGTCTGATGGCTATCATGTTTTAACTAATTGTAGTCTATATTATATTTCTTAATTGATTGACATACCAGAAAGCAATAACTGACTTGGTTGGTTTTCACCAATCTAATAGAACTAACATTAGCTTGCAAGAATTTATAAATTGATTGTTACATTTTCAGAAAAAATTTTAGAACCAATTATTAAATACAAACCATTATTTAAGACAAAATCATGGGGCAGTTGCTGTGGTCTAGCAAAGTAATCCTCTGAGTGCAATGCTGGCTTTCTGAATGTCCTGGTTACTCTACTTTCATTCTACCTCCCTGGTTATGGCCTGGGAAAGCAGCAAGGGAGAGGTCAAGTCCCTGGGTTCCCATGTTCATGTGGATTACTGGAAGAAGCTCCTGGCTGCTGGCTCCTGGCTTCAGCTCAGCTCAGCTCAGCTCAGCTCTGGCTATTGCAGTTGTCTGGAGAATGACCCAGGAGATGCACTCTCTGTTCTTGTTTCTCACTTGCCTTCATTTTCAAATAAAAATAAAAGTATTTTAAAAATTAAATGCTATATATTTTCAAATAAGCCAATTAATTTTATATGCTAAGTTGGCTGGATAAGGAGATGGTCAGAAAGCTGATGGAATATTGGTTCTGAGTGCTTCTGGAAGTGCTTAGTACTTGAGTCAGGACTGTGTGAAAAAATTTGCTCGCCCGAATGTGGGTGAACGTCATCCAATTCACTGAGGGAGTCAAAAGAACAACTATACAGGAAAAGATGATCTCTCTCTTTCTAGGCCTGGGACACTCATCTTTCCCTGTCCTCAGACATGGGAGTTCTGGTTAGATATACAGGGATGAGTAGAGACAGAGAGGAAGATCTTCCAACCGTTGATTCACTCTTCAAGTGGCCGCAGTGGCCAGAGTTGAGCTGATCCAAAGCCAGGAGCCATGATCCTTTTCCTGGTCTCCCATGCAGGTGCAGATACACAAGGTTTTGGACCTTCCCGACTGCTTTCCCATGCCACAAACAAGTTGCTGGAAGGTACGTGGGGTGACTGGGACATGAATGCTATCCATATGGGATCCTGGCATGTGCAAAATGAGGACTTTACCCATGAGGCTACTGCGCCGGGCCCGCTTTTTAGAATATTGTTTATTCACTTAAGCTCATTTTGGAGGATCAGATGGGTTTGGAAGAATTTCTCTCAGATTGAAATGCCATATAGACTTTGCTGTTTTTTAGCTGTTGGATCTTTTATAAGTGGTGAATCTTACAGTTAATAGTCTCTATCTTCAAAGAAAATGATACTATACATTCTTTTTTTTTTAAAGATTTATTTTTATTATTTTTTCATTGGAAAGGCGGATATACAGAGAGGAGAGACAGAGAGGAAGATCTTCCGTCCGATGATTCACTCCCCAAGTGAGCGCAATGGCCGATGCTATGCCAATCCGAAGCCAGGAGCCTCTTCCGGGTCTCCCAAGCGGGTGCAGGGTCCCAAAGCCTTGGGCCGTCCTCGACTGCTTTCCCAGGCCACAGGCAGGGAGCTGGAAGGGAAGCGGGGCTGCCGGGATTAGAATCAGCAACCATATGGGATCCCGGGCGTGCAAGGCGAGGACCTTTAACCACTTGCGCCACCGCGCCCGGCCCGATACTATACATTCTAACAGTTATACAAAACCTTCTGCGTGACCTTAATGTGAGCTTCACAATGATTATTTTGTCTTTGCTTTCTATTAAAAGTATATATTGTATCTGTAGTAGATAGATATGGAGCTTTTTGATGAATGTCTCTTGCCTGTAACTTTTCTGTACAGCTTGATGGATTGACTTAACCAAACTCTTGGCCACAGGTGATTGGGTCTTGACCTGGATTAACTGAGTCTCTTTGCTTTGGATGGGATTTAGTATAGCAACAGGCAAGGCAATCTCTCTGGAGGGATCTCTAATATAATAAAAACAGTGTTTGAGATGACCCCTCTGTTCCAAGAACAAAGGAAGTTAGTCAGTGCTGAGGAAGCCGCACGGAACACATGTTGGATAAGAGCCCGGTTAAGAAACACTTTGGGAATGTGCCGGCTATACTTGATTCCATATGCAATTGATCCTAATGCAGAGCTGCGTTCCTGTCCTTGGATTCTCGGAGAGGCCGTCCAATCCTAAGTTTTTTTAGTGTGTTACTCCTACACATTTTACACTTCATGCAAGCAGAAGGCTCTTGACGAATGATTTTTTTTTCTCCTGCTGTACGTATTTTTGTTAGATGATTTTTTACTAGTCATGGAGTGAATGCAAATCCATAAAATATTAATAACCGGTGAAATATTATTCTAATATTTTATATTAACAAACATTTCCTGAGCCAAGTGTCTGTGAAGACAGACTTAGGTGCTTGCTGATGAAATAAATGAAAAAAAATTTCCTTTTGCCGGCAATCTTGAAGAAGAAAACATTTCAGGTATTTTGTTTTATGACTCAAAATTGTACTCCCTTTGCCTCAGATGCTGCTCTCATGTTTGTTTCTCCTCTTCTTTTGCTTTTCTTCTTCCTTTTAACTGTCTTGGTTTTCTTTCCATTGCCCATCATAATTAATGTTAGGCGAAAAGTCTCAGTACTCACATCTCATTTTTCTGCATATTTTGTGATATACTCTGCGCTCGAATCTGATGCAATGATTTTTATCGCTTCTGTAGCAAATTGCTGCAAACTGAGTATATCAGAAGTAACAGAATTCATTATTTTCTGCATGTCAGAAGTCTGCTGCCGATCCTTCCCGGATGGAATCGAGGTAGTGGGAATCTGCGCCTTTTCATGCCAGTTGTTAAGCTTCAGGTCACTGTGGCGAACTCCTTCCGGTTGTCATCTGAGCAGCGTTCCCATCTCCAAGCCAGCTGCGTTCCTCGGTCTACACCCTTTATCTCCATCTTCTCAAGAAGCAGTGGCAAGTGGAATTCTTACACTACGTCTCTCTGACCATCATTCCTGCCTTCTGCTTCTTGGAAAAGATTCACTGATTTGACTGAGGCCACCTGAGATGGTCCCATATTAACCAAGGCATTTTTTAATTTTAATCACATTTTTAAGTTAGGGTATATACAGGTTCCAGATTGGGGGCATGGTTTTATTTGGGGGAACCATTATTCTGCCACAAGGCAAGGTTCAACTTTCTCATTCCTTTGAATCACAATGTGGCACTTTCTATTTTAGATATCATGCATGACAATCTCATTACAAGTCTTTGCTGCTGACATAACACACCATCCCAAGCAAGCTGGTGTTAGCTGTGTTACGTTTCCTTGCTCTGCCTTTTCTTCTATATTTCCAGCCTTGATATTGGCAATAAAATCGAAGTATTCGATCAACCTAAAGATTATCCTTGACTTCATTCTCACCACCTTTTTTCTAATTTGGCAGCTTCTAAGCCCTTTTGATTCTGAACCCATCATCATTTTGAAGCCTCATTTTTCCCTTTATGCACACTCTGCTAGTTGATACATACATCACCACTACCTTGAACACGGGTACAGTTGTAACTGTTCTCTCAGTCTCAGTAAGTTCATGGAAATGGAATGAAAGATGAGAGTTTATTTCACGCGTTGCGAAATTGGCAATCCATGCAGTTTTATTTGTAAAATTGCATGTTTATGAACTCTTTGAGGACTTCTTGTATTTTTTTGGTTCTCAACATTAGCTGCGCACATGGGTGCTTTTTCTTCAAATGATGTTTTACTTCGTGTCCCCTCGGAGATCCAACCTTTGCTTGGTAAACTGCTGCTCAGCTGTGAAGAATTGATTCAAGCCTCTGCACTTCCCGGCTGAGTTGCTCATGCCCTGTGACTCAGCACTGGTCTCTACAATCATCTCTGGTCAGTGTGTCTCATCCTACACATTGCTTACTCTTTTAATAGCTTTTGTTTCCCTTTTGGATTCTATCTTCTTTTTTTTTAAAAAAGATTTATTTATTTTTATTGCAAAGTCAGATCTACAGAGAGGAGGAAAGACAGAGAGGAAGATCTTCCATCTGATGTTTGACTCCCCGAGTGCCCACAGTGTGGCCAGTGCTGTGCCAATCCGAAGCCAGGAGCCCGGAACTTCCTCCGGGTCTCCCATGCAGGTGCAGGGTCCCAAGGCTTTGGGCCATCCTCGACTGCTTTCCCAGGCCACAAGCAGGGAGCTGGACGGGAAGTGGAGCTGCTGGGATTAGGTCCGCATCCATATGGGATCCCGGCTCGTTCAAGGCTAGGACTTTAGCCGCTAGGCTACGCCGCCAGGCCCAGGATTCTATCTTAAAGTGTGTTACTTCCTTTCTTTCAGCCTTGTACAGCAAAGCCCCACCATTGTACTTTATACATAAAACGAACAGAACACTGCTGACTGAATGGATCTACACGAGTGGCAAAGTCTAAAAAGGCATATGGAATGCATATTTCAAACCCAGATTATTCTTAGCTACTTAATCACTGATGGTCTGGAAAATAAGAAATAAACCAAAAGTTTAGTATTCCCTAACACTTAAAGTTTAGCAATTAGGTAAAAAAAAAAAACCTCTTTTTGGGGGGGGCAGTGGAGTTTACTCACAAATAAAGTATGGACTACTGAAGATTTTAGAATTACTAAATAGAGAAATGACCGTGGGTGTGGTGGCATAGAGAGCCCCTTTGGTAAGCCTGTTTCGATATCGCTTTTTAAATGTTGTTTTCATTGTATCAGTTGCGATCAAATAACTTTATATATGTAATCATGTGCCACAGTTATCCAAACTATATATTATAGAACTGTGTAAAACAAGTCATCCAGATTTGTACTTGTTCAGGGCTCTGTTAGAACTGAATGTGTTTCTGGCCACCCACCGAGCTGGCCTGGAAGAAACTGCCTTTTGATCTCTTTTATAAAATGACCTTTGAGGGCGAAAATAGATGAGAATAAACCTTAAAAGGTTTGTTATAAATATTCTGTTTGGCATTATGTATCTTTCCAAAATGCCAGAATAAAGCACTTCAACTAAAAAGGGTAACTTTAATGTCTTCGACAAATAAGGCTAAGTCCACAGTCATGAGTTCTTTGCATCATGCTAGTCAACAAATTCGCCGCGCAGACCCAGACAAGTTCCTCATCCCGAGGCTGGAGGCAAATGAGGAAAAAAGAAACTTCCCAGTTACGATGCTGGATCTGGGCTTTTATCGCTTTGGCTTCCCTCGGCCCTCTAATGGTCGGTCTTTGCAGTCTGTGTAACCAGCCGAGTGCTCCCATCTGTCATCAGGAACAGCATATGCATGCGGAAGGGAGGAAGAGGTTATATTAGTGATGGCAACTTGCTCTGCCCTCCTTTAGCCTGGAAAGGCTTACTTAAAGACTGTGTCAGAGTGGCAGGTGAACACAACTCATATTCCCAAGTGCAGTTAGATTTAAGACTATTAATGCATACATGCACACATACGCACACACATTGTATTAAGATCAAACATAGTTGTGATTGTCATAAAATAATGTAAAATTTCCCCTGAAAAAAATATAAAAGGGGAGTACTATCCTCTTTCAACATTTAAACTTTTCTGACTGTTTCGGATTTCCGATTTAGATAGCTCACTATCTTCTTTACTCTTACTTTTTCTTTAAAAGATTTATTTATTTTTATTGCAAAGTCAGATATACAGAGAGGAGGAGAAACAAACAGGAAGATCTTCCATCTGATGATTCACTATCCAGGTGAACGCAACGGTCAGAAATGAGCCCATGTGAATACAGGAGCCAGGAGCTTCTTCTGGATCTCCCACATGGGTGCAGGATCCCAACGCTTTGAGCCATCCTCAGCTGCTTTATCAGGCCACAGGCAGGGAGCTGGATGAGAAGTGGGGCTGCCGGGATTAGAACTGGCGCCCGTATGGGATCCCAGTACGTGTAGGTGAGGACCTTAGCTGCTAGTTTGCCACACTGGGCCCTCTTACTTCTTTTTTCTTTACTTACAAGCAGTTTCTCATAGAGCAGTAGGTGAGGTCCTAATTGATAGAAACAGAACAAAATTCTCCATGTCGATGAACTGATTCATGAATCGTCAGGACTTCTCCAACCCTTGCCCTGCATAGCTGTTGGATTTTTCTCCGTGTGTGTGTTTTTTCACCTTTAACTTCCCCTAGGCTTCTACTTTAGCTTAGTTTAACCTGATTGTATTGTTGTTGGGTCACCAGCACTGTCTCAGAGAAAACAGCTTTCCTCCTGGCTTTATGGGGAGGATCAGTTGGAATTTAAAGAAAAGGATCATGTGGGAAAAAGGGAAGAGTTTGAAGAAGTGCTGGGTTGGGAAGGAGAAGCTCACTCAGGTGGAAAGTGAGCAGAGAACGATGAAGATGAGGTGTTGGAAATGGCGGAGAAAGTTCAACTAAGAAATTGCATGCAGCACACTCATCTTTCAGAACGTGGGAGGCATGGGAGGAAAGCTTCAAGGCAGATTTATGGAAATAAGTAAGAAAAGTTTGGTATGTAATCGAAGAAAATGTAACAACACAGTAACAAGAAAAGTAATTCCCTGCCCCTTCTCTACCACTTTCCCAGCCATCGGGAAAGACGACTTTTCTGATTGAAATAAGGGATACCAATCAGATGGAGCAAGGAGTGAAAACAGATAAGTGTGAGGAATATCACAATGTCAAACCCTGTGAGTGTGACTAAAGCGAATTTAGAGAAAGTATATACAAATGTATTTCCTGTCCTTTTATTTAATCTTTAAATTTTGTTTCAGATTCCTTTGAAATTTACCAAGCAAGTGAAGTAATACAAAATGTTTCCTTTTAGCGCACATCTGGCTTCCCCGCTAGTTAATATCTTAAGTTAATATAATGTATTTGTTATACTGTACAGTCGATGAATCAAAGGCAGTTTCCCCTACATATTTTGCAAATTCCATGTATCCTTTTCACCTCTTTTGGCATGTAATTAGCATTATTATGTGTTGCTTTGTTGGTTCCTATATGGAGCAAGAAGCTGAGACATTTGCCTTCCTATAGCTGGCTTATTTTATTTAACATAAGTCATCTGGTTCCATTGACTTTGCTGCCAATATGATTTGATTCCATTTTATAACTGCATACTATTCTATTATGTATCTGATACTACATTTTCTTAATCTATTCATCTAACAATGGGCACCTTGGTTGATTTCATATCTTGGCTATCATGAATAGTGTTGTAATAAATGTGGTGAAGCAAATGTCTTTTGGATATAGCCAAACAACTCTGAATAAATAAACAGCAATGGAAAAGAAAATCAAGCAGAAACGCTCAATATCTAATTTCAGAGCATACAACAAATCTACAGTAATTAAAACAGCACAATAGCGACATAAGATCCTACACATAGATCAATGGACTAGAGGACCTGCGAATTAATTCATGTATATTTAACCAGCTGATTTTTGACAGAGATGTCAATGGCATGCATTGCAGAAGAGTCTTTTCAGTAAATGGGGCTAATGAAACTGTACATACCTATATGGTGAAATTAGATCTCTACTTCGTACCATATGCAAAAATTAACTCAAGTTTGATCAAAAGCATGAATGTTAAGGAACTTATTTTTAAAAATCCCCAAAAAACCAAAAATAGGAAATGCTTCACAACACTAATTTAGGCAAAATTAAAAAAAAAATAATGTCCCAAAACTCGGGCAACAAAAATAAAACCAGAATAATGGAATTCAGTCAAACTTAAAAACTTGTACACAGCAAAGAATCAATATAATGAAAAGACACTCAAGAGCATAGCAGAAAATATTTATAAGCTATTTACAAAGATTAGCAACTCAAGAAACATCTCAGCAACTCAAGGCTTTGGACCCTCCCTGACTGCTTTTCTCAGAGCTCCACTTCTGAGATATGAACAGGTGCCCATATGGGATCCTGGTACATGCAGGGTGAAGATATAGCCACTAGGCTACCATGCCAGGTCTGATAACATGTTCCTCTACAAATATATACATTCTCCTGTAGGCTGGGCCAGTATCACACAGATTTAAAGTTTTGTCAACTATCAGGACAGGAGTTTTGTGCTGCAGTAAGAGGCCCCTTGCAAAGCCTGTGTCCTCTGTTTGCAGCGCCTGGGTTCAGCTTCTGGCTTTACCTCTGGCTTCAGCCTCCATCCAGCTGTTGTTCAGGCTGAGAGAAAGCAGTGGTATGTCAGCTCACTGAGTCTCTGCAGTCCATGTGGGAGACCCAGATTATTGCCAAGACTCATGGCTCCTGCCTAAGCAGCTAATGCTGTTGCAGGCAATTGGGGTGGGATCCGTAGGATGACAGATATCCTTCTTTCTGTATTGAAAATGAATAAACACCTGAAATTGTGAAATATTGAGAAATCGATTGTACTAATTTATATTGCAATAGTGGTATAAGCTAGTTTCATTTTCCTAAACTTTGGAGAATGGTAGTTATCTCTATTTTTTATCTTCATCAGTGTGATTTTTAGGGGAAAAAAAGTGACATTTTATATTAAAAATGCCAAATTCATATTATTTTGAGAAGCTTTATTTATTTATTAGGGCGACAGGGACATTGATCTCAATGGCTTCAGGGGGGAGCTAGGAAAATGGGGTTCCATCCAGGTATTCGTGTGGGTGACAGGGTCTAAGCCATGGGCGTTCCGCTCTTGCCTTCCCAAGGGCTTTAGCAGGGAGCTTAATGGAAAGTGGAGCAATCCGCACCCAGTGCAATGTAACATTCCGGCATTGCGCATGGCCACTTAGGATGTTGTCCCAGAATGCTAGCTCCAAAAGTTTTAATTAGTGAAAACTTTGAATGTTTTTCAGATATTTATTGGCCCATACGTTTCTTCTATTGTGTAATTTTCCAATCTGCCACTTTTTTTTTTCGTCCTGAGGTGTTTATGTAGTTTTTTGATCTGCACATATTTGCATATTAGCAATTCTTTCTCATTCATGTACTTTGTGCCTCCTCTAAATTCAGCACACACAATCCAATTTTGAAAGCTTTGCATCTCATTGCCCAAAATAAATCCAACCATAGCAAAATTCTTAGTTTTTTCGCTTTAAGCTCACTAAAAAGGAAAGCTATTGGGTCAAAACTATTGTTGCTACATCCTTTTCAAAAATAGATCTCTATAACATTTTTACTTTATCACTTCCAAAATGCATTAGCTATTTGAGAGCGTTTGAAGCACACAGTATTACCTTAATTATTTTAAGCATTAAGCTGCTTAAAACATTAGTTATTTTAGGATTATTGAAAAGAGAGGCATATCCATTATAACTGGAATTTAACCTGTGAGTAACTTAGTTTTCAGCTTCATATTGTGACTTGTCTGATTTTGGTTAGAGAAAAATCCTTAGAGATCTATCCACAGGTAGAAATGGCTACCAGTAGTCTTTTTCCCATGGTACCCATAATGCATATTAATGAGAACACTGATGTGTGGTTCCTGTGCAAGGTTTTATTTTATTTCTTTGAATGCATTGATTCTTTCTACTCTGTTTTTATTTGCTGACAGTAGAAAAATATATACAGTTCATGCACATAATGAATGGGGTGGGAAATTAATTCTATGGGGACTGAGACTGTTTGGTTTGTCATGAGACAGACTCGACATTTACAGCTTTTTCCCTTTTGTGCTGTTGCAATACATTGTTAAAAGACTGTGGCATAAATCCAAAAGCATGTTTTGCAAAGTTCCTATCTGCACTTGCTACCTTTAATATTAATAGCAGTGTATCTTTAAAGTGAGTAAATTGAGAAAGTGGCTGAAACTATAGTTTATAAAAGAAGATTAGTGGCTTTAATATGCACTGGAGAGTAAAAGAAAAATCTTATTACTGTATGGAGAAATTACCTCATAAAGAAGCTAATACAGCAGGCTAGGGAGTAATTTTTAACAAGGTTTTTATGATGCACAAGTGTAGGCAAGTTAATGAACTTATCTTTCTAGTTATTTTCAGATTGTAACAATGCGCTGCTTTTCTAGTTCTGGTGCTTTAAAAAGTAAAATACATTTAATCACCTACAATAAAATTAATTCATTACTTTAATAAATCAAGTACAATCTTAGACTGTACACTTAAATGCTGTTGCAATAATGCTAAAAACAAGATCAGGTGCTGCTTAGTATGGATCAGAGTAAAAGGTAACCATGGAGCTTATTTATTATTTAAATTAAAATGTCTCATTTTGACAATGCAGTCGTTTTTGATTCCCTCTTCAGCCATTGGATACAGGAAGTAGAGACAAAAGAATGAGAAGATGTTTTAATACTCGTACACCTTGCAGTACAACCATGCAGTCTCTGAAATTCACACAGAAAAATTCTGAATAATTTTAAAGTTTGCAGAAAAACAACTTGGAGCAATCCCATCAATTGAAAATTCAAAAGCCATCGTCTTACATAAAATGGCTAAAGGGTTATTCAGGGAGAACAAGTCTATTTTTTTCTGCTGAAAGACAAAACACCAACTGCTGAATCCTCTTTGCCAAATGCAGAGATGCTGGCTATGCTAGAAATAACGATTAATTTACTTTCCAGAAGGTGAAGGAAATTGTAACTGGATAAAGGGATGCTAGAAAATAACTTCCTATATTAATACGTCTAAATCAGATTTAAGATAACCAGTTATTCACCAACACCCCAAATTTTGAAACGTAAGATAGGAAACATTTGTAGATGCACAAACGTGTCCACACCAACACAGGATACCCTATTTTAATTGTAGCTTTTCTACAACATGGGGTTATCAAAGAATATAATTAGAGTAAGAATCAGCAGTAGTGACACTAATGTGCCTTGGGGGTAACAAATAACTAAAGGAGAGTGCCCCTGGATCCCATAAACACATGGCACAATGTGTCCCTGAGAAAACCCTGACAATGGTTTTCTGTTAGTCGAGACCTCAGCCTGGCCTGACCACTGGCTGTACAGGCAAGGACAGTGGGCTGTACCACAGTCCCTCTTCGCTGTTCTTGGACGAGCTGTACCGGACTTCCTTGATACGCATCTGTGAGAAGTCAAATGCGACCCACATCCTACCTGCCAACCACACTGGGTGAATGTGACCTGCGGCATGCCTTCCCTGGCCTGTGTGTTGTATGCAACCTATGACTTGACTGGAAGGTCCAGAAAGATAGACATGCCTTCTAGCCAATTACATTGTTACTGTTGAGTGGGAGCACTGTCAAGAGATGCCCCTCCGCCTTCCCTTTTCTTAGCCTATATAAGTTTGCTTTCCCTTTGCAATAAAGGGACGTGCTCAACCATGTCCCTTTCTGGTGCTCCATGCTGCTGAAGACTCTGCCTCACCCTCTCATTGGTTTTGGGAGGCCGCAGCTCAAGAAACCCCAAAAGATCAAGTTCAAGCACTTGCGCCCATGATATTCATGTTAAAGACTTAGATTTTCTGCTTCCTCATTTCAACCCAGCCCAGACTTGGTTATGTGGCAGTATTTGAGGAGTAAGCCAGTGGATGGATTTTCTCTGTCTCATCTCATATCTCTCTCTCTCTCTCTCTCTCTCTCTCTCTCTCTCTCTCTCTCATCTTCTGCTTTTCAAACAAATAAGTAAATGTTTCAAAGGAATAAAAGGAATATGAAAAACCCGCACCTTCTACATATATGGCACTTTACATCCAGTATTGTATTTAGATTAACCTGTGCCATCAGCACCCACTTTCTCCTTGTTTTATCAACCACTGGCTTTCGTAGCATTGAGAGTCCTTTTGTTGAACTCTGGTTGTTGAGATCCTTGGTTGGAGTATCTATGCTAGGTGCCACTTGGGTTACTGGCCATTTCTCACTTTTTGTCCTCTCTGTCTTTCTGCAAATAAAAACTTTCCCGTTGTGCTACTTTCTCTGGGACCTTTTCTGTTAGTTTGTAGTAGTCCTAACTAGCAGGGACTGATATTATGGTGCATCAGGTTAAGTCACCCCTGAAATACTGACATGCCTCTTGAGCACTGGTTTGAGTCCTTGCTGTTCCACTTGTGATCCAGCTCGATGCTAATACACCCAGGGAATCAGCAAATCATGGTCCAAGTGGTTGGGTTCCTGCACCCAACTGGAAGGCTCAGGTAGAGTTTCAGGCTGGTTGCTTCAGCCTGGCCTAGCACTGGCTTTTGGAATCATTTTAGGAGTGAACCAGCAGGTAAAAGATCTCTCTCCTCTTCATTTTCCGTCTCTCCCGTTTTTTCTCTGTCACTCTGCTCTTCAAAAGAATAAATTTTGTTAGAAAGTACCAATCAGCTATTAGATTGCCTATATATTCCTTTACGTTCTGTATGAACCTGATCATAGTAAATTCAAGCCTGATAGGGAGCTGGCAAATAAGGTACTATACTGTCATTTATGTTGGTTAGAGTGCTCTTCAATGCTTCCATAGACCAAACAATCTGAGATTAGCTTGGCCGGGTCATTGTGGATCATAATAAAACATATTCATGCTTAAAAAAATTGTTTGCTAAGTGCAAATTACCTGGAAAACTACTTTGTCTAATTGAACATACACTGATAATAGACATTGTATGTGTCTGTGTTTGACACATACAGGGGCAGAGCAAGGATCAACATACTTATTACATGTTCAGTTTCACTGAGTGTGCTCTGGCTGTGTCTTGCCTTCTAAGATTCAGAAATGAGGCTCATTACATAATACCTAAATAATGCCAATTCAACCAATTTAGCTTTCAAAGGAAGTAAATCAATAGAAAGGTAACATTTCTTGATAATTTTGTTATGATATATCCTGATATGGTTTTCCATATGAAGGGATTTTATTTCTGATGCAATTCTTGGTTGTTGGGAACAGTTTGATATATAATCCCTTTGATTGCAAGATCTTAGAATTGATGCCTAGAATAAATTCTAGAAACATAACTTTAGGACTAAAATCTATTTAGAAATTCAAAGGCTTTAAAAATCTTTCAGAAAGTGTGCTTCAAAAACTTCGACCGTCTTGGCTTTTCTTCAATGGTATGAGTCTTTCATCTAAAATGGATGCTATCACTTGATAGCACTTTCAAGAAATTGATAGAGAAAAGTTTCATATCAGAAGCACTACTCACTGAAACTCAGTAGTAACCACAACTTCTAGGTGATGAGTTAGAAAAGAAGTGCTTATTTTGTAAGGAATAATTTCTATGTTCACAGGACTTCATCTAACTGTCTGCTAATATTGAGATCGTTTGAAGGAGACTGTAATTCTTAATATGACAGAAAATTCAATGTGATCTTTTTAAAGTGCTGGTTGTGCAGAAATTAGAAACTCTCTAACCTATGGTTTCATTCCTGTTTGAATTAGAGTGGCTTTAGACATTGTTTTGTTTTTTTGTTTGTTTCTCAAATGTCATTTGCTAGGACAATGGAAACAACAAAGGCATTCAGAACTTTTGTTGTTTTAATTTTACTTGATGGTGGCGCGGTCCGTTCAAAAGTGGATCGAGTGCAACTGGACGGGAGGAGAGCAGTTTGCTGGTTATCAGTAGTGACTGTTCATAAAGAGACAAGTTAGTTTAGCAGTAGTATACCTAAAATAATGATACTCAGGGCCACGTGCACATAGTAAGTTATGCAAGTGTGTATAGTAAGTTAAAATGCATTATTGCAAATTCAAATGGAAATAAGTTTTTTTCTCTACAAAAGATTTATGTATTTACCTGAAAGTCAATGTCACAGAAGGAATAGGAGAGAGAGGAAGAGGGGGAGAGGGGGATGTTCCATCTGCTGGTTCACTCCAGATGGCTGCAATGAGCAGAGCTTGGCCAGGTTGAAGCCAGGAGCCAGGAGCCAGGAGCCAGGAACTGCTTCCTTATCACTGTGGCAGGAAGAGGTCATATCTTTTCTATCATCTGGTGCTGTTGTTCCTCAAGCCATTAGCAAGGAACTGGATCAGAAGTGTAGCAGCCAGAATATGAACCAGTGACCAAATGGTAGCAGTCCTGCCTGCTGCCTCACAACTTTGGAGAGAGTTTGTTTGTTGGTTTGAATAATTATATATGTCATTACTTCTATTTTGACATTTGAATATAAGCAAAGATACCTCGATCATGAGGTTTCTTTCCATTTTTCATTTTCCATTAACCGGCACCAAACTTCATTATCTAATTGTTCTTAACAAGTACAATATATCTGCCCTATGTTTTCCCATCTGTGCAAAGCCAATACTCCTTTTGAATCCTTTTTTTTAATCTCACAGCTTAGTCAGCAGCCCGCTGAACACACTGGCTCATGAACATGTGGTGTATGTTACCTGCCTTGTTTTTCTTTAATGTGTTCCACATGGCCTTGGACCACGTTGTGAAATAGTTGCCTTTATCTATTGTATTTTTCTTTATTTCCTACTGTTCTTAATATAACCATACTCTTTCATGTGATTTGCCACTGAGAATATTTAATCTAAATGTTTTCCATTCATAAATTAATTTTACAGATAAATAATGATGCTTTCAATATAGTTCAGTACCACATAAGGCTAATCCCCCCCCAGACCATATGTTAGAAATATTTAACCTTTCAATAGAGTCTTTAAGGCCTGGGATTCAACAGTCAGAGAAACAGTCTATTTAAAATGTGTTACTCATATAGAAATCAAATAATATCATACTTTCTCACTTACTATTAGTTGTTTGTTATTTGGAAAACTTTTCCATGGATAATAAACCCGGTTAGAATTACAAAACACTTATCAAATGTACTTATTGAAACAGATTTGTCTGCAGTGTTTCTGGACAGAAGTCAAATGGAAGTCAGATGCCTTCATACACAAAAATATAGACACCAAACTCTTGATCTTGATGCAAAGTGGAGCCTATCTTCACGTGATAAATATGAGTGAGCTATGCTAATCTGAATGCTTTTCTGACTCCTTACTGACCCACAACACAATGTACCCCGTCAAACTGCACAGACACTAAATACTTTCCTTTCATATGTCTCCTCAAAGCCAAGGTTTATTTGTAATTAGGACTGAAAATCATTCACCCAGAGCTGTCACCTTTCATGATTGCTCATTAAAGCAGTTTTCCAAGCAACCTTCAAAACTGCTGAAGAATCTGTGAGTGAACAGGCAGCTGGGGAAATTCCACCTTGCCCAGCTCCAGACTGGTCACAGGAGCAGATTTTCCTGTCTGATTTTGGTTGCACTTCCTAAGGAAAGCTGCTTCTTTTCCAGTCTGTGGGCCGCAGCATAATACATAAAGTGTCTGGTCTAGGTTAGGCAGAATTCAGGGACAGCCTGGCATAGTCCCGAACTTATGACGGCTCACTTCACTCTTGTATTTTTTACAGCAACTAAATTAAGAATAATCTTTTATTTTATATTATCTATAAGGTTGCTAAGTGACCAAATTGGGTAATTGATACTAAACTGTTTTGCAAACTTGAGTGTTCTTCAACTTTGCATTTTTTTCTGTTTTTAATCAATATGCATGTATTTTTTTAGTATAAAATAATCAATACATTCTAGTTCTTAACATTTGTACCTACCCATGTTATGAACACGATTGAAGAAATATTGGCTGACAAGCTAAAAGAGCTACTTAACAGTAAGCAGGAAAGGGAATTTTGGTTACAAATACATGTAGTGTAGAATCCCAATGTGAAGTGATTTTATTTTTTGAAGTTTTGAGAAATAAGTCTATGTTAAACATACACTTTCTCAGTACTGATTATACTCCAGACAATTCAATATACTAGCAATGGTTAGCGCATAAAATAGGTTCCTGCCGTGTCTCTTCACTCTAACATAATCTAGGGATTACCTACAGTAATGAGATAATCAGGGATTAGAAATTAAGGAAATAGTTGAAGGAAAGTTCTCTTTCTGGATGATGAATCTTTTACCAGGTAAAGTAACAAAGTAGGGCACATCTATAATCCTGAAACTACTCGTACTGTTTTTCATTAGGCCTGTAAAAAAGACAGCTAGTAGAATGTAAGAGCTATTTTTTAGAACTTGCTTTCCAACCCAATAAATAGCTAATCCCCTTCATTAATCTCTAGCATTCTCCTACTGGCAGAGTATCAGTGTGTTGGTTAAATTGTTCACATGATGGTTTACTTGCATATCTGGCTATTACAGTCTCTGCGTTGCAGTATCACATTGCTATCCCATTTCAAAATGTCATGTTCTTATTAGAAATATAGATTCTGAATTAACTATGTAAAGATTGTCAAAAATATGATAAAAAATGGAAAAAAATTGTAAAAAAAAAAAGAAATACAGATTCTTGAAAACAGTTATAGGTAGATGCAATAAGCTAGTAGAAATTATAGGTGACCATTGACACCTAAAAACTTAAAGGAGGAAAAAGAACTTGTCGTCTTTTTGGCCGCATTCGTTTAAGTAACATGTTGGGCACGTTTTTAATGAGGTGTTAAATTGGTCTGCGAGGACCAGGTCACAAGGTGAGCAGAGGGCAGTGTTAGTGGAGGAAGTTTGCACTCTGCTTAAGTGACACTCCCTTCCCTCTTGTCTCCCAAAAGAGGGAAAAAAGGCTGTAGCTGACTATGTGATTTTTTTGAAGTCTATAATTTATAAATTATAATTTCATCTGTCAACTTTGTATCATTTTATTTTCCTTCAATGATTAGCCTAAATTTGAAATTTGCAATTCATTTGAAAGTTCAAGACAGAGATAGGATGAGAGAGTCGGAGGACTGCTGGTTCATGCCCCATAGGATAACCAAAGGTGAGGCTAAGTCAGACCCAAGCCAGCAGCCTGGCAGTCCAACCAGATAGTCTGTGATGGCAATAGGGACCTGGTTGGTTAAGCCATCATCTACTGCTCCCCAAGACATATGTTAATGGGGAGCTGGAACAGGGGGCCAAGCTAAGGCTTTTACCTCGGCACTCTGATACGCTGTGTGAGCAGCCTAAGCAGCATCTCACTTATTACACTTAATGCTTGTCCTGAAAAATTCTGTTTAAATTAATAATACATCTTGGTAGCACTGGAACCATCAATGATAGTCTCTTCAGAGACTGTATAATTTTTCTTTCCTCTGATGAGGAATCTACTGGAGAGATCAGAACCATTTTCTCTTGAGATGCAGGGAAGAGAATAGTTTGGGGATGAAAGAAAGTGAGGACAGCAATCCTACCAGTAATACAGGGAAAGCCATTTTATGAGATCAGAGCCATCTTGAGTTTTAGGGACTGACATAAGGTGTATTCATTTCCCAATTGAAATCAGGACTCCAAGAGTGTAATCTAAAATTTCCTAGGGTTCTTGAAGCAAAATATCCATTTCCATTCCATGTAGTTCCTCTAGTTTTCATGGTTCAAAATATCAGTAGAACTTCCCATTTGTTCTATTTCTTCTCTGCAACCAGAAGGCTAAGTGATCTTGGTTTTTATTTTAAAATATGTTAATATTCATTCTTTGTGATTCACGGACATTGATATGACACTGCAGCCTAAATAAATCTCCTCACTTCTAATATCAATGAATTGACACATCCAAGATGACTTAATAGTCATCTGATAACAGAGGAGTAGACAATTGCTCTATCATGGAATAGAAATGTGAAAGATAAATACAAATTAAGATAGGAGCACAAAAGATGGGTTCACTCGCCCCTCCTGAAGACCAGGAACCACAAACCTGTTAAGCAAGGGAAACAATAGGAACTTGAAGAAGTATCTCGATGTTTGTGACAACAGAGCCTCCAGAAGTAGATCCAACGTTTCAGGGACGTTCTGCTGTCTGTTAGACTGGAGCATGGATGCTCTTCTGGAGAAAAGTGACTGTATAAAAGGGGCCAGCGCAGTAACCTAGTGCCTAAAGTCCTTGCCTTGAATGCACCAGGATCTTAAACGGGTGCCAGTTCAGATCTCTTCCTCTCTGTATATATGACTTTGCAATAATAACTAACTAATTAAATAAATAAATAAATAAAATACATCTAAAAAAAAAACTAGTATTTAAAAAAAAAACAGGGGGATGAGCTCAAGTTAGTTGTCTGAGGCTGCAATCCCTCAAAACTTGTCAATTCAGATTCTTGCTGGCCTGGACAGGTAGCTTCCTTTCCTGTAGTTGTGGGGCAGGACTCCTGTGGAACAAAGATCTTCCATGGAGAAGGAGACACTGTGCAGTCTGTTTTATGATTTAATTAGGGATAGGGGCTGTCTAGTTCACACAGCTCACTTTGGGGACAAGACATGTGAGTTTATATGCTTCAGTTTGTGAGAACAGATCCTCAGCTCACCGAAACACCATCCTGCAAAGCGTGATTTTGTGAGCTCCCATGCAATAAACAATACTGCAGTTTTGACACAGATGCCAAAACAAGCCTAAATTAAAACTATTTGTTTCAGAAACAAGGATATTTATAAGTATACAGATGGAATGGCTTATTAAAAAGTTTAATATTTCACAGTAGTCCAGAAGACAATACATACATGCACTTTCTATGTCAATGAGAATAATGTTTGTGATTTATTTGAATCCATTTGGGTGCAATCTAAATAATTTTGATTATTTAATATCCATCTTTTTCTTGGTAAATATCAGTGTTACTACTAATGCTACAAACAATACAACTTTATTTTGGGGGAATTATAATTACTTTCAGTTATTTCATTATTTCTTTTTACGTGGTTTTAGTCCTGACATTTTATCACTAGGGTAGAAGTGTCAAGAATTTGCATATTTTGAAAAAAATGTGATATTTACTTTTCTGTACATGTATTGCTACCACTAAGTAGTTAAAGTTAGAACCAGGTAGAGATGAAGAAATAAATATGAAGAAATAGATTGAGAAGATACTAGGTGAATGTCTGTGAGTTGAGAAATTGACAATGGTATTTAAAAAGGGGAACAGTTAAAATTCAAAGCATTGTGTTCCTTTATCTTCTTCTAAATTCAAGGCTTTGCTCTAGTCAGCTAGGCATCCATCTGCCAGGGAGCATGTATGCATGGAGACTAGACATGTTGTAGAAGGCACTCAAATAGATAAAGCAAATGCATAATAGGATTATGTATCAAGACAATAGTTTTGTAAACCAGGCTACAGCCAAGGAAAGGATTTCCAAATTCCTTATTCTCCTCTCTTAGCATATCAAAAGCTCAGTACTGAGTTCCTGGAATTTTTGATACAGAAAATGTTCTCTTTAGTCAGGAGACAGAGCCGTCAGGAGATGGCTGTTGTTGAATGAAAGAAAAATTAGAACAATTTAAGAACTTGTGTACCATGGAAGACTGAGGAGGAAACAGAGAGGGAAAAGAAAGACAAAGAGTCATGAATGTGGGGCCTTGACCCAGAGAAGAAAAGCATGTTGAACAAAGCAAGCTGGAGCCAGCATGCTGCCAACGTGGCCGCGATGCCATGCTTTATGGCGCAAGTACTTCATGGTATCCCCATGAACTTGACAATTCACATGGGACACCCACACGCACATCCTGGCTCTGGACGTCCACATAGTCAAGCCTGGGTTTTGTGGGTATCTGGGGAAGAGTGTGTGTGTGTGTGTGTGTGTGTGTGTGTGTGTGTGTGTGTGTGTATTTCTCTGTAACTGTGCCTTAAATAGATAAATAAATATCTTAAACAAGACAGAATAATCTCATTTGAGGATTTGTGCTAGAAAAACCATGTTCAAGAAGTGTGAAGAAAATAACGCCACCATATTTTGTTGACAACAGATTTCAGATTCACAGACTAAAGTGTCCTGAATAGGCCTCGATATATGACACACACTCCAAGAAATTCAGTTAACTAGAGACTCCAGCTCTTTCTCTATTCTTAGCACTTTGTTTTAAGTCACCAAAAGAAATTGTTCAAGTACATTTGTGTTATGTTGATCTCATCATATTTGATCTTGAAATAAAATACTTTGTAATATAAATGATATTAAATATCAACTTTAAAAATAATTGAAAAAAATGCTATTTTAAAAAAAATTTTTTTTGTAGTACACCTGGTATTTTCTTTTTAAATACAGGAAATAACCTGAAAAAAGAGGCTCCTGTCAACATTTTGTTAGCATTCTCAAGTGGTAACAGTTTCTGCACCCAGGTATTCATATCATGGTCCAAGCTGTCAGCACCTGCATGGGGAGTTTTGCTGTACTCGGCAGGGATTGCACTAGTCCCTAATGACAGCCAGCTTCCTGAAGTGCAGGCAGAGAACACCAGAGCAGAATCCTAATGCAATTCCATGTGGCCATGTGGTACGCATTCACTACAAAGATAAAAATAAGTGAAGTGCTATCATGGTGCTTTTTAGAGTATTCATTTAATGATAAACTATGATGTGATACTTGATCAGACATTGTGTGCAATTTGTTCTGATGTCCCTCTTTCTGCCCCCCAGTCCTTTCTTCTGTGTGGTTCTGATACATGACACAGATAGCAGGTGACACAGGGGACTGCACCGCAGAGCAAAGAAAGAGTAGAACAGAATGAAGTGTTAAAGGGTTATTTTAAGATGCGTTGGACATTCATACACAACTTTACAAATCAATGATCAGCATATGCAGTACTTCAATCAAGGAAGTGAGGAAACGCATTAATGGGTGTCAAAAACAAATTACTAGGGCATCATCCTAGAGCCAGCAGTCCTGTAAAATGGTAAGATTCAGCTGTGAAAGACACACGGTGGAGATTGATTGTGTCTACTTCTAAATGCTTTTCACTAGAAAGTGCTACCTGGGATATTCCGTTCCTACTATGCATTCAGAACTCATTATTGCTATTCTTGTTCTTTGTGACAGTTACAGAGATGAATATGGAAAAAAAAAAACTTGAGTTTTGATTTCTTTTGAATTCAAGGCACCATTAAGAGTTGAAAGAAATAAAAGCCAATGCAGTAGTTGATGGTGCAGATATGAAATTATTTATATTTTTCTCAAATAGAAGAAGAGTCAAAGACGTAGAGAAAATCGAGAGTCTACTCTACGAATCCTATGATCTTATCCCTTTCCATTTCCTGTCTCTAGCTCTTCCCATATAGGGCTGTGTTCACATTGATATGACTTGCACAGTAGCTGTGCTCGTTTGGACTGGTTACCCTAGACCGACTGGCTTCAATAGCATCCATTCGTATCCCCCAGTTCTGTGGGTGGTGATGCCCACGATGACAACACAGCTGATCTGACCACTTGGGAGGGCCTTCTTCCTGGTTTGCCATACGGCCGCCTACTTGCTGAATTCTCACAATGGAGAAAACAGAGCAAGAAGGAGACAGAGAAAGCTCTTCTTGTCTCATGCCATCAGCTGGGCTCTGTCCTCATGATCTAAATACCCCCATTGGGCCCTATTTCTAGATGTAATGCCACTGGAATTCGGACTTTAACATTAACCTGGGAAGATGAAAAGCACTCAGTCCCTAGGAATCACACAGATCTCACGCTTACCTTAATATGCTGCCATTTCAAGGCAAAAAATTGGAATACTTTTATCTTTGAATTTGTGATGTGAAAGTGAAAAACGAGGAAATGGTAGAGCATGCACAAACATGGGTAAGAGCACTGTTTTCTGATGTCTCCACGTGCTGGGCCCCACAGTGCAAAATTCCACTGGACTCTCAGTTAAGTGGGTGCGCGATGAGACTCCTGGCTCATTGACACACTGCTGTATCCTTTCTTACTCATTAATGCTCATCTTGTCCATTCATCTACACAGAAATGGATGATAGAGAAGGAAAGGGGAAGGGGAAGCTTGTGGATCCTTTTCCTGTTAGCCCTTCCTCCTTCCTCATTAGCAAGAACATGAAAGTGTGTTGGTAGAATCCATCCGGACTAAAAAGCAAAGTAAAAATGTTGAGATTTCATTTTGTTCTTTACGAATGAATTACGTATATGTGTATGACCTATGAAATATAAATGGTAGAGTTCATTAAGTGTTTTCACATAGATGGTGTTTCTATACTCACATTGAAAAATGGTTTTGTCCATGATAAATGGTAGAAATCATGCTGATTGTGTAAAATTGTAATTATTTTTAAAACTTAGAAAAATATTTAATAGAAAAAAAACACAAATGACTACTCTTAGAGAAAGCAGAAAAATGAACATGCATGTGAGGGTAAGTAAAAAGTTCATGGAAAAGGGGATCAAATGATAATCTTATTTTTGTGCAAAAATTTTAAATCGATGCTTAGTATTTTATAGTACCCATATCCCATAGCTGTTGATACCTTCTTATTTTCATGAATTTAAAAATTTTTGCACCAAATATAAGCTTATTTTGCAGTATTATTTTCAGCTATCATTTTTATCAGAAACTTAAATGGTTCCTTTTTTCCAGTTTTTTCATGAAGCAATAGTTTTTTTCATGATACATTTGGCCTAAAAAATTATGTAGCTGTTTCTGATATCATTATCACCCTGACCACTATAAAACTCTTTTCTTTTTTTTTTTAATTTAATAATTAATTTATTTTATGATACTGTTTGAAGATACAGTTTTTTTTTTAAATTACATTGCATTATGTGACACAGTTTTATAGGCACCGGGATTCCCCCCCCCTCTCCCCAAACCCTCCCCCCATGGTGGATTCCTCCACCTTGTTGTATTACCACAGTTGAAGTTCAGTTGAGATTCTTTCTTTGCAAGCATATACCAAGCGTAGAGTCCAGTATCTTATTGCCAGGATAAGTTCAACAGCTTCTTGGGGAGACCATCTCTGGTCTGAAGGTAGAGCCAGCAGAGTATCATCCCGATCAATTAAAAGCCCCAATATAACATCAGCAACAATTTATAACGTTATGGAATTAGTGGACATAGTATTGAGTAACCAATATGTTAAAATTTCTTTCTTTCAAACTCTAGTTCTTCCTCCAGGCTTTTCCCTGTGCTGGAATATCTTTCTCATAGCTTTTCATCTGCTGTGGGCTTCTAGCCATCTTATATTGTTCTGTGTCATATTTTTTATTTACCTCTTACTATTTAACCATTTATAACTATTTACTACTGCTTAATCTACTTTTAAAAAAAATCCATACCTTTCTATCATGAATGCTTCAGGAAACAAAATCACATCTATTCATTAAATATGTACTTGGTGTAAGCAAAGTAGGTATCCAGCCAACATTTGGTGAATGAATCAATAGAATTTGAATCAAAGAAGCTTTGTACCCAGATAATGAAGTCCAAAATTTACAATACCAGAAAAGCATCATTTTGAAACTTAAAATCTCCATCAATAAGGATGCAAAATAATTAGGAGGATATTGGTAAAATCTTAATTTTTATTTTCAAAATCCTTCATTGTACCTTAATTTTTATTAATTGGGCCAACTTTTCTCACTATTTTTAAGGGTTGGAATTCCTAACAAAATAGCTCTGATGATCACGCATTGTTGTGGTCTGACCCTTGTTTTGGTCATGAAGCCACTTAAGAATCTGATAGGCGCTGTAAGTCATTTCCTTCAGAGAACAACTACATTACGGCCTGTATTTTCCTATCTGAGTGAAAATGAAAGAATCTCTTCAAGTCATCTTTGGTTCTACCTGCTTTCATATTCACACATCTAATTGATCTTTGAATCTCCTAAATACGTTCCAATCTCTCCCCTTGTTCTGGTTTCCATGGCCAAATAATTCAAGCCATTCTTTGTTATCTGGATATTGTGGCCTTTCACCATTCCTTCTGCTGATCCCTACCCCTTTTGATTCAGTTTCACACAGCCTCTGGGCTGGAGTTTTGCTCTTGAACATACGCTTGACCATTTCTCCCCTGCTTCATCCAAAAAGCACTGTAGAATGTGTGGTTTACATTGGACTCTTGCCTCCTTGCTGAAAATTCCTTTCACTTTCTCGGTATTACGATCGGGTTATTTCTAGCTTTCTGATTATACTGCGCTGTTCTTTCCTCTGCTTAGAATGTATCCTCATCCCGTTGTGTGCTAGGCAGTTGCTGCTCTTTAAAATTTCCTCTCCACCCTCACTCCTACTTAAGGATGATACAGGGACTCTCATTTCTCCTCATTTCTCATAAAAGCATGGCCTTGGAAAGAAATTGTTTACTCTTCAGTGATTTCCAGTGCTGCTGTAATTCTTCAGGCAATGACTGCCTTCCATGTTTGTATTTGTATTTCCTGCACAGTGGTTTATATAATTATGTTTTGACAAATAAATACATGCAGGTTTATCTGTGTTTAATAATCATTGTTTTTATGTACACATCTAACAAGTGTACACACAACTGGCTTCTTGTTATCAAATCAGATAACAAAGGAGAAATTACAGAACTGTTCATGGGGGCTATGGTGGCCCATTAATGACTCACATTGTAGCAAGGGTAGTACAAGGCATTCTGGGTACTTTGTTAAACTCTAAGCTTACTCTTGCTATGAAGATGTGACAATCCATTGCTGCTACTTAATCAAAATACTATATCAGAGGACTGAAATCTGCTTCTCACAGCTCCAAAGTGGGGCAGTCTGAAGTCAAGGGGCCAACAGGCATCCGGTGAGAAACTGTCTCCTGGCTCATAGGCCCTTTGCACTGGGTCCTCACATGGTGGAAAATGCAAGAAAGATGTCCGGATCTCACTTAAAAGGGCATTAACTCCATGCATGTGCTCCGCCTTCATGACTAATTAGCACTTTTTAAAAAATATTTTTTATTTTTTGTTGGAAAGGTAGATTTACAGAGAGGAAGAGAGAGAGAAAAAGATCTCCCATCTGCTGGTTCACTCTCCAAGCAACAAGGACGCTAGCTGGCACCCACACGAGATGGTAGCACAGCATCTAGAGGCTTGTCTGCTGCATACTACTGTGATTGGGTTGTGTATCGGTCCTAACCCATTCTGAGTCAATGAAGAAGGAACGAGATAATAGAGGATTGTGAGGAGGTAAGTGCTTTGCAAAATGAGGAAATAAGATTTTTCTCCAGGTTGTATTTGATTTTGATATCTTCAAAAATAAACATTGAGACAGACGTTTTGAAACACCACAGTTCCAATACTGCCTATGAAAAGAATATTACACATAAACGAGTCATCAAACTGTACATTCAGAGTACTGTCTGAAAGATTTCTAATTTGTTAATATTTATGCATTGGATTGATGATCCTCCAATCCAACGGACATGCCCATTTTTGACAGGTAGCCTAAGTCTCAAGTTTAAGTGAACAAGGCTATTCATTCCATTAGTAATATTATTCAAGTTAAAATGATTGGTGAGATGACAGTCAAAGCTTTATCATCTAATTTGTGGAGACTTCTGTGATCCAGTCCTTCTTTTAGCTTCATTATTGAGGTTAAATAGGGAGGTAAAATAATTGTTAAATGAATATTTCACATGAAAGCTACATGGTTGATTTATTACAAGCTTATGAGTTTCTATATTTTTCCAGACAAGTATTCATAGAATTTGGCATGGCTTTTTTTGAGACTTATATAATTCCCATTCCTTTTAACCTAGAGGGGGAAAAAAAACATTGTTAAGCATAAAAAGAGTTTAAAAGGAACTCCAGGCTTATAAAGAATAAGGTGAAGAGTTTCTAAGTAAAGACAGAAAAGCAAATTCTTTCAGGAGAGCTACCACATCGGAACTCTTTTTCCTGCGTGGTCAAGGTGAGTTCCATGAAATAACTGTTTTTTTCAAGTTGTTTGAAATGAATTTTTGTCATTTATGGTCAGAGTTGTGATTAATAGACTGCTTGCTATACTAAGGCTTCTTACTTTTTAGGAGTTCATAATATGGAGATAGATAATAAAAACAAGAAATATAGTGGTCTGTACATAGGTGTGTGCAAGAAGAATGGGCATTGAAAGTGTACATGGAAGCATCACACAGAAATTAATGTATTAATCTGAATCTTATGTACAGAGATGCTAGTGCTATCTGAATAAGGAATAATTAGGAAGTTTAGCTGTAGAGTAGGATATCAAATGCGTGGGCATGATATGGAGAATGTTTTTGTGGCTGTTATCAGAACACTTCATTTAAACAAACTGAGCGCATTTGTCTGTGCATATCCATAATTAAAGCAGATGCTGTTTTTGACCTTAAGTTCTCTGCATTGTATTCATGGTAAAAAGAAAATGAATTGGCAAATGTTCATGGTAGTTATAAGAACATAAACAAATATAATTTAAAGAATTATAGAACAAAGTTGAAAGTAATATAGATGTGAATACATTTCAACATTCTTTGCACCAAAAAAAAACCACTATTTTGTTTTCCATAAAATTTACATTTTGATTTCCCTGAACTTTTTGAAATACTCTTATATTTTAGAAAAGTAGGTTGGGAAAAAAACTCTTACTCAGATAACAAGACAAGGCTGATCATCTTATATTGGGTCCATGTTTTCTTTTTTGTTTTGGTTACAGAACACTCAAATAGTAGCTAGTCTCTTAACAGTTAAGAATACATTTGGTAGGCTTCTTGCTGTTGGTGATCTAAGTATATGTGATGTTTGCAATTCAGCACCATCCTCATTCACTTCTTGTCCTCCTCTGTGTCTAGAAGGTTAATGGGGTAGAGGGAGATGCAGTGAATATGCTGGAACTCCAGACAGAGGGTACATTTTGTGAGTGGCTGTATACCATGATTGGATATGTGAGTCTCTGTCACCGCATGGAGTAGCAGTGTTGGATCTCCAAAATGTAGATTCAAATATAAAAGAAAGAGGAGCCTCTGTTATAATCTGTTATAGCTTTGGCCTTTGGTCTATCAACCAGATCTTTGCACAAATGAACAGAAGTAAACAGTGACCAGGGCCTAAATGATGTGAGGGATCATTAAGTTTCATGGACACAAACAACCTGTTGAGAGAAAAGCAAAGACACTTAGGTGACTCATGAGTGGAACATTCCAAAATTACTGTCAAGAAGCATACAAGTAGTACAGTAAGAAATAAGAGGGGAGGGGTAGTTAGTGAAATCAAGATATTTATGAAGTGCCCAATCAGTTATGGTGTTGCAGGAGATGGTAGACTTTAGTTGATTCTAAGTGATGCCAGAAGGGCCTGGGAAATTTGAGCAAACAGTAATATCATCTAATATTTGTTTTATGAAGGCTTTTTGGTTGTAAGGTAGAGAATATCCCCTGCGGCAAGAATGGAAACACTGAGAAATGGTTGACAGATTATACAGACAAGCCAGTAAGGGACAGTGTGGATGAAGCAGGTTGGGGCACTGGAGATGATCAGATGTCAGAGTTACAGATGGCTTGGTATAAAAAGAGGGAGAGGGGCTGTAAGAAAAACAGCAAGGATTTTGGCTGAGTTTTTTTAAAAATGAGAGTGCCATTTATGAAAGTGGAAAGTCCTGAGAAGGCAGTTTGTGAAGTTTGGATGGAAGAACTTGATTTTGAGCATATTGTGTCTATGAAGTGGGCATTTTGGAGAAAACAGTCGGTACTCTTGAGATACACGGTGAAGCATTAGCATACAGATGTGATTTAAAGGCTCACAGCATACGATAGCACCTGGAGACTCAGTGTAGATGGAGAAGAAAAGGATTTGGGGGATAAGGACATGGGATGCTTGCTGACATTTGGGGGTTGGAAAACTCCATAGGAATTGGCCAAGCAAACTTACAATCAGCTGTCAAATGGCAAGAGGGGAGAAACTAGGAGATCGTGACGTCCAAAAAGTTAAAGAAAGGAAGGGTTTCTAAAGAATTGGTGATCGATTATGTCAGATACTTCAAACAGGTCAAATAGGTTGAGGGCAGAATGAGCCGTAAAGAGTTTAGCATGCACCATTCGCAGAGCATCTCACAAGGGCAGCTTGGATACAACATGAGATGTTAAGTTTACATGAAGGTTTGGGGAACAATTGGAAACTTGGAGATGGGCATTCACAGAAATAAATTTGGATGATAATCAATGGAGGTTTTATTATTATTGTTTTTTGTTTATATTAATGAAAGCAGTATGATAATGAGGAAAGACATTATTTTGGAAAACAAGGAGACAACTAGGGGAGTAAGGTATGAATAAAGAGAAGATTTTGGTGTACATGTGTGAAGCTTGCCTTAGAACAAAAATCTTTTCCAGGGCCTGGCGCCATGGCCTAGTGGCTAAAGTCCTCATATTGAACACTCCAGGATCCCATATAGGTGCCAGTTCTAATCCCGGCAGCTCTACTTCCCATCCAGCTCCCTGCCTGTGGCCTGCGAAAGCAGTTGAGCATGACCCAAAGCCTTGGGACCCTGCACCCATGTGGGAGACCTGGAGGAAGTTCCAGGCTCCTGGCTCTGAATTGCCACAGCACCAGTCACTGAGGTCACTTGGAGAGTGAATCCTTGGAGGGAAGATCTTACTCTCTGTCTCTCCTCCTCTCTGTTTGTCTGACATTACAATAAGAATGAAATAAATCTGTAAAAAAAAATCATTTCCATCAAGGATTATATAATCGAAGATTTATGTAAATTTATCAGGTAGGAATAGATGAAATCAAAAAGGACACAGGAAATTTAAGTGTAGCAAAAATGAAAATTCAGGGAAAATGACGGCTTAGAATAAAAAATGATCACACATTCTTTCAAGATGCCGCAGGAACATTGGGGAAATCCACTGACTTTCTTTGCTCCGTATGAGTTGCTTTAAAAACAAAGATTCACACACATGAAAACACACACATCTCCTTACTTGCAAATGGACTCTCTTATTTATAGTCAGTTCAGTATTCTGACATCATTTATTGTTACCAGAGTCAGATACCAAGAAGTATCTTGCAGAAAACTGCATCCTCTGTCGTAGCTTGCACCGCATCTGCAAAAATAGAGATATGAGCTCCTTTACATATGTAACACAAATGTATACATTCACATCACTTTCAGAGACCGATGTTAGATAGTCTGCTGACAGATATCCTAGTTGAAATTCCATCTTCTCATCTCTCCACCATACTTGAATGAATAAGCACTTCTGTAGATCCAGTTAGCACACTCTTCTACCTCACCACATTGAACCTAGATCCCACCTTCACTGCTCTGTCAATTCAAATTGACTAACTAGTCATGAAAATTTTACCTTGTTGTAATCTATGATTCTGTTATTTAAAGGCAATTCTATTTATGTTTATCATTTATAATATTTATAGTTTATATTTAAAGGTCCTTATAAATAAAATAGTACAAGTGCACACACTTCTACTTGGATTTTGTTTTAGTTGGTTCTCATTGTCTTCTACTTTGCATCTTGATTTTGTTCTTCCACAATATTTTGGTTTTACTTTTATTGGTTTAGAAAACGAATTGCCCATCCATCTTGGTTAATCTTATTTCATGATTTTGCGTATAGTTTTTTTAAACATTGACCTTAAAATATTTATCTACTGTATACCAGCATATATTCATTTTTGCTAAGTGTCAAACGTCTTGGGTTCTGTCAGAGTTATACATTCTCTCCAGTTTTGGAAATGCGTTTTTGCATATGGATTTCCTGCTTGCCCCCTCTTTTGAATAGAGTCAGATAGTCTTATGAGCCATTGAATCTTTTGTGCAATTAGAACTTTCCCTTGTATTATAATTTATAGTATGGTTGAATCGAGCAAAGTATAATGAGACATTTTACAGAGGCTTTTAAGGAAGTTATTTCTGAAGGTCTGCCTAAGAGGCTAAAATATGTCTGAATTAAAAAGAATGACAGGCTGCAATCAGGAGTATAAAATAAAGGTGCTCAGTGAGCAGCCCTATTACAATCAGAAGGTGAAGGAAACGGATCTCTGTCTTGTATGCCGAGGCAGAGGAAATGATGAATACCTTGGGTAACTCATTCCGCACAAAATCAATCTTTCACTGTCAATTTTAAATGAACTAATTTGTTCACAAATCTGCTCAGTCAGTTTGGAAGCAGACTCTGTTCCTTCATATTAGCAAATCCTTTCATCTTGACTAGTCCACTGAGGAAGAAATCTAGAAATGTGTTAATATGATTGGACATATGTAGTAGGACAAGAATTGATTCTTTTAATTAGTGTCTGCTCAGGTTAGAGTTCCTTTCGTGGCTGAACTATTGACCCACTAATATATCAACAGATCATATTAGGAGTAACACATATACAAAGTTGACTTTAACTCTTGGTTTCTATACCAACTTTTGCAATGAACAAGGGACTACATCTTTCATTTCTTTTTTCAAGGGTTGTTTAGTTTCAATTATTATGGTGAGTAGCAAAGGAATAAATATATGTGCTAATTATTTACATATATATCTATAAATTTTGTATCGATTCAGCACCCACTATTTGAAGAATTCATATTTGCCATAAATTTAACTGTCACCTCTTAAATGAGAAGACGTCTAATGCCATTGCACAAATGAGGTTATTCTATAACTACTTGACAATTTTCCCTCTCGGTTGCACAAAACACGATTAACAAACTAAGAACTACAGCGTAATTATAAAATGTTGTATGATATGAAAATAAGACACTGCAAATTTTTAAAACTCACTTTTATTTTACATATATTTGTAGTTACTGAATAAGCAAGTACTTGAGTTTTGATTCAGAAAGGAAACATTGGAAATTCTGTGCAAGATGAATAATTATAACAGTTAAAGAAACATTTTAAGAACTTTTTATATTTCCTTAAATATATTCACAGAATATATCCTTAAATAAATTATATCTATAATCAAAGAAAAACTATTGACAGAAAATCTTGAATTACAAATACTTTGTAAACAGCCTATAGCATGACTTGACTCTGTGTTTGAGAGAGAACATAGTATTATTAATGTGATTATTTTGCCAGGTTAAAAAATATTTCCCACCAACTAAAACGCTTAGAACAGAAACTCAGCATTTTATGAGTTTGAGAGAAGCTATGTTCATACATTACTCACAATAGGATAAAAGGGGGAAAACTGAGGGCATTTTAACTCATCAGCAAATATTCATTAAATGGCTTGTAGAATTTCCAAAACTTTAGTAGACATAGTCTCTGACTTACAGAAAAGTATAAGTCGAACTTCTGTCTCCAAGACTATGCATTACTTTGACATGAAAATTGGATTGACCTTGTGCTCCAAACTGACACCTTATCCCCTCTGCAAAGCTGCTCCACCTGCTGTCTTTCCATTTTCACATATGCCAACTCCGTTTTTCCAGTTGATCAAGCCAAAATCTCTGGCGATTGTCTTTAACTACTGTCCTTCCTCTCGTTCCACACCCGATTTGGTAGCACCTACAATTGCATCTTCAACTTGCTCCAGATTCAGTGATTCGACTCTTTCATAGCTACCACAATTCTTCTCCTGGATGTCAACATAGGATCTTAGTTTTTCCTGTGATCTATATTTGCCCTATACTTAGCCCATGTTCTATTAACATCTGGACAGAAGGAACCTGTTTAAACCTCAGCATCACTCTTTTTTTTTTTTAAAGATTTATTTTTATTATTTTTTTTTTTATTGGAAAGGCGGATATACAGAGAGGAGAGACTGAAAGGAAGATCTTCCATCCGATGATTCACTCCCCAAGTGAGCGCAATGGCCGGTGCTATGCCGATCAGAAGCCAGGAGCCTCTTCCAGGTCTCCTGCACAGGTGCAGGGTCCCAAAGCTTTGGGCCGTCCTCGACTGCTTTCCCAGGCCACAGGCAGGGAGCTGGAAGGGAAGCGGGGCTGCAGGGATTAGAACCGGCGCCCATATGGGATCCCGGGCTTGCAAGGCAAGGACCTTAACGACTTGCGGCCACCGCGCTGGGCCCCAGTATCACTCTTAAAAAGCTTTGTTCAAAAACCTTTGAGAGTCTTTCAGTTGTCACAAATGACTGGAAGCTGATAGCAGCTGGATCCTCCTATTTCTTATTTCTGTGAGTTCGTTTCTTCCTCTTTCCCCCTCAGTTTGTTACAGTCATATTGACCTCCTACTTATTCCATAAGCACAGTGTTCAGACTGTTGGGTTAGGGTCTAGCACTCGTGTCTCTCCTGAGTTCTCACACTCAGCCAGACCCTTGGCTAACTCTGACTACCTCCCCAAGTTTGTTCAAGTCTCTTTTCCCCATAAGGTCTGCCAAGACAACTATATTTAAAATTGAATAAATTGCACCTAGTCTAAATCCTCTCTGCCTCATTTTCTTTGGTTTTATTCCATTTCTAATGTGCTACTTAGTTTATTTTTTAAACTTTAAACTGTCTATTCTTCTACCTCTTTGTTTTATGTACTTATGGTATGAATAAAAGCCTGATACCAGGTCATGCTAAATGAATGTTTATTGAACTATAAGAAGCTGAAATTTGTGATTTGAATATAAAATGTTGTAACACATAAGAGCTTCATTATCTTCTGTTATTATTATATTGTATTATTTTAATTTTTTAACTTCTGCTTTTTTTCTACAGCTGTAATATAGATTTCCCTGTAAAGTATTGGCTATCTGATGTTGTTGATCATTAAAAAGTGTGTTAATGTAGTTGTCTCTTGAATGTTACTTCTTGCTGTTTTGCTCTCCTGCCTTGGAGTTACACACTCAGTGAACTTGGCTCTCTTTTTCTTTAATATTAATTAGGGCAGATGTTCCTTTGTTTCATTTGTAAATGTCCTAAAAGAAATGAAACAATCTTTTATTCACAATTCCAGAGGCATGGATATATGTATCAAGCTTCAGTATTCTGTATGTTAGACAGAAGGAAGATGTTAGCTTCCTTCAAAACTATATTTAAGGTGTTCTATTCTATTCATTATAATTTATTGATGGTTTTATTATTTAACCTCATGTAAGTTACAGATGCTCAGTATATGCCTGTAAATGAATTATTTGAAGGTTATGCCTGTTTCTTTACTGATGCTCAGTAATTCAAGAAGTACGTTGAGAGAAATCAACTGGAAAATGGGGTTGAAGGCTACCGATACGACTTTCTGTCACTGGAGCTCACTACCACGTTTTACTGAGTTTCCATCTAACAAACCTGTTCACAAACAACGATGTTCTTGCAGACATCTTCTAGCTCTGTGAGATGGCCTATCTGTTTTGAAAGCTTCCAATTATGTTTGCCAACTTGTTTTGTTCACGAGGCTCTGCAGAAACAGGCACTTTTGTGGACTTCTGGTAGAAATACAAGATGGCACTCTCTGTAGAAGTGGTGCCGGGCTTTGGACTTCCCAACTTTAACACCACACCATCCTTTGTTAAAAAGACACTTTGGAAAAAAAAATTTCTCTGTACTTCAAACAAAGTAAGCATACCAGACAAAACTGTCCCAGCAGTTCTCCAGTGAGAAGTGCAGGCGATAAGCTGAAAGAGAGGCATTCAGAGATAGGAAGCACAGATGGCACCTGTTCCATTCAGCAACCTATCTCTTAATTGTGTATTTATTCTGAAGGTATACTGGCAGAATACAAAATTGTAGTTTCACCAACTTATTACTAAGCCAACGGAAAAAACTCAACCCTGGTATTAGCCAACTTGAGACAGCTAGATAGGTCCATATTTTGATAAATTTTGTGATCGCAAAGTAAATTAGGCAGTTATCTGCTAACATAATGTCAGTAGTATGTCAGTAGATTAAGAGAAAAAAAGTATTCACCATGATCTAGAAAGAGAAATATGAATATTTGTACAGATGACTTAATCACATTAGAGAAATAGATATGAAGAGAGAGTTCATTTGTTAGTTTACTCCCCAAATAAGTACTGGTCACAACCAGATTAGTCCAAGCTTAAGCCAAGAGCTGGAAACTGAATCCAAGTCTCCCACACGGATGACAAGGATTCAACTACTTGATTCATTCCTGCATCTCAGACTCTGCACTAGCAGAAAGCTAGAGTCAGGAACTGGAGGCTAGCACCAAACCCCAGATGTTCCAACATGGGACATGCTTATCCTAACCAGTGTCCTAACAGCTGACTCCATATCCACCCTCAAATTCAAACACACACACACACCCTTGAGTTTCAGTAACAGAGCTCCTGGATAAAGCTCCTGATTCTGGGACTGGGCCAGTAAATGTCCAAATAAGTGAATGTTTTTCATATGGAAGGGAAGGAAGCTCTCAGCAAGCATTAAGCAAACATATGTCCACTACTGAGGGTTTATTTCAAAGTGTTCTCACTGGAGCAAAATGGAAAAATAGGATATCATAAATAATTCTGATTTAACTAGAAACATATTGAAAATGGGAATATCTCTACACTCTTCAATGCAAATCCTATCAGAATCATGCCAGTTTTTGCAATGACCAAATGCAGAATGCACCAAAATGACCTTGAAAAAGAAGTACTGAATTGGTGGATTCAGTCACTGACTTCGAGATTTAAATGAAATTACAGTAATAAAGATAAGGTTCTGTTAGAAAAAAAATGATATCTTAATTCATCATTGACTAGGCGTGTGAGTTTAAAAATAAACATTATCATTTATGTTCATTTAATTTTTTCACATATGGACTGAGACAATTTAGTGAAGAAACAATCTTTTTTTTCAATAAATGGTGATAAGAAGATAACTGGATAACCATGTGGTAAATACATTTGGATCCTACATAATAATATACACAAAACCAAATTGTTGTGGATCACATACTTTCTTTGACGTAAGAGCTAAAACTATAAAATTCTAGTCAGAAAGTACAACCCATGGTCTTTGTTAGACAATCATCTTTCCAATATAGCACCAATAACCTAATCAATAAAAGGGAGATTGATAAATTAGACTTTATCAAAATAAAAACGTGCTTCAAATGACTTCATCAAGACATGAAGAAACAGCTACAGACTGGCAAGAATATCGTTGAAAATCTTCTATCTGCTAAGGAACATGTATTCAGAATATGAGAAGTTTATGCATAACAAAGACAAATTATGCAAAAGATTCAAAAATGTATTTCTCAAAAGAAGTATGTAAATCCAGAATAAGTACATAAAAATATATTCTGTATTGTTAGTAACTTGAGAAATGTGAATATAACCACAATGTGATATTACTGTGGTCACAGAAGAATGTCCTAACCCAAAGGCAGACAACGCCAGATGTTGGCAGGAAGGTGAAGAAATCAGAAACCAGATGCATTGTTGTTGGGGTGAATGGGTAGTCATTTTGGAAAATGGGCAATCACTTTGGAAAACAATCTGGCAGTGGTTAATAATTGTAAACCTAGAGTCACAATACTACCCAAGAATTCCCCAACTACTTATGTACCATAGACAAATGTTGACACCCTAACTCCTACGTGGACGTTTTAGCAGCTTTATGCAAAACAGCCAACAATCTAAATGATCATCAGCATATACGTGTATAAACAAAATGTGGCAGCATCTTTTGTCAATCCAAAATGATGAAGTTTTGATAGACATTACAACAATCATAAACCTAAAAGCAAGGCTAAACGATGGAAGTAATTCACAGGACACCTGTTGAACAACTTCATTTAGGAGAAATGTCCAGAACAGACAAATCTATGGAGATGGAAGGAAATCAGTCATTACTTAATTAAGGGTGAAGATAGAATGAGGAATGTCTAATTGGATAAAGATACTTTCTGGGATTTTTAAAGTTCTCTGGACTTAGGTTATGGTAGCGATTGAATGATACTGCATCCACTCTGGAACCTAACTCCTGGTATACATTAAAATACCTATGAACCCATTATGATAATTACAACACTCATTTGAAACTAATCCTTGCTAGATGGCAAGATTGTAATTTATCATTTGAGAAGTTATAAAATGAAATAAAAATTACATTTGTCATGATCACAATATAACCTAAGTAGTGTCTATTTGTAATGTAATTTCGGTGTGACAAAACTTGAAAATATTCTATACTAAATCCAAATATTAAATGTTTCTTTTCTAAATTTTCTTCTTTGATATTTTGAATTTTATCTTTCACAAAGCGCACTGGAAAAAAATTTGAATGTTAGGGACAAGTCAGTTCATTAGAACATAAATTCATTTCCCTCATAAATAATACTCAGTTTAAACCTAAATTTTTTGGTAAAATATTTTCTAAGATTAATGAAAATCAGTCTAAAAGTACCAACTCCTTACTAACCATCACATATTTTAGATGGAAATAATAGTAAGTTTATATGAAAATAGTGACAACTTGTAATTATCATAATGACTGACCACACAGAAATGAACATAAGTTAGTATTCTATCACCTTTGTTTCTATGAAATTCTGTTTGAAGATATAATAGCTTTAATAGTACAATGTATTTCAACAAAACACTGAATACATTTGTACACACACACGCCGTATACTTCAAAAATTCATGCAAAACTGGAAAAATGGCTATTGTGATGCAAGAAATTCTAAAATCCATACACAGTTTGTTCAAAACACATATTCAACGTGAACTTTTAGAATACCGTGAGAGAGAGAGAGAGTGTGTGTGTGTGTGTGTGTGTGTGTGTGTGTTAAAGTGATACTTTCAGGCCTCTATTTGCCTTCCATGCCATGCTAAAGTCTACAGTGCATGGGCACAGAAACCTAGTTTCCATTTTGTTACGACAGGAAAACAGCCCAGGGAAAAGCTGGCAAGAAGTGGAACTGGTCAGTGCACCTGTCGTCCCCGGGTGCTGTCGTGGTGAGACTCGTCACTGCTGTCCGCCTTGTGCACTGAGGCTGAAGACACTCCGACGGGTGCCTGCTCACTGGCCACGCTCTCCCGTCACGGGGAGTCACATTGGCAACCTGTCCTCATGCTCAGCCTGCTGTCAAAGCATTCCAATTTTTAATCACTACATGACTTGTCAGATTGAATAGGAACCAAATGCCTACCATACAATCCCTCTAATAATGAGGATGCCAGAAGAAGGAGAGACTTTTGGGCACAGCTCCCATCACTGCTCATATCCTGAAGCCAACTTTGGAAAAGTTTCTCAACTGAAAAAATGTGTTTGTAGAGAAACTAAATTGCTACTCCAGTCCTTTAGCTCTCACAGGAAAGGACTGTGTTGTCAAAAACATATGTCTGTGCCGAGTGCTTCAGAGATTCTGGCTGCCACTCATTGAGTGTGTTTCCACAGTGGAAAAGAATCCATCTCAGCTGGTTAGGAAGAAAGCTGCCAAACTTCAGTTCCAGGTCCATGCGCTGCACCTGTCATTTCCTTACCTACAGGGCGACATTGTTGTCTTGGCTATCTTTAGTTAGAGGTGTTAAAACATATTTGAAGAACTCTTCTTTAATTCCAATGATGAGCTTCATTTTCCCAAGAATGTTGCCTGAATGCCAATGGCAGCTTTTTCCGTAATTTGAAATTTGAAGTTTCTACAGGTTGAAATAAGAGGATAAAAATGTAAGAGAATTTCTCATTTTTTAAAACTCAAAATTAATTTCTTTTTTTTTTTTTAAAGATTTATTTTTATTATTTTTTCATTGGAAAGGCGGATATACAGAGAGGAGAGACAGAGAGGAAGATCTTCCGTCCGATGATTCACTCCCCAAGTGAGCGCAACGGGTCGATGCTATGCCGATCCGAAGCCAGGAGCCTCTTCCGGGTCTCCCACGCGGGTGCAGGTTCCCAAAGCTTTGGGCCGTCCTCGACTGCTTTCCCAGGCCACAGGCAGGGAGCTGGAAGGGAAGCGGGGCTGCTGGGATTAGAACCGGCGCCCATATGGGATCCCGGGGGTGCAAGGCGAGGACCTTTAACCACTTGCGCCACCGCGCCGGGCCCCAAAATTAATTTCTTTGCCTTTAGGAATAGATTTTGTTTCTGTGTTTTGATTTTCTGTAGGACACATGCGGTACCATTCTCTACTGGCTTCTGAGAGATTTTCTATGCCGCAAAGCCACATCGGCCAGGAGACACATCAGGCTCTGTTTTGTTTTTGTTTATTTTAAAAAATGATACATTTGTAAGAGTTAAAGAGAGAGAGTATGTGTGTGTGTGTATGTGTCTCCATCTGCTGCTTCACTCTCTAAATGGTCATAACAGCCAGAAGTGGTCCAGGTTAAAACCAGGAGGCAAGAGCTTCTTCCAGGTCTCCCACGTGGTTAACAGGGGACCAAGCACTTGAGTCATATCTGTTGCTCTCCCAGGCATTATAAGGGAGTTAGGTTGGAATTGGAAAGGCCAGGACAGAAACTTGTACTCCTTCTATTTCTAAGGGTGTTTTTAACTACTTCTTTAGGTTATAATACTTGAAGGGGATACATTTATCATATATTGATAGGCTACCAGACTTATTATCAAAATACATGGGGTAATAATTACATCTTGATTTCAAATAAACAAGAAAATTTAGAACTTACTTGAGGGGCTGCAGTGGTGGTATACAGGCTAATCCTTCTACTGCAGTGCTGACATCCCATATGGGCACTAATTCATATCCTGGCTGCTCCACTTGAGATCCAGTTCTCTGTTTATGGACTGGGAAAGCAGCGGGGAAAGGCTCAATTCCTTCGGCCCCTGCATCAAACTGGGAGACCTGGACGAAACTCCTGATTTCCAGCTTTGGATGAGCTCAACTCTGACAGTTGTAACCACTGGGGAATTGAACCAGTAGATGGAAGACTTTTTTCTCTATCTCTCTTTGCTCTGTAAATCTACCTTTTAAATTAAAATAACTAAATGTTTTTTTTAAAATTTATGTGAGATAATTTCACGAAGTGTTATTCAGTATTTATGGAAAATTCAAAGTTCACTCAGTGTACAGTGTTACTGTGTAGTCATATTTTATTGATCTCACAAAGAAACTGAAAAATTTGTAGTGCAAATGCCTATAGAAATAAAATTATCCAATAGAAATCCTTTCTTACATGATAGACTATTATTCATATCACATTAGATAATTCACTATCCCATTGACATAAAATTGTGACAATTCATGGAGTACCTGTGTTATTCCTGAAACAAGGTAAGAATTCCAGGAATCATCACAATAGCAAATGAACTTTGGTGTTGTTTAGTTTATTAATTAATGTATTAGAAATACAAAATAATGGGGGAGGCCAAGAAAAAGAGATCTTTTATGTGCTAGCTTATTTCTGAAGTGACCACAACAGCTAGGCCTGGGCCAAGAGGAAGCCAGGAGCTAGAAATGAAGAAACTGTATTTGGCAGTCTGAGATGAGATCTGTTGCCTTAGCAGGGAGCTGTATGGGAAACGGAAAGAAGTGCTTTATGAGTGTTCTGGAAATGTCACAAGAGGCCCCAATAATAGTGAAATAGCAAATAATTAAAGTTAATGTTCATGAATCTACTTTGATAACAATATGTAGATAGGAAAAGGAAATTTTGTCTCTCAATGAATTGCTGAAATGAGAAAACAATAGAATTGGAAATAATTTGATAACAATCATTGTAAGAAGGGAGGTTAAATGAGGGCCAAAAACACTTAAAAAACAATATTAAGAAGTTCCTTACAAGTTACTCATTACAGCTGACCCCCATTTTCCACTGACTCTGTAATATTTTCACCAAGTGCTAAACTTTGTTGGTAATCCCTAATTCATGTCCGTGGCAGTTAGAGCCATAATGAATGTGAACAGGAAAGTGAAAAATTTGAGTTATTTTTCTGCTTACTTTCACTCTTCTATTGCAAAATTTCTTTCTGGTGCATTCTGTTTGATTTTTTTGTTTGTTTTTGTGTTTATCTTTTTGCCTTTTTGTTGGCTATTTTGCTGCTTCACCACCCTAAAGTATACTGATGAAGTTCTTTCTGGGGTTTCCAAGTATAAGAGGTTTGTAAATTTACTCCGAGACAAAACGTATGTGTTCGATAAGATTCCTTCAGACACGCATAACAACTTTGTTGGCCATGATTTTAACATTAATGAAACTGAAATGTAAGATGGTTTCAAGTGAAAATGCGTAAAACCAGGTTATATACTAATCAATTACCAAGATGTTGTGATTAAAGTCTCAAGGTAATCTAACTTTGATTTCCCGTGGGAACAGTGTTTCTATATTTGCGGTGACTATATAGCATGGCTACTATGAGTAACAGTATTTGGCTATAATTATCACAAGAGAAACAATAAAAAGGCAGTGGAAAAATTGGCAAAAACTTTAACCAAGTGATCCAAATTAGTATCACCCACAAGGGGCAAATGAATCTCATGATCCAATGGATTTGCTGCCCTCAGAAGAACATACTATTCCTTTTGCAGTGTTACATTACAAGTTATTTAAAAGTTGTATTGAGTAACTCTAGAGAACTCCAATTGAGGTCATTGTTATCTTTTATTTATAAAAATATTTATTTTTATTGCAAAGTCAGACATACAGAAAGAAGAGACAGAAAGGAAGATCCTCCATCTGATGATTCACCCCTCAAATGACAGCAACGGCTGGAGCTGAGCCAATCCAAAGCCAAGAGCCAGGAGCCTCCTCCGGGTCTCTCAGGTGGGTGCAGGGTCCCAAGTCCCCAGACCATCCTCCACTGCCCTCCCAGGCAACAAGCAGGGAGCTGGATGGGAAGCGGGGCTGCCAAGACTAGAACCAGCATCCATATGGGATCCTGGCATGTTTAAAGCCAGGACTTCAGCCACTAGGCCACAGTGCTGGGCCCCGATTGAAGTAATCCTATGAAAATGATTACTTCATATTGTTCAGAAATCTCGGTGGAATAAAAATCAAAGACTGGTGACTAGTTGAGATTTCAACAGAGATACACAATGAAATTTTGCATTGTGCCATTTCTGTACCAGAAGATAGATATCTTAAAAGGTATTAGGAAAATGAGCTCGGTTAGATAACAGTTGTATAATATTTTCTATTATATCAGTTTTATATATATCAGATTATATTTACATCACAAATTTGAAAGTTACCCGTGTATATGTGAAAGGATATTCTTGCCGTTTAAACACAGCTAGACATGTAAACAAGTTTGATGTATACAACTTGTAATTTAAAAGCTCAGAAAATAGTTGACATATTCATATTGATTTCTGTGTCTAAATCGGCTTTTCTCTGAGAAACGGAGTGAGCACATACAAAAAAGTTGGAAAGCATTGCTAAATCTGAATGAAGGTCTTTATTTGTTTTTCTGACTTTTGCACACTAAAACTCCTTTTGGAACAAGTCCAGAGAAAAGGCACTGATCACCAGTGTCAGCTGCTACAGATGAAAGTCAGCTCTTTACTTTGTACTGTATTGAGTCCCAAGGAGTTGCTGGTGCTACCAGTGGCAGCAACTGTGGACACAGAGCAATGACTCATGATTGCCTTGGGTGCAAAGGAAGTGGTGTGTGAAATGCAGACAGCAAATCTCGGAATGTTTGCTATAAAGGAAAGGAGAGACATACAGTATAAGCTGGGGTGAGAAAATGCTTCTTTTTTTAATTGGAGAGATGTGACCATTTTTAAGTGGTAATGGTGATCCACCTTCGCCTAGTGAGAGGAAGACGGATGGAGGAGGAATCAGAACAGAGTGTGAGATCTAGTGAAACACGGAGAAGCATAAAAAAGTGCAGGTAGAATAGATGGAATTGGAATCAACCTACTTAGCCGAAACACATTTTTTGAAAAAATTGAAATGATATTATACGAGGCTTTTCTTAATAAAGTCACAAAATTGATGAGATATTTGGAATGAAACTTCCTTAAAGATTCATTAATTTGCTTCTTTATTTAAAATCCAGAGAGATAGAAAGGGGGAGAGAGAGAGAAAGAGAGAGAGAGAGAGAGAGAGAGAGAGAGAGAGAGAGAGACGTCTTCTATGTATTGGTTAGGTCTCCAAATGACCACAGCACCAAGGGCTGTGTTAGGATGAAGCCGCGAGCCAGGGACTGTACCTTGGATATCCCATGCAGATGATGGAGACCTAAATAGTTGGGTCATTTTCACTTGCCTTCACAGGTACATGGCAGGAAGCTCAATCAGAAATGGCACAGCCAGGACTTGAACTGGCATTCCAATATGAAACGGTAGTGCTGCAAGCAGCTCTTTAGTCCTCTGTTTCTTAACGTTGGGTCCTGAATTCTATGGAAGGAATTGGTGCATTCATACAGAAAATATGTTTGAAAACTAAAGATGCTGAAGAAGAGGTTGAAATCTTGCAAAAGCAACCATGTGTTCTAACTATTGTGTGAAAATATGTGTCGATATGAACTGCAGCCATATGTCTTAGACTTCTTTCCTTCTGTCTCCAGAAAACCTCAGTTGTCGATGCAATTTTTCTCATAATCTTGGCTCCTTTTGAAGGGTTAACTACCTAAATTTCTGTAGTCGAGGTTCTAGGTTCTGTAGCCTAGATGCTAGTCTCCATAACAAAAGAATTCACCAGACAATAGGGAGAAATAAAGGTGAGCAGGAAAGCACGATTTATTTAAAGTGGAAGTGCACACTCATAGGAGTGAGGACAAGATTAAGAAGAAATGAACAGCTATTAACATGCCTGGCACAGTCTTTTTTTCACCCACGGGAGGCGTGAGGGGTGCTGTCTAGGTCAGGGCTAAATTAAATATTCAGAGAGGGAAGTCCCTCTTTTTTTTTCTGTTTTGTTTTTGGTTTTATAAATCTTGAAAGTGTCACGGTGTCAGGTGTATGATGGGTATGGGAGTATTTGCCATGTGAATTTTGTTATAAAGATATTACAATGAGCTCAATGCTACCACCGGGGTACAACCTGCAGCATGGTGTGTATTTACAGTTGGCCCTGGTTTTAGATTTGCAACATAGAGGCGCTTTTAGTTTCTGCTATGGGGATGGTGGAGGAAGCTTGTGCAGTATACCGATATCAGGCGCTACACAAAACAGTGTTTGTAAAAAGGGATGCAGTGTTGCAGACCGGTAGTTGGGGCTTTCTTGCAACGGGTTGGAACTTTGTTGTGAGTCGGCTGGTCTGTTGCATAGGCTGGTCCAAGCTGTCACCTGAGGCCCTGGGTGGGAGTCAGTTAACAGTGTCAATGCAGAACATGCAAGGCTGCAGGGGACCAACCAGGGTGACAGGATGGTGGTGTCCAAACGTCAGCTTATCTTCCTCAATGCCTTCCTGTGTAACCAAGTTACATCTACATTTAGTCGCGTCTCCTTATATTCTTTAATGTTTTCCCTCAAATGCTCTCATTTTATTTTATTACATCCCACTGAGGTGAAAAACAACATGGAAAACTGAGTTTGTTGAGAGGGATGGTTTATTTCCCATGAATGACAGAGTATGTAATAGTCTTCTACATTTCTGGGAAGTTGAGGCAAGACGTGAATGCCAAGTAGAAGAAAGGTATCACATTTATTTTCGCTAACTGAAGAAGCAGTTTTCTAATATTTATCAAACAGACTTAAAATCAAGCACCACTGTAAAATTTGTCTTAAAGTTTTACCAAGTGCTAAGACAATGGCTAAAATCCAATCACATATGTAGAATAATCAACCTAGTAGTTGCTTTTGAACTTCACCTAAAATTGAATAAATGGAACACCTGTAATTTGTTTTCACATCAGATTCACTAACATCCACTACAGAATAACCCAAGTAAATGCTTTTATTAAAGTTTAGGTAAATGACAGCATGTCAAAATTGATAAAGTAAAAAAAAAAAATGAGACCAGCTCAATCTAGCCAAGTTTGTTTGAGAAAGTAACAGATTTTGGAAACTGCAACACCCCAGACAAGATGATTCAGATAGTTCCACTCACTAAGTAGGGCTGGCCCATGGACCCATCTGTGTACATGAGATCTGGCATTGGGAGAGGTTCTGATGGAGGAGCTTGGGCAAATCCTCTGTTGGGACACAGTCCCTGCCGGTGAACGCAAGAACCAAGAAAGGAAATAGCCCAGACCAGGCCAGGGAATGGTACCCATGGGCTTACTTTTGGTTCGGGTCTAGGGCAAGCCAGGCTGGGCCAGTTCATTTCACCCGATGGCAAATCTGAGAGCTAGAATGATGTGTGGGTCATGCCAAATAGGGCCACAATACTAGTCAGTTCACATTAGGGACGGGTCTGGGGGTTGGTTGGGTTGGTTACGCTATAGTCCCCATTAGCCTAAGTTAAAATTGGGTTTGGGTCAGGCCTGGCCAGAATACAGCACCCACTGGCAAATGCCTAGGTGAGGCCAGCCATGCCAGGCTGGGCCACAGAGTCCAACCAGCACACATGAGACCTGGAGTGGAGTAGGAGAACCCTGTTGGGGAGCTGCAGGGAGTTTCCCTGCTGGGCCACTCTTCCCACTGGTGAGAGTGAGAGCTGGGATCAGGGGCAGACCAGGCCGGGCAGGGTGACAATACTTGCTGTCCTGTATGTAAGCTGGATGGGCTACAGGCCAGGCTGGGCAGACTGTACCTACTGGTACATGCATAAGCCAGAGAGCTGAGGGTTGGTTGGGCTTTGCTGCAGCGTCAGCTAGCAGATGGTGGCATGCGGAGAACACTCTGTCAAGGTAAACTGCAGAACCACCTGGAGAATACAAGATTGAGGAGTGGGAGTGGGCCCAGGCGGGGAACAGTGGGCACCTCCCTCTTGGATTGCCACTCTGACTGGTGAGCATGAGAACCAGGATTGGGATAAGCATGTCTAGACAGAGAGTGGCACCCACTGACACATGTATGGGCTGGATAGGGGGGCTTGTTGAGTTAAACTAAGCTTCAATATCCATTGATATGTATGAGAGGTGAACAGAATGTAGAACAAACTGGACCAGTCTGCTGTACATGCTGGTAAGCATGGGACCCAGGGCAGGGGGCAGGCCTGGTGGGGGTTATTACGGGTTGCCCCAAAAAGGCTGCAGCTCCCACTGGTTTGCATGGGGGCCAAGTGTTTGGTGGCAGAATTGGACTGAACTGCAACACCCATTAGTTTGTGTAGAAGACAGCGCTGGAGACAGCTGATCCAGCAACTGCAACCACCGGTGTGCACGTAGGCGAATTTGGGCGATGGGACAAACGGAGACCCTAAGGTGGATTATGTCAGCTGGTCGATTTTGGAGAGGTTTAATTCTCATAGGAGTGGCAAGATCTGCAGCAAATCAGAACCGTTGAACTATCAAAACCACTTGAGCAGGATCCTCAGAGCAAGCCCCACACTGCGACCCTGGGATGATTGGGAAGCTGGGTGTGGCTTCTCCCCTTGTCTCTCCCCTCCTCCTAGATACAGGAAGAAAAGAAGAGAATATGAAAACAACGGTCTCACACACTTTCCTCTAGCCTTTGACCCTTTGCACCTTAATGCAAAAATTATCAAAAATAAAATTTATACAATTAAAACAAAATGACAGAATAAAAGCTCCACTCCACCACATACACAGAATATATTTAAAACCAGGAAAAGGAAAGGGACAATTGTAAGCTGCATGGGATTGGCTCAAGTTCGGCTGCTGTGATTGGCTGAGACGCAGTTCTTGGTTACAAAGATAAGCTCCTCTTTTGGCTTATAGTTTGTTTACATGTTAAACCAGAACACTGTTCACCAGGGAATAAGGTTGCTGTGGGCCAGATTACCTACCTCAAATGTGGAGATACGTGTATATTACTAACATCACTAACATTGGTAACAACTGAGAACAGGAATTTTTGTTTGCTTTTTGGGGGGCCAGGGGAATTGGCGGAAGAAGATGGAAAGAAAAAAGTTGGGTACGGGGACAAGTATTTCTCTAAGAAAACTGGAATATCAGGATCTTTGGGGGTATACATTCTTATGTATCAAACTACTCGTTATTTATAATTCTCTTTGTTCTTGGGGTTTCGAGACTAAAGTCATGTGGCATTTACAGAGTCTTTGTGTGTTACATTTAAATTTTGTTTGATCATCAGCACATAGCAATAAACACAACGCTTTGCAATATCAGAGTTTATCAAAGCTGAAAGTTACAGATCATTTTAAGTTAGAATAATGTGTGTTTTTAGAAGCATTATCTTATAATGGTTTTACCAACAGGAATGTGTTTGAATAGGCAGTTCTTTGAGAAATTCAAATTTGGGGTGTTTTTTTTTTCTGTAAAGTTGTAAAAACATATGGAAAACATTAATCCTGCTCTTGCACAGCTGTGACACTCTTTCAGACAAACTTTTCAGAATCTATGAGGACAAACATTTGTGAAATCGCTTCCAAAGGTGTTAATTATTGGGGGCCACAGCAGATACAGTCCTAACTATACAAATAGATCTACCCCAAAATATCCTATTCCCAAATGGCCTTTTGTAGCTCACGTTTTTTTGGCAATGGAAATTTAAGAAATGTATTATTACTCAGTTTAAAAGCCATGATTTGAAAAAAAAAATATGGTGTGCATTGTAATTCTTTCTAATTAAAAACCAGGCAAGCTCATGGGTGGGAGTCGCAGCTAGCTGCCCCGAGTTTTTCCCAAGCCTAACAAAAGAGAGGAAGACTTGGCGCTGCTTGTGCCTGCCAACTGTGTATTGTTCAAGGAATCAAAATAAAGAGGCAAAGGGGTCAAGGGTTAGGAGCTCATATTTCCACTCTACATGACCCCGTCTCAGGCTGGGCTGCTCTTGTCATCTGTTTCTGAAGCTCTCTCAACACAAGACTGTCTTCTGCCGCTTTCAGCAGACTCCCATGTAGTCGGGGCTGGTGATTAATGGAAAGAGCTCCCAGGGGACCTTCTTAAAACGCTTTGGACAAAAGGGCCCTCGGAACGGAAGGCTGCGCCAGAATACCTGCAGACGTCACCGTTTGGAGAATAGAGTGGAAATAGCTGTGTTTTCCACCCATTGCACCATTTCATGACATATCCAATCTCTTGATTCATGATATGCCACTTGCTATTCTTATTATAGGTTGACAGAAGAATACTGACTTAAGCGTCAGAAATTATGAGCTATGAAACGGTTGATTTCTATGCTTCTGTCATTAATGCTAGGGAGGATAAAGTGACTGTTGCAACACATCCTCAAATTTCTTAGTCTACAAATAGTGAAAGATTGTAATCATATTCTAGTGAAAAAATTTAAACATATGAAACTTTTTTTGTAAAATGATGTCCGTTTTAAACATAAATTTTAATAATTCCTGTGACATAGTACGTAATTGAAGAAAAAGCTCTCAAAACACACTTCATTAAAATTCAACATTTGTAATCATATCCTCATTGGCTGCCTTGCTAGAGGTTTCTCATGAGATTATTAAATGTATTAATGAAAACCTGAAAGTGATTGTAAAAGATTTTTTTTTCCTCAAATCCTTCTATCTAAATGAAATTAACCATGCTGTGGCTGTTATTTTTCCAGTGGTTTAGGATAGTGAAATAAAACATAGGCCCTGGCTCTAAGAGCTGTCAAGGGTCCAATTTCTGGAAACCCTAATGCCTACTACCTAACCTATAACCATACTGATGAGGGCAGTGGCTGGCCAATTCCACACAGTTTGCACTAATGAGCCTACAGAAAACTAGGAATTATCAGTTAAAACTGCTGTTAAGCTGCTCCCGTTGCAGTACATCAGCCACATTACTTTTCTTACTACTCAGTGATTCAATACAGCATGTCGAAACGGTAGGCTTCTAGTTAACAGAGAAATGGCGGTAGAGAAAGGAAGGATGGGAGGAGAGGCCATATTTGCCTATGACTCTAAGTATAAAATGTCTGCACATAAAACACAATATTTCTCTTTTTAGCTTTATTTAGTTTTATGTATGTATGTATGTGTTTTTGAGAGAGAGAGAGAGAAATGGGGAAAAAAGTGAGAGTGAGCTAACGAGAGAGACAGTGATTCTGCTAACCGATCACACTCTCGGAGTTGACAAAGGCTGGCCTGGTTGAAGCTGGATCAACCGAGGCCTTGCATGTGAGTGAAAGTGTCTCAGCCACTATGTCATCATGATTGTCCACCTCCAGTGGCGCACCAGCAGGAGCCAGGAGCCAGGAGCCAGGACTTGAAGTTAGGCACTGTGAAATGGAATGAGGGGATCCCCACCACTCTACCAAGTGCACACCGGTAAATTTGTGATTTTTTTTTAAAACATTTATTTATCTTTATTGCAAAGTTATATAGAGAGAGACAAGAGGAGAGATAGGAAGATCTTCTGTCTGATGGTTCACTCCCTAAGTGACTGCGACTGCCAGAGCTGAGCTCAATCTGAAGCCAGGAGCTTCTTCCCGGTTTCCCATGCGGGTGCAGGGTCCCAAGACTTTGGGCCTTTCTCTCCTGCTTTCCCAGGCCACGAGCAGGGAGCTGGATGGGAAGCAGGGCTATTGGAGTTAGAACGGGTGCCCATATGGGATCCTGGCACATTCAAGGCGAGGACTTTAGCCGCTAGGGCACTGTGCTGGGCTCAAGTTGTGATTTTAAAAGTGTGCTTTATTGAAGCCCATCCCATTATCACTGTGTCTGCAGAACGTTTTCAATGAACATGTCTTAGCAAAGGCGCCCTTCTTGTCTGGTGTCTACCAGCCTTCCAAAGGAAGGGGGGCTGAGCTTTACCAACTACATGAGCTTAGCCATAAGTAGGAGAGCAAGAGAAAATGGACTCAATTGACGAGAACTGGGAAGAGAAAAAGAAGAAAAACTCCTTTCATTAAATGTTTCCACATATTTAGTAGCAATTCTTTTCTCCCTAACAATGCATTAAAATGAATCCCCAATCATTGCTATGGGGACTCAATGCACTGACTTGGGGATACAGTATTTTCTAGGTAAAGTTTATTGTCATTACTGAACAGCCCCAGTTTTAGAGAAAAACTGAAAATTTTTTGGTTTGCTGAGAAATTGATACAAAGAGAATGTGTACCAAAGCACTTAACACATCTACTAAATTGGACAAGAATTAATGAATGAAAACTTTCCTAATTATTATAAAGCACTTCCACCATAGTCTTGAAAGAGAAGTTACATTGTTAGTGCATGTAAACATTTAGGTAGTTTAGGGCCCGGCGCCATGGCCTAGTGGCTAAAGTCCTCATCTTGAATGCGCCAGGATCCCATATGGGCGCCGGTTCTAATCCCGGCAGCTCCACTTCCCATCCAGCTCCCTGCTTGTGGCCTGGGAAAGCAGTCGAGGACGGCCCAAAGCTTTGGGACCCTGCACCTGCGTGGGAGACCTGGAAGAGATTCCTGGTTCCCGGCTTCGGATCGGCATAGCACCCACCGTTGCGCTCACTTGGGGAGTGAATCATCGGATGGAAGATCTTCCTCTCTGTCTCTCCTGCTCTTTGTATATCTGACTTTGTAATAAAAATAAAATAAATCTTTAAAACACAAAGATTGATGATTTCTTTAAAAAAAAAAACAATTAGGTAGTTTATAGAGCCTGGTGGGGATTTTATTTTAATTGGACTCACTCGCATGCAGGTGTGTGACAACAGAAATCTTTTAAATACAGGGATCAAGTTTTACTCTTCCATTTTTATTTAATTCCTAGCTCCCAAGTCAATCCAGAATGAAAGAAATAGTTAAAATGAACGTTTTGCTCTCTACCTTGAGAAGTTTTCCGGCAGCCTGCGTGAGCACGCCAGGATTTATGTTTCATTTTCCTGTCTGGTTCAGTTTCCACGAGGCTTCCACCCAGAAGGAGGTCAGCAAACGGCTTGTAGCTAGAACTTAAAGTCAGTTGCAACTTTTGAATGCACAGGTCCTTCAAGAAGGAACAATGAAAAAATGGAGGGGTTCGCGTTAGTTGCTGCACGAATTGTAATATGGAAAGCTGCAATACTTCCAAGACCGTGACACCCATTCTCTGTCCTAGTTATATAAGTACAAAGATGGGTACCTTACAGAAGATAAAGCTTACATTGGCAAAAAAGCTGACATTTTGTGGGAAGTCAGCTGCTCTTCACCTCGAGAGCTGATGTCAACGATTCTACAAATACACTTACACTTCACTGTAAATATGATATCAGATGCAGATACTGTTTGTCAGGTGTCTCTGTCGGCAGTCGCTCACATCACCTTTATCAGTGAAGCCAGCCATGTCTGTGAGTGATAATCACTGCCTTGACAGAACCAGATAAGTACCTGGAGAGATTTTTGAAATTTCCTCCCTTTATGTACAAACTGTCAGCACCTTCCCTTTTAAGCACTCTTGCTTTGCACAATGTTGGTTATTAGTTGGAAGAATGGAATTAATGAGATGTTAAAAAATATGGGGGGTGGAGAACAGATTGTCAAAAACGAAGCGGAGGCCACGCAGCGCTTTCACGGCGGCACGAGGGAGGGCTGTCAGCAGTGTGTCTTCGGATCGTCTTGCAACTTAAGATGTAGACGCCACACGTTTCTTACTGTGTGTGTTCATGACAACTGATGTCAACAATTAAGGAAGATCATGTTAATTGTTTGTTCAGCTGCCTAGCTTTTTTGAAGTGTAAACAAGACACATTGCACCAACTTAGGATGATTTTCTGCTTTGCAAACATTAGCCCTGTTTACTTCTAAGTTTTTTGGTTTTTTTTTTTTTTTATGATCCAAACATCGCTGTAACAAACGGCTATACGTAGGAATCTCCCACTCAGGAAACCCAAGGTAATATCATCTAGCATCTTGGCATTTTCAGGAAGAATTAGTGTCTAGGGAAGGCAAAACTGAACGTTAGTGAGGATTAATAGAATTTTTGAGTAGATTTTCTTTTGCCTTCTTCTCTCCTGCCCCAGTTTTTATATGTTAACCTTCAAATTATGTTAACATAAGGCTTGCTTTTTTTTCCCTTTTGGTGCTGAATTATTAAAAGTGGTGTATTTTTTAGTATCTAGCGAGTAGATTGTTCATGGTGGGCACAGGTTTCTCCCACAAGCCATCGAGTATTTATATGTCTACAGTTAATGTTGCTATAGTTATGGCAAGCAAACACAGATCATATTCTTCTGGAAAATACTTTTGTGATTTGTACGTTGATTTCTTACCTCTGTGGGTGAGGGCATTCCGTCTGTTTTCCTAGCACTTCTAAAAGTTGGTAAGAAGTAGATGAGTAAACTCGCAAAGAAGTTTTTATCACTCCGGAACTTTGTAATATTTGGCAAGTCACTTGATCGCTGGGCTTTCAGTCACATCTCAAAGATAATGGATTTGAAGCAAAGGATTTTTTTCCAGGTTACTCCCGCTTTGGAGTCATGCTGGATGCCACTGGTGGACAGGAAATAGGAAGCTCCCTGTCTCTGTGGTTTGACTGGAGCCGTGTCATTAAAACTGTAGTAAGGACAGGCTGTAGAGTAAAGCACTTGATGTGCCAAAGTGCTCTGAGTACAGGGCATTGGCCATAAAACCTGAAAACCACAGTCTCTTAAGAACTTCTCTCTGCAGTGATACCGCTAGGCTTTCAGCTGTAGACTCAAGCACTGTCTTTCAGAGAGACTTAATGGAAAATGGACATAAAATGGGTTGAATAAATGCACTTCTTGAAATTGTTTTTACAGATTAGGTGAGAGAAAAGTCTCTGTCAGGCCCTATAGTTTGATTGAACACAAATATCTGTATTTCTTGCTTGTTAAAAACAATCCTGTCCTGAAAGCATTTTCTTGGTCAATTGCCTAGAAAAGTAGTGATAATTCTAAAGTACTACAAAGTTCCTGTCTAAGCAGTCATATATTGCCCTTAGTTAATAGTTCTGATGGTTATGTCACCGCTTCCTCCCGCACTAACGGCGTTAGTGAAGCTTTTCTGCTAACTGAACTCAGCCAAGCCACACAACCTCAACTGTCTGATTTCCAAGTCTCTCAGATACGGAACGGAAGTTCTCAGTCAAAACTCCGATAGACACAATTGCCATAAATAACGATTCATTGAAAAGACTGAGTCGTAAACATGAAGACTATAATACAAAAGACACTCTCAAACATATGTTGCTTCATTTCTGTTCCAATAGCCTGGACAGCCTGTTAAGATGCTCTGGTTGCCTATAATAGAGAGCAAAATGAGCATTTTTGTAAAGGATGTGTCCCTCTTGGTTATTTAATGTAGCAGAACAATAGCAAAATAAAATACCAGCAGAATATCTGATAATTTTTTATTGAGGAAACAGGGAAGTTAGGATGAAATGTGGTACTCTTCAAGTTAACAGGGAAATACACACTGATAGCATTCAGGCCCACCTAAAGATCCTCTACCATTTATCAAAAATTTTCCTCCATTTTCAAAAGCCCTCTAAAGACCTCCTGGGACTATAAACAAAGGCCATATTGTATCCTTGGCTGAAGCTTGTTAAGTGGCTCATGAATAATACTCAATGCATCCTCCCCATAAATCTCCTTGATGTAACACTACTGTTACCCAGCCACAAACTTCGCTGGCATCCATCATAACCTCCGAGATGGGGGAGCTGCAACGTGCATCCAAATAGCTACTTCCAAAGTCCTTTCCACGCAATTCTCTCAAACATTCCAAGTCTGAAAAGAGAAAAAGGTTGGTGCTTTTTCAACGTTAATACAGCGAGTTGAAAACATTCTCAGTGTCCTTTGCTTGGTGTTTTAGAACAGCAATCAAAGGTTATGAATCATCTGCCATGGTACACCATTGAGAATCACTGGAAAGAACTGAGTGTTGGAAAAACTTATATTTCTGATATTCTGGGCTTTTTATGTCTTTTTTTTTTCTTTAAAGAAATACAAATGTTGTCTTTCAATGGTTGTATGAGTTAGCATGAAAGCTTTCCTTCCGATGTATAACCTATTTTTAATGTTTTTAGTTGATTTGTGGCAAAATGTTTCTAGTTGATTTGTGGCAAATAGAATCTGTTCTAACCCAGGGATGTTTCCTACAGAGAGAGGAAGTCTACAAAGAAAGGGCACATTGAGAGTTCCTCTGTGACTTGTAAAATTTAGTGGAAGCATTGTCTTCTTTGTTGATAGTGTGTTTATCATGTAAAGCCATACAGTTTCAATGTTGAAAAGATTTACCTAATGTCCCACAATGACTCTTGGCTTTCAGTATATGTGCTGCCGAAGCGAGCACGACTCTTGGCTTTCAGGAAAAGTGCAAGCAAAATAGGACAGTTTGAATGGGTTGAAGCAGAGGAAGACCATGTAAAATTCTTTCCATCCACTGCCCTGTGATTTAGATCTAGCAGGGAAATATTTTAATACCTATAGTAATAACTCAGCTATATCCTTGCTTCTTCCAGGAACTATGGGTGAAGTTAGATTTGGTTTTTCAGCTTCTTAATGCTTGTATCAACAATGTGGCCCACTGAATACTTTAGTCTGACTATCTCTTCGGAGAGATTATAAATCAAGCTATGGCTATTTATTTAGACAGGTGCATATTGGCCTCCAGTTATATAGGCAGATAAATTTAGCTTAATTCATTCAGGAGTGCGACAATACAGTCGGTCTGCTTATAGATGTGATGTGAACTATCTCCAGTATTTTTGAGTAAAGCAAAGAAGCTTGCACATTTTAACATGCTATTATTTTAGTAATATAAAATGAAAATTAAAGTATTTGCTTCGATAGACCAAAAATAATATAGTAACTAAGAATTTTTTGGCTGTTTCTTTCAACATGGGGCTTGGGTTATTTCTGTGAAATCACTTAAGAACACATTTGAAACATGTTATTCTAAAATTCACCAACAATATTTATGAGTTTTAAAAAGCAAACAAGTGTTTATTTGACTAAAGGGTTGTGTAGAGAGTAAGTCCTAGTTCAACAGAAAATAATTCTTTAGTACTTTTCATCATACTGCCCATGGGTGGGTTAGCACTAAATTTGAAATATGAATCATTTGTGCTTACATGACAGTACATAAGAAAAATGCTTCAGAAGATTGACTACTCTTGTGTCAATTCAAATACTTTAAAGAATCATAAATTACAGCAGTACAGCCAGAATCTTCAGCTTTTCTCTCGACCCCCCAAAAGTCTTGTTCAGGCCAAGTTTTCCAAACTCATGCTCCCAGGATATGGAGGTCACATTTTACATCATTGGCCAAGTATGTCAAACTTGACATGCAATGTCAGCTGCATTCTCAAAGAAAACGGTGTTGATACAGCTGTAGCAGGATATGCTTTTCTTTGTACGGAAGCAATTGTTTCCTTTTTGAAAATAATCAAACTCTAAAGCGTAATCTCTCCATCAAACTGGAGGCTCATCCACAACAAGTCCAAATGTTAGCCAAATCACAGTGAGCTATTTGCTTAGTGTATTTTAAAATATATTCGCTGTGGATGCACGTGCAGGCCAAACTGCATTTGTGTGCTGCTCTGATCTTTAGGTTAGTACGAAAGTCATTTGCCTGAAAATGGTGTTGATGTCCTGGAAAGCTCTGCAACAAGAATGTGTTTGTTGTCCAGTGTAGCTAATAGCTGACACTTTCAAGGTTTTCCTGCAGCAGGTGTTTGGTGAGCGGGCACGATGCTCTGTGGGATGCCTGTATCCGTGTTGGAGTGTCGGGTTTAAATCCCCGACTCTGCTTCTGATTCTAGCTTCGTACTAACGCCACCCGTGAAGGCAGCCACAGGTGGCTCTTGTCTTTTCATTCTTGTCATCAGGTGAGAGATCTGCATCCTGTGGATCTTTACTTTGGCTTGGCCCAACCTTGCCTATTGCAAGCATTTGATGGAGTGAACCAGTACATGGCAATTGTCTGTCTCTGTCATTTGAATAAAAAGAAATTTAAAAATTTCAAATGTTGGACCTGGTGCCAAAGCCTAGTGGCTTAATCCTTGCCTTACGTGTGCCAGAATCCTATATGGGCACCAATTTGTGTCCAGGCTGCTCCATTTTCCTTCCGGTTTGCTGCCTGTGGCATGGGAAAGCAGTAGAGGACAGCCCAAAGCCTTGGGACCCTGCACCCGTGTGGGAGACCTGGCAGAAGATCCCGGCTACTGGCTTCGGATCAGCTCAGCTCTGGCCATTGTGGCTACTTGGGGAGTAAACTAGCAGATGAAAAATCTTTCTCTCTGTATCTCCTTCCAATAAAAATAAATAAATCTTTTACTTTTTAAAAAAGATTTATTTATTTTTATTACAAAGTCAGATATATAGAGAGGAGGAGAGATGATTCACTCCCCAAGTGACCACAACAGTCGGTGCTGCGCCAATTCGAAGCCGGGAACCAGGAACCTTTTCTGGGTCTCCCACACAGGTGCAGGGTCCCAAGGCTTTGGGCCGTCCTCGACTGCTTTCCCAGGCCACAAGCAGGGAGCTGGATGGGAAGCGGGGCTGCCGGGATTAGAACCGGCGCCCAGATGAGATCCTGGTGAGTTCAAGGCAAGGGCTTTAGCCACTAGGCCATCGCGCCGGGCCCTAAATAAATCTTTTTAAAAATTCTAGTGTCTTCCATGTTTTAAAGAAGACAGCAGTCTGTGAAGAGTGAAGTACTAAACATTGTTCCCTGAGGATCACATGGTCACTGCTGACACGCTCACTCTTTCGGTTGTAATACAGAGAGTCCCAGCAAATTCAGAAATGAACAATTTCACCTCTAGATGCTGAAATTTAAATTGCATACAATTTCATGTGTCACGGAGTCCCGTTCTTTCAGCTCTTTCCAGCCACTTGAAAACGCAAATGTTACAAATGGTATTGTTAGCTCGTGGCGCTTACAGAATAGATCTAGGCTGGGTTATGGTTTGCTTATCTCAATTTCTAAAGCAAAACTTGGTCAGATATTTTTTCATACTTTGGCCTTTATATGTTCATCATGCTGTGAAACACTGTCCTTCTAAAAGACTCGGGTTTATAAATAGCTTGAAATGTGTACATCTAGAAACATCACACATCATAAAATTATTTTTATGTATTGCGTAATGTTTTCTGGAAAAGCCAATAGTGAATTTCATAGCAAATAATATGTGTACCCACGCTTTCCTCAACTCACCGAGGCTGAATAATCTATTGAGATATTGATCTGTGCTCCGCTCCGATTGCAGTTGGCATTTCCTCAATCCCATCTTTGAAACTAAATTGTCAAAATCCAAATTTGTATTACGTGCATACAAAATTATTGTATCACAGGGAAAAAACCTCTTAGTGAGATGTCAATGGTGTACTATTTAGAAAAAATGATAATAGCGCACAGATTAACAAATGTGTACTGTTTTCAGAGTCTTTTATGAGCACATTTTTCTTCAGAGAATTTTATTTGTCAAAGTGGTTCAGGAAACAGACTTGGAAGGCAGACTTATCCATACTTTGGCAATTCAGATACTTGGATAAGCGAGTCAACTCCATGAAGCCTTAGTTACTTCTCATGGAAAAATGAGTATAATTTTACCTCCTGTTAAGTGAATATAACAGAAATTCATAAACGCTTAACAAATGCTAATAATTATAACAAAATTGCCATTAATTTTGTTATTATTTAGTGCAACATTTGAAATTAATGCATGGGCATAATAAAATTGCTATGCCTAGTCTTATAACCAACTTTAATTTTAAATAATAGATATATCAATATTTTAATGTTTTTCTATGACTTTTATAATGCTGAGGAAATTTTGTTGTTCAATCAACTAGGGACATTATCTTTAAGATGAGAAATTCTTAGATTCAGTTCTATTATACAATTTAAGTTTTTAAAAATAGATTGCTGGAGTCCAGCTCCAGCCATGTTCTGAACTCAAGAAGGGTGCTTGGAGTTGGCATAAAGAGGAAAGAAATGGACCACTACAATTTCGGGATAATGATGGACAATGCTAGAAAGTTGTCCCCTTTATTTCTACAGAAGCAGTCACAAACTTTGGCACAGAGTTTTTGCATTGTGGTCAAGTAGGTGTTTCCAAGGATAATTCTGCGGATTGTTTCACCTTAGATGGTGCATATAAATCTTAATCCATTCCTACCACAGTCCTCATTCTACAACTTAATCTTGAATCAGTTCAGGGAAGAAATGCATCACAAAGAAAAAAGCGGAAAAGAATAATCAAGGAAAGACTGATCCCTAACCATTGATCCCTTGATTAGCATAAATTCAATGGGGGCATCAGAGACAGAGACAGCATGAATTGTAAACAGCCCTTTTGCAAGGTGTTATCGGCAACATCAATTTCCAAGCTCACATTGATAGCAAAAAAACAATGTAAGCAAAACAGTGTAAGCAAACAATGCCTGCATAATCACGGAATTCTCAGTGGGGTGGTCCAGTGTCCATGCAAAGAGAGGTGGAACTGCCTTCAGATGGTTGCAGAGACATCCGTGGGCCCTGCCTGCAGTGGAACAGTTCTCCTCACACCTTCATGTCCTCTATACCCACTGCATGAACCTCAGCAATAGATTATATTGTTTAGAAAATTTATAGTTGGCTGCTGGTGGGTACCAGGACGGGATGTCTCCATGCTCGGATCCCTGACTCCAGCCACCATGTGCACATGGTGAGCTGTCCCTGGGCCTGCCTGGGTTCCAGGGGCTGCTCCCTTTAGAGTGAGTACACTGAAGGGGGAAGTCTCAAGGCCCATGCAGATCCAGGGCCCACCCGCTACCATCATTGGGCAGGGGATGGGATTGGGGAGGGGTGCGACCTTGGACCTGGGAGCTGAAACTTCCGGCAACCTCCTGGCTGGTGGGTGCCAGGCTGGGGTGTCTCCATGCTCAGAGCCCCGATTCCAGCCACCATGTTGTCACGGTGACCTGTCCCTGGGCAGCCAGTGAGCCATTCGGCGCCAGGCTCCACATGCTGGCCATCTGGCCAGGAGCTATGGGGTTTCAGTTCTTTGAATCGCTGCTTATGTAGCTCCATGTCGAACCCACTGTGCTTCTGGGATGTGAATCAACCCTAAAGATTCCCAATGACAGAGTAACATTCCCTTTGAAGAACTTGTAACTTGGTGTAAGAACTTGGTGTAAGAACCAAACACCAGTCCATGCAAAACCTGAGACTTGGGGCTTATCTGGCATGATCGTGTCCTATTATCTGACATGATGGTAGGTCAGGAGTTAGATCACATGAGGCAGGGCCAGGACATTAACCATCACGCTAGAGAACCATATCCGGCGATAGATTCTGTGGCGGATGTGTGGGCCAAACCCTGTGGAAATTCTAGCCCCACGGTTTAGTTCAAGAGATGGGGTGGTGATAGACTAAGCTAGGTGTGACCAAGGAGCCTGCCATCAATCACAGGTTAAGGAACCGACAACAGTCTGGACTGGTCAAGGCAGCAGCCCCCGATTATGCATCCTGAATAGGGTGTGGGGTGGGCCGGGCTGCAACGTTCACCAGTTCATACAAGGCCAAATGGAAGGCCACACTACGCCAGGCACTGGCCTAATACCCAATGGCAAGTATGAGAACTAGGTCTGGGAGTGGATCAAGGGGAGGAACTTGGGAAACTCCCCCTGCTGAGTCATAGCTCCCGCTGGTGAACATGTGGTCCAGACCTGGTGGTCAGACAAGAAATTAGAAACCAGGATGGAGCACAGGTCATGCCAAGCTAGGCTCTTGCACCTACTGGTCTGTGTGAACCAGGATGCTAAGTCACAGTGTCTAAGGCAGGAATCAGGACAGGTGAGGAGCCCTTCCATGCTGAGTCAAAGCAACCACTGGCATGCGTGCAATCTATGGCTGAGAACAGGCCCTGTTGGGGAGCTAAGGGATCACCCTAACTGGGTTTAGGTTCCCACCAAGGGCCACATGGGCGGGAATGGGGGCTGTGTTCTGATCAGGATACAGTTGTAGTATCACTTAGCACAAGTGTGGACTGGAACTGGATGCACCAAGCTGGGCCAGACGCCAAAACATTCTGGTGTTCTGGAGGACCAGGGTAGATGTGGGACAGACTAGGCTAGGTCTTAACCCCTACTGAGCCATGTGTGAGCTGTATGTGGGTATGGATGAGCCGTGGCTGGGCTGAAACATCCAAGAGCAAGAACCAGATTGGGTTGAAGGCCAGTCAGGGAAAGCCACTGTTCCTGCTAGGACAGGAGTGAACTGAGTAGGGCTGACTCATGGACCCACTGTTATGCATGAAATCTGGCATTGGGAGGGGTTCTGATGGAGGAGCCTGGGCAACTTCTCTGGTAGGACACGGACCCGGCAGGTAAGCGCAAGAAACACAATAAGAAACAACCCAGAATAGGCCATGGAAGGTTTCCCACTGGCATGCATTTGGCATGGGTTGGGGACAGACCAGGCTGAATCAGTTCACATCAACTACTGGCAAATCCAGGCACCAGAACAGAGTGTGGGTTGAGCCAGGTTTGGTTGTGACAAAAACCAGTGCACATTATGGAATGCTAAGGTGAGTTTACCTGTACTAGATGTGACTGCAGCGCCCGACAGCAGACATGAGAACCAGGAAGGGAAGGGGCGGTGTCGGCAGGGGGAATATGGGGGGGTTCTCTTGCTGGACAGCTAATCCCACTGGAGAATGTAAGCTGGGATGGGGGCAGACCAGACTAGGCTGGGCTATCATGTGGACCAGATCAGGGAAAAGCCAGGCTGGGTTAATTTTTCCTACTGGTGCAAACAAAATTAGAGTGGGTGAGGGTTGTTGGGGGTTAGCTGCAGCATCAGCTGGCAGAAGCTGACACTGGGGGCTAATTCTGTCAAGTTAAACCACAGAACCACCTGGAAAGTGCATAATCTGGGAGTGGGAATGGCCTGTGAGGGAAATAGTGGGCTCCTCCCTCTTGGGTTACCACTTCTACGGGAGGGCACGAAAACTAGGACAGGGGCTGGGGTAACTAGACAGACACCCAACAATATCCATGAGGGCTGGATAGTTGAGCTGGTTAGATGGAACTAGGCTTTAATACCCATTGACATGTATTAGAGCAGAACGGAATGTGGGACAGACTGGACTAGCCTACCACACATACTGGCAAACCACGGTAGGGGGCAGGCCTGATGGGGGTTATTGTGGGTTGCTCCGAGTAGGCTGCAGCTCCCACTGGTTTATGTGAGGGCCGAGTGTGTGCTGGGCAGAACCAGGCTGGACTGCAACACCCATTGGTTCCAGTGGAAGTTGGGGCTGTAAACAGAACCAACCCAGCAATTGCAACCACCTGCTGATCAGGGCGATAGGCTATGCCGGTCTTTTTACTTGCTAGTACATACAAAAATGTGGTCTGGGAACACCTTAGACAAAGTTTCTTTGGGGAGCCTCCCAATCGAACTTCTGGAGTCAGAACCCTAACCATGGAAAGACACAGGACAGAACAAGTCAATAAGCCACCTCAGCTATATTGGCAGTGAAAAACTGGGCAAACGGAGACTCTATGATGGACTATGTCGATGGGTGGATTCTTCAACAACCTCATCATGCTTGGAGTGGTGAAATTGGCAGCAATTCTTAACTGTTGAACTATCAAAACCACTTGAGCAAGACCCTTGGAGCATGCCCCACATCAGGGACCTGGGATGGGAGGGAGACTGGGTGGGGCTTCTCCCATAAAATCCCCCTTTACTTCAGATATATGAAGGAAACAATATGGAAATAATAGCCTTACCCATTTTTCTGTAGCCCTTGAACCTTTTTACCCTAATTAACTATGTAAAGATTGTCAAAAATATAATTTAAAAAATGGAAAAAAACTTTAAAAAAAGAAAATTTATAGTATGCAATAATTGTGCCATTTTCTGGGATTTGATACATTTTTTCAATATAGACACAGTAACTGACCAAACCAGGCAACTGGCCTTCTCTTTCATGTATTTTTTGTTGTTGTTTTTCTCTTCCAGCTATTTAATCATTCATTTGTTTTAATTGCTTTGCCTGGAAATCCACAGCCTCACAAGTTCAAAATATTTGATTCTTACTCCCCTTCTCACACAGAGTTTCAGGAACATAAACTGCATTTGTGATTCAAAGAAGACAGTTAATTCAGGATGCCTTTCTGACTGTATTTTCCTAGACTGGAGTGTAAAAACAAGTATTGACACAGAGCAAATATAAATACAGAGAAGTTAATTCTGTTCAATCTTTAAAAGAGAAATTGAAGGTGATTTTCAGAGTTTCTATGTAGTTTCAGTTTTGCAGCATTATTTGTAATAATTATGTTGTATTCTTTGTATTTAAAGATTTTAATCTTTGCTTAGTAGGACTTTTATTTTACATTGTAGTTTCAGTTCTATTTTTACTGTCTTATTTTACTTGGAAGTTTTGGGTTTTTGCCATGTATTCATTGCATGAATGATATTTCTGAGAAGTTTGTTGGAGTAGATAACCCTTGTGAAATCTGGCTATTTGAGGAGAGCTTTCTGCTTTTGCAGGAATCCTACTTGAAATGATCATTGTGATCTAGTTTAGAAGGTGAGCCTGGGGCTCACCCTAAACTTCTGGAATAAACACTCGTGAAGACAGTCATCTAAACCTCCCCTGCTGGGTATCAATGCCTGAAATTTCCTGTGATTGATGCTTGATCTGCAAATGTTTCTTGGCAAAGCCCAAGTTCCCTCTGAAGGGCAATGGACCACCTTTGCATCATTTCCAAATAAACCTCTTCCTCCTTACTCAGGGTACAGGGATCCATCTGTGCTGCAGCCACCAAGGACTTGGCTTCTGAGCCTAAGAATCCCCAATAAATGCCGCTCTGTATCCTGTACTTCATCACCTCAGTCAGAGCACCATTGGCTTTTGGCAGTTATTTCTTGTGCTGAATTTGCCTAAAAGTTTTCAGTGTGAAACTAACTTGATTTAAATAAACACATTTTTTTACATACACATCACCCAGAATGTTTGAGCCTTTTAACTAAAGGCATGATAAACATCCATTTACTCCCCTGTGGCATTACATGGGTAGATTAAAAAAACTATTGAGATTTAACACAAAATCAGAAAAAAAAAATCCCACAAACTGTAAGCATATAATACATTTCACCAACTTTATTTTAAACCATATGCCAACAGAATTATATGTTACCTACTCTTTATGGGTCTGGATTCTTAAATTTAATAATATGGAGGGTTTTTGAAGATCCATTTCTTTATTTGAAAGTCAGAGTCACAGAGAGAGGAAAAAGCCAAAGGTCAAAAGTGGGCTGGGACCAAACCATGGGTAGCAGAGGTCCAGGCACTTCACCCTTATCCATTGCTTTTGCCCAGGTCATTAACAGGGAGCTGAATCCAAAGAAGAGAAACCAAAACTCCAACTGGTACCCACATGCAGAGTGGGCCTCGCAGGCAGTACCTTTATGGTTATGCCACAAGGGCAGACTCAATAGTGTTTTTTCCATGTATTGTCGCATGTTGCTCATTCAGTCTTGTCCATGTATACTGTTCTACGGTATCAGCGGAGTGCATCATAATTTATTTAATCAGTCTATCCTTACTGAACACTAGATTATTACAGTTATAAATAGTGCTGCTCCCAACATTCTCGAAAAGCTTTGGTGCACATATGTGGATCCTTCTACCGCATATACACCAAGATCTAATGTTTCTGGGTCCTGTAGTCTGCGTGTGTGCAGTTTTAATGAGTACTGCCAAATCATTTTACTGATTTAAGTCAGTGTGAGCAGTATATAGCAATTCCGGTTCCTCCTTGTCTCACCAGTACTTGGTACTAACAGTCATAAATATGAGCCATTTCTCCCTCCCTCCTTCCCTCATCTCCTCCGTCCTTCCCTCATCTCCTCCCTCCCTCCTCCCCTTTCTCTCTCCCTCCCTCCCTTTCTTCCTTTTTTCTAGTTTTCTTTCTCCCCTTCAACACCCACTATTTCTCCATCCCTCTCTTAGTCCTGTCTTCCTATACCTCTCCCTTTTATTTTTCTTTAGAAAACAAATATGCATTTATTCTTTTCAATACAATGGATGCTTAGGAGAACCTTTATAGATCCAAGGATGCTAATCAGAAACACTTGTGAAGAATTTTATGTGCAGTTATCCACTTCATTTTAAATGTAAAGGAATCTGGTCCCTCAGTGGTAGTGTAGTGGCTAAAGCATGTGCATGTGCAGGGCATCTCATATGGGCTCCAGTTCATGTCGAGGCTTCCCATCCAGCTCCCTGCCTGTGGCCTGGGAAAGCAGTCAAGGATGGCCCAAAGCTTTGGGACCCTGCACCCGTGTGGAAGACCCAGAGGAGGCTCCTGGCTGCTGGCTCCTGACTTCAGATTACGTCAGCTCCAGCTGGAATCAGCGGACAGAAGATCTTTCTATCTCTCCTTCTCTCTGTAACTCTGACTTTCCAATGAAAATACAATACATTTTGAAAATAAAAATCTAAAGGATTCTTCAGTGATTGAGCTCAGCAATGAGTAATTTTGCAAACATTTTATATTTTATTATAAATCACTGATTTAAACTTACTGATGGTTCTTACACTTTGATATGAAGAACTTCTTCAGTAAAGTTTTCCTTTATTAAGTTTTTATCTTTTTTTTTTGCATTTTGGAATAAAGTAATTTCAAAAGTGATCATTCATTTGGTTTGCCCCATACCTATATTTCCTCTTGAAGCTTTAACTTCTAATTTTCTTTTACATTTTTTTGTTTAGAATTCACAAAATTGTGTATTTCAGGTTGAAGATGATGCTAATTATAAGGTCATTTTCTTACCATGAAAGCAAATTTAAAATTTTAATACATTACTGATGTTGAATTTTTCTCCATGGTTTATTCTGCCATTGTAGCTGTCATATAATTATACCAAGTTCTGTTGAGACTTTTACAATAGCAATCTCAGTGGGGTTTTCACTTGATGGAGTGAAGGCTCTATGTTGTCTGATTTCCTACCTTGAAATAATGTAAATAACTGTAAAGAATTGAGGGCATGAATTCCAATAAGCTAAACTTTTCAAGAATCTGGAAAATTTCATTAGATGTTTATACTTGTGATAAGAAAGAGATAAATCAGGGTTGTGAGTGAAGCCAGCATTCCACGTGACACCGGTTCAAGTCCTGGCTGCTCTAATTCTGATCCAGATGCCCCCTGAAATGTGTGGGAAGACAACTGAAAATGGCTCGAGTGCATGGGTCCTTTGCATCCACGTTAAGAGACCTGGAAGATTCTCTGCTCTTGGCTTCATACCAGCCCCGCTCTGTCCATTGACTCTTGGAGATTGAACCAACGAATGAATATTCTTTCCTTCTCTCTCTCCCTCTCTCTCACTCTTCATTTAAAATAAATGAACCATCTGATTTGTATTTCCCCGATTAAAAACTAGCTGAGAGTGAAGATATTTACCTTACACTGTCTTCCTCCACCGAATACCATAGTTCATTTATTCTGTTCTTACATACACATCTTTCACTAAGACACTTAAATGAATCATAATTAATGGAGGCTCTAAATTTAAATTTTATATTCACTGGCTGCCTCAAAATTTGAATCATTTAAAACAATGACGTGCAAAAGGAGAAGAGTGATTTTTCTAAGTCACTTTGGTATCATTGAAATCCATTACTGTTTCAGCACAAGGAAGACTTCAAAATATATAATGAGGTTTTAGAATAATAATAATAATAATAATAGGAAAGGATTACAGCAGCTTTTATGGCCTTTGAGACCAGTGACCAAGGCTTTTGACAGCAGCAATAAGGGAACATATCATAGTGATTTTACTTTTTTTTTTTTGAGGCAGTATGCTGATAGATATTGGCAGTTGTAATTTGCACCTTGGTGAACATCAATAACTTCTATAGCAAATTTGGAAAAATATTGAGTTGATACCTTTGGCATCCTGGCAAAATCATGATTTTGTGCCCAAAAGAACACAGCATAATACTCTGAGAAAGACAACAGGCAAAGGAATTAGCGAGAACTTTATCTGGAGATGGAGAACTTCATAAAAACATGGAATGCATAGTTAAAGCAACAGTGTTTTTTTTATTAATATGACATATTCACTTATAACCTTTAATAGGAGGAGATTTGGACTGATAAGTTAGATTTTTTTTTTTAAGATTTATTTTTTATTATTTTTTCATTGGAAAGGCGGATATACAGAGAGGAGAGACAGAGAGGAAGATCTTCCATCCGATGATTCACTCCCCAAGTGAGCGCAACGGGCCGATACTATGCTGATCTAAAGCCAGGAGCCTCTTCCGGGTCTCCCACGCGGGTGCAGGTTCCCAAAGCTTTGGGCCGTCCTCGACTGCTTTCCCGGGCCACAGGCAGGGAGCTGGAAGGGAAGCGGGGCTGCCGGGATTAGAACCGGCGCCCATATGGGATCCCGGGCGTGCAAGGCGAGGACCTTTAACCACTTGCGCCACCGCGCCGGGCCCGATAAGTTAGATTTTGTGAAGGCTCATCCTTTTATGTTTGAGACTGAGTCTACTCAATATGTTAAGAAACTGTCAAATTTGCAATACTTTCTGCTTCAAGTTGTTTGCGCTGTGTCTGCATTCCGTTTGTTTAGCCACTTTTGTGAACGAGCTCCACCAGTAAAACTGGGAAGTTGGATGTGACATCTGTAGTGGATTCGAGTTTTTATAACCACATAGATCATTTGGCCCTTTCATGTCCATGTTTCTGATGTTTAAGCTTAGATTATGCACAACCCTGAGCAAAGACTACTTTCATTATTTTATTTCAGACTGAATTTTTATGTCAAGAAAAATCACACAGATACTGGCTACCTATTTTATTATCAGACATAATTAAAACAAATAAGCACAGTGGCATTGTGCTTATAACGACATAAGCATTGTGGTAGACCAGGTGAAGCTGCTGCCTGAGCCACCTGCGTGCCATAAGCAGACGAGTCTGTGTGCTGTCTGCTCCATTGTTAATGAACCTGAAAAAGCAGCAGGAGACAGTCCCTTCCACTCACACGGCAGAAGCTCCCAGCTTCAGCCTGGCCCCAAGCAGGCCTGTCTGACCTCTTGGGGACAGGAAACGTGGATGGAACATCTCTCTGTCCCTCTCCTTTCTCCTGAACTCTCTTTTTAAAATACAATAAATAAAATTTTTTTAAAAAGGCAAATAGAAGACAAAGACTAATGGATAATGATAAATGAAAATTAGTAGCTATAGCTGATCTAAAAATTAGCCACTGATACATACACACGCACATACATATATATGACCTGTACCTCCTTTTTAATTGGAAAGAATCTTTATGCATTGCATGTTTTACATGTGTGGTTTAAAATGGAATAAGAGCATTAAGGAAAAAAATAAAAGAAAAACAGGAGATTCATTAAGACTTTCTAGGAAAATAATCATCAAGCATTGATATTTAGATTTCTCAGTAATAAACAGGCGAATCACGGTTACAGAAATAACCAATCATGTCCAAAGATCAGACTTGACAGCTTAACCATGTTTCTACCAGAGAAAGAGGAACACTCCAAGCAGCCAGACGAACGGCTTTTGCTGGTTTTGATGAAAATTAGTGTGATGCGATGCACAGATGAAAGAGCAAATGGGTTTTCTTTACTTGATGAAAGCAGCGAATTCTGAAATTATGCACAGCAGGTACAGATGGAAGATATTGCACAGATCTCAAAAGATATCTCACATAGTTTTGATGCTGAAACAGTTCGTTTTGTCCTTTCCCCTCACAGCCTCATGCGGGGAAAGAAGTGCAAAAAGTGAGCGTGTTAGTCGAAGAGAACTTATTTTATAGGCAAAGAGAAAGGTTCAAAAGGGTATCATAAATCATCGGGCTGGCTCTTCATTTATCCCTTCCCGCAGCAGATTATTATTGGGTTCCTATTCCGTGCTGGGCCCTTTGTCATAGCAGGTTTCTCGCATTTGTCACATGGGTAAATACAGTTGTATAATCCAGATCATTTATTGGCAACGTGGCAAAGTAAGACAATTTTCTATAGATCTTTCAGTTTGTAAGACTCTGCCTTTTCCCTTTCTGGACTTACTGCCTACTGATTCCGTCTGTGAGCCCGGTTCTTTCTCCTATCACTTCATCTCTTTTAGGTATCAGTGTAGAATGGCTTGGGTCTTCTGAATGCGGTGCTGATCTAAAGCGATGGCAGTGTGTCTGCTTGAATGCATGTATGTGAACATGTGCCCGCAGCCATGTATGTGTGCATACAGAGAAAGTAGTGAAAGGAAATTACTGCTCTCAGGGAGTTTTCATTATTGTAGCTGTTAAGATGACCTTGGGGATAAACCTCAATAAATGCGCAAGTCCTACAGTGTGTAAAAGTTCAGTAATTCACAAGATGAAAAGAATAGAGCAGCAAAATGGATTTGCAGGGTGTTGAAAGGGTGGGGGAGTTGTGATTTGAAGTACAATGGCTAGTCTAGATCTTATTGCAAAGGTGAAATTTGAGTAAATAGCTGAGGGGAGCAAGGACCAGCTACTTGACTACGAAGAGTGAGGGTTTTCCAGGCAACGGTAGCCTTTGCAATGGAACATAGGTGGACAGACACAGCATGTTCAACTGGCAGCAAAGGGCCAGGATGAGCGATCAGAAGTAGATGGTGTGGTCATTGGGGTCCTGTGATATGGGGCCTTGTACAATAATGTAGAGACTTTGGTTTCTACTCTGGCTGAAATGGAGCGCCATGGCAGGGCTTTGCAGAGGAAGGATATGATCCACTTGCAATGCTAAAAGCCCCCCAGGCTGCGGACTGTGTGGGGGCGGGCAAGAGTGGAAACAGAGAGAACTGTAGAAGCAAGTTGAGTAAATGAAGAACAAGAAGATTAGATTTCTTTCCATTTTATTAAAATGAAATTGTATCTTTAAAAATTTTGGGGTGTCACACGGAAGTGCGGTAGCCCTAACTCTAACACTAACCCTAACCCTAGACAAATAATGCGCTTGTGTGTTTTTCCTGCACACATCAAACACACTGTAATTACTTTGTACAAGTGAGGGAGGGAGGAGAGAAGAAAATGAGAAAAATAGAATTTCATTTTGGAGATCGCCGGGTTGAGCTGCATAGATCTGAAAAAAACCTATGCTTATCAGTCACCGTAGTTATATGATTAAGAACAAACAAATCCCACAATGCAACACTTATAACATTTATTCTCTTAATCAGAGACATTTAATTAACTTTTTCAGGGTCACAAAGATTCATATCCAAAACCTGCAATTTCATCAGATGGTCTTTTAATCTTACATGGCTTTATTTTATTATCTTTCTTTCTGAATCTAAAATCTCTGTACGTATAGACATGAAGTTGTATGACTCCGAGGACCCCACGCAACACTGATCATGTCTTTTTTTCCCCCCATATACTTGGCTTAAAGAATGTTTATTAAATAAATGCATGCAAATGAAATAAATGAAGCAGTTCTACTCATTTACATGCCAACCAGAATGTGCCCTTTTAAAACTTATGGGATTCCTACAGACTAACGTATCGAATTGTGGGAAACATTATACACCATTTCCCCCAGGAGTGGTCAGGTTCTCTCTCTTGAGTTCATTGCTTCAGCAAATATTTTCCCATTGATTCAAATCCCTCTAAAAGTAATTTCTCTTATCTTCAGCTGGGTGAAAAATTGGCTTGATTAGAACTAAATGGGTGCGATTCTACTAATGTAACTGTGTATAACATCTGCTGTCATTTATTTCTCTTATTAAACTGTAACAGGTGAGCCAGGCTGGCAGCTTAGTGATAGCATTACCGCAAAAAAGCAGGCCAGTGCTAGAATAATTGCCAAACTTCATAGGGAATAAAAGAGCTAAATCAAGCTTTCCGATCGCCTAGGGATGTTACGGTAGCGTGTGACGATGGTCGCCTCAAGTCACGATGAAGCATAGCAGTGATGTTTTGGGGACATTTTCTGAAATTTATGATATAGACTTGCACTGGAAAGTGTCCTAGCCTGTGGCTGACTCAGACTGTATCCAGCAAAAACAGAATAGGTTGTGGTGGCAAGTTCAGGGGTTTTGTCTGCTTTGTTTTAAAGTGATGTTTCTTTAGCACATAGAATAGTGTCCATGACGTAGGAGATGCTCAACAGGATCTGTTAAAGGAAGGGCCAAGTCATGAGCGAGCCCTGCTTTTGCTACAGAAGGATCCTGGAATTTGGGATCGCCAAGATGATGCACAGTTTAGCTTGGGGCCTGAAATTTCAACGTGCTCAGGCCCCAAGTTAACTATCTGAAATCCAGGACACTTTCTGCACAGCCATTCCCGTGACATCCTGTAACCCGGGTCGAGATAAAATTGCACATGTCTACTGAATTCCCATCTATTTTCTCAGCGGTGTGTGATTCCCCTTCCTTCTTCAGTTTCTGATGGACTACCCTGTTTGTGGAGCATTCATTTAACACGTCTTATTCCTGGCTTTACTTCCTTTGAATTTTATCTCCCTAACTTGACACAACAGCTATATTCATTAAATTAGTTTCTTCGCTGTGGAACAGAAGGATATTTTAAAATAATGGATAATACTAGTGCCTTCAAAACGTGATACTATCGTTGTGAACAAAAAGGCAAGCACGTTTATTAAGTAATAGAAATTAGGGCCCAGTATGGTAGACCAGCAGCTAAAGTCCTCACCTCCCATGAACCAGGATCCCATAGATACCATATGGATGCCGGTTCTAATCCCAGCAACCCTGCTTCCCATCCATCCCCTTGCTTGTGGTTTGGGAAAGCAGTTGAGGACAGCCTAAAGCCTTGGGACCCTGCACCTGCTTGGGAGACCTGGAGGAGGCCCCCGAGCTCCTGGCTTCGGATAGGCACAGCACCAGCTGCTGCAGCCACTTGGGGAGTGAATCAACCGGCAGAAGTTCTTCCTCTCTGTATATCTTACTGTTCAATTAAAAAGGGGTAATAGAAATTAGATGAGATCGGGCACGTTCAGGGTGGTATGGCAATAGGCTAGCCACAGAAAAGAGACTACGATCTGGAAAAAATGCCAGGAAATGAAAAGTTCTCTCACATTGTTTATTCTGTATTCATTTTAAGAAAACCAGTACAGGGAACAGAAAAAGAGGAGGAAAGAGAAGGGAAAATAGAAAAAGAGTAAGGGAGGAAGAAGGCATAAACACTACAATATTTTGAATAAACGATTGCTCTGCTAATTCAGGAATCTTGTAAAACTTCATAATTTAAAACGTCAAAGAGGCTTGCGAATTTTATAAAGATAATTAATGCTTTTTAAAGAAGAGACAAGCAATGTCATTCCTGTGGAAGGAGATCTTGTCATTGTTATGGCTCACCTCGCTATTCCATTCCCATCATCTACCACAGATATATAAGGAATTGGCACCATTGAATTAGGAAGTTATATGTACAAGTTATATGTACGGTAGTTGAATTTTAAACTAGTGTATGCTGAATGTGTAGATGAAACCAATTTTCTGTATCGACACATCACTTTCAGAGAGCACAGGTTTTACATTAGGAAGTCAAACAGCAACAACAGCTTCAGTGCACCTGAAAAGTGTGCCTACTGTCCTTGGAAGTACTTGTAGTTCCTAAGTGATGTCGTGCTGAGTCCCTGGAAATAGCAATGATATGGGACGTCAACTTACTTATTTAGGAATTTAGTTATTTTTACTCAAAAGACAGAGTAATAGAAGGGAAGTGAAAGAGAGAGGTGAAAGGGCGGAGGGACAAAGAGAAAGACAGAACTCTTCTACCTACTGATTTGCAACCCAAATGATCACAACAGTTAGAACTGAGACATCATAACAGGGAACCAAGAACTTCTTCCTGGTCTTCCACATGGGTACACAGGCCTTGGGCCCTGCGCCATCCTCTGCTGCATTCCCAGACCGTTAGCAAATGGAGCAGGCTGGGCACAAACTAGTACCCACATGGGATGCCAGTGCCAAAGGCAGTGGATGAACCTACAAGCCATTGGACTGGCCTTCTGATGCCGATAATGTGTTCATTACTAAACTAAATACATCTGATAATAACATCAACTACATTTGAACTGGTGACCATGACCATACAAATGCTTGTGTCTCCCTTTCATTGTTACTAGTTAAGCATATGATCCTCTAACGCTGGTTAAAAATTAAGCATATGCACTTTTATAAACAACATGCTGTGTATTAATAAGGCATAGACAAAACTAAAAAGTGATGGAATAGATATTATACAGGATTTATAAATAGCTTGATGGACAGTGTAAATAAATAGAAGCAACAAAACACACAGGGCAGAAACTATAGTCAAAAGAATGCTTGTAGCCATGTGAATGAAGAAAAGGGTAACTCATTGAGCATGGGCCGTGAGCAGGAGTGGTGCTGGGCTGATGGAGACGTAACCACGTCAATCCTTAACCTTCCATGAGTCGAAGAAGTTGTATCAAGATTATTTTTTCTTCTGTGCATGTTTGTATGTTGTAATTATAGCAGGAACAGGATCACCTATGTGAAAGTTTAGTTCAAAAAAGTTCTTAGGATAAAGCCCGATTCTCCTTCAATGATGCCAGTGTGAAACTGTGTTGAGACTTGCCAGCCTCAGTTTACCTTTTGTGTCTCCCTAGTACTTTCCTGCTGTATCATAATACTATACGTGCAGCCTTGGCTGAGAACTTCCTCATTTATTTTTCAAAATAATGCCGAAGAAAACACTTCCAGGAACATTATATAAATCACACATCCCTATACTGAGAATCTTAACTAAATCCAGAGCATTTTTGCTGCCCAAGCAAATGGGAATTCTTTCTTGATTAAATATGTACCCAGAATTAGTATTATCAGTTATTTTTGGCCTTTGTCAGTAAATACACACACACATTTCAGCTGGATATTTCATTGGAAACTGAGTATAACTAAATAGATAGGTACATTAGAAGCATTAAAAAGTGAATACTTCATATGAATTTCTTTCACAACATAAAAAAGTCCACACTATCAAGACAGCAGCACGTGGGAAACAGCGTTCTGTTTACTCTGCAACGGCAAAGTAAATGTGTTTTAAAATAAAATTCAATGCTTGTAGTTTTTCTAAGATTAATGACAAGTGATTGCTCCATTACTGACAAATAGCCACACAGATTCCCATTTAAAAACAGAGGCCCAACAGCAGATGCAAGTGCCTATTTGGATAGCTCACGTTTAATTATCTTCAGGGGTAGCACATTATTGCTCCCGAGAAGAGAGTTCTGAGACGGGTCAATCCTCAGCAGGCACCTGGACATGATGGGGGTACCAGAGTGTCGCTCCATCACCGAGAAATGTTCTAGGAATATCTGAACACCGGGGGAGAGAGCTTTTTTTTTTTTTTAATGTTACTTTTAAAAAAATCCTCTTCTTAAGCTTCCTGATCCTCCTATATCATCATCCCAATGACACGACCAGTTGTCTTTTTACTTTTCTGTCTACGTAACCTCACGCACAGCTAGGAAATAATGATTTAGGACTTGAAATTCAAAACATAATGGTGTTCCTTTTTTTATTCCTCATTTTACTCGCCACCCCTGCAGAGTTGATGCAAGTACTGAGCTCCCTTTGAAGTCAGCTTGCATCATCTTTGATGGAGTATAAAGCAGTGGGAGACACGGGCTGCAGTTTTGAGCATCTCAATTCTCATCTCAGATGATGCCGATAAATTTGTCATTAAATCGGTGGCATGAGTAAATCCCTGGTAGAATTGCCGAGCAGTTCAAATTGGCGGATGTAGGCTACATGCTCCTAGTATAAAAGAATAACAAAGAAAAACAATAACGTGTTTTTAAAGCAATTTACTCCATCTTCCACCTAGCTTATTCTTACCTGTGAGTCATTTTTGCAACATATCCTTGTTAATAGTTCACTTTTTCCAATGCTTTAGGTGGTTTGTGAAAAGTTACATGAAAAAGATACACTTAGTCGCCGAAAACATCTGGCACCTTGAAGAATGAAGTTCTTATTTACTTCATGGCAAAATAAACAAGTTAATGAGTGCCGGGAATATTGGCTTCTTCTTTTTTTTTATAAAGATTTTTTTAAAAAAAATTTTATTGGAAAGTCAGATATACAGAGAGGAGGAAAGACAGAGAGGAAGATCTTCCCTCCGATGTTTCACTCCCCAAGTGACCACAACGACCGGAGCTGTGTTGATCCGAAGCCAGGAGCCAGGAACTTCCACCTCCAGGTCTCCCACACAGGTGCAGTGTCCTAAGGCTTTGGGCTGTCTTCAACTGCTTTCCCAAGCCACAAGCAGGGAGCTGGATGGGAAGCAGAGGTGCTGGGATTAAAACTGCCACCCATATGGGATCCTGGCGCGTTCAAGGTGAGGACTTTAGCCATCAGGCCACCTCATCAGGCCCAATATTGGCTTCTTAACCATTTTGCTTTTGGCAATAAATACATACCAAACACATCAAGATGAGAATTACTTGGAGAGATAAAATGTTTAGGAAGGCACTTTATCACCAAATTCCATCTGCATTTATGGAATGCATTATTATGGATTATAAACCTCTGGATCTCATCTTTCTCCCTGTGTGACACTGGGTCTTAACCAAGTGACATGCTCTGGCCAGTGACGTCTGGGCACAAGTGTGGCATGCAGGTCTTAGTTGCTTCAGCTTCCTGATTTTCTTCTGTGGTGATGAAAGCAAGCTAGAAAGTAGAGTGAGCACGTGCTGCCGCAAAAACTGATCAAGCAGACTACGATGCACCTTTCTAATAAAAAAATAATATATTTCCTCGGGTATTAGTAGGTAGAAACTTCAGAGTTGGTTGTGCATTATATTACAGCACTTTGTAGCCTTTCCTGACTCGTAAATGTTTAGAGGTGTGTATTAATTTTTTGAAGAAAAATAAACTCAGTAATTAAGATAACGCAGAGTAAATGATCAATAATTCACCTCTGAAATATTTCATAACCTGTGGTTCCCATCGGACTCAGGGCACTTCATAATATACAACTCTAGAAAATGTCTCTGAGCCCTCCCCAACCACCACTGTTGGGAAGATATTGTTTTATGTCTTTCTGAATTCATCTTCAAAATCGTATTTTTTTAAAAAATTGAGAATGAATTTTGATTATTAAGGAAACAGAGTGTCAAGAGAGAGAAATTAGCAGGTAAGAACTTCCTAGAATACTAGCTTATTTAGGATGTCTAGTTTCGGATGATGGCTGGATAATTATGGCTGGATGATTCTGAAGACAACTTACAGCAGAGGAGAATTAAGGCCGAAAATGCATGTGTAGAATTCTTTTCTGCGTTGCCTTATGTCTCTATATCATAACAACAAATTAGCTTCCATTAAGTTCTACAACATTTACGTTAAAAATATAATCTGAATCCTCAGAGGAAAGTGCAGGCTACCATAAATGTAAGATTCTCAGAGGACTTAGCAAGCTCTATGCTGAATTGCAGACAGACCTGCCAGTTTCCTTTGAATCAGTAACTTAAATCTATCCCCTTATTTTTCCATCTAATTTTCAGCAGGTCATTCTCAAGTCAAAATTTAATTTTATGTGGTTGAAGTGGTAGAGCCAAAATGGAATTGCATGCTGTAGGGGGAAAAAAAAATGTAACCTACTTTTAATAGCCCCTTTGAAAGGTACTTTGAAGACATGACTTGCTCTCCTAGTATGTTGACTATCTGAAGAATGAATTATTATATCCTTGTCAAATTTTAAATATCATGCTGTTAAAAATATTAGTCACACAGGGGCCTGTTTGACAGTAATGTCACAGAAAAGCTCTGGTCTATACGAACAGGCAGAACCTGTAACTTAATATTGTGGTTCCATGGAGCTCTGCCTTCCACAGGCAACCGCTGGTAGGGGGCAGGGGTGGGAAACTGCTTCAAGTTTCCTTCCAGTGTTGGTAGGACTTGCCAACTGCATTCCACTGTCTGCCCCAGCCGGCTAAGGAGGTCTGGTGTCTTTCTGCCTGCTGTCCGCTCCCCGGCAAAGCTTCAGAGGAGAGTCTAAAAGAAATGAAAAAGCTATCATTTCAAGTGAGGAAGAGGTGATTTTTTTTTTTTAAATACATCCAAGAATTGTGAGTTGAGATCTAGACTAGAGGTTGTAAAGAAAATGATCCAAAGAATTTCTTCTGAAAGGCAGTTTTTTTTTTTTAAGCCTAAAAAATAAGATTAGAAACTGACTTGGATAAGCCCAACTGTGATTAAAAAAATAAACCTTTTATAGTGAAGTCAAGATTTTTTTCCCCCTTTTTGTTCCTTGACTTTTTCTTGCAGGGAAAGGGGCAATCTTTACCTAATCAGAGCAAAGCAAGAATCACTGAGGCAGCAGAGGAATCATGGGGGTGAAGGTCAGGCCAATTTTCACCCAAGTAATGCTGTTTTATCACTCACCCAACAAAGATTGGGGCCTTTCTTTTCTTGATCCTTTTGTGCTTTTTCCCTATTACTTTAACAGATCTGAGCAAACCAGGAGATTCTTCATCCAAAAGTTCCATTTAGCTGCATTTATTTCAAATCCTCCAAATTTCACGTCTCAGTGTTACAGCAACTTAAGGATGATACAAAACCCATATGTTTAGGCAGGAAGGAAAAGTTCAGTAAAAACAGAATTAAGGCAGAACACACAGAGTGTTTTTATTGGGACGTGGCCATCTATTTAGTGCTGGGCTGCATGTCAGCCCTATTAATTCAGCCACCTTTTAGCTTTAAGAAGTTCTGTTTTCCCTAGGTCTACAAAACATGAGTGTTGTTGATACAACATTGGGTTACACATTGGATGATGTTACACTTGGGAACTTGGACAAGGATCAGGCTGAGGAGCCAGGATCATAAAACAAACACTCACCATAGCAATGTGTGGTGTCCAAAATAAATGTTTTATGCAGTTGCTCCTGAGTTCACGCCAAGCCTGTAATAGCCCCCGTCACTCCACGCCAGAGCTATTTACTCTCATGACTGCATTCGGCGTTTGCAGATTGAGAGGAATCGATGGGATGAACTGGGGTAGAATGCCATTTTGCAGACACCCAGTTAAGGGTTTAATGATTATTTCAATGATCTTATTTCAAGGAGCAGTGTGTTGACGTAGGAGCTGTCATAAGGACTTCCTTCCAGAAAGCTCTGACACATTTTCCCCACATCTGAGTAACTAAATTACCCACTTTTTTTTTTTTTTTTGCTAAACTTGTGCCCCCCCCCTTTCTGTTCTTCCTGATTTATCTTTTCTCACATCTTTACTTTCCAGTTATTTCTTTTTCCCTCTTTTCTCTCTTCCACTCTTACCTCCAAAATCCAAGTAGGGGTCTATCTGCCTTGGAATTAGGTGTCCAGCTGTATGCCTTTCCCCCTCTGAAGCAAATTATTAAGATTGCAAAGCTCTGTGCATACTGAAGATGTCAGTTTTGAGATCCCTGTTAGATATCTCTAAATACTGGTCTACCTAGTTTTTCTGAGGCTAATAAATTATTACCGAAAATGTGTTCAAAATCTGACCTAGTCTGCAGTACTCTACAGAAAGGAAGGTGCTGTAATATTTTTACATTTTTTTTATTGTTGTGGCAAAAAATATGCAAAAGGCCACTCCCACCTCGCATCTGTCTTTTCATGTCTAGAAATAGCTACATGGCATACATACTCACCAAGGGACGAAGTTGTGAGAATAGTCTTACACACAGCTGTAAGTAGGAGAAAGGCACTTGAAGGCATCAGCCACTTGACTGGTACTTCCCCTTAGACTTCCTCAGCACTGTGTTCTTTGTTCATTAAACCAGCCAACACTCACTAACACAGACCAACTAACCCTTTCATTCACCCCTACTTGCCTCTCTGTCAATATCTTATACTTACCATAAATGACCCTCAATTATTTAATGGCATTTCATCGACAATTTGGTTCATATTACTCTATCTAAAAGAAAAAAAACACCTAAAATATTGACACCTTATCTTTACCTTTGGAACATAATTTCACTCAAATCAGCAAACTTTTTTGTATGATGTTATTTATTTATTAGTATTATCATTTTATGATACAGTTCCATAGGCCCCTGGATTTTCCTTACCCCCTCCCCAGTTCTCCCCACCCAACCAAGCTCCCCTATATCATTCCTAAAGTATAGTTATTCATACACAGTCGTATTTCCATCATTGGGGGCATGGACAATGGCAGAGTCCAGCATCCTATTGTCAAGATAATAGTAAACAGTTTCATTGTAAGTCCATCTTTGTCTAGAAGTAGAAATGCATATTACATTGTATCCTCACATTTGTGTATGTTAGTCTCCATTACAGTTACTGTACTTCCCCTTAAATGAAAAGTCACAATACAAAATCAGCATCGGTAAGAAAGAAGAAATCAGCAAACTTTCTACCTTTGCTTCTCATTCTCCAGAGCTTCATTTGTCTTCAGATGGAACGATTTCAAACCACAGGCTTATTGTTGCGGTTAAAAGAGTTCAGTAACTCTGAATTCAGTCATGCATATGGTTAAATAAGAACACTTTAAAAAAATTGGTTCATGATACAATTTTCAGAAACCAGTAGTGTATAATTCCCTGTCTGACCATGTGAGAGACAGAACATTTTTTTTTTATTTACTTAGATGATGCTGTGTGCTCACTTAACAGGCTCTGGTATGTCTGTCTCTTGTAAGGGTCCAGAAATTTAAATATAGTAAATGCTGTGTGACAGGGCAGCTGTGGTGGAGTCAATTCATTTTCCCGAGTAGAAGAAGATCAGCTCACAATTACTTGAGGGCAGTCTATACAGGGCATCTTCGTTAGCCATTAATTAAGCAATAAGAAATGACAGGCAATATGTTTCTGGGCCATTTAACATACCTCTTGAGAGATTTTTAAAGGAAGAGGTTAAAGTTCAAGTGACTTTAACCACACGAGAAGTTCACTGCCAGCAATTTCCCATTATGAAAAAAAGTGGAATACTAATTATTGAAAGTAAGATAAACAAGGAGTTAGAAAACTTTTTGAGCTTCTGAATTTTTGTCTCAGCTCCCAAGTTTTAACTTTTATTGAATTTATAGGGTACTATCTATTGCATATTATCATAAATCATCTCATCTCATTCCCGAACTATCTTGTGTTATGTCCATTAATCCTGTTATAGAGCTGAAACATATGAAATGTTATGACTAAAGTGCTTTACGCTGTGATTTAGGATTCTGAAATTAAATATTTATTAGATGACAAGCTGTTGAGTAGGGAGTCATTCCCATCATTGTTCTCCACCCAAACCTTGGCTTCCGATGATGAGATCAAGGATCATTTTTGAAGACACGGTTGTTCCTTGACTACAGGGAAAACACTTGTGCAAACTTCCTAACTCTCTTAGGTTAGTTTTGAAAAAGCTGATTAACAGTGTGTAATTAACTTCATAATTGAATGAATACACACCATAGTAGACAAACCATTAAGAAATTTTTGTGCTTCACTGGAAAATATTTCAGAAGAGAGAAGTATTTTATCTTATTGGCAACCCCCAAATGGCCCTAATAGTTGGGTCTGGGCAAGGCATAACCCAGAAGCCAAGAACTCCATGCTGGCCTCCATATGGGTAGAAGGGACCAAGTATTGGGATCCCTGCTCTCCCAGCTGCATTAGCAGGAAGCTGCATCAAATGCAGAGCATCCAGGAACCAAATGTGCACTGCTGGGATGCAGGAATCCCAAGCCACAAACACCAAGCTCAGCTGGATTAATCTTGAACAGCATTGTTCTGCTTACATACTTTATTCCCTTTTCCTTGTCCCAGGTACTTGGTGTTCCTGTCTACCTCCACACACACCTTGTTGTATCATACTGTTTACTGTTGATATAGATATCTGAATATATCTGAAGCTCTGAAGAGCTTTTTTTTTAAGATGCAGAAGCCTCATACTTGGTTCTATTTTATAACTAATTGTGACAATTTTATTTAAGTTATCCTGACTTTATACTCAGCGTCCACAATTTTTACATTTGACCCCTAAATGCTATGTGCAATTTTGGAGTCTTTCCTGCTTTGTCTATTCTCCTTTCCCTGTTCAGTATTTTTAGTAGATATACCTTGAGAATGAGTCGTATACATTTATTGGATATTTCATATGCTTATCATGATTTCAGACAGGAATAATCATAAATAATTATTTCATTGATTCATGAAAAATAACTTTAGATAGCCTATATTTTCAAGACATAACTAAATATTAAGAAACACAAATGACCTTTCATATTGTTTTTGATCTTTTTATACCCAGCCTCATTTCTAAGCTCACTTTTAATATCTCAAAGTGTTAACTTTTTTTGTTTTTATTGTAGAAGATTCTTCTGAGTTTCCTTGATAACTCCACCAATCTTATTTTCATTCTTATTTTCAATACTTATTAAAAATCAATTATACCTCACCAACCTGATAGTATCAAATTTACAATTTTCACCACACTCTGCTCGGCTTTGATAATTTTGTAACTAGTTAAAATTATTCTCCAATTCTAACTCTGTAGCATGTCTTTGACTCAGTTTCCCAAACTATGAGTTTTTTTCTATGTGAGTCCATATGTGTGTGTGTATCTACTTTATGTGCATTTTCTTACACATGCATATGCATGCCCCTGCATAGCTTATGATTTAGAATTTGTTGAGGTGCCAGTCGCCATACAGGTGACATTGTAAATCATGAGATTTTTCTTTGGAACTTGGAAATCAACTTGCATAAAATCCTGTGTCTGTAAAAAAAAAAAAAAAAAAAAAAAAAAAGAAAGAAGTTCCAGAAGGTCTAACAATGCAATTTTTATTATTTAAATCTGGGCTGATTATTTTGAACAAAATGGGGTAACTTTCAGTTTTTAAAAGGGTATGTTGGTTTGAAATATTGATAATGAGGACTTGTATTTGTGAAGAAGTGTGTGATGTGTGGGCTGCCTGCAGCCTTACGGGATGGAGATGGTAAGCAAGGAGCTGACCAAAAGAGATAGGGGAGGCTGGGAGAAGGAGATGGACTTCCAATGTCATTCTTGCAGTTTCAAATTCTGTTTTGCCTTAAGTCAGTTGTTACCAGTTTGTGAAATCACAAGATTCTGTCTCAGATTTTATTCAACCATTGTGAACTTTCCAATTTTATTTCATCTTTTAGCACTCGAAACTAATACATTACTAATAAGATATCTGCAAAATTTTTGTATAAAAGGAATGAATTATAGGTCTCAAATAAATTGCATTCTCCAAAAATGTACTATGTGGTATACTGATCTAGTACTCAGATTTATTCTGTAATAAAAATTCTGTTTCAAAAGTATTCATTATGTTTTTTATCATTTACATTGAAGAAAACTCTGCCCATATTTGCAGTCATTGTTCACCTGATTAGCCAAAGCAGCACGTGCAATGAAACTAGTGAAGAATAGCATTTTTTCATAATTCAGTTCTATCCTATCCTGAATGATGTTCCCAGGGAAAGCTGTATGAATGATAACAACTCTGTCGAGCCTAGATCAAATACAACTCTCCAGCTGTAAATTTATGGCAGAAGTAGACATCTAGCCGTTTCCTCAGGGCGCTCTAGTAAGTTGCATTAGAATGTTTCCCACATGTCTTTCATGATCTCACAGTTAAAGACGACTTTCAACAGTCAAATTATTGTGTCATATAAAAAATGACCCAACAAGCCTTCCTTGTGGAAATCTCATACAGAAGAGCAACAGCTGATGGTCTGTGTGACTGCTGTTGCCTGTTTCAATGAAGTCCCATGAAGACCATGCACTTCCAGGCCCAACATTGAGGCCAAACTTCAAGGAGGATTTTGTTCATCTTTTTTAGGCTTCTGAGCTTTGCGCAAGAATTAAGCTTTTATCTTGAGATGCTTTTTCAGGTCATTGCCAGGAAGATCTGATCTTTATTACTGCAGATGGCTGTCTCTAGTATACTAATAGTTATTAAAGCCTCAAATCATGGGCTCTCAGATTCCCCCCCCCCCCATTTCTTCCATTTTTATTTGTAAAAGGCTTCTATCAGGATTACTGTACATGCACAAAAACGCCCCATTTAGAAAATAGTTTGTGAATTCCCATTCTCTACAATAATGGTCCATATAGCTGTATTAAGTCAGTCCTTTTAATAGGGAGAGTGCCTTTTTAGTTGGTGAGAAATCTGCCCCTGCTGAGATTTGAACCAGGTACTCTTGGATCTAAAAGCATTTGCTTTGCTCTTTAGAGAAAGTGAAATCTTCTTAAAAGCGGGTAGAGGTTGTGGAAGTTCTCTTTGACTTGGGAGCCATATCTGACAATTTTATTTTTCTTTCTGAATTACTTTCTCAATCCCTTCCATCCATCTGTTGTTTTATCTGTTCTAGGCTCTTCTGTCATTTGATCAGTTGACTAGCATTGGCATTTAAAATATGACTAGGAACTTCTCCATTTAAGATCAGCATCTAATCACATTAACATTAAATTATGTATAAATGCAAGATTATAAGCTTTAATTAGAGAACCTCTAATATTGTTCTGTTTCTAAGAAGTCATGAGTAAGTTCTTTGGGTTGGGATGAAAAATGGGATTTTACCTAATGGAGGAAAATTTATCATGTTGTATTTTGAACTGGGTATTCTATGTGTACAGCCTAGGGTGACGATCCTTCCAAGAAGGCTTTAAGAATCTTGTTATTAAAACACACCTTATGGTAATAACAGGAAAGTTTAACTTTCAGTATCTCGCTGAGTCTCGTGATATTCGCACTCACCAAATTCTAATGGTATTGCAATTTGCGATGTAACATTTCATTATTCTGTGAAAGCCTTATCATTGCTGTTTTAACAAGTGAATTTTAGATGTGTATGACCTTTTATAAGAAAGACTTGTCTTATTCTCAAAATTAGATTGTGCTCCCAGTGTTTTGTAAATAAAATAGAATGTGGAGAGCTCTAATAAGTAGGAGAGAGAGTAAGCTGTAATATTGTAGTGACCAAGGTGATGGTCTTTCTTTGTTGTAGCATAACTCCATTCAGATTACAATAGCCACAGAAAAGGGGTGCATCTTAAGCTGCTATTGTTTCATCGTTAAACTCACAATATGCCAGGTGCTTAACTGAATTTAGAAAGGCTAATTCTTGTACAGAAGAAAAAGTTTATTCAAGAATGACATTGGACACATTGTAATTACTCCCACTGCAACTGCATGTATAGCAAAAAAGGATTTGGGGTATGAAAAAGAGAATTTGTCAAACGTGTTTTCTTGTTGTTGCACTACCAGCCCTGATTCTTCTCCCATAGTTCTTTGCAGCCAAACTGGCAGCCATTTATATCTGGGTTTGGTAATTCACTTGCAATCTTGTTCATTAATAGATCCTTGAAAAATGTGAAGGTTTCTGGAAATTCTAACACTGACAGTCAACTGAAGCTACCTCTAAATTGCTGGAGTTAGCTTGTATTTTCCATAGGGTTGAGGTTCAAAGCTCATTGGAATTTTTGTAGGAGATAAAAACTTTAATCACTGTTTCATGTCACACCTAGTTAATCACACAATATATGTCTGGACATACAGCCAACCGAGCACCTACAAATGGCAGTCATTCGACAGACACTGCTGGAGCAAAGGAAGTTTCAGAAAGCGTGGTAACAAAATATTCATCATGATTCCTGAGCACAAGATACTGAAACTAACATTTACAAAACAGTTCTATAGTTAGATCATTGAGCAGTGGAAGACCCAAATTTTCTTTTTCTTATCTTAGCTTTTAATATTCTTTTAGGGGAACATTAGACATATTTTTAAGAAGAAACAATTAAGCCTTCTTCAAATGATTTTTCACTACTCAACTGTTTTCTAGAAAAAAATTAATTTCTTTAAAAAGTTCATATTCCAGTGTTAGAGATAATAGACTTAGCACATTGTTTTGCTCATTGGAATAGAATGATGGATTTGATTTGCTAGTTCCTTGTTTCTTTGACAGGTGGATTTCAGGAAGTAGAAAAGCAGTGGATACATAGAGGGGATGAAAATCAGTATCACTGAAATGATGCAAGAGAACACATGGAAGCATTAGGTTTCAGACTACTTGTTTCGGTTTGGAAAAAAAAAAAACAAGAATCATAAACACCCATTTCCAATCATCACAAGCACTCCAGTTGAGACTTCTGGTTGTTTTTATATGATCGTAGTTTCCAGCCATGTAGCACAAACATCAGGAGCACGGTTCTGTCCAGGCAGTGCATATTGCTTCCACATAGGCGACTCTGAGCACCATTTTCATATTAGCAGCAGCATCATTAGCAACCACGCCCTATAGAAAGAGAAGAAAAAGGAAAACCAGCAAATAAGTTTTATAGAAATAGAGGGCAAAAGAAATGCCAAATAAAGCCATAGAAAAGAGTGAGTACACAGTATGTTGCTCCAATTGATTTCTCCATCAGTGCTGGCAGTAGAACCGATTTATTGAAGGAGGGAAAATCTACAGCATGCCACCAGAGCAAACCAGAAGAGAGCCACATCTTCACTCTCCCTGCTACCTCCCTGCCCTGTCACCCATACTTCCATCATCCAGACTTTCTCATTGGATGAAATCTCAAGCCGGTGCAGTAATATTTTCTAGATCCTCTTAGAAAATTAGACAAAAATTGATCTTACTGTTAATGAACACAGGCTTGGTGTGAAATAAGGCTTGAATTTTATTCCATTGCCACCTAAGAGTGGAATTATTGTATCACACAAATTAAAACTTGCCAGAAATTGTTAAGCAGTTTTCTAAAATGGTGGTACTATTTACATCGGTACTGACAACATGTTAGAGTCCCAGTAAGTATTGTCTTATTTGCTTTAGAGATTCTATTAGGTATAGTAACATATCCTTGTTGAGTTGATTTTAACCACATTAACCAGAAACTTTAGCTTCTGCATAAATTAACACAGTCATAATATTGTGACACACACTTAACATGTTTTGCATTCTTCTTTTGAAAATCTATCTTTCGTCGAGTGTCACATTTTAGGCAACAATGGTTATTTATTGATAGAAGATTTGGAGTAAGACTCACTTATTTGACTTGCCGGTATCGGCTGCCAGCTACACACCAGACATGAGGGTAAATGTTAGTGATGAGAGATGAGTGTTATGTACCTTGTCCTCGAGAAACTCCTACTCTTTTGTGAGGCAAACACATGGAGTGCATATGCATTGCAGCTTAGGTGTAACAACGATGTTTTTGGAACTTTGTTGGTTTTATTTTTTTATTATTACTTTTTACTTTTTGAAAGGCAGTAAAATGACTTATTTGGCACTTTCTAAAATGTTGGGGTGTTTTGTTTCCCTTGAAATTAATCAATGTACACACTGACATATACACATACGTGTGGGTGCGTCAGCTATTGAATATGGAAGTGGTTACGTGTGCCACTACCATCATCTTGCAATTTCAAACCCAAGGACAATTGATATTGTAACATGAATAACACCACATGGCTTAAATGTAGCAAAAAGAACATTCACTGCACTTTTCTAGTATTTGCACTATTTCCTACGCTGAGGGCCAGACAGAACATGGTAGAAACTGAGTCAGCAAAATCATGCTAAGTACATTAGAATTTTATATAGGTGAGTAAAACAAGGGTTAATTGTCCAATAATCAAGAAATCATTGTTCAGAATACACTGCTACAGTGTGTGAATATGAAAGACAGCATTTGGATCTTTGAGTTTTATGTGATTTTAAATTTCGAGAGTTTCCAATGAGGTAGCATTTACTTTTGAGGTATGTAATGTGAGCTCAGCAGGTGGTAATGCTGTACAGCCTTTGATACTCACTAAGTTTGTTTACGAACTGTGCTAAGGATGGCAAGCCACTGTCTTCAAGGAAAATTCAAAAACAAACAGGGGATATCTTTCTTCTGTAATGTTCAAAGAAGTGTCTCTACCGCCAGACGCAGCTAAAGGACTATTGGAAATGTAAACAAGATTGTCTTTTTACACAAGGAACGTGTTATTTGTGTACCAGTGTCAAGAGAAAGTGCATTTTAGATGATGCAAAGTGTGTTACAATGTGTGCAGTGTCCTGAAGCATTTCTGAAATGATCTGCAGCGGAACATAAGCACTGAATCTAATGAATTTGGAGTGATTTGTGCACATGAAAATGTGTTCAAAGTATCACGTTTTATTTTTGGCCCCTTTCCAGCGAATCAGCTTAAGCTAGGTTTGTGAGAGCTGATGAGACACCATATTGTAATTTCTGAGAGCTCTGCTTTTGATGACTTGCAATAAACCACAAAGGATATTTCCACTGGGGGAAAAGAAGTTATAAACTGTCATGAATATTATAATTTACATGATTTGGAGCTTGGAAATCTCTTGTTTAGAGTTTTAACTCCAGCTAATCACAAATTTTTTCTCTTTTGAAAACAATGATTTGAATATAAACCAACTCAAAGAGACATACTGAGGCAATTTCAACAACCTAATTAATTTCTATAAAAAAGACCTACAAATTTCAAGACCATGAATTTGCTTTGAGGATGACTCAAGAACGTGTTCTTCATTGTCAGAATCAATCTATGTGGAATAGAACTTACTTATCTGTGTCTAAAGATGACACCTAGTCAGGTAGCATTGTGAAATCATATTAACACTCATCGAAAAGAGGTAATTATGAAATGTCAGATGAAAATACTTTAAAAAGTTTTAAACTCTATTACAGATAAGCAAAAGGTTTCTTCATTTTCATGAAACTATACGAAATTCAGTGACAGACTTGCTGTCATTACTGCAAGGCTGTTGGCAAATCTCAAACTCCTGTTTATTCTTTTGCTTTTTCCGCTCACATCCCTACTAAAGAGCTCATCTTGAATTTTCTGCAAATGCCACTGGACAAACAGAATTACTTTAGAAAGGATATTTATATTTTGGGGGGAGTAGCTCCTAAAACTAAATTTATCCTATGTTTTAATACATACTATATGAACTTCTATTAATAAAAGTAGAAATGCATACTTTCGGACATTTTATCTAGCCTGCTGCTATCATTTCAAAAATCTTGGCATATAAGAGGGGACGGGGATCCAAGAATGGAGCAGGAGGACAGAAGGAAGCTTGTATTCCAACCCTGGAGACTCCCGGATCCTCACCGAGGACTACCAGTGTGGGCACCAAGGACTATATGCCAACCACCAAGGAGACCATGGGGAACTGGAATGCCCTTGTAGGCCGAGAAGTCTGAGATCCATCTATTCTCTTTCAGATCTCCCACATGGGATGGAAGAAGCCCAGATCCTTCCTCGCAGGATCTAATGTCATAGGAACAACAGCCAGGAACCCTGAGCAATTCTCAGAAACAAAAGAAAAGTAAACCTCCTTTGGGACTCGGGAGAGGAGCTTTCTCTGGTTCTTACTTAGTTCCAACTTTGGTTCCCCACCCTCTCTTGCAACGACCATCAGGGTCGCTCTGGAGCATTCCCCACCCCCAAATAAGAATTAGATCAGATAGACAGAGACCAATAAGGAAAGCTTAGAACAGACAGGAAACAGTCAGCTTGGACTCACATATACCTTACTAGGTAGGACACAAAGATCAGTTACTCCTCACTAAGGTATTGAAGATTTCTCTGCACACTCCACCTAAATCTGTTCTGCTCCTCAATTGTTAAAACATGGCATGTTTGAGTTATAAGCCTGTTTGAACTACCCTAAAATTCATGAAGTTCAGAAAAAATCATGCTTGAATAGTGTAAGCTGCTAGATATAAAAATGAAAATAGACACGAGACAGCTGAATAGTACCCTATAACCATTTTAAGGTGTATAACAGTAGGTTGTGTACAATCTAAAATGGAAATGTCAATGAAGTAGTCTCAGGATGTGGTTAAGAACTTGCATTTTCTAACATATTTGTCACTCAATACCATGTCAATTAACTTCATGATGTTGTAAATTGTTGTTGAAGTTGTGTAGTGGCTTTTCATTGCAGGGGATGGTATTCCCCTAGCTCTACTTTCAGACCAGGGATGATTTCCCCAAGAAACTGTTGAATTTATCTGGAAAATAAAATGCTGGACTCCATGCATGGTCCTTGCCCACAATGAAGGAATCATGACTAGACATGAACAGTAATACTGTAACAATATGGAGAAATTTAATATGGGGGGATGGCTTTTCGGAGGGGTTGGGGGAAATCCAGAGCCTATGAAACTGTGTCATAACATGAAATTTAAAAAAAAATCTTGGCATATAGCTTTTCTTCACTGTATGAATGGGTTGTATCATATTTAAAGGATTATTTTGCTAAACTACTATTATAATATTCCTTATTTTAACAAACGCATATCAAGGACTAGAAATTAGACAATCATTTTTGTTCAGCTCAATGCTTCTTTTCCAGTTCGATTCACCTGATTTATTGCAGTTAATTTCTGATCAATCTCTCTGTTTCCACCTATTTATTTATGTCTGATTTTCAAAAAGCAGTAAATCCTTTCTTGTTAGTTCATTATTTTGTGACTCTTCATTGTTCAAAATCTTCCAATGACTTCATTTCACAAAGGGTAAAATCCAAACTAATCTTTTCTTGTGACCTCAAAGACTAAGGTCTGTTCCCATCTTTTCCTCTTTGATCACAGGTACCACCTCTTTCCCCACCTTGTTCTGCTCTTTCAGAGCCTCAGAAAAGTGGAAAAGTTCTAGAGTGACCATATCCTGACACAAGGTACCTGTATCTGCTGGTCAATCTCCCTGGAATGCTCTTAATTACCTATTTGCAAGATCCCCTTTCTCACTTTCTTCAAATTTTGATTCCAGTATATCCTTTGGTATGACAGATTTCTTGGCCATTCTGTGAGTTTGTACTCCACAATCCTTCCATAAATGTACAAATCATGTTTTCTGTCACTGGTTGAGGGTGTGTATATATTCTATCTGTCTATATTTATATCTATATCTGTATCTATCTATACACTCTCTCTATATAACTTTACTTCCCAATATTTACACTCTGTTCTTATTTATTTGACAAGGAAACTGGTATCGAGTAAGTAGCAGCAACAGAATTCCCAAAAGAGTTGCAATGATAGGAGCTGCTCAGCTCAAGTCCAGGAACCAGGAACTTCGTTTTGGTCTCCCACAAGACTAGTAAGAGTACAAACACTTGGATCATCTTCTGCTGCTTTCCCAAATACAATAGGAGGGATCCGTATTGAAAGAAAAGTGGCCAACACTTAAACTGCAATTGGATACGAGATACCAGGGTCATAACTGGCAACCCCTTTGTTGTGCCACTACAATAGCCCCTTAATTAACATTTTATTTATCATCTATGTCTCCTGCTATCATGTTCACAGCCTGAGAGAGAGGAGTTCCTAGTTTTTAGGATAGTGCACTATATAAATACGATACAGTAGAGACAGGCACCCTATGGGCTTTGGGGTCTAAGAGGAAACATGATAGGCAAGTAATGCTCTCAAAAACTTTCTAGTGGACAAACTACGAAAATAAGAGCATTAGATTAGTGATAAATCTATAAAGAATTCCATGTCAAGGAAAATGGATAAAGAGTAACGCGTGATTTTGAGTAGCAGATACTTCAGCTTAAGTAATCAGAGAAAGAATTGCTGATATGTCATAAATAAACCACAGCTTGAAGGAAAGAAGTAATGTGAAGAAAGATGTCTTAAAAACTGATTAGAGTAACATTTGATAATATAGAATCCATATTTAATTACAGGCATTCTCGGTCAGCAAGGGCTTATTTCTCATCAACAGCTAGATAATGTACTAGTTTCTAGAGAATGTAAGATTTTGTCCTTACAGGAAAGTACTAATTATAGATCTGGGAATGGAACACTCATTGATGTGGAACAATAAATAAAAATGGAATTTCAATAAGAAGACAAGATACAAATGAGAGTTGTAATAGAGCTAGAAAATGTGGAACAGGGGATGCTGGGAATTTCTTTTGGCAAAAGAGTAGAGGTGGAGATAAATGTGATGTGTAGAAAGAATAATGAGCGATTGTGTTTTATTGCAACTAAAGTATTCTGGTGGAAAGGAGGGCTTGAGGTCAGAAGAAGGGAGGATGAATAGGTAGGGTTTTCATTTTAGAACTCATTGGCTAAAATATGTGGACACCATGCTTCCTGCTTGGAACTCAATAGCAAGACAGACTTTGCTTCCAAATACAGTCCCCATCATTCAACTTTTCAGCCATCATGTTATATAGTTCCTCTTCTGTCTTGCTTGGACAAACAGATTTCTCAACCATGTTTGCTGTTTCAGTTCTCGTCCCCTTACATCATATTCTCTGTGCAACACTTGAATGGTTTTTATAAAAACATATTCATAGCATGATGGGCACAACTTTTTTCAAAACACTCATCTAACATCCTTGACTTCAGCTGGGACTTGGAATAGCATTATCACTGCTCATCATGGCTGCCAGGTTATTCACTGCCTATCCCAGCCGGCTTCTCTCTCTTAGTCTTTGACCCTGACCCTTGGGTCAAAGTGTTCCTAATGTTCCTCTTTTCCTAGAAATGGTGGAGGCTTAACAAGCTTCAGGAACCCAGCTCTTGGCATCTTCTCTGTCTTACATACTTTTCAATAATCCTCAGAGATGTTATTTTTTTCATATTTAGGACTCATAATATAAAGCGGTCTTTGACCACGTTATCTAAAATGTCACTACCCAAACTTCTTGATAATATTACTGAGTGGCACTATCTTCCCAGGTCTTAGTGATTAACTTGAAAATAATTTCTCTACATATGTGTTAATGATTTATTTATTTCATTGGAAAGGTAGATCAGATTTAAGAAGAGAATGAAAGACACAAAGATCTTCCATCTGTTGATTGACTCTCCAAATGAATACAATGGTTGAAATTTAGCTAACCCAAAGCCAGAAGCCAGGAGCCAGGAACTTCTTCCAAGTCTCCCGTGTGGCTGTAGAGTTCTAAGGGTTTAGGCTGTCTTCAACTGCTTTCCCAGGCCATCTTTAGGGAATTGAATGAGAAGCAGAGCAGCTGGCACATAAACTGGCACTCATATGAGATCCTGGTGCTTGCAAGGTGAGGCTTTAGTCATTGAGCCCTTGTGCCAGGCCAAACACCTGTTTATTTGTTTCCTACTAATAGGAGATAAATTCTATAAGGGCAGGAATGCATGAACCCAGATCATAAAACTACCTTACTGGCATATCTGCAATGTATTAGGAAGAGCAAAATTTAGTAGGTTCAGTGAAAATAGGAAATCATTGACAATTTTTAACCTGCTTGTATGAAAGTGAAAAATATCTTTTTGAGTGGGTTAGCAGTGTGGTCCTGAAGTATCTATAGTGAATATTAAAAAACTGACAGCTGAATAATATTTCATCAAAGAAATCAGTGGGGCCCACTTACTGTCAAGAGGAGGAGAATACAGGGAAATCAAAGGAGAATGCATTCAAGATGTTTGTAACCAAAAGTGAATGAGTCAAAAATAACTCACAAAGATTCCAGTTGCTAGATTAAGTAGTTATTGTGAGATGTTAGTAATCAGACAAGGTTAGCATGTGGTGGGGATAATTTGCTTTTTTTGTGTGTGCAAATTTGATTTTTCTGTTGTTGTTATTGTTGCTGCCCTGGAATATTTTTTTTGTAATATTTTTGTTGTTGCCATTAGTGTATATTTATTTGCAATTATGTGCTGGGGTCCGTGTGATGGGTGTGGAAGACAGGAAGGTGTGAAGAGTATAGTTCCTTTGCAGGCAGGGTCGCAAGGAACTTCCTGCTGTGTGGCAAGGCCCGGTGGATTTCTCTACAACACCTGAATGCAGCTCTGCCTCCCTTTGCATGGACACTGGACAACCCCGCTGAGTATTCTGTAATCTATTTAGGCATTGTCTGCCTCTGCGGAGTTACTGTTAAATATCAATAGGAACTTAGAAGCTAATGTTGCTGGTGCCATTTTTAGCCAAAGAGCTATTATCGCTGTTAGGGCTGCATCCTGTGGCAATATGCTAATCAAGGGTGCTAACTCCCCTTTTGATCCTATGCTAATCAAAGGTGTTCTGTCTTCAGGTGTAGTGGAATCTATTCTTTCCCTCTTCCTTTGATCTTTTAGGTCCCTTCCTTCCTTGACTGTCTCAAGACCTAGCTGTAAAGTAATTGTGGTAGGAATGTGCTACTGACTGATATGCATCATCTATTGAAAACCTTTTCCTAGCCAGGCACCAGGTGGTTAACATCCTAGCCTTAGGTGAAACAAATGGCAGAGTTATCTTTAGAAACACCCACTTGACCATGACGTAAAAAGTCTGAGCCAGAGTTTGACTGATTTTGTATAAATAAAGCGGACAGCTTTTGTGTGTAGTCCATTATGATGATGAAGAGTTACTAGTGGTCCGTCTCTTTCTCTCTCTTTCTTTGCGCCTCATCCACGCACCCTTCGTGAGTTCCGAACTCAGCTGGAGCTGGACTCCGGCAATTATGGACCGATAATGAGGTATAAACTGCTCCCCTGGAGTAAGCTGAGCACTTTTGGGAAGTTTGTTTTCTATCTTTGGAGCCGTTATTGAGTGAGCTACTATCTTCTAGATCTGCACTCCTCAGCTGTTTCCCCAAATAAGCTTTCCTCGTGATCCTGTAATCTTCAGGAAAGATCTTAAAGACCCTTCTCATTATATTTCTCTTTATCAAATCCTTCATATAAGAGTAACTTTATCTACTACATTTCCCTATTTGGTTTATTTTGAATGATTTGTTTGAAGAATTGACTTACGTATCTTAAAATGACTGAAAATTAGTAATGATGCTGAAGAACTTTTGTACATGTGGGTTTTATCTGGATATATCCTTCATGCTATAAATGGAAACCATACAAGGATAGTTTTAGAAAATTGAATTAATAATAATGATAAATGTGCTTTGGCACAAAGAGTTCAAAACCCATGCGTATAGTATGTTTCAATAATTTCATGAAAATGCGAATACATGGGTTTCAAACATTTTTGCAACAAAATACACATATTTGCTGTAAATGTTTTGAAATATCCTCATACATGTCAAAGAAAATGATAATGAAAAATTAAATGTATTGGTAATACATATCAATGTTGCAATACTATTAATAGTATTATTCTTAAAGATTTTCAAATTTATTTATTGGAAAGGAAGATTTACAGAGAGAAGAGACAGAGAGAATGATCTCCCATCCACTGATTCACTTCCCAGGTGGCTGCAATGGCAAGGGCTAAACTGATCTAAAGCAGGAGCCAGCCATCCTCAAATCTCCCAGGTGAGTACAGGGTGCCAAGGCTTTTGGTGGTCCTCTACTGTTTTCCCAGGCCACTATCAGGAAGCTAGATGGGAAGCAGAGTAGCCAGGGCACGAATTAGTGCCCAAATAGGATTACTGCATGTTCCAGGCAAGAATTTATCCACTGGGCCATTGCACTGGGCCCAATACTACTATATTTAAATGATAAATACTGACACTTAGGGAAAGATTATGGGCTTGATTTGTGTTTTTCTGTGTATCCATTTATATCTTCAGTGATTTGAACTCGTCTTCCCCTTATTTCCTTAAATCATTATTGAGGTGACATATAAGGTAAATGTGCAATTGTGAAATATATTGCTAAGAAATATTTTCTTAGCATTTTCATTAAATTATCTAAAGCATTGTCTGTGACAGCCAAACAATTTTCTGTGATGTGTGAAATGGTTTCTAGTTCTATGCGGTTTTTGTTTGATTGAGAGAATGAGAGAGCTCCTGTCCAGCTCCTGGCTCACTCCACAGGTGTCCACAAAGCCAAATTTAGTTCAGCTGAGCTTCAGGTTTTTCCATTTCCAAATTGAGAATCATCTGGGACAAAACGTTCAACCCAATTTCTGTTAGATAGATCCATGTCAGCACATGAGTACAGCTCATTTTATGTGTGTTTTGAAATAAGTGACTTTCAGGACATAAAAAAAGTATGAGTCTCATTTTGTAAACAAACTTGCAAAGTGATCAAGAGTGGTATTAAGGAGACATGTGGAATTACTGGAAATTACCCTTGTGCCATTGGCATCTGGCAACATCATTTTCCAACAAGCAGAAATATGAAATAGGCCACATCATCATCCTCCTCTACATATGTACAGTTGTCTGACCTTTCAATCACAAATCCTAACTTTTTAAATGATCACTGTTACATTTTCAACTACTATAACAATTTTCCCAAATTCCCACATCTGTTGTGGAGCTAGCACTATTGCTGAACACATGAAAAACTTTGGAAGGTGCTTAGATGTGATTAAAAACAATTCTTTGATTATGACTTAAAATTCCCACAACAATGTGCTGTTAGGGAGAGGGAATTATAGATGATGTTAAAAAAAAAATTAAAAAGTACCTTTTGACTCATACACCTCATTATGCAACAGGGCCAAAATACTGCGAAAAGGGGAAAGAAGAAGAGTTTGTAACATGATATGACTACAAGATTAAGAAACAAACCTGCAGGCCCCAAGGCTATAGCGTCTCAGGATTAATGTGTATCAAAACACGATCTGTACATTTATTCCTTGGGGAAAGCGATCTTCAATCGCGTGTGTTTTGAATTATGGGAGGTCTTCAGGAGCACATCCCTTTCGTCATATTAGACCACCCTGCATCTTGAAGTTCAAGTCTCATTTAAGTCAAAGTGTGTTGGTGCAGTGCTTAAACAATTTGTTTAAATAAATATTCCTTGTAAAGCTTGCATTTATGAACTGATGACTGATCTTTAAAAAAATGTATCTCTGATAGGTCTTGCTAAATGAACAAAGCAATGCATCCTGTGCTGAGGAAGTAGTTCACTTCCCCTTTTGCAAGCTCGGGGACATTCTTAACCCCAACTCTCCTTGTTGAGCCTCAAAAATCCCTTTACCTGTCCTTCATGCATCTTGCCACCCTTGGCAGCCTATCTGATACTCCTTAGGAATGTTTAAGTGACAGGTCAGAGCCTGCAGGTTTAGGTTGGCTGTGACCATCTGTGAGGCCAGGGCGGGGATATTTTTGTTTTCTAGTGAGCCTGTTGCGGACTCCTCCTACTTGCAACAATTCTCTGTGACCTTAGTCCCTTGATATATCTACAAGAGAAAGCAAACTCTGCTTGGTGCTTCCTTCAGACACAGGGGATGGGGAATGTGTCTGTGACAAGACTGTCCACTCTACAGTGCCTCGTGCAGTGGGCCTTGAAAATCGGCTGTTCATGACGCAAAAATTACCAGCGCTGAGAGCTCTTTGGAAGGGTTGAGCAGGGTACCTAACATCCAAGAGATTGCCACAGGCTACACACAGCTGATTCATCTTCCCTGTATATTTGTGGATGAGAGATTATTGTGCCTAAAAACATTCGTTCTCAACAAACTTGCAAAAACAAAAGACAAAAACAAAGCAAAACTACCAAGTCAACTGACGTTACTTAAAAAATAAGCTATTTGAGTTATCTAAGCACTACAAGCTATCAATACTGCAAATGGAAGCTCTTTCTGCCAAATGCTACAGACATAGTAGGTGAGCAAAGTTCTCTCAAACTTCTCAGTATGTATACTCAGCATCGATTTTCTACTCTCAAGGCTGTCAATCTTACTATTTAAATAAATGCTGCTCAAAAGCTTATGTAACTAAGGGTTTTATCATCTCAGCTGTTTAGTTTATGAAGTCTGTCTCCTTCTCAAGGCTTGTTTTTAAGCATATATCCTCTCTCTATTCTCTGACCCCTGAAAACAAGATTGTGAAATGCGCTTTATGAATCTATAGACATGAAACTGTAATATAGTTCTGTTATGCTACTTTTACATGTAAGACTATGAGATTTGGTCAAATCTGGAATGAAGTAAAAACTGGAAAAATGTGAGACATTTTTGTGCATGGTTTTTACTTGCATTCTTAGAATCATGGATGACTTATGAATTATAACAGCAGAAGTTATTTTTCTCACTGATGATTTCACATATATCTATTTATATTTTTAATTAAAATGAGGAATGACATGGATACAGCGAGAGGAGAGAAACTGGAAGGGGGAAATATAGGGAGATGTACATGGAGAGAGGTAGATCTTCATCTATTTATTCAATCCCAAATTATCACAATAGCTCCTGCTGGGCAATGTAAAATCCCAGAGCTGAAAACTGCAGAGAGGTCTCCCTTGCTGGTGATGGAGAACCAAGAACTTGGGCCTTCTCCCTTTGCCTTTTCAAGTGTGTTAAGTGGCAACTGGACGGCAAGCAGAGTAGACAGAATTCAAAGCAGAATTCTGACATGGGAGGAGGTCATTCTTAGCTGCAGCTTACCTTGATGAGCCACAAAACCTGCCTGTTAAGTGAATGAGGAAACAATAATTCATATGGCTCTTATAGCTGCTGCTTATCCTGTGATTTACATGTTACTGAACAGCTATTGTATTTTTACCTGCTCTCTGGACAACAAAATACTTGGTTGATAAATTGGAGCCTATAATGCAACTAGAAGGACTTTTAAAGATTACCAATTTCAAATTAACCCAATCACAGAGTTTCTGCTGAATATATGTATCTGTTCAGATTCCTCCAGTGTGTAAGACACAATTTTGTCAGTCATTGGGCCTGTCGGAACACAGTGACATACAGGGACAACCTTTGTAAATGCAAGATCGTACCGAAGAAAGTGCATGATCCAAATTCGCATTGTGGCAGACAGGCATAGCAGCTTGGAACCTGCTGCCTAATCTAGAGGCTCATTTTTCCTCTAAGGAGAAAATAGCCATATTTATCATCTGCTGTCTTCCAGGCATTGATGGGAGCATTTTGCAAACCTTAAATTAGATCTGCACCTTTTGACATTTTTGGTCCTAATGTCAGCTTACAGAGTCAAATTCATTAATTGCAGAGTTATTATGGGAACCAAAATTCTATTTCTCACTAAATTTGAAATTAAGGTTTTCCTTCAGCTTTGGACTGGATTGGTACTTCCTATTTCGATTTTCATATTATGCCACCAGCTTGTACTAGAAGCACTTATTTCGAAATACTGTAAATATTACACGAGTTGGCAAGATAGTTGATCCACAGACATGCCTATGACCTGAAACCAACCGAAGGGCATACAAGGTTCCCTTTCTCATAAGGAGGCCATATCAAGGCCATGATCACAATTATCTGTAAAGAGTAACTGCAATGGAACAGCACAATTTCTGTTTGATTTGTATTCATGCCCTTAGTATTGATTGCATATTTGAGCATCACATATAATAAAGACATTAAAATGTTATCATAAATTAGTTTCCATTCAGCACTTTTATAATCAACGATGAATTGTTTTTTCAATTCATAGTTTTTCTTTCCTATACAGTCAGTGAAACCTCTTATATCTTTTAGAAGTGCTCATTTTCATTTCTCCACCTCTTGACGTACGAGTCAGCAGTTCATAATGTCAAATTCGCTTTACCTCTAGTGGAAAGGGAGCATTATTGTGCACTAGAAGACTGGCAACAGGTCTACAAAGTATAATAGTTATTCTCTTTTAAAATGTTGACAACAGCTGGGATAACACAACTGACAAAACCTGAGTGTGAGAACTGTACTGGCTCCTCAATTCTGGTTTCTGAGGCTCTTGTGTTCGTACTCTGGCTCCCCACTGCCCCATTTTACACCTGGGAACATCCCCTCTTTAGACGTCATGCCTGTAGGAGCTCAAATATATTTAAAGCTAGCTTAGGCTGTGGAGTGATGCAATTCAAATCCTATCTCTGGATCTAGGATTTGCAAAAGACAAACATTGCATTTTAGAAATTCAGCCTAAGAACAATTATAAATTTGAAGTAATAATACTAGCTCTAATCAATTTCTATCTTTTAATAATTTTCACGGTTGTCAGCTATTATGTTAAACCAGATGAAATTGTCGTTTTTATGGATGAGAAATGTTGATTCTAAGCAATTTCGTGGGGTCCAAACTACATTTATTATTGTGACTTTAGTAGCAGAAAAAGCATGTGAAACCATGTGAAGTGTTTTCTGGTCTTGATGAAATATATCATTCTGAAGACTCCTTTACCAATCTGAATTGTTTTGTTGTTGTTTTGGTCTTTTTTCATGGCAATTATTACAATCTAGAGGGGCTCTCTTTACTCTTAACATACCTACCCTCTGTCTACCCCCAATAGAGTCTGCATTTGCCCCCTACAAAAATGCCTGGGACATCAGAACAACTCAATAAATATTTGTTGAATAAAATAAACCTGATGGATTGAAAATATCTGCCTAAAATGAATGATCATATATATTTTCTATTTGGAGTGTTGCTGTAAAATATACGTTTCCAATTCCCCAATGTCCCTTTGAAAAAGATAAATTAATTCATTTCATTAGTGATATTGAGTTGCCTGTGGCATGACTTGTCATTGTGGCCACAATAGACTAATGATTGGATAACGAGAGTTTATTTATCATGGAACCAATTTTTCCTGCTGAGCTGAAGTATAAATAATGTTATATCAGCATTTACATTATAAATACTGTTGTAGAGTTTGTTAGTTGGCCATAAAAGCTCTCCCTCGGCTGAAACTGCTTGTGGGTAAATATTGCATGTGTTACATGCCATGTGTCAAAGTAAAAGTGGGCCTTTCATTGCAAAGAGCAAACACAGAATATAAAAATGATTGTTATACAATGAAACTAAAGCTATGGGAGAACTCCAATCTGCCATTTCTATCATTTATTTTTCCTGATGACACTCAGCAGCTTGGAAATAATGACAGGATTAAAACAGTCTTGAACAGATAAAGTGTGTTGCTAGGACAAACATGAAAATTCTACTGGAATATTCATTTCAGGCAGAAAATTAGATTTTTTTTCGTTAATATGAGGGAACAAGATGGCTTAATAACCCTATTAGAAAAAACGGGGGTGCAAAAAAGAGCTGCCAAGAAAGCACTGCTTCCATTATGCCAACACCCTGGATCAGTACAATAGGACCTATCATAGCACAAGAGTTCGAAGTTTGCAAACCTGTATAATCCATTATATTTTTGGAAAATGCAGTTGGACCATAAAATTCTCTCTTCTGTGTTCAAAAATATAATTTTGTATAGCATGGTGTTTTGGAAAAACTGAGAACCTTTGAAACCCTTTTCTCAGACTGTGGAGGTACCGAAGCGGGTGAGTTTTCCAATGGGTCTAATGTGGTTGAGGATATCATGAATTATAGAACAGATTATGAGCAATCTGGGATGGAAGCTATTGTGGAGATTCCAGCTTTCTGATAGCTAATGGTACGCAGACTTTTGTAAATATCCAGCCTTAGGAAATAATCGTAACGTATTTTAGGACTGATAAGCATTAAGAGTTACTATCTTAATGACTTATCATTAAACTACTTAAAATTTCCCGTGAAGCTACAAACTTTATGCCACTTCAGGGATTTTGAACACCGTCAGTCTGGGTTGCTCTAACTGAATGACATGGATCGCATAGCTTTCTTTTTTTAAAGATTTATTTTATTTTATTTTACTTCTTTTTATTATTATCATTTGATGAATGCAGTTCCATAGACCTTGGGATTTCCCTTATCCACTCCCCAATTCCATCCCCCCTCACTGAGTTTCCCTATATCATTACTATAATATAACTCTCCATACACAGCCATATATCCATTGTTGTGGGCATGGATAATGGCAGAGTGTCCAGAATCCTATTGTTAAGATATGTGTAAATAATTTCGTTGGGAGTCCATCTTTGTCTGGAAGTAGAAATACATGCTACATTGTATCCTCACATCTGGATATGATAGTCTCCATTACACAGTTACTGTACATCCCCTTAAATGAAAAGCCAAAATATAAAATCAACAACAGGAAGAAAAAAAAAACACCATGAAGTTAAATAACATGCTACTGAGTAACTAATGTGTAGCTGAGGAAATGAATGAGAAAACCAAGCACCTTCTGGAAGAAAATGATGCTATTGTATGAGCTATGAGTTATTGAAGAATTTAATGAGAAGAAAGTGTTTTAAAGAGATGAAACAAACCACAAAAATCAAAATTGATGAGTTACAGTTTCTGATGGTCTTTTTTTTTTTGGTGAAATATATTTCCTGTAGGCAGCAAATAGATGGGTTTTGTTTCTTAATTCAGTCTACTAATCTGCGACGTTTGATGAGTTTAATCCATTTACATTCAGGGTTAATATGAATGGCTGGTAATTTGGTCTTGTCACTTTAGCAATGGTTTATTTATTGATTTAGTCTTCTGTTATTACCCTGGGATGTTCTTTACATTTGCCTTTGGTTTTGATGGGTAATCTTCCTTTTCTCTGTCAAGAGAACATCTTTGAATATCATTTGTAGGGCAGGTTTGAAAGAGGCATATTCTTTTAACTTCACTGTGGAAGAGTTTTATTTCATTTTCAAAGAGAAAGGAAAGTTTTGCTGGGTATGTTATTCTGGGCTGACAATTTTTTCTTTTAGAATCTGGAATATGTCACTCCATTCTCTTCTTGCCTGTAGAGTTTCCTGTGAGAGATCTCCTGTGAGTATAATTGGCATTCCTTTATATGTCAGTTGATTTTTTTTACGTGCACATTTAAGGATCTTTTCCTTATGTTCGATTGAAGAGAAATTGATTATCATGTGTCATGGTGAAGATTGCTTTTGGTCAACCCTGTTGGAAGTTCTGTGATCCTCCTGGATGTTGTTTCCCAATTTTTTCTCTATACTAGGGAATTTTTCCCTTATTATTTCATTACATAGATTTGCAAACCCAGCTTTTCTTTTGTACCTTTTGAGATTCCCATAACTCTTTTATTTGAGCTTTTAATAATTTCTTTCAATTTTTGAATACTTTTTTTAAAACTTGACCCAGCTCTGCTTCCAGCTTTTTGTTTGCTTCCCGCTGGTAACAAGTAGTGAGGCCACCACCAGGATTAGAACCAGCATTCATATTGGATCCTGGAGCATGCAAAGCAAGGACTTTAACTGCTATGCTATTGCACCAGGCCCAACGCTCCACTCTTGTCAAGACCATCATTTATCAATTCCTGTTAGATGACAAAACAGCAGCCACCTGCAGCTGCAGTTCTGAGATTGGCTATTCTATCAGACACATGATTGAAATGAGTTTCTTGAGCTTCAAAATTTTAGTTGTATTCTACAGGCATTTAGGGAGCAACAATGATTTGCTAGACACTGTGCTAAGCAAAGAAGCTTAGACATAAGCTAGAGGCTCACATATGCATTGCAGGCTTTTGAATTAAAGTTTTCTGTGGAAAATAAAAGCAATTAAGCGTGAAAAAATATCCTCTCCAGGGTACCTTAACTTAACCTAGACCCAGGGAAAGGAGGTTTTCCCACTATTTATGACTTGATACGAGGGTCACTGTTACATGTGCAGTATATTTGGTGATTCTCCCATGAGAAGCAAGGCCATCATAGTTTGAAACAGGAGACTCGCATTGTAGTAAACACAAGTGCTTGAACACGCACACTAAACTCTTGTCTGGGGAAGAAAATTCACAGATCTTGCTCTTGGTGAAGTATTTTTAAATGATGATTTCTAGGCCTTAGTCGGTTATCTTCAGAGTTAAGGCTTCAATACATTTAAGTAGCATTGCAGGGATTTCTGATGTCATCTAGTTGCAGATCTAGCTTTTTTTTTTTTTAAATAAACAACATTACAAATAATACCTATTCAGTGGAAGCTGTATTTCACACAGTCATATTTGTTTTTCTCTCTTTGTTATAGAAAATTAAATTTCATAGAAATGATTTTCAGTTTAAAGATCCTCATTAAATATCAGAAAAACACCATTCCATTTGATGAAAAGTGTATCTTGTAACAAATAACTTGTTCCTCTGTGAGCCAGTGAAGGATGGAAATTCATTGCCAACTCTAGGGGTCATTGTAGTACCTTGCCCATCCTGGTACCACACTCATCAATGCCCATTCTCCACAAAACTCACAGGAAGCAGTGACCATTGCCCTTCAGAATCTACACTAGGATAAAGCATCCCACTTGGTCAGTCTATATAATTTTCACCTAAGTCTGTTTGCGACTCTTCCTGTTGTTATCTCAGTAGGATGTGATTCTTCATTTTAAATTTTTTGGTACTTCATCTCATCCTCTACAATTACTCTACCAGTCAGTGTTGTTGCAAGATACCTACTGAGCAAAGCAAGAAGTTACCAGTTACTTCAGCTCACTGTTTTGGAGGGGCTATCAGTACATGATCAGGCAGCCCCACTTGGCTGAACCGTCTGGTGAGGCTGCAGGATGATTTTGGTACAGTAGGTGTAGAAGCATGGTTAAATGGCTAGCTAGAGAAAGAGAGGGAAAGAGAGAGAGAGAGAGAGAGAAAGAGAGGGAGGGAGAGGATGCCATAATAAGATCAAGTCTCCACAGCATCACCAACCCATAATCCTGGGGTTTAATGTCATCTATAGGATCAGGAACCAGATCATGGAATCATACAATCATACAATAGCAATCATACAATCATGTTATTTTAAAAACAAAAGCAGAAGGCAGAATCTAAACTCTGAGAAGAATCTTAGCTCTACAATGATGCAGTAAGATCAACTCGCAGTGCAAGCTGTAATCCCCAAGTCATGTCATCTTTCAAGCAAGTTGTAGCTAGTGTTTATGACACTTCACATATTCAAAGTGACTGTCTCCCATACTGCCTCATCTCATTTTCATGCCTTCCTTGCAAGTGCTTCTTCAGAAGACAATCTTATTGATTCAAACATAGGATTCAGGAAAGGTCAAGTGATTTTCCAAAGATCGAAGAGCAAACAATGGAAAGTAGTAGTCAGAAAGAGCACGTTGTTTGAAATTCCATCATGTTTACACATATTCAGAGTGCTCGATGTCATTCCTCATGTGCTGTGTTGGCCTCCCCAGGCCAAAACTTTTATTCAGCTTTATATCCATTCTGCTAATGGCTGCTTTGCTTGAGATGGGATTTGCTTAGTAACTACTTTACTTTCTACTCATAAATATCTTTCACTATTTTCCAAGTTCTGGTAGGAACAAAGGTTGGCATAAAATGATAACAGAACAAGAGCAGATCAACAGTTCCTGTGAAAAACTGGCAATGCCATTTTAGCTTCAATTACACTTCTGGCTGAGCTGCAAGTAGCCGCGCCAGGGCCTAACATGTCTTGCTGATTGAGAGCATATTTTGAGTTTCCCCCATTGTTCTGGCACTCCCACTCCTGTGTAGCAAGCAGGATATTCAACTTGACAAGGCTGTTTCTATCTGGATCAGGGAAGGAGCAAAGTTCTTGTCAGTTTGAATCATGAGCTCACAGTTGGCAGAGCGAAGTGGAAAAGCACAGTGGGGGAAGGAGCCGTGTGCATGCCATCCTGTGATGTGGACCTCACGCTCCATCCACCGAGTAACTCCAGGAGTCAAGATGGCCAGCTCTGAGTGGGCTCCTTCATTGCTTGGCCAGTTCTTTTGCCTGTGATGCTAAATTCCCTGCTTATTCAGCTTCCAAAATTTTATGTTAACACTTTATACTCTCTGCACATTTTTTCAGAGCTGCAGCTGGGAGTATTGAATTCTGTAATTCTCAAGGTTTTAATGTTTTAAAACACATTTCCATGGCTGAGGATGCCTTTTTTTTGGAGTCCACATCAAAGGCTTTTAGAAGTCATCAAAGAAAACTGAACATCTAGGCTGTATTGCTCTACATAGCTTGTCTTTATTATTCTTTTTTCAAGTGATCTTCACAAGAATGACAAATAGAATTAGTGGGAACTTATGATTATGGGGCTAACAAAATTAAAGCAGCTTATTATTTCATCTCTTTATCTGTTAAGGTTCACACTGCAGTTGTGTTTATTTTAAGAGGAAAGAAGAAATCTTTATTGCAAAATATCGTAACAGATGTTTGAAAAGCGAGTAATCTGGTCCCATTTTTCTTTCTACACACAATATTTTTGGTTATATGGATGTTAAACTTAATCTTTTGCTGTGTTTGTTTCTTAATCCTGAAATAACAATAATGATCTTTTGAAAATGTATAAATCCTTCCTGAGAATATTTTTGTATTAACAGATCCCATCACTAATGGATCATAATTTAATTATGGGATTTTACAATGACGACTTTTTCGATTATGTTAACAAACCAATTACACAAGGGAGGAAAAATGGCTAATAATATTAAAGTTCAATGAAGCAGCTATTCCTGAACGCTAATTCTTTTCAATAATGTTTCAACTGAATCTAAAATCCATATAATTCACCTCACCATTGCCTATGCAACTAAATCTTATACTGAATTAAGAATTTCCAACAAGTAAAGGGTATTTGGGCTTTTGGCAATTTCCTTTTTCATATAAGCTCCCATGTCTTAATTATACCCTGCTGGCTCTCCAAGTTAATAAGGGAAACGTAATACTATGACTGTTAGTGCTGATGTAGCTACATTGAGGATGAAGCTCTTTCTCATGGGCGTGCCTGGATTAACTACTGGATTATTAACTGCAGTGTATTCAGTCATGATTGTAATCATTTACTGATTCTCTCTCTCTTTAAAAAAAAATATTTACTAACCTACACACTATGTAGGACTCTAGGATGCCATATATGTCTTTAGAGTTATAGTTTGGGCTGAAAATATTTTACATTGTAAAACCAGTAATATAAATGGAGTGGGCATTTGACCAAATGGTCTGCTGAGGAACCTGCAGCCTGCACTTGTGGCTTGAGTACCAGCTCTACTCTCCATTGCAGATTCTTAGCAGTGAACTCCTTGGGAAGCAGCTGCTGATGAAGCGCTCACGTAGCTGGGTCCCTGGCACATTTATGGGAGTTCTGGATTTTCAGGCTGTGGCTTTAACCTGGCCAAACCCTGACTGCTGAAGCCAGCATTTAGGAGATTGAACCAGCAAGTAGAATACTAGTTTGTTTCTCTCTCTCTCTCTCTCTCTCTCTCTCTCTCTGCCTTTCAAATAGATAATACTTAAGAGGATAGTGCTGTGGTGCAGTGCATCAAACCACTGTTTGCATCCCATAGGGGTGCTGGTTTCATTTCCCGTCTGGTCTATGTCTGATCCATGCCACTGCTAATGCAGCTTGGAAAATTATGAACAGTAATTCCATGTACTTGTACTCTTTTAGCTAGGTGGAGACCCCAATGAAGTTCCTTGCTCTTGATCTCAGACTAACACAGCCACAGTATAAGTGGACCATTGAGGATCAAACAAGTGAGTGGGAGATATGTCTTTCTCGCTATGTCTCTCCTTCTTTCTAATTCTGCCTTTCGATTAAATAAATAGATATTTCAAAACCATGTATTTAAATATTGTGGCATAGTGGATAAAGCTGCTGCCTGTGACACCAGCACGCCATCCTGGTGGTGGTTAAAGTCCTGGCTGGTTTGCTTCCAGTCCAGCTCCATGCTAATGCTCCTGCAAAGGCAGCAGAAGATGGCTCAAATTCCTAGGTCACTGCCACTCTTGTGGGAAGCTCAGATGAAATTTTAGGATGGCTCAGCCTTGGCCAGTGTGGCTTCTGGGAAGCGAGCTGATGGATAGAAGACCTGTTCCATGTTCTGTCTCTCACTTGTTTCTATGACTCTGACTTTCAAATAAAATAACCAGATATTTCTGCTGAAGAAAAGGGTTAATGTTAAAAGAAGCCAGTAGTGTAGACCAGCATCAAAGTTAATGGATATTCATAACACTTAAATTAACTCAGTTGCATATACGTGCATGTGGAATCAGTACCATGGTGTAATATGCTAAACCCCCACCTGATATACCAGTGTCCCAATGGGCATCATTCCTAGTTCAGGCCTCTCTTCTGACCCCGGCCCCTGCTTATGGCCTGGTAAAGCAGCAGGGCATGGCTCATCTCCTTGGGCCCATGCAACCACAGGGGAAAACTAGAAGAATCTCATGGCTTCTGGCTTCAGATTGGCTCAGCTCTGGCTATTGTGGCCACTTGAGGAGTGAATCAGCAGATGGAAGCTCTCTCTCTCTGTGTCTCTCAAGCTCTGTAACTCTGCGTTACAAACAAAGTTAAAATAAGTCTTTAAAAATGTCTGTGAGTGCAAGTTATCACTTAAAATTGGACCTACATTAGCTTTTGAGATAAAGCCATGTTGAGAACTGACACAGAAGAAAATATCCAGAATAGTCGAGCAGTAATTAAAGCCCAAAGCAGAATCATGTAGACAGGAGGAAGTTGAGGTCTTCAAGTAGTAAAGACACTTGTTCTGTAAACAGATGTGCAGGGAAGTCAGAGGATTGGTAAAGTTCTATATTATTCTTGATAAAAAAAAAAAAGCACATTACCATGAAACTACCAGGGATCTTTAAAAACTTCTTAGAAAATGCATAGTACAAAAAACACACACACACACACACACACACACATAAAACATGCATGGACTTCAGGTGGATTTTTATTTGTTTTTGTTTTTGTTTGCTTGTTTGTTTTGGTAATAAATTTATTTGGTAATAAATTTTGTTTTTAATGGCATTCTCCCCACTGATCTTCTAAAGGAACATCATGTTTAGTGTGAGGATTGGGTACCCGTGGCATTTTTAGCCTCTCAGCCCATGAAAGTGAAGTAAGAAGGATACCTATGGGAGATTCCTTTATGTTGCTAGCCTCTGGAGTCCCTGGAAGCATGTTTAGTGGCAGGGCCTACCAGCCTGCCAGAATCTTCAAAGATCCTACATCACTGAATAGTGACAGCCCAGCCAAGTTCCAATAGGGAAGGCAGTGTTGGGAAAACGGGGGGAAAATCACTGAAACCTCATTTCTGATTCATTTCACAGTTATGTGCAAATAATTCTGATGCTGCCCAAAGCAAGAGTTGGCTAAAAGTTCAGCTTGGCTATGCATTCTTGTAAAAAGTTTAACACAACGTTAAACTAGCTCAGTAGATGATCATGTGAAGTGTTTAAAGTGAAAGCAATACAGGGCATGCTCGAACGGAATACAAAATCACCTGTAGCAGTCTGACTTTGAACTGACTGGGCACACTGACATGTGTTCTAAGTTAGTGGACTTGTGATTTTTGAGTTATGACACCATGCATAATAGAACACTGTTTGATGGACCTCACCAAGAGGCCTGGCTTTAAACCAGACCTGTCATCAAGAAGAGGGGAAAGCAATTTCAATTTCACCTAAACAAAACTCGTATTAAAATAAGGAAAAACAAATGTGATGAAACTATAGAAGCTTGCCCAGGTTAAAATATTCAAAAGTATGTGATGTCTGTAACCGAAGGCTGTTTACTAATGGGAGAGTCCTATGTGTGAATGTGTGCCACATTGCCCTTGATATCAGTTGGGAATAAAAATGTGTGATAGCATTAGTATTCATGATCCCAGTAGGTTACAATAATATGTGTCGTGTGTTATTATTTTAAGAAACATTAAGCAAAGCTGTGCAACGTGGTCACTCCCTTTCAATGCAATGGATGTCATGCATAATCAGCTACAACACTGAAGCAACAGGATGCAGGACTTTCCTACTTTTCTTAGAAGTAATATTTTATACAAACATCTTATTTTTTGTAAAGATAGTGCCTGTGTGCCAGATTATACTATTGCAAACATGAAGCATGGAATGGCTATTACGTTTTGTTCAATAGCACAAACTGGCAGAGGAAAGCCTACAGTCAAGCTAAAGAATATATATAAAAAAAGTTTGAAACCTGAGATTAAGCCTTGGAGAATAGAAAATGCAATATGATTCTACTGATACAGGAGTATTTAAAACTCAAAAATAGCTGCTACGGAGATTAATGAAATCCCCAACATTTTATTTTATATTGAAAATTAGGGAATATGGAATAACACAAACACTTGCTCAACAGTATTGAAGATCAACAGTCAGAGAAGATGATAGCAACGTTTTAGCTTGGTATCAATAGAGAATATTAAATCTGACTATTATAGTAAATACTACTTAACAGATGCTCATATCGTTACTTATAATGTGGTATTGAAATGTTTCATATGAACCTAAATTCAAATTCCTTCTCTCTAACCCACCCAAGGCAACTTACTGACTTGTAGACTATTAACTGGTGACATTACCAGAGATTAAGTCCCACAGAGTGACTCTGCTGACTGTGGCCAAATTTAATCACAAGCTTTAAAAGAGATTTTCATCAAGCATAGCTGTAAGACATTGCCTCAATCACCTTAAAAACATGACTGAGTACTCGGCTTTATGCTAGACTGGCCATCCGTAAGATGTGCTGTTGAGACAGATGTTCTAGAAGCATTTTTGATATAGATAAATACAAGTTCCACATAGTTCAAGCTCGGGGTTAGAAACCATAGTGAAATAGAAAATATACATATTTTAGGCCAGCAATGGAAAACTAGAGGGTATGATAAGCAGAATCCTAGGCTGGTCCCTGGAGTGCTTGTACCTTATTCGTGTATCCTCTAAACCTCCCCCCTGCAGTGTAGGTGAGACCTATGGATATCAAAGGATGTCACCAATGTGGTTCAGTTATTTTACGTGGCAAAAGTGAAATGACTGTATGTGTAATTAGGTCCCTCAATCAGTCGATTTAAGAATTAAAAGAAATGAGCCCGGTGAGGTAGCCTAGCAGCTAAACGCCTCACCTTGCACCGCTGCGAGATATATGGTCGATATTTTATGTCCTGGCAAGCTTGCTTCCCATCCAGCTCCCTGCTTGTGGCCTGGAAAAGCAATCCAGGACGGCCCCAAGCCTTGGGACCCTGCACCTGCATGGGAAACCTGCAGGAAGCTCCTGATTCCTCGCTTCAGATTGGCTCAGCTCCAGCCGTTGCAGCTGCTTGGAGAGCAAATCAGTGGACAGAAGATCTTTCTCTGTTTCTCCTCCTCTGTGTATATCTGGCTTTCCAATAAAAACACATTTTTAAGAAAGAATTGAAAGAAATATGTTGAGTGAACCTGAAAAGTCATGGCAGGGAGCTGGAGTAAGGTCGGGTTACTGAAGGAGATCCTCTGCTTGGCTTTAAAGAAGCAAACTAGAGCTAGGGCAATAAGTGAATGACTAAATCCTTGCCTTACGTGTGCCACGATCCCGTGTTTTCTTGTTCATATTCTGGCTGCTCCACTTCCCATCCGGCCTCCTGCTTGTGGCCTGGGAAAGCAGCAGGGGCTCAAAGCCATAGGAAGCTGCACCCACATGGGAGACCCAGAAGAAGTTCTTGGCTCCTGACTTTTGACTGGGTCAGCTGCAGCTGTTGTGGCTACTTGGGGGAGCGAACCAGTGGTTGGAAGATCTTTCCTTTCTGTCTCTCCTTCTGTCTGTAAATCTGCTTTTCCAATAAAAATAAATAAATCATAAAAAAGCAAACAAGTGTGATGTGAACAGGGCTATGCCATGAAATGAGTCTTAGTCTTTACAGCTGCGAGGAATATAATTCTGCAAGTGACTGTTGAAATGTGAAGAGAATGGGGAGATAAAATGAGATTGCACCTGCTGCCCAAAGTTTGCTTTAAGCTTTATGAGACCTTGAGCAAATCCTTATGAGACCCAAGCCGACTGGCCTCAGAATTCTGATCCATGAAGACTAAGAAATAATAGATAGTAAGTATGGATTATTTTCAGTTACTAAGTTTGTGGTAAAACATGTAGTCTATGATTTTCTATGTCATAGTTAAGATGTTATGACTCCCAGGAATATTTCTTCCTCCATGAAAGCCCATGTCCTAAAGTTTCATTTCACGAGATAGGTTGGAAAAATCACATCTTGGTAGCAACTTAGTCATTTTCAGCCCTTCTCAGAAGTCCACACGTTAAAGAATCTCATTTTTTTGCATTTTGACCACTCAGCTTGAAATTTTCCAACATCCTTTATGATATCTATTTTTATTTCCATGATGTCTCATTCTGAATATATTTCAATTTTCTCGCAGCTTACTGCAAAGTGTTTGTGGCAAATAAAAAATCAAACTTACCACAGTGCAAAAAATTTTAAATATTGATTTTTAAAAAGATACATTTATTCAGGATCATGATCAGGCTATCACATTTAGCAATTGGAATACTGAAAACAAAAGGAAATAAAAAAGGAACATTAAAACCCTTGGTTGGGATGCTGTACTGTTGATTTAAATTCTACGTGAGATCTCATTCTTGCTCATGTCACTTCTGTGTAGCACTGGCGTCAGAGGAGACATTTCCCAATTAGCACTGTGGTTTGGGAACCAATAGAATACGTTGTTTTGATTGAAGCATTATATGTAGACACTATGAGATCTTGACCATTTCTAAATATTCTCAACTATTTTACTAGTATTAATCCATTTACTTAGTAAGTATATTTCGTCACTGTCTCTAGATCTTCATCTTGCAAAAGTGAAACTATGAATGCTAAACAATGCCTTGTGTTTTCTTCCCTCTGTCCCTTGGCAATCACTGTCCTGTCTTCCTGTGAACTTGACTGCCTCATCACATAAAGATTAAATTATGCACTATCTCTTCTTGTGATTGGTTGATTTCATGTGGCATAATGCCTTCAGTTTTCATCCAGGGATTAGTCAGGACTCTCTAGAGAAGTGTAATAAGTAGGATGTGTGAGAATATATAACTAGATTTATTTTAAGCAATTGGCTCATGTGATTATGGAAGCTGGCCAAATCCCAAGTCTGGAGGGTGGACAGGGCAGGCTGGAGAATCAGAGGAGAGTAAATAGCACAATTTAGAGGCTGGCAGAGCGCTCTGGCTGTCTCGATCCTTGGGTAGTTGTGGACAGCGTTCCTCAGACTATGCTGTGCCACTCTGCCTGAGATCCTGGTTCTAACTTTTCTGTGCATATTGGTGAAATTTTTGGGTCATATCACAATTCTTAAATATTTTAGGAGCCATAATTCTGTGGCTATACCATCTTGCATTATCACCTGTAGTGCCCCATCGTTGCCGGAGGCATGTATTTCCCCACCTGGTGTTTTGTGTTTCATTTTTGTTTGGACAGAAGATATCTTCATGCATGTGAGGTAGTATTTCACAATGGTTTTGATTTGTAGTTTCATAACCATGAGTAATTCTAACTTTTCAACTGCTTATTGGCCGTTTGTACATCCTCTGGAGAAATGTAAACCCCCCCTTTGCCAATGAAAGCGATTGTTTGGGTGTGTGCATCTTGAATATTAATACCTTGTTACATATTAAATGTTTATATTCTGCCCCAGTTTAAATGGTGAAGCTCTGATCTCCAGTGTGGTAGTATCAAGTGGCAAAGTGTTTGGAAAGCCATTGCATTTTCGGGATAGAACTCCTTTGGAGTTTGTGGACTAGTGTCCTTACAGGAAGAGATTGGGGTAGTCTCTCTTTATGAAGGTTTAGTAACCTTCATGTAGAGAAAAGAGAAGGATAATTATGTGCAACCAAAAAGCTTCAGTTCTTTTTTCAACCCACTTATTATTAATCAACTTTTTGATATGCCACTGTTCTTTTTCAATCCAATTTTTATTAATCAATTTTTTACATGCTGTTGTTCATAATAGTCTCTAAGGAGCTACAGTATTTCTGTGAAATTATTTCTGAAATTCAATTCTGATTCATTTCAATGTTCTTTCTTCTTCATTGGTCTTGCTAAAGGTTTATCAATGATGTCGATCTTTCCAAAGAAACAATTCTTAAATTCATTTCAATCATTTTTCTAGTCTGTGTTTCATCTCTTCATCTTTATTATTCCTTCCACTAGCTTTAGATTTATTTTAATATTCTCTTCCTAATTCTTAAAGTATGGAAGTTAGATTGTTTATTTCTATTATTTTTTCTTTTTAAATTAAGTATTTATAGCAATATATTTTCCTATTATCACTCTTTTTGCTGCAGTTTAAAGCTTTGTGTTAACTAAAATATAAAAAATTAATAATTTCCATATTTACATAGAAAGGACAATTTTCTCAATTTTCCTCAAATTCTCTGATTAATTTTTAAAATATGTATTTATTTTACTTAAAAGCAAAAATTACAAGGGGAGAGAGAAAGAGAAAGAAGGAAAGAAAGATCTCCCATCTGTTGGTTCACCTCCCAGCTGGGTCAGGTGGAGGCCCAGAGCCAAGAACTTTCCGCAGGTTTTCCACACAGGTGCAGTGTCATCTTCTGCTGCTTCCCCAGGCGTGTTAGAAGGAAGTTGGATCAGGAATGGAGCAGCCAGGACTCACTGTAAGCACAACACAGGCCCACCTCAGACTAATCTGTAAGAAAATGTTTTTCTTCTTTCTTTATTCTTGGGGGTCAATGCCATCATGCAGATTGCTCTATAGAAAGAAGAAAGCAATAGGCTGTAGACTGGTTTTTCAAGGTATTGAGTCAGGCATTCATCCGCTGGATACTGCGTCGGGTTAATGCTCCTAAATAGGTGGTCAGACACCTGAGAGCCCCATAACAAATACTGAGGCCAGAGATACAAAGCAAGAATTCCACTTAGCTTTGAACTTCTAGAGAGAAAAACACCCTTCTTAGTGGACAAGCGATCTACACAGTGGGAAAGCAAGACCTCTCTGGAGTGGCAACATCTGCTCACAGAGCCTCCAGCACTAGACATAGTTCTGTAAGATACTTTGGTCCTGTCCTTTGGGTTAAAGAAATGAATGAGACCAGTACTATGCCACAAATGGTGAAGCTGCCACTTGTAATGCCGATATCATATCATAGTGCTGAATCTTCTGGCTGTTCTGCTTCTGACCCAATTTCCTGTTAATGCTTTATTCCTATTAAGTAGTGGACGATGGGCCACTTCTGTACACTCTGCCCACATGGGAGATGAGATGGAATTTCTAGCTTCAGCCCAAACTGGTCACCAGTTAAGGAGTGAGCCAGAAGAAGAAATATCTCTCCATGAGTATTTCCTTCTCTCTATGTGTCACCTTGCCACCTGGTGGCTAAATCCTCTCCTTGCATCCTCTGGGATCCCATACAGGCACCGGTTCACGTTCTGGCTGCTCCACTTCTCATGCAGCAACCTGCCTGTGGCCTCAGAAAGCACTCAAGAATGGTCCAGAGACTCTGCTCCCACCTGGGAGACTCTAAAGAAGTTCCTGCCATTTGCCTTTGCATCAAGTCAGCTCCGGCTGTTGTGGTCATTTGAGGAGTAAATCAGCAGATGGAAGAGTTTCCCCTTTGTCTCTTATTCTCCATATATCTAATATTCCAATAAAAATTAATAAATCTTTTAAAAAAGTATTTCTATCCATTCATACCTCACATATAAGTGATGATGAGAGAAATAAAGTACAAAAATACAAATAGGGTAATAGTAATTTGAATGAAAGAGTAAATAAATGAAACAGAGGAAGACATTAAATTGGATATGGCGTGTATCCTCCTGGATATTTTGAATAATTTATCCATCAACAATCCAACATCAACAGAAGAAATGGGCAGCATTAAGTTAATTCCTGAAAGTTAAATGCAAATTTCTCTATGTGGCTTTCATTCTTTAATTTATGTATGTTAAATCTAACCCAGTGACTCTCACAATTTGGTCCCTGAATATGCAGCATAATTACCATTGGAGACATGGAGAGATATATACTGCCATATGGACTTACTGAGTTAGAAAACTGGGTAACTGCTCATACATTCTTTGATAAGCATTGCTTGAGAAGCATTGCTTGATAATACATGTAACCACACAAGGAGCATTAGAAATGGTTGTGCCTGAATCCTACCTATAACATTTCAGATGCAATAGAGCTGTGCTTTAAGAGTTTTTTTTTAATATTCATTTATTTTCTTTGGAAAGTCAGATACACAGAGACGAGGAGAGACAGAGAAGAAGATCCTCTCTCTACTGACTCACTCCCCAAGTGACCGCTACTTCTGGAGCTGAGCTGATCCGAAGCCAGGAGCCAGGAGCCAGGATCCAGAAGCTTCATCCAGGTATGGAATCCCAAGGTTTTGGGCCATCCTCGACTACTTTCCCAGGCCACAAGCAGGGAGCTGGATGGGAAGCAGGATAGCTGGGACAAGAACCAGCACCCGTATGGGATCCTGGCGCTTGCAAGGTGTGGATTCCAGCTGCTAGGCTATCATGCTAGACCCGGGCTTTAAGATTTTTAAATGTTCCCACATGGTTCTGCTATGTAGCTAAAGAGAAGACCAATGTAAGTAAAGATGAAAACCAGTGATATATGTCCATGGGGCATTTTGATCCCGCTGCAAAGGTGACTTAAGCAATAGATTTTCAACAGCATCTGCTAATGAAATCACTTGGGGAACTTGAAAGCCAGGTGATTCATGCAGTAATTCCAGAGAATGTGATGCAAGTAGTCTGGAAACATCATGGTCTTTAAAAAACAAAACATCAAGTGATTCTGATGTATAGAAAAACTTGGGAGATGCTAAGACAAAATTTCTGTCTCTGAAACTGAATTCCCATATCTAAAGCAGACACTAAGCTTATGAGTTCTATAAAGACGAATTAGATATATGAATATAATTAAAGCAAGATTTGTCTCCCAATAACCCTAAACAAAATAAAGACTGAAAAATACACAATGATCTGTAGCCTAAGGTGAGATAAAAGGAGCAGTGTTTCTCAACACTGGCAGCACATTAGAATCTCATGGGGGCTTTTAAAATTTCTCATACCTGTGCCTCACCCTAGACCAATTAAGTCAGAATCTCTAGGTACAACTAAGGTTATCAGAATTGTTCAAATTAAATTAGAACATGGCCGAGTAATCAAGGATTCCATACTGTTGAATATCCCCCAGAAGGCCCCCAGAGCGTCTGAGGTTGAGAACCATGGTTATTGTGTATGATCACTTAAAGTAAGAGAGAGATTGGCTCATTCTGGCCTTTCTAGGTGGGGCGGACAAGGCATGCTTTCTGTGCTCAGGACAGGTGTGACAATACCACAAGCAGACACTGCATCAAACAACTGTTGCCAGTTAGTCTCACAAGGTCTTTTTTCAAGGACATAAAGGGCATTTTCTGATACACTTGAGGTTCTTAGGTGAGTGACTTGGCACTTACTCATCTGACTTCTCCTGTACAAGTTACCCAACCAGCATTTAACACATCATCATTACTAACAAAGCCTAACTCAAACTGGTGTCACAGTAACTAAATAGCAATAGCTTAAGTTCATTCACTGGTTTTGGATCAGGGATGAGATGATATTGTTCCCCAGGGGATGTTTGGTGTCACAGCGACAAGAAATCAAAGAGGTTTTCTACTGGCCTCTGACAAGTAAGGTTGGCTGTAAATACCCTGTAATACACAAGGCAGTTCCCCAGCCCAACAAAAATTATACAGCCTGAAATTTCGGTAGTGTGGAAATGGAGAAACCCTGTTGAAAATATTCTTAAAGTTTTTGTTTTTTGTGATACAATTGCCTAGATTCGGGGAATTCTCCTTCTGCTCCTCCGCCTCTCTATTCACTGACTCCCCCCACATTTTTATAATAATACAGCAACAGTTACCAGCTCATCATTCTATTAGTTAAGTCTATCATGAATGACATTGTGGGTATAGACAGTGCTAGAAAGACCAGCATCCTATTGCCAAGATATATTAAACAGTTTTATTGGGAATCTGGCTTTTATTCAGGAGTAGATATTCATAGCCCAGTGTATTTTCATTTCTTGCTATGTTAGTTTCCATGTATAGTTTCTCTAGGTGAATATGTGTATATACATGTTTACCTTTATGCATAACAGGTTACTTAAATGATCTTGTGTTTTACATAAATGTTGCCTTATATCAGAGAACATGTATTTGTTCTTTTTGGATTGGCTTATTTCACTGAGTGCAATGGTGTCTAGGACCATTCGGTTACAAATGGTAGCATTTCATTCTTTTAAATGGCTGAGTAATATTCCATGGAGTAGTTGTACCACTGTTTACTTATTCATTCCTCTTTCAATAGATATCTGGGTTATTTCTATCGTTTTGCTATTGCAGATTGTGTTGTTGTAAATATAGGATTGTGGGCAATTTTCTCATATGCAGATTTGATTTCCTTTGGATATATTCCCAGAAGTGTGACAGTTGGGTCAAATGGCAGATCCGTTTTTAGTTACTTTAACACTCTCATTAGTGACTTCCATTGTACTAGCCTAAACTCCCACCAGCAGTGGAGGATGCTAGCTTTCTCCCCACAACCACACCAGCCATCTGCTGCTGTTAGATTTCCAAATGTAGGCAATTAGGTGGAACCTCAATGTAATTTAGTGTTGTTGTTGCTTTATGATATACTTCTAAAGCTCTGAGATTTCTCTTCCCCACCCACAAGCCTCTTTGTGCTGCTGATTCCCCACCATATTACTACAGTAGTAGATTTCTTTGTATCACCCTAACTTTGTCATTCTGCTATTGAAGTGAATCCTGACATTACAGGCGTGATTAATGGCAGAGAGTCCATCCTCTTATTGTCAAGATATATTTAACAGTTTCATTGGGAGTTCATCTTTGATTTGGAAGTAGAGATGTACAGACATGTATATTGTATTGTATCTTTACATCTGGATATAACAGTCCCGATTACATAGTTAATCATCATCTTAAATGAAAAGCCATAGAATAAGATAAAGAACAGGAAGAAAAATAGGAAATTCACAATAGCATGAAGTTAAATAACATGCTACTGAGTGTCCAATGTGTAGCTGGAGAAATGAAAAAGATAATTAAAAACCTTCTTCAATATAGTTTTTATCTATATTTACCTGAAAGCTAAAAAGCCTGAATATTTTTTCATATGTCTATAGCCATTAGAATTTACTCCTTTGAAAAAATGCCTGCTCAGTTCCTTTGTCCATTTATTTACAGGATGGTTTTGTTGTCATTGAGTTTCTGAAACTCTTTGTAAATCCTTAATATTAGCCACTAGTTGTTCTGTAGCGTTGGTTGCCTCTTGGCATGGTTGATCATTCTGTTTCCTGTACTGAAGTTTCTTAGTTTGATGTGGCACTACTTTTGTTGTTTTGTGTTTGTTTTGGCTTTGACTGCCTGTGCTTTTGATGACTTTTCTAAAAAGCCTTTACCAATGCCTATATCTTGCAGAGTGTTTGCTATGAAACCCTGCTTTTGTGCAATGCTTGCAAGCATCTATACACTTAGGAGAAAGAAATGTCATGTCTAACGTCAATTCTAAAGAAAAAATTGCCTGGGAGAGGAGATAGGGCATTTTTAGAACTTCTCAATCGAGCCAGATATTTTGAAGGCTATATAATGTTCCTAAGAAGAAATTAACTCAGTCATGTACCTGTTTGAACAGCCAAATAACTATTATCACAGAGGTGGATTTTTTGTCGTTGATGCTTTGTTTTGCTTTTGTTGTTGTTGTTGTTGTTTGTTTTGAGGTTTTCTCCTGTCTTTTAAAGTAAATTACAATTTGCGACTTAGATATATGCTACTAGAAGCCAGTCTCTTTGTAAGTGTATTTGGCATAGACAGGAAAGCACAGAGAGAATTTCTTCTGTGCGTTTTCTCCTTCATCTTGGTGTCCTTTCCTGCTTTCTCTCCAGGTTGGCCCATCCTCATTACTTAAGTGACAGTTGAGAAATCAGATGCTGTAGAAAACCTCACTTGGTCTAAGACTCAAAGCTAAAGCAACTTCCAAATACTCTATACATTTTTTATCATAATTACACAAATAAATGAATCTTAATATGTGCATTTGACTTTTCTAGTAAACTGAACAATTATCCCTTGATCGCCATGGGAAATTGTTTCTGGATTCAGCGGACACCACAAAATTAATGCTCAACTCTCAATCATAAATTAGCATAGTATTTGTCTATCACCTTTATATGCCCTCCCATATTCTTTAAATTATCTCCAGATTATTTACAAATAAGTTTCAAAAAATTCATGGAAAACTGATTTAAAATTTCTGTTTTTCTGTACAAAAAGTTTTGAAACCCATAATCATTTTCTCATTCTGTACATTTTTCATAATCTTTTTTTTTTAGGAGCTGTGAGTGCTTGCTTAGCTTTGTTTATGTTTTTTTTTTTGTTTTGTCTTTATTGTTGTTTACATTGTATTATGTGGTACAGTTTTATAGGCGCTGGGGATTCCCCCCACCCCTCCCATACCCCTCCCCCTATGGTGGATTCCGCCACCTTGTTGCATAACCATAGTTCAAGTTCAGTTGAGATTCATTCCTTGCAAACACATGCCTAGCATAAAGTTCAGCGTCTTATTGTCCAGATAAGTTCAGTGGCCTCTTGGGTAGACCTTCTCTGGTCTGAAGGCAGGGCTAACACAGTAAAGATCCGGTCAGTTAAAAGCCCCAACAAAACCTCAGTATCAATATACAACATTATGGAATTAATTGACATAGTATTGGGTAAACAATATGTTGAAAATAATGCAAGTTCCATTCTTCGAAACATCTGGGTTGCTAAGTAAACAGTTATATTATTTAGAGGATAATGGCTAAACAAGAAGGCTGAACATAATTTAATGCAGTGGCGACCTTATAGGCTTAACAACATTGAACATGAAACCTAAGTTAAACAATGTGAAACAATGAGTGCTAGAGAGAATGAAGAGATGTAGCTATGTCAGTCCTTTCACACAGATTCCGCATAGTGTCTGGTAGAAAGTAAATCCATGTTTTGCCTTTTGGAACTTTCTGGAAGTTGTTTCTGATATTTTTCATCCATACTTAGTTGAATACATGGGTTCTCCCTCTCACACAGAGAAGGCTAACTAAACTTCTTTTGCTTATCAAAAGTACAATGGTCACAGAATCTTGTGGCACACTGAAAAACTCAAATTCTTGTTAAATGAACAAAAGAATTATGCCACATTTGTATCGTTAGTTATTCCTTACTAGGAAAACATTTATTTTTGGATTAACTCTTTTTTTGGTAATTATTTCATTTTGATAATCTTTACATAGTTGATTAGGGCACAAAGGGTCAAGGGCTACAAGAAAGTGAGCAAGACCACTGTTTCCACATTATTATTATTATTTTTTTCTGTATCTGGGGTAAAAGGGGAGATAAAGGGCGAAGCCCGACCCACCCTCCCACCCATCCCAGGTCCCTGATGTGGGGCATGGGCCAAGGGTCCTGTTCAGTGATTTTGGTAGTTTAGCAGTTCTGAATTGCTGCCAATCTCGCCATCCCAAGCACGATGAAATCTCTCCAGAATCCTCTGGCTGCCGTGGATTAACTCTTATATAAGAAACATGGGTCGGACCCGGCGTGGTGGCGCAGTGGTTAAGGTCCTCACCTTGCACGCCCAGGATCACAATGGGCGCCGGTTCTAATCCCAGGAGTCCCGCTTCCCTTCCAGCTCCCTGCCTGTGGCCTGGGAAAGCAGTCGAGGACGGCCCAAAGCTTTGGGACCCTGCACCCGCGTGGGAGACCCAGAAGAGGGTCCTGGCTTCGGACTGGCATAGCATCGGTCGTTGCGCTCACTTGGGGAGTGAATCATTGGACGGAAGATCTTCCTCTCTGTCTCTCCTCTATGTATATCCGCCTTTCCAATAAAAAAAAATAATAAAAATAAATCTAAAAACAAAAAGAAACATGGGTCTATATATCAAAAACAGTTTTGAAGTCCACTCAGTCATAAAAGCCAGCATTTATACTTGCATATATATTGGTATGACTTTCTGCTTCATGTAGTCATTCTGAAAATTTAACTTTATGATTTAAGGTCATTGAGCACAAATAAAAGATATTTATTCTCCCTCATGCAAATATGAAAATGCCACAAAATGATTAGCAAGATGCTATAATGCTTAATGTTTCCTTTTTTCTAGATTCTTCTAGATTTTATTTTCCTAGATTTTAAAAAGTCTTCATAGAAATTTAAATCTGTTTGTTTAAAAAAACAATTCTGCAGTAAAAAGTAGCTGTAGCATTTGATGCTCTGAGTGTTTTTTTTTTTTTTTTCCAGTTTTTACCAAAATCCTAGTTCTGGAAACTTGAGAGCTTTTTTTTTTTGTTTGTTTTTTAAGAGAAAAATCTTGTGTGCCTATCCTTTTTGTTTAGCCGAGTTCGAAGCAAAAAGCAAATCAGACCATCCAAAAAGAGCTTCAAAGAAAGTATGTCATTACCATTTTTCTGCTACCAAATTTAGTCATCAACTTAATTGGTGAGACTGAATTGTACTCATGAGGCTTTCAGAGAGTGCTTCGTTGACTGTCTTATTCTACGAAGAAAATATATGTGCAGAATCTGGAATTTTATATCATATCTGGGAAGATAAGCACTATAAAGAAAAAGCATATCACAAGCTGCAGTTGTGAGAGTTTGGGAAAATAGTTGCTGAAGTTGTAAGATTCCTTTCTGTTCCACGAGGCCCTGACAGCCCTAGGTCTCACTGCACAATTTAAGGCACATCTGAACCAGTAGCCTGTCAAGCACCCTCTAATAAAACCTCCTCCCTCTTTATTTATATGTAACAAAAATAGATAGGCCATTCAAACGCAGACTAAAGAAAAACAAGGCAATAAACTTTAAGTGTGACTCACGTAGGACAGCTTCCCCAGTTCTGTATCTCAGTGGTTTATACCCTCTTGCTACATTCCTGCGCATTCTCTTCCTGTTTTGCCAAGATAATTTGGTACTAAAGAGGAGGATGAAATAGAGTTTGGTGTTTTGGAGTTGACAGACTAGATTCCTAAACCTGTTTCTCAATATTGCTACTTGGCTTGCACTGTACAATTAACATTTCCATAACATTCCATTTTCTGTATTTCCCTTAAGTCATCACTGGATACAGGTTAATGCTAACCCTTAAGTCTCATTTTATCTCATTACACCCACTGGAGCTATATTTATGTGTGTTTAAATATACATATTTATGTGTATTGTTCCAAAGGTAAAGTTTAAAGGTTATAGAAAAAACTAATTGGGCATGTGATGTCACAGAAAGAAAAATATAAGATTCATTTTTCCAAGTTGTGTGCACACAGAAGCACACATATATACAGACATCCACAGGGGAGTGTATTTACTGAATATAGAAAAGTGAAAAATGTGAAGGTTTATTTGGGAGTAGCATTTGTCTACACATGTTATAAGGTGGCAAAGATACACAGACATGAGGAAATACATAAGTATACATTTTAACCACCTTGCCAAAATAGATGTGAATCACCTACCTGCATATTAGAGTGTTGAGCTATACTATATATAGGAGATTTATTACTTCTGTAAAGTTTTAGAATTTTGTGTATTTTTTTAAATGCATGTACTTATCCCATTTCTCAGTTGACGTGAAGGTTAGAATTTGTACCCTGTGATTCTTCCCCAGCAGTCCAGATATTTTTTTAAAAGATTTCACAACAGCCTAAGTAGGAAGAGAAAACCAGGCACAGTCATTGAATTCAAACCTCTTGTGACACAAGAACTTTCAAATATAGAGCGTTGAGCAAAGAACTGGGGATATATTTATTATTCTTAGCAGTTATGCACAGATTTGAATGGAGGAAAAAGAGAACAGTCCAATGGTAGGGCGTTGGGTGGATAGAGCAGCTTGACAAGGCTTTTGAGTACCTTCCTTGGCATGTCTGGGTGACGTCATCTCTGTGCGAATAGTGTAGGACTTGTGAAAAGGGGAAGACCAAATGTTAGAGAGATGTTTCTGATTTTGCTGTTTTCTCAGTTTACAAGGTACCGTATTTAAAGTAGTGTTGACTGTATTTGGTTAGCAAAGGCAAATGCAGCGTAACTGCTCCTTAAGCCTGGGATCTATGAGGGAATCAGCCCGTCAGATGAGGGATTCTATCTCAGTGGTCAAAGCAATTTTTATGATTTATGGACATATTTAATTGGAAAGGAAGAGTGACAGAGAGAGAGAAAGAAAATGGATTTTCCATGTGCCAATAACAGTCAGGAGTGCACCATGTTGAATTGAGGAGGTGGGAATTCCAACAAGGTCTCAAATGTGGGTGGCAACGAAGCTGGACTGGAAGCAGAGCAGATAAAACTCAACTTAACTCTGATGTGAGATGTCTACGCTATAGGGGAGCTTAACTTGAGGCACCAGGACACTAGCTCCCTAAGAATTCTCAACTATTTTGGAAGTGTGTATCAAAGCAGTGCCTCTAACAAATCCATCTGAAGGCCTGTATTTCAATCCTGGCTTTGCTTCCAGTTCCAGCTTCCTGCTAATATGTACCTGGTAGGCAGTAGCTGGATCTTTGACATTTAGGTAGGGAAGTTCCATTGAGTTCTGGGTTCCTGATTCAGCTCGGCTCAGTCCTGGTTGCTGCTTCAAGGATTTTGTGGAATGGAACAGTAGATTGAAGATCTTTCTTGGTCTGTCTCTTTGTATGTCTGATATTTTGTTCCTCCCAGTTTCTTTTTGCCTTTAAAATAGGTAAAAACAAAATAACAATTTTTCCTGTTCCCTTTCCTATCCTTTCCTTATCTTTCTTATCCTTTCCTAATTCTTTTCTTTTCTTTTCTTTTCTTTTCTTTTCTTTCCTTTCCTTTCCTTTCTTTTCTTTTCTTTTCTTTTCTTTTCTTTTCTTTTCTTTTCTTTTCTTTTCTTTTCTTTTCTTTTCTTTTCTTTTCTTTTCTTTTCTTTTCTTTTCTTTTCTCTTCTCTCCTCTCCTCTCCTCTCCTCTCCTCTCCTCTCCTCTCCTCTCCTCTCCTCTCCTCTCCTCTCCTCTCCTCTCCTTTCCTTTCCTTTCCTTTCCTTTCTTTTTTCTTTTCTTGCTTTCTCCCTTTCACTAGTTCTTTTAGGAAGAACTTTAGTTTACACTAGTGTCTGCAGAAATACCAGGTTATGATAATATGAAGCCTTGGTTGGAAGTCACTGATGGAGGCCACTGTGGCCCTTTCGGGGGGGTGGTGCTGGGAAGGGTGTGGAATGAACTGGCAGATGGAAGATCTTTTTCCAACCCCTCCATTATAGCTCTACCTGACTTTGAAATGCAAGTTTTTTTTTTCTTTAAGGCAGTGATGCAGTGTGCATTTGAGCCTCATATTCTAAGAGCATGGCTGACTTTTGAACATGGCTTCAAATAATGCTTGTTTACCTAAGTTTGAAAAGTTCAGATGGTTGGGAAGGTTTTGCAAGGCGGACTGAAGATTGTACAAGTAGGTGTCCTGTATAAACCCACAGCTGTGCGAATCTGCAACAGTGGAGGGTGAAGTGAATGGCTAAAGAAGGTACCCTACTCTGGGCACTGTGTGAAGCAGTGAGTAAACTTGATCCTTGCCAAAGTGAGCAAGGCTATTACTGGGTCCAAGCAACAAACTCGGAGATGGAATCTGGAAGATCATTCCAGTGGCAGTATATTGGAAGGACTGAAGAGAGGAAGGTCCAATATAGGCAGTTAAAAGCCCAGATGCTACATGGAACAAAACTATTATGGGGGATGATATGGAAAATCTTCAGACATTTGAAGATAGGTCGACCATATGAACTACTCATTCCGCTTCTGGCAGTTAATTCATATAATGTGTAATCAGTATGTTTGGAGACTTATCTGTATTTCCATGTTTATAGCTGCTCAGTTCATTCTACTTATTAGCCAGTCAACCCACATATTCACCAACTGATGACTGGATAAAGAAAATGTAGTATATATACATTACTAAATACTGCTCAGCCAAAAAAATTAAATCTGGTTAAAAAAATGCATGCAACTGGAAACCATTGTTTAATAAAATATGCCAGTTCCATGAAGACAAATATTATGTTTTTCTGATATAAGTAATACACAGAGTACAAAAAATGTAATCTGTATGAGAAAAATAATCATTTTTGAGATTTGAAAATTGTTGACTTTTTTGGTCTATTTTCTTAAGAAATAGTCATTTTTTTTCCCCTCGCCTTGCTATTTGTTGAATGCTTTACTTAGTTCAGTGTTAAAATCACTGTGATTGTGAAGTGAACTGAAAAATATTTCACTGTAAAAACTAAAAATAAACACACAGGCAAGGAGGACGATGGGAGTGTAACACAGGAAGGAGGGGGCATCGAAAAGATACCACTATTCCATTAAGCCTGTAGTATAAAATACTTGAAATTTGTTCAGTTTATATATTTTTTACAAGATGACAATACCAGGTGGTGTATAATTATGATGCAGAGGCAGAAATATCGGGTTCATTTAGGAAGCAAGGCTGGCAGGTTTGGAGTTGTAGGGAGGCAAAAAAAAATGGGGCTGGGAGGAAGTACATGTTTGTTTCTTAGTTTACCTTTTTGTTTAACTGGCAGAGAAAGCAACGCCTGGGTTTTTTACTTTACATGTAATTAAAAAGTATAGCACACACTCAATCCATGCCTTCTATGAATGTTAAATAAAAATATATGAATGCAGAGAAACACATGACATTGACATTGACAAGTAGAAAATTGGAAACACGATCAATCAGTAAATAAACTTCTTTTAGATGCTGACAAGAAATCTAACTCAATTGCTACTGCATTGCATGGTTAATTGTCACATGGAATATCAAGTAGCTAGAAGTCATATTTTGGAGACACAATTTTGAAAACAGATGTCGATTGCCAATGCAGAAAGGTAAAATCAGTTATTTTCTCACCAATCCAAGTATTACTAAACCAACCTGGAAAATTCAAGAACAACCTTGATTGACGTTGGGGTCTCCCATGGTTTCCGCTTATGGCAGATTTTCTCTGGAGCTAGAGGTGAAAATAACTTTATTTTTTTAGTGTTTTTTTTTTGGATCATATTCCATAATTTAATAGCAATATTTGAGAAGTAAACTAATAAAATTGTTAAAAGGAGTGCTGTGAGTATAACATATGAACAAACACGTAATAATGTGCTTAATGAACTATAAAAATAAAATGGTATATTAATATCCTGTGAAACTTTCACAAGTTAATTGTGATACAATCGAGGAAAAGGCCTATGTATTTTACTTAGCTCTGTGTGGGAACAGAATAATACATTTCCTGGTTTCTAGGTGATCCCTGAGTAAGCTGAATCACATAATGATAAAAGCCACAATGCTCATTAAGGACAGAAAAGGGAAATTAAAAATGAGGCAATTATAGCAAATTCATGTATTGTTTTCAAGTTTCAATCACTTATTTAAATATTTTAATGATTCCCAAGTGATATGTATGGTTTGAAATAAAATTACCTAAAAATGAATAAAGTCATTTTTGGATAGTTACATGTACATAAAATGATAATCACTGGAAATTGAAACTCTTTGATAGAAGGAGCAGAATGATGCTTATAAGTCAATATATAAAAGAGACAGTTCATTCATTTCTTGTTTCATTAACTAAGATATTTTAATAAAATATTCGTTTCCTTTTTAATTATAAGACAAATTCATACTCTTATTACAAAATTAAAAAGAAAAAAGAATTTTTCCTGCCCAGAGATAATTACTACTACTCAATGTTTTGTCTATATTTAAAAACATATGTATATATGGGAGGCTGTCTGCCTTGACTTGCCTTTTTCCTCTACAATGTGCTTCGTGCACTTTTGAAAATGTTAACCCTTTTAAATGGCTGTAGATCCCTGCCATTGAAGCTTGAGCTCTCACTATTTTTGGAATATAAACAAAGCTGCAGTAAGCACCCTTGCTCACATATCCATCTAATTACTTGTTTTGTATAATCACCGAAATCAGGAACATCAAATTACATTACTAAATCTATGTTTGAAAGGTTGTCAATGTGCAGTACACATCCACATTGATGATGACAATGTTGATGCTTAGTTGGAACAATTCTATTTATGCCCATATGTAAAACTGAGGGTGCAGGAAAGATGTACAGAGAGAAGCCTCCAATTAGCTGATTGTTTTCCCAGATGCCTTCAGTGGCCAGCAAAGAGCCAGGCTGAAGGCAGTAGCTAGAACCTCAGTCCAGAGCTCCCATCTGAGCAGGAGAAATCCCACCAGCAGAGCCGTCATGTATGCCTCCCAGGGCATTCATGTGAAGTAAGCTGGAGTCAGAAGCCACAAGTGCGTATTGAGGTAGGATGCCTGCCATGACATTCAGGCTTCTTAATCACGATAGTACTGTAGCCAATTTCATAGCTGAAAAACACTTGCCTAAAAACACTAGAATAGTAGCCATTAAAACGCCCTTTCACCATTTAAATAGTCTTTATACAAGATCCTACTCATCGCTGTAGTTTCTAGGGTTTTATTGCACGTGACGTATTTTTACATAAATCATCAAATTTTCTTTAGCAGTTTGTATCTACTTGAATATTACAAATATTACTACATAACTTTACACGTGATTATTCTATTTCAATTAAAGTGTTAATTCACTTAGGTATTTTGTCTTAACAAGAAAATACAGAATATACTTTATTACGATCAAATTACTCCATCAATCCTTGAATCTGTTACTTCTGCTTTGTTAAAATATTCCAATTCAGTTACGTATCAAATCTTCATGTGTAATTTAATCTGTTTCTTGAGTATTTTATATTCTGTGCACTTTTATTTCATTCCTGTACTAGCAACAGTTTAACTGACTATATTTTTTATATAAACTTTCTAGTGTTTTGTAAAGAAAACCCTTTGTTTCCCATTATTTAAACATTCATTTTTTCTACTGCATATGAATGTCTTACTTTAATGTAAAATAATTTTAAGGTTTTTTTTCTTGTTAAATTGAATTATTAGTTTGGATTCATTATATTAATGTTTGAAATTTGCAATACACATTGTATTCCTATCATTGTCTTGGTATATGATTCTGTATGGCAATTGAATTTTTTAGTGTTTCCTTTATATAATTAGTGCGTATTTCTAGTTAAGTTTTTTTTTAAGTATTCTGTTTTCCTGTTTTATTTATTTATTTATTTATTTATTTTTCTACTATAAATGGATTTCTTTTCCTTTTTCATCTTACTATTCATAATTATTTTGGATTTGACTCTCTCTGGTTCCTTAAGGTTTCTTTGTGAAAACTTTCTTTTGTATCATGTGACTTGAAATTTATTCGACTTTCAACCTATCTTTTCCTCATTTATAGATTCTGTTGTAATGTAGATCTGCAACAACATGGTGTAGTATTAGTATGTAACTCCATTTTCACTTAGTCTCTTCTATTTTTCTAATAACTGTAAAAGCTCTCTCTGAATATCTCTCCATACATATGATGTCTAAATCTATATTTCTATATGCACATGTACCATCTGTGTAGTTAATAGTATATACACTTACCAGCACATACACTTGCAAAATGATAAATTTAATGAAAGTCTTCTAAAATCAATATGGCTGTATGTACTTTCAATTTAAATTTTTCTTCTTTTACCCATGGGTTGATCATCTATAGTAAGCTGCATAGATTTCCTATTGTTGGTACAATCATAAAATCATAAAATTCAGTTTATTCTGCAAAACAACTCTAACCCTAATTCTCTAATCTAGCTACCTCCAAATTGGGATAAGATATCCAGGTAAGTAGGAAAAAAATGTTAAAATTTTGTTTTCAATGCTCAACATATTTTTTGAAAGATTGGCTTGAGAATTAGCAGCATAATACATCTGATACTTTTTATATTATATGGCTTAGATTTTATTTTAGTTTTAATTGACAACTGATTGTATATATTGAGGGGGTACCAATGTGATGCTTTCATGTGTTTATGTGGTAGAGTAATTTTAAAACAATAGGTTCCTGTTCCAGTCGCTGCACTTCCAATCCAGTTCTCTATTTACTGCCAGGGAAAGTAGCAGGAGATGACTCAAGGCTCTGGGTCCCTGCACGCACATGGGGGGATCTGAAGAAGCTCCAGACTCCCCCACATTTCGACAGGCCAATTGTGGCCATTATAGCCATTTGGGGAAGTGAACCAGCTGATGGAAGGTCTCTCTCTCTCTCTCTCTCTTTCTTCTCTCTATAAATCTGCCTTTCAAGTTAATAAAAAAAATAATACTTTAAAATTTTAATTGGACATTGTCTTCACACAGCAGTGGGAAAGTATGCTCAGGGATAGCCCTGCAATGCACATATTGCAGTAACCTGACTGTTGAGGGCAACTGCTTTAAGATTGAATTATTTTTAAGCTACTATCTATTTGTAAAGTCTCCATGTATTTACATTGCTAAAAATTTAGGGAAATTAATTTCAAAGTACATATTTGTCTATATCATTTCATTTTTCTAAAAGTTTTTAAAATCAACTTGGACAACAAACTCTTTAATATGCTCATTTGAAGTAAGAAAATTATTTTGCTCAAATTGTCCCCTAAAGACTTGACTTTAGTTTCTGTTGCATGAAGTGTCCAGGAGAAGACAGCAGATAGTCCCACTGCCATACACAATCAATAACTAAATTATGAAAGGATCTGATAAATAATTGGCATTATTCTGCTATCTCACATTGATGAACTACAGCTTCATTTAAATTTAAAGAAAAACCTATGGGGCCAACACAGTGGCATGACAAGCTAAGCCTATGCCTGCTGGCACCAGCATCCCACATGGGCATCAGTTGTGTCCTAGTTGCTCTGCTTCTGATCCAGCTCTCTGATGATGACCTGGAAACACAGCAAAGGATGGCCCAAGTTCTTGGGACTCTGAATCCACTTGGGAGACCTGGGAGAAGCTGCAGGCTCCCATATTCAAATCAGTCTAGTTGTGGTGGTTGTAGCCATTTGGAGAGTGAACCAATGGATGGAAGGCCTCTCTCTCTCTCTCTCTTTCTCTGTAACTGACTTTACAAGTAAAATAACTAGATCTTCTTTTTCTAAAAAAAAAGCTAACAAAGCAGTTGTTAGTCTTGAAAGTTAGAAAAATACTATGAGTAATAGGGCTTTTTTTTTATATGTGTATTTGAGTGCTATAATGACTTGGCAATTTTTACACACTGATTTACTTAAAAGGCCTTTTATACATATGTGTATTATACATATGATACATATTATATGTAATATATAAAGTATAAAACATGATAAATGCTATATATATATGGAGTGCAGTGTGAGAAAGAGAGAGTGAGTGATCCCCTTTCTTTGACTCACTTTCTAAATGGCTAGTTCACTCTCTAGGGCTGATCATAGTCAAGACCAGAATCCTGAAGTTCCTTCTGGGTCTCCCACGTGGGTGGCAGGGATCTAGGCAATCGCCAGTGCTTTTCCAGGCCCATGAGCAGGGAACTAGATTAGAATGCTGGTATTACAGGTGAAAGTTTAGCTCACTGAGCCATGAAGCTGGCCCTTTACCAATCTTTAGAGTAGTGAAGCCATGTACAGCTTAGTTAACATATGTTTTTGATGAATTTGTATTCATTTCCTGATATTAGTATGATCATTCGTTATGCTATTTTTAATTGAAATATTTCATATTGGTGCTGTGAGTGTAATGCTACAAGTATCATATTTCAAATGTTTAATGCAATTTTGAAACTCATTTTTATTCCTGTAATTTTGAAATCATCTGCACTCTGTTAAACTTCACATATCATGACTTATAGGTTGAATCCTGTCTTTTAGAAATTTGCGTGTTGAAGACCTAACCGCCACCACCTCAAAGAGTGAACTTATTTGGAACTAGGATCATGACAGATGCAACTAGTTAAGTTCAGATGAGGTCACTGCTGAGTTGCTTGGCATCTAATCATGACCACTGTCCCGATGAGAAAGGAAAATCTAGGGAGAACATCAATGCAGTGGTATGTGCTTGGAATGGGATATCAGCGTACCTGAGTTCTAGTCCTAGATCCACTGTTCCTTCCAGCTTCCTGCTAATGAGCACCCTGGGAAGAAGTGGTAGTCCCTGGCTCCCATGTAGAAGATCTAGATTGAGTTCCTGGATGCTAACGCATGGGACGTAACACATGGGAACCCCAGGCTCCTGGCTCCCGGCTGCCCATTGGCTTAGCTCTGGCCATTGTGGCCACTTAGGGAGTGATCCAGCGGATGGAAGATCTTTCTCTCTGTACATCTTTCTCTCTCTAAATCTGCATTTCCAATTAATAGTATATATATTTTTAAAAAGACTTGTTTAATTTTGGCACTTACCTATGTTCCTGTGGAAGTATGGTCTTTATACTTGTTGAAGCCTTTAGGTGATTAAGTCTTTGACTATAATTTAAACTTTAAAAATGCCATCTAAGAAAAGTTTAAAAATTGATAATAACCACCAATTGACTCATTGGCTTTAAGATTTACTTATACTTAATACTTGGCGTTAGGAAATACTTATTTATGTAATTATTTGACACTCAGGGAGACAGAGAGAGAGGGACAGGGAGAGAAATCTGTCATGCTGTGGTTCACTCTCCAGGTTTCCACACAGCTAGACAGAGATCCAGGGAAACCAGGGGTCAGAGAAACAAACCAGGCCTCCAGCACAAGTACCCACTAGGTGAAGCATCTGCTGCTCTCCCTTCGCCCTCCTGCAAGAAACTAGAATCAGAAGCAGGGGCCAAGGCAGCAGGGTCCCACTGTTCCAAACATCTGTCCATGAAAAACTACTTAAGTCATAATAAAAAATTTAAATATTTGTGAATTTGAAGGAATAAACATAAACATCACCACTTGGGCCCCACACAATGGCTCAGTGGCTAAATCCTCTCCTTGCACATGCCAGGATCCCATATGGGCACTGGTTCATCTCCTAGCTGCTCTACTTTCCATCCAGTTCCCTGCTTGTGGCCTGGAAAAACAGAAGATGGCCCCAGAATGTTGGGACCCTGCATGCATATGGGAGACCCGGAGGAAGCTCCTGGCTCCTGGCTCCTGGCTCCTGGCTCCTGGGTTCAGATCAATTCAGTTCCAGCCATTGCGGGTGAATCAGCTCATGGAAGATTTTTTCTGTCTCTCTCCTTCTCTTTTTAAATGTGCTTTTCAATAATTAAAAAAAATTAACACAGATTATTTTTGCAGTTACTATGGGTATAAAGGAAGCAGATACTGGCTGACATTATATTGATAGCAGGGAAAAAAATCTGAGTTCAGAATAAAGTTATGTTTAAAAACATTATAGAAGCTATTTGGAAAAATTATACCCTTCAATAAAAGAGTGAAACAAAAGAATAATGAAATACATATACATATATATATGTTCAATTATAAACTATAAAATTTCTATTCTAGAAGCCTCCTATTAAAGAACTGAGATTAAAAAAATATTACTTGTTTCAATACATGTTAGGAGCTTAGATTATATAATATAAGAAGAAGATGTACAGAGTGACTAATGAAGCAAACTAACCTTATGTTGTATGTAAAAGACGTATCTACAATAAAAAGAGTTGATATAGGGTAAAGTTAAAAGCATGAATAAAAATATTACAAGCAAAGGCAAGAAGAAAGCAGGGAGCATGATCTTGATCTAAAACAAGGTACAATTCAGGACAAGAAGAATTAAACAATATAAAGTAGGGCATCCTATAATGCTAAAGACTGCAATTCACAGTGGATATTTTAATACCCACCTAGCCAATACAAGAAGCAAGTTTCAAAAAAGTAAAAGCTATGGGAGATGAAAGGACAAACAGACACACATTAAAAATAGGCAACTTGGCATTCCTCTCTCACATCTTGAGAAATCAAGAGGACAAAATTATAGTAAGGACATAGAAAGCCTGAACAACCATAAGCAAGATTTGATAGGTACATAATACACACTTTATCCTAATAGCAGAAAACAAACATAAAACCCTTTGAAACTAGCTGTTTCTTAACTATGGGGTATGCAAAACATTAGAAAGCAAACAGTCTTAACAGACTATATTTACAAAAATTCTCAATTATTAATAATAATTAACACGCATTTCAGTGATTTCAATAAGTGAAAGGGAAAAAGTGATAGTCATAAGCAGAAGAATTAAATTAGACTCCATCTCAAACTAAGTGCATAAAATAACTCAACATGGACTAAAGCTAGAAATGAAGACAAAAAAGTTTGAAACTAAAATAATATTCAGGAGAAATGCTGTAAAACGTTGGAATGAGCAAATAATTGTGGGTCAGATTCTGAGAACAAAACCAAACAAGACATAAAACCAAACAAGACATAAAAAAACAAAACAAAAAACAAAAGAAAATCGAGCATAGTCATAGAAATGCTTTTTGCAATGATGGTTCAGCTGTTACTTGGGATACCCGCATTTCATATCCGAGAACTTGGGTTGCATCCTGACTGTGCTTCTAGTAAGGCTCATTATGAGATATAGCAGATGATGATAACTTAGTTACTTGGGCACCTGTCCTTTACAAAAGAGAACTTAATGGGGGTCCTGTCTTGGCTTATGCTTGAAGCTACATCAGCACTTGCAGGCATCTGTGGACTAGATTATTGGAGGAAAGAAATCTCTAGATAACTCCTCTCTTTCTATCTGCCTACCATATTGCCTTCCCACTAAATAAAAATAAACTTTAAAAAGGAAAAAAGGGATTCTATCTAAATTAAATGCTTAAGAAGACTAACAGGACAAGCAGCAGAGTGAAGAAACAGAGTGGTAAAAATATCTTCAAGATGTATCAGAGACATGGAGCTGATAACAAGAAAATTTAAGAAAACAACTCAATTGCTAAGACACAAGTAACCATTTTAAGAATAAGCAGTGATTTCAATTTATTTTATAATACATTTCCTAAGGCTCTGGGACTTCCCCTTCCCTCCCCTCCCCTCCCCTGACTTCCACTGTTTTATTACAATAATATATTCCTTCAGAAAAAAGTTGTAAATCAATCGCCTTGTTGCTTAAACATATCATGACATTGTAAGAGTAAAGAATTGTCAAGATATATTTAACAGCTTCATTTGGAGTCTGTTTTTTTATTTGGATTAGAGACGTACTGCGTTGTATCTTCACATCTCGATATGATAGTCTCTATTATGCAGTTCATCTAGAAGAGTTTATGTAAATGCATTTACCTATATATCTATTGGCATTGTATTTTTGCATAAGGTTGGCTTATATCAGAGAGAGAATATGATATTTGTCCTTTTGGAATTGACTTATTGCACTGAGTATAATGCGCTCCAAGGGGGACTATTTGCTTGCAAATAGCAGAATTTCATTCTTTTTAATGGCTGAGTCGTGTTCCACGGAGTTGTTGTACCATCGTTTCTCTAACCACTCCTGTTTTGATGAGCATCTCGGTCGTTTCCACGTCTTCACTATTGTAGATTGTGCTGCTGTAAATATAGGAATACAAATCTTTTTCCCATCCACAAATCTTACTTCCTTTGGATATGTTCTCAGAGGTGGGATAGCTGGGTCACACAGCAGATCAATTTTTTATGGAGATTCTTAGAAGTCTTCATACTGACTTCCATAGTGCTGTACTAGCCTACACTCCCAGCAACAGTGGAGGGCGCCTTTCTCTCCGCATCCACAACAACAGGTTTTTTTTATCAGTTCTAAATGTAAGCCAATCTCACTGGAGTTACACAGTACCTCATTGTGGTATTCTTTTGTATTTCCCTGATACCTAGGGAACCTAAATATTTTTTTCATGTCTATTAGGCATTTGAATTTGTTCTTTGGAAAAAATGGAGTCTGCAGTACAATTACATGAGTACTTCTCAAAGGAAGATATCCCCATGGACAACAGGTACATGAAAAAAAATGGTCAACATCACAACCATCACAGAAATTCAGAGCGTAACCACAGTGAACTATCACTCCGCTCCTGTTTGATTGGCTTTTATCTAGAAGAGAATGAGGACACATTCTGGTGAGTATGTTGAGAAAATGAAACACTTATACATTGTGGGTGAGAAGGTGAATTAATGGAGTTGCAGATAACAGTATGAAATGTCTAAAAGGATTAAAAGAAAACTAATATGATTCAACAATTTCACCATTAGATATATATCCAAGATAATGAACATCATTCTACCAAAAAAGCATTAGAGTCTGTACTTAGCATAGCACTATTCACAACAGCTTACAAATAAGAATACTGATGCGCTCATCCATTGAGAAATTCATAGAGGAAATGTGGAATGCATATACACACAGTTCATGAAAGAAGAAATTGTGTTTTGCAATAGCATGGATGGAATGAAGGTTATTCTGTTACTTTTTAAAGACTTATATGTTGAGCCTGGTGTGATGGCTTAGCAGTTAAATCTTTATCTTGCATGCACGGGGATCCAAAATGGGCACCAGTTCATGTCTCAGATGTTCCACTTCCCATCCAGCTCCCTACTTCATGCTTGCTTCTGCTGGAAGCAGCATAGAGTGGTCCAAACCTTTGGAACCATGCAATCACATGGGAAAATCATGAGCAAAGGCTTTTAAGATTTTTGATTGGTTTTTAAATTACGCATATTTATCAGAAAGGTTTCTTTTGAAAATAGACTCTTGCTTACAAGGGTAAGTTCAAATCGTATTTTTTGAATCTCTAGAAGAGGATCATGATAAAAGCACAATGCATTAGGCACTGTTGAGGTTGATTTTTGGATGCGACTGGAAAGTTGCCACTTACCACATGGCATATTAGAGTATCTGGAATAAAATGTTGGTTTCTATGCTTCTAGTTCAGCTTTCTATGAATGTACAGTGTACATTCACACAGTAGCCCAAGCGCTGCCAGCCATGAGACTGGAACAACAAAACTCTGGGCTCCTCACTTCACTCTGACTCCTGGATGGTATAAGCATTTGAGTTGTGAACTAGAGAATCATATTTTAGAGTCAGTTTGCCTTTAGAGTTAAAAAAATGAATAAAGAGGGGAAAGTAAAGACCAGGAAGTATGGATCGCACAGTGACAGAGCAAAGGAAGGTTATATGTGTTCCTGAGATGTAACCTAGAACGCTTGAAAAGGGTTGGAACCAATGAGAGCAGCCAATGGAACGAAACATCCATGCTTTTTTTTTTTTGCTCAGGTGGGGTTGGCTAAGAATTCTGTTTTTGTTTGGTTTGGTTTGGTTTGGTTTTGGTTTGGTTTTGGTTTTGTAGGGGGTAACATATAGCTTATTTTGTAAACAAATAGATCATAAAACAGATCGTTCACAACGGGGGAAATTCGAAAGCACAATAAATATGATGAGGTGCAATTTTATTTTTCCTCAAATAAATATATATCTGCTCAAAAGAGAATTTAGTTACAGTTATACGCTCATTATAATTGATACATGTCATTGAACCTCCTTATTTGGTACAGTGTGATATATCCATGCATGTATACAACATGTAAAGACCTGGTTAATTATCCATCCATCGCCTGAAACGTTGATCATCTGTGTTGAGAACATTCAGAAACCCACATGTTATGTTGAAACACACAGTTAGCTTCCTCCAGTTGCTTCACTGCTGCAGACCATTACAAGTTCCTGTTTCCGCCCAGCTACAGCCTTGCGCCCCTTCACCTGCTATCCTGGGCTCTCCTCCTCATTCCAGATGGGAATCACTATTGTACTCTCCACTTGTAGGAGATCAACTCAGAAAGCTTTCACACACAACTGCAAACATACAGTGATTTCCGTTCAATGTCAAAGTGTTTCACCTAGCACAGTGTCCTCCAGGATCCTCTGTGCGGCTGCGGATGACATGTAACCACATGCTCTTATTCCATTCATCTAACAATCGAGCATCTAGATTGACTCCATACCTTTGCTATTGTGAACAATGCTGCAATAAACACAGGTATTTCCCCAACAAGCTGATTTATTTTCCTTTGAACACATAGCCCACAATGGGATTGCTGGATTATATCACAGGTCTAGATCAAGAATTTAGAGAAACTCCATATTGTTTTCTACAGGTGTCTTTTTGTTAATAGTCTTTTAGCTGGCGTGAGATGGCATCCATACTGGTTTTGATTTCCCTTTTCCTGATGATTTCGTGACCTTGTGACAATTTATGGATCTTCTTTTGAGACATGTATGCTTACATTAGTTGTCCATTTTGTTTTAAGTGAATACTGGAAGGGGTAGTTAGGTTGAGTTCTTTAGCCTCATTAGCTGAACAACTTGTAAATATTTTCCCCTATTCTATTTCTGTAAACTATGTTATTGCTACAGCTTCGGAATCATGCTGAGTCTGCAGATCATTTTGAATAGAATTGACATTTTACAATATTACTTTCTTCAAATTAACACCCGCTGATGACTCTTTTTTATTTTTTACTGGTTTTTCAGCTGTTACTGTAAGTGGGATTGTTTTCCTTATTTCTTGTCCATCTTATTTTTACTAAGGTATTGAAGTGCTCATTTTTTGTAATTTTATCTTACATGCTGCGTTTTTACTGAATTCATTTATCGGTTCTAACAAGGCTTTTTGGCGGGGGTTTTGAATTTTCTCAATATGGGATTGCATCAACTTTCTTCTTTCCAAATTGGATAACATCAATTCTTTCTCATGTAATTGCTCCAGACATTACTCCAAATTATTTCTTGACGAATCTAAAAGGGATTCACTGATCGGGCAAGGCATGGCATTTGATTTCCATGTATTTGTCTAATTTTCATATTTTCTGTGATTGATCATTGGTTTTATTTCATTGTGGCCTGAGAAAGCATATGATTGTGACTTTCGTTTGTGGAGGTCACTTTGTGGCCTAACACATGGTATAGCTTGCAGAATGTTCCGTGCACTGATGAGAAGAATATATATTCTTCAGCTGGGGGAATAAGTGCTCCAAGAATATTAAGTCCATTTAGGCTGTAGCACAATTTGCCCAATGTTTAATTGTTGGCTTTCTCTCTGATAAGCTGCCCATTGACAAATGAGGGTGCTGGAATCCACAACACGCAGTTTTGGGGAAGATCCATCCTCAAATATAAGGACACATCCTCAAAAATGGTGCCTTCTAGCTGTGTCCACATGATGAAAGGCAAGCAGTATTGATCTACTTATGAAAGCACTGAATTGATACAAGAGAGCTTTGTCCTTTCCACCCAATCACTTCCCAAAGACCCTACCTGCATAATTATGGCATCGGTGACAAAGATTTAACACATGGAATTTAGAATGACTCAAGCATTTATACTATTGAAATAAACACAATTTCTAAGGACCAAGATTAAAATTTTTTCCAGAAGAGTTTACCTGCCTCCTTAGGTTTCCATTTGTTAGAAGTCAGGTGAACTGTCAGTAATATATGTGGTTTTGACCTTAAAATACCTGCCTTTTCTACCTCAATGATAATTTGCCAGTTACGTAACCAATTCTGCTGCAACAATATATCCCCAAACAATAGTGAAATAAGAAAAATATAATTTGTTTCCATCATAAGAGAAAATTCAGGAGGCAGCTCTTCAGAACCTATATATTTCTTCTTGTCATTTAACTATGTCCTCTCATGGGAGAAATTGAATTCTTGAACTGCAGGATCTTTTTTTTTTTTTTTTCATTCATTCCACAAGGAAGGACAACAAAGAATCTGTTCATCGCTGGGATGACAATTTCCTATGATAGGACTAGACATGTCTGTTCACATCTCACTGGTAGGAATTTATTTATATGGTCCTTTTAACTGCAGGCCATGCACTTCTCTCTATAAATTTGAACTGGTATAACTAAAGAGGAGGAAAACTAGTTTTCAGTAGACAAGAATAGGTCTCAGAAAAAAAAAGACAAAAATCAAAACCTGTTTCATCTTTAGCTCAAGGTTCTGCCCTAGCTCTCCATTATTATAACCAGAGATACAGGAGGCACACAGAGACAGATTTCTATATTATTATGCAAGATACTGTACCTCTTGACGAACTCTAACTTTTCATGTCATTTTTACCACTGCACAAAAGTTCATTGAAAGTTCTACCAAGCAAAAGAATTTTAAGTTCCTAAAGATAGTTGACAAAAGATAGTTGGCAAAAGCTCTGTTGTCTTTCAAATAGTACGTGCTTGTACAAATACATAAATATGTATATGAGCTTGTGTTCTATGACTATAAATTGCTATTACAACTATTGTCATCTGTTGCTGATGGCAGCCTCTGTGGATGCTAAGATTTTCATGATTCCAAATTTCCTGTGACAAAATTTTATGGTTTTACCAGTAAACCTCCATGCATGTGGCTCGTTTCAGTTTAGAGGAAACCAAATGATAAGCAGAAATGAAATTGTAGATTTGTGATGAACAGATTATCAGAAGTGTAGTAACAGCAAGGTAAGATCCCTAAATTGAGCTTCAAGGTAAAGCATTTGCTCTTATAAATACGATTGCTAATAAAAAACAAATACAGTTGTCTCACAGATAGGCAATTTAGAGACTTCTTAATGAAGAGTCTTGTGGTTGTGCTAAGCTGTGTAGACTGACAAGACATGCAATTCTCCTTTTCTATATTACTACTGTTAGTACTAATATATGAATATTATAGTGCCTTTGTGACTATTATAATGTCTTTATGAATATATTTTGTTTTCATATAGTTCTTATGGAAGCAATCAGGGTTATGTAAATACAGTAAAAATTAGGTAGGTGTCTATATCCTCATATGTGTTCATTTATGCTTCAAATGGTATAAATAACTCCATACATATCTAGATACACATATATCATTGTGATTATATACTTAAATATGTGTATCACACAAACATTAATAGTAGGTGTTGTCCTTGCATGTGTTTTCAAAAAATCACATTAAAACCAGATTACTTATGTTACAGATGATGAGATAAACATGGAAACAATTGCATAAAAATTAATAATAATTAAATAATGGCTGATGACTTAGCCTCATGGAAGCAATGGCCTATATGTTATTTGCCTTCACTCGAACATGACATAGCTCAAACCATAATAGAGTATCATGACCTACTAACAACCAGAACGGACATCTATTCCATCTGAACAAATGTCCAGGAGTTTCAAGATGGTGAAATACGATGAGGACAGGTTTAAGCAGACAGAGAAGGATTAACTGACAAAAAGCAGAGAGCATGTGATGCCCAGAAATAGGAGAGTACAGGCTGCTGGCAGGGGGACAACTGGAGACCCACGTGCATGGGTAGGGGACAGCAAAGACAGCAGAGCAGAGTGGTGGTGTAGTGAAGAGACACCCCAGCTGCAATGGGAGCTCCACTCGTGGCAATCTGGGAAGGGGAGTTCACCAGGAACTCAGGATGTGAACCCAGACATAAAACTACAGTTGCACTTACTTGCCTGACAGAGCAGAAAAACATAGTGTCAGAGCACAAGAACTTATGTATGAGAATAGCTCAGACAAAAGAATAGCCACACTGGAAACCATGTTGTGAACAATGGCAAAGGCTCTGGGGAGGAGAGGGCAAGACTAATAGTGAACTGCACATGCACTAAGTGAAGGGAGAACTTACTTCCAGCTCGATGCATTGCAGCTGTTCCTACCAGGAAAACAAAGTTGGCTTGGCATCCCATGAGTTCTATCCAGAATAAGTCTAGATAGCCCATAAATATAATTGCCAGCAAGTTCCAGCATGAAGAGGAAAGGGGAAAAAAAATGTACAATGGGCACGACTGGCAGACCTGTGCTTTTCATTTAAGTCACAACCGGTTTCTTGCTAATCCCAGGTATTCCTGCAACTGGGAGCAGGAGAAAGACAGAACATGTAATGGTGCAACCACAGCATGGAATCAAAGGGTGGAAGGTGATGATCTGAGAGCCAGGGCACTCAAGACAGTGGTAGAAGCATAGCACAGAAACCCAAGGCTGAAACTCACAAGAGGGAGAATCACAACTGATGGCAAACAAGGAACTGGGCACTGCATGGGATTAGTAAAGTCTATCTGTAGATGCATGGACAGCACAGCTTGAAAGCTGGCTCCAATGATTAGAAATCAATAGATTTGCAATGAGAAATTGCAAAAGAGACATAGACACAATGAATAATGTTGTTGACACCTACATCGTAATGGACCAGGAATATGTGTCAACTTTTGAGTGACTGAGGAAGACTCGGGAAACTGCCTGACAAAGAATTTTTAAAAACGTTATAAAGCATCTTAAGAGCAATAAGAGCGCACAGCACGGCAGCCTAGTGGATAAATTCTCACCTTGGATTGGTCGGGATCCAATATGAGCACCGGTTCATATCCAAAGTCCGTGCTTGTGGCCTGGGAAAGCAGTAAAGGATGGCCCAAATTCTTGGGATCCTGAACCTGCATGGGAGGCCCCGAGGAAACGCATGGCCCCTGGCTTTGGATCGTTTGTGCTCTGGCCATTACAGCCACTTGGGGAGTGAACCAGCAGATGGAAGATCTTTTTCACTGTCTTTCCTTCTCTGTATATCTGCATTCCAGTACATACATAATACATACATACATACATAAAATCTTTTTTTAAAAAAGCAACAAGAAGTCAATATAGGAGATCAAGGAATATATTACACAAGAAATATCAACATTGAAACAAAATTAGGCTGAATTATTAAGAATGAAGCTCACAACACTGTAAGTTAAAAATTCAGTGTAAGCTGCAGTAATTGAGTGGGAAGAAGAAAGAATCTTAGAATTGAAAAACATTTTCTATGATAATGCTGAAACAGCTGAAATAGGAATGGAGTGAATCAAAAGAAAAGCATCCAAAAATAAAGGGACACTATTAAAAGACCAAACAAAAGAGTTATGGGAGTTATTGAAGGCACAGAATGAGAAGGTATATTCAAAGATGTGTTTAATGAAATAATAATTGATAACTTTCCAGATATGGAGAAACAATTGAGAAACAAAATATAGGAGGAAAAAGAGGCTTTGCTATTTCAAATTATTAGATACTTAGATGAAATTATTTAACAAATACGAAAATATAACAAATCATATAGTCTGAAGTGTGGGGTAAATACTCAGCTTCACACCTAGCTTTTCCCAGGTCAGCACACACGGTTTCAATGTTTTTTCCACCAGTCTCTAGAGTACTAGCTTCTTATTAATTGTTTCCCCTCAAGATTGAAATTGTCTTTGATTTAAATCCCCTAAGGACACATCTCTGATCTCATCAGAGGGTCATTGAGTCTTCTTCCTAGTCAGGAAAAAGGAATGTTCTCATTGGCCAAATATGACTCTACCTCATCCCAAGACAGTGTGAGGTTCCAACAGTTTTCCAGAGTAAGATCCCAGTATGGTCAAATATCTACTTTGATTTCATGGTCAGAGAATCCACTACCAGTAGGTTCTCATCAAAATAATTGCTAAAGTATAAACATTTGCAAGAACATGAATGTCCCCAGAAGGAAGGACAGAATACAGGAAACAAGAAATGCACCAAGCATTTTAGCAAGACACTGACAGTGGCATCCTACCACCATGTTGCAATGTCTGTCCACTGACACCTATGCCGTGTCAATTCACATTCAAAAGGAAAACTCCAGATTTATTTAATCAAGGATCATCAAACAGAATCAGCCCAAATTATCTGGATAGGTTGAATCTTACTCCCTTTAAAAGGAACATCGGAGATTTAAAAAGGGCGTAAAAAGATGCCATGGTGTTGGCTTTGAAGGATGTGTAGACCCATAAGCCCATGAAAGCAAGCAACCTCAACAGACAAGAAAAAACATTGACAAGCTGTCCTCTGAAATCCCCTGAAAAGAATGCAGCCTCTGACCTCCAGAACTAGAACAGAATAATTATATTTTGTCTAAAGACATTATTTGGAAATCATTTATTATAGCAATAATAGAAAACAAAGAGACAACCGACTGTAACAACTAGTTTGCTAGAGTCAACCAAGGAAAAAGTGGAATATTCCGCTAAATAACATATCTGAAATCCTAATTTAATTAGATCTCCTGTGTTTTGCCTGGGACCAAGAGTACAATGCGTTGTACTCTTTCATTTGTTTGTTTGTTTCCATTTATGTAGAATGAATAATAAGCCAAAAATTTTTAAAAAATACCGAATAGCAAAATGTGATAAAGTATGTGGTGCATGGCTTAAATGAGGACAAAAGTAATGGTAGAAGTCTCCCTCTGCTTCTGGTAAACTGGTAGTAGATTTTCGACAAAAACAACATTTTATGAACTGCAGAGGCTTTGGATAGAGAGAGAAAGACAGGAAAGGATCCCCTGAAGTGACTCGTGGTCTGACGTGAGTGTGTTGGAAGCATTTAAACGTAGCATTGCAATGCTATTTTGCTCTAAATTTATTTCCTCATTTACAGAAAAACAGGCAAGACAGAACCACACTTCTCATTCTTCATTTAAGGAATTAATGTGATAATGAATGCAAAGTGAGCAAATAATTAGTAAATGAATGTTTAGATATCTTTATTGCGATGTATTTCAGCAAAGACACAGAAATACACACACACTGCCTTCTCTATTGGAGGCCCTGGTCATTCCAACTGTGTTATAACCAGTTGAGATTAACTAGTAAGTGTTCAGACAGTACAAGTAATTTTTTATTCATATCCACTGTTCATTTTATCTTTGAATGTCATGCAAATATCATTCTATTTTAGCATAACTTTACACATGTCCCAAATTTATTATTGGAATGGACTTTGGCCCAAGCAGTTAAGATGTCTTGTTCGAAATGGGAGTAGCTGAATTCTATTCCTTGCACTGACTCCTGGTTTCAGTTACCTTCTGATGCATACTTTAGGAAGCATCAATTGATAACACACCAAGTAGTTAGGTCCCAGCCACAACAGCAGAACTAGACTGAATTTCTGGCTCTGAGTTCCAGCCTAGTTCCTAAATACTGGCCCTGGCTTGATCTATCCCAGCTGCTGCACACAGTTGGTGGGGAAGCCAGTGTTGGATAAATCAATTGATGAGTACATATTATAGAAATAATTTGACTTCTACTCCATCCTCCATTTCATTGATTAAAATCTAAATTGATTATGTCCAGGACTGACTGACCTGATCTTTAGCTTTATTGAAGACATACATTTTCTAGCTTATTGATGAATTAGAATGAATTGACATGATCCATTCAGGAATAAACAACAAAAAACTATGTTTAATTTTATTAACAATAATTGTGCAAATAGTTATGTATGATGAAAATGTAGCCATCACTCATTTTACATGAGACAAGTTTTAAATGTTGTTTTTTTCTTATTGTGTCAACATGGAACACTTATTTGAAAGATAGAATAATTTTATCATTCTGCCATATTGCCAAAGAATTAATTTTTTAATGGAATGATTAAGCTGAGTAGGTACTGGCATTTAGCCTTTGGTTTTCTTCTCTTGTATACATATTTAACTACTAATAATGAAGATCAAATTTATAAATTCATTACAAGCATTACATTAGTACATTAGAATGTAGTTTTTGTGTAAACTGGGAAAGTGAACATTTTCTTAGCCAAGTCACTGTCATTCATTATGTTTTGCAGAACTATGTTCCCACAAAACCTTATGCAAACAAAGGCTGATGAGCTCAACGAGCACCATAATGCACTCCTAATGATTTCCTAAATTATTTCAATAGCATGGTTAACTGTGGTAAAAAAAAAATTTATTTTATCCTAGGAGATTCGTTAATAGTATAGCACTCAAAATTATTGAATGTGTATGTTTCAGTAGTATCAGAAACTTAGAATTTTATTTTTTAGTCACGTATTCAGATATTTCTCTTGCAGATGAAGTTTAGAATCAAAAGGGAACTAACGGTCCACTTGGCCATTTTGGAAGTAAGTAAATGATGAAATTGAAATAAATTGGAATGTGACTGAACAGTGACAATCCAGAGAAAATATTTGGTTTGCATTACTTTCATGTGGTTTGGCTATTACAATTTTGATAATTAACTTTATTTAGTAATTACATGATTAAAATTGCCCCCAAATTCATACTTAACATACTTAATCCAATCTTTCTAAAGTGCACGGGGGCATCATTCATATTCCATTTCTCTGCTGCCAGATGGAAAAAAATCAATAGGCACTGTACATGGCATTATCTTCTATGTTCCCTTAATGTTACATTTTCTTCCCTTAAAAAAATCTCCACAAATTTCAAATGGGAAAGAACTAGCAGCTTTGTAAGTTTGTGTACAAATTTTGTAGTTCCTACGTTTTCCTGTTTGAGACACTGGCACACCGTGGCTTCAGAAAACTGTTTAATCAGTCCTTAACACCTTAGTAAAGATAAACTAGTCTCTATCACCCATAGCGCATACAGGGACACGTGCACACACACACACACACACACACACACACACACAGAAATAGATATAGATATCCCGAATAAATGTGTAAGCACACACAGATCCTTTTATAATGTAACAATTCTAGAGCCAAGCTGCGGAAGATGGAATTACCTCATACTAATTCATGTTTCCTGGTTTCACGGGGGCATAGATTATTGTCTATTGAGATTTCAATGTGCTGTATTAAAAGAAAAAAAAAAGCAAGGATTTTCTGACCCACAAAGCTTCACCCTACTCCACAGAGTTTAAGCTGTGGATATGCTGAATCCGAAAGACTGACTTGAATGAAAGTGTGAATAAATGTAGGTGCCTTGTTGAAGTGAATGCTGTGATGTGTGTAGGTGTGTAAAGATTACACGCACAAACTGTGTATACAATTGTGTTGTGGAGCTTAATGTGTGCATGTTAAAATGCATTTGTATGTCATCTAACCGTAATTATTTCTATTATGAACTGTTATTATATTTGAAATAATCGTGTGCTTTGAGCACCTGGTTAATCTTTAGCTTAAATTCTGCATCAGCCAGGTGTCCCCTTAGGGATCACATAAAGATTGGGCCTCGTTTAAGTGTGAAATAATCCTGTTGCTTCTATCTAGGAGTGAATGAACCCAGGATTAGATCAGATAAAACACACTCCAGCTAAAGTGCACAAGGTGGATTATGCAAGAAAAGAGGATTTAGTGAAGAACAGATCCACAACTTTTTGTTAATGCAGAGAATGGTGGCTTTTGTAAGCAACATTTGTGGAAACTCAACTGAAGCTTTAAAAGCTGTGTCTTTTGTTGTACATTTCTCTGCATATATTTGCTTTGTAGTAGCGAGCGCTAACTTTGGAAGCCATGCTGGGCCAAGGCTCATGCTCATTTTGCCTAATGAAAGGCTAAGGATGTACTTTTACTCATACATTCTCGTTTTGTCTTCTTTGAAGTTTATTAAGCTCTTCTGAAAGATGTGAAGTTTATTATGTTGTTTTTATCATGACCACAAATTAAGTATCTGTTCCCTGGGGAGTGATAAGCTTCAAATACATACTATATTGACTATAATGTTTACCTAATTACTATCATACTGTTTCTTGGTCTTTGAATAAAATACAACACACCTATAAAGGTCTTGTAGGGTATGTTTTGAATTTAGTGATATATTTGATTACTAATCTTCTATTTTACCTTTTCAAAGTTATAATTTGTGTGTGTGTGTATGCAGCTGGAAGTAATATGGGCAGAATATCCTTTAAGCTTCATAGTAACGTATGCAAGTAGCTCTTTTAAACATCCTAATTAATTGCAATTCTCTGGAATCAAGATTTCCCGTATTTAGAGGAATCTTTTTTCATCTGGGTGAGTTGCCAGCACCGTGCTGGAATGACACGATGTGCTGTCTGTGACACATTTAGTTCTAACACTCCTATCTTTCAATGGGGAGAGAAGCAGAGCTTTTATTATATATGGCGATTTCAGTGGATTATAGAATTCATTCATAACACCTCTGATATAGAGATTAAATGATTGTCAACTCCATTTTACGCAATGTCTTCCAATATATTACAGTTAACGTAGATACCTCAGTGTTTTTCTGATCAGCCAGAATGTCAAGCGTTAGTTGTCACTGAGCAGTTCCCATAGCTGCTGTTCCTTACAGCATTGTGCTATGCTATAATTTTTGAGTGAAAGCTGTACTTTAAAGTGATGAAGGAGTGGGGTATTTTCAAAATGCAGGCAATTCTAAAGGTGTGGGTAATAAAATTACTACCTGAATCAATGAGTTTTTATTAGGAGACTATTTTAATAGGACTAAGTTCTCAAGAACAAGCTTAAAAACCCTACCTTTCTCCGGAGTGAGTTACTCATTCATAATAAAGAAGTATGAAGGCACATTTAACACCCTATGCAAATATTACATGTTCAAATATTGGTAAGTGCGATTGTTTAGCTTTTAGTACAGTAGGATGTGGTTTAAGATTAAAAAGTCCACTGTAAATATTTAACATCTACTAAAGTAATATTTATGTATAATTTATATATAATGTTTTTACATGTTTTGTGAAATTTGTCTTAAAACATCTTAGTTTTTGAAGTGAAAAACTGCATTGAAAAGGAAGATGTTTTTGACCCCTAATGGAATAAAACCACTCTATACAGTGGAAATTCACGCAATACATAAAAAAAATGGCATATAGTAAATGATGTTACAAAACACATCTTTGAACACCTAACAACAAAAGGAAAATACTACTTTTATGATCCATGAATCAGATTTGAAAAGGTTCTCAGCCATCTCCAAGTCAGCATCAGAGATTCTGTGGTATGAGGACAGACAGTATTGAATGAATGAAGTGGCACTTCTACTCCGTACATCACTTTGCCCACATTTTGCTTTGTTCACAGCTGCCAGTTGGTAGTTCACAAAACGCCTCATGATTTTTGTTTGAATGCAAAAGGAAATTGTATATAGTGTGGTCCAATGGCAATTGAAAAGTTCTGCTGAATGTCAGACTTACTAAATGATGGCTAAAACCTCCCTGTTTTTAAATCATACTTGATTCTTTCTAATCAAACTTATGCTATAAAGACTTTGTTGGTAAATATTTTCACTTTTATGGAATATGTGGTCTCTGCCGTAACCACTCAGTCCTGGCATTGTAATAGGAAGCAGCCACATTCACCATGCAAACAGTAAGTGTGGCTGGATTCGGAAAATAGATTTATAAATAAATAAATAAATAAAAACTAGATAATGAGCTGGATTTGGCCCATGGACTATAATTTGCTCAGTCCTATTAATACAGCTCATATTTCTTCCAGACTTAATGTAATGATGTAGTTCATCATAGCACATCTTCTCAAATACCCACAAGGATTCTGTTCTTTATCAATTAAAAGACCGAAACTCTTTAGAGTGATATTTAAGATCATTTTCTGTGTCATTCTTCTTTTTCTTTTTAATCTCGTCGTTTTTACTTTTCTTCCACATGCCTTTCCTGCCTTGTCTTTTTGTGATCTCTGTGTTTAAAAGGAACACATGCTTTGTACCTGACTTTCTGATGGAGTTTGCCACTTTTACTGTTTTGTTCACTGGATTATACAGTGATTCAGTCCAAGGCAGTGAAAACATATGCTATTGGCCCTTATGTTGGTAGTGTCTAGGATGCTGCCTTATAAATTCTAGACACTCACAAAATAATTTAAAAATTATTGAACTATTAAAGTTTATGTAGAATTGTCTGGATTAACTACAAATATACTGGATTACCTGTTTCAGTAAGTGTTAAAGAAGAAATTTTAAAACTAGTGAATATGGTGAAAATGTTTACAGTAATATTTAGATATAAAGCAATTTATTTAAATAAATGAGTATCTTCTTAATTTAAATGGATTCTAACATACTTGACATATATATATATATATATAAAACCTACCCTCTCAATTTTTAGAAAGCATTAAAATGTTAATGTCCATTTATATATGATGTGTTAACTCTATATACATTGCCCACATGCATCTTTCAAAAGAGAAATCTGGGAAAGTTTGAAAAGGTCAAAAATAAATAATTGGATTTCCATTTCTTACGCAAGGCAGACTAGTAGGCACCAGATTTACCATACTACTTGAAATAAAGGAAAACATGGGCATAATACAAAAATACATATTGGACAACACAGCACAGCAATTAGTTGCTGAGAAGTGAGAAACAAATGAATGAAGTATTACAATTACCCAAGCTTTTTGAAAAAATTCTTTCCGATTTACTGAACAAAATGGAACTCAGGAGGAGCTGACAATCGGCTTGGGTCTACCAGAGCTTTCTGGGACTCCTCGGACACTTGGAAGAGGCAAGGAACTACAAAACAAAGCAGAGAGTTCTCCTGGAATATTTTGTTGAGTATACTGAATGATATATGCAAATGAGAAAGAGACCAAGATCAAGGAAATGACTACACAAAAGGGCAGGAGGAAGTAATTCATGAAGGTCAAAAAGGCCTGGGCAGAGTGTGTCTCTTTCTATCAGAAAAATGAGTAACTCAGAATTCACAAGGCATTAAATAAGGTCCTCAGAAGGCTTTTGTTAAAATAATAGTGCAAACTTAGCCTTAAACTAAGACATGTACTAGTCATACTTAGTAAAGTTTTAGAAAATGTGTTAAAAATAAAACTATTTCCAATAACGAGCACTTTCCTGAGTAAATCGACTTGGTAATAGAGCACCTGCATGCAATAAAAATTATGAGGCCAACAAGAAACAGTGATGCATGGCTAACCACGAAAAGTAAAAGCAACGAATCTAAACTGACCCAGAATTCACGCAGATGTCAAAACTAGTATATCACTACATTGCATTACTTATAATGATTTAATTCCATATATTCAGTCTATTGAAAAGACATATAATTATAGGTGAAGGCATTGAAGATGGAAAAACATGACAGTTGGCCTTCTGCTAATAAAAATGCAATATCTGATATCAAATATGTCCAAGGTTAAGGATGAGATAAAAATATAAAGGGAACGTTACTGAACATGAATACACAGGAAAGATTGCTGTTATACATGTGTATGGGGTAAAAGGAGAACAGAAAACACAGTTGAAGCTTTTATAATAGATTTGCAAAACGATGAAAACTATAAGGAAATTCTAAAAGGTCACCGAAGTCCAAGCACAAAAAGCAAGAGACCATGCCGATTCATGCTGAAACTAAACGGTTTATACTGAGTAGTGACAAGACAATCTTAAAAGTAGATAAACTAAAAAGACATATATAAAAGAACAAACAAACAAACAAACAAAATCCTTGGAAATAATGCAAGCCTGAATATAATGAAGCAATGTCCTAATTTATTAAAAGAAAAAATAAAATTATAAATTTAGAATCTTTGCCTAAGTCAAAGTATCTTCTTATGTGAATGTACTAGATCCTCTAAAAGTTATACAGAACTGCTCTTCGGTCCTTGTTTTGAAAAAGATATACTATGTTAGCACAAATTTTCCATGAAACATCTTGTAGACTCCTCATATTCTTAGTGAGAATTTAAGGTTTTTTAAAATCATTTCTTTCTGCAAACAGATTTACATTTTTTTAAGGTTTATTTTCATTGGAAAGGCAAATATACAGAGAGAAGAGACAGAGAGGAAGTTGTTCCGTCCAATGGTTCACTCCCCAAGTGGCCGCAATGGCTGGAGCTGCGCCGATCCAAAGCCAGGAGCCAGGGAGCTTCTTCCGGGTCTCCCACGCGGGTGCAGGGTCCCAAGGCTTTGGGCCGTCCTCGACTGCTTTCCCAGGCCACAAGCAGGGAGCTGGATGGGAAGAGGAGCTGCTGGGATTAGAACCGGCATCCATATGGGGTCCCGGCACGTTCAAGACGAGGAACCCAACCACTACACTATTGCGCCGGGCCCTACATTTATTTTTAGTAAGTCTTAGCGACAAGTGCAACTTAAAGTTGACAAGATGTTAGCATAAATCTACAGGTCTACATAGCAACAAGGAATGATTATTTTCAAATTTCTACAAAGTCTAGTAATATGCAATCACTATGCCTAAATACTCTATATATTAATGTGTGAAGAACTTTCAGGAAATTCTTTCAGTCTACATAGAAATAACCATTTAGCTATTTTTCTCTAACTGGCCTTTCTACAACTGATTCTGTAATGAGAAGTGTTAATTTGCAGTAATTGACATATCCTGTTCAGAAGATGAAGCTGCTGAATCAGCCAGAAACACTACATTAAAAAAAAAAAAAAAATCTTGTAGAACAGTCAATCCCACTTAGTTCAGAAAACTGCTGTGACATACCTTGCCAAAAATGTTATTTGTTCATTTTCTTTCATTCTGGGAGAAATCTGACTATTGAAAGCAATGGAATAAAGCATCTCACTTCATTCTTTATCTTCTTGTTCTTCAAACCAGGACCAGATCTGTCTGCCAAATACGCTACTAGCACACTTTCTAAGTGCTTTGGGAACCACTAGGCAAAAGAATTTGCATTAAGAATATACTTATTACTAGTAAGCTACACAGCTATGAGTGTGAGGTTGTGGTTCCGCTCTGCCTTAGCCTCCCGTCTCTACCTCTGACTTTCCCCAGTTTTCCAAAGAAAAGCCCGTCGCTTAAGGAATCATGGAGAGGCTTTAAGCCAGAGTTGTGTTTTACAAAACCTGAATATCTTGATTTTCCCATGTGACTTCAATCATTTGGAATAAGAAACATACGTTTGATGAAATAGACATGTTTGAGATGCCTTGGGTGTGCTATCATGATTTCAGTTCCTGATCTGGGTTTCCACCACTGGGTTTCCTTTAGTCATCATATTATGCTTCGCATGGATTGCTCAATCTGCAGTAAATATGAGCGTCTCTTTGCAGACTTAAAACTTTGTTGAAAATCTTTTTGTATGACATCTATTTTCAGTAATATTTGAAACATTGATTATTGTAAATATTTCTATAAAATGAACATACTACAAAAAATACAGTTTTTAAAGGTTAAAAGCCAGTGATTGGATATTGAATAACACATCTGAAATGATCTTAAGAATACATACACTTAGGCACTATGTTTTAATTTAAATTCCTGTTATTACAGTAACTAGTCACAAAATGGCTCCCTATTTATGCAATATGTTAGCTGAAATGTTCCTTAAATTGAACAGACGAGTGCCTTCTAATAATGTATGTTTACTTCATGAACTTGTGTGCAATTACATTGTAATTATGTCTTTGTAGGTGCTTTTAACTGACATATAGAGCGCCAGTGCATTTTCAATGTAATTGCAGTTCTCTGTACCATTTAGCAAAGCTGAAAATTGTTAAAGGTTTGTAAATTACCTACATTTAGACCATAGGCAACTAGGCAAATTAAGTGACACTGTCAGTAATGTTGCAACATAAATTGGTACCAAGTATAAATTCGAGGTAGATTTTCTTTTGTCAATTAGAATGTTGTTTATGGAGTGTCACCTAAAAAATTGAAGCCCAAAGAGGAAAAAAATAGTCTATGCTGCTCATTGGCAGGGCGTGCCAGTCTCTCGATGTGCACAGAAAAACAAGGATTGGTCTGGAAAAGTTAAAATTATGAATGTGTTTAAAACTGGGAGTTTTGATTGGGTCACAGCATCCAAGAAACGAGATGTTTGTCCCACGACGCCCACATGGACAGCGCTGAAGCTACGCAGCAAAGTGCGAAAAACCAGCCGTGTAGAGTTGGATATCCTGTCCTTTTTTATCTCTATGGCCTTGTTCAAATTGCTTTGCTCCTGAGCTCCAGCTTTTGAATGAAAAATAGTAGTAGTAATACTGACAGGCAAATCCAAAGGACTCCTCTGAGGGGTAAGGGGGAACAATATTTGCAGATCTTTGAAAACTGAGTTGCCTTTGTCTTATCTTCTCACAACAGGTCGTGGGATAGGATGTTTTAAAAATATGTATTTGTGTTTCTTCAGCATTGCAGAGAGTACACTTCTCTGAGACTGTGTTGAACTGCAATGTTCTCAGAGATAGTTTACCCAACAGGATAAAAGAAAAATAATGACAATTGTAATGCACAAAATGTTTGCTTTTGCTTCTGAAGCAAAGTCCCATAGAGGAGACCAGTCTCCGAAGACCAGCGGTGCTAGTTAAGGAAATTAATTTTAAAAGTATTACTCTGTCACTTTGTGCCTTGAGGCCAGGCACTTATTGATGGCAAGGGTTTAGGTTTGGATAAAACCATTTCAGCCATGCAAGCCCCCTCCATTAAATGGGAAATGAGCATACTGGCTTGACAGCTCAGAGGCTCTGCTGTGCAAAAAAAAAAAAAAAAAAAATTCTTTGGGAGGTATTTTACTTAAGCATAAAATAAGAGAGAGTCGGTGCAAGGACATTTTCCTTAAAACACATGTAATACGGTAGTAAGATGATGAAATCACATGCACTTTTACACATCCCGTGTTAATACGGCATGCGTATGATGAAGGTCAGTGTGCGGAGCTGAGGAATCCTTTGGTTGCACAGAGGGAACGGCATCAGGGGACCACTGCTCCAGTTCATACCTTCCGACCCCAGGCATGTCACTCAGCAAGTCACAGTCTCCTCTTTCAAAAAGTAGCAATAGTTAAGATTTGCCTTTCCTCTTCTGCGGTTTACATGTATAAATGAGAAAATGTCTGATACAAGTTGCAAGCATTTATCTGAAATGGAACTGTACTTCCATGAAGTTTTAAAGAATAGGAGAGATGATGATGATGATGATGATGATGATGATGCATGAATTAGACTCCTGGCACGTGGCTTCTGGGTCACTCTTCTAGTGTTTGGGTTGATCATACATAGCAATGAATTTTGCCAGTTAATTCTGTTTGCAATCAAAATCCTGAAACTCACTTGCATGGCTTGTGGTTTAAATAATTCTCCCACTATCACTTGTACAGCACACACCCTTGCCTGTGTGACTTACCAGCATTCTCTCATGTACTAATTGCTATTTCAGCAGCCATTCATTTGCAATCTGTATTCTTTTTCAATCCTATGTACCGTACTACATAAAACGTATCGCCTTTATTTCCAAGACAGTGATTCCACAATTTCTGAAACTTCTACACAAAGCCACTACTTGTCATATATTCCTTAGTTTCTTATTTCATAGTGAAACTTTGGCGACCAATGCCTCACTGTATTTCCTTTCTTGAGAATTCCCATGTGATATATTTTCTGTAGTATGAAATTAAATGGGGGTTCACGTACATGATGATACACTAAAACTCATTGAAAATGAACATGATCTTTTTTTAATCTTCCTGTTTAAAAGAGAATGCACAGTATCTTTTAATTTCATTTTTCCACGTAGCTTTTGAAGCATCCTCATATATGAGGCACATTTTTTATTTCAGGTAAAATTATTATCTCCGTGATTATTGATAGCTTCCTAAGGGAAAGGAGGCTTCCACTACTCTTAACTAGGTTAACATAGACTAATGTAGCTGAATCACAACTCTAATATTGTCTAGTCTTGTGATTATATGCAGCTCAATTTGGCTGCAGGAAATAGAAATACAACTATGGTGCGAAACATGTAATGGTTAATTATAAGCTTTTTCCTATTAAAAATCAGAAAGGAGAGGGCAGCTGGGGTTTGTCCAGAGGATCAGGAAGACCCAATAAAGGGACTAAAGTTGTGACACAGCAAGTTAAACTGCCAGCAACCCACATAGATATCCATTTGTGTCCCAGCTGCTCCATTTCTAATCCAGCTCTCTGCAAGTGTGCCTGGGAAAACTGCTGAGGATGACCAAACTTGGGTCTCTACCCCCACATAGAAGACCAAACTTGGGTCTCTACCCCCACATAGAAGACGAAACTTGGGTCTCTATCCCCACATAGATGACCAAACTTGGGTCTCTACCCGCACATAGATGACCAAACTTGGGTCTCTACCCCCACATGGAAGACAGGATGAATCTCGTGGCTCAAGGCCTCAACCCAGCCCAGTTTTGGCTGTTGTAGCCACTTGGAAAATGAACCAGCAAATTGAAACGCTCTCTCTCTTTCTCTCTCTCTGTTCTAGTGAGGTTGATTTGCTGAGTATTAGTGGAAATTCAAAGACTGCTAGTTGCTAAGTTCAAATATAAAGCATCACACATCTGCTAGGATTCTCTGGGTGAAATAGTGTGTGCACTTTCATCAAGAGCAAATTCTCCCCGTGACTGGTGAACTATTCTTCCATTCCATTCTGCTCTCCCTTTAATTCCACCCACTTCCTTCGCCAAACCTTGCTCTCTTAATCCCCCTAAAGATAGTGCAATCTGTAATTTTCACTATGAATTCCTATAGAATTAGTGTTTCTAGAGTTGCTTCTAGGTTTGGCTTGTTTCTTTTCTTTTCTTTTCTTTTTTACTTGCACCCTATCCTGAAGGGTAGTATAAGCAACCAATGCCTGTCGTACTCACTTTCATGAAAATCTTTACTGCACAGAAAGTCCTATTTCCAATAAATTGTTACTATTTTTTCATGGCAGATGTTTCATATTAACTACTCCCCAAAAGCAGCGGAAGTGGAATTCACTGTTCACAGTTTTTCCTTTTTGGAAATATGAGTTTAAAAGAAAGTGTTTATGAATGTAGAAAACAGAAAATTAAAGGCAAAAATTTTGGGTTAGTGATCTACTTCTTCATGTAGATGCAGAACAAAGAATAACCTACATTACAAATGCTCATAAAAAAAACGCTGTGCAGCAACATGGATTTCCAACAAATTTGATAACCTGTTTCTGTCTCCCCCTTCCTCTATTAAATTGAACTCTCTGAATTATTCATGAGGACTATTTTAATGGGATAATTTTTTCTTGCAAATGCTGACACTAATACCAAGGAACATCTCTAGGTATTCATCTTCGATAAATAAGGGTCCTGATAACTAGTTTTCTTGATGCTTCACCTTATTCAAATGAACATATAGAGAAGTTCCTAATGTAGACCATTTTTCATAAACTTCACATTTTCAGTACGTTTCTCTCCTTATATGTATAGACAAATGTATATTTACCCAGGAATTAGCCAGGATGTTGAAGTAAATGAAAGTAAACCAGAAAGTTAAGCAATTCTCAGGTGAACTTGGGCAGGAAATTAAAATGAAATTTCAAGTCCACGTATTCCAGCTGTGATGACAGCTTGGAGTGACTGGGAATTTCCCATCCCTCCATAGCACTTTGATCACACTTGAAACCAATCCGTCACTTGAATGTGTACATTAGGAGTTCTTAACCCAGGGTAGCAGGGTGTTGGGGAATTGGTTACGTGCTTGAAACTGTCAAATTTTCTACATATTTTTTTTTTTCTGAAAAGAAAGTTAGCAGCATTCATCAAATTTTCAGAAATTTCCTGACTACAAAGCCATAAATATTAGCTATCTCTATGCAAAAGAATTGTCAGTTCCTACAGAAGTAAAATTCCAACTGTCAGAATTATCTGAATTTCTGAGTGTGCCTCAAAGGATGAAATGGGAGCACTTATTGGCCCGTTAAATGTAGAATCATGAAAAATTACCAAGACTTGGAAAAAAATTATACTTTGTCAATTCTATATCTCTTTTATTACAGTGTAATTTTCAGCAACATTTTTGAATTCTTGAGTATTTGTTATTGTCTTTTCTTAACTATTACCCCGGATGTTTTTGTAACAATTTGAACAAAACACATCAACAAACTAAGCTAAATATTGAGGCAATTATCTTTATTATATTTTAAAAGATGGTGTTCAAACACTAGCAAATAAACAGGGTTTTCTGTAATAATCTTGAGTATATGACAGCCTTTGGAGTTGTAAAATTGGTTTAATTCTCATCACAATGAACAGTCAGGGGTTATTTTCTCTTTGGAGAAGCAAAATTATGACATAAAACGCAAAGGTTGACTCTCTTCTCCCCTTACTGCTTTCTCGTGTTTCTAAAGGTTCGATGATGAATTAGACAGGATTTGGAAGAAGCTGAGGTGACTGTCACCAGTGGAACGTGTCCTGGGGGCTTCTTCTGTCAGAGGAGATGACAGGAACTCTTCCCATGCAGATTAAGCTGCTGTTTACAGATTTGCCCTGGGTGTGCATTTTTATCCCGCTGTGATCAAGTCACATAGCCTGAGCAGGGTCACACAGATCCCTGGATAAGAAAGCCGTGGCTCTGCTCTCACTTCACACAGGGCACTGCCCTCATCTGAAGCCTTCAGCAGATGTCTGTTTCTTGTTCTCTTTCACACTGACATTCTGTACACTTGTTCCCTTGCACTGCAGGTGAAACACTGGGAATGGGTCTGCAATAAGGTCAATACTGATTTACTTCTTTTTGTTATTGTGGCAATCATTTTATTTTTTTCTAGATTAAATTTATTTGTTATTTTATGATACGGTTCCAGAGGCTCTGAGATTTTCCTCCCCTCCTCTCCGCTGATGTCCTTTACATCATTATGATAGTGTAGCCCTTCATAATTAGTCATAAGTCCAACATTCTACTACTTAAGTGTATTGTGACATTGTTTGTATGGACAGTGGCAGGTAACTCAGCATCCTATTGTCAATATGTATTGAACAGTTCCTTTGGGAGTCTGTCATTGACTTGAAAGTAGAGATACATGCAGCATTGTATCTTCATATCTGGATGTCATAGTCTATATTACACAGTAACTTTACATAACCTTAAGTGAAAAGCCAAAACACAAAATCAACAACAGGAAGAAAAAATAGAAAATTATGAACAACGTGAAGCTAAATAATATTTTACTGGATGGCCAATGTGTAGCTGAAGAAATAAGGAAGAAATCCAAAACCCTTCTTGGAACAAAGCTACTGTGAGACCTATGAGTCAGTGAAGAAATTAATAGGCTAAAAAATTATTTTTGAATAAATGAAGATAAAAGCAAAAATAACAACCTTCCTGAGATATAGCAAAAAACAGTATTGAAAGGGCTATTGATGTTGTATTTTTCATGAAGATTACCTTATCTCAGAGATAAAAATATGATGCTGTCCTTTTGGGACTGACTTGTTTCACTGAGAATAATGGTTTCTAGGTGGGATCACTTGGTTACACATGATCGAATTTCATTCTTTTTAGTGGCTTAGTAGTATTCCATGCAGTAGATGTACCACCGTTTCTTTATCCACTCCTGTTTTGACAGGTGTCTGGGCTGTTTCCATGTCTTTTGCTATTGTAGATTGTGCTGCTATGATAAAGCATCCCTTCCTCATATGTGATTTCATTTCCTTTGGATATAATCCCAGGAGTGGATAGTTGGGTCATACGTCAGAACAAATTTTAGTTCTCCTAACATTCCCTCTACTGATGTCCATAGTGGTAGTACTAGACTACAGCTCCTACCAGCAGTAGAGGCGGGCCCCTTTCTCCCCACATCCGAGCTAGCAGTTGTTAGCAGAGTACTGAATATAGGCCAATCCATGGTGACTTGCTTCTGTGTTTCAATTCAGAAAATGGATTGAGATAAATGTGCAACACAAAAATTTTAAAAATCATCATAAGGTTCAAATTTTGGAGATGTGACAGAAGGTCGTTCAAGTGTAAATGTGAGACCTTGGAAAGCAAATCAGTCATTAGCTGTGACTTCAGTCGTCTTAGTCACTTCCACATTGGAGAGTTTTCACAGAGTTAATGAGATAAGAAACTGCGTTCTGTGTAAAAGCCAGTGAGGCTTTGTGGGTGTAGAGTTAGGGTCAAATACGCTCCCACTGCCAGAAAGAAAAAATTACTGCTAAGCTATATCACCGATACTACAACTTGGCTCTAGTTTTATTTCAATAAAAACAGTCCAGAGAGGCAGGCATTGTGACGTATCTAGCTAAGCCACTGCACATGGTGCCACTAGAATCCCATATCCTAGTTTGGGTTCAAATCCCACTTGCTCCCCTCCTGATCCAGTTCCCTGTTAATGTGCCTGGGAAATCAGATGGTTTAAAAGTCCTTGGGTCCCTGCCATCATCATGTTAGGTCTGGGTGGTTTTTTTGGATCCTGGCTTTGGCTTGGCCCAGCCGTAATTGTTGAGAACGGTGAGTACAAAGGATGTGGGATTTATATCTCTCTGTTTTCCTCTATCAGTGTGCTTTTTTAAACAAATAAATGTCTTTTTCTTTGTTATTCAAGAAAATGTATTTGGGGCTAGTGGTGAGGTACAGCAGGTAAAGCTGCCACCCATTGCGTCATCGTCATCTCATATGGACAACTGTTCAAGCCCCAGCTACTCCACTTCCAAACCAGCTCCCTGCTAATATTCCTAGGAAAGCAGCAGCAGATGACCCAACTTCTTGGATTCTTGTACCTACTTGGGAGATCTTTAAGGTATGCCAGGCTCCTGGCTTTGGACTGAACAAATACTGACTGTTGTGGCCACTTGTTGAGTTACCCAGAAGATAGAACATGTATCTCTGTCTCATTTACTGTCTAACTCTGACTTTCAAACAAATAAATTAATTTTAATAACAAGAGCAACCAAAGAAATGTGCTAGAATGTGATAAATGTTGAAGAAGCATACGCATTTCCCTTAGTACATATCAGCAGGAAAATACAACAAAATGTCAGAGTGAAGACTTAAGTTCCCACATTTATTGTTATTAAGCTTGATATCCAGGCAAAATACATCCGTATGGCGTTGAGTTGCTTTATCTGTAAAACAGGTACAAGACAGTCCTTTCCTTTAAAAAAACACAGATTTTTATTCATGAAAGGCAGATTTGACAGGGAGAAAAGGGGAGAGACAGAGGAAGAGAGCCCTTCCATTGGCTTGTTCACGCCCCAAGTGACTGCAACAGCTGGATTTAGCTTACACTGAAGATAAAGTTCTATTTGAAATTCCCATGTGGGTGGCAGAAGCCCAAATACTTGAGATATCATTGGCTGCCTGCCAAGAGCTTTCTCAGGATGCTGTATTGTGAACTCTTCTAGTCCAGGCACAAAGCAGGCACATATGAGATGCACAGAGTGGTGGATTCACTTACTGGAATACAACTGCATCTTGAAATAAGACTTCTTATCACACATGGCTGGCCCAGTGCAACGTGTAACCTACAAAATGCAATACTAAAAAATGTTTTATTTTGTGTTCGATATCACCTAATTCACATTTGTTATTTCTACAAGGAAATCAATCAATATCTGTTGATTTAATTATTGATTTTGAAAAGGCATGTCATTATAATTCTGTTAATTTCTCAACGACTCCAACTTTAGAAGATACATAGGATTTCTCATTATAGTCAATAGCTAAAAGCCTCCTCTCAGAAAAATCAGGCTGAAAAAATAAGACTGTAGACTACATTTTCAAAATATTTAACTTTGTGATAATCATCAATGTTGCATGCATGGAGAATTTAAGAAAATTATGAAATCTTTACATAGTCATTTATTACATGGCTTTGTTTAAAGCTCTTTCTTTCTTCCTTTCTTCCTTTTTTCCTTTCTTTTCTTTTTTTCTTTCTTTCTTTCTTTCTTTCTTTCTTTCTTTCTTTCTTTCTTTCTTTCTTTCTTTCTTTATTTCTTTCTTCCTTTCTTCTTTTCTTTCTTTTCTTCCTTTTTTCCTTTCTTCCATTCTTCCTTTCTTCCATTCTTCCTTCCTTCCTTTCTTTTTTAGAATGCCAAAAGTACATAGAATGAGAGCCAGGGGCAGAGAGTGGTGGTGGTGTGTTTGTGGGGGGAAGATACTGCTCTATCTGTTGATTCACTCCACAAATGGATGCAACAACCAGGGCTGAACTGAACTACACCAAATCCAGGAGTCAGGAGTTTCCCTATGCCTGTCATGTTAGTTCCAGCTTCCCAAACCCTAAAATGTGCATATGCTGTTTTCCACTGATTTTCCATGTACATTTAAGGAGCGCTAATTCATAGGTAGAAGAACCACAACTAGAATAAGTCCCTAATGGGATGGCTACACTGCAGGAGGCGGTTTAACCCAAAGTGCCACAGTGCCGGCCCCTGTTTCATTTGTTTATAGCAATTATTAATTTAAACACTGATAAAATTTAAATGTCTGTCTCCTAAGTACTAACAAAAAATCCAAAAATTAACTATGCAATTTTAATGCTTCTGAAAACACCTTGAATTAAACGTTATCTCTGAGGCCTAGTAGTCTGACCACGTATGCAGTTTTTGTTTTGGTCCTATCAACTTGCAAAAAAGGTCCAAATGAATAAGGCTAGATCTCTGCCTTTCACCATTTACAATAATCAGTGCAAAATGGACTTGAGCTGAAACAATGAAATTGTTACAAGAAAACACAGAGAATACAATTTTAAATGTCGGATTTTTTTGGGGGGTGGGGGGTAAGCACCCCAAGGAATAGGCAACAAAAGTAAAATGGAGCATTAGGCAAGTTAAGATACTGCCCGCAGTGCCTCATCTCATGCCGCATCTCATGCTGGAATACCAGTTCAAGTCCCAGCTTCTTGACTTCCAATCCTTAGCCTTCTGCTTCTGCTTATATACATGAGAAGTAAGTGGAAGACAGCCCGAGGGCTTGAGCCCCAGCTACCCTCAATATTTGGACACCAATATTGAATTACTGGCTACTGGCTTCTGGCTTCAGCCTGGACCAGCCCCAGCTCTCTCTGGCCATTTGTGAAAGTAAGAAGCAGATGGAAGAACTTTATCTCTCATTTCTCCCTTTCTTTCTGGTATTCTGCCTTTCAAATAAATGAATATTTAATCATAAGAAAAATAGAGACTTATTCACAACAAAGCTATCAATTGAGTGAAAAGCCAAACTACAGAATGGGGAAAATATTTGCAAATTTATTTATCTAACAAGAACTTAATATCCAGAAAATATAAAAGCACTTAACAGCAAATTCATCCAACAAATAATCTGATTTCAAAATGAGAAAATGATCTGAACAGATGCTTCATAATAGAAGACACAGAAATATGGTCAAGGAATGCATAGAAAATTTGTATATTTATTTATTTGTATTTGAAAGGTGGAATCACAGAGAGACAGAGACAGAGAAAAATCTTCCTTTTGCTGGTTCAGTTCTCAAATGACAGCAATGGCCAAAACTGGGAGTCAGTAGCCTCTTCTGTGTCACCCATGCAGTTGCAGGGTCCTAAGACTTTAGATCATACTCCTCTGCTTTCCCAGGCCATAAGCAGAGATCTGAATGGCAGGTGGAGCCACTGGAACATGAACTGGTGCCCATAGGGGATTCTGGCACTTACAGGCCAAGGATTAGCCAATTGAGCCACCATGCCAGACCCAAGAGAAAATGTTTGATATTACTCATTATCAGGGAAATACAAATCCAAATCATAGTGAAATATCATCTCACCTCAGTCAGAATGACTTTCATGAAAAGGACAAAAAATAACAAATACTTTCAGACAGCTAAAGAAAAGCAGTCTTAATCAGGATAACAATATGATTATATGCAGCCAATATGAAAGAGAATATTGAGACCTGCAAAACTTGAAAATAGAACAGCCATATGATCTGACAATCCCCTTACTGACTATGCTTTCAGAGGATTGAAATCATTCTATGAAACAGACAGGTATATTAGTGTTTTATTCAGCATTTTTCCCCAATAAACAAGACATGAGACCAAAACAAGGTGTCTATTAATGGATACATAAAGAAAAAATGATACAAAGACACAGCAGCTTATTATTCAGCTATAAATTAAGTCCCATCACTGGTGTTAATTAGGATGGACCATTTTTAATGAAATAACACAGGTACAGAAAGCCATGTGCTTAATCATTTGTGAAAGTCAAAAATGTTGAGCTTATGGAATAAGAGAGTAGTTTAGTTAGGGTTCAGTAGGCATTAAAAGTTTAGGCTGAAGAGGGGAGAACAGAGATGTGTTGGAGAAAGCCTCAATGCAAGTAGACAGGTAAGAACACAGGTGAGCTGTACAAGTATAACATGATGGAGTAGCTATGCTACACAGTAGTTCATGATGTATTTCAAAACAGTGGGTCTTCAGTTTCCCAATACAAAGAAAGAACTTTGGGAGTGGAAATTCCAATTTCCCTAACTTAATCTTCACATGATGCATGCAGGTATTGGATTATGGCACTGTGTCCCATAAATATATGCAAATATTATGTGTCAATTAAAAATCTTTAAAAAAAAAAAAAGCTTAAAATGGAATCTGGACCAGCACACAAATGGAGCAAATTAAACTGAAGGGAAGAGAATTGATAATTATTGTATCCCAAAGGTGGAGCCACAGCTGACTCAGAGCATTTATTTCTCTTTGCATAAATTATGACAGTTAATCCTCAAAACGACCACAACGAGGTTGCCGTTATTATCTCCATTTAACAGATGAGGAAGATTGCATACGTGCCCCAGGCCACACAGCTGGTGAGGAAAGCAAGGCCCCACGACAGGACTCCAAAACATGTGTGCTTTCTCCACTACATTCCTCCCATGAGACACGAGGGCCAAAGACTGTAATGTTATCTTGGATATGTCATCTTTGCAAACAGGATCTTATTTTCAGAAATCTGTCCGGAATCTGTGTGTGTATGTATGATTAAGAATTCAGTTACTGCTTTTATTGAGCCACTCCCCAACCTCCGCAGCTTCTTGTCAAATATGTCAAAAAAAGTAATGAGGTCATTTGTTGACTCTCCTTCATTCCTTTCTTCCATCCATCCATCCATCCTTTTTAAAAATTCTTTCAAGGCAGGTGCTGGGTTCCTCTACAGGTAGATTATTCCATGAAGATTTCAGTTCAAGTAGTGTATTTGGAAAAGGACAACAGGAATAACCTGTGAGGGTACGTTATAAGGAACGGAAAGAAGCGATGTAGGATTCATTTGTGATCAAGTTATTACTGTGAGTCCCTATTGAACTTAGCAAGGCAGAACAGAAAAAGTTTCAGAATCATCCCACCAGGCCAGTGAGAATCCTGATCTAGTCACCTGCCAATTCCTTAATACTCCTGTTAACACTCTTGCCTAGCGTTACCCTGGCTACCCCATACTTGGCTACAGAGCACAAGCACGGCACAAAGAATGCCCTGGGGGAGACACCTGCTGGTGTGTGCAATAAGGAGTCACAGTGTGTGCAGGAAAAGTGAGTGTGGCAGGCATTTGAATGGAGCACCTACAGTGACTGCTGTCCTCACTGTCTTACATCCCTTTCTGCAGCAACAAGACACCATTATCTCATCCACATTGTCTTAACAGATTTAGTTTAACAATGAAAATGAACAGCAAACATGCTGCAGTCAGAATATTTGACCCTTTTCTATAGAGAAAAATAAATGCAGGCAGAAAATAATGGGCCTAGCCTGACCTAGATTGGGAGAATTTAGAAGTCTGTCCCCTGGGAAGGAGGTCTTGCAGTGCTCAGAGTAGCTAGGATGAGCTGAGAAAGCTTTTCAGCCCTGTACTTGAAAGCAGAGTATCAAATGGACTTCAGCCTTTGATAAGTACCTGTGAGGTCAGAGTTGCAGATTGTAAAAAAGCCAAGGTACAAGGCAAATCATTAGCTAACTAGAATTTTAACAATTAATAAGCAAGAATGAAATGCAATCCGTGTTCAGAATTTTATTTTGCATTGTTTTTGCTCTGTCTCGGATTTTAAACCACACAGAAAGCAATATGTAAGCCTGTACTGGTTAGGTAATAGAAAATTATTTTTGATGAAAGTAAGAAAATGCATGCATTAATATAAGCAATTTGTCTTTGAAATAAGTAGAAAATTTGGGTTAATGCTTTTCTGATCTGTGTGTGTGTGTGTGTGTGTGTGTGTGTGTGTGTGTGTGTGTGTGTGTTTCTTAAACTTTGGCTACTGAGGGACCTGGTATTTATAAAGAATGAATTCACATTCAAACATTATGCTACAGGTACAATGGAATCAGTAATGGAAAAGTCACAATCCACTTACTTCATACAGCTTGAGCTTGGGGACATGTAAGCAAATAACAGAATGCCAGTGCATGCAATAATAAGTACGTTACATAATCTTTTAAAACTAATATCACAAGAGGTCTGCAAGCTTTGGCTGTAGTCACATCTACTAATACACCTCAGGGGAAGTACCTCCATGGAAAATGAAAGAGAGTTGAAGGGTGGATGTTTGGGACAACAATCAGCTGAGAAGGAGGAAAGGTGGAGCTAGTGTACTTTTTTCTTTCAGGGAAAGAAATTTTGTCTTGTCTTTGTGTTGTCTTGTCACTTTTTCCTTCCTTTCCTTTAAAGCAAAGTTGTATTTATGTAATCCTTTGCCTTTTCTACTTCTGGGTTTACTCTGAAGTCCAGAGTTGGTGCTGAGGTTCAGCAACAGAATCACAGATTATCCCTGTTCTCCAAGGGAAGAAGGGAATGACAGGATGGAATCCTGATGGACACAAATCAGAATCCAAGAACTAAGGGAGATGTCATTGTGTCAACGGCATTTGGTTTTGTTAGTGTCCGAATGGAAGATGTGACAGGTGTGGGTGGCTATCCAGATGTGCTGTCTGCTCCCCAACACTTCCTGGCTTTCCTGATTGTGACTTTGTTAGCCAATGAAATGATTGTAGAAGTGATGTCTGCCCTCCACCTTATCAGGTGAAAAAAGCAATGTCACCTGTGGATAACTTGACAGGCAACTAAGACAACACACTAACTTAGTTCTGGGGAAACTGGGTGGAGTAAATACGAAACAGATCACAAACAACCCCGTTAGTAGTTTTTGGTTGATTTTATCAGGTGTTACAAAACAGAGATAAATTCAAGGGAAAAAAATGTTCATATAGAAATGAAAAAATTTAGAGATATCCTTTTAGGTTAAAAAGAAAAATGTTTCAAAAAGATGTAGAAAAATTCACAGCCTTGCAGGTTCAGCTGGAAAAAGCAGAACTCTTTCATTTTAACAAAAATTAAACTTGTAAAGATTATTTGTTTTAAACAGCTGACAAAGATCTGGACAACAGCTCAAAAAGTCTCCAGGAAATCTTTTGAAAAGAGACAACAGAGAAAGTAAATCATGGACAGACACAGAAGTAAAAGTGTTCTCAAAAAGGCTCGCATGTGAATTTTGGCATGCAGAACTTTCTGGAATCAACAGATGAAAGCCTACAAAGTTTTGAGAAAGCTTGACAGTCAAGACCCATGCATGGCAATTTCTAAATGTGGGCATTCCTCAGTGGGTAGCTCCAGGTCGTCTTCTCTGTCTCCCTCCTACCTGATCTCAATTGCTTTCATGGTTCCCAACACCATGTGCTAGACCTTAACTGAACCACCAAATTTTGCTCCTACTATTCATGTAATACCTCCAGTTAGATACCTTGCAAGTGCCTTAAATCATTGTCACTTGTCTGACCCTCAGCATTATCCTCTAACTGATCTTCCCACTTTGGCTTTTGCTCCCTTCCAATCTGTTTCTCACATAATAGTCAAAGTCATCTTTCAGAAACATGAATTGGATCATGACTCTACACTGCTTAAACTCCTTCAGAAGAATTCCCATTGAACTTTGACATGATGGCAAAATCCCAACAGAGCTTCTAGGGCCTGCGGCGCCTGGCCTTTGCCTTCTGTCTCATCCACATGTGTGCTTGTACTCCAGTCATACTGCTTGCACTTGATTCCAAGAATGCCCCACTCATTCACAGATCTCAGACACTTTGAACTTCTGTCTGCCTGCCACTCTCCTCCTATAACTTCATAAGCCTTTTTGCATCATTTACTAAAATGTAACTCCCCACGAAGGGAAGAGCAGCTGGAAATCTATAACTAGACTGGACCCACCTGTATTGTAAGGGTAGAAAATTAATGAAAAATAGAAGAAAATCGATCATTCGCAGGTACCTTGTATCTGAAAGAGTAGAGTCTAAATCAGGTGAGTTATAGACGCTCCATTCTTTTTTCCCCAATAAAATCAAACCCTCTCAATCCCATGGCAGATATTTAGCATGCTTTCGTTTTTAAACATTTTATCTAACCTTTTTAATTTTGGAAAAGTATTTCCATGCAGTCCCTAAAATGATATAGGCATATTTTAAAAATGTCCTTTGAATAAATATACAAATGTCATTTATATTTATTTGATTAGGCTCTTTTGTCAGTAAATGGATAAGCCATTCTGATCGAGCTGCTAATGTGCCTGGGAAAGCAGCATGAAACAGACCTAATGCTTGGGCCCAGGTCCCTGCCAGCCATGTGGAAGATTCTAGTCTAGTTTCCTGGCTTCAACTTGGCTCAGCTCTGGGGCAAGTTATCTTGACAACTATCTCAGTGTTGAAACAGTAAAAGGAAGGTTCTCTCTCTCTTCGTGCCTTTCAAATAAATAAATACATCTTCAAAAAGGTGTTTTTAGAAAGATGTTCGATCAAGAATGAAAGTTGGTTTGCATTTTGAAGGTGCAGTCATGAGATTGTCTCATGAAACATAAAAAATGTAGAGTTGGCAAAGAGAGTTAACCTGCATGTATGTATGTGTAATCTGACTCTAACAGAAATTTTTTAAAAAACTGTAAGCAACCTTTAAAAGTTAGAAAACTGATGGCAAACAGTACAATGCTCTGGCTCCCGGCTGCCTCTCTCTGGAACTCTGTATTTCTTCCTCTCGCCTGGTGGTCATCATGGGCGCCATGTTTCTGGCATGGTGTTCCTGGTGGTTTCCCATGGACTGTCTCCAGGAGCCCTTTGGGAGTGCTCCATGTCAAGAGATTCCACTTTCTACTGACTTCTGCTTCCTTTATGTGTCATGAATCACCTTTGATACCAAATATCTTCTCATATATTTATTGATTTGTAGAGTAAATGCTCCATAAGTACAGAAATCGTATTTCATTGGTCAACCATTGCTACTATATGTCAATGAAGTTTTTTTTAAATAAAATTATTCAGATTAATCTTCCCTAAAACCTAAAAATCCTGTTCCAATTATTTCAGTGTAGTGGTGAGTCTTTGACATAAATGGCTATCGTGTAATGAATACTTAAAACGATCAAATAAGCCATCAATGTATTTCATTTAAAACAGAATTTTATTTTTTTTTCACAGCATGTAGCAGAGTTCTTAAGTGAAAGTTAAATAAAAGAGTTAGTTCAGCTGGTTAGCAAATATGCTTCAAGTTTAAAACCACATATCACTGTTTATACAGATGATTATTTGGGACAGACTTCAGTAGAATCACGCTTTGCTAACAGAGAAGGCAGTTCTGGCAACAGCACGCAGTGAGCAGCAGGAGTGACTCATATTTTCCAACTGAGATCAGTGGACCCTGATCCATTAACACAGACCTAAATATCACCTGATCGCCAGAGATGACAGGCGAAGCATGAGTCACAAACGTATGGCGTAGTCAGAGTTAGGAATTTTTTTCATGTTATAATCCCTTTTTGCACACTATGGGAAAGCAATATGACTTTAGATACTCAATTAGTTTATCCTGGGTGTTAAATGAAAAATGTGCTTTTGGGTAACATAAATTGTTTTTGTTCATTTAATTCATGCTGCTCTTCGCAAAATTCAGTTTTTCAAAATCCTTGGCAGCATCTTAAATAAATCATTTTAAAATGTCAACAAATGGTTTCATTTTAGGGTGGATGTTTATTCCTTCCAGTAGGTCTGATGCCTACTAGATATTTAAAGATTAAAACATAAGTGAAATAGCCACAAAATACCCTACCATACTAAAAAACAATAAATAATGAAAATAGCAACGGAAAGGATTTCGAGGTAAGACGTGATGGTGTCCATTGTGCTAAAACTAAAAACCAAAGTTTGTTCTCATTTGATCATAATATGTTAAAGGATGCACGGGCTGATAGGATCGTTTTGTTTTTATACTTAGCTTTTTGTTTATCCTTCAGTGAACTGTAAATTACATTGCACTCATGCCAGCAGTGCAAGGGTCTGCAAATTACTGCTAGCTCTCTCGTGTAGTCTGGTTTCTTCCTTTTCCTTTCTTCTTTGAGTATCTTTCATTCACAATTTCTAACTTTGGAGACATACTGCTGTCTTCTTTTCCTTATTCAAGCTTAGATTTCTGATGGATGGAGACCATATTTTACTTTCTTTTGAAGCCCAGAATTCAGACCAGGTAAGCTGTGTTCCAAATAGGTATTTCTTCAGTATCTTCATTCTAAAATGTATGAAAGACTGATAGTCAAGAGATAACTTCACAAAGTGGCTAACTAGAAAAGCTGGATGGACTGTAAACTTAGAGGATTATTAGCCAAAATAACTAATTAGAGCAAACTGCCATATCCTATCTTTAACTAATAGCACTTTTCCCATCTAATATCTTCTAGACAGCACAATAGTGATATGAAGACAATTACATATCTTTGCTGAGGGCATTTAAATCAACCTGAATAAATGAACAAGTACACTATTTTTCTGGGTAGAAAGATCCAGTGTTGTGGAAAAATATCCATCTTCCCAAATTATTTGCAAATTTAATACATTCCTCAAAGTTTATAGCAGGATGTTTATTTTTTGGAAATTGAAAGGCAACTTTTAAATCTGAAAGGGAAAATTTAATGACCAACAGTATTTCAAAGGCGCAAAATCTGAATCTGATCATAGAATGTTGATGACCAGAGGCTGGGAGTAGTGGCAAAGATAAAAGTAGTTTGGACCAAAAATAAAAGTTAGGGGGAAGCCTGATGTGATTCATTATTTGTGACGAATATACTGATGTGGAATGTTAACAGGAGAAATGAATGAGAAGTCCCTGGGAAATCATGTTAGTACTACCTCTTGATTACGGTTAGTAAACTCACAATTAGGGATCATTTTTAAAATTCTGAAAGGGAATATAAAAACAAAAGCAGGACAGTGAGATAGAGTGTCACTCTGGTGTGGTGCACACAGCACAGAACCAGTAAGTTAGACAGAGTGCTCCTGGAAGGAGGAAAGCCAGTTAGGGTTAAGGGATTACTCAGTAATCCATGCCGGCAAATCCCCCTCTCAAAGATGCCAAATCCTGACTAATTTGCTTATCTATCAGCTCTGGATAAGGTGTGTGAAAATAATCCACTATGAATAAATATTAGTCCACTTTTCTTGACAACTCTGTCAGTTACTGCTGTGTATACTTTAAATAAATAAATGTGGATTTTCTGAATGCTATTTCAGTTAAAGTATATTTGACCAATATTAATATTGTTACACTACTTGGTGATGGATAATTTACAACCATACTTAGTTTTGTCACTTTATTCCATTTATACTGTATGGTTTTACTTTAAGAATGCTTTGTATAAACAGAACAACATACATTTTATTTTAATTCTTTACAAGTTGATAATCTGTAATAGAAATTTTACACATTTAATTTTAACATGGTTACTGACACATTTGGAGTTATTCTTATCATTTTATTTGCATCTAGTATCATTTATTAAACAAACATTTGTAGCAACTATAAGATGTCATCTTTTTTTTTTTCTTCTGTTCTATGGTGATATGGAAGCTATGGGTTATTATGATCTTTTAGAGATTTTTTTCAATATTTTTCTATCCTTCCAATCATAATCATATGAGACTTTTCACATTCATTATGTTCCATCTATTAACCCTCTACCTAATTCTTAATGGTGTTGTTAAGACCTCAGTAGTTAATATTAAATAAAGTTCACTCATATGAGTGAATAACATAATTTCAAATATTTAAAATTTTTGTTCTGTGTTTAATTTCACCAAAAGAACATACTTTATTAGTTATGACTATTATTCAGTGCTTCTTGATCCAGATGTTGTAGTAGGTATCATCTATTTTACACAGCAATTGTCTCTCCAATAGCTTTGTTAACTTCAAGAGTGAGAAAATTCCCAGAGTGTGAGAACCAAGTATTGCAAATTTACCATGAACAGATATGTTCCCATATTTTAAAAATGTTTATTATCAACAGGTAATAGCAACAGTCAAAATATGAAGCCCACACATACCCACATACCAAGGATTTACAAGTTAAAGATGGTAGCAATAATAAAACATTGTCTTTTCCAATATTTCTTTTTATCAGGACACCTAAATTTTACAGCATCTTAAAATTTTGTAAGGATACAGTTGCATACATTCAGGGATTTCCACTTCCACCTTCCCCATTACCTATCTCCTCCACTATTTTCCTCCATATAGTCCTTCAACAACAGACACATGTCCATTGTTCTGCTATTTAAATACATCATGACCTTGTAGGAATAGAAATCCAACGTCTGTGGTCAAGATATGTTTAATAATTTCATTGGGAGTTCTGCTTTTATTTCTGAGTAGAGATAGATACCGCATCTTTAATTTTTATTGGAAAGGCAGATCTACAGAGAGAAGGACAGACAGAGAGAAAGACCTGCTGTTTCAGTTGCTAAGTGATCACAACAGCCAGAGCTGAGCCGATCCAAAGCCAGAAGCCATGAGCTTCTTCTTGCTCTTTCATATGGGTGCAGGGTCCCAAGGCTTTGACCCATCCTCAACTGCTTTCCCAGGAAACAACCAGGGAGCTGGATGGGAAGTGGAACATCCAAGATACAAACCAATGCCCACATGTGGTCCTGGCACGCACAAGGTGAGAATGTAGTCACTGGGCTATTGTGCTGTGCCATGCAATGTATTTTCACTTTTCAATATGTTAGTGTCCATTATTCAGTTCCTCTAGGTAAATAAATGTATATAAATGTTCACCTAGGTATCTTTTGATCTTGTGTTTTCCATGAAGTTTGCCTTATATCAAGCAAAACATATGGTATTTATCCTTTTGGCATTGGCTTTATCCACTGAGAATAATGGTCTCCAGGAAGGATATTTTGTTGCAAATGGTAGAATTTCATTGTTTTTATTGGCTGAATAGTATTCAATGAAGTAGATGTACCTCAACAACTTTAGCCATTCATCTTTTCAAGAGTTTTTGGTTGTTTCCATGTCTTTGCTATTGTAGATTGTTCAGCTGCAAATATAGATTTGTAGATCACTTTCTCATAGGCAGACGTCACTTCCTTTGAATATTTTCCCAAAAGTAGGATAGCTGGGCCATACGGTAGATTGGCCTACATTCAGAAATCTATTTAACAACATCTGCTGCCATGGATGTGGGGAGAAAGGTACCCTGCTTCACTGTTGGTGTGCGTATAAGCTAGTACAGCCACAATGGCTGTGAGTATGGGAAGTGCTAAGACAACTGAAAGTTGATCTTACAGTAACTTTTAGGCCTTTAGATCGATTGAGATATCATGCATAAATCTTCATTTACAAAGAAAAAGTCACTTTGATGTATAATGAAACCTCATTATTAACCATTGGACCTTGACATCCAAATGTCTAGCAATGAGGGAAATATTGGATATATGAATGTTGATTACTTGAAAAAAATAAGAAACCAGTTAAAGCTCATTGCCAAAGGTTCCCTTTCAAGGTCAGAAAACGTCCCTGAGGTGGACACAGATAGATGGAATGAATGTTTTCCCAATTCCTCCTTTGAGGACGAAGTGAGACTTATTGCTTTATAGAGCTATGTCCAATTGCAAGTGCTTCCATGCTATCCCTGCCAGCGAACATCCCAACATGACCATTGTGAAGAAGCACTGGGAAGAAACATGCTGATTACCTTTGTAATCTGGCAATTATCATTATATTCGTTTATTTTTTTTCTTGTTTGTTCATGCTTCATGCCAAGACTTTTTTCATGCAGAAAGTCATGACCACATTTAACAGCATAAGTTGCTATCTTTTTTGTCTTTTACATTTCATTACATGCTTGGGTTAATTTGAATGAAATGATTGGAAAAGAGACACTTCAAGAGGTTGATGCATTTGTATTATCTTTGTGAAGCTATGCTAGTAAACAATGAGATGGATTAGGATGACATGTAATCTATTCATGAAACAACCGGACCTACACATAATTTTTATCAAGAGCATCCAATAAATTAGGGGATCGGTGTTCAAGACTAAAACAAAAATCAAAAGTTTTATACTCTAATTTTGAACAAAACTCAGCAAAATGCTCAGCCAACCTTAAAACCAAGAAACAGAAAATGCAACTGCATTAAGGTAGTGGCTAAAACTAAGTGATTCATTAGTATATGACACATGGGGTGGAACCGCACCTGACATGATCCCAGGGGATCACCACAAAACGCCCTATTCTACTATTCTATGGGGAAGAATCTGTTCCTGTTGGCCCACTCTCACACATCGCATCCACCCCACTCAATCTGTATATGTGTTTGTATTTACTGTCTCACTGAAATGTCTCATTTCCCTAATTATGGCATGACCTTGGAGTCTATAACACAAAGTTCACACATGGGAATATGCTGATCATTTGTTTAACGTTTGTTTCCGTTTTGCCATAGAATATAAAGCCAAGACGAACCTAGGTGATCAAAGAAACTTAGGGATTTTTTTAAGATTTATTTATTTATTTTTATTTGAGAAACAGATTTGAAGAAAGAAAAGGAGAAAGGTCCACTCCCCATATGACTGTCACAGCCAGAGCTGGACAGCTGTGAAAGGAGTCTGAAGCTCGGTCCTGGTTTTCCACCTGGATGCAAGGTCTAAGGGCGTCAACCATCCCTTGTTGCCTTTCAAGGTCCATTGGTAGGGAGATGGGTCAGAAGTAGAATAGTCAGGACTTGAGTCAGTGCCACGGGGATGCCAGCACCACAGCTCAACCTGCTCCACCATAGACTTGGCCCCAGACACTTAGACTTTATATTTTTATAGTTTCTTTTTATTATTGTTTCTCCAAAGAAAAGGTCTTCAATCAGCTGGTTCACTCTCCATTGGCCAGAGCTGAGATGATCCAAAACCAGGGGCCAGGAGCCTTGTCTGGGTCTCTCATGTTGATACAGGGCCCCAAAGACTTGAACCATCCTCCACTGCTGTCACAGACCATAGGCAAGAGGCTTGGATAGGAAGTAGAAAAACTGAGACATGAGGTGGTATGCATACAGGGTGCTACACCACAGGGTGGAGGATTAACGACGGGCCACCACATTGGCCCCAACACTTAAATATTATGACCTTAGTCATTTAGTCGTGTGTCCTTCAGTCTTGTCTTCATGTATGAACTTAGTCTTATAATGAAACTCAACTGTGAGCCCAAATGAGTAAAGATGATGTAAAAAGAAGTTGTGAAGCAAAGCCTAGGATGTTAGATTGCTATCTTGCGATCTCTTCTATCTCAGTTACTCTGAGTAGCAGCTAAAGACCGCCGAGCTCTTCCATTTACAGACGAAGGAATTTCTAAGTAGTGGTCCTCAAAGTCTAAAGATTATGTATATTCACTAATAAAAACATGGAGCAGATACTCCAAAGTGTTTCTAATATTAGTAAAATGAGATACTACTTATAAATATGTATAAGATGGGCCTGGCACGATGACATAACGGTTAAAGTCCTCACCTTGAACGCTCTGGGATGCAGTATGGGCAACGGTTCAGGTCCCGGCGGCTCCACTTCCAGTCCAGCTCCCTGCTTGTGGCCGGGGAAAGCAGTCGAGGACGGCCCAAAGCCTTGGGACCCTGCACCCTCATGGGAGACCCGGAGGAGGCTCAGCTCCAGCTGTTGTAGTTGCTTGGGGAGTGAACCATTGGACGGAAGCTCTTCCTCTCTGTCTCTGCTTCTCTCTGTACATCTGCCTTTCCAATAAAAAGAAATAAATCTTTAAAAAGATAAACATACATAAGACACAAAAAAGTAAAATTGCTAAAATAATCAATGAACGTAAGTTATATTTTTCTTATAATATAACTTGTATTATATTTTCTTCTTATATAACATTATATTCTTATGCAAGTATGTTTATATACACATATAAACATATTTTCTTTCTCTTGTAGCATTTCAAGATAGCATCTTGTGCATCCTCTGTTCCTCGTGTGAACAGTGCAGTCTGCACAGTGTGCATACAGCTCTGTAAGACTCGTGAGTGATAGTGATAAGTCTAGGATAAAAAATGTGGTCACCTACTCAGTGGACCAGTGTTCTGGCTGCCCTGTGGATGCTCAGTCCCATTCACTCTAATGTTCCACCATGATGTTTTAAGTAATGTACAGCGTTCTTTATGACATCAAGGTATACATTTCTTTTCCTGCTACAACTCACGTCACATTAAAACAAAAAAGCAACCTGCAAATCAAACGTCATCCAAATCAAAAAGCGAATAAATCACCGAAATTTCCAACTGACCGTGATAGAGGTTTTGCTTTGCTGAAATCGGGTTGCCAAGTGCATCCCCTAGACTGGGTTTCACGTGAGGGTAACAGTAAACACGTTTTTGAAAGCTCGAAAAACTAGTGTTCTGTTTTTCACTCACACTGCAAGGTCTGAAAATGTCCTTCGAAAATTCCTGTGCAAATCTAATCCCCATTGTGGTGGCATTAAACGATGGAGCCTTTTGTGAACTGATTGAGTCGTGAGGGCTTCTCCTGCACAAATGGGATTAGCGCCCTTCTGAAGGAGATGGAAGGGGGCTAGCCTTCTCCTGATGCCGCGTGCAAACACACCGTTTGTTCTTTTCCATTATGTGAGGAAAGAAACTACCATCTTTGAAGCAGAAAGTGAACTCGTACTGGACTGCAAACTAGCCGGATCTTGACCACGGCTTCCGCAGCTCCCCCAGCTTGGAGAGGGACGCTTCTAATAGAATACATTGCCCAGTCTCAGGTGTCTTGCTACAAACAATCCAGCCATTTAAATCAGAAAGAGCAAGAGGTCTATAGGGAGGCAGTTATTGGCATTGATGTAGGGGTTTAAGCAATGTCAGTGCCGTGGCATCTGGCTATCTCTGGCTTTCACTTCCTGGTTATAAAAGTTACTATTTACTTACTTTTATTTGTAATAACTTATTTTAACCATTTTCTGATGGATGAGTTGCTTTGTGTAACAGTGCACAGTAATATAAAGAACTGGAAAGTTTTAAAGTATATTCTGTGTATTTACAAACATTTTCCTGCCAAATAATTGGTTAAGGTGCTTGTTCAGGAAGCAGTCACCTTTGATGCTTTCATGATTTCATTTCAAGTCAATGACAAAATTTTGTCATTAACATTGAGAATTGGGGGGCCAGCGCAATAGTGTAGTGGTTAAGGTCCTCGACTGCTTTCCCGGGCCACAAGCAGGGAGCTGGAAGGGAAGTGGAGCTGCCAGGATTAGAACCGGTACCCATATGGGATCCTGGTGCGTTGAAGGCGAGGACTTTAGCCACTAGGCCACGCTGCCGGGCCCTGTATTAGTGATTTTTAAAAAGGTGTATTTCAAAGTTGAGTGCATTCAGGTGGCACATGAAACATGGGAGTGTCCCTAGATGACCATCTGCCTTTCTCTAGTTCTGCCCCCAGATACTGTCTTTCATCTCTTGTCCTTCCTTCTGGGGTTTGTGAGCAAATAAGGAAAAGCAATAAAGTTAGCTTATGGTTTATGGGGTCTTTAAAAAGAAATTAAAGCTTAACCTCATAACTGCCGAATTCACTGTTCCCTTCCATCGAGTTTTGTCTTTGGGCAATACTCTATGCTGTTTGGCTAGCTGTATTTCATCATGAAAACCATGCCAGTCTGAGCTGGGACGAGGGCAAGGATTTTACTGCCATTTGCCTTTCTTCTTAATTTATTAGAGACAGATTCTTTTCTGCTAATAGATATATTTCTAAGTATTGTCACTTCCACAACCTAATATTTTATTTTACATATAAATGAAAACTCATTTTGACAAATTCTTAAAGGCTAATTGTTATGTCTAATTTCTACAAAATTACTGCAGAAGAAAGAAAATATCATGATTGAATAAGTATTTCACAATGCATTTCCTCCTTAGCAGTTAAGCTGCTGTTCTCCAAGATCATCTTTGCCATATTTAAATCCTTTTGATTTTTGAAAGGAAATGTTCATTATTTGGAAAAAAAAAACAATTTAAAAAAATTTCGAAAACCAAAGTAGAGAGGTTTCTTGGGGCTCGCTGCATATGAATTCCTTCATTCTCTTGTCATATTCCTGTCATAATAAACTCCTGTCAAGTTCTTGTAGCCATCAGGCTCTGCCTACCTCAGGACCTTTGCACATTCTGTTTTTCTCCTAGAAACCTGTTTTTACTATTTTTTTCTAGTTCACTGCTGCTCTTTCTGCAGCTTTCCAATTAGAGGACCCATTCTGAGAGCAGGCATTCTTCTTATTTTTTCAACTCTGCGAAGTTCCCGTGTTAAGGCACTCATATCTCCCTTCCTCGTGACAGTAGTCATAGTTTCTCTCTCTCTCTCTCTCTCTCTCTCTCTCTCTCTCTCTCTCTCTCCTTGTGATTTTTTAATATGTCTCTACTACTGAACTGTAAAGTCTGGTGGTCAGGACTCACCTTCATGGCATACTCAGCATCTAGCATTCTTACGGGCACCAGTGGATATACGGTGTATGCGGGTCGACATAGAAGCATTTATCAGTTGTACCCTGTGTTAAGCACTTCTGCTTGTCTTCTAGTACAGTTATTTTGATGTGGATTTGTATATTGATTTTCTGCCTTTGTATATTGATTTTCTTTTTACATCCTCCCTTTTTCCTTCTGTTCTTGACTTGCATTCTTTTTACCTTGCTCATGCCTATTTTATTGTGGTCATGGTTTATTCTTTTTGCTGTGACAATTCCTTCTGAATCAACATGACATATAAGCAAAAACACAGAAATGGGGAGGTGTCCAAACAGGGGAATCAGGCAATGTATTCCAGATGCGTATCTTAGAACCTTCTGGCTGTTGCATTGATTTTTATTTATTTGAAGATGAGGGGAGAGGATTCTTCCATCTTCTGGTTCACTCCTCTAACGACTGTAACACCACATAGGAGCCACAGCCCACACCGCTTCCCCCACGTGTGCGTGGATAAGACTCCCGCATTGGACCACCCGCCGCTGCCTCCCAGGGCGCACTTTCCCAGAAGGCCGGGTCCTAGCTGAGAAGGCAGGCCTATGGAAAAGCTCCGATGTGGGATCCGAGCAGCCCACACAGTGTCTTAACTGCTGTGCAGAATATTCTTTGGCCCTGCCTCTAGAGTATGTCAGAGCTGCTTCCCAGTAAGAGTAGAACATTGGTGAGGATCCCAGAAGAATCTCCAGTTCCGTGTATTATTGCATGACAGTTTCACACTTAGTTATTTTGAGCTGCCTATGATCAGGAACTTTATAGCAAATGACCCCATATCTTAGCCTGTCTGAGAAACAGACTGCTTTCCTCTTAAAGGAATGGCTCTGCAATTTCTCTTTCTTCTTCACCTTGTAATGTATCCTGGATTCACAGAAATCTCATACAACTCCTGCCCATGTGTTGGCACACCCAACGGGGTGTTTTATTGCGAGAGAATCCTTAATTTCGCATCGTTACATACAGAAATTGTTTTCTATTTTACCACCTCCCTCACATTGATCTATACTTATAATTTTAAATGTCTGTGATTGATAGTTTGTTTGGGTTTTTTTTAGTTTGCTGGAAGAATTTATAACTCATTTTATTCTCTGTCATGCTTACCTGGTTTTACAGGGCAGAATGAATTTGAATGTTTGTATTTCTCTAACTTTAACTGGAAGCTTAGGTCAAAGGATTTATAAATAAAAAGATGAAACCAGTCCTCAAGACACTCATTGCCTAGTAACAGGAAATCATCCCTAAACAAACAATTTCTACTTCATGGACTCTATGGAATAATATTCAATAGCTGGCTTATTTTTATGCCTACAGCAGCTATAAGTACAAAATAGTTTTAGGCACAAAGCATTCATGTAAGCAGAATTTATAATTTCCGTGACATGAGAGCATCTTTATTTACATTTTTATTTGTCTAGATTTTAATCATTTAAAGTGAGATAGTGCCTTACCATGGAATTCTCATGGCATTAACAAAAACTTAAACTGGGACTACAGAGCAGAGGAATCTCTTGCTAGACTGGAAAAGTCGATGCCATTCCCAGCACGAACCCATAGGGCAAATAATGACCTGGGCAGAACAGACAGAAAACAATTCACATGTATTGGTGACAACAAAATGTTGAAACTCAAGTAATGTTACATAATAGAAGTTGTCATGAATTTTTAAAAATTATAATAAATATAGCACTTATGTGTTATACAGTAATTAAAATAATGAGTTAAACGTATGGGTTGACATGAATTCGTGTCGCATATATAACTTTTTTAGAGAGATCATTGAGTAGGGGTAGATGATAAAAGTTGCTGTTTGTTTAAAGTGCAAAATATGAAGCAATATTCACTATTTCAGAGTTTGATCAGGAAATTAGAAGCCATCTTAGAGTCAAAGTAAGAAGCATGTTTTTGATACGTGATATTAGGGGTGTGTGTGCAGTAACTGAAAAACCCTAGAAAAATAGATATACGGGAATCCTCAGCTGATAATGTCAGTGTAACCTGAGCTGGTAGTTTTCCACAGACTTCAGAGAGCACTGGGCGTCCTAGGAACTGAACAGAAGGTCATGGCTATTTCAGGCAGCAATGATGATCTCAAGACTCCATTTCTCACTGTCTCAACTACCACAGTGCAGCTCTGGTGAGCTTGCCAGGTCTGTTGTAATTGTCAGGTTTCCAATCTGCCCAGGATCTGTCTGCAAAGGCCTCCGGAGCATTCTATCCTTCCCTTTGACTCTGCATTCCAAATATCCGTGGACTGGCTCGCTAGCCCATATGTTGTGTAAACTGGGACTCTGAAATGTCATTGCAGAGAAGACCTTCAAAGGGATGGCAGTGTTGCTATCTTGAAAATAATCCAGCCAAATGCTGTTTCTGGACAAAAAAAAAAAAAAGAGTTACAATAACTATCGACAAAGAAGTTGAGAATTATAAACACTAGTTGTAGGATGGTTGGCTGCTAGGGAGGTAGACATTTGGAGGTAAAACAACTCAAAAGTTAGTTGGGGAAACTCTGAAAGCCTCGAAGATAACTTGTGACATAAATATAGTCCCTAATGAATTGAGCTGCCCACTGAAATCATTGCTTTCAGCACGTAAGTAAACAGTACAAATAGACTAGTTGAGTTATCATGTAAATTTAATTGGATTTGTTTCATGGCTTGAGTTTAAGCAAGTTAAAAATCTTTATTCATTAAAAAAGTATATTACTGCTAGGGTATGGGCTGTGTTGTCACAGCTTAAATCACGCTGTGGAATGCTTGTTTCGAGTCCCTGCTGCCCTGTATCTAATCCATCTCCCTGCTAAAATGTGCTGGATGGACCTGCACTATGACAAGGTGGATAAGGCTGCTGCTTGCCTTTCTGGCATCTGTGTGGGTACTGCTTCAGCTTCCTACTAATGAGCATGGAAGAGTAGCAGAGGGCCCGGCACGATGGCGCAGTGGTTAAGGTCCTCGCCTTGCACGCCTGGGATCCCATACGGGCGCCGGTTCTAATCCCGGCGGCCCCCACTTACCATCCAGCTCCCTGCCTGTGGCCTGGGAAAGCAGTCAAGGACAGCCCCGAGCTGAGGCTCCTGGCTTCGGATCAGCATAGCATCGGCCGTTGCACTCACTTGGGGAGTGAATCATCGGACAGAAGATCTTCCTCTCTGTCTCTCCTCTCCGTATATCCGTCTTTCCAATAAAAATAAAATAAATCTTTAAAAAAAAAAAAGAATAAGATAAGTAGCAGAGAATGGTCAACATGAGGGGCCTGGATGAAGTCCCTGGCTCCCGGATTCATATTAGTACAACGGTTGGGAACATTTCGGGAGTGAACCAGCCAATGGAAGAATGGAAGATTCTTTCTCTCTCTCTGATTCCTCCCCTGCTCTTATAACTCTCACTTTCAAGTAAATGAACAAATCTCAAAAAAAGAAAAAAGGAAAAGGAAGAAAAGAGAAGGAGGAAAATTACTCTGTGCAGGCAACAAATAATGGGCCCGGTTGTTGAGTTCCTGTGTCTCCCAGGATGACTAGAATTGGGCTCCTGGCTCCTGGATGCAGTCTGGCTTAGCCCTGGCTATTGCAGACACTGCAGAGTGAACCACAGGAGGATCATTCTCTCTCCATGTCCTCAGAAAGTGTGCACACTTGTATATTTAAACATCTATTAATATCACAAGGCTTAAACATCATTTAGTGTGACAGATGTACACAGGAGAACTAGCAAATGTTATGGGTCTAAATGGATCACATTTTATGTAAATAAATAAGTAACCTGTCATAGTGGGGACATTCAACACACATAATTTTAGAAGTACGAATGACACAAACTTACAGCAATCAATATATTTCATTTTGCAACCATTCATCAAGGAGATTTCTTCCATTTGTGTATCAGCTGAAAATTTGACTGCAAGTGTTATAATGCTTGCGATGATTTAAAGGCATAGATACAAATTGTAAACCACGAAAAAGCTGGAAAGAACTATGTCTGGATTTTTTTTCTATCTGCCTGCTTTACCATTCTTGGTGCACTTGGTGCATTCTAAGTGCTCTTCCAGCTGGCTGTCTCATGGCTGAGAGTGGTTACTATGCCTCCCAGCATTGCATAGGCTGCAGGTGGAAAGGAGAACTGTGGGTCTTTGCCAACAGTATATGGTCTCCTTATATCACAAAGGTAACAGATATTTCCAAATCTCCCCAAGACAATTTGCTTCTTTAATTGACTGCTAGGAGTATTCCACATCCTTTCACTGAACCAAAGGCTAGGAAGTGGAGAGCAAATGTCCATATCAGGCTGGAAGCAGTGTTTACTTATCTCCCAAGCTGGGCGAATGACTGCTCTCTTAACAGCTAACTGGTGTTCTAGCCTAGTCAAAGCTGGATCTCAGGAGTGAAGGCCTTTGCCTCAGTTAGGTCATTCCCAACTATTTTTTTTTTACAAATCATGCAAAGTGGGGAAAATTCTAATCTCAAGAGAATGAGTATTCACCTAAGAAATATAAAAAGGCAGCAATTGAAGTTATAACTATTTTCAAGATTGTATAGCCCCTATTACTTTTACCTCCCCTTTTTCACTCCTACACAGATCATTGAAGTTTTTTTTATTATCCATAGCTTAACACGGCAACACGCCTTTTCCTCATTAGCGCTCACAGTTCCATCTCCCGCTTCTTTTTTTATTCCCACCATTTTTACAATGAAATTATAAGAATAAATTATTAAAAGCCTTTAATCAGATGGGTAGCTTTTGAAAACATGTTTTTAGACGCATGGGCATGACCAACTGTAGCCACTGTGGGCATTAGAGTAGGAGGCCAATGACCCATTCAAGGTCTCAAATAAAAAAAAATAGTAAAAACTGAGAAAAGAAAATCTAGCATTCCTATAGTAATCTGAAAAGGGGGAAAATAAATATTTTCTACAAATTTGTCTACAGCCCTAATCTTACTGCTTTTTCTATGTGCAGCCCCCATAACGTATGGTTACCAGATTATACACGGACATATATGCAATATATGTAGACACTTTTGTCTGCTACTCAGTTTTATTATTTAACACATTTTTTTTTTCCTTGGGAAATTAAACTGGAGAATGATGTTATGGAAAAAGATACATTTAACTTAGCCTTTGCTCAAGACTGAGAATTGCTCTTCTGATACAAGCACCGCTTATTGTTTGTAATGAAGTATAAAATGGGCATTCTACAGTGAATGAGCCTTTTTTTACACAGTGATTTCCATCAATGTATAATTAAAAGTGGATTTCCTTTTCCTTTTTGGTTGGTAAGAGGGAGGGGCTGGAAAACCTGGCTAAAGGAGGGAGAACAAAGAGAACTTTCATGAGTTCCTCTGCAAACAGTCTATCAGTTACAATTCCTAGTGTTCCAATAGCTGCAGCATTCAAAAGAACTTCTGGAATAAAAAAAAAAGTCAAGCAGGGGGTCCCAGAAAAATCCAACCCACATGCCAACTAACGGAAAGAAAGAAAAAGGCAGGGGAAAAACCCTATCTTTTGTTGTAAAAAGAACTAATGAAGCTGCTGTTAGAACCGTCCACAGCGACAACAAGGCTGTGCACCCACACACATTGTTAACATGCCAGTCATCCCCCTGGAATGGGAACAGGAAATGCTGTGATTTAAAGGAAGTGGTGGCATACTCTACTCTCTCAGAGTTGAACTTTTGAAATCTCAGGGAGGGCACGCTTTGGCCAGTGTGAACTCCTAGCAGCTCATGTGAAAATGCGCAAGACTGTCTTCTGCTGTCTTAAGGAAGAGATGGAGTAGTGGGGGGTAAAATCCCATTGTCATTATAAATTGCTAATTAAATAATTATCAATTAGTTGGGCAGAGAGAACTCATTCCAGTGTATTCCTTAGAGAGCTGCCAATAAAGAAAAACAGCAATTTTGATTTTTTTTTTCCTTTACAATTTTCTTGCCCAGAGGTGCTAGACAGATATTAAATGATATGTTCTATGTGAGTTTTCTACATGGCTATTATGCATTACTGGCCAAAAAGAAGTACTATTTTTGAAAACATACATGAATTTTCATCTTTGTGGTTGTATCGTATTAATTTTGGCATAATAACTCACTGGGTTATTTCCCAGTGAACAAGACAATACAGTATTGATTTTACATAAAGGGAAAAAGCTCCGATGTTACATTTTCTAATATATTATGTACAAAATATTTTAGAAAACCAAAAGATCAACCAGTGACAGCCTTAGTCAGGCTTGATCTGCATCTTCATCTGAAAATATTGTTTTGTTTAAAAATGTTAAGCTTATGTATTTACTACATTTGGTGAATCATTTTAACACATCTACAAATCTTAAACCATGATCAGGACAAATGAGAAACACTCAAAAAGTAAGTATTCCTGCATTAATATAGACATGATATAAAATATGTTGAGTACTATGCATCCATATACATTATTTAATTCTGAATTTGTCACTGAGGATTTAAACATGAGCAATGATAAATTCTTAAGCATTTTGCTGATAATGAAGCCATTGTCCTGTTTTCAAGGGATGAGTTGATTCTAGAACTCAAAATCAGGACCCAGTGCATCAACAAAACTCAAAGAACATGAAATTTTGGAGAAGTGGGAGTTGAAGCCCTGAGAAATTCAGGTGTATTTAAATATGAATGACTGTGTAGCAGTCCTGTCATACGTGTCCATCATTTCCGTCTTTTTAGAGAAATATGGAGCTCTGAACTTTTCCGGTTCTTTTCTTTATTGGCTATGAGTTTGAAAAGGGTAGTGAGTATGCGGAAAGTATTAGGAAATGTAGAAGCATATTAAAGAACATAGCTAATAAGTAAAATGGTTTTATTTGAGTGGCTGTTGGGGAAAGCATGTTTCTTCCCGTTGTATTAAATCTACAAACAGTTCATTTCTATTGTGACAATAATGATAACATTTTAAAGTGACTTGCAATCATTTCATTGCGTAAAACATCATCTAAAAACACAAACCCGATACTCCTTATTATAGTCAGTTAATTACTCCACGACAGATAAAAGGTGTCTCTTGTAACAGCCTCATGTCCCATCGAGGCCATAGTTTACTTTTGAGGACTTGGAATCAATTGACACCTCCAAATCTTAAAGAACTTCATTATGGCAAGGTCCTTAATTTGATTTACTCTAAGGAATACTTAATGGTTCAAGGTCCTTACTGTGTTGTTTTATTGAGTTCTGGTTCATGGCTTAGGATTGATCCACTTGAGCCATGCAGCAGGGAGTGGTTTTCTGGGGAGGCCTCAGCAGGACTCCAGATCAATAAGGTTAATAGACATGGGGCTATGTAGTTGGAGGTGATATGGCTGGCATTTCTGATGCCAATGAAGACAAGTTCTCATGTCACTTTTATGCTGGCTCCAATGTCACCCTGATTTCCTGCAGCAAAGGGTTGTTATGCGTTAACAGGACTGGGAGGATAGGACATTAATCTGAATTATTTTCAGAAACAATTCGGGTTTTTTTTTTTTAACTCTTTAAATTACTAGTCTCCGTGAATTCTGAAATATCAGCTGCTCCTTTACCGTAAAAATCAGAAGTGTGCACTTCTTATTTTTGTATCGCCAGCAATCTCTTATCACCATAAATTGCTAGCCAAGAAAACTAGAGGACATTATGCCTGGGACAGGAAAAAGGACTTATAAGGAACACCATGATTTTAAGAGGTAAAGTAAAATCTGATGGATAAACATATAATCAGAAAATGCTGTTTGGTAATCAAAGCAAAGTAGTGTGAGATATAAATTAAAGAGCAAAGAACACTCAATTACTATTCCTAATATATGGGAACCTTTTTAAAAAGCCATTAGAAAGTCAGATCTACAGAAGTGGACACTATTGTTATCCCACAGTTACTATAACATTTGACTCCAAAGCAAAGTGATTCATCTTTTCCAAGATTTCAAATAAATAAATACACAAGAAGTAGCATTTCTCAACGACTTGGTAGATTTAAGCATCTCTCTTGCACAGAACTTGACAATGAATGTAATTTCAAGTGACAAATGCGAACTTACGAAATAAAGGAATGATGTCATTCACAATAGAATCTTTTTGACTTTTTCCTTATCTTGACGAATTATTTTTCTACCAGAAAACAAATGAAGCCCAGTGGATCACCTGAAGTCTGTAATTCTCCCAGGAAGTCCTTGATGAACTGTATGATACCCGTCTGTTCTCGGATATATCCAACCTCATGTTTCCCCATGGGCTTGCCTGTTGCATTTCTAAACTAAAGGCTTATGACATTATACATATTCATTGCTTCCTATAAACAATCAATTGGGCAGAAAGTATATTACTAAAATAAGACAATAGATTGAATTAGGATTTTTTTTTATTGTCTCCCATACTCATTAAACCTATTAAAGTGTAAAACATATTGAGTTAACTTGAAAATGCTTCAGGTCTGTGGGAAACTAGATTTTTTTTTTCAGTGATTCTGTAAAATTCTCTGTTAATTGAGTTGTTTTCAATTAGTATTGATCATCAGCCCTTTTTTTCAGTGAGGAGGTTCATGATGGTGTGAATGATGATGTAACATGAACGCAAAATGGTCATCTTGTTTGTGCTTTCCATTCTCATTTTTTTAAAATGCTAGCCAGGTTTTCCCTGAATTGATATTAGATGCTGAGAACAAATCAATATTTTTTAGAAAGTGTCAGTTATACTTATCTTCCAGGAGGATAGCAGTTCTTTTGCCAATTGCCCATTAGAAATATATATATATATATATATATCGAATTTGAATACATTAATATATTTTGTGTTCCAAAATGAATAGTGGAAAAGCAACAATAACTAGGAAAGCTATTTTAATTGAGCATTTTACAAGAGAGAGGAAAAAGAAAACAACTTTGTCACTGGCAGGGCGGCCCAGGGTCATCTGCTTTGATGTCAATGTGGGGATTGCTTTAATTTCCAAACATGTTTTTTCACTTAATCAGGAAGACAAAAGAAACTTTCAACCTGAGCCGCCAGTTTGTTATCTCGGAATGTTTTGGCTTCTCAAATGTGAGAACATGATTGTTTTTATTTCCAGGAGATAATAACACTGAAGCAATGGAAAAGAGTCCAGGCAGCTTGCACAGCACAGGAAGTTCACAACCAGAGACTTAATTTCTCACACAATGTACTGTGCAATGGGCCCATTAACATAGATGAATAGGCTCTTTAGAGGGTTTTTTTCCCCCCTTCTTCCTCTTCTTCCAGATATGCAGCTGCCGCTGAATAGTGCTATGTTAATAAGGTACTCACTTGCCTATTCTTCAGGTACTCCGGCTTTCTCTACCTAGGTAATCTCCATATAGGAAAAGCTATTAGGGGGCTGTATCTGCTACCACACCTTCAATTATATTAACACCTGCACTGATAATCCACGCAAGGTATACTAGTAGGGGGCCTGTGGCCTTAGTCCACCCTTTTCTCCCCACAAAGTTACATCTGAAGAGGTGGGGGGCGGAGGAAGAAGCAGAAAAAGGAAGAAAAAAAAAAAAGGAAAGTCACTTTTATTACACATCAGTGGGAACCTTCTGAAAAAGCTTTCATGCCTAGGAAATTGTTATTTCTTCAAACAGCTGACAGCCTGCAGAGGAAACTCTTAATGGAGACCCAGCTCGTGCATTGTTATGCATGGCCCTCACGTAGATTCAGGGGGGTGGATTAGGTTAGCTTCCGAAGAGTCTATTGTGTGGAGCATTAATTTGCAGGGCTCTTGATATTTGAGTTTGAAGGTTTACAACCTCACTGTTTACTCAGATGAACTACAGCCTAGGTTTGTTTATTTCCGTCTGCAGTCTCTTATTTCCGAGTAAATGTTACATTTATGTTTGTTAACAGCAAGAATGTTTTTCTAAATCTGAAAGAAATAATTACACGTGCTTACACTCATTCAAGTGAAAGTCTTGATCCTGTTCTTCTTAGGGTCTCCCTTCACTTACGGGAACAGAAGAACAAACAGATAAATTCATTGCTCAAGAAATATTTATGCCACTTAGTTAAAAAGCAGCATGGAAATAATATATTGCAGAATGAGTGCTTAATTGTAGCCTGTCCCAAAGTTTCACTTTCAGTGAAACTAACATAATTCATTTTATTTCTCTCCTATATTATAAATACAGGATCCCCAAAACGTGTACCTTTCCCTTCTGAATGAACAAATTCACTACAGAATTCATCATCATTTTCTTTTACTATTAGTTACATCGTTTCTTGTCAGTGGCTAAATATTCCCGTTGTGATTTTAAATAATCCTTCCAAAATATTATTTGCAAGCCAGTCTGAGAAATTCACACACACACACACACACACACACACACCCTCCAAAAGCCTTATCTTCCAGGATTAAGTTGCAAACTTTCATTGAGATATTTTTTCAACATCACCCCTAGCCCTATCCCCTCCATGTCCTTTCTGGATTGTATAGAAGTTGCTAACATGAATTTAAAATTCAATATGAATGGCTGGGAAAGGGGAGAAACCATGCTCATTGCAACCAACTCCAGCCTTAATCTGGATTTAGGGGCTTAATTGAATAGGAGTACATTATGCTCAGCAACTGGGGTTTCTCTTATTTTCAAACTTTTTTTAATAGAAGAAACGCAGACTGCATGTTGAACATTTTCTTGTGTATTTGGTTCTTTTGGCTATTTTTAAAATGGTTTACAAAGAATTTCAAATGCAGCTATCTATGGAATTATGTATGTTCACATTTATATTAATTGGTCTTATGATATAGTGACGAAATCATTTATTTTGTTTTCCGTCAGAGAATAGGTGAACTCCGTTGACCCCTGAAGCATTTTATCCTTTTGTAAAATTAAGGCAATAGTGTAATCTCTCAAGTCCCTATGCAATGAAGTTCTATGATTCTCATTCAGGATACTACTTATATCAGTGGATATGAGAATAATATATTTGGTCCATCCTTAATCCCAATAATCATAATCACAATCTTTATATTGTTGAAATGGTTGGACGGTTTATTATTGATTATATCTCTCACTGTTTTAAAATATGCAACTTCTTCCATTTTTTTTTTCTAAATTTCAGAATGCAATGTTGACTTGGAGAAGTACTTTTTTTGTGGCTTTGATTTTTATCATGTAATTTTCCAGGCTGTATTTCTTTGTTACCCTCTGTTTCTCCCCAAATATATATATTCTGAAAGACTATCAATTCCAAAATAGAATTCAGTTGATTGACATGGTAAATAGTTCTTGGGTGCCTATTGTGTGCTAGACATTGTGATAAGTTCTGTATATATATATATATATATATATACACACACATACATGAATGCAAGACCTCTGACTTTGGGCAGCTTCCTTTGAGGGCAGTCTCTGTCATATTGTAGACAAGTATTAAGTGCATACTGAAAAATAAGACATGTATATATGGATGGATGCATGGCAACTGTCTTTCTTGAAGCTGATCAGATAGATGGGTTTTAGTTCAGCTATTTACCACAATAATTCATCAAACATTTTCTACATGCTAGATGTAAGGATTAACCCTGGATTTTTTTCTGAGAAAATAACGTGCCAGTAAAAGCTGGTCTAACAAAGAGAGGGCTCTTAAATGGCTTGTACTCGTAAAGACGTCTCAATAGGCATAGGTTCCCATGACTTTAAAGATATGGGCTGAACAGATGCTCCAGGTATGCTTTGCTCAGGACACATTTGATTTTTAATCTTCACGTCGTTATGGGAGTTTACATAGTGAGGTTGTAACTGGGCAAGAACAATAACAGTACAAAGATACTGGTACGTAAACCTGAACTGCTGCTCCCAAACTGTATGAAGGGCTTTGCTCCTGTACAAGACACCAGAAAGAGGAAGGAAGGAGAAATCAATTCATGGTTACTGCCGGGATGATAACAGTGATAAGGAGGATGACAGGGACAGCTGTCTCATACTGAACTGACTGGCTGTCAGATTCTATCTTAGATGCTTTTTATTTATTACCTGATTACATTTTCCCAATAGATTTCTGAGGTGGGTATCATTTCCAACTTGCAGACAAAGAAACAGTTTTAGAGGAATAAGGTAACCAGCTCATGTAAAAAAAAAAAAAAGCAACAAAGTATAAAGTCGAAATTTGAAGTGTCTCCCCGCCAGTCTTCATTACCACTCTCCCAGGTGTGTGGTCAAGCCCCCCGCCCCTCAGTTCTTTCAGGCTGGCTAGGTGCTAACTTGTCTTTTAGAAGACATCTGGGTGAAAACGTTAATTGCAGCTTAATAATGAGCAGCTCTCAGGACTACAATGCATCAAAGAAAATATTGGAAAGCTCTTGTCTAAAAGTAGAACTTTCCCGTGGCAGTAACTGCAAGAATTTGGAAGAATTCTGACAACATGTTGGAGGTGACTATCTGCTCCATGACGGTAGATGTGTCTATGCATGCACGTTTAGCTGGGTAAATAGATGACTGATTGATAGATATAATATCATTGCAAGAATAAGTTGAAGGTGGCAATGACCAAATGCAAGTTTAGGGGGCTTGCAAAGTGATCTGTTTATAGAATGACACCTCTGTGTCCTTGTCATTGCAAGAGATAAGAGAATGAAAAACATTAGGGAACCAGTAATTTTATGTTCCCAAAAGGAAAATATAATATGAGGAGGGAAAGATGAACAAAAGCAGCCTCAAGCAGACCAGGATTAGATATCTGACTTACACCTTTGCCAACTGTAGAAACGTATTTGACATCATCACTGGGAAAGCTGATGTGCTGCCATGGAGTTCATGGACAACACCACCTCTTCATGGTTCTCAAATTGCCATTTCTTGATTATTACATTAATAGGGACTTGCTGTTACAGTTTATTTATGTTTTGAATCATAGTCGATTGGCATAAATACAGTAGATTTACATGTACGTATTATTGGATTTACTTTTAATCAAAAATTTTGTTCATGATATTGAGTTCAGAGGTTTTTAAAGTACAAATAACTGAAGTTGATAAATGCTGTTGGAAAAAGGCAATGAGGAGAAATTTCTATTTAATAATATTAGGTACAGGTGCATACAAATGATGGTCTAAATATACATCTCCGAAGTTTAAAATGAGTTGGCATCTTTTTTTCCTTATATGTTACAAAATCCCCAAATATCAAGTGTTGATCTTGACCTTAAAGGGAGTGAGTGATTTTTGGTGCTGAATAACTCTAGGAACAGGTCTTTGCTGTCAAGTGGGTCCTTGTCTCCCTCTATGTGAAATGACAACTGCTGACTCTTCAGAGTTTGAGGAGGAGTTCAAGGAACTAGGTATGAAACACAGAACACATTGATTATTCTAGGAGTTGAATAAATGGTGGTCGTTTTAGTTATGACTGGATGCCTAGGATATCCAAATACCCAGGGGAAGAATGAGAAAGAAGACAGCTAGTAATGGAAAAGGAAATATAATAAATAAAAGGATAATGAAAAAATAGCCAGAACTTGGAAAGTCAATAAAAAGAAAGTAAAAATATGAAAAAAAAAAAAAAAGGCAACGAATCCTCAAGTGAAAGGGTTGTCCTTTTAATACTATTTTGACTTATTCACAAGTAAATGTACTATTCCAGCAAGGAAGTGAGAGAACAAAAAACACAGTGTTACAATGCTAGGGGAGAAATTAAATAAAGGCGAAAAATTAGATTAAATGGAAAACTTTGTGTGAGAGAGCATTTGAACAATCCAAAGAGAACAATATAATAAAACAAAAACCCTGGGAAGTCTTGAGAAGACAAAAGGAAAATAAACGTGAAAAAGACAAAAACAGAAAGGCAAACACAGACAGGCAGGCACTCAAGGATTGAAGCATGCATTTGTTCAAGCCAACAGAACACACATGACTCTGCCTTTAATTCTAACGGCCACATATGCCCGACTGAGGAAACGAGCTTACATAGGATTAGAAAACAGTGCTTTTGAAAATATTAAAGTTGAAACATAATGTCATATTTAAGCATGATGTATGTGTGTTCCCAAATGCTAGGAAATGGAGGGCTTTGGCATGGAGGCAGTGCCTGACTGCATTATATTATTTACCCATCTGGATGCTAGAAAAGAGGAATTTCATTGTTTACTCAACCACCGAACCAAGAGACGAAGCATTTTTCAAACTGTAGTTACATCAACAGATACAGTAGTGAGCTTTTCAAGGAAAAACATCCTGAAGTGTCATTTTCATGGCAGCCACAATGAAAGTATTTCCAGCCGCACATTAAACCACCTAAAAGTCCTTTGGGGATCAATTCCTTCCCTGCTATAGCAAAGTAACATGTGCATGTCTATTAGAGCTTGTTGGGCAATTAGACTTCTCCCAGATTTGTAATTGCATGAAGCATCGTTGCTTTTGTTGTTACCATTATCATCATTATTTATTTTTCATTTTTTTTTTTTTTACAAATAACGGCATCTCAACAACATAACCCCGTTGTCCTTTTTTAATTGTTCAACATCCCTGTGCTTGTGGGAGCATTTCTTTATAATAGAGAAAAGATCTCATTAGCAAACTAGTTCTCTGCCTCCTTAACATTGAGGCCCCTCGCGCTCTGCAGCGAGAGGCAGCCGTCTGCTCAGCTGGCGGTGCAGAGTGACACAGAAGGCGACATCATCACTGAGCCCTAACTTCTATTTCAGCCAGGCAGAGAGCGAAAACCCTTTCAGAACTGCGGCAAGGCATGACACAGGCAAAGGTAATCCTTCTGTTTCTATCTCCAATTTTAAGAAAAATCAAATATATTCACCTGGCAGGGACCGGTGGATGTTTGTGTCTGTGGAGGGAGGGAGGTTCTGTGTGAAAACTGATAAGCAGAAAATAAATGAACCAACCAATCAGCCAGGAAATAAAGTGCAACACTGCAAGGAAGAGCTGCGAAAGATAGGTGACGGATGATGTGTACAGCTAGAGAAATATAGTCAGTCAAATCAGCGATTGTTAAAGTCTCATGCAAAGCGAATGAGATGATATTAGGCTTAAAAAAAAAAGGATGAGCTGATGTAGGTTTTGTTACATGATACATGAACTATATAGACTATTATCTAAAAGGGGGAGGCGACATTTTATTTTGCTGGAACCTCAGGGCTGGAAAGGATGGGAGACTCCATCCAGTTTGTCAGGAATCATGACATCTAACACTTTTCTTTTTTTAAAGGGGATAGCTGCAAAGTTTTGGACAAGACCTCTGCAGGCAACTGGAAGCACAGTGTACCCAGGTGGTGGGTCTCGTCTGTGGCAATAAATTTTTCTGTCTGTCCAATTGAATATGGCTGTAAAGGGAATAAAACTCCATGTAATCTCCAGCAGTGACAATTTAATCAGTTGTAATAGGCAACAGAAGCAGAGTTCCTCATTTTCATATTTGCATATTTGATTTTTGCATTGGGGAATACAGGTTACGTCTTTAGTCTACTGCGTCTCATTTGACTTTAACATGTAAGCTTTTCATGAGCAAATTTTTAGAAAATAGGAGATATTAAGTGAAATAGGTCTAAAAGAGAAAGGGAAGATTGCATTTTTGAAATCAGGCGGTTGATGCAGTGTGCTTTGTGTAGTGCTATTCCCTGCAAAGAATGTATGTGCCAAAAGATGGCTTGTGTGCCCCCAGCTTCTGCACGTCACACATCTGCTATTAGCATTTGCAGATTCACTCTGAAAATGAAGGCAACTGTTTGGCAAACAATGCGACATGAGGAGGAATACACCATAACATGATCATTTTTTGGTTAGTATTCCTTAAAATGGTAAATCTTATTAACTCTATCTATTACCAAAAGAGTATGGTGTCTAAGATGCCTTATATACCCAGGGGTCAGTTTCATGAGGTTATAGAGGTGCAATAAATATATTTTAATGAATAAAATTCATTGTTCCTATAACTGATAGAATAATATTATTGTCCTTAATTTAATAGAAGGTTATCAGATAGATTTTAAAACAAATGAGGTTCAAGTAATTTGAACTTATAATTAATTACTCTTGTGTAACTCCCATGATTATATTAAAGTCTGGTCAAATGTGTTGGGCTTCAATCAGTGAGGCATGGATGGCTAGCTCTGTGCAATAATGCATGTCCACTTGTGAAAACATCATAGCACATTGAGTAATTTCTAAAATAAGGATAGTTCTCCACTTGATTAAGATATAAATTTCTTTGTAAAGGTCAATGAAATCTGAAGCAATATTTCACTGGTGAGGAAATTAAAAAAAAGGATTTTAATTTTTTTGTAATTTTATAAAGAAAAAGACTAAACAAAAGTTTTGAAATGTTTCATCTATCAGTTATTCTGCACTGATTTATACATAAATACATGTGTATTTGAGTGTTTACCTATACATATAACTGTTGTTGATGTAAATACTATGAGAAATTATTAAATTTGAAGTAATAAAATTATGAGGCATAACATTGTGTTAAAAAAGAGAGTAAATCGCTTTTTGGCCTTTTGACCAAAATCAAGTGCAAAGAAAGTGTATTTTGCATTTGTATTTTGTGTCCATAAGCAATACCAGTAGCAGCACATGAGCGTTAGCAGGTGACAGGTATCAAATCCTTTGGGAGTGAGCACAGATTTGTGCTGGAGTCAACCATGTAACATGTCACATCTTTAGTGTCTTCTTGTTTATTTAAATCAGCACTCTGAGCATCAGCGTTTCAGCAAAGTTGGTTATAGATGAATATATGATCCAATGATTACATATTCAAATGAACCCAGTTTTTTGAATCTGATCTAATGATTGAATGACCCTGAAAGGCAGAAAATCCTCCGGGAAATAAGCTCATCTCTCAGCACATTTTCTAAAGGCCTGGAGAGTACTAGATATGCCAAGGAGTGCCTTGAAGCATGGAAGCTCTATTCTACCTACAAGGAAGTCCTGGGCTTTAATCACAATGGCCAGGTTCACAGTAAAGCAATTAACCATATGATTGCTTTCGCAGCCGCTCAACCTCATCAGTATCTTTCCTTCTGGCAAACTGAACGGTGCTGGCTCCCATCAGTGACTCAAGTGGCTTCAGCTACCTAAGCGGTACATCTCTCTGAGGACATACTTACAAATGCAGACTAGAAAGATTCACCAATGGCCTAATTTTTAGAAACTTGCCATTTCACAAGCAGCATTTTACATGTAAATGATGAAGGGAAGATAATTGTTCCGCTTAACAAATAAGAAGTTACCAATTAAGCCAAATCAAATGATGCTTCTTTGGTGTCTTAGTGTACATATTGGTTTATTTCAGGGGAGTTGCTTTCTTGTTAGGTTTTGGGGAGGATAGGAGTGGGAGTAAGGCATGATAAGTCCCAAATTTTAAAATTGAACTTACTACATGGAGAATTTGAAAAAAATGTAAATTGTCCCTAAATATGTGATTTGTAGTTGAATATGCAATTTCAAAAAGCTGTGTGTCTGTACACACACACACATACACACACACACACACACACACACACACACACACACACACAACTACAGTATTTAACCTTATTTAGCCTTGTAATTTTATTTGCTGGACTTAATGACATGTGGGATGTTAGCTTGAGGTTTTCTACCTTGTTGTTCTTAGTCTGCTAATGGGAAGTGCCTGCAGGCCTTTTAGTAACACTTTTTGGTGCTATCCATTTGTACAAAAGTGAAATACTAAAAAGTCTTCAGTTGTTTTCAAGCTTAAAAACCTACCTTTCATAAATGTAAAACATAACAGAAGCTCTTAGAGTGGAATTGTCACTTTTCCATCTTTTTAAACTAGTATCCTAAGAGTTCCTCAAATACAGTTCAAAGGCAGTAAGCAGCAGGCAGTGATTCTCTGATAAATGCTAAGAAGTTTTGACTTCCTAGAAGTTGCCCAGAAGTTGGAGAGACTATGTGAGACTGATGAGCCTTCCTGGGCTGTGTCCCTTTCTAGAATGTCCTTTCATCATGCTATGAAAAACACATCGAAATTCTCAAATTCAACCCTATATTTCCACAAATTGGAACCTAGCAATTAATTTTATCATCTTCAGTAAAATAAATTACAATTATGAAATGTTAGATTGGATGATACTGGAATTTACTTAAATAAAAGCAGTTCCACCAAAGATATACGCATCTGTTTTAAAAAGTGTCAGGAGGATTTGTTTTGAGAAGAATTAATAAAATTGGCAAAGATTTTCTTACAAATCTTATTTTTTTAAAAGATTTATTATTATTATTTTTTATTGGAAAGGCGGATATACAGAGAGGAGAGACAGAGAGGAAGATCTTCCGTCCGATGATTCACTCCCCAAGTGAGCGCAACGGGCCGATCCGAAGCCAGGAGACTGTTCCGGGTCTCCCACGCGGGTGCAGGGTCCCAAAGCTTTGGGCCATCCTGTGCTGCTTTCCTGGGCCACAGGCAGGGTGCTGGAAGGGAAGCGGGGCCGGGCATGCAAGGCGAGGACCTTAACCACTTGCGCCACCGCGCCGGGCCCTACAAATCTTATTTTAAGCACAAAATTCTAATACGGTCATGTTTCCGCTATTCAGATAAATGATGAAGTAGTTTATCTGGTGATGGGCAAAGCGTGGCCTATCCAAAGTTCATACTGGTCGCGGCCCCTCTTGTTCAAAGCAGAACTCCTTGAGTATGTGCAGTTGGGAAGGCTGTATGGCTCACAGGAAGCAAGGCAGACATAAGGTACCTAAAAGGGGGCGGGGGGGGGGGGAACAAAACTGCTGCATATACCCATCTCTCCCACCATCCCTGGGAAAGCAAAGCTGATGGAGATCAGGGAACACAGGTCCTTAAGTCTACACATCTCATCTATCTCTGTTTACAATAGGCTTTCTTAGAGAAAAACAGACATGTCAGTGAACCCACAGTCAATAGTGAAGGGGAAAAATGGAATACAGAGTGAAATTGTAGCTTTTTAGAAGGACGATTAAAAGATCAATGTGCCTAGCCCATCCTCGCAGTCTTTGCTGGTTGCAGAAGTGTCTGTGTCCCACACAGCCCAGTGCTGGAGGCTCACTGTCTCCTCCGCTCTATTCTTGGCTGTGGATTCCCCTGTGCTCTTCGTGCACTTTAAGTTTAATTTTGCATTTAAAAACTCAATTGGCTCATCTGTTAAGCATTAAGCAGCTCCCCTTTGAGCCACAGGGGGAGCCCTGGGAAAATCCACAGCTGCTGGAACATGGAAAATGGGTTTAAAAAAACAAAACCATTTTGGAACTTTAAAGCATTTTAGCAGCGTGGATTTCCCAATCTTTACCCCCCAAATGGTTCATCTGTTTAACTTCTATCTGGTATTGAAAAACACAAACTACAGCATTAGATAGCCCTCAAATGACTTTTTTGTTTAATACAAAATGAAAATAAAAGCTGAGCAAGCCACGTGGGCAGATCTTGGGTAGAGCTGTGGCCTGCAATACCTGTAAAGAAGGATCTCTGAGGTGCAGTCCTGCCTGGCACTCTGGCTAGTCTCCCCAGGAATAAGGCAAAGGAGTTCACAAAGCATTTGAGTCCTAGCTACCAAAGTGATAATAAAATGATGGGAAAGTTAATCGGCCGGGGATGCTAATGAAATAGTTTAGACTGTTTCATGATGATTTGTCATGAAGTAAAAACTCAAATTTGATTACAGTTAGACAGACCTTAGATAAACTAAATTATTATTTTCCCCTCTAAGTTTCCCCAAAGTTACCCTAATTAGCCTGAAGGTTCCCTGTAGTAGGACCAAAAACCTCATTGTTTGATATCAACTCTTATAATTTATGATAGAATATTATTAAAATGAGAAATGACAACCGTAAACCCACTCCTTGCTACTAAAACCCCAAAGAGGCAGAAGCCCCTCATGGCAAAATAAGGAGTTGTAATACAGAATGAAGAGAGGAAATGAGAAGGAGACATCTGAATTTTTAGTATACTGCCTGCTGGTATTCACTGGCTGAGATGGAACACGCAATGAGACGTTCAGCACAGCCATGAACTAGAGGCTAGGCGCTGGACATGAAAATGTAGCAAAGACATTAGTACTGAAATCCTGCTAAGCTAAAGACAGAAAAGCAAAATCCAGATGTTAGAGAAGAGCATTAACAAGTTGAGAGATACACGGACATTCTTCAACTTGACCTGTTTGCCTCATTTGAGCCCTGATGAGAATCTGGATTTTTTTTTTTTTAAAGATTTATTTTTATTATTTTTTTATTGGAAAGGCGGATATACAGAGAGGAGAGACAGAGAGGAAGATCTTCCGTCCGATGATTCACTCCCCAAGTGAGTGCAACGGGCCGATACTATGCCGATCCGAAGCCAGGAGCCTCTTCTGGGTCTCCCACGCGGGTGCAGGTTCCCAAAGCTTTGGGCTGTCCTCGACTGCTTTCCCAGGCCACAGGCAGGGAGCTGGAAGGGAAGCGGGGCTGCCGGGATTAGAACCGGCGCCCATATGGGATCCCGGGCGTGCAAGGCGAGGACCTTTAACCACTTGCGCCACCGCGCCGGGCCCGAGAATCTGGATTTTTTTTGACCCATGTGGACTATGATAATCCACATCAGATTATTACACAGAGTTCAAAGTACAATTCAAGCAATACCATTCCCTCTATTGTATCAATACTAGATTTAATTATAAAATTAAGAGTGGATGTTCAGGCTAGCAATAATTCCTGTATTTTGCATCAGAGTTCCTAGAGTAGATTCCCACTTCCGGCTTCCAACCAGTGCTGGGAGACAGTTAGAAGGTAAAAACTAGACCACCATTTGCATTTAGCCTATATCGTGAGATATAGGGCAAAGAATGCTCTTCTCTTTAAGCAAATGGGATCATTCTCCTGTTGCCTACACCAAAATAAATAAATAGCTCCATTCATTGCAAGTGCCAGGATCTCTTGTGGGTGCCAGTTCATGTTCCGGCTGCTCCACTTCCCATCCTGTGGCCTGGAAAAGGCAGTAGAAGAAAACTCAAGGCCTTGGGAGCCTGTGCCCATGTGGGAGACCAGGAAGAGACTCCAGGCTCCTGGCTTTGGATCTGACTCAGCTTTGGTCATTGTGGCTACTTGGGGAGCGAACCAGTAGACAGAAAATCTTTATCTCAATATCTTATTCTCTTTGTAAATCTGACTTTCCAATAAAAATAAATACGATCAGAATGTCTTACAGTTGGTTAAACAAAACATAATAGCACATCCACAACACAGAATACTACTCAGCAATAAATAGGAATGAACTTTTGATATGTAGAACAACTTGATAGCTCTTAAGGCCACTGTGCTGAAAGGAAAAAAAAAATCTATATATTACCTCAATTACATAAATGTCACATTGTTTCATTTGTATAAGATCTGGCAAAGAAAAGGTGGGAAAGATTTTAGTTTGTTGGGAGTTGGATGATGGGTAGGATAAAAGCAGTAGTGTGATTATAAAGAATGGCAGATCTTCGTGACAGTGGAGTAGCTCTGTACATTAATTGGGGTGCTGGTCACACAGACTTACACAGGTTATAAGATGACATAGAATTAAACACGTATGATATCGATGTCAGTTTCCCAGTTCTGATATCGCCCTGCACCTTATAAATGTAGTCATTTGGGAAAATTGGATGAAGGATACAAGAAATTTCTCTGTGTAATCTTAGCAACTTCCTGTGCATTTATAACTATTTTAGATAAAATGCCACATTGATTCCTTTTGTGACCCCACCTTTTGTGAGAATGTCTCTAAAGCAAATATATAAAGAAGAATTACTTGGTCAACTGCAAGGAATTCTTCCAAGTGGCCATGGCATTTTACACTACCATCAAAAGCAAATAAATTCTATTCCTACAAATTTTTGTCAAAATGTAATTTTCAAATGTGTCTAGGGCACTGCAGATTTCCTCCACTGGGCCATTATTAGAGATCTGGAAACTCACAATCAAGGACAGGAACAGCCCTTTCCTCCGCGTGGTGTCACGGGTGGATTGTGGAATGCTACTGGGCAGGAGTTGTGGCACAGACAGTGAAGCTCAGCAGCTCATGAAGCCACAGATTTGAGTTCCAACATCTTCACTGTTTGGTCCAGTGCTCTGCTAATGTTCTTGGGAGAGCAGCAGGGAATGGTCGAAGTACCTGGCTTCCTGCACCTGCGTGTAAGACTTGGCTAAAGCCCTGGCTCATCCTCCAACGTACCTCAGGACTAACCATGCGACCATCTTGTGAATGAACAGCAGATGGAGGATTTCTGATCTAAGTCTTGCCTTCCAAAGAAAATAAAAAGAAAAATTGGGACCAACACACTTTGTTTTTTTTTTTTTAAACCTTCTAAATTTTGACAAAATTTTGAGTTCCTTTTTAGAGATTCAGTTTATTTATTTGAAAGACAAAGTCACAGAAAGGGAAAGAAAGATGGAAAGAGAAAGGGCTTTTATTCCCAATGACGGATGAAACCAACATTTCCCTAGGAGTGGCAGGTGCCCAGGAATGTAGACCGTGTTCTGTTTACCTCCCAGTTGCAATAGCAGCCAGGTGGATCAGAAGTGGAGCAATGGGGACTTGGAGCTCCAATACGGTATGCTGACATCACAGGCAGCAGATTATTGTACTACACTACAGCACTAGGCCAGTACAATTCATTTCTTAAAGCCCTGGTTTTCACTCTTCAGCACAGATCGTTGATCGTATCTGAGAATGACTTAGCTATATGACCGGATCTGCCTTTTCCATCCTTGACCCAGCTGCCCCAGAGTTACTGTCAGTAGTCCATACTTCCTCCTCTAATGTGCATGTCTGGAACATCTTTTGTCACATATAGAGCATTCACATGTACAAGGCTGTAGTGAGCTCTGTCCTTTGCATCCCAGCAGCCTCATCCAGGACTCTGACTCATGCGTCTATGACTCCATGATGACTACAGGCAGCTGATTAGCCAAATTCTTTTTTTAGTTTTAAGTTTCTCTTTCCTTTGCTATGTCATTGTTCATTGTATAAATGATTGATTGAATGTGATTCAAACGTTATAGATTATTTTTCTGTAGTTGCCAATAGGAAAGAAGTAAACATTTTGCATTTTCTTTTGGTTCTAAGTAGCTTTTACCTTGAAAGAATTGCAAAAATGCAACATAGTGATTTTAATATAAAATAGCATAAAATTTCCTAAAGCTATGGTAGCGTGGCTTGAAAACATCTTAACTCAAGTGAGAAAAAAGAAATATGATGTTTAAAATGTAGTAAGTTTGGGGACCATATTGGTGGTATAGCAGGCTAATCTTCCGTCCGTGGCAATGGAATCTCATTTGAGTATCAATTTGTGTCTTAGCTGCTGCTTTCCAATTTAGCTCCTTATGTATGGTCTGGGAAGAAACGGAGGGTGGTCCAAAGCCTGCACCTGTGTGGGAGGCCTGCAGAAGTTCCTGATTCCTGGTTTTGAATCAGCTCAGCTTTGGCTGTTGTAGCCATTTGTGGATTAAGACTGTGGATGAAACACCTCTCTGTCTCCTCCTCTCTGCATGAAATCTGACTTTCAGCTAAAAAGAAATAAATCTTCAAAAAACTAAAAGAAGTTTTAAGTAAATTAACAATTGAGGTTGTTTTAAATGAGCACAATTAATTAATCATCAGCATTTTCTAACATTCCTGTAAATGTAAAGATAGATTTAACATTGAAGGGGGGCTCTGTAATAAGCGATTTGAGGGACAAGCACCTGGAACAGGGGTGAAGATCCTGCTTGGATGCCTGCATTCCTTGTTGTAAGAGCCTGGACTGGCACATCAACTTTGCTGTCAATACCAGATTCCTTTTAAGAAGAACTCTTGAAACCAGCAGCAGTGGGTCAAGTGACTGAGTCCCTGCCACCCAAACGGAAGAGCTGAGTTGATTCGCAGTGTCTGGTTTCAACCTGGCCAAGTCCGAGCTGTTGCAGGCATTTGAAAAAGATCTTTCTCCATTTCCGTCTCAGTCTCCCTCTACATGTGTATGTCTACCTAGGAAAAAATTCAACAAGGAATTTAAGAAAAGGGCCCTGACTCTTGATGCTGAATGTCAAGGACAACCAAGCATACCCATTATTTCTAAGAAAAAGTAGGGATTAGTAATTAAAGCTTACTTGGAATGTTCACTTTGATTTAAATACTTTGTTTCATATATTTGCTTCAATCAAATATGAATTGTTAATCATAAGGTTGGTGTTTCTGCTTGAGCCATCCCTGTGGTCTTGTAGTGCTTGTCTCAGAGACACGTTGTATGGCAGAGTTGAGGTAGAACAAGGCATTGTTGGGGACACAAGTTTCCTAACCACAGGCCAGATTTCCACCTCCTGGTCTACCTCCTGGCATACTGATTCACTTTGAGTAGTGTATGTTTAGGAGAATATTTAAAGCAAAAATAAAAAGTGTTGGTACAAAAATGTTTATGGCAATTTCATAATGCAATTTTAAAATATGAACCTGCTAAGAAATAATTTTGACAAATGATAATTGCTGTTGTAAAGTTTTACAGCCTGTAAATAATATTGATAATGCATGAAGTTTCATGTAAAAATGCTTGAACAAGAGCCAAAAATGTTCTTTAGCACCAAAATACTAAGTACTGATTATGTTTGCGTAACAACTTAGATGTCCCTGTTAAAAAGAACCAGAAAACTTACAATTTCAACCCAACATTCAGAATTCTTTATCTTTTTTCCCTGTAAAATGTTGGAAAAATTCATATTTTTGATTTAGCATTCCTTCATCAATGGAAGGATTTAGATATTGTCTCCCAAACTCCTTGAGATAGTGAATCTTCCCATCTATGAACATGGTATGTACTTAAAAAATATTTAAGCATTCTAATATTGTCAAAATGTGCTATGTAAGCAAATGACGTGCTTGTTGCTATTTTCTGACAGGTAATTTTTATTTTGCTGCTGTTCCTATAATGAATGAGATCTGTACCATTTTAATTGGCAAGTGCTAGGAAAGAAATAACACTGTTTTTTTTTTTTAGTACATGAATCTTTCACATAGAAAACTTTATAAATTAGTTTCTTGTTTCGTATCATTGATATTAATGATGCGCAAATCCTTTCGGGTTGTCTTTTATACAGTCATGAGGTTTTTAGGCAGAAACAGTTGAATAGATTTTAAGTCTCTTCATTTGCTTCATAGCTACCTCAAAGCCTTCATTACAAACAAAATGCTTTCTAATATTTCCTGAGTTTAATGTTCTTGTTATAAAATTCATTTTTTTACTTTACACATCATATATGACTTAGTAAATAGCATTTCTTAGTAATGTTTTAAGACTTATAAATGTATTAAACCATTTAATATTCACCACAGATCTATTAGAAAATACTACTAGTAGCATAAGTTTATTTAAAAAGATAATGGAAGCATAGAGGGGTTAAGTAACTTTCCCAAGGTGATGCTCCAAACATCTACCAGGGATGCAATTCAAACCCAGAGAGTCTTACTTTAGAATCTATGCCAATACATTTTGAATTCATATTGCTAAATAAGGTTTCCGTTATATAACATGGTCATAGCATCTTAAGTCATTATTATCTGTGTGATTTCAGTATAACGAAAGTGTGACAATACAGTGTATTTTGAATAGCATTAACCACCTTGTACTTTTAAGGGGATTCACCAATTATACTGAAGTACAAAAATCATTACCTGTCTTAATAATATTGATAAAACTTCGAATTAGCCATCTTCAAAAATACTCTTTCAATTCTTGCTTTATTAGATAATAAATTTCTCATTATAAAGCTACTTGGTTAGCTGTTTTATTATTTTTAGCCATAAACATTTTACCTGGTCTAGAGTTAAATTGTTTTCTCTTAATGGTTGGTCTTGGATAAGCCCAACATATGCAGAGAAGCTCAATAGATGGCCTGGCATTCAGGGTCATAAGGAAGCCTCTGGAAGAGAATGTATTTTATTTGGAGCAAGCGGGAGATGTACATTACAAAACAACGTTCTGTTCTGTTCTGGACTGTTTGCATATCTTAAGTTTGAACATCAGCCATTTAGTGGCTATCTGAATCCATCATTCTGAGATTTCATCTGCGTTGAAGACAGATATTTAAAATTAATTCATACAGAACTAATGCATATCCATGTAGGAAAATGAGTTCAGCCAAAGAGAAAGCCAAGCTCTTGAGAATACTTTCAGAATGACTCTTTCCCATGCTTGCGTGTTTGTTAGCAACATTGAAGGTATTCAGATGAAGGTACTGATTGCTACGAAGTCAGTACAGTTCCTAGGTTACCCTGCTCCATTTCCTTCAGGCTCCACCTGCTCCTAGGTTTGTTATAAGCACCTCACTCATAGTAAAGGCACTTTTAATAAAATTATTCAAGCTATATTGTTCTCAAAGCATGTGCTTCTCTTTCCTAAGCTCTACCTGATGGTCTCTTATGTACATGCAATTTCTTCCCTCTGTAATGATTTCTCTGTTTCTGCAACTTACCTACTGGTTTCCTCCATTTTGTACCAATTCACTTCTTTTTAAAAATATATATGTTTACCACCATAGTTTTATAGGTACAGGGGTTCTTCCCTTCTTACTACTTTTGCCCTGAATTATTGCAGTACTGTCTTTCCTCAATAGCAGTTACAAGGTTAACTTTTTGCTATTTAAATGTATAATAGCCTGGTAGGGATAGGTGACAGTAGAAAATCTATAACATGCTAAGTATATTCCCTTCTTTACATCCATTTTAAAAAATGGTAAAGTAGAAGAATCTAGGATTTTGCAGTTTGGAAGAGGTCAATGGGAGAGAAGAGGGCGGACGTGGGCGAGGATGGATGCAGGGAGACTGCAACGTTCTGTACCTTCCTGGAGGGCTTTGATGCCCACGACGAGACTATCTCAGGAAGGAAGCCAGGTGCTGGTCAGCTGCTTGACTCTCAGTGCACACTGGAACATGGTCTTTGGGTTTGCAGGCTTTAGCAGAAGTGTTTGTGTAAGATATTGTTCATAGATAAGCAGACATGAGGTGGACAAGGAAATCAAGGGGGAAGAACAGAATTTGTCTTTTTAAGAGAAATTTGGGGAGACACGTGTGCTATTAAGAGAGGGAAAGAAAGCTTTTTTTGCTTTTGTTTTTGTTTTGAGATGAGTGAGATTCGGCGTGAGCTCACAAAGCACGATCCGGAAGGGTCCGACTTTGGCTACACAGAAGGGAAACGGAGCAAATTCAGAGTGCAAGTCGCCACACGGAGCTGCAGGGAATTGCATCGCAGGCACTGAAGGTAGGCAGCCCTGCACTGTCCGCAGACATACGACGGATCCAGGCAGGAAAGCAGGACCAGAGCAGGGGCAGATGCCTGGTATTCCCTAGATCTGAGAAACTTAACACTATTTCAGTTCATCGTCAACTTTGTGTTCCTGTTATTTTTTTTTTCCATTTACATATTCCTACCTATCTAAGAATCCTTTGAAACGTTCAGTCTGTGATTCAAAAGAATGATCTTTCACTCTAGTGTTTTTATATGACATAGAAAATAATAGTTCAACTAATTATTTGTTGTAATAATAAAGACCAGAAGGAAAAATCAAAGGCCAGGATCCGGGAGCCTTTCATGTTGACCTTTGTTCTGTTATGAAGTTTCAAATCTGTTTTACATCAAATTCTTCAGGAAATAGCACGGGAGAACATGGGAAAGGAATATGCTGGAAGAGGTTGCTGCAGTCTGGCAGCCCAAGCAGACACATACCAAAGGGAAACAACCAACAACCGATAGGGTTCTCGATATGACGAAAAATGCTTTGATGTCACTTGATTCTAAAACAGAGCAAGATGCAGATTTTAGCAAGAAAACATCCGAACAAACTCAGCTTGAACAATGCAATAACCAAGAAGAGAGACTGCAAAGGATCGGGGAAGACACAAAAACCTAAAAGTGTCAGAATTCCGTTAGGATTCATGGTAATCAGAAAAAGAATTTCCTTTGGACACGAAATTCTTTATTAAAGATTGCTGTTTAAAAATAAAACGTGTATCAAATGTAAAATAATAAGCCACTGATATGAAAAATTATTTGATTTACATATGGATGGGCATTTCCTCATTCATTAAATGCTCAGATAAACATTTTCATTGGCTTTTAAAAAATCTTGCATGCTAGTGTAGCTTTATTCACTTACAGCCCCCATCTCACTTGTATCATTGTTTTCAAAACTATCACCGGCATGTTAACTTACCATTTGCTAACAAGGTTAAAAGCATTGTTAATTGTCTACGAGCTGTGGTGTGACACTAATTACAGTATTAAGTAAGCAACTCTGCAGCAGCACACGCAATGCCCATCGAACCCAACTGCATGAACCGACATCCAACACACTTTTGTGACAACCATTCCCTCGTGTGATACTGCACTTATTATAAAGGTCATGTCTGAAAGGCCAGCATATATGCCCAAAGTAATTTTTCACATAATACAGTGTTTGTTCACTTTCTGCGACTCAATATTTCCCTCTTCAACCTGACAGGATGGAATTAGTGAAAAAGGGCACAATGTGAATATAATTTTATTGTCCTCCTGGCAAACACAGCTGCATCATTTGAAGCTTATTTCAGATCTTAGGCATTCTGCAGACTCTTACTGAACTGCTTGTGTCTAAATAACACTGGTGTCATTCTCCCTTGTACTTCTGGGGTGAGGACAAAGGAAAATGAGCATCAATGACTCCATTTATTATTAATAGGATGATTTATTTTATGTATGTATAACTAAGCATGTATTTACACTTTCATACTTTTTCTGTTGACATTGCAGTGATAAACTAACCGATGATGCATTTAGAAGACGGTGCAGAGCTCAGTAATCAAAGCCCAAATGGGAGTTGACAATATTTTTTATTTACTCAATTATTTGAAAGGCAGAGTGACACAGAAAAAGGGAAGCAGCGAGAGAGACAGAGAGAGAGAGAGAGAGAGATGGAGAGAGAGAAAGAATTTTCATGAATTGTCTCAATCCTCAAATGCATGTAAAAAATCAGAGCTGGAACAAGACAACTGCAAGACCAGAAATGTTCTCTGGTTGTCCTATGTGCTTCGCACTAAGTCACAACCTGGGCCATCACTGCTCTCTGCTAGGTGTATTACTAGGAAATTGGATCAGAAGGGGGGAGGCAAGCACCCTCTGGTGCTCATAACAGCCAGAAGAGATGCAAGCTGGCCTGGCCAGGACACAACGCCATCTGGCAAGTGCCAAGACTGGATGAGAGTCATGTAAGACTTGGCTGTAATACCTTCTAGCAGGTGCAAGATTGAGGACCAAGAGCATACATGACAGGGGAACCTTGCTAGGCTGAATCTACCACTGGAGAGCAGGAGAACCAGGGCCGGGGTGGGCCATACTGGGCAAGGCAGTAGCTCATGTCAGCCAACGTTAAGGATTGAGTATGGGGGCAAGGCAGGCTGAGCTAAGCTGCAGCACCCATAAGTGTGCATGGGAGCCAGTTGGGATGCGAGCTGGGCCAGGATAGGCTGCAGCAGAGGCTGGCACTTGCAAAATAATGGGGCTGGTGGGGATTATTGGAAATTGCCCAACTGGGCCACAGCACTCACTGTTTTGCTTGAGGACTGAGTCTGTGGAGGGTTTTCTGGACTGGGCTATAGCACCCATGGGGTCATATAAGAGATATTGCTGGGGGCTGAACTGATCAGGCTGCATCCACTGTTATGTATGTTGACTGATACAGGTGACAGACTGAACCTGACCCTGCACTGGCTGGAACATGTAAGAGTCCATTCTGAGGTCATCCAGGCAAGGTTTCTTGGGGGACTCCTTAACTGCATTACCGGACTCGGATCCCAGCCAAAGGGAAAAATCACAGGTGTGACGTCTGACCTTTGAGTGAATGGGCCTGCTCAGATGCAGATGCCTGTGTGATGAACACCATGATCAGATGGACTCGCAGCCAGATCATCAACTACCTTGTCAGAGGATGGAAAGCAGAACATTCAGGTTGGACAACTCTCCTGGTTGAGCTTTGGCAGCAAATGTCCGGCTCTGTGGATCCATCAAGGTGGACTTTGTCAACCAATAGACCTTGGAAAGATTTTTCTCAACCCTGGAGCAATGAAACCAACCACTTCTCAAAACTACCAAACCTTTCAACTAACACCCTTGGAACACTCTTCCCTACACCGGTGTCATCAAATGATGGCACTAAAGTAGCCAGACAGCAAGGAGCAGCCCTCCTCCCACACAGACACAGAAGAAAGAAATAAAATGAAGCATTTATCCCACCCACCTTCCTCCATACCTGACTCTCCACACCCTAATCAGAGGCTCACAAGGGCATCCGTCCTTCTTGATTATGTAAACAACATTAAAAAAGTTAATAATAATAAGTGGAGGCAGAACTCTCCACCCCAGACACTCTGAATATGAGTAGTGGGTGTCCCAAATCATGGTTTAACAATGGTATCTCAATGTCCACCCTCTGAAAGGGTAGTTTAAGCTTGTGAAAAAGGCAGAATTAAAATCAAGATTAAAAACTTCTAATAATAGCAATTTGGAGTGAATCATACAACTGCACATTGGTTTATTTTGCTGAAATCTTTGTAAATTATCTACTACCAGAAAACTGAGAGAAGAAAAGCAACAAGACAAATGAGAAATCATTTATTTGATGGATTCACACCTTTTAAAAATTCTGATTCTGAGCTGATTTTGAAAACTAATCATCTTTCGTGTTAGAAAAGTTTAAATTGTCAGCTTAAGCCTGTTAAAAATATTTTTATTGCATTCTTAGTAATTTCCCTTGGAAGCATTTTTAAAGTCTCAGCAAAACATTTACAGTTTTCTAAAACCTTTTAAATTAATTTATAACTTAGCTGTGAGCTTCTTTTTGGGAGACCCAAAACAGTGGGTGACCTTATATCCATAATCTGTATGCTTACATGTTTTATTACAACCAAGTGAATTAGGATGGAAGTATTTAACTTTAGATATCCCATTTCATTTAACAGCAATCTGTTTGGCCCTTTACCTCAACTGATTTAATTCCATCTTTTGTTTTGCTGTATTTTCTACTGTAGAATAGTTTCAACTGAAACTATAAGAATGTGATAAAACTTGATCATGTTCACAGGCGGTTTATTCCACCAGATGCTTAATACAATCCACATTTCTTCATAATGATGATTCTACATATATAACCTTAAAAAAAAAATAAGTGTTGCTATGGTAACCAGGATGCAGTTGTAACCTCATTGCCTCAGCCATACCGATTTTTCTCTTTTCATCACCAAATGTCTTGAACCTAAACTTATCCTTAGTTTTCTGTTTTTCTAATAAGTTTTTTCTTTATGTGCTACACATTTTTTCTAGCATTTGCGTTTCTATCATATTTGCATAATGAATAATATAGTACTTTCATTTTCCATTGTAGTTAGAGTTTAACTTTAGCTTTGGCCTCCCAAGTTATCCCAGGGATTATTTAAGGGAATCTTGATCTCTTAAGTAATTGTCTTTATTTCTAATCTTAGTTTCTTGAAAACACAGATTAAGTCATTTGCAGTCGCCATTGAGATTTTTCACTTTGCAAAAGATTACATGATCCTTTCTGTGAAACTTCCATGGAAACTGAAGAACGTCCATGTAAAAGTATATAGTGTTGGAAGAACATTCACCTCGGCTTTGGCTGAGGCCACAAAAATTATGAACAAGTGTGTCCCTGTTTGCTGCAGAGCTTGGACTACATGATGGCAAAGGAAGTCCCGAAAACTCACTGTGCAGTCCTGGCCCATCCTCCTTTCCTGGGAACTGCCCACTCAGGCCTCAGCGATGAGAGAGAATGCGAGTGGGAGGGATCCATAGCAAGGCCTTTTCTGGAGAGGATTTTTGATGGACATTGAATATCAGTGATACTTCCGTGGGAAAACTGGAATGTCTCTCCCTCGCTTCAAGGAGGGTCAGACTTTACCGAGCTTAGCTGAACAGACGACGCGTGTCGCGTGGAAGTCTAAGACACCCTCCTTCAAAATATTCATAGTTGAGCTTCTGCGATGCTCCTGTGCCAGCAGCGTAGGAAGTGTCGTGGATCGCAGGAGCATTTCCACTGAAAGATTGCCAAAGCTGTGCGTTTCCTGACGTCAAGGTTGCGTTAGTGGGAACTGGCTAAAAGCTGCTCCAATGCGACCACTGGTCAAAGTTCATGTTACCATGTGATCAAGATCCTAAATCAGATTAAACTACACTAGATTATTTCCGATTAAATGATGTTGTTAATACATGCACTATGTATACACTAGGAGGGTATTTCAGAAAAGATGGTGGACAGTGGTAAGTACTTAGCCTAGCAGTTAAGAGGCTGGTGTAGCCCCATGTCCCACATTACAGTGCTTGGGTTCAGTTATTGGCTCCAGCTAAGTCCAGATTAATTCTTCTTCTTTTTTTGTAAGATTTATTATTGTTATTGGAAAGTCAGATTTACAGAGAAGGAGAGACAGAGAGAAAGATCTTTCATCTTCTGATTCACTCCCCGAGCGGCAGCAACATCCAGAGCTGAGTTGATCTGAAGCCAGGAGCCAGGAGCTTTTTCTGGGTGTCCCATGTGGGTGCAGGATCCCAAGGCTTTGGGCCATCCTTCACTGCTTTCCCAGGCCACAAGCAGGGAGCTTGACAGGAAGTACAGTACCAGGATTCAAACCAGTGCCCACTAGGCTATAGCACTAGGCCCCTAGATTACATGTAATGCAGACACTGGAAACAAAGGTTATGATTCAACCAACTAGGTCCCTGTTACTCTTGGAAGAAGTCTGGGTTGAGTTTCTGAGTACGGCTACTTGGGCCCTGACCACTGTGGCATTTGGAGATAGCTACTGGAAGGGTATGTCCTGTCTCTCAGGTGCAATGTCTTTTGCTCTCTTTCTCTCTCTCTCTCTCTCTCTTTCTCTTTCCCTCTCCATCAACTAAATAAGCAACAGCAAAAAAAAAAATGGTTTTAAAATAGTGGAAAACTGGAATTAAAAGAAGTTATTTTGCTCCTCTCTTTATACCTGACTTTGCAATAAAAATGAACAAATCTAAAGAAAAAAAACGATGTTATTTTGCTACAAAAAAACTAAATGCACATGTAGTTTTCATGGTATAGTTTTCTATGAGGGAGGGACACCTCATGTTTTGGGGTAGTACTAGTAAGAACCCTTCAAATGCTTACAAGGACATCTTCCCTCAGCTCCAGCCTGAGCCATTGTCATGGGTTGGATTCTGTAACATCACTATTATCAGAACGAGATTCGTACTGTCTTGCTGGAATCTTCTGTTGTTAGCAGTAGGGTTCTGCAAGGAAACTGGCATTGAACTAAGAACTATCAGAGGTTTCTGAACGTATCGCAAGACATTCTTCATGTATGTGTGCATGATTCTTGAGAAGTGTGGTTTCCAATCACACACACTGTCATGGGTTGTAAGTCAACTGGCTAACACTGACCTGGCTAATGCTGCTGGGTTAAGCTTAGACACGACTAGCACATAAATGCTCATTTTGCTATCCCATCCATGTAAGATAGGTTTAGATTTTCCAAACTTAAAAAAACACTTCATTCATTAATACAAAGACTCTATGACCAGGATCATAACTTATGTACTTATACTGTGCAATTAAAAAAAATTCCTTTCACCATTTTTCATTTCAATTGCATCTTTAAATTATCTTTTAAAAACCCTTATCTCTCACAATAAAGCTTTCCTACGAAGATTGGAGACAAGCATGCAAGCTAGAAGCTATGATATCAAGTCAAGGTTAGCATTTCAACTGCTATATTGGACTATATATTTTGGTTACTGAATGAGGTATCCATTGTCATTCAAAGCAATTACAGCACTTTTTAAAATGGTTTTGAGGGCCCGGCGCGGTGGCGCAAGTGGTTAAAGGTCCTCGCCTTGCACGCCCGGGATCCCATATGGGCGCCGGTTCTAATCCCGGCAGCCCCGCTTCCCTTCCAGCTCCCTGCCTGTGGCCTGGGAAAGCAGTCGAGGACGGCCCAAAGCTTTGGGAACCTGCACCCGCGTGGGAGACCCTGAAGAGGCTCCTGGCTTCGGATCGGCATAGTATCGGCCCGCTGCGCTCACTTGGGGAGTGAATCATCGGACGGAAGATCTTCCTCTCTGTCTCTCCTCTCTGTATATCCGCCTTTCCAATGAAAAAATAATAAAAATAAATCTTTAAAAAAAAATGGTTTTGAGTTATCAGAAAAATCACAATTTGTAAAGGAAATGGAAAAATAGATCAAGAGCCCTTATTACTTTTCTTTCTGCTGATGTGTTTCTATTTGCCTAATAGAGACTCTTCAAATCTTAACATTTCAACTCAGTTTCTTTTGTTAATGGGTGTTAGTCATATAAATTTACTCCCTATCATAGGAGGAGAAAATTATTCCATCCCCCTCGTCTTCCTTCACCTGCTACCATTACTATATTTTAAACAAAATTGAATATCATGGGTCAAGTTAAAGGGATCATCATTTTAAAGTATATCACCAATTATTCATATTCAGCTAATCATAGTTATGGAATTATATTGCTCGTTTCTGTCTTATTCTCTACATCGGCTGTTTTGGGGATCATTACTCGTTTTGCTAGTGTACAGAAATAAACTTTAAGAGTATTTGCATGTAAGAAAAATATTAGGCTGATCTCTCACTTGAGTGCTTTCCCATCTCAGTCATATTACTTTAAATGTGTTAACATCTCTGTGAATAGCCCATTAAACTCCTTTGCCGAAAAATTTAACATGTTGAATGTTTTCTGCTAGAACCCTGGGTCCAATAGTTTTTCTATCTTGAAAACTAAAGAAATTATAATGGAAGATATTATTCATTATAATTTTACTAAATTGAACACTAGTGTTAATGGCATATAGATATACAAATATATATATAATGTACATATTTGTATGCTTTGGAAATAGGCAACAAAAAACAACTTATTATTTTCATGATAGCTAACTAAAGCCCTAAGTTACCTAAGGAATACCTTAAGGAAGAATAAAGCATGAAGTTCCTTGATATAAATGAAGGAGATGTTTTTTGATGGAAGCAGGTGTAAGGGAAGTGAATTCCGTTTTACTACAAACAGTGCAGGGTGCTCTCAAAACATGGCCAGTGAATGAGCACAGCGTTAGCACAGCATCCTCTGTGGACTTGTTGGAGATACAGGTCAGGAACGTACCCCAAAACTGGTGAGTGGGAATCACTGGAGCAGTAGCCCCCAAATCTGTGGGAACTGAACATATCGGGTAAAGAGAGAGAACTTCCATCCAGAAATCCATTCCCCAAACGACTACAGTAGCTGATACAGGTCAGCGCTGGAGCCTGGGACAAGGCATGCAATCCGGGTGTTCCACATCAGCACCAGGATCCCGTCCATCACCACTGCAGCCCAGCGCTGCATCCGTAGGACCTTGGAGCCAATAGAGAGACATCAAGCATAGGCACTGTGATGTGGTATGTGAGTACTGGGCCCAACGCCACACCAGTGTCTGGCTTGAATGAGCTTTGTAGGGGACGTGCTTATGTTGAGGTTTAAGAAGCGACCGTGGTGTACAAGGAAAACTAAAAACTCTACCCAGTGCTCAGCTCTGCTTTTTGCTTTTCCATTCCACCTTCAGGTTGTCAGTTCCATTCTTATGCTTCTTGCATTGGGAATCTCTAGTCGCTGCCCACAGTATCAGAGCTCTGGACATCCTAACTGACTTGAGGGAGCATGAAAGAACTGCTCTCTGGTGGTAGGAACTTGTTTTTCAAACACCCATAGAGCATTACCTTTTTGAGTTTCTTGTCCAGCGGGGTCACAGGATTGTCAATAACTATGAGAATGTAATGGGATAACTATTGGCAAATTATCAGATGCCGCTTGCTGTTACACTAGATACACAGCTGGATGGCATGGATGGGATACATGAATTAAAATGAAAGTTTATACAGTGAGAAAGAGTCGCACACGATGAGAAATGAATCGGTGTCAAAACAATATCATCAGAACATCCATTTTCTCAAGTGATGATATTAATAATTTTTAAAAGTCTATCAAAATCCCTGCTAACAAAGTTATCAGTAGGAAATTACTGAGTTTTTTTTTTTTTAAAGTGGGTGACTTTTGAAGAGGAACTCAACATGGTTTAAAATGTGCTGCACATCTAATAATCAGAACTGTGTTCTTCATGTCTTGATTATTGTTTACAATTCTAGAGGCTGGAAAACCTATGATGAAGGTACTGATTATTTGTTCCTTTCTAAGGCTTTCTATCCGCTTTGCAGGTGGTGCCTTCTTACCATGCCTTCTCAAGACAGAGCAAGGTCCCAATTTTCCTGTCTGCTCTTACAAGGACCCTAGTTCAGTTGCTGAAGACTCCACCTTAATCACTGAATTGCCTGCTGAAGTTCCGACCTCCAGTTGGCAGCAACGCTACAGGAATCAGAGAGCCAACAGGTGAATCTGGCAAAGCACAGATGTTCAACCCCTAGCACCTACAAAACGTATTGAAATAAGGACAGAGGAATGCTTTAGTGGCCTGCAGGGAGATCGGAAATGTATAAATTGGAACGTAATGAGTAATAAAAAGGATATTCCATTTATGATTCATCACATAAATACATTTGATATGATTGACTTTTCGTCTGTCGATAAAAGTAATAAGATCATGTGGTTAGATGATCCACAAAAATAAAATCTAAGAGGTTTAAAGATATGAATGGCAAACACACACAATGGTAGCAATATAGTTTATGGAACTGTGTGGTAGGGAGACTCTTCAGAAACAATTCCAGAAGAATTATAGGAAGAAGTGAAGAGATCTTTTTGCAAAAGAATTTTAACTTTCTGCAAGGAAAGTACTAAAGCAAGGAAATTATTTTATTAAGAGATAATATTGGATATTTTCTGTATAGCAAGGACAGAGGAATTTCTAAGGAGAACATAAGCAGTCCAGTGAAATCTGGCAGTGACGAATGACAGCAAGCCACAAGACAGGTATTGCGGTAAGAGATCTTTACTTTCAGTAGCAGGCAAGGACAATGGAAACAATAACAAAAGAATAATTTTTAAGCATTTAGACCGGCAAAATGTGCTGTGTGTGCTCAACGTGGATGCTCTGAGCTGATAAGAATATAGGAAACTATGAATTTATGCATGCTTCTAGGAATATGAAATGCTTTCACCATTTTGTAACATTTGATAATATCTGTAGAGTTATAACTGTCTACAGATATACACATACAACATGCCTGCATGTACACATGTAAACAGATTACTTAGCAAAACGATGTCAGTGCTCGGGAAGGCTACCAAGTAGAAAGAAGCCACAAATAGGTAAGAAAATGCATACAAGATTGTTTATTGCAGCATTACGTCAGTGGAAAAAGATAAATCAGCAAACTATATTGTCAATTAATAGGAGACAGGTTGAATAAATTAAGGAACATTCACGCTGTGAACTGCTCTGCAAATACAAAAACAGAAATGAGCTTATTCATTATTCATTTAACAAACACTTAACGTGCACCTAAAATGTTCAGGTCCCATTTCACTTGGTGACATTACAGCAAATACGGAGGAAAGATGTATCTCTGACTATTTACATTCCAGTGGAGTGGGAAAGAAATAAGTAAACAAATAAATAAAACAAGATCACATCACAGAATGACAAGGTACTAAGAATTAAAAAGGGAGATTTTATAGAAAATAACAGATGGGGAGATAAACTGGGACCCGAAGAAACTGAGAAAACCTTGCAAAGATAATGAAAGAGAATACTTTAGGCGGAATGAACATTTTCCTCACAGCCCTGTGAATGGATCCAAAGGGATACACAGATTACACTAAAAGTGGAAAATTACAGAAAAATGTGTTTGTATGATTCAATTTGTGCCGGGGAATAGTTCTCTCTGCATTCTGCGGGGATTTTTAGATTTTTTTTTTTTTTTAGATGTGTGTCTAATTTATTTAAGAAGCTATAGAGTGGTGTGAGTGAGAACTAGAGAAATTCATGCTCCCATTTAGTCCCCAAATGCGTCTAATGGCTTGGCTTGGGCACCGGGTGAGGCTGGGAGCCATGCACACTGACCAGTCCTCCCACATGGGGGACAGGGACCCCAAAACTTGAATCGTCCCCAGGTCCCCGCTGGCAGGAAGCGGCATCAGCAGTGGAGTCAGGAGTGAAATCTAGCCAGTTTTATTAGATGCAGATTTCCCAAGTCGCTCCTCCGGGAGTCTTCGTGAGTATGGAGTACAGAAGAACAAACAGGGAAACACTAGGCAATTTGCGTGCTGGGTTTGCAGTAGGAAGGGCTTCAGTTGTGTTTCGCTTTCTCTGTCTGCATTTTGTCTCCTAAGAGCAGGAAGATGTGGTTTTGTTGCTTTTGGGAGAAACCACTGCAATCAGGATTTTCAAACTATTTAAAAACATGTTGAGTATGAGAGGAATTGAGGAATTTCAAACTATTATTTTTGGAAACTAGAAATATCCTTTAAAAATATTACTTCCCATCCTTCTCTGGAGCAAACTTAGAAATTGGTAGTTCGAGTCATATAGCTTGTCTACTCGTAATTCTATCTGATCTAATACCAGATAATTTTCTGAGACTCTGTTTGGCTGAATCTCCCACCGTGATATTACATATGGGATTTGGAAGCCTACCTCTTGTGTAGGTATTTTTAGCTATGGTTTCTTAGAGATTTTTTTTTCCAAAAATATTTCTGATTATTTTTCTACACCTGCTGTTATGCATCTTTTTTAATAAAAGATTTATTTATTTATTTATTTATTTATTTATTTATTTATTTAATTGAAAAGTTGGATTTACAGAGAGGAAGAGATACAGAAAGTTCATTCATCTGCTGGCTCACTCCCCAAATGGCCACAGTGGTTAGAGCCGATTCTATCTGAAGCCAGGAGCAAGGAGCTTGTTCCAGGTCTCCCAAGCAGGTGCAGGGTCCCAAGGCTTTGGGCCATCCTCCATTGCTTTCCCAGGTCACAAGCAGGGAGCTGGATGGGAAGTGGGGCTGCTGGGACAGAAACCAGCACCTATATGGGATCCCAGTACATGCAAGGCAAGGATTTTAGCCACTACGCTATCATGCTGGGCCCCATGTATCTATTTTTATTTAAATATTTGTTTATTTGTCTTTAAGAGGTAGACAGAGATAGAAATGTAGAGAAAACTATTTTCCTCAAATCTTTAACACTCACTCCAAGTCAATCTTTCAGTAGTCATGCCCAAGCAACCTCAACTAACCTTTATTTGTGCCTCTAACAAAAGTGGAAATTGCACAAGAATGAAGACTTCAGATCTTATGAAGATGTTATGAGGTATTTTGATTAAAAATTCACATATAGATACTGTGTGCATTCATTGCGTAGTGAATACTCAGTACTAGAATTTGTTATCCTAATCTGTCCTGTTGACAGACAACGTCCTGGCATATCTGTGTTTGTGTATCTTATTTTCTCTGCTCATCTCCTAGGTGATGTGACATGTTTTTCCTTTAAAAACAATAAGGTGTGTAGTACTTACAAGCTCTTGATGTGTTGAAGTTGGTGGCTTTCATATCAATGATGTTCGTGATACACATTTTTTTCTGTGACAAAACGGGAAAAATATAGACGCTATGATAGATTTTTACAAAGCCGATAGATTCAGTTTGCTAATCATGTTTTTTAGAAGTGAAATAATTGCTAAGATATGAAGTGTTCTTATCTTGAATGTTTTAATCTTGAGAAAGCGGGGTTGTATAGTGGAGCTTCCAATTTTAAGATCCATAAAATAATACAGACTTGTAGCACAGTATCTTCTGAGCTCCTGAAAGAAAAGGACTTTGTTTTATTTCACATTGTACCTCAACTGCACTGAAAAGTGTCTGTCATATGATAGCATCCTATATTTGGCACATTCACTTGGGCTTATAAAGAGTAAGCTGGCTCTTTTCATGCTATCCCTTAAAGTTCACGCTTTAGTGGATCTCAAATAGAAATTCTCTCAAAATGGCATGTGAAAAATGCTACTTCATAGTACAGCTGTGGTTTAGGCCTACCAATAATTTTTTTCTCTAACTGGAGTTAGGCACAATTTGTTCCCTGGGGTTCAGGGACTCAGGGAAAGGATCTACTTTACAAGTTCCTTCTTTGGCATACCTTCATCTCCAGAAAACAATCCCCAAAGGCGTATTTAAAACTTTCTGGAATAGATCCCCAGCTATCAAATTTATGTGTCCTCTTATAGTCAATTTCTTATCTATCTTTGCATGTAAATTGTGCTAAAATTAACAAAAAGAAAAGGGGACTTAATTTAAAATTCTTGTGGCTCATTAGTCTCATTGCATAGTGCTGGCACTACTTTTAAGGCAATGTCTTTTTGTCCTGGGGAAATCAAAAACACACAACATGTCTTGTTAACAGTGATTCTTCCCCCCATGGGAAACTTAGCAAATGACCTGAAGAAATGTTTACAGTATATATTGTTCTCTATGTTAATTAGACCTTTGTGTTTTCTCGAATTTACCAATTTTGTCTGCATAATTTAAGTTTTTGCACCTGAACATTCTTGATTCCTCTCTTGAAAAGGAAACTTTTTCCTGAGTCAAGATCTCCACCCCGTGATAGATTTTTTTTTCCTTTTTATGATCCTTAAAGCACTCACTTTCACTGTAGAAGTTTTATCCTGCACCAGTAGAATAGCAAGTTCTTGCTTATGGATTCCTCTATTCCTTATCTTTCATCCTTGGCTAATCTGTCTTCTGCTGGAAGAATCAGACCACCATCCTCACTGCATCCCCAAATCCAAGTCATGCATGTGCAACACAGTGGTTTTCCATAAAGACAACTGTCAGAGAGTCTAGGGAACAGAAAAGACTGTGTTTGTGAAAAGGGTGATGTAGGTGTGGGCATTGGGGTCAGTAAGCCCACTTGCTTGGGGTGCATTCATACCTTATTAGAGTGTAGGGGATCGGATTCTTCCTTCACTTCCAATCCAGCTTCCTACCAATTCTATATTGACAGACAAATTATTTCAAATACCACTAATTCTTAAGAAATTAATGCCATTTCTACTAAAATATAAAACTACCTAGTCAGGGACAAAACAGGTTTACATTCTTACACAATCAATTAATCACCAGAAGCTATGGTGTTTGGCCAGAAAGATAAATGGTGATCTGTCTTCCTTGCAGTGCACATTTGCATGATTTTTCTCTTCAGTGTTATTTAATAAGCTCAAATAAAAAGTGTATTCTAGATCACGAATAAGGGCAGATCAAGATTTAGCCTGACCTTGTATATGCAGCGAGAGGGAAATCCGGAGTGTACAATATGAAACTTCTTCATTGCAGTGTCCATGGACATTTTATCTTAATAGGTTTTAATTTTAAACACATCACTTCCTAAAAGACTAGCATTAAAAAAGCTGGGATGTGTACTGTGGGTGGGAGGTTAAACCACCGCCTGTAGCACTGGCATTGCACATGGATGCCAGTTCCAGCACTGACTAATCCATTTCCCATCCAACTCTCCGCTAATGTGCTCAGGACGGCAGTGGGGTTTGGTCCAAGTGCTTGGACCCCTGCACAACATGGGAGATCCAAAGTCAGCGTGTGGCTCCTGGCTTCAGATCTGCCCAGCTGAGGCCGTTAGGGCCGTTTGGAGAGGAAACCAGCTCACAGGAGATTTCTCTGCCTTTGTCTCTGCCTCTCACTTTCCTGTAACTCTATTCAATAAATAAACCTATAACAGTAATACTAATGACGGACGCGCTCTAGGTTGTCTTTGTTGTACATACGCCTTTCAATGAACATGTTTTTCTCTTCAAGTTTGCAGAACATCCATAGTTTTCTTGGCACAAAGAAATGACCTTCCCATTTGTATGATGATAACAAGGCATGAAAGATCTTTTTCTTAAGGTATTCTGTGGGCATCAAAGCATGGAAAGGTGATTTGGTTGAAGAGGGATTGATAACTAAACAAATCACGCTGAAAACTAGGTAAAGTACAGCGTTAAGGCTATTATTATCCTGAAGTAGAAGACAGAATCCGGTTTTCTGAAGGTTTTTGAGTCAGAGGCGTTCAGAGATAGTGTAAGTCATGGGTTCAGCTGTAAACAGTGTCAAGGGTGTTCTGCGAAACACAGAAGGTGAAGCTGCTGGTATCTCGTAGCAGAGCTCTGATTTGGTTCCAGCTGGTCTGCTTCTGATCCAGCCTACTGCTGAAAAGCCTAGGAAGGCAGAAGATGATTCCCTGAACACAAGGTCACAAATGGGTAGACCAGGATGGAGTTTCTCGTTCTTCCTTTGGCTTTACCCACACCTGGCTGTTGCGGCCATCTGGGAGTGAGACATTTAGGTTGAAAATCTTTCTCAATTCTCTATATCTCGCTCTCTTTTTAATACATTTAAATACATTTAATAAATATAAATAAAAGTTGTAACTTAAGAGAATAATCTAGAATACAGAATAATGTAACTCTGAATGGAAAAAATTGAAATCAGGCTTTGAATAACTGGAGATGCTACTGAAGTTTGTTTGGGCCCCTTATGCTACATGCTGGTTCTTTAGTCAGATTAAACATTTCTAAAATGCTCTATGATTCATTTTTAAAACAGATAAATATACATCTGTTCTTCACTTTGTACTTACAATTTTTTTCTGTCATTTATCCTAAAAAGGACTTCATCTCATTTGAGAAACATCAGACCACAGTTATGCTCAATCTGCCCCACTTTTTCGCTGTTTTGTGTTTTTATTAATCATCACACTTTTCCACAAAACATACTAAAGCAGCAGAATTTGAAATCTGAATTAGTTTCTTTTCCTACTATTTCTAGAATCTACTTTTCTCATTCTACTATCCTGTTATTTTTGCCTGGGTTATCTTTCCTCCAAGTAGAACTAAGTACAGTATTTTACAGGAATCCTCTAGGGAACAGCTTTCCTTAACATACAATGATAATTCTGTAAGCTCAGCCGGAGCTTTGGAAGTTAAAGATCTGGGGTCTCACTTTGGTCATTTCCGAAGCAAGGCATCCATATACTGTCATGATTTGCCGGTATCTAAGCAGCAGGAGGGATGGAACAAAAACAACGCAGGATGCTCTCCTCTGGCACGATACAGGAACCTATAGGGCTGATTCAGAATGCTGCCTGATGTTGCCAAAGTGAAACTACTGCAAAGAGGTCAGCATGGTCATCGACCGTCACATTTTGTTTGTAAATGTAGACACCCATACAGAGCATTCAGCTGCATGATGTGCAGCGTGGTGTGAGTGAGTCCTTTAGCCCTGTGCGTAAGAGACATTTATTCCCAGATTCCTCAGGCAAGGCAGAGCATCACTGCGCCTCTCTGTAGCTGTATCCAGAACTGCAAAAGGGAGACACAACACAAGGCATGTTAGGAATGACCCAAGAACCTTCCGTATCTACCCATATCTTGGAAGCATTCTTTCTGCATTCCTTATTCCACCTGACCTTTCCTTATCTTTAGCATAATCAATTAAAAAGGAATAGCTGATCATTAGAATTTCATGTTGGACTATTCTGGTCAATGAAAGCCATTTAAGACTCCATATATATACACACACCTATATATTCCAAGCATATATATATATATATATGCACTTACATTTTATAATATATACACTTACATTTTATAATACTTTTGCAATGGAAAGAAATAACTGTAATGGGAATATCTAGGAGGCAAAGAGCAATGTATTCAAACATTTCTATATGAAATAGGCATGAATCTCTACTGTTCATCATACACGTGTGTCTACCTTCCTTTCTACCTGTGAAACTCACAGCCAAGCCTCAGGTGAGGAGTCCTCACGCCTGGCTCCTAGTGGCCAACCTGAGCTTCATGTACCACGCCTTGTTGCCTGAAGCCTCTTATCTGTGAGCCTCCAGCATACATGGTGTTTGTCACACAGTCTGTGTGTAAGGTATTACTAAGTAAATGGGTAATTTTATGAGTTCTTCTTATAACAAGTGAAGAATACTACTATATAAAATGCTTCTACAACATTTTGGGTAATCCCTGAATATTTTATTCAATATCAGAATTCTAAAAATATTGATATGTGCTTATATATCTCTTTGTTAGAGAAATAAGCTCCTTTTTTTTTAACTCAGAATAAGGTGTACACAAACACTGGAATCTCAAAAGATGTAAGCTTGAATACGAGCGTTTTAAATTTTGGAGTGATATAGTTTAGTTTTACAATGACTTAATGGAAATCAAAAAGTAAATTCACAGCTTCATGCAGATCGGGTTCTGGGACAAAATTCTGCCTTCTTCGGGCATGCATGGGTCCAGGCATCATGCTATGTCATGGACCGGCAGTCCTGAACTCCCCTGTCTTTTTTCTTCCTGTCTCTACCCACCCAACCCTTTTTTCTCCATGTTGTGTGTTGGCCTTCCTCTTTGGGGGGATTCCCTTCAGCAATACCATGATATGCAATATCATTTTGGCATCACGTATCAAAAATTTGACACAATTTAACATTACATTAGGATTATAAGTTAGTTAAAATTACGAAAATTTCTTCATGTTATCACACATTCTGGGGAAACATTTTAATAACCACATTATGCGCCATGTTACAGACTTAATGCTTCACAGCAAAGTCTTCCTTTGTGATTGACGCAATAGTTCTCTTAAATTAAAATATTGACTTCATTTTGCTTTTTTTCTTGAATAGACATTTTTCCCCAGTGAGGGAACTTAAGAAAACTGAAGAGTAAAAGCGTGATATTCTTGGTATATGAAAATGAAGCCGTGACCTGCCATTAGAAGGGCATGCGTGGCTATCGTAGATTCTTGCGGATCCACCTGCCCTTCCTTCTAGGCATGTCAGCCTTCTTAGGAGGAGAGGCGTGATGGGCAGCCTCAGAGCAGGGCAACGCTAACGAGGATGCCCCTGACCTCATGAGAACAGTCTTCTGACCCCCTGACACAAATGGAATTAGAAAGCTTGAGTAATACATTCAATAATAGCTTTGATATTAGCTCCATAACTATAAGGGGGAATGACAAAAATCAATTTTACTCACAAATAGAGATAAAATTTAGATAACTGGGTGACATCTGCAACATAAAACCTAAGCCGAAAAGTACTGCAATGGTAAACTGCATTGTCATTACTTTTAACTAACATCTGAACCACTTTTTCTTTATATATTTCCTTAGTTACTAAAAAGCCATATAATTATCATAATTGAAGCTACTAAAATCTTTTAAGCCTTTCTCTTTTTAAGATACATTTATCTTAGTCAAGGTTTTCAAACAAACTAAAATCTACTTTGTTTAAAAGTTTCAAAATACTGATTTCATCACTATATATATGTAGGAGTATATATACATATATATATATATATTATAATTGAGAAGTCTGGAAGAACTTTTTAGTCGGTGTTAGGAAGAAGGCTCTCTTCAGTCTGCAGATACCCACTATGCATTTACCTCAATTATTATTCATAAACCCAAACTGCTGTCTAGAATATATGTTAGATACACTGCCTTCATGACAGTTTTGTTTTTAGAATTTTAGATTCAAGTTATTTATTTGAAAGGTAGATAGACAAACAAGGAGATAATAGCTGATCTCTAGTCTTCGGGGTCATTCTGCTAAATGCCCCTTACCCTGAAGAACCTGCAGTGGCCAGCCTGAAACTGGGAGCCAGGAAATCAGTTAGGACCTCCCGTGTCTGCAGTGTGGCTCTAACCACTTCAGCCATCCCTGAGGCTGGCTCGTCTACCATGTGCATTAATAGGACATTGAAGCAGAGAATTGAGATGAAAGCCAGGACCGGGGTCCCAGCAGTCTGATATGAGATGAAGGCATCCCAGTGGCTTCTTAATGACTATATAAAATGCTTACTTCAAAAGAAACTTGCTAATATTTTTAATTATCTCCTGGTGTACATAAGGTCTATTAACAGAAAAAAAATTTAAGATGCACTTTCCCTATATGTAATTATTTGAAAAACCACTTAATGATTTTGGAAAACAAAGGTAATGAGCAAAGTTAATGACTTTTCATGATTCATCATGGGCGTGTGTTTGTTTAAAATATTGATTTATTTGTTTGAAAAGTCAGAGCTCCGGCAGTGTCGTAGAGAAGAGGGGCAGATGTGCTGTCTTCCATCAATTGATTCGCTTCCAAAATGTCTGGGCCAGGCACAAGACAGAAGGTAAGAACTCAATCCTCATATCCCACCTGTGTGGCAAGAACGCAAGGACTTGGAACTGTCCTCTGTTGCTTTCCCTTGCACATGAGCAGGATCCAAAGCAGAGTGGCCAGGCCTCAAAGCAGCATCACACAGAAAGAAGCTAAACCTATTACGCTACAAGGAAGACTCAGCCATTGATCCTTGAAACGAGAGAGGGGATTTAGAGCAGATCTGGAAAAAAAATAAATAAATACAATCTGTAGTTTCCTGTTTAAAAGTAAAATGGGGCTGGTGTTGTGGCATAGTGCGTAAAGCCATGACCGTGATGCTGACGGTTTGTGTGGGCACTGTTTCAAGCCAAACTACTCTACCTCTGACCATGATCCCTACTAACGTCATGGGAAATCAACAAAAGGTGGTGAAAGTAGCTGGGCTCCCACCATTCACTGAGGGAATCGAAGAGACTCCTGGTGACTTGCTCCTGGCTTTAGTCTGGCCCAATCAGAGCCATGGCAGCCTTCCCGGGAGTGACCCATCAGATGGAAGTCTCTCTGTAATTCTGACTTCCAAATAAACAAGTAAATTATTGAAAAAAAAAATAAAACAAGGGCCCCAATGAATACTATTTGAATCAGTCTTCTATGTAGGCAGTCCGCTGGTTTCTTTTTCTTTTTTTTTATCCTAAAGGCACCTGAAAATGCAAGGTGCTTTTTTTTTTTTTTTAACCAGAGCAGTCAGTTTTCAGAAAGGACATAAAACCAGACTCCCGGTGCTTTTCTGAAGGATATAGGCACTAGCTTCATTGTGCTGGCCAAATTTCAACTTGGGTAATGGCATTATTTCCTTCGAAGACCTCTGATTGGTTTAGTTCAATGAGGAGATCTTTACTTCCTGCCTGCACAGTTACAGAATGCACCCGTGCTCTGGGAAATGGTGGCTGCATTTACTTCTTAGATGAGTGAATGTCCCTACCACAGTCTGTGCACGCACACGTACACACACACACACACTCAAATACAGAAATATATGGGTGGTAAAGCGAAATACTTGGACGCATTTCTCTTGCACATGCCTATTATTTGCATATAACCACATCCTATTATGTCATCAGAATCATGTCGATAGGTTATTTTTTGTCAGTATGTAGAGATGTTCCAATTCCTGAAGAAGGCAATAATTATTTAATTTTTAAGTTCAATGATATGCAAAGCCGTGATACACAAAATGTAAGCGACATACATTGGAGAGGCGTTGATGTGTTGGATGCCTCATCTTGGGGCCCTTGGGATGGTCCAATCGATAAACACATTACCGTGTCTTGCACTAAGGAAGCTTTGACACATGTGCAGCGATTTTTTTAAGGAGATTTGCAGCAACCTCTAACTACTCCAGGTTATTATTCACAATAAGAAGAGTAGAATTTTAGAAGTCTCCCTAAAGAGAGTAATAATAGCAGGATTTAGTTCCTAGTGGATTACAGCCCACATTATGAAACTACTGCACATTTGGCACAATTATGCACCACTGGCAGCCTTTTCTCAAAGGAAGCCTCATGTTAAATGAACACTTAGAATCATTTTGGAACTCATGCATCTTGCAGCTAACACTGTGCTAAGTTAAGCAGCTAACATCATGCCCATCTGGTAGCGAGCGAATATCAGGGCTACAATATCATCAGTCCTTTCCCCTTAAAAGCTTTGATTTTATTAAAGGTGCCCTGTCAGAGTGCTTTAGAAAATGAGATACTCTATAAAATGTGCTCAATAGGACAGACCGGGCATTCAGTACATAAATTACTGTCTTTTCCATTGTTGTTGGTGAAAATTCCCAGGCTCATGCAGGCCTGCTCTTTTCTCCTTTGTTATCCTATTGAAGCTACTCTCCAAGATACACAGTAGACGCTGAAGGGCTGGGCAACGCAGCTTGCAGTATGACGTGCTGGCCGCCACTCTGTGCTGTGTGATTGGGATGATGGATTATCAAAGGAGAATTGGGAAGGTAAAAAAAGAAACTCAGGCTTTGCTTTTCTTACAGAACTAAATCTTTGTAGAACTAAAATGTAAAGGATCAATATGGATTTGTTTCAAATTGTCCCCCAGCCGTTAAAAATGGCTACAAATATATATTTTCTAAAGATTGATTTATTCTCAATTGAAGGCAGATCCACCGAGAGAAGGAAAGAAGGAGAAGGAGTTTCCAACCTCTGGTTCACTCCCCCAAGTGACCTCAACAGCCAGAGCTGAGTTGATCCGAAGCCAGGAGCAAGGAGCCTCTTCTGGATCTCCAAGTTAGGTTGCAGGTTCCTAAGGCGTTGGGCTGTCCTCCACTGCTTTCCCGGCCCACCAGCAGGGAGCTGGATGGAAAGTGGAGAAGCCAAGACATGAACCAGTGCCCATATGAGATGTTAGCACTGGAGGTGGAGGTTTAGGCAGTGGAGTTATTGCACTGGCTCCTGCTGTGAACATTTCCCCACTAAAATAACTGTGTATCACCAACTCCAGTTCCAACACAACAGTTACACCTGTTTGGCACAAGGTGAATTTCCCTGCAAAGAATACCAAGTAAAGTTCTAGTTGACTACTCAGAAGATGTCTCTGCAGGTTTTGCTCAGATATATATATATATATATATATATTTTACTTTCTGAATTTCGTTTTATCTCATTCACAGTGCCTGGAACTTAGTTATTCAGCTTTGAAGTCAAATTGTGAAATAGGAAATTATAACAGGGCTGCTAGCCTCATGTCCGTGTGTTAGCAGAGAGTAATAGCTTCAACATTTTAGAAACCATAGCAGTCTTTCCATTTAATGACTTATTTTGCTATCAGTACATTCCAAGAGGGGAGGAAAGCGAAACAATCTTGGCTAAAGCAGTTGCTTGACCTTTCCTTTTCTGTTAATGTATTAATTTCCAAAACACAGAGCTGGGATGCTCGTGTATGTTACTGTGTTGTAACTTTCTTTTCAGATCTCTGATTATCAATCTGTGTGTTCCTCAGTTTGCCTAACCATTGAGTAAATATGGTTATCACGGTGTAGCTCACAGACAACATTAAACAGCACCTTTTCACAGATTCTGAGTTTGTCAATATCTTACAGCAATACTTGTTTTCATTTCTCTTGGCTATAATAAAACTCATGAACCCATGTTATCGAAACTGTAACTTTAAAATCCAGAAACTGATTAGATTTTAGAGCCATTTTCGCTTGAACTAATTCACTTTTAAAATATTGAGACCTTTTATAGTAAATTCTCAATTGATTCAAAAATGAGCTTATCCAAAACTTGATCTTCTCCAAATGTCCTTTAGAACATATGATGTGGGCCCGGCGTGGTAGCCTAGTGGCAAAAGTCCTTTCCTTGAATGCACCAGGATTCCATATTTGTGCTGGTTTGAGTCCTGGATGCTGCACTTTCCATCCAGCTCCCTGATTGTGGCCTGGGAAAAGAAGTCCAGGGCAGTCCAAAGCTGCATCTTGGGATCCTGCACCTGCATGGGAGACCTGGAAGAGGCTCCTGGCTCCTGTCCTCGGAGTAGCTCATCTCCAGCCATTGTGGCCACTTGGGGAGTGAACCATCAAACAGAAGCTTTCTATATCTCCTCTCTGTAAATCTGCCTCTTCAAAAAAAAATAAACAAATCTTTAAAAAAAAGTACTTATGTTACTCAAAATATTTTTGGTTTCATTTCCTCTTGATCTTTCGGTAAGTTCTGGGAGAATACAAGGTCAAATCAAAAGCAACGTCTCAGGCTCATTACAGATGTTTTCTCTTGTATTCTATTTGCTTTTCAAAATATACACTGAACATTTTAAATAGAGTTTAATCCAAATTTTATTCACAATTTATGCTACAATGTATGGGAATACTTTAACAAGTTTGTGTGAAAATGGGTTTAAAAGATAAGTTTTTTGATAAAAGTTTGAAATCTGTGCATTGTTTTCTTTTAAAAAATGTGTATGGAAAATGAAAAAGTTATAGATGCAGTTCAGACTGTGTAAATTCAATGTTTCCATAAACTTTTTGAAGTTACATTGTATATTTTAGACATAAGACTGCTAATGTTTTATCTGTTTGATACACTACGAATTTTATTTCCTTGCCTGATGGATTCCTAACAATGTCTTTAAACACATTTCAGAACACACACTTCTAGTATTGCAATAACAAAATCATTCCACAAACATATGCTTATTCTGTACGTCCTAAACATTATGTTAATGTGTTAAACAAAGTTGCCCTAATCCACTGTCAGTGGGAATGTAAACTAGTAAACCACCATGGAGCATACCATGCAGAGTATTCAGGCATCTGAGAATAGATCTACCACATGGCACAGCTCTCCCACTCCTGGGATTCAACCCAAACAAAATGAAATCAGTTTGCAAAATACTTGTTTGTTCTCCCCGTACTGACTGATGCTCAATGCACAATAGCTAAGACATGAAATCAACCCATGTGTGTATCAGCTGAGAGCTGCATCAATCAAGTGTGATATGTGCGCACTGTAGAGTGCTACTCAGCATTAAAAAGAAGATGGAGAAGTTGCGATCAGTGGGACATTCAGCCTATGATGCAGAGTGGATGAAAATTATGTCTGCAAAAACTGGTGGAGAGAGGAGGTAGGCAGGGGCAGAAGGGAGTCGGGAGCATGAGCGATGTGCAATGCTCTTCGAACGAGCTGTCTTGTTTTGGTTGGGGTGAGCTGCCTCTGGTTCCTTGGAGACCAGTTTGAGTGCCTCAACTTCTGAGCCTGTACACCATCATTCTTTTAGCTTCCTTTTGAATGTCTCTTTCATTATTTCCAATCTTTCAGAAAGTTGAATCAAAAGTTATTTCCTCCTCTTTTCTCTCTGGAGCCACCGTAAAATTAAAACAAGAAAAAAAATCAGTTTCATGCTGAGTACAGTGTGGAAATGAAGACATCACATTGATGGCAGAGGAATGTCTATAGACATCTCCAGTGAGAAGCATAGGTAAAGCAATCCTACAGGAAGTTGGACACGGACTAAGAACGTTCCTTGGTGACATGAGTACAATATTGGAAGTGCAGGGCCCTTCAACCAAGTATGCTCAAGCAACACTGTAGGAAATGCTTGTAGAAATTTAATTTACATCATGAACTGCTGCGTAGTCTTTACATGTTGATGCGAATTACCCTAGTTGAACACAGGACTTTTAGAATGTTTGCTCAGATGCAATAGCAACAGTTCTCTGTCATTGGTTTTCCGTTAATATCAATGTGTATTTTGTGTCGCTGATATACTAATTAAATAAGATATTGCAAATGCATTAATCAAATCAGGGCCTACTCTCCTGAGTGAAATACATGTCATAAATGCATCAAATGTCATAAATGAGCCAGCGCTCAGAAGAAATTATAGGTAAGTTCTTTTTTTTTTTTAACAAGAATCTTTTTTAAAAAATTCTTTTTATTTGAAAGGCAAATTTAGATAGAGAAGGAGAGAGATCTTCCAAGCCACTAGTTTGCTCCCCAAATAGTCACAATGGCTGAAGCTGAGCTGATTCAAATCCAGCAACCAGGAGCTTTCTTTGGGTCTCCCATGCAGGTGCAGGAGTGCAGGGACCTGAGGACTTGAAAATTCCTCCATTGCCTTCTCAGGTTATAACCAGAGAGCTGTGTTTGTAGTGGAGCGTTGCTGTCCTTCAGCGATGGACTGGGGACACGGAGCCGACCATTGCACACGTGGACTCTGACTGATGGTCGAAAGCCGCAAGTTTATCAGTGGCATCAGACTTTATACACTGAGGGTCATATAGGAAAAGGGAGGAGGTATTGAACTTATCAACAAAACCCATCAACTGTTGCTATACTTTTGTTTGGAGCTCCTTGTTCTGTGTACTCCACCAAGACTTCTCATTCACATGCCGTCCACTCAACTGTTCTCACACAAATGGTATCCATTTGGTTATATGAATGGTAGACACTCAGTTGTTCTTATAGAAATGACATCCAATCAGTTATACAAAAGGTAACCATTCAGTTGTTTTCATGCAAAGCATATCCAGTCAGCCACACAAATGGCATCCATTCAGTTATTCTCATACAAATATTATCCAATTAATTGCAATCCTGTGCCTGCTGACCTGCTAGGGTCACAGTGTCCTTCCGCAACCAGTGGAGCAACCAGAACATAAAGCGGCACCCATATGGATGCTGTCCTTACAGGTGGAGGCTTAGCTTGCTACACCACAGTGCCAGCCCCGGAAAGTTCTTATTGTAAGTTCCTGGATGTGAGAAGGATTTTGTAATGGGAAAGGTGAGGTTATCAAGAGAAAGTTTTCAACCACGTTTTTTAAAACCACTTTTAATGTACAAAATGACACAGGAAATGAAAATACTATCATCAATAAACACATTGGAGTAAAATACAGAACATAACATTGAAAATTTTATGTTGAAAACAGTTTTACCGATGCAAGTGTTTAAGTGCATTGAGATTAAGCGTATGCTCGGCTGTGATAACTGGAAGTCTTGCTACATGGCCCAAGTAAGCAAGTAAATTTATAAATTGAAAAACCCAAGCTTTGGGCAAAAGATAAAATGGTCATTCAGCTGATAAATTTCAACTGATATTTTTTTTGTATCAAAATATGTCTGCAAATTGCTGAACTAAAATGTTACCTGGTTGGAAGAGGTTGAGGCTGAGAGTGTTAGTTTCATCCCACTTGCCAAGGCAACTATTTCCTTTGCCACACACGCATTTATAGGATTAGTTAGATCTGCCTGTTTAGGGTCTCTGGACTCCCAAGGTGCCTGACAGACCCTTAGACAGAAGGAAAAACAGAGTAAAATCAACAAAAATGGCTAGTAATGGATTTACTTGCACAGTATGAAAAAATTAATATTCTTACATATGAAAGTGGAAAATTCAGAATTTCAAAAATTCAAAGATATTTAAAATCAAATCATTTGAAACATACATATTTTGAATTATTAAAATATCTTTTAAGCATGTATCTGTTTAACATGTACAAAGTATATGCCAAGCTAATAAGCTAATATGTAAGCTAATATTCTGTTCGTGGTGCTGGCATCCCATGTGGGTGGTGATTTGTATCCTGGTTGGCTTACTTCAGATCCGGCTCCTTGATTGTGGCTCAGAAAGCAGTAGAGAGTGGCCCAAGTCCTTGGCTCTCTGCGCCCACATGGGAGACCCAGATGAAGCTCAGCTGTGGCTATAGTAGCCATTTGTGGAATTAACCAGAGGATGGAAAATTTCTCTCTGTTTCTCCTTCTCTTTATAAATATGCCTTTGGAATAAACATACATGCTTAAAGAACAAAATAAAGGATGCAAAATATTTTTAATGTGCTATATTTTATAAACAGAGTTAGGTAAAATTTCTAACATTGTAGCTTAGAATCAAATTTACCCATCTAAAGAAGGATTATTGCAAGAGTAATCTGTTCAGTTTGTATGGCTTGCAAAAGTAGTGCTAACCCTATGCTGACAATGAGCCATTTGTTTTAATCTAACTTCTCCACTTTCCGCTGAGTATACCTGGAATGATTGCATATGCTTTCAGTACCTCACTTTTACATCTGTCATAAAAGTATATATGTTCCAGATTTTGTTAGAAATTAACAAAAATAATTTTGGTTACTTAGCACTGATGTGTTTATTTTGTTAAGGTACACTACTAATAATTAAAAAAGCATTTTGTTTCACGTTTTATCTTCTTGATTGCAGATGTTGGTAGAATTTCATCAAATAAGTGGTATAGCAGTAATAAACAATGCATTTCTATTGATTGTACCCAAAGGGAAAATTTCAAAAGTTGTGTTCCTTGGCCTGGTGCAGTAGCCTAGTTGCTAAAGTCCTTGTCTTGCACGTGCCAGGATCCCATAGGGGCACCAGTTCTAATCCTGGCAAATCCACTTCCCATCCTGCTCCCTGTTTGGGGCCTGGGAAAGCAGTCGAGGACAGGTCAAAGCCTTGGGACTCTGCACCCAAATGGGAGATCCTAAAGAAGCTCCTGGCTCTTGGCTTTCGATCGTCTCAGCTCCAGTCACTGCGGACACTCAAGGAGTGATTCAGCATGCAGAGTAAGGATTTCAGCTGACCAGGAATAAATACATGATATTCTCATAAAGGAAGTGATGATGAAGTGTCTCCTTGTCTTTGCAGATGGACCCGTTGCTTTTCATAATTTTACTACCACACTGTTTTAAACAGCCACTGTCAAAAGAGAACGGGGGAAACTGAGGCAGAGGTTTTAGAAAAGCAGTTTGTGTTTTAACTATCAACTTAAAAAAAGTAATGAATAAGTATGATTGCCACCAGTAAAAATGATGAAAATTTTCGAAGGCTTTTTATGCAACCATTCCCAAGGATTCTAGATCCTTTATCCATTGTGTCTTACAGATTGACCCCCTGGAACCCATGACCTCTGCTTCCCCAAGAGAATTTTGTTTCACCGTCTTCTTTCACTGTGCGCTGTGTTCACCCACACTGATTTAACACAGCATCATCTAAAAGGGGTGATAAGTTGGTGCTTGCATCTGTCAAGAGACCAAGAGGCAAAAACTAGACATCACCAACGAAGTAATTCTAGGTTGTCAGACACCCCACCCCTGCATTTTTCTTAATTATTTCTGACATTTATATGTTTCCGCCATGAGCTTCCTTAGAGGATACACTTGAAGAAAAAAATGTTCTTCATGACCGAGAAGAAGAAATACATCTTCTCTTAATAAATCCCATCTGAAATCAGAGGGGGAAAGGAAGAAGGAGGAACAGTTAGCATTTATCATTTGCACCGTTTCATTTGCTAAACTCTTCTTGGAGCCTGAAAGACAGTTTGCTTTCAGCATGAAGGAGATTTCAGATAAAGTGTTAGATTCTGATAAAAATAATTTTGGAAAGCTACATGAAGATGTGTACAAGGTTAAGCTGAAATGAGAGTGCTATGCGGTTTGTTTGTCCTCATCCTAAGCTCTCCGATGTGTAGATGATTTCTTGTTAATTGGTGTACCTTTTACATGAAATGTGAGTCTGGCATATATATGTTGAAATGCTTGAGCGTCATATGACATTGGAATTAATATTATGAGCCAAAAACACTCAATACCACTCCTCGGTATTTTTTGCTGTTGTGAACATCAGTTTTTTGTTTGTTGTTTTCCATGATAAATTTTTTGTAGGTATAGGAGTTCTTCCTGCCCTCCCCTTCCGACCTCCTCATTTCCCCCCATATTATCACAATGGTGTAGTCTCTTAGTACAATTTACAACTTTCTGGTGTTTAAATGTATCATGACATGATAAGTAAAAGCAAAGGTAGGAAACCTAGTATTGCAATGTAGAATTATATTTATCATTATTTTTTTGACACAATGGATGCTGTTGAAGTAAGGTTTCAAAAAGACATGCTAAGCAAACATTAAGAGGCAAAAGCAAAAATGTGTGTCTTATAGCTGAGCTGTTTGCTTTTCTTGACTTGAGAAGGTGTGAAAAATTGCTTAAACTCCCCTAAGACTGCTCCGGTGAGCCATGTCTCCCAGTATTCATATCTTTGTGTAGTCTTTTCGTGCAGTGAAGCTGGACGGGTCTAATAAATTAAATAAAACGTCATAGTGACTGACATTTAAGGGCAGGTCAAATAAACCGAGCAGCATCCTCTTTGTCTCCTCGGAAAAAAGAATTGTGGGGAAGCCACCACCATATAAAAGGCTGGCCATCCCAAGACTGCCATGCTCGGAGCAAGTCACATCGAGTTACCTGGAAAAGTGACATGAAGAGCAAGGCCACTCTGCCTATCACTATTCTAGCTTTCCCAGCGGAGGCACTGGACATGAAAGAAGAAACCATTCTTGGCAAATAACCTGAGACTATCCTAGCTGCTTTCTGACTTCAACCCAATGAGAGATCCTAATCAACCACCGCACGGATGAATCTAATCAATTCACAGGACTAATTTTAGGGTGGGTTGCTATTAGCAGTAGAAGCCCGAACCATTTCTTAGAACATCCTAAGAGGTTAGTAGAGTTAAGCCATTAGGCATGGATTATCGTTTCTTAGAAAGAATATCCCAGATGATTCTAAAACAATCTTCTGAGTTCAACATAATGAATAAAATCAAATGTTTAGAACATCATGCTTAAACTTGAAATTCATTATAAAACCTTCTGCTGGGACTTGGAATGGGGAAGGTGTGTTAGAGAAATGCTTTGAGGGAATTTCAAATGCCGTTACTTAGAATGACTTGCAATCACGCTTCTCAGGCTTAGCAGAGACTGGCGGTAGAGCAAAACAGGAGATTGTCACAGTCATAATTGTCGGTAAGTATAGGTGTGACTCCAAAGATTCTTTAATTCTATTTAATATTTAAACTGGTGTTCATCAAATTAATGCCTTAATTTTAACTATTTTTATTTACAAATGGCATGCTGTGATTTCAGTCTGTTCTATAATTAATCTTCTTTCCTAATGCAGCTTAGGAATTAGAACCAGATATGTGCAGGGGGTCATTATCGCCTAGAATCTACATATGCCATAGTAGAGTGTCATAGTGTCGTCTACTGTGCTTCCGATTAACCAACCAATCAGTGTATACCCATGGATATCAGCTAGCGAATACCAGCAATGTACTTAGTGCCTAGCAAGTCAAATTGGAGACCTAAATTGGATGTTTAGGTTATGACTTTGTCCTGGCTCAGTCCTACTTGTTGCAGACACTTAACCCAACAGATGAAAGCTCTCTTTCTTTCTCTCTCTCATTCTTGCTCTGTCAATAAAATAAAGATTAAAAAGAATTATTGTTTGTTATTGATGGTGATGTTTTACTTTTCTTGTGCGTGTTTAGCACATAGATCATGAATGAAAAAAGATCAAAATAGCGTCATGAGAGACAAATAATACACAAATTAGACTTTCATTTAGAGATATAATAGCATACATTTGATGACAAGTAGTCTCAGTAACAGGGTTAAAACTAAAAAAAGCAAAAAGGGAATAAAGAGAACAACGTTTTGAATAGCATATTTTTGGGGTTAATTATACTCACTGATTCATTCAAGCATTTATTCAATTCCAATTGACTATGTACTGTTCTACCCATTAGGCACAATGCACATTGTACAAGACATCACTGGAGAGAGTCCAGAAGTATTTGTCTTCCAGAAGAATGTAGCACAGTACACAAACAGAAACTGATCAGAATCTCCAAGTTGTCAAAATTACAGTACGTCAAACATTTTAAGTACTGAGCCTGGCACGGTAGCCTAGTCACTAAAGTCCTCGCTTTGCACGTGCCGGCTATCTGTATGGGTGCTGCTTTGTAACCTGGCAGCTCCCACTTCCCATCCAGCTCCCTGCTTGTGGCCTGAGGAAGCAGTCAAGGACAGCCCAAAGCCTTGAGATCGTGCCCCAATGGGGGAGACCCGGTGGAGGCTCCTGGCCCCTGGTTTCATATCAGCACATCTTGTGGAGTGAATCAGCACAGAAGACTTTCCTCTTCTCTGTGTCTCTTCCTTTTAACCAGTTACTCTGCCTTTTGCATAAATAAAATACACATAAAACAAATGAATAAATAAATAAATCATACATGGAAAAGACTGCTTATATATCAATGCTTAGCCCTCAGAGCAAGCACACTTAAAATTAAGCTGTGAAAACAAAACATTGCCAGGATCTTAACGCAAGCCCTGTGTCCCTGTAAGCATTGGATTCCCAGGGCAACTTCTCTATTTGTAGCATGCTATCTGAATTTACCATTCTTTCCATCAAAGTAATGTTATACAAATTTGGAAAAAAATCTAAATATACATATTCATTTTTTTCTGCTAATACTTTATTTGCTTCTTGTTTTCTTTGTGGATTTTTCTGTAACAGCTTTACTGAGATATAACTCGCATGTCATGTAATTCATCCATTGAAAATGTATTATTAGTATTAATAAATTTAGTTTATCAAGACTTATACATTGGCCATCATCCATTTTAGAATGTTGTCACCTTAGAAAGCAGGTGCTATGCTTTTTTTCTGTCAACTCAACATCTTTATCCTTTGTTGGGCAGGCCTGAAAGAGTCAAATTCTTTTTCATATTTTTATGAGGGAAAATTCTTTTTGCCTTGGCCTTGTTGATAATACACCAGGTAGGATATCAGTTAAAATACCTGCAATGCACTCGGGGTTCAGGGATGGAGCCCTGACTCTGATTCGGGACTCTAGCTCCCTGTTAATAAGAACCTCAGGAAGCTTTGGTGCCGGCTCACTGCCTGGTCTGCATTGAGTTTCTTACTCCAGGTTTTCCCTGAGGAGGAATGGGGAATGGTGATTGTGAGCCTTGGAGAAGTTAACTAGTCCGTGGGAGTTATTTGCCTGTCTGTGTGTGTCAGATAGATAAACCTCAAGATTTGTAGATAATGAGCTGAAGCGCCTCCGGTAGGCAATAGGACCATTTTCCAAACCCAGATCTTCCTCCGCTTTCAGCAGTTAACCATGAAGCCACGAATGGTTCATTCCCCAAAGGCTGAAGTGACGTGTTTTTTCACGTAAGGTGCTTTTTTTCTATAAGTGACTAAAACATAAATTGGTCTTCAGTTTTGTTTTTGTCCTCTAACTTTATTGGTGGTTACAGATTCTTTCTGTTTTATTTCTAATTTCTTGTTTTTTTTTTTTTCAATGCATTTGCAAAATGACTAAGTAGGCAGTTCCACATTGAGTGGAACTCCAACTTGCATAAAGATCAAGTTTTTAAGCCTCTCCTCAGGTACACCAGCCTGCCATCTCTGTTGTGGCTCTTCGGTACCAACGTTAATTACACACATTTCTGACTACGATCGAATGACTGAATTTGGGTAATCCAGGAAAATAAACACTGTATGTTTTCAGGATTTTCTTTTGCCCTTTCCCTCCGTCTATTTCATCCATGTCATATTTCTTCATGAACTGGTTAGGATTTTTAAACATGTTAATCAGCCATATGAAAAATAAGACGGATTTTGTTTAAACGTTTACAAAATGGTGTTACAACTTAATTTAAATAGCAAGTGGTTTTGTTCAGATTTTACGTGTCTTCCCTTGTATCTGTCTCAAAGTACTTTATATAGGTGGTTTCTTAGTCTACTAAACTGTATATAAATTTCTCAAGAAAAAGAACTTGTTTGGTTTTGTGTAAATCAGTTTGTGTGTGTGTGTACTCATTCATTTGTGCATGTACAAATAAACAGAAAGCTAATCTATCCATCATAACATTTATATATAAATATTATGTATATAACATGTACACACAAATAAGCATGTATCTGTGTTTATTTAAAAAACCTTTTTACCCTGAGTATGCATAAGGCATTGCTTTCTGAAACAATATAAAGGAACTTCAAAAATAATTTACAATGAACCCTTTCGATACACAAAAGATATTTGATTGAGGCAGACAAATATTGGAAGAAAATTCATAAGAAAATAGCAGAAATGGCACAACTTTAGATCTTTCAGCCAGTTACACACTAATATTAAAAACTGAAACATGATCTTGTTATTTTCTGGGTATTATATCCAGTATTAATTGCAACATAAAGATAAGTAATTAGTTTATTAGAGCAATTTATTATTACATGCAAGTAAAAAAATTATACAAAATGACAAAATTCAATGCTTTTTTTCTCAGTTATGTGGCAACATAAGTGAAAAAATACATGCAATTGGAAAAACCATGCCAACGAACTACTATATTTAAATGAAATCTATTTAACTTTTATCCATTTTGAATAGATGCTTTTTAATTATTGCTAATTGTTTGAGATGAGTCTGAATCCCCCAGAAGATTTCGTCTAAATAAATTTAATTCCTTTAGAATCCCTTCAGTTACAAGCAAATACAGTAAGAAACCCCTTAGGTATGGCAGTAAAATAGTCATAAAGGCAGAAGCAATTAATTGAGTAGTGCAAGGAAGTCTTGCCCAAAAGAGGAAGAAAAGCTATATATATGGTTGGAGATTCAAGAAGCAAACATGAAACACACAGTTGAAACATTGAAGATGACTGTGAAAAAGGTCTATGTTCGCTTGTTAAGGAATGTGCAAGGCCGACTAAAGCCCCTGAATAGCTCTTTCACAGGTCAGAGCATCCATTCAACCCATGGACATTGTTATTAACCAACTGAAATAGATGGGGCTAATTAATATTCTGAACATACCTGAGAGAACCTTCTTAAGGAAATCATCCTCTGGTGGTTTGGAAATTTAGAAAAGCAAGCAAGCCAAAAGAAAACGTAATAGTAAGCAATGAAAACTGGAGCGAGACTGTGAAGTCAACCGCTCTCAAGGCTCAATGCTGGCTGCACACGGGAGTCCTATCCGACCCATTCCTTGTCATGGATGGTTGTGCCTGTAAGATAACATTGCATAGGAGTTGAAATTTACTTCTAATTGTATTCCTGATATTTCATTAAATAATGGGTAAAATCAGAGTAAAGGTTTGTACAGTCATGCAATTATGAATAAGTAGGCACATTATGTGTCAGGCATTAAAACGTATATAGCAAAAGCACATTATCAAAAAACCGTTTGACATTTTATTTAAAAATGACAATGTTGTTAATCAAAGGAACAGACTACAAAGAATATTTAGAACATTCAAAGATAACTGACTTGTCTGTAATCTTCAGAATGACGCAATTCCCATTTCTCATATGTGATTTTTTATGATAGAGACAAACATGAGCTTTTCATTGTTTTATTCTGAACATTTAGAATATCATGCATGCAAGACACTTACAAAACACACCTACAAAGCATTCATTGATACAAGTGGATAGCTAAAACCATGATTACTTTTTCAAATAAAAATAAAATATTCAAAAATGTTAGTTCCTTCAGAATTTTGAGTGTGTGTACATACTTAGATGTGTCTATAAATGATTGCCATGCGACTAAAATATTCACTGAAGAAACTTTACAAGCCCAACGCACATAAGAAACGTATCATCAAATTGTCTATTTGATACTTGCATGTGCCAAAGTAATTCTTTCTGCAATGAGAGTCAAGTGTTTTATGCCTAAACCTAATCTAGCACACATAAAGCCAAATCCCTATTGAAATGAATGGAGCCATTCATCCGAGACACACTAAGTCACACTGTCTTTGTCTTACTGTGTCAAAAGCCCTGGATAGCATTTGCCTTCTTGATAGTTGTTTGGCTAGAGATGCTTTTCTGCTCAAAAATCACAAAAAAATAGCTACGAGTAGCACACACCTAAATACGTAACAGATGTGTAAGTGGTCCTTTGGACAAACAGATTATGGACAATTAGCTGTCATCATATCCCTGTCTCTATTTTCACTTGTTCTTATAGTGTGCACCTGTGGCGTATTAGCAATATAGCCAAAGTGGTATCTCGGATTCTAGGTTCAAAGGTAATCTAGGAAAAGCGACTGTGTAACTTTGGAAGTGCTACTCATTAAAGCAATAACGAATGGGCCGGACGCCATAGCGTAGCGGTGCAGGTCCTCCTCTTGAACAAACTGGGATCCAATGTGGGCACCGGTTCTAATCCCAGCGGCACCACTTCCCATCCAGCTCCCTGTCTGTGCCCTGGGAAAGCAGTTGAGGACGGCCCAAAGCCTTGGGACCCTGCATCCTCGTGGAAGACCCGCAGGAGGCTCCTGGCTTCAGATTGGCTCAGCTCCAGGCGTTGCGGTCGCTTGGGAAGTGAATCATCACACAGAAGATCTTCCTCTCTGTCTCTGCTCTCCATATACCAGCCTTTCCAATAAAAATAAATACATCTTTAAAAAAAAAATAAGAAATGTAGAAATAGGCAGTGGGTGACTATCAGTCAAAAATCGCTTGGAAAGTACATCATTTTATATCAGATATATTTGATTGTGTTTTTCAAATTTGGATATCAAGGGATGTTTTGACACCATTTCAGAAAATGATGCTTTATATATATAAATGTATACGGAGAGGAGGAGAGACAGAGAGGAAGATCTTCCATCAGCTGATTTACTCCCAAGTGGCCTCAGTGGCCAGAGCTCCAAGGCCAGGAGCCAGGAGCCTCTTCCAGGTCTCCCACGCGGGTGCAGGATACCAAGGCTTTGGGCTGTCCTGGATTGCTTTCCCAGGCCACGTGCAGGGAGCTGGAATGGAAAGTGGAGCTGCTGGGATTAGAACCAGTGCTCATATGGGAACCTGGCCTTTGCAAGGCTAGGACTTTAGCCACTAGGCTATGGCGCCAGGCCAGATATTTGCTTTTTAATTGTTCTCATTCAAGAATATCAAAACCCCGGAAAAAAGAATCGGGACAAAAAGAACAGGGAAATTGGAACACTGATTATAGAGACTTGATGTTATTGGGGAATTGTTCTTTTTTCTTCTTCTTTTTTTTTCACTTTGAAAACATTGCCTTTTTGTTTTGTTTTAAGTCTGTTAGACATAGATATACCTTAAAGTGCTTTGGGTGAAGTCCTGTGCTCCATGGAATTTCCTTCAAACTAATTTGAATGTTCTCCAGGAAATGGATAAAGTCTTGAGACGATTTTAAAATCCATTTATAAATTCTTTTTAGATATCCAATCATTCAAGCAAAGCCTCCTTTTGAATGTCGGTTGTGTTTAATGACTATTGAATGGGCTATGGCAGAAGTGACACTGGGTTTTCCCCTAAAGTTATGGGGGCTTCTTCTTTGTCCTCTCTCTTGATTCTTTTTGAAAGATTTATTTTTATCTGAAAGGTAGGTGGATCTACCTTCCATAAGGAACAGGCTGCCTGCCAGGCGCCACGCAGAAGGACATGGGAAAGGCTCTTCCGGTCTCGGCCATGCTTCAGCTCAAGGCCGCATCCGGAACGCATTCTCAAGAAACACTCCCAGCTCAGAGCGCGGCTAAATTGGTCTGAAGTTTCAGCCAGAGGTCAAAAGAGGAAATATTTATTGTTTTAAACTTCCATGTTATATTTTTGTTCTTTATTGCTCACTTTCTCCTCCTTTTTTCCTCTGAATCCCTCCCTCCCTCCCTCCCTTCCTTTCCTTCCTTCCCTCCATACCTTCCAAACCAGAAGTACACCAAAGGCCCGAGAGAAGCAATTTAAGATAGCGCAAGTGCTTTTCAGTGTGTCACCTGTTTGGAGGACCTGGAGAAAGCTCCTATTTCCTGACTTTCATACATATGATCTTAGTGATGCAAGTTCTAAATATCATATAATATAGGGCATATATAAATATTTTCTGCTGACAAGTGTACGCAGGTTTTTATTAGAACAATAGTGCATATTAGTTATATACCATGGTTTATGTATTTTGTTATATTTCCTACTGTCTTCTTTATATGTCCCTTTCTTTCTCTCTCTCTTTCTTCCCTCCCTTCCTTTCTTTCTTTTTCTTTCTTTCTTTCTTTCTTTCTTTCTTTCTTTCTTTCTTTCTTTCTTTCTTTCTTTCTTTCTTTCTTTCTTTCTTTCTTTCTTTCTTCCTTCCTTCCTTCCTTCCTTCCTTCCTTCCTTCCTTCCTTCCTTCCTTCTCTCTTTCCTTCTTTCTCTGCTTCTTTCTTTCTCTCTTTCTCTCTCTTTCTTCCCTCTCTTCCTTCCCTCTCTTCCTTCCCTCTCTTCCTTCCTTCCTTCCTTCCTTCCTTCCTTCCTTCCTTCTCTCTCTCTCTCTCTCTCTCTTTCTTTCATTACTTTTCGGTTTCTGATTTGACTTTGCCTGAACATAACCTCCCACATTAAGCGAGTCAGCTCTGGAAGGAGCGAAGCATCCTGTTTTGCACAGACAGAGCAGAGAACGACCGTGCAGCCTCCGTCTCAGTGCACAATTACAGGAAACATGAAATCAGTGATGGGAAGGCACGCAAATGTTGTGATCTGCGACCCATGATGGTGGCACTTTAACTTCTCATTCAGAAGTCCAACTTGACCAGTGCATCTTGAGTGGATCCTGGATTCAAGGTCATTTTTAAAATTTTAAAGTTTTATGTTTTACTCTTTGGGTACTAGTGTGAGATCATTAACCGACAATTAGAATAGAAATATTTGAAAGGCATCATGACTGCCGCCTCCACAAACTGAAACAAAAGGCCAGACAAGTTGGAAAGTTTTGTACTCAACAACAATGATTTGAATTAGCTTATGAAAATATTTTGAACTCTGATACATTTTGGGGGGCATTTGATGACAATATTAAATTTAGTTTTAAATTAGAGATGAGGGAAAAAAAAATATGTGGGCTATTATGTTCAACATTAAGATGCTAAGTCCTTTCAATGAGATGAGGCTGTTTGTGAAGTGTGAGAGACAGACCTCTTGTTTTTGGTGATTCACTGCAGAAATTCCCACAGGCCTGGGCCTATGCCAAGGTTACGACCTGAAATCAGGAGATGGGTGTTTCTCAAAGGGTGGCAGAGACTCCTTGAGCCATCAACATGTTACTCCGTGTCTATGTTGGCACAATTTTAAGCCTGGAGCCAGACATGTGATTGGAACCTGGGCACTTTTGTGTGGGATATGAGTGTCTTCCTTGGTGGTTTAAACATCTGCTCTGGGCACATTGGTTTGAGGGGAGAAGGAAGCTTATGTGATGGATAATTTGATGATGCATTCTCTGCGTTTGTCCTCGAAGTTGCTAAAAACGGGCACAGAGACAAAGGCAGCTGTCATCAGTGAAGACTAACATTTAGAAGTAATTAGGAAAGGAAATAAAAGCTGTAAGGATGCATGATTCAACTAAACTTCAACAAGACAATCCAGCAGTACAAGGAAAGAAAAGCATAGCTGGATGCAGAGACAGGCAGCTAGGTCATATTGCATTAAGAACACCAAGAATTACTGATAGATTGTGATCAGGAAACCAGGGTCGCTGTACAAGGTTGGGATTCAGGAAAGACTAAGAAGAGGATCTAACGACCTGGAAGAAAGCAGTTCTAGGAGGGCCAAGGCGCTGAAGAGCTTTAATTCCAGGAGCTTGAGTAGCAAACAGGAAGAGAGACAGAGGGCCTAGTGGAAACAGTTAAAGAAAAAACTTCCAAGTGTGTATGACTGAAGAACTGACCCCAACAGGACAGTGAGAGAGTTCTCAGCTTACCAGGTTTGGGAGGACACAGATTCTGGAATCATACATTTTTGGTTTAACTGCTTAAAATAGTACTTAAAACCCTTAGCTTGGTTTCACTGTGATAGTTGCTCCTTAAGCATTTTTAAAAAATCGTAGGAACACTTTTGAGCTATACAGACTATAAACAAGTCTTTGCTCCATTTAATGGTAGTTATCCTGAATGCAACAAGAAACGGAAATTTACTAATATTCTAATTTTAACGAATTTGCTCCTGAAGAGCTGACAAAAACATTTTATTAATATAATTAAATAGAAAAACTTGCTTCATTGGTATAAAATTTTAAGTTCATATAAAATCATGCTTTTGTGACATGCAATTATTCCTTGCTATCTACATTCAATTATTTTAAACCATCAGAAAGCTCTAAATCCATATTTGATTATCATGAATTCATATAAAATTGCTTTTATAGGATCATGCATAACTTGCTTTTAAAATTACAAATCTCATTTAGAATGTATATTGAAAATGTGAACAAAATAACTGCATTAAATAGCAAAATAAAAATAATAAAATGGCTCAAATGATTCCATACTTTATATCATTCATTGCATTCTGCTTATGTTTCATCTCATTAATTCCTCTTATAAAATTCATTCCAGGACCTGGCATGGTGGCCTAGCAGTTAAAGTCCTCACCTTGAACGCGCCAGGATCCCATATGGACGCCGGTTCTAATGCCAGCAACCCCACTTCCTATCCAGCCCCTTCCTGTGGCCTGGGAGGGCAGTTGAGGATGGCCCAAAGCCTTGGGACCCTGCACCAGCGTGGAGACCTGGAGGAAGCTCCTGGCTCCTGGCTTTGGATCAGCTCAGTTCTGGCCATTACGTTCACTTGGGGAGTGAATCAGCGGACCGAAGATCTTCCTTTCTGTCTCTCCTTCTCTCTGCTGATCTGACCTTCCAACAACAACAAAAAGTCCTTAAATAGCTATTACCTGTATTTATATAATTCAATTAAATGTTCTAATTGTCACATAAGAATTGTACATATTTATGAGTTTACTATGTGTGTTTTGACACATGTATATGAGTAATGTTGAAATCATAGCAAATGTGTTTATCTCCTAAAATATTGATCATTTCTTTGTGGTGAAATAAGTCAAAATCCTTTTTTTTGAGGATTTTTGTAATGGTCTATATGCATAATACACAAACCAACACCCTTATGGGATCCTAATATGTGCAAGGCAAGGACATTAGACACTGGGCTATCACACTGGGTCCAGGTTTTTGAATATTTTATGTAGACTGTCTCTTACATATAAGTATTTAATCCATTACAACCGTATTTGATCATCGTAAGAGATTCTGTCTTCTGCATGTATATAACTGTTTTCCCCAAGATCTTTTTTTTTTTGAAAAGGCAGTTCTTTCTCCAGCGTGTATTTATAATACCTTTGTTTAGAACTATTTAGGTGTAGCTGTATGAGATTTAATCTAAGATTTCTTTTCTGGGGTCTGGCACCATGTCCTAGAGGCTAAAGTTTTTGCTTTGAACACACCGGGATCCCATATGAGCGCAGGTTCTAATCCCGGCAGCTCTACTTCCCATCCAGCTCCCTGCTTGTGGCCTGGGAGAGCAATCCAGGACGGCCCAAAGCCTTGGTACCCTGCACACGCTTGGGAGATTTGGAGGAAGTTTTTGGCTCCTGGCTTGGTATTGGTGCACCACCGGGCCGTTGCGGTCACTTGGGGAATGAATCATCAGATGCAAGATCTTCTTCCTCTCTGTCTCTCCTCCTTTCTATCTGACTTTGTAATAAAAATAAAATAAAATAAAATAAAAGATTTCTATTCCGTACCATTGATGTATTTGTCTGTTTTTTATGCCAATATCATGCCATTTTGTTTACTATGGATGTGTGCTATATTTTGTAATCAGGTAGTTGAAAGGATCCTAGTTTGTTCTTTTCATATTTTAATTTTTTCAAAATATTGGCATTTAATACTTCTATATATAATTCAATATTTCAAACCACATACACAGCATAAACCAATCTAGCATGCATGTATTCTATTATTTTTCTTGTCTCATTGCTTTTGGAGGCTAGCTACAAAAGCTGTTTCAGTTCATGATACAGAATAGAATTCATTACTGGGGATTGTAGTCATTTCACTATGCTGTGAACCTATGGCTTGTACCTGATGTGTTTTGATAACCCATCTAGTCTCTATTTGCTGTTCACCAATCCTTCTCAGTCTCAGTAGTCACTGTATTCTATTCTGATTTACTATTTTTCAACTTTTGTGTTAAGTTTCATTGTTCTAAGTATCTGCTTTAATCAAGTGCCTGGAAGTTTGGGTTACCATATTTTATAATACCTGTTACAACCAGGTGTTGTCATTTTTCTAGTTTGTTCTTTTGACATTGCTTGGGTGATTGAGCCATTTGTGCTTCCATATCAATTTTAGGACAGAATTTTCTATTTCTATGAAGAATGCCATTTATATTTTTTATAAGAATTGAATTAAACTTGTAGATCACTTTAGATATAATGATGGATTTGGGAGACTAAAGATTGTGTAGGGAATCACTCAAGAACAAAAGAACGCAGGTATTTCAGCTGTTGTTGCACATAGTTTTGTGATCATTGCCCTTAGATATACAAATGAGAAATGTTTACTTTGCAAAAGTATGAAAAAAAGTAAGCAACAACAGGCGTACCTGAAACTGTTACATTTTTATGACAAAAATGGAGAGTGTGATTCTTTTATGAGCACTTAAGATTTTGTAATCTTTCAAAGTTGCCTTTTGGCTGACGGAGTTCTGTGAATAATGTATCATTTAAACTCACTTTCTTTCCCAATTTCAACACATCTACTTTCATCGGAGTTAGGAAAATAGAGCTATTGAAATGAACACTGCCTATTTTAATATCGCGCTTCATTTTTCTCTCAGTTCCCTGTAGCTTGATGAGAATTTCATTTCCTTTTAGGCTACTTTGGGAGTGTGTTTACAGAATCATCTATCTTCGTTTTAGATGGACAGCTGGAAGGCATCCGACAAACACAGACCAAAAGGCAGCAAACTAGAACAGTAACTGGAAGGAAGCTAAATCATTTGTGTTCGTATCATTTCCATTTTGCTTTATCGGCTGGCTTTGTTTCTTGATTATGTCCTCCATCAAATATTCGAGTTCTTCTCTTTGTGTTATAGAAGCTTTTGTACAAATCCACCTCTGGCAAAGGAATATAATCCAAGATATCAATATCATTTTGGCTGAATTACTAAATAGAGATGACAAATTCAACAGCGTCTATCTCCTTCATGCCATAAGACTCCAAGGCGTCTCCTTAATAACAATTTGCATCTAATTATAATATTTTAGTCTCATTAACATTTTTAAGTATCCTTTACCTTATTGACAGGGCTGTAAAGGGTAAAATGGATTCTTAAAGGGTATAAGAAAATCACTACTTACGAATTCTAGCAAACTGTTGGGCAAGTTATTGAAGTAATTGGCTCAGCCTCTATTGCTCTAAAATTGATGTTCTGTAAATGTTAAAGGTTAATTTATGTAACAGATGTCCAACAGTCTCTTCCAAGTTGTTCTTATCTTTCTGATGAAAATATACTAATATTACCAACAGGATTCAAACATGATTTTTTAGCAGACTACATGAAACCAAAGGTTGGTTCAACAGAATTGATTAAATAGTACTAGCAAAAACAAGAGATGCTAATAATTAAAACAAAAGATGAAATATTTGTATTCCTGAAGTAGAGAAATTAAAGAATATTAATTTTAAACCAGAAATGTGATGATCTGTATAGAGCAGAAGCATTCTTATCTTAGAGTCACACAAATAACCAAACTGACTAAAGAAAAAACAGAAAATCTCAACAGACACAGAGCAATTAAAGAGACAGAAGCAGTAATCAAAAAACCACTAGGGTTTTCAGATGACTACAGTGGAACTTTAAAAAAAAACATTTTAAGAAGAATTAACTTCATTTGAATTTTTAAATTCTTTTCAAACATGGAAGAGGAAGAAAACTCAATACTCTTTGTGAGAGTAACATGGTCATGAGATCAGAGACGAGCAAAGATACCTTGGAGAAAGACTATATAGCTCAATAGCCTGTATAAATATTAAAAGAAATTCCAAAACTGCAAGCAAATCAAACATAATAGTAAGAGTTTTACTTCATGACCATGTAGAACTTGTCCCAAAAGCATAAAGACAATTCAACACAATTATATAAATACACCACATGATCAGAACAAAGTGAAAACGATAACCTGGTCTACTTGCTAGTTGCTGAAAAAGAACTGGCAAATCGCAATAGAAAGACTGGTATTTAGTCTTACTCCTTGCAGGAGAGAAACTTCCCACACTGTTTGGATGAAGGGGGCAAACGGTCTTTATCAACTAGAGATGGAGGGTTAGGCCCAAGAAAAGGAGTCCACTCCAATAAAAGAATCCTCAATGATTTCAACTGTTGTTTGAAAGCTCATTGCCTAGATAGATGTAGTGAGAAAGTTTAAATGCCCTCAAAGAAGGGCGTAAAATATCCAGATTGATAGAACAAGCTCTAATGCATATGAATAAGCTGAATTGCGTCTTCTCAGAATTTGTGCTAAATTCTGAATTCATGGGGCTGGAGTGGTGGCACAAGCTGATCATAGGCCTGAAAGTGTCAGCATCCCACATTGGCATTTGTGTCCTGGCCCACTTCTAATCCAACTTGTTGATTATGGCCAGGGAAAGCAGCAGAGGAGGGTTCAATGCCTTGGGACCCTGCAGCCACATGGGAGACCTGGTAGAAGCTCCTGGTTCCTGGCTTCAGATCAGCTCAGCTCTGGCTATTGTGGAAGTGTGGGGAAGATCTTTGTCTATCTCTTTGTCTCCCTGCAAATCTGTCTTTCAAATAATAATTAAAAAAAAAGGTAAGAAATCTTAATCTATATGTGACCTTGCTTAGAGACACAGTCTTTTTAAATATTTAGACCCAAATAAGGTGGAGGTCCGATTTAGGTCCCAACCACGGTGGACCATAGTCACCTTTGACTGATGTCTTTATAATAAAGGATATGTGGACAAAAACATGGGAGGAAGACCACGTGACGACAGAGATAGTGGAGAGTCACCTAGAATCCAGGGCAGAGGTCTCAGAAAATCTGATTCTACTGACAGCTTGGTCTAGGGTTACTAACCTCCAGAACTGGAGAAATCAATGTTGTTTAATTCGCTGAAGACATGGTACTTTATGACATGGTAATGCAAGCAAGCCAACACAGCAAGACCTCAGAAAGGGCTCTAATGAAGTATTTCCGTGCATCCACTTGAAGAAAAGGAAATATATGAATTTGTGAGGTTAGTAAGATCATACATCTACTTAAGTTCATTGTATTTCTCTGCATTTACACAAAGGCTATAAGAAAAAGTGGCACATTATTTTCTAGAAGCACAAGAAGGTGGGACTTTGCCATCTAGGGAAGGTGAGTTCCACAGTCAGCTAATGCTCAGCATATGCACAGAGGAGGGCGGGAGGTGGGACAGAGCAGATATATACCTTTAGAGGAAAAGATGAAGAGGAAGCAAAATTGCTTTGCATATATGAAAAAGAATGAGCTATGAGAAGATAGAAGACAGATATTTATGTGGAGGGGCCAGTGTTCTGGCATAACAGGTTAAGCCATCAATTGCAATGGTAGCTTCTCATAATAAATTGGGAGTTCAACTCTTGACTGCTTTACTTCTCATCAGCTTCCTACTAATATGCCTGGGTAGGGAGCAGAGTGTGTACCAAGTACTTGGGCAATTGGTACCAGTGCAGGAAGCAATCTAGGTGTCTGGCCTCAACACCAGCCCAATACTAGCTACTGCAAACATGTAGAAAGTGTATTAGTAGCTGGAAGTTATGTCTCTTTTTCCTTCTGTTGCACTTTATTGGAAAATCTATCATCTCTCTATCTCTACCTATTTAGAGAGAGAGAGAGAGATTTATTTAGAGAGTCAGATGTCTTCGAGTGCTGAACTCAAGGATGGAGGGCAAGAAACTGGATATTCAGTACCAAGATGCAAGGTGAAGCAGTAAGAGTTTCTTGGGGTTTTGAACATTACCCTCCCCACACCATCATCACAGAAAATTTCTCTGCAGGCATTCATGGGAGTGGATTTTTTTTTTTTTTTTTTGGAGAGAAGAACTATACCAGTTGGCATGTTGAACACAGCCTTCTCTAGGAATTGGCTTGTAACTGGACCTCCAGGGTCAGGATTCAAGGGAGAGAACAAGGGATAATATCTACTAGTTCAGTGAGATACTGAGTTGATGGGGGGGGGGGTCAAGCAAAATTGGAGATAGCAGAGACAAAGTGTGCTTTGTTGTATGATGATGTGGGATTTAGGCTTTGGCTTGAGATGTTGTCGTGGAAACTGGAGAACTTCTTAGCAAGCCCAATTTCAAATGCCAACTTGGCCAAAAGGAGAGTCCTAATTATCAGAGGCAGTGTGGGACCTGCCCATGGGCTAGAGCGCCTTCCTCAGGACTGAAAGAACCCACTGCTATACCCAAATATTTTCTCCTTTTTATCCTGCCTTGCTCTACAAATATAAAACAAAAACATCACAGCCACAGCAACAAAAAGCTTGAACAAAGAATTGAAAGGTGTACAATATTGGGCAGGAGATACTCTTGCTGATGGCCCTGCAAGGGCCGAGGTGAGTACTATTTTTCACTGGAGACCTCTGCACAGCCTTGGACAGGTGGTGCCTGGAGAGCATTGATGGCTGTGCCCGGAAGAGGCAGTGTCCAGGGAAGTATTTATGATGCTGAGCGTCAGCTGTACCCGCTCTGCCCAGCTGCAACTTCCTGTCTTTGAAAGCAACAATGTCCCTAGTAGGAGTCTAGGGTAACAGGCAGAATGAGACTCAGGTTTGAAGTCACAACAACTGCTTTCCCAGAGTGCCAAGAGGATGGTGAGCTTGCCCTGCCCGAAAGGTTTTGTAAAATCTGAGTTGCAGAATGATAGGGCTGGGGCCAAGGAGCCGCTGTTCTCAGCAGCCAACTCCCCCGAGGGATGCGCAGAAAGGCTTGGCTCACGGTGTGCTTTGCAAGAGGCTTAGGTCCCACGTAATGCAGGGGAGGGCACAAGGCTGTGAGATTGAATTATTGCTGTTAATGTGATCTCATTTGCTTCCATAGGCTGCTGTGCCTCGGGAAATCTTGGTTCCATTGTATACAATGGGGAGCTTCTTCAGACTTATACAAAAGGAGTGACATAATGATTGTGGTGTTTTAGAAAGATTAAATTCCAATTTATGAGGAAAGAGAAATGACTAACGGTAGAAAAACATTAGTTATGAATATTGATTTAAAAACCTAGAAGAATCTCACTGTAGGTTTTGAACAAAGTTATCCCATTTAACAAGCCGATTTACATACATAACATCTTCTCATGATATTGGCAACATCATGTTCCCTGAGATGATTTTTCAATTTTACACATAGCTTAAAATCTTTTTTCATAAGTTATGTAAGCGTGGGTTACATAAATATATCCACTGGGTTACTAAATATATCTAAATAGTATAGGGCAAGTAAAATGAATGCCGACTAAATTTTTTAATCCAGACTAAATACTTTTTTTTGTTTGTTTGTTTCACTATCTTCGACAAGCTTCTTAGGCTCTCATTGTTTCCTCTTCATTGTGTGTAAAATGAAAATTACTAAATGAGTTTCAAATCCTTCCCCATCTTAAGAGCATATGATTCCTTAGAACCAGCACCTTGATTGCTCAAGGATCACTTCTTTGCTCATGTCCCCTAACCTTCCTGTACTCTTCTTTCAGGAGAGATTGGAAAGATTTGGAATTTCTCTTTAATTTAACCAAATCACTCTCCTTTCAAAAGAGCAGACAAAAGAACAGAAAACAGGAGGAGATGGAGAAGGAGGCTCTACTCATATGAAGGCTCCATTATAAATCGAACTAATCAACGTCCTGAAAAAATGTATTTTTTCAGGGTACTGAATGACTTACAACATTAAATTGATGATGTGTATTTCTATTTTCATATTTGGAATATAGTTAATAGGTATCTTACCATTCATTTTCAATTCTATCAGAAATTACTAGGTATTGTAGAGATGCATCCGCATACGGGTGAGAACACATGTTGAAACAAACATTGGGTGCATTGGAATAACGAAATAAACTTGTCAAACAAGCTCCAGAAAAGTTCCACCTTCAGTGGTGATTCACAACATCAAAGCAGCCCTAAAAACTCGTTCAAATTCAGTCACTGATCAATCTTTTGCTTTTTAAAAAATATCTAGGGCCCAGCGCGGTGGCGCAGTGGTTAAGGTCCTCACCTTGCACACCCGGGATCCCATATGGGCGCTGGTTCTAATCCCTGCAGCCCCGCTTCCCTTCCAGTTCCCTGCCTGTGGCCCAGGAAAGCAGTCCAGGATGGCCCAAAGCTTTGGGACTCTGCACGCGCGTGGGAGGCCCAGAAGAGGCTCCTGGCTTCGGATTGGCCGTTGCGCTCACTTGGGGAGTGAGTCATCGGACGGAAGATCTTCCTCTCTGTCTCTCCTCTCTGTATATCCGCCTTTCCAATAAAAAATTAATAAAAATAAATCTTAAAAAAAAACATCTAAATGACCACCATTCTTACTTTAGGAATATTTGAAGAGATATTTAGTGTATATAAATAGGAATTCAGAACATATATGAATACTTTATCAAACACATAAATTAAACTTTAAACACTTTGTTTTTAATAAAGGAAGAGAAGAGGCAAAGCGAAGGATACAGAGCAGTTTTGAAAAATGTGACTGTGAAGAAACATCGGCAAATTGTATATAGAGAGCAACCTAATACCTTAAACAGAATAAAAACTAGTTTTCCTTCATAAATTTCTATAATTCCAATGTTAAAAGAGAAAGGAAGAAATACAATATTAGAACTTATTGAAATTCAATATGAACTTGCATATGTTTATTTGACCGTAACAACTGCCTAATGTTACACCATAATTAAATTTGGAATTTAAAAAACTAGAGCATTAGGTGTGCCATATCCCAATACAAAAATCACACAGGATTCCTCTGGACATACGTAAAGAAAGCATTGATTCTGGACAGACTGTTTATAGAGAAACATGTTAAGTCATAAAATTAAAAATTTTAAAAGATTATAAACAACTGAAAGCTAGGGGAAGGGGTACACATTGGCACACAGGTAATACATAGAGAAAATTAAAGAGTACTTGGGGAAAGATCATGCAAATTAATTTTCTGTTAACACTACGTGTTTCTTTTTCTTCTTGGTCTTTATTAAGATAATCTTTTGCTTTCTGGATAATGAGTCAATGCCACCATGGGTGCCAAAATAGACGATTGACTATCACCAAATTAAGAAAAAAAAAAAGCAGAAATTTAAACACTTCTTTCAAAAATGTTTTCTGAGTGTGAATGAAGACAATGTTCAGAGTAAACCATGTCAGTAATAGTGGAATCAAAATGGTGTAGCCTGAAGTTTATATGATAAACAAAGCTTGCATCTCTCAAATAGGCACAGGTAAAAAAATAATAAAACACTGTGGAGGATAAAATAGAGTATGATTTTACTTTAAGATTTTCTCAGATTAGGTTAGATTGCATCACAGTAAATTTCATACAAACAAGAAGTTTATTTTGCCCCCTCGTGCAAGACTGTCATAGATTGCTGCCTTAAATCTGTTGTAACAAAATCCTATGCGAGCTTAGTGCAAATGCTTCCAACAACTGGTAACTGAATAAAGCAAATGTATTATATATACATTTTGGAATACTCTTAGCCATTAAAAATGAGATCCTGTCTTCTGCAACAAAATGGATGCTACCGGAAGCCATTATGTTTAGTAGAATAAGCCTGTCTCTAGAACACAGAACTCCTGTGACTAATAGTGAATTAAGCATGTGAATATAGGGTGATTCCAAATCATGTGTCTGGAAAAATTGATGAAGATAGGGGAAGGGTAGAAGGTTTTATTTGGGGGAGGGAGTAGGGGAGTGAGGGAATATGCTTGTCTTCTTGAAACTAATCTTTAGACTGCATAAAATCTGTGCTTATATTAATAAAAAAATAAAAAATAAATCACATGAGTAATGGATTAAGTGAGAAATTTACTTTCCTCAGTTCTCAAGGCTAGAAATCCAGAATTGAGATGCTGTCAAATGCACTTTCCAAAAACAAAGCAAAAAGCAAGAATAACCCGCCATTTCATTGCTTTAGTGAACTTTAAAATGATGACACTACGAAGGCTTAACATATTTTTTATCTTTAGAGGGTGGAGAAATTAAGCTACAGACATGTGGTTATAGTTTGCCCATTTTAAATTTTATTTCACTTTGACAAAGGAGTGTACATTTCCGTATATATACACATAAATAAAATATGTGTGATTTTACATGTCTGCTGGCTAAACTGCTTTTGCGATACCTGTCTTGGCAGCGTCTGAAAGACAAAGGTTAAATCGTAGGTATCGTTTTGTCTTTGAAGAGCTTGGGATTCACAAATCACATCTGAGATATTTTACCTGTGATGTCAGAAAGCAAGCCACTTTTTCCAAGAAAAGCAGCATCTGCTGGTGAATTAACTGCCTTTGATGTTCACCATTGCCTCTTCATCTCTAGCTCACCAGAGACCAAAATTAAGGGTCCATCGCCCCTGAAGAAAGCACAAGACCATTACTCTACTGGGTGCTGAGCTTGCTCTGGGGCCTCCTGTGTAGATATCTTTCAGCTAGATGTGAGCTCTTGCCTCGAGCTATTTACACCATGATCAGGCTAGTAATTAGCAAAATGTTTAATATAATATAGAAGCAATTAGGAGGTGATAACATGCAATTAAGATGTGTTTCCAGATTAAAGATTTTATAGTGCTCTTTTTCTTGAAAAGATAAAGTGCCTATCTCAAAATGTCAAACTGTAGTGATTTAATCTGAATTATTTTCAATTAATATGCATGTATTCTTGTGATGTGTTCACTGTTGTTATTGACATTGATAAATTAAGCTCATCCCAGCTGAATTTATCCTTGAGTCACTCTATATTTCTTGAATGTCAGCTCCTCCTTCGTGGGTTTTTTTTTTTTTTCTTTGCCTACAAGCTGTGCATGATCTAACTCTGAGTCCCTTGATTCATCCCTAAGATCATAGCCGTGTGTCAGTCCCGAGGAACAGTCATCTGAGAGGGCAGTGTCATCAATAGAGTGTTAGAATATAATTGTTTGTCATGTCGTTTCTCCCCTTTGCATTCCCTTGAGTCCTGTTGAAGTAATTTAGACAGCTAAAATGACAAGAGTCTTGAGACAGTACTTATAGAGTTGTCCAACACATCTTTAGCCTCTTCTGCCTTAGGAGACTGTCTTGACTGCAAAGTAGGAAATGCAAGCAGCAAATGAGTTTTACTACCGTGTGAGTTTTAAGAGTTTATGCTGGCCCTACTCTACAATAAAACATTACGCCTGACTATTAAGTGGCATTTAAAATTAATTAGAAATTGTCATGAGTGAACACAGTAGTTACTGAAGATAACTTACAAGATTAAATATTTATTGTGCAAGCTTTTTTTTTTTTTACAATGAAATGTGTTGAATAGATTCAGAGCAAAATATTTAATTTTTAGCTGGAAGACCGCTTAAAACTATTATATCTTCATTTTTTTTAAGTTAAGAGGAGTGTTATTCATAATGGTTACCATTTCTGTCTCTCTTTTATCTATTTATGCCATAGACTATGGTGATACATTTAGAAATAAGCTTAGTTTATTTTTATAAATAAAAGGTACAAAAAGATCCCATATTTGGAAATTATTATTTTATGAAGCAACACTTCAATTTATAATCATGTTGACGATTAAAGTTCTGCTTTTAAAATTTATAAGCAAATGTATCTTACCAAAAATGAAAGGTTCATAGAATAATGAATGTGCCTCATGGCATGATAGATTCCTACATATGTTTACTGTAGAGAGTAAGCAGCTGTATTTTAAGAACACTGTTAAAAAACTTCCCAGTTAACAAAAATGAACAAAGTTAATGCTTACACACGAGATGCTGCATTTTACAAAGGAAGAATTTCACATTTTCCTGTATGGCTTTGTGAGTTCAATGTCATCAGTGACATGGCCAGTGGTGTTTCAAGTGTGGTACATCCACTTAGTTTCGCTGACAAGCACCTAGGTATGAAAGCAAGATGTTCAGATGTTAAATCATATTTACAGTTTATCTGCAAATAAGCAATATTTCTGATTAGTATTTATCACATCCTCGGTGTCCATGTCCTCACCCCATCCTGTCCTGAACCCCTCAAAGAACATACTTTAAGTGTAATGTGCCAGGAATCTTCAGGCAACGGAGGACCTGCACAAAATATGGAGATCTCAAAGCAGGAAGATTAAGCATTGGCTTACTTTCAATGTTCCCATGTAAGACACAGCTAAGTGGTTTTGTAGACTATGTCCTTCTATCTTAATGAAATGAGCCATCAAAAAACAGACAAGTGACTTTTTAATGTTCCTGCAATGAGCATGCAGCTGGATATACTCAGATTAAAAATAGAAGGGATTTTAAGCACAAATCTTTACGGAGTTGGGGATGAGATTAAAAATTGATCTTCCTGATTAAATAAGCAGAACCAATAATGCACTTCTTCCATTTAGGACTAAACCTGTCCTTTGGAAATATCTGTTTCAGTGATAAATGTCATGAAGCAATGATCTAAATAAATTGAGCTTAAAACTGGAGCTTGGGGGCCCAAAATGATAACCCAGCGGCTAAAATCCTCACCTTGCACATGCCTGGATCCCATAAAGGCAACAGTTCTAATCCCAGCAGCTCCACTTCCCATCCAGCTCCCTGCTTGTGGCCTGGGAAAGTAGCTGAGGATGGCCCAAAGCCTTGGTACGCTGCACCCATGTGGGAGACCTGGAGGAGGCTCCTGGCTCCTGGCTTCGGATCAGCTCAACTCTGGCAGTTGTGGCCACTTGGGGAGTGAATTAACAGACGAAAAATATTCCTGTCTCTGCTCTTCTCTGTATATCTGACTTTCCGATAACAATAAATACATCTTCAAATTATAAAAAATAAAGAAGCCCTGAAGCTTGGAAAAATATAATTCAAACCATTGAATTAAAAATTGGTTAGTGGGGCCCAGTGGCGTGGACTAGCAGCTAAAGTCCTTGCCTTGAATGCTCCAGGATCCCATGTGGGCACCGGTTCTAATCCTGGTGGCTCCACTTCCCATCCAGCTCCCCGCTTGTGGCCTGGGAAAGCAGTCGAGGATGGCCCAAGTTTTGGGACCCTGCACCTGTATGGGAGATCTGGAAAAGGTTCCTGGTTCCTGGCTGCCGTTGCGATCTCTTGGGGAGCGGGTCATTTGACGGAAGATCTTCCTCTCTGTCTCTCCTCCGATCTGTATAGCTGCTTTTGTAATAAAAATAAATAAATCTTAAAAAAATTGGTTAGTGAATGATAAAGCATGACATTGCTTCTGCTAACATTTATAGCAAGAAATTGAATAGATATTTTAAAATGTGTTTGGCTGTAACTTTTAACATGTGCTGTCTACATTCACAGTGTACAGCTACAAACATACCAATAAAACGTATAAGCATCCTTTCTGGGAGGAGCTTGTTCAAGGAGTCTTCCAGTTATCCAAGTATTCAGATGCTCCAGTCCCTTACACAGCATGATATAGTATTTCTATACAACTTATGGATATGCTTCATATAAATCAAGTCATTTCTAGGTAATTGATGTCTAATATAACATAAAATGATATGTAAATAGTGACATACCATATTTGTTTTGGGAACAGTTCCAAGAAGAAGTTTATAAGTATTCCATACAGATGCATTTTTAAAAAATCAGTTTCACTTTGTGATTGTTCTGCCTGAGGACTCACAACCTCTGCATAGAGAGGACTGCCTGCATCAGGGCAGTCACACATATATGTATCAAAACTAAAAATATTTGTTTTGGAAAAGATGTTGCTTAATCAAATTAATACTGATCAAAAATACATATCCATAGGTACTGCTGTGGACTAATAAGTCCTTTGACCACTGAAGACCTGAAGAATTGAATAATTTAAGTTTGGAGAAAGCCTGTCTCCTTGGGAGTGTTATTTCATGCTGACCTCAACTGCTGGACTTTAGGTTTTTTTCAGTCCTCTTTTTATTTTTGCTATTTTTATCAATATTATTATAATTTATGATACTGTCCCATAGATTCTTTGATTTCTCTTATCACTCCTCAAATACCCTCTTTCATCCCCACTGAATTCCCATATATTAGTACTATAGTATAGTTCTTCATAAACAATCATATGTCTATCATTGTGGGCATAAACAAAGGCAGAGAGTCCAGCATCCTATTGTCAAGATATAGTAAGCAGTTTCATTGGGAGTCCATCTTTAGCCTGGAAGTAGAGATGCATACTGCATTGTATCCTCACGTCTGGATATGATATTCTCCATTACACAGCTACTGTACATCCCATTAGATGAAAAGCCACAAATTAAAATCAACAACAGGAAGAAAAACAGAAATTTACAATGCCATGAAGTTAAATAACATGCTGCTGAATGACTAATGTGTCACAGAAGAATTGAAAAAGAAAATCAAGAACCTTTTTGAAGAAAACAATGCTACTGTATAATCTATGAGCCTGAAGGATTTAATAAGAAAGTGTTTTGAAGAGATGAAAATTTTTTAAAATTCAAAATCCATGTAATATAGCTTCCGCTGATCCTTGTTGGCAAGATATGTCTCCTGTAGGCAACAAATAGATGGGTTTTGTTATTCTAATCCAGTCTACTAATTATGATTGATGAGTTCAATCCATTCACATTCAAGGTTAATATGAATGGGTGGTAATTTGGTCCTGTCTTTTTAGCAGTGGGCTGTTCATTGATTTAGTCTTCTGTTGTCACTTTCCTGGGATATTCTTCGCATTTAGCTTTGGTTTTGGTGGGTGCTATTCCTTTTCTCTGTCAAGAGAAAATCTTTAAGTATCATTTTTAGGGCAAGTTTGGTAGAGGCATATTCTTTTAAATGTTCTTTACTGTGGAAGAATTTAATTTCATTTTCAAAGACAAAAGAAAGCTTTGTGCTGGTTGCATTATCCTATGCCGACAATTTTTTGTTTTTAGAACCTGGAATATGTCGCTCCTTTTTCTTCTTGCCTTAGAGTTTCCTGTGAGAGGTCTCTTGTGACTTTAATTGGCATTCCTTTATATGTCAATTGGTTTTTTTTTTTTCACGTGCACATTTAAGGAGCTTTTCCTTGTGTTTGATTAAAGAGAACTTGATTATCATGTATTGTGGTGAAGATTGTTTTTGGTCAACCCTTTTGGGAGTGCTGTGCCCCTCTGGATGTTTCCCCACTTTTTTCTCCAGATTAGGGAAATTTTCCCTTGATATTTGATTGAATGCACCTTTAATTCCAGTTTCTCTTTCTGCACCTTCTGGAAGTTTCATTGTTTTAATATGTGGTCTTTTAATAGTATGTTTCAATTCTTGAATACTTTTTTTTAACTTGACCTAGTTCTGCTTCCAGCTTTTTGTTTGTTTCCCAGTGGTGACAGGAAACATCTAATTTTGAGATTCTTTCTTCTGCCTCCTTCATTCTATTTTGCAAATTGTCTACTGTACTTTTAATTTGCTCTACTGTATTCTTCAATTCTGATATATCAGTTTTCATTTGATTCATTTCCTCTATAACATATTCCTTAAATCCCTTGAACTCCTGCTTTATGTACTTCTCATTGTTGATAAGAAGCTTTATAACAAGTGTTTTGAATTCTGTATCTCCCATTTTCTCGATGTCTTCCTCAGTTAACTATAAGATCGGCATAGGCTTTTGCTCCTTTGCAGGGGAGTCTTTAGTAATATTCATTGTTCCTTTGTCTCTTCTTTTGCTCCTGGTCATTGTATTTCTGGGTTGCAGGGTCTTCTCCCTGGGTCATGTTTCTGAGCTGTGTCACCCACAGGTCTACAATTTGACTTTACTTACTGTGATTGCTGCACGGTTCTTTCTTTGCAGCCACTTGTGCCACTCTTTTCAGCAAGTTCCACATCTTGGTTTTTATGTTAGATTTCCACCATTGTCTCCATAGTCCCAGCTTTTGGCTCACCACTCTTCACCTCCTGTGATACCATGCTGAGGCTGTACCATTGTCTATACAACCTTTCTCCCACTTCCGGTTGGAACAGGTCCCAGGATTAGGGAGACACCAGGAATCCTAAATGGCTAGGTTGTTGGTGGTGCTGATCTTGCCAGACCTGTTGACCATTAGGTCTGAGGGCCACACAGACCTATTTTGACCATATGTCAAAGTCGGTATATTTTCCCTGTGTGACCAGCAATGCATTTTACTCAGTGAGTTCCCTCACAGCTCAGTGCATGAGCAGCTCACTCTTGTTCCTGGAGTCATAAAACCTTTGCCACACTGTACACAAGTGGTACCTGATGTGCCACTGCTAGAGTTTTTGATTGCTGGCCACCAGGTTGGGGTCTACCCAGACCTATCTTGGATAGAACCTGTAAGATGCCACATTGTTGCAGTTTACTAAGCCAGAAATGAGTGTACTCCCAGCTCAGTTCATGAGCAGTCCTGTCCCGTAGCCTTTTCCTCCTTAAACAAAATATACTCAGTTTGGCTATAGAAGGCAGACTGGGCTGTGAAATCCACCGTGTTTCCGCACCACCTGTCTGCTACTTGCCAGTCTGTCTCTGCTCCTGGTCAAATCAAACAGACCTACAGGATGGGCAGTTCTTTTCCTGGCTTCACCTCCTGATCTTCCAGTGAATGCCCCTTCCCATTTTGTTGCTGGTGGAGTTCCAGCTGCTGGTGCAGTTCACATCACTGCTAGCTGAATGCCGCTGTGGTATCAGTCATTGAAACATCACACCTGTGTCTGCTGCTTTCCTGTGTCTGTCAGTCTACAGGTGCCCCTCTGCTGTCATTCTGTCCTCTCTTATTTCCTGATGTGTCCTCCCTGCTTCACATTGGCTAATGTTTCCCCAACTGTTTCAGCATGTTTTTACCCAATTCTGCCATCTTGATTCTCCTGGACTTCAAAATTTCCAGGCGATTTAATAACTTGCACTATGCAAGTTACTCTCAGCCTTCAAATCATGCTCAAAAGCCTCTTCTGTAAGCATGACTGTTAGGGACACTAACAGTCCCCCTTAACAGGTTAAGTGAGATTCTTTTGAGAACTGCCTCAAATTAAAATCCACCCCCAAGTTTGGACTTCATATTCTCCAGTGATGAGTTTCCATCTTGACTGAACAACTAGACTTTTAATATCGTTGGAGCTCATCACTGCGTGTTTATTGAGCATTCTCTGTTAAACTTGCTTCCTATGTATATCAATCTCTCATTTTCCCCTCTTTTAAGCTTCTTGCAGCTCAGAAAAATAAACCCACTGACTCAGGAATGTATCTTTTGCTCATCTCTAATTGTAAATACGTAGAACAAGAGTTTCAGTGACATTGAGGCACTACAACGCACACAAGATAAATCAATGTGAAAACTTTTGCCTTCAAAGGACCACAGCGTGAAATTCCCGTGTTTTCCCCCTAATTAATTGAAACACAAAATAGAAAGTATATAGTGAAAATTATGTACAAGAAAAATCCCTGATAATTACACTGTGGTATGAAATAAATACTGCTGAGTACATTATAATGATTATTTACAGCTATAAAATATCTCTGTTGGTACAAACACATATGCATGAACATGTACACAGTAGAAATGTATGCAGTTAGTAATTCTGCGGGTCACAAGCTAAAAAAATTGATTCGCATTCAAAACGTATCACAGAAAATATCCTTGATGTTATGCAGTTTTTGTTACTTTGTAAATCTGTAAATGCCTGGTTAAATGCCTCCCCATGGTAGACGTGTAACAAATATTTGTTGACTATGTACTATTATTAGTGTAGCTTACACACACATTGTAATTGCCCAGTGTGCTAATCACCTTCCCCCACTCTCAACCTCTTACAGAATTTATGGCTTGCTGGCTGAATTTGATACATTGGACTAATTTAATTCTTTCACCCAAATGAGAAAGTGCAGGTTGAATGGTAAAGGCCAAGTATGTAGGTACACTCGGGATCTCTTGGGATCCACTGTAGGTCAAAGTGTGAAGCACTTGGTAAATATTTAGTATCAATATGGTCATAAATGCTTCTATAATCGTCACTTGGGCATTCTGTCTAATATTTTCTTGGGAAAGTCCATTCCTATAGCTATTAAGTTTTGCACTGGATTAACTACAATTCCAGAGAGAGACTGGGCATTAAGCCTCTGGCTATTCTGTATTTAAACTTCCATACATAAATGTACTGCTGTACATAGAAGTTTCTCCGTGGTTGATCAAGTCAGCATCACTGAAACAGTTCATGGATGTTTGAGTTTCAGAAATAGCTCCACATCATTTTTACCCCCTTAAAGGAATGAGAATAAACAGTGTGCTCCACCTTAGGGCATAATCTCTAGTTTTTGAGACACCAGTTGGTTGTGCCTGCATCCCAGATCAGAGAACTGAGTTGCTTGCCTGGATCAAGGTCCTGGTTCCAGATAATGCAGACGCTGGGTTGCAGTGGTGATGGCTCAAGTGCCTGACTTCCGGACACTCCTGTGGGGGCACTGAATTGGATTCCTGGCTGCTGGCCATTGTGTGTTACAAGAGATGAGCAGGCGGATGGGGCTCTCCCTGTGCATCTCTTTATGTCTCTCTGCCTTTTAAAAAGCAACAAGAAGGCCTAAAAGTAAAACCAAACAAAATGAAACCAAACTACGTAGGTTTGATAAATTATGTTAAATATTTTAATATTAAATGTCTTTTAGAACCATCGAAATATAATATTTTTAGGTTTGTTAGTATAATGAAAGTTTTTAATCTCTATTCCAATTTACACATTTAGGAAGTTTCTGTTTTATTTAGCGGTTGCAAACATATTTTCTTATCATATTACAAAAAATGAAAAATCATGTTTTTAAAACTGCCATAGCCAGACGTATAGTAAAATTGAAGATTTTATTTGATGACATTTCAAACTTTCAACTACTGTTAGTATTTATAAAATATTATAATTCTAAAAAGTTTATTTTGAATTATCTAAATATTTTATAAGTAAATGGCCTTTCCTGTACGTTAAAACATCTTTTTTAAGTAAATCACCTCTTTAAGGTGAACCATCCATAATTCATCATAGAGTTGTACAACAGTTATCATAACCGGTTTCTGAACAAAAATATTTACCTGAAGTATTTTTACATTTTGAAGATAATATAGCAAATATCCTCCCTTCCTGGATCTGACTATAAAACAACACTCACATTGGTTAGAATTTTAAATATGTTCAAAATTTGATTTTGTTTTTGATATTCAGAATAATGATTTTAATTTAATATTTATTTTCAGTGGTCACAGACGTAGGCAGAGTTTGTCAGTTATTATGGTCAGACATTAACCTTGAGATAATATTGACTATAAATTTTCCTTTATTCCTTAGTATTCATATATATATTCTTTATATCTATATATCATAAACATTTAAGAATATAAATATCATATTTACCCATGCATATATAAAATCATGGATTTTGAAATTATTGTTTAAATCTATGAAATATTTCAGTTCATCAGTAACTTAGTTAAGAATTTAGGCAGTCATTAAAAATCCTCCTAATTAAATTTAATTCTGCTGGGCTACATAAAGGGCCCATTTACATTTCTAACCTTTTAAGGAAAATTGAAAGAAGAGTTTGAACAACTGTGCAGTTTAGTTACAATTGTTTGCTAATAAAAGACTGATTTTATTGCAGTGAAAGTAAAAATTACCAATAGCAGCGGAGCCCTAAATAACACACAGACTTCATTATGTTCTACCTAGACATATGCATGTGTTTATAAAATCTGGGCTTTCTGCTTTACAATACATAGAATAACTAACTAATTTTGAAAATCCGATCTTAAAACCTAATTCAGGAGGAAAACCTCTCAACCTAACAAAAGGAATTATTGCCGGAGATTAAACTGCTTGATGTTCTTCATTGTTCTAGTTGAGTCAGGAGGGAATATTAATTGAGATGTGCCATGGATTCCGGTGTGTGTTCCATAGTAGTTCACAGGTTTCCTGGTGGTCCTTGCAATGGGAATAGCATAAATGAGTAGAATACGCCGGATCATTCTGAAGCACAGTAGTTCAGCCATTGTTCTGTTTGGCACAAAAGGTAATGGTTGGTTGATTTGCTTTATTTCTGTTCTGTTGTGATTTTTCCCTCCATACAGGCTAATCTCTACCACTTCCTCTTTGAGTCATTGGCAGCTGGACCCAGGGAGACCACGGGAACTGGATCCTGGCAAAGAGCTCTAAAGGAGCTATTACCCAAGTTCAATTCTCTTTAAGTCTGGAAAGAACCCTGAGTGATGAGGGGGAGATTGAGACAAGAATTATTTTGCATTTTCTGCTTTGAAGAGCCTCCAAAGCATGCTGACGTTTTTATATTTCTGTGCAGGTACAAGATAGATAATGTTTACCTCAATAGTTCTCATGAGCAAGTCAAATTTAGGTTTTAGAAGCATATTATAATTGTTATTCCCAATAATGCAATTATTTCTGCCACAATATTTTGTTTTATTGGTCTTGTTTTAGAGTAGCATATTTTATTTGGAAAATTTGAAAAGCAATATTTCCATATTATTTTCCCACATAGAATCCATCCAACAATTTCTCCTAGTCTACATCCGATACAGTTACTGTTATAACCTCCTTTAGACATAAACATCCCTATTTTCTCACCACACAAGGGGATCTTGAATTAGATTCACAAAGAACAGCTTGATTTACGGTTGTTTTCTCTCTGTTCTATTTGAACAAATCTTAGCATGGCATCAGGCTTTGATATGAGAGAGTTCCCACAGTCTGCTGGCAAAATCTCACTGGTTGCATTTCAAAGCCAGAGCTTAAGCTAAAGGTTTTATTTACAAAAGAGGAAAATGTTGGCTGCACCTGAACCTATGGCTATGGTGTTGGGCCACTGGAAAAAAAAAATTCTGATTTGAGACTCTAAAACCCAGCCTTTCTCTGTCATTGAATCCCTCCTGTGTGCTCAGGTTCTTCAATTAAAAAAAAAAGAGAATATTTAAACGTGGTAAAATAAATAGATTAAAAATCAAAAGAAAAGATGGATTCGCACATTGGTCCTGCAGACAGTGAAGGGAGCTTTGGAGGAAGGTAAAATAGTGCATCTCTGTTGACTTTACAGGAAAGTACAATGATCACAACAAATCGGTTTGTTGAGTAGCAATATCAAGGCGGCGGGATGGGCTTGCTGGCTCCAGTCATGCTCCAGGAGAGTTTCCACAGTCCAGAGCCTTCTATCACTGTCTCATTTTTCCCATCAGCTCTGTGTTGGAACACTCAGATCTCTCTTTGCTACTGTTGCTCCGTATCTGTTTTCCCAATGTGGCATGTATTTGCAAGATGGCTTCATCTGTGCAACTCAACTTGTTCTCGCTTTCCAAGGTGCATGAAATACAGAGACTGTGAAACATCCTTCCTTCCCATATGCTCGTCAATGCTGAAATTGTTAAGGGAAATTGAAGGATTTGTCCTACTTAGATGTATTTCAGCCATCAGAGGACTCCGGGAGTTTTAAAAGGACAGAGTAGCTCTCATACACATTTTAAAAATCAATTTCCCTGGAAGGGATTAGATCTACTTTATTTTATCAGGGAGAAAATTACTTTCTTAGCCTTAGTTATACTAGGAATTGAAAAGTTTTAAATACTGTAACTTTCAGTATTAATTCATTCCCCAAACTTGTCTTTTAGTACCACAAAATGCCTGCCAGAAGTTAATGTTACTTTTGTAGAGAATTTTAATTATCTCTATCTGAATTTAAACAAAATCTTGAGGGAATTGAGAAATATTAAAAGAGATTCACAGATTTGATGTTTATAAATCTTTCATTAATCTTCCACAATAGGTGGCTTTTCGAATAACTACCTCAAATCTGGAATAGCTGCTTTTTAATAAATGTGTATTAGATTTCATGACAAAATCAGCTATTTTGGAGTCATGATTATACACCAGAAATTTCATTATGGCAATTAATTAAATTTCTCAAAATTGATGTAACAACAAATTTCTATCAGTTAAGATGTCAACTCATTTTGTCTGAGAAAAAAATAAGATTTACTCGTATGTTTTAGGAAAATTCATGATGCTTTGCATCATTATGCTACAAATTAATCCCTGATTAATGTTCAGTTTCTTTTCATGCATGATCTGCAGTACTAGAAATTTAATGCTTTCTCCATATGTTTTAGCTTTTATTAACACAGTGTATATTAGTCTTACATAATAAGAAATCTGACAGTTTTCCAATATTTAGATACAAAAGAGGTTGGGATAAGCCTTAACGTCCTCTAGTTACAGCCAACTCTAATGGATATGTTTATTTTATATTAGAAATGGTTTCTTCTTTAAATTCTTGAATCATTTCCAACTGCTTGCTTTCTTACACTATCAAGGATATTCATGATAACATTTGAAACACTTTAGAAATGTGAAATGACCCCAAGGACAGTTGTTGTATATAAAAAATAAATTAAAAATTCCAAGGAGAAATCCAAAACAGTATGTATTTTATGATAAATGATGTTATAGAAAATGACTCCCATATTAATCATTCATTCTTTTGTATTACTTACACATTGTTCTCACAAAGATTTGTTAATTTTGCTTTTTTAAAAAATGATTATTTATGTTTAAGATGGAGTGAGAGACAAAGAGAGAGAAAAAGAGATGGATCGTACTGGGACCAGGAACCCAAAGCTCCCTCCGGGTCTTCCGTTTTGGTGGCAGGAGCTCAAGCACTTGGGCAATCAGACAACGCCTTTCCAAATGAATTGGCAGGATATTGAAAAAGAAGTGGAGCAGTCAGGACTTGAACCTCACTCTGACAGATGATGCTTAGGTCTCGGGTAGTAGCTTGAGCCCCTGCAGCATAGTATCAGCCCCAAATACCTTCTAAATACAAAACATCTTTCAAAAAAATAACCCTTCTAAACTATAACAATTCCTCAACAGTAAGAGAATAAGCACCTTGATAAGTTTGTATAATTCTCTTTAAAAGTCATTTTAGGAGAAAATACAAAGGCTCAACTAGCTAATTCTACACCTGCAAGTGCTGGAATCCCATATGGGCACCAGTTTATGTCCCAGCTGCTCCAATTCTGATCCATCTCCCTGCTTATGGCTGGAGAACAGAGTGGAGGTTGACCCAAAGCTTTGGAAATCTGCAACCACATGGGAGACCCAGAAGAGGCTCGTGGCTCCTGGCTGTGGATATGCTCAACTACGACAATTGTGAGCATTTGGGGAGTAAACTAGCAGGTGTAAGATCTATCACTGCCTCTCCTTCTCTCTGTAAATCTGCCTTTCCAATAAAAATAAATAGATCTTTTGAAAGATCCTTTTAATCTCTAAATTAAGTTTCAAAAATTTCATTTTATGGAATCCCTAAATAACAGGAAAATCAGAAATATAAGCTTGCCCAACAGAATACTTTCTTTGTTACTTCATACAGTTGTGTCTAAATTGAAATGCCTTATAATCCAATGGAAATAGTACGTAATCATGAGTTTAAAATGTATGACAATATCAAGAATGTAATACAGTGATGGAAAAGCAACGATTTCCTGGATTTTGTATAGCCTAGTCAAAGTCCACAAGAAAGAAGTTGCAGTCCTTCTTGGAGAAGAGTGACAAAAACTGCAAAGATTTTGTGTGGAAAACAGAAAGAATCTTTTGAAGCCTTCTCTTCTCCTGAAGCTACTGTTTCTGTGTCAGCAAGCAGCGCCGGACACCAGCTCAGCGACACCCAGAAGCACACGCTCTTTAGTGGATCCAGGCCATTAAGAGTCAGTGTTGTGCTGTGCTGGTACTGAGGAAAAGGGTGGGAAACTGGAGGTGGAAGGTTGACTCAGAGAATAAAAAGTGCCAGGAAACTTTTGCTACTAACAAGACGTTACCATCAGCATTATTGCTAAACCTTAAGGAATTGCCAAAATTATATTTTGGGTGCTCATGCAGGTCATATAAAAAAATGAACCCATGGGTATTCAGACATTAAAAGCCAGGGAATTTCAATAATTATTGAAGGGAAATTTTGGAAACTGTAATGTAAGAACAAAAGCGTGAGAAAATTCCATATATATATATATTTAATTTAGAAGAAAAGAAATGAGGTAGTTTTCTAAATACATTAAAATGTTTTGGTAGAGAGGAGTCGCTAGATTGTGATAAGGACTGCCTGCAGTCAATAGACACTTAGAAACAAATGACAAAACTGGGCTCAACACAGTGGCAGGATGAGTTAAGCCACAACTTGTGATGTCAGCAGATCATGCTGCGGCACTCGTTGGACTCCCTACGGCTCTGCTTTTGTTTTTTAAGAACTGTCACTGCCACCCAACAGCCCAGTTCCCCGTTGGTCCAAGCTTTCCTCCCCGCTTCTCCAGCCCTCTTTCCGCCACCCTTCTTCCCATGTTTCCTCCTGTACTTTCAGCTGCATTTCTCCATTCTTGTCCCCGTCTGTCCATACTGCTTTTACTGCTTCTGTCTGTAACCCTCTATGCCGCTTTTCCTCTCTGTACACCTTAACTTTTCCACCCGAAGATCTAAACCCTTCTTCCCCTCTCTGCTGCCGCTCTTCCCATTTCGTCCGTCATTCTTTCCCCAGTCTTTCTCCTTGTCAAACCCCAGTCTTTCTCATCCTTGCCATCTGTCTGTCTGTCCCGTCCTTCTGTTGTCGTCCTCTCCTAGCTTTTACTGGCTACTTTTACATCATTCTCCACCAATCACTTCTCCCTGTGGGTCCACTTGGTGCTACGTGATAGGCCAGTAATCACAGTGAGGGCATTAGCCTATCCCTGTGACTTCCTGTTTACCTGCTAGTGAGACCAACCTCACCTCCTGGCCCTGGACCAGCCACCTTCTTACAACGGCCCCTCCTAATCCCGGAGTGGTTTCAGCACCCCACTCCCTACAACAAACAATGTTTATTTGAAAGTCATTGTTGCCAAGAGAGAGAGACTTCTAGTCTACAGATTCAGTACCAGTGGACCAGGTCAAGCCTCAAGGTGCAGGTTCCCAAGGCTTTAGACCGTCCTCAGCTGCTTTTCCATGCCACAAGCAGGGAGCTGGATAGGAAACAGGGCTACCGGGATTAGAAACGGCACCCATATGGGATCCCGGTGCATGCAAGACAATGACTTCAGCTGCTAGGCAATCACGCTGGGCCAAATAGAATTTGTTTTATTAAATTCAGTTGATAGGGAGATTCACAAAGAGAAAAAGAGAAGTACCATTCACTGACTCACTTCTCAAATGGCTGCAATGTTGATGGCTGAGCCAGGATGATGACAGGACCCTGGACCTCCATCAAGATCTTCTACATGGGTGCAAGGGCCTAAGAACTTAGACAATTTTCCACTGCTTTCCAAGGAAGGCAGATCAAAACTGGAGTAGTCAGGAATTAAACTGGTGCCCATATAATATGCCAGTGTTGCAACTAGAGGCTCAACCTGCTCACCACAACACCATCTGAAATATGTATTTTTTACAATTGGTGCAATGGCTGAAGTGGCTGACCCACCCACGTGCAAGCACCAGAATCATATATGGGTGCCAGTTCATGTTCTGGCTGCTCCACTTCCAATCCAGTTCCCTGTTTATGGCCTGGAAAAGCAGTGGAGGCCTGCCCAATTTCTTGGGACCCTGAGCCTGTATGGGAATACCTGGAAGAAGCTCCTGGATGGATTTCCTCAGTTCTTTGGATTTCCTCAGCCATGTGGAGAGTGAACCAGAGAATGGGGATTTTTCCCTCTGTTTTTTGTTAAATTTCTTTGCTTGTAAATCTGTGTTTCCAATAAGGATAAACAAATATATATATTTGAAGGAACTTTGAATGTGAAAATTGTAAAAATTAATTGAAATTCAAATGAAATGAAATGTCACCGAGGAAAGGTTTAATGCTTTTTCCTTGGAATGGATACACGAAAAACCTTCAGAATAGCTTTATGATATTACTCAGATTTTAAACCATATATGTTAACAGACTTCATTTGTGAAACATTATAAAAATAATTTTGAGCTTAATTATAGAAACATCAGAAGAAGCTTAAAATCTCCTGGCACATGCAGGGGATAAGAGCAAGCTTTCCTTAGATGCTTTCATTTCTTCCAGAATAAATTTGATTCTACATTTATCGATAATATTCTAACATGTTAAATGAGGGCTTTAACTGAAACTATTTTTCTGTATTTTATTAAGTAATCATTTATTGAGCACTATATTAATTTTATTTGGTTACCATAGCAAAATGCTATGGACAGAAGGACTTACAGCAAGAGAAACTTGTACTGTCAGTTTTAGGGGCTCGGAGCTTGGAACCGAGGCTCGGCAGGCAATGTTCCTTCTGAGACGGCGCCTAAGATGCTTATCCGTTTCTGCCTCTTGGTGGCATTGATTAAACGACATCACTGACTTGGCTCCTTCTGTTTCCTCTTGATATTTCTCCTTTGTTTCTGTCTTCTCTTCTCTTAAGGATGCTGTCATATTGGATTAGGACTCATCTCAATAAAGTCTATTTTGATTACACCTGCAAGAACCTAATTTCCAACTAAGATTACACTCACGGACAGGGAGGTGAGGATCCAAATGGACCTTTTTCTAGAGACATAATGCCAACCTATAATAGGGACCCATTATGCCACAGGCAATATTCAAGTTGTTGGGGATACAGCAGTAAGAAAGACAGGAAAATAAAGCCTTGTAGCTGTGGACATGACATCCATCCTTGCTCGGGGATGAGGTTTAGTTTTCATACCCACCTGGGAATTCTTCTTTGCATTGTGGCTTCACTTACTGATTCCCCACTTCTTTTCAGTCCACCAGTGCTGAACTCTACAAATTCAGATTCTTCTCAGATTTGTAAGAATTTAGTAAGGAGTTTTTATTGCAAGTGCTGCTTCCTAGGTTATTAACCGAAGAGTTGTATGAAAAAAATAATAATAACAAAAGAGGCACATGGCCACACTATCCTTTATATCTGTTTGAAAGAGGTGGAAATCCAACCCATGTTATTTGTCTGATTGTATTACCACATTTGCAGGGCTGTGATAATAGTGTTCAGAGCCCTCTAATTATAAAATTAGGCATGGTCCTGAATAAGTTGGCATATTGTCAAATTGTGGCAAAAAAAAAATCAGAAAGATATGAGCCACAATAGGGGAATAACTCAGTGACTGCCTTTATTATGAGTTGTTTCCAGTATTAATCAAACAATAGATGCTGAGATTTTGAGATAGTTAAATAACAAAAACTAGAATATCACATTTGTATCTTTCTATGAAATGGAGACATGCCTGCCAGAACATACCAAGGCATTCAGATAATAACACGGGTGCTGTTATTATCTGTGCTGTGACCATGCAATTCCACACCATCTTAGCTCTACATGCGATTTCATGTATGTACATGTGCATGATTTTACAGAACAAAACTGCCATTTAGGCAGAAAATTGGAGATTTATTCTAACAGTTATATCACACACTGAGAAAGATGTTACGATCTTAAGGAAGTAAGAATTTACAAATTTCTCCCATTAAAATTCTTAGCTTTTGTTTTCTAATATGTTCACACTATTATTGAATGAACATTAAGTTAGGACTGCTAAATTTTTTTCCCAGATTAGCACTTTTACTGCATAAAAGGTTTGACTCTAATACCTGTTATATCTAGATCTATTCTGTCTGACGTAAGACAACCAACTTTCTTTTTTTTAGTGTTTCATGGTGTAACTTTTTTATCACCCCATTTCTTTCATATATTTTGAATTTTTTATTTGGAGATATTTGTGTGAGCAATGTGTAAGTTAATTTTGTTATTATTTTATCTGAAGTTTTAACTGAAATCTTATGTAATCATTTAGCTTTACTTTCAGTATCTTAGTATGTATTTTTATTTGTTCCATTCGATTTCCTGAAGTCGAAACTTTTTTTTTTTAAGATTTATTATTTATTGGAAAGTCAGATATACAGAGAGGAGGAAAGACAGAGAGGAAGATCTTCCCTCTGATGATTCACTCCCCAAGTGAGTGCAATGGCCGGTGCTATGCCAGTCCGAAGCCAGGATCCAGGAACTTCTTCCAGGTCTCCCACATGGGTGCAGGGTCCCAAGGCTTTGGACCGTCCTTGACTGCTTTCCCAGGCCACAAGCAGGGAGCTGGATGGGAAGTGGAGCTGCCAGGATTAGAACGGGCGCGCATATGGGATCCTGGTGTGTTCAAGGTGAGGGCTTTAGCTGTTAGGTCACACTGCCAGGCCCTGAAGTCAAAACATTTTAAATCAAAGTTTTAATTTATGGCAATTAGAGATTAATATGACTATAAAAAGCTCTGACATGCACTTTTATGAAACTGGTTTTGATGATAACATCTTGTCTGTAGCATGATATTGTAATCAGAAAACTGTGGATAATGTGATCAGGAAAGAAAACATTTCACCACTGGTATCCTCGTGGTTGCTTGTTTTTCTAATACTTCTATCTCTTCCTGAAACACTGATAGCCATAAACATGCTCTCCTTGTCTATAGTATTTTCATATCCACAAAGTTATGCAAATGAAATAAAAATTTGATCATAAACTCTTTTGGAGCTTTTTTTCACTCAGATGCAATTGTCAGAAATTCATCCAAGTTGTTCCATCATTGGCTGGTTCTTTGCACTGCCGTTTGTTTAAGCTTTCCTCTAATGAAGGATATACGGGCTATTTCCACTTTCAGTCTTAAACATTCATGTACAAGTGTGCATGTAAAAATATTTTTCCCTTTGGCAAACTCCAAAAAATATGATTACTTGGTACATCATAGAAGGGAAGGAGTCAGCAGGTGGATCATCTTTCTCTCTCTCCTTTTCTCCATGAAAATGCCTTTAAAAAATAATAATTCTCCAGTGAAACAATCTGGACTTGGATATTTCTTGTTTAGAGAAATTTGAAAATTATTTAGTTTCTTAGGGCTGGTGCAATGGCAGCCTCACCCTTCTGAGACATCCCACGTGACGCTGGTTCCTGGCTCCCAAGTTCAAAGCAAATTCAGCTCTAGAGGGAAGTAAACCAGAGATGAAAGAACTAAATAAACCTTTAAAATCAATTTCTTGGTCCCAGCACAGTAGCCTAGTGTCTAACGTCCTCACCTGACACATGTTTGAACCCCATATGGACAGGAGTTCCTATCCTGACTGCTCTAATTCCCAAAAGACTTGGAACCCTGCACCTGCGTGGGAGACCCGGAAGAAGCTCTGGGCTCCTGGCCTTGCGTGAGCGCAACTCCAGCCTCAATGGCCACTAGGGCAGTGAACCAGCAAACGAAAGATCTTTCTCTTTGTCTCTCATTCTCTCTGTAAAAAGCCATAAATAAATCTTTAAAAAAAATCAATTTCTTTCAACATCATTATACTACTTGGATTATATATTTCATGTTGGATGAATTATTATAGTCTTCTAACTTTTTAAGAATAATTATTTGAAAGACACAGAAAGGAATAGAGAAGGGAAGAAAAATATTTCGTTTATTGGTTCATTAATCAAATTGCCACAGCAGCTGGAGCTGAGTCAATCTTTTTTTTTTAATTGATTACATTGCATTATGTGATACAGTTTTATAGGCACTGGGATTCCCCCACCTCTCCCCAAACCCTCCCTCCATGGTAGATTCCTCCACCTTGTTGCATTACCACAGTTCAAGTTCAGTTGAGATTCTTTCATTGCAAGCATCTACAAAGCATAGAGTCCAGCATCTTATTGTCCAGATAAGTTCAACGGCTTTTTGGGGAGACCATCTCTGGTCTGAAGACAGAGCCGGCAAAGTATCATCCTGATCAACTAAAAGCCCCAACATAACATCAGCAACAATTTATAATGTTATGGATTAATTGACATAGTATTGAGTAACCAGTATGTTAGAAAAAAAAATGCAAGTTCCCAACCACACCCTGTGACTTCTTCATTGACATTTCAATTTTAGTTTATATACAACCGGGTTCTATATACCTTAAAGTGGCCATAGATTACTATTCCTCTGTCTCATGTCTATTTTCATTTTTGTATTTAGCAGTATATAGTGTTGAAGTATAATTTTTGCTGAACCTGCCTTTTTTTTGGGTAGTCTAGACTGGCTTATAACTCTAACAAGACGTATGTCAACAGTTTAGGTGCAGAACGGTTTTAGGAGGGGTGTGCAGAGAAATCTTCAATACCCTAGTGAGGAGTAACTAATCTTTGTGTCCCACCTAGTAAGGTATAAATGAATCCCCACTGACCATTTCTTGTCTGATTCTAAGCGTTCCTTGTTGTTCTCTGTCTATCTATTCTAGATTTTTTGTTTCTTCGTTTGGTCAGAACAACAGCCAAGAGCCCTGAGTGGTCTGCAGAAACAGAAGAACAGTAAATTTCCTTTGGGACTAGGGAGGGGAGCTCTATCTGGTCCTCGCTTGGTCCCAACTTTGAGTCCCCACCCTCTCTGGCAATGACCATCAGGGTCGCTCCGGAAACCCCTCAAAGTGGAATCAATCTTAAGCAGACAATCTTCTCTGGGTCTCCCTAGGGGGCACAAGAAGATATTAGCCATCACCTGCTGCTTTCATAGGCCACAAGCAGGAGCGAGACTTGAAGTGGAGCAATCGGGATGCGAACCAATGCTCATACAGGTGGAGGTGCTGCAAGCCAAGGCTTAGCTTACTACCCTAAAGTGCAGATCCCTGTGACGTGATTTTAAAGGAAGTGATCTATTCAATCTACACCATCAGGTTTGTTTATGCCCCATTGCTTTATTAGAATTTTGATGTGTACCTAATTTATGCAGTTTTCCTGTATTTAAGCTTTGAAATTAGTTACTTACACTGTTGTTGTTTTTCTCCTTAGTACATCACATTGGTCAATTTTATCAATCTTTCAATATCCCAAATTTTCTTTCACAGACATTCTCTCTTATTTTCCTGGTTCAGTTTCACTGAATCAGTTCTTTGTTTCCTTTTGTTTGCACTTGTATCTTTATTCTTTGTTTTCCTTGCAATGGAAAATAAGATTACTAGTGATTTTCTTCTTTTTTGATGCACGCATTTAATACTATAAATTCCCTCCACAGGATTGTCTTAACTATTTTCTAGGAATTTTGATGTGTCATGCTTGCTTTCATGTAACTCGATGTATTTTCAAATTTCTTTTGTTACTTTTCCTTTGATCCATGGAATCCGTGAAATATGTTGTTTTGTTCTTGACTATGTTTGCATTTACTTTTCTGTTTACTTTGTGCTTGTCATGACACAATACACGCCATGTTTCCTCCATGCTGTATGTTTGAGCTGCAGGATCTGTCTTGACTTATCTTTCACAGAGATTTGAAAAGAATGTGAATTTTGCCCTAACTGAATACACAGGTTTAAATTACACTAAATTGAATTATTAAATGTATTAAAATAAATCCTGTTCATTGATGATGTTTTTGAGTTCTGCATCTTTGCTGGTTTTTGCATCTAGTTATTTTATCAATTCTTGAGAAATGAGAGCTTTAATTAATTTTCAGATAGGTGTATATTTCTTTAATTTTTCTTTGGCTTCTATCTGATCTGGCTTAATATATTTTATAGATCTGTTTATGCAAATGCACTTAGTATTAACATAGCAAGACATTTTATCATTCGAAAGTCATGTTCTTTTCTGGCCTTGGTCAATGTCTTCGCTTTGAATCACTTTACACTGTATGCATGTGGCTGTTTCTACTCTGCTTTGCATCGTATGCAGAGAGCAATTCCTGTCTGCCAGATGATTCTTTTCCACTTCTATTTTTAATTTTTTTCCTTTACAACTATCTTTAGGGAGTGACTTCGAGACAACACACTGTGCGTTCATGTTTTCAGTCAATTGTATTCCTGTCTATGCATTGTTGTCGCTAACAAAATTGCTTTTAGCTAGTTGATAAGCTAGGGCTTAATTTTGTCACTTTATTTAGTATTAAAGATTTGTTTATTTTTCTTGGATGGTTATTCTCCTAACTGGAAAATATTTCTGAAATTTTTGCCAGCTATAGTAAAAACAAATTTGTCGAAGCTCATGTTTACTAGAAGTTCCTTTTTTATCCCACGTGGCTTTTAAAGACCGAGGACTTTGCTTGGTATTTTCTCTTCACTATGTTTACCCTCATTTGAAATTATCCGTTGAGACCGTTGACCAAGTTGATTATCCCCACTCTCACTTTGTAAGTTTTTTTTTTAACCTGGTGAATTCAATAACCTTAGAACAAATACATTTTTAATAAAATAATAATCTGCAGTGCCAGCTCTTGGGAGGAATCATCCTCTCCTCTGTGAATGTGTCTAATGAGAGAATATGTATCAAGAGGGGACGATACCATTCGGGTTCCCAGGTTGCTTGCCCTATTTAGCATTATTATTTTTTCTTAAAGTTGCAATTAATATTAGCCTTAAGAAATGAATGGAAATTGGCCATGAATGAAAAAAGTTAATAGATGTTAGTATTGTAATTAGCAAGGGTCTCATCTTGCAGGAGTGGTTTTCTGACTGCAGACTTTTGAGGACATGGAAGGCTCCAGCTCATGTGCCTGGAGCTTTGCAACACATGTGATGGAAGCGGGTGGGAGAAGAAGGTTGAATTGCCCTCCTGTTGTCATCCCAGAAAGAGTAGGAGTCAAGAAAATGACAGGAAGCCTGATCCTCATTCCCAGGCAGTCCCAGTGCTTCTTTTCCCCAAACAAGTGACAATAGAAACGGTAGAAGTTTAAGTGTTCTGTAGGAGCAGGCATAAAGTAATCGAGATAATTTCATTAAAAGAAAAAAAGTGGAGTTGTTACACTAACAAAGGAAGCATTTCGACACATTGCTGGGTAACTGATCTTCCCACGTGAAGAAATTGCAAAATGAATTTCCCTCCATTCAATCTGTTTAGCACTTGTTGGAACACTTTTTCCTTATAACCTTTCACTTAAGTGGCAGAGAAAAAAAAAGTTTAGAAGTGTAAGTGCTGAAAAAAGAAGTCTACAGAAAAAGACACCAAGGTAATAGTAAATCAATGTCAGTGTGAGCACAGAGTTACAAAAGTGGAAATATGTTTAGCAACATGTTCTTGGTGCCAGTAAGCAATATCTGTCACACCGCAAAGTTCCAAAAAGTTCTCGGACAGGTGGAATTAAGGATACATTTATCTTGGTGCAAAACGTTTTGTGGTGCATTCATACTTTTGCATAATACATGTTCTACAAGAACATTTTACAAAATGCTGGTACTGACTCTTTGTGGACACGCAATTTGGCATGGTGACAGATGCAAAGTATTAGGGTAGGAATAACCTTTATGGAAACAGCAGTAAAATAATGTACAGAAAAATATGTGCATGGTCATTATAACACAGTCTACACTGGAATAAAAAAGAAATCAAATGACTTGGTGTAACAAGAAACAAAAATTATTGCGCATTAATATAAAGGGATGCAATATATGATTTTAATAGAGAATATTTAAGTACAAACAATCCATAAATCACAAAATTTAAAACATTGAGTAAGGAAGGCTTTTTAATTTAATCATGAATATATGATTTAAATGAAAATTGAAGGTTTTTTTTTTAACCTGCAGAATCAAAATGTATTGAGTTAAAGAAAAAAAAAGACACAGTCTGAAAAAAAATCAGACATGAACATTTTTGTTTTCTTTGATTTGAAGAGAACTAGTGTTTTTTTTTTTTTTTTTAAGAATTATCTATTTGGTTTTGAAAGATTTTACAGAGAAAGGAGAGATAGAGAGAGAAGATCTTCCATCCGCTGGCTCACTCCCCAAATCCCATAATGGCCAACACTGTGCTAGTCTGAAGCCAGGAGCCAGGTGTTTCAGGACACCCATCTATGTGCAGGGTACCAGGGACTTGGGCCATCCTTTGCTGCTTTCCCAAGCGGTAGGCAGGAAGCTGTATGTGACATAAAGCAGTTGAAACACGCACGGTTGCATATGGGATGTGAGTGTGTTTAGGCGAAGGATTAACTTGTTGAGCCACTGTGCCAGCCCCTGAGAACTCTTTTGAAGTCAAGAAAATGATTTATACCCCGCCCCTCAAAACCAACTTCATCAGCAGACAATTGCCAAAACCATGCAGTGGACAATAGGAATTCTTAAGTCAGGATGTGAAATTCCAGTTAAAACCTATCACAGTCATGAACATTTTAAAAATATTTTATCATTAAAATCATTTATTAATTAGCATTATGTTGGAATGGCAGAGGGCGAGGCACAGGTAATGGGAGAGAACTTTAATCCAGCTGATTCACATCCCAGATGCTTACAATCACCTGGGAGGCACCAGATCCACACCAGGAAGCAGGAACTTAGTCTGTATCTCCAGGACAAATGACAGGGGCTCACACACTGAGCCTATATCATTTCCCAGCAGAATAGAAAGCAAAATGGCAAATAAAGCAGCTGGGGTTTGAACCAGTACTGATAGAGGATGCTGATGTGGCAAGCATCATCCTAATATTGGGCCAAATACCCTTAGTGGAAAAAAAAAGTTTTAATTATCGTCTCTTCATTCAGTATGGGTAAATATACAACAATAGTAAAAACGTCAGTGCATTTATAAAGTCACCCCACAATTGCAGTTAAATATTTATTTTACAGATAGAATAATATATTACTTTGGAAATTTTATTACATATGACAAATAGGAAAAATAGGATATACCTACATTATTATCTTAGCCATCTTACTACCTACACCTGCATTATCTATATCGAAAGACGTCTAAACTACTGCAATGCTAACTGAAAAAATAAATCCAAAAATGAGTAGTATATTCTCATTTTTGAAAACCATGGAAGAGACCTTGAGATTGGCAGCTGATAAATTTTACATTCTGCATGATTTCATTCTGTATACTTCAATGTACTGTTTTAGATAATAATTAATAATGTGTAATGCTATGAGAAAACTATACAATTTGGTTTTTAGAAGGAATATAAGTATAAATCTCAGCATATTTTATGAAAATACATACAATATTCTTAGCTTATTGCATAGTCTATTTAAGATATGTTACAATGCATGCAATATATAATCTGATTTGTGAAACTGTGTGAATTATTTTTCTGGGTTTTCTCAATAATTTTTTATAATTGAATAAACATTTACTTAAGGAGAAAGCATGAATGCTGACACGTATAAACAGTTATGAAATTTTCAGTGAGAAATTCAACTACCTTTGATTACATGAGGTTATTTTCAGCACTCATTATGTACATGTAGGTCAACCCTTTTTTTTCTTTTTTAATCTTACAGCTACAGATACACATTTCCCAGTAAAGCATTTTAGCTCAGTTCCACATTGTTTCATTTGGGTTGTTTCGGGGTTGGCAGGGGAGTGAGCTGTGTGATGCAGAGGACTAAGCTGCTGCCTGTGAGGTCCCCATCCTTTAGTGGAGTGCCTGGGACGGCCATCCTGCATCTCCAGCATCCTGTTAAGCCATCTGGGGGGCTTCTATTAGAGTATTCTTACAGAATTCTATTGCAGTGTTCTATTACAATATTCTTTACAATATTTCCATAATTCTTTATCTTCATTCCATGTATTACTTCGTTCTTCTTCTTTAGGGAGTCTTGACATGCTACGCTTCATTACTTTAATTTCCTTTCCACTTAATTACTGAATTTCTGGAAAATTCTGCTTACAATAAGCTTTTCCTTACAAGAGACCATTTTAAAGATTATTTTTAAACATTATTATTATCTCATATTTGAAAGGCAGATTTACAGAGAAAGAGAGACACCGAGAGATCTTCCATCAACTGATTCATTCCGCACATGGCCACAGTGGTCAGAGCTGAGCCTATCCAAAGGCAGGAACGTCTAACCCGTCTCCCCCGTGGGTGCAGAAGCCCAAGGACACGGGCTGTCTGCTGCTTTCCGAGGCCGTAAGCATGCAGCTGCATCAAAAGTAGAACATCCAAGACTATAACAGGCATCCCAAGTGACAGGCATTTTTCTGTTAGAAATTACAATGCTGCTTTTTCTTTTCATTTTCTTATTTTTAAAATCCAAAGTCTGTTATTATTTTTTTTTAAGTCCTGTTTTCTAATAATTGAGTTCCCCTCAGCCAAGGGTTTGTAAGAAGTTCCTTTGGTCAGACTGATAGGTCAGCAGTATGGCAGCTGCTTGATTTCCATAATGCAAAGCTGAATTCCTCTTTGGTGCCCCAAATGCGAAGTCGCTGTAATCCTCCTTATAGCCCCGTCTCTATTTCTGTAAACCGGACCTGCACCAGGTCTGCTGCTGCCAGCGCCTCACTTCTGTCCCTGTTCCTGCTGTTCAGAAGCAGGATCCAAAGATTCACCTTTGGCTGGGCGTCTCATCTTGAGAATGCACATTTGCTGATGCTTCTGATAGCAGCAGTGCCCGAGACCTCTTGCCGAGTCCTTTCTTTGCTCCTTTTTTTTCCTCTCTTCTTCCTGGGATGCAGCTTTTTTTTAGTAGGGCTCTGGGCAGCCACACGCGTCCTTCCGAGCGTTGCAGGCTGTGAGTACACTCACACTCTGCGGAGTTGGAGTTGGAGTCTCCCCTTACCACTGTGGCTTTTGGATGAGTGGAACGAAAAGCCCTTGTACGATTGGAAAAACAGATGAGGCTTGTTCTTCGGATCCATTCATTCATGCTTTCGTTCTTAGTTTACAAAGGTTTATTAAATACCTGCTCATTATATTCATTTGCGTTTTCTTCTGGCATATTTTATACATTACTTTCTGACCTAAACATTTAGTTCGTCAAAATATATGGAAAATAAGAATTTGATTTATTTTTTGTTAATATCTAACTAGTACTCAAAAAGACCTTCATGGAATAGTTTTATAATAATAATAATAATATCTTGTTCATCAATGGTTAAGTTTTTTGTATAATTTAAGTAAATTTATGTATCTAATTTATTCCATGAAACTCATGCATATTTCATCACATTAATTTTTTATATTTTTAAGGTTTATTTATTTTTATTGGAAGGGCATATTGGATTTACAGAGAGAAACAGAGACAGAGGGAAAGATCTTCCATCTGCTGGTACACTCCCTAAGTGGCTACAACAGCCAGAGTTGAGCTGATCTGAAGCCAGGAGCCAGGTACTTCTTTCGATCTCCCGTTCAGGTACAGGGTCCCAAGGCTTTGAGCCATCCTCAACTGCTTTCCCCCCGCCACAAGCAGGGAGCTGGATGGGAAGTGGAGCAATTGGGACATTAACCAATACCCATATGTGATCCCGGTGTGTTTAAGACAAGCATTTTAGCCGTTACTCTATCATATCAGGCCCATTAATTTTGATAATTTTATGAAACATTTTGAATCTATGATAAAAAAAGTTTCCTCTTTTTCTTTTTTTTTTTTTTCCACAATAATGGTAGCAAGGGTAGGGTATTTGTCCTGCCAGCTGTAAGCTCTGCATTCCATGCCATGGTGCCTGGGTTGTATTCCTGCTGCGAGCTCTTGATTTCAGCTTCCCCTGAAGCAAATTGGAAACGCTGGTGATGATATGGGTAGTCTGCCCTTCGATTCCTGAATCCTGGCTTTGGATTTGACAGTTGTAGGCATTCAAGGGGAGTCAAGCAGTGGAAGGGAGTTTTCTCACTGTCTCACTCAAAAAATTCATAAAAGTTATAAATTAAAAAGTTCACTTTCAAAAAGTGCTAAGGCTCCAGTTTTCAGGCTTCTCAAAAATTGACAGGAGATTCTTAATACACTTCAAATAAACTCTTAATTTCACTTTATGAGAAATGATTTTGGAAAACTATTTAGTAAGCCTCGAAGCTCACCATTTTAAATCTAGCAGAGGTTTAAAATTCTTGCAACAAAGTAAGATCACAGCTCAGTTAACGTCTCTCCCAGAAGGACACGTGGCCTTCTCCTAGGACCCATGTATTTCAGAATGCATTCCGTATTTTGTTAATTCAAAAACCCTTTATAAGAAAACATAAGTTGCCTTTCAATGGGACTGTTATGCCAGTACTTGGTACCAAGTCCACATATGTGAGTTTTCATGAAAAAAATGGCATTCAAATTGCATAACAATTTGTAATGAAAACATTGACCCCAATGATTCTCAGATTACAAATGACAGAATACAAAAGTATTTTTAAAAATATTTTTCTGGTGCAACTTTATAGGTATAGGTATTCCCTCCGCCTCCGCTTTCATCCTCCTATTCTTTCCCTCCTGCCATTTCCCCCATATTACTGCAGTAGTGCAGTGCCTTAGTAACAGTTAAAAGTTTAACATTCTGTCACTTAAGTGCATTATCACATCGTTGGTACAGACGAAAGTAGAAAATCTAATGTCATATTGTCAAGGCATATATAAGTGTTTTCCTGGGAGTCCTCCTGGTCTTTATGAATAGAGACGCCTAAAGCCACATATCTTCAATTCCTGTTATACAGTTTATCTACGTGAACATATGTATGTACTGTGTATCTACTTTTAGAATTTTTGAATGAAGTTTGCCTTAGAAGTAATATATGATATTTTTCCTTTTTGATTTTCATTATTTAATTCAGTTGGGACAGTGAGATATCTGTGTTGTCGATTTTTGCAAAGAACCAGCTCTTTGATTCACGGACTGTTTTTAAGATTTTATTATTTTTTATCAGAAAGGCAAATTTATAAGGGTAAGGAGAGACATAAAGAGATCTTCCACCTGCTAGTTCACTCTCCAAATGACTGCAATAGCTGGAGCTGTGTCAATCTGAAGCCAGAAGCTAGGAGCCTCTTCCAGGGCTCCCATATGGGTACAGTGTCCCAAGGCTTTGGGCCATCCTCCACCAATTTCTCAGGAAGTTATCTGACATTTCTGGTGTGCATATTTAAGTATCTCTTCTTTGTATCCAACCAGAGCTTTATTATGCTGTGCTGCTGTGAGGCTCTCTTTTTGTTCATTATTGCACTGAAAAACTTCTTTCAATACAGCTTCTCTTCAGGAACTAACATGACCTTTGCATTTGGCCTTTTGACTCTGTCAATTAATCTTGGACAGTCTTCTTAGCTTTATTCAATTGCTCTTCCAGATTTCTGACCATTTTGGTATTTTTGCATTTGGCATCTTCTACCTTTAAGATTCTTTCTTCTGTCTCACTCATTCTGTTATGGAGATGTTCTGTTGTATTTTTAATTTGCTCGATTAAGTTCCTTAAGTCTAGTAATTCAATTTGATTCTATTTCATGTCTGCTTTTTAACATATTCTTTGAACTTCTGCATTTTCTTCCAGTTGCTCTTTTTAGGAGCTTAATAGTTCTTTAAAAAATTATTTATCCTGCAGTTCCTCAATGTCTTCATCAGCTAATTATGAGGCTAAATTAGTCTTTTAAATCTTATATTGCGGGGGGAAGTTATCCATAACCTCATTCGTGGTGCCTGTACCTCTTCCTTTGCTCCTAGCCATTGCAGTTCAGGTTAGCTGATTCTTTTCTTGGTGGCTGATTTCATCTGTACATCGTGTTCTTCACAGGTATACAGATTGACTATTGGCCGGTTCGGTACCTGGGTATGTTTGTCACTAGAACCACTCCTCCAGCAAGTTTCAATCCCAGGCTCCTATGTTGTGCTCCTATTACAACTCCAGCTGCCATAGCCACACGGCTTGCCTTTCTCCACTCCTCGTCATCTTGGGTCATGGTAAAACTATTGTCTTTTGGCCTTCCTCCTGCCCAAGGTTTCAGCAGCATCTGGGATTAAGGAGACAACAGTGGCACTTGCTTTGTCAGTGCTCTGCTTTGCTCTGTGGAGCATGGATTTCTTTTTCTCTTCCTGCTGGAAACTGGAAACAGCTAGATTGGGGCAACTTGAACCTATTTTGGATCTTATCCATGGGATTCCAAGTTAGTATTATATTCCTTGTAGTACCAGTGACCTATACTCCTGATATCATATTGCATGGGAGATTATTCAAGATTATTCAAGATGTGGATTGTCATTTGGTGTAGCACATACACAGCTAGCCACTATCCTCCAGGCTTTTGCTGCTGTTCTCAAAATAGCACCTGATGTGCCACTCATGCACTGGTTGGGGTCTGGTTGCTAACTCCAATCCATTCCTGTACCATCTGCTGTTCTGTGTCAGCTCATGAATAGGTTAAAAATCAATGGGACCGGGTCCGAACCCTGCCGGAGTCCCAGCCACAGCCCCCGTCCGCCGCTTGCGGCGGGGGCAGGGACTCCGGCCCTCTCCCGGCCCGGGGGTAACTAAGCCCCCTCGCGGGTGAGTACTCACGAGGGCTGGCAAGGAGGGCTGGGGGCGAAACCCCGGCTCTCCCCTGTCCCCGCCAGCCAAAAGCTGACGGCAGGACAGTCTGGGTGGGTTCGAATCTCCAGGCAAGGGGCGGGGTTAAACTTCCATGCGAGGTGGCGCTCCATGGAAACGCCCCTTCCGGTCCGAATCCTGCCGGGGTCCCAGCCACAGCTCCCGCCGCTTGCGGCGGGGGCAGGGGCCCCGGCCTTAGGCGGCCAGTGCACCAAGTGGTGCCAGGCTCTGCCTGCTGGCCGCCCAGCGGCGAGCTCTGGGGTTTTGATGATATGAAATAGCTGCTTCGGGACACCCAAAAGTAAGACCAGCGTTAGTGTAGGTGAGAGACTAATTTATGGTGATTCCCAGGAATCGGGACATGAAACCTTAATGTAAGTGCGGGACTGAGAGATGAATGTTCGGACTAAGCAAACCTTAGTCCACTAGTATGACTGGAACACAGGGTGCAACACAGGACATGCCCAGCTTGGATTTGGCTCCAACTGGTTCACATTAAACACAAAGATGAGCCACAGAGTCTAAGGCAGGGGCCGGGACAGGTGGACGGGGCTGCGGCAGGGTCTGGATACAGCTGTCCTCTCCCTCGGCACAAATGTGGATTGGGAAAAGATGTGCCGGACCGGGCCAGACACTAACACCTTCTGGCGCTCTGGAGTACCAGGGTGGATGTGGGACGGACTAGGCTAGGTCCCAACCTCAACTTCGCCATGTACAAGCTATATGGGGGCATGGATGACCGTGGCTGCACTGAAACACTCTACAGCAAGAACCAGAACGGGATGATGGCCAGTTAGGAAAGGCCACTGTTCCTACTAGGATAAGAGGCGAACTGGCACATGGACCCACTGATATGCGCGAAACCTGGCACATGGAGGGGTTCTGATGGAGGAGCTCAGGCAACTCCTCCGGCAGGACACAGACCCTGCAGGTCAGCGCAAGGAACATGCAAGGCAACAGCCAAGAGGTCATAGAAAGAGTCCCACTGGCATCCATTTGGCATGGGTCGGGGGCAGACCAGGCTGAATCTGTTCATGTCGATCCACTGGTAAATCTGATCGCCAGAACAGAGTGTGGGTCGAACCAGGTCCGGTCGTAGCAAAAGCAACACACAAGCTGGAATGCCAAGGTGAGGTAGCCTGAGCCGGATGCAGCCGCAGCACCCAACCAACACAAGTGAGAATCAGGAAAGGAGGCGGCAGAGCTGACAGGAGAAAAAGGGGAGGTTCCCTAGCTGAACAGCAAATTACACTGAGGAGCGGGAGCTGAGTGGGGGGAAGACTAGACCAGGCAGGGTCACAGCGCCCGTGCACCTCATGGGGACCAGATTGGGTGAAAACCAGGCTGGGCTGACTATTCCCACTGGAGCAAGCTACAATCAGAGTTGGTGAGGGTTATTGGGGCTTAGTTGTAGCACCAGTTGGCGGAAGCTGGTACAAAGGGTTAGACACGTTGAGTTGAACTACAGGGCCAAATGGAGAGGGCACAACTGGAATGGGAGTGACCTGGGAGGGAAATAGTGGGTTCCTCCCTCGTGGGTCATCACCTCCCACGAGAGGGCATGGGAACTAGGACAGGGGCTGGGGTGGCTAGACAGACACCCAACAATATCCGTTAGGGACGGTAGGAGGAGATAGTTAGATGGAAGTAGGTGGCAACACCTGTTGGCAAGAATATGAACAGAAGGGTACTGGGGACAGACTGGGCTAGTATGCCATATATACTGGCAAGCCAGGGTAGGAGGTGGGCCTGGTTGAGGCTACTGTGGGCCGCCCTGACTGGGCTGCAACTCCTACTGGTACGTGCGAGGGACAAATGCGTCCAGGGTGGAACCAGGCTGGACTGCAAGAGGACACGGGTGGAGGCAGAACCGGCCCAGCAACTGCAGCCGCCAGCTGACCGGGGCAGTGGACTGTGACGGGCCCTATGCTACTAAAACAGCAGGAATCTGGACTGGGAATACCTCAAAATTTCTTCGAGGATCTTCCCATTCGAGACACCGGACTCGGAGTCCTAACCAGGGAAAGACAGGACAAATCAAGCAACAACCTCAGCCATCTGTTGGCAGCAGAGACTGGGCAAACGGAGACCCTAGAAGGGACTGTGTCAATCAATGGACTCTTCAATGACCACATCATGATTGGGGTGGCGAGACCGGCAACGACCCATGAATGGTGAACTATTGGGACCACTTGATCGAGTATCTCGGAGCGCGCCCCACACCGGGACTTGGGGTGGGCGGGAGACTGGGTGGGGCTTCTTCCTCTATATCCCCCTTTAGACCTTGACCCTTTTTTACCCCAATCAAATTTGTAAGGATTGTCAAAATTAAATAAAAAAAAAATTCATTCTTACTATACCACATTGTAAAGTTTGTGTCCAAAATTGTACATTTTCCAGTCTTTGCGCTTCTTGAAATAAATGCACTTGATAAAAAAAAAAAAAAAATCAATGGGACCTTAAAATCAATGGCTTGATTCACCTTCTGCATTCCTGGTAGATTACCCCTTCCCAGATGTTTACTGGTGAGCTGTGATAACCACTGGGGTTTCTAGGCACTACATCACCACTCCTGTATTTCTATTGCTTTCCTGTGTCCGAAGGGCACTGGATGCCTCTCTGTTGCTGCCCTGCCCACTCCTGTTACCTAGGACCCCACCCTCTCTGTGTCATTTTTAATGACATCACCCTATTTCGCCAGTGCTGTCAAAACAAAGAAACAAAGATTATTTTAATGTTCTCCACAGTCACAAAGAGCACAGCTCTACAAAATATCATTTAACTAACAGGATATTTGCAGTTTTGAAATGTGTTATCTTCAAAAATAGATGATTCGGGCCCGGCGCGGTGGCGCAAGTGGTTAAGGTCCTCGCTTAGCACGCCCGGGATCCCATATGGGCGCCGGTTCTAATCCCGGCAGCCCCGCTTCCCTTCCAGCTCCCTGCCTGTGGCCTGGGAAAGCAGTCGAGGACGGCCCAAAGCTTTGGGACCCTGCACCCGCGTGGGAGACCCAGAAGAGGCTCCTGGCTTCGGATCGGCATAGTATCGGCCCGTTGCGCTCACTTGGGGAGTGAATCATCGGACGGAAGATCTTCCTCTCTGTCTCTCCTCTCTGTATATCTGCCTTTCCAATGAGAAAATAATAAAAATAAATCTTTAAAAAAAAAATAGATGATTCAGCTGTACATTTTGTATTTTAATCACATGGGGAATTGATTATGTAAGTGAAGCATCCATGAAATGACCTATAATTGGTCATTTCTCACTAGGGGAGTTTCTCAAGTTCCCCCACAGGTCCACTCCCAGACCCAGGTCTCACATGTGCTTAGGGAGTGCTAAGCTCCCAACCCAGTATAATCTGTCCCCTCCATATCAGCTTTTGTAAGAACTGTTGGATGTTATGGCCCAGCTGCACCACACCATATTCTTGCATTGCAGCTACAGGTGGTGCAACCTGGAGCTGTCCGGCCTGATCCCAACTCTAGCACCCATGAGTGTCAGAGAATTCCATAGTCATGCTTACTTCAGCCCATCACCCCCACTTCTTCAGCCCACCAGTGGAAATTGTAGGTTCACAGTGTTTTCTATATATATTCACACAGAATCCACCCTGGACCTGATTCTCTTACATGTTCGTTAGTGTTCATGGGCCAGCCTAACCTTATCCCTCCCCTATTCCGACATTCACTGGTGGGCAATCTCATCTAGCCCTTCCAGGCAGGTCCTATCCTTAGTGCATGCCAGTTAGCAATATTCAGTGATAGGTGATGCTAATTACCCCAGTTCAGGTATCCCATGTGTGCTAGTACTTTGATCTGACTCTTATACAACCTTCCACTCCCCACTTCAAGTTGCTAGGTCTCAGTCCCCTCGCTTAGCTGTAAGTACAGTATTCTTGTTTTTTAGGAGTCATTCAGACGTCATTGCTCACCTGCAATTCACTCTGTCAGTGGTATTGCCTCCCCGACATCCTCTTGCACACTTTCCTAATCAATCTACAGTCCCTGCTCCCAGACGTGCATGGGCTCCCCAGCCTTCCAAAGCCCAGTGGGTGGTACGCTGGCCTGGAGCTCTGCCTACTGGCCAGTGTGTCCCAAGCTCCTGGCACATGTGCTGGCCTTGGCCGTTAACCCTCCACAAACCCAGGATCCAGGCTCATTCAAGCTTCCCCAGGCCCAGTCCACCAGCACATCAGGGAAACAAGCTGACTTGGGGCCCTCCCTTCCCTTTCACTCCACACATGACTGAACACATGACTGAACACATGGGGAAATCCTGACTCGCTATACTTACCTGTATGTGAGCCCCCAGATCCCTGCACACCCTTGCTGGTGCTAACTCAAATTCTCTAAATCTCTGAAACCATTATTGAAGCAAACACACTATCAAATATTATTGATAAAAATATAAACCACCCAATAACAGTGATGTGAGCTGTTACGCTCAAACATGCATAGAAAACTTAAATTCTTGCTTTGTAGCAATAACTCTGGCAAAAATAATTAGATTGGTAAGGAAGTATTTAATACGTTTGAGTCAGTTTTCTAGTTCACGCACAATTCACTGTTTTATTGAAATGAATAGAATTCTAGTTGCTTGAAAGACTTGTTCAGCCTCCAGAAGTGCTTGGCTAGCTCCCAGACAGCAGCTTACACAGAGACACTTCATGAGCGATAAAGTGATATGAAGAGGCACTTCTGCACCTTCAAGAGCATGCATCTGTTAATAACTGGAATTTCCTTCAGACCCCACTGCAACATCTTTTTAATGTCATCAATAGAGCCAAATTTCCATCTTTTCAAGGTAGACTTGCTTTTTGATCTAGTCAGCTAGGAATTGTGTGATAGTACTTTATGTATTTGGAAAGTCACAGAAAATCATCTCAAAAATGAAAATGTAACATCTTATTTCAATTATACTTGGTAACCTATTGACATTATTGAAAATGCAAATTAGGAGATCGTAGACGTTCTTAAAATACAGAATGACTAATTCTTCACATTTAGATACATCTCGAGAGCATAATATGTTATTTTAAATTGATATCCATTACAGATAGTTACTATGTCTAGTAACCAATTTTATTGTGTAACAGACATGTAATTATTTTTAATAAGCAATGTAACATATCAGGAAGCATACACATATGTTTAAATTTACCTTTTTATGTCTCCAATATTTTTACTTTTCCACTTTAACATGTATGCTGTACTTACTGACTCCTACTGAGATATTAACTATTCGTCAGTGGCTTTTAAACACATTTGAAAGCCATTTCTCTCAGTTTGATCTTCTTTTCCAATATCCACAAGAGTAGCCATCCTTTATCCTGAAACAAACTTTCCTTGACTCCTGCTTGATTAGCTGCCATATGAATCTATTTTGTGCTGTGGAAAGATTAACAAGAGACAGATTGCTTTAAGCTTTATTTACTGTATTAAATATCTCCATCATTATTTGGAATAATTAAGCCATTTAAAGTCAGGATGCAGAGCTGATCAGAAAGGGAACCCTGTGATGGGTTTAGAATTTTTAGTAAACTGTACTTCCACAGTATAGATTGAATCTGGAGACAGGAAGAGGAGAAGGTTTGAAAGTTATTTAAAAGAAAGACTAAATGAATAGGGACTAGTGATGGTTTGGGTTAGATATTATTCCTGCATTTCTGTCTTAAGGAAATGGTTAAGTGGACTATTACTTCCTAAAATTAAGAACCTAAGTGTTCTGAAGGACAAATTCCAGAAGGTGCCATGAGTCAAAGTATCTAGGAGCAGTAAGGTGGAGTTGGCAAGCAGGAAGCTGGGTTATGGGTCTGGAATCCAAAGCAAGGCAAAAGCTTATGATAGAAATAAATATTTGGAATTTTTTTGGATCTGGTTAATCAAATTATAACATGCCTAGGATTGTATGGAAAGGCATTATAAAATGGCATCCAAAATGGGACAAAAATAAATTACGTGATAAAGGGAATTTGGCCCAGAATTTAGGATCACCACATCTCATATTCTGATTCCTAGGTGTAATACCTGTCACCAACTTTGGACTCCAGTTTCCTAAACAGTCACTGGTAGGTAGTGGTGATGGCTCAAATAATTGAGTTCCTGCTAACTACAAGAAAATTTCAGTTCAAGTTCAGTTGAGATTCCTTCATTGCAAGCATATACCTAGCATAAAGTCCAGCATCTTAACTTTAAGTGGTTGTCTCATGATGCTGTGTGTTAACATGGCTAAGGTGTTGTTTTGCTCATCTGACTAGAGCATGGCTTTTGTCCCAATGTGTAGCTTTCTTTTTTTTTTTTAACATTTTTTCGTTGTGAATTTTACCTTTCCATACTGCCTATTCATTTTTTGTCTTTTACAGTAAGTCACTGTCGTTCATTAATAGATCATTTATATGAGACATTTTGATTGTAAGCATCTGGTATTATAAGTGTCCCTTTCAACACTGTTTTCACTACATCTCATGGGCATTGATATCTTTGTCTTTATTTGTCATTTCTTCATTTTTTTTTCTTTCTCTTATTAATTTCTTCAGCACCATATGGGTATTGCACCAGCATCATTTTCTTCAAAAAAGCTTTTGAGTTTCTTTCTCATCATTCTTGTGATGAATTTGTCATTCTGTAGCATGTTGTTTCATTTCATGTTGCCATAAGTTTGCTCTATCTCTCCCTGGTAAAATAATAATAATAATAATAATAATAACAATAATAATAATAATAATAATAATAACAATAATAATAATAATACAGAAGTGAAGCAGCCAGGACTCAAACTGGTGCCCATATATAATTTGGGCACTGCAGGAGAAGGATTAGTCTACTAGGACATTGCATTGGCCCCATTCAATTATTATTTAGAGCCATTGCATCTATCCCCATTAATCTAAGATATTTTTGCTTCTTACTTGTTAAGCTTTTGACTTAGAGAAGTATTAAGCTTTTTTTCTTTACTGTGATGTAAGTTTAAAATATATTATCTCAAAAACTGAAAAAAGAGAAAAGGAAAGAGGATGGAGAGGGAAGGAGGAAGAAGGAGGCAGGTAGGGAATATCATTACGTTGTTTAGAATTCTGAAAATCACTGAATCTTCTAAAAGAAATTCAACAAGTACCAAAAGGGGTGAGGGCAACCTGCAGGTAGCTGTTCAGGGTTGGCTTAAGCTTTGTTCAGCCAGAGACGCTGTATGCATTTGGAGAGTGAGCCAGTGACACCAGTGAACAGAAGAACTGCCTCTCTCTCTCTCTCTCTCTCTCTCTCTCTCTCTTTTTTCTGTTTATAGCAAATACAAATATATAAATAAAAGCAGAGCAGATAAAATGTTCTGCATGGTGGTCAGTAGTGCCTTTCTGTTAGTATTTTCAGTGGTATTTCTCATTGCACTTTCTGTGGAAATGTATTAACTCCATTGGTTTGAGTTTTATGCCATAACTCACTTTGCTCCCATCTGCCTTGTTTCTTTTCTAATTCCTTCCTAGAATTTGTATTCATCTCAGTTCTCTTTTCCAATAATCTCTTTTCCAATTTTGCTTTATATTAGCAATGTTATTTTCTTTTTTTATTGCATTTCATTTTGTGACATTGTTTCATAGGCTCTGAGGTTCCCCCAACCCCTCCTTGTACCCTCTCCCCATGGTGGATTACTCGACCTTATTGCAGTATTACAGTTCAAATCCAGTTATGCTTGTTTCATTGCAAGTATGTACCATGCATAGAGTCCAGCATCTTATTGTCCAGATAAATTCAACAGTTTCTTGGGGAGACCATCTCTGGTCTGAAGGCAGAGCTGGCAGACTATCATCCCCTCCAATGAAAAGCCATACATAGCATCAACAACAATTTATAACATCATGGAGTTGATTGACATAGTATTGAGTGACTGATATGTTAGAAAATGCAAGTTTTTAACCACATCCTGTGACTACTTCATTGACATTTCAATTTTAGTTTATATACAACCAGCTGCTATCCACCTTAAAATGGCTATAGGATACTAGTCAGCTGTCTTGTGTCTATTTTCATTTTTGTATTTAGCAATTTATTGTATTGAAGCATAATTTTTACTGAAATTGCCAGATTTTAGGATAGTCCATATTGGCTTATAACTCTTACAAGGCATATGGCAACAGTTGAGGCGCAGAACAGTTTTAGGAAGGGTGTGCAGAGAAATCTTCAATACCCCAGTGAGGAGTAGCTTATTTTTGTGTCCTACCAAGTAAGGTATATGTGAGTCCCCGCTGAGCATTTCCTGTCTGATTCTAAGCTTTCCTTGTTCTTCTCTGTCTGTCTATTCTAATTTGTTTGTTGTTGGGTTTTTTTTGGGGGGGGGGAGTGGTGGACTCCGGAGCGACCCTGATGGTCATTGCAGGAGAGGGTGGGGATCCAAAGTTGGAACTAAGCAAGGACCAGAGAAAGCTCCCTAGTCCCGAAGGGAGTTTACTGTTCTGTTTCTGCAGATCCTGGCTGTTGTTCTGATGACATTGGATCCTGCGAGGCAGGATTTGGGCGTCTTCCATCCCACGTGGGCGATCCAAACGGGAGTGGATGACCTCAGTGTTCTCGGCCTCCGAAGGCATTCCAATTCCTCGTGGTCTCCTTGGCAGGTTGGATGTAGTCCTTGGTGCTTGTACTGATAGTCCTTGGAGAGGATCCAGGAGTCTCCAGGGTTGGGATACAAGCCTCCTCCTGTCCACCTGCTCCTCCCTGGGGTTACCCTATGCTCTGTGCAGCAATGTTATTTTCAAGACTGTAATAATCATTTAGGATATCCAATTATTACACCAATGGAGAGGTACATGCGCATGACAGCCGATTGAACACTCATAGAAACACTTAGAATCATTCCAGGTTTTGGTTTTACTTTACAGAAAACACATTTTTTATTGTATTTCTCATTAATAAATAACTTATGAATAAGCTGGTACAGTGAAAATTGCTCTAATAAATATATAATTAACCAAAGAGACTCACTTTGAGAAGACCAATAGCATCTTAACAAAGTGTTAAGTGTTGCAAAAACTAGATTTATTGGGGCAAATTTTTCCTTTAAATTTTTAATCCTATGATGAAGACAGTAAAATAGATCCAATTATGTACTTGTCTTTGAAGCGAATTTGAACTGGAAGACTATTAAACCCCTGTTTTTTGACAGATACTGGACTGTTCATTCTATGTGTTTTCTCACCCAATATTCACAAACACTGCTTTAGGTAAGTTTTATTGGCCAGTTTTTGCTTCAGTGTAGGACACTAGTTAATATCTTCAACTGTGGACATAAAGCTAACACATGATAGAAACAGGATTCAAATTACATTAGTAAAGCTTCTATTGTATAATAATCCCAAACACGAGTTGGAATAGATGGTCACTTTCAGAACCTAAAACATTATCAAATACAAAATCAAGGCATAGAAGAAATTCTATAGGTCATAATTTTAAAGAAGTTGGTTTAATTGTATTGGGTAAGTTGTCACCTAATATCAAATAATACTGTCCCCTTAGTAGTAAGCAATAATTTTGTGTTTAAATTGTACTGTAAATTGTTAGAAAAAGTATTCAAAATGTAGTTTATTTCCCCTTTAGTGTCATTTTAAAGGGAAGCTAAACCAGGTTAAGAAAGATTTTCCATTTTAGGTCTCCTACAATTTATGACTTCATCCAACTCTTTGTTTTGCTTTCCTGTTCCTCAGTTACTTTAAGGAATGTGAATCTCAGTAAATTACATTTATTTTGAAATAAAATTATAGTTCAAAACAAGTTCCATTGCCAGTGGAAATTTTCTAAAGATGTCTGTATTTTTTTAAGAAACTATGATTTATTTACACATTCCCACTCTGTAAGCCACTCAGTTCTATCCTAATAAAACCTACAAATAAAGGAACTGCAGCTTCTACAGGGCAATGTTGATAGAACTCTAGGAGCACAAACACAGGACTTGTTTATTAAGAGAATTCCCAAGGACTATTTCATTTAAGTAAAACGGTAACCCTTAGTAGCACTGACCCAACATGTACTCCAAACTTGAAAAATATTTGAGGAACATTACAATAATGTGTATTTTCTTACATATCTAGTAAAGCATTGCTATGTTTGCATGAATCAGAGAACCCAGTAATTTTTATAGATTATGATAAAATATTCCAGCTTTTTAACTACACATGAGGAACAGGATATTTTGCAAAAGTGGAAAGTTAAAATCAGAAATTCACTGATTAGCCTGTACCACTCATCTCACACATGCTGGAACACACATGTTCTCTTTGAGTATAATTCAATATATTTTCATATTTTTCAAAAATTATATTTAAGTTAGCGAGCAAATGTCAGCAATATTACAATGGCCAACTTAATGACATTGGATCACTAAATGTCAGCTCCTCTAATTATATTTAATATTTCCTAGCTTTAAAAATTATTACATTTATTTATTTATTGGAAGAGTAAAGGCAGAGAAAGAGAGTGAGAGAGATTATACACCCAGGTGCAGTTTTCTGATGTTCGTGTAGGCAGGATTGGGCCAAGTCTTGAAGCTGGAAACTCAATTCACACCACCCATTTGGTGATACGTAGAGAAATAAGAATGATAAAATAAAAGTGATAAAAACACACCAAGTGCAGCGTTAGCCTTTGTGGGAGTCTACGGTGGGGCACGAGGAGCTAGCCAGTATTAAAAGAAACAGAGACTCAATCAGGTAAGAGCAAAGCTGATGTTAGAGCTTCCAGAATGGCTACGGTTGCTATTTCAGATGAACAGTTGTCAATTAAATACAAACTCGCGTGCAAATGCGCCATGTTCAAATATGCTTTTAAGAACAGATATTGACCATTTTATAGTTACTACATTCCTTAGTATCTTTTATTATACTCTTATTACACTGACTTACACTAGCAGAAAAACTTTCACGTAAAGATATTTTAAACTCTTAATAGTTGTCATTGCAAAAAACATTAATTATAAGTAATTGATTATTGTATAGAAAGGCATGTCTATACACGCTCGTGTTTATGACTAACTGTATATGCTTTTTAAAGAATTCAAATCATAGTATTCTGGTTTTCTATGTTTACAATATTTATTGTTGCAATTTGAGAAATTAAAAACTTCTGTATTTTTGTAATGGGCAGCAGCAATGTCTTGCCAATAACTGAGACAGGTCCATGAATATTTCACTTCAAACAAAACTACTAAAAATTATAGTTGTAGCACTATTAAAAAACTCAAAACATTCAGAAAAATATATAATGTTATTAAGAAGGAAGCAAATTGTCTTTTTATAGTGTTTATCGCAATTAATAGCAAAAAAGGAATGACATTGATACTTGACACTCAAAAATAATGTCTAAAAAATATATATATATATATTTAATTTCATAGCTTGAAAAATCTCTGGTTTGCAAGGGACCAACAATGGGAGAAATCCATACATCCACTTTGCAATTTCTGTATCTTCAGGTCGAGTGATAAGATTCTGTTGTTTCAATTTGAAGCCTGTCAAGAGAGGGTTTTGTTCAGAATTCACATTCTGAAGATTTTTTTTGTGATGTGCATTTTAGTTTGGAAGTTCATTAAATCTAAAAATGACTAGTTCAACTGGTCTAAATCTGGGAAACTTTTGGTCACTCATCAAGGAGTTAAGCATATTCCAAATTTTGATTGAAAATAGATTTTACCAACGATTTCAAAGTTACAATTTTGTTGATGAAAATTTCCTCTAAATTATTTAATATTACCAGTATTGTTATGAAGTCCCTCATATAATTTCACCAGTAGACCTTCAATTTATAAATATGTTTTGACATATAAGTTTAAATGATAAAATCAGAGACCTCAGTGACAAATGGAAAATTGCAAAGGAGACTCAAATGGCAGATTTTTACTTATATAATCATTTTATGATTTTTCTTTTTTCTCTTACATCATAAATATAAACCTATGATAGCATGCACCGATGTGATCAATATGAAAATAAAGATTTTAATTTTAAAGTTATTATTCTTATCAGAAATTTTAATTGCAGCATACTACTCAATTTTCCAAGCTTTCTAATATATTGACATAAGAAATATGTGATATTGCTAAGAAATATATATGACACTCTGCTTTCCCAAACATGTACCCTCAGACTCATCTTCTACTATTTTTAAACATGATGAAATTTTTCTCATGTTTTCACAATTGTATTTATGAATGAATAGTGAGTTAGTAACTTAAAAATCATGCCGTGGGTACGTTTTTCAATTTTAATTATTGAGTAAGTCTTGGGCAAATGAAAATATTTAATCTGCAGTTAACACAGAAGGTAAACAAAAGAGATATGACTGTTTCAACGCAACGTTTTCATGAAACTGTTTAATGTATACAGAGCGCTTTCCCTAACAGAAAACATTCCCGAGAAGGCATGTTCAACTTCTTCACTCCCGTTATTCTTTCTAGAGGTACTGGATGATGAAATTGCTTGATAAAAAAAAAATATATATGTTTTTTGTAAGGTAGAGTATTCGACTATGTAACAGAAGTTCAACTCATTTGCAATACATTTAGATATTATGTAATCTAGATACAAACTCAAATCAGAGTTGGACGATGGGGAGCTGAATGTAAGAGGACGGAAACAGAGCCTGCTTCATGTGGCTCCAGTGGGACTGACACAGCCAGGAAGTGTGGTATTCATTACAAATATATTTTTTCATAGAAACCCCGTTTCACGAATGGGTTTCTATTTGTTATTTTAATATCTACTAAATACAAAGGAGTATTTAAAAACTCAGAGGATATACAACGTAGATGAATTAACTCAGTCCCAACTTGATAAACTCTTGCCACTCATTTGTAAAAAATGAAGACTATACTAGTTTAAAAACTATTGCATTGATGCTTAATTTTGCACAGTAATGTTAACCAGAATTCTTTATTTTGCTGCTTATTAATCTTACTGTGTTGTTCTTGTCAATCATATATATATTTTTAATAAAAACTGACATCTAATCAGACTTTCTTTACAAAGAAATTTAACAGATTATGATTTAATTGATTGATTTTACATCCGGCACAGGTCTTACAGGAGTGCCATCTTAACCTCATGTTGTCCTAGGGTGCACATCAAGGCCAGAGGACTTAAGAAATCCAAATTGCATGCTACTTGCAAACACGTGGATTCTCATGTCAAGAAATTCGGGAGAATGAAGATATGCTGTTTCTCACTCTTTTTCTCACCAGACTTACTCACGTCTAGGACAGCATCAGGACAGTGTCGTAAGACTCTCCATGTAAAATCTCTAAGTGTGTGTAAATACAAACAGACGTGTGTGCAGGCGCACCTTGTCTACCTCCCGGCCTCAATGGATTTCTCAAAAAAATTTTCTGTCACTTTGTTTATAGCTATAAACATAAATGACAATTATTCCTTTTTACTTCAAAGCTTCCTGTCTGTCTCGCAAGAGCTTTACAAAATTGTATTACACATACTGTAAGAAATAAGTGATTCAGAAACAGGAAGATATACCAGAATGTTAAGTTCTAAATGCACCGTACCTGTAATTGAACTATTCTGAAAAATTTTTAAAAACACTTCAGTGATGTGATAAAACCTCATTGTGTGTTATAACTCTCCTGTTGTAACCACAGCTGATGCCAACACATGTTTTACATAAGTCGAAAAGCACAAACTGAACTGAAAAATACCTCCGCAGTATTGTCTTTCCCGACGTGCTGATGTCCATGCGTGGCTGAGTGTGAACCAATGACAGAGCTGTCATGAAACTAAGCAGAGCTAATCTAAGTGAATAATATTGATACAACAGCATCTTGATGCTGTATTTGCTACTATTAGCTCTTAAGAATAAATACACCTTAAAAATGACACTGAGCTTCATGGTAATTTTCTCCAGAAATTTCAGAAAAGGAAATACAGACATATCTTTTTATATTCATTGCACGTTTCACGTCACAGCCTGTTCACAACTCTTTGTTCATGCAATTTCCAATTTGTATGTGTTTTGCAGCGTCCAATTCTAGATGTGGTATTGGGCCTTACCTTTTAGTCTAATTATCATTAACTACAAACATTAGAACTAATAGTTGGGGGAGATAGCATTTACATATGTATATCCATACACTTTGGGTATAATGAAAATCAAACTTTTTAAGCTGACTTGAGTGTTCATGAATTAAGAAAACTCAACTTCATGCAGCGAATACCCATATGCATTCTCTTCGTGTGTAGGATCGAGGCTGAGAGAAGTCTTTGTCATTCCAAATGTGAACTTGGCTCCAAGGGATCTGCTTGTGTGCACATGTGTGTGTTGTATGTGGGCTTTTGCTCACAGGAATATGTGAAAAAGGAACCATTTTGCTCTGTTCTTGCTCATATTTTATAAACATCCAAATTACTGAAACCTAATACGATATAACTAACTCTCATGGCTTAATATTCACCACAGTTCATCTAAGTTTTAGCACAATAGCCCTTTCTACCATGAATATTTTCTAACAAATCGATTTGGAGATGCATTGATGTGACCAGATTCTAAAAGCCCCCAGATAGTTACATTCAATTTACTGAGTGCAGACAGATGTGATGGCAGTGCCCATTACATGCTTGTAATTTTATATATTTCAAAATCATCCTCTATGCTGGAAGAAGCATCCTATTGCTAATATTATTTAATCACGTTGACTCCAGGTTCAGTTAAAAAAATATATTTTTTTTTATGAAGGGAGGATATTTTTCTTTCAAAGTAACACATAAAATAGAGAAACTAACATACATAAAGGACATGGGCTGCCTTTTACAGGGGATAGGTTCTGGTTGAATGAAATCTGGGATGTGTGCCAAATTAATAGAAAAAATCCTGTTCTTCCTCTCCAATAGCCACACTGTTCATTATTAAGAAAAGCATATGAACCACAGGATTTGATTTTAATAACACCAATGTCTTCATTAATCTGTATGTTCCATTTAGCCTCATTATTGAGCAAATGCTGAATTAATGCAGTGTGCATTATTGTTGGACTTCCCTCTTTCCCTGCCTCGTTATCATTCATTCCGGGGCCATCGTGTGTGTATGCCATGTTTTTCCACAGGCCCATCTCCCTGAACATCTCTTCTCTGACCTCTATTCTCAGAGGGCGCACACGCCTAGGGCATCTACAAAGAGGAGTGGGAAGCAGAATGGGACGCTCTCATTGAAAACCATAATTATTTTTCTCTAATTTTAATGCAGTCACGTCAAGGAGGGCTCTCTGTCACCTGCAACCGAGATGATGTTTCCTCGACGGTCTCTGGGCCTCCTTCTAAATCAAGAGTGGTGATAGCCAACATTGCTTTGTATCTGCGGAACAAATAGTGGCCTTTGTCCAGCACAAGTTCCTAAACAAACTTAATCTCTAACACTGTGACAGATGACATTTAGATGTCCTTGTTACCCTTAAAATGAGTTTTATTGACAATCAGAGAACAAAAAGGAGGCCTAGAGAAAGCCCAATGTTTTATAGGCTTGCTGACAACATCTTAGTGCAGAGGCTAAGGAGACAGCCTCCAGTTGTCCCCATTTTCCCCTGCTTTGCTATATCACCATGACAACAGATATAGAAATCACTTAGTGACTCCTAGAGAGAAAACACAGTGACACAGTACCCCTTGTATGGCGAATCAAACTAAAGCCTTCATTCAAATGGCTATTCAGCTTGGGCATTCATGTAGAGGATAGGGTGGGTTTTACACAGGTAACTACAAGAGAAAGGCCAGCAAGCCCTCCAGCCACAGCATATGGCAAAGTCTCTAATTAACGCATCTTCAATAGAATTTATCCATTTTAAATTTGTTTTCTTTTACTTGAAACATCATTGATGTAAAGGGCAACATTAATCAACATCGTGGAACTTAAAAGGGCATTAAAGAGTGATCTTTTTGCCCACGCACCAAGAATCTTTTCAAGTAGTTATGCTAACTGCAGCCGGGGATCAAGGCGCAGGCTGGGTTCTGCGCCAGAAGGTGAGTCTGGAGAGGCCTCTGCTGGCGAGCGCCTCTCGCTGCAGCTGTCCCTGCGGTGCTGGCTTGGGAGAGCAAGCAGAAAGACTGCGAGCAGTTCCTGGAAAGTTGCATGCCACGCGGCTCAGCCATGAACCGACTGTACAAAACACTGAACAGTGAGAGCCTCCCTTCTGAACTTAACGTCCCACTGCCCTTTCTGAACTAATACCAGGAAAAGCAAAGCCCCGCTACATAGCTGCTCGGGCATCTTGAGATAGTTTCAGATAATTCAACAAGAAAACATTTTTTTTTTATTATTGTTACGCACACATACGATTACCATAATGATTTAAGCTTTAGAGCCCTTCAATAGGAAGCTGCATCTCTGGACGTGTTATGTTGGAGTGAGGGCTCAGTGTTCACACGTGTTCATGCAGTTTTGTCAGCTAGCAAAATGCAGGTACAATCTTTGGGTAAAATTAGAGCATTCATATGGAAATTTTGATTAATTTAAAAGCTAAAGCTTCTGCTTGGATTTCCTAAATATAAGGAAGAAATATCATCACAAACTCAAGGAAGATTTCCCATTAAAATATAATTGGAGCCTGTCCCATCAAATTAGAACAAAATAGTTTTGTTACTATTTTGAAAGCACCTTTTGCTTAAGGAAAGACTTTATTTTTCACCAGAAGCTGTAAATGATTTAATATTTCCTAAGATGAAGTTATTTCTTATCTGTTTCTCTGTTTGGGCTCAGAGGAAATTGAAGAGTTTTTTTTTTTTCAATTTGTTTGTTTTGTTTTTTAATCTCCGTAAGTAAATGAGCTGATTCCACAAGTGTCCTTGCTCCAATGGGAACTTTTAGAGGCAGGTTACATTTAACCTCAACAATCTTCAAAGGATTAAATAGGAATTTAGCTGTGATTGTCAACTTTTTTTTTTTTCTATTCAGTACTACTTGAAGTAAGATCATGTTTTGTATTCAGTTGTTTTTTATTCTGTTATAGGTTTCCAAAAATCCTGTGAGTTTTGTTGCTGTTGTTACTGTTGGAACCAGTCACTGGCACATTTTCAGCTTAGGGTCATTTCACATTGCAGATAATTGACGGTGTTTTTTTTTTTGAGGTAAATTTTACTAAGGTAATTTTCGATAGGGTTTTTGGTTAGCAAGGCTTAATAAATTACCATCTGGATTACTTAGGTAATGCACAATATCCTAGCAAAGTGTTAGGTGGCTTGAGAGCAGTACCTGGTAGTCCCAATAGTGACACCTACTGGTAGAAACAGAGTCTAACATAGTTCTTAGGTTTTCTGTGTATTGTTGTGGAGTCTGTTACTCAGAAATCTGCTGTTATAAATGTAACTCATTTTAAGCGATTTTATTTCACATCTTTTAAACAATAAATTCCAATTCCAAATTCTTTATGTGTAGGGGAAAAGCAAGCAGTATAATGTAAATACTTAATTATGAAAAACAAAATCTAACAGGAATGTAGATCAAATGAACCTGAAAGATTAGGTAGGTATGTAATTACAATCGTTTGAGTTCTTAAATAGCATAGAAAATTTGAAAGACAAAAGTTGTTGTATTTCACAGTGAGAACTACAAGTTCAGTTAAAAGGTTTAAGAAAACTTAAAATCTCTCAATCGCACAAATGATTATTCCACAGTCTCTGTTTTAGGAAGAACAAACGATGCAGGGGCAATAACCACAGAAAGAAAACAGGAGCATCCCAGCTAAGCAGCGTTCACCAGAAAAACATCTTTTGGACCCGAGAAGGGTCAACATTTCAAATAGCGTTGGCAAAGGCAGGCTCAGTGCTGTGGGGAAGGGTTGTGGTCTCATCGCTCCTTGGGGCTTCCACGAGCCTTTTGACAATCGTCCCCAGTTCCTAGTGTTATCACACGCACGCTAGAGTTCCGGGTTCTTCTAAAAGCACATGAAGATGTTCGTAAGAAAGTGTGTTCGAGAAGTCAGGCAAATGGAGACTCATGTGGCACTTCTATTGTCTCTTCTCGACTGGCAGGCAATTCACCAAACTATAGGACAGCATCAGTGACTTTGGATTTGTATGGTTACATGAGAGGAAACTGACAGACTAGAAAGAGATGCATTTCAACCCAGGTTTAATTGGAGTCATCATTTGGATGCACAATGGGCTCAATATTTCCTTGAAGAAAAGTCTCCATGGACATTTCAGTTTAGAAACAATGTGACTCTCGGTCCCTAAAAACACAGTTTGTCTTGGATATTGTGATCAAGCCTGTGGTAAGCCAATGCTTCATTTTATCCACGATCCACGTTGATGGCTACTTCTTTTTTTTTTTTTGGTCGGTGTTACTATGAGGAAACATGTGAAAATGTCTCACAAATTATTCGGTAGACAGTCATAATGGTGTCTTTGAAAACATCTTTGGCTCTGCTGTGTGCCTTTGTTTGCACAACTTCAGCAAATGCTTCATAATGTCACCCAGATCACAAGCATGTAAGGAATGAAGTATGACTTCTCTATCCATCTCAGAAGCCTATGCTTTGATTTAATTAATAGTTCATCAGCCAATTGCACTTGGTAAAATAATGAAATTCCTACTTGCACATCGTGTAAGAGATCTTTCATATGCTTTATAACCTGAGGGAAAAAAAACTTCACCATTTTTTTTTTCATAATAATGAATAAGGGGAAACAAAGGACTTTAAAAGAACGATTACACAAAATCATTTGGCTAACAGTCTGCTAATTACGCTGGCATAGGGTGTGCTTGGAGTGAAAACAGAACAGAAACGAAACAAAATAGTGACAAAAATGGGGAGAATGTTGGGATTGATTCTGATTTTTCTGAGCACCTGAACTGGTAATTCGGTAGACAATTAACACACCCATTAAAAAAAAAAAAAGGCTCTCTTTTGCCTTAAGAGAGTTCATCCAGAGATTGCACAAGGGAATTGTACAAAATAAAGCTTCACAAAACCCAAGGGCTGTCACAGGGAAATGGTATCCAGGAGGACGGAACAGGCCAAGCAGCCCTCCACCAGCAAAGCTGCACGGCAGAGCCAGAGGCAGCTCTGCGGCTGCCAACACAACTGCCTGCCACGTCTGCCAAGGAGCCAGAAGCCGCTTGTGGGAAAATATCACTTACCCTTAGCATCTGGGTCCTGTGATTGTTATCCAAAGAGACAGAGTGGCAAGATAGAGTGGGATAAACAGCATCCCATTAGACACACACACACACACACACACACACACACACACACACACACACACACACTTCTCGCTCTGTGGACACACACAGATAAGCTCTCTATGGCCTTGCATTGGAAGGACTTTCTCTTTCTGGAATTGTTTTATGAGAGTTATTCTTAGATGTATGTGCACTTTTTATAATGAGATCAGCTGGAGTAATTACTTTTCACCAATAGGCTTGATGTTTAAAAACCAGGATTTTAGTTGTATTTGCGGTTATTTGCGGGTTTCTATAAGCCACTCTGAATTGTTATTTTCTAGGAATAGTTGATTGTAACCCACTGATGGGATTATTTAGGGATTAAATCTTGGTCAAAAAAAAAAAAAAACAAACTAAAATGCTCCTTGGTGTTAAACTTTTCTCCTGTTTAGTACTGTATCACTTCTCATTTTTAAGAGGTCAGATTCCAAAATATAGACTTACAAATTCATTTAATTCTTATTTAATCTGTCTTAGAATCTATGTACAATTCACTATGCAAAATTACATATACTACGGTGTATACAACGTTGCATTCATAAAATTAAATATATATGTAGTTTGGGAATAAAATGAATGTGTGAGTGCCTTTACAATGTGCTCATGTAGATTCATTCAAACTTTAAGGTAGAAGCAGAGGGATGAGGAATTCAGAGAATTTTAAGTTTAGAGACACCTTGCGGTTACACAAAGGCCTGAATCTGCTCCTACATGGAGAATCTGAACACCGTTATTAGGGTAGAAAGTAAGAGCCTTCTGCATTTGAGCCTTTACTAAAAGAACTAGAACACTACTTTTCATTTGAAATATTCTGCTTGGATATCAAGAATTTAAAAAAAGCAGTGTTAACTTTTGATAGCAACACAATACACTCAAAAAAATATTTTATATTTAAATCTCTAGAAGTAGGCTAATGCAAGACCAATTAGAATAAGAATTTCATTTATAGAGCTGGCTTATTATTAAAACTCTCATTTTACAAAAATGAAATTAAAATTGCACTAGCTTTGAAATGACTAAGAACGTGCATTATAAGGCCTTAAACCCCACTTGACTATTTGAACATGTTACTTGGGATACACATGTGGGTCAAAATATGCAAAATGTGTATATTAACATGGCAGCAACTGCTTCTAAACATATTGCACATGCATAGAAACTGTATTACATGGACATTTGATTTTTAATTGATAGAATTAGCAAAATAACTTAGGAATACCCACTCTCATGACAATGTGCAGAGAATGTCAAGGCAGACGAAATCTTGCACAACTGGAAAATCACACAGGAAGTAATGAATGCATGGGAACATCAAGACAAAGACACACGAGGAAATTTAATGCTCCTACATTTTTATTAATGTATTATTTTCTGGTAGCCAATAATTCTCAAAATGATTCCAGTGTAATTCCATATATACAGCATTTTTTACACAAAATAGAAAGCATGATTAATCCTATTTCTTTTACTCTGTACATTGTATAATAGTTAAAGATCCTGTGAATTTCAAATAAGGCTCAATTAAGACAATTAGGAAGAAGATAAGGAAGTAAATTAATTCTAGACATTTAATTTGGCTTAAACATATAAAATGCCTAACTGAAATATAAAATATGTGCTCAATGTTTACTAAACTGTAAAATAATGTTTCAATGCATACAAATTACAGGTAAGTGTTTATGAAAACGTTTTAGCCTGTGTTCCATCCACATGTGTTGTTTCTTTTCTCACAAAGCAAGAAATAATCCCAGAAATGTGTGTGTGAAATCCAACCTCCTTCTTCCAGGGGGTTTAAATCATTGCACTCTGAAACGAAAATATGGAATGCTACACTCATCCTTGCTTGAATTTTATGGCCAAACTACTTTTCCATATTTGTATTTTGGCCATATCTTTTCACTGAAGTGCTGCTTATTTACCTATGTCCCAATTTTGTTTCTCATCCCTAAGGTGCGCATCGAACACTTTCGATTTTCATTCTTTTATTTATTGTATACCATAGCCATAGTCTGCAGCAGGTTAATTTTGTGTGTGTGTGTGTGTGTGTGTGTGTGTGTGTGTGTGTGTGCCTCTCTGTGTGTGTGTGTGTGTGTGTGTGTGTGACTTGAGTAGGTTTATTAACTCAACTAGTTTAATTAGGTGTCTGTTAACACCACATAATATATGCTTCAGACGTAGTACTACATACAGAAGCATTTCACTCAAGTCTTGGTGTGTTAAATCTACTGAATTTCTACTTGCTGTAATTGCAAGTGGCAGAACCATTTAACCCTTTCTGATCTTTGCATTTTCAATTGTGAACAAGATGGCACTCGCTGCTTAAACCCAGTGCAGTCTCCATCTTTCACTAAATACATAGTTTTGATTCCCAGGCCTCTTTTTAAATTTTTTCCCCTGAAAGACATTAATTAAAGTTTGCAGAGAACAAGTTGGCAGAGAGCAAGAGTCCCCATATTCATCCTATGCTCCCTTACAACTGTCTACATTGTATCCGAATTTGCTCATAACGATGTCATAGGATGGCCTTGTTGTGATCTCTGCATTTGGGAAGAACTTAAAATTGATTTACTGTGTCTTTTGCCCATCTTTGAGCAGCCTAGCTAGCAAAGACAGCTGTTGGTGGTATCTATTTTGTCTTTTGATAATTGTCATTTCTTGCTATACTTGAGATTAAAATACGAAAATTGTACCACGTATGCATCGACAGTGCATTAGCCAAATTTAGCAATGTCTGTGAAGCACCATTATTTTAACAATGGACCCAGAGTGTCTCTATTCTATTTATGAAAATTGCATTCTACAATGCAGTTTTTATCTAGGAATACATTGAAGGTGAGATTTCCTGACACCAAGTTCTCATCAGGGTTACTACTCTCTTCCTAAGAAAGCTCGGAGGTTTTCCCAATGTCTGCTTCCCTCTGCCAAATGTTTTCTGCCTCTGAGACTCCGATCTCCCACAAGCAGGAACTGCTTCTTTATTTTTCAACTTTTGCTTTTAAGAAGTCTTCCTATTGACTCTCTCCCCTCCTCTCATTTTCACCCACATTTGGCAAAGACTTTGATATTTTCATTAGGGAAATTGTATTTTTATTATATAGAAGATTTCAAACGAGTTCTTTCCAAATCTACGTATGATTTTCTTTGAGCTCTGTTAAGAGCTGCCTAAAAACCAAGTGTCTCGGTTAAATGTCCAACACATTTATGCAGGAGGAAGACAACAGAGAATGACATTGTGTGGGCACTCCTCATTAGGAAATTTTGAATAGAGGCTGTAAAAATGTTTTTAAAATGATGGAGGAGAGAAGACACTTTGAACAACTGATTTGAGATTCTTTTTTCCTGGTCAATCTAGACAAACACAGTTGAAATAGCAGAAGCATTTGATGAGTCTACATTAGCTCAACAAACCTTAGGCTGCTTGAGAATATTTTTCGTTATTGTTAAGCACTGAAAATAAAGATCACATTTTAAATTGAAACTCAAAAAAACACGTTTGCATATGCTTTTCCTCTCTCCCTCTTCTTTCCTCTCAGGAAACTAAATCCGGTTAGTTCCATTTTAAGAATCACGATCATTTTCTTTTGCTACCTTTGGCTGCAGACCTTTAAAAATGTATTGTTTACAAGAAAATAATAAATGTATCTGCGATCTAGCCCAGGCCCCTCCTTGTGACACTGCGTAGGGCGTTTTCCGTGTTGTTATTGTTGTTGTTGCAATCTAGCTAATAAAGGCTTTCTCTTGCACAAGAGAATTTTGACAGGGTTGACTCCAGACAGCTTTCCAGCTGAGGTCTGGGGCCTTGCTGAACCTTCAAAATTTTCCCATTTGAGCTGCATCAAAGTGAAGGAAATCCAAGGATCACTATCGTCTCAGATGGTAGCACTTGCCCTAACAACGAAGGTTCAGGAATTCTTTGGAGCAGGCTGAGGTCATTTTTCTCCCCTTTTCTCTATTAATCAGAGCTCCGAGCTCAGATTGGTCTTCAACTTCCTCCCAATCCTTGCTAAGCCTGTCATTTCTAGCTATTATTTCCTTTAATGGACTTTGGCTGATCCCTTATGAAGCTTTGGATCTGAGAATAATAAGGCTGGAGAGTAACGGCCATAGACATGGGTGTGGGTTTGCCTGCAGATTAACCGTGGCAGATGCGCTTTATTGCGGTTTCCTGTGTACTGAGTGTTGATTGAGAGGGTATAATGAGAGAGGTGGTATCTACACAATGGTCACAGCCACTTCATTGCACTTTGCGTCTAAACAACCCCATTTTTCTAAATCTTTGGGTTGTGAAATTTTAGGAAGTCAGAGCACAAGAACAAGTACAAAAACAACTGTAAATAACCATGAATGTTAATCCAACGCTAATTGGTCCCTCTTTTCAATATGAGTCCATTTTGCTCAGTTTTTAAAATTCGGAGTAAATTAATGGCAAGATAGTTAAACAAAGCATTCTTGCATTAGGTAGTGTTGGGTGAACCAGAGAGCAACATGTATTTCCTGAGCGAGTTGCGTGCTTGTTGAGGTTGTTTTTGTTTGCTTGTCTTTGTGAAACAATGTTCTTTTTGATTATTACTGCAGACAACAAATGTTTTAGCTATAATTATTTTCATACGCTTTGGGAGTTACTTTGGAGAGAATTTACTGAGTTCAGTTAACTATCAAGTAGAAAATGTTTGTAAAAATAGAACATCAGACCAATTGCTTTATCCCCGGCATAGTAAATCACCGAGTTTTAGAACTATCTTTAATTCCTTGCATTTGATGCAAGTATCTGCTCAATTGCAACTCACCATGAAGTGAAAACATTTTAGTTATAGGTGCTATCTAAAGGTTTTTTTTTTTTTTACACATTCCTCACTTTTGAGATTTTACTTAATTCCTCCCTTTCATTCATGGATTAAATCACAACTATTGATTCCTTTCTTCCTTTGGGCTTTACCCATCTGTCTTAACTCTTTCATCCTACACCCCTTGGTCTCAGAGGGGTGTTCTGAAAACGAACCGCCAAAACCAGGAGAAGACTCTAGGTCAAGTTTGTGTACAAGAGTTTAAATTTTTAGTGACAGTCCTCTCTCACGGCCGCCTGAAAGTTTCCACACAGCACTGCACAAGCGAGCTCCACCAATTATCCTCCTCCTTTGAAAACCATTATCAAGTTTTTCAAAACTTCTTTCATTTCACTGTTGTCATTCAGTGAAAAGGAAACTAACCACCATGTCAAGACAACTCAGCTGCCTAGCAACACAGGGCCACATTTTAATTCTGACTTGCTTCTGGTCTTGACTAATAGAAAGTGACTATGTTAAGCCAGTCACAAGAGTTGTTTGTCACTTCTGAAATGCAAACAAAACTATATTGTTTTCCAAAGTATTGGATGTGATTGATGGAAAGATTTACAGTAGCATCATTCATTTTCCCTTGTGTTTCAGTAGGATTCATGTCATATCTTTTCATGCTTTATTAAATGCTTTAAAAGAACTAAAAAACATGACGCTTTTTGTACTTTAAGGAATCTAAAGAGGTTTTTTTTTTTTTTTTCCTTCCAGTGAACTGGGCTCCAATAACTTCTGAAATGTAATCAATCTATTCAACTAGTGTCACCTACATGAATAAATGATTTAATATGAAACCATCCTCCATGAAGGAGAACGGGATTCAAACAATTTGAGAGAAACAGACCAGACCAAGGTCAACATTATAGGATGCAGGAAGGAAGAGAAAAACTTTTAAATCATGAGTCTTAGAGCTTGCTTTTCTGAGCTTTCCTAAAGCCCTGTATACTTGCTTTTGCTATGAGAAGTTACAGGTTGCTACTGGTAGAATTTTAATTAAAATTTTTTTCCAGCCATATTTCATGAGACGGCTGCAGTAAAGGCACCCTATATTTAAATCCCATGAATGAGTGGAGAAACTGTGGCTTTTCTTAAGAGCAATTCTGGTTCAATTCACTGGGAGCCAATTAACGAAGCAGAAAGGTATTGCTGTTACGCTTTAAGCGCTGTCTAAAATTTCTGGTATTTTCATTAATCTAACATATAGTTTGACATCATTTATTAGGCACATGAAAATGTAGTGGTTTACATGCTTTCAATATACATAATTGAGAAAAATGGAATGTTCTCTTCAAAAATAATCTAACACATGAATATAAAAGAGAAATGATAAGTGTTAATTATAATTTTCTCATGAGATATTATACTAAGCAATAATACATTAATATTAAATATTAAGCAAAATGCTGACTTATACAGCTGGCTTAGAAAAATCAGAAGCACATAAAAATAAAGCTGTTTTTTCAATATCACAGGAGGATAAAAGCTGTTTTTCTTTTGATTCTGAAAAAAATATAGAAATAAATAATCACCCTTTTCCATAAACGGTTCCTCATATCAGAAGTACTATCCAGTTATTAAGTAGAACAAAACATTAGGAAGTTAAATATTCTTTAAGGTATAACAGACATATTTACGATGAAGTGGAAGTATTGTATACATGAAAAAAATAGTTTATCTTGAAGTTAAGCAGAAAGTAAGCAAGTTTTAAGAGACTGTTGTTGAAGGACTCTACTATTGCATTAACAGGGGAAATCAATGGAGGGCAAAGCGGAGTGCAAGAGGGGAAATGCAAAAAAATGTAAAAAGGAAAAAAGAAATTTGATATATTAGTGCTTTTTTCCAATTGATTTGTTAATCAACATTGACTATGAACTCGGAAAGCATTAATCTTAATTGAAATCATCTATATGTTCCATTTAAGATGAATGTCTTTGAAATTATTGTATTATTGTTTCTGAAAAACATGAGCTTGATTCTAGATCTGGAACTAAGATCCATCTTGCTACCCTTTAAATATGTGTAAATGTCTCCTTCAGGTACCTCAGTTTATTTATGTATGAATGAGGTTTGTAATAATTCTTCCTGTATCATTTGGGTGGTAAGAGTGTCTGACTCATCAAGTAAAAATAATAACAAGATTATAAAATGTTGCTTACAAGCCCAGATTCTGGGACGAATGGACCCTTGTCGAAATCCTGTCTATGGTCAGTTTGACTTGAAATGAATGCTTTGTATATATTTTTTAATTTTCAAGGACCTCATCTAGAGCAAGAGGCCAATAAGAATACCTGATATGTTACGGTAGCAGCATGCATTAAATAAAATAGTACGCATGAAGTGCCTGTAACTTTTCAATAATGAAAGTCCTTAGTTGAAAGATGTTGATTGTTGATTCTGTATTATGTCTATGTAAGTCATCTTTGTTCTCAAATGTTAAAAATCAATAATTTGCTTTTCCACGTAATTTTGTGATCAATTATATATTCTTTGCGGATCACCAATATATTACTTAAATGAACAGTACTGATTGCATAACACAAGCAATGGAAAGACGAAAATAAATTTATTACATCTCAGTTATTCTGTGTGTGTGTAAGTATTTATAGGTTATCATTCTGAAGCAGAGTGTTGCTGTTGTAGCCTGCTGTCAAATGCCATAGTAGTCTGGTGTCAACTCAAGGGTGCCTTGCCAGCTATGTCTAATTATGTCTACAGCCAATCATGTGGTACTACACACACCAGTAAGCAACACTAGTTATGCAATCTAATAGCTGAAAATCCAGTGTTATTTTTTTCTAAATTTCTACCAGAAGTCATATTTATGTTCCAAAGCAATGTGTGAATTTTTTTCCCCAACACAGATTTATATCACATTTGAAAGTTAGATTTTGCATTAAAAATCGTATTTGAAGGTTCTCTTCAAAAACTGGGGGAGATTCCAAGAGGGAGCCTGCTGTGGCGGAAGAAGTGATGACCATGCTACTGTGGTCACTTCTGAGGAGCTCTGACTTCCCCCTGTGGCTTGTTACTAGTGCCTCTCAGAGTGCAACCATCTTCATTCACCTGTTTAAGTTAGATGCCTGGCTTCCAGGGGCAAATTTTACACTTTAAGAATGCAAGCTAGAAATTATGAAAAAACAATATTAGACTTACAGCACTGCACAACAATTATACTTTGTAATTTTATTATTATTTCTCCAGTACCTGCATAAGATTTTCATTTTAGTTACCTCTAAAAGTAATCAGCACAACTCTTCCTTAAGTCAATATCCTTTTGCACCTGTTGTAGATGTTTTTGCTCCTGGGTGAACAAAGTGACTAAGTCCTTCCAAGAAGATGCAGTACGGTGTGAGCATCACAACGATTTGAAGGTCATCGCAACAGAACTTGTGATAATCTGGGCTGGGTCACACCCAAGGCCACAACATAGTCGATGAATTTTCTGCTTTTCCTGCCGCACACCCACCACCTGTGACACTAAATGATGCCAGATCAGTGGGTTCCTAAAGACTTCAACTGATGGCTTCTCTGATAAGGACGAAATTGGACACATGAAATTATTTGTCTTAGAATGCATTGTGCACATATACCATCACACATATTTCATTTAACTACCATCCAGACAAAATGCCTCTCTGTGTGTCTTGTAGACCTGTCTGGCTGAATTGCTTGAAGGCATGTTTAGGTGAGTCAAGTTGGGTCTGAAGTCTTGCTAGTGGCCTCAGAATTAATTTACTTCCTTGGCTTCCACCTAAACTCACAGACTCTGCTATTTGCCCAAGATCTTAATAATCAAAGTATCTGGTTTGCTAAATATCTTTTAAGTTTTTTGAATGTAGATATTTTTGTTACAAACTTGAATTCTCAGACCTTGAAAACACCCACAAGATGTCAGAATCAATTCTAATTAAAAATAAATATTGAATCAGTTCTTTACTACGCATTATTCTTTACTAGAAGAAATTTCCTATTTGCTTCAGGAAATTTCTTCCTATGAAATACACTAACTTTTCATATGGACTCTTGCTGCATATTTTTTTAATGTTCTGTTCATTTCCTGTCACAAAATGTTAACCTCAAAGAAACATTTGGTATCAGTGAAATCAAATATTTTAAAATATCATTTTCAAACCACAGAAGCTTTTTTTTTCCCCATGTGATGCCTGTTGAATCCCATTACCAGAATATTTAAGCTTGGTTGTCATGATAGTTTACCAACACACACACACACAAACATAATAATGATATAAGGAAATAATTTCAAGAAAATGCTTGATATTTTACTGAGTTGTTCTTATGTCTGAGCTTATAACTTTATGTACAATTTCTGTTTCCAAGTTTAATCTAGACAGTGCTTTCAAATGAAATATAATGGGGTGATTTCTCAGTTAGGAAGCTTTTTTTTTTTTGTAAATGGTATGAATATTCTAGATGGTAATTTTGGGGCACAAAGAATTGTACAATTTCACAAACTCCAAGAGATTGCAAACCATCCAGCATGGTTTCACACATATTGGGGAAATAGCGTAAGAGTTCCTTTCTAGTTCCATCCCAAAAGTAGGAAGTCTCTTCTTTTTAGGGAATCATACTGATCCTATTCCATTTATATTCTAATGTGAGTCTAACTGTCTTTCCTGGTTTGCGCGGCTACCCTCAGAACTATATTTCACAAGGCAGGTGGAACAAAAAGTTTACAGAGCTAATTGCTCAAAATGATTGCAACTGCCACGACAAAGCAGCTAATGCGGGGTTTTGCTCACAACAAACATTCAGTGAATACAAGTCAGTATGAATATACAGATTGGATTACACTCTATCTAGGGGTAGTTGATCTCACGGTGATCATTCTCCTGTCCTCTGTTCTTAAGAGAAAAGGACAGTGTTCCTAAGTCTTTATCAACCACTATGCTGCTACTTCTTCAGTTGCTTTCGAAGTCTCACCACACCCTCTTTTGCCCAGCTATCGTTGCATCACTGTCCGCTTCCTTTGGTGAACAGATCCCTGCTTGGTTCCTTGACAGTAGTGAAAGAGAAGCAAGCAGTCAAACAAGCACATTCTCTCTTCTCAAACCTTCAACTGACAGTGAAAACAGGAGGCCGCAGTTACTGAGCTGTGCGTGCCAACCCACTCAGCACGTGCTGAAGGTGTCCGTGTTTCTCTTGTGTGCCATGGCTCTTGTTCTCCTTTCATTTTCTTCTTGCTCACATGTCTCCGGTAATGATTTTGATGAGACTTTCTGGCATCCCTGCCAGATACCAGGCATTTGATCCAGTCCTGCAAATGAAAAGTGATGAAGTTGTTCACAGCGTATTGGGAAAAAAGGATCCATCCACCAGCGTTTTCAATGAAAAAAAAGTCACATAGAGAAAAACACATCGAATCATAGATCAATGCAGCAATGACTACCAACCATGGCATACAGGGTGGAATCTGCTTCAGTGGAGTGACCTGAGATCCATTCCATGGCTGTCAGGGATGTGTAAGATGGGCTGGTGTTGAAGAGCAGAGGGCATTCTATGAGTCGGCCATGTGCCCTGCACGGACAAGTACAGAATGAGACCAAAATCCAGAGACAAGCAGGATGGAAATTTCACCAGACTGGGAGAACGGTTTAGGGGTATTAACACATGGTCTCCATTAACAATACGGTGTTTGATTGCAAATGTACTTTTAATAAGAAAAAAAAAAGAAGAAGAAGTAAAATAAAAGGTCCTTTAGAATTCTCTATGAATATGCTTTTGCCAAAGAATATTGCTATCTACTTGTGAGAGATAAAAATTCTGGACAAACATGTTGGCAAGACATGAACATAATTATATCGATTGTGGAACAATAAAGCTGGATTCCGAAAACACATCGAAACATGAGTATTTTTATCTTCTTTTGTTTTATCTATTAATGTTTTATTTTATGATGCAGTTCCATAAGCTCCAGGATTTCCCCTCCTGCCCCCGATCTCTGCTATGTTATTACAAAAATATAGTCCTTCAAAAGCAGTATTTAAAAATCCATATCTATATATAAGGGTTCTTCCAAAAGTTTGTAGAAAATGAATTTAAGAGATTTTTATGTGAAATACTTTGAAATATATGCATGATTTTTAAAATAACATATCTTTTTCAAGAACTTTATGAAGATCTTTGGAAGATAGTAACATTTTGAAGATTAGACTAAAAAATGTATTTGTGAAGCAGTGTACAGTTAGAAATAATCTTCGGTTTTGCTTTTACTTCATCGTTTATTTTTTCCTATAATGAATATATATTGTTTTATTGAAAAAATATTCATTAACTCTCAAGGAGAAAAAAATAGCTTGTTTATTTGTAATGAGGATGTTAACTGTCATTCTGGGTTTAGTCTTCACGTATTGATGACACTACGCCATCCCATCATGATGTTTCAAGTATTCACAGAACTCAGCATTCAATATGGCTGACTCTGTGATGATATGCCCACCAAACATGACCAGGATAACTCTGTCCTAAAAGTGTTTCTGTAGCTGTCATTATTGCAATTACTCCATGCTTCAATTGTATGGCATTCTATTATCTGTGTCTTTGCTTGCAAGTCTTGACCAAATACTTATCCGCCTTATTTTTGTGTATTTACTCAGATTGAAATTTTTATCAAAACTCTGCTAAGGTAAAAATAAAAAGATCTGGAGTTTCTATTTTACAAATAACTCAAACCAAAAACGGTCATACATTTAACTACTTTATAAATAAAAACAAAATTGGGTTTTATACTTGCCTTCAGATGTTGTTCACAAATACATTCTCCACTTTCTGTAGAAGGAATACATTTATCTTAAAACGAAATTGCCAAAGATCAAAATTGAAAAGAGACCCTTTTCTGTACTATCAAAGAAGTGTTTATAAAACAGAACTAATATGATTTCTAATATTTTGTTAATCTCTCAAAAATGAGCATCAGTGTTCGGTACAACAAAGTCTATTAAAATGCTACCTCACTGTGGAGTAAGGAATGCCTTCTTGGACATTTATGAAAAAGGCAGCCATAAATCATAGTATCCCTTTGTAAGCAAAAAGGACAGGCAGTATGTACAGACGGTACGCCAGCAGCTTCATCTTCCCTTCATGTTGTTGCAGATTAATACCAGCTTAGCCCAAACATCCAAGTTATGCTGTTGGCAATGAAGCCATCTGTTTTTAATGAATATCTGGGGTCCATTTCTCAGTTAAGCTTCTCTTATTGTGTGTGTATGTTGCTTTTTCAGAGCTATCTGCATAATTGCTTAAAGATTTTACTGCAAAATTAATATCCTTGCTGTGAACAAGGGAACGGGGCAAAAACCAGGATGACAAAGTCTGAGAGGAGGTGAAAAGCAAATCCAATTTTTCCTTGCACCATAGAAACCTCATCAGGACTAGCTTTATCTGGTAATCCACATTTAAACTTTAACCTGTAGGGGGGCTCTTTGTGTTAGATAATATACGCATAAAGGAAGGCTGAATCGCTAATCAGATTAATCATATTTTGTAAGACTCAAAGCTTCATGAAAAGGATCTTTTTCCCAGTCACACGTTGTTGTTGTTGTTTTGTTGTTGTTGTTGTCATTATCTTTGGAAGAGGAGGCGTAGGGAAGCTTAACATAAAAAAGGAAAACCAGAAATATTCAAATGCAACTGTTACTAAACCATAGCAAAAAAGGCCAAAATATAAAATCTAAATCAATACAATAACTTTGTAGCCCTAAATAATGCACACATAACTACTTCGGTTTCTCCTCATTTTAATATTATGACACAACGTTGCATAGAAGTTGTGACTGCTACTGTAGATTTTTCATGATATAAACATCAATCTTATAGTAATATTTCATATTCACATTTATAAATCAAGCTATAATAAATAATATATAAATGCACAATATATAATGTGTCTAAAATCTGAGAGTTGGTGACTTACTACTCCACATCATTTCCAATAAATTTTGAGAAGCTGGTTGCTCAATTAAAGAGAACACTTGATGGAATAATGGTTATCTATGTATATCTAGTCTGTTACAAAATGTGGGATGAGGAAATACAATCACACATTTATTTTGTGAATTAAAAATGAGAGAAGAAAAGTGTGCTACTAAGCTCAACCCTTGCAAGCAAAGCAAAACTTTGAAAACAGGATTTTGTGGGTGACAGTCCAGACTACAACATATACCATAACGGTGGGGAAAAGTGCAACTGTGTGTGCAACTCTACACACAACCAAAATCTCCACTTCAGAGACTTCGTCCTTACACTGTAAATCAGCAGTCCTCAGCACGTGGTATGTACATTAGTGCCTCCAAACTAAACTGCTCCAGGAATGACCTCGGTGAAAGCTTCCTGGGTAATAACTATAAAAATTGTTTTTTTTTTTTCTACTCTTCTTGAATAGGATAGCATATAATTCTGGTACCTAATTGTAGTGTAAAAATTATTTCACAGGTTGATTTTTCTCACAAATACACACACACACACACACACACACGTACACACACTCATATAGTAATAGACAAAGACGCACATATGTGAAACTTCAGTCTTCCATTCACACTCTCAAAAACAGTCATTAAAATACAAAGTCTTTATGACTGTCATTTCAGATGAGGAAACAAAGGAACCAAAATTGTATATTAGTAACTAAAGAAACGAACAAAAAATAAAAATACCAACAAATGTCGAGGCATGTGATGGCATTCTATGTGATACTTAAATTGTGTCATATAAGCTTCAAGTATAACAGCAAATCTGTAGTTTCAATACTAGAAATGTTGCATTCTTTCAGCATCATGCTTAGGTACATCCCAAAATATTAAAATGCTCTAAATCAAGAATTTCCACATTTATAGGTGCATGTGTCCATTATGTATCATTCATAGCTTCAAAAGTATTTTTCAACATCCACAATATTTCAATAGTAACCTTTGCCATTTACTGTAAACAGCACTTTTGGTCACTGTGTACTTCACCTCATAGGCCATATTTATCTGGCCTGTATTCTTTCAGTTTTATCTCAGAGAATGAAGTAAGCATTCAGAACGCTCAATCTTAAAATGATAGTGTATAAATTTAGCTTTACATTTTAAAAAGTTCTGTTACGAATGAATTTTAATTTGCAAATATCTTCACTCTTGTTCATTCTTATGAAGAAATAGGTGTGTGTTCTCTCAAAATGTGTGAACCATCTCTGGAAAAAACAAAAGAAGAGGAACATGCACTAAGAGACAGAAACCAAATAACCATCACATATTTTTAAGGTTCTAACATTAGTGAGTGTTAGTGGTTTTGACCTCTGATGAGTTAAAGAGTTTGAGAATGAATCGAGTTTTTTCAGGGAATCAGTTATATAACTTTTGTGTAATTCGTGTTAGATTTTGTTTGCTGCTCAATATATAAAATGGAAGCAATTGCCTCATTTCTGAATATTTGAATAGTCACTGATGTTAAATTTTGTATGTAAGTGATGCCCAAAGAACTTCTTACACAAATGCAGATATTCAGTTATATCTGATGCAAGGCAAATAAAAATGTAGTTGATGTAAAATCAGGTTCACTCTGTTGAATTGTTTGGTGATTCCTACCACACGAACGAGGAACTCTGCAAGCCTTGTGGTTCTAATATAAGCAGCAATTTGAATCATTTGCCTCCACCAAACCTTGCATTGTTCTCAAAGTGGCAATTTTGTCAAAGGCAGAGATTTGTTTGATGATTTTTTTTTTCACTTTCTGCCCAGAATGAATTGTGACAGCTTTTACTTTGCTCAGCACATCCCCCTCTGTCACGGAGGAAGGAGGCACAAGACTCAACTCCGGGGTGATTATTGTTCTTGCTCCTCCAGTATACAAAATACTTAACAGGAATTAGAGAAAGAACAGAAATACACATGCTTGTTTGTTTTCAGATTCGCTTTTGGATATAAATTTTACAATTTACATTGCTGTTGTGCAGGTAAATCCATTTTTCCCCTCAACAGAGGGAAAATCATCTGCAAAGCTGTAAATGAAAATATGGCAAAAACAAAACAACAGAAAAACCTCACATGACTGCTTGCTAGGAATAAGTTCCCCTTTGGAACAGAGAGCAGCTGTGGAGACATCTGTGGCTGAAGAGAGTCCTAAAACAACAATTGCGTCTACATCTGTGGAGATAAAATAAGTGATGGATAAAATGTGAACTAAGAGCTCACATTCTGTAGATGCTATTATAAATGAATAAGAATAGAATGACGCTTGTATTGCATCTTTTTAACCTCACTATCAAGTATCTGGTAAATTAAGACGCAATCATTGAAAATCAAGTGAGGTCAGCAGAACAAGGCACAGGAAACCACTGAGTATTTTCTTTTTGCAAGAGAGATCTAGGAATGGATTTACCCTGTCTCAGTGAATACCTAGGATTTCCATTTGACCACTTGCAATGAGAGAAATTCCAGTGGTATCTGGCATACCATATGTCTTGTGCCACATGAGTCTCTTAGTAACTTAGAATATTTTTGAAAGCCTATGTAAATTGAAAATGGAATGCAAAGAAAATATAATATAGTTCTTATTGTATAGTCACATAGTGATACACATGGTTTTAGGATGCATCGATCTTTACCTTGCTTCTTAAAGGAATATGAAATTCTCAAAGCAGCAAAGGAACTTGGCTAGAGCCAGATGGGAAGCAGCAGAAGTTGGACAAAAACATAGATGTTATGACTTTACTTTCTTTTTGTTTATTCTTTTCATATTATTATTATATGATATTATTATCATATTTTATATTTTTGTTTTTAAATTATTATTATCATAATTATAATAATAGGCCTTGGGATTTCCCTTGCCCCCTCCTGAATTTTTCTCCCCCCACACTGACTTCCCATATATTTTTACTATTGTACAGTTCTTCATAAACAGTCATGTATCCATCATTGTGGGCATGGACAATGGCAGAGAGTCCAGCATCCTACTGACAAGAGATAGTTAACAGTTTCATTGGCAGTCCATCTTTGATCTGGAAGTAGAGATGCATACTGCAATGTATCCTCACATCTGGATTTGATAGTCTCTATTGCAGTTACTATACATCCAATTAAATGAAAAGACACAAAATAAAATCAACAACAGGAAGTAAAACAGAAATTTACAATGCCATGAAATTAAATAACATGCTTCTGAATGACTAATGTGTCACAGAAGAATTGAAAAAGAAAATCAAGAACCTTTTTGAAGCAAAGATGCTATTGTATGATCTATGAGCCAATGAAGAATTTAATGAGGAAGAAAGTGTTTTGAAGAGGGAACTAAAAAAAATCTAAATTATGAGATATAGTTTCCGCTGATCCTTGTTGGCAAGATATGTCTCCTGTAGGCAACAAATGGATGGATTTTCTTGTTTTAATACAGTCTACACATCTATGACATGTGATTGGTGAGCTTACGCCACTTACATTCAGGGTTAATATGTATGGGTGGTAATTTGGTCCTGTCATTTTAGCAATGGGTTGTTCATTGGTTTAGTCTTCTATTGTTATTTTACTCGGATGTTCTTCACATTTGCGTTTGGTTTTGATGGGTGCTATTCCTCTTCTCTGTCAAGAGAACATCTTTAAGTGTCATTTGTAAGGCAGGTTTGGAAGAGGCATTTTATTATAAAATTTCTTTACTGTGGAAGAATTTAATTCCATTTTCAAATACAAAGGAAAGTTTTGCTGGGTATGTTATCCTGGCCTGATTTTTTGTTTCCTTTTAGAATCTGGAATATGTCACTCCATTCTCTTCTTGCCTGTAAACTTTCCTGTGAGAGGTCTCCTGAGAGTTTAATCACCATTCCTTTATATGCCAATTTATTTTTTTCGATGTGTTTAATTAAAGAGAGATTGTTTATAATGTGTCGTGGTGAAGATCACTTTTGGTCAACCTTGCTGGGAGCTCTGTGCCCCTCCTGGATACTTTTTCCCAATTCTTTCTCTAGGTTAGGGAAATTTTCCCTTATTATTCCATTGAAAAACCTTTAATCCCAGCTTCTCTTTCTGCACCTTCTGGAACTCCCATAACTTTTATATTTGGCCTTTTGATAGCATCTTTCATTTCTTGAATACTTTTTTTAAAAACTGACCCAGCTCTGCTTCCAGCTTTCTTTCTTCTGCCTCCTTCATTCTATTTTGGAGACTCTCCACTGTACTTTTTTTTTTTTTAAAGATTTATTTTTTTTATTATTTTTTTTTATTGGAAAGGCAGATATACAGATAGGAGAGACAGAGAGGAAGATCTTCCGTCCAATGATTCACTCCCCAAGTGAGCGCAGTGGCCAATGCTATGCCGATCCAAAGCCAGGAGCCTCTTCCTGGTCTCCCACGCGGGTGCAGGGTCCCAAAGCCTTGGGCCATCCTGGACTGCTTTCCCGGGCCACAGGCAGGGAGCTGGAAGGGAAACGGGGCCGCTGGGATAGAACCGGCGCCTATATGGGATCCCAGGCGTGCAAGGCGAGGACCTTAACCACTTGCGCCACCGCGCTGGGCCCCACTGTACTTTTAATTTGCTCCAGTGTATTCTTAATTTCTGACATATCAGCTTTCATTTGATTCATTTCCTTTGTGACATGATCCTTAAAATATCTTGAACTCTTGTGTTACATGCTTCTTGTTGTTGATAAGAAGTTTTATAATGAGTTTTCTGAATTCTGTTTCTCCCTGTTTTCTCGATGTCTTCCTCAGTGAACTCTGAGCTTGGCAAAGGCTTTTGTTCCTTATCAGGGGAGTCTTAAGTAATATTCATAGTGCCTTTGTCTCTTCTTTTGCCCTTGGTAACTGTACTTTTGGTTAGCAAATTCTTTTCCTTGGGTTATGTTTCCAAGCTGTGTCATCCACAGGTCTACAATTCGATTTTGCTTCTTGTGGTTGCTACACAGCTTTTTGCTTGCAGTCATTGTGCAACTCCCCTCAGCCAGTTCCAGGTCTGGGTTCTTATATGCAGATCACCATCACGGTCTCCATAACCCAACTCCTTGCTCACCACTCTCCTCCTGTGATGCTGTGCTGAGGCTGCACAACTTTTCTCCTACTTCCTCTTACAACATTTCCCACGATTAGGGAGACACTAGGTGTCCAATAATGCTAGATTATTGGTGGTGCTGATCTTGCTAGAACCTGTTGGCCGTTAGTTCTGAGGGCCACATGGACCTATTTTGACCTATACAATGCTGAACGTGGTATTTTTTTTTCCCTGTAGGACTAGTGCAATGTATTGTGCTCCGTGACTTCACCCCCAGCTCAGTGCTCTCCCAGGCTGTTCGTTGTCAAGACGTTGAGGGCAACAGCTAGAGCAATATATAGAAGTGCTGGTCTGACATGTGAGAGAAACACACATGCTCTACCCACTAGGCTAAAAGTCAGTGCCTAAGGACTAACGTGTTAATTTGGAGTACAATAGAAATATATGAACGTTTCCAAAAAATTGATAAACTAAATATAAACTAAAATATAAAGTTACCATGAGCTCATCACTATGATAAAAATGTAAGATAAGAGTTAAATCTGGGCCTGGCGCAATAATGTAGTAGTTAAAGTCTTTGTCTTGCAAGCGCCGGGATCCCAGATGCTCGCCGGTTTGAATCGTGGGGGCCCTGTTTCTCCTCCAGCTCCCTGCTTGTGGCCTAGGGAAGCAGTAGAGGACAGCCCAAAGCCTTGGGACCCTGCACCTGCAATGGGAGACCTAGAAGAGCTCCTGGTTCCTGGCTTCGAATTGGTTCAGCTCCAGCCATTACGGTCACTTGGGGAGTGAACCATCGGATGGAAGATCTTCCTCTCTGTCTCTCCTCCTCTCTATATATCTGCCTTTCCAATAAAAATAAATAAATATTTTTTTTCGTAAACAAGAATTAAATCCATTCATACTGGGCATGATTTTCTAAATGTACTATGAGTGAGATTAGAAAAATTTAGAAGGTACAACTTCTCAGCATTATATTGTTTCCTTCTCAGATGAAATCTTCCAGCTTACTTTTTTCAACATGGATGCAGCTAAATCCTAGGAGGAATAATTAGGGAACTAGAAATCCATAACTAAACCTTGAAATAAAAGCAACAAAATAGTAGGGTGTGCTCAGAAATGAAGGCGAAAGGTTTCTAGCAAAAGTACTCAATTTGTATGCTAATAAAATAAAATATATAATTTATTTTATCTCATTTTATTTTATTTTTATTGGAAAGTCATATATACAGACAGGAGGAGAGACAGAGAGGAAGATCTTCTGGGTCTCCTATGTAGGTGCAGGGTCCCAAGTCTTTGGACTGTCCTCCAGTGCTGTCCTAGGCCACAAGCAGGGAGTTGGATGGGTAGCGGGCTGCCAGATTAGAACTGGCACCCTTATGGGATCCCTGCGTCTGCAAGGTGAGAACTTTAGCCACTTAGGCTACCGCACTAGGCCCCTGTAATTTATAGTTTAATAAAATAATCATCAATTTAGGTTGTTAGTGCATTCCTTCACCTACATTATAATAAATTGAGCTTTTGAAATAATTTGTAAAATTGTCCCACTAAAAGTGTCATTATATAGGAAAAATATCAATTCCATGACTTCTATTTATTGATTTAGAAAGATTTAGGATCTATTTCAGGAAGGGGAGAGAGAAAATGAGTGAAAGGGAGGGAGAGAGGAAGGGAGAGAGAGTGAAAGAGAGTGAAAGAGAATCTGTTCTCTGGTTCTCTCCCTTGATGCTTAAGGCTGGGGATGGTCCAGGTTGAAACAAGCAGCTAAGGATGCAATTCAGGTCTCCCATAAGATTGGCAGGGATCCAACTTCTCAAACTGTCACCTTTTCCTATCCAGGGTTTGTATTAGCAAAAATGTGGAGTTGGGGGCAGTTCTAGGATCTAAACCCTAGTTATCCATTAGGAGATGCAGTAATTTTAACCAGTGTTTCATATGCTAAGCCAAATGTCTGTCTCTTATTTAAAAAAAATGTAAATCATTGTTAAGACCTTGAAAATAGATGCCATCTAAAAAGCGAGCAATGGAATCAGTGTTGCAGAGTAGGGGGCAAAGCCGCCCTTGGGATGCTGGCATCATATTTGGGATTCTGTTCATGAGTGGTTGCTTCTCATGGCGTGGCTAATCTGTTTCCAAATCAGTTTCCTGCAAACGTACTGGAAATGCAATCAGTGCATACACTTTGGACCATTATACCCACTCAGCGCCCAGGAAGAAACTTGTGACTCATGTTTAATTCCGGTCTAACTCTCATCATTGTGGCCATCTGGAGAGTGAAGCCGAAGATGGAATATGTATGTCTCTCTCTTTCTCTGTAATCCTGATTTTCAAGTAAATAAGCAAATTTTAGATTTTATTAAATACAGGAAGACAAAAAAATAATTACATTTTATTTCTAATTTACTGCACTATTATCTAGCCATTATATAATGATATAATTTACATGTAATGTAGCTTGTTGAAATTATTTAGAGCTGGTGACTTCTTTTCTCTTTAAAGCCTGAATATCTTAGCATGGCTATTACCTTTCCTTTTTCTGTATTTTAATATAGGAACAGATAACTCTTCCTTGAGGTTTGAAATGCACAGGAAATTGTTTCTCAACATATATCATACCGTGAATATTATCCACAGGTAATTTAGAGTATGACTTTTGAGTTCAAGGCACTTAGATGATATTTTTGGACTTGATGTTACATATTGAGATCTGTTGGTTTCAGGATGTTTTTAGGCTCTTACATTTGGGTTGGGCATGAATCTTTATTGGTCAGAGAGTGGAGTATACTAGGATTGGTGAGTAACTTCAAAGATCCCCACTTTCTGGACCCAGAACTGGAAGATGTTAAGCTATCTGGCAAAGGGAAGCTAAGTTTGCAAATAGAATTAAAATTCTTCTAATCAAGTGACTTTGAAATAAAGCTAATGTTATAATAATTTTCTTGTAGGTGCAATTGGGAGGTGCAATAAATATAGTCTATATCATGAAGGTTGAAAATAACTTGAGTCTTTGGGATCTTTGAGGATGGAACTGCATTACAAGCCAAAAAATGTGGGTAGACGACACACAAGAGCAAAGAGCTTCTCCTTCCTGAGCTCCCACAAGGATATCAGGCTTGACTGCCTCTTGCTTCAGTTCCAGGAGATCATTTCAAACTTTTACTTCTAAAGCTAGGTAGGATCTAATACATTGATACTGTTGCAAGCCACAAAATTTGAAATAATATGTTATCATAAACAATGTGAATCTAACACAGATTTAAACATAGCTAAAAGATTTAGGGTATATTGGACACAACGTTGAATTTAAGTTAGCCTGTTCCCACTCTTGGCGGGAGTGTAGGTTAGTACAGCCACTATGGAAATCAGTATGGAGAGTTCCCAGAAAACTGAGAATGGATCTAACTCATGTCCCATGGATCCTGGGACTATATCCAAGGAGATTAAAGTTGCATATGAGAAAGTTACCTGCAAAACCTGTATGTAGAGCAGCAAAATTCACAATAGTGAAGACACAGAAAAACCCTGATGCTCGTCAACAAATGACTGGATAAAGAAAATGCAATACATCTACTCCACGTTAGCCTTTATAGACATAAAAAGGGTGAAATCCTATCATGGCAACAAAATAACCTCATTATGCTTAGTGAAATAAGCCAGTCCAAAAAAAAAAAGAATAAATATATAATCTCTCTGTGATAAGATAGTCTTCATATAAAGTACAAAATAAATGGATATAGGTTCTGGGGCGATAGTTTAATGGCTAAATCCTCACCTTGCAAGCGCCAGAATCCCATATAGACACTGGTTCATGTCCTGAATGCTTCACTTCCCATCCAGCTTCCTCTTTGTGGCCTGGGAAAGCTGTGGTGGATGGCCCAAAGACTTGGCACCTTGCATCCATGCGGAAGACCCAAAAGGAGCTCCTGGCTTCAGATCAACTCAGATCTAGCCATTGCAAACATTTTGGGGCATGAACCAGTGGATGGAAGATCTTCTCTGCCTCTCCTTCTCTCTGTAAATCTGTCTTTCCAATAACAAGAATAAATCAGAATATATATATATATATATATAAATGTATTATATATATAATCAGTTATATACATGAGTTCTTATAGATGAGCTCTGTAATGGAGACTAGCACACTGGCAAGTGAATAAATGCCAGTGTACGCATCTCTGCGCCTAAATAAAAGAAGACATACAATAAAATAGTTCAATATACCTTGCACTTACATAGCAAAAAGTTCAACTTAACTGCTACTAAAGGACTATATTACTGCAATAATGGGGGGAAAATGGCAGAAGGTGAAATTGTGGAGGGGAAAAAGGCAAGGGAGCAGGCAGCGCAGAGGAATCCCTACTGCTACAAAGTGTGTGATGCAAAATGACAGTAACAATATGTTTAAAAAGAATCAAATTGTTTTACCACTATATAGAAATTCTTACCAAATGCTTTCTAACATCAAGTAAAAGTTTCCAAATGCTCTTCCTATAATATAAATATAGCCAGTTCCCAGAGATTAGACACATACAGTAAAGCATCAGCATAAGCCCTCATATTCTGTGAGCTAGGTGCTAATACGTCTTCTGTAAATACAACTATAAGCTGAGAGCTGTTTGATGAGCCTTCGTTTTTTAAGCTCCTAGAAGCTGTATGACTGCCATGCTTTACTAAATAAAACATATACTTGTACAGAGACGGAAAGGCATATTTTTAAGTGAAAATTGAAAATTGTTAGTGGCATTTTGGCAGCAAAAATTGTTTTCAAGTATTGGCACAACCAGGTCACAAAAATTTCTCTTTCCTCTCTGTTTTGTTTCTCTTTCTTTCTGCTCTTTATAAATAAGATATGATACAGAATACCTGGAACAATTTTTGGTGTCGTTCATGCGGGGAGCTAAAGTAGAAATTCAAAATCTCAAACAAATCATAGAGACTTTGTTCAGAAATGGACCGGATTAAAATGACCCCTTCCAGCAGACTGTGTCAAAGGAAAAGGACAAGAGGCCATTTCTATTAGGGAGCAACAGAACACAAAACGACAGCATCCTGTGTCTTAACAGTTTCTATGTGTCATTGACAAACAGAGAGGAAGTATGTGTGTGGGTCAAATAAACCAGAGGAAGAATTCAAATTAATTTGTGAGTTTCAGTAAGCAAAAATAGATAGGCCAAATAAGAACATATCAAAATGAAGTTTCAATCAAAAATCTAAGGTAAAATGTTATATTTGAGTTTTATTCTTTCATAATATATCACTGTGGTATAAGTTTCTCGAGAGGTTTTGCAAAGCATTTACTGGATTATTGGAACATAAAATGATGCTTTCTTTGGAGAATTTTACCTCCTGGTGAGTTTTGTAGAGTCTTAAAAACATGTGCATTAAGATAAAAATTATTAAACCCATCGTTTCAAACAAAGTTATTCTAATTACACTTGCCTGTACTTCTAGTTGACAAAAAAATGTCATTTCCAATTCTTTAAGAGTGCTAAGTTTATACTTATTATTCATTAAAAACATTGGACTGTCTTGTTTTCCTTTCGTGGTTCTGCCTATAAATTAGCTATTGAAATTCAGTGCTTCTCCTATTTACATACCTAATTGATACTAGTTATCACTAGTATGATTTGTAAATGTAGCCAAGTATTATCATTAAGATCATTGCATATTATCTATTGAGTGACTAAAGCATTGGATGGGAAGTATCTTGAGGGCAGAGTATGTTTCAATCACTTGTATATTGCCACCAATTCACAAAACACACAGTTTAAGTTATTTGAAAATGATGATTATGCAAAAGAAATACTTATTAAATCAACTGTTCCTCAATTGCTTGTGTTTGTTTTCTGTAACTCTTGTGATCTACAGCAGGTTTGACTATTTTCTGCCACTCAGCAATAGATTTAATGAATTCTCATATCAGAAGCATCACAAACTCATTATAATAAATTTAAAATATGTCTCCCACCTCTGAAATACCTACATGCTCTTTATTACTGTCTTGAAACTTAACTAGTTGAGCTTTTATTTTAAAAAAACACACTTTAAATTTGTCCAAACCTAAAACCAGAAATTGATCCAATAATGCTACAACACATCTTTAACATGGTACTTTAATTTTTTTAATGCTCATTTGTTTTTACTAGAGTATCATATTGTCAAGAGATCAGGGGAGAGACAGATCTTTAGTCTACTGGTTCACTCCCCAAATAGCTTCTGCGACCAGAGCTTGGAGGTCCAAAGCTGGGAGCCAGGAGCTTCTTTCAGGTCTCCCACATGTGTCCAGGGGCCCAAGGACCAGGGATGTCTTCCACTGCTTCCCAGGTCATAAGCAGGGAGTGGATCAGAAGTGAGGCAGTCTGGATGCAAACTGATGCTCATATGGAATGTTGGCACTGCAGGTGGAGTAATTGGCCTGATATGGCACTCTTATGGCCTCAACATGGTTGTTTAAATTGTTTAAAGAATATTCTCTGTAGTTGTTAAGTCATTTCATTTTGTGAGATGTCATTCAATATAAGCAACTTCTGAAAAAAAAAGCAGATTATCTGACATGCATGTGTATCTTCTCCAATGGAACGGCTGGTGAATGTGAGCAATGAACATACTTCAGATTCCAAACTCAATGGAAAGTAAGTGCAGCCAACCAGGGAAGAAGATGGCAAAGTTTTCCAATACTTTACTGCTTCCTTTTCTGCTTACTTGTGATGAATATCAGCTTACTGATAAGTAAAGTCAGGATAATGAGTCCAAAATGTAGAAGGAAAAGAAAGCAGAATAAGTTTTATAGTGCAAACACTTTTAGCTAAATAATAGTAATAGAGAAAACCACAGTACAGTTTGACTTGACCATTTAATTCATGAATTCAAATCATTGTTTGGAAAGCTATATACAACTCAAATGTTTTTATTTCAAAAGGCATTTGTTCAGAAAGCATCTGGAATTTTTGAATGTAATATTTGTCATTTTTTTTAAATCTTAGTTTAGAATAGGAAACACTTCAATCACCTTTGTCCCACTCTCTGTTGATTATTGTTGTAAGTAACTGCCAGTTAACATTATTTATTAAAGTAGTCATCATTTCTATATAACTTAAAATAATTCTTTAAAGAACATTTCAACTACTATTATTGAACAGGCTTTCTCAGAGTTGTAAAGTATGAGATTAGCTTTTGTTTCATTGAACATAATAACCTTAAAACTTAAGATTTTTCAGTGTCGATCAAGACTATTATGAGTAGTGTTCTACTCTTAACATCATCTTCTATGTAAAACTTTTATCTGAATAAACCCAGGTGAGTATTACGTAAAGCAAATCTGCATAGTCTTTGTTAAAAGTCTCCTTACTAATAGTTACAAAATTACAGCAGATATGATGCAGCCAGGCAATCAATATGTTGAAGAGACTGAGTAAGGCTTTATTATCAACTACATATAAAAAACTGCAGAGTCATATCAAGCATGCAATAGGCTTTGAGACTCAAATCATTCACAAAACTTACCCAGCTTCATTAAAATCTTTTTTTTTTTGACACAGTGTTCACTCTTTCAATAAATATCTACTGAGTGATCATTATTGGATAGGCATTATGAAAGACAGTGGAAATAAAATACATTAAAGCAGAAATAGTAACTGCTTTCAAAGAAGAAACAATTTAGCTGGGACGAAAGATATCAAATTATTACACAGATAGTTGTGTAATTGGGTTAAGTTATTTAAAGTGAAAGAAATGTTGTTCCATGAAGATTTACAAGAAAGATTGTATACCAAGTAGGTGGGTCAATTGCCCAAGTTTACACCAAATGATGCTTGAAGCAGAGAGTTAAAGGAATTGAATATTCGAAGAGGACAAAATGGATACAGGAAGAATACATGGCTTACAGTGTGGATATAACACCTGTCTTTATGAATATAATTGGCATCATGTATCAGTTGGGTAACGACAAGGCTGTTTAACATATGGACAACAAGAAAACTATGGAGTTAAGATGAAGTACTTGCATAGTCTTCTCTCTCATTTTGCGTATAACCTTCCCAGGCATACAGTGGCTCCCTTGCATTAGCGTTATTTGTAGCTGCTTTGGTGCTACCACAGCAGATGAGGGTAGGAGTGACAAATGTGAATTTTTCTCCCCCTAAAAAAACCTAAAATGTGTCATTTCTGACACGTCACAGGAAAAGTTTGTTGATATCTGGTTGAAAGCATTAAAGAAACGGGCTATTTACTTAAAAAAAAAAAAAGTGACATCCAGATGCCAGTGGTAATATTAATAGTAATCTAACGGGAAAATATAAAGACTACTATTGTATCTCGTGTATGAAAGAACACCTCTTTAACAACCTCAGAAAAATAAATAAAGTAAACTTGATCATTCTGAGTTGTCGAAGAGTAAAGATGTGCATCAAAAAAAATGTAACCCACAGGCCCATCACAGTAGCCTAGATGCTAAAATCCATACTTTGCTCACACCAGGATCCCAGACAGGTTCTGATTCTAATCCTGACAGCCCTGCTCTCCATCCATATCCTTGCTTGTTGCCTGGGAAAGCAGTCGAGGACGGCCCAAAGCCTTGGGACCCTGCACCTGCATGGAAGACCCGGAAGAGGCTCCAGGTTCCAGGGTTCAAATCAGCTCAGCTCTGGCCATTGTAGTCACTTGGAGAGTGAATCCACACATGTAAGATCTTCCCCCTCTGTCTCTTCCCCTTTCTGTATATCTGTCCCTCCAATAAAAATGAATACATCTTTACCAAAAAAAATGTAACCCTCAGAGAAAGTATCAGTGTTGATTCACCGGACAAGATGATATAATTTCTTCAACCAACAAAATGTTATAGGTAGAATTTATAAGAAACTCCTCTGAGAAAAATACCATTGTCCAGCTCAAAAAGAAGGAAGATATAGGAAAGTATAATTTACAGAAAATAAAGCCTGGTTGACTATAAATCATACTAAAATATATTCAGCTTAAAACAGAATAATGCAGTGTTAGTGCAGTGATGCTAAACACGGTGACAATTATTAGAAAATTGTACAGTATTAAGTGTCTTCATGTTTGTAAAAAAGAAACATTGTGAACAAAATACTGCAGAGTTGGGAAGATGTTCTTGAAAGACATTGGCTACAGAGCAGTGCTTCAAAACTTTGTGGGGGAATGGAGTTAAAATGTTTTTATTTTGACACAAAGAATTTCTGATACACATTCGTATTTTTGCAACACATTTTATATGAGTATTTTTAAGTGCCTTTGTATTTAATAAAATATATTTATTCATTAAAGAAAAAAAAACCCTCTATAATCCCATAGAACCAGCTTAAGCATGTGGGCGAAAGAATGCACGGCCCTTTCATGTTACAGAGGACGGTAAAGCACATGCATTGCACTGTTTGTACTGTGAATATATTGGAAACAGCCAGGTATACATCCCTAGAAGAGTGCGTTAAAATGGGTAGGGTAAATGTTGAAATGTCATAAGGCAGCTAAAAATCTAGAAAAGTGGCCATTTAGACAGAGTGTTGTCACTTTTAGAATATCCTCATTCCAAATAGGGGTACCTGAATTTTAAAGATTAGAACTTAAAAATATGGTCTTTATTTTAAAAGCAGTTATAAGAACACACAGCTGGATTCTATTGTGCATAAGAAACAGTATTTCGTAAGTTATTTTTACAATTTAGATTTCATTTTTTCTCATATATTTTTATTGAACACTAAATACGCTGTTTCTTTCATTTTATGTGAAAGGCAGCCAGACTTTTATAAACATCAGAGAGGTGTTCCAATGTTCCAACACAAAGAATAAGTGTTTAAGACAATGGAGGCTCTAATTACCCTGATTTGATAGTTATTATACATACGCATTGGATTGTCATCCTACAGCTTATCAACCAACCCATAGATTACTTTTTAACATTGACACCCATCATATATATAACAGCTAAGTACAAACTTAACATTAAATTTCCTATCCTCTTACATCTTGTTTAGCATGAACAGTCATAAACTGATAAAGTTTTTTGAGGGAAGAAAATTAAGCCACCATTTAGACTTTGCAGTATATAGTAATTAAGCATGGTTTTACAGAACTTTACATTGTAACCATTGAAGAATAGGAAAGTTTTAGACAGGTGAGCAGGGAAATCCTCAACAATCCAGTGAATGAGGGAGAATTTAACTACATCCTACCTAGTAAAGTCCAGGAGAATTAAATAGGGAGCCTGACCAGTAAGTACAGGCTGAGCGATTATAGGCTAGTTGGCCTTTTCCCTGACTGCTCCAGACTTTCTATGTCTATATCTATGTCTGTCTCTATCTGAAATCCAGATGGGAAGCCTGATCAGTAAGGTACAAGCTGTGTGGTTATCAACTAGATGACCTTTATTAGTATCTGTCTATCTGAACTAATTTTGGGGCTCACAGGCAACCCTAATGGTTGGTGTAAGGGAGACCTGGGCGCTAAAGCTAGAACTAGATAAGGACTCCTCTCCTGAGTCCAAAAGAAGACTTATAACCTTTTTATCTCTGAGTACCACCCAGGGCTCCTGGCTGTAGTTCCGATGTCACCAGACCCTATGAGAGGGTTCGAGGCTGCTACCATCCCGTGTGGGAAATCCAATTTGTATTTCAAACATGGCAGAGTCAGAGAAGGCATGGAAGAGATCAAGAATGGAGGAGAAAATAACATGACAAAAATAATATTGCTTCACAGAAACTGATGGTCTAAGGATCCTATAACCCAAAAAGTGTTTGCTTAGCTATCTGTACAAAGAACAATGTCCACTTTTTAAAGTCACTCTGCTAAGAACTTGCAGTATGGAATTTTGCAAGAGAAAATGTAAGAACAAGGTAAGAGGAAGGTAAGAAAAGAGAGTAGGTGATTTAAAAACAAATATGTTGACTGGAGATAGTGCCGATGGCTAGAACAGGATAACAGGCAGGTGTTTAAAAATATAATTCACTCTATATTGAGGTGATAGTTATGTAGGCTGGCTTATGTGATGTTTTTCTTATACAATAGAGGCAGAAATTGTATTGTCTGGTGCATGGAACAAAATAAGAAAACATGGCAAAGTACCTTGGGAAGAACATGCATTTAGATTTGTGTGGGTCCAGCAGTCCATTTTCTGGTCAGGGTTCATTGCCCCAAGTTGTGCTGCATACATATCAATGTCACAAGCATAAACATCTTCTTTGAAGAGTCTTATTAGGCTATCAGCATTAGGACCAAATACGGCAGAATAATCCTGAAAAAGTTACTTTAAAATACTTCGAAGAAAATCAATGAATATGGATTCAGGGATTTTTAAAAATGTACAAATAATAGACAGGAATAATAGACTGTAATGTTGAGCTCAAGAAAGATAAATTTTAAAACATAAGCCCATTTGATTGATTCCTAAGGAACGCTGTTGGGACATTAGAAGTAAATATGTTCAGGATTGAATATTACCAAGTGACAATTGAGTATAATTGATAGAAAGCATTTATAAAAGATGAATACGGAATTTAAAATAAACTCACAGAAGCAGAAGTACAATTGTGATTAGCAGACCTTGGCAGATGAAGATAGAGATGTGGTTAAAAGATACAAAGCTCTGGGCCCAGCACAGTAGCCTAACGCCTAAAGTCTTTGCCTTGAATGCACCGGGATCCCATATGGGCACAGGTTGTAATCCTAGCAGCCCTACTCCCCATCCATCTCCCTGCTTCTGGCCCGGGAAAGCAGTTGAGAATGATTCAAATCCTTGCTACCCTGCACCCATGTGGGAGATCCGGAAGAGGTTCCGGGCTCCTGGCTTCAGATTGGGGCAGCATCAGCCATTGCAGCCACTTGGGGAGAGAATCAGTGGATGGAAGATCTTCATCTCTGTCTTTCCTTCTCTCTGTATATCTGACTTTGCAAAAGTTACCAATGACAGCAAGAGTCAAGCCAGTTTCTCAATTGGGAAATGTACTAACCCCTGTACCTATAACTTTTCCACTTGCTGTTATTTTTGTTATATATCAATGAAAATGTACTTTGAAAAGCTGATTTTTTTTTCTAAAAATATTACCACTCATATGCACACTATCAAAAATGTTAAGTTAGATCACGGATAAAAAGTATTGTTTCCATCAAACATGGAAGACCAAGTATGTAAATTTACTTCTGCTTGCTTCCTGAAACCACATTTGTAGTAGCTTTTCCCTTAAAGCTCAATACCATACTGAATTTGGGGCATGTCACCACAAGTCAGGCAGACAGTATCCGGCAGGTGAGAGGTTGTAGAATACTTGACAGTCCTGTTCCCTTGTCCTCAAATCAGATTTTAGCATCCCACTTTCAAATGCTAAGGATATTGATTAGGAAAACATGCCTAACCTGGGAAATGAGATAAAATCAAACAAAAAGAGAAAATCTCAAAAAGAGAACATTCGGAAAGCAAAAGAAAATACAAAAGCTATTCAAATCCTTAGATTGATAAGAAAGTGTTTCATTTCTTAAACAATAATTCTATGGAAATATTCAGAGTACCAAGTAAGAATCCATATATACTAAAATGTGATTGTAAATGCTTTAAATAGGTAGTCCTATGGATGTTAGAAAATATATTTAAGAAAACTTCTGACAAAAAAATATAAAATGGAAAAATATTACAGAATTAATCAGTGCAGGAAGAACCCATAAATACCAGGCAACAGAATCGTAGAAGAAAAATTCCTTTTTAAAATATTTTTTATTGGGCCCGGTACAGTGGCCTAGTGTCTAAAATTCTCACCTTGAACAAGACAGGATCCCATATGGAAGCCAGTTCTAATCCCGGCAGCCCCGCTTCCCATCGGGTTCCCTGCTTGTGGCCTGAGAAAGCAGTCGAGAAGGGCACAAAGCCTTGGGACCCTGCACCCATGTGGGAGAACTGGAGGAGGCTCCTGGCTCCTGGCTTCTGGTTGGCATAGCTCTGGCTGTTGCAGTCACTTGAGGAGTGAACCAGAGGATGGAAGATCTTCCTGTCTGTCTCTCCTTCTCTCTGTATATCTACCTTTACAATAATAATAAGAAGAAGAAGAAGAAGAAAAAGAAGAAGAAGATACTTCTTTAAAAAGAAAATATTTATTTATTTCCATTGGAAAGGCAGTTCTACAGAGAGAGAGACATAGAAAGATCTTGCACCTGCTGGTTCACTCCCCCAAATGACTGCAATAACCAGAGCTGATCTAATCCCAAACCAGCATCCAGTAGCTTCTTTGGGTTTCCCACATGGATGAAGGGTCGCAAGAACTTGGGCCATCACCTGGTGCTTCCCAAATAAAGTTTATGTCATAATATTACAATGGTGATATTTATTAATTTTGTTAAAGTAAAAAAAAAAAAAAGCTTGGCCCAGTACAGTAGCATAGTGACTAAATCCTTGCCTTGCCCATGCTGGGATCCCATATGGGCACTGAATCATGTCCCAGTGGTACCACTTCCCATCCAGCTCTCTGCTTGGGGCCTGAGAAAGCAGTCAAAGATGGTCCAAGGCCTTGGGACCGAGCACAGATATGGAAGACCCGGAAGAGGCTCCTAGCTTCGGCGTGGCTCAGCTGTGCCATTGTGGCCACTTCGGAAGTGAATCAACAGATGGAAGATCATTCTCTCTGTCTCTCCTTCTCTCTGTGTATCTGACTTTCCAATAAAAATAAATCTTTTAAACAATGAAAAAATTTCTTTGCTTTTTCCTTTTAAAAGCTTTAATATTGGATGAGCTTACTTATATTGAAAGAAGGTCAGAGAAAGCAAGACAAGCATTGGAAGGAAGTAAGGCAAAGAGGAAGAAATAGAGAGAGAGATTTCACCCAATGGTTCAGTCTGTAAATGGTCCAAATTTAGACGAACGGGTCTGACCCAAGCCAAGATTCTGGAATCTCACTCAGTTCTCCCAGCTGAACTACAGGACTTTAAGTGCTTGGCTATCTACTGCCTTCCCAGGAACACTAGCATGGAGCTAGATTGGAAGTGGAATAGCAGGGATCTGACCCTGTGCTTATACAGGATGCTAGCTTCAAAGGTAGCAAGTTAATGTGCTGTGTTGTAACAAAGGCTTCATACTATGCTAATATTTAAAACTGGCAGAGAGAACATAAAACATTTTGAAAGAACATCAACTAGAAGCTTTATTCAGCTTTTTTGCCAAAAACATTCTCTATATATTAAATATTAAAAATAAAAAAGGAAGGTCTTCCCTCCTTTCCTCCTCTCCTCTTCTCTTCCCTTACCTTCCCCTCTCCTCCCCTCTCTCCTCCTTCCCCCATAAGAAAAATAATTAAAAATAAAAAAGGCAATGGAATAAGCAAGAGTATAAATACTGTTTCTAACTATGCCAAAAAGGCTCATGCAACAGAAAAGACTTTCCAATTTGACAATGCAGGGGCCAATAGAAATGGCTCAACTAGCTAATCCTCAGTCTGCAAACACCAGCATCCCATTTGGGTACCAGTTCACATTCCAGCTGCTTCCTTTTCGATCAGTCTCCTTACTTACGGACTGGGAATGCAACAGAGGGTGGCCAAAGTCCTCAGGTCCCTGCAAAATATGGGCATTTCCTATGTCCTTTTAATATAGATCAAACTAGTGGATAAAATATTTATACAACATTATCCTTTTCTGAAGGACAAACTCATCGTAGTGTCACGCTTGAATGTGCAGTGAGAATATGTAGAAGATATATGTCTGTTTTTGTTTGCTTTCATTCCTTTTCTTTGGAGCCCATGCATCTTAGAAGGACTAGTTTTTTTCAAAAGTCAGTTCTCTCAGGTTTCAATTCTAGCTTCTCTCTTTACCACTTTGCAGAATCATGTGTAAAAACTGCTACTCCTTAGTCTGGGAAAACACTTGCAGCATGTTTCATAGGGGTGTGGGAGCAGTTATCTTTTCCTTAATTAGTCAAAATGTACAATGTGCTAATTACTTTATTCACAAGCAAAAATTATTAAATAAAAAGCACATTTGACTGGCTTCAGCATATTAGGGCATATATTTTTATTTAAATGCAGAGAGCATCTGAATGTTAACTAAGCCACAAAATATGTTCATGGTGAAACTAATTAACACTACAACTACGAGCACAATTCCCTTATGGGTTAATTTCTCAATGAAACTCAAAGATACTTTTTGACCTACTATAATGTTCCTTCTGCCAAGGTTAAGAGAAAGATATCACCATAATTGGCGCATATGAGTCTATATTAACCTGATTTAGGTTAGGGAATCAAAGATTTGCGGAAGGAAGGAATTCATAATAATTAGGGTGTAAAACATGCAACCATGGGGGCTTAAACACAGCATGAATTAATTATTCAGTGTTGTTCAGTCCATTTGGACTTATAAATTACAAAAGGTCATAGAAAGAAGAGTGTAACCCTTATTCCCTTTCCAATCTAATAACCTAAGACTCCTTAAACATCAGTCCTTGCAGAACTCCAAAACGCGAATTTAAAATTATGAAATAAGGACACACGAGGAAAAGTTAGATAGGTACTTAAAACATATGTGAGGGCAAAAAAGGGGGGATGAACTCCACATTAAGTAATCTTAGGAAAAAGAATGCTTAATTGTTCACTCTTTATTTAAGTAGTTTATCTTTGCAATCAATGTTATTGCACATTTATGTTACTTTGCAAAAGTTTATTTCATAAACTTTTTTTTATCTATCTGGCTTTATAAGTTTTAGTCAATTGATGATTTCATGATTTCTATGTAGCAGGAAAGAACTAACCACAAATTAATAAGGCAGAATTGATTGGAGAAGACTGTAGCAAACTAAATAGGGACTCCTTTCCAAATGTGCATATATTCTAATCCCAGAACCTGTGAACACATAACCTTTTATGGCAAAAACAACTTCACAGATGTGACTGAGGTGAAGATCTTGAAATAAGTAGATATAGTAAATAATGCAAGAGTCTTTCTAAGAGGCAGAAGTTTCCATGTCTGAGTTGAGGAACTGCAAAGGTGGAAACAGAGTCCAAAGTGATCTGATTCAGAGAGTATGAATGCCGAAAGAGGATTGGCTTTTGGAAGACAGAGAGAATGGGGAATTAGCTGCTCCCTAGAATCTTAGGCAGAAGTACAACCTACCCTTATCATTGTCTTTTGCCCAGAGAAACTGACTCTCAGATTCTCATTCCCAAGTGATATTACAATAAATTTCTGCTGTTATAAGCCACGACATTGGTCTTGATTTGTTGCAGCAAGAATATGACATAGATTATAATAAGACAATAAGATACAGCGTATTACCAAATGTCCAGCTGCTTTAATGTATATGGAACTGTATAATCTTCGCAAATAAAGTGATTAATATGATCATTAGTACTCAAAGATACAGTATAATTCTCAAGAGCCAATGATTTTGTTACTACAGAAATGTCTCAACCAAACATGATGTCTTTTCACTATCATCATTAGTTTTAGTTTAATTAAAAACAATAAAATATATGAGGAACATATCAGCAATGTTTAGTTTTGAATTACCAGGGAGGATTAAATCATGCAAAAACAGAAGAAATGCAGCTCTTCTGAGAGAGTAACCAGAGACCACGATGCCACCAACTTCTCCATCTTCGCTTTCTCTGAAACTCACTGTAAATTAGGGTTTAGTTCCCACGATCATGTAAGTGGTGTAGCTAAAGATTGTTCTACATGTGATGAACCTTAGCATACTGGAGTTGACCGTTGTGCACACTCCAGGGTCCTTCATATACCATCTGAACACCACTACATTTGTCATTGGTCTACCTCTACAGCCTAGACCTACATCTCAAGCCTTTTGTAGCAATCATATTACAATCTTTGGGAGTGCACTGAGTCACTCTGTCTGGTGAACTTTTATTGCTGTTTGTTTTCTTCAAGTTATGTTTGTCAGTTCCTCCAAAGAACTACCTGTGATTTATGCTTGAAAACATAGTACATATATACATTACTTCCTCTAGACTATCTGGAACCCTTACTTTGCGCTCACTCCTCCTGAGTTTGAGATATCTGTCCATGTGTTAGATGGTCTGTGGTCCTATGCACATCTCATTGTATTGTAGTACCAGTCTAGGCGGTAGCCTTTCTACGTTGGTGTTATTATCTTTGTACAGTAGGCAAACAGAATAACTATAGTACAAGGTACTTTCAAAAGTTAATGGAAATGGAGCTAAAAATAGTTCAGGTGGTATTTCTACCCATACATTGCCGATTAAAACACCCCGTTCTTTGTTGAAGTTCCTGGATTCAATAGCCATTTTTCTCATGACTCCTGCTAATTCAGACTTTGGGAAATAGCAGTGACGATCCAGCTGATTGTGTCCTTTCTACCCACGTGGAAAATCTGGATTAAATTCCTGGCAAGTGGTTTCAGTACGCCGCAGTCCTGGATCTTTGATCCTTTGAGGTTTGTTCGTTTTCTTCCCCTATCCTCTCTCTTAATTATTTTTCCCTCTTTCAGTCTCTTAAAATAAATGCATTTAAAAATTTTTAAGACAAACTTATTTTGGTACAAAATTTTTGATATCTGTGATTTTTTTGATAATATGCATTTATTATCAACTTGTTGAAGCCTTTGGTGAGGATATGTAATCAGTACCACAAAAATCTGTAGGCATGTGGCTGATGTGGTGCAGTGGGGTAGGGAACTAGCTGCAGTTCCAGCATCTCTTCTGAATCTGCTCTGTGCTGAAATGCCTGGGAAATAGTGGAAGATGACAGAAGCGATTGGGCCCTTCAGTCCATGTAGAATTGGATGAAGCTTCAAGCTTTTGGTTCTGTCCTTACCCAACTGTGGTTACTGCTGTCATTGGGGGAATGAAACAGAAAGTGAAATATTCTCTCTCTCACTCACTCTCACTTTCTCTGTAACCCTTCATAAAACTGAAAAAAATACAAAAGGCACATAATCTACCCAATTCTCAATTTTTAAACCTAAATATTAATAGAGAATTTTATTTTGGATAATTTGTTTCACGGATAATGCTTTCATGATAATAGTTGCATATAAATATCTATAAGTCCTCATTTTTTCCACTTATAATAGTTTATCTTAATTTATTGGGAATGAAATACGTAGAAAATTTTGAAAGTCTGATATATATGCAATGAAAATTGTGTGGCTCTATGCCTTGCAGAAATAACTGCCATTGAGTAACTTCAATATTTTTCAGTTTTGAAAAAGAAGAAAAATATTGCTCCACAAATCCTCAGTCTAGAACAGGACAGAAGGAATTTGTGCCTAATCTTACAAGCGAATGTATGGGACCCAGTGTGGTAGACTAGCGGATAAAGTCCTCACATTGCATGTTCTGGGATCCCTTACTCATGTCAGTTCTAATCCCGGATGCTCCACTTCTCATCCAGCTCTCTGCGGTGACCTGGGAAAGCAGTATAGGATGGTCCAAAGCCTTAGGACTCTGCACCCACGCGGGAGACCCAGAAGAAGCTCCTGGCTTCTGGCTTTAGATTGGCTCAGCTCTAGCTGTTGTAGCCACCTGGGGAGTGAATCAGGGGACCGAAGATGTTCCTCTCTGTCCCTCCTCGTCTCTGTATATCTATATATCTTACTTTCCAACCAAACAAACAAACAAAAAAAATCCTTAAGAAAAACTGAAGGTAAGACCATCAAATAGCGAATGCAGCAATGCAAGGTAAGATTCAAGTGTTGGAAATAAGTTAAAATCCACTAGGAATTTATGTATGTATAAAAACTGAGAAAATTTAAGAGAAACTAGAATCTCTATTAATGTACATGTAGAGCAATGTTAGACCAAATGTGTTGTAAGAATTTACATCAATAGCAGGAGGATTTCTTGTAAAGAATCCATTTCTTTTCTACCTATCCTATCTACCCACGTACCTATATATGTATATTTTTGTTTATGGTTAAAAGACTTAAGGAGATTCAACAGCATGGAATACATCATACTATGTGCAAAATCAACTTGAACTTTAAGAGTTCTGATTTTGAAGGTAAACTGTCGTAGCTTCAATTCCTTTAAACATAAGAATTTTTTGAAGAAAGATTGAAAATAAAGGGAGGCTAACATGAATCATACTGACATGAATCATATCTGAAAATGAACGTTTTGATGTCATACATGCAATTCAAAAAACACACTTTTATTTACAGTATTTCCAGCTGAAGAAATTGAAAAGTGTTTATTAGACAATCTACAAGAATGAGAACAAGTATCTTATCTTCTCTTTATTACCCCGGTTCATGCATAGATCCTTGGGCCACACTAAGATTAAGAGAACTGGTAGCAGCTTCGAACTGGGCGTAAAGGCAAGCATGAGGCATGGCTGTGGACCCTGCCCTGAGTGTGCTCACTGGTTATGGGTGGCAGAACAGATACTTTATATCTAAGTTTGGGCAGCTGTGATTCTGTTACTGCCTAATCAAAAGCATGTTAACTTTTTTTTTTTAATAAATGCATACTTTGCAACCAGATAAGATAGTTAATGAAGAATAACAGACAAGATCAGTATTTGCAGATTTGGAATGAAATCTGGTAGTAGTAATTTGTTTGGAACATTATTTACAAAGATAAATCCTTTGAGGATCAGCATACCCCCAAACACTCAAGAGCAGAAATAAGCAGTTATCATTTTGTTAATTTAGCAGACATACCAATACTCGTAAGATACATAATTTATGGATTTTTATTAAACTCCCAGTAGTAGATAGTGCAATAGACCATTTAAGATTTATTTAAGCTTTCCATTGGTAAATGATATTTACATAATATTATTTTCTCTTTCTTTCATTTTTAAAAAAACTCTTCTTCCTTTACCCTTTTAATTACAGTGACTCTGAAAAAATAAAACCTGCAAGAGAAATGTTTCTGGATAGAACGTTATACTTACTTACATTTCCAAAGGCATTTCCTAATCATGCAGCAAAAATTTTCATCAAATTATGACTTCCTTTACAATGTAGAAGAAAAATTTCTCCGCAACTCTAAAATCACTTGGTTTTATTAAGCATTCATGCATATTATTTGTACTCTGCTCTGGCTTACAGTTAGTCTTGCTCATGGAGCATAAAGCTGAGTATCTTTTGTTTGAGATTTATTTATCATTTGTCTATTCTTATTGGAAAGTCAGCTATACAGAGAGGAAGAGAGGCAGAGAAGAAGATCTTCTATTTGCTGATTCACTCCCTAAGTGATTGCCAACAGCCAGAGCTAAGCTAATTCTATCTGAAGCCAGGAGCCAGGAGCTTCTTCCGGATCTCCCACATAGGTGCAGGGTCCCAAGGCCGTCCTCGACTACTTTTCCAGGCCACACACAGGGAGGTGGATGGGATGCAGGGCTGCTGGGATTAGAATTGGCAGTCATATGTGAGAGAGCTGAATGGGATGTGCAGCAGACTGGACAAGCTGCGGTACATACTGGCAAGCATGGGAACCAGGGTAGGGGACAGAACTGGGAGGGGTTATGGGGAGTTGCCCCAACTAGGCTGCAGCTCCAACTGGCTTGCGTGAGGACCAAGTATGAAGTGGGTACGATCGAGCTGGACTACAACACCCATTGGTTCACGAGGAAAACAGGCAAACTCATGCAAGAATCAGGTCTGGGATCATCTCAGATGAAGTTTCTTTGGAGATCCCTTTAACTGAACTGCTGATCTCAGAACCCCAACTAAGAAGAGACTATGTCAGCCAGTGGACTCTGAACAGGTTTCATTGCAATTGGAACTGCGAGATTGGCAGCAATTCAGAACTATTGAACTATCAAAATTGTTTGAGCAGGACCCTCGGAGCGCGCCTCCCGTTGGGGATCTGGGATGGGTGGGAGATTGGGTGGGGTTTTTCCCTTTGTTTCTCCTCTGACCCCAGACACAGGGAAAAATGATGATATTAGTGTGGAAACAATGGTATAACCCACTTTCACCCTGTAGCCCTTGACCCTTTGTACGCTAATCAACTAAATAAGATTATTAAAAAAACTATAAAATAAAATTAAATAGGTCACACTGAAAAAAAAATTGAATTGGCAGTCATATGGTATCCCAGTGCAAGCAAGGTAAGGACTTTAGCTGCAGGCTACCACATCACGCCCAAAGCTGAGTATCTTTACATATGCTTATTGTCTTTTTTTTTTTTTTACTTCATTGATATTATATAAATAATAAATAAATGAATGATTAAATTACTGATTGAAGCAAGATATTATGAATGTTAGAGAAGTGAAAGTTAACCATTTATATCCAAACAAAAATGCTATGCTGACATTATGATTATAATCTGCTTATGCCAAACATACCGATTAAATACAACTGATTTATATCTATAATGCGCAAAGAGATCAAATGAGATTCCTAGCTAACAAATGAACTACGTTTAATAAGAGTTTATAAGCCTACTAGACATGACAATTCATCTCAGTAACACTGTTTCACGTTGTAATGCACTGAAGTTTTGAGAACCACACCATCATATGTTTTGCCTCTACTCATTATTGTTATCCTTGAAATTGGGCATTGGTTGTGCTGTGTAAGTGAGTGTATATTTTTAATCTACAAGGAAATGCTGAAGGTTCACATTACTATCATCTCACTCAGCCTCGTCAAACTTCACTTTCTCTGGCTCCATTTCTTTTTAGAACATTATTTTCTCCTTTCTCTGCAGGGCGCTTTCAGTGCTTCTGGTTACATTAGAAATTCCACTGCACTTACACAGGTAAGACTACTGCCAATAAAACTTTACTCCAAAAGTCACCAGAGTTGTAGGACAAATGACAGAAATTCCAACTGACAGAATTGCTGACATCGATTGATCAGGGGGAGGTGGTGTAGTTGTGCTGAGCAAGGACAACCCCAACATGGATGCCCAACCTAGCATGTTGCCCAGTGTTGAACTAATTCATTTTGGTCTCCTGATTGCCAAAATCATAGCTACCTTATTATGTGCAAATGACCATGCTAAACTCCCTAAGTGCAATTTTAAAATGTAATCGTCATAGCATTCCCTACTGCTCTTCTACTTAAGCGATTAGGGAGTACACATAAACAGAGAAAAATGAGTGAAGTAGGCTTTTGATAACTACCACGGAGCTACTTTTCAAAGTCAACTCACTGGTGCTTATCGGTAGCATGAGGCCATGGCAGATGATTCTGAAATGGAAGAAGCTGTGGAAACATTTTTAAACATTGTCCCAACTTTAGTAGACTCATATAAACAACTGGACCAAAAGCTGTTTCACAATTGTTTGACTTGAGCATTTATCCCATCTGTGGAGGTGTTTGGGATTGCCTTAAAAAAGGCAACAAAACCATAATACAAATGCCAACAACACACTACATTGAGAGGATCTGAATCTTGTAGGATCCAACAGAGCAAATGAAAACTCCCTAAAGCATGTGACAGATCTGATGTCAAATTGCTTCATATAGGGACATTTCTACAAAATGTAAATATCTTCAAAGGATTAACCCTTCAACATCACGAAAATATGCACATTTTCAAGGGGCGGGGGGGAAGCATTTTCTAATCTGAACATCTTTAAAAGGGGGAAATCAATAAATGGCATGAAAAACTTCAAAGCAGGACCTCCTGTCAATGACAGACTCTCCTCGGCAATGTGGAGGCTTTGAAGGAGGACTCCCAGTGCTAGGAAACCTTTGAAGTGACTGAAAACAGACATTTATAATTACGGAAAGGTGCAGTGTCCAGCAGGGATAGTACAAAGACGTGTCTGAGGTAGGTACACTGACCTTCCAGCCTTGCAACCCAAAAGCCTTTCGGGTCAACTCAATAATCATATGTAAAGCAGCGAGTGTGGAGTGAGAACAGTGGTGAGAGGCTGCAAACCAAATTATTTTAGATCTCACATTTCAAAAAAGAGAGAAAAAAAAAACCTTAGCACCCCGAAAGCAGATCTTAATACATACCGCCTGTGCAGGGCTTTTGTTAGCTGCCTGATCTATTGAGCTGTTATCAACACTTAGATTTCACAAACAAGTGAGAAAAATAACTCCACATCAGCTTTTTAGGGCACACGCTCAAACTTATGGCTCTGAAATATTCTAGTATAAGTATGAAAACCATGCAATTTTATAAAAGATATTAGAATATATGACTGTACATCCCCTCAAATGAAAAGTCACAATACAAAATCAAAAATAGAAAGAAGAGTAGAAATTTACAATGCGATGAAGTTTAATAACATGTTACTAGACATGACAGTCTGCATTACACAGCTATTATGCAGTCCCTTAAATGAAAAGCCACAAAACAAAATCAATAACAGGAAGAAAAAAGAAATTAACAGCATCATGAAGTTAAATAACATGCTACTAAATGACTAACGTGTAGTTGAAGAAATGAAAAGCAAGAACCTTCTTGCAGAAAATTATGCTACTGTATGATCTATGAGTCATTGAAGAATTTAATCAGAGTTTTCATTTGAGGGGATGTACAGTAGCTGTGAAATGGAGACTATCATATCCAGATGTGATATACATTATAGCATGCATTTCTACTTCCAGACAAAGATGGACTTAAAATGAAACTGTTTACTAAATTGTGACAATAGGATTCTGGACTCTCTGCCATTGTCCATGCCTGCAATGATGGACATATGACTGTGTATGAAGAACTATACTTTAGTAATGATATAGAGGAACTAGGTTTGGGGGAAATTTGGGCTGGGATAAAGGAAATGCCAGGAGCCTATGGAACTCTATCTTAAAATGATAATAATAATAACAATAAAGAAAGTAAAAAAATAAATAAAATATATGATTGTATTGTTTAAACAAAATTATCCTAAATCAATGATTGCAATGATTGCATATCTAATGTCTAATGTCCAAACCTATACAATACCCATTCTAAATGCCATGATTCAAATGAACTCTACCTAGAGTGTGGTAAAGACAACCAAAGGAAACCCATTAAGGTCAACTATAACCTTTATTTTTAAGAGACACAACATTGGTTTTGCATTATTTTCCCTGACATATATAGGACCAATTGAGCTAACAGGTCCTTCCACCCGTTAAATATTTATTGAGTATTAACATATTCTAGACACTCCTCTGAGTCATTGCGCCAAGAAAATCCCCATCCTTGTGAAGCTTATAGTCTAGAGAGAAACCCAGGTATTGATCCACATTCAAACAAAAAACATGAGTTTGGTGCTGAAAGGTGAAGGTTAAAGCCACTGCCTGCACTGTTCAGCAGCCCGTGTGAGTGCTGGTCAGTCCAGCTCCACGCTAATGCACCTCGGAACGCAGTGGAAGCTGACTCAAGTATTTGGACCTCTGCCACCTCCACATGGCAAACAGCAGCTCCTGGCTCCACCTGACTTCAGCCTGACTTCGTCCTAGCAACGCCTTTCTAATTAAAAAAAAAAGCACAAGAAATTATTTTTGCAAAAGAATAAAACAGAAAACTATGGAGTATACTTTATCAAGGCTTTACTAAAAACAAACAAACAAAACAAAGAACAGCAACAACAAAACCCCAAAACACCATTCTGGACAACAAATAGGCTTCCCCAAGGAGCTGACAGCTGGAGTGAGGTCATTAAGATCCCTAATTTGGAACTAGGAACTGTGGAAGGGGGATTATATCATCGCGAAAGGATGTCCCTGTGGAAGTAGAAGTGAGCACCGAAAAGCAGGTGACAGGAAATCAGTGGGAAGACAAGGAAAGGGTGAGGTACGGATGATGAAACCTACATGAAATGGTAGTTGCAGGATGGGGGTAAATGATGCCGATTATGAAGGACATTAATCTAAATCTTAATCTAATTCAGAATCCCTTGAAGATTTTAAGTATGGGATCATCTTGGCCAATGATCATTGCGATCATTGCTGCTTAACAATAAATTCAGAAGCAGAAGGGACATGACTGTGAGGATATTTACTTAATAACTCACTGAAGTGATTAAAGATAAGGCTGCTGGTAGGACCAATCTAATCAAATCATGATGACAGAAAAGTGTGAAGATTTGAGACTTTTCAGTGTGAAACTGATAAGGTACACAGTAAGTATGATCAAGAAAAAGTGTACACTCAGGGATGGTGTCCAAATGTCTACTTAATGGATGGAGTTCTTCCTTGAAAAGGAAATTTGAAGAGATTCCCTTTGGAGAGAGAATAGTGAGTTCAGTTGGGCTAAGCTTCAGTTATGAACACATTGAGTTGAGCAAGTAGTTATGTTGGAGATCTTGGAGGGTCGGGCAAGGAAAAAGAAAGTTCTGTTGATATGAGGCATTCCCGTGTGAACACTCTCCCTAGCAGCACGTTGAGATCGTACCTATACGTTACATTTACACATATTTTAATACATGCATATTTTAACATATTTTTAAACATTACATACTGTAAAGCACGTTTCTATAACTCAATCGGGAGAAGAGCTCTTGGTTAAAGACCAAGACGTTGAATCATTCATTTATGAATCTGTGACAAGAACAGAAGCAATTGTTGAGGAATAAGTAATGGCAAACAGTAGAGGATAAAATTATGATGGTTTACTTTTCAGAATCTGGCAGGTATTGTATGTTAAAAATTAATGCTAGGGCATCTGTCAGGGTGGTGTCAGACCAGCCCTCTGCTTATGACACCAGTATCCAAAGTGAGCATTGGTTTGTGTCATAGCTGCTCCACTTCTGATCCATCTCCCTACTAAAAACCCGGAAAAAGCAGCAGGAGACAGCCCAAGTGTTTTGGCCTTTACAAACCATGAAGGAGATCCACATAAAACTCCTGACTCATGGCTTTTGCCTGATGCAACACTGGCTAGTTTGGTCATCTGGGGCATGAACCAATGGATGCAATATTTCTCTTTGCCTTCCTGTATCTTTCTGTACAAATTTGATTTTTAAAATACAATAAATAATCTTCAAAAATATTATATTTCATATGATATAATGTGTGAATCTATGTTTTATTCCCTCAAAGTGACAAAGAATAGAATTGTATTATTGTTCCATAAATGTTCACAAAAGTCTTATTTCTTCTGGAAGTTCACCTACATGAATACATTTTTATTGGAATGTAAGTCGACAGCTTCAAACAGTGGAATCAAGTCTGCTTTCGTAATTCATTTTTCCAACTGTCTACTTGTCAATTATCTGCCATTGATCTAGATTTTTCCAATTCATCCTCTTCTTCCTGTCAGAGATATTTCCCCAACTTTTGAATTTAAATTGTGCTGACCTTGTGTACAAAGTTCTACAGTGTTACTACATTGCCTAAAAGAAAAAAAAATTGTCATCCCTTTGTATCACTGGTAAGATTTTTTATGAAAGTTTCCTCTACATTTTTATCAATATCATTTTATAATATTATTCTTTTCTCACTAAAATTCTTCAGCATTATTCAGCTTGTGACAGCTTCAAGACATAGAAAATTCCAGAATATATCAAACTTTTCCAACGTGTCTGATTTGTCCTACTTGTAACAGTTCAATATTCATTAATTTAGAAGGTATTTAATGGTAGGCTTTTATGTATCATCCCAGGAGCTAGGGACTTTCAGTAAACAAAGAAAAGCTCCTGACACCTTCGTTGCAATCGGTAAGAGAAACATGATTAAAATATATAGAAATAAATTCATGGGTTACATTAAATATCTAGATACTTGGGATATAGTATTAAAATAGAAGACAAAATTTCCAAATCTGTCTTCATAGAACTAATTTTTTATGGAGGGAATACAGACACCAAACAAAAGGTAAGTAATTATATTGTCTACTAGATGATAATGTATGTTACAGAAATGAAATAAAATATGGTAGTGAAATCAGAATACAGTGTCGAATGTAAACCGTAACTTTATATATCATGATAATTGTCCTATCATTTGAATAAAGACCTGAAGAAAATCAGAGGGTTGGCAAACTGTTTTGCCTTTTGCAGGTCTCCATGTATCAGATGCTCAGTGTTAGGCGTGTAATATTCAAGGAAGAGCAAGGTTCCCATTGTGAAGAGAAGAGAAAGAAAAAGTAACAGAGTTGTAGGAAATAACATATGAGAGAAAAGGGCAGAGGCAAGTGATGCAATCGTATGGACAGCTGGGTCTCTGTAGCTGTCATGACACCTTTGGGCTTTCCTTTGCATGCATACAATTGTACTAGCAGCATCTTGATTCAGACATTATAAAGCTCATATTTTAAAAGGATAATTCTTGAGGTCAACATGGGAACAGAGCAGGCCAAATTTCCACCTGGGGGGTCAGCATCCCATGTGGGCACTGATTCAAGTCCAAGCTGCCCCATATCTGACCTAGGTCCCTGATAGTGGTCTAGGAAAGTATCAGACAGAGGCTGGCCCATGATGTTGGGCTCCTGTGCCCACATGAAAGATTTAGAAGAATCTCTAGGCTCCTGGCTTCAAAACAGCCCAGCTCTTGCCATTGTGATTCTTTGGGGATTGAACCAGGTGATGGAAAGTCTATCTCTGTCTCTCCTCTTTGTAACTCTTTCTAATAAAAAAGCTTTTTGAGATTTTTAAAGTATTCTTCTGGTTGCTGTGAGGAGAAAGTCATGGGTAGAAGCATGAAAATGGTAGTCAAGACTCCTCTATCGTAATGAGACTAACATAGCTTAAATGAAGATGCATAACATCAACAATGGAATATTTGAGAAGTCAGAGCTCAATGTCATGACGTGTGTTATATTTGAGAAAATATTTGAAAGCCAGACCTCAATGCTATGACACAGGTTATGATAGAAAGACGAGGCCAGAACATGGATTTATTCTACCAAATGGAGAATGATGTAAGAGAAGTTTGGTGAAGGAAACCAGATGTTCATACGGAATATGTCGAATTTAAGTTATTTATTAGATTCTCAAGTATATGTGAGTTCACAGCTGTGTGTGAAGCGCTAGAATTAGAGCTCAGGAATGGAGGTAGGATTTGAGTCTCATTAGAAATGAAGAGGCAACTAGGTGATCACATAAACAGAAAAAAGACCTAAGAACATCTCAGGGGAAGAACCAAGACGCAGCAGAGACCAGTCAATCCAAGGGAAAGACAATGTGAGTGCTACACAGTGTGAAAAGCCAGTCCAAGAGCAGAGAATGGCTCCTCCCACCTTCCCTGTGTCCAGTCCTGCTTCCTGCTCAGCGTTCCCTACTTTGTTCTTGCAGGGTTTGGAGAATATTTACTCTGACTTCTCTGTGCATCCACTTCCACCGCACGGGTGTACTAACAGATAGTCACACACCGTCTGCATCAAAAGCTTGGCACTTTCATCTTTAGTATCCATCACTGGGTCTTGCCAAGTTTACTGTATAACATTACTTGAATTGATTGGCTCTTCTGGATTGCTTTGAAGAAATCACTAAAGATATTTATTTCTTTTTTAATATTTCTTTTTATTTATTTGAGGAGAAAAGCTACCCTGGGGTGAGGGAGAGAGGAAGAGATCCTCCATCCACTGGTTCACACATCACATAGTCCACATTGCCTAGGGCTTGCCCAGAGAGAAGCCAAGCACTTAATAGTTTCTTCTGAGTCTCCAACACCGGTTCAGCGACTGAAGCATTTGGGCTATTTTCTGCTGTTTTCCAGGTGCATTGACAGGGAACTGTATGGGAAATGGAAAATCCGAGGCTAGAATCAAAGCCATTGAGGTGTTATCATCACAATTGTCAGCTCTATCCAATATGCCACATGCTGGTCCTAAGATCTCCATTCTTACAGTGTAATGCACGCGCGCGCGCGCGCGCGTGTGTGTGTGTGTGTGCGCACGCATGCTAAGATTCAAGCTGTCTGTTATTGCTTTTTTCAATTTCCATTTATATCTTGGAATCAGTTTATTAATATACAATAAACTTCTCTTTTTAAAGACCTATTTACAAGACAGAGTTAGAGAGAGAGAGATGAAGAGAAGGAGAAAAAGAAGGAGGAGGAAAAGGAGATCTTCTATCCACTGTTTCATGCCCCATTTGACTGAAACTGCCAGAGCTGGGCTGGTCTGAAACCCAGAAACAGGAACCAGGAGCTTCTAGATCTCCTACTTGAGTGATAGGGGCCGTCGCCCTTGAGCCATCCTCTTGTGCTTTCTCAGGCCATTAGCAGGGATATGGATCAAAGGCGTAATGCCAGGATTTTGACATTGCAGGTGACAGCTGTACCTATTATGCCACAATACTATCTCTGAACATTGTTCTTAAAATGTGATGATAATAACATTGCCCTGACAAGCTGTTGAGAGATTTTTTTATGAATTCCAAAGCTAAGGAAACAATAACAGTGGTTTTCAGATTGTAGTGTACATCAGAATCTTCTGAGAGTGTTAAAATAAAATTTTGTAGTAATTGATAGGTACTCAAGCCAATTATTTCCAATTCTGTAGATCAGAGGATGTTACAGGAGTCTTTATGTCTAAAAATTGTTGAGATGGTGATGATGGTGTTAAAATATTTTGAGAAATATTAAACCACAAGTCAAGAGCTATGTTTTCTTTTTTATTTTCTACGTTCAACAAATCCTCTCATAAGGCACAAACATTCCCAAAAGTCAATGAACATCATGAAAGACTATGTTGCAATAGTTAATAAGCATGCAAAGTAGAGGACACATAAGCAGTATTTGTGTTGTAACTAATTTAACACAATGGCTACGAAGGGAAAATCCGATAGATGGAGAATGAATTCGTATTGTTGATACAGAATACAGATATCTCGTATTCAAATGTAATCTGAGAACAGTGTTGCTTGTGATTATTAAGATTATAATTATCTTTAGTCTGTAATGGATTTAAATGTTTAATAAACAATTAAGTTTAATGATATATCTATAAACAGGAAAATAAAAGTGATTTTCTAAATTCTTTAACTTTTTGGTAATAGTCTGCCTATTACCCATGATACAAGTATCTGCCTATGATGCAAGTATTTTATATATATTCACTCATTTTTATTATCAGAATTCTACTGTGTTGAAAGCCATGATGATGAAGATAAGCATATGGAATAAAATAAATAATGAAAGCAAGGTAATCGCATTTTCTGTTACATATTTTTTGCTTTTACCTATACCTCACAGGATTATCTCTAACTGGATCTGCAGATTCTCCATTCAGGCTAAAACGTGGTTCCCCAAACCCTGGCAATCAAAGTTTTATATAAGCTAGTACTTAGTAAATGAAATACAAATATGAAAGATCACATTGATTACATTGATTATGAGCTGATAAGTGTTGGAATTTTATCTTCTACTGAATAAAATGCTAGATGATCTTTTTATAATGAGGGAGGCATCATCACTAAATGATGTCCTAAATACTGCTCAGATGTGGGTAACCAAGGAAACCATTATCATCTCATCTACAAATTCACAGGTATCTTGGCTACAGCTTGATTTCTTCATCTCATGATGACACAATGAGATTTTTCTGCTCATTTCTATGAAAACAGAAGTATATACACATTCATACATACATACATACACATACATATATGCAAAAAGCTTCAATTTCATGAACAAAATTTAACTTAATGCTTCACTGTTTTTAGTTTATTTCATAATCCATATTCCAGAATAAGCAAAATGGGTTGGAAAACAGCTAAGATGAGATGCTAACAAGTTCAAATTTTTATCAATCTGGAGTAGAAAATGACTTAACTCATTATTGATTAAATCTGATTATTATTATTTTGCATATGTATTCATTTTAGCATGGACTTCTGCAGTATAAGGGCAAGGACTCATTTCATAAATTGTTTGATTTCACAAAAGTATAGTTAATTCCCATCGTTAGCAAAACTGATAGATGGTGAAGTTAAACATTGTTAGAAACAAGACAAAGTATTCCTCCCAGGTTTTCTTCCGGATGTGTAGAATCAATAGGTGCATCAGTTTTCACAAATCTGATTACACACAGATTGGATAATAGGAGAATGCATGTATTATGAAATGGAAGGAATGGGAGTACTTGGAGCTCCGTATACTGCTTCTTTTACTTCTTCTCTTCAGGTATACAATTATCACATGATTGCAAACCTCAGTCAGTGAGACATAGAAATGCTGCATGAGCAACCGTTAGCAACCGTTCATTTACATAGAAAATGCGCACAAACCAATACTTTGCATGTTATACAAAATTCAGTTCCTCTTGTGAAACATTTTTTGATTTATGTAGTGTTACACATCTTTACCTAAATGTGATTATAAAATAATTGAGTTTTGTTGTGGAGTTATTCTAAAGCAGTAGTTTGTGTTACAATTACAAATATATATATATATATATATATGTATATGTATACATATATATACACAAATATTACATATATATATATATTTCAGGTTTAAATAGAATTAATTTATCATACACTATGCTCAATATCCTTTTTTTAGCTTATTCCTTAAAAGTTGAAAGAGCTGTTTGCCAGTGTAACCAATCTCCCTTAAATACGTCATGTTATACTTTCCAGGATATTTTCAAAACAAAATCTTCATATATATCTCTGGGAGTTTGAATAGCCTAAACATAAATTAGTTTTGCATCTCCCTCAAACTCTAGGACCCAGGAACGTATGTCTCCATTTTTTTCTTATTTGGATATCCTGTCTACTTAAATCACATAGGCATTGGTATTTTCTTTCTGTGAATGAAGAAAATATCATTATTTATTTAATAAAGTTATTTTGAGAATTAAATTGATAGCTCTCACAATACACCTAACAGCATCCAGCCAGCCTTTGAGAATGTTGCTGTGTATGGGCATCTGTTAGTGGAAACTGTAAATGTTCTTCCAACTTTTCCTTGCAGTCTCTCATCTGAAAAATACATCTCACTCCCATTACTAGTTGTTTAAGGAGCTGGTCTATTCAGCTCAATCTGTTGATTCTTATCAGCACAATATAAAGGGGGGAAAGGTCATAAATCAAGTTCAACTTACAAATTTCTGGCTAAGATAAGTTATCCAGATTAGTACCACACTTAGGTATTCTTGGAAGATTTTTGTCACTGATCTCACACTCTCATCTTGAAAACACAGATGACGTTGTGCCCTGTGCACATTCCTAGTTGTAGGGGATCCTTGGTTGAGGCTAAAGGAGTGCTCTTTTCTGATGCAATATCCCCATCTGGTGATTGTACATCTTTGCAACCAAAGACTCTCAGAGTGGGAGCCACAGGTTGAACTAGGAAATAAATGAAGCTAGTCTAGGACAAAAGATCACAACAATGACATATCTTGAAAAGATCATTTTGAAATTACTTGTTTTAGCTTCAAGGAAGTGCTCAGAACAGAGTTTCTGTTAATGTTATTTTGTTGCAGGCAGAGTTTAGGAAAATTTCAGGAAAATGAAGAATAAATTCTAAAGGGCATGACTAGTATAATTAGAAATGGTTGAAGTTCATATATATATGATATATACATTGATAAATATATCAATGCTTCATCACTTGGCAGGAACTAATATTGGTTAATCATAGAATCTGTAAAAGAATGTGCCCAATTATAATCAAAGAAAAAAGAAATGGTCTCATGGAAAATGCACATATGTGGAAAAATTTGTATATTTCTTTGGATCTAGACTTTTTGAAAAATACTCAATAGTTACTAAAAGTAAGCTGTCTTATGATTTATAAAAGCATTTCTATAAGAACATACAAATTATACTGTGTAAATCCAACTTTTCTTTCCTAGGAAAGTATGTTTTTGGTAGATGAAAATTGAGAGAATAAATCAAATGCAATGTCATAAAGATTAATAAATACCTGCATTTAAAGTATTATTGGGCAAGAAAACATATTTGTAGTTCACAGTTCTTCTATTACTTATAGTCTTATGTACCCGCTTACTTATTTCTATCCCTCACATCACTAATGGTGATTTCAGTCAATCAAATTTACACATAGATTCGCTCCAGTCATGAAATAGACTTCATACATGTATACACAGCCTCTCACAGAAACACCGTACTATGATACGTCATGGAAGACTGAGTAACACATTTGCCTAAAACCCATGGAAATCTAAGAGATTTTGGAAGCCAACAAGCCGCATCAGTCTGTTACTGGTAGAGTTTCAAGTTCATAGCTAACACTGCTGTGTCACTCCCACTGCTCTCATCTCGTTTTCTCCCTGCGTCTGTTTGTACCCAGGCTCTGAGTCAACTGTAGGAAAGAGGGTCATTTTTGTTCTCAAAATATTGTTTTCTGATCTTCTTTCCGTAATTATGACTTCTTTGTGAAATTGTTTTGTCCTGATATCAGCTCAATTTTGTTTTTATTCCACTAATGCTCTGTAGTAGTTTGATGTTGTTATTGTTCACAGAATAATAGAAAAATAACATACATTTCTAAAACATATTCTTAAAGGAATTAAATAAATGGTTTCTTGAAGAAAGAGCAAAAGCCTTTCTGATTTGGAAGGTGGAATACACACAACCGATTAGGTATAAATTGGATACGAAGGATTTATTGAAATAGGTAGCAATCTGACAGAGCTTCACTGTCAAAAATATGTGTATTTATTAGTATAATTATAGCAGCTCTTGATTCTCAAATACCAATCTAGCCTTGCCATCTTTCCTCCAATTCTCAACCAGAAGAGACCATACGAATATCCATCCTCTTTTCTGATTTTCACTTGTCACATTATTTCTTCATATACACCAGTGTTAAGGGGTTTTGAGTTGAACTTTGAATGTTTATTTTCTTTGTTAGCTAGGTGACTTATAGGCAATAATCTTTGGCTCATTTTTCCTCATCTGAAAAATGGGATTTTATACATAATAGTATAAAAGTATAAATTGTTGAACGTAAAGAATAATGCTTCCCACGCAGAGTGTTCAACAGATACTAGCTACTGGTATATCAGCCTGAGACTTTCATGTTGAACTATTAACTTTGTATGTTAAAAGATTATGATATGATGAGTGTGTATTGCTTAAGCAAAGACTTGGATAATACTTTTAGTAATGTCTAATATAATTATCATTTAGGTAAAATATGTAAGAGTTGACAGTGATAGTCAATATACAGTAAAATAATATTAATTAGCAATGAAAAATGTGTCTTTATAGTTTTTTTTCTTTCCCCAATTGTCTCAGACATTCTGATAGCAATTTTTGGTAAAACTGTGATTATTATCCGTGTTTCAATACCACATTCTTTTCACATATCACAGATCAGCATATTGATGATTTTAAAGAATGTGTTTTAGTCTCATCATAAGAAATACAGCATTGAACTGGAGTGACGAAAGGCTACAAATGGAAAAGCATTATTCAGGCCTCCAAATGGAGATAAGACAGGCAACAATTTAAGGGAAAGCCTGAATCAGAAACGACCTTTGAGCCATCTCTCAAAAGCACACAACTTGTTTTATTGAAAAAATCACCATTTCTTTGAAGCTTAAAACGCGTCACATTAGAAACATTTTGAAAAACTGAATACATTTAAAGCATTTCAGATCATTTGCATTTTTATTCCAGAAACAAACGCAAAAACTTTTTTTTTGGAGATTTTGGAAAAGGTTGGAGATTAAATTTTTGAATTTAAAACTTTAAGTAAGGGAAGAAAAAGACTTTTGTAGTGTATCAAACTGTTATTTTCTCTTTAAGAGGATTAAATGTTTTCATCATGGAGTCTCCAGTTCAATGATATCTAAATTACCAGAAAAATATATGTAAAGTCACGGCAGGACTTTGAAAGCCAAGATATAGACACAAAACTGTTTAAAGCTTACTGATGGCCTGAGGGTCTTTTAAACATTATCTAGCCATGGTTAGTGCTTCATTCTACCACTGTTACGGAGAAAATATTTCTGCAGTATAAATGACAAGTCCTAAAGAATTCTGTTGCTGTTCACAAGTTGAATCAGCTTTTTGAAAACTTTAAAATCTCCAAATCACATAGCTATTGTATCATTTTGAAACCTGTGTTACTCATTTTTCAATTTATTTGTGTGTATGGGAGCAATGGAAGGAGACAGGGAAGGAAAAATAGAGAAAAGAGAGAGAGAAAGAACTCTTTCATCCTTTCATCTGTGATTCATACCTTAGTGCAGGATGAAGTCAGGAGCTGGAGAATCCCTCTGGATTCAAGTATGTGAGCTGTCAGCTACATTAGCAGACAGCCAGAAGTGAGATCTTGAGACAGGACTGCGACCGAAGCACCACGTGGACATCCTAATCTCAACTCCTACCATCCTGCCCTTTCATTCACCACTCATTATGATCTAAAACATGAAAGTCGATCTCCAAAAATCTCAAAGCGATTGTGAATTGCATCTTGAAATGTACACTCTTAGAATTTAGGAGGTATCTGACATGGTCAACTTCTAGCACATCTGTATCTTTTCATGCGTTTTGTTCATTTTGGAAATCTTCTCACATGAGTCATGATCTCACCTTAAAGAAGATGCTCGTTGTTCTGAGGATGGAGCATTAGAAGCAACGTAATTGTGCAGAATGACATAACAACTGTCGTACTATCAGGGGGAATTGAGGCAGGGCTGAAACATAAGGGAAGCAGAGCAACAGAAAAGCAAACAGGGTACAGCTCAAATTTGACCAGCTGATACATAAGGAAAATTTTAAATGGAATATGGTTTAAGGGTTGATGGGTAAAAGTTTGGAAGTTAAAAGCAAGGCAAGATATCTTCAAGACATTTAATCGAAATGCTAAAAGACAATTAAGGGCAGCGATTCCACATTTGAATGAAGAGTGAATAAGGAGTACAATTGGGTTAAGAAACTGTAGTAGTGGGCCCGGCGCGGTGGCACAGTGGTTGAAGTCCTCGCCTTGCACGCCCGGGATCCCATGTGGTCGCTGGTTCTATCCCGGCAGCCCCGCTTCCCTTCCAGCTCCCTGCCTGTGGCCTGGGAAAGCAGTCGAGGACGGCCCAAGGCTTTGGGACCCTGCACCCGCGTGGGAGACCTGGAAGAGGCTCCTGGCTTCGGATCAGCATAGTATCGGCCAGTTGCGCTCACTTGGGGAGTGAATCATCGGACGGAGGATCTTCCTGTCTGTCTCTCCTCTCTGTATATCCGCCTCTCCAATAAAAAATAATAAAAATAAATCTTTAAAAAATTTTTTAAAAATTAAAAAAAAAGAAACTGTAGTAGCAAACATGTTTGATCTATTTCATCTATTCTTGTTGATGCTTCCAAAAGAAACTATAAACCAAGCACACTATAAGAATCTGTGATATTTGTAATACTGTGATTTTATTTGTCAAAGATTGATTGAATCAATTTTTGAAAAAGAGTGAATTATAACTACTTGTTATTCATCAATAATACAAGTTGTTAGTATTGTGGAAATCAAATTTTGGAAGGGGCGTAGAAAAAACAGCTCAAGAAATGGACAGAGACAGATGCTAAGATGACTGGACATGAATGAAAATAATGACTGAGTTTTTGGAAAGAGACCAGATTCAAGCATTCCCAAGTAAGACTTAAAGGACTCCATGACTGAGTTATAGCGGAAATGAAAAGCAAGGCAGTGCAAGCATCACTGTAGAATTCTGTTGTGGAAGGCTACTAATTGTGCTAGGAAAAGAAGTATTTGGAAGAAGTTAGATGAAACCGTGTACAGACGTGATGCTTTTAAAGATATTCTGAGTAGAGAAAGAGTGCTGAGCAATAGGATAGATTAGAGAATGCATAGAATGCAGCAAATATAATCAATATCGCCAGTACAGGGAAATAAAAATGGAAGTTACCAACAAAGTGATTTTTTTTTTTGTCTTGTGTTTGAATCTGGGCGGTGCAGAAGGCAGGACTCTAAGATGACTGATAATGGGCTTCAATTTTTCTTATAACCCCCTTGTTAAGTGTGACTAAAATCTGTCAATAAAATGATTTTTCACTCCAGAGATTATAAGACATATTCTCTACGCGGTAAAACAGAGATTATCTTGGATGTGTCTGAGCCAATAAGATCTTTTTCTTTTTTTTTTTTTTGCAAACACAATGTCTCTTGTTATCAGAAAGAAAAACAGAGAAAAGACTTTCAAATGACTACAACAAATCAAACAGCCATGGTGTGTGCTGCCTACAGGAAAGTCACAGGAGAAGAAACGGGAAGCAGCCTCCGACGCGTCTCTTAACCATCAGTCAACAAAAAATCTAGGACGTCAGCCCTACAGTCCTGGAAAGCTAAAGGAAGAACCCCGGATGGGCTACAGGGCCCACTCACCGAGCCCATCATGCGAGATGGAGCAGACACCCACTAAGATTGTCCTCTCACACCACCTGTGAGAAAATGAAGCTGCCTTCAGGCTGCTGATTTTGCGGTAGGTGTACATGTAACAACATAAAAAAATAACACAGGGATTTTATGTTTGTTTTATTTTTAAGTAAAAAGCTCAGAAGTAGGAAAGGCTAAAGACGACGAGAAAAATAATGGGAACTATAATACAACGAAATGTACACAGTTCTTGGGGAGATAAATGATAGAGAATGTGTTTTGAAATAGTTTTATGTGTACTGTTGGAAGTTGAAGGTAAAGAGTTACAGATAATTAATTCTGGTGGCATTGGTTTTCTCTTTCATGTACAAAAGTAAAGTGTATGGCTGGGAGTACGAATTTGTGGCAAAGACAAGGATAATTTATGATGTTAGTCCTTTAGTTTTTCAAGCATTGCAAGCACTGTTGTGACGATCTGTGCAAGATAAGTCTCACCATCCCAAAGAGGAAGATGAGATCATTGAAGCGGTGGGCTTTAATTTTTGATGAATTTTAAATTATAGGCTTATCTGTGAAACAGTATAGTGCATCAAGATTTACAATTTAATTATAAGTTATTTATGTAAAGCTTTATTACAAAAAAAAAAAGCTCCAGACTGGGAAATGCATTTGATGTAACAGGTTAGGATACCATGTTTCTTATCAGAGTTTCTGCAAACACCTACCTGGGGAACATACAGTCACAGTTCAAGCCATGGGAGTGAGTGCAACTCATGGGGTCAGTGCCACTCATGGAGTCAGTACCACTCATGGGGTCAGAACCACTCATGGGGTCAGCACCTCTCATGGAGTCAGTACCACTCATGGGGTCAGAGCCACTCATGGGGTCAGTACCTCTCATGGGGTCAGTACCTCTCATGGGGTCAGTACCTCTCATGGGGTCAGAGCCACTCATGGAGTCAGTACCTCTCATGGGGTCAGTACCTCTCATGGGGTCAGTACCTCTCATGGGGTCAGAGCCACTTATGGGGTCAGAGCCACTCATGGGGTCAATACCACTCATGGGGTCAGTACCACTCATGGGGTCATTACCACTCATGGGGTCACTGGAGAATAGTTGATAATCCTCCTAGCTCCAATCCCCTCAGCAACTATGTGCTTTTAAGGACTGAGTAAATGAAAGTGTCTCCCCTTTCTCCCTTCCAATCCCCTCTGTTACCTCCTCTTCCTGTTCTTCTTCCATTTCCTCTCTCAACTTCTGTGCTTCTCAAATTTAATAAAATAAACAACAGCAAAAATAAGCCCTTCACAAATATTACTCACATGTATTTGTTGGTATTGTATATTACCAATGTTACTTGCATTTTAAAGTTGTATTATTGTTTTCAGGATATATTTTTGGTTTTGAAGAATTTCTTATTTTTTATCAGTTTGACTTTTTCCTTTCCTTTTCCTTTCCTTTAGTTTTTTGGAATTCTTGAATTTCTTCATGGTGGTTCTTACCTTTCCCCTTCTCCTCTTCTGCCTCTTTTTCCTCCACCTCCTCCTGCAATCTGGATGGAAAGAAATTCTTCACAATTTATGGGAATCTTAAGTTTCCAAGATTTAGAAAAGGATTTTGTTTTTTAAACTGTTACTTTATGGCATCATTTTCAATTGATATAGAATCCATAGTCATTACCTTTTAAATTTTAAATTGCTATGTGACCAAAATAAGGTCCATTTAAAAAATGTATCATACGTGCTTGACATGAATAATGCACTTTGTATTTGTAGGACAAAGAATCCCAAAATGTCTTTTGTGTCAAGCTCATCTCGCTTTTCAACCATTACATTTTTGTCTAATTTGTATCTGAAACTCTCCATTTCTTAGGATAAATTAGAATTAGACACTGAATTTGGATTTGATAAAAAATAATATATTAACTCTATATTTTGGTTTGTTTGTTCAACCTACAATTTTACTATTCTCTTACTGTATTTTGTGAGCTGTTTTCTTCAGCATGAAATGCTATCGTTGTACCTACTAATATTTTTTCCCTGAAGTTCTAGTAAATCTTTTCAATTACTTATTAACTAACATTTTTATTATTTGAGAGGTCAGAAATAGTGAAAGAGGAAGAGAGACATAGAAAGAATGAACTAATTTTCTCATTCCCTCCCAAATACTCATGTAAGTCTGAAGCTAAAAATGCAACTTGGAAGTGCAGTTCCCAGCTCTGACACTGTGTATCCATTACTTGTAGCATCACAGTGCCTCTCAGGGCACACTTGAGAAGGAAGATGAAGCCAGGATCAGAACCATATGGCAGATGTAGGTAATGCGATGTGTGTGTGTGTGTTGACACGCCTTGTAACTATTTGGTTAAATTCCTGCTTCAGAGTAAATTATGACTTTCCTTTTATATTTTAACTAGAGTTGCTTGTTTTACACTTTCCTGCCATTTTCTCTTATATTTTTCCACGAGATATTATTAGCTTAAGTGTAACTTTTGAAATGCACTAACTAAAATTTTAGAACTGGAAACTTTGAGTCATTTTTAAAAGTGAACCAATAAAATTTATTTTCTGTGCATAGTTATTTTGCATTTGAAGGATTTTTTTTCTATCTCATACTACTGACCGATAGAATTTAAATCATACCTGATTGTTAGAGTGTAAATGATTAGTATAAAATTATTTTAAAAGGTTTATTTATTTTCATTTTAAAAGGCAGGTTGAGAGAGAAAGAGACAAAGGAAATAGAGAGATTCTATCCATTGTTTTCTTCCCCACAGTCCACAACAGATAGAACTGAGCTGATCCAAAGCAAGGAGCCAGGCGGCTCTTCCGGGTGTCCCGCACAGCTGTGAGGACCCAATGAACTTGAGCCATCTTTATCTGATCTACCAGTCTGTAAGCAGGGAGTTGGATTGAAGATATAGTAGCCAAGACACAGCCCATATGGGATGCCAACACCAGCAGGCAGATGATCAACCTACTGAGCCACCATGTAGGTCTCCAAAACTATTCTTTAACTGGATTGATTCATTAATGTATTTGAAGAAAAAAGTGAGCATTTATTGGGCTCTACCTGTGAAAATATAGTCAAAGCATCCCTGATCCAAAGGGCTGAATTTTAATAATGTGCCTTGGGCCTCTTCTAAATATTTTATATGAAGCAAAATGAATCTGTGAAGTAGTTACAGATTAAGAAAAATTAGCATAGTAAAAGACACTAGCAGATTTGTGACACTCACGATTTGATCAGGCAAGCAATCTGACTTCTTAGATCTTTCTCTGAAGCACTGCACTTGATAGTATACTTGAACTTGAATAGCTTTACAAGAAAATGTACTTCTTTTTATTTAATTGTTTAGACATACAATCAAAATGAATTATTCACATGTTATGTGAAATGCAATTTGGTGATCTCATATTTTTCAAATACCACAAACGCGCACAGCAAAGAATGATCTTTCTCAGTTCCACACAGATTTTGCAGCACACAAGCACATCTTATCAGAAGCCTGTTCTGTAACTCCGTGTTGGTCTCTGAAATAAAAACATACAGGGAATTCCCTGTTGAGTACGAACAGGCTGTAGATGGAACGTGTGAGGTTCCGAGCACAGAAGGCAAGTGTCTCAGTCTGCTTGCACCATATCATTGCATAATCTCTCTTCTTTGTTCTAGATCATTCCAGCCAGTCCTTCCTCTTTTGTTTTACTTTCTGTTTTTCTCATCACGAAATTGACATGCTGGTTAAAAATATAGCTTCACATAGCTTCACAAACTATCCTATAACAGTTTAGCAAAATGGATCAAAGGCTAGAGCAGATGTTTGAAAAAGATAAGCCCACGTGATGGTTTCATTTAGTCTTATAAACTGATGAGAATCAATTTCTTCGTTGTTCTGTTTGTGCATTTTTGAAAATCATTCACTGTAAGTTAATAAACTAGTATTTTTCATGAACAACTAGAAAGAACAAACAAAAGCCTTGGTTGCTACTTTAGGGTTTCTTTTTTTTTTAAACAGCATTGATACTTTAAGTTGACACCATAGGAACTATTTTGTATTTACTGATCAAAATTAAATTACCAAAAAAAAAATTTTTTTTCTGACAGACTATGACCATCAAAAGCAAGAAAGCATTCTTAAAATATAACCTGATCATTCAGCAGAATAACATAAAAAGAAACTTACGTTGTGTAAATTCTTAATTTATTCCTATCTCACTTCTTACACTTGTAGTATTGACAAAATAAAAAAAAAAAAAACATTAAAGATTACCAAGTAGAACCTGGCTCATCAAACTCATTAAGAAGAGAATTAGCAGCTTTCTAAACTTGTACCTTAAAACAGTCATGCTAAGAGTCCATGCTGCAGTTAATTATGAAAGAGCAAATACAAGAGACGTGGGGCTCTAACACGATAAAATTAGAATGGTGTAACTCAGCAGAGAAGATAGGACCTCTTATCATGAGAGGCAAGAGAAAAATAAAACTACAAAAGAGCACCCTCTGGGAAAGTGCTCATGCATTTGAGCATGCTGTCTTGTTAGAGCTGGCCAAAACTTGATACTTTTATTTCCAACCTTTGACCCTGGGACATCTGGAAACCCCAAATGAGCCAGACAGAAGGAAGTTTTCTTTTCTGTTTCGAAAACTTTATGCGAAAAAAAAAATGAAGCTTCTAGCATCTATTCTGCCGTGAAATCTACTATTTATATATTTGTACAGAGCTATAAAATATGGAAATGAAGCTTAAGAATCATGATTTTGGCATCATATTGATCGTTTTGGGTTACAGATTTATTTATAAAATGGCCAAAATAATACAGTACTTCAGTAGACTTTAATGTCCTAAGTAACAGGCATCCTTCAATTCCAGAATTTAAGTATGTTGAAGCCTTCTACATTATCACACATTTTACAGTGCAATTCTATTGGGTACAGTGGATATTTTAAAAGTATTTTCATTAGTAACCAATAGTCATTTAATTACATTTAATCATTACATAACCACACTTAACCAATGTATTGCAAATAGTGTCTTTACGTGGATTTATTAGCATTATCAGATACACTGAGAAAATGTTAGATGAGAAATACTAATTTTTCCTTTTCCATAATTATTTGATCAAATATTGGATGGTTGTTTGAACACCTCTAATACGTAGCCAGTTCTTGATTACAGGTTAGACATTCTTACATATAAGGACAAATAATACAATCAATGAGGGTTGTAGGCATTATGCCCTTATTTGGAAGACACTTGTTAGGTGTTTCACCTCGAACAATTACTTAATTCTTCTGAGCCCAGTTTCCTCATCTGTAGGAGGCATTTTGCTGTGAATATATATGAGGACTATGTGACAAGAAGTACTGATCCATGTAGGGAGTATACCCTTAATAAATGCCATCATCATAATTATCCTTGTCAACTTTATTATTAAAATGTTGAGTAATCCATCCAGTGGGACTAGATAAGTTCCAAAATCACTAATTGCTCAAGCAACTCAAAGCAGTGGCTGTGATCTTTGTAATTCTTACAACCCCAGGGGTCATGGTGGCATTGTGAGAGAGACTCTCTTCCCTTTGTGCGTAGAAACCACACACAGGGATAATTGGATGCTGGTCAGTTAAAAGGAAAATTAAAAAGTTCTTATGGCAGTTGATAAAAGTATATTGGGAAAACCATATCTATCTCTATTATGCATATTAACTATCATGTAGACATATTAATCATTAGTAACGGGTCTATTCATGGCTTGCAATGAGAACTATTCTTTCATCGCTATTGAAAAGACTTTTTGATTACCATGCTGTTTGCCAAAATAAATTGACTTGGAAATAAAGTCATTTCTATTTGTGGTCTATTTATTTTCCCTTATGAGACTGATTCAATATTTTCTGCTTGTTTTTCCTTTGCCAAGATTTCTTTGTAAGATGTTGATCCATGACAAGAATTTATTCTTAGCTATGTGGCAAGAATTCAAAATATTTACACATTCCCAACATTTTATTTCCTTTAAAGACGTACTATCCTCATGCAACTTTTTGATGTTACTTGTTTAACAGAAACTATTTTTAAAAATTTTCAGTTGCAATGTATTCTGGCATTTCCATGACTATTATTTTCACTTGAACAATAGTTTGATACATGAATGATTACTACAGATTTTATTTCCTGGTTCATATTTGTAAAGCTTATATTTATTTAATTACAACAATTCCAGAATTTATGATGATAACATTTTAAATCATTGAAAATAAATAAAAGCAGAAAAAGAAAATCAATACCTCCAAGAGATATACCCGCTGTGTTATGGAAACAAGTAAGTATAAAATGGACCAGTCAGCAAATTTGTTCTTACATCTTACCCTACATGTAGTACTATAACATTTTTAATTTCCTGGCTTTTTTTTTCCCCATTGTCTTTCTTTTTAACTCTCATGAATGTTTTGCTTTTCAGAGCAAGGATACAGTGCTCCCTGCACATGCATAAACAGTTCCCTTCTTATTAGCGGGACTTGCATGAATCAAGGAGGTGGTAGAGTATATTGCTTAGTGTCTCTCCCATACAGGACTGTGAACACCTGGTCTTCCTTACAGCAAGTTCTTTGAGAAGTGAGGAGAAAGCCGTTTACCAACAGGGAAGGCTATTCATGTCATCAGTACATAGAAGCAGACCTCTTCCAGAGTCACCAGTGTTTGCACATGGCTCATCACACATAGCTGTCCTGCTATGATATGTGCAAATACAAAAGAAATTTGGTTTGTTGTCCTTACAAATATAAAGTAAAATGTTGTGTTACGCATGCACCTTATAATTCTTTCAGCATTAATCATTGGGGAAAAAAAGAAAATTCATTTTGTGAAATTAGGACTCCAGTTAGCTCTAATCCTCAAATTTTAGAACAAAGTTCTAACCTCTCAGATTGAATTTACAGTATTTAATATCAGATTCACAACATTTATTCTAGAATATTTGTGCAATAGAAATGATTGTGTTTTTATAATGTGTAAAAATATACATACTATGTACTTTTATGAATTTATAGTTAGGTTTGGCAATGAGGAATTCATTACAACTGAAAAGAATTCTTATAATCACAAAATTGATGGCATAACTGTTTTAATGTAAAACTGGAGGTTATATATACTGGCTCTTCAATTAGTAAGTAATATTTTGTCTGGTGGAAGAGATCACAAATCAGATTCACTTAACAACTTTGTCCTTTATGTCTTACACATGGAGAAAGACAAGGGTCATATTTTATGGATTATGAGAGAGAGTATTTTATGCGAACTTACATGGGTCACAGCATCTAGATATTGAAACAAATCCTAGGCTTTATATTTAATCTGTGAAGATCATTTTTGTTGCTGACTCTAAATGAGCAAATTTTTAAGTCAAACAGATGAATCTCCATAACAACCTCACACAAACATGCAATAGCTTGATAGAGAAAGACAGGCTTCACACAAAGCAGAAAGAATTGACCAACTTTAGAAACAACTTCTGACTGCAGCCTGGGGGCCTGCTTTTTAGATTTTGAACTGGTTAGCTTCCATGATCATACAAACCCAATTCTTTAAAATCTCTCTGTCTGGAGGGCAAAGCAAGTTAGCTTTTGAATGATGCTTGCAACAGAAGCATGCATTTGCACAACCATTTATCAATGAAGTAACTTTCATAAGAGCTAAAGAAGCCACACCACAGTGCCTGGATCATCACAATGATAATAAGAGATGCATGGAAAAACAGAGGAAGCAGCTGTTCATGTCACCCCTCCAACTTCAAGCAGTACAGCAGGGGGAAAATTGTTTGTCTCCAGCTTGGTGGAGGGAAAAGGGATTCAATCCAGATGCAAGCTTTGAAATCCAGTACCAGTCTTCTCTTGATGAAACTTAGAGGTGGACATAGTTCTTGTCTCCAGGCTAGTACTTTTAAAATGCATTTCTAGATCTTCTTGAGCCAATTGACCCAGGAATACCTTCCACCAGTCCTCTTCCACATTGAGCATGATTAGTAACCCTCAGACACAGGGGAAGAGGACAGGAAAGTGAGCACAGGATGTTGTTTGACAGCTCAGAGCCAGCATTGCAATGAGACCCAGCCCCAGCCCCAAATGAAGCTCAAAGACTCTGTCCCCAAACAGCATTAGGAACAGAGCCTCTGCACCTGCCCTGACACTCAGCTGAGGTCGTCACCTAACTTCGTTCCAGATGACATCCACAGTAGTCAACAGGCAGACCTGGCACGCATGCATAAGACTGTGAAGGCCCTTAGAGCTGTGAGGTTCAGGTGCAACTGGACTTTGTGATAAGCTGGGCAATCAACAGACTATCTGTATGGAGAAGTATGGACAAGATTTCAGCTACTGGGGAGAAGGGCAGGAATTTTGAGCATAAGACTATGTATGCCTTAGAACACAATGCCAGTATGGGAAAGCCTAACACAGGGCAGTTCCTATCATTTCCTGTCCCTAGGTCAGTGTTTGCCCATGGAGACCCTGGGCTTCCCTTTGTGTCATATAGGAATCCACTGTCCAAGTCAATGAGGTTAATATTGTAACTTTTGAGACCTATGACTGCATGCAATAGTCTTGGGTTATTTGAGCACCTCAATAGGAAACAGCCCAAAGTAGCTTGCATCTTGCTTCTTACCTCTCTGTGGCACTGATGGAGTATGGCTCTATAGGTCATCTAGCATTGCAGGATTGATGTCATTCCAGTATCAACTATCCAGGCAACAAAACACACAGAGGGAAATTGTCCAACTAGCAGAGTCAAAAAGCAGGAACTTAGGTGTTATATCACCGTATGGGGTTCTGGAAAAATGGACTCTCTATAGTAAGGCCTAGAGTTAGAGATTTCCAAAACGTCTAGTCACAGTGTCTCATAAGGATGAAGGCATCCAAGATCTACCACAGCCTCAAATATTGTGGAAAAGGAGTAGCTTTTATGGACATGTGTGCAGTCTGTTCTGAACAATATGAAAATTACAGAGTAGGCACAGGTTTTTTTTTGGGGGGGGGGCGCCTTTTTTTGTGAAGAAACAAAAGAAAACTCCAAAGTGAAATTGGAACAAATCTGGACTGAGGGCACCCTCTAGTGATGAAATAGCAGAAAAACCCAAAGGCTCTGAGGAAACACAGTGCTTAGAATTTGTGGACAGAGATGTGCAAGCAATGCCAGATTACAAAAACTGAAACAAAACAGCTTACCTTTCAATGTGCAAATTAACTAGTATGACAATAAGCTTGAAAAAACTTCCCAAGAACTATGACTTCTCCTAATGAGGAAATAAGATGACAGAAAACAAACTATCCAGCAACTGATATATGCAAACTTTGGGATGGAGAATTCAAAATTCTATTTTAAGGAAACTCAGCAACCTGTAAGAAAAAAAAAATGAAATTTCAATATTCTAACAGAAAAGTTTAATGGAGAGAGGTATTGATTTTAGTAAAATAAAGCAAAACTTCCAGCTGACGTGTGTGCTACAATAGCAGAATAGATTTTTAAAAGGAGGTGTTTGTGAGCTTGATTATAATTAATTTGATGGCATGCATTTGTAGAAGAAAAGGTAAAAAGAATCATGAGAAACGGATAATGTTTACAGCAACTGTGGTGTTTCATTAAAAAACCCAAATATTCCAGTTATTGGGGTGTGAAACACTTGACAGTCTCAAAGAGATATAGCATTTATTAAGGAGAGGATAAACAATTTAAAAAATTATTTGAAAGGAAACTTAGCAGAGAGAAACAGACATTTAAAGTGAAAATAAAGTTCTTAAAACTATATTAAAAAAACTACAAATAACATCCAAAGAAACTCCAACTTCCCTGATTGCATATATAACAGAAACCTTAAAGCCAGGAGAGTGTGGGATGAGATTTTTTACAATAATTAGGAAAACACAGTCAGTAAATATTATTATACTCATGAAAGTCATCTTTCAAATAAAAAAGGAAAGATAAAAATATTCCCATCAAGAATCAATGAGGACATTAGACATGGCTTACGATTTTCTTGTTCTGTGTTGACTGGGTTTTATACCTGATTGTAGCTCCTAACGCCAGCTTTCTGCTACTGCAGATCCTGGGAGCCAGAGCTGGTAGGTTCCACCTACAAACTAGAACTGAATGTGGTTCCCATCTCTCAGCTTCATCCCAGATCCCAGGCCTCCCTGGCAATTGTAACCATTTGGGGAGTCTATCAGTCGGTAGTGAACTAACACTATCTCTCTCTCTCTCTCTCTCTCTCTCTCTCTCTCTCTCTCTCAATCTCGATCTTCCTCTTTCTCTTTCTTTCTTTGGCTAAATAAATAAATGAACAGACAGAAATTGTAAAAACCTGTGAGTAAGTTAATGATGGTAGGAAGGAATGGACATCACAATCATAACCATCACATAACCAGACCCGGCTGGCATGTTATAGAGCTGACATAATCTGAAGGCTTTCTCTGTGATGTGGAGGAAGACAAAGATATCTATTTTCATCACTTTTGAGCAACACTAGAAACCTTAGCCAGAGTAATTAGGCAAGCAAAAAAATGTAAATGGCACACAAACAGGGACAGGATGATATCAAATTGGCACTATTTGCAAATAATATATCCAATACATAGAAAATCCTGAAAATTCCACTAATAAATTCAGCAATGATGCCAAATACACAATTTATATGCAAAAATCAGTAATGTTTCTGCAAATACAGAATTGCTTGGAAAGGAAGAAAGTCAATTTGCAATATACCTAAGTGTACATTTTCTCCACATTTCCGTCATAAATTATGTCAATGTTAACTCCTTTCTGAAATCTGTAAGTTCAATCAGAATATTGCAAGAAAATCAAAAGTACACCTGAAAAAATATAATGGAAATTATTGCCCTTGTCATTCATAATATTATCCACATAGCATAGACCTATTTAAAATCAACAATGACAACGACACGGATTCCTAAGTTTCCACTTTTGTCCTAAAGTTAATCGTGGGGTAGTACATATATTTTCCTAAACAAGTATTCAGTTTTAAAAAGGAAGAATTGAGAAGTTACAAACAATCAAGGAAGGAATAATGAAATGCAGGGATGAAGGAAGGAAAGCCAATACGCTAGAAGGAGGGAACAGAAGGAGGGAGGGAGGCAGAGGGGGGAGGAGAGGAAAATTACACGGTAATGCACACATAGATATCGGAAAGGTATCCAAACCCCATTTTTTTCTTTTACTATTCATAAGCTTGGTGATTTCAGGAGTTTTTATGCTCATTTTGTATGTGGAAATTGAGCTTTTTATATTTGTGTGCTCAACTGTGGTACATTTAAAAAAATAACAAATTTAGTTTAAAAGTCCCTGAAAGTTTCCATTATGTTATGACTTTGTGATTTGTGACTTCATGCCCTGAACACTGTCAATGACACAGGCCAAGAGAACAAAGGAAATGACTACACACACATGATTTACTCTACGTTTTGGAATTCTGCCAAAGATAAACACCACCACAGACAAACCTTCCTGCGTCACTGTTACGTCAGCACTGTGACTGGAAACCGTACATGGAGTAAGATATTTTGTGTTGGATCAGCAAATGTTCTGAAAAAATGGACAGTCACAGAACTTGGTGCAAGTATTGAAAACTAGAAATACAAAAGGGCTCAAACTTTACATAGTGCTACATAACTATTTGGACACAAAATTCTCAGTAGCACACCACCTAAGAGACAGCAGGAAAATTAAATGCTAGTTTTATGAAGCATGGCACTCCATCTGCCCCATTCATTGCAATAACCCTTTTATTGTAGGTCATTTTTAAAATCACTACTGATCCAAACTGTGTATTTATGATATATCTGGTATTTATTGTATACTAAACATGCAAATTAAATGAGTGTTAGTTCATGAGGCTATTAATTTTTCTGAGACAACATTTTGCTTATTCCTTTATGCAAGCAGGGATTAGGACTCATGAGTCTTTGGTAATTAGGAAATCCATGATTATCTAGGAAGCTTTATGGTCAAATAAGTTTAGAAAATTCTACTCTGAATAACTTGAATAATTCTGGTAGATAATCATAATGAATCAAGTTTAGAACAGGATTTAGAAATTCCATCATTTATATTATGTCAAAGAATTAATTCAAATATTAGATGAAAGACCATATGCTGCTCTTCCTCATGTGAAATAATACGTAAGACAGGTGATTAAAGTGGAAGACCTAATTCATATCGCTTACATGGGTAGGCTTGTTTCACTGGATGATTTCCTTTCTTTATTTCTGCTAAAAATGTTCATGCAAAAGTTTCTATCTAGAGCCTCACAAAATGTTTAATGTCCCCCACTGCATGAGCAGACTCAGAGTATGCTATGTGACATTTTTATTGCTCTACGTGAACTGATTTCCAATCAAATTCTATCACAAAATAAATATAAAATATGCTATTCCAAGATTGTTAGCTTGTTTTTAGTTTCTTGCATATTATATAACTATTCTGTAACTGCTTGATTAACAAGTGAAAGGATTGTTAATGAATGTATGTGGTGAAGGAATATTTTACCTGGACTGGGATTATAGCTCCATTTGTCACCATAATGTAACTTATGAAAAACGTAACACATTGCTAAACTCCTCAGTGTATCTCTGAGAATCAAATTAAATTACATGTTCCTTATAGATATGAGATACTGCTATTACCATCATTATTCATACTAGCAAAACTGTAGTGCTCTAAGTTTCTTCAGTGAATAAAAGTTTAAATTTAATATCACAATATTAAAAAAAATCTAATACAGATGGTATTTAGTTAGGAGAAATTGTAGTTAAAAGAAACTCCCATGTCAAGGTTTACGCAAAAGAATCCTGGGTGTTAAAAATACAAACTACAATTCAGGAAACACGCACATCACAAGCACTAAAAACTGAAAGAAACACCCATCTAAAGTAGATACTCTGTTTATCCAGTAAAATGCTATTCTACTATACATGCTATTATATAAAACAATATTGGTGAAATTAAAATATGCAAGGCTGAGCAAGAGAAGCCACATACAAAAGAATGCATGCTGTATTATTTCATTGTGTTATGTTTAAAGACAGTTTATTTAAATAAAGGAACGCGAATTCATGTATATCGTACAGTTTTTGTCCTTTTATAGTAATGTTTTATTCAGTGTCTAAGCAGACACAGATATACATAGTTACGAAGGACTACACACTTTGGGTCTGTGTAGGCATTGTGGAATGTCCTGAGGAAACATATCCTTCCCCATGTTTAAGAATATAATAGTATTTCTCACTCTCCCCTTCCTCAATCTCAAACTCCCTCCTCTTCATTGCTTATTTCTCATTTAATGTTTGCAATGACGTATGTCCAATTTACTTTATATAATCATGGGTTCAATCTCTTCCAAATAAAGAACCCAGTGGTAATAAGTAGAAAGATCAATGCATGGAAAGCATGATGTATTGATTGCATGCTTGCAATACAAATTAGTTGTTCTGTACTTATGGAAGTTTGAAATCAAGCACAGAATTAAATCCATTACAAAGGCATTTTTTTTTAACATATTGGTTACTCAATACCATGTCAAATAATCCCTCCCCCAAAGGTCTTATTTTTGCTTTGGGGGTTTTGGGGGATGGAAGAACATCCATTTTTTTTAGCTTCTCCAGCTTCTAGAGACCAAGCGTTTCCTGGACATTGTCCCACATGTCGCATCTTTCTGATTGTACCTCCTCAGCCACATTATCCCAGGTGCTTCATTTTGAGTACCTCATCTAGTTTTAAGGGCCCCAATTATTACAATGGGTCCATTCAGCTGTTCTGGGCAATCTCTCCATTTTAAAGTTGGATGAGTGGGACCCTAAAAGCATAAATAAAATTAATTTATATGCAAATTTGCAAATCAGTTAATTCCTTATTACACCTTTAATACCATAGATCCTCAACAATTATGTAGAATAATAGTGAAATGTAATTACTTACATTTAACACATTTGATTTAATAATTTGCTTGATTTAAAAATTTGGTTGAACTTTGTAATCATATAAAGGTAAAAAAGGTAACATTTGATATGTGCAGTTTTAAAAACATAGTAATACTTCTCACCTTAATTTTCCTCCTTCCCTTTCTCTCTCCCTTCTACTCCTTCTTTTCTTCTTTTCAATTTTTATGATGACATAATTTCAATTTTATTTATAGTCATAAGCTTAACTCTCCACTAAATACAGAATTTAATAGGTAGAAAATAGAAAAGCCACTTTTCCTTAACAATATAAACAGGTTTATGAACAATCAAATCTCAAAATATGCATTTCAGTTATACACATTATGGATTTTTGTACTCTATTAGTTGCCATTAGGGAGGATGTATGCTGTTTCACTTTTTTGGAACTGGCTTATTTCACCCAGGAATAGCCTCTAGTCCCATTCATTTTGTTGCAAAAGACAACATTTCATTCTTTTATGCCTGAGTAGTATTCCACTGTGTGTCTTTATGCCACGATTCCTTTATCCATTCATCAACTGACAGACATCAGGGTTGATTTCATATTCTAAGTGTTTTTGCATTGAGCTACTTGAAACACAGAAGTACAGATAACTCTTCCATATGCTCCTTTCTATTGAGTAAATTCCCAGATGTGGAATGACTGGGTTATATAGTAGGCCTATTTTCAGATGATTGAGGAAATTGCGTATTGTATTGCCTAAAGGTTATTTGCTTTCCCTCCCACAATCTATTAGGCTACATTCTGCCCCACATCCTTGCCAGAATGTATTATTTTTAATTTTTGGATGGTAATCGTTCTAACTGGAATCAGGTGAGACCTCATTTTGGTTTTATTTAGACTTCCTTTATGGCTACTGATCTGGAGCATTTTTTTTTCCATAGGTCAGTTGTCCACTTGTATTTCATCATTTGAAAGATGCTGTTTGTACACTTAGCCAATTCCTTAGCTGGGTTGTTACTTTCTGCTGCTCAGCTTCTGAGAACCTTACATGTTCTAAATGTTAATCCTTTTTCATATACATAATTTGAAAATTTATTACACCATTTTTCAATCGCCTCTATTTAGTGTTTCTTTTGTTGTGAGGAAGTTTCTTGAATTAACACAATCCCATTTGTCCATTTTTGTATTTACTTTTGCTTTTGAGTTATCCAAGACATTTTCCCCTATGGTGGAGTCTTTCTGTATTTCCCTATCTTTTGATCTATAATTTAATGGTTTCATTACTTGAGTTGAAGTCATCAATCTATTATGAGTTGATTTTGGTATACGGTGTTAGGCAGGGTATTGCTTCTGCATATAGAGATACAATTTTCCAAACACTATTTGTTGAAGAGACTAACCTTTCTACAGAGAATTATTTTAACTGGTTTGTTGATAATTAGTTGAATTTTTTAAAAGCTGTGTTTGTTTTTATTGGAAAAGCAGATATGCAGAGAAGAAGAAGATACAGAGAGAAAGGTCTTCCATCCACTTATTCACCCAGAAGTGGTCACAAAGGCTGGAAATGAGCCAATCCGAAACAGGAGCCAGAAGCTTCTTTCAGGTCTCCCACGTGAGTGCACAATCCCAAGGCTTTGAGCCTTCCTGATTGCAGAGGTGTGAATTAATTTCTGGAGACCCAACTCCAAAAGTCAACAGGTCAATTTTTGAGCCAGTATCAAGCGCTTCCAATTTTAACTGCACTATGTGATATATCTTAAAATCTGGTGTTGTCATGTCTCTAACTTTATTTTTATTGCTTACAGGTGCTTTAGCTTATTGACAGTTTCACCTACTTCCATATGAATTTTAGAGTCATTCTTTCCCTTGTCCTCAGAAGAACATCTTTGGTATTTTGATAGTAATCACATTGAATATGTAAATTACTTTAGATAGTATGAACCTGTCTGATGATATTAAGTCTTCAAATACATAAAATGGAAGATTTTCCAATTTTCTGTATCTTCTATTTATATCTTTAATTATTTCTAATTTTTGGTGTAGAAATCTTTCACCTATTTGATTATATTTATCCCAGGGTATTAAAATGTTTTATAGCTATTTCAAGTTGGTCTGGTCTTACAAGTATTTTCTCTTCCATGGGGTTTTTGTGTACACAAAAATAATTGATTTTTTGTGCTGATTTTACACCCTACAATTTTACCAGATAATACTGTGATTCCAAACAATTTCTTAGGGGTGTGTTCTGGTTCCACTATGTATAGGATGTACCATCTGCAACCAAGGATAATTTGTCTTCCTCTTTTCCCATTTGTATCTCTTCCATTCCAATTTTATTTGCTAATGGCTCTTGTTAAAAATTCCAGAATTGTAATGAGCAATAATGTTGATAGTGAACATCCTTGTCTGGATCCAAATTTTGGTGTAAATATATCCATTTTTTCCTTTTCAATATAGTGGCATTCATTGATTTGTCATATCTTGCTTTGATTACATGGGGGTCATGTTTCTTCTATACCGTATTTGCTTAAAAGATTTATCATGAGACGAAGTTGTACTTTAACAAATGCTTTCTGTGCATCTATTGAGAAAATCATATGATTTTTACGCTTCTGTTTTGTTAGCAAAATGTGTTATGTGCATTGATTTGCATCTGTTGAACCAATCCTGCCTACCAAGGATAAATCCTATCTGGTCCTGGTGCAGGATCATTTTGATGTATTGTTGAAATAAATCCCCTAGCATTTTGTTAAGCAATTTGCATTTCTGTTAATTATTGATGTTGATCTATAGTTTTCCTTCTTTTATATATATAAATATATATATTATTATTGCCTCATAGAAATAATAAGATACTCACATTTGGCAGTAGATTTTTACTTTTGCTTGTTCCTTGTGCTCAAAAAAATTGAGGAAAATCTGGGCCTAACTTCTGACCTTGCAAGTGCTGGGATCACATATGGGTGCCAATCTGTGTCCCAGCTGCTTCACTTCTCATCTGCTCCCTGTGTATGACCTGGGAAAGCAAGTCACACAGATGGACTGAAGCCTTGGGACCCTGCACCCAGATGGAAGACCCGAAAAGCTCCTGGCTCCTGGTTTCTGGCTTCATATTGGCTCAGCTTCTGCCATTGGGGCATTTGAGGGGTGAACTAACACATGGAAGATCTTTGTCTCTCCTTCTCCATATAAATCTGATTAGCCTTTCCAATAAAAATAAATACATATTTTAAAAATAGTAACAAGGGCCCGGCGTGATAGCGTAGTGGTTAAAGTCCTTGCCTTGCACACTTCAGCATCCCATATGGGTGCCAGTTCTAATCTTGGCAGCCCCGCATCCCATCCAGCTCCCTGCTTGTGGCCTGGGAAAACAGTCGAGGACGGCCCAAAGCCTTGGGACCCTGCACCCACTTGGGAGACCCAGAAGAGCTCCTGGCTCCTGGCCTCGGACTGGCTGAGCTCCAGTCATTGCGGCCGCTTGGGGAGTGAGCCAGTGGATGGAAGATCTTCCTCTCTGTCTCTCCTCCTCTCTGTATAACCGCCTTTCAGATAAAAATAAATAAATCTTTAAAATAAATAGTAACAAAAGAATTAAGGAGAATCTACAAGATGTCATTTAAAATCCCTCAAGCAGATTATTTTTTCTAGTTGTGCCAGTCACTCTCTGGCTTTGAGAATTTGCTCTTGCCGATGCCGTTTGCTAAATGTTTTTCTTCAAGTGATATGGTGGTCCTACTTGCTCATATTTTGATAATCTTGTCTACTGTTCTCTTTTATGACTTTATTAATCAGGGCTTCTACGCTTTTGTGAAGTTTGAACCAAATGATGCTTAGTTGGGCAGGAAGTGCCGTCATGCTCACTGAGGGATGCTTGACAGTATTCAAATAGGAAGCTAGCTGCTGGATATCAGTAGCAAATTTCTGGTTGTAATGACACAAAATGTCTGCAGATACTGTCGGGCTTGGCAGATATTACAAGCTGGGTTAGCTTTACAAAAACCTTCATGCAGTACAACATACAGCAACTTGAAAAGCGAAGAGATTCAACTAAATTCAGAAATCGGTACAATCACAGACTCTAGTCCAGAAACTATAATTTCCAATTCCTAATGATTATTCTTGAGCATCTTGGGTACACCACCTCTCTGGATACCAAGCAAATAGACTTTCATTTGTCTCTCTTCAAACACAAAACGATAAATCAGACCTCACAAAATTAATAACAATCAGGTGCGGTGTATTATTATAGTAATTTATAACACACAACAAAAATCTTCTACTATGATAAATTATCTTCTTAATCATGGTTTTACCAAAATAGATCAACAAATACATATTCACAAATTCATAGAGCAGGCTTGTCTGCTACATGATTGATATTATAGGAAATTGTATCAACAGAAATTTTTTTTGTTGTTTTTCCTTACTATTCTATTTTTAAATCCTTAAAACCTATAGGTTTGGATTCGCTCAGCTCCAGCTATTGCAGCCACTTGGGGAGTGAATCACAGATGGAAGATCTCCCTCTTTGTCTCTCCTCCTCTCTGTATATCTGACTTTTCAGTAAAAATAAATAAATACGTATTTGGAATAAAAGTGTTTTGTAATGCCCCTTGCTAATAGCATTGAGATTCTTTCTAGTTCAGCCACTATGGTTGTTGTACAGGAAGGTTGTTGTATGAAAAGCAAATCTTAGTGTCAAATTTAAACTCTAAATCATAAAGTACCAACGTATTTGACATCTGTGATTTTGCCACTTACTTCTCACACAGCACAACATGTTTCAGATGCTGTGCCAACAGTGTCTACATTAAATTGATGAATGTGTCCCAAGCCTCTTCACAAGAACCCTCATTTTGACTCAAGAGGAAGAAACCAAAGATGACTCATCTAGAATTTTTTTTTTCAAATACCTCACCCAATCTGTAAAACTCAATTTGAAAATCTCAATAGGTCTTTTTGACAACTTTCACAAAATCAGTGAAGTTAATAAATCTGTCTGTATTGTTGGATTTGATGAAAACCTTTCTTTGAACAAATGATTGAGACAAGGCATATGCTGTCTGGATTAAATGGTGTGCACATATTTCATTATTTATTTATATAAAGTGAGCAAATCTTACTGCATTTCACAGTACCGCTTCAGTGACATGGTGATGCTTCTCGCCTTGCCCTCCCGCTAACCCACACTCCCTCCCTCAACTGGTCTACCAGTTGACCACACCGACTCCTATACTTTTAGTTGAATGATTGTTTTACAGAACCTTCTGAACTACTTTTCTGGCCATTTTATGCTTTTAGGATAAGCCATTACCTTATTGATGGTCAGAATTACTCGACAAAGTTCCTTACTGAAGTATTTAAAATTTATTGTAGAGCTTTACTCTAACTAATGTTAACTGCTTAAGATATAAATTAAAGTTTTTCCTATCTAGTTGAACTATGGTATTACTTAAGCTATTTATTCATTACACTATATTTCCTCAAATGTATTAACTGGAAAAAATTTTTAAAAAAAAGGTACAAATGGTTCGTTACTGGTTTTGAAAGTAGAGCTGGAAATTATGTGAAGTTAGGACTATTGAATTACAATAGGGATTTTAATTCTGATTGAATGGGACCACTATCTTTGGCCTTACAAGCTAATAAATACTGTCTGATGCCTGGGTACTGTTTTGATATAATAGTGTCAAGAAAAAGAAGAAAAACAACTGACTTCTTTGAAAGCTTGAGCCTAGATGAGAGTGGAGCTCCCTGATGAGTTCATCGCCTAAAGTGTGTGCATGTGCGTGCGTGTGTACACACTTGTGTGTGTGGGAGGGGCATACGTGTGTCCCTGTGCATGTGCACAAATATGAAATGTTATACGTAGTTCTGATATTCATCATTCTGCTGGTGTCCTCAAGACATTTTATCTTACAGAAACGACTAAGAAGGCATAAAATAACCCAGTGGTCTGATATTTGCTGTTATTTTTCTGTTCTTTCTCTAGTCTCTCCTACCAGAGACGACGTGAAACAATGTCAGAAAATGTAGATGGAGGAGCCATACATAATTACGCTATGTAGTCATTCGCCAGTGAACAGTCAAATAATCTTAAATTATAGACCCTTTGGTTTTTTTCCCCAGATTGATTTCAATGAATGAATTTGTCTGAGTTTCATACTACCATAAATCATAAGGAGCAGAGAAATCCTGAATTAACTTTGTACTCTTATAGGTAATCACAGAAAGATGTGCATTTGCAGAAAGTCTGAATAGTTGGAAATAAGTGGATCTGACAGTTGGCTTCAGAGAAAGAAAATTAGAGGTGGATTATGTCAGCAAATGTCTTTACTGGCTAACAGTCACAGACTTAAGCAGAATCTACTGGTATCAAAAAATACCACCATGGATTGCTGATTTATTGAATGTTGCCTTTTTTCCTTTAGCATGTCACGTTTTTCTCCATAACTGATATAACCTAATAAGAGTGTAAGAATATCCAATTTGCAGTCTGTTAGCAAGTCAGTAATTTGCAATATTTACTTAAGAGCACAGACTTTTCTCTGAGATAGCTGGCTTTGTTTCAGTCAGTCCAACACAAACCAATAAATCACAAAATTAAATTGTGGCTTTAAACAGGAATTACACGTACAAACTATTTAGTGAGATGGATGTGAAAATGATCTCAATAGTGACATGATGGAGAACATGTGACTTTTTCTTTTCTTTATAGAAAATGTCCTTTACTAGCAAGTGTATAGCTAATCTATCCCTCTATTACTCGTTGAAATAACCAGAAAAATTCATTCTCAAATGGAAGATTCAGAGCTCAGAGAAATATGCCAAATATGGGTGCACTAATATTCTATTTGACACTATCATTTTTTTCTACTCTTACCTATCAGGAAAGAAAGTGCTCTTCATAAGGCATTTCATGTGTTTGACTTCTAGAAGATAGAAACTTGTGCTTCTTCTGCAGTGACTCTCCTTGTCAGCAAGCTAGATGCAGGTGTGACAGTCCATCACATGTTCCAATTCCTCAAGGCTGGCATAGCTGGCAGGACATTCACAATGAACCTGTCTTCATATGGGGACTTTGGCACTCGGCTTCTCCTATTCATTCACCCTATGACAGGCTGCCCATAAGACCGATATAAGGACCAATGGCACTGTCTCTGGGTACCACTCGGCAGGATCCAAGGAGCATTGCTAGTGTTCTCAATAATTTTCTGCTTCTCTTGCATAATAAATGAGGACTAATGAGAAATACAAGATCTTATTATTAAGTGATAAACAACATAAATATAAAAGCACATATAATATATGCATCTAAACATGCATAGTGTACATATATGTGTGAAGTTAGAAACATCAGTGTGATTTGGGAAACTTCCATGTACCTTTGTAAGGACAGTTTTTCAAACAACAAAAGCATAATGAATGGAAGTGGTTACATCATATTCAAAGAAAGGTCAGTGGGGCAAGCACCTTGCACGGTGTTGAAGATGCTATTGCAACAACTGCTTCCCATAGCAGAGTGCCTGGCTTCCGGATCCAGCTCTGTTGCTGAATCCCTCTAACACGTTCCCTGGTAGACCGCTGGAGACGGTTCAAGGACCCACATAAGAGACCCGGGTTGAGGTCTGGGCTCATTGCTGTGGTCTGGCCCAGCCTGGACTACTGCACGCATTTACATAGAAAGCAAGGGTTGGAGATTTCACTTCATCTGCCTTTGTTGGTCCACCTTTCAAATGACTAAATAAATACATTAAAAAAAAGTGTAGAAAGAAAGGATGTATCTCAGCTCTTTCTCTGGTCATATCCTCACGTAATTTCGCATTATTCTTTGCACTTCTCTCAGAATACAGACATTTGGAAAGCTGCTTGTAATTAGAATATCAATTTACATGGTGCTTTCTGTCATGAGACGCTGAATCAGCCACTTTCTTAGAGTAGCTCATGTTCTTGAGTGATAGCATTGCCCCGCCCCAGCCTGTCCCTAGTCACACATCCAAGTGTACATCTTTTTGTCATTCAGTCCTCTGTTCGGTTCTCAGAAAACACAGGAAATATATATCCATGCATATTTGAAATAAGCATGTATACAATTCAATACTAAATGCATAGGGCCTGGCGCAGTAGCCCGGTGGCTAAGGTCTTCACCTTGAAAGCGCCAAGATCCCACATGGATCCCATATGGAAGACAGTTCAAATCCAGCACGCCTGCTCCCTGCTTGTGGCCTTGGAAAGCAGTCGAGGACTGACCTAGCCTTGGGACCCTGCACCTGTGTGGGTGATCCAGAAGAGGCTCCTGGCTCCTGGCTTCAGATTGGCTCAGCTCCAGCCATTGCAGCCACTTGGGGAGTGAATCATCATCGGACAGAAGATCTTCCTCTTTGCCTCTCCTCCTCTCTGTATATCTGATTTTCCAATAAAAATTAAAAAAAAAATCTTCAAAAAATGTGCAGAGCAATATGTAAAGTAAGAATCACCTGAAAATCAACTTGTTTGTGGCTGATTGCAGAAGCCAGATTCCCAAGCTTATTAGCTGATGTTCCCCCAACCAAATGCTGCACTTAATGCTCCCTTCAGAACCAGGTCAATACAAGTGAGTACAAACATTCTTTCTTTCTAGCATGAGCGAATATTCACTGCCACATAATGGCCTTGGTTTAAAGAATGAGAGAGAAGCAGGGCTTTCAACCACACTACCAATTTTTCTTCATTCTCTCCTCCCCCCCTCACCCCCGCTTTAATCAACCTCCTAACTTGCCTTTTTAATCATGTTTGATTTTAAAAGGAAGTTAATTAAATCAATTTTATATAAGCATATAAGCTAAAATACAACCAAGATAGGTAAATATTAATATGAAAATGTGATCTCGTTGAACAGTACAATTTATAAAATATGTGTAACTTAAGCCATGTAGTTGGAAGAGATAGATCTGTTTATAAAAAATATCAAAGGACATACATCAATATAATGTATGAAGGTGTTCAAAAATCCATTGAAAATGCATATTATGAACATAGTACTCATGGATTTTTAAAAAATACACTAAAATAAGCTTCTACTTTACCTTCATATTTTTACTTTCAGCTTTTGAAATTGCTTTATAAATATATATGTATGACAATATATGTGAGAAGCCTTCAATAAATTTAGAGAAAATATGCACTATCATTTAATTCCATTTGTGAACTTTTTCTGTTTTGTTTTTGTTTTGAGAGCGCTGGATAAAGAGGGACAGACAGAGAGCGAGCGCCCTCTATCTGCTGGTTCATCCCTCCGATGTCTGTAGGCCCTGGGAATAGGCTTTCTTAGAGCAAGCGGCCATTGCCTGGAGCCCCCTAGAGTCTGTATTGGCAACAAGCTGGAAAGGAGCCTCCCTAAGGACCGCAGGCGTTCTAACCAGTATCTAAGTGATAGATCAAGTACCTGCCTGCAAATCCTTTGCAGTAGTGTTCTAATGTGTGTGTACGTAAGTAATGAGATTGTGATGGAAGTTTGCATCACTCCTTCCAGGATTATCCTCTGCTGGTGCTGGCATCTCACAGGGGTACTGGCTCATGTCCAGGTTGTTCCACCTCTGACCCAGCTCTCTGATATGGCCTGGGAGGGCAGTGGAAGATGGACCAAGTCCTTGGGTCCCTGAACCCATGTTGGTGGTCAGCAGGAAGTTGCTGACTTCTGGTTTCAAATCAGGTGAGCTCTGACCCTTGCCACAATTTGGGGAGCGAGCCAGCTGATCTCTTTGTCTCTCCTTCTCTTTCTGTAAAATCTACTTTAAAGACAAAAATAAATAAATCTTTTAAAAAAACTTTTATTTATCTTTACTATTAATTTTTAAATACTGAGAATTGCTTTCTGATATTATTGAATTTTTCAAATCCTTTTCTCAAAATATAGAGGTATATTAAAGTTTATTATATTCACATAGTACATCCATAGTCATGCATAGAAAAGAAACAGTCTCTTTGAGAGTGAAAATTCATTTGTCAGCATTAGTTTGGAGGTAAATATGATACATTTATGATGCTGATTGAAGGGGAAACCTAAATTATTTTGCACATGATGTGCTTATTTTACTTGTTTGTTTGAAAATGAAAGCAATGGAGAGACAGGCAGAAGCTGATAGAGAGAGACTTTCCATTACTGGTTCATTGCCGAGTTGGCCACACAACAGGGCTGGGTCAGGCTAAAACCATGGATCAGAAACTCCATCCAGCTCTCCCACGTGGATGGCAGGGACCCAAGTACCCAGCCATCTTCTGCTGTATTGCAGATGCATTAGCAGGATGAAGGAAGGGAAGCAGAGCAGCCAAGACTCAAACTGGTACTTTGATGTGAGTGTGATGCTCAAGTGCCCACTGTGCCGCAGTTCCTGCTCTGGGAAGCCCAGATTAGAATTTCATGCTCAAATCTTGCAAAACTTGCATCAAGTAAAGTTTCCCTATAGGTGAGTGAGAGGATTTCAAGTAGAACTGAAGATTTAGAATCCCTATGATGTCAGCTTTGACTTTCTATGACTTGAATTTCACATATAACGCTTGAGGCTCAGAGAAGTTTTAGGAGGAGTGTGTAGAGAAATCTTCAACATCTTAGTGAGGAGTAACTAATCTTTGTGTCCTACCTAGTAAGGTATATGTGAGTCTAAACTGTTTCCTGTCTGCTCTAAGCTTTCCTTATTGGTTTTTATCTGATCTAACTTTTTTTTTCTATCTGATCTAACTTTTTTTTGACCTAACTTTTTTTTTTTTTGGTCTTTGAAGCGACCCTGATGGTCATTGCAAGAGAGGGTGGGGATCCAAAGTTGGAACTAAGTAAGGACCAGAGAAAGCTCCTCTCCTGAGTCCCAAAAGAAGTTTACTGTCCTTCAGTATCATTTTAAGGTGTATAGCAGCTGGTTGTGTATAAACTAAAATTGAAATGTCAATGAAGTAGTCACAGGATGTGGTTAAGAACTTGCATTTCTAACATATTGGTCACGCAATACCATGTTAATTAACTCCCTAATGTTGTAAATTGTTGATATTATGTTGGGGCTTTTCATATTCTGCCAGCTCTATGTTCAGATCAGGATGGTCTTCCAAGGAAACTGTTGAATTTATCTGGACAAAAAGAGGCTGGACTCTATGCATGGTACAGGCTCGTAATGAAAGACTCATGATTGGCAATGAAATGTACTACTGCAAGAATGTGGAGGAATCCAACATGGGGGGAGGAAATGGGGAGGGGTTGGGGGAATCTCAGAGCCTATGAAACTGTGTCATAAAACGAAGCAACAACAACAACAAAAGACACTTGAGGTCTCCAAGAAGATATCCTTAATATTTGGAGAAAATAACACTTTTCCTTAGGCAACACGGTCAACATTGTGATGAGTTAACAATTACATAATGCTTATTAAACTGATCCCCCAAAATAATAGCACTAGGGTTTACTATATTTTAGGAAATGTTCAAAATCATGCATGTTGTTCAACTTTTTAAGCCCCAATCCAAGTCCATGAATTGTAACCATTTTCACTGCGTTGCAGGTAGAGACAAATCCACATTGTAGCTTCACTTTTCAAGATGGAAGCATGATTAACTGCAATCAAAAAAGTATGTGCATTTTTTTTCTAATGGAGTGAAAATTAAAGAATTAGTTCTGCTATTCTTTCTATTCAATGATTACGTTATTGAATGGAAATGGCTTGAGAATTAAATCCTAAAAATGTATGATGTCTTAGGATCACATTTCAAAAACACAGCAGAAAGAAACATTTGTAAGGTACGTGCAGGACTGTGAAGAAGTCCTTAATTCATGCTGTATTTTAACTATGTCCCATCTGTGGGGTGCCCTTTAACCAACCATCAATCTCATATTCTGAACTGCAATGATTACAGTGGCCACTAGATGTCAGAAGCCAAGGTTAAGTGTGATAGTTAAGGCCATGGTCTCTGGACAGTTTTCCAGAGAGCACATCCACTGAATTGTTGTTTCTGATATCAGTGACTGTTCTACAGTTCTCTTTGGTTGTTGTCTTGGAACCAGACACTCCAGGAGAAAAACTCACGGGAGGTACTACCCCTCAGCAAGGATGTGCCTCCCTTTCTATTCTCAGCGGCTATCATTTCGACGGCCTCACTGAGCTAAACTCTGGCCAAAAATAAAGGTATTGCAAGAGCTTTATAAATGGAGATTTAGAAAAGTTGGCCAAGTGCATCTGCATGTATAATAGTCGTGTTCACTTCTTTAAGAAGAAAGGAAACCAAACATAGCTTTCCTTACCATGCGGCTTTAGAGAGAAAGATGATTAATCACTTCCACGTATTACAAAGAAAAACCATTCAATATACTAACGATATTTTGAAATTAGACCTACACTTCAATTAATGATTTTGCCGAATTTATAGTTCAGCTGACATTATTTATCTCAGATCAAGACTTAGAGGGAAAAATATGCACCAAAAAGATGTGTTCTCAAGGGAGAGCTAAAGTGGGCGGATTAGATGATAAGGACATGGAAAGGATGTGTTTAGGTGTTGGCAGGCAGGCTGGTACCATCATGGTCACAGGCAGAAGGGAACCAGTAATGCAGCTTGGAGCTGGGAAGCTAGACTTTGGCACCCAGAAGGAATGATACAGAAAGAAGTTCAGGAAAACGCAGCATAAAGGAGTGAGGGCAAAGCAAAAATGGGTGTTGACAATCTGCAAGACAAAGCAGAGTTCCCCAAACCAAATATGTGGTGAGGATGGGGCATCAGCAAGAATGCAAGCAAAACTATTGATTCTTGAACCACCAAATTGTTGGTCAAAGCATGCACATCGCATCTTGAAAGCAATATGACAGATTGTAAAACAATGGACATGGTAACTCTTCAGCAAGTGACCTACAAGTATGAATATTGGAAAAAGTGCAAGTAAGGAAGAAGACCTTCATGAAATCTACCAAGAATCCTCTCATTCTCTAAGCAAAATGATGGCTTCAAACATAGCAGAAAGTGTAAGCCCTGAAGTCAAATTAAGGCAGTTGGATAGATGAAACAGTTTAAAATATTTACTAGGGAAAAATACTATAACACCTGTCTTAGTAGCTTGATTTAAAATAAATTTCTTGTTCATCTAAACTTCAAGGAGCCAGACATCTCAAATATTATGACAACAATCTTGACGGATCAGATCTCTGCAGATGTTGCTGTTCCAGCATTTGGAGGGAAGTATAGAAGGCTGCTAATATTCACTGAGCATAATGAAGACGGAGCAATCTTCTACAAACTGAGCTCCAGTATGTAACACTGGAGCCACGCAATCAGTAATTCCTGTTGAGAGGGGAAAAAAATACATTACAATGAGATGAAATAGGATTGCATGTTGGATTTACCTTTTTTATACAGATGCGATGCCCACAAATTTATCTTTGAGATCCAGTTTTCATTCCTGTAAAATGGGAATAGTTTGATCTAACTGGAAGGATTATGTTGACGGTAAACGGGTTGTCTGTCACGTAGGTGGAACTCAATAAATGGTGACCGGAAGTCATTGTGATCTTTTTACTTGATTTTATCTCTAACCATCAGCGTCAAGAAGGTATATCCATATCACTAAATAGAAGGATTCATCTAAGTGATATTTATGAGCCCAAATACTCTTTAAAAACTTTTTTCCGTATCCCATAGGAAAAATATTTTGCAAATTCTTATGACTGTTCATACTGAGATTCCTCATCTCTCAGTCACATTGCATGTAGAGTGGAGGGAAGGGATGACTACACAGCAGGAAACAAACCTGGAGCAAGTCCATATACCGCATGTGCAAACAGACAGAGTGATTTTCCCCGCATTTCCCTTACGGGCCGTAGTCAATATGTATAAGAAAAGGTGAGATGCTTCCCTCTTCACTATTGTCAACATTATAAGGTGAGGACAAATCCAGACAATATCATGATGTTAGGTTGCTAAAGGTTGTGCCATCTAGAGATTATTGTGTAAGTCTGATTACACATAAAGTGCTTAATAATTTACTTAGCCCAATTTTCAAGAAACTTGTGGGTCTGTTCTGATGAAACCTAACACAACGCAAATGAAATTCTGTGAAGGGCCTTTCGTTAGACCACCACAACACAATAAAACACACATACAAAGACATGCATAAACACCACATACTTTTCAACAACCTGAAATCATATTAGACACCCGGTCAGGTTACATTGTTAACATCCAGGAAAAATTCAGGGTTTTATGATTGGCATAAACGTCTAAATTTTAAAACTTACCACCTGTGTGGAAAATGGAGCCTGAAAAGTCATTTTGCAGAAAGATTCTACAGGCAGATGAATTTACATTTCCTCACTAGATGACTATTTCAATCCCTGTAGCTGTTATTTCAAAATATCTCCCTCTTTAACTTCCCAGCCACCGTCCCAGATGAATCATGCTCCTAAAGGACCTAGACCTATCTCGTTATGCAATAACTTCAACTTCCTTATTTTTTTTTTTTATTTTTTTTTTATTTTATTTATTTTTTTTTTTATTGTTGCTTACATTGTATTATGTAGTACAGTTTTATAGGCGCTGGGGATTCCCCCCACCCCTCCCATACCCCTCCCCCCATGGTGGATTCCTCCACCTTGTTGCATAACCATAGTTCAAGTTCAGTTGAGATTCATTGCTTGCAAACACATGCCTAGCATAAAGTTCAGCGTCTTATTGTCCAGATAAGTTCAGTGGCCTCTTGGGGAGACCTTCTATGGTCTGAAGATAGGTCTAACAGAGTAAAGATCCGGTCAGTTAAAAGCCCCAACAAGGCCTCAGTATCAATATACAACATTATGGAATTAATTGACATAGTAATGGGTAGACAATATGTTAAAAATAATGCAAGTTCCATTCTCCGAAACATCTGGGTTGAGACAGTATCAATGACAGGTTCAAAAAATAACCAACAACCAAACAAAAAATTACAGGTTAAATCAAGGCAAACATGTGGTATCTAATCTTTTGGGATTCACTCATTTCCCTTAGCATTATAGTTTCCAGTTGTGCCCATTTAGCCACAAAGAACTGCATTTTGTTTTTTTTAATAGCTGAGTAGTATTCCATGGAGTAGATGAACCAAAGCTTTCTTATCCAATCTTCTGCTGATGGGCATTTCGGTTGTTTCCATGTTTTTGCAATTACTGATTGTGCTGCAATGAACATAGGGATGCATGTTGGTTTGTCGTAAAACAGGTGTTTTGGATATATTCCTAGGAGTGCTATTGCTGGGTCATATGGTATGCAGATTTTGAGTTGTTTGAGTGTTCTCCAGACTGATTTCCATAAAGGCTGTACCAATTTGCAGCTCCACCAGCAGTGGAGTAGGGTTCCCTTTTCCCCGCATCCTCTCCAGCAAGCGTCGTTGGTGTTCTTGTTTATGTGGGCCAATCTTACTGGTGTTAGGTGGTACCTCATCGATGTTTTAATTTGGATTTCCCTTATTGCTAGGGAGCTGGAACATTTTTTCATATGTTTGTTTGCCATTTGGACTTGTTCCTTTGTGAAATGTTTGCCCATTTCCCGTGCCCATTTCTTGAGTGGTTTGTTTGTTTTGGTTTTTTGGTTGTTTTGAAGTTCTTTGTATATCCTGGAAATTAGCCCCCTATCGCCTATATCGTGTGCAAAGATCTTCTCCCACTCTGTGGGTTGCTTTTTTACTTTGTTGATTGTTTCCCTTGCTGTACAGAAGCTTCTTAGTTTGATGAGGTCCCATTTGTTTATTCTGTTCTCAACTGCTATTGCTTTTGGTGTCCTTCTTAGAAAGTCGGAACCAACTCCTAGGTCTTGCAGGGTATTTCCTACATTTTCCTGCAAGAGTTTGAAGGTTTCTGGATGTAGGTTTAGGTCTTTTATCCATGTAGATTGGATCTTGGTGTATGGTGATAGATGTGGGTCTATCTTTTTGTTTCTACAGGCTATCAGCCAGTTGTCCCAACAACATTTATTAAAGAGGCCTTCCCACTTGCTTGAGTTGTCATTGGTCTTTTTGTCAAAGATTAATTGGCTGTATTTGTGTGGGTTCCCTTTTGGTGCTTCTATTCTATTCCATTGATCTTCCTTTCTGTCTTTGTGCCAGTACCAGGCTGTTTTGATAACCACTGCTCTATAGTATGTCCAGAGGTCCGGGATTGTGATTCCCCCTGCTAACTTCTTATTTTTCAGGATGGTTCTAGCTATTCGTGGTTTTTTGTGTTTCCAGATGAACTCTTGAATCATTGTATCCAGTTCCGTGAAGAATGTTTTGGGCAATTTGATTGGAATTGCATTGAAAATGTATATTGCTTGTGGTAGTATAGACATTTTAATGATATTGATTTTGCCTATCCAGGAGCACGGGATGTTATTCCATCTTTTGAGGTTTTGTTCAATTTCCTTTTTAAATAGTTTGTAGTTTTCTTCGAATAGGTCTCCTACGCTTTTGGTTAAATTTATTCCCAAATACTTCATACTTCTCTCTGCTATTTTGAATGGTATCCTGTTGGTTAGATCTTCTTCCATCTTGGTGTTATTTGCGTACACTATGGCTGTTGATTTTCGTTCGTTAATTTTGTACCCCGCCACTCTGCCAAACTCTCGTATAAGTTCTAGCAGTTTCTGTATTGAGTCTCCTGGTTTTTCTATGTACAGGATTATGTCATCTGCATATAGTGAAAGCTTGACTTCTTCGTTTCCTATACGTATGCCTTTGATTTCTTTTTCTTGTCTTATGGCCTCTGCAAGTACCTCTAGGACTATGTTGAATAGCAGTGGTGATAGCGGGCACCCTTGTCTTGTTCCAGATCGCAGTGGGAAGGGTTCTAGCTTTTCTCCATTCAGTATGATACTGGCATTGGGTTTTTCATAAATTGCTTTGATTATGTTGTGGATTTTCCCATCTATGCCTACTTTGGCTAGAGTTTTTAGCATGAAGAGGTGTTGGATTTTGTCGAAAGCTTTTTCTGCATCTATTGAAACTATTATGTGATTCTTGTTTTGCAGTTTTTGGATGTGGTTTATAACATTTATGGATTTCCGAATGTTGAACCATCCCTGCATTCCAGGGATGAATCCTACTTGATCCGGATGAATGATCTGTCTGATGATTTTTTGAATTCTATTGGCTAGGATTTTGTTGAGAATTTTAGCATCAATGTTCATCAGAGAAATAGGTCTGTAGTTTTCCTTCTCTGATGGTTCTCTGTCCGGTTTTGTGATTAAGGTGATGTTAGCTTCATAGAATGAGTTTGGGAGGGTTGCTTCCTCCTCTATTGTTTTGAAGAGCTTGTAGAGGATTGGGGTTAGTTCTGTTCGGAATGTTTTGTAGAATTCTGTAGTGAAGCCGTCTGGGCCTGGGCTTTTTTTCGTTGGGAGATCTTTGATGACTGTTTCAATCTCTACCTCGGTTATGGGTTTATTTAATTCTGCAGTTGCCTCCGGACTGAGTTTTGGTAAGTGGTGGGAGTCCAAGAACTTTTCTATTTCTTGGTGGTCCTCAAATTTGTGGGAGTACAGTTCTTTGTAGTAATTTCTAATTATTTTCTTAATGATTGCAGTGTCTGTTGTTATGTTGCCTTTTTCATCTTTAATGCTATTGATTCTCACTTTCTCTTGTTTTTTTTTGGTCAATCGGGCCAGTGGAGTGTCTATTTTGTTTATTTTCTCAAAAAACCAACTTTTTGATTTGTTGATTTTATGTATAGTTTTTTTGATTTCTATTTGGTTTATCTCCTCCCTTGTTTTGATGATTTCTTGTTTCCTATTGTGTGTGGGACTCTTCTGCTGCTGTTTTTCCAGATCCTGGAGGTGTGAGGTTAGTTCCTGTATTTGGCGTCTTTCTTGGGCCTTGACATGGGCTCCGATTGCGATGAATCTACCTCGTAGCACTGCTTTGGCGGTGTCCCACAAGTTTTGGAATGTTGTATCAGAGTTTTCATTGGTTTCCATAAATTTTTTGATCTCATCTTTAATTTCTTCTCTGACCCATTGTTCGTTTAATAGCATATTGTTCAATTTCCAAGAGTGCCTATACTTCCTGGGGAGTTTTGAGTTGTTGATTTCCAGTTTCATCCCATGGTGGTCTGAGAGGGTACATGGTATGATACTAATGTTTTGGAAGTTGTTTAGATTCGCTTTATGTCCTATCATGTGGTCGATTCTGGAGAAGGTGCCATGCACCGCTGAGAAGAAGGTATAGTCTGTGGCCTTAGGATAAAAAGTTCTATATATGTCTACTAAGTCCAGTTGTTCTATTGTTTGTGTGAGCTCTGTTGTTTCTTTGTTGAGTTTTTGTTTCGTAGACCGGTCCATTGTTGTTAGAGGTGTGTTGAGATCGCCTACAAGAATTGTGCGGGTGTCTATGTCTTCCCTTAAGTCTGTAAGTAATTGCTTTACGTAAGTAGGTGCATTAAGATTCGGTGCATAAACATTAATGATGGTGATTGCTTCTTGATGGATCATTCCTTTCACCAGTATAAAATGGCCTTCCCTGTCTCTTTTGATGTTAGTTAGAATGAAATCTATCTCGTCTGAAATTAGGATAGCTACCCCAGCTTTTTTTTCTCGTCTATTGGCGTGAAATATCTTTTTCCATCCCTTCACTTTCAGTTTCTTTGCATCCTTTCTGGTTAGATGCGTTTCTTGTAGGCAACAGATGGTTGGGTCTTGTTTGATGATCCATTCTATTAATCTCTGTCTTTTGATTGGTGAATTTAGACCATTTGTGTTGAGAGTTAAAATTGAGAGGTTGCAATTTTGCCCTGCCATGTGATTGTGTTGTGTGTGTGTTGTTGCCTATGTAATTGTCTTGTTTGTGCGGCCTTTAGTTTGGAGACCTTCTTATTTGCCAACTTTGTTTGTGATTTGCCTCCTTTTTGTCCGGGGCTAGCGCATTTCTAAGGAGACTTTGCAGAGCTGGTTTTGTGTAGACATATTCTTCTAGTTTTTCTTTGCTATTGAAGTATCTGATTTCGTTCTCATATACAAATGAGATCTTTGCTGGGTAGATTATTTTTGGTTGACAGTTGTTTTGTTTCAGGACTTGGAAGATCTTTGTCCATTCTCTCCTTGCTTGTAGGGTCTCTTCGGAGAAGTCAGCAGTGATTCTGATGGGTTTTCCCCTGTATGTGATCTTTTCTCTACTTCGTACTTGTCTCAGGATTCCTTCTTTGTCTTCATTGGAGTAGAACTTGAGCACCGTGTGTCTGGGTGAAGATCTCTTTGGATCATGTCTGTTGGGAGTTCTCTGTCCATCCTGTATGCGGGGTGGATTCGTGTTCCAAGTGTTTTGGAAGTTTTCCTGTATAATTTCATCGAGCACTGCTTGCATCCCAGATTCTCTTTCTACTCCCTCGGGGAGGCCGATGATCCGAATATTCAATTTTCTAAGGTAATCCTTCATCTCTTGCATCATTTTATTAGTTTTGCTGAGGTTTGTCTCCAGCTGTTTAATTCGCTGGGCACTTTCATTTTGTGTGTCTTCTGTTTCAGAGATCCTTTCCTCTGCCGCATTTATTCTGTTGATGAGGCTTTCAATCTTATTATCTTGGGCATCCAGTTTGGTTTTGATTTGTTGTATTTCGGTGATTATGCGGTTCTGGAGGTCTTCCAGCTTTGTGTCCATGTCTCTGAGAGATTTTAGCATTATTTTCATCAATTCCTTTGTTGGTAACACTTCCATGTCTTCATCTCGTATCGTCGATATTGATAATGGCTTTTGGCCCTTGTTTGGTGGGGTGCTGGCTCTTTCATCTGGAGCACAACTCTTTCTGGTGGTTTTTCCCATTGCGTTGGTGTATTCTGGTGAGGCAAATGGACCCGTGTGTTGAGGGGCTGTCAGGTGCTTTCCTGTAGAGATTGGAGCCTGTAGGCGTGGTGTTGCCGGGCGTGGTAATTTTCAAGGCACCGTTGGTGCGTTCTCAGGGCCCGGGGCTGTAGAGCACCACCTTGGGGGCCCAGTGGATTCCAGGCACACTCTGGGCACCTCTTCTACAGGTGTGACACCCCAGGGCGTGGAGGGATGGAGGCGCTCTCTGGGTGTGCTCCCTTCACGGGAATCCGCAGGGCGTAGAAGGTTTTATGTGCTTTCTCCCTGCGTTCTCCGTGTCAGGGACTGCAGGGTTTTTCAGAGCCCACCTGGTGCGTCTCCCACACACAGGACTGTGGGTGAGGCACTTTCCAGGCGTGGCTCTTGTGCAGTGAATCCACCACTCGTGGTGTGTGGGTGTTCAGAGCCCCTGCTCCCGTGTGGCTCCCCCACACAGGCCCTTAGCGGAGGAGTGGCCCAGGCGCCCTGTTATAATGACTTCACGGCGGCAGGTTCGCACCGTGTCAGTTTGGTGCAGGAGTTCTTCTGACACCTGACACCTGCGCTACGGAGGTGCTGCTGCTGCAGGCGGGGCGCCCAGCCCGCTCGGTGCGGCGTTCAGGGTCCTCCTGGTGGTTTCACGCACTCACCAGGCAGGATGTGGGGGACTCCAGACCCTCGCCAGCTACCTCTGCGCACCGAGCCGCACTGGTCCCCTCAGCGCAGGAACATCCGATGCGCCTTCCCGGGGCCCCCTCAGCCACCAACACAACACCACTGTGCGTAGTTCCACACAGACCCAACAGTTTCGGCCGTCTGCTCCGCGTTCTGAGGCTGGGACCTCAGCAGAGGGCAAGAAATGCGGAGGCTGCCACGTCAACCCCCAGCTCACCAAACGTCCGGCCGCTGCAGTCTGCCTCCACCGCTGCCGAAGGCCTCCCGCCAGTGACGATCCCCCTGATCTCCCCGCCTCCGAGCTGGCCGCGTCTCCCGTCAGGCCGTTTTCAAAAGTGACTCAGCAGGTCTGGAGTGGGATGTCGGTTTCTCTGCCTTTGCCCTGCTCCGTTCTCGTTGTTCTTCCGAGTTGTGTGGATCTTTTTGGCTCCACACTGTCCCAGGGAGCTTCACGGACCTCTCCCTGCGGTTCCCTGCTGTTCCTCTTTGCTGCTTCTGTAGCGTTCTATCCCTCTCTCATTAGACGCTCCCTCACAGCCTTCCTCCTACGTCGGCCATCTTCGCTCCCCCCCCAACTTCCTTATTTTTGACCTCTAAGTGTCTCTGTAGCTATGGTTTGTTGTGAGAGTGGGGTGGCTTTTTCCATCCACAATAGCCTGAAATGTTTCTAATCCTCTTTTCCTCTGTCAGCCAGAAACCCGACAGGATTACCTGCTCTAAGCTTGGGATAACCAAATATGGATTTTGGACACCTTGATTTCTGAAACTCCTCTCCCCCTCCTCTCCCACACATCCCTTTTCTCAGTTAATGACAAAGTCACATCCATGTATTTATTATTCAGGAAGCAAACCCAAAGCCCTCCGTGTATCCCACTCACCTGATGTTTACTACGTACAATACAATTGTGTTCACTTAAACGTTTAAACAACCCCATTTGGCAGGAACAATTATTACACACACAAATCTGACATAGAAAAAAAATGACATGCAGAGAAATGTCATTCTTTTGTCAAGGTCATAAGGCCACTAAGTCAATTTACCTTCAGAGAGTGTGTCTATAGCCATTCTCATCACTTCATCTATGACTCTGACTTTTGAAAATCTAGCCATGAGCTCCTCTTCCACTTGTCAATATCTGTCCTGTTATGTACACCTTACTTGAACTAGAAAATTATTCTTAAATACTTTGCAACTGACTTTCTTCACCAATAGTTTCTATTTTCCTCTTCTTTCTTTTAAATTTTAGGTTCTGTTAGCATAGTTGATTAAAATGGGGTGGATCGAGGATTAGGGAAAAGTGAGTGTGTGATCATTGTTTCCAAATTTTCTGTTTTTCCTTCCTGTTTTTTGTTTTTTTTTTTTTTTTGGCGGGGCAGGGGGAGTGATAAGGTGGGAAGCCGTACCCAGTCTCCCACCTGCCCCAGTACCCAGGGATGGGGAATGGCCACTAAACATCAACTCAGCATCCTTACAGGATACAGGTATCCTGTATAGCTAGGTTGTTGGTGGTGCAGATCTTGCTGGAACCTGTTGGCCATTAGGTCTGAGGGCCACATGGACCTATTTTGACCCCATACAATGTCATAGTCGATAGTATTTCTCTGTAGGACCAGTGCAATGCACTGAGCTCAGCAAATTCAAGCCCAGCTCAGCACATATGCAGCTCACTGCTTTACCTGCAGTCTTAAAGTTTTTCCAGACTGTACAAAATGGCACCTGAAGTGCCACTACTAGAGTTCTTGATCTGCTGACCCTCAGGTCTGAGGGCTTCCCAGAACTGTCTTGGACGGAAGCTGTAGGATGCTACACTGCTACAGTCCACTGAGCCAGAAGTGAGTTCACTCCCAGCTTAGTGCATGTGTAGTCCTCTTCCATAGCCTTTACTTTCCTACACAGAATGGTGCCCAATTCAGCTCTAGTGAGTGAACTGGGCTGTGAAACCCACCTGTTTCTACACCAACTTCTGGAACTTATTGCTCTTTGCCTCCTCCTGGTCAGATGAATCAGACCAGCTGGACAGGCTGCTCTTTGTCTGGGTTCACCTCCTGAGCTCCCAGTGAACGCCCCCTCCCACCTTGTTGCTGGTGGAGTTCCAGCTGCCAGTGCAATTCAGACCACTGCTCGCTGAATGCAGCTGGGGTATCAGTCACTGCAACACCACACCACTGTGTCTGCTGCTTTCCCGTGTCTGTCAGTCTCCAGGTTCCGTCCTCTCCTTTTTGCTTCACACCGGCTGATATTTCTCCATCTAGTTAAATGTGTTCTTACCCTATCCTGCTATCTTGATTCTTGTTCTCTCTAAACTCTTTTAGGCTATTATCCAAAAATTGTGTATTTACTTCTGAAGTTGAATTTCAATAACTTCCATCACAAAAGAATTTCAAAAGCTTCAAGGTAAATAGACTTTAAAACATAGATTGAATTTGTTAGAGGTTTGGTTTGTTTATTTTGAGGCCCATTCATATGAGGGTGCTTCAAAAAGTTTCTGCAAATCCTTGTACCCTCATATGCATGAATTTCAAGTTTTTATACCAAAACGAATATGCCCTTTAATTATTTTAACGGTCTTTTCCATGAACATGTTGATAAAGAGCTGTATATTCTGCCTTCTCCTTCCTATTGGGATCATACCAGCTGCACAAAGCATATTATTGGTTGTCCTAACCAAAGCCCAATGGAAGAGAGATCTTCATGCGTTAACCTTAAAGACAACTCAGAATATTGCTGACCAGATTGACCAATATTGATCTGGCCAGGAAGATCAATGGATCTGTATCTTTCCTTACTCCGTCAGCCCCCAATTCTGAAGTGGTTGGTGGAGGAAGAACAAAAAATTGGAATCCCACCTTCCTTTCCCTGTCCTATTGAAGACATTCTCCCAGCTTAACCTTAACCTTGCCTTATCCTATTTCCTTTTTTTTTTTTTTTTTTGGTGCACACTCACATTGCCTCCTCACTTCCACTGAAGTAAATCTCTTTGAACCACTAATGCATAACTCAGAATAAACTTTTTTTTTTCCCTCTGATGGAATTTATGAGGGAATTTTGGCTTCATCCTGTTTTCTCTTAGATTCCAGTAGTTTCTGCTGCTGCTGTCTTATAATCCCTCTGTACTTGATGCATGAGCCAGGTAGGCAGTTAATTCCAAATATCTGCCAAGGGTGACTACTGACAGTTCTGCTTATATTCTCTAAAATGAAGGTACATTTCTTCTTCTCAACAATGGAAACCTGGTAATAATCATGTGCCGTGGCTCAGCTCTTCTACCATTTTTCTGGAGAAAGCTTCCGCCAAGGTCCATTGTTTTGAGGCCATGTTATTGGAATAACTGATGATTAATTATTTTAAATTGCAAGCTCAATCTTTACATTAGTGTGGATTTTCAGACGTTCTTTTTCTACGTACAAAAGGAGAACAATGCTCCCTCTCACTCTCTCACAAACTCACTGGAGTTAGCTCTTGGTTGTATTTGACAGGTGAAATGAGATTCAGAGACAAGTCTGCGTTTCTTGAATTTTTATTTCACTGATGTCATTTTCCCAGAAAAGCTCCACTCCATGCTTTATTGCTTTAAACCTACCAAGTTGAGATAATGGAGGTGGGAGTAAAGTAGAGAAATAAACAATCCACTTTTTGTTTGTCTAACAGAATTTGTGAATATACTGCTGAAAAGAACAAGGAGAACAGGCACCTTCAGGTTTTTGGTTTTTGTTCCCCTTCTTCCCCATCCCTCCCCGCCAAAGACATGCAACAGCCAGGGCTTGACCATAAGGAAGCAGGAACTAAAAACTCCATCTCAATAGTCCACAGGCATGGCAGAAAATCAAGCACCTTGAGGCTTCTTTTGCGCCCTTTCTAGGCTCAAAGCAAGCGACTGGATGAAAAGCAGAGTAGCTAGGCCTCAAAATGCCACTCCGATGTGGGATCCAGGCATCCCAGCTGGCGGCACCACTTTCTGTGCCGCAGCAACCACCCTGCAAGCAGAAGGCAGGAAGAAGGCAAGGAAGAGCAGTTTAGCTGAACAAATGAACAGCATAAGCCACACTGAACAAAGATGGTTATCCAGACACTTAAGGGAAGACACTGGATTCAAGCAATTTGGGAGCATCGTTCCAAACGCTTGTGAATGCTACCATTTAAGGAGAGGCTCGGGTTGTTGTGGCTGATATACTGTTTGTTCCAATTACAGATGATGTTCATCGGCTCATTAAAGTAGAGGTTCTATGTAACCCTGGAATTAAATTCAGTTCAATTACATAAGTACTTATTGAGTGTCTATTGTGCCAGACTGTGTTCAATGTTTAGTTCAATTACCTGCGTGTCTTGGACAAAAATAAAACTGTTTTTCAGTGATAATGTAATCCAGATACTCACATTAATAGTGACTGCAATTTTGTCACTGAATCGAAGTTGATGAAATTTTATTTTGAAGGATTGACGAAGTTACAGAACTTGGATTCACTAGTGCGAAAAACAGATGGACAGCTGGCATTACAGACTGGAAGACAGTGCTGCCTCCCTCATTTGTTTTCTGGGTGTCTGTGGAAACCTTAGCTTGTTAGCACATTGCCTGATTTTACACAAAAACGCATCGTGCCCCAGTGTAGCAGTGAACTAGACCCGAGAATCAATAATAAAAAAAAAAGTCCAAGTGTCAATGTGGCATCATGCCAAAATCTACTTATTTTATAATATATTAAATACTAAGATTAGACTTAGCCAAACCCCTGTGAAATCCTACCTACTAGAAGAGGAGGCTTTCAGAGGTTGAGCTCCCCGGGAAATATTATGAAAAACACCCATGAATGCTGAGTTGCATGTGTCTTTAATTGACTTAAAAGGGATTCCTTTTAGATCTTCACTAGGTAATCACATAAGCTGAGTACGGTCAAGTGCTCTACAAGAAAACAATATTTCTTCCAGGCCCCCAAATACTAAAAGTCTGTACAAACAGAATAATTTTGTGAAATCACTTTTGTGTGTCCTTTTTAAGTCATTGTGTGTAACTGTTACGGTAATGTGAACAAAGTCTTTCCCTCCTCCCCACATATACAATCACCCATTCAGTTTTCCGTAAGTTTTCTGCAAATGATGCCAGTCAAAGCATCCAATGAGTCCCTCGGACATCAGTGCATTATCCACTATCTGTTACACTTCTAGACCAAAATAACTAATAATATACCTGGAGGTGCTGCCATTGGTGACTGCTATTTTCCCTGCGTGGCATACGCCTAGAGCATCTAGGATGAGAGGTGATTGTCCAAAACTGTGATTGTGAGATGACTTAGCAGAACCCGTGATGATGCCCTAATGGCCTCCCGCTGGGGGGAGCAGGAGTAATTGTTTATCAGGGGAGGGAACGCATCTGTAAGAAGGCATCTTCTGTGAACCAAGCAGCCATGTGGAAAGGGAAAGCGAGAAAGCGCACAGAGAGACAGCGGTGGAGGAAATGCACAGGTAGAGCCTAATAAAGCAGCGGCTACCAGGGGCAGGAAAGGGGACAGGGAGGAGCTGGGTGAGTAAGATTGAAGATGTGTGCTTTGGAAAATAACACAAACAATTATTTAGAAGCGAGATGCCTGCTTTCTAAGGTTACCAGTTTCTTCTGGCAACCATGAATCATAATGAAGATGCGAAACAGTGAAAATGCTAGGGAAGGAATTAGAGTTCCAAACAGAGGAAAAGCTTGCATAATCGTGTTTTCACAGCTCAGGCATCCTTTCAACAGGGTGTCTTTTAACGTTCTATTTCACATCCAGTGGCTTCCTTTGTTCACTGGGTATCATGGAGATCTGAAACGAACCACTATTTTAAAAACCATACTTTCAAAATCAAGGCAAAGCTATCGAATTTACATGCATTAGAACATCAATGTCAGATCATACAATTGAAGGATACTCGTAGCCCTGTTTGCTGCTGCTGCATTAAGCGTCCTCCATTTGATCAGAAATAAGCCAGGGCAAAGAAGCTAATTAATGCTGCAAAATGCTAATTCCCTCCACCTTTTATCCTGTGTCTAAATTATGATTTTATCTAATTTCTGAGGAACTGCAATGTTCATTCCAGTGGAGTCTGTCATTATTAAAATATAAATCAATGCATAAAAGAACATTGGCCTATGGGAAAGACTGGGGGGAAAAAAATGAATGCCCTCTGCAAACAGCTGTGCTCCTGACCCAGCAGTTTTCCTGTCTGCACTGGTGACAGACTACCAGATTGTATCTACTTCAGTGTTTCTAGCTAATCTGAAGACATTTCCAACCTCCAGATTTTAAAGTATTACATTTTATGACACTGCTGCTGTAATTAAAATAAATTTCAGACAAATAAACTACAATGCCTGCTCTCCACTTCAAAACCTGCAAAGGCAACCTGCCGTTAAATATCAGATTAAACGTAAATGGATGACAGCTTTAGACCAAAGGTTTAAAACAGTGTTAAAGATGATGTGTGTATAATAAACCCTAGGTCCATGGAGCTTGCAAGGAAATATGGATGTGAAAGTCTGCTTGAAAGCATTACCTTATGTTTATATTATTTGGAAAGTTTTCAACAATGAACCGTCATTTTAAATATGTGGTATCAATCATTATCATGGTATGCAGGTGAATTCTACAAGGGCATGAAAATGGAGGCAGTTCAGTGAAAGCAGAACAATATCCATGCTTGTGTCATTTAAGAAAGCTAAGGAAGTTTCTCTAGATAAAAGCCTCTGACATTGAAACTGAGCAGGTCCCAGGCAAGCTGGGACAAGCTGGTCACTTGAACTCCATATGTAAGTCACACTTCTCAACAAAAACACAAAAACTTTCATTGCCTAACAGTTTCTCCCATTTCAGAATCCCTGGTTCCTCATCTTGTCTTTCAAATTTCTTCCATCTTTTCTTATAGTACTCTAAATCTCATGTATTTGTTCACAATATCACCTGGCTTATTTATTTGTGTTGATTGGCCTAGTGTAAACTGATTCAATATCATGTTCCTTATTTCAAAATGTCCTCTTCTACTGCTTCTGTTTTCTATGTGAAAACCACTGTTCATCATTTTGAATATGATTTCTGAGCACAGCTTTGATGTGATGACTCAGGAATAAGATTGTTTCAGCCATGGTGCATCGTTACAAAGAATTACCTTCAAAAAACACGTCATGTCTATGATCACTGATAACGCATATAAGTCATATTAGGGACAAGAGTTTGAAGACAAAACTCAGTCTCAATGATGATAAACTATGAGACATTTGAATTTGTTAACACCATCACCACTAGCAAAAGTGACGTTTTCTTCTACCACCATTTATCAACATTTTCTTGGCTGTGATGTAGAATAAAATCAAAAGGCTATGCAAAGGTGACAGTTTGGTCTTAGTCTAGAGATGCATTTCCCTAACATTCTTGTGAAATTCTGGTGTCCCTTCTGTAAGGTCAGGTTTGACGCAGATATTCAGATCTGAGAACTGTTTCAGACAGTAAGCAAGTTTAAGCATAAATCAAGATTTGGGCTCAAGGGGGAGCCCAATCAGATCACTGACGTCATTGAGAGTTCCATGAGAGCAGAGACACAGGCTAGAGTTAACTCTGGCATAGGTACATACACAAACACTCTGAGAGAGTAGCTTCAGGAGTAGGTGTTTAACCTAGCGGTCAGTATGTCAGGCGCAGCTCTGAGTCCTGGTTCTGCACCTGACTCCAGTTCCACACCAATGCAGAGTGGCTGGGGCAGCAGTGATGGTTCAAGGACTGGGTCTCTGTCCCTTGAGTAGAAGACTCAATTTGAGTTCCTTGCTGGCTCCTCTAGGGTTAGTCTGGCCCTCACGGAGCCATTTGGATATTGAGAAAGTGCCTACTTGTCTGGCTCTCTTCTAAAATAAATTAAAAAATATTTTCAACTTAAAAAGAAAGAACAGTTTCAGAACACATTGAAATGTCATAAATAGGAAAGCAAGTACTCCTTTTTTTTTCTCAAGCATTCTTTTACACTTTTGGAATTAATCCAGATTTGCTGTTTGGTATACCATGTAAGCCACATATGCATCCCTGCTTTGGGCTGCTCTTAATCTTGATCAATATCTTATTTTGGTGTTATAGTAGTAACACGGATGGATAATTTGTGACAGATCCGCTGGCTCCAGCACCTATTAGTTGAGGAATTTTCTGCCAGATTCATCTTATTAAAGCACGCTGATTCATCACCGCGCAGACCAGTATCCTAAGTAACACTATACTGCTTCCAAAATGAAGTCCAGATTTTGCCTGCTCAGTAAAAACTGTTCTCCAAATACTTTTATAATTTTGCCTTCAATAATTTTATTCATTATGAATATATGTTGCCTCGTATCAAAACTTCTAGGAACTATACTTTTCTGGTACGACTTTCCCAACCTTTATAGCTCCCTTTCCTAACAGCATATGAATGGCTCTCCTGAGATGTTAAGTGTTCAGAGTGTACACACCTTTGTATATGCCTTCAGCCACTATAGATGGCTGCTGTTTGGGCCATCCAGCTTCCTGCCTGTGGTCCTGGAAAGCACTCAAGGATGGCCCAAAGCCTTGAGACCCTGCTTCTGGCTCTGGATTGGCTCAACTCTAGGCCACTTGGGCAGTGAATCATCTGATGGAGGATCCTCCTCTCTGTCTTTCCTCCTTTCTGTGTATTTGACTTTCCAATAAAAATAAAATAAATGTAAAAACAAAAAAAGAAAATAGCTAAAAGAAATATTTAATGTGACTGGCATCATGACATAGTGAACAAAACTGTCTCCTGAAATGCTGGCATCCCAAAAGGGTGCCAGTCTGATCCCATTTGCTCCATTTCCAATCCAACACCCGGCTAACAGCCTCAGAAAAGACATAGAAGATATCCTATGTGTTTAAGTCCCTGCTCTGACGTGGGAAACCTTCACGAGCTCCTGGTACCTGGTTCATGCCTTCGATCTTGCCCAGTCCTGGCTTCTGTAGCTGTCTGGGAGGGATCTGACTGCCCCTCCCTCTGTCTGTAACTCTGACTTTCAAACAAATATGTGAATTGTTTTTTAAAAAAAAAAAGAAAAAGAAACTGTTATTTTGAGATAAATCATGCATTAAAATCATCAACAACACAAAGACAAATCATGAATGAGTAATCTCAAACAACACACAAATATGTCTTCAATACTTTCTTTTTAAAGGTTTATTTTTATTGGAAAGGTAGACTTACTGAGAGAAGAAGAGACAAAGAGAAAAATCTTCCATCTGAGCTATTGAAAGATATAATTAAAATTGCTGTAAGCTACCATGTTCTACTTTAGTATGATTTATTGTCCACTATATTTATAGCCGAAAATACAAATAATAACATAGGTAGGATTACTTTATAGACTTCAAAATGAAATTGTTGAACTCTGCAGTTCTTAAGAGAAAAGAAGTGATTTTTGAAATTTATATGATAGAAGAACATTAAACAAAAAATAACATATGTCATCAACCAGATTTTTGGGGGGTGCATTTGTTTTGACTTCTTCAAAATTGGGGTGCTGGTAATGATTCAACAGCATGTTGATACTGCTCATGGGGATTAATCAGGATCGCTCACGGGTTCAGTGCAATTTCAAGCTGACAGAATCGGCACAGACAAGCAAGCTAGAAGGCAAGCCAAGCACACACTTATCAGGGTCCATCAGGCTGCACATAACAACCTCAGCAGTGAAATTCAGAAGGATCGTGCAGACCCTAAGGCGAGTAACACACCCAACCCTCAGCTAAGTACCTATTCCTGCTCCCTCTTTGGGTCAGCTAGTACACGTTGAATTATTAAACCTTTGAGTTGCTTCTTTTGTAATGGAGACAATCATTTACCTTTTTCTTTATACCTGAAAGGAATATCTAATTAAAATAAAGATTTTCCCCCATTTGGCCATAAATGCTTAATTCTTGTAGCTAACTATTTTATCACTCTGCCTTCCTCATTATATAGAGAGCAAATATCAACTTCATAGATTAGAAGAAACCATTACACCTCTGATTAAAGTGACCCCAACAATCTGGTGCGATTGCCTCCTTCAGGGAGAATTCATTGATAAATAATACCATAATGGCACAATGAATGTTGGTTTAGTTGATCTTCTGAAAAAACAACAACAATATTTAGATGCAAGGCAATGTAAAAAGTAATGAAAATGTTTGTTCCAGTTTTTAGTTTTTCTTGAAATTATACGAAGGTAAGCATTTATTCTATTAGAACTCTCTAGTTGTCACTTACAACAATATACAGAGAATTTGAAAGGCATTGTCTTACTGCCACATGCTGATTCGTTTTAAACCCCATACTCACAGAAACTTTGTGCATTTCCCAAATCTTGCTGACTACCCTATGTATGTGCTCATAGTTTTGTGTGAGCCTTATACAAATGAGCAGTGGTCTCAGTCAATACTCAAGGTTCCCTTGGCCTGCAAGGGTAGGTTGCAGAACCCTCTGATGCCAGCCAGAGGGTTGGCATCAGTGATGGCCTCTCTTTGACTGTGTTCTAACACTGCATCCCCACTTCACATTGCCCAGAGGGGCAGGACATATTCCATATTCTCTTGCAAGTTCTTTTTTCCCCTGTCTCCATGCTACTTGCTGTCCCAGGAAGATGATCAATATGGATCACACTGAAGTGATCCTGCGCTTTCTGGCTTCTGAGAGGAATCAGTGCAATTAGAGGATATTCCGCAGATGGAGGAAGGGAGAAAGTGGAGTAACCACATCCGCTTTCATAGTCTCCTATCTGCAACATCAGCTCCATCAACCTAAGGTCACGATATCTACTCAACAAGAGACACTTGCGATTTACCTTAAACAACTCTGGTACTTCGATGATTGAATTTGCCACAAACTTTCTTCTTTCTCTGTTGGATCCAAACTAACACAAGAGATGAGACACAGGAAGAACAATAAAATGCTAAAAAAGCAAAATAATACTTGGTGGGATCCTCATTAGCTCATATATTTTACTTTTTTTCTCAAAATAATGTTTACAGGTACCCTAACAATCTTACATGGAAAGTTTATTATCAGTATTTGGTGCTGTTCTCCCATTAGAACAATGTTAAACTATCTCATAACGTAGGCAACACGCAATCAAATACCACACCTTAGATTTCGAGGTATATAAAATTAATTTAATTCTGTTTTGACATCCTATCCCCTTTATTTACAATGTATAAACACAACTAGGAGAAGTTTTTTATGTTACTTCCTGACTGAATGTATTATTAATGAAGATGCTATTTTCCAAATGCATTTCCATATGCCGTAATAACATAATCAGTTAAAAATTCAATAATAGAGAATTGGATAGTTTTTTTTTTTAATGAGATGACATTATTTTCTTCTCAAATTTAAATGTTACATTTAAAAAACCCTATGGGACACTGTGAGATTATGATTGATGGTTCAAGTATAATGTCAAAATTTTCAAACCATAATTCTTATATAAATGCAAAATGAAAACCATTTAAAATTTTACTAATTAAGAGAAAACCAGTGATACTATAAAACTGCTTCAAAGTAGATTCTGAGAAACAGAGATGATAATAAAATCTGTCAAAGGAATGATGAATTTATTTGTTAATCTTCATAAAACATCATCCAACACTGTGAAGAGGGATGGAAAACTGCAACATGTCTATCAGTCAGGAAAGCACAGGTAACATACAGACAAGATAGTGAGAATGATTAAAGAGCAAATAGGCAAGTGAATATGGCAAATTCTAAAAAAATGAAACAATCCCCGAGTGCATCTATAAAGCAGTGGCATTGAGAATTCATTCTCTCATCCCCCACTTAAAAGTTTGGGATAATTTTTCATGACAGAAGATGTTGACACTTCATAGAAAATAGGATTGGCCTGCAAAGGTTGTTAGTACAGCTAGGTTTCCTTTCAAGTTTTCATTTAATGAAATCGAAAGGGAGTTAAAATCCTATAGAAACATATAGTAAAATTTCCAGTGATATCCTGGTAAAATGAAGATATCAACTGGATCTTTTTTGCCTACCTGTTAAAACGCCTGTTAAGATGTCTTTGCTTCCCATTGGAGTAGTTAGATCTGGTCTCTACATGTGGCTCCTGACCCAGGAAGCAGTGGAGATGACTTCTACAGTTGAGTTCCCACCATCCATGTAAGACAACCAGAACATGCTCTGGACTGACATCTCCTGAGTGGTCCAGATAGGTCCCTGTCATTTCAGACATTTATGGATGAACCAATGAATGGAAGTTCTCTTTCTCCCTTTTTATTTTCTCACTCTCAGGTACATCAAAAAAATAAAGATATGATTTGGAATTATTTATGTTCTTCTTTATTTAACTCAAATCGGAATGAGCAATATAAATTATTTCTTCAAATTATTCCTTGTCCAAGTTTAATGTTTAATGTGTTTATACTTATGCAAATTTATATTATGTACACATCATGTATAAATTAATAGTCTCTTGAATCACTAGATTGTCAGAATCTGTACGTTTCTTTCTGTGTAGGATGATCTTGCAACATTTCACATATATAGTAAATAAAACTTTTAAAATATTTGACTAGATGCAAATTTTTAAGAAATGTCATTTGCTTTTAGTGACTTCTGTTTTCAGATTATTCTTAAATGTTTGCCCCTTGGATTTATTTTAGACTAATTTTCATGTGAATGGACAAATCTGTTTCTAAATAGAGTTTTCACTTGCACAACAAGGTGAAAGTCAAGGGAAAGAGAATGAGAGTGAGAGAAAGGTGAAACTTGAGAAAATATAAAACATGGAAAGTAGAAGTAATGGCTATGACAAATACTTACCATATGGCAGGAACTGATGGCCCATTGCACACTGCATTAACTTCTCCTCACATCAACTCTGCACCCCGTGGTTCCACCAGATAAAAAGCAGGAAACTCAAGTTCACACTCCTAAAAGAAGTATTGGACTGTGACCCTTTCCACAACATTAGGATGTTTTACTAAGAAATGATACATTCTAAATGTTATAACTATATGTGACAGTATTACTAAAATAAAACAAGCCAATGATTTATAAACATGGATAGATTCTTACGCTTGTCGGTTCTGGGAATCATCTCTTCAGGGAAATACTGTGAGACTAAGACACACACACAAGGAAGTGTCAGACATTTGGTGTAGTGATCTAGGATGTCTGTATCTTTTATCAGAATTCTGGGCTGAAATCCCAGCTCTGTTCACAGTTCCAGCAACCTACCTAAATGCACTCTTGGAGAAAAAAGATGGTAGCTTGAGCAGTTTGGTCTCCTTCACTCATGTAGGAGACACACATTGACTCCTGGCCTCAACCTGACACAGCTTTGAGCATTGTAGGAATCGGAGGAATGAAGCAGCAGATGGACGAGACATCTCTCTCTCACTCACTGCCTTTCAAGCCATAAAATTACATATTTTAAAAACTGAAAATCACAATCATCTATAGCATTTTAAAAGTTACGTCAACTAGCTGTGATTATAGGCAAATCAAAGTGAAATATTATGTTTCACAAAGATGAAAATTCTTTGTTTCTACCTAAATTTTGGTGTCAAAACCTAAAATGTTTTGCTTTTCTGCGAAAGCATGTTTTTTTCTTGCTTTTCACCTGCTGTGAGAATTATTCCTACATTATAATTAGTTCAGATAAATGAATGGTAAGATACCTCTTCAGATTTTACTTTTTAAAGCTCATTTACATGATGGCCTGTGATGATATGGTTATTAGCAGTTTGGGGAGCAATTAATTAGGGTAGTTGGTATAGTTGTTAGCACTAAGTGAAACTAAGAGGTTATTTCAGTAAATCCTTCCACTCATGAATCGTGATAGCGGCTGTTAATCTACGACAACTGGATGAAAAGTGTTGCTATCCTCTCACAGTACTTTATTTTATAGGTACTTGGTTGTTTGATAGATTTTGTTTTGTTTTGTTTTAACTTCCAGTGTGAATTTTTGGTGTCTTGCCTTGCCTTTGTTTGAGTTCATGCCCAAGCTGTAGAGCATTAAAGTTCTCTTGCTTCTTACACTTTCTCAAAGAATTCTTTTCTTGGCTTCGTTATAGGCTCTGTCCTACATAGGCATATCACGGTAAGATCATCAATAACAGCTTTCTAAAAGAAAAAAATACTTTCTATGTCTTGGCATCCTTCCATTCTCTTATATATCCTCCAATTATTTTCCAGATATTTATCCCAGATATCCTGATGTGTCCTATTCTAGATCATTGCTACCCCATCGGTTCTGTATGATGATGTGGGAATAGAAGTGATGAACGGCCCTTCCAATCTGAGTGAATAAAAATCTATGCTCAGTCTCTTTCCTCCCAACCCTGGAGGACAAAGAAGCCACACATTTTCTCAGCTATTAAAAGTTGGACAGTTGTCCCAAGTGTCATCAAGACCTGCGGAAGCTTCGTCTACTAAAAGGCAAAATTTTCTGTGCTGATTACTTAATGCTACAGCACGGTAGTTTACTGAAATTAACTCTAAATAAGAACGTGTAAGGCCACAACAGCCACTACTGGGCTAGGTTAGAGCTAGGAAATCCATCCAGATCTGTGATGTGCTTGGCAGGATCTCCAACACTTGAGCCATCATCTATTGCTTCACTGGCGGCATCAACAGGGAGATGGACCAGAAGCAAAGCTGTCCCAGCTGCAGCTTAGCCTGTTGAGTCAGAACTCTGCCCCCACTCCCAGCAAAAGGATTTCATGAAAATCTATTGATAAAAAAGGTAGAGAATTATATGATTTTTCCCTATTTTACTCATTTGAGGGTCAAAGCAAAAAAGGGACAGAACTGCAACCGGCTCATTGGTTCTCAAATGCTCACAGCTAAGTCTGGAGCCAGGGACTCATATGGGTGTCAGGAACCCAAACACTTGGTCCATCCCAGATTCTGCACAATTAAGACGCTAGAATCTGGATTCAGACAAGAACCTAACTCAGACACGCCACTGCGGGATTGGGAAGGCTTAGCCACCAAGCTAAACACTGGCCCCAGAACACGCTATTCAAAAGCTGTCTGCAGTTATCCAAGATGGAAACACACACACACACACACACACACAGAAGAAGAAACACCTTTTGTCTGAGAATAAACAACTTTCAAACCCTCTAACATAAACGTATCTATAGAGCAGATGTTTAAGTTTTCTTAAAATGCCATTAAAACTTCAAGTGTATTTTCTTCCTTTTTATCTATCTATCTATCTATCTATCTATCTATCTATCTATCTATCTATCTATCTATCTATCTATCCATCTATGGTACACTTCCATAGCCTCAGAGATTTCCCTTTCCCTCCTATTACTCCTCTATTCTTCTCCCCCCAGTGATTTTTCCTACACTATTACAATAGTATAGCTGTTCAAAAACAATATAAGTGAATGTTAGGATGGAATAAGGGGCCTTAGAAAATGTGGCAGAGTTAAGTTGAATGAGAAGACTACAAGCCCAAAAGAAATTTTATGTGAAGGTGAAGGAATAGCAGTAATGGCTTATTATTAACACATACCATCTTTTTAAATGTTGTCTGTTCAGTTATGGGCAAGATCCATATCAGTGTTCCCAAGTGTCAGAAAGAATCAATTTGAGTGAAAGCACTAGACCTTAGGGCCAGTGGCTTGGCATAGCAGGTGAGGCCACAACCTGCAACACTGGCATCCCATCCTTGACACGTGTTGGAATCCTGGTGCTCCATTTCTAATTGAGCTTTGCTTCATTTTCCAATCTAGATTCCTGCTAATGCGCCTGAGAACATACAGCAGAAGATGGCCCAAGTGACTGAACCCCTACCACCTATGCAGGACATTTGGATGGGGCTCAAGGTCCTTGCTTTGGCCTTTTCCAGTATCAGCCACTGCAGTCATTTGGGGAGTCAACTATCTCTATCTCCCACCCTTCATTGGTCACCCTGCTTTCAAATCAATAAAATACATATTTAAAAAAAGAGAATCTAAATCTGATTTGCAGGTGACTAATAGACCAGCATGTTTCCACGACTTAAAGGATTCCTTGGACTGCTAGCAATACCTTTTACTTGCCCATTGCCCAATCTGCATTTTCTTTTATTTAAAAAAATATATTTATTTTTATGGGAAAAGTAGATTTACACAGAGACAGAGAGAAAGATTTTCCACCCACTGATTCATACCCCAAATGGCCACAATGGTATGAGCTTATCCAAAGCCAGGAGCCGGAAGCTTCTTCCAGGTCTGCCACATGAGTGCAAGCGTTCAAGGCTCAGGGCCGTCCTCTACTACTTTTTAATCCCATTAGCAGGGAACTGGATCAGTGGGCAGCTGGGACATGAATCAGTGTCCACTGTGGATGCCAGCATTGCAAGTGGAGGATTAGCCAATTGAGTGAACATACTGTCATTTCTGAGAGCTGTGCAAACTAAGACATTTTCAGTTGTCTTTGATGAACTACATATAAATACAAAAAAAAAAAAAGATACATTGAAGGCTAGAGTGCCTATGAATCTCTCAGCTATCCCATTTTACCTCTCCAAAGGTGAATTACCAATGAATATTTTAATTAGCTGATCATTGAGCTTCCCAGTAATCAATCCTGACTAAAATTTCTTCCACTTGATAGGTCAGCTTTTTAAAAAAGTATTAAGGCCCCAAAAGAAAATAAGCTTAAAATAAATCATTCTTTGGGAAATATTTATGTTCATAATTTCTTGCTTCAACATTCCTAAATAATATTGATCAGCACATATTATACCATAGATAAGAATATCTTCACTTCCCAGAGCTTTACTTCTCAAGACTTTACTGGGCTTTTTTTTTTTTTTATAGAAACAGCATAAAGTAGAGTTGGCAAAAAACAATACGTAGCTTTAATAATAGCACAGTGTGGTTAGAAATGCTTGTCTTGGGTGGTGGGTAGCCTAAGTAACAAATAAAACAGGTCAGTCAAGTATTTCTAAACTAAAGATTTTCTGACAGTTTGAAGTTCCTTCAGGAGAGTCGTGCTTTAGACAATCAAGCTTATCACCGCTCCCTTCTAGTACTATAGATCAAACTCAGTTGGTGAGCCACTTAGCATGAACAACCATCTAGCATAGTTAAAACCAACTGGAAAGGTACATTCTTGACCTAGCGGTGAGCTGTCGCTTGGGGTATTCACATTGCTTATCAGAGTGCCTAAGTCAGAGTTGGGGCTCTGCTCTTGATTCTAGTTTCCTGTTGAGATGCACCCTGCAAGGCAGCAGGATGGTTCAGGCCCTTGACTCTGCCACCCACTTGCAGGAGACGTGAAAGGTGTTCCTGACTGCTGGCTTCAGAAAAAGTACTTCACTGCTGTTGGGCCTGTGTAGAGTGAACCGGAACACATATGCCAGCTGTCTGTTTCGGGCAAAGTTACACAGAGATAAGGAGAAGCAGGAAGCTAGAGCTTCTGTCCGTTAGTGTTACCCCCAATGATCTTAAAGGCTGGAGCCAACCAATCAGAAGTCAGGAGCCTGGAATTTCCTCTCTGGCTCTCCCGTGTGGGGGCAGGGCCCCAAGGACTTCAGCTACCCTCTACTGCATCGCCCAGTACATGCAGGGATCTGGATCAGAAACGGAGTTCCCGTTGTCCACATTTCCTAGTACGCCATGGTGCTGGGCCCACCCTGTCTTCACCTTAAGCCAAGTAGGATAAATATACAGCAAACCAAAAATATATGTATTGGACAGCTGTCCCATAAGATTTCATAAGCCAATACACTTTGAAAATATTGGACACTATTATTTATTTTCAATTTCATGATATTTAGTTCTTAAAAGAAACAATAACTATTTCTGACCATCTGCAAAATGATAGTTCCTTCTTTTACAATAAAAGTCTTATTTATGTACACAGAAAAAAAAGTGCTGAAAATAACACTGCCTTATCCCAAGCTGGGTCAGTTCATAAAATCATTATTTTTTGGCATTTCCATCCAAATGAATGTACAGGTGTTCTGTACATTTATTTTACATGGACATTATCTTAAATTAGGAATTGGTGACACAACAGAGTTGTAGTGTAGGCATAATGTTTTCACAGGAGTAAAAAAAATATTTATCATTATACCACGCAAAAATTGATTTGTTTTTCAATTCCCAGTCATGTTTTAATCTGCTGGATTTCATCACTTTAATATTTGGCATTTCTGTGGCCTAAAAAGGCAAGAATCATTTAAGATTTAATGAAGAGCTATTTACCTCCTAAATCTTTTTCCCTGGAGTAAGGAAATAATTACCCTCCCATAATCATGGAAATGTGAAACTTGAATCTCAAATTGAGCTGTTGTGAGAGAGGTTAGTGAGGCTGCATAGGTGATTACCATGGTAACATTTGGAAATGGCACTAATGTCAAGCCAAGTGCATGGTATTTCTATTCCCACAAGGGCCCAACTGGAGACTAGAGATGAACTCTTGCACAGTCTCAGGAAAATGACTGAAAGCTAACATTTACTGGGTCTCCCTCTGGAGGATGCACATCAACATTTTGCATCATTCTCTGAGGAAGATGATTTCAAAATACAACAACAACAGCGTCTCAGTAGTTTTAATTAAAATTGCTTTGTAACATTTTATCACCACGATGTGTGTGTGTGTGTGTGTGTGTGTGTGTGTGTGTGTGAACTTGTTGTATATTCAAATGAGGCTTCTCCCCAAGGAAGAATATGATGGTACTAGGAAGGGAATTCACCAAAGCTTTATTCACATAATGGAGCTAATTAAATAATTAGACATCCTCTAAAATATCAGAACAAGTTAATTTATTTTTTAACAGCATAGATTAAGAAGGTGATTCCATAAATCCTAAGGAGAATATGATTCACTTGAAATTGAAGAATAATTAGATATTCTTTTCCTTGGTGCGTGTGTGTTGCATGTTAGCACGTATGAAATAAAAATTAAGCACTATGATCTTTAAGGGCAAATAATAACTTAAATTGGACTTAGTTGATCTATGAAAAACAATCATAAATGAAGAGAGAACTACTAATTGTAATTAGCATGCTAAGGATTTATATGCAATTGAGTACTTGTAAAGGACTTAAAATTCTGTTTATTCATCTAAGTTTATAAACAGTGCCCTTGTAACCTTGTGTTTTATTTAGCAATATAAATGAACAAACATTTTAAATGTGCAATGTGAAAACATATAAAATAACTTATATGTAAATATACAGCAATTTGTGACAAATATTTCTTATAACCATCAAAAAGGTAAGCCTAAGTTTATTTCATCAATCCGTTCCTTCATTCATTCAACAAATAATTACGCAATACTTACTCTTTTTTTCAAAGATTTATATTTATTTTTATTGGAAAGGCAGCTATACAGAGAGGAGGAGAGACAGAGAGGAAGATCTTCCGTCCAATGATTCACTTCCCAGCAACCTCAATGGGCAGAGCTGTGCCTGATCCAAAGCCAGGAGCCAAGAACCTCTTCCGGGTCTCCCACATGGGTGCAGGGTCCCAAGGCTTTGGGCCGTCCTTGACTGCTTTCCAGGCCACAAGCAGGGAGCTGGATGGGAAGTGGGCCACTGGAATTAGAACAGGATATGGGATCCCATGTTCAAGGCAAGGACCTTAACTGTATGCTATTGTGCTGGGCCCCACAATACTTACTCATAAGTGCTGTGTTAAGTTTTTTGTATTTAAAGCTTTCATAGAGTTAGGCCCTTGTGAAAACAATAATGAAATATTCACATAAATATGTGAAAAAAAATCACAGCCTGCAGCACCGTTTTATCACGGAAAGGTGCACAATGGTCTTGTGACCGACATAACACAGAATTATAACCATAGACAGAAAAATAAAAATAAACATCCCCAAGAAAGTGAAAACTGGGTACCAGTATTTCAGCATAATGAGTTCAGCAGCCACCTGCAGTATCCGCATCCTATGTGGGTGCTCAACTACCCCACTTCCAGTCCAACTCTCTGCTGGTATTACTGGGTATGCAACAGAGGGTACTTCAAGTGTTTGAGCCCTACAACCGCATGGGAGACCTGGAGGAAACTCCTGGTTCCTGGTTCCTGGTACCGTACTGGAACATTTCTGGCTATTTCAGCCACATGGGAATGAATCAACCAATAGGAAACCTTCCACTTTTCACTCTGCAACTCTACCTTTCAAATACTTAAAAAAAAGCTTGTGAATTTATTTAAGTGAAAACTAAACTGCCACCTGAATAGTTACAAATCACAAAGGAAATATAGAAATCTGGTATTTTATATCCTCAATGTTGTGGAGGAAATTAATTTTTCTGGTCCTTTTAATGGTATTGATTTACATATTTCTATTAGTGATGTGGAATATTTTTATACCTTTTCTAAATAATGAGCTTCATGATTATTTTTACATTTTTTTCTCAATATGTTCCTTACCAATTTATTTACCCAGATCAATGTTTCTTTTGTTAACTTAGTAGAAATACATAAAATACAGCACCCAACGAAATCCTGTATAGTTGATTATCTCATCAATATTTGGTAATTACCTACTGTCATGAGTTGAATTGTATGCCCATTGAAAATGTTGAAGCCCCACATCTTGTGAATGTGACATTTGGACATAGAACCAGCTAGGTTAGAATTAGTCAAAGTGAGCCGGGGAGGAGTTGAACACTCATCAGTGGAATTGACATCTTTATGAGAAGATGGCCTTGTGAAGAGACAGAGGCACATGGGGACAGCACAAAATGACACCCAAAGCCAAGGCTGCCGTCATGCAGCTCCACGCCAAGAAAGTTGCAGACTCCCAGCGGACACTAGACAGAGGCAAGTCCCGAGCTCCACGATGAGTCTGAAAGGGATCGGGATTCTGGATTTCTAGAACAATGAAATAAGATTCTGTTCTAAACTACCTGGCTTCTTTTATGCTGTTACAGCAGCCTTAAAGAACAGATGCCTATGCTAGCATAGGCCGGATGTCAATCTGGGTTTTTGTTTGATTACTACTGTAATAAATGTTATGATGTATGAGATATGGTTCTTGTACAAAGGAATTTCTGACATAAGTCTTTGATCCAAGTTGGAAATTTACGAAGAAAAATAGAGTTTATGAAAGAAATATTTCCTGGTGAATATATTGTCAGAATTACAGATTGTAATGTAACAAATAAACAAACTTGGAGATACTTCAATTTACATTTGATATAAATTATTAAGCATACATCTTTAAATAGAAACAAGAACTTAAATATTGCTTAAATCACCTTAGTTATTTGCATAAAAATGAGCAGAATTAATGTAGAGTGGCTTAACACATTTACACGAAGAAAGTCTGTACAATGATAGAAGTCTGTATATCACAGTGTGTATAGAGGTTTAGTCAATTACAAATCCCTCTGCTTCTAGAGATTGAGGTCAAACACCTTAGGTTGTATGAATGATAGTGTAGTAATTTAATTGCTAATTCCATTTTAACATATTATATTAAAATAATGGCCTATAATGGAAATGGTAAGGGAGCAGACATAATAAAGTGTGGTAATTTATAATGTAAATAAAGGCAGTGAATGGCATACACAATGGACCAAATTTTGTTCTTGGATGAACACACAGGGGTCCTATTAACTTTAGAATTAACCATGTTAAGTCATATGAATTAGATGATTCTCTAAAGCAGTCATATTTTTGTGAATGAACTATCTGATAGAGATTTATATATACGTATCAATTGCATGAAGTGTGCATTTCATATAAATGAAGGAAACACATGCATGCCTGAGCATGGATAGACTCCTAGGCACAGATTTCAAAGTTTTTGCACACAAATAAACTTCTTTTTAATCCACTTCCCACAAATTTTTAAAGTGTCCTTGCATACAGATATGAGTAGTTGGTCCTCTTGTTGACTAAGACAAGGAGACATCTTTATCCATGGAAATTTAGTTTAATATATATTACCTTTACAAATGTGATATGTACATTTTAGCTCTTGGCTAGAAATAGGAAGAGCATATATTTCTTCCTGTGTCAGATGTTTTAAATTGTCCTCAGGTTAGAATGATTCTCATGAGAAGTAGGCATATTTTGAGATTGACAATTATCATCCCATTTTTTTAAAAATTTATTTATTTTTATTGGAAAGTCAGATATACAGAAAGGACAGAGAGAAAACTTCTTCTGTCCGATGCTTGACTTCCCAAGTGACTGCAGTGGCCAGAGCTGTGCCAGTCAGAAGCCAGGAGCCAAGACCTTCTTCCAGGCATCCCACACAGGTGCAGAGTCCCAAGGCTTTGTGCCATCCTCGACTGCTTACCCAAGCCACAAGAGGGAGCTGGATGAGAAGCAGGGTGGCTGGGATACTAAGCTACTCTGGCGGGCCCTACAAATTATCATCTCATATTGTAGACTCCTGTCTTGGTCCTTGGTCGATAATTCTGTCACCGATAGAAAAAGAGGCCCCAGGACCCCAGAGTGGAGCAGGGAGACAGGAGGAAGCTTGTATCCCACCCCTGAAGTCTCCCGGATCCTCATCAAGGACTATCACTACGAGCACCAAGGACTACATCCTAACTGCCAAGGAGACCGCAGGGAATTGGAGTGCCTTCCGAGGCCAAGAATTCTGAGGTCATCCACTCCCACTTGGATCTACCACATGGGATGGAAGAAGTCCAAATCCTTCCTTGTAGGATCCAAGGGCATCAGAACAACAGTCAGGAGCCCTGCGCAGTCTGTAGAAACAGAAGAACAGTAAGCTTCCTTTCAGAACTAGGGAGGGGAGCTTTCTCTGGTCCTAGCTTGGTTCCAACTTGGGGTCCCCACCCTCTTTTGCAATGACCATCAGGATCGCTCCTGACACCCTGCAAAACAAATAACCAAACAAACAAAAAATCTAGAATAGATAGAGAACAACAAGGAAAGCTTAGAATCAGACAGGAAACTTCCTTCTGGACTAGGGAGGACACTGAGGACAAATCCTGTCAAGTTATACTGCAAAACCACCTGTAGAGTGCAAGATCCAGGATTGGGAGTGGGTCTAATATGGAAATAGTGGGCACCTTTCTGATGGGCTGCAACTCCCATGGGTAAGCATGAGAAAAAATTCTGGGAGAGGGCCTGGCTAGACAGGCAGTGACACCTGCCTGCATAAGTGTGGGCTGGATAGTGGGGTTGGTTGGATTGAGCTAGGCTTCAATGTCCATTGACATGTACGAGTTCTGAATAGGCTATGGGACAGACTGGACCAGTTTTGCTTCATATACTGGCAAGCACAGAAAGCAGAGCTGAGGGCAGGCCTGGAGAGATGTATATTGCCTGGGGTAACTTTTACTAGGCTGTAGCTCCTGTTGGTATCTGTCAGGGCCAAGTGTGTAGGGGCAGGGTTGGGCTAGAACAGTATCCATTGGCTTACATAAGACACAGGGTTGGAGACAGAACTGACTTAACAATTGCAAATAAAAGTGTGTGCATAGACTGATATGGGTGACAAAGCTGGACTCCGTACTGGCAAGCACACACAAGAGTCAGATCTGTCATCACTTCAGATGAGGTTTCTTTCAGCATCCTTGCAACTGAACCTCTGGACTCAAAACTCCAGCCAATGGGAGAATTGCAGGTCAGATGGTCTGACCATGGAGAGAATGTGTCATAATTGACCCTCCTCAGTGGCTTAGATGGAGCAATGAATGGCATACCCAGATGCTCATGGAGGGCATGGAAGTCCATTGTGGTCTGTAGAGGACATCTGCTACCACAGCAGAGGATGGAGGACAGAACAGACTGATCAATTACCAGAACCAGGTGCTGACAGCAATATCTGGCTGAATGGGGACTTTAAGGTGGACTATTTCAGACAATGGATCCTGGAAGGATTTCCTCATCATTAAATTAGTGAGATTGACATCATTTCAAAACTATTGAAATCAGCTGAGCACAGCCCTTGGAGCATGTTCCATGCTGGGGACTCTGGGTGACCATTCGCCATCCCCAGGAACTAAGGCGTTTGGGAGGCTGGGTTTTGGTTCTCCCCTTAACTACCCCCTTCTCCCAGATACGGGGAAAAAAAGAGAAAGAAAGTTTCAAAGCAATGGTCTCACCCACTTTCCCTAATCCTTGACCCTTCCCACCCTAATTAACTATACAAACATCATCAAAAGTAAAACTTTTAAAAATAACAGAAAATTTTTTATAAAAAATATAATAGTGTATTTTGAATAAAAGATGATCTCTCAATGAAAGTGCTATATATATCTTGACAACAGAAGACTGGATACACTTAAATAGCAGAATGATGGACTTGTGACTTGTTGAGCAAGCAAACTTTTGTTACAATATAAGGGAAAACAGTATGTGCAAGTGGGTGGAGGAGGGTGGAAGGGGAAATCTCTGAGTCTAAAGAACTGAGTCATGGAAAAGAAAGGCATAAAAGAAAAGAACAACCTGGAACTTCATCAATTTTCCATGTGGGTGGTAGATATACAACCAGTTAAGCCATTACCTGCTATCTTTCATAAAGCACCTAAGCAGAGAGCTGGAAGAAGCAGCAGAAACAAAATTCAAATTCCAGGCACTCTGACATTGGAGGGAGTCCCAGGTGGTACAGATCCTGCTAGGGCAAACATCTTACCCAGGAAAGTTTTTAGAATATTCATCAGTGTTTAATGTAAGAGGCAGATAATTTATAAGTTATTTAAAATATGCAGTAAGTTTGGAGGGTTTTCTTTTGTCTAGAATTTTTTTTATGATTATAGAACCAAATATGGAGTGTTGATTCCTGCCTCTATCAACTCCAGGATATTTAATGGAACAGTTCAGATGGGTATCTCTTTGTTTGTCGTACTGTCATCTCTTGTTTCTGACTGTTCTGCTGCTGACTAACTTAATATGGCCACAGCATCTCCACAAAGATTGTCACAAATACCTTGCGGCATCATAAACCATCATATGGTGGAACATCTGGTACTGATTGCAGCCTAGAGAAATATACAGATGTGGTAACCAGCAACTCACTTGGCAATTGCTTGAATTATTTAGCCACATATGGGTAGAGTGTCTCATGCTGGTTTTCAAAATGTGTTAGAACACCTATGTGTATGTGAAGAGGGTAGCTTCGTGGATGCTGTGATAACCACTGAGGCATATCCCTCTTAGTCACAGAGGAAATGATATTATCATGTTTTATACTCATCTGATTAGTAGTACATGTCAATTACATTGGTGCCTTGCTTGAAAGTCGGGATGAAATTTTATGCTTGCTGTGGAAAGTCAGATATATTTTCCCTTGGGTGACCACAGGAAAAGTGCCAAGAAGTACATTTTGATTAGTATGCAGTGCTCATTCATGAACTTGCTTCACAATGCTTTTATTCCTTTTGAGTAAACTGGTATGCAGACTAGCCTAGAAGTTGCTAAACTTTACAGCCTGTTCAGCTACTGACTGACGACCCAGGAATCCTAAGAGTCAGGACTGGAGAAATCAAATTTGCACTTCAGATGAGAATGTCTTCAATAATATTAATATGTTCATCAGTGTTTGTCTTCAAAGACTACGTTTCCATTCTAACTTTTCACTGAGGGAAAAATGAAGATACTCAATCTGATGAGACTGATGGGGCAAAAAGAGTTAAAGACAATTACTCTCACATGAACTGGTAACGTTGAGGTTATTCAAAGCAAACCTGGATCAGTTACCAACATGAGTTTCGTTTAACTCTAACACAAGAGTGACTTCATTCATATGAATTTAAATTTGTATGATAGAGTATATGACTTGCCATCCATTAAGGGACCACTTAGTATATGGTTATTGCATCCAAGATACTAGGTTAAAATAAATAAAAGACATTTTAAAGCAACATACAGTTTATGGGAAACAAGGAGAAAATATACTTATCTGGAGAATTTTGCAAATAGCTAGTCAACTCACAAAAATAAGCTGTGTGGTTAATTGATTATGTGAAAACTTAATTGAACACATCTCAAATATTTCAACTGAAATGTTTGTTTATTCAGTTGTGATGAAGAACCCAGTCCTTCCCTCTTAGTATAAATCAACTGATGATCCTTTTTAACAGCTTTAAAATACTCTCACAAATAGAAATTAAAAACACTCATAATCTCAATATAGTAAATATATAGATATTTTATACTTGTAACGCCCTTCACAGAATGATCCTATTTCCAATAAATCTTTTTCCAAAGAAAAATTTGAAGTAATTCATCCTCACAAAGTCTTTTCTCAACATTCTAACTAGTTTTCATAGACATTGTGAGAGCTTTGGTATGTATTTTGCACATTTAATTATACATTGAATGATGCAGAGGTTTGAAACCACAAAAATATGGCTCAAACATTCAATTCGCAAAAACAAAAATGCACTTGAACTTTTACAAACAGATTATTAGAAGGCTCAAGCATTGGCTAATATATTTTACAGAGGTTACGGTGAGCACTGGGCCAAAGTATAAAGTTGTGTAAAATTTGGGACCTGTACTCCCATGGGAGGCCAGAGTGTAAAATTAAACACATATATATACACATATATGTATATAATTATATACATATGTACGTGTGTATATATACATACATATGCATCTGTATGTATATGTATATATATATATGCATGCACTGGATAATTTCCTCTTTTAAAATTTTATGTTTGATGATGTTTACATAATTGTTTATGGTAGGAAGGGTCAGGAATTAGGGGAAAATGGATGAGACCTGTGCTTTGAAACTTTTTCTCCTTCCTGTATCTAGAAGAAGGGGGCAGGCAAGGGGAGAAACCACACCCAGTCTCCAATCCACCTCAGTACCCTGGGATGGGGAATGACCACCTGATGTCACCCCAGGGTCCCCAATGCAGAGCTTGTTCCAAGGGTTACCTAGGGCTCATCTGAAAATAACTCCAGTTTTTAGAATGATTCTAGAGTCAAAATCGATATGGAAACAAATGGTTGCCAGGTTAGAGTCCCGGTAGCTTTCAAACTGTGAACTACAATGCTTACCTACAAAACAATTAAAATTTTTGTGTCTTTTGGAGATAGTGTGTATCTAAAAACAACAAACACAAATTAAAGGACAATGTTATGCAACCTGCATAACAGCCTAATGACTAAATCCTCGCCTTGCAACCTCAGGGATCCCATATGGGTACTGGTCCCTGTCCCAGCTGCTCCACTTCCCATCCAGCTCCCTGCTTGTGGCCTGGGAAAGCAGTCAAGGACGGCCCAAAGCCTTGAGACCTGTTCCCCCGTGGGAGACCAGGAAAAAGCTCCTGGTTTTGAATCAGCTCAGCTCCAGCAGTTGCAGCCACTTTGAGAATTGGACCAGTGGACAGAAGATCTTTTTCTCTCCTTCTCTCCCTGGATCTACCTTTTCCAATAAAAATAATACATCTGTCAAGAAAAAAAAAGTTACACTGTTGGAACAATGTTCATTTTAAGATAATGAAATATAATGTTTTAGCTATGGTACTTATGTGTCATAAATGAAATAGCTTACCATTACAATTAAAAAAATACGGTGGCTAGGGTCTGTGTATTTCTTCTCCATTTTATCTTGGGTTTGCAACTCAGAATTCTATTTTCTCTCTCTTTGTATTGCAGCATAGAACCCTGACCTGCACATGTCAGACATTCCAATGGAAAGTTAGAAAGAAGGTTCTGAGACACATCACTACGATGTTAGCACAAAGCTGTTCTTCACGCATTTGAAACACTACTGCCTTGTCCCAATTTCACAAAGGTCACCACAAACATTTTTTTTTAACATCCCCAACCAGCTTACTGCCCTGAGCAGGTGTTAGCAAGAAATCAAAACCATGGGCTATGTTTATGATATGTGTAATGTTCAGTGGTTCTCTAGTTGAGACATGTTTGTTTATATTTAAGGAGACAACTATGGCAACCTCTTGGAAAAAAAAAAAAAAAGGAAAAAGCCTTGCTTTATCTTTTGGAACAATTAGACCAGTACGATCTGGCAGTTTGATAACTGAGAAATATGAAATGTCAATGGAAGACAGGACACGACTAGTTCAGAGGAAAAAATAAAGGGCCTTATCACTTATGCCACAGGAGTAGGCATGCATTTGATGTTTGCCTCAGCTCTCATGTACTCCTCATGCCCTTGGGCTGCTGCAGAGCAAGTCTGAGGAAAGGATGCATGAGTTTGTACTACAACAGAGGAACTCCAGTCTTGTGGCGCACCGATGGTTGATAGCAAGCTATGAGCAGAACTGCCCCAGGACTCTGTAACTAGGCAGAAAGTCAGCCTGCCCTCTGCTCCAGAAATAAGCACTATGTATTATTTTTTCTTTTAAAAATACTCATTTATTTATTTGAAAGGCAGAACTACAGAGAAAGAAGACACACAGGAAGGCAGGTATCTAATTAAAAACAAATATGAATTTGTATATTAGAGATGTGTTACTTAGCAAAGAAATATTTACATATAAGGTGAAAACTGATATCTTGATAGGATGTAGCTGTTTCCACCCAATGAGATGGTCAGTAAAACAGCTAACCTGAGTTTCACAATTCAATATTTGTATCCTGTCCCAATTCTCCTTAATGTCAGTAGATAAATTAATATCTCTATGCCTCAATTACCTTTCAATTTCTAAAGAAAAACACTTAAGTGGGAAAGGCATCTGTTACCACTAACCCTAAAGTGTGACGCATGATGAGTATCTTTAGTAGCATAAAAATTGTGATTGCAAAGATGGATTCCCAATGAAACTGTTGGACATGTGTAGACAATGGGATGCTGGACTGTCTGACATTGTCTATACCAATAATGTCTTAAATAACAGAGTGATGGAACCATGATTCCTTATGAAGGACTATACTGTCATAGCAATGTGGGGAAAATCTGTTGAGAGGTGGGCGTTCAGGTGGCGGGGGTGGGGAGGGGAATCCCAGTCTCTGCAAAATTGGACCATGAAATCCAAAAATTCAAAATAAAAATTTGAGAAAATATTGTGATTGTAGGCTACATAATGTTATTAGAAAAAGATTGCTGGCAAACTTATCGTTTAATTAAATGTAGAACACTAATCATAAAAGTTGTTACATTTATGGTTTCTTGTTTTTTAAGATTTATTGTATTTGTTGGGGATGCAGTAACAGAAAGAGAGAGGGAAAAACAGAGAGATACATCTTCTGTCTGTTCACTCTCTAAATGACCTTAGTGGCTTGGGCTGAACCTGCGGGAAGCCAGGAACAGGAGCTTCTTCTGGATCTCCACTTGGGTGTGGGGGCCCAAGAACTTGGGCTATTCTCCTTTGCTTTCCTAGGTGCATCAGGGAGCTGGATCCGAAGAGGGACAGATGAGAGTCTAGCCTGAATCCGTATGGGATACTGGCCAGTTTGGTGATGGTTCTGCTTGGTACATCAAAACATTAGGAAATACATGCTTTCCACAAGTAGAATAACGGAGCCACTGAAAGTGGTTAGTAGAACATGAGGGATTATTTTTTATTTCAACAGGATAGCAGAAGGAGGATGTTTTAAATAAAGCCATTTTTATAGTTAAGTATATGAATTTAATTCAAAGTTTTAACATTTATATAAATGGCAAGAGATGAAGCAGAGATCACTGCTCCCACTTTTATTGTAGAAAAGTTTACCTGAGAAAAACTAACGAATTTCTTTTACCTTATCTTTCCACTCTATTCCCTAAAATTTTAATTTCTCTGACACTGGTCTTTTCAGCCCTTACTTTCTTGCTTCTGGTTGTCAGTCTCAGATGCCGTGTGCATATGGCGTCACAGATTTGCGCAGACTGTAACTTACCTTGTGCTACTGGGTTTGAACATCTCAAAGATAAATGATCATTCTAGGAATAGCCATTTAAACACAAGTGAAAAATAAAACATTTTGCACAAATGATCAAATTGCAAGCAATATAGGAGATTGGATGCAAGGAACAAACATAACACCATCACTGCTCTGATGACTAATCTTAACGAAACCATGTTTATTAACATTTCATAGGAACAAGGGTAAATACATTAAATATCACTGTACCACCTAGGGCCCTTATTTTTTATTTATGATGTTTATAAATTCCTGATTCATTGATGGGTCTAGAATATAATTTTACAGTCATTGGTTATATAGGTTATGTTTGAAAATTATGAGTCCTTTTCTATATTTACAAAAGATATAATCATCATTAGATGAAATTTTTGTCAGCTAATTTGGTAAAATTTAGACTTTTTTTTTTTCTTATTTGTAGACCATTTTTGAACATTGGACCTGTAAAGAAAACATGCAAGCTGGAAGTAGAAAGACAGGAGTGTCCATCATTATAACACTGCACAAACCAACCTGCCCGCTACAGGTGCTCTTTGGAAAAGTCACTGACGTTTTGCAGTCAGTCTTATTTATTTATATTTTACAGGAGTAGATTTGACCATTTGCATGCAATTAGCATTCTCTGAATAATTATTTGCTAGAGTGCCTTTGTATAAACCTGCTATCCTGACAAGTTCTCAGGATTGAAAAGTACTTATTCATCCGCTGGCTCTCTTATTTAAGCCTTAGCCCTGTGTATACAGCCTTAAAAAGCTCCAAATCTAAAGATAATCTACATCACGTGACTGAAGAAAGGGCCAATGATACGCAGATCCAGGATTCCTCGGAAGAAAGCTAATGACCTCCTTATTGAAAGCCTATAGTCATTTTGAAGTATCTTCTTTGTTGTTGTTTTTTTTTTTTTTTTTCAGAGAATGTCAAAAAAGCAGTTTCTAATTTTATGTGCCTGGGAGTTGCTATCTAAGCTTCAGGCAATACAAACACTGCTATTACTGGGGAGTAAAAGCTCTGCGTAATTAACAGACATCCTCAGCCTTTCAGTTCCTGTAGAAAGTTCCTTGCCTGAAGGCTGCTCTCAACCTAGTAAGTCTGTTTACCCTGTCCAAGATTAGATTAGTTTAATTATTATGAAAAAGACTGCTAAGATCTTACAGCCTAATTATGCAAATGTTTCTAAATGCTCACAAAAGTAATTTATTTATTTGGAGATAAATGAATCTGTTTTGTCATAAAACAGATTGCAAGTCCTGGCAATGTACAGGCAGGGTTATGTAGCCCTGGGCCAATTTTTCCCCACAAATATCAGTGGGATCCCGAGATTACAACATTTAAAAATACATAAATGTTTTTAGCAGGTTTTTATTGTTTTTGTAAATTATGGTAATCCCAGAAAGAACTGTCACAGGTTTAATACTCACCAACCTTGTTATGAAAACATGGTTTCTCAGCAGAAGCATTTAAAAGATGCTAACAACCAGACATTCCTAGCAGAGCTATTAACGTACACCTGTTTTATTATGCTTTTTAGAGCAGATATTTTCACAACACTGTTATTTTCCTGTCCTCCTATGTAGTATTATTGTTTAAGCGTCATAAAGTAAAATCCTAGAAATAACATCTCTGTAGAACCTGTTATCTGTGTTGATTTTACCTGTAAAAATAGTATTTCCTGTAAATAAAGTATGCCTCTTGTGCAAGTGACTTTTAAACTTGAGTTATAGTTCCTTGATACATGATAAAGTCTTGGGAATAAACATTTTAATTCTACCAAATTTGTTATCGATATTAGTAATGTCCCTAAACAAAACATCAAATGTATAATCAATATTAATAGCATTATTAATCATGTCAAATTAGTAGAGAGCTTCAAGCTTTGACATCAGAAAACTTTAGCAAATCTGTGAGGCTTAATCATTTTCAGATAAAACGAATATTCAAATGGTGACCAGGATCAGTAATAAGGAAATGGCAATGGACATATGTTGTTCTTGATTGTATGACTTTTATAATTCTTTCTTCTACAAATGAATGCCTTCTCTGGGTTTGTTTAAAAGGAAGTAAGATTCCATCTCCCCTGCCTTCCCGCAATAAGAGTGCTCCCTCAGAAGCTTTGAAGAAATTCTGATAACGATGATACTGGAATAATAAGTTCCAATATCAAAAAGAGTCATTTACTGTTTATAGATTCTGTATATTGTTATCAGCTTCTTCTGTGTTTAATCTCTTTTAATCCTCAACTCCTTTACCATAGAGATGTCAAAACTGTTTAGGAGTTTGACTTAAACTGTCAACACACCCACCTTCGGGGGGAAAATCAGGGAAACGAAATTCTGAAAGAAGTGTATGAATGTGTGCTAGAAGTCCATAGCAAAATGCAAAATAATACATTGTTTTCAGTTGCTCCCCTTTCCTGATCATGTTCATGACCGATGCTCTGCTTTCTTGAGGGGGTTGATTCCATCATGACATCAAAAGGATTGGCCCGGTTCCCTGCTCCATTTCTACAGACAGGGAAAGTACCAGGCCAGATTCTTCAGAGCAATCTTCTCTCAGGTCACAGAGGAAAGAGAGCATTTTTCAGCTGTGGCTGTGATGTTGGGTCTGTGGAGTAGAGGAGAGAGCAACTATCTTGCTCCACTATGAGGGAAGCTATCTGAAGAAGCAGCAAGTGGCAAAGGAAAAGCAAGAGCCCCTGGGTCAAGTCATGTCCGAGATGAGATCACAATGAGGGCCCTACAGGTGTTTAAGTCAGTCCATCCCTTGCCTGAGTTCCTCCCACTTGCATTCCTGCTGAAAAGAGAAAGTCCAGTGCTGAAATGAAGTAGAAACCTACAACAATTTTTCTCCAACATTTGCATTGGTATTAAATTCGGTTTTATTTGGTTCTTCCGACTTGAGTTTTTTCCCATTTTACATGTGTCCCTAATACAGCAAATCAAACTTTGCCCTATTTGCTAATGTTGACTGGCTTCTTTTATTTTGGATTCTGACACTTGGCAGCAGAAAATTTATACTGCCAAACTTCTGCATTTCCTGTACCTTTAACAAGAATAGGAGATAAATCCCAATAGCAAAAGCACAATATCTAAGCACACATTTTTTAGTCAAGGGTTTGTAATAGTAGAACATGGCTTCTTACAAAGACATACTTTAGCAATAATGCAGTTTTGACATGTGTGTATGTGTTTAAGTTCGATTAAAAAGAAAACAGGACCATGGATTTATGGGTCATTCCAAATGAAATTCTCTTGTGTATTAAACGCATAGTATGAGTGATGAGTTTGATAAGGCTTCTCTGATATCAACATTATCTTGGTTATTGCAGCCATTAGAAGCTATTTGCTGTCAGTTAAATGACCATATTTCAAGTGCACCTGCTTTGTAATTATTCATTTGGAGGAAGATAATTAGCATATTCCTTAACTCATTTAAGGCAATTTGACTTAACATTAACATTTTTTTTGCTCTTTATAACAGATTAATGATATATAAACTATATGACTACTCAGAAACTTTATACAATCCAAGTAATTTGGTTATAACAGATCTACACTTCATGTGACTCATTCACCTTTTATAAGCAGTAGTTGGGACTCATCAGCAGTCTGATACTTATGAAGAGCAGAAATAATACAAAAATGATTGATGTGGGCAGATTAATTCAGATTTGCCTTTCAGTCTAAGTAGTCACCAGCACACTCCAAGACAACCAGTTAAAGATATTTATTATAAAGTAATAATGACATCTAATGAAGAAACTTCCAAGCATAAAATGTTGCTATACTCTTAGTAACTCCCTGGAAGACAGTAAGCACTCAGTGATTGCACTATTAATCATGATACACTCACTTCTATTTAGGGAACAGGAATACAGAGCATATTTCCCTCCAAGAATTTTTATACTAGTAGAAAGAGTGTATCATAAAATTCACTTATGTAACATTTATAAATTATGACAATTCTTGTTCATATTATGTAGTAGGCATAATCATAAACACCCCACCCAGATTATTTTAATCTAATCCTATATTAATAAGGTTGACATTATTAATATCACCAATTCACACTCAAGGAAGATTAAACACAGAGCAGTTAAATAACTTCTTTAAATTCACACAGCTAGGAAGTAGTAGAGCCAAGATTTTATTTGAGGCATTTGACTCAAGCACATTCAACTGCATCACTTCCTCGTAAGATATTGGGGCCAACTGCCTGCAGCAGCTCGCTTACACTTCAGCAAGCAGCAGAATCACCTAGAAAACTGTTAAGATGCAGGTGACAAACCTGAACATCCCAGCACTCTGGGGTGAAAACCTGCATGTCTCGTACAGTCCCCAGGGACACAGAGGCTGCTAGTCCTGGAACCACACTTTCACAACAGTTGGCCTAAGGTAATGTTGCAGGAGAGAGGAAGCAAATTCATTCCCACGGTTCCTGGAACCTTGTTGAGTGCAATTTAAGTTGCCAATATGACCAATGAGATCCTGGCTTACTTTGGGAAAATACCAAAATGAGAGATTTAACCTCTCTTGTTTCCTAGGAACTGTTGTTTTACTTATTCCACATTGTAATGCCTATTCTAAGGGGTTGCCATACGAGGAAAAAACGTGGCTCTTAAAACTAACTTGAGATGGTATTTTCATAATTATGCACATGAAAAATTGATTTGTGTATGTTTGTAGAAAGAATGAAACAAGTAATTAACAGGTTAGGTGACTAAAGCGTAATAATCTCTCCTCAGCTCATTTTTGACGAGCAGTTCTGTTTGCATATTCATTCATTGGTTCATCAGTTATTTATTAAGACCTATCATGTACTGATTTACCAAAGTTAAACAAAATATAGTCCCTAGTTGCATGAACTTACATTTTGTGAGAAAAAAAAAAAAGCTGATCACCAACAAACACAAATTCACATGTTGGTGATGACAAGTATTATGAAGAAAAATAAACTGGGACAACAGGCGATAACCTATGAAATAGGAAGTTACTGAGTGCTTCTATCGGAAAGCAACATTTAGGCTACCCCCGATGAAATGTGGGAGGGTGCAATACAGAACTCTGGGAATGAGAGCCTTCCAGATTACTAGGACCGAGAGCTTTCTAAGTAAGACTATCCCCCAAGGAAGGATAATTGCCTCTTAGTGTATAAGCAAGAAGACTAAGGTGGAATGGAAGAGATAAAATCAGGGAATTAGCCAGAAGAGCATCATGTCTCATAGAACAAGAAAATTGGAAGTTACTGGAATGTTTTAAACAAATCAGGATCACTCTTCCCTTCACATAGACTAAATGGCGGAGGTGCAAGTAAAATGCAGACAGATCAGCTAGGGTATAATTGCAAATATTCAGGCAGGAGATGAGGATTACTTGAACCAAAGAAATAGTTGAGAAAATTCTGTAAAGTATTCGAACATTAAGAAAAGACCATGTTAGAACCAACAGGGTGTATTCATAGGTAGCATGTTGCATGTTAAGAAAATTATACATAACTTACAATTAAGGAGAAAGAAGCATGACACATCCTTTTGATATTTTATTGGGGCCACCTAAAAGTTATTTTGGGGTACATATTTTGTCTTAACTAAAGGTTCCAGGTTTAAAGTATAAACTGCTTCTCAAAAAAGACATAAATAACAGAGTTTAGGCTTCAGTCCAGTAGAGATGTGAATAGTTTCTGTACAATGGAAAAGATAACACTCAACATTTTAATTTATTGATCTTTGGGATAATTACCAAATTTAATCTATCACAGTAATAATTTCCAAATATTTATTTCATAATGTGCTTAAAATACTTCATACTATGTCCCTCTTCAGTGTGTCTTTGATATTTATCTACTGTATATTTGTATGAAAATCATGTCTTTGGCTTTGGAAAGTTCCACTCTGCCATGGGTAATAGGAATAAAAAACCCAGTATGGCTATAGTCTGAGCATTGATCACAATGTAACTGCCATTCTTGGAACTGGAAAATCATGCCAGCAAACCTGGATGGATCGGGGAGTAAAAAGGGAGTGTTTGATTTTACTCACATGCATTTCTGCTGTTGGATCTGTTTTACAGGCAGAGTCACCTCGGGTGAGTGGTTCAGGCTGAAAAATACACTGAGAACTGATCATGTATATGATGTCCAAAGCCACAGACTGCATGAGCGTGCCTAAAATATCAGCATTAAGAAAGTGCTAATCCAGAGTCACTCCAGACCCTCATTCTAAAATCCACGAGAGGGAAAAAAAGGGATTTGATAAGAAGCATGCATATCTGATATACCAGAACTCAATAGAAGAAACTGATGTTTACAAAAGAAAAAAAAAAGAAGGTTGCTTAATTGTCTTAGCTAATATCAATAAATTCATGTGAAAGAGGATGGAAATTGACCACCAGACTTGGCTATTTGAAATGAGCAGTTTGGAGCCACAATAATAATAATAAAAAAACACGTTAATGACATGGATTAAAAAAAAAACAAAAAAACAGACAAACAATAACAATGCTTAGTGGAGCTAGCATGTTGGTGTATCAGGATAACTCTGCACCTGCAAGCACTGGCACCCCTTTAGGCACTGTTTCGTGTCCCAGCTGTTCCACTTCTAATCCAGTTATCTGCTTATAGCCTGGAAGGGCAGTGGAGGAAGCACCCAGTCCTTGGGCCCTGTACCCACATGGGAGACCAAGAAAAATTCCTGGTTGCTGGCTCCTGGCTGCTAGCTCCTGTCTCCTGGCTTCAAATCAGGTCAGCTCCAGCTCCATAAAAGTCATTTGAGGAATAAGAGGATGAAAGACCTCCCTCTCTCTCTGTGTGTTTTCTCTCTGTAAAAAGTATGCACTTCAAATAAAAATAATAATTTCTTTAAAAAGAGAAATGATTAGCAAAAGAAACATAAATGCAGAATAAGTTAAAAGGAATACAGTTATGGAGTAAGATATTGCACAAAAATATAGTGATACACACTAGAGCCACAAAATAGAACACAGATAGATATTATAAGCATAATATGGGTTGGAAAAGCAAGACATAAAAGTATTAAATCTTGGAGATTAAGTAAAACAATATTATGCATGGATGTCTGCATTGGTCGTCAGCCTATAAATAAAAACCAAGATCTAGTTCTCACAAGGAGAAAAGGTTGTGGCTAACGAAGGACAAGCTAGGCTGACAATTCTCCACTTCTAATCCTTGCATTTCAAATTTGTTTTTAAATTTTTTATCTGGAATGAACACATCACCATTACATACATGTATTGAATCTTGTGTGATGATTTCACATATGTATATACTATATCTTCAATCACAGTAATACATATTTATATACTCTAAGTTTGGCAGTTAATTATGAGAGAAAACATTCAAAATGATTTTTTCCACTGTTTAAGGAAAATATACATTACTTTATATCATCTATACCCACCCTAACTGTATAAAAGAACAGCCACAATAAAAACGCATGAAAACAGCTCAGATGCCCATCCAAAGGAAAAATGGATAAAGAAGGTGTATCTATTCCATGGAATGCCATACAGCCAGCCATTAAAGGGATGGAATCTTACCATTTGCAACAAAATTATCCGAACTAGAGACCATCGCGTTCAATGAAATAAGTCAAATCCAAAAGGACAAATATCATGCACACTCTCTAATATAAGACAACATTCATGAAAAATATAAAAAACAGATACAAAGGTAAATATGTACATGCATATTTTCACATACATACGCTGTACTATGGAGACACGCATACTAAGGATGGAAAACACATTTCAGAATGTGTTTCTACTGTCAAATAAAAGAAGGTCTCCCCCGTGACAACACAATATTAGATTTTCTATCTCTGTCTATACCTACAATTCCATGGTATATTTAAACAGCAGAATGTTAATATCCAACTGTAACTGATGGAACACACTACCATAATAATACAGGGGGAAATGGTAGAGGGAAAAGGACGAGGGCAAAGGGGGAATCCTTGTATTAAAAAAAATGGTATCAAAGAAAATCATAAAAATGATTTTTTCCTTATCAACAATGAAAAGCAGATAATTCAGAAATTCAAGCTACTTGAGGAATATGTCGTGCAAAAAGTGAATCAACTGAAAGCTGATATGTCAGAAATTAAGAATACAGTGGAGCAAATTAAAAGTACAGTGGAGAGTCTCCAAAATAAAATGAATGAAGCAGAAGAAGAATCTCAGAATTGGAAGATATTTCCTGTCACCGGGGGGAACAAACAAAAAGCTGGAAGCACAGCTGAGTCAAGCTACAAAAAATATTCAAGAATTGAAAGACATTATGATAAGGCCAAATATAAGAGTTATGGGAGTCCCAGAAGGTACAGAAAGAGAAGCTGAGATTAAAGGTGTATTCAATGAAATAGTAAGGAAAAACTTCCCTAATCTAGAGAAAGAATTGGGAAAAAAACATCCAGGAGGGACACAGAACCCTCAACAGAGTTGATCAAAAGCTGTCTTCACCAGGACACATGAGAATCAAGCTCTCTTGAATCAAACAAAAAGAAATAAATATTTAAATGTGCACATGAAAAAAAATCAATTGACTTAGAGAAATGACAATTAAACTCACAGGAGATCTCTCAAAGGAAACTCTACAGGCCAGAAGAGGATGAAGCCACAAGTTCCAGATACTAAAAGAAAAAAAATGTCGGCTCAGAATAATGTAGCCAGCAAAGCTTTCCTTTGTCTTTGAAAATGAAATAAAATTCTTCCACAGTAAAGAAAAGTTAAAAGAATGCACCTGTTCTACACCTGCCCTACAAAGGATACTTAAAGATGTTTTCTTAACAGAGAAGAGAAATAGCACACAACAAAACCAAACGCAAATGTGAAGAACATTCCAGTAAAATAACAACAGAAGACTAAATCAGTAAATAACCCATTGCTAAGACTATAGGACCAAACTGTCACCCATACATATTAACCCTGAATGCAAATGGCTTAAACTCATCAATCAAACATAGATTAGTAGACTGGATTGCAAAACAAAATTCATCTATTTGTTATCTACAGGAGACATAGCTCATCAACTATATCTCATGGATTTTGGTATTTTTTAGTTTAATCTATTTATAAAACTCTTTCTCATTATATTCTTCACTGGCTCATAGATCATACAGTAGCACCATTTTCTTCAAGAAGGTTCTTGATTTTCTTTTTCATTTCTTTAGCGACACATTAGTCATTCAGTAACATGTTATTTAACTTCATGGTGTTGTTAATTTTTGTTTTTTCTTCCTTTTGCTGACTTTAATAGCTTTTCAAGTAACAGGATGTATAGTAACTGGTGCTATCATATCCAGACGTGAAGATACAATGCAGTATGCATCTCTACTTCCAGGCCAAAAATGGACTTCCAATGAAACTGTTAACTATGCCTTGACAATAGGATGCTGGACTCTCTGCCATTGATGTCTGCAATGATGAACATATGCGTGTTTATGAAGAAGTATACTATAGTAATAATATGGGGGAACTCAGGGGATGAGATGGGAAAAGAAAATCCCAAGACCTATTGAAATGTAGCATAAAAGAAAATTAATAGTAGTGATAATAATAATAATAATAATAATGAAAAAGAAGTAAAAAAACAAAGCCTTTTTATTTCTGGTCTTAAGTGATGATTACAGAGGTGGTTTCTTTATTCTCATATATCTTCATAATACATTGTGTTCACTGCAGTGTTAGATGTATATGTCTTATAATTCGTAATAAAATAATCAGGAAGTTTAACAGAAGGCACGGGCATGTAATTTAGACAACCTTTCAAGATTTTTAAGGAAAAGACAGAGAAATGGAACAATGGTTGCAAAGAGATGTGAGTTGGATGGATGATAATTCCTGTATTTGCTAGCTGAGGACAACTATCCCAGAGTGAGCAAATCAAATGACTACAGATAGGAGGGACATAATGTAGCCTTCGAATAAGCGAGAAAAAAAATGAATTGGCTTTAAATCAAGGGACTAGAAATTCATACACATAAAAAGAGGATTGATACAATCCACAGATAAAAATGTAGTGTGTTTTGCAAAGTGATGGAAGTATCTGGAACGTTTTCCTTGCAGCTTCAATATTGTCAGTGAAATAAGTAGTAAATGTTGCCTAATAATTTGACTCAGAAGGAGATGAATATTTGACTAGAAAGCAGAGTTGTAAGAGAGCTGTCGAAAGGCAAAGAAAAAAGAGATTTCCAGAAATACGTCTAATTAGGATTGCCTATCAAGCAATGCTAACATCTCGCTTCAAGTTAGTGGTGAAGAACCCCACGTGAGACAGTCACTGATGTTTTGCTTTCTCTCTACCAACATTCTGGTATGTAGGCACAATTATATGCAGTCCAAGAATTTAATTTAACCGGACTGAGGATTTTTTTTGGGGGGGCAGATATTATTTGAGAAGATACATGCAAAGAGTTACATTTAAAAGAAGTGTTTGTAATGCTGGGTGACAGAATCCAGCGCTGATAAAGGGACAAGTGTAAAGGTAGTCAGGATATCCTTGGGTACCTTCATGCTAAGGCAAAAAATATAGCTCCAATGTTAAGTTATTTTCTGCAAATACTGATACAGGAATGCAAAAAGAGCATAGCTTTGTACATCTTCTCAAAAATTCTTTCTCACAAACACCTTAGCTCTTGTTGCATTCATCCCTGATAGGATCAGAACAAAACAAATAGGAATTGAGACAGCCTGCACGGGAGTGTAAGGATGATATGTGCACAAGAAAAAGAAAATCGAGGGAGAAGTTCCCGTGAGAGGAGTTCCTGAAGCCCTGTGGATTCAGAGTGATGTTGTTCATCTTCCCAAGGTGTTAAGAGGAGCTGTTGTTTTCATATTTCACCACGGTGATGGTGCTGTCTGCACAGTGCTTGTCCTTGACGTGCTGAAGTCTGGCAATCAGGAGCAGTGTGGAAGTGAAAACATGCCTTAGCATCCAGCCACTTGTGCTGCACAGGCAACGCAGGTGCCATATGTGGCTTGGTGAGATGGGAACACATCAAGGTGGGCCTGAGCAAGGAGAGCTGCTGACAGACACACTGGCCACCTGTGGGAGAATGAGAATCCTGGCAGAAGACAACGAAGGTCTCCGGAGTGGCAGGTGTGGACGTGTCTTGGGAATCATTTGGAACTAATCTGAATATCTCCTTTCATAATTTCAGGTTGCACACCCAGTCCAGGAGACTTGATGAGTGAGAGTCTGTGAAGAAGAAATACTTGCACCAGTGACTGACAGATTTCTGAGACGCTCACATTGTAAATTGCCTCTGATTACAAAGCCAGCCACCACATCCTGCTGTTCCCTGAGGCTCTTGCACTCCTGACAGTCCATTCATCCTTCCTGTAATCCATAATCCTAAAGATCAATATTTGACCTTCTACTCTTATCAGCTAATGATCTGCCTAGGTGTCAAATCAAAAAAGAGAAAAGCCATGTGACCTTGCTATGGTCATACTCTCTCTTCTAGTATACGAGCAGCGCTACATACATTTGGAAGAAAGAAAGAGGATAGCTGAATCCTTATTCAATGGTAATAGTGTAAATGAGTGTAAATAAGTGGAACTCTAACAAGGCAGACTGATTACTCTATGGCAGTGTGGTCTGATTGCACAAACTTGTGGTCAGCAAACACCGGGATGGCCAGTAGAGTGCCCCAAGCTTGGCAGTACCTACCACATGTCAAGAAAGGACTAGGTGCTACCATGGAGAAAACAAAATCTCCAAGAGGAAAACTATTCAAAATCTTGCCGAGGAGTTTGTCGTAAGAGCGGAGATTATGGTTAGCCTTTGTAAAGGTATGTTTTCACCCACCTAATTGAGAACATCTAAGTTTGTTATTTTGATAAAATAATTAACTAGCAAAGACAATTGCTCATTTACTAGATTTGTGGTTTGTAAATCTGGAAATATTCAGTAAAAAATACATCACATGTCTCTTTAAAATATTTGAGATTGTGTCTTTCTTTGACATGAGCTTTATGTAAGGTTAAGCATTTCATATTCAGAAGAGAAAGCTCCGGGTGCCTTACCTGGCTACATCTGGAACAGGAGCAGATGGCCCATACTAACACCTACTTTTAAGCCTTCCCTTGATTTATAGAATAAAGCCTATCTTGGCTTTAAATCCTCCAACCTCTTCTGGCCTCCCTTCTGCTTCTTCAGTTTCTATTAGTTACTATCCAGCAGGACTTTGTGAATATTAAACATTGGCATTCAATTAACATATTATAAAACATTTACATTTTTACTAAATGATACGATTATTGGCTATTTGCTTCATACACTGTCTTGTGTATATTCTTTATACTTTAATATTCTCTGAAATATTTATAAGGTGTTGTATTGTAACAACTTACATGTTTACAAATGTGATCTATTGTCAACAGTTTATGCCTAAATCATTTAATGTTCTTCTCCATAACTCCATGCATCAATAGTAAACAAAGTTAAAATTATTTAAACTTCTTATTCTACTTTTAGGATTTATGAAACACTGCCTCTATTTTATAACTGATTTACACACAGGTATTTTTTTTTAGCTCCTAATGGAATTGGAGATACGGGAAACTAAATTATCCAGCTCCTGAGACTTAAGATAAGCAATTTTTCTACCTAAGCCAAACTGAATTTCAAACGTTCATTTCCAGCTCCATTAATCTCTATGCAATGTGACCAGTTAACATTGTTTACATTTTATTTTTCTGAAGTAGAAAGTGTTGTGGTCGGCATTCTGAGGCCAGGGGAAAAAATGATATTTAGCCTGAGCAATGTACTATTATTCTAACTTGAACTACTGCTGGTTTCCTTGTTGTAAAACGTACTTTAATTTTGCTTAAAGCACATTTAAAGAACAGAAAAGAGCCCATCTTATGAAACACTAAGAATACTGTGTTCTTCTCTGACTATTGCTGAATTCAACACAAGTGTACTATCTGGGAGCTAGATTAATTTAGAAAATCCCTTACATAGAAACACATCCTACTTCTTGCTCAGTCCACACAATCGGACATGTTATTTCTTGGCTTTGCGCTATTCAATCCTTCCTGGAACCCTGGTTTACAGATTTTTCTCTTCCACTATATTTTAAGGAAAATGTGTTTATCAATGCTGAGAAGTAACCTAAGGGGAAACTGTCCACACGGGATGAATTTTCATCTCCAGAAAACCCTGTGTCCTTTAGGAAAAAGAATGACACAAAAGAGTCAAGTTGACAGGGAGAGTATATGATGATAAATCAATTATAAATTAGCCTCTAGAAAGTAATGGCTCTAACTGCTTCTCTGACAACTTCACTGGCAAAAAAGTCTTTTGTAAACTCTGAAATTCTCTAAACTCTAAAGTAAAAAAAAAATAGTCCAACGGCCCAGAAATCCAGGTTTGCCGTTTTCTTAAAGCTGAGGAGATAGAAATTCAAAGAACAGTGGTTTCTGAAACTCAAACATCATTTTAAAGTGAGAATTCAAGCAATATGTGACAAGTGAGATGAGAAACAGATATCATCTGAATTTTCTTTTAATAATCGGGCAGTTCAAAGGAAATAGAATGTAGCATTGTGACTAATTTTTAGGATTCTTCCTGTTTATTATTTGTTGTTTTTGATCGACCACTGAACGCACTGGTGTTATTTTTTCTGTTTTGTGATTTGAACTTGTTATTTTGCATTCAGACTGAAGTTTTTGGTTATCATACTGCATTCATCACTGATGGACTTATTAATATGTTTTCCCACTATTTTAAGAAAATATTAGCATTACAATAATTGTGCTGAGGTTGAAAGTAGCACATGCAGTCTTCCAGGTACAAGGTTTTATGATTATAAAACTGTTTACAACTTCCATGGACTATAGCAGGCCTGATTACAGATCATTCAAACAAATGTTCTTTGATTTGGCTATTATAACCACGTCTGTCTCTGCTAAGAGAGGAAATAAAGCAGTGATATAATTTCCTATGTGTTGAAACCTTTTAGCTGGGAACAGCTTTTTAATGGCTTTTTTTGCAGTCAGCAAGAAATGTACATTTATTCAACTGAAAGCAACAATGATGATAAGGAGAAAAAAATGTTTCCAACTCTTGTTTCACTACATGATTTTGAAGATGGTTTTGCGAAGTTAAATTTACAGTCTCTAACAAAGCAAATCAAGACATACATATATTATCTCTGTGTAGAACACAATGACAGTATGAAGACATAAAATGACTTCATCAGATGATAGAGCAATGTGTCTGCCCAGACAGTGACTTTTTCATTCCTAATGATAAGGAATTGGCTGGCAAATGTTAGGTATTTATTCACCTCCGGGGAAAAAAAAATATTTCTTTGTTCAACTCATTCAAATAAGTCAACAAAGGATCACAGCCTTTGTAACAAAAGGACTATCATGACGTCATTACTATGGCAGTGCTGCCTGGGAATCGGACAGGCCATCAGCATGGTGACTCTCCGTGGTTAGACGGCCATAGATCTGGCATTATGGCACAACGTCTCACTCCACTGCTTGCCGCAGGGGCATTCCCTAGCAGAACACTTGTGAGCCAGCTTTCCACTAATGCACCTAGGAAACTAGGAGAAGATGACCCCAACTTCTAGGCCAGTCACCCATGTGCAAAACCGAGGTAAAGTTTGGAGCTGTTAGTTTCAGATCAGCCCAGCTTTAGCCATTGCAGTTAGAGTGAACCAGCAAATGGCAGCTCTTTTTCTCTGTCTCTTTCCATCTCTCAGAGACTCTGTCTTCCAAATAAATAAATACTAAAAGAATACTTGGAAATCATGATTCCATGACCAATATTATGAGATGCCAGGGGGAAGAAAAGCAGTGGGCTGATTGTCACTATTAGTCTGTATTGTCACTATCCAGGCTGTTTTAATATTTCCAATAATAGAATGTGAGGATGCTATATATGAGAGTTTTAAACTTGAACCTGTGCAACACATTTTTAGTGCAATTCAGTTAAAGAGATGTTGGATTTCCAAGTCAGGAAGTATAACGAAAATCTGGTAGAACTGAGACTTACGAATTAGAAAGTGCTGGGGACTCCAGTATCCCATATGGCTGTCAGTTCATATCTTGTTTGCTTCGCTTCTGATCCATCTTCCTGCTAACAACCTGAGACAAACAGCAGAGGGTGGCTCATGTGTTTGGGAACTTGGCTCCCATGTGGGAAAATCAGAATAAAATACAGGCTCTTGGTTTCAGCCTGGTCCAGTTCTGAGGAATGTCAAAGCACGTGGACAAAATCCTTTCTTGGGATCATCATTCCCACTCAGCCTCTTTTCAGCTCCGTTCTCATTGTTTTTACATTGCTGAAGTTCTTCTTTCTTTAAAGTAACGTGTAAAATATTTCTACAAAGATGTTTTCCCAGGCACCTTTGCATCATTGCCTCCCTTAGCTTCCCAATACCTTCCGGTGATGTTTAATTTTATATGTCAACTTAGCCAAAACATTTGAAACAACATTCTCTTTTTTTAAAATTAATTACATTGCATATGTGACAGTTTCATAGGCTCTGGGATTCCCCCAACCCCTTCCCATGCCCTCCCTCCATGGTGGATTCCTCCATCTTGTTGCAGTATTATAATTCAAATTCAGTCAAGCTTCTTTCATTGAAAACATATACCAAGCATAGAGTCCATTATCTTATTATCCAGGTAAATTCAATGATTTCTTGGGGAGACCATTTCAGATTTGAAGGTAGAGCTGGCAGAATATCATCCCAACCAATTAAAAGCCCCAACAGAATATCAACAATTTACAACCTTATGGAATTAATTGACATGGTATTGAGTAACCAATATGTTAAAAAATGCAAGTTCTTAACCACCTCCTGTGACTACTTCATTGACATTTCAATTTTAGTTTATATACAACTGGCTTCTATACACCTTTAATTGGCAATAGGGTACTATTCAGCTGACTCGTGTCTATTTTCATTTTAGTATTTAACAGTTTATAGTGTTGAAGCATAATTTTGCTGAACTTGGCAGTTTTTAGGATAGTCTAAACTGGCTTATAACTCTAACAAGGCATATGTCAACAGTTGAGGTGCAGAACAGTTTTAGGAGGGGTGTGCTGAGAAATCTACAAATACCTTAGTAAGGAGTAACTAATCTTTGTGTCCCACTTGGTGAGGTGTAAGTGAATCCACGCAGACCATTTCCTGTCTGATTCTGAGCTTTCCTTGTTGTTCTCTGTCTGTCTATTCTAGATTGTTTGTTTGTTTGTTTTGGGTGTTTCTGGAGAGACCCTGATGGTTATTGCAAGAGGGTGGGGATCCAAAGTTGGAACCAAGCAAAGACCAGAGAAAGCTCCTCTCCCTAGTTGCGAAGGGAGCTTACTGTTCTTCTGTTTCTGCACACTGCTCAGGACTCCTGGCTGTTGTTCTGATGTCCTTGGATCCTACAAGGAAGGATTTGGACTTCTTCCATCCCATGTGGTAGATCCAAGTGGGAGTGGATGACCTCAGAGTTCTTGGCCTTGGAAGGCACTCCAATTCCCTGTGGTCTCCTTGGCAGTTGGGATGTAGTCTGGTGCTCGTACCTATCAGGAACATAACAAGTAACTCAAAGACAGCAGACTCGAACCAGCATTAAACAATAGTAAAACTACGAAGACATATGAGGGGAATCAGGAGATACCCTGACAGCCTCTTAACAGGAGGTCATATGCACAGAGCAGGGGGGGACCCCAGAATGGAGCATGGGGACACGAGGAGGCTTGTGTCCCAACCCTGGAAAGAGCATTCTTAATGCTTCTGTGAATGTCTTTCTGGTGATCCTGCATTTAATCCAGCAGACCTCAAGTAGAGCATGGTGCCTTTCACAATGTGGCTGAGCCTCCAATCATCTGAAGCTTCGATAGTACAAAGACCCGCACCATCTCTTCTCGCCTCGGTATAAAGGAATTCTTCCAGGAGGTTGCTTAAGAACTCAAACCAACCACAACTGGGTAGGGCAGGATGTCCCAGGCGATAAATCCTTGCCTTGCATGTGCCTGGATTCTAAATGGGTGCCTGTTCATGACATGGCTGCTCCACTTCCAGCTCCCTCCTTGTGACTGGGGAAAACTGTGGAGGACAGCCCAAAGCCTTAGAACCCTGCAACTGTGTGAGAGAAGCAAAGGAAGCTCCTGGTTCTTGGCTTCAGATCAGCTCAGCTCTGGCCAATGTGGCCACCTGGGGCGTGAACCAGCAGATAATGATCTTTGTCTCTGTTTCTCCTTCTGAATGTATATCTGCCTTTCCAATAAAAATATATATATATATAAAAGCATTCATGACTGAGACGTTTCCCGGAGTCCAGACTGATGTCTTACCTAGTGAGACTTTGGATTTGCCAGCCTTCTGCAAGCACATGAATTAGTTACTTAAGTAAATTCCTTAAAACACAGAATATCTATGATTTTTGCATTCGTAGATTTGAAAATATTCAGAAATAGATTTCATTTGTACTGAGCATGCACAGTCTTTGCATTATTTTCTAAATAATAGAGTGTAACTGTTCCCATAGAATTTACATTGTCTAAATATTAGGTGTGATGATGGGCGCCCATATGGGACCCCGGGCATGCAAGGCGAGGACCTTAGCCAATTGTGCCACTGTGCCGGGCCCTAAAATTACCTAATTTTGAGAGAAACTTTACATGAAGACCTTAAGCAGTAATTATCACTAATGAATTTTCTTCTCAATACTATAAAGAAATTTGAATCACTCTCTGGCAGGGTATAAGTCATAACTAAGATTGTATCTGTTCATTTTAGTATGTTTATCAGAATATGTGTGACCTAGCTCTGTATTTGGTCAATCAACCCAAGGGCCATTTTTGGGGGGAAGGGAGCCATTAAATCCACTGAGAATACTTTTCTACTCATGCCACATCATCAATGCTGAATTTTCTTGTGGAACACCAAGCATACCAGCTAGCATAGTGTCTCATACTGTTTCCTCTGACTAATGTTCATTTCCTCAGGTTGCCCACATGAATCACTCGCTAAGGACGTGTTTGCTATCCCATTTGTGTGAGAACCTATTATGCAAGGAGGGACCCCAGTATCAGGTCCTTTGTACATTTGGGGTTGAGACTCAATAATGAAATTACTGCTGAATTCAACAATAGAGCCTTATTCACTGACCAAAGAAGAGAGGTGTGAAATCCTACTTTGTACATCAGGTTTCCAGCTAGGGAGCAGCTGAAAAGTCATAATAACACATCAGGAGTAATGGGAAGAGATGATGTAACAGATATTCAGGGGTTTAAGGGAGAAGCACTGTTGTCATTTCCAGATGTGAGCACTGCCTTCTTTTTGTCCTTTTATGGACTTGTTCTCTGACTGTCATGGTGATTGGCACTGGCTAGGCACTGGCTAGAGAGTCATTAATCATGAAAATTAGATGATAATGAGGACATGATACTCCGAAGGTTACCTTGGCAGCCATATTGCTTCCAGCTGGTCTTAGCAGGCTACCCTGAGGGAAGTCACTATAGGGAAGGGGATAGAAATTTACCTAAATTTGTGCATTATGTTAGTTAGCATTTTTTTACTCAAAATGTCTTCTTTCCAGAGCCAAATATTTTCCAGCTAAAATATGATCATCTTGTGATTTGATCTGCTTGAATTTTCTTAACCACCCTATATCGATTTTATTATTTATGTAATTATTTTCTTGTTTATTGAATATCTTCCTTCACTACTGGGATTAAATACTGATAGACATGGACACTAATGTCTGTGAGAAAACCTATTGGAGTTACAAGGAGGAGTTGATTGGCTTGTTCCTGCTTGTCAGTTGGTGCATATTTAAGAAAATCTCCCATAGGCACTAGGAGATGAAAGTATTTTTTCTTGATTACATTTTGAAGGAATGAATCTTGGTTCCTTAGGAAAGACATTGCTGGGTTATTTAAGATTTATAATTCAAAGTATTAAAAATATAAATTAAGAACTGTTGCTTTTCTAAACTAAATGTCTTTTTAAAAAGGGAGTCAAATATCTACAGTTAAGAAGGAATCAGCTAAAACTTAAATCAAGATGGGGAGAAAACGCGGCTGTCTTAGTTTTTACCACATCAACAGCTTCGCTTTCATTTCGAAGATGAGCAGACACAGGGGATAGCTTGGAGCAAAACCAGGGAAGTATCTCCTTAAAAAAATTATGTATTCGTTTTGAAAGAGTCACAGAGTGAGAAGGAGAGACAGCCCTGTTTGAGGTTGAAGCCAGGAACCAGAGACTTAATCTGTGTTTCATGGGCTTAAGGACACATGAACGTAGGCTGTCTTCTGCTTCTTTACCCGAGCTATTAGTAGGGAGCTGGATCAGAAGTAGAACAGCTGGTATATGAACTGTTGTCCATATGGGATGATGGCATTGATGATGGCAGCTTCACCCACCCCATGATTTTGGCCTCAAGGAAAATATCCTTATGTGAATATTTCAAAAAGTTCTTTAGAGGCCCTAGCAAGATGGCCTAGTGGGTAAATTCTCCCCTTCCATCCCCATGTGCACATGCTAGTATCCATTATGGCCACTAGTTCATGTCCTACCTGCTCCACATTCCATCCAACTCCCTGCCTGTGGCCTTAGAAAGCAGTAGAGGATGGCCCAAAACCTTGGGAACCAAAAACCAGATGGGAGTCCCAGAAGAAACTCCTGGCTTCTAGCTTCAGTTCAGCTCAGATCCGGTCATTGTGGCCACTTGGGGAGTGAACCAGCAGACAGAAGATCTTTCTCTCTATTTCTCCTTCTTTTTTGTAAATCTGCCTTTCAGTAAAAATAAAATAAAATGAAATCCTCAAAAGGTTCTTTAGAAAGCTGGAATCAAGACCAAAAAATTAAGGATGATAGGAGCTTTTCAAAGCATGGCCTTTTCATTGAGGTTAAGGGAACAGTATTGAATGAAATCTGTTTATAGACTATGTAAATTACCATGAAAGAACATGGATACTTTGGAGGCAATAACACCTAACAGGAGAGGAATCTGTTGAAGTTGTTAAGGACAGTATAATGAGGTGTGACAGTCTGAAACCGTACCATTAAGTAAGATATCAGAAAGTATTTCTGAATGTAAAGGTGATTAGATTTTGGGATAATTTGCTGCAAAAGGTCAAGAAATTACCATCACTAGGAATATGCAAGAGTAGATTAGGTGAAATACTTATTGCTACCCTCAGTGACAGTGACCAGGTCAAACCCATGGTAACAAGGTGAAGCAAAAAGCATGACCTTGGCTGTGTGTTACTCTTCAGTGTTAAAATTCACTTGATTTGGGAAAACAACAAAAATAAAGCATCATAATTTGTAACATTAAATCTCAACCAAGGCTTCATATAGCAAAAATTGTGTTCTTTCTTTAAGCTAGCTTTTAAAAAGTAGAAATCTGTAACATGAAAAGAATGAAACTGGTACTCATTTTACATTATAAAAAATTACTTTGCAGCCAATATGCTTATATTAACAAATTATTATTTGGTTAGAATATAGCCTGAGCTGCACTTTGTCTCCTTAATGACCCTATTTAGCAATTTGTTCTGGCTGGTTTTGCTTAATTTTCAATGCTAATTTTAAGCTATTTTCATTATCTTAAATTTTAACAGTATTTTAAATTTAACAGTGTGTTAGTGTTTGTATTTCATTTTGTTTGCTATGGCTTATTTTATAAAATATGGCTTGATTGCTGCTTGTTCTCTAAATGATGCAGAACTATACTGAGTAAAATTCCATTTAACTGGATTGGACCTTTGTCTTCAAAGGATCTGAAGAATAAGAAGTATATGTTCACTGATAATTGTCAGTATCTCGTTGTGCCATCTTCTGGTCCAAATAGGAGACTTTTGTGAATGGCGTTTAGAGTCGGAAGTTTGCTAAGAATACAACATGGAAAGCTTAGAATTAGACAGGAAATGGCCAGCATGGACCCAAACATGCCTCACTAGGTGGAACACAAAGATTAGTTACGCCTCACTGGGGTATGGGGGATTTCTCTGCACACCCATCCTAAAAAAAAAAAAAAATGTATTGTACCTAAACTGATAACTGTATGGAATCAGGTTGAATACAAACTAAAATTGAAATGTCTATGAAGAAGTCATAGGATGTAGTTAAGAAACCGCATCTTCCTATCAACATACTATTAATCAATACCATGTCAATTGATGCCATGAGGTAGTATATGGCTGTTGATGTTATGTCAGGGCCTTTAATTGATTGGGATGATGCTTTGCTGGCTTTACCTTCAGACCAGAGATGGTCTCACCAAGAAATTGTTGAACCCAGTAGGATAATATGACACTGGACTTTATGCTTGGTAAATACTTCCAATGAAAGAACCTCAACTGAATTTAAACTGTGGTAACGCAGCAAGGTGGAGAAATCCACCATGGGGAGAGGGTTCGGGGAGGCGTCGGGGGGAATACCAGTGCCCATAACACTGTGCCACATAATGCAACACAATTAATAAAATTAAATATATAATAATAATAATAATAAAAGAATATTGGTTTCATGGGTTCTGGCTTACATGGTGCTGCAGCTGTTGGGGATGCCCATTTCCTGTATTAGCATGCCAACTCAAGACCCAGGCACACTATTTGCCCCCCAGATTCCTGCTAATGTGTGTGGGAAGACAACAAATGACAGCCCAGATGCTTGACTCCCTGTAGCTGTGGCAGACCTAGATGGAGTCCCTGGCTTCATCATGGCATTCCAGGTGTTACAGGCATTTGGAGAGAGAATCAGTAATTTCCCCCTCAATTTGTCAATCCTCTTCCTCGATGGGGAGAAATAGTCTCTACTAAAACGTTAATGTAAGGTCTCTTCAGGGAAGACAATGAGGGGCATAGAACTGGGCACAGAAAAAAAGGGATTTTTAGTGAGTCTTGGAAAGTCTGCCAAAGTGATGGAGTTCTGGTCCTTAAAACCCTCCTGTGTTTTTCTGCTAGTACAACTTAGTGCTTAAAAACTTTCCCAGTTTTGTTTGTGTGGGATTAATGTCCATTTTTCTTTTTTATTGCAAGAATCTTAAATAAAGTTTTCCTTGCCTGTGGAATGGATCCATTGAATAGTTTTCGGTAAATAAAGATAAAAGTATCCTCAGTAACTTCTATGCAGTTGTGATCTGGGTTCTGGTAACAGCTGGATGAAATTGTTTTCTTTAGTACCACTAATGCTATGCATAAACAGAAATGGCAACAGTGTGAAAACGTTTTAAGCCAATTATCTATAGATGTACACTTTTTCTTTAGAGATGTTAAATTTCAATATATACACATTTAAAAGTGTAGTTTAAATTCAAGCTCTGTTATCTACAATTGTTAGGACACTGGTGCTGACAATGTTACTGTAACTTCTTACAACCTCAGATTCCTTAAAGGTTAAAACATCTGATACACACCTCAATGAAAAGTTCTTGGTAAAGAGTCTAAGAAAACCTAAAAAAAGCTGCCAATAATTTGTCCTCCCCCTTTAGGTTTATCTCAAATGCACAGAATAACAAATTCTCATACAAGAAGTCCTGCAAATCCATTGATTTACACAAACTTCTCATCAAAAGGATTGTGGATACTGGAGGAATTGGGTGCCACGGAGTGTGAATTACGTAAGGAAGAGGGTCATTGGGAGAGAACGTGCTTTGGAACTTGAGAGGAAGTTGTAGGATTGTGAGACTTTAACTCATCCTGGCAGTCGCAGTCATCACCAACTACTTTCCCCCTACCATTAACAGAGAGCTGATGGGAAATAGAACAACTGTCATTTGAACCGGTGCCCCTGTGGGAAGCTGCTGTTACAAGCGGTAGCTTTTTGCAGCCCTACAAGGCCTTTTAACACTGGAATAATAAAAGGCAAAAATAACACAAATGATTCAGCTGGTCTGAATTTTACTTTATTGATTTATTTCTTGATCTGCACAGCAACATGGCACTGAAGTGTTTTAGCCAGATAGCACTTCCTCACAGGCATCTAGAAGGGAGGCAGAGGGGCACCTTAAAGGTCTCTTGGACCACCCTTCTTCACAATGGTACCCGATGTGACGATCACCATCAAGTGTCCTGCTTGTTTTCATATTTAATGTTTAGTTTGCTTTCTCTAAAATTTCTCTGTAGTCAATTCAAATTCTCTGTATCCAGGGCACAGATCATGACTCTTTATATCACTTCCTTGTTAACAGAATTCTTCAGCAAGATAGATTTAACAGTTTCATTGGGAGTTCATCTTTTGAGCAGGAGTAGAAATGCATACCGCACTGCATCTTACTGTCTCGGGATGCTAGTTCATTGCTGAAGAACCTTACCATTGCAATGATACAGGGGTAGGTAAGTGCAGTGTAAAGACTTACTTGGAATCCCAGAGTTAGTATGAAAACTACTAGAAACTGAAAAAAAATTGGAGAATCAGCAAGTGCTAAGAAGCTACACACCTCCCTTTTTAGACCCTTCCTTACGGGACTAATAGCAGAACTTTTAGCTAGTGAAGCTGCCATAACCCCCGCTCCCCCTTCAGGGCATCCTTCGCCTGGAATGACAGGAACCATGGGCACCAGCAAGAAAAGCTGCATAAAACGTGGCCAAAAATGATCACATCTTCCATTTGTCCTAAACACTTCCTCTTTGTTCCTCTATTAAGCTCATTTGTTTTTTCCATGGCAGCTCTTTCTCCCAACTCCCTTCTTCCCCCCTCCCCCTACTAAATTTGGACATAACCTCTTTCTCTGGCTATTCAGGGAACCACTTCTTTTATGAAATCAATATGCATATAAATGGATTGTAACTTTTTCCCCATTGTCCTTTGTTGGTTCATTTCTAGGTCTGCAGGGTTTCCAAATGAGGACAGCAGAGGCAAAGCTTTCATTGCAATAGTAGTAGTGAAAACCACCGAAATCCGACCTTATACAATAGCATTTCATAAAAAATACAGAGCCAGTTGAGCAGAATAAACAAGAATATGAAATGCGTGAATACAGCAGACATGCTATGCAGGATAGCCTTATCATCAGAAAATATAAAAGACCTTGGAAGAGATTTATTAGAATCAAGAAGAAGTAAAGGGGCTTTACTTTGAAAACTCTAGTATGATGATCTCTACCCTTTTTTCTAGAGTTAGTACTAACAGGGTGTAACTTACTGACATTATGAAGACTCCTTGATTAGCCTTCCCCTCCTCCACATTCCCTCCCACTCTGAAACTATTGTTCTTGCAGTAAATGCCCACACTGTCCTTGTACCCACACTGCAACTCACAGCAATCCCCCTTCAATTCCTTCGAGCCCCTCTCTGCATCTTCCTGACTGGCAGTCCTTTTATTGTGGTACACCTATTACTAATAATAACAAAAAGCATTACTTTTACAAAACGTCCAAGTATAATTGATTGCATTTGGCTTTCTTTCCTTTTTTTTTTTAAGCAATTGTTCCAATTACAATCTTGCATTAATAAGCTTTTCTTGGTAGCCTTCAATATAATGCAATGCATGATCCATGTTTTCCATGGTTAGTGAACTTTTTGTTTCAGTTGATTTCAAGACAAATACATTTGGCTCCAATCTCTGGAAAGCCAGGCAGTTAATGAAAGTGTCAGATGAACGACATCAAAATCAGACACAGAGTGTATTCCTGATGGTTAACAGGTGCATGTTAAAATCATAAAATGATGGCCAGCATTATTGGTAACAATGAATTCTGACACTGATTATCTTTGCTTTAACATGTGTCACAAAAATGTTTTCATACAATGACTCTTATAAATGTGTTCAGGATTCATGTTACATATTTCTTATCTATCCCTCTGCCTTTTCATTTGCTCCCTCTCCTCCTCTCCCTCCCTTTCTCTCCATTTGAATTCAGTCAGGAAATTATCATCCAAAATGTTCAAAGCATAGTGAAAGAACAATAATGTGGAGCACTTGCTCAAAAAGCAGAAAAAAGTGCTATGAGGATAGCAAAATATGAAGCTTTTGTTTCTCCAAAAATGATTCATTACTTTTGTAACAGGATGGTGGTGACGAGTGAGTGGCATCATACACTTACAAATTGCAGTCCCTCTCTTAACAGGTCATTTCATCTGTTAAATATAAACATATCTTTTATAAAATAAAATGTCCAGGGAAATTGTGCAAAAAGACTATCCCATCCCAGAGGCTGATATGAACTTGGGTATGTTGTGTTCTGCACACGTGGAGAAGCACAAGAGGGAGTGGCTCACACATCCCTTCCTCGATGAGGAGAAATAGTCTCTACTAAAGGTTAATGTAGGGTCTCTTCAGGGAAGACAATGAGGGGCATAGGACTGGGCACAGAAAAAGAGGGATTTTTAGTGAGTCTTGGGAAGTCTGCCAAAGTAATCAAATTCTGGTCAGAATTCATGTATTGCTGCTTTATTACTGCATAGAGAACCTACATCAGCTTGATTCCAGAAGTCAGACTTTACAGAAGGAAGGTACATTTCTGAGTATGAGATATCATCTTTTTTTTAAAGATTTATTTTTATTATTTTTTATTGGAAAGGCAGATATACAGAGAGGAGAGACAGAGAGGAAGATCTTCCGTCCAATGATTCACTCCCCAAGTGAGCACAACGGCCTATGCTATGCCAATCCGAAGCCAGGAGCCTCTTCTGGGTCTCCCACGCCGGTGCAGGGTCCCAAAGCTTTGGGCTGTCCTCAACTGCTTTCCCGGGCCACAGGCAGGGAGCTGGAAAGGAAGCGGGGCTGCCGGGATTAGAACCAGCGCCCATATGGGATCCCGGGCTTGCTAGGTGAGGACCTTAACCACTTGCGCCACCGCACCGGGCCCCATCTTTTTTTTTTTTTTAATTATTGGTTTAAAATTAGATTTAGGGTATACTAAAAATAAATGTACCAATTCTAAGAGGAACATTTCTGGAAATACATAACAAATGGGTAAACAAAGATAAACAAAAGGTTGGGCAAGTTGTTGCAGATAGCTGAATTGAAACAGACTGTTCCTACCTGAATCAAGCTAACCTGGTGGATAACAGAAATAGCTGGGTCCTGATACTCTTCAGACAGTCTAAGTGGCTTTTTCTGTTAGATACAGTGCGCCTTTGTTCTCATATAAATAGCATACAGTGACCAATTACACTTTCATATTGAACAGGATAGCAAGATAATCAAGTTAGTTATGTTGGAAAGAATTTTGTGTACAGACTTGTGTACCCCACTAATTGACCTTATTCCAAGGAAATTGTCAGAAATAATTACTTTAAGAAATTCTCTAGCATGCGGGCATCACTGAGAATTTGAATGTGAGATAATTCTCTTTGGATAAGCTTGAGAGTAAGATACTGTTACATAACTTAGTTCTCTACACAGTGAAATTCCAGAATAATAGATTCAGGGTAACAGTAGAGGTGGGATACTGTCTTTTGCAATATACCAAGGCTAGTATGGATCTAAAGAGACTCAAGCTACAGAAATGCCCAGAATTGGCTAAGAACAGCCTGATCATAGAGCATTAAGTGATTAAACAAATCATGGTGTCTATTATAAGGTGCATGGTATCAGACTCAACAAATCACAAGGTCAGGCAGACAGCAACTATCTAATCCTCATAGCATTATACTCAATGCTGTCCTGTCCCCTGAAAAGCAACCAGTTTCCCACTTAGTGACAGGTTGATTGCACTGGAGCCCTCCCAATATGCAGCAACATGTTTCACTCTTACTAGGCCTGATGTGTTTGGCTATGGGCTCGTCTTCCTTGATGCCTAGCATCATATCTAAGGTTCTTTAAGGCATTCTCTATGAGACAGCCTTGGATTGAGAGTAGAGTATAAACAAGTATTCATCCATGGACTGAACACTAAACTACAATACTACACCTTCTAAGTCTCAGCTGCAGTGTCCTGCATGAGATGATTTCTTTCTCCCTAAAATTTTAGGTGCTGCTCGATTAGATCTATTTCCCAGAACTGTAATATTTCTTCCAGGAGTTAGTGTAAGAGTTTGATTTGGTAGGCTACCGTGTGTGTGTGTGTGTGTGTGTGTGTGTGTGTGTGTGTGTGTGTGTGTTTTCCGCATGCTGCTAGATCAGTAGGCAAAGAGAATATCTGCCTGTAGTGGCAGGATAACTGATGAGAATTATCAGGACGAGATAGGTTGACATATATATATATTTTTTTAAGATTTATTTTTATTATTTTTTTTATTGGAAAGGTGGATATACAAAGAGGAGAGACAGAGAGGAAGATCTTCCGTCCGATGATTCACTCCCCAAGTGAGTGCAACGACCGATACTATGCCAATCCGAAGCCAGGAGCCTCTTCCGGGTCTCCCACGTGGGTGCAGGTTCCCAAAGCTTTGGGCCGTCCTCAACTGCTTTCCCAGGCCACAGGCAGGGAGCTGGAAGAGAAGCGGGGCTGCCGGGATAGAACCAGCGCCCATATGGGATCCTGGGCGTGCAAGGCGAGGACCTTTAACCACTGCACTACTGCGCCTGGCCTGACATATATATATATATTTTTAAAAAATCCAGACATTATCTCAAAGAATCAGTAAATGAATACGGTGAAATTGAATTGTAACATGAATGAAACCTTAGAATATAAGCAGTGGCCACAGTAGACCCTGGGGTGTATTACTGATTTTCCTTCACAACCAGTTTTTCTCATGCCTAATGAAAGATTCCAAAGCATTGATTGTATCAAGAAATATAATCATTGCCAACACGGAGGCAGCAAAAAGTGATGATGAATCTGCCGCAGGAACAGTCCTTAACCAATGATGGGAAGGGAAAATATCCAGAGAATCAAGATGTTGGAATATGGTGAAGACACCATTAAACGGATGAGAAAAAATAGCCAGGGTGAAGCAGAGAGGGCACATTCTAGGAAATAGGAGAGGACAGACTGACAGAAGAGGGACACATGGAGGCTGATGGCCACAGAAAAAGCAGCGGAGACAATGGTGTGGTGTTGCAGTGACCTGATACATCAATGGCATTCAGCAAGTGGTGATGTGAACTCCACCCACAGTCAGAACTCCACCAGCAACCAAGTGGGAAGCGAAGTTCACCAGAAGCTCAGGAGGTGATCCAAGACAAAGAACTGCCCATCCTGTTGGTTTGATTTGAACAGGATCAGAGACAGAGCCGCAGATCCCAAACAGGTGGATATGATTACACACTGGAATGGATAACAAGGTTTATGGTAGTAAATAAACAAATACTAGACCAATCATACACCTAGGGCTTAGAAATTTAACTAGAAGTTCCTCTTCAAAATAATTTAGTATGGGTCAGTGTCATGATACGGCAGGTTAGTCCTTGTGGATACTGGTTTCAGTCCTGACTACTTCACTTCCAATCCTGCTCCCTGTTTAAGACCTGGGAAAGCAGTGGAGGATGGCCCAAGTGTTTGGGCCCTGCGACAACATGGAAGATCTGGAAGAAACTCCTGGTTACTGACTTAGGACTGGTCCAGATCCAGCCATTTGGGGAGTGAACCAGTGATAGAAGATCTCTCTCTCTCTCTCTCTCTCTCTCTCTCTCTCTCTCTCTCTCTCTCTGTCTTTATCATCCTTCTCTTTCTGTGTAATTCTGCATTTCAAATAAAAATAAACACATCTTTAAAAAATAAAATAATCATTGTGCTAAAAGATATGTCCAAGAGGGCCCAGCACAGTGGCTTAGCAGCTAAATTCCTCACCTTGCATGTGCCAGAATCCCATGTGGGCGCCGGTTCTAATCCCAGCAGCTCCCTGCTCTGGCCTGGGAGGGCAGTCAGGGACAGCCCAAAGCCTTGGGATCCTGCACCCATGTGAGAGACCCAGAAGAGCTCCTGGCTCCTGGTTTCGGATCGGCTCAGCTCCAGCCATTGTGGTCACTTGGAAAGTGGATCATTGGATGGAATATTTCCCTAGAAAAGTCCTTATTCTCCTTTGTGATCTTTGCAGACGTCAACACGGACAGTGTTTTCAAGACTTAATTCCTGGTGGCTATTGTAATAGTCATAATATTATTTTTGACTAATAGTTTTGCTCAATGGATTTTCACTCCTTTTAAGATAAATTTCAAGTTGCCCTTTTTAATTGAACCCTTCATTTACTGTTTATTTCAGGTCTGTGTTATTTCAAAGCTGTCTCTTTGCACTCCTAAACCGCCTTCTTGTTATACCACTTTCTCACACCATGCTACATGTTCTTGCAGTAACTTAAAATTTGTTTTCTCATGGATTTAGATTTTCCAGTTCTCCTTGCCTTGTCTTGTCTTCAGCTCGTGTAGGTTTGCCTAGCTCTCTTTCAGACCTCAGGCTTCACGCTTCTGTACTCAGGAGATCTTTCTGACCAAATAGATAGGGATTTGGTCTCCTTGTTACAACAACAGCAGCTACCACACTCAAATATTGATTGTATCTGTGCAATGTCTTAACTAAATGAAAGAATGAATGGATTGCTTTCACACAGGAGAAGCAATGGCCAAAGTGGCCGATTCTGTCTTTGTAAGTACTTTTTGGTAACCAGAGACAATGACTGAATCTGAGCAAACTTGAGCAAGAGCCTGGAGATTCTGCTGTGTTTTCCTCCAACGTGTACCCAATGGCTCAAGCCCTTCAGCCATCTCCAGTGCCTTCCTAGGAACATTAGCAGGGAGTTGGATTGGAAGCAGAATAGCCAGGACTCCAACTTGTGCCCATATGAGATGCTGGTGCTGCAGACTGCTTCACTTCCGTGCGACCACAGTACTGACCCCCAAAGGAAGGATTCCAATATGACCCACGATGTGACTTCTCACTTTTCTCTTCCATATAACAGCTTCAGTCTCTGGCACAAATGGGTGGGAAACTGAGGCTGGAGGAGCTCCGGCTCCCTAAACTCCTCTCAGATCAGATTACAAAGCAGCCTTTCTTTGAATGGTTCCTAGTGCACCACAAGGTAAATGAACTCAGTCATGTATCTGCTCTGAACTAATCACTGTGATGTGCAGCATGGAATCCTTTTTTGTTTTCACTTGTGTTATACACTGTCCTGTATGTGGAGGTGGAGTCGTACCCAAACACCAAGGAGAGTGGGAGAACTTACCCTTTAGTGCAGCATTAATGCTGTTGCCAAACCAGCACCAAACCAGGACAGACAAATGGCAAATGAGCCCCCAAAATGTTATAGATCTCACTTGTGGACAGGTAAACAATGAGGCTGAATGCTCTCAAGCCGTGCTTTCTCTACATGAGCCATAACCTCCGTCGCCCAATTGCCTTCTCCATAAGCATGAAGCCACAGCTCATAGCTCACTGCCTGTGCTTCTACATCAACAAATGTGCCTATTCATTAATATTTTAACATTCAAAATGTATTAAATGATTAATTTCCCTTTCCATCTTGCATAGAAGACATTTTGCATTTCTAACTACTCACTTTTAAAGTTGTGTTTGTTTTAATAGTTCGCAGGACCATCATTGGATACAAATGCTTAATATGCCACTAAACACATGTAAAACAAGAAAATGATGCTAGTCACTGCTTATTTTCCTAGAGGAAATCCAGTACCTAAGAGGTAATCATGATGTCCTGGTATATACTAAAGAAAATCTACTAGCTTAATTTTTTTGGAATGGCAAATACATGACACTACCCTAGAGAAGTCAAGAAATATTGCACTATCCTTCAATCAATTCACAGGACCAATTTTCAAAATTCAAGTACATTTTCTGTTTCTAATCTTAGGTTTATGAAACCCTTCTCTCTCTGTCTTTCCCTCATATTTCCAAACGTGAAAATTATCCATAAAGATTTTAACTGCATTGAACAACAAATTAATCTCTGCCTCTGCATATTCCACATTGTCCCATCAAATCAGAAAGCAATTCAAAGCCTGTCTGTATCTAACTGGAAGCCACATTTTAAGAACTTTCTGTGAAGTGCAAGGAGGCCTTCGATAGGTGAGAATAGCAAGGCAATTTAAATATCGGTGAATACAGGAACAAATTCCCAAGCTCTGCTACTCTCTTTGTTGAAGCCCATTCTTTTGGAAAATCATTTTCTTTAGCCATTGGACAACAAAATGCATTGTCAAGAAATTTTATAGCAATAATTATAAAAGATGTCCATTTGAACCCATTGAGGTCTCACTGATTTTATAACACCCAGCAGACCTCCCTGCAGGAGAACACTATATTTATGTGAGCAATATATGCGAGAATTGAGATCGTAAAATTAAATGACCACATAGAACTGTCATTTATATGATGAGCGCCTACACATGTGAAGGCTGGTTTATTTTGCAGCGTCTTGCGCTAAATGGTCCACTCTCAGTGAATGTTTTTAATCACGCATTTCTTCACTCTTTTCTGCAATATTACACTTGAAGGACTGGTAAGCAGTTTGCTATGAAATGTTAAATGGTTACTGGCGTTGCTGTTCTGACAGAAGAGCTCACTAAAATAGAAGTACAGTACATATCGTATGCAATTGTTTTATGAGAGGCATTATGGTAACTGGAATAACATTTCACCATTACCAACTGCTGAGAGAAAAGTCATTAAGATATTTGGCAAGCTAGCACAATTTTTCAACAGAACTACAGTACAAGACCTTAGAACAGCTTCCATAGACAGAGGCTGGCTGTCTCACAAGGAAAAAAGAAATCAATTCTCACGACTTCCATATTGTTTCATTTAGAGAAGTTTATTTTTCAGAACTCAATCAGGAAGTTATAGGACATGTCAAGAGCATCAGAAGGAAAATAGTGTGTGAAAGAGTCACACCCTGGGAATGTACATGAATTATCTGTATCCTTCACATGTACTTCCTGGGCATGTATATTTTTTACCTGTGTGTGTGTGTGTGTGTGTGTGTGTGTATGTGTGTTTGTGTAAAAGATTAACAGCGGATTAACAGCTGAGGGAACCAGTTGATAGAACATCTCTTTGTGTTTCATGCTCTTTCTCCTTGTAATTTATTAAAAAAAAAAAAACAAAATGCAGTTCTTTGTGGCTAAACGGGCCCAACTGGAAACTATAATGCTAAGGGAAATGAGCGAATCCCAAAAGGTTAGATACCACATGTTTGCCTTGATTTAACCTGTAATTTTTGTTTGTTTATTTGTTTGTTAGTTTTTGAACCTGTCATTGATACTGTCTCAACCCATGTGTCTTGAAGAATTGAACTTGCATTATCTTTAACATATTGTTTACTCAATACTATGTCAATTAATTTCATAACATTGTATATTGTTGCTGATGTTTTGTTGGGGCTTTTAACTGGCTGGAACTTTACCCTGTTAGCTCTACCTGCAGACCAGAGAAGGTCTCCCCAAGAAGCCACTGAACTTATCTGGACAATAAGACGCTGGACTTTATGCTAGGTATATGCTTGCAAGGAAGGAATCTCAACTGAACTTGAACTGTGGTTATGCAGCAAGGTGGAGGAATCCACCATGGGGGGAAGCTTGTGGGAGGGGTGGGGGGAATCCCAGTGCCTACAAAACTGTATCACATAATTAAATAAATAAATAAATAAATAAAATAAAATAAATCTTAAAAAAAATCAAGCCAGTAAAGCAGCCATATTTTTCATTGGTTTGTTTCTTGATGAATAGAAAAGTCCCCAAGGCACACCTAAGTGTGTGTGTGATCATGTCTGTGTTGTTCATGGCCGCTCTGTGCTATTCCTATCCTTCCTCTGTGATTTAGCTTTCATTGGCCAGGATTTAATTTTTAAGATTTATTTACTTATTTCAAAGTCAAAGTTAAAGAGAGGAGCATGAGCAGAGAGCGTTTCTCCACCCTCTGGTTCATTGCAGGCTGAAACAGGCTGGGCCAAGGCGAAACCAAGAGAGAGTAGCTCCTTATGCGTCTTCCATCACCGGCAGTGTCCCAAATACGTGAGTCATCCTCTACTTTATTTTTGCCCAGGCAGGAAGCTGGGTTAGACATAGAGCAGCTGGGAAATGACCATATGAAATGTTAGCATAGCAGCCTAACACCCAATGCTGCAATGTGGATCTATATGCTGCTTTATCTCAACAATTACTGATCATAAAAGTAGACAACATCTGTAAAACCATGATCAGATTGTGTGAACAAATTTGTTTTTTATTTATTTCAAAAGTAAAGGGACACACACATATAGACCAAGAGAAAAAGAAAGCGTCCATCCATTGGCTTTGATTCCTCAAATGTCTGCCACAGATAAGACAGTCCAACATTAGGAGCGTGGACCTCAACCTGGGTCTCCCACTTGACCTCCCAGGGCTCAAACCCACTGATACAGGATACGGAAATTCTAGGCAGCGACTTATTTACCATGTCAAACACCCATGGTAATTTTAGTGTTTAATGACTTAGTATAGTTGCAAGATTATAAGATACTGTTCCTGATGGAATTGAGGAAGAAATCCTAAGAAGGAAACAAATGTGAATTTGTGTGCTTCCAATAATCTCCTTTTAACCATACACTTCATTACAAACAAATGATTGTAATATCTCACACAGATGATGCAACTATAGCCTATTTTATTTTCTTCTTTATTTCATCTTAGTTAATTTACTACCCGGGGAGGGAGCCTTAATTAGTCATAGCATTTTTAGGTTTGAAATTTATATTTTGGAGGAAAAAAAAAAGCTAGAGCATGCTGTCCCCTAATTTCACTTCTCCTGTTCTATTCCACATCCAAGTCAGGTAGTATCATAAGCTGGTCTGTGGAAATTCTGAAACCTAGGGCCCAGCACAATATAGCCTAGTGGCTAAATCCTCTCCTTCATCTACCAGGATGTTGTTTGGGTGCTGGTTTGTGTCCTGGCTACTTCACTTCCCTTTCAGCTGATGATCTATGAAAGCAGTTGAGGAAGGCCCAAAGCCTTGGGACGCTGCACCAACATGGGAGACCTGGCAGCCACTCTTGGCTCTTTGCTTCTAAATCAGCTCAGTTCCTGACGCTTTGGCTGCTTGGGGAGTGAACCAATAGAAAGGTCTTTCTTTCTGTCTCCCCTTCTCTGTTTATAGTTGTCTTTCCAATTAAAAAATGTTTAAATCTTAAAAAAAAAAATTTAAAACATGTTTCCTAAATTCAGCCCACTCTGTTGCATGGAATCAAGAGTTAATTCCTCCCTAGCGTGATAGATCTAAGCAATATTTAATTTTTTTTTCTTGTATATTTCTTTTATTTCTCATCTTTTTCTATTATCTCTTATCACCATGAGGGAGACATGGCAGATGGTTTCTAAATGAACGAGTGCATGGAGAGCATACATAAAGCAAGGAATTGCTTGAATTACTGTTTATAATATGCTTTCTCTAACAACGTTCATTTACTGCTGTCTCTCTGACTTTGGGCTAAGACCAAGCGAATAACGTACATTTACTTTACCTTGCAGTAGGAAATATTTACAGTGATGTTATATTGTTCCCAAATAAAGTATTGAGTATGGCAGTCACATTTGATAAAGACTGTTAGCTTCATACAGAAAACATTGAAGAATATTTCCGAACTGAAGGTGCTCTGCCAAATGGTCAATGTTTGTTTTTTATTTTTTTAATGGAGACGCTAATACCATAAAAATGCTGAACAGTAGCCCGTGGAAAAAGTTTATAACAGAAACACAAACTTCAGTTTAAAGATGGCTATGAAAAACCTGCCTAATAAACCAAACAGCTTTATTTTGTCAAAGTTTGCAAAGTCTGTGACCCTGGGGAGCGCTTAACTAAAGTCAATAAAGAAAAAATTAAATCATAAAAGTTGAATAAGTCAAAACATAAAATATTCAATTATTATTGCCTGTGGAGTTTGTTTTGTAAATATTTCATCCCAAGTCCACACTTGGCTTCCTCTCCTTCCCATCTTTTAAAGACTGTCTGGGGAATAAGCCTGCGCTCCCCCACTCAGCTCCTTCACTTCCTTTTAGTACACTCATAATTTATTAAGTGATGGTTTTCAAAACAGAAGTACTTCACGTTTTCGTTCTTCCCACTTTGTGCGTTGCCGCTTTCATTCACAGAATTGCTGCAATTAGAGAGGCAAGAAGTTTCCATTAGGGAAACTGTCCATCCGTTGGGGTTTTATACACGGTTGTCTTTCATGAAACTGCCTCCAGAAGGCTACCTTAAACGTCCCCCAAATGGCATCACTCTCCCAAGATGAAAAGGATTTTGTGTCACTGAATTGATAGGAATCCAGAGAAGTCATTCTCATTCATGTTCCAATTTGTTAAATAACGTGGACACCAATTTTCATCTTGCTACTCTTTCCATTATGTGATTATTTATGAAATGTGAACCCAAGGTGAACATCGAACAAAATTTTAGATGTAATACATATGGTTAAGTATCTTAAAACTGGGCCCTGTGGCGTGGCCTAGAGGCTAAAGTTCTCACCTAGAACATGCTGGGATCCCACATGGACGCCTGTTCTTATCCCAGCAGCCCCACTTCTCATCCAACTCCCTGCTTGTGGCATGGGAAAGCAGTTGAGGATGGCTCAAAGCCTTGGGACCCTGCACCCACATGGGAGACCTGGAAGAAGCTCCTAGCTCCCGACTTTTGATCAGCTCACCTCAGCCACTGTGCTCACTTGGGGAGTGAATCATCAGATATATGATTTTCCTCTCTCTCTCCTCCTCCTCTCTGTATATCTAACTGCAATAAAAAAATAAATAAATCTAAAAAAGTCTTAAAACTGAGCTATATTGAAACCAATTGCCTAATACTTATAATATTAATATTGGATATCACCATTGCTTTTAATCAAAGTATAAATAGGCATATACCATATAACTTGACTGTTTTATTAAAGCAACAGGCTATTTTGTTTTCTCATGAACCTAAATTATTAAAAAGTGTTATCACCAAACACATCTTTACAATAGACATATCTCTCTGTACTATAGTAATTAACTCAAAATTTTTTCTTTTATGTTTATATGAGCAATTGATTTCAAATTTATATTTTTGATAACTTCTATTATCACTTATTTAACTTGTTTAAACCAAAACATAAATAATAATCATCATTACATGTTATTCTACAGTGTTGTAGAAATTAATCATTTTCATGAGTGGCACTTACCTTTGCTTTTAATAAAGACTTACGCATTTGTGTGAAATTCAGGTTCTAGAGACTGTAAGATACTCCATGCCCTAGTCCACACTCCACAGGGCTGCACTGCCCGGGCTTGGCCAGACTGAAACCAGGAGTCAGGAGCTTTATCTGATCTTACATGTGGAAGGTAGGGGACCAAGTATTTGGGCTGTCATTGGATGTTCCCACCAGGCCATTAACAGAGAGGTGGGTCTGAAGTAGAGTAGCTGGAACATGAACCAGCAGAAATAGTGGCTTGAACTGTTGCATCAATACTGCTCTGGCAATTTTCTTTTGAATAGCCTCACATTGAGGACCTTTAAATTCTCTATTTCTCTTGGAAACGTGACTTCAAGCACACCTGTTACACAAATCCATGCAAACTTCTTTGGCATGCACGGTTTCTGTTGTGCCAAAGAAAGTGGTTCAATACTGCCCAGCAAAATGGAACTCCTAAAGAAAAGTGTCAACTTTGGGGTAGAAAAGTCGCATTCTTGGTCGCTTATCTGAAGTTGGAGAACCAGGAGGGTACCTTCATCAAATCCCCTGATTCAGACTGGAAGCATGGCTTCTTCCGATTCCTGTAAATGTTCTCTGAGCTACATAATACTCTTAATAGAAGAATTTGTAAAAATTTGTCCAGAATGCATTCTGATACAACTAAAAGCCTCAAAGATATGGACACTTGATTATGCTCATGGGGACATAAATGTTGGGACATAATTTGTGATCTGACTCTAAAATTTAGAGAAAATAGAGTACTAGTCAATAAAATATCAATTTCTCTGTAGTTTTTGGAATTCCAGTTATAAGTAATTTACTAAGCTATGACATGGCTTTATTAATCAGTAAATTGCATGAGAAATAAACAGATTCTACAAAGGTATATTAAAATTTTAGTCAAGGTGTGTTGGAAAAGTTATTCATTTCACTTTCTGAAGTACAATGACTACAATCCCTTAGCTGATTAAACAAATGAGGTGAAAAAAAAAAGTCAGGACTGGTGTAGCTGCCCCACTTCCAATCCAGTGCTTTCTAATGGCCCTGGACAGGCAATGGTAGACAGTCCAAGTGCTTGGGTCCCTATTACCCACATGAGAGCTCTGGACAAAGACCCTGATTCCCGGCTTTGGCTGGGTCCAGGCCATTGTGGCCATCTGGGGAGTGAATAAAAAAATGGCAGATTCTCTCCTTCTGTCTGAAGCTCTGACTTTCAAATGAATAAGTAAATATTTTTTTAAACTTAATAATTTTAACAAATGAACAGGATGAAAATGTAAATAATTTTAACATACCAACAAGATGGATTCTAAAATGGTACATAAAACACGGCAATGATTTCATGGAGCATGCTCCAATCTTCTCATTGAAATAGCAACCTTCAATAATTATTTAAAGGAGTTAAAATAACAACAGTGACAAGGGATAGAATTCTAAAAGGCCATTGATCATAGAATAATATTTTATATGGCAGAATAGTAACATGAAATACTAATTTGGTGCAGCCAATTCATCTATTTCTAAAAGGTATTTTGTGCTGTGCCATATGTTCTCTAAGTCCTGAGATAGATAAATGATTAGCAATATGGCTCTTATTCATTAAAACAATGTTTGATACAAAAACTGTAATTCAATTGTTTCAGCAATCACAGTTTATTACTGAATTGTTTTGTGTGCTATATTCACGGTAGTTCTGAATTTATAACCTCTCATATTTTGTCCAATAAAATATTCCACCGAGTATTCAAACGCAGTTCAGAATAACCATCTCTGCTACAAATCCGTGTGCATATAAACATGTGAGAAATGGAAAATATTTAACATAAAAAGAACTAGGCTGAATATTTCTGTTTTTACAAAACAAAAAATCATATTGTCCCAGTGCTCCAAGGGGTATCACCAGAACGGAAGTGGGGTTGTGGTGCACTGATGATGAACACTCATGGCAGCTAATATGCTGTCCAAATTAGATAATATATAATGTGACTGTATCTCTAAACCTTGGTAGCTGACTGTGACATTGAATCAGAAACTTTGTTGTTCAAGTACGCCTAAAGGATGTGTTTACAGACTGTGGTTGGCATACAAGCCACTTAACAACAGCACGGAAAAAAATTCACTTGCTTGATGAATTAATAAAGACATCACATCCAATGTGAGATATTCTCCTATATTTGGCCCAATTTGCTTATTGTTAATATCAATTTGTGTGAAAGACAAGTTGTTGAGATATTAATCTGTGTCGTTTCTCTTATTCTGCATTCACAATATCCTTCAGATTTACACTAAAAAGTCCCTCAGCACGCATCGCCATCATCCGTAGCAATTACCCTTACAGACTTCATCATGCTCTCCTCGAAATCTGTATTATTGAAAGCAGTGTCACTGGAGCTAACAATTTTGAACTCAACTGCCAGCTTGCAAGCTGATGACCAAAGGATTTAGAGTAAGTTCTTTCACTTCGTGCATTTCAGTTTTCTCATACACAAAAAGTGCTTTCTTGTATGATTAAAGCGAGTTGATAGTTACACATTTCTTAGAATAGTCTATGCCGTGAACATTAAGGATTTGCTAAGTGGTTGCCACTATGTCGAAAATTCACTGATCCCATTATCGCATATCACTTCTATGATTGTCCCCACTCTCAAAGACTGACTCCAGTGATAATACGTACATACAAAATGTAGAGTTAATAACCAGGCCGGGAGGAAGCAGATGACATCCACCACCAAGTACTGAGGCTCCATCCGCATCTCTCACATGCAGCCCCACTTCTCTCCCCTATCAAACTCCCATGCAGAGGCTTGGATTCTTGTGCAACCCTCGTAGTAGAAGGTGAGGAAGTAGCGTGAAGAGGTGGGATCACGTAAAGGGTCCCTTGCCCTAGTCCAGTTCAAGCAAACAATTTGAAATATTCTACTAATTGAATGTCAGTGGACTCCAGACTCTGCAAAAACAGTCACTGGATTTGGACTGTATCTTGCTACATGGATTGGTTTACTAGCCTCCTCTTGAACTCTAGAGAGTCCAGTTCTTTGCTGAGTGCAACAGAAAGGTTTATCAAAGGTGTGTGTGTGTGTGTGTGTGTGTGTGTGTGTGTGTGTGTGAGTGAGCACACGATGCCAAGGCTTCAATTTAGTCTTCCTGTAATAGAATGGAGCATTCAAGCATATCAAAGAACTGTGCAGCTTAAATCAGAAGACCTAAATTGGAATAGGCCCTGTTACCTACCAGCTCGATGATCTTGTCAAGTCACATAGCCTTTTGAGACCTCAATTTCCTCATATGTAAAATGAGAAACATCATCTTTGTGACCCTGCAACATTATTTTAAAAATCCAATGATATATAAATGTGAACACAATTTTAAAACTGTAAAGTGCTCTGTAATTATCAGCCATAAATCTGCAATCAGATGTCGGCTGCTCCTTTGTAAATACCCCCAAAACAGTCTGAGTCCTCACTTGGGAAATGCACACTTTTATATAGGAAGACAGATAAAGTTTGGCAATTATAACAGACATTGGTCTTAGAACATTTAATCATCCGTTTCAATGGAAAATTCTGTTTCTAGTGTTGAATGGTGGTCTTAGTTTTCCAATAGATTTTCAGATTTTTATTGACTAGATGATTCATAAAGGACAGATGTTTATTGTTTGCAGTTCTAGAGTCTGCCAAATCCACAGGCAATCAGTGGACATCTATCCGGGCCTTCTGCCTGTGTCATTGCAGAGCAGAGGCAGAGGATTTGAGAGGATGTGCCAAAGGATGGAAGGGAAAGAAGGAAAGGAAGAACAAAACAGCAGAGGACATACAAGACAAGGAAACTTAAGCAGTCTATTTTTTTCACTTCTTATATTTTTGTAAAGTTTATTTTTTCTTTAAATTTTTTATGATAGGGTGCTGTGCACGATACCGTAACGGTTAAGGTGCTCGCCTTGGGCGAGCCAGCATCCTATATGGGTGATTGTTCTAATCCCAGCAGCTCTGCTTCCCATCCAGATCCCTGCTTGTAGCCTGGGAAAGCAGTTGAGGATGACCCAAAGCCTTGGGACCCTGCACCTGCATGGGAGACCTGGAGGAAGTTCCTGGCTCCTGGCTTTGGATAGGCACAGCACTGGCCGTAGCAGTCACTTGGGGAATGAATCATCAGATGGAGGATCTTTGTCTCTCCTCCTCTGTAGTACATCTGCCTTTCCAATAAAATAAATAAATCTTTAAAAACAAATTTTATGATACAGTTCCATGGGCTCAGGGATTTCCCCTGCCACCCTCTCCGTTCCCCTCCTTACCACCAACTTCCCCTATGTTATATGATAATAGTATAGTGCTTCAACAAGTCACAAGTCCACCATTCTGCTACTTAAGTGTATCCTTAAAGGCTTCCCCTAACCACTATTTTATTGAGGTTTAAGCTTCTAATGCACGGACTTTAGAGGATGTGTTCAAACCATAGCAATGGTCAACATGGTTCATTCAATGCTTCCTAATAAACACATCAGAAAAGATAGCAAAGAAAATTTATATGACCTATTTTGCTGTACTTTTTGGTGCAGGATTGAAAAAGACAATGTTAAAAGATAGAAGTCCAAGGTTCTGACATGAGAAGGCTATAGTTTAAGAAAAACAGTAGTTGCAGTGTCCTCCAATTAGTTTCCAAATTAGAATAAAAATAGATGTTAATATACAATTGTTCTATTGGGAAGTTGAAAGATAAGAAAATACCATGTCCCCGTTCCACATTCTGATAATGACACAGTTGCAGATCCATCTCGTACTCAAAAACGGCAAACACAGTATAAAAAAAATAGTCCTACAGCAGCTTTACATATTTAATTTCATTGTATAAGTTGATGATCATTAAGTCAAATCTTGATTAAATCTTTTTTCTCTCTCTTTCATTGCGGCTGCCTTGTGAATCATTCCACTGTCAGTTAGCCTCCCTACTGAATTTGAGTATAGGCAAAAAAAAAAAAAAAAAAAAAAGAAGAAGAAAAAGAAAGTTGCATGCTGTGCTGTATTAGTAATCCTGAAAAAAGTCCCATGAGGGAGATTTGGAAGACTTATCCTGAATCTTCTGTGGATTTTCATGTTTCATCATCTTTGAGCTCTTCCTTAATTTGTCTTATTTCATTAATAAGATTATTTTGCCTTACTGATACAGATAATTCCAAATGGTGAACTCAGATATATTTTAAATTGAACAGATGTTTATCTTAACAGCTAGGTTTAATTCTGATTTTGAATTTTTTTGCAGAGAGGTGGCAGACACGGGTAGAGGAGAGAGTGAGAGAGAGAGAGAGAGCACCTATTTTCTTATTAATTCTTCAAATGCTGTGATGGCCCAGACTTTGTCAGAGCTGAGTAAGTCTCCCACCTGGATGTCAGAGACCCCAATTCTTAAACCATCACCTGTAGTCTCCCATAATACACACTAACAAGAACCTAGAATCTGACTAGAAAGCCTGAAGAGGTACCAGATACTCCAGTACACGATGTGGCGTCTTAAGAAGCAGCCTAACAGTTAAGCTACACATTTACTACTACTAATAGTTATTCATATATTTCTAATGTTCTTTTGGCACTCAGTTTCTGAAAATCTTTTAACTATGGCCTGGCTGTCTTAATTCTAAATATCATTGCATTCTTTGCTTAAATTTAAACTATTCTCCTGGCTGATTAACTGAGTTAAAAAGGTGGTCAGCACAAAAGGCCCACACTTCTTGTTCTAATAGTCACAATTGCCTTTGGAAGAACAATCTGTCAACACAATTGCTGAATACACTAGTAGAAGCTAATGCTGAGCTCTTTTACTATAATTCTAACCTCACACAATTTGTGAAAATCTAATTTAAAAAAGTGATTGGCAGATTTTTTAAAAAGGCATAACAATTCACATACAGCAACATTTTTCAATAAGTAACAAATCAGTGAATAAAAAATGAAACAATTGGGAAGCTAGACTATTGAAATACTTGACAAAGCAATGGAGAAATGCGTTATGAAGTATAGTATGTAAACGCGTGTACTAGTGTTTAACAAACTTGCATATCTGAGATTGTGTATCATCAATAAATACATATGTGGGACCTATTTGGCTCATCCATGTATTGAGTTCTTAAGGTAAAACATCATATTAATTTTAGGTGTAGAATCTCTGTTAAGAGCTTGAGGAGCAGTTTGATGAAAGGGAAAATGCAAATTTCTTCTATCATCGGCAAACTATAACATTGTTCCTATAGCAAACTATAACATTGTTTCTATGTCATCATTTTTTGTCTCAACCACTGGTTACAATTAATTTCAGTAAGTGTAAAAATCAGCATATATTAACCTGGATAAGGGCATCTGTTTTCATTGATGTTATTTTGTGGGCATTTTGCACTCTTTCTTTGTGCAGTAGAACTATAAGTTCCCCAGAGGACAATCTCCCAGTCATTACCTTATGATTATTCAAGTCAACGGAAGAACAAAACACTAAGTTGTCATTGATAGAAGTTAGCTAATTCACTTTCATTTTTACCTTGACAAGAGTGCTATTTCTCTACCTCTTCTGCTGGACCATACTCGTTGATTAGTCACCAAAACTCTGACAGTGCCAATTAAAATAAAAATAGTTAAACCTGAAATAAGTATCAAAGTACAGCTTAGGAACAATGTGAGAGCATATATGATCGTTATCAGCACCTGCAGCCTGCTTTGCTCTGCCCTTGATGACTCATTCACAGCCATCTCATGGTAACACAAAAGGCTGGAAGTGAAAATAGAAATTTCAACTTTCTTGGTGATAATTCAATTCAATTAGCTACCAAGTTTTAACCTAACATTTAATGTCTATGTTTATAAAACTACATCAATACTTCAACTCTCAGATTTCACTGTTATTTGACTATAGTCCAAGTATGATATTCTCCCTGTGTGGTGGGGAAAAAAAACTATTTTAAAGATCAAGAATAAGTTACTTTTTAAGTATGTGTCTTTTTTTTTCCTGTGAAATGAGGACTGCTCAAAGTGTCACTCTAACTCCTGCACCTAAAGTAGATATTGTTCTGTTTGCTGTTGTTGTTTTGTTTTGTTTTGTTTTTCTTTTGTGGTTAGGGTTTTTGCACAGCCTGCTCTATCAACCTTTGTTATATTGCTTTTATTCCAGAATCTATAGTCTAAAGTAGAGTTGTCTTCCCTACTCTTGCTGGATTCAGTATACTATGGTGTAAAGGGACAAGATAATTACAGGAAGGTTCATCATTTAGAAAAGGAAAAAAAGGAAAGAAAAAAAAACAGAGAAGTTGCCCCACAGCCTACTAGGAATCCTGCAGGGTCAGACATTCCAAAGCACCACCACTTAGCTCCACCATCCCCTAGGGCCAATGCCTTCTCTGAATGATTCTTTGCTGTCAGTTATCTTGCATGGACATATTGGAAGTATATGATAGAAAATACACTCTGTTTGAAGCTGCATAAATGTTATAGACTAGTTCCTGCATTGGCAAGGTGGCAAATATAATTTTTCAGTTAATCATATTTCTATTAAAACTACTACCTGTATTTTTAAAAAGATAAGAGAATGGGCACCTATATCATCTGGCTTACTCTGAGAAAGTTCTAAAAAGAGAAGGAATGGAGAGGGATAGGGGAGGAGGGAAAGAAAGAAGGGAAGAAGAAAGGAAAATTTGAATTGGATAAATATTCTAGAATTAACTTAAAATTTGTAAACAAATTAAAGCATGTACCCTAAATGTGCACATGGCAAAGTTGGCTCAGTTTGTAAAGAAAAAAATAATAATAATAAATACAATAAGAGAGAAACATTCAACGTGATAGCATAAATTTTGCAGCTGAGTTGTGTCATAATCATTGTGAGAATGTGTGCATCTAAGATGACTCCAGAATCATTTTCTGAATATTTTAAAAACTATTGTTATAAATCTAACCTTGTAGTTTTCCATTGCGAGAACTCCTTGACTAGAGGCAGCACACGTTTAAGAGCACTTTTTTAAATGAATCCATTTATTTCAGAGGTTGTGCGATAGCTATCTCAGATTTTAAGGTATAATTGGTAAATCCTCCCAGTGATTCTACGTCTCCTTTCTGATTCCTTTACATTTGTTCTCACATTTTCAAGACTTTGTTAAATAACAATCTCTCTCTCCCTCCATGTCTCTCTCTTTGTAGCTCTCCCTGCCTCTCTTTTTCCGTCAGTCTTTCACATAAATAAATAAGTAAAACTTATTCATTGAAATACATATGTGTATATTACAATTTTTTCTATATGAGCATCAGGTTTGAATGCTTCCAAACCTAACATGTCATTTCAATTTCTCTTCAGGACTCATGGAGTTCCTAATTCAGATTAACCGTGAGTCCTGGTTTAGCAATAGGCCAGCTAGCCCTGTCCATGGGTTCAGATAGGTATTAGTTACAATATTTAGATTAGTTACAAGATCTTAAGCTGAAAAAGTTTTTGAAGTTTACTGTAACGACACTGCAAATGATGCTGAGATGAAGTGCTGAGAGGTGAGGACTGAGTCCAAAAACTTTATTGTATTGAAAGCTATAACAGACTGTAATGCAATTAATAAAATTTTCAAAAATTGAGAACAGTTTCTTATCTGGTAACGTGTCATAAACAAAAACATTGACTAAATCATGAACTCTGTAGAAGCGCAATTATGCTCCAAAACTTGCATATTATGGACACCAGGGTCAGTAGTGGGTTGTGGGCACAAACAGTAAACAGATGGCACTTTTGCACTTCATTAAAGGCAAAATAACAGATTATATGTGTACCCTCATATCTCATCTTATTAATACAAAATGCCTTCAACATACATCAAAGTATTTTCTAACCAAGTATTTCCAGCACATGATATTTGATAAATTGACTATGGAGCAAAGTATCACTCACTTTCTGAGGTGGGGAACAAGGTGAAAAGTAATATACAGGAAAGATATGGTTTCTATTCTGATTCTAGTAAATGTTAAAAATGAAAGCAAATAAGTTGCAGACACTGTTAATTTGGAAAAACTGAGTCTGGTTCTGCTCTATACAGAAAGAGCTATCAGCTTTATTATTATTTTTAAATTGTGTCATGTCCTAAGAGTTAAAATCAGAATGAAAATAAAATTCTGAATGGATTGTGAAAGCTTTTTAATCAGGGAGCCCCCAGTAATTGCAGGCATATAAATAGGATCAGGGTGATGAGCTGAGGTTTCGTTCCAAGAGGATTCAAGCATCAGAAGGCAGACTGACTTTATGACTTGCCTCCATTGCCAAGTTTCTCTCATGTTTAAGATCATCAAGTAAATTTCTTCATGCTCTGCAGTGTTTCAAGGCTCCAGTAATACACAACGACAGACCACCCCACAAGTCACCAATGTCAACGTTATTATGCTCGTGGACACTGAGGACCAGGAAATTTTGATATGTCGTAGTGGGTGTGTCTTTCAACCTTTCCCCCACAACTTCTGGGATTACCATTACACAACGAAACACAAAAGTATTCTGCATTTAGAATGTCATGTAGAAGCAAAAACAAAATAGCTAACACAACAAAATTCTCAAGGTCCAAAATTGCTCTGTCTGCAACTTAAAAAGCTGCTGTTAGAGAAATGGAGAGGTAAGGTTCTGAAACTATAAGATTTCCAGAAAATTCTAAAATGGAAAACACTATATATCACATGATATAACACACAGCAGTTATTTAAAGAAAATAAACAGTCTTACATATATGTCTCAATAAAAATATAGTATAATAATTTTTTAATTTCATCTTATGACACAGTTTCATAGGCTCTGGGATTCCCCCAACTCCTCCAAAAAGCCTCCCCCCCCATATTGAATTCCTCCATATTGTCACAGTAGTACAGTTAACATCCCGTCATGATTCCCTCATTGGGGCATGGACCATGTAGAAAGTCCAGCATCTTTTTTTTTTTTAAAGATTTATTTATTTTTATTGGAAAGGCAGATATACACAGAGGAGGAGAGACAGAGAGGAAGATCTTTTGTCCAATGGTTCACTTCCTAAGTGACCGCAACAGCTGAGCTGAGCTGATCCGAAGCCAGGAGCCAAGAGCCCTTCTGGGTCTCCCATGTGGGTGCAGGGTCCCCATGCTTTGTGCTGTCCTCAATTCTTTCCCAGGCCACAAGCAGGGAGCTGGATGGGAAGCAGGGCTGCTGGGATTAGAACTGGCAACCATATGGGATCCCTGGCATGCAAGGTGAGGACTTTAGCCACTAAGCTATCATGCTGGGCCCGAAAGTCCAGCATCTTATTGTCCAGATAAATTTTACAGTTTCATTGCAGACCATCCCTGGTCTGAAGGCAGAGCTGGCAGAATATCATCCCTTCCAATGAAAAGCTACTACATGACTTCAACAACAATTTACAACATCATGGAGTTAAATGCTATGGTATTCAGTGACCAATATGTTAGAAAATGCAAGTTCTTAACCACATCCTGTAACTACTTTATTGACGTTTCAATTTTAGTTTATACACAACCGGTTGCTATACACCTTAAAATAATTATAAAGAGACCTTCCATTTCCCTGGATTGTCATCTGTTTTTTTGTCAAAGATCATTTGGCTGTATCTGTGTTGGTTCCCTTTTGTTGTTTCTATTCTACTACATTGATCCTCCTCTCTATCTTTGTGCCAGTACCAGACTGTTTTAATAACCATCGCCCTATACTATGTCCAGAGGTCTGGAATTGTAATTCCCCCCTGTTAACTTCCTATAGTATAATAATTTATATTGGTGGGTTTTAGAGTTCAGTGGAAATGTATTTGAAACCAAATTAAATGGATAAAATTTTTTAGTATGTAATTTCACCCAATTGATATAGTAGACATAGCTAAATAAACCAATTCCACCAAAAAATGTAAAACATTGGTTTGTAATAATTGAAGTTCTCATCAATGGAGTTGTTTATTGGATTTCTTGTGGGCATAACTCTGGCTAAATTTTATCCAGATTCTTGTCAACTTATGTGAACGCATACCATTTATTGCAGGCATGGGGACCTGTTTACCATCAAAGGCCATTGGATATTTACAGCACCATTTCTGAGTCATACAAAATTATCAATTTAAAACTTAGCCTTGTACAGACAATATCAAATTTGCATTGGAGTAAGATCAATCAATTTCATGGTCTTTGGCCCAGACGTCAAACATTCAGCAAAGCTGAAGTACATACTTAGAAAATAAATGTGAGCAAGCTCTGCCAAAAGATTGTGGGGGGGAAGAGCCCAAACACCTTTCAAATCATCCTGCACTATTAACAGGAGGTATAAGTGATGGTGGCTTGGGTAGTGCCTAGTTGAATATTTGAAGAGGGAGGGGTTTGGGAACAAGAATTGAATATCCACCCACTTCCATATCCTTCTTTGGAAAGCATCAAGGTTTTCTTGTGGGAGTCCTGCACATGCTTTTTTCTTTATAATGGCATTATAGTACTGTAAAGGTCAGCTCAGGGACACAGCCTGTAGTTGTGTTGAATATTTCCACTGGACTCTGGCTGTAAGCTTGCCATGTTGTGGAGCTTATGGTTTCTACTAATTGTGAGGCACAGAAAGAAGGTCTGGACAGTTCCCATATGGGAGGTTTGAATAGTGCACAGAAAGGAGTGTGGGCAGCGAGTGATTGGAAAGTGGGTTGGATGGTGACAACAGGCATGCCATGCTGACCTGCAGAGCTGTGACGTAAGAGCTGGATGCAGAAGTGGTAACTGTTGCAGCTGCCGTTCCATCTAGCCCAAGGCTGCTGCACGTGCTGGCTGGAAATATCATGTGGAAGCGAATCATACAGTGGCATGTGCTGGATTGCAACAGGGCCATGCCATGGAACATTAGGTCCTCTCTGCCAGCTCTTCACCAGTTCATCCCACATTAATTTCACAAAACCAGATAAGCGAGGCTTGTCTGCATCTTAGGCCAAGAGCATGTTTTCTTGACCTGGAGAAGGACTATGACCTTAAATTAGTTTAAGCCTTTATCCTGTTTATGTAGATTTTGTTTTTCCCTTCACTGATAATTTTATTTCCTCATCTGCACATAATCGATGAGTCATTCTCCATCGCTAGCAGTCATGATTAGAAACTTGATTCTGTGAATTTATTCAAAGGTTTGCAAACACTTTTTGTAGAGGGCCAGATGGTAAATATTTTAAGCTTGAATGCCATATGGTCTTAGTGGCAAACACTCAACTCTACCATTATGGTGCTGTTGGAGTCCATTTGGTCTGCTACAAAAAAAAGACTGTACTTTGGGTAGCTTAAAAAAGACAACGTCATTTTTTCCCCCATAGTTCTAGGGTCTGAAAAGTAAAAAAAAAAATTCAAAGTGCCAGAAGTTTCTTCTCTGATGAGGTCCCAGTTGAGTAGCTTGTGGATGGCCTTTCTTAATTGTAGCCTCACACTGTAGAAGAGGTTACAGGGATATCTTGGACCTTTCTTTGGACACCAATCTCATTCAAGATGGTTCTATGTCAACGAACAACTCACCTCCCAAAGACCTCACCCTCCTGACACTACCACATTGTGGATTACGTTTCAACAGATGAATATAAACATTCAGACTATAACAAACTTAAGGCATCCATAGACCATGCACAAATGAATAAACATGATAGGGTCAATTCATTCTGAATATAAACATTAAATTTAAATTGTTGTATTTTTCATGTGTCCCAAAATAACTATTTTGATTTATTTTTAAACATTTCAACATTTATAATCCCCTTTTGTGTATCATTCGAAGTCGGGCCTTACACGCATGGCAGTTCGCTAAGCTTGGTATGTTTAATGAGTGATATACACATCTATTTTCAGTTGAGGGACAAGAACATCCAGCCTAGAGTCTTTTCAGCTTTTTCTGTATTTGGGGCTGAAATGGAGTGAAAAATTTCTAAATCCAATGGGAAAAGAATTTTGGACATGTAAGATTGTGTTTTTATGTTTACATTTGCATTTATCGTTTTCATTATTTGTTTTTATTTGATTTGAAAGACACAGGAGGGAAGAGAAAAAGAGAGAGAGATAGAGGAACAGCAAGAGAGAAAGGAAGAGAATTTTTTACATGCTGGTTCACTCCCTCAAATGTCTACCGCAATTAAGACTGGACATCCAAACCAAGGACGTGCAACTCAACGCAGGTGTTAAGGGCACTGCTGTCTGCCATTACACACATTAGTAGGCAACTTCATCAGACACACAACTGGCACTCCCACCAGGCACTTTGATGTGGTAACATGGGCATCACAATAAGCTCCAGAAAAGCTGTGATGAATACCCACCCCTTGTTTCCATTTTTGAACTGTGGCTGAACTTGTACACCAGAAGCCATATGATGTCTAGAAGTCTAAGTGTCTTTTTATCCATAATTGGTAATGCTCTTATTTACCATTACTTTCATGTCTCTTGATGTTTTAGAAGTAAAATGTATGCTCAGACAAATTAAGCCTGCATAAAATGCCCAGAATATAAAAATATTAAACTTCTAAGACATTAACAGTTGTATCTGGACTGAAAGCTGAAATTAAAATTAGACTTTAGGAAACATTGTTCTTATAAAAACTGCTGGCACTAAAATATTTTTTAGAAAGACCAGTACAAATCTATTTTAAAATGAACAGCTCTATTTTTCACGAATTTATCAGTGTTAAGTATCACATAAGCATAAATTATATTTTTCTTGGGGTTTTATTACATAAAGAATGCTAATCTCACAATTTGAAACTCGTAGGTTTACTGTCAAACTTACAATGTTTCTACAAAATATTAAGATTATTACAAATTTAGGCTTGTGTTTAAGTCATTGTGCTTGTTAACTTCTTATATTAATAGTGGACAGTTTATAGTTTTTCCATTTAAATAAAATCTCTTAAACCTTGGATTAAGGTAAATTGAACAAATTTATGTGTAATTCTCAAATACATAATTCATTTCAAATGAGATGGAAAATTGAAATATGGATAATAGTCTAATTTACTCTTATATTCTTTTGCTGCTTATTTTTATGTGCCACAGAGTTTGTATCTTTTGGATAAATGTATCCATCATAATTTATAACATCTGAATTATATAGCTCATTTTCAAATTCAGTAAAATCACTGATTTCATGAACTTGTTTGTTTTTGATGCTTTCCTGTTTTATAACATAATTTACTTCATCTTATATAGTTCCACAGGCTCTGGGGCTGCTGTGTTCTTCCCCAAGGTCCACTCCCTGCTTCTGCCCCCGCATTGATGCCCCCTCGAGTTTTACAATGTCTGTCCTTCATGAACAGTCACAAGTCCATCATGCTGTTATTGGAGTGTTTCCCAACAACGTAGACATGGACATTCTCAGGGAGTCCATCATCTTACTGTTCAGATATATTCAATTCTTTCACTGGAGTCCATCTCTGGTCTGTATGCATAGAGACAAACAGGACTTTGTCTGCGTAACTGAACATATCAGAGGCCGCTACACCCGGCACAATAGCCTAGCAGCTAAAGTCCTTGTCCTGTGGGGGCTGGTTCTGATCCCAGAGACCTTGCTTCCAAATCAGCTCCATGCTTGTGGCCTAGGAAAGCAGTAAAGGACAGCCCAAAGCCTAGGGACCCTGCACACATGTGGGAGACCTGGAAGAGCCTCCAGGCTCCTAGCTTCAGATTGGCTCAGCTGCAGTCATTGCGGTCACTTACAGAGTGAATTAACACATGGAAGATCTTCTTCTTTGCCTCTCCTCCTCTCTGTATATACCACTTTGCAATAAAAATAAATAAATCTTAAAAAAACAATATCATATCCCATGGGCTGTACCTGGTCAGTGACACTATTCTGCAAACACTAAGGGGGCACACCAGCACCAGAGAGACAGAGATCTTCCATTACGGTTCTAGGACTCTTTGTACTTTAGATCTAACATATTTTGAAACTATAATTTTGGAAAAATCAGTGGAACATATAGACCTGACAATGAGTTTATAAAGACTCTGTAAAGGAATCCTATAAAACCATGAGATAAACAGTCTCAAAAGGCATTGTGTTAATTATGTACTTGCAACATGAAAATAGGCTTCAGAACTCAGTAAGTATAAATCAACAAATATATGTATATGTATATATGTATATACATTATACATAATATTACATATCAATTTAATGCTATATATTATGGACTAATACTTATGTGTTATCACATATTTTTGTTATATAATAAATAACATTATAAATTTCATTATTCATTCATATTTTAACATCATATGGCATATTACATATGTTATATATGTATATGTGTTTATTTAATTATAAAAAGAACAAATACATATATATTTCCCCATTTCTGGGGCAGCAATGTGAGTGAACCTTCTCTGAGGGTCTTGTATCCAGTATCTCTTACAAGGTGACAGGGCTATTATATTGTCAATTGAAAACTCTGCCATAGAAAAATCTAGCGCCATGCTTACGTATAGGATGGTTTATGCAGTTAATTCTTGCCGACTTGTTGGGCTGAGGTTCTTAATATCCAACGGTTATCAGCCAGGGTTTTCCCTCACTTCCTTGTTATGCAGGGACTCTCCATTGAGTAGCTCATGGTTCAGCATATAACGCAGAGAAAGTAAGCCTAAGGATGAGACACTATCAGAAGTATGAATCTCCTGGTATTGTAAGCCTAGACCTGACGTGTGTTCACTTTTCACTATGTTCTACAAGCAATTCACTAGGTCTAACACTAACTCAACGGGAATAGAATATACCAGGGTATGAAAACGGAGGCAAAGATCATTGGAACACATTCTATTTGACAAGCTGTCTACGCCTACCTCAGTCAACGAAAAAAATTTACTCGATGGATAGCTGGGTTTGTCAGGTATACTTGCAGCCACAAATGTGGCTTGAAATGTATTTAAAAGCAGCAGCAATTACACAGGAGAGTTTGTGTGTTGGTGCTGGAGTGCAGTGGGGATGAAAATAAACAGCATCTGTGGTCCCATCTCTTGAGAACAATTCTGAGCCAGAAGAGCCTATGTTCAGTTGGGAAAGGGTATAAAAGACACTCCCATCACGGGGGTCTCCAAAAGAAAAAAATAACAGGCCTAATAGTAACAGACCCAGAAGAAACAGAATTGGATGAATTTCTGACAGGTAATTAAAATACAATTAGATACAAGGGAATAAACATGGGCAACAAAATCAAGAAAAAAAATCATAGTGTAAATAAATTCAGCCAACACATCGAGATAACAAAATGAACCTAATAGAAATTTTGGAAATAAAATGAAATAATGAAATTATTTCATTTCTCTAAATGAAATAAATGAAAATAAACATGACTGGAGGACCTATTCAACATATTGAGTCAAACAGAGTGAATTCTGATCTTGAAGCCATTCTTGAAATAATGTAACCAGGTCAAAAAAGAAAGGAAAAAATTGCAAAAAGAAAAAAATGAAGAAAGCTTTTAGGATATTAGGACATCATTAAGTGAACACACATTCACACTATGCTGTTCTAAAAGAAGAGAAGGGGAAAGGCACAGATCTTAGTCAATGAAATAATTATTTAAAACTTTCTACATCATGGGGATATATGCATTTTCACATCTAGGAAATTCTGAGGATTTTTAATATAGTTAATCAAACTTAAATTTCCTCTAAGTTATATCAGAAACTAGGGGGAAAGACAAAGAGAATTATACAAAAAGTCAAATGAAAACCAGCAAGAAACCCGAAAGGGAATCCCCACCAGAGGAGCAGCAGAAGTCTTACAGGTCAGGAAATACTGCAACAATGAACTCAAAGTTCCAAAGGGAAACTATACTAAGCAAACACTAAGAACAGCCATTCCTTAACATTAAGGAGAAAGATAGCATTTCCGTAACAAGCAAAAAACTGAGGGAATCATCACTCCAGTCTAGAAATGTTTAAAATTGTACCAAAAAGAAAAAAACATAAGAATAAAAAATTTTTTAAAAAAAGATGTGAAACACAATAGTAGAATACTTAGGCAAAAGAAAAAGGATATTCTAACTTTGTCACAAATACAGAGAAACCACAGAACTATACACAACAAGAGTGCTAAACAAAAGGCATATAAAACAAACCACAAAAAAACACAAATGTATTTTATTATCTATAACTACTTTGACTGTAAATAAATTTATAACACACTTCAAAATATCTATACAATACATTAGAAAGAAGCCCAATCTCACAGTGACTAAAGAAACATATTTCATTGGTCAAGACACACATGTAATAAACATGAAGATACAGATACCACAAAAATAAAAACCAAAATGAAGAAATCATATTTTCTGGTGATTGCATTAAATAAAGCAGCTGTTAGAGCAAAAGCTGTTAAAAAAAGAAGAAAATCATTATGTAACAACAAAGAAACCAATTCAACAAAATGCTTAATAGTTCAATTTTTAAAAAACAGGCTGTTGTCTAGAGAGAAACAGTTTGTAATTTAATACTTGTGATCTGTAACACCACACATTTCTCAATGGACATATCTAAACAAAAACTGGCAAAAATACAATGGAGTTAAACAAACAGACACTATAGGATATTTTATTCCACATCTGATAAAAATAGAACAAAAATCAAAAAATAGAACAAAATCAGAGTGCAACATATGTTAGCCACAAATAAGTCTCAGAATTTTGTTAATGTCTTAGCAGGGATCTGTTCTGTTCGCAGTGATATAAAACATGAGATGATCAGCAAATAGAACATCAGAAATTATGTGAACACAGGGAAATTAAGTAACATTTTATCAGAAAAGCAGTCAAAATAAATCAAGGAAACAAATCAAGAGAAAAACTAAGAATGGTCTTGAAACAAGTTAAAATATGAACACAGCATACAGAAACATATATAGGGCACAGCCAAAGCTAAGGAGAGTATTTCATTGCAATTAATGTCTATATTTAAAATCAAAGAGGGAGAGAAAGAGTTCTGAAACGGCGCTTTCAGAAACTAGAAAAACAAGGCTAAACAAAACTGGCACGAGCAATGAAATAATGAAGATTAGAGCGCAGGGGCAAGTATAGTGGTATACAGACATTGTATGGGGCACGACATTCTGTATTAGAATGTGCCATCTAGGCTCTGGTTACTTCACTTCCAACTGTGTTGTGGTCTAAGTTTGCACCAAACATTTATTTTAAACACAGCCTCCAACATGGCTTAAGAAAGTACTGAGGATTATTCTGAGGGTGAGGAATACAGACATGCATTGGCCAGAGAGAGGGCCAGAGAGCAAAAAGTGGAGGGTAGAGTGAGAGAGAGAGAGAGAGAGAGAGAGAGAGAGATATCTTTCATTCTGAGTCCACCTTCCAGAAGATGGGTTATATGGCACATCTGCTTTCAATTTCCTAAAAAATCTCTGCAAATGTTCTCTGCATCAGAATACATTTTTGTCCTCAATTTTACCTGAAATTTTTATGATTATTTTTAGAGAAAGCCATTTCAACTGGAATGAAATGAGAACCCTTGGCATATTTTACTTGCATTTCCATATAGGCTGGTGATTCTTAACTTTTTGTTTGTTTATTTATTCTAGTCTGTTGTCTATTTGTATTTCATCCTTTGGATAATATTCATATCCTTCTCACGTCCCTTAGATTGCTTTGTTATTGCATTTTTTGAGTTCTGTATAAATTCTGGAAATAATCTAATTATTACATGCATAGCTTGAAAATATATGTTCTCCTTTTCTGTCAGTCGCCTCTTCCATTTGTTACTAGCTCTTTCTTCTTCCTTCACCTCCTCCTCTTCTTCTTCTACTTCTTCAGGCTCCTCACCTGCCTGCAAGTGCAGTGGCCTTGTCAGTGGAAATCCCCCAGAAGTCATTCTTCACCTGCAACACAATCCCTCAGCTGTCCTCCCTGCTTCACAGCCCCACACCACCTTTCTTGAACAATCCACAGTCCCTGTGCCAGAAGCACATGGGTTCCCCAGGCTGGTCTTCCCAAGCTTAGTCCTCTGGTGGGGTGGCATTCTGGACAGGAGCTCTGTCTACCCATCCAAGACCCAAGATCACTGACAAGTTCCCAGACCTGGTCATCTGGCACTCATATGGATCTGGGATCTTACCTCTTTACTCGCCTGAGACACAAGTGCATGCATAAGACCCCAGGCACAGCCCATGTTCTACCAAGCCAGCCCTGGGCCTTCCCCTTCACGCTGCCCACTGCCTTTGGGATTGAAACACGTGCATGACCTTGGGCCCACTCCGACAGCCCTTAAGATGAGTCTCCAGTCCCTGGAGCTCATGAAAGAAAGTGAAGCCACGGGTGGGTCCAGCTCCAAACATGTCAGTTATTACTTTTTATTGCGGAATCTTTAAGTTTACAACTTTGGTCAATTGCGAATTCATTTTTTTCTTTGTTTTTACTTTGTCTAGAATGGAAGAAAGGAGTCATATTTTAAACTTGTGCAGGCAGATTCAATTATTCCAATACCACCAATATTCCCAATATCTACAGGGAATTATTTTAGTTCATTTTACCAGGTTAGTCGTTGTGGACACACAGTATGATTTAATCAGTCTCATTGGTCTAGGTGTCTATTTGTTGGCCAGCACCAGACTCGGTTGTTGCTGCCTTCTGGTATTTTCCAAGCCGCTATGTGATCCTTCAGGACTTTTTCTTGTCAAAGAACGCTTTGACTATTCAGTGTCCTTTGTATTTCCGTTTGAATTTTTAGGACTGTGCTTCCTAGCTGTGAAGAATGTCCTGTTATTTGTACTTGGATTGTATTGAATGTGGAAATTGCTTATGGTCCTATGGGTGTGTTGATAACATTTATTTTCCAATGTATGAACATGGAAGATTTTTCCATTTGTTGTGTTTTCTATTACTTTCATTGATGTTTTGTAGTTTTCATTGCTGCAATTTTTCACACCCTTAATTAAAATTTATCTCAAGGTATCTATATTTGTTTGTAGCTAGTGTAATGGACGGATCTATACGTTCTTGGTGAGAATTTGTTGGTATGTAAGATTCTGTTTATTTTTGTGTTCTGATTTACCCTTCTATAGGTCTGTCAGATCTGCTTATGAATTCCAATAGTCCCTTAGAGAGTGTTTTCTCTCCTTAATATGAAGAATCACATCATCAACAAACATGGTAACTTGACCGCTTGCTCTCTGTTGGGTTCCCCCTTGATTTTTTTTCTCTTGCCTAATAGCTCTTGCCAAAACCTCCAGAACCATATTGAGTAACAATGTCAGAGCTAACATTCCTGATGGGTTGTGCATCTTAGTGGAAATGCTTCAGCTTTTTCACATTTGGTAAATGCTGCCTGGTGGTTTTTTTTGGTTTTTTTTGTTTTTTTGTTTTTTTTTGCCTGTAGCAATTATTGTGCTGAGATCAGTTCCCTCTGTGCTTACTGTTTTATGATCGAATCAGGAAGGTGTGTTGTGTTTTATCATATGCTTTGAGATAATCATATAGTTTTAACCTTCCTCTTGCTAATGTGATGTGTCACATTTATTAATTTTTCTATGTAAAAAGAATTCTGAACTAGTGGTTCTGTGCTGATAGCAAACCTCACCTCTTTAGTCAAAGGGATACTTATAAATATTTTTTTCATTATTCATTTGAAAGCACGTATCTATAGCACATACTCATTTAATTATGTATATGTTTACATCTTGATAAATTAGCATAAAATTTGACATAATGATGAATAAAAACAGCACAGTTTCCACTTAGGATTAACCATTTGTAAAGAATTATGGCATATTGATTATGGAAGAGAATCTGCACACAGACTTGTTATAAGGACCCAGAAAAGACTGACACAGTCATGGTTCACATTGCCACAAATGCAGTCCCTGAAAATAATAATAATCTCCTTGTAGTCTTCCTTCCCACTCTTCAGCAGCTAATAGTACTTTTAATAGTGAGATATTCCTCTTGTTAACAAGATTGTAATTGATTTTTTGTTGTTGTTTTTTCAAACTACCTTGTGGAAAGAAGATAATAAAGTAAATAACAAACCGATAGAATCATCTAAGATTTAGATTACCCCAATGATTCCCCATGTTGATTCCGCCAATATTGTACAGTATTTTCACACGCTCAATCTCTAAAAAAATAAAACAAGAGGTTTCCAAAGTTAGGAAGAGGAAAACTACGGAAGGTATAAAATTCACACTATTTATCTAAATAAATCAGGTTATTCCATAAGCAGAATCTTAAAATAATATCTTAGTGTCAGGTGAACATTTTCAATGAGTCTCATGGACAGCACAATAGTTAATACACAGTAGTTAACTTAAGCAAAATGTTAGCTCTAAATTATCTGTCTCCAGTGACCCCTGAAAAGGGTTTACGCTTGTGGTTTGAATATCAAAAGCTCAGAAATGCTAATCATTCCATCTGGAAATTAAAATCATAAACTGCTAGGTTAATGATGTTTCTAGTGAGCGCCCACATGCAGAACAGCAAAGACACTGGTAATTTGTTATGACAAAAGTGATTAGAATTTCTTAACATTTTCAATACTGACACTGAGGAAATCAAACATGCAGTATAACTTAACAATGCATTAATCTTTATTAAAAATAAAACTCAGCTGTTATTTATATGATGCTACCAAGTACAATGATCAAAATTAAATAGTTTCCACTTTTGCGAATGTCAAAATAAAAATTAACATTCTCAAATGAGTTTATTTTCCTCCCCAAATAATTTTAAATGGCTGCTTTCCGCGCTTTAGAATTCAAAAAACAGTACAAGGAGACACTGATCTTGTTATCTTAAAAAAATATAACAAGGGCCCAGCACAATAGCCTGGTGGTTAAAGTCCTCACCTTGAACACATTGGGATCCCATCTAGGTGGCAGTTCAAAGCCTTGGGTCCCTGCACCCATGTGGGAGAACCCAGCAGAAGCTCCTGGATGCCGGCTTCTGATCGGCTCAGCTCCAGCCATTGCGGCCGCTTGGCAAGTGAACCATTGGATACAAGGTCTTCCTCTTTGTCTCTCCTCCTTCCGTATATCTGCCTTTCCAATAAAAACAAATAAATCTTTAAAAAACTTTTTTTTAACAAAGTGTAATACCTGCATTAAAATAGCTAACAAACACAGCTCATATACTCCAAAAAGTAAAACATTCTACATTTCCACTTGAATTAGAGTCCAAACAACAATATTACGTTTGCGCTGTTTGATTTGAAGTTCTAAGTCTCTTGTAAACTTTCTCCTCTATCTTATTTTTTCCTGATTAGTCTGGAATTTGGGGTTGCCACATTTTGCTTGCAGAAACTAGGTTGCTCGCTGCTCAGAGTTCTGCGCATGGAAATCCCTGGTTAGAGCTTCGTAGTGAGGTTTCAAGTCTTCATCTGCCTCTGCAGGTCTTGTAAACCGTTGTTCTGGAGGAACTCAGGGTTTCACAACATTCAGTCTGATTTTATCGTTCAGAGGTGTGAAGCGTTCCAGACGTGGTGAAATGATTTCTCATCAACCAACACTTAAAGTTTAGTTGTCGCGCTTTTTTGTTTTGTAGTATATATTTTTGTCAAACAAAAACAATTGCTGCAGATTCAGTTTATGTGGCTTTTCCCTATGATTAACTGCCTTTTATTTTCCTTAATTGAAGGAGGTTTTTCTATTCCCGTTTAATTAATATTATATACTTGCGCTTGTGTGTGTATATGTACACACATATGAGGCACAGTTTTGACTTTTATATCTTATCAAATGATTTTCCAGAGCACCGATAGCATTTTAAATGCCACAAGTAACTGCTTCCCCAAATCAACACCAATATGTGGCACTCAGATTTTACATTTTTGTCAATACTACATTTCTAAAATTGTGCCTCATTTTTTGTTGACTCTCCCTCTTGATGAATTGAATACCTTGATATGTTCAGAGTTCTATAAATGATCTGTTCATAATATTTGCCCATTTTTATTTAGTTTTAATGTTTATTTAATTTTTGAAGCTTAATTCGTGTTTAACAGATTAAATATGGTTTATAGATATAATTCTAAGGACATTTAACTTGATTAAAATATTTCTTTAGTAATTTACATGATTGCTTTATTCTGGAAAAGACTCCTCTGCAAGCTATTACTTTGTCTTCCAAACTACTTTGTCGTCTCACTATGCTTGTGTTGTTCGTGTAACAACTTCATGCTATTTTTCCTTAAAATGTTTAAATTCGTGGCTTTTTAAAAGCACTTCCTCAAACTCATGAAGCTATCATATGTGCTTTTTTAAATTAAATTATTAGTTTAAGCCTCGTTTCAATCTATTTTCTCCTTTGGTGTGACGTTTGAAGCTTCCTCCCCCACTGCATTTAGGCGTTAGATTGTCCAATAACTGAAAACTGGGCTTTCCTTTGCCAAGGAATATGTGTACTTTCTGTGATTTATTAGTTATCCTGATAATGGCAAGTCTTGCATCTCCAATCCATCCACTGAATTGTCTTTCCTTATGTGCATATGTCATTTATAAGTTCAAATGAAGAATCTGTATATATGTTTTAATAAGAACAGACTCAAATAAACATTAATGGTCCTCTTCTACCAGATGTTTCTATTTCCAACCACCTCGCAATATACGATTTTAGTTTTATCTGATTATTTAATCCATCCTGGCATACGCCAAATCCAAAATGCAACAATTGCAGGAAGAAAACATATTGTCTATTCCTCCCCTCTTGGACAGATTCCCCACCTAAAGTCCTCTCCCATCCCCCTGCTTCTGGCCCAGCCAGCCCCCCTTACATATTCATGGCTCTCATGAGCCCAACACATGTCACAGTCCACCAGCTTCCCTGGCTTATTCACTTAGTTTTTTCTTACCCCATGAACATTTTTTCCTGTTGCCTTGTGAACTTTGGAATACGTGTCACGACTGAAAATATAGTGAACATAATATCACAGGCCTGAGAGCTTTCATTGAAGTGTATTTCTGGTAAACATTGAAAATTCTGGTTCAAAATTATACCTTTGCCAAAGACCGAAGGCAAATTTACCTATGTAATAAAAATGGAAAATATCTAGCAGGAATGAGGATAGCTATAAATTTTTCCTTTCCACTCTTTTCATATTTATCTGTTTTAACTCTTTTTTTTAATCGGACTTTTTTTTTTTTTTTGCCAACTTGCTGTTAATATGTCATCAGTCAATGTGGCAACAACAAGAAAAACCTATTGTAAGGAAAAAAATTAAAGGCTTAAAATATTGTTGATTGAAGAACATAGAAAACATCATCTAAAAGCCTTATAAATTACCACTCCCTCCATTGCTGCTAAATTTCCCTTTGTTTCACTTCGTGCAGCTGGCCTGAATGATGACAGAGTGGTTGGTGATTATGTGGGTGACGTTAGGTGCCAGCTGAAATGGACACTACAGAAGAGAAAGCATTCTGAATTCATAATTCCTACTTCATTTGGCACTGCACCAACTTTACAAATATGCCGCCCCTTCCCCCTCTCTTTTTTTTCCCCTGGAAATCTCATGACCAGAAAATGCTACTATGGCAACAAAAAAACCAGGAGAGCCAGGGGGGCTTGGCTATAAAAAGAGTTTTCAGAACATCCTGCTAACAGAAGCTAATGGCAGATTCTCAGACAACCACACACTGTTAAATGTATCTGACTAGCAGCAAATACTTCTACCAAATTTATTTGCCTGTGCTGTCCAATCACTTGGTACAGAATTCAAAGGTCTCTTATGCCTAAGATGGTTTTCATTTTCAATTATTGTATGGCTCATTCAAATCACACAGGTACATTTGCACCAGTTGTAAGAAGCTTCCTAAAATAGACTTTCAGAAACTGAGCACAGCTCAAAATAATGTTATCATCTTCAAGAATATTTCAAAGACAGTTATTGCAAAGAAATTCAAAAGTTATATTCCTATATTAGCACTCTAAGTAGCTCATGTCAGTTTAGTAAATCAAATATTCCATACTGCTAGCTTAATAAGATGGGGAGTCATGCGTGAAATGACTGCCAGGTTAATGACATAGGGAACCATGCATGCAATGTGTTTGCATATAATAGTACAGAATGTTCTTCTAAATCCTTTCAATTACTCATCAATTTTTAAACAGGCATTTAACTAAATTCTCATTCAGAATCTGGGGGAAAGTTTAAAAGAAAAACACCTACGGATTTGAAATGATTGTATGGGAGCTAAACAAAACCTAAGGGGTTGTGTTTTGGTTGGATGTTCTATGCTTTGGGAAAGTGTTAAATCTAAAGAAAGAAAGTGGAATTTTGGGCATGGTGGAAGCAGGCACCAACATCAAACCTGTGTCCCATCCTGTCTTTATCCCAGATACAGTGAGCACTGATAAACAAGTTCCCTTCCAGCTTACAAACAAAGATGTACCCAAAGAATTTTTCTTATGTACCATGTACTGACGGGCCAGTTTTGATTGCCATGTGTGGATTATATTTTACCTTGCAATCTGCACACTCAAGATTTTGAGGAATGTACTCACACCTGGATTATTTTGTTTCTGTTGCTTAGTTCATCTTTTGCGCAAAGTGAGCAGATACTTGGTTAGATCATCTGAAAATATCCTGCATTGTTACTCAGAGGCACTCCTAGAGCAGAATGTCACACGAAGGCACAGAGACTTGCACCTGCTGCTTGCAAAATAGGGTGTACAGTCCAAAGGAAAAGTAGGAAAACGTGAAGATTTAGGCCATGGTTACTCTCTTCCTACCTTGTCTGACAACCATGGCAAGGGATCCTTGAGCTCAGTGCGTCCAAGCACATTATCAGTAACCCTGAGAACAGTATTCAGCACAGAGTGTTATCTCCTTTTCACATACAGGGAAACTGAAGCCAACGAAGTTTAAGAAACTAACTCAAGCAACAGGCCTAAGCCAGTAATTAAGTTCTCATTTTAATATCTGTTGCCATTCCACTAATCACATTTTCTCTAAGGTATATGTGTTAGCACAGAATAAATTCCATGTTGAGAAACAGAATTAAAAGATGTTCAGGCTATTTAAAAAAAATTCTACGGATTCTGTGGATTTCTTACTCTTCATATACATGTCAATACACCAATTATTTGTTACAGTGCAGTAAGTCTCTTGGGGAGATTTTGTATTTTGTGTTTCTTTTTATCTGATTAAGAACACAAACCAGATTGTCAACTGGTTGCATTTTGCTCTGAAGTAATATTTTAGAAGTCTTCTAAATCATAGTTTTGGAAACATGAAATAAAATGGACCTATTGACAACAGAAGCAAAAATAATTTCTGTGAATATTTATATGTGGTCAATGGATTCACAAAAACTACATGAAGCAATGGTTTCTATCAAGTATAGTGTCTTTTAAAAGATTCATTAGGTCTGGAAAATGAGCCCCTCTTCAGTATAATCGATTGTCTTGCTATCATCAGATAAAATGGTAGCCACGTGCAACATATGTGTCCCTGAGTGATTTTTAGCACTTACTTAGCATTCATCCAATATACATAAATAAATATTGTAAGTTGTAAAAGTATAGAAATATAAGAAACAAGGTATTTTCTTGTAGTTGATTTATACTCTGTGCATAAAGAAATAAACTCTTTCATAAAGAAAACATTGATATCTCAGGTGGAGTCAAATTAAGGACATGCACAAATGAGAAAAGGAAGGGTTTTCATCACCTAGGAGATCACAGTTTAAATGAGACAAAATGCTGGGAAATATTTCGCCTTCTAGATCCTGAAACATACAGAGGCCTTGGAGCAAAGCGAGGTAAATTTAGCCCAGGCAGGAGTGAGTGCTGGGAGGTTGTGGAAGGCTCCCCAGGTGACATCTAAGTTGAAAATGACAAGATACAAAGCACTTAGCCAGGCAAGTGTGGAGGGAGGTGAACATCACGTCAGTCAAAGAGGCGAGTGAGATCCAGCTCTGAGAGCAGGGGATTCCCCAGGCTCAGGGATCCCTGTTAGGGTGATGCTCGTGTCAGGAAGAGGCCAGTGTTCACCTGCACAAAACCCTGTCACGGCATCAATGCCAAAACCCACGGCTTAGTTCTGATAAGTATAGTTAGGAGGAGGCAAATTTTGTGATTCAGAAAAAGTGAGATAAAAGTACACAGAATTAATTATGTACAGTGGGAAGAACAGTAGAAGTTTGATTTTCTCAAATACTTTGAATCACTTAATTGATGTCAAAATAAACTTGCAAATCAAAGCACACATAATCTCTCTCCTTTGTGAGGTCTGGACAGTTTTTTTTTTTTTGCCTTAATGTTAGTGTTTTTTTCTCTTTAAGACTACAAGTAAGTAAATTGAGCTGCTCATGATCCTTAATTGTCCTGCTTTCTTTCCTGTACCTCTTTGTTAGGTTTTTTTTGTCACATAGAAAGTACCAAAAAAGCACAGCCCGAAACAAAATACATGATCTAAATAATCTACACTTAATTTTATGGAACTTTTCACTTCCTTGGGTTGCCACAAACCAGACATGATCCTGAATCTTATCCATCCCACACTCCTCTTCAGAACATTGTATTGCTTCTAAAGTTATATATGAATACATGTGTGTGTGACAGTGTATACTGTTTTATATTTTTGCTATACATATTATTTATATACATACACTGTGCACAATGCAACAGCTACAGATTAATTTTATATTGATATAATAATATGCACTGTGTAATTCTTTGGGAATTACTTTTTAATTATTTTATGATTTTTATTTCATTTTTATTAGTATGTTATGGTACACTTCCACAGGCTCTGGTATTTCCTGAGAATGGAGTGACACATATAAGATTCTAAAAGGAAAAGCCTGTCAACCCAGAATAACTAGCCCACCAGAGCTTTCCTTGTCTTTGAAAATGGAAGAAAATTACTTCACGGTAAAAAAAATTTACCTCTTCTAGGCCACCCTATAAATGATACTTAAAAGTGTTCTGTTGACAAAAGGAATAGAACCTCCCAAAACCAAGTCAAGCAGAGAACATCTCAATAAAACAAAGAAGGTGAAATCAAACAATGAACAGTCTATTGCTAAAACGACAGGACTAAATTACTACCTATAAATATTAACCCTGAATGTAGATGGCTTAAATTCATTGGTAAAACATCCTAGACTAGCAGACTGGACCAAAAAACAAGTATGTGTTGCCTACAGGAGATATGTCTCACCAACGAAGATACGCAGAAACTGAAAGTGAAAGCATGGAAAAAGATATTTCAGGCTAATGGAAAGGAAGAGTGAGATAATGAGGATGTTGACGTGAATAATACAAAAAGATGAAGAAGGGCAACACACAATGATCAAAGGATCCATTCAACAAGAAGAGATCACGTGACTAGTTTCTCATGGTTTCTTTTCCATCTCTGGTTTTACTTGGCTTTTCTCTCCTGCTTTGCTAGTCTGGCTAAAAGTTTGTTTTTTTCAGGATTTTTTATTTTCTTTTTTCATTTCTCAGTGACACATTGGAAATTCATTAGAATGTTATTTAACTCATAGTGTTGTAAACTTTCTATACTTCTTGTTGCTTCTTTTGTTTTATAGCTTCTCATTAAGGAAATGTATAGTAACTAAATAATAGAGACTTTCATATCCAGATGTGAAGATACAATGCAGCATGCATTTCTACTTCTGGATCAAAGATGGACTGCCAATGAGTTACAGAGAGGGAGAGGAGGGAAAGAGAGAGAGAGAGATCTGTCATCTTCTAGGTCATGTCCTTAATGGCTGCATGACTGGTGCTGGGCTGACCTGCCGCTGTTATTCAGGAGCTTCAATCAGTCCTACAGCACTGATGTAGTGGTCATGTACTTGGATCATTTCTTTTGCTTTCCTAGGCCGTATTTAGAGAACTTGATGAGAAGTAGAGCAGCTGGACTTGAGCCATTATTCATACGGGATACCTGTTTTTCAGGCACATGCTAATAAATTGAAAGAATCAGTTTAATTAAGATGTTATACTACATAAAGCAATCTACAGTTTCCATGTAAAGGCAACCATTATTAAAATGTGAATGGCATTCTTTATAGAATCAGAAAAAAAAAACTCCTAAAATAGACACTGAATCACAAAAGACTGAAACAGACTAAATGATTCAAAGAAGACTGGGAGAACTTGCGCTGGTAGTGTAGTGGTAAGCATAGCTGCCTTCCAAAGAAGATGGGTGGATCCAGTTGGAGCCATCTCAACACTTGATTTTAAAGAATACTCTGAAAGTGTAGTAAATAAACCAGCATGGGCATGGTGTTCAATGTGATGAATACATAAATGGAACAGAACAGGGAGTCCAGAAACTAGTCTACAAGCATACCGTTAATTGATTTTTTTTTTACAAAAGGACCACACATAGGAGAAAGGATAATCAAATCAATAAATAGTGCTGGCAAAATTGAGTGTATTTATGTAAAAAAAAAAGAAAAGAAATTAAACTGTTACCTCTTGACATATACAAAACTCAACTCAAGATGAGAAATACCTGAACTTAAGATGTGAAAATAGGAAGTTTCTGGGAAGAAAATGTAGGTAAAATACTTCAGGATATTGATCTAGGTGACAACGTCTAGGGTTAGTTCTGAAGCATAGGCAACAAAAGCAAAGCTAGATAAATCGGGGGGGGGGGGTGTCATATCAAATACAGAAGCTTCTGCACAGCAAAGAAAACAACCAAATGCATATCAGCAACTCTATAAACTCAAGAACAAGAACACAAGCATCCAGTTAAAAATGGGCAATACACAGTTCTAAAAAGAAGAAAAACAATTGTCCAGCTAATAAATGAAAAAGATGTCATAATGTGATTTCAACCAAACCGTATCAGAATGACTCTTAACCAAGACTCAGAAAGTAAAACATGATGGCAAGGATCTGGAGAAAGGGGAACTCTAACACACTTTTGGCAGGATTATTAAATAGCAACCACTGTGGGAAATAAGATGGAGAGTTTTTAAAATACTATAGACTTTCCTTATAACCCGTTAATCCCACTACTGAACATATCCCCAAAAGAAAGACACAAACACCATGTTTCTCATGACACTGTTCGAAATAGCCAAAATACAAAATCAAACAATGTGTCCATCAACAGATTATACAAAGAAATCATGATATGTATTCATGTATATATAAATGGAGTATCATCCTCCTATAAAAAGAATACAACAATAGGCCCAATGCAATGGCTCAATGTTAAATCCTTGCCTTGAATGTGCCAGGATCCCTATGGGCACTGATTTGTATTCCAGATATTCCACTTCTCATCCATCTGCCTGTTCGTGACCTTGGAAAACAGTGAGAGATGGCCCAAAATCCAGGGACCCTTGTCCTGCCTAGAAGAAGCTCCTGGCTTCAGATTGGATCAGTGTAGCCATTGCAGCCATTTCAAGAGTGAACCAGTGGGATGGAATATCTTTATCTCTGAATCTACCTTCTCTGTAAATCTACCTTTCCAATAAAAAATAAATATTTCTTTTTGAAGAAAAAGAATACAACTATACCATAGTCATTAAAATGGATGCAGCTAGAAGGCATCATGTTGAATAAAATAAATTGGACACACATTTTATAAGTAAGTGTTAAATCTTAAAAAATGAAAAAAAAAAACAAAGACAAATGAAAGAAATGCCTTGATGCATCAGCTTTGTTACAAATATAATTTGGCAAAACTTCGTTTTATATCTATTTAAAAATAATGAGTAATAGTGATAATCTCTAAAGTTTCAATAAACTGTGATTATTTAAAAATTTACCGGATACGAGCAAAATCGTCGTCATTTCATTTAATTTCACTAAATTGTGTCCCTCTTGCTTTTCCTTTGTTGAATATTTAATGAAGCACTATGCCTTTAATTGTAAGCATGGAAGAATTTTAAGAAAACGGAAGAAGAAACAAAGTGGAGGGATGGAGAAAGGCAGTGACGTGTTTTCACATGTGTATCTGTGAACCTCATTGACTCTGTTCTATGCACATATGTCACATGAGCATGGTATTTGAAGAGTAGTGTGTTATGTTAATTTGCCAACATTTCCTGTCACCCTGAGGATCTAGTGTACAAATAATATTTCTTCACCAAAGAAATGCTTCAGAAATCCAGCTCACACAAACTTTTTTCTACAATGCTTCTCATTTATTTTACATTTTACTCCAAATCGGTCTTCAGTCTCCTTTCAGGATCCCTGTATATGCCATTAGCTAGAGATTCAGTTTTACTTCTCTATATACTACGAGCTGTCAAACATTTCATATTTTCCACATGGATTTTTTGCTGAAAATGTTGTCATGTATTAAATTCCTATTTATAGAAATAAGGGATCATATTGATCTACTTACTATTTCCTCTTTAAGTGTTTGTATCTAGTTTTTGAATGTCTATAAAGCTTTAAATGATTGACAATCATGAAAATACAAATCATATTTTAAGAAAACATGTTATAATAAGTATTCTTTAAAAGAAAATTAGCCAGGAACTGGCATTATGGCATTAATGGGCCTTGTAACACTGGCATCAGTTTGAGTCCCAGCTGTTCCACTTCTGATCCAGTTCCCAGCTGGTGTCCCTAGGAGGGCAGAGGAGAATGGCTGAAGTGCTGGTTCCTGCATACATACGGGAGACCGGGAAGAGGCTCTTGGCTTCAGCTTGGGTCATTCTTAGTCATTGCGTTCACTTGTGGAGTACACACCATTGAGTGGAAGATCCTTTCTGTGTGTGTCCCTCTTTCATTCTGCATCTCTAACACACATAAATAACATCAATCTCTTTTTAAAAATTTGCCCTGAATCTCTCGTCATGATTATAATACTAGGATTAATTCATGATAGTGACTCAGTGTATTCTCAAGTGTGTATCTAAAGCATATTTTTTGCACACTGAGCATGTCTCTGTCAGGTCCATTGCTACCAGGTGGGAAACCTGAGACCGGTGGGAACAAAACCTCATGCCATAGTTTTTATCTGTCACTCATTCAAAACCCCAGGAGTTCTCAAGCTAAAACTCCCTTTGAGTTCCAAGCAAGCTAAAAATATGCACACCTAGACATACTCTAGTGAAATCTTTGAACATCAAGGGAAAAGGAAAAATGTACTTTTTAAAAAGGAAAAAAAATATTTAGAAAATGAAAAAAGCTCTGTGTTTTATTTCTTATATTTCTCCTAAAAGTAAACAATGTATTACTTTTTAAAGTCTTAAGATTGATTTTATAGTTAGTGCTTCAAACTTCCCCTAAAGCATCATTTAAAACTCAATACAAAATACTGACCTTTATACTATACAAACTCAGACATTTCACATGCCCAAGTATTACTGGAGGGAAGAGGTTTGGTGTGGAGGGAAAACTTGGACTAAGCTAAAAGCAAAATAGAATACCAAAGATAGATTATTTAACCCCAAAACAAGAAGTTGGCTCTGAAGAGAGGATGTCTGGTCCAAGATCAGTATGCAAAAAAACCCAAAAGTAAATCTTTATTATTCATCTTTTCCAGAAAATAAACTCTTTGATTCACTTATGGTTTATTTTCATTTAGTTGAAAAGCAGGGTCAGGTGTGATAGCGTAGTGGTTAATGTCCTCGCCTTGAACGCGCCAGGATCCTATATGGATGCTGGTTTGTATCCTGGCAGCCTTGAGGGGCCGGAGCAGGTAAAGCTATTGCCTATGAGACCAGCATCCCGCACAGCATCCTGACTTTTCCACGCTGATCCATCTCCCTGCTCCTGTACCTGGGAAGGTAGCAGGTGATGGACTTTGTGTGCCTGAGTCCTGGGCACTCAGACCTAAGACCTGATGGAATATTAAGCTCATAGCCTTAGCCTGATCCATTTGGGAGGTAATCAGTAGATGGAAAAATGTTCTCTCTCTCTCTGTGTGTCATTCTTTCAAATCAATAAACATAAATGTTCTATAAACTTGCTTTCTTAAAACAGTAACTTTGCAAACCATTACTTCTCATCTCTGTGTACATTTCTAGATACTGCTTGGAACTGTCATTCCTTATTTTGTTGTCTGGAATGCAAGCAAATTTATTCATAAACATTCCAAAGACTAAAATTAAATTCTAATTCATTACAAACAGAATTCATATCTTACTTAGGAGAATTGCTGAAGATATGACAGTAAACTGAGCTCAGAATCTCATTATCCTTTCTCCCATTTTAGAGTGCAGGCAGAAGACAGCTGAAGTTTTATTAACAAAGCCCATGAAAAATAACCTGGACTCTGAAACTTGGGAGATTTGACTTTAAGTTCAGGTTCCACCACTCACTAGGTAAGGCACATCGAGTAAAATCCTTGACTTTGCAGAATCTAAGTTTTCTCTATACAAAAAGGAGATTATTACTTCCACTTGCAGGAATTTTATAAAGATTTAATGAGATAATTAATCAAAACAGTTGTTCTCAACCTAATTGGAATCATCTGGGGAGCTTTAGCAAGCTCTGATGTCTGGGTGTCTCCCTTACAGATTTTGGATATAATTGGTCAAAAACAATACCTAAGTCTGTAGTTTTTAAAAGTTGTCCATTTAGTTCTAGGGTGCAGCTAAAGGTAGAAAAAAATTAATATGAAACTACATGACAAACCATTGGGTGATACATAGGTGATATGACAAAACTGTAACCAGATTCGTACATTAAAAAGGGCGCCATGGCCTTGGCTATTAAACTATCATTTAGGTGTCTGTGTCCCAAATTGTAGTGTAGTTTCAGTTCTTGGCTACTCTGCTTCTGATCCTGTTCCTGCCAATGAGGCCTCAGAGGCAGTGGACAGTAACCCGGCTAGTGAGCTGTCACCAACAAGGAAGAACTAGATGGAGATTTTGGCTCCTTGTTTTAATAGGATCAGCCCTGGCTGTGGGCAATTTAATTTAAAGCAGTGAGCCAAGAGATGGGGGAATCCTCTTCTACTCTATCTCTCTGCTTTTTTATTATTTTTTTAAGATTTTAAAATTTTTATTGGAAAGGCTGATCTACAGAGAGAAGGAGAGAGAGAGAGGAAGATCTTTCATCCAATAGTTCACTCCCCAAGCGGACACAACAGCTGGAGATGAGCCAATCAGAAGCCAGGAGCCAGGAGCCTCCTCCAGATCTCCCACGTGGGTACCGGCTCCCAAAGCTTTGGGCCGTCCTCGACTGCTTTCCCAGGCCACAGGCAGGGAGCTGTATGGGAAGTAGAGCTGCCGGGATACAAACCAGCACCCATATGGGATCCTGGCACGTTCAAGGCGAGGACATTAACCATTACGCTATCACACCTGGCCCTGCTTTTCAACTAAATGAAAATAAATATGAAAAATATTTAACGACTCTAATGATGGTCAAGAAGAAAATGGTAGTAGACTTCAGATATAAAATTCAGGCAGTATAATTGACTTGATGCCTGATTACACTTGCACAGACCTTGAAAGAGAAGAGCCACTTGGTACGAAGGTCACACCAAACATTATATTAATGCACGCATACAATTTTCAAAAACGTAGGATTTCTAATCTTATACAGTATTTGTGACGTAACTCGCACATTGAGTTAGAAGCAAAGAACTCAGAATTTGATGTTTTTCTCCAGATTAGAGATTAACTGTGTCACAGCAAATTATAAACTTTTTATTTGAAATTCAATATGATTTCCTTTATGTTACTGTTGTTCACAATGAGCAGGCATACAGTTATTCTGCTTCTTGGATATAACTTACATGAAATTCCATAACCTTGGAAAGAACTCCAGAAATCGCTTGATGATTGGAGCAAAAGTTAAATTTATTCCTTAGTCTGTAATTAGTCTGAAGTTAAAGTGTGTATTTTATTCATTATATTGCCTGGTGACTTGCACTGTGTTTGGCACTTACCAAGTGCTCAATAAATGCTTTTAAAATTAACATTATAATGCTATAAAATAAATTTCTTCTAGCAAATTTAAGAAAAGCTAAAGATGAAACACTGAAAGCCTTAACAGTTTACTTTCAATTACAACTCATCCCTATAGGATCTATTCTAAGTTTATCAATCCAAGCTCTCTCTTTCTCTCTCTCTCTTTTTCTTTCTTTCCCCAATGTGACACCACACACTCATATATATGAAAACAGCTAATACTAAGAAATATAATACTAAGAAATATAATATAATATAATACTAAGAAATATAATATATTACTATAATAATATAATACTAAGAAATGTACTAATGTATGAGGGTGCTGCTCACACACAGATTTCAAAGTTACTTTGCATATTTTCTGTTTTATCTAAAAAACTTGTCGAAAACATTTACTGTTTATTTCAATATAAATTAATTAAAACTGACTTTGAGTTGTTTCTTTAAAAAAAAAACTTAAGGTATTGTAAGATACCTATGATTCTACTTTCATATAGGAAATAAAAGTCAGTATATCTTTAAATACAAACAGTGAAAAGGTGCTTTTTCCAGGTCTCCCACGTAGGTGTAGGGTCCCAAGGCCTTGGGCCATCTTCGACTGCTTTCTCAGGCCACAAGCAGGGAGCTGGATGGGAAGTGGAGCAGCCGGGATTAGAACCGACGTCCATATGGTAGTCAGGGATTGCAAGGTGAGGGCTTTAGCCACCAGAATACCACACCAAGCCCGGCTACCTCACTTGAGATCCTGCTCTCTACTAACAGCCTGGGAATACAGCAGAGGATGGCCCAAAGCCTTGGGTCCCTGCACCCACGTGGGAGACCATGAAGCAGTCCTGTGATTCCAGCTTGGAACTGGCCCAGGAATAAATCAGCAGATGGAAGATCCATCTCTCTGTCTCTCACTCTCTTGCTGTGTCTCAAGTAAAATAAATAAACCTTAAAAAGAAAAAACCTGGAGAAGACGGGAATATTTTAGCTACTTAATTACTATATGGCATTTAATGTTAACTGTAAATTCAGGCAAGAGAGATTGCTAATAGCCATGAGGAATCTTTGATGGAATGGCTCAAATATGAGTGTACTTCAAAAAACTTGCAAAAAGAAAAATGCAATTTAGATGCTTGTATAAAAGAAGCTTTTGAAATCTGTGGATATGCAGTGTTGTCAAAGAGTCCAGGAGAACGTATATTATGAAAAAAAAGTATGCATTTTTTTTTAAAGATTTATTTTTATTATTTTTTCATTGGAAAGGCGGATATACAGAGAGGAGAGACAGAGAGGAAGATCTTCTATCCGATGATTCACTCCCCAAGTGAGCGCAACGGGCCGATACTATGCCGATCCGAAGCCAGGAGCCTCTTCCGGGTCTCCCACGCGGGTGCAGGGTCCCAAAGCTTTGGGCTGTCCTCGACTGCTTTCCCGGGCCACAGGCAGGGAGCTGGAAGGGAAGCGGGGCTGCCGGGATTAGAACCGGCGCCCATATGGGATCCCGGGCGTGCAAGGCGAGGACCTTTAACCACTTGCGCCACCGCGCCGGGCCCAAAAAGTATGCATTTTTAAAAGTTATACCCAAACATGCCTACACATTGACTCCGTTTCCATGAGGGCACCCTCACGCACGAGCATCTCTCATTCCTCAAATATTGGGACCAAACTATAGAGGCAAGATTTACTTAAAGATCAAGGAGTGTTGTGCGCCTTTACCACTAGCCGCCCCACTTTGGAGTTTCTGGGCTTTATTCCTCACTCGGCTCCTGACTATCAATGCACACCATAGGAGAATGGCTCAAGTAATAGAGTCCCTCCCACCCACATGGGAGACCTGAATTGCATTCCTGGCTCCCAGCATAGGTCTCAGCCAGCCCTGACTGTTACCATTTGCTGATTGAACCAAGGGAGCTCACCGTGTCTCTCTTTCTCTCTCTCTCCCTCTCTCCTTCTCTCTCTCTCATAAATAAATGGATACAATTTCAAAAGTCAATAAAGAAGCATAGTTACTACAGTTCATAATAATATATACATGAACTTTGCTGAGAGAAGATCTTATGTGTTGTCAGGACACAAGATTTTCCACTGTATACATCTATATCTACATTGACATAAATATAGATTATAGATAGATACATTCTTCAAAAAATAAAACACCAAAAAACATTCAAAGCTGCATTTATTAAAACACCATGTAGAGACTCTAAAATTTATACATGTAGGCGCAGCACAGTAGCCTAGTGGCTAAAGTCTTCACCTGGCACACACTAGGATTCCATATGGATGCCAGTTCTAATCCTAGCTCCCTGCTTCCCACCCAGCTCCCTATTCATGGCCTGGAAAAGCATTCAAAGATGGCCCAAAGCCTTGGGTTCCTGCACCCACATGGGAGACCTGGAAAAAGATCCTGGCTCCTGGAATTGGATCTGCTCAACTCCAACTGTTGCAGCCACTTGGGAAGTGAATCATCAGACGAAAGATCTTCCCTCTGTCTCTCCTCCTCCCTGTAGATCTGACTTTCCAATAAAAAAGTTTATACATGTAATATGGTAATTTGACATATGATACAGTAAAATAGAGATCAGAATGTTAAAATAGTAATTATGTGGAATAATAGTTGTAGTAACTGGCTACAGCAATAATTTCATAATGTAAGAATGAATATCAAAACAATTGTGTATACCTTAAGTATGGAATATTTGTATTTGTCAATTATATTTCAACAAGACCGGAAAATTTAAGAGACAAAGATAGGTTTTGTGCTTGTCAGGTTAAGGTGCAGCGTTCTAAAAAAAAAAGACAAAATGTGATTCTAAAATAATGTTAAAAATAAAATACATTAGGGCAGCTTATAGATAAATGTAGGTTCATATCCTTGATATACAGGAATATCTTTGATGCACTGAGTGAATAAAAGCAAAGGTGTGTGAAAGAAAATGTGTACCTTGAGCTACTATTCTGAAAACAACCAACCGCCATACACTGTCAGTGTTTTTTTTTTGCATTTATCTTTTCATATAATTAATGTAACAAAGTAAGAGAGCAAAATCAGTACTCGAGAGAGTGCAAGTGAGAAGAGCATGAGGTGATTTTCAGTTTTATCACATCTTTGTGTGCTGTTGTACTAGTTACAAGGAGATATTAACTTGTAAGCTGAAAATATAAAGAAATCCAGGCAAGCTTTTTAAAAAGGTAGAATACTCCCATTATTATTTTAATTATACATTTACATTATGTTGCTTTATTTTCTTCTTTATCTACATTCGACACATCATGATTCATTTATATATTAGAAAATGAAACCTGTAAGTGTGAAATGAACGACTATACCATTGTAATAACTGCAGACAAATGAGAGGAAATAGAATAAGGGAAGAGATAAAGGAGGAAAGATTATGCCCTATGCATGTAAATCTTTACTCCGGTAAAAATAAATACATCTTTGTATTTTATATTAGTGCATATATATATATATATATATATATATATATATAATATCACAATTCCATGAATCTTAGTGTGAAAGTTAAGTTTTAGGAGTGTCTTCTAAAATCAAACCCGAAAATCATTTAAAAGAGCCGAAATTCCTGCTATGGGCTGGATATACAGAAACGAGGCTTTTGCATAGGAATGAACAAGGGTTCTTTTACCTGTAGGAGAGAAGTGCAAGCTCAGGCTCCAGTAGCCACCATGCTTCTCAGCCTGCACTAACCATCCAGGCTCATTCAGAGTGGATCAATTTCCCCAAAATGGTACAATTACAAAATGAAATATAGATCAATTTCATGAATTGCCAAGATTAGCTTCAACAGAAAGTATTTGTTTTAGGTTTTTGCCTGATTAGGTGCTTTGGTTCAGCCACTATTGCTCTACAGGAGACACTTCAGAATTTTGGAAGCAATAAATGGTTATTACAAAAACACAAGGCTTGGACTTTTCCAGGTGGGGAATTGTTCCAGAGAAAGGGACTCACAGGTGGAAGTGGAAGAAAAAGAAAGAAAAAGAAAAGAAAAAGAAAGACGTTAGGTTAACTGATGATGTGCAATAGACTGACTTGAGAGATCTAGAAGATCATACTAAAATTCCTTCACAGAATTCATAATCAGTTCCCAATTTGTGAATTGAAAAATTAATCATAGTAAAGCTGCCTGGATTATGCATTATAGCAAGGCCATTAGAGCAAATAAAAGCAAGTGAGTACATACATAGGGACTTCATGGAAATTCTAAGTGTTCAGAAAAATTAAACCTCACAACAAGATTTTAATGTGTTTCCCAATGCTAGCATTTACAGTGTTCAGGTTGATTCAATATGAAAGCTTTCTTTCAAAGGTGGATTGTGCATAATTATGTTCCACGGAGCTTTCTATATCAACAATAGCTGCTATATGCATTGTTATCTATTTATCTGGCTTCTGTATAACCAAACCCCCAGTTTGCCTGGAATGATTTAGTGTATGAGTAAACCTATTTTCTTAAAAATGAGGCCAATACATAAGACGAAAATTCTATTACGGAAAAGCCCCTGTAATCTCAGCTGAATGATCTAAAAAAAAAAAATTGCATCCACTTTTCATGGAATGAAAACCACAGGATTTCATAAATTCTTTGTAGAGGACAACTTGGTGTATCTGTAAGAATGGTCTATCTACACGACACATAAAAACTCAGTACAGGATGGGCAAGTTGGCCAAGGCAAAGAGACCCTGCTGTGCAAACTCAAATCCCGTGCTGACGATTCCAAGTTTACTTATTGCTCCTTGGCGTTATGGCTGAATGAAGCAACTAATTGTGCATAATAATTTTTCATAGTTTCCACACCAAAAAATATCCATTAAATTCAGCTTTTCATGAATTTTGGGGCTCCCAGTCTCTAAGTCTCAAGCTTACCTTGGTTTATATTGTAGGTAACCTTCTGAGTTATCTGCAATGCAAGCACTTCCCTAGACACAGTCCACACGTAATTCAATCTCTAGTCCAGTCTTCCCACGTAGATTTTCGGCTCCCCATTTTATAGATGAATAAGCTGAAGGCAAGAAGCAGTAAGCAACTTGTCTAAGGTCACACAACTTGTCCAATGTCATTCAACTAATTAGTTACTAGACTGCATTTTGTACCTCAAAGTGAGTCTAACTTCAAAGCCTAGATTTTTCCCACTGTATCATGTTGTCTCCAGGAGGTTTCTGTTCCAGATACCTGTCCTTTTTTACACTGGAAAAAAAATACAGACTGAAAACTGTTCAATTTCTTTTGTTCCTACTCAGTAGAAGAGTGGACTAATGAGCTAGAATGATCAGCTAATGAAACCGTTGCCAATTCAATGAAGGCACAGCTGAGACATTTTGCAGAATGACAGCAGCTTATTTTTCACTACATTAAAAAAATTCTACAAATGTGCAGTTGCACATGATTTTGCATAATGATATAAACTGAACCCATTTCTCATCAGGCACCTTTACCCAGCAATTCTTTCCATGATACTGATGTTGAAAGCATATCATTGCCACTTGGGGTTCGACATACTTTTCCACTCATTTTTTCTTCTCACTTCCCTGGTAAACAATGTCTATGTGACTAATCTAGCATATATCTTTCTATATTTTCCATATTTGTATAAAATGAAGCACAAACATTCACGGATTATCCATACCAACCATTATGTATAACATCCACAAATATGGGAAGCTCTGTTCATCTTTTACAAAGGTTGGCTTTGATGACATTCCCAAACTCTTCCAAATTTTCTTATTCATCAATACCTAAATCAAATTCTGCCAAGTTACCTTGGATTCTCTCTGATTCTGATCTGTCATATTTACTAAAGTAGTACCGAGCACCATCTATATATTCTGTATTTTTGTTTATTGTTATTCTTTATTCTATGAAAGAGAGTTCCCAGAATTCACAATCCTGCAAATTTTAACTTTAAGAGATATTGCAACATTGTTTCCAAGAAGGTGATAAGAACTTATGTCACTAGCTGCCGTGTGTGAAAAGACCAATTTCTCTGCTTTCTTCCATTTGCCCTATTTATGGTAATACAGTGACGTGTCACTGTTACTTTAATTTCCATGTCCCTTGCTACTAAGCTATCTTGCTCATTTTCCTTTTTTTCCCAAGATTCAGCTCTTTTTATTTGAAAAATTTACAAAGAGAGGGAGAGACAGAAAGAGAGTTCTCCTATCTACTAGCTCACTCTCCAAATGACTGCAACAGCTGGAGCTGAGTCCATCTGAAGCCAGGATCCAGGAACCAAGAGCTTCTTCCAGGTCCCCTACATAGGTGAAGGTACCCAAAGACTTGGTCCACCTCCACAACTTTTCCAAGCCACAAGCAGCCAAGACATACATCATTGCCCATATGGAATGCCAGTGCTGACATTAACATTCTTTAGTAAATATGACAGATCAGAATCAGAGAGTATCCCAGGTAACTTGGCAGAATTTGATTTAGGTATTGATGAATAAGAAAATTTGGAAGAGTTTGGGAATGTCATCACATCAGCCCCATCGTCACTCATTTTCTATGGAATCATTTATTTTCTTGTTCAATACACTTTTGTTACACATTATAGGTAGTAACTTTCTTCAATAAATATGTTTAGTCTTGACTTTCACACACTTCTATTATTTATTTACTGAATTTTTGACAGCATTTCAAAAAGTTTTAATTCTACTCAACTCTGCCTTACAATAATTTCTGGGTTTTTTTTTCTGCCTTGTTTAAAAGATTTTACACTCTCTTACACAGTCAGTTCTCTAATATTATTGCTACTTTCTTTGGGTCTCTAGTTAATTCTAGATGTTTCCTGCTGAATCAAAATGATAACATTTTAATTACATATATAAACACACTAGTGAAGAAAATTCTTCCCCCAAATTTGCTCCCTGGAAGTTGGAGAAAAGATTGGAGTTGGAGAACCACCACCAATTCCCCCCTCACCCTCCGTCCCCAGGGCAAGCCATGCCCTGTGGGGAAGGTTGCTCTCTGATCTCTGATCCTTCTCAATGTGACATGTGTCCTTTGCAACAGAGAAAACAGGATGATTCTGAACACACAGAAGTTGCCAGCTCCCCCCCCATTTATTATCAATACAGATCTGACTCCTTTGTCAATTTGCACTCCCACATGACCACTCTTTATCAATGCTAAGCCCAGAGAGCTTTTCTTGTTTCTTTAGGTGATTGTTCCTAAATGTTGGCTCCATGGATAAATCCTCATCTGACAAGTATTGAGATCCCATATGAGTGTCAGTTTGTGTCTCAGCTGCTCTACTTTCTATCCAGTTCCCAGCTTAAAGCTTGGGAAAGCAGTGGAGGAGGATGGCCCAATGTCTTGGGACCCGGAATGCACGTAGGCGTCCCAGAAGAAGCTCTTGGCTTTGGATCAGCTCAGCTCCAGCAGTTGTTGCCATTTGGGGAGTGAGCAGATACAAGACCTTTCTCTATGTCTCTCCTCATCTCTGTAGGTCTCATCTGTCTTTCCAATTAAAAAAATAATTCCTTAAATTATAAAAATATATTGTGAAACTGCACAATTTGAACATTTTCAGCAATCATCTCTTGATTATTTAACTTTTCATCCCAGAGAAATATTTTTGAATTATGTTGCTTCCTTAATAACTGAATAGCATTTGAAGATGAACTAAAGGAAGAGTAATTCTTTCCCTGAACGATGACATACAGCTACTTTCACCCTTTATCTGTGTAAAATTCCTGTAATAGGTGAGAACTGGAAATAATCTGACCCAAGTTTTGCTTTCGTTTTTGTTTCTTTTCACTTGTGGTATGCGGAGGACTCCTTCCAGTTGGCAATGGAGGTACTCCATCATTGCACCCCTAATAGATATCACCAGAACAAGGTTTCATTACTGTGGATATTGGATAACGTCCTGCCAGAAGGCTTTCAATACCCTAAGGATAAGATGTACTAAGTCCCCAAATTAGGTACAGCCGTCTTTGGGCTAGAATTTGAGACTCACCAGGATGTTTATGCTGGGTTTTGAGGAGCCTTGATCAAGATATTTCCCTAGGGTGACAAATCCATAATTGCACATATCAGCTTTAGGCTGCCTTGATTAATGCAACCTTCTGTGATTTATAACCCAGAATATTTTTAAACAGGTGCTCTCCTTATTGTATGTAGTAGACTGCAGTGTTTCGGGAATGACTACAGAGGCTTGTTTCATTTATTTGTTTTGTGAAATTCACTGAAAACACATTATAAGAAAAGCCATTCATTTCATAACATTGTGGTGTTAGTGCAATTAGTTTTGCAGAGACCTCGAGTTCTAAGGTTAGCTAATGGCAGACTGTGATGTTTCCCCACAACCTTTTCGACACCTCAAATGGAAGTTTCTCTTTTTTAAAACACATTATTCTGTTGCAGAGAGGCTGGTATTCTGATATTCAAAGTATACTGCCTTGGATTCCAGATCTTCTTACCTGTAGTCCAGGAAAGTTGCTTAGGTGTAAGAATCGAATGCAGCATAGCAGAAGTTTGATGGAAAGATAACTTTCTCTCTCTCTCTCTCTCTCTCTCTCTCTCTCTCTCTCTCTCTGTGTGTGTGTGTGTGTGTCTCTCTCTCTCTCTCACACACACACACATCACTGGCTATACTTTATGAAAATTATAAGCTATGGAAAGACATGCTACATATGGAAACTAGCTGTTCTGCACATTATATGGTCTCAGGCACATTAGTTTTATCATTTTCATGTCAGACAAAATCTGGACCCATACAGGGTATCAACCTCTTTTTTACTACTTTAAAGCTTTCTCAAGCATATTTCTATAATGCTGCAGCAAAATAAAAGTAGTGTATCTTCTTTGATTACGAAAAAATACCCCACGGTTGTTAACATTGCAGCATGTAATGTTGTATCAGTTTTTAGCTAAATGACTGAGAAAATGAATTAATACTTAGTGCCTAAATTTTCTTATCTGTGAAGTGGAATTGATATTTAAAAAATGAAGAAAATTTGGAGATTCAAGAACCAGGCAATGCTACCAACTTAGGTCTACTTGGGATCCTCTAAACTGCTTCCCATGGTTATGGGAGTGGATACGGTAGGGAGAAATGGCACCGCTAGACGGTAGTCAGAGGTAATTGGATGAGTGCAGGCTCCAGCCTTGCTAAGTACTCCCTTGTGACTACTTCAAATCAGGTGCACAAGGCCTAATCAAATTTCTTCCAAGAGCAGTGCCCTCAGTGGATGTCAAGACTGCCTAGTCGGCCCCATCTCTCCAAGATTCCACATGACCTGTCAAGATTATCAACCATGGGACAAACTTCCCAGCACACACACCTTCTGGGAAACTGAAACTTTATTTGAATCACAGCACCGATCACGATGCTCACAAATTATGGTTTTTTTTTTCTTGCTCATGTCCTTATCCAATTATCTTCTGACTGGGGATACATTGCCAACTGTCCTAATGGGACACTGGATTAATGTCCATACCAGCGCTGCTGACCAGACAGCCTCAGGCTTAGACTATTTGAGAGGCTCAGAAACTGTTTTTTAAAGAATCTTTGCAGTGGTTTCATGTTTTACCTATGCCTTTGTGACTTTGATAGAATGCAACCTGTTTTACTTGGTAACGCTGCTGCAATTACTCTGCTTGGTAGAATTTTCTTTTAAAAAGAATGTAGAAATCTCTTTCTCCCTAAAGGGTCAAGAGTGTTATTTGGGGGGGGGGGGAGATTAAATCACATTATATGTTTGGACAGTTTTAAGATTATAAAACCAAATAGTGCATTATTTAACTTGCCAAGGAACTATAGATTGATCTCATGCTATTTTTTTTCCTCCTGTTTGACTGGTACCACGAACTTTATGAAATTCCCATGGAAGAAAAAGGGCACTGTATTGGGGGGTATATCATATCAACAAGTGTTGGGTATATGTGTTTGTGTATTTGTGCTTAAGGGAGGAGTAGATGAAGCTCCTGCTCCAAAAAGAGGAATCACACTGAAGGTTTATGATCAAAGGCTTCTTTAGGAAAATGGCATTTTTTAGGTATTCAACAGAGACATCAGCTCCTGAATAAGAAACCAGAAGAAACACAGACCAGAACAAAAGCAAAGGCAGTAGTGAAGAAGATCTGTATAAAAGGGGAGTCAAAAAGCAAAGAAATCACAATTAAATTGCTTTGATCTCGTTTTCATTTCTTCCAAAACCTTTTTCTTTTGTAGAATTCATTGCAGGCTCATGGATTTCATGGTGGCATCACTTTACCCAAGAGACTTTAGTGTTTTCTTTTTGTCATCCATGTGTTGGTTATTCTGGGGTCACGTTTTTTTCAACTTCATTGTGCTGTAAGTTTGTTGTTGTTGTTGTTGCTGCTGCTGTTGTTGTTCTAATTCATACTGGTTGTTGACCTTATTTCGTGGCCTCTCATTTAAGGGAATGTACAATGATGGAATAATAGAGACTACCATATCCAGATGGGGGGCAGGGTGCAATGCAATATGCATCCCTGCTTCCAAATCAAAGATGGACTCTCAATGAAACTGTTGGCAGTGTGTAGACAATGAATACTGGGCTGTCTGACATTGTTTGTACCAGCAGTGTTGGTGCACAATTAAATAACAGACTGATGGAATCATGACTCCTTACAAGACATTTGTAGCAATGTGGGGAAAATCAGTCGGGGGGAGGGTGGGACATTGGTGGCATTGGTGGAGGGAAGGGAATCCCAGTCTCTATAAAATTGTACCATAAAATTTAAAAACTCAAAATAAAAACTTAACCAAAATACTAGGGGAGTAGGTAGTAATGGAAAGAATATATGAGATCTATTTAGAGGTTCTGATCTGGTTAACGGTGGAAGTGATTGGAATGCATAAGATAAGGAGCACCTCTGAACATCAAGTTCATCATGTGGTAGAAACAGTTCAATGGAGTCATAAGACAGTTCAGCTCGAGAGACGTACTACTATTAAGGACCCATTCTGTAGCAGAAGTTTGTTTTCTGATTTTCAGATCATTGTTCCAAGAAATTTGCTCACTCAAAGAGGCAAAGATTGTTACAGTAGGAAATGTCACAATTTTCATGAGAAAAAGTGAAATTAAAAACGTACATTATTTTGGTGCAGAAAAAGTGAGCCATTCATTTATTTATAACACTCATTTTTTCTTGCCCTTTTTGGAGATGCCCTCAGATGTTATGGCTGGGGAAAAACTCAGAGGAAGCTTTCTTAATCGGGTTTTGATCATTCAAGCCATATTACAAAGCAGGCCTGGCATTTGCTCAGTCACCACTGCGCGGTAAAAATAATGAACCTACCTTCATTGTGAGAATTTGGGGCCTGTAATTAATGAGTCCAATTATCGCACAATAGAATCTCCTGAGTCTGCACTACCTCTCCAAGGAGATAATCCAAAAAATATTTGAGATGTAGCATCTCTCAACTTGGAAACTGAAAATAGACAACAAAATCCTCATTAACATTTACATGTTGCATTTCAAATGGAAGTGGTCTGTGCTTCAAAAGTGAGCCTGGTCAAGCTTTAAACATCCCTTCATTCTATGTTTAGTAATGCCAGAAAGTTGAAGGACTTCCTGAAAAAGAAGTACTTTTTGTGGGTGGGAGAGAAAAACAAGGAATTCAAAATCAGGGGCTGACAGGAAGTTACAAGTATCATTTATTCCTTTGCATTCCTGCCCAATGGTGAGAATGAAGGAAAAGTGAGAAGAATGTGGAGGAGGCTTTAAAAACGGCTCCAGGGTGGTGGGACTCTGCCCTCTTTCCAATGAGAGTCCTGCTAGGAGAACCTCTTTTGCTGCTTGCTTCAGCATCAGTTGGAATTGATTTCTCTTCTTTTAGGTTCATAGTTTAGAGTTTATAATCCATTCATTTTGTACTGTTATGGATAAAGATCTTACAAAGACAAGCTTCATTTCTAAAAGACTTAATACAAAATCTGAAAAGAGAATATTAAGTACAGAGACTTTGAGGAATTCTGTTTCTTCCTTCCAATTCTTTTAATACAAAAACGTTTTGTTTCTTCCTCAGTTTTTATTTTTCACTATCTTACTTATAGTTTTTACCTCTGTATTCCTAGCAGGATAATATTACTATTAAAGCTTTTAACAATGTGTTTTATAGAGTGTAGATATTAAAATTCTCTGGTTAGTTTTTTCCAGAGCTATCTAATGTTAGAATGCAACTTGTTGTCATAAAATATTTTTTTAAAATTTTTTTAATGTTGAAGAAAAATTTACAATCATTTAAAATCAAAGAGTGCTGTACTTTAGCTCTCCAAACCCATGCCAATTAGAAGCAACAATGAGAAAGCACTGAGTGCCAAATGCATTTCCTTGGCTGAGGAGCCCAGCTCCCTGTGTGCCCGCACTCTGTGACTTCTGACTGAGAAACAGTCAGCCTCCTCAACAGAACCCTGAATTAGCGTTCTTTTTTTTTTGCATTTTATTATTATTATTATTATCATTTTATAATACAGTTCCATATGCATTAGGTCCAACACACCATAAGATCCCAAATTATGAAGTTCCTGGCCTCATTTTTGTCTCTACATCTATCTTCTCTGATGCTAGGTTTTCACTTGAGGTTTCCTAGGAACATGAGTCCCTAAGCAAAAAGTAGATGCCACGTGTACATAGCCCTCGGCTTGATGGGAACCTAGACTGAAATCATCAAACTTCCCAGTGAAGATAGCATCACTGAGTAATTGAAGGACAGTCACAGGCACTGGGGCCAACCAGCAACTGTTATTGAAGCTGATCACACATTTCTCAAATTCGGTCTTGGAGGTCCCCTCCCCAAACCTTTTGATGAGTTTGGAAATTAAGAACAGCCCAGTTGCTTGCTCTGTGCTTTTTAAAAAATAAATCCCGACTTACTTATACCACTCCTATGTCAATGGCTCAATTACTGAACATTGGTCAAGTGCAGCGGAATGCGAGGTTTTTACAATACTCTCACCATCTTTTATTCTCTCTAAACATCACCTTGTCATACAGTTGCCACCAGACACCTAACGTTTGGTCTAGTAACTTTTCCCATGTTGACTCTTCCACACAAGGATTTTCCTATTTGTATTTTCTTCTATCTCTCATTTTCATTTCACTGCTTATTACATTGTACCTTCCTTGCCCATTTCCACAAGAAATATTAAAGCATGACTGTGCTTACTCAGTTTAAGTGTATTTCACTACCCACTTCTCATGGAAAACTGACTAATGATTACAAAACATAACCATCCAAAGAGAGACTGTCTGGAGTATTTCCAGTGGCTCAATCAAGAGCTATGGCTGTAAATCTTATTGCAGTTATGAACTCTAAAAATCTCCTGGAAATCTGAAGCATTTCTCTAGGGAAAAAGGACATGATCACATATACATACAAATATGGGAGCATGGATTCCTGGAAAGGGCATGAGGTCCTGCTTCTCCAGATGAGCCAAGAAACATCTGGGACAACGATGGCCATTAGATACCATTATTCCTGAACTACAGATTCCTGGGAAGCTGTTCCCTAACGGTAAGCCCACAGGACACAATGGAAGCACATCAAAAATAACACCCAAGCAACTTCATATTGTATGATTGAAAGAGGTTTGCTGGAGCAGTCTGTCTACTGATTCACACTACATTCAGTTTCAGAAACTCCTCTGTTACCTACTACCAGGAACAGGTGTCAGAAAAATTTCTCTGATTCTTGGTTCTGACATCATCTTCCTTACAGATTTATGTTGGCATTGCCAACTCTTTGAGGTCCTTTTTCGCATATCTCCTTACAGCAGCCAGTGATGTCCCACTGTATTAAGCTGTTGATCTACCATCTGCAATGCAGGCTAGTCATATCAAGCAGTGGTTGGACTCCTGCCTGCTCTTCTTCCCATTCTGTAGTCAGTTAATGCTCACGACAGAAGACAACTGCCTCTTCTGAGATCACTGAGTGCAAAATCACTCACCAGGCTATTGAAGCAGCCTCTGTCCAACTCCACTAATCAGCCAAAATGTTCAAAATGCTCTAATTTAATGCTATTATTCTCAAAAGGGGATACAATAAGTACAAGTTGATTAACTTGTCCTAATGTACCAAAATGTAATGTAAAGTACCAAAAAAAGACTTAGAAACCTGGATGTGTTAGCTCCAATACTAGCTGCAAAAATCCATAATTTTTATCAAATAAGCCAGTTCTTTGCATCTATAACATTTGACTACATAGAGAAACATTGATGGACCCACTTGAAAAATAGAAATTCTAATCAGAATTGATTTTTAACACAGCCCTTTTTCTTTTTTAATAGAGGAATCGCTTTATAAGCCTGATTTTTTTTTACTTACAGTAATTTTCTCTATAATTTTTATCTATCAAAAAATATCCCAGGACTGGCAAATAGTTAGTATGGAAGGAACCACTGTTTCACAGTATAACTTTCAACTACAGAGCCATGGGACAGCCTTGAATTTAGTTATTGCCAGAATATCTATAAGTGCATCTGCAATAATTTCCAAGTTGGAAATGTGCGTCATGGAAATACACAAATTCTTTTATTTCTTACTACTTTTCAAATATATAAAGAGACCACTCTCCATTACAAGTGTAAATTTTAAGAAACATTGTACTAAGTTCAAAGTAGGGTTTGGTACTTGAGTATTTCTTCATTCAAAGAAGAAAGAAGTGGAAGGAGAGAAAGAGAGAGAGAAAGAGAGAGAGAGAGGGAGAGAGAGAGAGGAAGAAAGAAGCACACAGAGAGAGAATGGGAGACAGGGAGGAAGGGAACTGAGGAGAGAGGGAAGGAGGGAGGATGGGAGAGACAAAAGGAGAAGGGTTGGGAGTAGGAGGAGAGAATGAAGAAATTTTATTCCACATATTTTTCAAAAGTAAAGTACATTTATTTTTGCACTGCACGGCACTTTATCTCTCTCTGGAAATTTTTTTTTTAAATATATGGTGGATTTAATCCCATTATTCTTGAGCAACACAATGAGTGCTTCAGTTTCTGATTTTCATAATCAGTTGTTCTAGCTTTAAGCTATTATTGCCTTACAGGGACATCTGCTGGCAGATAAATAAAGGTCCAGAACAATCAAATTCATCTTGTGCTTCACGTTTGCCAAGGCATCAGTATGAGCCTGCTGCCTCACTTGCGTCTGCTTCAGAGAGCGCATGGTTGTTAACATTCTAAATATGGTCTCATCTCACAGCCTTCGCTTTCCAGGGTCACATAAAATTTGCTCTAATTATAGATGCACCTTATTCCTATAAATCCACACTTCACCTTTTTTGTTGTTGTTACTGTTGTTGCTGTTGTCAGTAGGTTGATCATGTATTATCCTGGGACCCTGACTCTCTGGAAGCCTATGTGATTTAGGGCAGATGGCATGTGATAGACTATGAGTACACGAATGAAGCCTCAAGCATAAGCTTCACCTGTTCCGATACCTCCCTGTGATTTCCAAAACAGCTTGTGGGATGTGACATGAAAGCCACACACGTTCAGTTCCCACAGCAAGAACTACAGAAAGCCAATTGGATAATGTTACAGACTTCTTAAACTTCAGGCGTTTAACTTTTCCATGAGAAAAACTTCTTGATAATTTCATCATTAAGTTAAAATGGTTCTTTTTTCACTTCATGAGTTTCAGTAGTAATTATTTGCTGCTAATTATCACCTTTCACTTTTAAGAAAATGATTCCATGCAGAAAGCAAATCAACCAAGAGTCCTATGCCAAACAACCATAACCAAAGCATGAAAGCATGAAGTAATTTTTTTTTTTGGTGTTTTGTTGAACAAGGATCACCTTTATATTCCTTCCTTGGAAAAGTAGTACAGTGTTATGTCATACAGAGTAGACTGAAAACTAAATTGCCCATAAAAGTCAATATTACCAGCAGCTCGGTGCAGTGGCTTATTCATGCCACTTCTTCAAACTCCCTACATGGTAATGAGCTAATGTGATGGAAAATAAAGGATCATCTTGCGCCTTCCCAGCGAGTTTCTCTAGTTGTTACATATGCATTTTGTAACAGACTGGAAAGCTGTTTGATCAGCTGAAGCACTCATTGCCAAAAGAAATGATATCATCATTAACTAATTACAACTAAATAATAGCATGGAGCCATTTGACAAGTTAATGCACTTCCTGTTTGGGTTGAGAGCTGCAGAAGTAGAATAAAGCTACCCTTCACAAAATTTTTAAATGCCAACGCAGCAAAAGAAAAAAAAAAAAACTTTTAAGGATTTCCACTAGCCATGCGTCTTTCTTACTCCATTGTTCCCCGATGGTATAAAAAGTAGGTCAATTCATACGAACAATCTAAATGAATTCATGAAGCAACTAACTCATTTTTACCGTTTTTGTCAAATAAATCACAGAGCCCACTGACATCCACAGTATGAACACGCTGACATCATCAGCTTTGGCCGTTTCTGTCCTCATCAATGAAGCAGCAAGCTACGCATGGTAACGCCAAGGAAATCAAGTGAGGAAAAGCAAATAAGAGGAGGAAACCATTGCTTTAGTGTGATTCATTCAAAAACTCCAAAGAAAAACCAAGAGACATCCTTGTCATGGCACATCGCTAACATTGCCTGTGAAGCACTCCAGAGAACACTGAAAAATAATTTTAGAACTAATACAAAGCTAAAGCGTCTACTTTGTCTTTTCTTGCACGGTGACTCACTGTTTTTATTACAGCAAAGTGTTTCATTGTTCCCAAACTCCTCGCACATATTCCATTAACGTTCTTCTGAAAGGAAAAACAATCACAGAATCACATTCCAAGGCCTCCGCTTCCACAGGCAGATTGAAAGACAGGCCATTACAGACCTGTTCTCATTCCTTGCACGGGAGACGAGCGGAGCAGGGATCATTGCATGTCAAATATGTAAGTGCAAGAACAAAATAGTTTTTCGTTTACCTATTGACTTTTTTTAAATGATCTTACATAGTTGATTAGGACTCAAGTGGTCAAGGGCTACAGGAGAGTGAGTAAGACCATAGATTCCACATTCTCCTTTTTCCTTCCTGAACTGGGGGAAGGGGAGAGACAAAGGGAGAAGTCACACCCACCCTCCCAACCATCCCAAGGTCCCTGATGTGGGGCATGCTCCAAGGACACAGATCAAGTGATTTCAATAGTACAACTGTTTTGAATTGCTGCCAATCTCGCCATTCCAAGCACGATGAAATCTCTGTTGACTATTGACTCTTCAGAACATTTTCTCCTTAACTCACTGTCTCGAAACCTCCTTTGGAAAAAAAAAAATTAGGAAGTATGGCAGTTTCCTGCCAGCCAAATGAGGTGACAGTAGGCATATCAAAGATGATGGAATAACATTGAACAATTACAGCAGAAGTAGTAAGTTGTTAGGTTGTTCTTTGTAACTGGGCAAGAAGCAGTAGCATTTGCTTAAAATGATTACAAAATTCTTGTAGGAGGCAAATGACTTATTGCCTAGTAACACCACAAGGAAACCTAAAAAGTAAAAAGACGATACCATCAGAAGGTAGGATGTGATTCTTACAATAAAGTGTAGTATTAGCATTGCAAACCACAGAAAAATGTAGAAAAATTATTTACCTTTCTAGTTCGGCACAAGTGTCCTACAGCTAATTATCATGAGCTATTGCCTGGAAATTACCCAGTTATGTTGTATTTCTATCTCTACATTTACAATTAGTAATGCTATTAATGTGGCTCCTGTACTTAGCGTTACTAATTTTATTGCTATGAACTAATGGTGTTAAAAATAGCAATAGCCATCAACTACCAATTAATGCTTAATGAGAGCATATAAACCCTGGCATTGTAATGAATTTCAAAATTATCGTTGCTTGCGTTCCTTTTGTAATAGTGCAAAAGTGGGCGTAACCAGTAACCACTGAAGTGGGGCATTGATGGAAAGTGCAGTTCCCACGTCATCGCAGGAAAATTAAGTGAAGGAATAAATCGCTTCACAAAGCTATATACACATATTCCATTGTAACCTTGGGACTCAGCATGCAGATTCCAGGGAAAAATAGTCTCTACATATTCAATAGAGAAATAATCAAAACGTAATGTGTAAAAATTGATTTATATCCATGAATAAAGGAGAAAAAAATTCCAAAAATGCAAAGTTTTATTGAAGAATCCATCAACACGTCATTTTTCAAAGATTTATGTAAGATACGGTATCAGACATTCAGGTTAAGAAAGATAGTCTTTATTACGTAGATAATGTAAGATTACACAGCAGTAGCTACCCACCAGCGACTTCATGTACAGAAGATTAATTTTTTTGCCCATCCTACATGTCTGACAAAGTCAGTCAGAAACTAACACTTACAACGCTATGAGGCATTAATAGATTGCATCTTACGATTCACTGCTGTGAGTTTCCGAAGAGGGATATGAAAGATTTTGTCCCCTTAATTCTTTCCAGAAGCAACTTACAACTCTGTACTTAATATTCATTGGAGAAAAAAAAAGAAAACAAAAACACATGACTGTCCCCAAAGTGCGGAGGATGACAGCTGCAAGGAACAGACATCATGAACATTAGATTTTAATATTTTGGCATGGTTTTAATGACCACCAGTAATTTTCTGTCTAAAATGGAAAAACCAGTGAGGAAGTATCTAGTTATATGGGACTCTTGGTAGAACACCAATATGTCTCGTTGATTTTCCAAAAAACATGTTCCTTGAGTTCATTGATCTGTAAGACATATCCCACAAGAGTCTATTGGGAGTTCCCTAACAGTATACAATGTTGCAGTATTAAAAAATGTACTGATACTTCTTGACTTAGGATGGTTTTATATCCTAATAAATCTAGCATAAGATGAAAATATTGTAAGTTGAAAGTCTATTTAATTGCCCTAGCCCACTACAGATGATAATTTGGCAACATACACACTTGATTTCATAGCCGACTGAGGACTGCGTCTAGCAGTTGCTGTAGAGTATTGCAAGACTTAGCGTAGTGCTTACAACTATCTTAAAAACACATAAAACACTGAAGAGTTGAAGTACAGTTTCTCCTGGAATTCCTATAACTTTCCACTACCATGAAGTCAAAAGGTGTCAAGCCAAAACCTGCTAAATCAGAGAAAGCGGCCTTTCAATCCTTGCTCCCTATTAAAACCTTAATGGATTTTAAAAATACGTGATAATAGAGGCTTCCATAGGATGAATTAAGAAACGAGGTAATTCATCAAAGTGAGGCTGATGACGTGCAGCTGTCTGTGGGCAAATATTCTCACATCAACACCAAAAATGTGCTAAGGACACTCACACTAACATTGGCCGTAGGACAGCACAAAAATGTGGAAAACTCGAATCCACCCACCACAATATACCTCTGTGATAAACGGGTTATTTTCTGCTAATGACATTTTAAGACTTCTACGGACAGGGAGAGACTGAACGTCCTTGATCTGCCTGAAGACAGACCCTCCAGAAGGAACTCAACTGTCATAAATCTTCTCGACAGGATTTTCATCAGTAAGAGTGACATCTACTACAAGAGCAAAGACCAGAACTTAACATCGCATTCTGATAAATTATCACAAAATGTCTTATCTCCCATTTATTCCTGAGACTGACTGCTTTTTTTGTAAAAACCATTTGCTCTCCCCAAAGTGACCTCCTTTGCCCCTGTCCCTATGGTAAGACAGTATTTAAGTTCTCAAATCTGATTGCTTCAGGAGTATAAACATTTTTTCCTTCAATGATCCTGTGCCAACAACCTCAATTGCTATTGCTACTGAGTGACTTTTCTCCTGTTAATCTACCTGTCATCCTTTTTTGTTTGTTTGTTTGTTTGTTTTCACAGCTCCAGCTATCAAACCTAGCAACTGGGCCTAGTGCCGTGGGCTAGCAGCTGAGGTCCTTACCTTGAACACATCAGCATCCCATATGGATACGGTTCTAATCCTGGCAGCTCCACTTCCCATCCAGCTCCCTGCTTGTGGCCTGGGAAAGTAGCCGAGGATGGCCCAAAGCCTTGGGACCCTGCACCCGTGTGAGAGACCTGGAATAATTCCTGGATCCTGGCTTCAGATTGGCATAGCATCGGCTGTTGAACTCACTTGGGGGGTGAATTAGGGGACAGAAGATCTTTCTCTCTGTCTCTCCTCCTCCCTGTATATCTGACTTTCCAATAAAAATAAAATAAATATTAAAATAAAACCTAGCAAGGTAAACTTTTAGTCTCTACAGAAGAACAAGAGTCACTCAATGAACTTAAAGAATTTAAGCAGAACACTTAAATAGATATATTTTACAGAAAGCAAAGACCAGTCTGTTCCAGGCACCGATCATGCACCAGGGTGAATGTGCTCCTTTTGAAACACCTTGTCAATGGGACCCCGGATTCAGCCTCAATCAGGTTTTATGTTCCACTTGTCATATACTCAAACTGTTCATCTGGCTGCAGTCAACAGCTTATGGTTGTAAAACAGTTTTAGTTATGTCTTGCTTTATGCCTTGATCATTCGTACACATACCCATCACATACATGGTCATTTATGTATATATAATATGTATCTATGTCTTACGAAATAGCTTAGCTCAGCATGAGGGAAGACAGAACCAGCACTCACAATGAAACATTCAGAATTCACACGCACACACACACACACACACACACGCACCACAAGGAGTGTGAGCTTAGATGGCCATCTGTATTTTTAATAAATCAGTTTGCAAGAGGAATATATTTCAGGATGAAGGAACATATCTGAACTCCCTTAGGTTATGTATTGTCACCCAAAGATAAGACTCCTCTAAAACTTCATGGTTATCATTACTATAGGACTTCAAAGAGAAAGCCGCTCAATCTGGAGATTCTGTTTTAAAGGGAAATTAAGCAACATTTGATTTGTGGAGTGGCCCTCTCCTAAGGTTGAGTGGCCCCTTTGCTGGTTGACGAAGTATCTACCTCCTCCCCCTCCTGGGTTCATCAGCCCTGGTGTGTCCGAATGCCCAAGCAGGAGCAAGTGTGAGTCCAACACTACCTAGAGTCACCTGCAGTGGAGGGCTCTCCCTGGGGCCTGAAAACTTCTAGAGGTGAGGGAGGATTTGGGGAGGACAGCACTACTTCCCAAATCCAGCCAGGTGGCAGGGTGTTGCCCTGGGTCCACTGGTCTGTTTCATTCTGATATTATTGGTGGCCACTACTCTAGTATCTGCATTAATTGTCGTCCTGTCCCTGCTATATTTTTGTACGGTATTCACCTATCTGTCTTTATATTAATCATCTTAAAATTACAGGTCCAGTGCCAATCTCACAACTGGTAATAACAGATCTAAAATGTGCTGTTTACACTACCACTGCTTGTCCTCAGTGCTCCTTGAGACTGAATGGGGAATGATCTTAAATTAGATCTTAGTTTTATTCCACTCATTTGTGGTGAGTGTAACATTCTGTTTTTGTGGTCCAGTGTGGATGCAACATTGACACATCACATTAAGCATTCATTTGCACCAGTATGAGTCCTGGCTCCTATATTTCCAGCTCCCAATGTGTCTGAAAATGAAGTTCTTGGGGCCCTACACTCATGTGGGTGACCCATAATAAGCTCCACGGTCCTAGATTCAGACAGACCACCAAGCTGGTGGGGCTGAAACAATTTGGGAAGGGAACCAATGGATGAAGGCCTGTTCTCTGTTAATGGCATGGGAAGAGCAGCAGAAGATGGCCCAAGAGGAGCCCCTGGTATAGCTGGTGCTTTGGGCCTGGTTCAACCCTGGTCATTGTATCCATTTGGGGAGTGAATCAATGGATGAAAAATCTATTTCACAGACTCTGTCTGTAACACCATCATTCAAATAAATAAATGACTAGAAAGAAAAGAAGTTTCCCCAAGTAGAAAATGCTATTTAGGAAAATAGTAAGTAATGTAAGTGGTATTATTTTATAAGCATTTTATTTTTCTTGATACAGTTCATTAGGCCCAGGGATTTCCTGTTTTGGCTCTCACCCTCTTTTCCCCACTGTTTTCCCCTATGTTGTAATAATAGCTTAGTCCCTCAATAACAGTCACAAGTCCTTCATTCTGCCACTTAAGTCTATCTTGACGTTGTAGCTATAGAGAGTGGTTATAACATCCAGCATTCTGTTGTCAAGATACATTGTCAAGCTTCACTGAGAGACCATCATTTACTCAGAAGTAGAGATACATTCTGCAATGTATCTCCACTTCATAGTACAAATGGTTCTATTAAAGTGTATATAAATTGCCTATCCATATAAAATAAAAAATTTGGAGTCCATATCTGAGACTACAAGAAAAAGAAACTTAAATGAAGTTCACAATTTTAGAAAAAGTTTTCAAAAATATTAAGAAATTTTTGCTTGATTTTAGAATTAAAAAAACCTCCCTAAATCTTAATAAAGTATACCACAAGTTATTAAAAAATTAAAAAAGAAATATGCAGGGCTACACACAAAAATTGAAATTACATATCACAGTAAATACTGCAAATAAAACAACCTGCATTTCATTTACGGTGTTAATATCTATGCACATACAAAAATGCTTCATCAATCAATGTGGATACGGTCCATGGAAGAGGAATGCATAGAAACAATAGAATAAAATAAATTGTTCATTTAAATTATTGTCAGGAATAGACATGTTTAAGCAACACTTCTTTTCTCATCTGTCAAAGTGATAAAAACTAAAGGAGCTATAATATACAGTATTATTACTAGAGTAAAAGAATGCAATGATAATCTTTTTTGTAAAAGACCCTAGTATTATCAATAGATATAAGATATATTCTTACATGAATGACTCAGCAATGTCTCTGAAGAGTCCTGCGTTGGAGAAATAACCAGGCTACCAGTGTGTAGCGTTGGGAAGCAGGTGTTGCCACTTCCTCTGAGTGTTACAAATATTATATCAGACAATCACACCAACAAGGGCCCATTCATTGAAGAACTGCTGAACAGCCTCCAGAAGGTCCATGCACACACTTTATGAAAGCTTAAGAAAACAGTGTGGAAATACTTGAATTAATGACATTTGGAAGCCAACAGAAAGCTGCTTCTTTGAATTACTTTCACACGTCTGCTCCGCTTTGTGATGAAACAATACAAACTCAAAGGAGACGTAAGCGCCGTGGATTCCTTGTTAAAGGCCGGCTGGTTTGTATTCTGGCTTTGACGTATATCTCTCACAATTGGCTAAGTTTGGGGAGTGAGACTCAAAGGTTTCCCCTTTTGCATCTGCTGAGCCTTCCTTTCGTGTCCCAGGTAAAGTGGCATGCAGCTAAGAAATAATCCTTTCCGCCTCCTAATTGTTTCTGAAAAGAGCAGTTGTGTTGGAGAGACATGGTCGATGTTTTGACAGTTTATTTTGGTACAGTTTGGTAAGCTAGGTTAGTATACACACTGCATTGTGATGACTAAATGCCATACATTTCCTAAAGTCTGGCAGGATTTTGATTTTCCTCTGCCTCCGTTCTCTGCTCAGAAGTTCAGCTCCTTCTTATGGCTTCCCAACTCTACGAGGATTAGATGCGTATGGATGAGATATTTTGTCCTAAAGGAAAATCAGTATTCCCTGAAAGAGAAGGTCCCACACCAGAAGGAAATGCTGTTTTAAGCACCAACAGATTTTGTTTTAAGTCAATGTAAGGGTATATGTGTCTATGTGCCTTTATACACGCCCACTTTTGTGTATTTTTCTAGGCTAGGTGTGAAAGATTTGAAGAGTAACAGGGGTTCTCATTTCATCCTGGGTACTCTGGGAGAGTGCCAGGTCCATGGTACTCATGGTGGCATTATAATTGACTGTGAGAACCCCTACGGGCACCACATTCCACATCACAAATAGGACAGCATTCGCCTGAATCAAAATCCACAGCTATTCTGAACTGAACCAGAGTCTGGCAAAGCAATCACAGTTGCCTTGTATGTTGCAAGGCATGTTCAGGAGAGCAGCCCTCCTACACTGTCCAGCACAGAGTGGAGAAGGGAGTAGGTAAGTGAGGAATGGACTCATCACATGTTAAACTATCGACATCATCAAATGGACAGTCCAAGCTCAGCAGTAAACTGCGTTATCCCAGTTCAAGAGGATTTTATAGAGGTCCGTTGATACAGGGCCAGGAGAATGGATCTGATAGGGGCATGGAAATAACACTATGTTGGCTTTGCTACGGTAGCACATTGTCCAGCGTGCCTCTACTCTTAGGAGGATTTCTCAGCAGGGTATCATAGTTCCAGAAATGCAGAATAGGGAGTGTGCGTGTCACCAGGAAGCTCCCCTTTCCACACAAGTGGCTTTATGAAAGGCTGATTGCTCCTGCTGGAGTCTCTATGCCTGCGAAGTGGTTTCTCTCCAAGAGACTGTGCCATACTTATTCTATGAATGGGAAGCATGTCTTTGTCACCACACAGAACTACCTCATTGTGACAAGCAAACATTTTTTAAGTGAATTTTTAAGCAAACAACGTGCTTATTTTCTAGATTATCAATGTAAAGTAAATTATTGCTTGCTAGCAAAACTCTATTTAAAGCCATAAAAATATTAAGAGATACTTAACAGTCAGCATGCCCTTGGTGTGGTCTTATCAGAAAAGAATGCCACACAAACAGCTGATGCCAATGTGTCTCAAATATCAACCCTGTTTCCAACTGTTCCTGAATAATAATAAAAATAATTTTACTGAACAAATTTTTGAAGCACATCCACAAGTCATTGGCATAAATACTTCTCCCAACAAACTTTTAAAGGGTCAAAAATATTGCTAAAATAAATGCCAAAATGTACTAAGGAAGCTTAACCTCCTCGCTCAGAATCGCCAGTATAATTATGATGCTAACACATTAGCGACCATCTAAGAGGAATGCAGCAAGATATATGTGCCTAAAATTAAAAACATCAGTATTATTGAACTTAGCTATTTCTATACGAGGCAGTTACAGCTCATCTTTCAAATATAAACATTCGAAAACCTTGCATAGTTATTGAAAAATGTCCAGAAAGGGGGTTGGGAAGTGGTGTTGCCTTGTTGTAGCAAGCTAAGCCTCAGCCTGTGGCACTAGCATCAGGTATGGAGATGCCAGTTCAAGTCCCAACAGCTCCACTTATGATACTGCTCCTTGCTGCTGGCTTGGGAAAGCAGAAGAATCCAAGTGCTTCTGCCCTTACATCCACAGGGGAGACCCTAAAGAAACTCCTGGCTCCTGGTTTCAGGCAAGCCATGCTCTGGCCATTGCAGCCATTTAGGTAGTAAGTCAGTGGGTGTAATATCTCTCTATATGTCTCCTCACTGTAACTCTTCCATTTTTTAAAAAATTAAATGTTATAAAGAAAATAGTGTTTAATAATTCTCGGAAACTGTTGAATTTATCTGTACAATAAGGTGTCGGACTCTCTGTATGGCCCATGTCTGCAATGAAGGAATTATGACTGGACATGAACTGTACTACTGTAACAATATGGAGGAATCCAGTATGGGGAGAGGTCTTTTCAGAGGGGTTGAGGGAATCCCAGAACATGTGAAACTGTGTTGTAAAAAGAAATAAATTTTTTAAAAAGTATACATAGAAAAAGTTGGCAAAACTTAAGATAAACATGTTTCTGTTTCTCTGAGATATACAATCTATGTACAATATGTATGAATGATCCCATTTACCTGCTAGTGGAAATGCTTTTTAAAAATTTATTCTATTTTTATTGCAAAGTCAGATCTACAGAGAGGAAGAACGACAGAAAGAAAGATCTTCCACCCACTGATTCACTCCCCAGGTGGGCGCAATGACTGTAGCTGAGCCAATCCAAAGCCAGGAGCCAGGAACCTCCTCTGGATCTCCCACATGGGTGTAGGGTCCCAAGGCTTTGGGCCATGCTCGACTGCTTTCCTAGGTCACAAGCAGGGAGCTGGATGGGCAGCAGGGTCGCCAGAATTAGAGTTGGTGCCCACATGAGATCCTGGCACTTGCAAGGTAAGGACTTTAGCTGCTAGGCTACTGGACCAGGCCCTTGCTATTGGAAATTTAAAGCTAACTCAGAGGATCCCCAGAAATCAGAGGCAATAAGGATTCTTTGCAAATATTCTCTAATTTTTCCATTCAGTTACGTCATACCCTGTATTCTCATGTATGTTATTTTGCTGTATATGTAGTAGAATTTTAAGCCAAAATAAATGCCATTATTTACTGTATTTTTTATTTTTATTGTGCTTTCCCCAAAAACAAAATTTTGATTCCAATTTGGGGTCGGCACCCATACAATCCTGACCTCTGCTTGTCGTGGGAACACCGCTTTAGGAAGTGAATCCCAACTTCCTTCAGGTACTGCAGTAATAGTTTGCACCTTACAGAAGAGATGCTCCATTTAGCAAGTGGATTGATCCTTCTAACTGAGCATTTTACTGCTTTAGTTTAGAAAATGCAGTGAAGAGCATTCTGAGGCCCTTCAGTTCTGCACCTTCCCTATTATTACTGAATATTTCTGTCTGTGACTGCTGTTCCAGATGGTCTGACTCTTTGAGCATGGATAGATACAGTGTCACGCTGAAGAACTTAACATGACAACTATGTTGAATTTAACCCCTGGATTCAAAGATATAGTCCAACTATAAACCATTTAATGGATGTGTCCACCCAAGATCATGATTGGAGGCCAGACTATGTTTATTATATTCACATTAAACATTTAGCTCTCAACCTGGCCATGTGTAAACAAAACGAAGTATATATAAAATATTAACATGAGATATTAATCTTTGCCAAAAATCTCATCTTTATCCCACCAAATCATTCCCTAAATTGTTAATAAGCAAAATAGACAGATTCAATGGTCAAACCCAGCCTTGCCCAAACTCTAAAGGAACTGTTAAAGAGGGTGAAATTGGCCAAAAGTTGGCAACTATTAATTAAAAGAGAAGGAGGGACCAACACAGAAGCAGACAGTTCACATACCAATCAGCTTCTGAATAATTTGAACTGGGACATTTTGCAATGTATTGCATAATATTTATTTGCAATCATGTCATACAAGTATGTTCAATACTTAACCTATTAAAAGGTTTAGAGAACAGCCAATAGAAAATCAGAAAAGGCAATAGCAATTCAGAAACACACTACTAAGGCACCTACTGTGTGCCTGGTTATAGTCAAGGTTTCAGGACACTGGGATGAGCACAAAACATTTTCTTCACAGTACTAATATTCTGATGGAGAAGATCTATACTGAGCAAAGTAAATAAACACTACCTTACAAATTATACAAGTGCTGAGCAATGCAATTGTAAATGTCAGCCGTGGAAGCACAGTGAGTTGACCAAGGAGACGGCAGGAAATACATTAATCAAGACAAGGACTATACACCATATGTATTCCAGAAACACAGACTTCAGAAGATGAAAAAAGAAGTGTCTTATTCAAATCCTAAATCTTGTATTTTCTCTGTAATTTCATCTAGACAAGTTACCCTCCTAATCACAATTATTTGTTGCCATTGTCATCTTTCTAAAATTCCATTTAAATATGCAATTATCCTAGCCTAAATCTATCAAAAAGTAACCAGCTATACAGAGTGCATGGGTTCCAAGATCATCTGTTTGCAGCCCAAAACCCTGTTCATCTTACAATACAACACAGACCTCTGCATCATGAGGCAATCCTTTTCATGTGCCAAATCATTGTTCAGCACAGAACTACTATTGCTAACTATTGTCTTCTATTTGTTTTAATACAAGACATTTTTGGAAACCCAGCTTGATATTCAACTGAACATTCTCTAACCTGATCATACAATTGAAAGAAAAGTGATGGAGTCAAATTCCCATAGTAAAAAACAACTTTTCTTCCTTGATATTCAGTTTTCTCACCATAAAACACAGTGAAACAATTCAATACCCACCTTGAGGCTATTGTGAGAATGGTTGGCCCCACATTAATCTTTCATTAAATTCCTCCTACATTTATTGAGCCACTTCTGTTTTTATCTTTCCTGTATCTAATTATATTGATTTGTTAATGCTGGAACATAAACAAAAGAGAAAAACCTATGCATACATAAATTATGTTTCTCATTTACTTTGTCTTCTGCTGCAGTTTTGGACACAATATAAATGATGAAAAAGTACTACCTGTAAACTAACTAGTAAGATGCATGATTGACACTAAATGCAAGATAACCAAAGAAATAACTGATGTTTGAATAGAGTACAAAATAATTTCATCACCGGCATAACCGAAATCTAGCAGTGCCAAACATGAAAATGAACACAGAAAAAAAAATTAAGTAAACGAAAGCTAAAATTTTACCAGAACATTTAATATTCCCTAAAATTTTGTTTCATAATATTTAGGAAGAAATAAAGGGTTCATGTAACTTTCAAAGAAGAAATAGTTTCAAAATTGCAAAAATCAGCCGTTTTGGCATAAAGTGATAAATTCTACTGTCAAACTCTATTAACATCAGGAATGTGTATTATACTTACGTGTTTCTTTTACGTAGAATTATTATTATATCCACAATAACAATTCAAAAGCCAGACACCAAGTTTTGATGGTTAAAAGAGTAGGGGAAAAGTAAAATCGAAGTGAGGAGATGAAGGGATTTTAAAATGTAGAGTTTGTAGGGCTGGCTCCATGATAAGACAAGTATTTAACTTTGCTTGTGGAGCTAGCATACCATATGGACACTGGCATACCATACGGGCACTGGTTCAAGTCCTGTACACTCTACTTCTGATCCAGGTGGCAACTATTGATGTGCAAAAGCAGAAGAGGATGGTCTAAGTCCTTGGACCACTACACACATGTGGGAGACAGACAAGAAGCTCCTGACCCCTTCGGAGCATGAACCGGTGGATGGAAGATCCTATCTCTATCTCTCTCTCCCTCTTTTTCTCTCTTTCTCTCTAGCTCTGCTTTACACATAAATAATTCTTTAACAAATGTAGATGTTTCTTTTTCTAAAACATCAGAACTATATTCAATCAAATGTTTAAGGCATGCATGTTCTCAACTAAAGATGAGTGTGCTATTCCCTCTCATGTTCTTTCTGCTGGGATAATACAACTGTGTTTCCTATTTAGTGCTTAGTTAGTATATAACAGTAATGAAGGTTCGGCATATCTTATGTAAATAGTGATTCAGAGAGGCTCGCAAACAAAAATATGACCGGGGGAACTTCTACAACATCAACAAATGTATTATATAATCAGGGTCCCTGTGGTGTCTCTAGCCAACATTAGATATTACTTCAGAAATTATGTTTACTTTCTTGTGAGACAAACTTCTACCGTTTTTAAGCTTGAATCTATATGTCTGCCAAAGTGGTACATGCATAATATATCCAAATTCATGAGAAATGTATTGTAGCATTTTTCATTAAACTTCTAAATAATTGAAAGCTTTAATTTTTTTGTAAAAAAACATAATACCAGTTATAGAAACTTTAATATAACTTTATGGTTATCAGTTTCTCTTCACCTTTTATATCTATTTGTCAAATAATTTATTTTAGATTATTTGTCCTCTTCAAAGTTTGTTTTTATTACTCATAAAAGATTCATGATGTCAAATGTCTCATAAAACTTTTTTTTAAACAAGGCAAATTAAATATTCACTATATACTACTATCTGTTACAAGCAGCTGTTTCCTGGCCTGAAAACTGAAAACATTAAAAATGTGAATAGAGCTCACTTTCATATTGCCCTCATACTGGCAGAGTGCCTGAAATGCAATATAGATGCAAAAATCAGTATTTATGGGTTAAATAAAATGTAAATAAAATTGGGAAATGAACGGGAGAGTAATATTATGCCTAAACTTATGGAGGGCATGATCTAACCCTAACCCTGTTAGATGCAGGGTTATTCTATAACCTGAGTTTCAAATTCAGACTGGATTCCAAGTCAACTTAGACTTGAAATGTCTACTTACTACTTACTTTAAAACTTCCATATGTTCTAGCAGAATAATTATGTTGGTTGCTTTTCAGAACTTTCCCAGGATGAACATCTGCAAGAATTTTATTAGTTATTTAATAGTGTGAAAAGAGAAAGTAACTGAGTATAGGAGGAAAGTACAATTCACCCAATGATTGAATTACAAGAAATTTCCATGGATGAGCGACTGAGTTCACCAGCTTGACCTGAGATAAGACACAACGAACTTAAACTTGCAATTATTTCCTGCACTAATAGGTTAGAAATCATACAATATGCAATCATCAAGAAACTTTTCATTTATTAATTCTTCGGGTATTTTAAGACATTTTAGACCCCTTCTGCCCATATGGAATCCATTAGCAATAAGTGATCATTTATAATTAAGATGACTTTAATCGAAATTAAAATTCAGTCCCTCGGTGGTGCAGTCACATCTCAGTTGCTCAGTGGGCACACATGACAAGTGACTACTCTTTTTGAACAGAATACAGTTTTACCATCGTAGAATGTTCTATAAGACAAGAATGTCACTAGACAACTTGTAGTCATGTGAAGGGGTGACACTGGGTGTCCGTGCCCAAAGAAATGAAGATACGCTGAGGTGATACAAGCAAAATCGCCTCCACACAAAAGAGCTTGTTTGTTTGTTTTTGAATTGTTTCCACAAGAACAGCAGTGAGCACAAAAAGAGCTTAGGTTAATGCTTGAGTTTGTTTTTTAAAAATTACCAAAATTTCATTAGTTCAGTTACAGGGCTTTGAATTTCTGAATGTATGCAATAAAATCTTTAAAACTAACAAAAATGAAAGCTTTAAATGCTGTATGACTAAGATTTCTTCTTATTTTGTTAATGGCTGTATGTTTTTGTCCAGAATCCTTAAGGTAATTTTAATTCCATTTTAAGGTGTTTAATGTTTGGTGGTTTCTAAATAATTCATGTTTGTTGAACACTTTGGAAATCATGCACATCTAAGTTATTCTAAACTCAAACCACCTCCGTTGGTACTTAATACTTAACCTAGTTCAAGTTAAGAAACAGCAAGAATAGTGTGTTAAATGCACACAATGAATCAAAGTCATGAACTAGCAGAATTATTTCTAAATATAAAAAAATTTGTGCTAAAAGACACAAAAATGCTTCTCATTTTCTGTGATTCCTCGGCTCTCAATGCTTTTCTCTATCCTTGCCGGAACATAAGCAGCCAGTTCATAAGAGTGGCAGCTCTCCCACAGGCCTTGGCTCTCAGTGGCATTGCTGACAAGCTCTCCCGGAGGAAGGGGCCTCCCGCAGGTGTCCCGGGAAGGTGTAATAGCTTCCCAACACAAGGTGGTGCTCTGTTCTTAGGAAACAGTCTGCCTTTGGCTCGGTTCTGTGAAGCACAGGTCAAAACATTCTTACAGCTTGACCAGTTTTTTGAAGGTTTTAAAACCTGTTAATGTATCATTCTCATCTGAACATTTTATCCTCGCCCTTTAAAAATAATTCTTAGGAAGCCATTCTAATCGTAATTCCAACCACTCAGGGAGGAGCCAATTTGTCACACCGTATTCAACAGTTCTCACTTCGAGGCAGCAGGCCTTGGATCTCACTGAACACTCATCTTCGTTTGCTGTTTTTGATTCCTTTTGATGAGAGGTCTTATACTTTTCTTTGGCTTGTCTCCAGACTATTACTGTTTCTATGAATTGATTCAGACAAAAGTTTCCAAGTTGACTTCCAAATGGTTCGAACGACTTTGAATTCCCCTCAATTAATTAGTCAGTTGTTTAACCATCTCTTTAGCATATCCTACTTCTCCTGTGAGAGCAAATAGAATTCAGCATGTAAGGTTGCATGTTTATGCATTTACCTACTGATGAATCTTGACTTTCACCCTTCCTCCTGGGCAACAATGACAGTCTAATTTGAAACTGTGACTTACTCAGGCTTAACCCATTGAAAGAATTTCATTGCTGCTAGAAACAAAACAGACCAATGCCATTTTCCACAACTCAGGATTTTTTCCTGTGGAGGAATAAATACACATGGCTTCAAATATCTATATGCTTGTAATGTAAAAATGAAGGTACCTCATATGAGAGAACCTCAAAAAGCTCATGGAAAATATAACTTTGATTCAAAAATGCTTCAGACCCTGTGTAGAGATACCTTGAAAAAGTTGATGAAACTGTACATCTATATAAAAATATGTCAATAACATGGAATCTATGGCTCAGAGCCAGTAAGCCTGCATAGACTTTTTTTTCAATATTCCTCAAGAAAATTTTCCATAGCTCATTTAAGTTTCTGGGAATTAGTGCCAAATCTTAACCCAAATCCTATTTTGAATCGCATGAAAATGTTGATCTTATATTCAAATGCTTAAAAACATTTTTCAAGAAGTTAGATTGCAGTAGGAGTTGGATAGTCTCTATTTGGAAAATCACAAAATAAAAATCACTAAGGAAAAGAGAAAACATTCCCTTTGTTCTAAATCATGTGCTCTAATCATATCGCTAACCAAAGTTTGCTGACGCCACCACAATGTCATCGTTTCAGCTCCTGAAAGAACACGTTGTCTGGTTACTACAGCATTTCTATATTTGGATTAATTAGAATCGGAAGCAAGGATAGCATTAGCTTTGAAATTAAATGAGCCCCCTAATGGGGAAACTAATTACTGAATTCACTCTGCTGGTCTGTTTTACCAAGAAAAATTTAGGTTATTGACTTGAACAATATGTACTCAGGACTCAAAATAGAAATCGGTGCATCTCCAGACGGCACAGGAGAAGCAGAGGCCCTTACAGAGCCAGACCTGGTAGTAGCCTTTTGTTAGGTGTTATTGCTGATATTGTCACCTTCATGACAAAGGTTCTAATATGAAGAGCACTTGGGATTCTTAAAAAGCTTCCATTCGTCTATTCTGTCCCCTACTTCTGACTTCCATTACTGCATCATTCCCACTGAATGATTAGGTGACTCCACCGGAAACCACAATGTGTCTGTCTTGGGAAGACTTGGGGAAGAAACTGTTCTATAAATTTGAAAGAAGAAAAATGGTAATTCATCTGGGTTTCAATAGAAAATGTTTCTTCTTTGTGTGGTTTCATTTTCTAAACAGAAGCTTGCAGCAAACAAAAAGCATTTCATGGTATTGCACTTTAAACTACCACACACACACACACACACACCCCCCTCATATTTAAAAATGATAATGAGGACAGCAGGAAGTAGTGGACAGGTAGGGAGACTTTAACTGTTTTCATTATTCTATTTAAATAATTGTAGGTACAGTACTCATACTTAGGGCCCTTTCTAAATAAAACGGCAGTTATTTGCAAAAGCCTTAAGATTCCTAGGAACTAGAAGGATGTTTTAAGGATCACACTAGATTATTTGCAATGTTTAGTAAAAGTTAAATTTACAAGAAAAATCAGTTAGTCATTTGGGGGATAAAGTTGTATGTTCCTAAATCTTAATTCAATGAGGCAGTAAGTGGAAAATTTTGTCCTGGAAGAATGCTTATGAGTGAAAGATGTTATCTGATGTGCTTGGAGAATAGAGTTTACTGACCCTTGCATTTTCTCCTTCCACCTCTTGTAGCCCATATTGAGATCATCTCTACATTTCTCCCAAAAGAAAAACGTAAAACATCTGCTTGGTGCGTTTTCCACCTTTATTCTATGCTTCGCTTTCAGGTCTTCCCAACATTCAGAGTACAGCCAGAGATATCTCTGTTACATGGTACAGAGGACTCCATGGATTGTCTTTAAGATACTTGAGTCAATGGATTAATAAGGTGTTTAAGATAGCATGCCCCCCCTTTTAAATGAGTTAAATTATTTGTTATATTATTCATGCACATGTCTATGATTTATCCCAAAAGTCATACATTGATGTTCTATAATTGAAATGTTAAAAACTGCCTATGTCTTGATATGTTCCCAATCATAAACTTATTTAAATTAATATATAACCATTTAAAAATACAACCATTTTACCTTTAAGAATAGATTGTGTAATGGAGTGGGTTTTTTTGTATGTTTGACTAAAAGATAATTGCTGAGTTTTACTAATAGGTCAATGCCAGGAAACAAGAACCCTATGAAGGTAAACATTGTGGTGTTGTAGGTAGATTCCAAACAGGAGGCAGAGAAGGTGTGCCCGGTCACTGCAACAAGGCAAAGACCGTTTCAGAGTCAGGGAGCAGTCCAAATAAGCATGGGAACACATGCAGAATCATTAGTCTGTGACTCCTTCATTCCACCTGCAAATGATATAATGGTGATATTATGTGTATATATGCAGCAATATAATACATAGTGGTTTAAACCAAGTTGGCAACAGTGTGTTATTAAAACTATTAATGCTTAAGGGGTAGTACTAGAAAAGGCTCAATATAAGAAAATAAGAAAGGAACCTAGAAGAAAATATGCTAAGATGATAAGCAATGTTAGGCATTTGGGTGGTAACATTAGGCCCTCCTTCCTACACAACGTGACTGTCTGAGAATCTGTAAGATGTCGCCCAACCCTTACTGCCTGCACCTTCACTCTGTTTCAGTCAACCTGCTATTTTTTCAGTTTTGAAATCAACAAAGTAGGCTGGACAAGCCTGGCAAAATAAGAAGTACTAGTAAGACCGATTTGTTGGAAATGGGAATTATGGAGAAGTTGCAACTACTGAAAACAAAAACATCTAGTGCAACTCCTAACTCTGCCAGAGATCTCAGCTAATTACTTTGAGACTGAAATATTTAGATGAGGAAGGACAGAAGACTTACAACTTTGATCCACATGTGAATATTTCAAACTTTAAAGGAACATGGAAGCAAAAGATAAATTTATTTTGATGCAAAAATGTTTCTAATCTATATATAGTTCTTTTCATAATATGTACTTTCCATGAGTTTTGAAGACTATATAGATTTGTATATATAATATATATAATTTTTGAAGACTATATATTTGTATATATATATAGACTAGACACACACAATTTCAATGCTGGTGCAGATAATAATATATTGAATCTATAACTGTTGAATGTTCAGAACTTTTCTTCATATTTTATTCTTATAGACAAAGTAAGCTTTGTATATATTTGCATTTATATTTGTGCACAGTTGTACTATGTATTTAATGCACCATTCCCAAAAGTCAGGTTTCACCAATGTGGAAGCAGTAAACGGTGGAGCTTAAGAGATGACAAGTCCCCAAAAGCATCTCCCTTATGAATGAGAGTTTGTACTCTGTATCTGGCATGTGAGGATGCAATATTCCTTCTTTCCGGAGGATATTCACCTCATCCAAAAATGAATCACACAATGCTTTCATCTTAAAGATCCCAAGCTCCAGAACTGTGAGGAACAAATTTCTCCTCTCTATAGAAGTCCATGACATTCAGTTAGCATAAAGCAGCAACACAATACTGCATCCATCGAGGAGCGGAATTTTATGTGAAAAGAATACACAGAAACTCAGTGTTGACCCTCATTTAGTTAACAGGCGTTATTCGGACATCCCAGGCATTATCAAACTCATTGTATTAACAATATAATAATAAGCAAGAGGAAAGAATGGCAGCTGCCATAGAAAGTTTACGTTATGGTAGAAGTATTAAGTGTGATTGTTCTCTACAAATACAACCCCATTAACCCCATATCAAAGTGCACATTGGTTCATCCCCTTACCCGTCTGGATATTTCCAAAATTTGTAATTTTGGTTGAGTAAATTTTCGTCATTTAGTTCAACTGCAATATTTGATTACTAGAGAAGTTACAGTTAATAGGCATCGCATTTCTGTTTCTGTGGCTTTTCATGCCATTCCCTCATTGTTTCTATGTTTCTATATTTTCCATTATTGGTTATTGATAGTCTGATTATATAACAAGAAGCTTGTTCAGGGATTCAAAAAGTGACCTTATACAGATATGTAAGTCTGTTCATAAAGGATTCTATTTCATTGATCTGTCCTTTCTTGAATTCTTACTATACTTTCAACGCAGGTGAAACTTAATTTTCATATTGGACTAGGTAATGTTCTGCATTTTGTATCTTTTTTTTAGAATGTAGATGGATTATTCTAATCTACCCATTTTTCTAAATATGGAAAATTTAAATTTCTTTTTTGTATTGTTATATTAATTGTTACTATGTGAAATACACAGCTAAACTTGGATAAAGCTGACACTAAATATTTCCACCTTAAACCTTATAGTGTTTGTCTACTTGTATATTTCTGTATAGCTTGGGAGAATTATTTTCATATGTCTTACATATTTTGAGTAGCTCTTTCTTTAATTGACTTTAAACATTATTATTTTAGCTTTCAGGGAACTTATTGTTTTTATTTATACTTGTTAATTTATTCCCTGAATTCATGTTTTCATTCCTTTTGATCTTGTTGGTATGTAATCATACTATATTAAATAAATACATTCAAGGTTCTCTTGGTGACTTTCTTATTTTTACTCTCATTTTAACATTATGGTAGTATTTATGCTTCTTTTTCTTTCCTTGAATAGCAGCAAATTTGATGTTTTGGGGGGTAAAACATGTTATATCAATTCATATTAGTAACAGTATTAAGAAAGATCTGTGTTGTCATTCATGGTTGCTATAATTATTACTATTTTGTCTATTATCTCTTCTTGATATCTGATGGAAGTTTATGAAGGATATCAGCCTGCATGAGAGTGAAAGAAATACTTCATGACCGTGGGTACACTTCAAGTTTAGATTTCTGTTCTAACATTGCAATAATGCAATTGTTTTGGCAACATGTTGATATGCAAGACTTGTTGCATAAGGAACCTATTGGTGAGTCCTCACTTTTATAACACTAGTTCACTCCTATAAAAGATAATTTCTTATAGTTATCTACACTGATTGTCATTTGAAAATTCAGTGAGATCTTGAAATACATCCTTACTGGAAAGGTGCATCCAGAGCATCCAACATACACATGCTACCGTGTGCCAATTATGCATTTTCCTTCACCAGGTTTGGACAAGACACAAATTATGGAATTATTCTACAAACCATATCTTGGAAAATACCATCAGAATATATCTCATGTAATCAAATGTTGCACAATATTGATAGCTGATCATTTCCAAAGAATATTCTACAGAGCCTGAAATTTACAAACCACAAGTAAAGGTTGTCTTCAGATTATTTATTAGAATAAGCAGCAAATCATATATGAATATGACTCAAAACAAAATACAATCTCAGACAAGTTGTTCTACAAATTGTTTCTTCTGTGAAATGAAACACACCATATGCTTTCAAAATACCATACAAAGATAAGCAGAAGATGAATATTCCATAGAGTGAAGTAGGAAAGAAAAAAGGAATCTTAGGTTCCAAATTAAGTTCAAAAAGTCATAGTTAATTCTTCAGCCTGAGAATGATCCTCAACTCTATGTTGTAGATTCCAGGTGCACAGGGGATCTGCACAGAGCGGGGCTGAGATCCTGACCTGGAACCTTTGCCTGCTTGATATCGACCCCCCGCCCCAAGACACTGGGAGGACCAGCTTCCATCCTGCAGCCCACCCACATTAGAATTATATTCCTGTGGCTCTCTTAAATGGGTTTCAGGTACCCATCAATGAGGTTCTGCCAATATGTCCTCCTGACTGCTATACTCAGTAGAGCTTCTCTGTGGCGGCTCTGGTCCCTTCAGCAGTTCTCTGTCTGGACTCTGTGGATCTCTGTACGCCCTCCCATATGTGGCCTGATCCTCGAGCTGCACTTGAGGAAGTTGAAGTTGTAGTAAGATTAGGAGGGTCCACAATATGAGCTTATGACTGGATAATGTCAGTTTTTCATTTGAAATTATACTGCTTGCCAGGCCCAACCACTCAAGGCCTGTAATAACTGGGCCTTGTTGATCAGAATCAGACTCAGTATCATGTGTCCATTTTCTTAGACAATGTTTCTGTCTTCAGCCTAATCACTCCCTTGTCTAAATCAATGGTGTTCATACTCATCAGAAAGTACAGGAATTTTCACACACTTTTTTTTATTTTACTCTAATTTGCTTGTTGTCTTTTCATCTTTGCATATCGAATTCAGAGTCATCTTTTAGGAAATGTTACATACACAGTCCATGCAAAGGGAGTACGTAACACAACTTTCTAATTACTGCTGTGAGACTTGGATCACCTGATCATCTTTATTCTAATGTCTTTCAAAGAAAAGATCTATTTGTTTTTATTGGAAAGGCAGATTTACTGAGAGAAGGAGAGGCAGAGAGAACGATGTTCCAGCCACTGGTTCATTCTCCAAGTGGCCACAATGGCCAGACCTGAGCCAATCTGAAGCCAGGAACTTCTTTCAGGTTTCATACGTGGTAGGGTCCCAAGGCTTTGGGTTGTCTTCTACTACTTTCCAAGGCTACAAGCCGGGAGCTGGGTGCGAAGTGGAGCAGCTGGGACATAAACAAGTGCCCATATGGGATCCCAGAGGACGCAGGGTGGGAACTTACCTACTAGGCTACTGGACTGGACGCGATCATCTTTATTCCAACCCTTGCACAAGATATGGGATGCTATGTGTATATAGTGAGATAAGGTGCTTCCATCTTTATGACAAAGTATCCTAATTAGGGCATGTATTGGATTTTGGTGAACTTTCACCACTAAATTCTTACAAAAAATTGATATCTTGAGAAAAGAGATCAAGTGTCAATTCTCAGAGTAAATTTAAAAAGTGGTGTGACTATCAAGAGAAAACCGTTTGAATGTTTGTAGAAAATAATCATTACTAGTTCATAATTTATCATTCACAGCATTTGATTCCTCCAGCTTCTTATTTTAAGAAGTTTTGGACAGACAGCAGGAGTAAGAAAAGAGGCCTAAGGCAGTAACTTGGGCTCTATTTTTTAAAATTTTGATTTAAGTTTTAGATGTGCCGTTTTAGAAACTAACCTATGGTCAGAAAATAAATACCAGATAAGCCATATATTCTCTTGGTAAAGAGGAAACAACAGCTATTTCATGGCAAATAGTTACAACTAAGAGTAATGAGGTAATTAGAACTCACATTATCATAAATTTCACATATTTCAGAGATAAAGGACATTGCAGAAGGATGCAATATGCATCTTTTATTGACAATCAATCCTGTCTTTCTCGTTCTAAAGATTATGTGGTAAGAGCTCTGGCAAATTGAGGATTGTTTTCAATGAGGAAACCTGGTGAGGAAATTGTTCTGCTGTGAATAGTAACAAATTAAGACTACAAATTAACATGAATCCACAGGAAATATTGAATATCACTTTTACTTCTTCATTTAGGTACTCCAAGTCATATTATTTACAAAGCAGAAACAAGATTATACCCTGTACCACATTTCTTGTGATTTTAATACTAGAAGAAAAAAAAAAAAAAGGTTTTTTGGCCTTTGCAATATGTTCTCATAGGATGAGCTGCCTGGCTCTTTATCAAATCTAGTTTGAAACTTCTAAATATATCAAGGCAATAAAATATAAAGCTTTTTGTTAATGCTTATACCAACAGTAAGGAGCAGAAGGTTGGAGTCAAGACTACACCTAATAGACTATTTTGCTACAAAACACAGGGGAAAATGGAGGGGGGGATGGGGATGGGGATGGCAGGGTATGAGTGTGGAAGAAGGAAGCCCTATGCCTGCAAAATTGCAAAATGGAAAATAAATTTTTAAAAATTGTATTGTTTAAAATAAATTCGCCTTTAAATAATTTATACCACATATTCCAATTTATTTGAGAAACAAATATGCTATAAAATAGCATAGATTTTTTTTTCCTTGAACCTAGGATATTTGCAACAAATCAAAAACACCACCACACATATATTGTACATGTTGCACATGGGCTACTGATAAAGGCATTGGGGTTAGATGCTCGCAGCTCATGTTGGAGGACCTGGGTCCAAGCCCCACCTCTGCTCCCCATTCCAGCTTCTTGCTAATGTGCATGCTAGGAGGAAACAGGCAATGGCTCAAGTAGTTAGGTCCATGTCACCCCTGTCAGAAACCTGGAGTGTCTCCTTAGAGACCCTGGGAGTTCCTGATTCCCATCTTCAGCCTGGCCTAGGTTGTGGTGGTTGCAGCCATTTGGATTGAACCAGTGGATGGCAGCTCTATTTATCTCTCTCTTTTTCATTCTATAATTTTATTTATTTTTTTAAAATGCTGCATAGCTGCATATCTAAACTAAACACAGTAATTGAAAATATATGGAACTAGCATAGTGTGCAGGCTAGTCCTCCAATTACACCACTGGCATCCCATATGGGCACCAGTTCAAGCCCCCACTGCTGAAATTCAATCTGATTTTCTACATATGGGCTGGGAAAGCAACAGAGGATGGCCCAAGATTTTGGGCCCTGCAAGTACACAGGAGACCCAGAAGAAGCTCCTGTCTTCTAACTTCAGATCAGTCCATTTCTGGCCATTGCAATCATTTGGGTACATGAACCAGAGCCACATGGGATAGTGGCACTTGCAGGTAGAGGATTAGCCAATTGGGTTATCATACTGCCCCAAGAGTGGTTTTTGACAGGTCGCTCTGCATTGACTTTTCTCAGATCTTATTCCCAGCTCTGCAGCAACATAGTGCAGGAGACACTTCTTAGACAGAGAGGGCTTTTCACATAGGAGCCATTTCTGTCGGGTAATAATTTTTGGGGGGTGGGTTAGTACATGAAAGGTAGAGCTTTCCCCTAGTTTTTTAATCTGGTGTTTTTCAAGTGCACTTAGCTCAAAATAATACTTTCACACAATTGCATATTTTTGGCCACATGTTCACCCACTTTTCTTATGTGACTGGAGATTATATCATTCTGAATGTCTATAGTGCTTGGTTTTACACATGCATTATCCAAGATTATTTGTTTAAACCAAGTGTTCTTTTGATTATAAATCTTGGGAAAAGACCATTGGTTAGTATTTCACAAGTCACATTTTTATCTAACAAAATCATGTTAACACCTTCCATCTGGACAGAAAGTCCCAATTAAAATACATATATAACAAATAGTATTCACAAGGCACAATTTTGAAATAATGAATCATTTTTACCTTGTTGTGGATATGTGTAGCATTAATTCTTTATTTGCTAATCAGAGTTCTTAAGATCATGGATTCTTTACCTTCAAAAATCCAGAATATCTAGTACAGTGTCTGACATGCATAAGATTTAACAAGTAAAAATTTGATTGATGTATAGTATCAATACTAAGATCTGTGTTCCCTTATCGGCCTATTGAGCTTCTCAAGAACAATGAGCATGCTATTTGCCTCGTCTTATTACACATTCTGCAGTGTTCATTTCCAAGTAATTATTCATAACACTAAAGAACACAAATTCCCATTTATATTGGACTATATTTTAATTTAGAATCTTTAAGAATAGAATGAAGGTCAAATCAGAAAGATGGACATAACCAGAAACTGAATTTTGACTTAGAAAAATTTAAATAGCTCAGAATGTTCCCAAGTTTTGTTTCTGTTTTTTTCACACACACATACACACACAAAACACACCCCTAGTGAGTTGCTCTTATGAAACAGTAAGGACTCAGTTCCTAGAGCTAAATAAACTACAATGTGTTGCCAAGTAATTGACAGAAGGTGATTTTTACAGAGGAGCTGAATGCTTGGCCTATTCTGCATGTGGCAGCTGCCTTTTTCTGCCCTGTTGGAGAAGTGAAGGCAACAAAAGAAGCCTTGATGAAAATGCGAGTGTATGTGACCTCAGATTTACCAACACAACTGAGATTCTGGGGTCTGCAACCTTATCCCTTAAACCTTGCTATTGATGCCTAATGCAGTATTGGGCAGATACAAGGCATAAACACAAGTGTAGCTAGAATACAGATACGACTAGCAGCCAGTTCTGAAATAACGATTTTAGCAACACAGAACGGAAGTGGTTCCATTTGAGGAACTAGGAAAATACAGAGTAGACTTGAGATGAAACAGAAAGAGCTTGTAAAATTACAGAAGTGGGTGAGAGCGCATGTTCCTTTGAAAGGAACACAGAATTCAGCATTTCTAGAATTAAAAATAAGAACAGGAAGGGATTGCTTCCACACAGAAGTAAGAGTAGGAGGAAGATCTTCAAAGGAAGGTAATATGAAGGAAAATGACACGAGTGAGCAGAACAGATATAAGGGATATGTTTACAAATGAAGATGACAAGACAGTGGAGGTTGCATCCATGGGTAGGATCAGTGTGACCTGGTGCTTGACTAGATGTATGAAGTGGGGAGTAATGAGACTCACGGATCTCTGCTGTGAGCAACCCAGTTGTTAGCTGGTGTTGACAATGCCATCGGGCTTAAGATGGACCGAGGAGAACTTTGAGAAAGGTGATGCTAAATTTATTTTATAATTGATCTTGAAGCAGACTACAGTTAGCAAATTCTAACAAATAGCTGGGTATACACTGGGTATAAGGTTAAAGAGAGAAATCTGGGATTGAGAAAACAATCATACCTTGGCAGTGTAGGTGTTCTCTAACACCATAGGGAAAGGTGGACTTGCAAAACTGTGAAGAGACTTAAAAACAGAATTGGTGACCTCCTCCCACCCCTGCCCTGATGCGGTGGCCTCACCTTGAACACACCTGGGTCCCATACGGTGCTGGTTCTAATCACGGCAGCCCCGCTTCCCATCCAGCTCCCTGCTGTGGCCTGGGAGAGTAATCGAGGATGGCCAAAAGCCTTGGTACCCTGCACCCGTGTGGGACACATGGAAGAGGTTCCTGGCTCCTGGTTTCGGATGAGCTCAGCTCCGGCTGTCACATCCACTTGGGGAGTGAATCATCACACGGAAGATCTTCTCTGTCTCTCTGCCTTTCTGAATATCTGGCTTTCCATTAAAAAAGAAATAAATCTTAGGAAAAAAAAATAGAGTTGGTGAGGAGTATACGTGGCAGCATGCAATGGACTACAGATGTAAAACAAGTAAAGGCATCAAACTAGAAAGCAGCTGTGGAAGAACATCAACAACTGAAGCTTATACTGTACCTAACTCCAAGACAGCCGACGGTCTCAGCAAACATCACAGCATGGCAAGAAACAGTGAAGATGCTGGGCTTGTCACGTGGGATATAGCAGGTGATCCATTGTAAGAACAGATTTAGGGGAGAAGATGAGACCATTCCAAGCACTAAATGGCAAATAAGGACACAGAAAATCTATAAGGAATAAATGCAGTTATGTCTTTTCCATCATCTTAACAACAAAGCAAAAGGTAAGTGCCCAGCACATTATTCCATACAACATGTTTGCAATAGAATTAATAATTGCTTATCTGACCTGAAATTAATAGGCATACTCTCATAGAAATATAAGCCACAATGATTATTTTCCTGATGAAAACAGGGCTATGAACATGTTGTTGTTGGGTAGGTGCTTGGCATAGTGAATATGACGCCAATTAGGAGGTCTGCATCCCATCTCTGAGTGTATGGTTTGATCGCAACACTATTTATAATTCCGATTCCTTGCTATTGTGTATGCTGGAAAGCAACAACTAATGTCTCACGTTCTTGGGTGCCTACCAACCAAAACGAAACGGATTCCTGGGTGAAGCTGTAGCCTAGCCCAGCCCTGGCTGTTATGGGAATTTGGGCAGTAAGCCAGTTGATGGGCAGTATCTGTCTCTCTCCCTTTCTCTCTCTCTCATTGTCCCTGTGCTTATAAAATCAGCAAAATAAAGTAGAACCCTGCAAAAATGTGTACTGTCAGCCAATCAGTGGTACACATTCACAGAAACTGTATAAAACATACGTAGATAAAATGAATGAAAGTTTACAGCCTAAGGCTATGAAATACCCTGGAAAATTAGAAGAATAAGTAACACCGTGTCTCCTAAGATTCTCACATGATACATTTATTTTGAATCTATTTTGTGTCTTACAATGAAGGAGTAAAACACAACACCACTGCTGAGGCAAAATACAGAGTTCTAATATATCATCAGAAGATAAGTGTCAAAACAAACAAGTTTGAAAACTCAAGATAAACCTGCATAGTAGATAACTCAGTGGCTCCTTGTTTCAAAATTTTACACTGAGATATTTAAGTTGTTGACTAAAATTTGTCTTTGCATAGTGATAGAATGCGAGATTTCGTTTTTTTAAAAAAAGCAACCCTGGATTTGTTAAACTGCATCCGGAAATTGTGATTTTTGCCAAGATTAGGACCCATCTTAACTTCTTTTTTAACTGGCTTTAAATCTTTGGGGAATTGCATTTGTTGATACTTAGAAAAGTATGACTTCCTGCTTAAAACAAGAGCTTCTGAAAAGTCAAGTTTTGTTGGACATCAGGCAGTTGATTCCACAGATAATTTTGTCATGAACCATGCATGCATTAATTAAAAGTAAATGGCCTACTTTCTCTACAAGGAAAAGTGTATTTTTAATATGAGAAAATATTAAAACACACGTCATGCTTTGCCATGCATAACACTCAACAAAAGTTTCAGAAATAGAGCAAAAGTATCATTGTACTTGCAAATAGAATACAATTTACTTTGAACACAGTGATGTGCTTGAACTATAATCTCAAGCTTGGATTCCCCAACTCAGTAACCATGGGCTCTTATTGAATTTTCTAGGCTCAGGTCATTGAGGATTTAACCCTCTGGAGTGTCTACTTTTTTCCACAGACTGAAAGGTCAGTGACATGCTGTAATTATTAATTTTGCTAAGGTACAAATGCAAGCCAAGAAGCAAATTCTTCCTATCTACATTTTAATGTAACCTTGTGGTTTTGCTACTCATCTTTTGGCAGTGGAAGAGTCAAATATTTTGTCTGTTGACAAGATGTTCATGAGAAAAACAGATGTGTTTTACATATATATATAAAAAGAAAATAGCAAAGCCAAGTTATTGTATGAGAAAACACACAAGAAATCATGTGATTCAAGACAAAAGCAAATGAGAAGGCTGGGAATTTCTACAGCTGTCCACATTTTCATATTTTAAACATTTTTTTTTTTTTAGGAAGAAATGCCTTTGAAAGCACACAACCATCTTAAACTCAGTATATTTAAATACCAACAAGTCAAAGGCACTGGAGTGCGAACAAAGAAACATGAAGTTGAAGACTGTCATTTAAAGTGGATCCATTTGCCATAAGACCAAAAGTAATAGCTACCAAATTCTGAATACTGTGTGCGTTGTGTTAGTGCTCCATGCAGACCACATGGCAGCTCTACCACATTGCCTACTACTTCTCTCTGTACACTCAAGAAGACTGAGATGGAAGGATGTGGTAGAAATACAGTCTCCTCTGAATGCATTCTCATTAGGCAATTGCGACCTCTTGTTTTTGAGTATTGATATAAGAAACCTCTCTTTCTGATCTAGTATATATTGATTGCTACTCGCTGAGCTTATCTCTTAGGGTCTATGAAAAACATGTTTAAGTAAATGGAGGGTGTCATGCTGCTGTTGATTAGGTTGAGGGAGTGGGTTGTGGGACATGAGTGCCTGAGCTCAAATTCGGAGACACTGTACTCAAGTTGGCTCCCTTTGGACACATTATTTGCAATCTGTGACCTCAGTTTTTCTGCTCACTCACAAGATGTGAATTATAGTGATAACTGCTGAAAAAAATATGTTCATAATAAGCATTTGAAACAGCACTTGACACACAAGGTTCAATTTATGTTAGCTATTATTGCATTCAGTCTATTTCTAATGTTATAGTAACATTTGTTTCCTTTATGTTTTATATGTTCTCTCATATTTTCCCCTCTCTTTCCCTATATTTTCTAAGTACAAATATAACAATCAGTAAATTGATAACTATTTTGCAAGGTTTATGTAGAAAGATATAATTTAAAAGGCTTTAAGTGTATAACCTATTTCCTACAAAAAATTCACATTGTGGTACTGTTTTGGAAATTCATTATGGGGTTATTTATAAAAGTAAGCCTGAAATAAACCTTAATAACAATAAGTTTGTTATGTAATATTTAGTCTTAGAGCTACAGGAAATAAATTTTCAGTTCCCCAAATGAAGAATCACTTGAAATGGTACAACATGTATTAAGCCATTTGAATTGGTTTAAAAATGGCATTTAACTAGCAGACAGAAAGACAAGGAAGCCGAATCACCTACAAAACTTCCAACGGTGTTGTGATCATTCAGGTAAAGGGATAGCAGTTTGATGCCATTTTGAGATCACTGTGCATTGGAGCATTAAAGGAAGATGTGGGTGGGAGCAAAGCTGAGCTGGAAGTCGACTGGAATGAGACACAGCAGGAGCTGAGCAGAGCAGTTAGACAGATGGGTGGATGAAAAGACTGGGATGAGCAGCGAAGAAGGAGAAACAGGATGTGCTATGACCCAACCACTACAAATAACTAAACAATTAAAAACTACTGGGAAAGAATGTGAAAGGGGACATCAAAGGCTCATTCTGAATATATTCTAGAATTCCTTTTACAGGCCTTATACCAACTTGCCCAATTACAGCAATCTCAAGTGATCTGATAATTAATACATTTCCATGTGCCATTCTACAGCCAGAACTATGAATACATAATAAAAATACTGTACCAATGTAAAGCTCTCATGGTTTAGATTCCATTTTTATTTTCTGTGTTTCAAAGAATTTGAAATAAGAATGGAATACAAACATAAAGAAACCAAAGAGTCTATGGAAAAAATAATTTTAAAATGTTTGTTGGAATGCAATACATTTTTAAATAAGCACCTATTTTTTTCATGATATGCACACCCATGAACTTTGTAAGGCACTCTCATAAATGTAAATACAGTCGTAAAACCCAACACGATAACTGCATGACTCACTGTCCCTCTACGGTTCATACAATACTTGCACTTAGTAAATTATGCTTGTTTGTTCCCCACACTAGACAATGAGATCCTTGGAGGCAAAGTTCATTTTTTTAAATTTTTCCTATCTAATGTACTACCTACGATACATTCAAATAATGTGGATGAAATGAAGGAAGGATAGAAGTAAAATAGCAAGGATAAAAGGAATGGGGAGGAGGAAAAAAGGAGGAGAAGGAGATGTGGAAGAAGAAAATTTTAAGCAAATAAAATGTGTAAGGAAGAGGGAGCAAAGGTGTTTTCACAACCTGATTTCAAATCTAATGCATTTTCTTTTTATTTGGGAGAAAGAGACCGGGGGGAGGGGAGAGAGGAAGAGTACCCCATCTCTTAAATCCCTGCCCCAGATCATCACAATGGCTGAGGACTGGACCAGGGTGAAACCAGAAAATGGGGAATTCAATACAGGTCTCCACTTTGATTGCCAAGACAATCTACTTGGATCATCACCTTGTGTCTTCCTAAGTTTGCTTTAGTAGAAAGGTAGAATCTGAGGCAAAGATAGGACTGAAGCCCAGGACCTCTGTTCCAGGTGAAAAGCATCTCAAGTAGTGGCTTAGTCATTGTGCCAAATGCCAGTGCTCCAACCCTGCTTTCATAGTCTGAGCAAAATTTTGAGATAAAATTCCATTGGATGTAGTGTTCCAGGATTGATGAAACAACAACAAAAAATATTGAATATGTACAGCACTTAAAATTTACACAATTCTTTCACATGAATTATCCTATTTCATAGTATCTCCATGAGAAACTTTCTGCCTCCTTTACAAAAGGAGGAACTGAGACCTAGTTAGTTTTAACCGCTTTCTCCAGGATATTCAAGGCAGAGCCAAGCCAGAATCCAAGTGAATTTTCTGTAAAATTCTCACGTGTGCTATGTAGTTCAATATTATCAAATGAATGTACACAAAATATGCACTCCTTGGGATAGGACTAAAGTGTGTGTGTATTGTATATGTGTGTATACATATATACAAAACAAATATGAAAAATATATATAAAGGAATCATTTATCAATAAAAATAATGTGACTAACAAATATTGGCACCTTGTTCCTTGTAGACTGTTACTAGGCTTTTGTGTAATAATATGTTCAGTCTTCATGAAGCCATTAAAAAGCTACCACCGTTGTGTTTATTTTACATATGAGAAAAATCAGAGGCAGAAGGGTGAAGCAACTCGGTTCCCATAGTAATGGGAAAACTGAGTTTATCACCTTCTAATAAAATATCTCTGTTTCTAATACAGCATAAGCACACACTTAAAAGAAATTACTGTTAACTAGATACACCGTTTGGAAATTAAAGGCAGTCTCTAAAGCCAGTTAGTGTATATTTTGGCAAAGCTCAAAGGCGGCCCGTATGTACATCTTTCCCTCGAAGTAAGTCTGAATGGGATAACAGCCCTTGACCCTGAGAGCTAAAAGTCTAGGATGAAAATCTGCAAACCATCTTGACAGTGCCGGCACAGCAGAAATGAAAAAAAAAAAAATCAGATTATAAAACCCAGTGTATCAATTTGAAAAAGGATAACTCAAGAAGAAGGTGGAACAACAGAAACAAATTACCAAGGGTCAGGTAATTTTTCAAACCTTAAAGATCCTCCCATCTCATGCCAGAGTGCTGAGCCCGAATACTCAGCGCTTGCACCGGACTGTAGCTTTCTATACACATGCAGCCTGCAGACGTTGGAATGGCTCCTGCTGTTGGGATCCTGTCACTCATGTGAGGGACCTAGGTTGAGTTCCTGGTTCCTGGTCTGGGGACAATCAGTAGATGGAAGTCTTGCCCCTCTCTCGCCATCACACTGTTTCTCTAACAATTTACTTAATGAAAATTTAAAATGTCTGGATATCCAATTATAAAAACAGTTGCTTCACAGCTCATTTGTTTGTGCATCTACAACCCTCCAGAGTAAATCTTATTTGAGCAATACTTACGCTCCTTTTTGTAAAAAAGAAAAAAAAATGTCTATTAGAGTCACAGAAAAAGTACTCACCCATATGTTCACTTGCAAACATTCACAGTAAGCAGGGCTTGGCCAAGCGGAAGCTAGGACCTGGGCACTCTCAGCTCCGCGCACATGCTGCAGGGACCCAAGCACGCAGTCACTGCTGCCTATCAAATGCTCTGTAGCAGGAAGCTGGAATAGGAAGTGGAGTTAAGAATTCAACTAAGGCACTTCCACATAAGATACAAGTAGTCTAACCACTGATCCAAATGCTTACCCTTTTATTTCCAACCTATGTTTTCAAAACTCCAGTATCATTCAGGTTGTAGAGAAGAGTTGGTCACAATGAAGTTTCCCAGGGAGTGAGGCCGATACAACTTGGGAGTGGAACATACAATTTGGAGGCTGAAGTGCCTCAGAAATACTGTACGGGTGGTCTCCATTCAAGGCAATCTCCCCTTCTTCATGGTCTCAGGCTAGTTTAAGGATAACTGTTCCAGCATTGCTTTTCTGTGTTGCTTTTGGAACACTATTCTATTTTGTTTTTCATCTTCCCTTCAAACTCGTCCGCTTCTTGTGTTGGTTTCTCTCTTCTGATTTTTCAGCTTTTTAATCTCTTTATTAACTATGAGAATCCTCTAAGGTCTAGTGCTTAACCTTTTGTCCTCCTTTTCCTTAATTGTCCCTTGGGAAACTTGCACCATCTCATGACTAGCTAGAATTTATGAGATTAGAAGCCAGATCGGTCTCCGCTGCAGTGAGATGTCTAAACACCCCTTCAAGTAACAATATGTATACAACAGGAAACAGCCATTGTCCTCCAACCCGTGCTGCAACGGAATATCCGATGCAGCACAGGTGAAATGCATCATTATCTGCAGACTTGTGAAATTGGTCACAGCTACTTTTAGATCTGTTCTTGAAGTACCCAGTAGGGGGAAAGTACTTTTGTATATTTAAAATTTGTCATCAATTTTGAGGATATATTTAATTAAGGTGTCATGTCTCATATCAAGTGGAAAAACAAAGGTAAAAAGCTTAATGGCACAATAGCGTTTAGCAGTTGATAATAGCTTTTCTGCCTGATTTGGTGTAATTACTGAGGCTGAACATGCCTCAGAATTACAGGCAACCATTAATTATCTGTTCCCTATCCCAAAGTATATATATTTTTTCCTGAGCTTTTAGGTTTAGGAGTCAAAAAATGACACAGCAGTTTGTTTTATTTAAATTTTGGTTTTTGTATATTTTTAAAAGGTTTTTGGGAAAAAAGCAGTTTTCCACAAAAATGTCTAACTTTAGCTAGTGTTGAAAAAAATATGCTAACTCAACTCACCAGCTACGTGTGTTTCAAGGTTGTCTGCAAATGATAGATATTTTTAAAAAAATATTGTGTATAATATAATACCTTGTGTCTTTATTTAACCTATAAATGAACTAATTTCTGTGAAAACCTGATCCTTTCAACAATTAGGAAAATTCCATTTCCTACCTTGCACACATGGATATAAGAAATCAAGAGAACAATGCTTTTAAAAAAACAGAAAATTCTGCTATATGAAAGAAATCCCTTTTGGCATTTTCTCCAAATACCACAGTAAAAACTTAAATTGCTGTTCAAGTTTCGTAAATGCCAGAGTCATATTTCACTGAATACAACAATGAGCTAAGACATGATAACTTGACCTTATACAAATAATGCAAAATGTTGGTCGTATATCCAAAGTGAAGTACAGTTTCTGTTAGTGTGCTGAAACAGATCTTAAAGAACACTTGTCTAGGTTGTAGCGTACACGAGGATCTTGCTAAGGAAGCGCTATTAGGGGCTGAAGTGAATCTGAACTTACCTCTGCGAGTCAGAGGGTTGTGGTGTGAATTTTGTACTCTGTCCCATTCTATCTTACAAGAAAGAGATTTTTTAATCTGATCCAGAGAAAGAGGAGACTCTATGTGAAAATGAACAATTCATTTCTGTTTTTTCTTCTAGCATTCTATACATTATATATATATATATATATATATACCTATATATATAATGTATATATATAATGATATTTTCTGGTAAAAATGGGACAACATTCATCTCTCTCTCTCTCTCTCTCTCTCTCTCTCCTCTCTCATATCATTTAGCACAGTGCAAATCTGTTTGTAAGTACTGAACACATATTTGTTAAATTTATGGGATCTGAAGATGGACCACAACATTTACTTGGAATATTACGGTAATGGAATCCCTTGGAGTTTGCAACTGTTGTTCAGGATTTTGGGCTACTCATTTTATAATGGTGCATGGTGGCATGCTTTTAAAGAATAATTACAACAATTAAAGGTAATAAAGAACAATAAAGAACTTCACATTGGCAATATAACACAGTATCTCATTTGTTTTTCATAATAAGCAAGTAAATATTTGTATCACTATCTTGTAAATGGATGAATGAGGGTTTGGTCATTTCAAATTGCTTTTTGCCCAAGAAAACACGATCAGTCTTTTCAGAGTCAAACTTCAGAATCAGGTCAGTCTTATGCCGAGGCATATGCACTTAGAAATGCCCTATGTTTACTTTTATACAAATACTTGGAAGAACTGGAGTTGTACACACGATCAAATACCAGAGAAACATTTGCCATGACAATTACATTGAAAGACAAATAAAACATTTAAATAAATTTAGGTTAGTAAAATACTATGCCATCTCAATTGTAACAGTGGATACTGCACACCAACATAAATTGATTTGACCTATGGTGAGAAAATGAAGTTCTATTCATTAAGGCCTGCTTTTGGCATAAAGCTAGATAAATAAAACAAATGACTGTCTGAGTCCTATCTGAGTTTACCTTAGTTAGTTGCTATTCATTTAGGTAAAAATATCAAAAAGGGAGAAGACACAAACTACTCTGTTAGTGTTAAGAGACTAATTTCCATAATATTTAAAAACATGCCTTCTTTCATTTGAAAGGAAAAATACCTACAGAAGATACTTAATATACTACATTGGGAAGAACAGCAGATATAAAATCTTCTATGCAAATCACCCGATTGTAAACTAAGAATATTCATTCCATCAAGAATATTCTGTCACTGTCCATCCCTATAATGTCAGAACACACTTAGAGTAGAATGATGGACTTGTAATTATTGTTGTAGGACTATATCATTGTCATAATATAGAGAAAATCAGCTAGGGGAGGGACATAGGGTGGGAGAAAAGTGAAGTCCCAGAGCCTATAGAACTATATCATAAAATAAAATAAAAAATACTAAAAACAATAAACTACACAAACGCACACACACCCCCAAAGAGTACTATGTGGGGCAGGTGTTGGACACAATAGCTAAACTACTTCATGGGACTGCTGCATTCCATCAGAGATGCCTGTGCTTAAACCCTGGCTGTGTCATCTAATTCGGTTTCTTGCCAGTATGCATCCCAGCAGGCAGGAGGCAATGGCTCAAGTGTTTGGGTCTCAGTTATGTACATGGAAGCCCCTGATTGAGTTCCAGGGCCCTGACTTTGACCAGGCTCCACGATGGCTGATGCGACCATTCAGAGAGTTCAAAAGGGGATGACAAATTGTCTCTATCTCACTGCCTTTCAAATAAATGAAATAAATATTTAGAAGATAAAATATGTAGATGCTACAGGCCATAGAGCATATTGGGCAAATTAAGCATGCTTCAGAAACAAGTTGTGTTTTAATTCCAAAGATTCCTACTGCAAGTTAATAAATTTCATCTATTTAGATTTGCCAAGAAATTTCACACTGATCAAAGTAAAGCTGTACTATTATCTTGCTGGCTTGCTTAGTCAGACTAGGCAACATAAGTAATAAAAATGAAACGAAAGTAGTAGAACACTTAAGGAAATAATATTTGGTCACAACAGCTAAGGAAGGAAATCCTATATTAAGTCTGACATGTATCTGAGACTTAATAACGCATAGTTTCCAGAAGTTTAGGAGATAAGAAGAATGAGTGTTGATATGACATGTTTGTAGGGGCAAGGATTTCAGAAAGAGTAAAAGTAATAAATATGCATCATTCTAATATGGATAAATCCTAGTGAAAAATAGCATCTACTCTGTCTGATTTCACATAAAGGGCAGGTGGAACAAGGAAACAAAAATGTATTTGTTGAGGAACCTTCTAAATTCATCATACAGATGTTGAGATGTATACAAAGGACTTTTGTGAGTGTTAGAACAGAAGCGTTATACTGAGTGTTTTGAATGCTTTATCCTCATTTCCTCTATGTCTTCTTCCTCAGTTAACTCTGATGTTGGCAAAGGCTTTTGCTCCTTTGCAGAGGAGCAGTGACATTCATGGTGCTTCTGTTTGTCCTTTCATTCCTGGTCATCGTACTTTGGTTAACAGGCTCTTCTCCTTAGGGTAGATTTCTTAGCTTTGTCACCCACAGGTCTACAATTCAATTTTACCAATTGCGCTTGGTACCCAGTTCTTTGTTTGCAGTCATTTATGCTACTGCCTCCAGTGAGTTTCAGGTCTGAAATTTTTGTGTTAGCTTCCACCACAGTTTCCGTAGCCCCAGTTCCTGACTCACCACTCTTCACCTCCTGTGATCCCATGCTGTGGCTGCACTATTGTCTATACAATCTTTCTCCCACTTTGACTTTGAACAGTTCCCAGGATTAGGGAAATACTAGGTGTCCTAGACAGCTAAGTTGTTGTTGGTGCTGATCTTGCTGGAACATGTTGACCCTTAGGTCTGAGGGCACCCAGAACTATTTTGACCCATGGGGGATGTCAAAGTCAGTATTATTTTCCACATGGGACCAATAAAATGTACCAAGCTGGAAGTGAATTTGTTCCCAGCTCAGTAAATGCACTGCTCACTGTTGTCCCTGCAGTCTCAAAGCTTTTGTCACACTGTACAAAATGGCAACTGATACCCCTTGTGGATCTACGGGCCAATAGGTCTGGGGGCTTCCCAGATCTGTTTGGGGGGAAGGTACAGGATTCCACATCTGTGGAAGTTGGAAATAGGAGGAAGGTTTGGACGTAGGCTTGAGAAAGCATAGTATATTGTTAGACATTCATTTTTGTGCAGTAATATTATGCCTATTGATTTAATTCAACTACACCTATGGATGTTAGGGAAATACTTTGTTCTGAATATTTTGTGCCCTAAAAGGTTATCCTTAAGCTATGTTAGTCTAATTTAATGGTCACATTCTGAGATTGCTTTAGCTATATACAGCATGGGGGTGTGTTACAATTGAATTGCCTTTTGGAAAGGTATGAGCATGTGAGAACTACTGCATGGTGGGCAGTATTTCCTCTGTGTAGAGCTACTTGAAGGGAAGGAACTGGGAGAGCTGCACAGCCGAGACGGCCAACTTCACTACTGAAGAGGAAAAGCAATTTTCAGAGTATTTTAATAAATGTATAGTCTCCAGCATAACTGACTCCATCTAGCACCTCATTTTCAAATGAGTGGATAGAAAAAAAGGTTAGCTTTTCTCACTCCCTTTGAGAAAGAAGGTCCTGCCATTGCTTGGGAAACCAGCAGCATTCCACGTAGATCTGGGATGAGTGATGGTGATTAATAAACAGACATTGGGTCATGTAGAGGCCCTAAACAGGCTAACAATCTGTGACCTCTTTTAACAAATATCTTGTGCATAGTTTCAAACCTTTCATTAGAAGTGACTTTGAGGATCTTGTGTAACAAGGAGAAAATAGCAGCTATAGATAGTAGAACCTAAATGCTCCTTTACTTTCTGTTACTCTGTTCTTTGGTAAATTTGGCCCTGAGTAATACACACTTCTAAAACGGCAATTTGTCCATCATTTCTTATCATTTGAGCCTACTCACCGAAGTCTCGTTCCGGACCCTGGACATCTAACCAACGATCTTCTCTGGCAGAATGTAGAGTGTGTTTCCCATGCTGGCAGGCACCTCAGTGCATCTGAAGAACAGTATATAGCCCTAGTCCTCAGAGCATTCACAGGTATTCCAAAACACACTCTGAGGCTTTTTCCCCCTAAAGAGAGGGATCAATAGACCAAATATACTTCTTTTGGCTTTCTTGTGAATATCCAAACTTGCCTTCTCCTTAAAAAACATTTATGCAAGTAGTGTTAAAATTGTATATCTGGGCCCGGCGCGGTGGCGCAAGTGGTTAAGGTCCTTGCCTTGCACGCCCAGGATCCCATATGGGCGCTGGTTCTAATCCCGGCAGCCCCACTTCCCTTCCAGCTCCCTGCCTGTAGCCCTGGAAAGCAGTCGAGGACGGCCCAAAGCTTTGGGAACCTGCACCCGCGTGGGAGACCTGCAAGAGGCTCCTGGCTTCGGATTGGCATAGCATCGGCTGTTGCGCTCACTTGGGGAGTGAATCATCAGACGGAAGATCTTCCTCTCTGTCTCTCCTCTCTGTATATCTGCCTTTCCAATAAAACATAATAATAAAAAAAAAACAGGCACTGCTAAGTTTATTAAAAAAAAACTGTATATAGATATCATGCTAAATGCTATGAGGATAGTTTCCAAATTTAACCCCATTGTTTCAAGTGATTTGTTGATATTCACTTGGGTTAAGTCTATTTTTTCATTCCATAAATTTACATACAACAACCTTTACTGCTTTGCTCATCAGTAAAGAAAGGCTTTTACTTTTCCCTTCTGAATATCATGTTCAAGTTTTGCATGAAAATTTACCTACATTTTCAACAGTGCCTCATAATTGGAAATAGATATGCAGATCCTAGAGAAAAAAATATTTGAAAAGCAGAAATATTTTGAAATGACCTTTTGCTAAACAACTTATCTCCCGAAGGGTGGCACTTGTAGAATTCAAATGCAGCAAAGGCTTAGCCATTTCCTCAATGACAACTTTCCTAAAATGAATCCATTTATTTCTAAAAATGTGAAATCAAAGAAAGACTAATGCCATCTCTAGCTAACTTGATAAGAAAATAAAAAGGTCTTCTTTATGAAGATAAAAGTTGGAACTAATTCCGTTCCTTTGCTTCTTATTGTGTTATCCAGTCTAATTGCAATTCTTCGGATGCTATCTGGTTGGGAAAGAGACTCAGCCCACAGCCTGTGCATCTGTGCCAGTCTCTGAAGAACAGTTGTTTACTACGCTGCTGTCATTTGTTCACTGCACAACACATGTGACTCCCCATCAAGATCCACGGTCCTTGTAGCCTCCGGAGGCTCCAAGTCATTGTGTTCCAGTCAGCCCTAAATCTGTATTCCCAAATAGATTCAAGCAAGAGAGCCAGGGAAATTTTGAAGTCTTTTGTTCTCAGCCACAGTAATCCATTAAGTAATCCACTGGGTGTGCAAATATCGCTGATTCTTTTATTGTGTTGTTACAGTCTATCACAGAAAGGTCCACCTTGGGGAAACATAACCCACACCCATTTTTTTTCCAATTTAGGTCCCAAAACATTTTTACTCCTTTATTTGTTGCATTAGTTGTAAATCAACTTTACTTCTTAAATTCATTCAGGGTCAAGCACATACAATCACTTTCGATACTTACCTAATACATTCTACTTCTTTTCTTTCCTTAATATTTTACATTTTCTCAACAGATTAACCTGAAGTTGCCATGATCCCTGTATTATATATCATGACACATTTGGCATAACTGTAATTATTAATTAAAATACTTGTAGTGTTCTGTGATGATCATAAAATTACAGAGAAATAGATCTAAAGCACATGTCAAGTAAAACAGAGATTAAGTTTTGCCTAAAATTTAGCATTCTACAAAGGAGACAACTGCATTGGTCAGCTAATGGAAATGAGAATTGTTGAAATCCTGCTTTTTTCTTTACTGTGTCTGATTTTGAAAATTATGTAAATATTTATGGTGATTTGGTTTAAATGAATACTCTCATTAAAATTTCAAATTCTTCTATTGATCTAGAGATTTGCTTGAAGTTAAAATTTGATAAATCAATATGAAGAATTTGTTCCTGGTGAAAAGATTTTTATATCGTGAGTCTAAATGGTGACAGAAAGTCTGGACTGTTGCCTGATCAAAGCTTGTTTGCCATGAGAATTTGAAATTTGCCTAAAATGCTTTCAAGAACATGTGAGCCTAAAACCTTGTTTAAGAAAAATTAAACCGGGCCCGGCGCGGTGGCGCAAGTGATTAAAGGTCCTCACCTTGCACACCCGGGATCCCATATGGGCGCCGGTTCTAGTCCCGGCAGCCCCGCTTCTCTTCCAGCTCCCTGCCTGTGGCCGGGAAAGCAGTCGAGGACGGCCCAAAGCTTTGGGACTCTGCACCCGCGTGGGAGACCCGGAAGAGGCTCCTGGCTTCGGATCGGCATAGTATCGGCCGTTGTGGTCACTTGGGGAATGAATCATTGGACGGAAGATCTTCCTTTCTGTCTCTCCTCTCTGTATATCCGTCTTTCCAATAAAAAAAATAATAAAAATAAATCTTTAAAAAAAAAGAAGAAGAAAAATTAAACCAATGAGATGGAGAAAAGTGAAAAGTAATCTATCTTTACACAATCTTTCCAATGTACATTTTTGCTTCTGTTTTCAGTTCACTTCAGTCTAGTTAAAAGTAAGTTTGTTCCCTGTCTCTTTCACTCAGGAGAATCAAAAACCAGGACAGACATATTGAGCAGCTATCTGAGGACTGCAAACGTGAAATGGTATAAGGCAGAATTTAACAAGCAAGCTACACGCAAAGTAAAGCCAACTGAGCAGCTGCCTTCTCTGTTCATTATTTTCCAACCCAAACTGAAAAGCAGCACATAAGTTGTGCACTGGATGTGTTCAGAAAGTTTTAAGAGAAGACCTCTTTCTGGTCTTAACATCAAGAGCAGAAAAGTTCACTGGTTCTGTTGTTGTTTAATTTTCTTCATCCCAGTACTGAGCAAGCATGGCAGCAATGGCAGGTTGGTAATGACAGCAGCAGAGACACCTGTGCTGCATCCCTGAGCTGGGTAGGAGCATGGGAGGGATTGTCTCCTTCCTTCTCTATATACAGGTTACTGCTTGACCCCCCCGAGGCAGACAGTCACAGGATGCATGCAGAAGAGCAAGGAAACTGAAGGAGTAACCTTCAAGACAAAAAAGTAGGATTGCGCATGTCAGGAACTACAGAATGTCAGGAACATTGCAAAGAGGAGACAATTCAAGACAATTGCACCACAACATCTAACTATAGGGTTCATCCCTGTCCACATTTGCATGAATAGGATGCTAAACTTGGGCTCTGCAAACTGCAGTGTGGCTAGTCACCTCTAAGATCACAGAATGCCCCCAAGAAGACACAAATAGGGCACAAAGGTGGACTGAATGGCAAACTCCTTGGAAAACATATGACCTGGATTTGTAGCCTACTTTAGGTGGCTTGTTCCTTTGCAAGTTTGGACTATGAAGATAGCCAACATTCTGTAAAACTTCAGAGCGCACTGCCAAAGCTGCTTCACTTCTCTGTCTTCAGATTCTGAGCATAATAAACCTTGAATAAACATAAGTCTTTATTCTCAATTAGGTCAATTATTCTCAATTAGGTCAATACATTAGTGTACAGTAATCCATTTGTTTGGAATATCCACTATATGAAAATCCAGACAGAAAATCAATCAATAACTTCTACTGAGTCATGAGAGTGAGGATAGAATGGAAACTTCAGAACTGTGACGTTTTATTGGAAGTAATAATAGTGTTCTAAGAGTATACTGTGGTGATGGTTGCACAACTATGCGAGTATATTTAAGCACATGCCCTTGTAAATTGTAAATTCCTACTTTTTTTCTATGTCGACTAAATCTCAGTAACTCGTTAAAACATGTGTGTTCTTCCATGGTAAAAATGAGTTAAATAGATCACATAAAATCTGTGCCCTGCGAGCTTTAAAACTAAAGGCTTCTGAGCTTAGAACTTTGAATTCTGGCAACCTGTTCACTGCTCAGAATAACCTCAAATTATAAATTATATAAGTCATGATTGATTTGTTTGGAGTAGAAAAACCTATTAATTTAAAAACTAGTCCACAAGGTTAAATTCTAAAATCACAGACATAGAACATAGAGTTGATAGTTGAAAACAAAGTATCTTTTTAAAATAACCGTTAGGCTATTTAGATAGTCTAAATGGTTTGTAAATATTCACTCCTGTATTACAACTAACAAATATTTTGCTATAAAATTGATTATGTGGAAATGAGTTAATGTGTAGACTTCCAAAGAAAAAGAAAAATATGAAGAAACTCAGGAATCAGAATCCAATTTAATGTCAGGAACCCATCTTGCCTATCAACATGTGGGCTTAGATATTACTTATTGAATGCACATGGCTTTAGCTTTGGGGCCAAATTAAATTCCATGAATGGTAAGATTTTTACATATCATACGTATCATATTAACATGTGCCATTCACACAGCATGTTACTGCAGTGTAAGGAATAGAGAACATCCAATGGTAGTGTCCAACAATAAGAAAATTACTTACTCCGCTACAAATTAAGGAACCTACGAAATGTAGAAAGCTGTTTGGAGTAGCATGGAGCATTCCTAACTACTTGTATGGTTTTGCTTTCGACCAACCTCACACTACTTAGTTTTCAAATCCACTGGGTAAAAAAAAGGAATGTAACTAAACCTTAGTATAACTTTGGAATGGACCCTGTCAGCTATTTTTTTTTTTCCATTATGTGCAGCTACTTGGCTGTATTGTCTGTAGCAAAAAAGAAAAAAAAAAAAAAGAAACAGCAATGTAAGTAATTGCATAACATAAAAGTCCAAGTTAAATTATAATTACATCATTCTGCAAGCCCATCACACGAAGTTTACGAGCATTTTATCATATTGTAGCAGCACATGGAGCAGCAATCAAAGAGAAAAAAAATGTTCTAAATTGAGATCTCAACTTTCTGAGTCTCATCTCCTTGAAGGCATCTCCTAATGTTTATATGCATTTCAGGTCCATTTTTCAACTGTCAGCTTTTCTTTTGTATATGTACTCCTTCAGCATTTTCTTCAGCTGATAGCCGAACACCGAAAGATTCCAAACAAAATGTCTTTTACTTTCAGTTTTTGCAGAAATGTCTTGATTCATTGTTCAAGATTGACTCAGTGCTTTTCCTTCTCTCAGATTCTACCAAGCACTTATTAACTTATCCCTTGTACTATTGTGTGAACATCATTTTCCGTACTTTTGTTTGACAGATAAGAACATAGACCTTAGTTGAGAAAACTGCTTTGACTGAGGTGGCAGAATAAGGTTAGCTCAGAATCCTGAATACAAAGCCAAGGTTATATAGCATGCCTAGTTCTCCCTTTTCTCTAACACATACAATTTTTAGAAATGTGATTGATTTACTTTGTAAACCCCTTGTCCTCCCAGAGAACAACTCCAACTGTTTTAACAGGAGCAAATTTCCATGGGGTGTGTGTGGGAGATGGGAGTGGGGAGGGAGACTATGCCATTGTATTGTCCTTTTAAAAAGATTTTTTTTTTATTTAGTTGAAAGGCAGAATTTCACAGTGAGAAAGGAGAGACAGTGACAGGCAATTCTTTAAGATCTCCCATGTGGGTTCAGCAACCCAAGAATTTGTGCCATCTTTTACTGTTTTCCCAGCTGCATTAGCAAGGTGCTTGATCAGACATGGAGAAACCAGGACTTGTACTGTTACTCATAGGGGTGGATGGCACTGCAGGCAGCAGCTTTACTCACTATGCCACAGTACTGATTCCCATTGTATGGGCTTTGATTTAACCTGTACAAGTCTTATAAATTTTAACAGGATTTTAATAGTCTTGCCAATTATCTAGAAACTGAGTCTATGAGTGCACATGCGCTGCAAAACAAATAATCTAATTTCAATTCAACAATATGTCAGGGAGTCTACCATATGACAGGTACAACACTAAATCCTGCCTTTGAAAACCGAAAACCAGAGGAGTTAGAACACGATGTTGGCTGAGTAAGACATTCCAGAAATTGCCTTCCCACAGATACACCAAATTGAACAACTATTTTGCGTGTCAATTACATTCCCAAGAGTTATAAGAGCTATTTGAGTGCCTGGTTTATAGGCAAAAAAAAAAAAAAAGAGGTGCAAAAGAAAGAAAGAAGGCTTTTGCTCACATGACACGTTCTCCATACCAGTGAGGACTGCATGGAGAGACACACTGCCCATATGGGAAAAGGAAAATGAGCACGTTCAGATCATAGACCTGAAACACAGTGCAAAAAAAAAAAAATTTTTTAAATAAATAAATAAATAAATAAATAAACCAATGCTAGAAAGAATCTTGTTCTTCTTGTCCCCAGGTGAATGACAGTAAACTGAGTCTGAAATTGTCTAAGTCAAGAGGGCCAAGACAGCGCCTCCACCAAACGTTTCCCATTCTCTGGTCAACATGGAGCAAAACTCTGGCCACTGAGGGCAGTGCAAAAAGAGGATTAAGACTATCGCCTTGAAACATATACCTGGACACACTGTGAGACTCAGAACCTGATCAAGTGTGAAGGCCTGTGCTCAGAGAAGTAGCTTCTAAACATGCGCCAGCATCAGGCGGTGTGACCCGTGCCCGGCAGGATGCTCTTCAGCCAGCATCAGGCGGTGTGACCTGTGCCCCGGCAGGATGCTCTTCACCCAGCATCAGGCGGTGTGACCCGTGCCCCAGCAGGATGCTCTTCACCCAGCATCAGGCGGTGTGACCCGTGCCCCAGCAGGATGCTCTTCACCCAGCATCAGACGGTGTGACCTGTGCCCCAGTAGGATGCTCTTCAGCCAGCATCAGGCGGTGTGACCTGTGCCCCAGCAGGATGCTCTTCAGCCAGCATCAGACGGTGTGACCTGTGCCCCGGGCAGGATGCTCTTCAGCCAGCATCAGGCGGTGTGACCTGTGCCCCGGGCAGGATGCGCTTCAGTGTGTGTGACCACCAAGCTCATAGGGGCCTGGCTTGCACAACTGAGAAGGCACATAACCTGTGACTGTCAGACACATAGGTGACACGGTTCAGTGAACCTGGGTTCCCAAAGGACTACAGTTATTGCTCTTTGCCAAACCTTTGGCAGATAGCAAGAAACCACAGGGCTACGTTTTGGGACATATTGGTTGTCTGGTAAAACCCAACACTGGACAGATCCCAGTGCTCTTCCTCCTTAGGCATGTATGAACGAGGGGAGCTCTAAATCTACCGGAGCGCCAAGAGGAATTCCATGACCCCCTTGCATTAAAAGAGCACTGAAGGCAGCATCACCCATGACTAGCTGCATCAGAGTCCTGAGCTGACTCCATCTCAGCATTAGCCAGACCACAGTAGTGCTGGCTTTGGTTTTAATAATGGTATGCACTGGCTGGGATGGGCTGTGGGTTCTGTGCGATCTCACATGGTGGTGCTGGTAGCCACAACACTTATGATCTGAGCCTAACCTGATGCCAGAGGAGGCATCAGGATTCTCTTTTGGGACACTGCCTTGGTTTATTCTTAGCTGGATACCTCCCCAAGACTTGGATAACTCTAAGATAAGGAATATTCTGGAACTGCTGTAATGATGGCGCTTTGGTGTTAGTCTTAGGGTAAATCTCAACGCAGCGTGCCTTCTAGCGATGGATTTACAGCACTATCCATAGGTTTAGAGGAAATAAATGAGCATCTCAGAAAAAACAGAAAAGAGCTCCCAATAATGCCAAATTAGGAAAGCAAGACAAAAGCTAATCTTTCAATGTAAAATCACATCATATGACAGCAAATCTCAAACATTCTCAAGAACTATGACCTCACCAAATTGCCTAGGATCTGACATTTTTAAATGTTCAGATGAAGAATTTAAAACAGCTGTTTTAAAGAAACTGAATAAACCCTACAGAACAAACACAAATGATTTAATGGTTTAGTGATTTAATGGAGTGACTCAGCAGTGAGAAGAAACTAACTTATTAAAACTCAGAGCTCTTTCAATTCAAAAGTATACTAAGAAAAATTTAAAACATGATACAATATCAATGGCAAAACATACACAAAACCAGAAAGAATCAATAAGCTCATGGGTAAATTGCTTGGAAAAAGTTGCAGGTAAGTGAGGGAAAAAGAGAAATGAAGAAAGCTATGGGAATATTAATATAGCAAGAAGACAATAGCTGAATAAATGTTTGAAGAGGGACTTGAAAAATCAAGGCATAACAGAGGCTTTCCCAAATGTGGGAAAAGAAAAAACTGCCTAGGCCCACAGAGACCACGGTTCACCAGTCAGATTCAGTTCAGGCAAATAGTATATCACATCCAAGCTCTCCAACTTAGATGCAACTACAGGACTCTAAAAGCTTCGACAAACAAAGAAAACATAGAGAGGTCCGAATGCACTCAATATCTAACCCTCAGTGGTAATACTACATGACAGGAAGCAGTAGGATGATGCTTCCACACCACACCACACACACCACACACACAGGGCTATCAGCCCAGAATATTATAACCAGTAAAGGTAACCTTCAGACATGAAGGAAATACAAAATATAAACTATTGCTGAAAGAAATAAAGACCAAGTGTAGCCAAACAAAAACTAAGAAAACTTATCACTACCAGACTTACAATTCTTTTTTTTTTTAAGATTTATTTTTATTATTTCTCATTGGAAAGGTGGATATACAGAAAGGAGAGACAGAGAGGAAGATCTTCCGTCCCATGATTCACTCCCCAAGTGAGCGCAACGGCTGATGCTATGCTGATCCGAAGCCAGGAGCCTCTTGCAGGTCTCCCACGCGGGTGCAGGGTCCCAAAGCTTTGGGCCGTCCTCGACTGCTTTCCCAGGCCACAGGCAGGGAGCTGGAAGGGAAGTGGGGCTGCTGGGATAGAACCGGCGACCACATGGGATCCCGGGCGTGCAAGGCGAGGACCTTAACCACTTGCGCCACCGCGCTGGGCCCCAGACTTACAATTCTTTTAACTGCAGATACAGAGGTTTTTGTATTTTTATCTGACTAGTATTTTTTCTCTTTCTTTGCAATTGATATAAATTTTCTATAATCTCTTAATAACATTTTGTAACTAAAATGTGGCTTTTGCAAGCCTCAATGTAACCACAAAGCAAAACTCTACATGAGACTTTTAAAAAAGTGCGTGTAATCGTATATTCAAGGCACAGTACTACAAGGAATCACCTAACCTTAAAGGAAGACGATAAGAGAGAAGAAAAGATAAAGAGGAGAGAGAGGAATAAGTTAGGAAGGAAGAGAGGGAGCAAAGAGAGAGGAAAGAAGGAAAGAATAAAACCACATGAAAATGACGTAGTAAGACCTCACCTACTAACACTTACCTTAAATACAAGCAGACTAATGCCTTCAAGGCCCAAGTTATGTGCTGTGTTTAATATTTGATGCATTTCAATAGCTAATGGTCAACATCTGAATACCAAACACATAGACAAATCCTAATAAACCTAAACAAAGAGGCTGTTATGAAATAACAGAGGAGTAATTTAAAACTCCGTTTTCACAAATGGACACATCATGCAGATAAAAATTAACAAATTAAAAAAGAAATAATTAACAAAGAAAATTAACAAAGAAAGAATACTGTGGGCTTGACACCACGGCCTAGTGGTTACATCCTTGCCTGCAAGCGCCTTGCATCCCATATGGATACCAGTTCAGGTCCTGGCTACTCCATTTGCCATACGGCTGCCTTCTTGTGGCCTGGGAAAGCAGTAAAGGGCAGTCCAAAGCCTTGGGACCCTGCACCCATGTGGGAGTCCTGGGAGGAATCTCTTGGCTCCTGTCTTCAGATCTGTTCACCTCTGGCTGTTGTTGCCACTTGGGGAGTGAACCAGTAGACAGAGGATCTGTTTCAGTCTCTGTGTAAATCTGCCTTTCTAGTGAAAATGGATGAAAAGAAAGAAAGAGAGAGATAAAGAGAAATAAAGAAAGAGAAAAGAGGAAAGGAAGGAGGGAGGGAGGGAGGGAGGGAGAAAGGAAGGAAGGAATGAAATAAGGAAGAGAAAAGAAAGAAAGAAAGAAAGAAAGAAAGAAAGAAAGAAAGAAAGAAAGAAAGAAAGAAAGAAAGAAAGAAAGAAAGAAAGAAAGAAACTGTTCAAGTGTACCACATATGAATTAACACTAGCAGACATGGTATACACACTCTTCCCAACAGTACAAACCATATGGTAGGTCACAGATCTCAACAGTTTGCTAAGAAATAGAAATTGCATGAAATATTCCTTAGAAATTACATAAATATGTGGAAATTAAACAATTTACTCTTTTTTTTATTGTTGTTTACATTGTATTATGTGGTACAGTTTTATAGGCGCTGGAGATTCCCCCCACCCCTCCCATACCCCTCCCCCCATGGTGGATTCCTCCACCTTGCTGCATAACCATAGTTCAAGTTCAGTTGAGATTCATTCCTTGCAAACACATGCCTAGCATAAAGTTCAGCGTCTTATTGTCCAGATAAGTTCAGTGGCCTCTTGGGGAGACCTTCTATAGTCTGAAGATAGGGCTAACAGAGTAAAGATCCAGTCATATAAAATCCCCAACAAAACCTCAGTATCAATATACAACATTATGGAATTAATTGACATAGTATTGGGTAAACAATATGTTAAAGATAATGCAAGTTCCATTCTTCGAAACATCTGGGTTGAGACAGTATCAATGACAGGTTCAAAAAAATAATAAACAACCAAACAAAACAATTTACTCTTAAATAACCAATGGCTCAAGGAAGAAATTAAGAAAGAAATTTTAAAATTTCAGAAATCTATCACAATATAACATAATATGCCAAAATCTATAATATACAATGAAAGGATTTGTAAGACCCAAGTTCATAGCAGCCAGCACTAAAAATTAAAAAGCAAGAAAAACTCAAATAAATAATATATCACTGCACCTCAGTAATTATAAAAGGAACTAATTGGGTTCAACATGGTAGCCTTGTGGCTGGAGTCTTCGCCTTGCATGTGCCGGAAACACATATGGTCACTGGTTCATGTTCCAGCTACCCTGCTTCGTAACCGTCTTCTTTTGTGGCCTGGGAAAGCAGTCGAGGACAGCCTAAGGTATTGGGACCTGCACCCACGTGTAAGACTCAGAGGAGCCTTCTGGCATTGGCTTCAGATCGGCTCAGCTCTGCCCATTGTGGCCACTTGCGGGTGATCCAGCACACAGAAGATCTTTCTCCTTGTTTCTCCTTCTCTCTACAGGTCTGACTTTCCAATAGAAATAGATGAATCTTTTTTAAAAAATCAAGTCTCAAATTAATAGAATAAAGTAAATAAAACTCAGAACATAAATAAACGTGGCTAAAGCACTGAAACACAAGTAAAAATAAAACAAACAAAAGGAAAAACTGATTCTTTTAAAAGATAAGCTAATCTAAAAAACATTAGCTAGACTGAGACAAAAAAGAGAAATTATCAAACGAACAAAATCCAGAGCTAAAGAGAAAAGTATTGCAACTGAAACCATAAAAGGTACATTAAATAATGGCAAATTCTTAGACACAAATACTTTGACAAGTTGAATCATGAATACATGGATTACTCGATATTTTTTGTGTGTCTTCCTCTCTTACTGTAGTTCTTACTTTCAAGTAAGAAAAATTATTTACAAAAATCATTTTAAAAATTAGAATAGGGAATTCCTCATAATGTATTCCATTAAGCCATCATTAATTTAATATCAAAACCATAGTAAGGATACAATGTAAAAAGAAAACAATAGGCCCATCACACAGGCCCATCTGATAAGCACAGATGCAAAAATATTCAACAAAATACCAACAAACTAAATCCAACAGCAACGTAAATAGATTATTCACTAGGATCAAGTGTTTCATTTCAAGAATGCAAAGATGGTTCAACATGCACAAATCAATGAACATGATGTGTCATGTTATCATGATGAAGGACAAAACGGCATGACCTTCCCAGTAGATGCAGCACCAGCTTTTGGTGAAGCTTAACATTCCTTATCATTGAAGAAGCACACCCGAATGTCACAAAGCCTCCATGGAACAAGACAATGGTTAGCATCATGGAGCGTCAGCAGAACCTGAAGACAACCACATGCTCCTCTTTTCAAAATAGCACTGGAAGCCCTAACCAGAACAATGAACCAACAGAGGCAAATAGAAGGCATCCAAATATGAAAATGGTAAACTGAATTATCCTACTTGCTAAAAACATGATTTCACATATTGAAAATTCCAAATACTCCATCAAAAAACCAATACTAATAAATTTAGCAAAATGGATACAGTCAACATGCAAAGATTGATGATATTGCTATACACCAATAGAGACATATCTGAAAAAGAAATCAAGAATAACTACTATTTCTGTTAACTACAGATGCAAATAAAATGCCTAGGAATAGGGCCCAGCATGATAACATAGTGGTTAAAGTCCTTGCCTGGCACACGCCAGGATTCCATATGAGCGTCGGTTCTAATCCTAGTGACCCTGCTTCCCATCCAGCTCCCTGCCTGTGGCCCTGGAAGGCAGTCTAGAACGACCCAAAGCTTGGGGACCCGGCACTCGCGTGGGAGACCCCACAGAGCTCCTAACTCCTGGCTTCAGATTGGCTCAGCTCCAGCCATTGCCGTCACCTGGGGAGTGAACCATTGATTGGAAGATCATCCTCTCTGTCCCTCCTCCTCTCTGTATATCAGCCTTTCCAATAAAAATAAATAAATATTTTTTAAAGTGCCTAAGAATCAATATATTGAACCATAAAGGTGAAGGATTCCCTCTATGAAAGCTATATAACACTGACCAAAGAAACTGAGGTGAAAAAATATAGAAAGATATCCTGAATATTACTATATTGGAATAATTGGTACCATGTCCATATTACTCAAAGCAATTTACAGATTCAATAAAATTCTAATGAAAATATCAATGATATTTTTTCACAGAACTAGAAAAAATTTTAAAAATAAGTGTGTGAGGGCCTGGCGCGGTGGCGCAAGTGGTTAAGGTCCTCACCTTGCACGCCCGGGATCCCATATGGGCGCCGGTTCTAATCCCGGCAGCCCCACTTCCCTTCCAGCTTCCTGCCTGTGGCCCGGGAAAGCAGTCGAGGACAGCCCAAAGCTTTGGGACCCTGCACCCGCGTGGGAGACCCAGAAGAGGCTCCTGGCTTCAGATCGGCATAGTATCGGCCGTTGCGCTCACTTGGGGAGTGAATCATCAGACGGAAGATCTTCCTCTTTGTCTCTCCTCTCTGTATATCCGCCTTTCCAATGAGAAATAATAAAAATAAATCTTAAAAAAAAAAAATAAGTGTGTGAAATCAAAGCAAACTTGGGCAATAGCACCAAGCAGGAGGCAATCCACTTCCTGATTTTAAATTCTATCACAGACCTAAAGTGTTTAAAATGATGCATTAGTGGTATAAAACTAGACACACAGATCCATGGAACACAACAGAGACCTTGAAATGATTCTAAAATCTGATCTTTAACATAGCTCACATGAGCACACGTTGGGAGAAGGGTGCCAGGAAGATTGGCTACACATATTTGGATAAATGAAACTAGATTCCTGTCTCTCACCATCACAAATACCAACTTTAAATTTATTAACATTAAGATACTGGATTTTTAGGGTCGGTGCAATAGCCTAGTGGCCGAAGTCCTCACCTTGCACACGCCAGGATTCCATATGGGTGCCAATTCTAATCCCGGCAGCCCTGCTTCCCATCCAGCTCCCTGCCTGGGAAAGCAGTCAAGGATAGCACAAAGCATTGGGACCCTGCACTCACCAGGGAAATCTAATGGGGGTTCCTGGCTCCTGGCTTCAGATCAGCTCAACTCCAGTCACTGTGGCCACTTGAGGAGTGAATCATTGGATGGAAGATCTTCCTCCATGTTTTTCATTCTCTCTTTCTTTATATCTGACTTTCCAATGAAACTGATCTAAATATTTTTTAAAAACTGGATTCTAAACTTTGATACTCTTAGAAGAAAGTACCTGCCCATATCTACAATGTCAGGGCACACTTAAGTAGGAGAATGATGGACTTATGACTATTTTTTATGGACTATACTATTGTTACAATACAGGAGAAGTCATAAAGGAAATCCCTGAGCCTATGGAACTGGATTATAAAATAAATTTAAATAAAGAAGAAGAAGAAGAAGAAGAAAGAAGAGTAGGAGAAATCACACGGAAGATGATTTAGGATATTGGAGCTGGCAGGAAAATTTTAGCTCAGACCCCAAAAGCATAAGAAATAAAAGTAAAAACAGATAATTGAGATCTCATTCAGATGAAGATTTTCATGACAAAGGAAGCTATCAACAGAACAGAGATGATCTGTAAAATTAGAGAAAATATTTGCAACTTGTACATCCAACCAGGGGTCATTAACCAGTATATAAAAGCAACTCAAACTACTCAATAATTAAAAATAAATAATCCAACTAAAGATGGCAAGTAAATTTAAACAGTCCTCAAAGGAAAGCCGAAATGGCCAAACAGGTGCATATAAAGTGATGCTCAATTACAATAATCACCAGGAAAGTGAAAATTGAAATCACAATGAGATGCCACGATTACTACAGTTATGTTGGCCGTTATCAAAATGATAAAGAAAGAAAGAGAGAGAGGACAAAACTATGGAGAAGAGGGAGCCACTGTGAACCACTGGCAGGATATAAATTAGTGCAGCTATTGTGAAAAACAGCTAAAAGCAGGAGTACCCTATGATTCAGTAACCTCACTTCCAGGTATAGACCCAGGTAAACGAGACGCACTTGGGTGTTCATAGCATCTCTAAGCCAAGACATGGAAGCAGCGTAAGTGCCCTCCTGCAGCTGGTAGATAATGAAGATGTGACATATATACAGAAATAAGTAGCATTCAACCGTAAGATTATGAAATCTTGTCATCTGTACCAATGTGTATGGTACTAGAATTCAGTGTGTTAAGTGAAATATATCAAGCACAGAATGACAGCTCCCACATGGTCTCACTTAGATGTGAAGTCTGAAAAAGTTACTTTCATAGTTAGCAAGTAAAATGGTGATTGCCACAGGCTGGGAGGAAAAAGGGATGAAGGATGGGGAAAAATGATTAGGTTACACCATGTATATGGTTATAGTAAGAGAGTGTGGTGTTCCAGTGCACAGAAGAACACTAGAATAACTATAGGCAAAGCGATAGAGAAAGCAGAAAGAAAGGATTTTAAATGTTTTCATCATAAAGACGTGTTCTACACTTCAAGATTCCTATATTTTTACCTGGATTGAACATTATACAGTTTATACAGGTATAGATAATTCCCATGCAATTAGAAACTAAAAAATAAAATGAAATATATTCTAAGCAATAGAAAAATACACCAACAATCTACACACACAATTTCAAAAGCTTATGAAAAGAAAGAATGAAAAGATAAATCGGCTCCCCCAAAATTTAAATTAATTCATTTTTTTCATAGAACCATATCCTTGGACAGAGCAATCTGAAGTCTCAGTGACATAAAAACATTCCAAATATTCACAAGAATTATAAAAAGAGAATGATTCAGATGTCAGCGACATCCCTGGAAAAAAGGAGAATGTTGTTAAGACCTTTGCAGGAACCTACTTTGTGAGTGAAGGATGTGGAAGAAAAGCAGCTAGGAGACTTTTCCCCAGGTAGATCCCTGCTCTCCCTCCTATGCAATAGCACAGGAAAAAAGCCATTCAGGTCAAAAAGTCCGTTAGGCATGCACTGTCCCCAATGAAATGTCAAGTTCATGGAGGGTATCTTTATGCTCTTCGCTGTCATCTCTAACTGCAATAGGACAGGTGACACCATTCTCCATAATCCTGAATACCAAGAGGTCATCAATATAAAAATGCACTAGGAATACAGCATCTCATTTTGAGAATAAATATAAAGATGCACTAGCAAAACAACATATATATTTGGTTTATCACAATGGTAAACACAGTAATTGATTAATAAATGTGACTGATTTTGTTAGCTACATTTCAACTAATTTTATAAAATCTCTCCAAGGGTAATTCATGCTTCAATCTTGGTAGAATGGCTACACAGGGCAAAAATAGGGAAAATAATAAAAAAATGTTGGTACTGTGAAGATTTTTGGTAAAGATTTATTCCATTATGCAAAAGGCAGAATTTCAGAAAATGACAAAATTGTATCTTTCATCTGTTGTTTCACTCCCCCGAACGACTACAATAGGAATGCTCACTCTAGACTGAAGGCAGGAAACTGGAAACATACCCAAGCTCTCTTACCCGGTCGACGGGGTCCAAGGATTGTGGGTCAGCCTCTGATGCTATCCCCAAGGCATTAACAGGGAGCTGCTTTAGAAGCATTGTTCCAGAACTCAAACCAGTGCTCACACGGTATGTTGAAATTGCAGGCAGTGGCCTAGCCCGTTGCACCACAACACTGCTCAGAAATAATAAGAATCTATCATGTATTTTGCCTTGTGTTTACATTTCATTGCCCTACAGATCTAAACAATCTCAGTCACTTCTTTTATCCATGGGATAAAATGGTAGGTAGGTAAACTTAGCTTCCTCCATCAAAACAGTTTAAATGGTTTTGAAAGATAATCAAAGCAAGATTGCTTCTCATATTCTAATCTATCTGGCTGTGTACACGCCATTCTAAGTTCAGAAAATAATAGAATCATACTATCCCTGAAATTTTTACTATATCCTTCAGATATGATGCCCTGACAGCCACTGATGAAATATGACGTGTTCATTCCAATTTGGGACTTGGTGTCTGAGCCATATTTAGGAAAGAATACTCAGTCATAGTTTTCAAAGAATATTTTAATAAAAGAATAAATTAGAAATCAATGAGCAGTCCTACCTTCTTTGCCTGAATTCAGCTTTTGTGAAAGCTATTGAACATGCAAATATCAGAATGAGAACCACCCCACAGCAAGATGCAGTCAAACCAGAGAAAACCACTCTGACATAGGCCACCTTCAAAGTGAAACAGGCGTGGCCTCACAAGATGTTCTTGTGAAGCAGACTGCGGAAAGCCATCTGCTCAGTGATCATTGCAGAAGTTTTAAAGGAATCTGTACATTTAGCACTCAGTTGGAATTCTGTGGCAGGTTGCTTGTCATGACTTTGTATTTGCAAGGAAGAATTTATAATAGGGGAAGCAGTTCAGGTGGCTGATACAGAGCCATTAATTGTTCATGCTAAATCTGGGTCCATTCCAAAAAAAGGGATGGTGCCATCTCTCTATATATACATTTATGTATGTATGCATTTCCTTGGTGTTCCTTGATTCCTAAATTAACCCGTCATCTTTGGCAGACAGTCTTGCCTACTAATTTATTGATAAATAAAGGCTGTCTCCTGATTTCCCTTAACTTTCCTCTCCTCCCCATGAAGCTGTTCTATTTCGCTTCCTGCTCCAGTTTGTCTCCTTTATTATACTCAGCACAGAAGATAATCCTGTCTCTTGGCTAGGTATTAATTCTTTATCTTTAGTCTCCTTCCATCCCTCACTGCTGGATTAGGGCCTCACTAAACCAATTTGCCTCCTTTCTTCTTCCTATATTAAATTTAAGAAATAGAAGTGGACATATTGGCTGGACTTTAATTTTATAACACTCATGATTGTACCAGAACTGGAAGAATAAAAGGAAAGTGATGAAATAAGGGAGAAAATAGTTCCTTGATTTCAGATCGTCCTATTGCTACTCTCTGTTTCACTACCCAATATTAAACATCTGTTCTAGACATTCTGTTGCCATTGGCTTGTCTTCCATCATTTCAACAAAAAAAAATCCCAATTTTAAAAATTAGCAATAAGCACACATCTCCACTGGGCCTCTCTAGTCTCTTCAAAAGTGCTAGACTTTGGGCTGCTAACAGTGGATGAACATACTGTCCTGTAGAGCAGCCCAGAGCCATGACTTGCATGCTCTGATTTGTGTCATCACTGCAGAAAAGTGTCTCTTTTTATGAATCTCTTGCCACATCTGTGCTATTGCCTACTTCTTAACCCTTATAACACTAATGTTCCAGCTTTGATTTATTGTTATAGTGACAGAGAACCGAATTCTTCTGTTTTTCCATTTCTGCTTCTTTCTCCAGCTTGTCAAGGCCAAAATTTCTACTTATTATTTACATATCTCTAACATTTGTTAGCACTCAGTAATAATCACTTGGTTTTTGCTGTTGTTTAGCCACTCATCAATAAACAGAGAGAAAGATTCTACACTAAAATGATGTGTTAAATAGATGAAATCAGAGATCACTACTGAGACCATTTTTGGAATGGTTACATCTAGGGTGACAGTGATGACACATATTTTGCTCAAGAATTTGAAAGGCAGAATGTCCCACAAGGTTGAAGTGGTATGTGGAGGCTATAAGAAACTTGACAACAAGGGAAAAGTCAGTATGAATTTGGGCCAGTTGTGAATGCTCTATGCAAACATGTAAGGGACAGGAAGAGTTGAATTTGTTCAAGTCAGTTTATATTTTTTGCATGACCTCAATAGATTGGAGAAACAAATGTGATATGTACAACATAGGATGGTATACCATAACAATATAACATGCTGCTGCAGAAGCATCTCAGTTACTTCCGGTCTCTCATTTGTCTGAGCAAGCAGATATCTCACCTAAAAATGAGAAGAGCAGAACCAAAGACATCAAAGGAGCTGTTGAGAAGCAAGTTGGCTTTGATGGCTGACCTTTCTCCAACTGTTTCAAACATATGTCCCTAAAGGTGTGAGTTAATGAAAACCAGTCACCCCCACCCCACCCAAAATATCTGTAGACCAGCTTAGGATAATCTTTCTTAACTGGCAAGTCAGTGAGAAAATATTTTTGGGGCAGTATTAGAAAGTTCCCAATATCTAAATTTCTGCATCAAATTTAATGAGGCTATTAACTAAAGTTGCTTCATGTTTGAGATTTGTTTTTAAAACACACATAAAAAGTAAATTAAATGGTGGGTACATCCAATCAAGTAAAGGGTCATTACTCTCATTCAGACAACCAATATGCAGCAATTAATGAGGATGCCTCATCTTAGAAATATTTTCAGGAGCAAGATTAAATTGCTAAGAGAAAATGAGATGCTAATTGTTTTCTCTTTTTTGTTTTTTACTTTTGCTGGATATGATTTTTATGTAATGTTTTGAGGTCATCTTTAGAAACAGGATGCTCAAGTGTCCAAGGTGCTAAGCTCATCCGCTTGTTCTTGGGGTTCTAATTAATTTCCATGCTGGTTTGATTAACCTTGGCACTTGCCTTATCCTAGTGGAAAGCAGACTGCATACACACGAGCTTCAGTGAGTCATTTTGGTCAGCAGCTCAACAATCACAGTCCACCGCCCTGCCCCCACCGTGTAGTACCAGACTTTTTGTATGGATTTTGAAATACATGAAATTTGTTCTTTGCAGTAGTAACTCATACAAATGTGTATTAAAAATTTCTTAATAAAAAATCTTGGTGGCACTTTTATTATTTTCTGTGAAGAAAGGTAGAACAACAAAAAACGGGTCATTTAATTTGTAGCCAGTACATTACACTAAACTGAAATAACCAGCACACTTTATCTCATATCGAGAGCCTGGGTTCAGGTCCTGGCTCACAGTCAATTCCAGCTCCCTGTTAATGTCTACCATGAGAAGTAGCAGGCAAGAGATGACTGCCATCCCCTGGGAGACCTGAAAAAACTCCTGACTCCTGACTTTGGCCTGGCCCAGTCCAGTGCTAGGTGGGTATTTGGAAAGTGAATCAATACGTGTGAATCATTCCTCTCCTCTCCTTTCCTCTCTCCTCTCCTCTCTTCCCGTCTCCTCTCCTCTCCTCTCCTCTCCTCTCCTCTCCTCTCCTCTCCTCTCCTCTCCTCTCCTCTCCTCTCCTCTCCTCTCTTTCCGTCTTCTCCTTTCTCCTCCACTTCGCTTTCCTCTCCTCCACTCTTCTCCTCTCCTCTCCTCTTCTTGCCTCCCTTTTTCTCTACAATCTTCTCTCCTCTCTTCTGTTCTCTCCCCCCCCACTTTCCTTCTCATCTCTCCTCCCCCCACTCCGTCTCCCTCTCAAATAAGTAAATAACGCAGACTTCATTCTTAAAGATTAAGTCACTTCTGCTACACCAAAGAGAAGATAAAATTCTGAACTAAAGTGGTAACACTGACAGAATGAAAAGAGGAAAGTAAGAAGTATATAGGTAGAAGACACAACTTGATGAACAAGCACACAGCAATAGTGAAGGACAGGAAATGTGTTAGTTTCCTCTTGCTGCATAAGAAATTACCACAAACTTAGTAGCTTCCATTGACTTACCTCATTGTACGCATAACTCAGAAGTTTTGGCATGGCTTTGCCTGGTACCATGTTCAGGTTTTACAAAGCAAAACTCCAGATGGTGATTAAACATTTTTGTCATGTGGAGACTTGCCTGGGAATGATTCATCCCTAAGCCTCAGCAGATTGTTGGTAGATTCTTCTCCTTGCGCCGTAGAATTCATGGCAACTTAGTTCTTCAAAAGCCAGCAAGGGACAGAGTGCTGATCACAGAGTCTTTGTCAGTGAAAGACTTGGCTTTTATTTGTTTTATTTATTTTTACATAATTAAGGAAGAGTAATTCAGGATATCTACTATTTGATTAACACAAAACCTACTGAAGAGGGATCTTCATTGCATCTCCTTCATTGCATACTGCTGATTAGAAGTGAGTTCCATATTTTGCCTTAGTTAAGAGGGATTACAGGAATGATTTTCTCCTTTGCTGTGTGTGTGTATTTTATCCCAATTTTTACTTATTTGACATAATGGTGGGGAGGAGAGTCTAGGGAGTTTCCACTTGCTACTTTACTCCTTAAGATCCCTTGATTATTTGTATTGTCCCAAAGCAGAAGTTGGAAGCTAAAAGGCTGTCTCTGTGGATGACAGGAATCCAATCACCAGTAGCAGCGCCATCATCTCCAGCCCTCCAGTATCTGCATTAACACAAACGTTAATTGGGATCAGAGTTGTGGTGTGGTGGGTGCAGCTACAGCCTCCATGTTGGCCTCTCATATGGACACCAGTTTGCGACACAGTGGCTGTGCTTTGTCTACAACTCTCTGCTCATGTGCCTGGAAAATGAGCAGAAGGTAGCCCTCGTGTTTTGCCCTGCTACTCACATGTGAGATCCAGAAGCTCCTGGTTCCAGACTTGGTCCAATGAATTAAACAGCAAATGGAAGATTCTCATTGTTTGTCTCTATCTCTGTCTCTTTCTCTCTGTCTGTCTCTCTCTCTCACGTGTGTGTTTCTCCCTATGTAACTATCTTTCAAACAAATGCATGTTCAGAAAAATATAGTCAGGAGCCAGGAGCTCTGCTGTGGGATGTGGACACATTAACAGCCAGGCCAGAAGCTACAGAAATGCTCCATTGTGAATGCAATAGTCATAGCAATTAGTTTAGAATTCTGCCTGCTCAGTAAGAAATCAATCCCAGATTCAAAGACTTGATCCTTGTGTGTACAGAAAAATGTGGGAACCAGTAAAATAAACTAAAAGAAATCTACATACAAAGAAGTTTGGGAAACCAGCAGAGCTCAGCTTAATTCATACTTTTAATAGAGTATCAAAAAGATACAAGAAAGAATTTAATATATAATATGGAAGAAAAGCTGAAAGGCCTAACTGGAAGTATTGATTTATCCACATGGATAATACATTAAAGTCATCATATTAATAAATAGAATAAATACAAGGGAAAAGACCTTAGGTATAGCTGCACAAAATAGAAGTCAGTACAGAAAAGAAAATTAGAAATAACATGCTGCGTTTGGATAAGAATAATAATTAACATAGAATAAAATGAAACAAAGCGAGGAGAGTCCTAACATGCAGGGCAGTCATTTTGAACTTGAACATTCATAAGAATTCCCATTGCAACATCTTAAACATGTAGGTTTCCATTCTCAGAGATTCTGTATTGGCAGTAGTTAATACTTCATTTCCAGCATTCCAGATGGATCTAAGTCAACATACGCAGAATATTAATAAAGAAGGGTGGCAGCAAGAGAGCTGGAAATGCAATACAGAAGCAGTAAGACCTAAGTTTGGGGACAAGAACAGAGAAATGCAGCATAAAGTACAGGAAGAAGAATGGGAAGAAGGGTGGCAGAGAGAGGGCTGGAGAAGCGGGGAGGAACGCTAAGGCCAATGGGGAAAGGGGCAATGGAGAGAAGAGTTTAAACACAGCTGCTTTTGGCAGTGAGGGATCCAGTTGCAGTTCCAGCTTTTCCCAGACCCTCAGAGTATATCTTGTCATTTTAGTGTCGCTGCTGGACAGCGACAGCTACCACAGAAGATTGTAAAGTCCTCCTGCAACGGATAAGCAAACCAGTGAAAAATAATCTCTTTTAACTCTTCTGGATTCTCTAAGTTTTCAAGTTTTATGCAAAGTTTTAGGTAATAGATTAAAAACCTATTTCCATGTAATTAACTAGAGAAAATAACAATCAAAGGTAGATGTAAAAAAATATAATCAGTCTGTTACTTAAAAAAAAAAAAAAAGATTTACCAAGCTAAAAATGTGATAGAATAGTCATGGTTATCACTCAGGAAAAAAAAATTCTATGGAAAATAATTTCAAAGTAACACAATTTCATAAATGTATGATTCATAAAATTAAAAAAGAGAAATGTCATTACCTAACATTTGTAAATACCTCAGGAATTTACATTCAGATGCTAAGACACAAAACAGTGTACATCTCTACTTCCAAAGCAAAGATAGATTCCCAATGAAACTTCGAATGTTTCTTGACATTGGATACCGGACTTTGCCAGTGGCCATGCCTACAATGTCAAGATACATTTACAGCAGAATGGTGGACATATGCCTGCATGTAAAGGACTATATTGGTGTAATGACAAGGGGAAAATTAGAGGGGTGGGATTACGGAATGGGGGAAGGAAAACCCAGAGCATATAGAACTGTATCATGCAATAATAAAATCAATCAATTTTTAAAAAGAAACTTAGTGATTCCAAAGAATAAGCAGAAATGCCATTACTAAGAGACTCAAGAGACTCCACAGAAACCTCTAACTTTGCTAGTTGGGGTGTACAATGATCAAGTCCTCCATTGTCCAAAGGCACCTCCTGGGAGATGCCCACAAGAGCTCTAACAGTCATTCCACGTGTGCTGCGTTCTCGTCTCTGGCCTAGGAAGTCAAACCACAATCCAGTGTTCTTTTTTACTAGCACACTTACTAAAGTTGTGCAGGTAAACATTCCTGAATGTGTTTTCAGAACATGTTTTATTTTAGTGCTTTCAAATGTTTGCGCATAATTGTTAGAAGGTTGCAAAAATATAGGAGCTCAGTCTGCGAATAAAAATCTGTTTTGGCATTTTAATGTCTAGACTCGAGAACTGCCAAATGTTTGCTAATCAAGAAGCAGTAGAAATTCACAATCAGTCCCCAAAATATAAAACAATTCTATTCACTGTAAAAATATGTTTACTGCATTTACTTACCGGCTGTTTAGCACATTTTTTTTTCTTTTTGTCCTGAAGTGGAAAAGCTGGCAATCTTTTAATTTCCAAAGTGCCCATAGAGTGCAGCTGTAAACATACAAGGCATTGGTTAATGGCATTTCCAGGTATCATTTGCTTCCCCTTTTGTCAGATACCACTTTTGTTTGAAATCAACAGAAGCCCTTTCCCTTCTCCCTCTGGCACTATTCATAGTTATTGTGTACTGAGAGAATACACAAGAAATTTAAGGTACAGATCCATTATGTTTAGAACCCATTCAGTTGCAATGTTAAATTTTCCAGTAGCGTTTTGCTTTGTAGTGTTCTATAGTCTTTAAAAATAGCCCACAGAGTTACATTTGGGATTTACTCATATTAAAATGTCTGTTATCCAGAGCAAAATTCCAAAAAACTATAGTTTTTGAAAACTCAAAGGACACAAGGAGGACTTGCAGAAATTTCACCATTCTTTTTAAAAGACAATTTCTTAAGTGGCTAAAGTCCTTGTCTTGCACAACAGGATCCCATATTGGCACCAGTTCGTATTCTGGCATCCCGCTTCCCATCCAGCTCCCTGCTTGCGGCCTGGAAAGGCAGTCAAGGGTAACCCAAAGCCTTGGGATCCTGCACCCATCTGAGAGACTTGGAAGAGGCTCCTGGCTCCTGGTTCCTGGCTTTGATTTGGTGCACCTCAGGCCATTGTGGCCACTTGGGGAGTGAATCATTGGAAGAAAGATCTTCCTCTCTATCTCTTCTCCTCTTTGTATTTCTGACTTTTCAATAATAAAAGAAATTAAATCTTTTTTAAAAAGATGATTTCTTTAGTTAGATCATAAAATCATTCCCCTTGTTAGATCCCAAATGTCCCTTTCTTGAAAACATATTATTTGAAAGGCATAGCAAGTGAGAGAGATGGAGAGACAGAGAGAGATCTTTTATCCTCCGATTCACACCCCAAATGCTCAAGTCTAGCATCCCAGAATGTTATCTACATCTTCCATTTGGGTGGCAGGGGTCCAAGTTTTGGGCTATTCTCTGTTGCTTTCCCAGGCTCGTTGACAGGAAGCTATATTGAACCATAGGGATCTCTACTCTCAAATAAAAAGAAGCATTTCCAATGAAACTATTAAAATATATCTTAACAATATGATACTAGATTTTCTACCTTTATCTATACCTATAATTCCATTTAAGCAGCAGAATGTTAAATTTGTACCAGGACTCTACTACAGTAATAATATGGAGGAGATGGTAGGAAGAAAAAAGAAGAAGGAAAATGGAGTGGGCAAGTGGAAATCCCTATACCAGCAAAAACATATCATGAAGAACAGTAAAAGTATTTTTTTAAAGAAAGAAACTGGAGCAGCCTGGACCTGAACCAGCAGCTATATAAGATGCCAATGTCTCAGTCAGCAGCTTAACCTATTTTGCCACAAAGTGAAACTCCACACACACTCAGACACACACACACACACTCAGACACACACACACACACACTCAGACACACACACACACATTTTCTTTTTAGGTTTGAATTTTGAGAGATCAGTGCACTTGGGCCCTCATTGATATGGCCTTATTCTCTCAGTGAGTGGATATGGATCAGAAAAGAAAAAAAAAAAAACAATTATGTCATTCATGTATAAAAATGACTTCAGAAATCATTAAAATTATTCTGGTTCCTGTAGAAGCATATCAAAATTATGACTGCCTTGACTCTCATTTCAGAAAAATGAGGTTTGGCCTATTGGCAAGAGAGAGAAAGAGAAATAAAATGGGTAAATATTCTTGGCAGACTCATTATTCAAGGAATGGCATCATATGCAGAACTGCTTTAGAATGATGGAGACCAGAAAGGATCTGCAGAGTGACTATACAAAAGCCCTCAGGGGAGACAAGTAAGTGCACATGAGTCAAAGGCATTGCTATGTTGTCTGAGCTCCAACCTCCCGTGCAGTGGGAACCACATTCAAGTGGAAGACCTTTCTCTAAAGCCCAATAATTTCAGCTTCTACCAATTTTGATGGCCTTTAACTAATGTTATTTACTAATAACTAATATGTTGCTACCACCTCTTCTAAAAAGTCTTCAGAAAAATCACCAACAAAAACATTGAAGAAGTCTTGGGAACTTTTACCTGGAGTATTATAGTCATCCAAACTAGCTCATTTATCTGATTAGAACATTCCTCTGAGGAAAATAACAAGTTGAAAAGGATGTTTGATGGAGCAAGTATTTTGGGTACTTACTTCTCAAGGCACTTTAAACTTCACAATAACTCTCCAAGGGAAATAAAACTCCTAATAAAGTCTTAATTAAGTTAAACAGAACTCCAGCAGGAAAAGCTAAAAGCCACACCGCTGCCCCTTACTTCAAGCACTGAGACCTAGCAGAGTATCTACGGAGCAGAGGTGGGATTGCAAAACTCAGATATATGGGTTTCAATTTTTTCCTTCTGTACTGTATTTTCCGGCCACTGAACTGAAAAAAGTTTAAAAACTCCAGAACACTCAGGAGCATCAGTCACTGACAATGCACCATAAATTTTATGCCCTGTTGCTTTTTTTGCTTGTAGACTGGAAGCTTTATCATTTTTCTAGGTCTCAATTGCTTGAGGTGATGGGGCATATCAAGTTAGTGCAGACATATCAGAAATCATGCAGTTTCAAACTAAGTAGAAAAGATGCTTACACAGTCCAAAGAATATATGCCATGCAGAAAACACAGAAGTTCAACAACCTCTTAACCTTCTGGCCTCATCCTCCCTCCAATTTATTTAATAATAAATAGGAGGACATTTTTGAAAGATGGTTGGTGCAGCACAGAACCAAATTTGAGCAGAAATTAAAGTGAACTTCCACCTTGTGTTGGTATATGTGAGAGGAGAAGAAGGGAGGTCGCAGAAAACAGAGGAAGGCTGGATGGGAACTCTTGTTGTGATAAGAGACAGACCCCCGATGTGCTCCATCATTTTGGCTTCCAACTGATGGATCAAATGAGAAACTGTTTTGCTCTGTTTCAGAACTGATTGACATTTTAATTATTCTACAGCTGGAAGTGTTAATCACACTAGAGAATGAGGGGATAATTCCCAGCTGGTAAAATTTCACACAATAGCTTGGCAGCTACCACTATGCAGAATGTTTAAATCATTTGTTAAAGGGGAGAAAATCAATATTTGAAATCCTTCACATATTAAACAAGCACCAGTCGATCTGTACGTAAACCTTCCTTAGGTATCATCTGTGCTTCTTACTTCTGACCCTCAGAGTCAAAACACTTCATAAATCTGTAGAAAATGCAAAGTGAAATGTTATATATACATGAATATTCTTATTAAAAGAAATTAAGACACTTGAATTTAGTTGTGTTCATAAAATGTAAACTTTATTAGGTTCAAATTCCAGCAATTGATTTTCATTAACATAGCCTCCCTGCTATTTTATTCAACACATGTTCCACTTGGAGAAACATTTGTATGATTTAGTGATTTGCATACTTTTCCAAGCAAAAGGATAACGTAGAATATTATTTCAAACTTTTTGACAATGTGGTTTGATAGTTCTGCAATTAGCCTGAGGGTTCACACTTATCAAGAGGGATCTTGGATGATGCTGATAAATCCAAAAACTTAGAAAAACATTGTAATGAATACATTAGTTTAATTTTAACATCATAAATTGCTATTTAATTGCACATGCTTATGGGCTACAATTTGATAATTAAATAAATATATTTAAGATATGATGATAAAAATCATAGTTAACATTTCCAGTTTCATGAACATAAAGATAATTTTTGTTTAGAATTAATGATAGTACAAATTTATAGGATACAATGGGAAATTTCAGAAACAAATCTAAAATATATGCCAGTTAAATCATACTTTCTCTCTGATTATCATTCAATATTTAGAGGTTTTAACAACTTCTATATATTCACAATAATCTATGTTTTGTCCAGTACAATGTATTTTTACTTCTCGGGATGCTAGTGTCCATTACACTGTCCATGTATGATATACAAGCATACATGTTCACCTGTGTACATATTTGTTTTATGATTTATTTGAAAGTTACCTTATATCACAAAAATATGTGATATTTGTCCTTGGGGAATTTCACTGACCATAATGGTCTCCAGCTAGGACCACTTTGTTGCAACTGTTGAGTTCCTTTGTTAATGGCTGTGCAGTATGCCATGGAATAGATACACCAGCCTCTTTCAACAGGTGTCTAGCTTGTTTCCATGTCTTCGCTACTGTGGACGGTGCTGCTATAAATGTAGAGATGAGGATCACTTTTTTCTTTTGCACATTTCACTTCCTATAGCTGGGGCATACGGTAGATCCATTTTCATTGTCTGAGCGCTTCCATACTGATCTCATGTGGCTGGCCTATACTAGCCCACAATCCCACCAGCAGTGAAGATGAGTACGTTCTGCCCACATTGCTTCCATCAGGTGTTGTTAGTGTAGTTTTGAATGTAGGTGTTTCTCACTGGAGTTAGGTGGATACTCTGTGTTGATTTTCTTTGTATTTCCATGATAGCTAGGCAGCTTGAGCATTTTTAAATGTCTTTTAGCTATTTGAATTTGTTCTTTAAAACAATGTCTACTCAATCCCTTCGCCCTTTGCTTCACACCATTGTTTGTTTTGCTATCATTGGGTCTCTCTAGCTCTACATAAATGTAATATGCAAAGATTTTCTCCATTCTGCTGGTTTTCCCCTCATTACATTGATCATTTTCTTGGAGGTGCAGAAGTTTCTTAGTTCCATACGGTCCTGTTTGTTTATTTTGGCTTTGACTGCCTGACCTTTTGGTGGCTTTTCTAAGGAGTCTTTACTGATACCTATGTCTTGCAGACTGCTTCCTATGTTTTCCTCCAACAATCTGATGGTTTCTCAGTGTAGATTCAGGTCTTGGTACTTAGAGAGCTGATTTTTGAGTAAGATGACATGTGGGAGTCTTGTTTCTTTTTTCTGCAAATGTTTATCCTAGTGTCCCAACATCACTTGGTGAAGAGACCACCGTTTTCCCCGGACTACTCTCAGTTCTCTTGCGGAAGACTGATTGGCTCTGTGTGTGCACCCCCTTTTGGGGAACTCTGTTCCATGGATCTTCTCCTCTCTTTCGTACCAGAACCAGACTATTTGATGGCCACTGCCCTGTGGCATGTCTTGAAGTCTGTAATTGTGATTTCTCCAGCTTTGTTTTCATTCTTCAGGATAGCTTTGGCAGGTCATAGTCTCTTGTGTTTCCAGATGAACTTCTGATTCATCTTTTCTCTCTCTGAGAAGAACGTTGTTGGGATTTTGAATGGGATTACATTAAATGTGTGTATTACTTTCAGTAAAATGGACATTTTGATGTTGCTCCTGCTGATCCAGGAATAGGATAATATTTTCTATTTCTTTTTAAAATGTTTTGTAATTTTCATCATAAATCATTTGCAAATCTTTGTTCAGGTATGCTCTGAGGTATTTAAAGTTCTTCGCTATTTTAAAAAGTACATTTTGTAAATGTTTTTTCTTAGCTATAGAGTTGTTTGTATATACTAAAGCCATTAATTTATTTTCATTGATTTCATACCCAAATACTTGCCAGGCTTACGAGTTCCGATAGTCCCTGTGCTAGGTCTTATGGTTTTCTTATGCATAGAATCATTTTGTATGCTAACAGGGATCATTTTAATTCCTCATTTCCAATTTGAATGTCATTAATATCTTATAGTTACCTTATAATTCAGTTTTGATAAATTGTATCTGCTTATGAATTGATCCATTTCTGACTACTCTGTTTGTCTGAGTTACCTGTTCTTGTATCTACTTTCTTGTCACTGATCCTATTGGTTTATGTCTTTCTACTTTTCTGATTTGTTTTGCTAGAGTCTTCTATTTTGTGCATTTTCTCAAATACGAGCTTTTTGACTCATTGAATTTATGTATTGTTCTTTTGATCGGTCTCTTTTTGGTATATTTCTTCCCTTATTTTGCTTACTTCTTTATTTTAATCCTGAAATCATTTTGCCGTTGTTTTCCTATCTCCTTCAGATGTGTAGTTAACTTGTTTGTCTTGTATCTTTCTAATTTCTTGATGTAGGCACTAACTGAAATGAGCTTTCCTTCAGCACTGCCTTTATTTTGTCCCAGGAGTTTCTATGCTTTTTTTTTTTAATTATTGCTTTATTCATTTAAAGTTTTTTTCTTTCTTTGCTCTTTAATTTCTTCTGTAGGTCATTGTTCCTTCAGCAACATATGGTTCAGTGCCCCGGGGTACTTGACTTGTTGGTCTCTAATTTGAGTACACGATGGTCTGAGACCATGAATGGCATGATTTAAAAGTTTTTTTTTCAAATTTGGTGAGGCTTTGTTTATGACTTATTATATGATCAAGCCTGAAGAATGCTCCATGTGGTGATGAAAAAAATTATATTCTGTAGAATGAAACGTTTGTAGATATGTCCATTTTCCTGTTATCTTGGTGAAAGTTATTGTAACTGTCCATTTAGGTTAGTGAGGTGTTAAGGCCTCCTACTATGTTACTAAAGTCTATTATCTCCTTTAAATCCAGTAATACATGTTTCATATTACTATATGGCCCAGAATTTGGTGAATATAAATTCATTATTGTTATTTCTTTTTGTTGATAGGATCATTATGTGGTGTTCTTTGTCTCCTCTAATGCTTTTCATATTAAAGTCTATATTATCTGATATTAGAATGGCTAAATCAGCTCATTTTTCTTTCTCATTATCCTAGAATAACCCTATCTATCAATTCACTTTGAAACAATGCTGTTTATCTTTGTTGGGAAGATGTGTTTTCTCAAGTAACAGATAGATGGGTCTTTTTGTTAATCTGGTCCACTAATTACTAACTTTTGATTGGTGAGTTCAAGCCTTTACATTCAGCCATTTACAAACAATATTATAGTACATGTTAATATTAACAGTAACTTATTCTTATGATTTTAACATTGGGTTTCACATTAATTGATTTGCGTTGCTTTTGTAGTTTATTGAGATATTTTCCACCATTGCTTTTGTATTTGGTAGATGCTATTCTTTTTTTCTGTATGTTGCACATTTGCAAACAATATTTGTAGAGCTGCTCTGGTAGAAGCAAAGGTCTTTCAGTTTTGTTTGCTTTGGAAGCTTTTTATTTCCTTTTAAAATACAAATGTAAACTTTGCTGTGTTTCATTCTGGGCTGGGCTGACCATTTTCTTTCTTTCTTTCTTTCTTTTTTTAGGATCTGAAATATGTCACTCATTCTGCTCTGGTCTGTAGAGTTTCCTCTAAGAAGTCAGGTATGAGTTTTATGGGTGTTCCTCTAAAGTTATCTGAAGTTTTTTGCATGCATATTTAAGAATCATTTCCTTATGGTTAACCAAAGTGTTTGATTATGATGTGTCCTGGTGAGGATCACTTCAGGTCGAGTCTATTCATGGTTCTCTGTCTTTTCTGTATTTCATTTTCCTTTCCTTCTCTGTTTGGGAGAGTTATCATTTGTTATTCCATTGAATACATATTTCAACTCAGCCTATCTTTATGTGCCTGCACAAACTCCCATCACGCTTATATTTGGCCTTTTGTTGGCGTCACAAAATTCTTGAGTGGCTTTCTTAACTTTACTCAATTCTTCCATATTTCAGATTTTTGTTCAGTCTCATATGAGATGTCATCTAGCTCTGAAATTCATTATTCTGCCTCACTCATTCTATTATTGAGACTTCCCATTGATTTTTTAATTTGATGTATTGTATAATCTATTTCTAATAACTCAGTTTGATTTTGTTTCAATGCTGCTATTTACTGTGTAACATATTTCTTGAACTCCTACATCTGATTCTGGATGTTTTAAGGAGCTCTATAATGATTATTTTTTTGTAAAAATTATACTTCCGGGATTGCAAACTTTGCCCTGTATCCACAGCCATCTGCAAGGGCTCCACTGCTTTATTTCAGCTCATGATATGATTTTTTAAAACTTAACTGGAACTTGCAGCTGTATGGCTTGATTCAAGTCCTGCAATTCTCACCTGTCTGCCACTTGAGCTCCAGTTGCAGCTGGGGAATCTGTCTGCTGCAGTGCTGCCCTGCTGCCTCTGCTGTTTCCCAGGTCCACAGGTCCCCTGGTGTCTCTCAGCTGTTGGCCTGCCCACTCTTAATACCTGTATTAGTCCTTCCTGTATATGTTTTTACAAGAAGCAGTTTCTCCAAGTAGCATGACATAGACAACTATTGGAATTAATAAAAGATGAAACATATTTCTACCAATTAGCTGATATAATTAAAAAAACAACTTGAAATGCTTCCTATAAATCTAACTCTAATGAATCGCTTACCTTTGACTCTAATAAACTTTGATAGCAATCTTTATTTTTTGATAATGTAGTTCTAAGTAATCAAAATGTTAATGTGCTTTCTTTTATACAAAGTATTTCAAACAGAAAACACATTCCAGGAGGAATACAACTAATTTCAACATTAGTTCTCTTTCAATACAAGGTTTTGTATGGATCTTCATTACTTGTATGAAAAAGTTATGGTTAAAAAATATTGTTAGCATATTTGAATCAGTAATCAGTATATGACAATATGTGTATGTCTGCATGATAAAAAGACTTCAAGAAAACAGATGAACTACCCAATGTTTAATTCCATGGAGAGTGTCACTGTGTGTGCGGGGATGCTCTAAGCTAAAGAGCAACCTTGAAATAGCTATCACTATGATTATATTATAATAACCATTACTAAGACAAGGAGACTGAAGCATCATGAAAATAAATTATTTATCCAAGACTAAATATTGAGTCACTAATTAAATAACAGTTCCGGTACTTGAATCCATGAGTTCTGACTCAAGAAACTCCTAAAATTGTACTGCTATTTCATCTGCAATTTTTCTACTAAATACATTGTACAAGTATCATTAAGTAGGTAACCTTCATAACCTGATACATATTTTCCACAAATTTAAAGGTTTCTAAACATCTAGAAACAGCACCAGCTCTGACAGCCTTGACCCTTTGAGGCAGCAGGGGATGTGTGGGACAGGAAGCCCTATTGCTGCTGCTGCCTTTGGCCTCAGAAAATATCAGTATGATATCAAATGCAGCTGACTTTCAGAACTAGCGAAAATTTCAAGAAGACAGGTGCCAAAATCATCAAATAGTAAAATAAGCGATATTTTTTTACGATATCCCTTAACCAAGGAAACAGAGAATAGAATAGTGGTATTGTCTCTGCTGGAAACTGACTGCCTTGCCATTCCACTCACATCCCTTGCTTCAGCTTTCACTCCTAGGACAAATAGTGGCTTTTGTTTCTGTTTTTGCTCTATCATCTAACTTCTCAATTGAAAAATTGCATACATATGTATATAGATAGATACACATACATATATGAATACATGCATGAGTGTATGTGTGTATATCATTTTGTCTCCAGGACTGCATCATGTCATCTCAGTGCAGAGGCACACAAGTGCAGATCTGCTTTAAGCAGAAGAATTTACAAGAAAAGCAGTCATACATACTGCCCATTCTAAATGTTTTCCAAGAAACATGCAAGCTGGCTCAAGTTGTGGAGCTCTTAGCATCTTAGGTTGCTGATTTATAAGTTTGATGCCAGCGTGCTGTATCTTCTTATGTCTCGGTTTATAATGCAGTAATGCAAGCATCATAAGTTATAAGAACATCATCATTGATGTTGCGATTTGTGTATATGTTTTATACCTCATTAAATTCGCAGCTTTTTAGCCCACAGTCATAGGCTTCTGGCTTAGGCTACAGCTTAATCTCACAATATAAAGAAAAAAGTAAAATCATTTCATAAAATGTGAGTGGCTAAAATTTTCACCCTCAAACAATGATTGAGTATATGACTTAGAATCAAATAAAAATGTGTCTGTGATACATTTCAGGTCATTTCCAAATGCAGAAATTTTAGCATCATACCAGGAAGCTGTTCTGTCTCTATAAATGGCACACAGAATAACAACGGGGTCTATTTTTCCATCAAATGATAAAATTTTAGATTAACTCGTAAATGCATAGATTCGCAATTGACATTGCTATTGCATTTCTGCAGGTTATGATTCAGCACAATGATCTGATACTATGAGAAAATATCTCCTGTTACTCTAGACAATTCTAGATGATCCAGACGTTTTCCTAATCAGGTGATGAATCCCTGCCTCTGACTCAGTGTCTCAGACACAGAGAGAAGCCAAAAAAGATCCATTCGCTGAAAATAGCCAATTCATGTCACTGAATTAACTGTTCCCTAAAATATTCACTAGCCAAAGTCTACAGCAGAGATGAATAATTTAAAAATTAACAGAAGTGTTAATTGCTCTTGTATATTTTTATTTACACAGCATTTATCTATTTGTTTCAACAACTGTATATATATATACATATGCTATATCCACACATGTATTCATATATATACAGATACCAGGTTATTTCAAAAGCATCATAGAAATTAGTATTATGTAAAAACTCTGCATGAATGGCAAATGTTTTGTACTGTTTCCCCATGAATTCTTTCAATTAATGCCATACAAACACATAAAGAGACACATGGGGGAATAAAGGAAGACCTCAAAAAAGTTTAGGGAAGAGGGACATGAATTTTAACCCTATGTTTCCACCACATTTTGCAACTTCCTGAATTGTACATATTATATAGCAAGTCTTATAAAATATCTGCAAAATCTGGATGCTTTACGAGGTGAAAGTATTTAAGGTTGCATCATTAAAAATCTAAATAACTCCTTACGTGTACAAATTTATTATTGGTTGCAGATGTAAAATACATCTCTCCAATGTGGCTGAAAAATGACAAATATTTTGCCCCAAGGCTTTTAACCTTCAGTGTGAAACTTATGGGCCAGTAGCTACAGCTTGTTTAATAGTTATCATCTAAAAGAATCTAATACAGCTCTTGGAGATGGACGTCATCTGCCTCAACAAGCAAGTGAACAGTATTTCTGATTCTCTGTCTCGCCTTCTGCTCTTCTCTTTCTTTCTCTCTTTCCTTTCTTTCGCTTCCTCAAAAGTACAATAAGGATGCTTTAAAAATCAACATCCATTTCAAGAAGAAGAAAGAAAATTTAAGGTATTGTTTTCTAACGGTTCATCATCAAAAATATTTTTCTTTCTCTTTTTCTTTTGTTTCTAATTCAATTTTGGCAATTTTCAGATATAGTTAAGAGGTTTTTGTTGTTTTTGCTTTTTTTTTTTTAAGGACATCCATAAGCTTCAATAAAGCAACTCGGATTTCTACACCTGTTTGGTGCAATGTCAAGGTCATATGGCAAACTAGTCATTTAAAAATTTAAAGAGGCAATATGTATTTCGGCAAGGCATAATGCCATTGCCAAAGGTGGTCAGGCTTTTAAGCAGATAGTCAACGAAACAGTGCTGCTTGCCTTGAACTACCACTTACTATTGATTCTGTGCAATTTATTTATCACACTTTATACCAGTGCTTGAAACGGAAAAGTCTGCTTGGTATGCCTGATTTATTTCTGCTTTGAAAATTTTTATGAAAGCCACAAGAGCTCAAGTGGGTTTTTAAAAACATGTGTTTACAAATCGTTAAACGTCTTGCTTTTCTTACAAACAGATACTCTGTTCCTGTGCTAAATGGTTTGACTTCCTAAGACAGGCTTTTTTTCCTGGAAGGCAGAGAAGCTCTAAGCTCAACTATTTTTTTTTTCCTGTCTTAGTATCAAGAGTAAATATGACGCAAAATGCAAATACTTATAGGCTGTGTGTCTGACAGTACTTGGTATGTCTCAGACACAGTCATGATCGAAAATTAATCCTATTCCTTGATATTCCCTGGTTTATCTATGCTGTAGCTAGTTGTAAAATTATAATTTATTTCATCTCAATGCATGAGCTAGTGTACTCTTAAAGTATTATGTTACATAGGGATCGTTACATATGCCGCAATCATTATAAATCGAATTATCCCCTAATACTAACGGAAAAAACTAGAGGGCAGATAGCGGAAATGCCAACAGTTAGGATTTCACTGCTTGCAGTTGTCATCTTAGACTCTGTGCAAATGAAGTATGGTTACAAGCGAGATAGATTTGAGTACTTCCCGTTCTGGATAGAGGGTAAACCGTGCCTATCTCCGGGAACTGCTGTTAAGAACAAACAAACAGGGGTTCTGCCATCAGCATCTGGCCAAAGCGATGACGCAGAAGGAGCTGCTCGGGAATGTGTTTCACGTCCAAGGCAGTCTGGGAAGGGGCTAAGGAGTGCATGCTCACATTTCTCAAGAGTGGGATGTGCTTATGATCACTTGAGCATGAAAAGGGAAGCCAGTGTATCAGCAGGCCAGCAACAACCTCCAGCTTAGGGAAGAACCGTTTCCACAAATGCAATAGGAGTAGGGGATTAATCTCATAACAAGGCAGGTATTGCATTTGCTAGAAGCCCAAGTAAAATCTCTTACAAGAAATTAGTAATTGTAAGATATCAGTTGCAAATCCTTAACCCCTTAATTTGAAGCGAGATTCGTCTCGGATTCCAGACCAAGATGGACCCCAGTAATGAGGCAGCTGTGAGAAAAGGCAACTGAGGACCGAGGGGTGTGTGCAAATAGAAGTGTAGAGCGGCAGGTTCCTGCGAACATCAGCCTTACCTCTTTTCCTTCTCCTCTGCAAATTTTGGATCAGTTTGTAATCATTAGCACTCCGTTTGGAACATGTCTCAATTTGCAAGCTAATAGGAAACTTAAACGTTCCAACAGCAACTTAGTATAATAAGTGTTCCCAAGCCCTTTAAAAGGAAAAGAATTCTTGCAGAATCCCAAGAGATAATACCCACGCATCGATAGGGAGAGGGAACCAGGGATGAGCTAACAGATGACTAAAGCTGCTGCTGTTAGGTTGGTATTATTTCTGAATGACTTACCAGAATGCAACACCATTAAAAAGAGAAAAATATGGCCCAGCACGGTGGCCTAGTGGCTAAAAATCCTCACCTTGAACAAGCTGTGATCTCATATTGGTGCCAGTTCTAATCCCTGAAGCCTCACTTCCTATGCAGCCCCCTTCTTGTGGCCTGGGAAAGCATTCCAGAACAGCCTAAAGCCTTGAGAATCTGCACAAAGCATGGGAGACCCAGAAGAGCTCCTGGCTCCTGGCTTCCGATCGGGGCAGGTCCGGCTGTTATGGTCACTTGGGGAGTGAATCATCAGACAGAAGATCTTCCTCTCTGTCTCTCTTCCTCTCTATATATCTGACTTCGCAATAAAAATAAATAAATCTTTTAAAAAGCAAAAAATAAAAGATTTTCTAGCATTTTAAGAAAGCAGAAAAATTGGGATCCTGTGTTCAACTAATTTTTTGTAAGATTCATTTATTTTTATTGGAAAGTAAGATTTACAGAGAGAAGGAGAGACATTAAAAAAGATCTTCCATCTGCTGATTCATGCCCCAAGTGTACGCAACAGCTGAAGCTGGGCTAATCTGAAGCCAGGAGCCAGGAGTTTCTTCCAAGTCTCTCACGCAGGTGCAGGGTCCCAAGGCTTTGGGCTGATCTCTACTTCTTTCACAGGCCACAAGCAGGGAGCTGGATGGGTAGTGGAGCAGACAGGACATGAACAGGTACCTCAACTATTATTTTTAGGAATCTAGCATTATCACTGGCAACTGAAAGACATGATAAGTCAGCAACTCATGGGACCTGCATGGTGACTCACAGGCTAATCCTCCGCCATGTGATGCCAGCATCCTAGATGGCTGCTGGTTTGTCCCAACAGCTCCATTTTCGATCCAGCTCTCTGCTGATGGCCAAAGAAAGCATCAGGGGATAGCCCAAGACCTAGCGACCCTGTACTCACACAGGAAATCAGGAAAAAGCTCCCAGCTTTGGATCAGTTCACCTCCAACCTCAAGTCCTTCTGGGGCATGAACCTCCAGATGAAAGGAAAGAAGACAGTGAAGATACACTGGAAGTAGGTCAAGACAGCTGAAAGACTCAAAGCAGGTGGGGGTCAAATCACATTGAAATCTAGGAGCTGGCGCTGAGGCCTACATCAAACTGAAAGTGTCAAAAGAGAGAGAGAGAAAGTGTGTATTCTTAACAGACTCCTTTGATGCCATGCAGCTCCGCGATCCTTAAAGATCATACATACTCACTATTGCATGTTTGTGTGAGACTTGATGTGGATACTCCAGGAGTTGACGCAAAGGAGACTCCAGCCAGGGGTTCATCCACTCCAGTCCATTTTCCTTGCATGATAAGCGGCATCCACATCATTTTAACAAGCAGCTCCAGATAAGGCAATGTTTACATGTTAGAAACTATCTCTTCCATATAATTCTTATCTCATATTTTAAAATGTTGATTGGCTAATATAGGGTTTTGAAGTATTAAAATTTTCTTCTTCTGCTCCAAAAATACATATATTGTCTCAAAGAAAACCGATTTTCTAAAACTATTCAATTTACAAGGTTGTTTCTAGAAATATCCTTAATATATTTAGTAAACATTTTCGGTAATATATCTTTTAATTATCTGTTTTTACTCTCTTCCAAATGTTCTTCTTCAAGATAGTAAAAACACTTCATCCACTCGGGGGATGAATTTTGTGGAAAGTTTTATGTCTGAAAACTTATTTCAGTTTTCCACTGGCATTGAACACAACATCTGCAAGCCATTAAAAGGAAATTCCTTTGGAAAGCACAATAGTTTGCGTCTACCGAATGATTTTTCACTTGGAATAAAGTCATTCATATGTTTCTTGTTATTTCAAAAGCAATTATGGTCTAAATTAATATGAATAAATTTTAAATTTAGTAAACATCAACCAGGTCTCACATGCTATTTTAAATGCCTTGCGTGCCCTTGAAAATGTCTTTGAACATTAACATTTATACCAAAATAATTATCTTGTGGTTCTTCGAAAACAAGGCTGTAAAATTGTTAAGAAATTCTTGGGAAAAAATTTCTCATGACACTAGCTATAAAAAATTTCTCTATCTAGTAATTTTGTATAACAAAACATGTTTTACATAGCCACACAGTGCTTTTAAAAAGGAGTGTACACCAAACATTCTGATATCTCACATACTGCAATCTGAATGTCAAAGACATGTGGATTGCAAACACATTTAACTGCACTTCAAAATTTTGACGTTAAATGTAATTAAATGATGTTTGCTTTGATGCTGGAATTTTGGAAATCCATGTATAGCTTGTCCTTGGCACATATTTTCCCTGAAATTTTTGGAAACCATTTTACATAGACTTTTCTAAAATGGCCTAAGTTGAGAAGCCTGCAAAAAGTGTTTTCTTATTTCATTTCATTTGCTTCTTCCCTGATAGTAAAAGTCATGTAATTTTTTGTTCTCCTACCTACTTGCCAGAGTTGCTTTTCAGACACTCCTGCCTAGTTGACTGACCAAATTCTCATTTCCCAAAATCTACACATTGGCTCTTAGAGACTCACTATGATTTATCCAACCAATCACCTCCATTGCTCTCAAAGATCATCTCTTTGTTAACATGTGATAACATGTGTCAGTGAAACTCTGATTGTATCAACTCCTTTACATTGTTCGAGAAGTAACACTATTGGCATTCAATGAGTGTCCTTTAAGTGCTCTTACACATATAAACATATTTGTACATTTATTTTTACTAAAATGAAATTATACGTAGATTTTTTTTTGCACTGAAATACAATTTTAGTTCCATTTCCAGAATTTTTTATGTACTTTCATGCACATATGTATAAATACTTGTAAATGTGTCCCAGGAAAATGTTAGACACCACCTATCTGAAAATACAGCATTCATGTATACAATCCATATGTTTTAGAACAAAAGATAAATTTTTATTAGTTGATTCTTCATTGAATTTTTTCCTTGTACCACAAGCACAATAAATGGATCATAATAAGTGAGTCATTTAAGTGACTTATTCGTCAGATTTGTTGATTTTAATTTAAAGGCAATATATTCCTAAAATTTTTGCTGAAACATGAATGTTGCGGCCTTCTCTTGTTGTATGCTAACTGGGAGAAACATAAAAAAGGTCAGATTAGTAATTTTGCCCAGTTAAGATTCTTGCATTCTATATTGCAGAGCCTGGTGTCTATACCTGGCTGAGGCTCCTGAGTCCAAATTCCAGCTGATGAAAGTGATGGAAAGCAGGTGTTTTATGTAAGTGGAGCCCTTTCACCCAGAGGAAACCTGGCTTGCGTTTCTGGCTTCTGACTTGCACCTAGACCAGTCCTAACTGTTGGGAAGATCTGGGGAGCGAAACAGTGAACACAGACTCCCTCCCTGTCTCTCTTATTGTCTCTCTTCCTCTCAAATAATCAAAAGTTTCAGGGAGGGGGAAAGAAAGAAATCTAAAAGGTAAAGGAATCATCTCACTTTCCCACAAAAGATATGCCGCTTCAGTAATCTTCTCAATAGTTCCCCAGCAAGCAGCTTAACTTCAAGGCACATTAAGAAATGAAGCAGAGGAAGGTTCAAGTCCCAACATGACAATGAGCCCCTTGAGATGTTATGGTTTTTTTTTTTTTTTTTTTTTGGACCTTGGAACCACTGAGACTCCTTGTCTGAAGGGATGACTCTAGGTGAAGATGATGAAGATGAGGGTGATGAGAAAGATGAAGAAATTCCCAGATGGAGCCTTGGGAGCTTAAGGTTTCCTGGTTCCCAGCCTCTGAAGAATTGGCCTTCAGTTTCAGTTTCATTGTAGGAGAGGAGATGTGTTTCCATGACAACTTCTGCTTTGAGCATCTAGTATAGAATTTCTGTGGAGGCCTGGGACCTTGTGTTCCCCACCTCCTGAACTCCACATCCTTAATCAGACCACTGGTGAGAGATCCCTGCAGGGACACACTGCAAGCTAGTGATGTAGAAACCAAATCTTCCAAACCAGCTGGAATTCCCAGGGGCTTTATCATAGATTTGGTGATATATAACCTGTGACAATGATCATAAACAATTGTCTTCACTCCCAAGTTTCCCAGGAGGAGTCTTGACCCAGTACTACAGCCTCAACCCAGATCCTACATTATGAGTATCTCTGTCACCGAGACCACTAAGCTGCAACAAGCAGTAGAGACATGCTAGACTGTGGTGGACAAAGCTAAGAAAGATGACCATAACACTGCAAGAAGTAGGTGGCAATCCGAGAGGTGTCTACAGAACTGCCAAGCTCTCCCGCCATGGATTATGCCTTTTCCATCATAGTGTATTCCTAGGATGTTGGTCCCAGTGGCTTTGTAAACCTTCAAGGGCCTCTAGGTCCCATGTGTATTTCACATCATCAGTTCACTGAGCTGCTCCTCCAACCATTTCACGGGCCTGGGTGTGTTTCAAGATTTGTGGCTTAAGTAAATGTACTCACCAAAACTGATCAACAAAATGTTTATTGATGTTAAAGGAGATGACAATGAAGAAGGAGGAAGAGCAAGTGGAGAAGCAGAAGAAATGATCTAACCCCAAAAGTTTCTGTGAAGCCATTTTGGACATATTCTATAGTCTTTTACATTTCATTGGCCAGTCAAATGGGTAAAATATACCTTGGCTTAGGAACAGGAAATGTGAACTCAGACTAAGGTAAAGAGAAGTATGGTCCCATATCGCTGTCAGAGTCCTATCTCAACATAACACGGGCAATCCTGGAAATGCCACCGAAAGAAAGACATCTTAATTTATCCTTCAATGGTTAGAGCCTTCTTAATATATTTTAAATATATTTGTTTACTGAATATATAAATTTTAAAAAGAAATCTATGTTAAAATCCTGTCATAAAACAACAGTGACTAATTGGGTTCAGAAGACTTTCCATTCTTATCTGAAGCCTCTGGAAGGAAAAGTTATTGGTCACAGTTAAGCCTCTTCAATGTTCAAAGGAGAGAGGAACAACAAATGACAAGTGTCTCATTTTAACTAAGAGTCCCAGATTTTCTTATTCTTTATTACAATACTACCATCTGCTGGGATTTAGCAACATTGTTATTAAGAGATTTGGAAACTTTGTGTTGCACTTTTACAACTATTAACTTTAGGTGGCTTTTACTGTATTTTTTTAAATAGTGCTGAGTGACTATTTCCTGCGGAGGGGCCACTTGTAGATAAGTCTACCTCTTCCCACAAGTTATACAGAGTGAGAAGAAGAAGAAAAGAAAGAAAAAAATACATAAATTATATACATATATGCACAGATATATAGATATGTATCAATCATATATATAGACATACACCCAACAATTTATTCATTCAATAAATGGCAGTTGTCAGTTATAGCCTGTGAAGAAATATGTCACATGTAAAGACTCCACATTTAAATAAATCTCTGGTCTCCAAGCCCTAGTCTAAGAGACTCAGACCTAAGCAAACAATTGTTTTACTATGTCCAAGTGCCCTTCTCCAGTTATGTTCAGAACTAGCCAATAAAGCACTAGTCCTCTGCCAGGCTAGGTGCACATGAATGCAAATGCTAAAGGCAGGAGAATATGCATATCTGGAGTCTTGGAATTGTTCAGACAGGACAGGACACATTTTTGGAGAATTAGCTAAGTATGCTTTGGTTATAATAAGCCTCTCATCATTAGTAGAGTATGCACCATGGAAGAATGTTAAGCATAATGATTAAACAACAAACAACAAAGCACACAGACATGTTTTCATCCACCAGTTAGCTGAGACAAGATAGAAGAAGCTTATAGGTTTCAGAGCTGCTGTCAACCTCCCGAAAACTCATTCATCTCTCAGATAACTTTATTTTCCAAACTGTGCAATGGATACAACCGAAGACCCATCTCACACAGGGAGTGTGAGAGTAGAGGAACAAATGTATAGTGATTAGACCATCCTTGACTCTACTAGCCCTTCAGTTTTCTTCTAATTTGTTCAACTAGTAAAAGCACTGATGAAAATGAGAGAGGGAATAAGCAAAAGCAGAAAATGTTAGACTGATGGGGGAATAATTAGATACCCAACCAGGCCATCATGCTCTCAGTGAGTTAATAGTACAGTCTTGCTGTTTTAATTTATTGTGAACACCGTAGTTGAAAAATGTGAATAATATAATATAATATAATATAATATAATATAATATAATATAATATAACATAACATAATATTTAAAAAATCAATGACTGGCCAATTTCTCCTTGGTTGGGTGTTTGCTGAGAAAAGCTTTGCTAAAGGAGAACTATTTTGAGACAAGAAAGGTATATGTGTCCAAAGGAGTGAAGTAGTCTTTGAGCACAGATCTCAAAGAACCTATGAATTCATAATTTTAAAAGCTACCCCTCAGTTTAACACATGCAAAGCAATATAGTCCATGAGCATCAGACGGTGTAAAAGTAAGTTGTAGAAACCTTGTAGTAATAGAGCAATAAAATGGACTGCATGGACCACGGATAGCCTTTTCTTGTTCTAGCATCTGCTTTGGATGGGATTTGGCACACCGAGAGTGAAAGTGGATCTCTTGAAATTAAACAGCTATGTGGGGTGGGGTGGTGGCATGTTGAAGGAGCAGTTTGAGTCCCAACTGCTCTGCTACTAATTTGGGTTCCTTTAGTTCTCCTGGAAAAGCAATGGAAGAGGCTCTTCTGAGTGTTTGGGCCCAGCCACCACATTTGCTACTCTGCTAGTGCTCCTGCCTCTTGATTTAGGCCTGTTGTCTTCTGTCTCACCAGCAAACCTTTCTGTCAGTTGGCACTAAGTGCTGGTCCTGATGGGCAGGATTAGGAGCAAGGAAGAAGGGAGGTGGCTGACTTGACCTCTGGGGTTGAGAATGGACTGAATTTCCCTGGCTTTGAAGTCATCCTACTCAACTTTTATCATTCCAACCAGAGTAGTTACAGGAAACTTGTCACTGTCCATTCCTTTCTTCACTGTGGTGCTGCAAATATCAGAGGTATCCAACACGAAAATCAGGGCAACAATAAATTAACCATGCTGTTATTCAAATAAAAATAAGACCATAAATAGGAAATAAATGACAAAAGGGGGTTCTCAAGCAAGAGAAATTTAAAAAGGCAGAATGAACAAAAATAGGAAAAATATAAAGGAAATGTATTGGCACATAGAGGAGCTTGTGAAATAGTCTTCAACATGGGCAGAAACCAAACAATTGGAGGTATGAAGGATTCTGTTGCAAATAATTAAATATAAGTAAATAATTAAATAAATAAAGGAAATGAACCAAATGAGAAGGTTAGCCGTTCTCAGGTCTTTTTGCTGAGGTCATAGCAAAAAGTTTGGTCTTTTTGAAAAAAACTTTGAGAACAGATTTTTCAAAAACATTGTTTATTATTTTAATTGTAACTATTGCATCAAGGCTCCAAAACCATCAGCTACATAATGACTGCCCATGGATGACTTCCATTTTCTGGAACAATGTCAGTATGACTTATGAACCATCTCACTAAAGTGCGAGAACTTTAAACTCAGTAACAACCAGGATATGACCAGTCCTTATTCTCTATTATACTGTGTCAATATAAAGAAAACATAGTGACATCTAGTACTTATTTTGCCAGTTTTATTTCTACTCAAAATATTTTCTTCCAGGATTAAATTGAGTTAAACTCTTGTCAAGTGATGTTCAAGGCAACTGTGACATTCATCTGAGATGTAGACTTTTACCATCTGACATTCAGAATTGCTTCTCATTGAAGAGCTGTAAGTTGTAGTTTAAATAACAAAGCTTTGCCATCCACAAATTCTATTCTTGGAAAGCTGGTTCAGTAAAGATACTCCTCGCCTGCTCAAATTAACCTCTGCTGCCTGTTAAGGCAGCAGCTCAAACTTAATTTTAGGATTAGGTTTTAACCAATAGAGGAGCTCTTTTACTCTTCAAGCAGTTTTCTTCTGCTACTCCATAAAATCAGGACACAGTAGGTATCCTTATTTTAAAACCATAGGCATAGTGTAAGAAAAATATTATAAATAGGCTTTACAATATATTTAGTAAATGTGTGAATTACACCAGCTTCTCTTGCCTTACTTTCTTAAAAATTTTTCAGCTTCCCTGCCTGAGAGCAGGTACGGTGATTTTCTCTGTGGCTCAATTTCCAGCAGTTAAAATTCCATTTAACTAGGGCATTTTGCTGTTCCATATTACATTGCTGCAATTGCATTACAGAAATTATGTACTAAGGATGCAGTGATTAAAATTGATATTTGACTTAATTACAGGGTACAGTACATAGATATTTGAATGTAACTTAATGGAATACAAATCATTTATTTGCAGTAACTTTTCAAGCTTTTATCTTTGCAGAAAGCCTGCTTGTTGCTACTGAGCCAACACCCCAAACTGATTGGAGGCATTGTTATAGAACCCCAAAACTGGGTCCGCTCATGTGATACACAGGAAGCCAATCACTGATATTGGGGTAGTGGAAGAAAGTAGATATTATCGCAAAGCACAGAGCATGGAGCCAGACAACAATTGCTTAATTCTCTGGGTTCCCTGAGGAGTTACTAGTACAGGTTCCTACAGGTTGAAATGGAAGCTGAAAGGCACATGATCAGCTCGTGTCCAAGTTCCTGGTCGGTCTTTGAAGTACCTGACCTTCCTGTAATTAGTCAGTGAGGCTATGCTTTTGAGGAAGTTTACAATGGCCACGTGTGTTGCCATTGGCATAGGGGTTACATGCATATTGCAGCTACATTCTGCCCAGACATGTCATTCTCTGATACAGATCACCACTGGATAGTAACGCCCTTGAGGTTCCTATCTATTGGAGAAGTTCAGTGATTAGAATCTTGTAGGGTCAGCTGAATCACTTTGTCAAATCAATAAACTCCTTTTGATAAAGGGCAGGCCAGGACAGTTTGTGCTACGAGAGACATACCTAGGGGTTCAAGTTCAACACTCTTCAGGAGGGATATGGAAGAATATGCAAGAATACAAAGCTAGTGAGATAGTTGCCCATTTAAGTATTTTAAATTTCTAATATTTTCCGTTTTAAATATTAAATTTATCAGTTAACATACTAATCTTATCATGTCTCACTGAAAGTTTGATTAGTTTACTTGACAAGTTTTCATGGTGCCATATGAAGAAATGTAGCATTTTATATCATGAAGAAGGTTTGTGATTTCAAGGGGGAAGAGTATGTTCTCACGATTTATATGGAATTCAATTAGTAAGCGTACATAAAGAGACATTTGTCTTCCGTGATATGTGGTTTAAGACCATATTTATTTCTATAAAGCCCCATTTCAAGACAGCGATTTGGTTAAAAAGAGCAGCCAATTCAGCTATCACTTAGGACACCCATTGCCCACATGAGAGTGCCTGCTTCCAGTGCCAACTCTGCTTGCGGTTTAGTTTACTGGAGAGAGAACAGATGACAGGCAAGTGTTTGGGTCCCTGCCACCAGCAGGGAAGATCTGGTTGGGTTTCTGGACTCCTCGGGCTCTTCAGTCTGACCCAGAACCAGCTGTTGCAGGAATTCGGGGAGTTGTGTGAGCAGTGAACCAGAATCTAAATTCTCTCTCCCTCTTTCCCCTTCTCTGTGTTTAACTCTTCCATTATAATAATTAATCCTTGAAAAACAATGAAACCTTTCAAAATCCGGTTAAACAGTCATATTTAAAATGAATATTTCAAATGTAAGCCTCTAAAAGATTCACAGCTGTAAACCACAGGATCATATGAACAATGCTTTGTCTTATAATTTCAATTTTTGCATTTTCATTCAATATACGCATTCTAGTTAACATACATCTTGGAGCACATAACAGTGATAGATTTTCAATAAATCTGAATACCCTATTATTTATGTATGAATAGCCAGCATTTGATTAAAAATGATTATATAACTCGAAATTTAAATGGATAGAATAAGCTTTAATGTGGGAATGCAAAGAAGTTATGAAAAAAAGAAGTAGTAAGAGATAAATGCGCTCGCTGGAAATGCGTCACAAGAGGCCTATTCAGCTTTTCCAGCAACCTCAATTTGAAGAATCTAGCTGAAATCATCTGAAAAAGGCAAACATGCACTCTAAAGTCAATTGACCCTCAGTGGTCATTTATTCACTCTTATTTTCTACAGAGTTCTAATAAGCTTAGTAATGTAGTCACCCAGGCTTAGTGAATTGAAGAAAGTAGTGATGTAGGTAGTGTATTGAAAAAAAAAGAAATGATTTATGCACCAACTCTAAGCACCCTTAGTTGAAGGGTTCTTCAGGTAAATTTAGTTCTCCTGAATTTCAAGTAGCACCATAAATCAAAGGTAGAAAAGATTTTGAGAGACTCTAAACTGGTTTATAACACTAACAAGGCATATATCAACAACTGAAGTACAGAACAGTTTTAGGAGGGGTGTGCAAAGAAATCTTCAATACCTCGGTGAGGAGTAACTAATCTTTGTTTCCTACCTAGTAAGGTATGTGTGAGTCCACGCTGACCATTTCCGGTCTGGTTTCAAGCTTTCCTTGTTGTTCTCTATCTATTTCAATTTGTGTACATGCATGCTTGCGTGTGTGTGTGTGTGTGTGTGTTTTGGGGTGGGAGGCTCCGAAGCGACCCTGATGGTCATTACAAAAGAGGGTGGGGATCCAAAATTGGAACTAAGAGAGGACCAGAGAAAGCTCCTCTCCCTATTCTGGAAGGAAGCTTACTGTTCCGATGACCTTGGATCCTGCAAGGAAAGGTTTGGGCTTTTTCTATCCCATGTGGTAGATCCAAACGGGGTGAATGACCTCAGAGTTCTTGGCCTCCAAAGGCATTCCAGTGCCCCGTGGTCTCCTTGGCAGTTTGGATGTAGTCTTTGGTGCCCATACTGATAGTCCTTGGTGAGGATCCGGGAGTCCTCAGGGTTGGGATACAAGCATCCTCCTGTCCACCTGTTCCACTCTTGGGTCCCCCCCGCTCCCCCGCTACTTTGTGCATATGACCTCCTGTTAAGAGGTTGTCAGGATTGCTCTTGATTCCACCTGTATATTTTTGTAGTTTAGTGTTGTCTAATGCTGATTCAAGTCTGTTGTCCATAAGTTACCTTTTATGTTCCTGATAGGTTATACTTCAAATCTTCCTCACCCCATTCTAAGGAGATGAACGATTTCTCTGCTCTCCCTCCCCATTTCCGAGTAGCACAGGGTCTTAAAAGTATATTCGCTTTTACAATTCTTTGATATAGATCATAAGCAGTCGAGATGATATTCTGCCAGCTCTGCTTTCAGACCAGAGATGGTCTTCCCAAGAAACCAATGAATTTATCTGGACAATAAGATGCTGGACTCTATGCTTGCAGTGAAAGAATCTTGACTGAATTTGAACTGTAATACTGCAACAAGGTGGAGGAATCCACCATGGGGAGAGGGTGTGAGGAGGGGTTGGGGGAATCCCAGAGCCTATGAGACAGTGTCGCATAATGCAATGTAATCAATAAAAAATAATATATCAAAAAAAAACAAAGGTTTAGAAAATCTGGATGATCGTGTGTTCAGGATCAAGAAGGCAGAGCAATTGACTTGACTTAGGAGAAGAAAGAAATACAAAGGAATGAGATAGATATTTTGCCACTTATGAACTCCGGAAATTTGGTCCAAATAATCTGTCTCGGCTTACATATCCTCCTCTTATTCCTTAGATTCCACTGATTGTTACATGAACCAATATATGGAAAGTTCTTGAAAGCATACTAGGCATTCAGTATTATTTCCACCAAGCCCAAGGAGCTCACATTTCCGTCATTCAGAGGCCCTTGACATCCTCAGGACTGAAATGCAGTCTTTCAATTGCTTAAAGGGATCATTCCATGCCATTGTGACTTTGGGAAGCTGCCAAGTTCATGCAAAAGAAAGAATGAGAATAGACAGCCTAGTCTCATTGCTGGATGAATTTGCACTGGTGAAGTTAAAGGCAAAAGCCAGAAGGTCAACACATGGTGTTTATTTTGTGTTTTCCAGAAGCATACTGGATTCAAGAAGGAGTTTGTATATTGGGGAGGTCATTAGGGAAACACCAAGAGGGCCAAGAACTGAGACAAGACGGTAAAGTTAGCCAAGAGAGGGACTGTTGGCACCAATGAGAGCCAGGATCCTGCAGTGGACTGTCCTCAGATGGAGCTTATTTGAGGGAAGAAGTGATTTGTAGACCAACTCTAAGCACCCTTAAATTCAGGCAAGTTTAATTTTCTGCATTTCCTGGTGTAGAAGAAAGCCTTCATGCAATGGGAAGTCACAGGACTATTTTATGTCTCAGTGTAAGGCCTGAAGCTGATCTGTGAGGGTCATATAATGTGTAACAAAATAGTAAATCCTTCTTTAATCTACCCTGTTCTCATATGAGATCTATTGTAAGAAATGAGAGGGGTTCATCCTGATTGCATTATTATGAGTACCTATTGTTTGCATTGCTTCTGTTGTGAAAGAGCGCATCCAGACTAACGTTATAAGGAAACAAGTTGCTTGATGATTTTATTTAGTACAATTCAGCATCACCATAATTTCAGAGCCTTCGACGCTTAAGGAAAGTGAAGTGATTGTATTATTTAAATCCAAATGGGCTCTGGCAACAAGGATCAGAGCTCAAAATGAAAATTTAGATATCTTAAGAGAAGTAATGTTTATTCTTTGAAGAAGAACTTCCAGGTGGGCATTTAGCCCAGCAGTTAAGTGGGCATGTTCCTGATATAATTGTTTGCAAGGCTTAAAGGAGATACTGTATTGTATCACATAGCAAGTACTGATTAATACATGATACATATAGTGATTGTAAAAGCCAAAGGGAGTTTACAACATTTTTTTCAGATGAAACTGAATCTCAATTTCCTCCTCAATGTGAATAAAACATTTAATTGAATAGTAACTAAATTTCCATTGAAATTATGTTTACTTTTAAAAATCAGATAGTGAGGCATTTTTAACAACCCACATTTTAAAACCATGCAAAACATTTAAAACTTGGGGAAGTACTAACATCTATAATTTCAGAAATCATAAATATTCCATTAACTGGACAATTTGTATTCGTTTGTTTCTTTTTGTACACATTGAAATTTCAACAAAGTCGAATCTGCAGAGTATACGCAATCTTTTTAAACATTTCTCTCTCTCTTTCAATCTCTCTCTACCCCTCTATTTCTGTAAATCATTCTTTCAAATAAGTACACAAATCTTTTAAAACATTAAATTTTTTCTAAAGATTTCTTGATCTTTATTGGAAATACACACATCAAATTAATGGAGAGAAGCAGGGAAACAAAGACCTTCCATCCACTGCTTCACTTCCTAACTGGTTGCAATGGCGAGAGCTGAGTGATCCAAAATGAGAAGCAAGGAGAGTCTTCTGGATCTAGTACATGGGTGCAGGGTTCCAAGGCTGTGGGCCATCCTCACTGATTTCTCAAGCCGTGAGCAGGGAGCGGGATGGGAAATGAATCAGTGCCCAGAGGAGATCCTGGCACTTGTGAGGTGAGGATTTTGGCCAATACAACCATCATACAGGCTCTAAAACATTAAACAACTTTACAAGCTTAAAACTATGGTAGAAAAAATAATTCTTGTTATTTTAACAAGGTAAAATTTTTAAATTAAGAATAATTTAGTGATTGCTAGATATAAAATACACATAAAATCATTTTATTTCAATATGACAAAGCTGAAAACTAACAAAATATTCACAGATGTTAAATAGATGTTTAACTAGGAAATTATTAAAATGTATAAATCTATAAAGGACAATTATACAAATTTTAAAAGGGACAGTAAGACCTGAATTTATTGAGATACATATGTTTGAAAATTTGTAGCACTATGACCATATAAAATTTCCTCCAAAGAACCATATTAGATTATTACAGATATTAAAACTTCCTTGATAATAACTTATAACAAAGTGCAAAGATCCAGATTTAGGCAAAATATACTTGGAATAAATTATTCAAGTAAGAATTTACAATATCAAGCGTCAGCATTCAAGATTCTTCACTGTTGTGCAAAAACAAAATGTAACGGCAACTCAATGGACAAGAAGAAAAGAGAATGATACTTCAAAGCAAAGACATTTGCTTTTTCAGAAAGAGAAAAACTCTTTTCAATAAGTCCATTTCATCACTTATTAACTAAAACAACACATGTGAAATTTACTCACTATTCTTTCCTGTCTTATAAAAGAATTCTGTGTAAATTATTCATCTAAGGGTAATTGCAAAACTATTAACCTTCTAAAAGATAACGTAAGAACACACCTTTATGATCTTGAAATGAAACAGCGCTTCTAAACCACAGCAATGTCAGAGTGTTGAATATTGCAAGAAATTAATAAGCATTCTAATTCAAATTGTCAGTTCATCAAAGAAGCATTAAAGAAATTACAAGAAAAGTTACCAAATGGGAAAGACATTAATAAGGTCTTTAATAAGGACAAAGACTAAATCTGATCCTCTCACCTCAGTAACACTAAGAAGAGACATGTGACCAACTGGAAAAACTTGTACTTTTCAGAAGAGGGGTTTTTTTTTTTAAATAGGTCACACACGTTAAAAAGTTGTTTAGCCTAGCAGCTAAAGTCCTTGCCTTGCACGTGCCAGGATCCCATATGGGCACCGGTTCTAATTCAGGCAGCTCTGTTTCCCATCCAGCTCCCTGCTTGTGGTCTGGAAAAGCAGTCAAGGATGGCCCAAAACCTTGAGACCCTGCACCTATGTGGGAGACCCGGAAAAGGCTCCTGGCTCCTGGCTTCGAATTGGCTCAGCTATGGCCATTGTAGCCAGTTGGGGAGTGACTCAATGGTCAGAAGACATTCCTCTCTGTTTCTCCTCTTCCATGTGTATCTGACTTTCCAATAAAAATGGATAAATCTTTTTTAAAAGTTCAGAGAATTTCTAACTTAAGCCACAGTAAAATATTTTACAAACTTCATTATGAAGATTTTTTTATATAACATAGAATTTAGTCTACAATCTAAGATGAGGTCCTCTGCTAAGCATCTCCACACACACAAAGTACACACAGGGATCAGGTGCTTCATTCTGACTTCTTGAATCTCTTTTGTGACCCAATCAGCAAGGATACCTCAAAAGTATCCTGTCATTATCCCCCTACCCCCTTGAAAACTTCATTCAGTTTTCTGGTGACCTCTCTAGTTTGTAGCAAAGCCTAAAGGAGTCAAGACCTCTTGGCCAAATAATCACAGATACATTCACTTGACATTACTGAACCTGGCTCTTCACTCCATCACACAGTTCATAAGAATGCAACAAATACTAGTGTAGCCTGAATATCTGAGAGAACTTTAAAAAGTTTGCAAAGGGACTGGTGTTGCGGCATGTCAAGTTACACGGGTGTCACTTGTATTGCTGGCGTCCGTATGGGCACTACCACTAGCTCTGGCTCCTCCACCTCCGATTCAACTTCTTGCTGATGTACCTAGGCCAGCAGCAGAAGATGGCTTAAGCTTTTGGAAAATAACAGTGACGAAATAAGTTTCACTAGGAGAGTGTAGAAAGTTGTAGGATCACATGAGTAAGGCTTTAATAGCATGCTAAACTAAGATAAAAATAAACATTCTTTTCAAGGGAATGTGAAAAAAAAAAAAAGAAAAAAGAAACAACTTTCTGGACCATGAAGCAAGACTCAAGAAATTTCAAGAGTTCAAAATCATATAAAGCATATATTCTGGTTACAAATCAAGAAAAGGAATAACAGAATGTTTGGAAATTAAACAGCCCACATGTACAATAATCATATCAAAAAGGAAACTGTAGTAGATATATCCTGTGAAATGGATATGACAATGTAACAACTCATGAAGTGTGGAATGCAAGCCAAGCAGTACTTACAGGTAGGCTAAAGCACAAACCTTCACGTGGAAAAAGATCACCAAGCTGGGCGTTCAAGATCTGTGAGTGAGGAGGCAGCCTCGTCACGTAGCTGTGTAAGTCACAGTTTACAAGACCAGCATCCCACATCTGACCATCACCTGGAGACCTGGATGCTCTTTTTGTGACTTATCTTTCTGCTGATGAGTCTGAAAAGGCAGCAGGCCGTTGGCACCTGTGAGAGAGCCCGGGATGAAGTTCCTGGCTGTTGTGTTCCAATTGGTCCAACTTGGCTTTTCTTGGCCATTTGGGAAGTGAAGCAGAATAAGGAGCACTCTCTCTCTCTCTCTCTCTCTCTCTCTCTCCCTCTCTCTCTCTCTCTGCTTATACCTTTTCCTCTCTGTGTCTCCCTTTCCTCTTTCTATGGCTCTTTCACATGAATAAATAAATCTATAAACATTTATATGAACTTGACTATATGAATATTGAAATTCAATTATAAAGTTTGGGACAGCAGGAAATAAATCTGCTTAATAAAACCATGCTAAAATACAAATTAATGACAACATTCAAATATAAGAAGTATGGAAGAAAAATTTATCTAATTAAAGATTTTTTTGTCACTTTCAAGCAAAATATCATTAAAAACTGAAAAATTTCAATTAATCAATGGCAAAAGAGTGTTTTAGGGTAACACAATCAGAGGAAAGAGATACAACTCTTGTGCTTTAGGGACACATTAGTGTAAAACAAAGCTTAGAAAACAAGACACTGATAATGATATGAAAGACACACATAAAGAATTTTCTAGAACACTTAATGGGCTTAGATTCAAACATGAGAAGTAAAGATTACCTTAACTGATACACACTATATATACCTAGGATAACCTTTGGAAAGTTCTTCAATGCCCAGCTGCCTTTCACTTTGTAATTCAAATAAGACTTGACCATAATTCTGTAGAGAACATAATTTTCTGTAATTCTTACTCTACATCACCCATCATTGATTGTTTAATAAATTCTCAAATGACTGTTGAAGCTTAACTTAATACCAACCTTAGTAGAATATTTGTTAGTGTGATGGCATACACATTATTATTTTACAAATGATTTAGTTAGCTATTCCAGCTAAGTATGGTTGATATATACTAATTTGAACATGATATTTTCATTTTATCTTCTACTGTAGAACACTTACCAAAATACTTTTTTCTTCCTCTTCTATAAACAATGACTTCTTTTCCTCAAGGTTTTTCTTCAAAGAGTTTAAAATAATTTATTAATCTGATAAGACTACACTGCAAATTTAGGAAATAGAAAAAGAAGAGAAAATCATAGTTTTGTTTTAATTAATGATACAAATTGTTCACCATGTTTGCCCAAGATATTGTCATTTGGAATGGAAAATAGGAAAATTTCTCAATTTTGAGTTTGAGTTGCTATTCACAGCTGTAGGAGAAACATGATGTTTGAAACTTATCCCAGAATATTTTGTGAACATCAAAGCAAAAATCCACTTTATAAAATATAGCTATAACTTCAAACACTAGTCATTAGTAAGCTGAAACTTAGCTACTCAGGTGGTTGAAAAAATTGAGTAGGTATTTTTCTAAAGAACGAATTCAAATGTCTAATAGACATAAAAAAAAAGGCTAAAGATACCTAGCTACCAATATCATACAATTAAAAACCACACTGCGGTTCCACCTAACTCCAGTGATATTGGAATACATTCACTATTCTACTAACAATACCTGCTAGAATGAATGTGAGGAGAAAGATGCCCTTTTACTCCTTGGGTGGGAACATAGACTAGTAAGACCATATGGAAGTCAGTATGAACAGTGCTAAGACAACTGAAAATTGATCTACCACTTAACTCAGCTATCCCACTTATGGAAACACATCCAAATTAAATAAAATCTTCCCTTGAGTAAGTGGCTTGTAATCCTGCATTGAAAGCAGCACAATCCACAATAACAAAGACATGGAAATAACATAGATGCTCTTCAAAAGAAACATGGATAAAGAAACTGAGGTGCATCTAATCTATGGACTATTACTTAGCCACTAAAAAGTATAAAATTCTTGGGACAAAATGGTCCCAACTAGGGATCATTATGCTCAGTGAAATAAGCCAATCCCAAAAGAACAAATATCATATATTCTCTCTAAGACCACCTTCATACAAAATACAAGATCAATACATATATAGGCAAGCATGTATATGCATGTATTTATCTAGAGGAACTGTATAATGGAGGCAAGTATATCATGAAGTGTAGATACACTGTAGCATGCATCTCTATTTCTGAATGAAAGATGTGGGAAGAAAGGCACTCTCCTTCAATGTTGGTGAGAGTGTGGGATAGGCCAACCACTACAGAAGTCAGTATAGAAAGTATTAAGAGAACTGAAAATCCATCTGCTGTATGAGCTAGCTGTCCCATTTCTGGGAATATATTGAAAGGAAATGAAACTTGCATATGAGAAAGTGGCCTGTAATCCTGTAGCTAAAGCAGCACAATGCACAGTAGTAAAGACATGGAAACAACCCAGATGCCCGTCGTAAGAGTTGATAAAGTAACTGTAGTACATCTACTTTGTGGAATACTACTCACTCATTAAATAAGAATGAAATTCTACCATTTGCAACAACATGGTTCCAACTGGAGACCATTATCCTCAGTGAATTAGCCAGTCCCATGCCCAGTACTGTAGCCCAGTGGCTAACGTCCTTGCCTTGTTTGCACCAGGATCCCATATGGGCACTGGTTCGTGTCCTGGTGGCCCTGCTTCCCATTCAGCTCCCTGCTTGTAGCCTGAAAAATCAGTCAAGAACAGCCCAAAGTCTTGGGACTCTGGACCCTGCACCTGCATGGGAGACCTGGAAGAAGCTCTTGGCTCATGACTTCAGATCAGCTCAGCTCTGGTCATTACAAATAAATGGATGGAAAAAATCTTCCTCTCTGTCTCTCCTCTTCGCTGTATATCTGATTTTCCAATAAAATGGATAAATCTTTTTTTAAAAAAAAAGAAAGAAACCAATTGCTAACAAACAAATATCATATTTGTTCTCTATACAACACAACCTTCATACAAAATACATGGTCAATAGATATAAGCACACATGTACATATGATCATCTAGAGGAACTGTATAATAGAGGCTACCATATCAACAACTACGGATACAGTGCAGTATGCGTCTCTACGCCCAAATCTAGATGGACTCCCAGGGAAACTATTAAATGATAATAGGATGCTGAGCTTTCTGCTATTGTCTATACTTCACAATGATGGAATTATGGGTGTTTTTGAAAGATTATACCATAGTATGAATATAGGGGAAATCAGTGGTAGGAAGGGATTGGCAAGGGGGAGGGGGAAATCCCTCAGCCTATGGATCTGTACCATAAAATAAATATTTTTTAAAAAATGCAAAAAAAAAAGGAAAAGTCCATCATATACACTAGAAGTATGCAGAAAGTTTATGGAAATGTATTATGAAAACAACATGCGAAAGGCTCAAGTTTTTTCACCAAAAAACCAGTGTAATTCTAACCCTCATAATCTTATTTTTCCCAAAGCTTTTTTTAAGTTTTAATGGTTTTCCCTTAGGTTGATCACAATTTTAGGGGAACTATGGAGGAATAATTACTTGGAAATTACAACTATATTATTTATATTTTGTGCTATTTTTATTATTGAAATTTTCCCATGCCAGCATACTGTTTTCGTAAACTTCATTTATGCGGCTTTTTAAATTTCATCACAAACTAATTACGTAATAGTTTGTTCTAGTCATTTACAATTTTTAAAATATCTTAAATTCTTTTTTCAGAAATTTCACTCTTTGAAAGGCAGAATGAGGGAGAGAATCTGGAGTCAGGAGAGAGAAAGAGAGAGTTCTTCCAACTACTGGTTCACTCCTGAAGTTGCTCCCAACAGCCTGACTAGGCAAGGCTGGTGCCAGCAGCCCGGAACTGAAGCAGGTCCCACAGACCAATGACAGGGCGACAACGCCCTGGGCCGCCTGCTGCCTCCCCACAGCACATCCACAGGGAACTGGAGTCCAGTGTGGAGCCAGGACTTTTCTGTTGTCATTGTTAAGGGATCTGGGCATTCCCCGGGGCCTCTTAGCAACTCTGCCAACTACTTGTCGCTTCCAACATTGTTTTCCTCAATACTGGTACTTCATAGCTTAGGGTACATGTGGAAACAGAATAAATAAATCAGGGTTACTCTTGTTAAAGCCCTGATTTTCTGCTTATTCGAAAAGGTTCATAGAATTAGCAGCAATACATGAGAATATCATTTCTCATCATTTCAACAAAATTATTTTTAATATTTCAAATGGATTAGTCTAATTATGCTATTCTTATTAGTCTAATAAGTGATAGTCTTCACTTGTCCTGAGAAGCCACTTTATATGAAAACATTGAGGAAAAAGCCAAATTATTTGATAACAATTTTTTTTACTGGACACGAGTTCAATGCCCTTTCTAGAATTTTCTCAGAAGTTCACTGACTGCCCTCAGTTAGACATCCCACAGTCTAGATCCTTAAATTCCCTGTGCATTTCATCGTTCAAACAAATACAAGAAATATTTAAACTGTTTAAAAGAAAACATTCACAGCTGTATTCCCAACGGCAAAAGCCAACTCAATTACAATAGGAACAACCCTTCTTCTCCAGCAGGGTTGAAATGGAAATATCTTATTTATAATTTTTATTCATTTGGATTATACCTACCTACTATTAAAAAAACATACACATCTTTCACCACATAACTCAATGCAATGTAAAGTTTTTATTGTCCCTGTTGGCCCCCTGTGGGGAAGATAACTTATTCTGTTGCAAATGGTAACTTATGAGGTTAACGCGATAATTCACTTCTCAAACGTATTCTGAAATATTATACGTGGAATGTATTTGTCTCCCTTTAACGCCACCTACCTGTGTTCATTTGTTTAGTTATCAAAATAAAATACCAAATGGGTACCATAGTCCCAAATAAGGCAGGAATGGTTAAACTTTCTCATTTATAGTTGAAACTATAGTTATATATATATATATAGTTTCTTATAAAAATCTAAAACTATATATATAGTTTCTTATATAAATCTTATATTTAAGTATAAGATTTATTTTTATTTTATATTTTTAAACATTTTTTATTTGAGAGGCCAGCGTGGTAGCCCAGCTGCTAAAGCCCTTGCCTTGTACGCGCCAGGATCCCATATGGGCACTGGTTCTAATCCCAGCAGCTCTGCTTCCCTTCCAGCTCCCTGCTTGTAACCCGGGAAAGCAGTCGAGGACGGCCCAAAGCCTTGGGACCCTGTGCGGCTCCAGACTCCAGGCTTCTGATTGGCTCAGCTCTGGCCGATGCAGCCGCTTCGGAAGTGAATCAATAGGCAAAAGATTTCCTATGTTTCCCTCCTCTCTGTATACCTACCTTTCCAATAATAATAATAATAATGAAGATATATCTTCAAAAAAATTAGAGACACACACATGCTCATGCGCAGGCACACAAGAAGAACAAGAGAGAAATATTTCTACCTCTGACACCCTTCCGAAATGCACAGTGCTGGGATCCCAGTGCAAGTCCCCTATGCAGGTGTCAGGAGCCCAATTACTTAAAGGTCATCTGAGCCACGAGAGTTGGAGCCAGATAACAAACGCAGGCATGCCCAGATGTGGGCATCCTACCCAGCATCTCAGCCACTAGGTTAAAGGCTTGCTCCAAAATGTGCCATTCCTACATACTTACTCTAATTATAGAAGGCAAGGAATTTCCTCTGCTTATATTCAGCATAATATTTTATTGTACTAATTCGTCATCTCGATTTGAAACGAGTTTACCAGCACAGGATAGATGGCCCGAAAGCATGTTAATCCCGTTTCCTGATCAGGTCAGAGTCTGTGAGAGGGAGGCACAGTTTCTACAGTGGTACCCAAGTGCAGAGCATGTTGCTGGCACAGTATAATCCATCGCTTGCCCTTCTTTCAGAGTTGCAGTTCCTCCCTACCTCATTAAAACTCGGGGAACCTGCTGAGGCAATTTTCACTCACACATTGGAGCTTACAGCTCTAATTGAATCAGAGAGCTTGGACTTGTGGAAATTTTAGGATTCATTACCAGTCTTGCCTTTTTCATCTAGTCGCTTCACCTAAGTTTGGCAATGCATCCAGAGACAGATCTGATTTTGATGCGTGTACTCCTGGATGAACACAGGGAAAAGGTGGAGAGGCAAGGAGGAACATGAATACAAATACTGCTTTAGGTTTCAAGTTTCTTCCTATAATTTTTGATCATGTGGATTCCTCTGGAAAAGTTGTCCACTATAATATCTATTAGTGTTTAATGTCTTAATTTCTATTAATACTATTGGGTTTCCTGTTGTTATTAATAGACATGTATAAAACAGGCATAGATCAGGAAGCAAAATTTTTCTTTGAATACTCACATTTTGCCCAATGTAGAAAATGAAGTTTTACTGTCATCTTGTAGATAGTTCCCTCATCCTACAAATTCTTCTGCTTCCCTCATAAAGCAATATATTCCGTGGATTTTCAGTTGAACATTACCTATTTCTCCGTTATAATTTTATGACCTATGTCACATACATATCTCCTGCAATAAGAAATTATTTTTTAGCAATATACATAATGATGTTTGCCCATTTTTCCCCTTTGGGAGACCACATCTTTATGGCTTTTCTGTATTGTATTGAGCTGTAATTCTTCGGTTTCACCATTATGCTGCATTCCATTTTGTGCAACAGCCACTGCTGAGCCAAGACAAAGCCAAGAACTTGGAGACCCACATGGGTCGCCATCTATGCGTGACAGAGGCCCACGTTCTTAACCACCACCTGTTGTCACTGGAGGCGCATGTTAGGACGAATCTGGATCAGGAAAAGGGAAGCCATGCCTGTAACATCGGTTGTGGTTGTCCCAAACTGTGGCATTCTAACCTCTGCCCGAGACATTTGTGCCTTCATCTCCCTCTTTCTAAATGAAGGTGTTTCCCTCACCTTTTGCTTGGAAATTCCTAAGGAAGAAGATGGTTTCCTGTGTGCTCCATGTAGCCACATACTTATATGATACTTAGGAAGAATGAGTTATTTTACAATATTTAAATTTTATTGAGATACTTTTGTTTGGAATGATGAGTTGACATGGAAGAAGAGGGCAGACACTCAGCTAGGACTGCAGAGACCAAAAGCCATGCCTTAACTGTTGGACAAAAAACCCTCAGGACTTTTTAGACCATAATAAACATCATTCAGTTTTACTTTCCTGTGGGTTTTGTGTGTGTGTGTGTGTGTGAAATATTGCTTTTCTGTGAAGTTCCCTCATATTTGTACATCATCGTGGGGTAAATCAGCAGTGAGTCTGCCAGTGAAGAGTAGGGTTAACTTAGGGATTTCAGTTCCCTCCACAAAACATAACCTCTAGCCAGAGCTATAGCTAATATCTGGCTCAAGTTCTGGAGATAAAGTTATTTTTTAGAAGTTATAAAACTTCATTCTTTGGCATTGACTTTGTTCTGTACTCACGCATTCCTTATCCTGTCTAAAATTATTATGCTTGGTGTACACCATCTAAATTTCATGCCTTTTAAGAAATAAGTTCTACTCTTAAAACTGCTATAATATTTTTAAGATTGTCATCCAAATACTTGCAAATTGTTCGTTGAATGTCACTTTTCTTGCATGTGAATTTTTCAAAAGACCTCAAAGTAAAAATTAAAAAAAAAAGTTGAAAAGATTTTTATTGCTGCAGTGACCAGCTGTTATCTCACCCATGGGATTTCGCAATTTACAAAAATTTATACTTTGTAGACATGCATTTTGAAAGACATGCCGAAGGAATAAATAAATTATGGAAAATTAGGCGACTTAGAGAATTCTGTTGTTGATTCTTTCCATGTTATGAAGCAAGTTCATGAGTCAAGATCAGGGTTCAAAATGAAATGAGGTTTCAAAGGCACATTAGTATAACTGGAAGTTCCATAGGTTATTACGGGTTGCAGGAAAGCCTAAGGGACTTCCGAATCCAAACTGCACTTGATTCTGATACCCCATTAATCTTCCCTCAGCATGAAAGTCTCACTGTTTTGCTAAGAGCCATAAATTTCTATTTCTTATACGTCCCCTACTTTGAAAAAAAAATCACTATCTTGTCACTAATATGAACATCTGCACAAAATTTTCTTGGTGCAATTACAAATGTTAAGTGCCTTTCCAACCTTTATCATGTTTGTGATGTTATTTATTTTGAAAGTCAGAGTGACAGAAGAGAGAAAGAGGCAAGAGAAAGCAAGAGAGTGTGTGTGTCTTCCACTGATTGGTTCACTCAACAGATGACAAAACACACGGGATTGGGTCAGTCCAAAGACAGGCCAGTGAGAAACTTCAATACAGATCTCTCCTACAGGGACCCAAATGCTTTATACTTCTCTACTTTTCTCAGACACTTTGTAGGCAGCTGGCTCAGAAGTGCAGATGCCAAAATTCCAACTAGCACCCGTATGTAATGCTGACATTGTAGATACCAGTTCTACCAGTTATACCACAATGTCGGTCTTCTCTTCATGTGTTCAAGCTGGTTTTTTTGGCCTCTGAAGGAACTTTCTTAGATCTCTTCCCAAATGAGATGCACATAAACAAGTGGCATGAGTGACATTCAGGGAAAATTAAATTTATTCTCCAAGGTCTAACTCTATTCCTGACCTTTTCGGCTGAAAACAAAAACAAAACAAACAAACAAACAAAACCTTTACTAATCACTGAAATCCCTTCTAAATTCATTGTTTATTTGGAAATAAATTGCAGACTTTCTCATTTTCAAGTACTACTTTCAAGTTTAGATTCCTGTTTAGCCTTCAACACTCTATATGTATGTACATATATATTCGTTTTTATGAATTGTGAAAAGTCATGGATAAGATCGTAATGCTGATTACTGCAACAATAAAAAGTAGAATTCAAGGGCTTCTCATTACTTTTCAGAAAAGAAAATTTAAAAGTTCCAATATATAACATATACATAATATTTAGTATATGTGCATATTACATAACACATATGTACTATATATGTGCATATGTATGACCATATGCAAATACATGAACATACATATATTTGTATTTATATACTCTTTCTCCCCGGTATATACTCTGTCTCTCTAGGATAGTTGAAGACAGAGTTTCACAGCAAATATGAGATCAGCACCAGTCAAACCATATCAAACAAGTAAGAAGGAATTAAAGCTGGAAAGTGGACTTGACTCAACTCTTGTCTCTTGTTTAATTTACTTTCTTCCTTCCTTCATACATGTGGAAGCAGACGTGGCCCATAGGGAGGGAAACAGTGACTGGAAATTTTAGGATACTATTTACTAGCTATACATCCAAACGCAAAGGAGATTTTCCCATCTAAAAATAATATGTTGACAGAAGACTGTGAGGCCTACATTGGGCAGCCTACTGTGTAGACAGGAAAAGCATTCACTCATCCAACTGCTAGGACACCACTATAAATATTTCTATTTGCAAGTTTCATTTATTAATTTACATATGTGTTTAAAAAGTAAAGTGAGAGAGAGGCAAAACTTCGTAGAGATGTCTTTCATCCTTGTTCAGTCCCCAGTGCTAGCAACAGCCAGTGTCAGGCCAAACTCAAGCCAGGAGCTGTGGTCGACATCCTGATCTCCCACACTGAGAACAGAGACCTGCGGCCGACCCAGGCTCATCGAAATTTTGCACCCAATAATCCTATCTTAAAATTATATTTCCCACAAACATTTTCAGGTATCTATTAGATAGTCTATCTATACCCTTTGAATTTTCATTTGATCAGAAATAAATACTAAGCTGTAGCTTCTGCAGAAAATGCTTTATAAAAGATTTTTTTTTTCTTAATAGCCAACCAGGAAAGAAAAGTTTGACTTGAAAGCTGAAGACAAATTGCTTTTGTGATTTTTTTTTCGGAAAACAAAGGAATGGATCATCACATGTTAAACAATGTGCAACTTATGAGAGCAGTACAGCCTGGTACTGTATTCAACACGCTGCTATTAGATGAACTGGCATCCATGTTTCTAATGATGATCAGAGAAACATGTGCTTTTTTTTTGCTGATAATCAATAAAACCCAATGTCTTCAAAAGTTTGAGAATATCGGGAGCGTAATTTAGATATTAGGTCTAGTGTTGTATTTCTAATATTCCCTGCAAAAAAAAAAAATCATACAAACTGCCCTACAGGGAGATACTTTTATTTGAAAGATGAAATATAATGTAAATCTTTGAAATAATTCTAGTAATGTGACATTTATTCCTCTGTGTACATATAGAAAATGTAAGGTTAAGGTTCCATAGAACAGAGAAAGGAAGCATTCCATTTTATTGCTCTCCTTTTAGCTAAATAAAATAATTATTCACGAAGTTTGGAAGTTAGCAACAGCTAACAAAAAGAATAAGATGTTATTTTTTTCCTTATTCTCAGAATTGAAAAATGCATTATGTAATATCTTGCCATGCATTTGATGCAATGCAGTTAGCTGTAGAATACACTTAAAATCACATTAGGTTAGATGTCAGCCTATGACACCTGGTCAGCAATTATAGATCCTACCATTCAACAAATCTTCTGTAACCACATCTAAAAATGTGTGTGTGTGTGTGTGTGTGTGTGTGTGTGTGTGTGTTTTCTAATTTCTATTCTGGCTACTTGTACTGCATTTTGCAAGCAACCTTTACATTTAGCAATAGGTTGGGTCTTTGAGGAAAATAATATTTAATTGCAAAAAAGAATATAATTTTCAGGTGAGGAATCTTGTTTCTCCCCAGAATTATTTGGCTATTTCTAATATTATGCAGAGGCAGTACAAAATTACCAGCTTTCTAGTTCAATTAGAACTGCAGATCATGCCTGTGATTGTCCTGGCAGTCATACCACGTTGGTTTGACCATAAGAGGCTCCCAGGCCAGACCTCCCCTTTTCTGGAATGTCACAGGTTCAATCCTTGACAGACTATATTCACATTCTCACCCAACAGCACACCATTGGGCAAGTTATATAACTATCCTGGCTTAGGATTTTTGTTGATGAAAGCAATGCCAGCTTTAGGGAGCTTTCATGAAACTGTAAGAATTCGATAGGACTAAATAAATTGGTTTCATGGAAACCAAGAAATTTTAAATATCGCTGTGTTTGTTATTGGTACAAAATAGATAAGGCTCAGGACTGTTTATGAAGGATTATAACAATGCAATCATTTGGGGGAAAGAAATAGGGGAAGGGAACCTTGGGAAGGGAAGAGGGGAACACCAGAACCTTCGGAACTATATCATAAAATAATATTTTTTTTAATAAAAGAACAACAGGAAGAGCAGTAGGCGTTAATGCCACAACGAACAGCAATGACTGACAAGTTGTGCAGTTTGTTATAGGAATCAATTACTATGGGAAGTCTTTGAAGGTTTTTCAGAAGATTAGTGATGTTATCTAATGTTTTAACAGGATTTTTCTTAGTGCTTTGTGGAGAAAAGATAATCAAAGGGCAGCAGTGTAAGAAGACGGTCAAGAAAAATGTTTCTTTGTTCATTCAAAAAAAGAAATAGATAAGGTTTTATTCACAAGTCCATCCTATTTCAATTTATCTCATTATTAAGAGATTTTTCTGTATTCTTTAAAAGTGTGTTTGGAGTAATAAAATATTTCTAGGCCACCACACCAGGCCCACATATCCTCTATTAGTAAATTATCACTCATTTCTTTACCCAAATGAAGCCTCATATTTGTGTTGTGCCTCCTAGCTTGTTGCCCTTCCAGGGCCTTGCAGGATTCTAATGACTTTTCCTTAGGTTATGTCCAGCTGAGCCTTACCTAGGTAACAGAAGTGGCTGCATCACCACCCTCTCACACCATCAGTCTGTGCTTCACACTCTAGTGAACAACATTCCAAATGGTAAAATGTAATGTTAACATATCCATTAATATAAACACAAAATCTAGAATCCTGTTCTTCCTCACCTCTGGCTGCACTGGTCATGCTAAGTCACACTGTAGTCACTAGTAAACACGGAAGGGCATCCCGTGTTACACCTGAGGAAAGCAGTTGCTCCATCCTCAGTGCTCATGCTATGGTACTGTGATTCTGATTATGCCTCTCAAACCAGATTTCTAAATGCCTAAGTCATTGGAGTTGCTAGTCACAATACATTATATTCAGAAAAAAATTTTTTTCCTTGACTCCTCATCCAGTGAGGACATCTATTACAGCATGAAAACAGTCAAGCAATGCATACTTTGACTCATACTCAGGTACCAACTGATTACCAAAAGGAGGGGACATGGCTCTCAGGAGATATTGCTCCCAAGTATGAAAACTAACCTTTGCCTGAGCTAGAAGCAATAAACAAGAAGCCCTGAATTGGTTTGACTCAATGCTTCTGGATTTGCGGCTAAGACTTCAATAAGGAGACACCAGAAAGTAATTCACAGTAAAATGATAATAGCACTTGTTTTTTAAGATTCATTTATTTTTATTGAAAAGGCAGAACAGATTTATAAAGAGAAGGAGAGACAGAGAGAAAGATCTTCCTTTTATTCGTTCACTCCCCAGGTGGCCACAACAGCGAGAGCTGAATCAATCCAAAGCCAAGAGTCAGGAGCTTCTTCCCGGTCTCCCACACGGGTGCAGGGTCCCAAGGCTTTGTGCTGTCCTTAGCTGCTTTCCCAGGCCACAGGCAGGAAGCTAGATGGGAAGTGGAGCAGCCAGGACACAAACTGATGCCCGTAAGTGATCTCTGCACATGCAAGGTGAGGGTTTAGCCACTGAGCCATTACCACTGGCTTGATAATGGTATTTTCTAATGAACTACGGATCCTCCAAATGGGGTTTCAGCTAAAATAACACTTAAAGAGATCGGTCACCTTTACCACATACCAAGCCATTCTAGAATATTCAATAATAACAGCACCATGCTGACAGCCAAATATGATCACAATGTGTATTTTTTCATTACCTTTGAGGTGATAGGTAGCCAAGAACGTAAGTAGAAACATGTTTTCCAAGTCACAGCAAAAGCAACATTGGTGGAATGTATGTTGTTATTGCCAAAAAATCATCTCACTGGTCCACAGGCGAAGGACAGGATATCCGTTATAATCTTTTTTTATCACATTATCCTTCAGAGAAAATGGGAAAACAGGCAATCATACAAAGTTCACTATTCAAATTCATCATAAAGACTAAAAGTGCAAAGACTTGCCAGTGCAGTGATAAACAGTGGAGGATTTTTAACATGACTGTTCCTGCTAGAACCTGAGTGTACCTATCCACCAGCAACTCAGAATGTAAGTGAGAAAAAATGTTGAGCTTTGGGCAGTCTCCATTCCCTATTTTTTTGAAAACCTTGTTCATTCATTGTGTAGTTCATTTTCAATATTAATTTCTATCTGCATCTAATTTTTTTCGGTCCTGTTACCTCCTTTTCCCTTCATCTCTTTTGACTATCCAGAAACCAAATCTAGCTTTTGATTTTTTAAATCAAAAATTTTTCTGCAAAATAGAAAAATATAGCACTGTGTCTACTTCTGTCTGGAAACTCTATAAATTAGCCATTGTTTTTTTTTTAAATTAAAATGGAATGTGAACAATAACAAATAAACCAAACTATATTGATCATGAGCTGACAGTTTAAAAATGCCAAGCAAGGCACGTGTGTTCCCGGGCACTGCATGCTTCCCCAGCTGCCCACAACGCCTATTGGTACCCTTTCCTCTGCAAAGGGGCTTGGAAAAGCAACCACTTGCAGCAGGCTCCGAGTTACCACAGTAACAATGGACACGTTTAACATAAGACAATAACTTTACTTCATTTTCTGTCATATAATTATGATTTTAGAAGCATCTTGTCAACTCAAAGTACATTTTTAAGGATAAAAGCAGACAGTTTGGACTGGTGTAAAGTTGTGGACAACTGGATTTATTCAACTCAAAGAGAATCACATCACTATAGGAGAGGGCTTTAGTAGGTGATGAAATTCTAGGTTGTAAATATGTGAGTTAGGCTTTCTGTTTGTGAACCATCTGATTACATCAGGTTTTTAGGACACAAATGGTGTCAACCACTAGTCACTTAGCCTAGTGTTTAAGACATTGGTCAACATCTGCACCTCCCATCTCAGGATACCCAAAGCCAGTTCCTGGTACTGACTCTTTATTCCAGTTTCCCAATGATGCAGACTCTGTAAAGCAACTCAATGAGGCAGGAGCCCACTTACTTGCGGAAGATCTAGACTGAGTTCAAGGTCTGTGGCCCCTGCATGACCCAGCCTCAGCTGCTGGCAGCATTCAGGGGTCAGACCACAGATGGAAATTCTCATTTGGTCTGTTCTTGCTCGCTGTATTGGAGACTAAAATACATTTCATGAAATTTTTATTTTAATTGCATTTATCTAAATCACGTTTGTGATAACCTATTACTATATTGCCCCTTGTTGCATTTTTAAAGCCTAATAACTTTCAAATTATTGTCATTTTTAATAACTGTCAGTAGTCATTGTTGAAATTAGAATCATTGCAGAAAAGGGCTATAGTTGTGTGTCTAAAATATCTGCATTTTAACACCAATTATTCGGAATACAAATAAAATTCTTTAAGATTTGTTATTTTTCTCACAGAGAGAGAGAAAGAGAAAAACGAATCTTCCTTCTGCTGATCCCTTCCCCAAATGGCCTCAGTGGCCATGCTGAGTCAGACTGAAGCCAGAAGCCTGAATTCCACTTTGTTCTCCTACTTGAGTGGCAGGAATCTAGGAACCCAGGCATTAGCAGAGAGTATTACCGGAAGGACTCATTTAGGATTGCAGCATCAGAGGTAGCAGCTTAACCCACTGAGCCATGTGCCAGTAGGATTGGGATTTTTAATATTTTCAAACATTTGAGAGACTAATAAAGAGAGCACACTCCTGTTTGCTAGTTCCCGCCCCAGATGCCTGCAGCAGGCAGCACAGGACTCATGATGAACCTGTGAGCCAGGAACTCAATCCGGTTTCCCACACAGATGCCAAGAATCCCATCATGTAAGCCATCACACCTGCCTCTCAGGTTCTCCATTAGCAGGAGAATGGAGGCAGAAGCCAGAGGCCAAGTAAAGTACCTCATGAACTTTATTTTTTAACGTATTCATTTTATCTTTGATGTTTACATACTTGAGAAGGATATACACCCATCTGGACCACTGATTGGGTGAGGAGGGTCAAGGAATGCGGGAAAGTGGATTGCACAATTACTTTCAGTTTGTGTTTCTTCCTGTATCTGGGGAAGGGATGGAGAGACGGGGAGAGGGCCGCTCCCAGCAGCTCCTCAGTATCCAGCAATGGAGACAGTCATTTGATGTCATCCTAGATCCTCCATGTAGAGAGTGTCCCCGGGATACTTCTTAAGTGGTTTGGACAGTTCTGAGATAGTTGATTCCATTGCTCCGAGGCTGAGGAAATCCTTCCAAGGTCCATTGGTTGACACAATCCACCCTACAGTCTCTAGTCATCCAGGTATCTGTTGTCAAAGTCTGGCTGGGAAAGCAGTAAAATTTGTTCTGCCATCCATGATGTGTGGTGTCCTCTGCAAGCCTCCGTGAAACGTAGGTTTCTTACTGCTAGGCCAAACACTTGCCATAGTATCATATTTAAACCACCTTACGACATTGCATTGAGAATTTTCAGTTTTAATTTTTGCATATTCCACTAAGATGTGCTTAGATTCTTCTTTAATTGCAATGACAATAATTATTTCTCATACTTACCTGTTTAATGACCAGATGTCCTGCCCAACATGGTTACTGATTTTTTTTAAAAGTACTTGAAATATAAGACTATTAAAGGACATGAAGCAGCAGCAAAAAGTGAATCAACCCTCGTCACAATGAAGCTTTGTTTCAATCATAGCTAAGTTAGTGAAAATTACTGTGCACATGTGAGGTTTAAAAATGAGTTAATGAAGTAAATAAAATTCTGAGCTTAGAAAGACTTGAGCTGATTCACATTGCGTGCAACGGTCTATGTATTATTGCATCAGATCTAAGGTTTGAGTGATTTAGAATGATTTGCTCAATCCACCAGTTCAGTTCTGAGACAAGCAAAACAAAAATGCCATCCCCTTTGGACCCTTGCTCCTTATATTGAGTTGGTATTTATGTATACACTTAGAAAAATAGCCTCCAGTTATTCATCAAAAATTATCTCAGACTCTAGAAAACTTGAAAAACAAACCATAGAAAACATGGAAACAATTTTAAACTGCATTGTCACCCTACACTTGTCATCACAGAATCTTAATGGCACGAGCGTCTCAATGACACACGCACCATTTCAATCAGTGACACTACTACGAGAATAGCAAAATTCCCACTACTTTTGACTGTAAGTTGTCAGAAATGTCCAGACCCATGGCCACATAAGGCTTGCAAAACCACTCTTTCAAGCCAATCAAGACAACTGAAGGCAGAGCACAATTAGCACACTAGTTTTTACATTTAAGATTTTATTGGACCCACAAATGATATAAATATCCAAATGACCTTTGGCAGAAAAAAAGGGTTTTAACCCCAACAGCAAACCAAAACCCCACATTTCCAGATGCTTGCATCCGCTAGACCATATTCAAATCGCCACCAGTTCATTTAGAGAGCAAGCTTAGGGACCAAGTAAAATACAATGAGAGAAAAATGAAGGCAGCTTTAGCTTGTGATAGTACGTTAGACTAACTAATCTGAAGACAGTCAAGCAGTGAGCCATCTAGAAATCCTGGAAGAGATAAAATACTTCTTTGAAAGAGGAATGGTTGCTCAATAAGAAAATTAGAGAGATTTCCAGGGGCTGATACGAAAGAGAATGTTGACATAGTGGATATCCTGGCAGGAGCAATGATCTGAAAGGCTTTGAGTGGGAATGGAGCATTCACTCCAAGTGAGGCGGGGAATTGGAACAAAATGTCCAGGAAAAGCTATGACTCTCAATGAAATAATGCTAATAAACAATTGAGCAAGCGCATTAGAAATTGGCTTTTTAGAGATGAGAAAGGATTTTGTGTCTCAGTTTGGATCTAAAATTACTCTCTAGAGAATTTATAAGCATAAACCAGTCACAGCTCAGGTTTAGGTAAGGAACTGACAAGTCTGTGAAGAAAGTAACCACACATTAACCAGTAAACGGACAATGATAAGGGCTAATGAAATATTAAGAGCAAAATGAACACACAATATTGGAAAATAGCAACACAGTTATAAAAGAGACATAGACATAATTCAGGATTTCTGCAAAATTTCAATCCTTAAGAGGAGAATAGAGAAGTTAATTTGGGATGTTGAGCTCTAGGTGAACTTTTATGTATAGTCATTTTAACTATTTTATTCTCATTTCTGTTAGATCTCCTCTTAACATAAAGTTAAATAGAAAGCATCCAGGCCCAGCATGGTAGCCTAGCAACTAAAGTTCTAACCTTGCATGCACCAGCATCCCATATAGGTGCCAGTTCTAATCCTGGCAGCCCTGCTTCCCATCCAGCTCCCTGTTTGCAGGCTGGGAAAGTGATAAGAGGATGGCCCAAAGCCTTGGGACTCTGCACCTGTGTGGGAGACCCAGAAGAAACTCCTGGCTCCTTGCTTCGGGTCTGCTCAGTTCCGGCCTTTGCAGTCACTTTGGAGTGAATCATTGGATGGAAGATCTTCCTCTTTGTCTCTCTTCCTCTCTGTATATCTGACTTTGCAATTAAAAAAAAAAAGCACATTCACTGCTTTACTCCCCAATCCAGCAGCCTGTGTTGGATCAGGCTGATGCAAAGATCCTAGAACTCTAGAACTCTGTGTCTTCATTTTGAACACTAGCATCCCGGACCTTTGAGTATTCTGGCCAGCAAGAAGCTGGATCAGGGATTAAGCAGCCAGGATTCAAACTAGTCCTCAATGTGCAATGCGGGTTTCACAAGTAGCAGAGAAACCAAGTGCAGAACTGCGCTCCAAGACAGCTATCAAAATAGAAAACGGAAGCAATCATGAAAAGTCCAGTAGAATATCGGAAACTAAAAGAGGAAAATAGAATGTGGACTCTAGAGTATAATTCTAAAGATAGAGTGCTTTGCATGAGCACACAAAAGAAAAAGAGACCTCCAAGTTCATGGCCATGTTTACATCTTAAACTGATGTGGCTACACCAAGGTTTCTTACAAAATTATTCTTCAGGCCACCTAAAAACGTAGTTATATGTTCTGAATGCTTATACAAGCAATTTTGTAAAGCATAAAAATGATACAGAATATAAAAACAAGAAAAAAAAACTAGAGCAAAGGTAAGTTAGATGTCATATTTCACAATGGAATAGAGGACAAAAGGAGGTAACAATTAGCCTCAGAAATCCAGCAGTGAAAAATGAATGAGGCTCTGTGAATAAAATGACATGTTATAAAAATAAAAATTAAAAATAAACTCATATACTCCAAAACTGGTGCACAAAACTTTCATAAAAAAAAAAAAACTGCAAGGAAGTAAAGGCATTTCAATTATACGGGTATGAGACCAAAAAAAAAAAAAAAAAAAAAAGAAAGACATAATTAAAGGTAATGCAGAACAAAAAAATAATGACATGAAAACATTTGCCAACAAATTTCAAAGCACAAATGAAAGGATAATTTTCTAGAAAACTTAAGATTTAGTGTTTGTACTCCAGAAAAACGGATTTTAAAAACTGAATGCTTATTTTAAAAACTCCAACAGAAAGAAATAGTAGCTTTGAGAGATTATATATAAATTCTACAAATGATTGAAGGAATAATCTCACCTCTATTGACTTACTACAATTTATTGAAAAATACGAAGTTGCTATAATGAAAATACCAATCTGAGCAACTATAAGATGGAAAAACAATAGAGCAATCTCTCTAAATAACAAGGATGCAAGTGACCAAAATTCAACATAAGCAAATTAACTCCAACTTTGGAGGTAAAATTAGCACATCATGTTTCAGACAGGTTCATTATAAGAGTGTACATATGATTTTTCTTCACTTAAAATCTGTAATGGGATTAGAAAAACTTTTAAAAATCCAGCAGTTATATAATGTGCTAAATTATTAGAACTCAGTCATGAAAATGGCAACTAGCACAATAGGTATGCTTCCCAGTGAAGTATGACAAGCATTCTCTTAAAGGAAAAAAAGGAAAAGATAAAGGGTCCTTTTCTACTTCATTTATTCCCCTTTGTGTAGGGAATCTGACACAGCATGATTAAGTGGACCTATAAATGAAGGTTTAAAGAAAGGTGTTTCAGTCTTATGGGAAGCAATGCACAGGGCGTGGATGTATAAAAATTATAGGGCTATTTCACTATGTTTGGGATAGAAATCCTGAGAAAGGAAGAGAGAAATCAGTTGAAGCAACATGACAGAGAAGACAGGAATCAGATCTTTTTGCACCTTCCATGAATATCGGGTTATGTTTTATAGATGGCAAAGAACAAATTTCAAACTTGAGAATAATGCATCTGTATTATTTTCAAGTGATCTCCATGCTAACAACATAGAGAATGTTGGAAAGAAGGAAAGACGATCAATACATTTTATACTCAGGTGAATGAAACTAGAATTTGTTTTCATCTGATTTGTCAATTGTCTTCACAATGCCAGATGCCTAGAATGCACTCAAAACCATTTTTAATGTCTGGGAAAACAGACATGCGAAAGAAGAAAAGGGAGTTTTTAGGAAGTAAGACTCACTGTTCCCAGGACTCAATGGTCTGTTGGATGCAGTAGCTGATATTTAAGGATGAATCATACACATTAAATTCTGGCTGAGTGATTGATGCTTCCGTAATATAGAGTACAAGTAAAATAGAAGCATCAATGGCGGTGCATGAAAGGGTTTCATTTTTGATAGATTAAGTTTGGAGTTCTGGCCTAGTCTGCAGAGGAAGACTCAGGAAAGTTGGAAATATGCCTCTGGAGGGAAGGAAAGAATTCTGAGCTAACCATATATATCTGCAAACATTCTGTAATTGCTTCAAGGTCCCAGATCAGTAATTTGGGATGTTAGTAAAGATTCAATTCCCAGATGTAAAGAAAAATTTCTGCTGTTTTGCTGTTGTTGTTGTTATTCAGGGAAAATGTTCCCTGTTGCTCAGCAGGAAAATGTCAGCACACTGGAGTTTTTATTGTTTTAAGGAGTCTTGCTTCCATACTTGTTGGTTTGGGGGCTTAGAAAATTCAGCCAGTGTCAACCCTGCCCTTTCCTTACCAACATTCACACATCATACACACTCACAAATACACACCGGTACAAAGAATGTTCATGAAAATTCATCGTGATAAGGCATCCAACTAGTTTACTTGGGGTTGACTGCTACTTGTTCAAAAATTGGGGAGTCTTACATCAAGCTGGCTCAGTATGCTGTGGCTTTGCTAGAAGGACAAACAAACCCAGTGTCAACCAAACTCCTCATTTTACATTTCCCAATAAGCCTGTCCAGGACGTTCACAGTTCCCCTTCAGATGTAGCAGACTCTGTAGCTGAAGAATTCTATCAAATGTTTCAGCCTCCAATTGCTGTTTTGAATTACAAATTGAAAAAATATATATAAAATACATATAATAAATATAATATGTATATAAATAAAGAGTATATATATATATAACATGTTGTCTCTGAAACACGTGGTTTTCTCAAGTCATTTGGGTAGAAAAACAAGAGAATAGTGCATCAATTGGGGAAAAAAACAATTGCATAGTTTGACCATCCTGAGTGAGTGGCTGAATGAAAGCCTTCAAAAGATTTATGGAAATATTTACTCTAATAGAAGAAACATTGCATAGATTTCAGAAAATTCAATACAAACATCTTTTAATTGCATTTAGCCCAAGTGTTTTGAAGCACCCTAACATGTTAGGCTACTCTTTCCACTGCTTTTGACTTTCGCTTCATTTTCAAACATTATGCAACCAACTGGGCTATTACATGCCTCTTCATTTAATCAATATCATGATTCGAGACTGGATTTTTTTTCTGCACTGCAACCACTGAATTTGCTAATACAAAGTGTCTGTTCCAGTCTCATGCTCTATGACTGAGGAATTTGGAAAAACTTTCTGGACAACCTTTTTGCATTCTGCTTAGGCATTAAGCCAAATCTCAGTGAACTTTTGTAAATCTAATTACTGTAAATTACTCACTGGTGCACTGTCAATCTGAATTCACAAACTGGAGTCAACTTATACTGACATTCACGTGGTTAAAGGTTTTTATCTTTATGCTACCTTTTCAAAAAAATGTAGGCATGTAACTTCTTTCTTTTTTTTTTCCTCCTCTACATTAAGCAGCTGATGTTTAAAAAAAAAAAAGCAAAAAAATATTTTAGCCTAACTATATACACACATGGGTGGGAAAATAAACATTTCTCACGATTGAACTAGAATTCACAGTCCAAATAAACAGAGATGTACAAAGTTCATTGAGAGTTATTTGTCAATGAGCATCTGGAAGGTCAACATCTCAGCAGAACAACTGTCATCTAAACATTTGCTGTTGCTGAACAATGTGCTCTGAGGACACCAAACCCCGCTTGTGAACCTTACATGGGCTTACCAAGACGTTAGCTTGGAACTTAACATCTAATCTAGTTTATGGGAAGAGAAAAGCTAAAACATGGATGCAGACTGATAATGCAGTGATGTGAAAAGTTCAGAAAATACCCTGCAATAAAATTAATAAATCTTTACAATTAGGGATGCAGATGAGTCAGGTGGCAGCAAGAATGAGGCAAACAGTAAAAGATCTTCATTCTAGGTTTATTGCAGAAGATACAGCCTGAAAAACCTGTATCATTCATTAAAACCCTATGTAAAATGAATGAGGAAGTTAATAGCAAATTCTGATGGAATATCTAAAATTTGAAGAGCTAAAACTCTTCATTGGACATAAACGGCAAAAAAAAGCCATTTATGAAACCAGTGTGTAACATATTACAATAGCCTCATATTTGTCTCCAGTTTAAGTAGTCACTTGTCCTTGAATCAACTGAATGAGAATGTTGAGAGAATACCCAGAAGAATATTGTTTTCTGATCATAAAAGAGATTGAGCTTTCCTCTATAGCACTGGAAAGCTATCCTACCAGATGAATCCATAGTCACTCTGCAAGGGTAGAGGATTAGTGTGAGACAAGATCCAAGAAACAAGCTAAAACTCCTCCAAATTTTAGAAAATCCTGAGTAAAACCCTAATGAGAATGCTGTAAGAAAGCCCTACGGTCATCATCGGAAGTTCCTTTGCTTAAATGTGGAGTGAGGTTCAAGGAATCTTGGAAAAACTAAACAACCCTCCGAATGTGGTGTGGCCCCTCTCGTGGATCACAAAGACAGGAAAGGAAGTTCACAAAAAAAGGAAGCTCATAAGCCAATTATGATGCTACAGGTCAAAGCAAACTATTGGAGCCCCTGAGCTGGACGGACCTCAGAAAAACACAGTTACTTTGCTTTAGTAAATACTCCATCAAAAAGATTTTTTTTCACCTTAAGGATTAAATTTGGCTTTATTTTTGTACTTACACCACGCTACACAGAAAATTACATAGAAAATAAACTCTTCATTAGTTCTTTGAGAAAAATTTTTCAAGATTATGTGGCTGGGAATTACATTGAATATCCAATCACTCTAAATTTTATTCTGATATAGAGCCCTTTTAAGTCAACTGTCAAATATGTTCAATTGTATTTTATTTTCCTATTTAGCATTAACATGTGCCATTAACTGTAGAAAGCTCTCCGAATTTAGAAAAAAGGAAGCAATGAATCATAAATCCCTATTGGTTTGATACTGCTTCCAAAATAGGATTTTCAGTTCCAAAATTAAGGCTCTTTATTCCTCAATGCTTCTGGAAAATAAAATTAAATTATCATAATAATGTCTCAGTGTAGGTATCAACTTTTCTCTTAAAATTCTCCCATTTGCTTCAACTTGTACTTAATCTGAGCAAAAATTTTATGGTTCACGTGGTATTTCATAAGTAGGTATTATTAGCTCTGCAAACACATAAGAAAATTTTGAACTCCAGGTCTTCCAACTTGTACTTGAACATTAGTTTCCCAGGTAAGCACTGACTATTTATTCTTCTTTAGTTTCAAACTTTAAAATGCATTATTTGATCATACTCAGTAATGACTCAGATGGATTTGTAGAGGTTACCCTGATTTTGTCAGCCACAAACAGGTGGAGATCAGCATCAGCTCACAATATCACATCTTTGAGTCTAAGCTTTCTGATTTTCTTTCAGTCATATGGCTAAGACAGCCACAAATTTACTACTAATTCAAGTCACTGCCCTCATTAACAAATCATGACATGTGACATTGACATTTTAAATATAAATGTTATATATGCTATGTGTATGTATATGATGATTTAAAAGTCAGTATTTAACCTCTTTAATTCAGTTACATCTTCTAAAGCCTCCACACTACATCTTTCTAAACAACTAGAAAGCTTATTTTTCTTAATCAAGTTATTATAAAGTTAAAGGAAAATTGAAATTAAAATTTTACAGATTTTATGATACAAATAGAGTTCCCTGTCCTCAGAGATCTAAGTACTTTCCACTGTTCCATTGCATGCCAAGCAATGTCAGCTACTAAAGTCATCGGTAATTCCCTGATCTTGACTTTCCTAAGAATTCCTGTGGCACGATGTAAGCCATGTTTTCTGAAGTAAATGGCTTTTTAAAATAGATTCTCAGTCAGAATGTGAGCTCTTGGAGAGCAAAGATGAACATTACTGTTCTTATCAGAATTCCACACACACCACCACAGTAGGGACAAGGCACAAGTTGACACTCATGGTGGGTGTTTGAATTTGTGGTAAATAGAATTTGTTGACAGAAACAGAAGGGCTCACTTGATACAACCTAAAAACTACCCATTTAGTAAAAATTCATGCAGAGTTGGTATTTGGAAATAGCCTTCAAATAGCAGAAGCTTTTTAAAAATTTCTTTGTAAAGTAATAAATTCACATTTCCTTATCATAATCTGTGATTCAGATTTATTACTAATTCAGATGAGTCTTAAACTGGATAGTTGGTTCTTGTTCAAGTTTTTCATTTTTTTTTCTAACAAATACATACGCAAACCAAAGAGAGGTGTCTGCTTTTTACAAAACATTCATTTAAACTGTTCTCTGCTCCTCCTTGAACTCAGCATCTTGTAATTCTTACAGCGTTTATGGAGCGTGCAATTGACTTCTTTTATGAAGAACCGAAAGCCGAGTTATCCTGTTCAAATAAAATCCTGAAACTCTTCAGAGAGTTCTGTCACCGCTTCCCATTTCACTTGATATTTTTATGTTGCGGTGATTAGGTGATTTGAAAACTTCCAAATCAGCATGAGGAAACCAGGATGGTCTGTATAGTGTCAGAGACATTATCATGCCTCTCTGATTTTAATTGTACTCCCTGAGGGTAGAAATAGAGGTTTTGCTAGCCTGAATATAACTCAGACCTCAAATAATATACAATGAAAGTAATGACGGCATTTTCTCAGCCCCTGCTAATATTTAAGATAACATCAATGATGGGAGTTTTTAATGGTCACGTGTCCTGAAACACACTTTGTTCTTTCTTTTAAAACATTTATGTGCATTTTTGTTCAATTTGAGAAAAGAGTGGTAGTGTTTTCAAAGTTGGAAAACATTGGGATATATGATCTTTAGATGTATTGGTTTATTTGTCTTCCAAGTTGTTTGTGCTTTATAAAAACTGCTAAGGAAGGGCCCAGTGTAATGGCTCAGTGACTAAATCCTCAACTTGCAACTGCCCACATCCTATGTGGGCACCAATCTATGTCCCAGATGCTTCACTTCTCCTCTAGCTCCCTGCGTGTGCCTTGGGAAATCAGTAAAGGATGGCTCAAAGCCTTGGAACCCTGCACATAAACGGAAGACCCAGAAGAAGATCCTGGCTCCTGACTTCAGTTCAGCTCAGCTCCATCCACTGCAACCACTTGGGGAAATGACCCAGTGGATGGAAGAGCTTTCTTTCTCTCCTTCTCTCTATAAATCTGCCTTTTCAATAAAGTAATAATAATAATAATAATAATCTTTTTTAAGTGCTAGGGGGAGAAAAAGACAAATAAATGTAAATGTGGATCCAGGCCCCTGACAGTCTTTCTGTGTCTTGCACAACTGAAGAGTTATCTTGGGGGAAATGTTTCAGTTACTATTGGCATACATGTATAACAATTCAACCCCAAATATGCTTCTGCCCTAGCTCATAGACCCTCTGGGAATGGAGCAGGGTACAGTGGCATGGGTCATCTTCATTTCATGCCTGATGCTACAAAGAACCCAAGGCTAGAGATTCAGCATAACCAAGAATGGAAATGATTTCAAGGTTCTTTCTTAATGTGGTGGTGTCTGGGAATAAACAGCTTCAAGATTGTAATGGGCTGCCAAAGACACTGTAGTTATCTGTCTACCTGCCTTGTCTTTCTCATCATATGGCCACTTTATTTAGGGTTCCTGGATCTCTTATCTAGCAATTCATGGCTCTAAGAAGCAGAGAACAAAATAAAGGCCCGAGTGATTTTTTTTTCAAACAACTCTGAATTCACTCAGCATCGCATCTGTGTTCTGCTAACTGTAGACTTAAGGAGAGAGCTGTTCTACTCCTTTTTTAATAGGAATGGCAAGCTCACACGGAGTGCCACTGAACATATGGTTACGGTTGTTTGGAGGACAGAAAATTTGTTTTTCAGTCTTTTACCTCTGTCTCTTTTCTCTGCATGAGAAGGATTTGCTTAATGAGGGTCTCGCCTGAATGATTGCCTTCTTGTCTCCCCTATCAATTAACACTTGCTACATTTAGTGCTCAACAAATGTTTATTGAACCTGAACTTGACATAATATCATTAGCGTTTTCAGTGAGCCCAAGAAAACTTCCATTTAATATCATCAGACTGGACAATTTTTGTGACATTATGAAAATGATAGTGATTATTCATGTTCCAGACATTTCAATTGTGGGCATTTTTTGTACAGTCGGTGTGTTTCAACATGCCAAAAGGCGCTCTGGTTAGCAACAGGCCACCCATGAGACATGCTTGTTGGCCACCATCTACAAAAGTGTATTCTTCAGCAAGTTATTAAAATTCACTGGATTTCAATTTCTTCACCGATAAGATGAAAAGTTACAGATAATTTGAAAGAATAGAAATGGACGCCTTGGCAGACCTTAGAAAAACATATCAAGGACCAGAGAAAAGTGGAGCATGATAAAGACCAATTAGAGTTGCATTTAGGTTATCATTTTATAATGTATCTGCCATAAATATATTGACTGTGCCATCTTAGCAGGTATAGAATCAGTAAAAGACCAATATAAATATTCTATTAAGTACATCAGCATCTACCCACTTTGCCAGAACAGAGACAAGGAAGGTAGCAAGCAGTGAAAAACAAACAACAAGAAAGAAACACATACTTAGTTCTAGACTTCGGCTGAGATTCCACTGAGTCTCCTAAGCTATATAACTGTCATTATCCAATTCTCGTACCTACGTCTTCTACCATGATACATGTGTTGATTTTTAGAAGTACACTGGAGGGTTAGTTCTGTTTGGAGTAAAATGTGACATTGGTTTTACAATTTGTTTTCATAAAAATTTGAGATGGATGTGAGCAACTGTTTATCAATAAGTGGATTGGAATCTCTGATTCTTTAACCAATCCTTTTCAGGTCATAGAAACATTTTTCACCTGTACATGGGAAGTTCAGACACTTGCTGTAACTTACAAAAAAAAAAAAAAACCAAAACACAAAACCCTTTATCCCATCCCAGTCACATTCAGATGCAGCTGGCTATGATGATTGTACTCCTACTAGTATTAAAAAAATCATACTCAGAACTCCAAATGAGTCCTTTTGGTGCCCATTAGAAAGCACCAGTGCAGCATGAAATCATCATCTAATGAAAGGAAGAAAGGATTCTGAATCTTAGGCTTATTGCTGAACTGTCTCAGGTGTGTCTTAAAGAAGGCAAGCATTTGCTTAAGAGAATTTACAAGTGGCCACTTGCCAAAGAACTGTTTGCACATATATAGACCCACACAAAGAGCAGACTGCAGACTGCACTTGCTTCAGATGAAGAACCAGGTGCAGCCTTGCTGGGCATTTCCCTCTTCGTGCAAACAGCCAATCAGTCTACATAATGTGTGTCTGGCTGAAACCTCCAATATGCAAATTGACACGAATTTATCAATCTAGCTTCAGTCAGCAGAAAAACTAAGTTGAATGCTACACATGAATTAAGAACATATCCAAAAAGAATCACTGTGTACCCTCTCTTTTGCCATAGGAATTATAGTTCAAAACACCATTTCCTGTTTCCATCTGAAACTCCACCAACTTTTCAGTGTTAGCAGTCCCCCGACACATGAGTATCTGATCTCTGTTCCCTTTTTCCATAGTTTTGTGCCACATATAGAGTCTATTTATTAAGACAACTTTCAACTTCTTTTTTATTTGAAATGCAGTGAGGAGGAGACTTCCATTCCGCCAAATGGCCACAATGGCCACAGCTGTGTTAGGCTGAAACCAGAAGCCCACAATTCCCTCCTAGTCTCCCACATGGGTGCAGAAGCCCATACCCTTGAGCCACCCTCCAATGTTTTCCCATGAGCATCATCAGAGTAGGATTGGAAGTGGAGTAGCCTGCACTCTAACGCGTGCCCATACAAGCAGCCAGCATTACAGGTAGAGGCTTGAACTTCTATACCACAGCGTCAGCCCTGTAGAAAACTTTATTTTAGGTTCAATGTATTGCAGACCTCACTTCTCCTTCCTCTGCCTTCCACTATCCATGCTAGCAGAAAAACACAATCTAAAGGAGAGACAGTATTCAAACCCAGGCACTCTAAAATGAGATATGGGCATCCCATGCAGTGTCCCAACCACTTCCACAAAGTCTTGCTTCCAAAAATTGACTTTTTGATCATCTGGTTAGCTGCTCAATCATTAGCAATTCATCTGTCTATATCCTAGAGCTTATCAGAAAAATATGGAAAAGAAAATGTCTGATGTTGCAATATGTAATCCAGTTTTCTGGCTGAATCTCTTCCTTTTCCCCGTGACCTAGGAGACAGAGATTTCCCCTCTTCTGCTCATTTAAGTAAAGAGGCAAATCAAGGCAAAGTGTCCTTACTATTCCCAAATTCTACTTCATCACTCCTCTTCTAGATCACCATGCACCAAACGCAAAGGAAGAATGAAGATGTTCTCAAATTTTTCAGCAAGAATCCTAAGCCTGCTGAGCTGGGTGAAGGGAAGACTACACCCTTAGACCTATCAGTAAACTCTACTGCACCCAAGATCTGGCCCAGGTAGTTATTCCACAGCACCATTCCCCTCACCCCCATTCTGCAATTCCTTCCTTTCTTTCCCCTGTAACCTACCTGCCCTACAGTTTGTCAGTTTACGTGCACCTCGCTCTCCTAGAGGACGCAGAGACTCGGGTGTGGCAAAGATGCTTCCCGTTGCAGATGCCTTGCAGATGCCCAGAGCTGTTCCCTCCTAGCTCCAGCGGTGATGTTTTTAATTCGGGTCACGAGTGATCCTCCTGCAAAGCCTCTGAAATCAAATACAGCGTGATCCCATGGAGACTGACTTCCTCTAAAGAATATACGAAGGTCCGGTATTTTTTCTTTTAATGATGAATCTTGAACTTATTTCTTGTGAAACAGAACATTTTCCTCATTATACACCTAGCCATCTTGATTTGTGTTTCAGAATGCTTCCAGACCTAGTAAACATTTTTTTCTAAACCATCCAGATGAATGATATAAGCTCAGAACAATTATCTATGGCCTACTGGATGTCATGCATCTCCTAGGAAACTGAGAAAGGTAAATTAGGGGGAGAATCCCAACACCTGAAGGAGTAAGTTGAACTCTTTTCAGATCCTATTGAGCACAAAGAAGAGGTGATATTTGAAGGTCAGTTGCAGCTCTGCAGTTCAATTCTTGTGCTTTTGCTTCTCCATAGGATTCCTACTTCTGCTAAATTATGAAAATTTCATTAAAATTTCATTACTCAGGTCATCAGACCCATCACCAAACACACAGGAATTGTAGAAGCACTTACTTTTGAACATGATCAGTCAATGGAAAACAAAAGAAGAACTTTCAAAGATACCTCCATATATCCCTATATGGATGATAGGTGCAGCTAATAGGCAGGCATAAACAGTTATAGATGTTGACAGATGGATGATAAGAACATAGATATCCTAATCTTTCATAAAATCAATAAAAGTAATAAACCACTAGCCCCAATGATAAAAAAGAGGAAAGATACAAATCAATAAGATCAGAAATAAAAAGGAAATATAAAAATAGACACCTCTGATATACATAGAATAATCAGTAGTTATTACAAGCAACTATATGCCAACACATCAAAAGGCCTAGAAGAAATGAGTAGATTTCTGGACACATACAGTTTATCAAAATAGAATTGTGAGATACTTAAAAATCCCAATAGACCTATAGTGAGAACGAATACTGAATCAGTAATAGAACCATCCCATCGAAGCAACGCCCAGGACCTGATGGCTTCAATGTTGAATTTTACCCAATGTTTCAAGAAAAACTTACCCCTATTCTCCACAAGCTATTCAAAATAATAGAAAGACAGCGGCCCGGTGCAGTGACCTAGCAGCTAAAGTCCTCGCCTTGCATGTGCCAGGATCTTTTAAGGGTGTCACTTTCCATCCAACTCCCTGCTTGTGGACTGGAAAAGCAGTCTAGGACAGTCCAAAGCCTTGGGACCCTGCACCTGCATGGGAGACCTGGAGGAAGTTCCTGGCTCCTGGCTTCAGTTCAGTGCAGCACCGGCCATTGCAGTCACTTGGGGAGTAAATAACCAAATGGAAGATTTTCCTCTCTGTCTCTCCTCCTCTCTGCATATGTGACTTTGCAATAAAAATAAATAAATCTTTTAAAAAAAAAACAATGGAAAGAGAGGCAATCTTTCCACATTCCTTCTATGAACCAAAATTACGAAAGTCATATACACGATAGAGAATGAGAATTACACATTGAAATCCTCTATGAACACAGATGCAAAAATCCTAAGCAAAATACTAGCCAACAGAATGCAATAATACATCAGACAGATTATTCAGATGCACCAGGTGGGATTTGTCCCTGGAATGCAGAATGGTTTAACATATGCAAATCAACTAAAGTGATATCCCACATCAACACAGTGAAGAATATGAGCTAATTATCTCAATAGACCAGAATAGGGATTGTATAAAATTTAACACCACTTCAGCAAGACAGGCTTAGAAGAAACATTCTACAACACAATCTAAACAATATATGAAAAACTCAAGCCAGTATCATACTGAATTGTGGAAGACTAGAAGCTTTCCCACTGAAAGATGGTACTACACAAGGATGTCCGCTTCCATCACTGTACTAAGCATAGGATTGGAAGTCCTCACTAGAGTTATTAGACAGGAAAAGGAAATTAAAGAAATTCAAGTTAGAGATGGAAAATTAAAATTACCCCTGTTGATAGATGACAAGTTTCTGTTCATAGGAGAACCAAAAGACTCAATCAAGAGACTATTGCAACATGTAAGAGTTTGGCAAGGTATCAGGTTGCAAAATCAATAAACATAGATGCCCTAAGTAAACCCAAACAACTTCATGGCTGAGAAATTTTAAGTATAGTCCCTTTCAAAATAGCAGAGAAGAATCTAACCAAACACATGAAAGACCTCCATGATGAAAAGTACAAAACATTTTTTTTAAAGGAAGAAATACTAAAAGATGGAGAAGTTTCACATGTTCTTGGATCAGTAGAATCAACATCATCAAAACGTCCATTTTACCAAAAGTAATGTACAGATTCAACATGATTCCAACAAAAATCCCAACAATATTCATCTCAGAGCTGGAAAAGAATATACAAAAATTAATCTGGAGGCACAATAGTATATAGATAGCTGAAGCTATCCTGAAGAATAAAAATAAAGCTGAGAATCACCATTCCAGACTTCCAGACACACTACAGGCACTGGTCATCAAAAACAGTCTGGAACTAATACGGGAGCAGAGAAGACCAATGGAATAGAATAGAAACTCCCAGAAGGAATACCATACATGTAAAGCCAAATAATCCTCAACAACAAAACTGAGACTTGCTCAGGGGAAAACTGGTCTCTTCACCAAATCATGTTGCAGAGACGCAAGACCCCGACCTTTCACCTTATACAAAAATAAACTCTAAATGGATCAACAACCTAAATGCAAACCAAGAAACTATTAAGTTATTAAAGAAAAACATAGAGAACACTGTGCAAGATATTGCAATTGGGAAAGACTTCTTAGAAAAGTCACCAAAAACACAGTCAACGCCAAAATAAACAAAGAGGACTACATCACACTAAGAAACTTTTGTACAGCAAAGGGAATGATCAACAAGGTGAAGAAGCAACCAACAAAATGGTAGAAAATCTTTGCACACTACACAACAGTAGAGGATTAATATCCAGGATTTACAAAAAGGTTCAGAGACTCAGTACAACAGAACAAAAATCCTACCAAGAAATGGGTGCAGCAGACATTTTTCTTAAGAACAAATTCAAATGACAGACATACAAATAAATGCTCAAGCTCCTTGCTATCAGGCAACTACAAATAAAATTCACATTGAGGTTCTACCTAACTCCAGCAAGATTGACTTATAGCATTCAAAAATAGACTAACACCTGGTGGCAAGGTCCTCCTTCACTGCCAGTGGGAATCTAGATTAATACAACCACTATGGAAGCCAGGGTGTAGAGTGCTTAGACAATTAAAAATCAATTTAACATATAACCTAGTTATCCCACTCCTGGGAATATAAAGGAAATGAAATCTTCATACAAGGTAGCAATACGCATTTCTATATTTATACCAGCACATTCTGTAATAGCAAAGTCATGAAAATAATCCAGGTCCAGATGCCCATCATAGGAGGACTGTATAAAGAAACGTGGCACATCTACTCTGTGGAATACTGCATGACCATTAAAAGGAATCAAGTTCTATCCTTTACAACAAAATAGTCCCAACTGAAGACCGTTATGCTCAATGAAATAATCCAATCCTAAAAGGACAAATACCATATGTTCTTTCTGATTTAAGTCAACATTCATGCAAAAGCTTCGTATTTGCTCTCTAGGCTGAGCATTCTGGAAGTTTCTAAGGAGCCTACACCAGTTCCTCTTCCAAGCACAGAGCTCGTCACTACAGGCCATTCCACTGGCTCACTGCAGAAGTCAGCTTTTGTGACGTTTTCTGTGGTTTTGCAATGTGAGGTAACTTCATGAGCATTTGAAAATTAACTGCATTTTCTACATCACGACTACAATTAATGGAAACATTCAATAATGGGTCTATTTGAGTGGAGGGTTACAAATTATGCTTGCTAAACCTTTGGAATCACACTCGCACAAATATTCATTTGATAATATGAAAATTGGTGTTAAACGGTAATGATTTCACTGTTAGCTCTTTCCAAAACACAAAGACGCAACAAGTCACACAATAAGTTTTTATTGGTGCAGTAAACAACAGCCACAGGAAACTAACAGAAGCAGAGAGACCAACCAGAGGATTGCGCTTTGGATGATGAAAAGTGGCGGGCGTTGAGCTAAGGGGCTGCCGGGAGTAGTGGGTGTAACGGCCCCAGGAGATGGGTGTATGCGGTCATCAGTTGCGGTGCTCTGAGCAGGGATGGGAGGGCATTGGTGGATGCAGGATCTAACAGAACATCGATGGAGACAGAATGCAACAGCAAATTGATGAGTGCTACACTATAGCAAGCCTTAAAGAAACCGGCAGAAATCACAATGTCTTCACAATCTCCGGGCTTGACTCACTCCTCACATCCACAAACAAATCTAAATGTTTGAAGTTATACTACATAAAATCTCTGACTTAAATCAGAGAGATCCATGAGGGTTTCACAATAAACTGGCTTTTCAAAAAAAAAAAAAAACCATTTAGGACAGTCTTTTATGTTTCTATTACAGAGTAAACATTTAGTGAAAAGGGCACTTTTTTCCCTTCGTCATAACTTTATGGCTAATTCTTTTTTAGTATATTGAAAACGCAAGTCTGACTCTTAGTTATGAGATTTTATTTAGCCTGGACAATTGAGAAGAGATTAAAATTAACCTGATGCACTGAGCTAAAATTCGCTTTACACTTATCAAAATCCTCATTATTTTCAAATCATCATTTCTGAAAATAAACAAGAGTAGAAAATAAATAGTTAGTTGCTAACCATATATTACGAGCCAGATTACTTGTTAGATCTGTGAACATATTATTTTCTTTGATTTTATCAACACCTTTATGAAATAGGTATTAGTTTTATTTTATAGCTGGATTCTTAGGATGATTAATTTTACTAAGGTCACAGAACCAGTTAAATAATAGGGACAAGATTCCAACCTGATTGTTCCGATTTCAGTCTGTCCCGGAAACTAAATGAAAGTAAATACTTATAAATAGTCATCTATTTTGAGATTAGTATAAATATGAGATCGAGGCAGTTTAATGTATTTTTGCCTTAATGATATGCTTCGCTCTTTGGAGAGAATACTTGATATCCTTATTAGCCTTTTCATTTTCTGCATCTTTATAACACTGTTTGGGGTACTTTAAATGAACTAACACTCACTATGCTCACAGCAACACCATGAGAATAAGCACTACGTTTTTTCAATGTTTAAGGAGAAATTATGAGATTGCCAAAGCCCCAAGATGGCTTTCAGATTAATGGATCAGAAAACTAGAACAGCTGGAAAAGAGTGTCTGCAAAATGAATTTTATGGTAGATATTGCCAGGATTAGCATCAGCTACAAGGTTAACTGGGCCCTGCTTAGCTTCGAGGATGCGGAAGTCCAACAGCTCAAGCATGAACCAGCAAACTGTGTTCCCGGGGCCGTTGATCACTAAAATGTCACACACATTGAAGAAAGAGAATAAGCTTTAACCACATTTTCATTGCTTTTTCTTATTGACCATAACATTTCTTGATAGATGTCAGCAGTATTTAACTTTTTTAGCATCTTATATTCTCTTCCAAAACAAATTAGCCTTCAAAGATGACCATGCCTACTGCTCTGTTAAAACTTGCAAATGTTTTGAAATACAATAATGTTACTTTTTTTCTTAATCCTGGGGAAAATTCAAGGACTTCTTCTTTCATTTTAATTATTTAAACCTGTGAAGTGCATCTATCCTTACAATAAATGTATTCACAGGTTTTCATTTAGATGGAAATAAAATCACAATTTATAAATATTCTAAACACTATTTGGAAAATGAAAATTGTATTACTTTTGTATTTAGGAAAATAGGTTTATCCTTTTCCATATCTTTTAAAGGTGGTTTTATTAAATTAATTACAAATTAATCAGTTTTTCCTTTTGCTAACAAAGAAAATGGCTTGATTATTGAAGTATCTGTTGACTATTCAATAAATTTAAAAACACCTATATATGAATCAGTAATATTTCTTACAGGCAAAACTGGTTTAATGTTATATTGAGAAAATATTTTGTTATTGAGAATAGCAAAAATTAAGAATAACAATAATTAAATTTAGTGACTTTCAGAATTTTAGAGATTTCAACAAATTCCATAAAATACATACATATATATTTTTTTCTGATTTCAGAACATACTTCAAGAAGTAGAAGGAAACAAGTGTTAACATGCAATATACTGCAGAGATGAATTATTTATAAAGCAACTTATTGAAAGATCAAAAACTCAAATTTAAAAGGGGAAAAGCGCACATGGGAGACCCAGAGGACGCTCCTGGATCCCCGTTTTGGACCAGCTCAACCCGAGCCAATGCGGCCATTGTTGAAATAGACCAGCTGATGGAAGATTTTTCTCTCCTTCTCTCTGTAAATATATCCTTCTACTAAAAATAAATAAATCTAAATAATAATAATAACAAAAACCAAACATCACTGATCAACATAAAGACTTCAGAAAACCAATGAAGCAAAAACTTGATTTGTTGAAAAGGTAAACCAAACTGATAGCTCTTATATAAACTATCCAGGAAAACAAGGAAGAATGTTCAGATACATACAATCAGAGACGAAATGGAGACATGACAATTGAAACCAAAAAATACAAACGATGCTAGGGATTTTATGAACAACCATAGATCTACAAATTTGATTACGTAAATTAAACGATGAATTTCTGCCAAGGTTAAATCATAATAAAGTAGAATATCTGAGGAGTTCAATATCAAGTAACAAGATTAAATCAATAATAAAATCCCATCAGAGAAAATCTAGGATTAGAAGGCTCACTAATGAGTTCTACCAAACGGTTAAACAGTCAGCCTCGATTCTCCTTACTTTATGGTTAAAACTTGAGGGAAAAGGAATTCACCATACTCATACACTGAGACTATTACTACCTTGATAGCAAAATCACTCAAGAACACACAAAGAAATCTACAGATCAGTTCCACGAATGAGCAACAAGCTGCTGGACAAAAGATTCCAGCAGTACCTTCAGTTGGTCATCTGCTATGATGAAGCAGGTTCATCCAAGGGATGCAGGGATAATTCAACATATGCAAATCGATAAATGTGATATACACCATTAACAAAATGAAAATCAAAGCCCATGATAATTTCCATAGATGTAGACAAATCATAGGATACTGCTAGGTCCTTGCTGCACTAAGCAAAGAGCATCTAAATCAGAAATGAAATTGTTAGACCTATCATATTATATGTTATCTAAATAAAATCTTAAAGACTACATCAAAAAAACTATTATAACTGGTGAACAAATTGAGCAAAGTTGCAGGACACAAAGTCAATATGCAAAAATCAGTAGCATTTTCATATAATAAAGGTGAATCAGCTGAAAAAGAATTCAAGAAATCAATCCTATTTTCAATTGTTACAAAACAAAGAAATGAAATATTGATATAGTGAGAATTAAAAGTTACTGATTAACGTACAAGTTACTGAAGAGGACAAAATAAAATGAACAGACATCCTATGTTCATGGATTGCAAGAACCAATATCATTAAAATGTACATTTTACCCAAACTATTTAACGATTCAGTGTAATGTAAAAATTTCAATTTTTTTTTTACAAATGTAGAAAAGCACTACTAAAATTTACCCGGAACTGCAAAAAGACCTTGAATAGCAAAAGAAATTGGGAAGGTAGACGAAGGAAAGATGCATTACACTAAATACATAAAATATATTTCAAATCCATAGTGATTAAAGCAGTCTGGTATTGGCATAGAAACAGATCTACAGACAAATGAAGAACAGTCCCTGAAAGTAAACCCATGGAACTGCTTCTAACTGAATTTTGACAAAGGTGATGCAAGCATTCATTGAAAAAAAAGTGCAATCTTGTCAATAAATGGTCCTTTGAATTACGGAAATACATGTACAGAAATGCAAATTTAGACCCCTCTCTCTGTCCACATACAACTCAGCTCAAAATGGATTAAAGATTCAAATGTGAGACCTGCAACTTTGAACGTATCCAGTGCAAATAAAAGGAAACATTTCACACATCTAAGTGAGCAAGAATTTTTCCAGATGCGGTTACAGAAGCACAGGAAAAAAAAAACACAGAAATTGGATCTTTTCAACGAGCCTTCGCGTAACTAAGAAAACAATCAGCAGTGAAATACGACCTCCAGAATTAGAGAAAACACTTTGCAAAGTACGCATGTAACAAGAAGTTAATATCCAAAATGCACAAAAATGACCAACAGGTATATGAGGAAAAAAACCCTGCTCAGTGTTACACACTCACTAATCACAATTACAGTAAGATATCACCTCACTTCAACAGGATTGGCTATTATGAAAAAGACAAAAGATAACAAGCATTGACAAGGATGTGAAGAAAGAGTAATGCCTGCACATGACTGAGGGGAAAGTAAAATAGCACAGCTGATGCCAAAGAGTACAGATCTTCGTCCAGAAATACATCTGATAAAGAGACATTTGAATATTTGTGTTTCCTGCAGCAATATTCTCTGTAGCCAAGAAAATGTAAGAACCCATCCAACAATGCATGAATACAGAAAATGTGGTGCATATGCAGGATGAATTATTACTGTTCTGTAAAAAGATCCTTGAGCCCACGAGTGAGGTGCAAAAGGGACTCCTGTCTCCTGGCTCAGACTGGCTTAGCTCTGCCACTACCGCCATTTGCAGGGTGAATTCTGAATTTCAAGCTAAATTTAAAAAATCTTTTAAAAAATTAAGAACAGTATGATAATATAGGGTTTTGAGTTTTTTCACTGTGAAGAGATGATACATGATTGAAAAGATAAACATTTACACAGATTGTCTATTACACAATGTATACATGTAATGAAGCCCTATAAGTGGACACAATTTAATGTCTTCAGTTTTAATAAACACAAAATGAATACAGATAACTGCATCCATCTCATCCATATTTTTAACTGAAAGTGATTAAATTTAGAAGTACATAATGTGCATAAAAATAATGAAAAGGGTTTTTTTTAAGTGATTTATTTATTTTTATTGGAAAGGCAGAGCTAGAAAGAGAAGGAGATGCAGAAAGATCTTCCATCAGCTGACCCACTCCCCAAGTGGCCACAACAGCCAGATCTGAAGCCAGGAGCCAGAAGATTCTTCCTGGTCTCCCATGCAGATGCATTCTGAAAGCCATCCTTCATTGTGTTCCCAAGACCACAAGCAGAGACCTAGATGGAAAGTGGAGCAACAGGGACACAAACCTGCACCCATATGGGATCTCGGCGGTTGCAGAGCTAGGATTCAGCCACTAAGTAAGTCATTGCACCAGGCTGGTAGTTCTTTTCCTGTCATGACCAGCAAACCTATATTTTGGCTTTGCACCAATTCCCTGAGCTCCTGCCAGACTCATGAACTTCCAGATCCTGGGCACAACCTCCTGTTAGTATCAGACTTTTCTATACTAATCTCAATGGCATAGAGATTCCTGTTAAATTCATGCCCACAATTCTTTTGAGCGAAATCAGCAGGACAAATAGAAAAAACTTTCCGGAACTTTGAAGCAAACATAAAAAACTATCACTATCTAACACAGAAGACTAAAGTGGAAGTAATTGTCTATGGAAATGTTTCAAGTATCCTAATTATAAAACTTACTACCTACCATTAACTTTTTTCATTTTAATCATTAAAGTGAATCTTATCATCCACTCTTGGTCATTAATGTTAGTCATAAATATAAGACTTTGTGATTAGAATATTCTCTATATTTGGTAAAAATACAAAAGGAAATTAAAAAATAACATTTAATTATATCAGATTTCTTGGCTTGCTCTAAATCTTCCTTCTTTATGCGTAGTACTTAGGAAAAATTGCTTTCCACTTTCCTCTCTTAACCCAGGCTTCTGCTAGGAGCATTTTATTCAGATTTGTGTCTGTTTTGTTTTCCAAATAACCATTCTCTTGGTAAGTGGTCTCCTGAGTCCAAGGAAAGAATTTACGACCTTCATGTCTGTATCTAAGAATGGCATCTAATCAGTGTCAACAATATCAGACTTAAAAGAATTTCAATTTTAGTTTTTAGTTTTTTATTGCAACTTTTGGCTACAATTTCCAAAGGTGTTCAAGGTTCAAAAGTGTCCAAGAAACTAAATTTCTATTTGTTTTAAATATTTTCAAAATGCGTGATCCAATAGGAGATAATTCCTACCCATACATCAATGTTATTTATCAATTAAGCCAAAAAGAATGTTTTCAGTGCCTGAACAGGCTTAAAAAGTAAAATGTAACACAATCCTCAGATAAACCCATAAATATTTTTGAATGGGAAATAAATTAAAAATCCTGTCTGAATGGCAATGAAAAACAAGATAACATTTCAATATATGTGTCTAATCTTCTATGTAGTTATCTAACTCTGTTTTCGTAAAACACATCTGTAAAACAGCTTTTCAAAAGGTCCAGCATAATGATTATAAATACGGAATTGTAGAAAAGATAGTAACATAAAATAGAAGTCTTATCATTTACTGTGACACTATAGAATGTCTCGATGTTTCATAGTTATACTCACATGCAATATGAAGGTATGTTAAAAGTCCTTGAAAAACAAAATTAAAGATAAGTTTATCATGGTGTTAAAACTTTTGGAATTGGGCCCGGCATGGTGGCGCAGTGGTTAAGGTCCTCGCCTTGCACGCCCGGGATGCCCGGGATCCCATTTGGGCGCCAGTTCTATCCCTGGCAGCCCCGCTTCCCTTCCAGCTCCCTGCCTGTGGCCCGGGAAAGCAGTCAAGGACAGCCCAAAGCTTTGGGACCCTGCACCCACCTGGGAGACCGGGAAGAGGCTCCTGGCTTCGGATTGGCATAGTATCGGCCGTTGTGCTCACTTGGGGAGTGAATCATCGGACGGAAGATCTTCCTCTCTGCCTCTCTTCTCTGTATATCCGCCTTTCCAATAAAAAAAAATAATAAAAATAAATCTTTAAAAAAAAAAAACTTTTGGAATGCATGCATAGCATATTTTCCAAAATGCTTTGGAAGTTTGTTATATCCATACATTATGCATATGTTTCAAATTGCTTTGATCGTGATCAAATAAATTTAATTTCCATTTTTCTATCAACTTGTAGAGCTCTTCTTAAGATTGAAGGGCAAGTTAATCATCATTTTGGCAAAAAAAAAAAAAAATCACTCACCAGAACATTATTGAAGCAGCTGCAAAGTCTGGTTTCAAGCAGCGAGGCCTCACGTTTCCTTGAGACCAGGACTATGCGTCCACCAGGGTTAGGTCCGTCAGCTGCGAGAACTATCACTAGTAGCTCAGGAACTTCTCAAATGTAGACAGACTTTTTTGTCGTACTTTTTTTACTTATTTGCATTTCACAAAAGACTGTTGGCGTCACTTCCTTCTGCTGCAGCGCTAGTCCTATCTTGATTTCAAGTCTAAGTCCTTTCCACCATAACACCCAGACTCTCATTATGGCATCATATTGATGGAACAAACCAGAACACCCAGCTGTTTCAGGTTTACTACCAATCTCTCCATCTGAATATGTTTTCATTGCTCCTAGCGCTTGATTAAAAATGACACTGAGAAACTCCATCATTCCTGAAGTGAAAAAAGGAAATACAAAAAGCATGTACCAACCATTTATGGTTAAAAAAAAAAAAAGTTAAAAATAAACATTTGAAGTACAAATGGTGTACTTCAGTGTTGTTTGGAGGAACTATCTATATATTTACACATACGCATTTGCTCAATTTATTCAGAGAACTTTTCTGCCTGACAATAAGCAAAGCATGCACCATGTAGCAGCATGGCACTCAGTTCAAACAAGGCAATGTTACTTTCAGCCTCTGTTTTACGGAAAGTGAATAATTTAACTCTCCTGATGTGTTTGTCATAGAGGAAAGTTAAAAGGCAATAACCACATCTTCAGGGTACTGTAGGAGTCTACAACTGTTTCTGACCATTTATGGGGTACCACATAGGCTTGATAATGGCGTGAGATTACACAGGCAGCATTTTGATTTTAAGAAAGCAAAAAATTATTAGCTTCTTAGACAGTAAAGATAGCAATTCGGTGGATAAAATGTGTTGAGCGATCAGATTCAATACAATGCAAATAATGCTAAAATCAATAGACAGAATGCAAAACTCATTCATTTGTCTCGATTATGAATTTGTCTTCATTTTTTATTCCTTTAATAAATCTGATTCTTCAGAGACAATTACAGATAACACTCACTGATTCTTAAATAACCAGTGTATCCAAACTAACGTAGAGTTAATTGAAAGAATACTCTACAGCAAACACTAATCTCTTTTTTTGTCATGAGTGATAACAGTTGACAAGAAAACCATGTGCGTTGCCACAAAGTGAGTCAGCATCTTCAGACTTCTGCCATCCACATGTTGGGATTCCTGTACAACACATCTGTTACATCTCAGAAGCAACAGCTCTGAAGTATTTATGCATGTGGGGCTATACAATGACCTTAAAGCTAGACAAGATACTTTCAACAAAGCTAGATACAATTTAGACAAAAGAGGCCTTCTACAGTAACCACCGTCTTACTCAGTGCTTATGCTAAAAGCTAGAACACTTCAAAATGCAAACATCCATTCAGACCTAGGCAATTTCCTGAGCAAATTTACCGTGGTCTTCCATCATAGACAAAGGTCAGAAAAATAAAGACTTAAAATGTGAATGTTTTTATTCAATTAAGATACCATTTGACCACAACTGCTATGTCTACATGAGGAAATTAAAGAAATAAATCAAGATTCTTTCTCTTAATGGTTGTTTTCATTGACCGGCACTTGGCAACATGACTCAAGGCCCAGATTGGATTTCACTTTGGGGCAACTTCATTTATCATGAGCCCAAACACAAGTACTGCTGCCATTTGGTTTGAACAAAACAACAAGTAGCTAGTCCAGTGTAAGCTATTTTGTTTTAACATATAAAGGGGGAATAATACTAGTATGCTGTTTTTTTTAATTAGTAATAAAATATTTGGCAAGTTGATACTACAGGTAATAAAAAAATAGCATGTTTCAAAGTGTATACTAATTAATTAAATACCAGTATTTCAACATACAATGTTTGTTACTGTTATATACCAAATCTATGCTGGTAATGAAAATGGAAAAAAAATAGCTAAAATATTGGAATAAAATCCCATTATTTTTAAAGGTGTTTTTGTTTTTATTTGAAAGAAAGATTTACAAAGAGGAGGACAGACAGAGAGAGAGAGATCATCCATCTGCTAGTTCATTTCCCAAATGGAGCTGATTGGATCCCTAGCCAGGAGCTTCCTACTGTTCTTCCACTTTAATGCAGGGGACAAGGACTTGAGCCATCATTCTCTACTTCCCCAGGTCGTTAAAAGGGAAGTGGCTTAGAAGTGGAGCAGTTAGGATGCAACCCAATGTCCTTAAGGAGGCCAACACCCATAGCCTGAGAGACCATTGTGCTGACTCTCAAATTCATTGTTGTTCATTCTACCTTGAAAGCTGGTATTTTGCAGTTACTCATTCTTCACCAATACCAGACACCTGTTCTGTCTTAGACATTGTGCTGAGTGCTAGAAATATTAAAATGAACAGGACAAAATTATGTCCTCATAATATATACCATACACACTCTTGAGAAGGCAGAAGTAAACTCCAGCCCTAACATCAACAATACTACAGGTGGCTCATAGGAGTGAAATACCTAAACTATGCAGTAGAACATTTTTGGGTGTGACCTTATTTCCTGGTGTGGCTCAGAGCATCTCTGATAAAGTCAGATGTATCTCTGAAGGGGGCCATGGACTCCACGGGGCTTGCATTGATAACCGAAGGCTTGCATTTTTGGGTGCAGAATTGCCAATTACCACACAACTAGAAAAATGATGTCTGCTTTCAAGACTCAATGTGTATCAAAACCAAGCAACCATAATACTTACTTTTAGTGGGTCATCTGTAACAGTGTTACTAGACAATATACAAGAAAATGCATTTCAAGAAAACGGGGTTGAATGTAAACTGATACATAAACGTTGTTTGTTGTGGTTTGTTGTTATTAATGAATCCTTTGGGTCAAATAAACCCTTTCAAATAAAGTAAGCCATTTTAAAGGGGAAAAAGCCATAAATCTCACAAACCAGAACTTCCTGCTTGCCTTCCCATGAGAAAACTATATGAGAACAGTTTTAGCTTATCCTTGACCATGTGGAATCTAATAGGCCTGACCCAATTCAAAATGAGGAAATTAGAAAAACCTTGTTCCCTGAACTTTTGGTCAAGACTTACGATGAGATTTTTTTATCTGTTTGAGTCTCTACCTCTATACCTGGGGAAAGGGATTCAAAATACTCCAGAAAACTGAAGCTTTGCAGGGACACCAAAGGAAAAGATGTGTACAGCAGGCAACCTCAGGCTGGGTTCAATGTAGGTCCTCTTGAAATGTTAATTTGTTCCATCCCCCAAACAATAAGTATTCTAAAATTATCACTTACTCTAATTTGATTAGCCAATTATTCTGTACTATGGATGAGTTGCACAAGTCAACTCAATCAGCATTTGCATTTTGACACTTTTATTCCTAATTATGTATAATTTGCTCCCTGTTAAAGGAATTTCAAGCATCCGCAAGCAAATCAGGAGTGAGTAGGCAGACACAGAAGGCCAACCGGAAAGCTGCTTAGAAGCCATGCTACTTTGTTTCTTTACAGCCATTTCCAGGACAACCGCTAGGGGTGGAGTTACCAGGAAGGATCTCATATGCTTTTTGGACAATAATTTACAGAATATACTCTTAGAAATGAATCTGGAACTACACGGAATCTGCCCTTCCATTAATGGCACACGAATGTGAGAATTGTGTTGTAGAAATTATGTATTAATTGTGATCTTGAGAATCGAATGTATTAATGAATTTAAGACTATGTAATCATAGCTTAGGCATGAATCCAGTGAAAATAGCTTTCTGGAAACCTAAGCTGTCCGTCCAGACAGTCCCATAGCTTCATCTCACCCCAACCTCTGCTTTCTTTTCTTGCCTGAAGACACTGAGTTGATCTCCTTTTGTATTTTATTATATCATACACCATCTTCTTGCTTTTCACCCTTTCTCTCTATTGGTTAGGTTTCTTTGAAGATAACAGATATTACACTAATTCGGTGAGGCAAAACAAGTTTTATTACCAAGTAGAAGTGTGGTTCCATAGCACACAATAGACGTGCCTTCCATGCAACGCTCAGTCCTTGGTACCATAGGGTCTAACAGTGATTGGGAAAGTAACCACAACAGGCTATAATGGTGGAGGTAGCTGCTTCCCTCAGACTAGGAAATGAACTACATGCCTCATCTCTCATCTGGCTCTCTAAGTATCTCCAACATGAATCCACATCTTGCCAGAATACACTTTAACCAGTGGACATTAAAACAAATCCAGAAAGCTTTCAGCAAGAGTGTCTTGGAAATGGAAGCTACTCTTTTCTTACTCCTGCGGATACATTAATTAAAACATGTTCTCATATCTGCTGTAAACAGAACGTTTAATCAAGCTTTCTGTTTTTCTACTTTTTTTTAATGGGTGGAGGGCAAAGAAAATACAATGTGCCACTAAGACATGTTCTCTATGTCAATAAAGTAGCAGAATTAAAACAATCATAAACTTGAAGTCCAGGACCTGGGCTCTAGCGTTTAGCTTTTGGACTTGAACAAATCCACATTGTACAACCTTGGTTCACTGCATATGAAAACAAGACAACTAGAATCAATGATTGCTGTGGAAGCTTCGTTTTATAACATACTAGCATATTTGTTATTGTTGCCAACATGAATACCTTCTTATATTTGATGAAATTGACACACGGGGCTCTTGATAATTTCTTACAACAATGCTATTCCCATTGATTGCAAGTGGATTGCTTACAGAAACACATTAGACAAACTGTACAGTTTGCCAAAACTCAAGATATTTGTAGACTCAGTAGCTCAGCTGAAGTACTCCTTAAAAACTCTATTTGTTTTTCCTATCTACTTTTTCTAAGTCCCTTTGAAAAATAGCAAGACCATTATTTTCTCACTGTGATTTTTTTCTCAAATTTCTACCAAACAGTGACATGCGAAAGAGAATCATTTGACTGGATGTCATGGTATTTGTTTTTTTTTTAATTTATTTTTTTTAATTATTGGTTACATTGTATTATGAGATACAGTTCCATAGGTACTGGGATTCCCCCCCGTCCCTCCCCCCATGGTGGACTCCTCCACCCTGTTGTGAGACCTCAGTTCAAGATCAGTTGAGACACCTTCACCGCAAGCATATACCAAGTATAGAGTCCAGCATCTTATTATCCAGATAAGTTCATCCGCTTCTTGGGGAGACCTTCCCTGGTCTGAAGGTAGGGCCAAGAGAGCAAGATCCCGATCAATTAAAAGCCCCAGCAGCAACAATATATATCGTTATGGAGTTAATTGACATAGTATTGAGTAAACAATATGTTGAGATTACATGTAAATTCTTAACAACCTCCTATTTCAAAGACATTTTAACAATTGAGGTGCATAACAGGTTTAGGGGGTGTGCAGAGAAATCTCTCATGCCTTGGTGATGAGTACTTGTTCTTTGTGTTCTACCTAGCAGGGTATGTGTGAGTCCTTGATGACCTATCTTTCTTTATTGTTCTCTGCTTGTGTATTCCTATTTGTGTGTGTATGTGAGTGTGTGTGAGTGTGTGTGTGTGTGTGTGTGTTGGGGGAAAGGGGGTTCTGGAGCAACCTTGTTGGTCATTATAGAGGGTGGAGGCCCAGAGCTGGAACTAGGCAAGGACTGGAGAAGGCTCCTCTCCCAAGTCCCGAAGGAAGTTTATTGTTCTTCTGGTTCTGATGACCGATCGTGGTTCCTGGCTGTTGTTCTGATGTCGTTGGTTCGTATGTGGAAGGACTCGGGCTTCTTTCATCTTGTGTAGTTTGTCCAAAGAGGGGGATGTCTGTCTTCTGGGTTCTCAGCCTCCGGAGGCATTCCAGTTCCAGTTCTTTGGCAGTTGTGATTTCGTCCTTGGTGCCCATTCTGATAGACCTTGGTGGGAGTCCGGGAGTCCTTATGAGTGGGATACAAGCCTCCTCCTGTCCTGCTGCTCTGCTCTGGGGTTCTCCCCTATTCTGTGCATATGACCCCCTGATGATAGCTTATTAGGGTCACTCCTGATTCCCCCTGTATGTCATTGTAGTTTTTACTATTGTCTAATGCTGTTCTGCATCTATCGGCTATAAGATACCTGTCCAGTTCCTGTCGGTTACACTACACGGCTTCCTAACTTTTTCAAAGGAGATGAGAGATTTCTCTGTACTCCCACCCAGTTATTGTGTATCACAAGGAATTGGGAGTGTATTGGGTATTACAATCATTCAAAACACGTGGGATGAGACCGTATTAGTTGCAGGTTCATTTGAGGAAGGTTTACCGTCATTGGAAATCTTTAGGGTTGCTACGCATCCCCAAAACACTGCATATTTGGCATGCTGTCATGGTATTTGTAAGCAAAAGCAGTTTACAGGCCATCTCAACCCTGGAACCCCTGTGCTAAGGTCAAGATGACCACATCTTCCTTTCATCACTTTCATGAATTCTTAAAGTATTATGACAACATCCACCCCACTACTTACTAATGCTGTCTAAAGGCTGTATCAATATAATTGAAACTAGATTGCATCATGGTAAACAAATTGAATTATATGTTATTTGGTTTAAAAACTATTACACCAAAAATCACTGTGATCGACCCCACTTAAGATACAAAACTCTGGTTACTCAAAAGAAAATACAATAAATACTAACATTATATTTCTTGGTATGATTTTTTTAGATTATATTTCCCCTTTTATGCTCACCAACCTAAATGACAAACAAAAATCCCTGCATAGGTCCTTGAAGGCAATAACATCAAAGATGGAAATGAGTAGCTTTCATTGGCCACAAAATTATAGTGCCCAGGCTGTATACGGAATCCTGCTGTTATGTTTAAATAATGATACTCTACTTAAATTCTCCCCGTGAAAACATAAGTCATGCCTTCTATTCTTTAATTTTATTTTGATGATGTTTACATAGTTGATTAAGGGACGAAGGATCGGGGAAAAGAGGGTGAGACCCTTGTTTACACTTTTTCTATTTCTCTTTGCTGTATCAGGAGGAGGATTTACAGGATAGAAAATGTACTCAGCTCCCATCTGCCTCAGTGCCTGGGCATGGGGAAGAGCCCCCCAATGTCATCCCAGGCTTGTTCTTCAAGGTTTCTTAAGAAACTGTTTCTTGAGATATGCTATGTAGTTTTAATGATTTAATAATGAAATGTTTTGAATTTTATTGGTTTTAATGTCTAATATAACAAACAGAGACAGCTGACATAAGCATAAAATCTTTGGAGTCCTCAATAAATTGTAGGACTGCAAAAGCATGATGAAACTAAAGGATTTGGCAGTTAATGGTTAAAGCTATCAGGGATCCTCAAACTTCACTTAGGTGTCTAACTCTGACACTGTCCTGCTTGTAGGCATATTGCTGGAGACATTATTTCTATAAATATGTGAAAAGTCATTATCATAGGGGTGTCAGTCATTCTTTTTGTTAACTTTTCCTTACAATTGTGTGTGGCTGACTATGAATTCTCTTTTTCAGCTATGGAGGAATAGCACAACTAAGAACAAAAAATTAGCAATGACTTTCAAAGAAACAGAATGACAGAATTGCTCACTTTTATGGAATTTGTTCTCTAGTTGTCACACAAAGAAAATGAACAAACAAAGGAAAGGAAAGGAAAGGAAAGGAAAGGAAAGGAAAGGAAAGGAAAGGAAAGGAAAGGAAAGGAAAGGAAAGGAAAGGAAAGGAAAGGAAAGGAAAGGAAAGGAAAGGAAAGGAAAGGAAAGGAAAGGAAAGGAATAGGAGTGTACATCTTAAGACCAACTTGACACTGAAACCTGTTTTCATTTGGAGCCACTCTTGTTCTGGAGTCAGAAGTGCTGACCCAGGAATGTTTCTGGAATGACAGCCATGACTAATGCACTGTGCCATTGATAGAACCCAAATATTAGTGAGAACCTTTAACATTGGGTGAAAATACTCAGCTTCACTACCCCACCCAGACTCCTCTTCCTTTGCTTTATCCTGAGTACAGCTCTTTCTAAGCTCAGACACTAATGTCAGATTCTTTCTAAATACTTAAATCTCTAAAGCCACACGAAAGCATGTTACTGATCACTACTCTTAAGGGAGTTGAAAAAAAAAAAAACCACTAATTTAGTTCAGGAAGTTATCCATCAAGTTTTCCTTATCCTCTGACTTTTTAAATGATGATACAGCAAACAGCCCCGCATTTTTTATATAAATAAAAATAGCAATCATATGAAGAATGTGTTTCCTGCTGACTGTGAGAAAGCGTCCTAGGTGCCATGCTGGCTTGACTTCATGCTTGGCCTTGAAATATGAAAAGGTGATAGAAAGCTGGTCTGCCACAGTCATCCAGGGCCAAACCCACAGCATTCGGAATCTTCTAGTAACAAGTAATGCAGCAAGTCAGTCTGCCTGGCTCAAAGCAAAACAAGAAACTCTTAAATGTCCCATCAAGTTGTGTTGCTGTTGATTTTAAACGTTTGTGCAGCCATTAAGATAGTCATCTCTCTCTCTCTCCCACTCTCTCTCTCTCCCACTCTCTCTCTCTCTCACTCTCTCTCTCTCTCACTCTCTCTCTCCCTCTCTCTCTCTCTCATTCAAGGCAAAGAACCTTGCGACCGATTCTCGTTTCTATCATCTCCTTACATTGCAAACATCACTACCCCCACACAGATGTGCTTAACTGTGTAACTGAGAAATTTTGTAGTGATAATAATTTAGGATAAATCAGGAAATAAGGAAAAATGTTTACAGAAATCATCTTTTCCTTTTCTGCTCAATTAGTACAGAATTCATCTCACCTTCTATTTATTTTTTAATGTTAACTTATGTATTTTAGTCTACTTGATGGGCACAGGGTCCCAAGGCTTTCTGTCCTCCGCTGCTTTCCCAGGCCACAAGCAGGGAACTGGAAGGGAAACGGAGCAACCTGGATTAGAACCGACGCCAACAATGAAGCCTGCCAGTTGCAAGGCGAGGCGTTAGCCACTGGGCTATCATGCTGGGCCCTCAGCGATTATTTTGTAAACTGTTAGTACCAATCATTCATGCAACATGATATTGAAAAACAAGCTCTATACCAATAATAAAACTGTTATAATTTTTTAAGAAATGAGCTCTTTTTTTAAAAAAGATTTATTTTGATTGGAAAGTCAGATTTACAGGAAGAAGGAGAAACAACGAGCTGGAAAAGAAATGGAACAGCTGGGACACAAACCAGCTTCCACAGAGAATCCTGGCACGTGTAAAGTGAGTACTTTAGCCACTAGGCTACCGCTCCAGACCCGAATTCATACTTTTTTATGCCTAGTGCTGATTACTTAGCAAGTATGCCTTGTTTACAGCATTCCACAAATTAATTCTCTTTAATCATTTTCAAATAATACTGAAACCGTCTGTAGGATTGTCCTATCGAAGCCCATATGATATGATGACAGAATCCCAGTTCTTAACGCTGCAGCTGTTCTCATTTTAAATATTGCATTGGCATGTAGGATTTGGAGAGGGTGGAGGGAGTTCCTATAAAACTGTGTCATGAAAGCTAATAATAGTAAATTAAAAGAACATTAAAACAAAACAAATGAAAAGACATGACAGTGAAATTTCCTACCTTAACAGAAACAAACTATCAAAAAAAAAAAAAAGAAAAACTTTCCTGAGATTGATCTATATTAACTTCATATGGGGTTATATGATGGTTGTTAAAATTTGGGATAGCACAGGCAACACCAGGCTGGGACGCACATCTTCCCAGGGCCAAAGGAGAGAACGCTGCCGCAGCCCAGGCTTCCGACAGTGTTGACTGAGGGAGAATCCCAGGGTCCCTGCAGGCTCTGACTCCAACCTGGAGGACACCTTGCTTGTCTCTACTCCCTACCCGCAAACACAAGATTAAATTTGCTGAGTGTAAGTTGCAGCTGAATCTATCACGACAGGAAACACAAGGCAGCTCTCACAAGGGAAGGGGCAGATCGCAAGGTGGAGAACGGACTGTCTACGACTGTGGAGTTTAGGGTACACGCTGCAGAGCTAAAAGGGATATGGGCTGTGTAGGGTTTTCTGCACACTCACCCACTCTGTAGAATTTCAGAGCTCCCTGCATGCCAAGAAGAGAAGTCTAAGAATGTTTGGGAACAAACTGCAGAGTGCGTTGAAGCTCTGTATGCTTGTGTGGTGGAGCGAGTAGGCAGTCTAAGCTCACTCTAGCCTGTGAGTAAGCTGATTCACTTTGGCACAAAAGAGACAGGAAAACACTTGTCAGCTCTGATACCCCTACCTCCCCGGTAATGACTGTACTGACTGTCTTCCACAATGCCCAACTTGAGTGTCACTGAGGACTCTTGCCTCCCCGCACATGGTGGCCAGGTCTCCCTGGCCCCACTCAGGACATGTCCGTGGAACTTCAGTGTGAGTTTTTAGGCACTGTACCAAGCCACAGAGGCAAATCTCCAAGAACAAAGCTTTCAGTTCAAAGAAAAATAGTTCCCCTGGGAAATGTTAGAAATATTTCCCAGATACATGAAAATCAACATAGAAACACACGCAGACACACACAAAAAGAGAAGAGAAGGCAATATTAATGCCCAGAAAGAAAGATTATGTTAATAAAGTGCTGTTAGGAAAAGGATGGTGACAAAATGTCTGAAAAGGAATTCAAAATAATGCTTCAAAGTCTACCCCAAACCCTGAAACAACTGCATGAAGAAACTCTTTACATGATGTGGAAAAGAAATTCTGCAAGCTGAGATGTTGAAAAATACACAGATGCAGAAATTTTAGAAATGAATTAATGAATTCTTCAGCAAGACAAATCAAAGCACAATAGAAGTATGAATACTAAACCTAGAAGACAAAAACAGTAAGAAAAAAGAAAAACTAGAAAGACTAAAACTCTTCAGAATGTAATGGAGAATGCCAAAAGCCAAATAGACAAATCTTGAGTGTTTCTGACAATGTGGGGGAAAAGAATGGCTTAAGAAGACTATTCAGTGAAATAATTTTTAAAAATTCCAATTTTGGAAAGAAATGTACATTCATATACAGGAAGTGTTTCGAACTCTGTCATACTTTCTCCACTATTGCAATGAAACTTACTACACATAAAGAGAATATCCTAAAATTTGCAGAGGAAAAGCTCTCTAGATCACTTTTAAAGGAATTTGTATCACATTAACAGCAAATTTACAAATCAAAGCTTTGCAAGTCAGGAACAAATGGAGAGATAGAGTCCAAATCCCAAAATGAAAGCTACCAACCCAGAATATTTTCAGTGAAAATCTCATTCAAAATATTAAGGCTGTGTAAAGACTTTGCAAGCCAAGCAAAAAGTAGATTTTGTTACATAGGAAATCTTAGACAAGGTATGTAAGGATATGCTACCCACAGCAACGTGGAAATTAATCAGAGAGTCAAGAGGAACAAACAGAGAAAAGTGCCTTCTAGAGGATAAAGTATTTTCAAGACAAAAGTTAGGAATGTCTATGGAAAATAAAAGTGGACTATATCTTCCAACTAAAAGTACAAATGTGCTGAATGGAGCAAAAAAAAAAAAAAAAAAGAAATTTGCGCTGCATACAAGAAATTTGCTTCCCCAGGAAAGATACTCACAGACTGAAAAAAAAAAACTTACAAAAAAGATAGTCCATGCAAATGGAAATTAAAAAAAAAAATAATCATGGCGTGCAATAAAGTAAGAACAAAATAGACTTCAAGACATGAACTATTAAAAGAAAGAATATCATCATGTAATGACTAAAGGCTCAATTCAACAAGAAAATGTGAGAGTTATACATACCAATGCCAGGGCTCCCAGTTTTATAAAAGAAACACTTTAAAAAAATACTCATAAACAGATCTAAAGGGAGACATAAACTCCACTGCAGTAATAATGAAAGACTTCAACACTCCACTTTCATCAACGTCCAGAACAATTACACCAAAAATCAACACCAGAGCTAGTTTACACTGTAGACCAAAAGAATCAATAAGTATCTGCAGGACATTTCATCTCAGAGCTGCAGAACACACTACACACCCAAATGCATGGAACATCCTCTAGAAAAAACATCCCGTATCGGGACAAAATCTAAGTCTCAACAAATTCAAAACATTGAATTCTGAGCATGAATGCTACCTGTCACAAGTTAGAAATGAATAGCAAATGAAACTGTAATATGGAAAAAGTAACAGACAGGGGCCCGGCGCGGTGGCGCAAGTGGTTAAAGGTCCTCGCCTTGCACGCCCGGGATCCCATATGGGTGCCGGTTCTAATCCCGGCAGCCCCGCTTCCCTTCCAGCTCCCTGCCTGTGGCCTGGGAAAGCAGTCGAGGACGGCCCAAAGCTTTGGGACCCTGCACCCGCGTGGGAGACCCGGAAGAGGCTCCTGGCTTCGGATTGGCATAGTATCGGCCCGTTGCGCTCACTTGGGGAGTGAATCATCGGACGGAAGATCTTCCTCTTTGTCTCTCCTCTCTGTATATCCACCTTTCCAATGAAAAAATAATAAAAATAAATCTTTAAAAAAAAAAGTAACAGACAGAAAACAACTGAATAAATAATGTGTTATAGAAGAAATTAAAAAAAGAAGAAATCAAAGGGAAATCAATTAATTCCATTGAAATGATTTAAAATGAAGTGTAATGCATCAGAAGTTACTGGTAAAGCAAAAGCAATGCTAAAAGGACATTATTTACAGATGTAGACAAAAAAAACAAACCTCACTAACATCCATATGGAAACATAAAAGACCCCAAATAGAAAAAGCAAAGCAATATCAAAAACAATAGAGGTCCTAGAGTCATCACAATGTCAGATGAGCCAAAACCATTCCCCAGGAAAGGAGAATCTCTTTAACAAGTGGTGTGGGGAATAATAGATTTCCACATGCAGAAATCTGAAACAAAAAATCTTACCTCACGTTTATTACAACCAGCAACACCCAGTGCACCAGAAATCTATAGCTAAGACCTGATGCCATCGAATTGCACAGGACACTGGCCTAGGAAGACTTCTTGACTTAGGCCCCACCAGCACAGGGTCTTAAAACAAAAATTTAAAAACTGAATTCTACATAGCCTATAAACTTCTGCACAGCAAAGGAAACAATAACAAAGTTAGGAGAAAATCCCCCAAAATGAGAGAAAAGATTCAAATCCTATACATTTAGTAAATGATTAATAAACAGAATATATTAGAAACTCAGCAACAATAAAACAATCAAGTAAAAAAAAAAAATGGGTGGTGAGTGTTAAGGATGAAACCAGGCCTTTTTTTTCAAAGGATGAAATAACAAATGACCAACAGACACATTTAAAAAATGCTCAGGAACACCAGCCATTAGAGACATAAAAATAAAAATCACCTTCTGGCATCACCTCACTCCAGTTAGAACGGATACCATCCAAAAATTAAAAACAAAAATACTTGCAAGGATGTGGAGACAAAAGTAGCTCTCTGTGATCGGTGGACATGTTAACTAGCACAACCATTATGGAAGAGAGCATGGAGATTCTTCAAAATAAAATAGATCTTCCATATTAGCTCAGCTATCCCAATCCTCGAAATATAACCAAGAGAAATTAAAAGCAGCATATGAAAGTTACCTACACGCCCATGCTTAGAGTAGTTCCATTGATAACAGCAAAGACACACAATCAGTCTAGATGCCCATCACCTGATGACCGGCTAGATAAAAGTGTGATAGGCACACATGATGGAACAACAACAACAACAACAAATTCTGAGCATTTACAACAAAGTGGGTGGATCATTGTTCTTAGTGAAATAAACCAGACCCAAAAAGAAGAAATGACATGCTTTTTCTTATTTGTGGATAAAACTGAAAATTTCAAGTCCTTTGCCACGTAGCTGTAACTATTGTTGCAGTAAAACTTGAACCCAATTAACAGTATACTTGGTGTCACACCAAAGAGATGGAATGGGACTCTTGGAACACAATGATTTGTTCTTAATCTGTGTTGATTATGATTGTTATCAGAATCACAAAAATTGCATTCATTTATACAGTTTTGTGCATTTCTTGGTAAGTATATCTTATTTTAACAAAACATTGAAATGAAAGAAGGAAAGGAAACATTTTGGCAGACAAATATACTCCCCATCCCTTGCCATGAACTGCTGTGTGTTCCTTCAAGTCTTCCAGCAAGGCCACTGCTAAATGAGACACATCTCCGTAACATCGATCTATAACGAACCCCTTTACCTTATAAAGTTTAAATAAAGATTTAAGGGCAGCAAAGACTGCTTTTACAAGAGTCATTATCATTCAATATTTACCATACTAACTAATGTTTTGATTTCTGAGAAAATTTTTTAAAAATTCCTTAATAAATCATTTTGAACACCTGACACACTGCATGTTAACATACACACGCCATTTCTAGAAAAGATCACAATTTTCAAAGCAAGAAATAGATGGGTAGCATTATTGCCTATGTTAGAATACCAAGTTTGCTTTAGTATCACAAGTCATGTCGTGTTCATGAATGGCATGCCTAGGAATGCCAACAACATCTTACTGTCGTTTGTAACAGTTTGATGCTATGGACCTGCTCAAAGCATCTCAGAGATTTCTATTAGAATGCCAACTGCACTTTGAGAACCACTGATCTGATAGATAATTATATAAAAAAGAGCCAATACACTTAGAGTGACAGAAAGGAATATATGAAATAAAATAATATCAAGAAGAACAAAAACTTGGCATGAATACCAACAGCAGTAGGAATATAAGTTTCAACCTTAACTCTACCCTGTTTATGGCAAGATTTCCTTTTAGGAAATCCCATAGAATTTACCTCCAACCTCCCCCCCAAAAAAAAAAAACCCTGTAATTTTGCAGTACACATTGATACAAAATTTAAATCCATTTCCATGTGCTAATGACAAATATATGAAAATCTATTCCAAATAAATGTACTACATGCAAAAGATTTATACACAGGATACAATTTTTTATTTAAAAAAAAATAAGCTTTCGTAGAGAGAAGTCTGTTGGTCGTTCAGAAGATCCAGCATAGGAAAGGTGTTCATTTTTTTTTTTTAAAGTTCAACTGCATGTTTAATGTCATTCCAAGCAAAAACCTAAGTACTTACAAACACAAAAATTAACTATGAAATACATATAAAAAGACATGTAATAATTTTCAAAACAGAGGATTAAAGCAAGAAAGCTTTCTCCACTAGATGCTAAGGCTGACTCTACACCTCCGACCCATACTCACAAATGGATAGATCGTGAAACAGATTATTCCACGCAAATACATTTAAGTGACTTTTGACAAAATCATAAATTATCACAATAAACAAAATTTCAATGGATTTCAATGCTTTTTTTTCAAATTTCAATTGCTTTTCTATGGATAAGCAAATAGTGTTGGAATAAGTAGACTTCTACAGAAACAAAGAAAAACCAAACTTGGTTTAACCTCCATAGCCTAGACAAAAATGAAGTAAAAATGGATTATGAACTTGAATATGAAATACAAAACCATACAACTTCTTGAATTGGGGGTAGGAAAGCTTTTTAGAACTGACTCCAAAAGCATAATCATAAAAGAAAAAATTATGAACTGGAGTTCATGAGATTAATTATCCCTCTACACAAGATACTGCGAAGATATTAGGATGCTGCAAACTCAGAGAAAATCTTACAAAGGATTTGAGAGTATAACTCTGCTTAAAAAAAAGTCATCAATCCAATCTAAACTGGCCAAGAACAGAAAGAAGCATTTCACCGAAAACTATATCCAAATGGCAGTTAAATCCATGGAAAAGACATTCAACATAATCAGCCATTGGAGATGTGTGACACTTCTGGAATGACTAAATGATGACAAGACCAAGTGCAACTTAAGACTTGGAGAAATTGCATCACTCACATATTGCTTGTGATAATATAAAATGGCAAGAGTACTCTGGAAAATAATTTGGAAGTTTCTCTAAAACAAAACATATGCTTACTATATAATCTAATAATACTATTAAGCTCATAGTCATATACTAACAATTTTTTGCACACTAAAACCATTAAACAAATATGCACAGCAGATTTACATGCATTAAGCAAAACTGGACAACATTAAATATACTTCAGTACATTAATGGCTAAAAAAAGAAAAAACTATGATCATCCTTAGCACTAATTATTACCCAAAAATAAAAAGATATCCCAATCAATGCCCCAAGAGCTTAAACTGTTCTCAAAGGAACCAGTCTAAAAGATCCCATGACAAAATTATGTGTCACATGATCCCACTGACCATCTCATCCCTGAAATAACATAATAATGGAAAGTGCGTCTGGTTTGGTGGTTGCCAAGTGTTAGGGTGGTGTAGAGGGGGATGAGTGCGCAGTGGCCTGAGGGAGTGTTGTTCTGACTCCTGACTGCTGTGGCATTTACAGAAATCTACAAAAGTGATAGAATCATGCAGAACTACACACACACACACATACACACGAATGAGTGCATTTCAAGCTCACAGGGTCTAAATAATCTCTGTAGATTTTATCAATGTCAATTTACAGCTTTTGATGTTATACCGTAGTTAGAGAAGACTCTATCACTGGAAGAAAGTAGGTGAAGGGTACATGGGGCTACCTGTACATCTTTGTCACTTCCTGTACCGCTACAGCTATTTCTAAACAAAAAACTTAAAGAACACACTGAGTTCAATATATTCCCTCATAGTGGAAATGTGCAAGCACATCTTACACACACACAAAAAATCTTAAATTTGAAAACAAACTTAATAAATGGGTAACGTTACAGACCTCTAGCCTATATAACTGCAGTGGGCTTGGACAAGGAAATTACTGGAACAGATGACGTACCAGCACGGAATGACAACGAGCTCATGACCAGGACAGGAGCATGAAATGACTGAACCAGCTCGTGTCCAGGAGAGGAGATGGGATGCAGTCCACCCCACCCCAAGGCCACAAAAGGAATTTTGCTCAGATTGCAAAAGAACTTTGGCCAATTTTACATTGACCCGATCACACCAGTTAACATTAGTAAGTGGCTTTAAAACACTTGAAGATCTGGTAGTTTTTAAAATTCATCATTTTAATGGAGTCATTTCTATGAAAACCAATACAATTAAAACCTACTGACAAATGTATATAATGTGGAAGACTAATTTAAAATTAATTACAATGGATCCAACCAGCTTTCATGAATATAAGCCTGGATTCTCAGAGCAATAAAATTGAATTTAGCAGGATTTCTGTAGACAGAGAATGTACCCTCATTCCTCAGTAGCTCACTGGTTGGCATATGCATTTGAAAAAAAACTGTATTAATATCTGTTTTGTCCAAGAGAATTGATACCCAGGAATTAAGCTATTGGTTATATTGTTTTCTTTCTAACAAAGGAGTAGAGAAATGCCAAAATGTCAATAACTGATCAACAAAATGATGTGTTATTCTCAAAAGGACACAGCTAAATTCATGATTTGCTTCTCCTTATTTCTCGTTCCACTGCTGTTGTGCAAATGACCAGTCTCTTCGGCAATTGAAATGAAGCTTTCTTTTAGAAAGAACTGCTCTCAATTACCTGTATCAGTGGTTGAAAAGTTTCTTTGAGTGTTCTAATCCAATGTAAAAATTTGTGTGTTGGTGTTTACACTAGTTGGTAATTCTATATTCACATACAAGTTAGAAACCTGAAAAATAGCGTATTGCTAAAATACAAATTCATCCCGCAAAACAAAGTCCCTTGCTATAAAATGCAATGATCTCAGTCCACCACCAGGGGCCACTGTGACAGAGGGTGCAATTAGAAAAATATTTTATTCTGGCCTTTTTGACCCTTGAGGTTCTAACTCTGAACACAACATATTCCAGTTATACACATTGTAAGTATAATTATAAGAAATATCTCCTTCAAAATCTATTCAGCTCAACCAAATGCTAGCATGAGCACAGCTTACCATGAACCAGATACTAGAACACTAGATCAGGAACAAAAAGATTAAAAGACCTGGCCATCTTAAAAATTCTCTCTCTCTGTTTCTCTCTCACTCTCTGTCTCTCTCACTCTCTGTCTCTCTCACTCTCTTTCTCTCTATCTCTCTCTCTCTCTCTCTGTCATTTGACAATATGAAACAAAGACTCTGAGGGATGTCTCCTGTCCCAGTGACAGCCTCCACCTGCAGTGCCTGCGTACCAAATGGACACTGGTTCAAGTTACAGCTCTTGTGCCTGAGTCCAGCTCCCTGCACATGTGGCCTTAGAAAGCAGCAGAGGATGGCTCAAGTCCCTTGGCCTCTGCGCCCATGTGGCAGACCCAGAAGAAGCTCCTGGTTCCCAGCTTCAAACCACCCAGCTCTGACTCTGGTCTTTTGGGGAGTGAAGCAGTGCATATAACATTCCTCTGTTTTAGTCTATCTTCTTTCTGTAAATCTGTCTTTCAAATAAAAACAAATAACTATTTAAAAATCCAATACAAACAAGCAAATAAATAATACCAATAACTAACAGCACAGAAATAGACTGCTGTATTGGCCAAGATCTTGGTTTGAATTTCTTCTGTATTTCCTTTTCATACATATCCATTAAAGAACAGCTCGCTAGACATCATCAAGGAAATTATTTTAATTTTTTTTAGAAATTAGAAATTTACCTTCCTTTTTAAAATCTGCAGCACAGAGTTACAGAGAGAGAAGGAGTGACAGATCTCGCATCTACTGGCTCACTGCCCACATGGCTGCCAGGGACGGAGTTGGGTCAGACTGAAACCAGGAGCCTGGAATTCTGCCCATTCTCCCACATGGGTGCAGAGGCTCCAGGACTTGAGGCAGCCTCTGCTGTTTTCCCAATCCACTCACAGGGAGCTGGATTGAAAGTGGAGCCACCAGGATGGAGTGGATACAGGGTGATGGCATCACAGTCAGAGGCTTAGCTCACTTTTCCACAGTGAAAAACCCTTTAATTTTTTTTAATCTAGATTTGGAAAAAAATACACATGTATTTTTAAGATGAAGTTTACATTATATGTCAAAATGTTGTACTTCATTCACACATGCCTACTAAGTTTATCCGTAACTGCTAGATGACAGAAACTTTACACAGAGAATTAGTATGTGTACCATGCTGGTAATTTCCTTTGTCTCTTCTCTCCACGTAAGTGGAAAGTCATTAGTCTCCCCCCACAGCACCTGAAGGTGAGAGCAAATGCACTCGGGCAAAATCAATGCAACAGGACATTGGCTTCCGATTCCTAATGCTTGCTGGGCCGTAAAATGTGCGTGTGCAATAATAATGACACTGCATTATCCTCCAGAGCAATGAAATTCCCACCCATGGGAAACAGGACTGCGTGAAAGGGTCATGTGATTCCTCCTGACAGGCTTGGCGAGCTCTGGCACCGCACTCTGTCCCACCGTGGACAGTGACAAATCTGTGTCGATGTCAGCAGCAGAAGCACAGAGACACTTCCCTTTGGGGATGACCACAAAATTCAGGTTGAATGATTGTGTTACTATGACATGCAGCACTCTCAAAATATTTGTTTGGAGATAGTTATCATATTTTATCTATAAAATAGTTATGCTTATTTTATAATTAATCAGAAAGTTGTTTAGCATTCTATGGATATGGACTATAGTCCACTTTTTTTCTCTTTGATTAACTTTTCTTTCTCTTCCAAAGACCAAAGGAAAAGGAGAAGCAGGAATAGAACTAATGGAGGGGGCTGGAGCAATGACTCAACTGGCTCATCCTCCACCTGCAAGGGTGGCCTCTCACATTGACGCTGGTTCACTTCCTAGCTGCTCCTCTTCCCATCCAAGCTTCGTGCCTCTGTGACCAGTAAAAGCAGCAGAGGATGGCCCAAAGCCTTGGGACCCTACACCTGTATGGAAGAAGCTCCTGGCTCCTGATTTCAGTTTAGCTAAGCTCCGGCCATTGTGGTCATTTGGGGCGTGACACAGCAGATGGAAGATCTTTCTCTATGTCCCTCCTCTCACTGTAAGTCTGCCTTTCCAGTAAAATGAAATAATTTTTCAACCAACTATGTAAGGTGGTGACTGCCTGAATAGCTGTATTCTGCACTTTTGTCAGAGATACTTCAGTGAACCCAGCTCCTAGTGTCCACAGTGTGAATCTGAAGTTCATCAGATCAACTGGTGACATTGCGTGACTCTGATTAAACCTGAAAGACTTAACTCTGCTCTGGTATTCTTTAGGGTTCCAAATGTCCCTGGAGAAGGATATTAACTGATACAGTGCCCAAATAAAGGTCATTCAGCTGGCATTTTCTGAGTACTCAGGAATAGAAATGATCTTTTTTCTAAACTTGTTATAAATAATATAATTTACAACAAGTGGGAAAAAGCACTGCAAAAGACGGACTTTTCTTTATAAAAGTAAAGAAAAAATCTTAAGGGGCTTCTGGCCCATGTTGTGGTTCAGGACATTAAGCTGCCACCAGTGGTGCTGGAACAAAACTAAGCCCCTGGCGCAAACCTGACCCCGACTCAGCTCCAACAGGCCATTGTGGCCATTTCGGGAGAGAACCAGAAGCAACACCTCTCTCTCTCCCTGAAACTCTGCCTTTCATATAAATTCATATACATAGATGAATTTATATTTGAATATATAAAGTTATATATTCATATATATGTACATGAATGTATATGAAATTCATCCATATGAATTTATATATGTATATATGAATTCTATGAAAGGCATATATCGTATTGTTTTACATTAATGTATGTATATTATTATATATACATGTGTATGTATATGTGTGTATTTTTTAATTTAGGGGTTTGAATTGCAATGCAGCATTTCGAACTCCACTGCTTCACTTCTAATTCATCTCCCTACTAATGCAACGATGGGCCAAGTGCTTGGGCCCCTGCACCTGCATGGGTGACCCAGATAAAGTTCCTGTTCCCAGCTTTGCCTTGACCCAATTTCAGACATTTAGTGGCCATCTGGAGAGTTAACAGGTAGGCAGACTATCTCTTTTTGTCTCTGTCTCTCCAGCTCTCTTTTTTTTTGAAGAAATACATCATGATTTAAGTTCACAATGGTTTTAAATGCTTTATTTACTATACTGGGATATGTCATATATGCCACTTCTCCCAATAAATTCAGTCAATGATGTGTGTTCTGTGAAAAATACCATCCTTGACATTATTCCTAATTTCTTTTTTTCTACTTTTTTTAAGATTTATTTATTTTTATTGGAAAGTCAGATTTACAGAGAGGAGAGACAGATCTTCCATCTGCTGGTTCACTCCCCAGGTGGCTGCAACAGCCAGAGTTGAGTCAATCCGAAGCCAAGAGCCAAGCTAAAGCCAGGAATCAAGAGCCAGGAGCTTCTTCCAGGTCTTCTACGGGGAGCAGGGTCCCAAGGCTTTGGGCCATCCTCTACTGCTTTCCCAGGCCACAAGCAGGGAGCAAAAAGGAGAGTGGAGCAGCTGGGAGATGAACCATCATCCATGTAGGATCTCTGACATGCAAAGCAAAACTTAAGTCACACAAAAACTAATCACAAAGACTACCTTGCCAAGCCCAATTCCTTCCTCCTCCTCTCCTCCTTCTTCTCAAGGGATTCTCTGTGTTCACAGGTAAAACTGGATTAAGAAAATATTGTCTTTGAAACACAAGTTTCTCTCACTATTTTTCTTTAATGGATAATGAATGGCATTGATAAAGCTTAAATTATTTTTCAATGACTGTGTAGGTGATTAACAAATCAACATTCAAACAGTGTGCTGGATTGAATATTAAAGAGCATGGTGTTGTTATTTCTTTAGAAAGAGATTCAAATTTGTTTGATATCACTTCTCAGCCTTGTGGCTAAGATCAAGAGTAGAATTTGAAAAAGAAAAAAGTAGACAAAACATCTCAAACAGAAATAAGATAAATGGAGAATGACAAAGGGGCAATGGAAGTACAGCAAGTAACATTTTTGCAAAGAGTTTTGCTTTGACAAACATTATCAGTGTAGCAGGCACTTGCTACCATTTCCACACACCCTAATCTTCCCTGGAGCCTTCCTAAAGCCCATGAGCATTTGAATTAGAGTGGCTAACAAATGCTCTCTTCTCTGGGTAACTGTCCTGGGCCAGGAGACATTTCTCCCAGGCAATCCTGTGTTTGCAGTCATGGAAGCTTCCAAACACACCTGAAAGATGAGAAAAGATGTGGCCCTTAGCTAATAATTAATTGATTTGTTGGCAGGGGGCAGAGGGAGTTCAAAGTGCAGGTTGTCTCACCAGGAGCAAGTCCGGGGAGCCTTTCCCATTCTCTGGGCTCCACCTGAAATCAGACTGAGTCTGGACTCTGCCAGAAGCACAGCTCTCATAGCTTTGCAGCACCCCTTCCAAAATCATTTGCGCAGGAATCCCTAATTTAGCCTCTGCTCCAGGGAAACTGACCCAACAACAATCAACCTACTTGATCAATCAGTGTGAATTACAAAATGACTCAGATAGATCTTAATTTCATCCTGAAGTATTATAATATTGCTTAGGCTCCTCTGATATATTATCTTCTGTCCCTTGGGGATTCTCTAATACAAAATCAGTCTGATCGAATGCCCTGATGTCAGTCCTGACTTTTCGAAGAAAACAGAACAACATTTAACTTAGCATGAACATATGTCCTCTGAACCTCCCTAGAGCCAACAGTCACAGCGTTATTTGAAGCAAGACATATATGATTATATGTACATTATTGTACACTTAAAGTTATCAAACGTAGCTCAGGACTGTTAGTCTAGTGAGATTCTTCTCAAATACAATTTGAAAAGCACTCGTGTATCTCTGTAATTATCTGATCTCAATAGAGTTTTTTTTTCAAATTATTTCTGCATTTTAGGCTAACAGCTTCTGAAGGAAATGAAATGTATTAGTGTCAATGGCTCAAAATTAATTCTCCTTAATATTCACATTGGAGGGTTGTATGGATGGAAATGATGCTGAAAGTGCTAGAGGGCTGCTTTGTTTGTTTTGATTTTTATTTCTTTTCCATAATGAACACATAATCCAATGAGATTGTCTACACAATAAAATCAAAATCAATTAAGAACCAAGTACTGATTCGCTTTGCCATATTTAACTACATTAAAAGCTTATCATAGTTACAATTTAATGCTTACCAACTCACTTTATTGCATAAGAAATGCAAAAATCCATGTTAATGTAATGTTGAGTTTGTGTATTTGGAATTAAAAGTGGAGAAAAGAGAATAAAAGGTTAGGTTCCCTCAGAAAAGGTCAATCTCCTTGGTTAATTGAAGATTTAATAAAACTAATGAAATTATAAAAATATCCATTTCTTGAGAGCTCAACTTACAAGATCAATGGCTGTTTCTAGATGGTACGGACACCTTTCTAGTAGGCCCACGTGGTGACAGAAGCAAGGCGTTCCCTGACATGATGGCACCAGTCCCACCAATCACCCTGCCTCTTAGCACCATAGTTTAGATGACTGGGTTCCAAGGCAAAAATGCAGACCATACCAACTGGCAAGTAAACATTTTGAGGAAATGCTGCTCACGACCCATCATAAAGGAAATGCAAGTTAAAGCAACAAGAAGATATCATTATATACCTATGGGAATGCCAGAATACTTACAACACCAAATGCTGGTGAGGATGTAAAGAAAGAAGACTTGCATTCACCCCTGGAGGAAATTTTAGAAATTGCTACAACCACTTCATAAAATAGCTATGATTTTCTACAAAACAGAACAAACTCAATGTACAATGCAACAATTATTTCCTTACCATTTACTCACAGGAGCTGAGTGGCTACATCTTTTGTGAGCTCTGAATATCAATTGTAATAGCAACTTTCAGTGGATGGAAGCACTCAGCTTTCGTGTATGAACATACATACCGTGGTACCTAAACAACGAGGCATCACCTCTGGTCCAACAATGAGAAACACACAAGACGCAAAAAAGACCCACACTGATAAGACAGTAAAAACATGAAATAAAAATACTAATCTAAAGTAAAAATATATACTTGATTGGAATACATAGCATTTTAGACAAAATAAGTAAAAAAAAAAATCAGAATAAACTGAAACTCCAACTGGTAAATAAAACCGATTAGACAAGAGAAGAATATTTGAAAAGTGTCCAGAATATCAGGAAACCATTGAAATTATTAAATATTTGTGACTGTAGCTCAGAAAGAGGAAGAGTGATATAAAATTATTTGAAAACAAATAGATCAAAATGTGCCCAATTATTCTGAGAACATTAAGCTCATATATCCAAGAAGCTCAAAAAATCATGAAGAAACAACAAAAGGCATGTAACAGTACATCAGAATCAAATTTCCAAAAATATTGTAAAGAAAAATTGTAAAAGCAGTCAAAGAAAAATCACACTACCTGCAGGAGAACAAAATATAAAAATTACAAGGGACTTAGCATCAAAAACTATCTAAGCCAAAATGCAATGGTGTAATGTCTTTAAAGTAGTGAAAGAAAAAATATAATCCGTCTAAGACTTTCTACACTGAAATAAGTTTCTTCCAAAGAAGGAGCTGGAATAAAAGCTTTTCTACTACAAGCTGTAACACCTGAAAATCAGAATTATGTGGCCACAGAGATAAAATTGTTCCCCTCATTTTTAAATATCTTTAAAAGTTGATTCATTATTTCAAGCAAAATATCTTCAAAATGTAGTGGGATTTACAAAATTTGAGAAGAGAAATATATCATAAAAGCAAAGGGGACAGTGTGAATGTTGAAGAGTTTTGTTTCTTTTTTTTTTTTTTTGGTGTTGTTGCATGTTATTTTTACAAAATGTTCTGCCACAATGCATTAGGTATATAACAGAATGTGAAGGCAATTAGTAATGTTAAGGATTTACATCCTAAATCCTGCATTATGAATAGGTAATGCGAAAATAATCACGAAGATCTCCAAGTCACATACAAACTAAAATGATAAACTTACAGTGAAAAAGTAAAAACTGATGGGAAAACAGAAAGGGAAAGAAAATGGAGTAAAGGGTATTTGGGACACTACTGATGCCATTAAAATGCCATTTTAATGCCAATTAAAGCCTATGGCATTAATAACTTCGAGTAAATGCAGATAGACTGAAGAATTGAAGATGCCAGAATTGGAACAAATTACAATGAGTGGAGAAGAATTAGCCAAGTAGAAGCAAAGAAGGCCTAATCTCAGGAAATGGGAAAGGACAGCCCGATGGCAGAGGAAGAGCTGGAGACCTGTGGTCAGCAGCTGAGAAAGCAGGGATGGTGCAGTGAACAGATACTCCAGCAGTGATCAGAGCTCCACTAGTGGCCAGGTGGGAGAGAGAGATCACTGGGAACTCAGGAGGTGAACCCAGCCAACAATTGTGGGTCCTGCTGTTTTTTAAATCCAATTACAAGCAGAAGCAGAGTGGCAGAGCCCTCTTAGCGGATGGACGTGGGGATAGGGTGGATCTCACAGCCTAGTCCCAACCAGTGCCACATAGGGTCCCATTTTGAGTTTAGTGGCAAAGGCTCTGAGTCCAAGGTGTGGGAAGAGGAAACAATGAGTTGGGCATGCACTGAACAGAGAACTCACTTCTGGCTCAGTGTGTTGCACTAATTCTACCAGAAAAATAATATTAATATTGGTTCCCAAGGCTCCTTGCAAAATAGGTCAGGGTTGTCCCCACAGGACTACAAGAGCTAGACATGATGCCTCCCACACACAGCTAAACATATTGTCCACCACACTAGCATCAACAAAGCAAGAAGCCCAGTCCAAGTACATGCACTCCAAGCACAGAACACATATTTGCCTCATCAGAGGACAGAAAGTGGAACAGGTTGGACAATTCTTGTAGCCAAGCTTTGCAGCATTTGCTCCTGTGTCTATTGCCTTGTCAACCAATAGACCTTGCAAAGAATTTTCTCAACCCTGGAGCAACAATACCAACAACTTTACAGGTCTGTTAAAGTCACTCAAGAGCACTCTTTCCCGCACTGGGTTCTCTAAGTTGTTAACAAATGAGCATCCCTCATCCAAGGGCACTGATGTAGTTAAAAACAATGAGCACCCCTCCGCCTTCTTCCCTACTGGCACAGGAAAGAAATGGAAACATTTGTCTCTGACCCTTCCACCCCATTCAGAGCCCAAAGGCCTGCAACCCTTTCAACCATGTAAACATAGAAAATGGAAAAAAATTAAATAAAAGAAGACATCAAAAGATTGAGAAATTTACCATGTTCCTGGACAGGTAGAATCAATATCATCCGAAATGTTCATACTATCAAAAGTAATGTACAGGTTCAATGTGAGCCCACTCAAAATCCCACCAGGATTCTTCAGAAATAGAAAACATGATACAAAAGTTCATCTGGAAATGCAAGAGATTATGAATAGCCAAAGCTACCCTAAAGAATAAAAATCAAGCTGAAGGAATCACAATTTCAGACCTCAAGACATATCACAGGCAATGCTCATCGAAATAGTCTGATACTGGTACAGAAACAGAGAAGAAGATCAATGGAGGAGAGTAGAAGCTCCAGAAGAAAATCATACTCGTTCAGGAAACTAATCTTTGACAGGATAGCTAATAATAATCCAAGAAAAAAGCCTGGTCTCTTCAACAAATGCTGTTGGGACAATTGGATAGCAGCCTGTATAAGAAAATAAATAAATAAGAGACCCCCCAAATGTCACCTTATATAAAATCAGCTTTAAAAGGATCAAATACCGAAATCTACATCCAGAAACCATCAAACTATTAGAGGAAAATATAGGAAGCGTTCTCTAAAACATAGAAATTGGGAAAGTTAGAAAAGCCACCAAAAGCATCAACAATCAAGCCAAAAGAAGCAAATGGGACTACAAACAAGAAGCTTCTGTACAGCATATCAAACAATAAGCAAAGTGAAGAAGCAACCAGCAGAATGGGAGAAAATCTTTGCTACACAACACTATACAACAGATGGGGTACTAATATCCAAAATTTACAAAAGCTTCAGAACTCAATGACAGTAAAACAAACAGCCCTGTTAAGAATGGGTCAAGGAAATGAGAAGGCATTTTCCTAAAGAACAAACTCAACAGGCTAACAGACATATAAAAAATGCTCAGGATCCCTAGTTATTGGCAAAGTACAAACAAAACCACATTGAGGTTCCACCCAACTCTAATAAATTCAGAAATATACTAGCAACACTTGCTAGCAGGGACATGGGGAAAAGATCTACTTCACTACACAAGAGTGTAGGTTAGTGGAAGTCAGCATGGAGAGTGCACAGGCAACTGAAGATGGGTCTACTGTATAACCCAGCTATTCCACTCCTGGGAATGTAACCAAAGGCAGTAAAATGTTTATACAAGAAAGTAACTTGCAGCCCTAGATTTATAGCAGCATGATCTACAATAGCAAAGACATGGAAGCAACCCAGATGCCTTTCCAAATACAAACGGATAGAGAAACTGTGGTGCATCTACTCCATGGAGTACTACCCTGCCACTAAAAAGAATTAAATTTTACCTTTTGCAACAAAATGGTCCCAACTAGAGACCATTATGTTCCGTGAAATAAGTGAATCTGAAAAGGACAAATATCACATTCTGATACAAACCAAATTTAATGCAAAATACAAATTAAACAGACACATAGGTAAACACATAAAAACATATATTCTCATAAATGAACTTATAATGGAGACTAGCATACTGGGAAGTGGAGATATGGTGCTTTATGCATTTCTACTCCTGAAGAAAAGGAGGACTCTGAATGAAACCCTAAATATATCTTGACAAAGGACACTAGACTACTATTGTCTGTACCTATAATGTATGACACACTTATAGAGCAGAATGTTGGAATTGCGACCGTTGCTGAAAGACTAAATAATTGTAACAATATGGGAGAAAACCATGGGGAGACTCATAGTGGGGGGGGGGGGAGGTGTTGGACAGGAAAAATCCTTATGCCTATGAAACCATATCATGAGAAATTATGTGTGTGTGTGTGTGTGTGTGTGTGAGTGAGTGTTTGTGTGTGTGTGTGTGTGGAGTACATAGATTAAACACAGGCTATTAAAAAGCATAGGATTTCATGCTGTTTTTAAAGATTTATTTTATTTTTATTGGAAAGGCGGATATACAGAGAGGAGAGACAGAGAGGAAGATCTCCCATCTGATGATTCACTCCCTAAGTGGCCACAACAACCGACACTGCACTGATCCAAAGCCAGGAGCCAGGAATTTCTTTCCGTGTCTCCCACGTGGGTGCAGGGTCCCAAGGCCTTAGGCCATCTTCAGCTGCCTTCCCAGGTCACAAGCAGGGAGCTGGATGGGAAGTGGAGCTGCCAGGACCAGAACCAGAGCCCATATGGGATTCTGGTGTGATCAGGGTGAGGACCCCAACCATTACGCTATTACACTGGGCCTTAGATGAACTTTTGAAATAACTGCTTTGGATTTTCTTCTAGTTTTCTAGTTTTTACTCGAATAGTGGTGAATATGAGGGCAACACATTGAGAACAGGGTAATATAATCATGTTTTCTGCTAATATCACAATTTACTATAGGTCTATGAGTACATGCAGGTGTGTATATGTGTGTGTGGAGTGTGAATCAGACAATAGCAGAGGGGGGAGATCACACTCAAGAGATCATGTTTTGTGCACCTTACCATCACTTTGAATTGGTAAACAATTATTGGACTTCTCCTTCACCATATTGTGGGAGAAGAGCTCCTGTAAGATTTAAGTGTTAAAGGACATTAAGAACATTTATTTATTTTTTGTTTGTTTGCTTTATGATACAATTTCATTGGCTCTGGGCTTTCCCATTCCTCCACCGATATCCCCTATGTAATTATAACAGTATAGTCCTTCAAAGATAGTCATAAGTGCATCTGGTTTTGGACTAGAATGTTAAGCACCTTTTGTCTTGAAAGGCATGGTGTTATTTTAAGATGTGTTTATGGCTGCTTGACATCACCAGTGGAAACCTGGCTTGAGGATGAAGCAGGCACTGGCAATGGAAATAGAGTTTCAGGAACTGAAAACTCTCCTGCTGCCCAAGAATCGATTAAATGGCTTCCTCTTAGGGCTGGTGGTCTGATTGCCGAGACAGACACCTGTGCTCAGTCTACCAGGTTCTCTAGAGTTGCTAATATTCATCACGTGCTTTCCTGCAATACCTCTGCATTGCAGCCAAGTAGAAACACACACACACAGTGTTTGCTTTACTAGTTCTAAACAGTTTTGTGCAAGTATTTCTCTCTACCCTCTCTACACCTGCCTCTGTGGACTCTGCCTGCTCCACTCCAAAGACCTCTCCGGCCTCCCCATCTTACCTGAGTGAGAAATTCAGGGTTGCACAGAAATTTCATTCATTTACTTAGGGTATTTTCTTTTTGTTGGGCTCTTAAAAAAAAAAGAAAAATGTGTATCAAATCCAATGCAATCTAGGAAGAAAAAATGACACCCCAAGGGTAAAGTTAGTATCCCATCCCTGCCTGTGATGAGGCCCTCGCTGCACAACAGTCTTCCCATGGAAACAAACAAGCAAACAAACTAGGCAACTGGACAGAATACACTACATGGTATTTGGCAGCAGTTGCTTAAGACTTTGTTTTCTCTAATGAGGAAGTAGATGAAGGGAACCCTCTGCTGATTTTCATGTGGATGACCAGGGAATGGGTCTGCAGAAAAAAAAAAAAAAACGAAATACAGATTTGAGAAGTCAGAAGCTGCAGAGAAAGCGATGTAGAGAAAGAGGTCCAGAAATCAGCATGGAGGTCTTCTGAAATTTTGCCTGCATATTCAACTCTGCAGTCAAATAGTGATTCTCCACAATGAAAAGTGGCTGGGGAGATGAGGGCGAAGCTCCCCGAAGCTTGTAGAAGTCCATACAGAGAACTCAGCGCAGCCTTTCTTTATTAATGAGATGAAACTAGTCATGTGATTAAGACTATCCTTCACTTGCACAATGAAACAAAAATAATGCTGGGAAGAATGAAGATGAAGCATTGCACTTTTTAAAAAATAATAAACAAAATCCAGACAAGAATTTATTCTGTGTTTCTGTCAACATACAAGATGAGAAAGGATAGAGATTTTTATCTGATTTCAGGACAGATATCATATAAATGGAAGAGTTTGCACAAAGGACACATGACCTCAAAACTGAGTGAGTGAATACTATTGCCTTTTCTGTGAAGTGAGTTCCCTGGTCACCTGGTCTTAGGTAGTGTTTGGGGAGCGACATGGAGAGAGCAGACCTGTAACCCATGGATCAGAGTAATGGCAGGATCCCAGAAAGCAGGGAAGGCAAATGTGACCCTGAACCCATCTGTCCTGGCGTAGGCAACTGCTTCCGCCCCCACTACGAACAAGCTGCCCTCTGTCCTTTACTGGGGGATGGTCTCTGCATAGTTTGTTGGCCATGCAGCTGAGTGGCTAGAAACCAGATCAGCCTTGGTGAGAGTAAGTTCAGATTGCTGATTCCACGCATAACCTCTAATCTCGATGTCATGGCATTTGGAGTGAACCATTGGAGTAGGCACCAGGGTGCCTGGAATAAAAAGCTGACAGGCACTATGCCAAATTCTCCACTTAATTATTAAGATACTGCTTTACAAATAAGTCCTTGACTAAGACAGTATACGGGTCACAGATATTTTATATTCATAAGACATCCCTTTCTGTACAGTTCCCTAGACCTCCTTCATCCACAATTACGTATGCTTCAAATTCCTGACAGGTCAACCAATTAGCCATATTTCACCAGTCAAGTAAATTCACAAATAAGCCATCTTTCTACTTCAACAAGTGCTAAGCCACAGGAACCACCTAAATTCTGCCTGCTGTGAGTATTTGGTCTCAACACTATTTCTCAGGGCTGCCTCCAACAGTATTAGGTTCAGGCAATGCGGCTTCACATTGTCATAATTTCTAACTATGACAAAGGAGTCAGTTCTGTCCTGTCTATCCAGACTACAGACTTCGGGAATTTCTCTGAGATTTACAAAAAGTAAAGGGAATCCACACCACTACCTGCACACCTGCCGCACGTAAATCCCTAGCAGCCTTAAGTCTGAATTTAAATCTCTTGTTTCAGAATTATTTCCTGTCAAGCAATAAGGTTTGCAGCCCTCGTAGAAGTTAAATGGGAAGTAATCTTCTACAGAATTAGAAAACAAAAAGATTATTCCAGAAGCACCAACTTTAAAAGAAATTAAACATTGTTTTAAAACTATCTCCACATTCCCCCTCCCATTTTGTCGGTGAATTTACTCTTGTTGGTTAGGACAAAGCTGATGGTAAGGAAAGCAAACAGTCTGTAATTCATTAACCATGCTGTCCTTAGCCTCCCAGAAAAAGTGTCCCGTTTATCAGCTTCCAATCCCAAGTTCATATTTGTCTTTCAGTCCTGCAGCACTATTGGGTAGTAAAGATAGGAAAAGCTCTGTGACTGAAGACTGAAGTCTGACGTTGCCCATAAAGTGCAGAATGTTGAATGAATCATCTTCAACTCTGCAGGGTTAGATACCCGCTCTGCTCACTAAAGAAAGCAGAACAACACGTTTCTAGAACATCCCATTCTCTCTTCCTCCCTATAAACCAGGAGACACAGACTGAAATTGTACGGGTGCAGAGCAACAGTGACTCCCAAAGCTTGGAGTATGATTGGTATATGAGATGGTCAGAGATGATACACAAGATGATATTGAGTACTCTATGTGGGAAAATAACGGTATTTAAAAATTCATGATGAGAAAATTACTTCCTTTTCCATTTTCCTTAAATATTTTGTTCCACCAGGAAAAAAGATTTTGACTCTTTGGCCTTACAAAAGGAAGGAACTTTGAAGACGTTACATGAGAAAAAGAAGGCTCTGACCACATGTCATCGTCAAGAAGTTGGAACATAGGGTTTTGTGCACAGGCTGTCATTGTGGGGGGTGAGGGAGGTTGAAAGATAGAGGGTCCTGAGCTTTCTTCTATTTCCATTTCCACATGATGAAAATGTTTTACTATGGTCACATTCCCATCTGTTGAATGTTATAATTATACACGCATACATAGCCACATATATTTCATCAATATTTGGCAGCATCTGCTCTCAACACTCCCACAATTCTATTTTTAAGACTGAATATGTCTTTGCATATGTATGCCACATGTCTTTTTACTTTTTAATACTCACTAATTATTTCTGAAATATTAGTCATTCCTTTCAATAAAATACAGGATACACTGCTTTACAAACATTGTGTTCTATTTGTTTATTCATTTTCTTGATTGTCTTGTACTTAAAATCTAGCTTTAATCACCTCATTGTACTGAAGTGAATGTGTCTAGGGATTTTGTTCTTCATGAAGAAGAGAAATAATTGAGATTTTGTGCAAAGAAGCAGAAGAAGATTCATTAAGCCTCATTAGTCTTAATCAGCAGAAATTAATGGTTAAAAGCTATATTTGCTGCAATTATTTGCATTTCTCTCTTATGCAGACATATGAAAATTTTATTATTTGGTAATTTAATTTGAAAGCATCGTCTCTGCAGATAGATCAAAATAAAGGACTAATACTGATGTGGAACAATTTATTGCTTGTTTGTGATCATTAAACATTTATTTTGCAGAACTGAAAACTGTAATAGAAGAGTGTAGTTTTTAAAAGATACATGCTCCATCAAGTTTTCAGTTTCTGAAATTCAGTTGTGTTTTCTAGTAATTACTGGTACTTTCTCCACTGCAAAGGTTCCTACAGGGTGTAAAGTATCCCAGTCATTTCCAAAACCCAGTACATTCTTTTACTTCTTCAAATTGGATCTGAAAATGTGGACTGTGAACAAGTTCTGCACAGACACCTTCTAGAATTCTCTTGAGGTTATTAAAATAATTTCAGTTTTCACTCACTCACGTAAAAAAGATAGTTTTACCACACGTGCATAAACTGAGGTGCAGAATTCCGAGAAAAAGATCAGTAATGTCTAAAATAAACAGATGTACATTTTGGCAAGCATGAAATCTTTCAAAGACAAAAAATACTCAACTTCATTCCCACGGTCAAACTTTCCATTCTTTAGCACAAAGCACATCTTAGAAAGCACTTTCTAAAACATAATAAATGTGTTTTGATACTGAATTTATGTCATGAGTCTTACAGCTGTGGTACCCTGGGACCAGGAATCACTTGTTCCTCATCATGCAGATATTTTTTAATGAGCTCAACAGCAACAACAAAACATATGACGGTCATGTGTGCATCCCCAGCTGTTGCTACATGAACCTTTTTCACTTAAAACACAACTGGCAAATGGCAAAGCACAACATTCAGAGAATTCTTCACGCGGAAAATACAACTTTTTCAAGTAATGTTTTTAAATTGTATTAAAGGTATAACTTTATGACATTCCCTATTAATGATTCAATAGCACCCATTGAGATGTGTGCATTTATTTTGAAATCTCATGTTTCCATACGTATCTATCATAACCTACATTTAGTTTCCAGACGATACTGCAACTTGACATTCACAGATGTTGAGAAACAAAAGATATCACTTTTGTTGTAGTTGATGAAAATATTGAGTAACTAATATTTTACCTGCAGGACAGTATTCATACCAAACCTGTAATCACAGACATTAAAAATATTTGAGTACTTTCAATGTCTGGCATTTTCTCCTCAAAAGATGCTTGCCACTGAAATAAAGAAAGAATTAAATAGAAGGAGACAAGGCCTTTAAGACCATGTACCAGCCATGAATCTGAAGTTTTTATATTTGATAAGGTGGATTTTTCTAGATAGAGATGCAATAAAATTAATCAGTATCCTTCCAAGAAACTTTTGCTCTTCAAACTTGGAATTCAATTGATTTCAAACTACAAGTTGAATTATTGGTTAGAATGAAAGAAAACCCCAAAGGATTAGAATTGGCTTGTTCTGTGTTATTGGGTTTTGCAATGCCATTTTTTATTTTGTTTTGTTTTGTTCTTGGCAAGTATGAGAGAATAATTTTTCAAGGCTTATATAAGATAGAACATTTTGTTTTACATTATTAATTGCTGCTGAAAAGATTCATTCCAGAAGACTATAAGAGTGATTTTAAAGAGGGAATGGTGTCCATCTGAATTATTATTCCATGGATTTAAAACTGTCTTTAGGGCTCCGTGCTGTGCCCTAGCAGCTAAAGTCCTCACCTTTAACGTGCAGGCATCCCATATGGGCTCTGGTTCTAATCCCGACAGTTCCACTTCCTATCCAGTTCCCTGCTTGTGGCCTGGGAAAGCAACTGAGGACAGTCCAGAGCCTTGGGACCCTGCACCTGCATGGGAGACCTGGAGGAAGTTCCTGGCTCCTGGCTTCAGATTGGTGCAGCACTGGCAGTTGCGGTCACTTGGGGAGTGAATCATCAGATGGAAGATCTTCCTCTCTATCTCTCCTCCTCTCTGTGTATCTGGCTTTCCAATAAAATAAATAAATCTTTTAAAAAAAAACTGTCTTTAGTGGAGGAAATTCTTACTCATTCTGTCCTGTAAGAGAAAGGGAGCTTTTTTACATGGCTAGGGAAAAGGGAGTAAAACAATAAAGATTTTGTGATTATGATATTTATTCTGAAATACCATGTGAGGCAGAGTCTACCTGTGAACACGTGACATCAGGTTACTCCTTGGAATTAACATCTGTCTTTTTAATTTTTTTTTTAATTTTTATTTTTCCTGATATGGCTCCATGCTCACAAGGATTTCCCATCCACCCCACGCATTACTTTCCCTCATGTTACTACAGTAATACAAGCCTTCAGCAACAGCCACAAGTCCATCATTCTGCTATTTAAGAGACTGTAACTACCTGTCTTCTCATCCTTATCAAAATCAGGCTGATTCATTTTTCTTTCCGGTTTTCTTCTGCCTCTTTCTCTCGCCACGCTAATTAGCATGCTAATGATCCAAAGTAATGCCATATGCTTCCAGTGCAGCCTCATAAACCGAGCCGATGGATATACTCCTTTCTATCTTAAAATTTGATTAAAATTTTGAAATAATAGTAGCAGTAGCTAAAGTCACAATAGCTTGTTTCTATTGAGGGCTTCTTAGGTGTTAGACCCTCTTGCACAAATCATTTAATCTACAAACAACTCCCGTTTAAATTATGAAAAACGGAGGTACAAACATAAAGGAATCTGTATTCAGTCACAAAACCAGTTAGCAGTGAAGTAAGGATTTGAATCCAGAGCCAACTGAATGATACTGATTCTAAAGAAATGTTAAAAGAGACACATCATTAAAAATAAGAAACTTTTTTTTCAGTTGATGAGCTTTGAAGAATATCTGAGAAAGAGAAGACAGATTGATGGCAGCAGCACAGTCACAAGAACAGAGAGGATTCTGCACTCAACATTGTTACAATACACAATGGAGAAATGTCTGCCACGATTCCTGCCCTGAAGCACGCCACTACTGCACAACTGGTCTTTGTCCTAAAGTAGGCTCTTGTGCCAGTCAGGGTCCAACCAGGGAACGGAACGGAAACACTGTGGCAGAAGGAATTTTATTCAGTGCACCTTGCTGAGAAGTCTCACTGGGGAAAAGCAGGATGGAGATGATGTGTTGAAGACGAACGGTTGAGACACCTGGCAGGAGATTTAAGAGAGCAAATGCTTCTAGAAGCACTAACCAAATAGAAGGACCAAGAGGCAGGGCGGGGAGGGGTGGCATCTCAAGATTCTCCCCACATCTCAGCCTGCTGCTTCAATGTCCCATTGGCAAGATCCTACCAGAACCGTCTTGGGTGAGACGCAAGGAACCACAGCCTGCCAGAGTCTGCCTCGGTGTGACACAGAGCAGAGCCAGGCAGGGCATGATTGTTGAGTACATGGGCACTGGGCTAGCACAGGCATTTCTAAATAAAGCAGAAGGCTTTGCTGGCAAGCAATCCTAGCATGGGACAGGAGTAGAGATAAACAGAACAGAGCCTGACATGACCCCAGATTCTTCCCCAGTCGCAGGGGCCTGAGTTCACCTGTCCATTTATTTCTCACATAATTGCAACACGAGTCTTTAGTTGGCCTTCTTTCAAGGAGAAATCAAATGTGTAAAATGGCTTATACAACTAGAGCAGAACCCCAATGTTAAATGTTCAGAACCACCGAAGTGTTCTTTCTACAAAAATATGGAGGGTCCTAGTCCTGGGGGGAAAACAATGATACCTCAGAAAAGAAATTTTAAATTATCAGTTAATTTCGGAGGAAATAGACAACATCTGCAACCATAAAACTGAAACAGACTGCTACAAAAAAAGAAAAAAAAAAAAGAGCCATCAAAGAAATAAAATGTTCTTGGAAAGTAGTTCTTAAAGTGATTTCTCAACCCAAATTTCAAACAGGCTGAATCACAGAATGAACATTTTTAAATACCAGAATAGTGATAAAAGATAAGTTTGACTGGATCTCTTACAATGAAAGCAAAACACAGAATATGTAAGAGAAACAATGACATCCAGATAGACAAAATATAGTTTAAGAAGATAAAGAAATAAAGTAACATCAGCAAAGAAGACGTTAAAAGCTCAAGGAAGACATGAGCCCATATATGTAATTACACATTGCTTATAGACATAAGCAAGCGGAAAAGTAGAAGTCTATTCTGAGGGAAAACAAATTGAAAGAGGCTGTACAATCATAAGAAGAGAGATGGGTTCTAGCAATATGATCATCGAAATATATATCTTTTTATTTAAAAGATGTAGATACAAAAAGATCAAGGCAGAGAGAAATAAAGAGCTCTCCCTTGCACTATTTCATAATCCACCAGCCAGTGTTGGTCCAGGATAAGGATCTCATCTCCTGTATGGGTGGCAGGGTTCCAAGGATTTGAGCCAATACTGCTTCTGCTTTTCAGGCTGTACATCACCAGAAATCAGAACTGGAGGTTGATCCTGATTCAGTCATTTCAGGCTTTCCCTTAACCATTGCACCATAAGACTTTCCCTTGTCAGGATATTCAAGGGAATTTAATATCATTATAGAAAAAAAAAAGTTATGTTCTCAATGAAAATGATGTCTTCTACTGAATAGATAAAAAATATAAAAACCAAACAGTCATCCCAGAGCACAGGCAAGTTTATCTTGTGATATAAATTACTGAAAAAGCCTTAGTAGCTAAACAACAAAGATTATTTCTTGTTCTAATCATAGGTCAAATACAGGTTGAGACAGGAGTGGGGCAAGATTTCATTAGACTGGAAACACATTTGGAGTCCAGTGACTTTTTGATATGATCTGCCAAGGAGAAAAGGGAATTCCCAAAAACCGTCTTGTGACAGCCCTGGTCACCAATAGGTCAAGGCTATGCAACAATTCCGCAGTTTGTAAAAAGTCTACGTTTCGTCATGAAACTGATTAGAATAAAGAGAAAATTTTTAACTTAAATATGCTCCATCTGACAAACGGGGCTGGGCAAAATGGGCAATTACTGCAAGTATGAATTTCGTGTTAGAAATGCATTAAGCAGATACGCTATTTTAAAAAATCACAAAATTCCAAATTTAGCTTCATAAAATAAATAAAATGAGATTGTTTCCTCTGCCTCCCTTTGAAAGCATGTGTTTTTACCCTCTTGGTGGGAGGCCGGCTCATCCTTCAAGGAGGTGGCCATCAAATGTTTCTCATTGTGGAGATGATTCAGACAGGAGTAGAGGAATTAAACCACAATAGTCTATTCCAGCCTCCTAGGGAAGGATTTTTCTCAGCCGGTTTGGCTCAACTGCTTGGACTCAGATGACTCAGTCGTGGCCAGGGGAAGGCATCAGCCAGGAACAGGATAGCTGTGGAAAGCACGTGGAAGGGAAGGGAAAGCTATTGGGTACATTCATTGGTAGTACCTGTTGGTCAGCTGTGAGGGTTCAGTGTGTGCTGCGGTAGACAGAAGTCTTTCCTGGGGACTTTGGGGAATTCTTGTTCCCACTCACCACAGTTCAAGCGTACCCTTACTGAGAATGTCAGGCCGTGAAGAGATTCATGCGTCAGGGCACCAACCCCAAACATGCAGTCATAAGACTCAAAGAGAGCCTTCTCATCTAATTTAAGAAGTGTCTACATTACCCCTACTTCAATTTACCATTCTTAACATCTGGGCATTTACTAAATTCATTGAATAAAGAGACAGTTTTGAAAGCTTCCAGGATGTTTAAGCTCAGTACCTACAAAGAAAGGGAAATCAGGCTGCAATCCATTTCTAATCAACAGTATTGGGTGCCTAAACTACAGGGAACAAAGACTTGAAAGCTTTTAGGGAATAGTACAAATATGAATATAGCCATAAACATCAATTATAGCCATGTTAGGTATGACCACACATAGGCATCAAAGTGGCCATGTTAGAAATAAATACAAATGTAAATGGCTTAAAACAGAGGAAGGATGACAAACAAGAAGTCTAATTGAGACAGAAAACCTATCAGTGACTCCTCTTCGCTAGATTTACTGTAGCACTTGTACTAACTCCAGCTTATTCAAATGATGTTCCTGGGTCTATGACGTGATGATAAATGCGATATAATAGGTGTTAAATAAAGCTACAAAGTTCTAAGTATATAAACAGAGAACTCACCGTTACTCTCTTGAATTCTTTACCTCTGAGAATGATGTTTTCCTTCACAGTTGATTATTAATGAAGCAATCAGGTGCACTAGCTGAGACTAGTACAGAACAAACAAGCGTCTATGTAAAGATGTGAACTGCATCTTGCCCGGTGAACAGCAATCTGCATTACCTATGGCAAACTGAGCCAGTTGTAACCCTCTTTGGCAATGCCAACGTAAGTCAAATGGGCAAGAACAGCTCCTCAAGCTCCGGCTCAAGTACTTTCACTAATCTTTCTAACATCTGCTGTATGTCACATTATGGAAGTTCCAGGTTTCAATGAGAAGTCTGCTAGGTTTGCCTGGCCTGTTCAGCTTTAATTAATGTCTATCAATATCCTGAATGGTAACCAACATGGCAATGCTGAGCGTCTGGGTCAGAGGTCAGTTGCTGCTGGGGTATCTGTTCACTGCAACTCCGCCTCACTGACTGCTGCTTCCCTGTGCTCACAAGCTCCAGGTTTCCCTCTGCCATCAGCCTGTCCTCTCCTATTCCCTGAGGCATGCCCTCTCTGCTTCTCCACAGATGATCCTTCTCCATCCTTTCAAACATGTCTTTACCCGATTCCACCATCTTGCTCTCCCCAGTATAAATATTTTACTTTTAATTCTTTCAATCTGAGAGCAAAAGATACCCTTTCCGGCTCTGCCTTTGATGGTTTCTTTCATGATTTTCATTATAGATCTTCCACTTCCTTTGATTAAACCCAAATATTGTATATTTGTGTCTATTATTGAATACATTTTTTGGCTTCTTTTTCAATTAGTTTGTCATAGTGTTTTTAAAGGCAGTTGCTTTTTATATGTTGGTTTGGTAACCTGAAACATTACTTAATTGGCCTATCAGATTTAACAGCTTTTTCACAGTGTTTTTACATAGACAATATCATGTGTCATCTATAAACTTTCATATTTTCACTTTCTCCTTTCTACTTTGGAAATCCATTATTTCCTTTTTCTTCTTAGTTGTTGTTGGTAATGTTTCTAGTACTACTTTGAATAAAAATGGTGAAAGACAATATCCTCTTCTGGTTTCCCATCTGAAAGAGAGCTCTTGCAGCTTTTCACAACTCAATATGTTATTGACTGTTGGTTTGTCAGCTATATCTTTATGGTTTGAAGACATATTCTTTATATAACAAATTTGCAGAGAATTTTGTCATGCATGGATGTTGAATCTAATCCATCCTGCTGATTTGCTTTATGATATTCATTTACAAAAATTCACTGTTGCTATGTTTATCTAGAATAAATTCCATTTGATCACAATCATTTTGATGTGGTGTTAGAAAAAAAATATTTTGCTAAACTTTGTTCAGAATTTTTTTTAAATAAATGTTCATTAGAAATAAATGTTAAGTATAATTTATGAGTTTTTGTTCATTTTTATGATCAGAGTGATGTTGGTTTCATAGAAAGAGCTTGACAAATTTCTGTCATGCTCAATATTTTAGAGTAGGTTGAAAAATGTTAAAGTTAGTTCCTATTTCAATAGTTTGTAGAACTCATTATGAAGTCTCCAGTTCCTAAACTATTCCTTTGAGTTTCTTGTAACTGAATGTCCATGTCTCTTTCAACATTTGGGAGCTTTTCAGCTATTATTTCAGTTAGTAGTTCCAACATCTTTTTGCTTCCTTTCTCTATCAAGAATGTCTGTCTATTTTTGTTATGTGTTCTAAAGTTAACTTCTTCATGTAGTGCCCAGCTCCTCATAAGCTCTCAATAAATACTTACAAGATGAATAAATGTACACTTGATCTTAGCCAAAAGGCCAAGAAGTGATAAGATAAATAAGTGTAAAAACGCAGATAAATTATGAAGTAGTGTTTCAATTAAATAGCTCATACATCCAACTTTTTGTAATACGTTGTACTTTTCAAGGGAACTTCAGATATACTTTCTGATGGGGTACAACATCAACATACAGAGATCTTTCAATCATCATTAATACAAGCCTAACTTAAACGGGCTAAGCAAGAGTGGAATTCTAAATTTTTAAAAATATTTTTCTAGTATTGGCTGATCCAGAAGTTTAGTTATGTCATCACAGATTCAGGCTTTTGGTCCAGTGACAACTCCATCATTGCTGTGACCCGTGAAGGACTTCTACCTCTAGATTCTGGGTTGCATGCTTCCTCATTCATATCCAGCTATGGAAGCTCTCCTGGAAACGTTCTTCCAAATAAAAGGATGGAAAAGATTTGCCACAAATCTCTGATGGTCCCAAAATACAGCCTCATCTGCTGCTGAACCAATCCTTGGTCAAGTGGTATGCTTGCTGTAATTCTTACTCACTGACAAGAGTTCATCTCCAGACCTGATCGTGTGTGTGTGTGTATGTGTGTGTGTGTGGTGGAAAGGAGGGAGAAAGACCAGAACAAAATCAAAGCATGTGAAACTAGAAGAAGAGTGGAATGAATGGGAGGCAGACACTTAACAACATCTATTTCAGTAATCTTCATTTTTTTTCTCATCTCTAATTAAAATAATACATATGTATTTATTTCAGAGACAGAAAAGCAGAATAAAATGATTGAAACTGATAGACAGTTAGACAAAGAGCTTGAATACATTGATTCACTCCCCAAATAGCCTACAACAGCCGGGACTGAGTCATGTTGAAATGAGGAGTTGGGAACTCACCTGTATCTCCCACATGGGTGGGAGGCATTCGAGTACTTGATTCATCACCTGATGTCCCTCCTTATGTGCATTAGCAGGAAGCTGGAAGCAGGAGAACAGCCAGAACTTGAACCCAAACGATCTAATCTGGGGTGTGTGCCTCTTAACCTCTAAGCCAAATGCCAAGTCATCCAGTTATTTTGTTGCTTGCTAACACAAGAAATTTGAATAATGACTGTCATGTTAGTTACAAAATTATAGGCTTGGAAATGTAAGATTCAAAACACCAGACCAATATTTTAATACTCACATCTACAGATGAGGAAAGAGTCACACAATCAGTTAAAACAGGCCTGGAAATAATCACCACTTACTGGCACATCCTGTGCCATGTCCAGCATCTCCCTCTTCAGATATCAGCATTGTGACACTGTACACAAGACATAAACACCTGATTGTTACCTTTTTGTGCCAATAGAGGAATGATGGAAATATTTATGATACATAAGAGGTATTGCTATAAATAACATTGGGACATAAGTTAAATAAATTTAATGGGTAACAACTATTATTATTTGATTATGTCAGAGCATCACTAAACTTAATTTTAAGACAAATTCATTGGAGTTCCTCTTTACTATGCAGAGAACTAACCATGTGCCCTAGTAGGTGCTGTATCTTGGAACCTATTCAATTTTAAGAATGAGAAGAGGGGCCAGCATGGTTCTGTTGCACACTAATCTTCCACTTGCAATTCAACATCACATATGGAGGCCAATTTTAGTCCTGGCTGCTCCACTTCTGTTCTAGCTTCCTGCTTGTGGCCTGGGAAAGCAGCAAACAATGACACAAGTCTTTAGGACCTTGAATGTATATGGGAGCCCAAGAAGCAGCCCCTATTTCCTGCTTTGGTTGGGCTCAGTTCCATATATTGGGACCATCTTGACAGTGTACAAGTCAATGGAAGATCTCTCTCTCTCTCTCTCTCGCTGGCTTGCTCTCTCTGTTTCCTCTTCTCAGTAAAAACATGCCTTTTAAGCTAAATAAATAAATAAACAATAGGAATGGGCAAAATTTATGTCCAGCACAATTCAAGTATGTATGAAGTGGGAAAGAGTTAAGTATCTCCACCATCTGGATTTGCAATATTCTTACTATTCTTTTACAATTAATCATATATTCTTCCTGTTTCATTCATTCTAAAACTGTGCTGTAGAACCTTTCAAACTAATATACACTAAGCATGAACCATTAAATAACAGAAATCATATTATGGTTATGAATTTAGAAGTGCATTTTCCTACACATAGAAAAGCAAAACCACATAAACTATTACATGTATAACATAGAAAGTTTATTGTACATGAAAAATTTATTCTTTGACATTTTCAATCTTTCACGTAAGGGAATCATATGTTGCTTTCCAAGACTGCAACGGCTCTGTCACCAGTGATAATTGCTAATATGCCTCAACTTTTTATTGAACAATAACAGGATTCTAAGAAATGATCATTAAAATATTTCAGAAAAATATGTGAAACAAATGAAATCAGCCAAGGAGAAAAGGGCTAAGAGCAGTATAACTGATAAGCCAATAAAATGTATGCCATGTTACATTCATTGTTTGATGCTCAACCAGTGACTATTTTAATGTGTGATTTGAATTATAAATTCAAATATTTTACGTGATATAAAGCCAAACATCAACCTTAAGTCAATCATTCAGGAAGACATCAGTTGTCATTACTTTGAACATTGTCATCAACGTTTCCAAAATATCTCATAATGATTTGAACATGAGGAGGTTTAGCTTGGAATGCAGAAATACCTGCTGAAATTATGATTACATAATTATAATACCAGCTGATTTGTTTGTCTCAAAAACATTTTAAATGTATAGTTGATGGTTTTTGTTCTACAAAATATATTTTTTAAAGATTTGTTTTTTATTGGATAGTCAGATGTACAGAGAGGAGGAGAGACAGAGAAGATCTTTCTTCCACTGATTCACTCTCCAAGTGGCCATAACAGCTGGAGCTGAGCCAATCCGAAGCCAAGAGCCTCTTCCGGGTCTCCCACATTGGTGCAGGGTTCCAAGGATTTAGGTCGGCCTCCACTGTGTTCCCAGACCACAAGCAGAGAGCTGGGTGGGAAGCAGGACTACCAGAATTAGAACTGGCACCCAAGAGATCCCAGTGTGTGAAAGGCAGTAACTTTAGCCACTAGGCTACCACACTGGGCCCGGGAATATCCTTGTAATCCTGATTATGTTAATAGTCTTTTCCTTTACTTACTGCTATGATTACCATAGAAAAAATTGAAGCACTGAACTCCAACCTCACTGTTTTACTAAAGTCTAAGTGCATCTTAAAAAGATAAAGCTAAGCTCCTGGCTTCTGGCTTCAGATCGGCTCAGCTCCAGGCAAGGTTGTCAGAGATTTCCCTAGGCACATGGTGTGCCATGTGCCTGTGGCCTCCTACACAGGCTCATCGGGCGGAGATCCAGGGGCAATCTCCCACAACTTCAGACAATGAATAGACTGTGATAACAAGATAGCTACCTATATGAAAAACAATAAACAATACAACCTTTCCTCACATCATACAGAAAAATTTATATCAAGCAAACCAAAGATAAACAGATAAGATGAGGGCACCTAGCGACTATCTGGATCCCATGTGGGAGCTGGTTCGTGTCCGGCGGTCCGGGTTCCCATCCAGCTCCCTGCTTCTGGCCTGGGAAAACAGTGAAGGACGACCCAAATCCTGGGAACCCTGTACCCAGTGGGAGACCTGGAAGTAGCTCCTGGCTCCTGGCTTTGGATTGACTCAGCATCAGCCATTGCAGTCACTTGGGAAGTGAGTCAACAGATAGAAGATCTTCCTTTCTGCCTCTCCTCCTGTCTATCGGACTGTCCAATGATAAAAATAATAATAAAATAAATATTTTTTTAAAGAATAAAGATGAGATTCAAGAAGATAGCACTAAAAAAAACAGCTATTACCAAAAAATATTTAAACAATATAAAAGTATCCATAAAAATAAAATGAGCTAATTGAACTGCATGAAAATTGGGTGAGGCGCTGGTTGTTAGCTCAACTGGCTGAAACTCTGCCTCTGAATGCATGTGTCCTGTATGAACACTGGTTTGCGTCCTGACTGCTCCACTTCCCTTTTGGCTCCCTGTTTGTGTCCTGGGAAAGCAATCAAGGTGACCCAAAGACTTGGGAACCTACACCCATGCAGGAGACCTGGAAGAAGCTCCTGGCTCCTGGCTTCAGATCATCTTGACTCTGGCCAATGAAGCCACTTGGGGACTGAACCAGTGGATGGAGGCACTTTCTCTCTTTTTCTGCTTCTCTCTGTAAATCTGCCTTTCCAATGAAAATAAGTAAATCCTTAAAAAAAAATTGTGAACAAAGCACAACACAAGAACGGAGAAAACATTGTAGCATAACTAATTATCTTGTACTTTGAATATCTAAAGGACTCTCAGAAATAATGAGAAAATGCAGAACTATAGGAAATAAATTGGCAGAAGACTGGAGTGGCTATTTTACATAAGAATACACAAGTGGACAAAGCATATATTTCAAAGATGCTCATCTTCCTTCATCATCAAGAAAATCTAAAATATTATAATTATTTTAAATGGCCAAATTATCTTAAGAAAGTAGTATAACTGAAACTCTAAGGTTCTGCAAGTTAGATGTAAAAATGAACGGATTCATACGATCCTCTGAATAGCTGTATAATAGAATATAATAATTGAAATTACATAAATTTTAATATGTTGACTAAAAGTAACTGGATTCAAACATTGTTGTGCTAGTACACATTATTAAAACATTTGAGATTATCTGGGATTAAAAGCCAGAGTATTATCAGTTTCAGAAAAGGTAGAGGATATTACAAGCTATGTAAGGAGAGAGCTTGTAGTATTCCTGACAGCAGTGCCGTTATTGAATTAATCCATGTTTTGTGGATTTCTTCATTACCAAACTGAGCTAAATAGTCAGTTCTCCACAGCCAAGGGTTCTGCATCCATATTGCAACCACAGATTTAAACCTCAAAACATGTACATATTGAGCACAAACTTTCTTATTGTTATCATTTGCTAACATATGTTACATATATGCAAATGTTATGCAAATAATCATTGTGCATATTTATATTATATCTGTTTATATGTGGTGCTTATTTGCATAGTATTTACATTGTGTTGGCTCCTATAAGTGATCAAGTGATGATTTAAAGTATGTAGGAAGTTGTTATGCAAGTTACAAGTCAATTCCAAATCATTTTAACAACAGTTTCTTGAATCTTGGTGTCTCCTAAGTGTCTTGGGTTTAACCCTCATGAATACCAATGGAAGACCATACGTCATACAAATGCACTTTTCTACTTGCACAGTAGACAAGTGTTTGAGACTTCAGTTATAAAGGTTCTTTAAAAATATTCATACCTTTAAATGACTTCCAATATCCTCTGTGTTTAGAAAGAACCACAAGTCTACAGTTTTCAAGGTCACTATCATTTTTACAAAAATAATGGTCACATGTTAAAGGTTGACTTACAATGGCTAACCACATCAACAATGGAAAAAAGCAAAACCCAAATATATTAAGATATTAGTAAAAGAGATGGTAAATTTGCATAATAGAACTCACCCTTGGCTGATTATCCCCAAAACACTTATCTGTGCTAACTCACTATGGGAAAAATGAATGTGGTATTTTACATCATTGGAGAAATTTATGTACTAAAAACCTTTTAAATTAATTTGGATCATTTCAATACATTTCTTTTTCGCTTAAGAAAGCAACCATGAAGGAAAATATGTGTAAGAAATAAAATAATGACAGCTGTACATCCAAATAAGGGATTCAACCAATGCTATAGGAAAATGAGCCTTTTATTTTTACAGTTGTGTTCTTGCATAAAATGTTTCCACTAATGAAAATGGAACATAAAGATAATGGAATATGGGAACTGCTGAAACAAAACAATTCAAAAATGAGAATTTTAAGCCTTTTCTCTGGGACAGTGCTGGTTCCCAGCCACTTCTAGTATAGCATGTGAGGATAAAATGACATGTTGAATAACTCTTCACTTTCATACCACAAAAGTAAATAAGCTCTATATGTGGTTTTATTTATCGAAAGACCCAATTAGAGAATGTAAAGGGGTCAGTTTCCAATATGATATTTCTCATAGTTGTCACATAGGGGTGTGCTATTTTCAGGAGTTTTGGTGATATGCTCTGAAAAGCATGCATCCCTGGGGCATGCAATGTAAGTGGTAAAAGGATCAAAATAGAACTTGAATTCCTGCAAGCTGATTTGTCCTACAGAAACATTCAGGGTTGAAAGAAAGACTTAAATGGTATTTTATTTTGTTTTATTTGGGGCAGTTCGATTTCTTTTTCATTTGTCTTCATTTGTTTTATGTCTATATTGAGTTTAGAAAAGCTTCCAGTTTGTTGTGAGCTGGTGTACCACTTTCACTTGTTTATCCTAGATTTTATATGTTTGACTATAATCCGACCAAGCAGTAAATATGGAAGAAAGAGGAGAAATACATATGATTCAGTCAATTGAGTTTGGGATTGATTCTCAAATTATGCTTTCACTTTCAAATTTTTAAGCCTAATATCAAGTCATGTGTATTGGCAATATGTTTTACCAGGATATTTTGTTTTTAAGATGTTACCAATATATCTTCATTAACTATAGTACAAAGCAATCATAGATGCATATGGTTCTTAACACTGTGAATTATCTTTCTCCTTAAACATTAAACTTGTGGACAATATTCACCTTTAGCTGTTCCCAGGAAGCCTGCTGAGCACAACGCTAAATTTTCATTGCCTCTTTGATGTTTTTATTTCTTTGCTTCATGTCACATATAATTTGTTTTACTAGAACATGCTGAGCAGGAAGTGGACTGTCAGGATACCATTAAAAAGGTGGTAGTGCTGACAGGATATAAACAGTTAGATAAGAAGTAAGAAAAAAAGAGGAAATGTTATATAACAGTTAAGATTTCAGTGACAATAAAGGACGACTCAGCTCAGAGCTACTATGTCCTGACACTCCAACCCCACACAAATGGCATTCTATGATAAAGTTTTAAATGATCAATGATTTTTATAATAGAGCAAAGGAGAAAAAAATATAATTAAAAGCTAATTTGGATTGTCCACATGGTGGCATAACAAGCTAATTCTCTGCCTGAGGTGCTGGTTCAAGTCCTGGCTGCTAAATGTGTGATCCAGCTCCCTGCTAATGTCCTGAGAAAGCAGTGGAGGATGACCCAACTCCCAAAGGTCCAGCACTCATGTGGGAGATCCCAAAGAAGCCTATGGCTCCGAGCCCGGTGGCGTGGCCTAGTGGCTAAAGTCCTCGCCTTGAACGCGCCAGGATCCCTTATGGGCACGGAGTTCTAATCCCGGGGGCTCCACTTCCCTTCCAGCTCCCTGCTTGTGGCCTGGGAAAGCAGTTGAGGATGGCCCAAAGCCTTGGGACCCTGCACCCATGTGGGAAACCTGGAAGAAGTTCCTGGATCCTGGCTTCGGATCGGCATAGCATTGGCCGTTGCGCTCACTTGGGGAGTGAATCATCGGACGGAAGATCTTGAACGCTGTCTCTCCTCTCTGTATATCCGCCTTTCCAATAAATAAATAAATCTTAAAAAAAAAAAGTCTATAGCTCCCAGCTCTGTCCATTTTGGTCATTTGGGAAGGGAACCAGCAAATGGAAGGTTTCTCACTCTCTCTGTCTTTCCATCTCTCTCTGTCTCTCTGTCTCTCTGTCTCTCTCTCTCTGTAACTTCAGCTTTCAAGTAAAATAAAATAAAACTTTTTTTTTAAATCTAGCATCCATTTATAATTTTTAAATATTACATTATAGTAGATTAAGTGTGGAAGGCTCTTCTATCAAAGTAATGATGGCTAAATAGGAAAACCTATAGGAAATTTCACACTGATTGGGGTAACACAGGATGCATATTCCCTAAAATCTGAATACAAAAAACTCCTAACTAAAATTGCACAGTATGTGTTTGTTGTAGCAGTTAGGAAATAGAAAAACTAAAACACAGACAAGTAGTAAGCGAGAAAGTCAAAGTGATATGATTACTATATCAAATATATGACATTCAGATAGCCCTAAAGATTTGCAAGTAACTACCAGATCTGATCAATGAATTCAGCAAGCTTCTAGAATGCAAAGCCAACGTACATTCCATTTTAAAAGCGGCCTTTCAAAGACAAGGAAAAAAGATAAATGGCTATGGATGACAACTTTCAAATTTGGACATTACAAAATGTCAGATGGACCTTATATTTGTAATCACTTTATTTATGGTTCAGCAAAATCTTGTCATTAGTTTCTTATTTGTTTATTTTAAGCAATAACTGTTACTTAAGCTGTTGAAAAGTATGACTTATGTAACTCAAAAGACTGGCATCTAACTTGACATTCCTAAAACATATTTTTAAAAACAGGAGTGTTTCTTTTTGCCATCTCAGGAGCATTTTTTTATATAAATCAATATGGCAACACTCACCAGGGTTTGATAGAATTAATCTAATTCTGGTCATATCTGAGATTGTCACCTTTGAGATATGCATCAATCATTAGAATTTCTGGGGTTTCAGAAGATCACACTATGACCCTGATTCTCTATGGTGACCACTGTACTCTAACCTGATTTTTTATTCACTGGAATTATGACATGTTGGTGCCTCACTGCATCTCCCAACGGGTTACAGAAATGATCTTGACAGTTCTGCATAAGAACAGAGAGATTTTCCTTACTGGGTCTCAGCACCCTCTGCACAAATTCGTATCCAACCATTCCCATACTTCCAACTCGCAGAAACTCACAAACCTCCTACTTTCCATTCTCCCACCTGCTCTCCATTTGACTCACCTTTTCCTCACTGACCTACATAAGACTTAATCATTGCCCTTGAAACACAGAGCAGCTTCAACGTCCCTTGAGAAAAAGTGCCCAGAAAAGAATGAACAAAAACTATACAAGTGGAGTGTTGAAAGGAATGAGGAAGAGAAACGTGATGACAAGCAATTCTGCTCAAATACCTCGAAGCTACAATCATAAAAACTGTCGGAATAAAACAAATTCAGTGAATTGCTAGCAGCCTACTTTGTAAGTTGATCACTTCATATGGCCCACAAATGATGTTATCAATACCCAAAAAGCCCTTGACAGAAAAAAAAAAAACAACTATGTACTCCTTTCAGCGGAGAAAAAATCTGAAGAACAGATAAACAAATGACAGATGAGATGGAATATAACATCAATGAATATGCAGGCATTAAATGATAGGTGGATGATAGATGACAGATAATGGATAGATAATAGATAGATAGATAGACAGATAGATAGATAGATAAAGACAGCTGGAATATTGGTGTAGCTTCCCAGGAGAATGCTTTTTAGAATACAACTCGGGGTCCAGCATGATAGCCTAGTGGCTAAAGTCTTTCCAATAAAAATAAATAAATCTAAAAAAAAAAAAAGACTACAACTCAGCAATTAAAATGTATGAACCACAAACATGTTCCAAGGATTTTCATCCTAAAAGCATTATGCTAAAGGAAAGAAACCACAACATAGAGAACATAACATGTGATTCAAATTATGTAAAACTGAAGGAGACACACAATCCAAGGACTGAAAGGAAGCGGAGGAAAGGTCACCAAGGTGTGAGCATGTGAGTCACCACTGCTTAGGCAGGACTACAGGAAAGCTTCCGGAGACGTGGGAACGTTCTGCATGTGGCCTTTGATGGTTACATAAACAAATGCACTTTTGAGAACTGAATTGCATGTCTTAAGTGGAAAGACTTTATTTCACATAAATTATACCTCTTATCAGAGGAATAAGAGAACATTGATGCAATAGGATCACGTTTGGCTACAAATGAAACAGACCAAAGCAATGTGGATAGTTATTCCTCTCATTCGTGAAGACACTGGCATTGCGAGAGATCTAGATCTGAACTGTCGGTAATCCAGGTTGTCGCTCCACAATTTCTGGAAGGCATCTTCCAGGCTTTTAGTCATCCATACGTAAAGCAAGAGAGAGAGAGAGAGAGAGAGAGAGAAAAGCAGAGGTGGGGACGTAAAGAGGGGGCCCCATTGTTTAAACCAGGGACCATTTAGAACACAAATTTACAGCATTCTGAGACTCGGAGAAGTTGAAAAACAGTAAATGCTAAATGCTAGAAATAGTTTGGTAAGTTATTGAATAAAGCAACTGCATCCAAGAGGGCAGTAGTCATCTCTCCCTCCCAGCCAGTCGCGTAACAAAGCAGCAAACACTTGTTCGGTTTGTTTATAGCAGTTCTTTACAGTCAAAGACAGTATCACACTGATTTCATGATTTTTATTTCATACCTTGATTTTATTTTCATGGTACCATCACGTCTTATCCCAAATCGTGTGCACATAATTGCTATTATTTGGAAAGTACAGGGAGTGTGTCACAGTTGTCTGATGCCGTAAGAGAAAATTCATGACTTGAACAACATGTACTCACTCTATTTATTTTAACTGAATTTTATGATTCGATTTATCATTCCAACAATAATGCTAATACCAAATTGTAACGGTGTTGATTGACCCAGGTGGTAACAAATCACACTTCATTTTAAATCTAGTTACATTAAATTCCCCTTGCTTGACACAAAAATTAGTTTATTTTGCCAAAATATGCTAGAATACACAAGTCTTATGAATCATAACAAATTCTTAAAACACTCAAATGGAAACAACCATCCATGTGGCCAAACAGAGCCAAGTGAGTCTTGATGATCAATACTCAAGGATTTAATCTACTTTAGTTTTTGGTTTAGAGACAAAAAAAAAAAAAACAGACTGAAAAAATTTACATATCTGATTAGTGGCCATATTGTATTTGTGTCCATTTTCTCATACTGAAAATGCACATATCCTCATTTAAAGAAGCTTAAGAGATGAGGTTATTAATGGAGCAGGAGACTGGATGGAAGAATCACATATCTGGACCCCAGAGATAAAACCCTGGAGATATTCTGGGTCCAGGGAGAACCATGAAACTTAGCAACAGAGTTCCTGAAATTTTTCTCCAGTGTTCCAGATATAATACTGATAAATTATTCCCTAATGTTTACTTCTCTTAACCTAATACAAAGCTGATTAATTTTGACTCTCTTCTCTCTGTATGTGTTAAGGTGACTTAACCTTTGCTAACTTATAATTCAGGATCACATGTTAGGATGTTTGCAGCCTGATCATCTCTGTCCACTTTCAGTAGCCATCATTGACTCCTTTCTATTCTAGTGTAAAGTCTAACTTGCTGAGAAAAGGACTGTGTTTGTTGGCCTCCTCTCTGAATGCCAAACAACATCCTGGGTCCTTGGGTGAGTTGCACAGAGGTGATCCAATAAGCTGTGCTCAGAACGAGTTTGGTCACTGATAGCTGTCCTTGAATATAAGTAGAGAACTGGCAGTATTGTTTTTTTTAAGGGCAGCTTGTTTGGCTGCCAGAGTCTTTTCTGATCAGGACATGGTTTCTGACTGCAGCGCCTTCTTCAGACTGAAAAGGGAATGCAGGATCCAGGAGACATGAATGAGGAACAAAGGTGGGTTGGGAAGAAATTTGGCTTTAATTTTTACACATGTCGACTTATATGTTGATTATTGGGAATTATATACCAAAGCCCATTATTTCTATAAAAATGTGTTCTAGAAAATATGATTTAAGAAACATACTAGAATTGACTTTCACTGAATCATCTTAGGGCACCTGTCCATTTCTAAATCAATCATTCTTTTCTTTAGGATTCCATATGCTGATTTGTCAGGCTTCATTTGTTTGACCATTCCAGAGCCAACAAAGGAATGAACACCACACGGATTACACGGCTCACAAAGGAATTTTTTTTTCCCCAATGTAATATCAATAGAGAAAAAGGGTTGCTTAGCAAGCCAGGAATAAAAGATGCCAACATATTTTTCCAAGAATAACAATAAATAATAAAAATAGTATTTAATATAAGAAATGCTATGTAATAATAAAATTACCTTTTTAATATTGCAATAGATATTTATTAGACAATAGGTACATATGATCAGTTTTCTTGTGACTACAAAAATCTGAAATGTTTAAATTCAGGATCCAAATATATCTCTGCATGTTTGTTTCAAATTTTTTTCATGTATTATATAAATGAATAAAGTTCCAAACCAAAAAGTTCACCATGTATGCTTGATCCAGACCCTGTGTCCACAGAGTGGCAGACTCATCAAAGTTTCACGTATCATGGTATTGTCAAAGCTAGAATGCAGCTTCCTTAAGCCCCTGAGTGAGTTAAGTGTCATTTGGTATGAACTCAAATGACTGTAATACAATGATGAAAACAGCGAGCACCATTAGCAAGGTACAAATCGTGTGCTCTGAGAATTCAAATACAGTCATCATCTTTGGGAAGGAGGCAGGCCATGCATTTCATCTGGTTAGCACAAACCAACCCTGTTGGATGCTTAAACTTGTTTTTCATATAATTTTATGTAAATTTTTCAAAACTGTATTAAGCTCTTTCCCATATTTTTAAAATAGCAAGTAGTGAACATAATTTGGCCTTTCCAGTAACTATGTTATCATTATGAATCACTAGCATGGCATTTCAGTAAAATACACACGGTTCTGTTTCTTAATTTTTTGCTTATACCTTTTCTAACAATTGTCACTTTGTTGCCACCAGTTTGTTTGCCTGTAATATTACCTTTGCCTTTCTAATGTGTTCCTTTTAATCTACTTTGACCCAGGAAGCCAGTAAACACACAATTGTTATGACCTTGGTTAAGGAAGAATAAACAAACTACAAGTGAGAGTATATAGCCTGTAAGGAAAGTCCATAGCTTTGGTCCGGGGATGAGAGAGCTATTTTGGAAACTCAAAGGCCTTTTTTGCTTATTTCTAGTTTGCATTCCAGGGACCAGGCGTCCCTGGAGTCTGACCGCTAGTCAAGTAGAAAATTACCATGGTAGGATTTGACTAACGATGCCAGATTATAGTGAGGTGAGTGTGGATGGGGTACCAACCAGCTCTGCAGAAATATCCTCTGGAACATTCCAGGGAGGCTCTAGTAGCATTGCTAGTACTTACTATTAACTGTGAGCATACGGTTGTTTTCTTTCCATTTTAATTGATAAGATGTTCTCCCAAGGAAATTATTAAAGTATCTTGACAATAGGATGCTAGACTTTCTATTCTACAATAGCATGATACACTTGGACAGCAGAATGATAGACTTGGGACTGTTGCTGAAGGACTATAGTATTATGACAATATAAGGGGAAAACAATGGTGGGGAGGTGAACTGGACAGGGTGGAAGGGAAAATCCTTGGGTCTATGCGACTGAAAATAAAAATCAGGAAAATAATATGAAGAATATGACATTAAATTCTATCCCCTTAAACTGCTAATTCACTAAAAAACATCCAAGTTAAAACCAGGGGTCTCTTCCCACCATGAGAATCATCCGAAATGCCTGCGTAGCCCCTATCATTGTTATAATACCACAGAGATTCTAAGTCAGGCCAAAATGCCCTGCTCATCTTAAACCAAATTAGCTACTTCTGTCTAAATCCAGTTTGCCTGGGCTTCACGAAAATTTGGAAGCATAGTGAAAAATGTAGTACATTTCACTGGCTCTGGGCTCTTACAAACCCTTCGTTCTGTAGAAAATTTCCTATCAATTATTTGTAGGAAATCCCAAGGGAAATCTCACAAATAAGAACACTGCTTTGGAGCACCTCTATCTTCAGCAAGCTGTAGTCCTCTCCTTAGGCCTTCCCCCTAGGAGCCAAACTTGCCAACTCACATCTCCTTTGTTATATAAGCACCTTGTCCAGGAGCTTCATTGTTCACACAATCCATAAAGCATACTAGGGTTTGTATGCCTGTCTGTAATATCACCTGTAATATTGTCTGTAATAGCACCTTCTCCAGGAACTTCTTTGTTCACAGAATCCATTAAGCACACTTAGTTTTCTATGTTCATCGCCCCTCCTGCATCACTGTATTGGAGACATCCCTAGAGCTGTGCTTTAAGCTGCTCGTGTTCTAGAGTTACAAAGCTTTCAAGACAATATGTGTCTTTTGATGCTGTTCAGACGTACACAGGACTCATAAACCCAAAGTAAGGATGCTTGAAATTGAAGTGAAAGCTGAGAGGATTAGTCAGCTTTTCTTTACCTGAACTGAAATAGCTGAATGGAATCTAGGAAGAACAAGGCACAGATCAATATCAGGCACGTCCCACTAGGCTGGCATGTGGAGGAGGTAGAATGTTCCCGGAGGAAAGATCACAGGGTGCTCCAGGAAGCAGAGAGAGAAGCTAAACTGAATCTAACTTAAATAATCAACCCACTGAGAACCACTCTGCTAAGGAAAGCTTTCTATGATCTGAACGCTACCCACTGGACTCTCCTTCCAAACACTGTAATTTGATCAGTTATTGACCCCAATCAATTATCAGCATTCATTTATTCACTATTAACGTGAGGCTTCAGAATGTAAATAATTTCATGTAACGACAGAGCCAATGCAGTTCTGTCCGTAAGGATTACTTACAGCTCCTAGGCAAAAACTCCTTGCCAACCTGTCAGTGTCTTGGTTCAGGTATCCTAAGAAAAAGCCTCAGTCACACGCAAGAAGGTGAATCTACCCCATTAATTTCTAACATATTTCCCCAAAATATTTCAGAATTCAGGTGTAGAGCTTGAAAGGGAAGAATGTAGGTGAATAAAATGCTGGCAATCAAACCCCTAACAGTATGGCTCAGTAGTTAAATCCTGGCCTTGCACGTGCCAAGACCCATGTGGCCATCAGCTTGTGTCTAGGATGCTGCACTTCCCATCTGGCACCCTGTTTGTGGCTTAGGAAAAGCAATGAAGGACAGCCCAAAGCCTTGGTACCCTGCATCCACGTGGGAGACCTGGAAGAATCTCCTGCCTCCTAGCTTTGAATTGGTTCAGCTCAGGCCATTATGGCCACTTAGGAGTGAACCAGCAGATGAAAGTTTGTTTTTTTTTTTAATCTCTCCTTTTCTCTGTAAATCTGACTTTCCACAAAAGCAAATACATCTTTTTAAAAAATGGTAATCAATTTCCTACCCTTTCTTATCCTTACTGAAATTGATACTCATCTTAAGATGTCTACATTTTAACTTTATATTTTGGCCTTCCCATGTCAAGCCAATCAATGATCATTGCATGCAAGCAATTGAAATTTTAAAAACTCCTTGATGAGTTGACTTATAGGGAGAATGAGTACTCTAAAACAAGACTCTTTACACCCTTTTTTATTTCATCCTCAACTGTTTTTACAATTTGTTTTCTAAAAACAGTAGCTTCATGTTTATGAACCCTACCATTGCCCTGAATCCCAAATGGGCAAAGATAGAGGTATTTCAGAGAATAAAAAATATTTGCACTCTGGGGAAATGTGTTCAAGCTGACTGCTGTAAATGTTTCATATTTTCTGGAAGAGAACATTCTTATCAAAGGATAGGTCCCTTCAGATACAGTCTCTATTTATTTTCACGTTTGTGAGACAGATACAATCATTTTGCTTGTGCTGCCTAAGAGAAACAGCATCCTTCCCTAGGTCAATAAAACAGCTGTACTGAATAGTTGCCTACCAGTGCCTCTCGGGGACCGGGGTGCTTTTAAGAGAAATCTGAACATGTGTTTTAGGTATTCTCAAGTTTTTAAAGGCTGGACAGGCAAGAGTGGTAGAACTTGAGGTGAGGGAGTATGAATGAATGAATGAACAAATGAATGAATGAATGCCTTTCAGCTTCCATTGTGGCAAAGTCCCCAGACATAACAGAACTTTTCATAGTCTTTTCAGAGATGTACCAATGGGGTCACTGTCTGAGACCAGGAACCCACTTTACTGTCTGGAGTAGGAAGCTGAGAGCTAAGATGACTGCGTCAACACTGTGCACAAACACTGGCCTGGAGACTCAAGTGTAGCTGCATAAACACAACACACACACACACACACACACACACATTTCAGTACTATTCAATTGGGATTCCATATCTGTGGCTTCTACAAGTAGGATTCAAACAGTTACAGATTTAAAATATTGAGGAAAATGTCATCCGCACCATATGTGTAAAGTTTTTTGGGGGCATAGTCTAAATTTTATATTATAATGTAAATACAGTGTTTACATTATACACAGAATCTGGAGTAATATAGAGTTAAGATGTGTGTAGTTTTATGCAAATACTGTGCCATCATATGGAAGCAATTTGAGCACCTGCATAGTTGGGTGCGAGGACGGGTTAGTCCTGGAACCAGTCTTCCATGAATACTAAGGGATGATTGTATTACCATCATGCACTACATGCTAACAATTTTTTGGTGAGTGTATTTCAATTCAAAAGAGACCTAGGCCTTCTTCCTCTGAATGCTTTCTTCCTTCATTCTCTTCCTCTTCCCTCCTTTTCCTCCTTCTGTTTTTTTTTTTTCTTTTCTTTTCCTGTGTTTTGCCTTTATGCCAGCCTTTCCCATCCTTCCTTCTTTATTTCCTTATCACTTCCCTCTGTAGCCTCTGAGGGAACTAGCGAGTCATTCCACATCTTCAATATCTGGGAACACTTTCTGGGCCTCTTCCTTTGATTCTCTCAAGCCCCAGAACACTGCTGGAAGAGCGCCCCATCATGAAGGGCAGCGATGATAGAGCAGCAAAGATAGAGCACAGAGGAAAAACTCAGCATCGCCTTGCCTGCATTCTTTGGACTGTGTATCCCCCAGTTGCCCCTAACCCCATGGAGGGCTGCCTTCCCCATGAATGGCAAGGAGCCTCTGGAAGCCTCTCATCTCATAGTCCAGATTGTACCTGGTCCCAGGGCCAGGCTGTGATTCCACACATTTCCATTATTGCTTTATCCTTGTGTCAACACGGCATATTTTTTAGTGGCCTCTTGCTGTTTTAATCGACATTTCAAAGAAGAGAGAGAGGTATAAAGGGTTCCATGTGGAGGAAAGGTAATTTAGTTCAGTGCTGCCAGGGGTCAGGTGAGCCTAAAGTATTCATTTGTCACTCCCATAAATTACTGAGATTCTACCGAAATGTCTATCTGAATGTTTGAAAAATCTGTTAAAAATGAGACTTTGAACATCTGAACTCTGTACCCTTTTTCAAGCATCCAAAAAAAAATCAAGCTTTTTTAAGACTGCCCTTTTTGTGTCTATCATTCAGCCCCTGAACTGCATGTTCTTTTATGGGTTATTCTTGTTTCTCTTCTGATAATAAGAGGATGGACACACTTCAGGAGATTTTTTTTTTCCAATTAAAGTAAGTTGCAGAAAACTAAGAAATGTAACACTTCATTAGCAGGCGTTTAATTCCCTAACTTTTCATTTTAAGGAAATTAAAAAACTATGTGCTCTCTGGTACCATTTGTGTTTTTCTATTTCAATGTACTTTATAACCAAGAACATGAAGGTTTTTTTTTATATAAATATGAGGTATTAACAAAATATTTCAACCAGAATTACTAACTCTGATTTCTGTCATTTAAGATAGATGAGCACAAGCTGCAATTTTTCCTTGGGGAAGCAAGAATGACTATAAAGCATGTGTTAGACTGCATACACTTTGCATACAATGCTTTAGTGCGATGGCTTAAAATGCTGTGTTTCAGACCGCAGCTATTCTTGCTGAGTGTTTTTGGTTAAAAAAAAAAAAAGTTAAATTAACCATATTCCCCTTTACATTAAAAAGCTGAATCATTTCCAAAACAGTTTAAGTAGCATCTTTTTCTAAATGATAACATGATGCAATAAATTCTAATAAATTAAGAATGGCAGGCCAGGCACAATAGCCTAGTGGCTAAAGGCCTTTCTTTGCACACACCTGAATCCCTTATGGGCCCTGGTTCAATTCCCGGCAGCCCTGCTTCCCATCCAGCTCTCAACTTGTAGCCTGGGAAAGCAGTCAAGGACGGTCCAAAGCTTTGGGACCCTGTACAGGCATAGGAGACCTGCAAGAGGCTCCGGGCTCCTGGCGTTGGTTGGTTGTTGTGGCCACTTGGGGATGAATAATCAGACAGAAGATCTTTGTCTCTGTCTTTTCTCCTCTCTACATATCTTTATAACAACAATAAAACAAAATCTTCAAAAAAAAAAGCACAGGATAATTTTTGACTAGTTGCACAATTTAACATATTGCATATTTTAAATTGTTGTATGTCCACTTCAAGTAAAAGCACTTTCATAAAATGTACTTTCATTTCCTAAGATCAAATTTAAGTTATTTAAATTCCTTTGAACAGGTAGTATATGGTTAGTGATATATATAACCATTCCATGGTTTAAAACAAACATTTACATCTTACCTATCAGGCATTTTACAGAGTACAAATGTTATAATTTTGCATAAAGGACAGTTTAATATAAAATCAATTCTGCAACACAAAGGAAAAAACTATCTCTTATATTTGGGACATGAAACTATTGACCAAATATCACATCTGTAAGAAACAGCCCAAAAGAATTGGAGTGCCTTCGGAGGCCGAGAACTCTGATGTCATCCACTCCCATTTGAATCTCCCACATGGGATGGAAGAAGTTCAAATCCTTCCTCGCAGGATTCAGTGTCATCAGAACAACAGCCAGGAGCCCTCAGCAGTCTGCAGAAACAGAACAGTAAACTCCCTTTGGTACTAGGGAGAGGAGCTTTCTCTGGTTCTTGCTTAGCTCCAACTTTGGATCCCCACCCTTTCCTGCAATGACCATCACATCAGGGTTGCCCCGGAGCACCCCCAAAACAAAACAAATAAAACAAACAACTACAAAAAATAAAAATAGATAGAGAACAACAAGAAACGCTTAGAACCAGACAGGAAATGGTCAGTGGGGACTCACAGATACCTTACTAGGTAGGACCAAAGATTAGTTACTCCTCACTAAGATATTGAAGATTCTGCAGACCCCTCCTAAAACTGTTCTGCACCTCAATTATTGATATTTGCCTTGTTAAAGTTATAATCCAGTTTGGAGTATCCTAAAATATGCCAGGTTCGGTAAAAAAAAATATGCCTCAATACTATAAACTGCTAAATATAAAAATGGAAATAGACACGAGACAGCTGAATAGTACCCTATAGCCATTTTAGGTAAATGGAATCCAGTTGTATATAAACTAAAATTAAAAAGTCAGTGAAGTAGTCACAGAATGTGGTTAAGAACTTGCATTTTCTAACAGATCAGTCACTCAATACCATGCCAACTAACTCCATAATGTAAATTGTTGATGTTATGTAGTGGCTTTTCATTAGAGGTAATAATATTCTGCCAGCTCTGCTTTCAGACCAGAGATGGTCTCCTCAAGCAACTGTTGAATTTGTCTGGACAATCAGATGCTGAACGCTATGCATGGTCCATACTTGCAATGAAGGATTCATGACTGGATTTGAACTGCAAAACTGCAGCAATGTGGAGGAATCCACCATGGGGGAGGGCAAGGGGAGGGGTTGGGGGAACCTCAGAGCCTATGAAACAGTGTCATAAAATGAAATGCAATTAAAAAAAACAAAGAAGTAGTGGCTAAGAAAATAAAGTGTAAGAAACCTAAAAAAAAAAAAAATAGGAACAGCCCAAAAAACAATGCTAAATATCAAAGAATATATTTTGCCATAAAAGTGTTATCCTGGCCTGGCACAACGTCCTAGTGGCTAATTCCTCACCTTGCATGTACCAGGATCCCATATGGGATCTGGTTCATGTCCCAGCTGCTGCACTTCCCATCCAGTTCCTGCTTGTGCCCTAGGAAAGCAGTGGAGGATGGCACAAAGACTTGAGACCCTGGGCCTGGGTGAGAGACCTGGAAGAAGCTCTTGGCTCCGTTCAGATGTGCTCAGCTATAGCCACTGCGGCCACTTGAGGAGTGAACCAGCAGATGGAAAATCTTTCTCTCTGTAGGCTGACCTTCCAATAAAAATAAAGCGAATCTTTTCTTTTTTAAATAAGTGTCTTCCTGTAATGAAATTATTGTCACAGTCTCATCTAAGGAAAATATAAATCACAGCCCTTTTTTTTTTAATTCACTTACTTTTTCTTTCTTTTGGATCTTAGTTCAAAATGCTAGTACGTTCTATCTATATTTTGATCTTCTCAACATGGACTTTTTTATACATACATAAAATCACCAGTTATGACCAGTAGAAATCATGATTAAAGCCACTTATATATGTTTTCCAAAGCTCTCAGAACTGCCTCAGCAGGGTGTTTTTTCAATAAGACTTTCCAAATTACTTCTAAGAAAGAAAGGGAGGAAGGAAACAAGGAAACAAGGAAGAAAGCACTGGAAGGAGGGAGGGAGGGAATAAAGAAAAATAGAAAGAAAAAGAAAGAAAGGAAGGAAGAAAAGGATGTAGAGCCAACCCCAGTTTGAATCAGTTACAATCCAACTTGTTTTTCTTTTATTTTTTCCTTTTTTGTTTCTTTGCTTCGTTCCTTCCTTCTTTTTTAAAGATTTATTTATTTTTATTACAAAGTCAGATATACAGAGAGGAGGAGAAACAGAGAGGAAGATATTCCATCTGATGATTCACTTCCCAAGTGACAGAAACAGCCGGTGCTGTGCCAATCCAGAGGCCAGGAGCCAGGAACCTCTTCTGAGTCTCTCATGCAGGTGCAGGGTCCCAAGGCTTTGGCCCGTCCTTGACTGCTTTTCCAGGCCACAAGCAGGGAGCTGGATGGGATGTGGGGCTGCCGGGATTAGACCCGGCGTCCATATGGGATCCCGGGGCATTCAAGGCGAGGACTTTAACCACTAGGCCACAGAGCTGGGCCCCCTCCTTTTTTAAATTTTTTTTAATGAGAGGCTTTTGTGGTTCCAGGACAATTCCAGGTCCAAGTCTCTATTGGCTCATTCAAATACTCAAATATTAGGACCAATGCTAATACTTTTCAAGTACACAATCCAGAAACAGTCCCAGATCCATACTCAATGTTTCCTGACTTTCTTTTTTATATAATAAAATGGCTTCCATTTCTCAAGTCTAACCAAATGTAATGAGCAATTTTTGAGAAAAAGGTTGACAATTTAGAGACAAAGTATATGCATTTTACATGCTGACTGTGAAATGATGAAAATTTGCTCTGCGCTCCATATCTGCCACTTCCCATTCTTAGAATGATGACTGATAATGACAGAAATCACACTGATAAAGGGTACCATTCACATCTGCCATGTTAGCTTACACACTGTGAGTTCTTTTTTGCAAAATTTTAAAGTTCTATCTGTTCGCTATTTAGAAAAAAATGGCCATTAGGAGAGTTCATTTCATATGCCACAAACATTCGCCAGGTATAAATGACCTTCCATCTCATCTTCTTTTATGAGAACCGGCAAATCTTAACTTCGTATTCAAATCTGATATTTTTCCATTCTTTGGGTCTCATCAATGAACACTCCTAAGAAACTAATGAGACATGAAGTAACAAAAAATCATGAGACACAGTTCTGTGTTGGGCTGTTGCGGGGCCATGAGTGACTGAAGGACAGGAATATGCATATTCTTTTCCAATCAGTCTCATGGACTCTTGGGTATTGTTGCTCTAGCATGGATGTAAATACATGTGCCTTTTTATTAAAGGAACAAAACTATTATGAACAAAATGTGCAAAATAATCTTGTTGATTTTTTGATTGAGAGTTTGATCTTTGAAAGGATGCCACAAACTTACAGAAATTTCACCAACTTGAATGTTAAGTCTAGAGTTAGTCGAGTATAGCACCTTTCCCACAGGAAATCTTGTACCATTTGCTTTGGCCAGTTTCTGATTTTTTATGATTAATCATAGGTCCTTTGCTGAAAAAAAAATTAATAAATAAAAGTTTAGGTGTTTTGAGTCAAGGTGATAACAGCTGAAAAGAATGGAAGCGTTCATTGATGATGAAGAAGTTAGATTCAGTCCTGATAGCTCAACTAGAGAAGGTTCTTCTCCTGGGCAGAGAAGAAATTTTTGGTTCACCGCCCATTACAAATAATTTGTAGCAATGATTCTCACTTTATTGTTTATAAACACCTTAAAGTTAAATCTACAGAGTCAGTTCCAAGATGCATTGGTAATTCAGTTATTAGGAGTACAAATATGTTTTGCTATGGACAAAATATTCTGAATTGCATTTTGGCAGCTGAGCAAGAAAAAAAGACAGCTTCAGACTATCCCTTTGACCTGTGTTAATCAAGCACAAGTTAGGCATAATCTAATGAGCTGTGGATGTCTGTATAACAGATAAGGCCCGTCTTGCCAAGAAGTACGGAATTTATAGCCCTGATATCCAGGCATTCCAACAGTCATTTGGCAGCTGTGTGGCTCTGACAGAGGTCAGCTGGGAGACACTGCGCTCTAAAGCCAAGATGGGAAAGACTTGCCACATGCTCCTCCACCAGCAATTTTAATTGAGGGAGAACTCCATAATCTCTAACTTTAACTCAGCATGAAGAGATGACCATGATCTGAGAAACTGCTTGGCTCTATCAAAAGATGCCCCCTCTTCCTTCACTTCCCAACTCCCATCGAGAGCCAGAATTGGCTGACCGAAAAGGCACACAACTTTTCTCTGTTCACTCTGAACAGATCGGAGCTACAGCCAGGGTAACTTGCAGGATAGACAGCAGATCCTCTGCATCCTGAAACTGTTTGAACAATTGGGCAAAAGTCACAGAGCTGCAGTCCCGTAGTCTCTCATGCTACATGACCCTGTCGGCTTGTTGGGGATAGCACCAACAACAGCCTTTTGTTTCATTTTGTGCCTTGCAGAACTTGAACTGCTGATGTTGGTATTATGATCCGCTTTTGCACTCACGTAATCAAAGTGCTGTATTTACACTGCTCTATTTCAGACAGGTGGTTATTAACATCCCTAACATTTGACTCCTGCCAAGTGATCTGTGTAATGACCCCATTGTATGCTGCAACAACCAGACTGTAACAATTAATACTAATTTCCTCCAACTAAATGGAATATACTTGTACCTAAGGAATGACCTACATTTCACCTTTCCAGAACCATGGCTGCCAGTGCAAATTCTCCTGCATATCTTGTAGTCTTCCCGTAAGGCTGGAGCAGGGTTCAGGTCTCATTTCCAAGGTCTGGGAGTAGGGGTTTTGAAGTTAGAATAGCCAGCATCAGTTACATTTACCCAGCAGGAGCTGGGAAGGGGCCCATCTACATAACGCAGTCCTGCAAAGTTATTGGTGCCAAAGTTCAGGCATCACTCAGGATTACAGTAGAACAATATGACAGCCCTCATTTGTGTCCCATTGCATGAAGAGCAAGGCACCCACTGGCAAAGTCCATAGAATAACTGACATCAGACTCACTGGGCACGGAAGGTACACACCACAGAAAGCCCACATTCACCTCAAAGTCATAATTCCACCAACCCCAGCCCAACAACAACAACAATGACAACAAAGCTACAACAGACTGGATCATTGCATCAAGCCGAATTGATTAAAGTAAAAGAAATCACTCAGGTTACACTTCAGGACTCACCTAAAACCAAGGCGGAAACCGCAAATCCAGTGATATACTGCATTCCATCTAAACTGTAAAATCTTTTTCAATAAAATCTACTTCAGAAAGAAGGGACCATTTCATCAAGTTGCAGATGTCAATGGAGAGGTCAGTGCAGGGATCCTGGTAAGATGAAGAAACAAGAAAGCACGATACTCCAAAAGAACAAATTACTTCTCCAGACATAGATCCTGATCTCAAGGAAATCCATGAAATACCAGAAACAGAATTCAGAATCTAGTTATTGAAAGGAAATTAGCTGTGATGCAACAGAAAACAGACTGTTGAAAGAAATGAGGAAACCTATGTGTGAAGTGAATGGAAAATATAATAAAGAGATAAAAATTATGAACAAGTAACACATGAAAATATTGGATATAAAAACTTCGATCAATAAAATTAAAAATACATTTAAGAGCTCCAACTGCAGAATTACCCAAGCTTACCCTAGCTTCTAGGACTAGAAATATACTAATCAGATGAAGCAGGGAAAGAATTTAAAGAGGTGAAAAAGACTGAAATATGGAATACTTGTAAATAAATGTTCATGTTACAGGGAGTCTTGAAGTAGAAGAGAAAAAAAAAGCTTTGCAAATAAAGTAATAGTTGAAAATTTCCCATGTTCTGATACATGGACAGATAGATATACAAAGCTCCAAGGACCAAAAGCACAATCAATCAAATAAAATCTATTCCAAGTCATGTTGTAGTCAAATTGCCAGACGTTAAGGACAAGGAGACAATCCTTACACCAGAGAAAGACATCAAGTTACATAAAAAGAAAAATTAGACAAACCACAGGTCTTTCAGCAGACTCTTCTTAGAACAGAAGAAAGTGAGGCAATATATTCAAGGTCTTAAAAACAAAAAACTTCTAAACAAGAATACAAATTGAGGAAATCTATGATTTCAAAGCAAATGAGAAACAAGGATTTCTTCCATAAGCAAAAGAAGAATTTATTACCAACAATCCTGTCTTAAAAGAAATTTTGAAGGAAGTGCTATATCAGAAGTAAACATCATGAAAACACATCAAACTACCAACACTATCATAGCAGATATAATCAGCAACCAAACAACAAAATGACAGGGATTAATTTTTTAGTCTCTCAATGCTACCTTGAATATAAATGTATTAAATTCCCCAACCAATGATATATAGGATATAGACGAGATTAATTTTCAAATTTTCTAAGAGTTTCCATTCTGTCATCCAGAATGGCTATATTAGTTTCTATTCCAACAAGCAATGGGTCATGGTACGTTTTTCCACACATTCTCTCTGTATTTATTGGGTTTTGGTTTTTGGATATACCATTTCAACCGAGGTGAGATGAAACTTCATTTTGATTTTTATATTCATTTCCCTGGCGGCTAATGATCCTCAGTATTTTTTCATGTGTCCAGTGGCCATTTGTATTTAGACCTTTGAAAATTTCCCGTTCATGTTCTTTGCTCATTCTGAAATGGATTATTTGTTTAGTTACTGAGTTTCATGAGCTCTTTATAGATCCTGGATGCTAATCCTCTGTCAATTGCAAAATTTGCATTTTTTTTTTTCCTATTTGTTGGTTGCTTTTCACTTTGTTGTTGGTTTCCTTTGCAGCACAGAAACCTCTTAGGTTGATGTAATTCTCTTTGTCTATTTTTGCTGTAATTGTCTGTGTTTTGTCAGTCCTTTCCAGGAGGTTTTATACCTATGCTAATGCATAGCAGAATTTCCTGATATTTTTCTCTAGTGATTTGATTGTATCAAGTCATAGATTTAGATTCTTAGTCCGACTTGAGTTTTATTTGTGTGATGTGATAAGTAGGGTCTTATTTCATACTTCTGTGTGCATACATTTGTTTTATCAGGTCCATTTCTTCCTGAATAAATTTCAAGTGATCTATCAAAGTTGACTTGGCTGTTGGTATGTAAGTTAATTTCTGGGATTTTGACTACGTTCTGTGGAGTTGCATGTCTATTTTTGTGCCAGCACTAGGTTGTTTTCATTAGAACTGCCCTTAAGTATTCATTAAGTCTGGAACTATGATCCCTCTGGCTATTTTTGTTGCTTATGAATGCTTTAGTTATTTGTAATTTCTATATTTCCATAGGAATTTTACAATTTTCTTTCTTACTTCTGAGAAGAATGTCATTGGCATTTTGATTGGATCACACTGAATCTGTAAATTGCTCCAGAAAGTATAGATATTTTGATGATATCAATTCTACAAGTATACAAACATGAAAGATTTCTCTATTGTTTACACTTTCTTCTATTTATTTCTTTAATATTTTGTAATTTTTTTTCTGTAGAGACCTTTCATTTCCTTGGTTAGATTTACTTCACAATAATAGGTTTTTGTAGGTGATGTGAATGGGACTAACTTTATAAGCTTTTTTCTCATCCAGGACATTGAGTATATTAAAAACTATTGACTTTGCTTCCCCCTATATAATCATGTCATCTGCAAACAGAGGTAGCCTGCCTCCCTCCTCAATTTGTGTACCACTGATTTCTTTTTCATGTCTAACGGCTTTGGCTAAAACTTGCATGACTATGTTGTGTAGGACAGGTGAGAGTGGGCATCCCTGTCCACTTCCATACTCTGGTGGGAATGCTTCCAACTTTTCTCCATTCAACATGATGGTGGTTCAGTTTGTCATAATTACCTTCATTGTGTCAAGGGATATTCTTTTTCTTGACCTAATGTGCTTAAGGTGTTTTAGCAACAAAAAAAGGAATATTATATTTTATCAAATGCTTTCTCTGAATCTATTAATATTCCTATGGTTTTCATTCTTTGATTTGTTAATGTGCTTATTACACTTATTGTTTTGTGTATGTTGAACTATCTCTTTGTATCAGAAATAAAGTGCCATTTCTCGGGGTTAAGGATGTTTTTGATGTGTTGTTGTATTTGTCTAACTAGCATGTTATTGAGGATTTTTGCATCTGTGTTAATCAGGGATATCCATCTACAGTTATCTTGTTTTCCTGCATATTCTTGTGGTTTGGGAATTAAAGTGATGTTGTCCTAACAGAAGTAGTTTGGGAGAATGCTTTTCCTTTAACAGTTTCTAGAAGCCTTAGAAGAATTAGAATTAGTTCTTCTTTAAAACTCTGGCAAAATTCAGCAGGGGAAACATCTAATTTCAAAAAGAAAAAGTTACCACAGGTATATCCCTTAACTTCCAATTTTATAGAAAGGTAAAGCATTCATTAATATTTTTGGCATTATTTCTCAATGCTTTCATTAATTGTAAATCAGATTTGAGCATTTTTCACAGGACAGGAACCTTCTAACGGTCTATGTGGTATAGTTAGGAAAAAGAGGTTACAGCTTTTACTTCTCTTTAGGAAAGGAGTTTGTCAGAGAAATGAAAGTGCTTGGATCTTGAAGCCCAATTTGACTCAGCAAATGTTCATGCCCAGGCCTCCCTTTGCCGTATGAACAACAAATACCAGGTGCCTAAAAACTTAGGCCTGTTAAAGAAGTTAACATGAAAATCAGGTCACAGTGCAAGACACATGTAAGTTCAATGCCATCATGTGCAATCTACGAGGACAGATTAGTAACAGTTTTTATTCAAAGCTAATTCCATTTTAACATGTAGAGAGTGACATGCACTAATTACTAGAATAAAAATATATGAAAAACATATGAAAGTATGTAAATATGATAAAAAAAAGAAGTAACACTAGATAAGTGCATCACCCTAGAAAAGCATGACCTAAACTTTTGCTTTCAGCTTTGATTATGACTGCTACCATGTCCTGTCTCTGTTTTTTCTATTTTCAGTAAATCTTAAATTTTAGCATTTTGTATTGAAAGTCGTATCAACTGATGATTATCAAAAGATTTGTACAATCATACACTCCTACTATCATAGTTTGTAAGTGCCTGTTCCACTCCTTTGCATGGATGAACTGTGGTCATTATATAATCGAACTGGCAAGATCAGTACTCATTGCGGCAAAGAAGAGGCAGAGGTGTGACTTCACACACTCGCATAATAAGTCAGTGTTTCTGAGGCAGCTGTCTGCACCATGAACATTTAATATCACCCCCTACTCAATTGCAGTTTCTAAAGCATTATAAGTTGTAGAATCTGGGGTTTATTTGTCTTCATTATTAGCAACACAAAATTATTCACTAACCTCAAGTGAGGAAAACAGTTAGGCTAAGTGAAGATGGTTAAGGAAACTGAGGCAGAAAGTCATGCTAAGAACAGTTGTCCTTGTTAATCTCTTCAATCAGTTGGTAACTGGCAATGTCATCAAGTACTTCTTTGAGAGAGCAAATTGACATGTTATTGTCCTTTTAGGAAGAGAATATTGCTAATCCCTACAAATTCTAGTCTATTAAGAAAGGTCTGGCAATGGGGAAAGGATTGAAACCACTGCATTCTAATATTGTTTCAAACAAATTGTGAAAGCCCCAAATTAAAAACAATCCTAAAGTTCCATTTCTTGAAGACAAAGGGGCCCAGACTTCTCTATCAATCCATTGATCACACATACCTTCTGGAATGATAAATGATGCTCAATGTATACTTACCCAAAATCAAAATGTGTGAATTTCCCCACAATGACATTTAGGTCAATGACATTTACAAATCCATTTCAAATGGCATCATATTACACAAGACTTCAATTTATATATACAAAATGTATGTTACAGATACTGTTCTTTAGTTTTAAAGACATTTTATAAGTTTATTTTTGTTTATTTGAAAGATAGAACAATGGGAATGGAGAGTGATTGAGTGATTGGGAATGAGAAAGCCAGTGGGGAGGTGTGCAGATTTACCCTCCACTAATTCACTCTTCAAATGACCACAAAGGCCCGGTATGGGACAGGGTCAAGCCAGAAATCTAGAATTCAATCCAGGCCTCCAAGGTAGATAGTATGAATCTTAGCACTTGACATACCCAATTAGCAAGAATCTAGACTGGAAGCAAGGTAGAAGACAAAACTCAATCTCAGTGGAGTATGGGTATTCCAAGAGAAATCCCAACCTGCAGCACTGCAACACCCTTCTCTATAATAGGCCTAATTGATATTAATTAATGTATTCACATCATATCATCATGTATGTGCATATACATTTATAGATAATCCACACACAAACCAATTTTATGTGTGTGTATGTGTATAAACGCTGTCAACTGAGACAGAGTTGCACAGTATAAGGGGGACTTCAAAATAAGTGCAAAATGTACATTATTTTTTCATTTAATATTTCCATGAATTTTTGAAGTCTACTCAAACTTTTAACCAGTGAAGATAGGACATTTTTAAGAAATTATGAGAGCTAACAAATACAATACTCAAAATGTCATATAGTTATGAAACTTTGTGAAGAAATGGAAGTATCTGGAGTCACATTACGAATCTAGGGAAGAATTTTATTTTTTCTTGCCCAACAAAATCTTGGAAGGCATGGTAACTTCCAACCCCCAAGGGAGATATTTGGAGAGTCTCCTTTCTAGGATAGCAAGATATTGATGAAAGAGACAAATATCAGCATATACTGCCATATGAAACTTTTCCCAAGAAATCATAGAAAGAGAGATGATCCAGGGTTACTTTATAAATACTATTTTGAATCGTGATTTCTTCCAGGTGACTAAATCAAAGGGTAGGAGACAGTAAGCCGTTTGCCATTTAATCCATTTCATTTAAAGGATCACTAGCTATATTTAATGACATCCAAAAATAAGCTCTTCAGATGCTGAAATCCCGGGCTGGGAAGTCACACTGTCGAAGCAGCAAGGTTATTCCAGTTTTATTTCATTTTCTTGAAGGGCAAAGGCAACTTCTCATTCATAATAAGAAACTGACCTCTGAGTGACAAAAGGTAAAAACTATTTCAGGCCTGTGGAACCTGAGTTGGCAATTGATATCTACCCATAAGAGCAGCAAATCATTCCCGTATGCAGGGACTCAGAAAGGAGCACTCCTCTTGTGAACTTAGAAATTGTTTCAGTTATTAATTCATGTAAAAATGTGGCATTTTGTCACAAAGCATAAGCAAGTGAGGAGCTGATTTGTAACACTTATTCTTCAAATTTCTAAATTTATGTATTCTCCAAAGTCGATGTTATAGAAATTGAGAAAGAAAGAGAGAGACAGAGAGAGATAAGACTCCTTTATGAATATGGGGCATGGATATGAACTCATGGACTCATGGGCTTCAACATCCCAGAGCCAGGAAGTTCATCTGGGTCCCCCATATGTGTCTCAGGGGATGCGACACTTGGATCACTGGTTTTCTAGAAACATTAACAGGAAGCTGTATTAGAAGTGTAGTGGTTGGGACACAAATTGGTGCCCGTATGGGATGTCAGCATTGCAGGAAGCTCTATCCAATACTTCGCTACCCCATGCCCATGCAACAATCCTTAGTGATTATATAACATCCACTTTTCAAAGAACCTGAGACACACCAGACATCTGTTTCACTGAACACTTTCAATACAGCCTGCAGTCAAGCCTTTTCATGCAACAGAAGCTCGCGTGTGTTATTAGCATTGTCACATTGCATAAGAGCATTAAGGTCTGAAACTTTTTCTCCTTACATTTTTTGAATCTTTAAATTACAAACTAGCTCTTTCTCTCACTTTCTCTCAATAGATAGATAGATACATAGATAGATAGATACATAGATAGATAGACCTTTTTCGGATTCAGTTTCAAAAACACACACATGGATAATATCTGTCAAAAGTTGACTAAAGTAGCTTGGCAGCTACTGCACAGCTGAGTGGCTTATTTTTTAAAGAAATTAAATGCAATATAGCTGCCTCTATTTTTTTTAATGCGCCCCTGTTGTCTTTTCTCATTTCTGGAGCCTTGACATTATAACTGCTGAAATTTTTTACTCACTTTTGTGGAACCCATTCTGCCATGCTATGTGATAGCTGAAGATTAGAATTAGTGATTACCAGTGGAAACTGGAATGAACAGATGATCTCCCAAATGCTGCCATGTCAGAACTTTCTATAGTTCTTCATCAAGATGCACATGTGGTCAGAATTCACCAAGTAAATCAATGTATGCATAAATGAAAACTCCTCATGAAACCTAAACATTTAAACATTTTCTTTACAATCTAAAATTCTTGAAATCATTGTTTGACATATTCACAATAAACATTTCTAAAAATACTCGAGATTATCCATTAGTGAGTGAAATTAACATTAATTCTTCAAAGCCTCAATTAAATAAAATACAGCCCAGTTAAGCCAAAGATATTGTTCTCCTAACAGTTAAATCTCCTACTCTCCCACAGGCCACATCTATGTTCCTTCTGAAATGATTTTTTTCTTCAACGGGCCCATACTCACTCTGGAAAAATCAGAATTGCAGGAAGGTACCATCCAGTTTCCTTCTACCAAATCATAACCTCCGACACGTCATTAGTCCTAATTTCACCTTTATTCCACTGATCACTGAGAAGTCAACATGGCAAAAGGAATCAAAAGTTTCTCATACTAGACACCTGACTGACGCTCAACCCTGGAGCTTCTCACTTCCATAATGTAAGTTGCTCTGGTAATGTAGTCTCTGGCCAGGAACTTCATTTCCTGGTTCTCTTTGCATCCACGGACAGTCAGTATGACTAGCTCTTGCCAAGGAAATATCAACAGAAGTCACGAGTGCTACTTTTCAGACAAGAATTGTAAAAGCAGGTGTGTCGTCCTCTTTGCCTTTCTTCTTTTGCCAGCTTGATATTAAGGAAGCATAGTCTTAGGGGGTGAATAGCAGAAAAACAAGCTGGAGGGTCTGAAGATCTCAATTCACAACATGGATACAGAGGAAAGGCTCCAGACAATAGGAGCACTCTCACATATGAATAAGCAATACATCTGGTTCAACCACTGAATTTGAGAAATTTATTTATGAATTATACTAGTGCATGTATTCCACCATCTAACATACTTCATGCTTTGTCAATAACAGCCCGAGATTTCTCAGACTGACCTTGATACCTCATGTTTGCATGTGTGCACATATGCTGGTCTTTCATTGTATGACATATGGTTAGTATAATCTTTCCCTTTAGTGCCTCTTATTAATCCTTCAAAACCAAGTTCTTAACATACTGTGATGAATTCCTCTGGCAACAGACTCAGTTGCCACCATGAGCTTAACTATTTTGTGCATAATCTATTTTTTGCACACGTCAGAATATTTTAGGATTTCTTGTTTATTAATATGTCAACTTTATAACATACATGTTTGTCACATTTCTACACTTTAAAACTTTAACAGAGCAGTAATAAGTAAGATGTTAGGTTCATATCTAATTAAAATTTTGTTTATTTTAAATTGATTGGATCCAGGGAGAATTAGAAAATGAGAATCTGTTACCATTGAGAGATGGGGCCAGAAATAACAGTATGAAATCCTGCTGCTAATTAATCATGAATAACAGCAATGCAATCTTGTGAATAAAACAGGAAGAATGCACTTCTACAGATTCTTAATCTTGACAGAATCTCAGGGTATACATGAATTCAAATATAAAATGAAACTTTTGGCTTAAGATCCATGGTTCTACATAAGTCATGGTACTCAGTGTTTAAATCATACTGTAAATGAATTAAAAGAAAGACATAGTCCAGGAGCTGCATTGTAGTCTAGTGGGAAAAACCATTGCCAGCTTCCCATACATGTGTGTCAGTTAGAGTCCTAGATACTCTGCTTACAATCCAACAGCCTGTTCATGTGCCTGGGAGGACAGCAAATGATGGCCCAAGTAGCTGAGTCCCTGCCACCTATAATAAAAACTTGGATGGGAATATTGGCTTCTGGCTTTGGCCTGATCCATGTCTAAATGCTTCAGTCATTTGGAGAATAAATCAGCAGATGGAAACCCTCTTGGCTTCCCTCTCTGTCTGCCCACTCCCCCACTATTGCTCTGCTGTTATAACTGTAATTCATTTTTAAGCCAAATCTATGTGACACTGTATTATATGTGCTACTATGAGTGTTGCATCCTTTTGCTCCTTTTTGAAAACGGTGTTGAAGAAGCAAACTTGGGAGTAGAACAAGAAGTGAAGGTGGAGCAACAGTTCTAGGACATTCGTGTAGTGGGAAAGCTCACGCACAAATCTTCCTGGGTCTCTTGTTTGAGGCAAATTTTAGACAGGTTGTTTTCATTTGGGAAAGCAGAGTATTATCTTCTAATTTTTCTTTTTAAATTGTATTTCATCCTACTGACTAATTTTGCAGTGGTCCCCATAAAATGTACATTATACAAAAATGCAAAACCTCATTTGATAAGCTTATTACCTTATGTCGGTAGCTGCCAAGCTTTATTCTATTGGATTCTAGTTTGCCGGTGGCAGTGCATTGTATCTAATTTGTGTCTTTTACAAGGTGAACCTTGTATCATTTTCCTTTGCCTCTGCCTTCTTTATCTAAATGAAAAACATTTCTCTTAATGCATAGGTTTGCTCAATAAGCCATTAATACCACAGATGGGCCCTGAAACGCTCATTAAAAAAAAGCATCACAATAAATATTTAGTGTTGTTTCACCCAGACATGCAAACCCTGGATATTTTTAATATGGCTGGCTACTTGGTTTCTCTTTTAATAGGGCTTATTTACTTGATTTCATTTTCTCAAATAATTGTTCTTCCTTTGGGGACTGTTTGAGAGCAAAGGGCAGTTGAAGGAGTGCAATGAATCCTGATGCATGTGAGAATAAGGCTGTTGGTACATTTCAATTGATTAAAAGAAGACTGAAATGAAATGAGGGTCAAGTGTTTTGTGTGTAAATAGATGAACTTGTGTAGAATTTATCTCACTCAGAAAATATCTGTGTTCAACACAGCATCTCATAAACACAGCTTAGGGGAAAACAAACAGTTCTTAGCTGGCTAACTTTCACAGAGAATAATTCTCAAAGGGAAAAACAAATCATGAAGAAGTACATATGTTCTTCAGCTTCTATGTCCTTTATGGTTGGTGCCCAATGTATTTATATCATATTTTCACTCCAAATATCTGTACCACGTAATGAGCAGTATTGTTCAACTTCAACATTTTCTTAAGAGAGAATTAAAATATGCAATGAATTCAAACTTTCTCTGCAACTGACAGAATTCTGTGAAGAGCACCCCTCCTCACAGAGTCCTTGGGGGTCCAGAGCCCGTGTCTGATGGAAAACCCCAAAAAGCATTTTGCCAAAGACCCAAAGAAGGAGAAATAGACCCACTGTGGATGTTTGGTAACCAATTTGAAACTCGAATAAACAGAGAGTGGGCAAAAGGAGAAGTAGGGAAGATGATTTTGTCAGATGGAAAACAATATCCAAGTTTCCCAGCCATGACGAAGCATGACATACAAGGCACGGCAAAGCATGATGTACATGAAATATTCTGTGCTTGCTACAGCAGTTTTAAGCTTCCTTTTTCCCGACAGCATTTAAGGACATTGCTTTTATAGAAATTACATCCCACTGTTTAGTCATTAGCTGAAGGTTTGTTTAGCTAAACCCCATTTTAAAATATGTAGTTTTAGGAAAAGGAATTTGAAATATTCTTTCTGAATAATATTTCTTGTTACAAAAAGGAACTTTAAACTCATTTATGCAAATATACTTGCACATCCTACATTAATACTAACGAAGGATCCAGCCAATTGTGAAAGAAAAGAGTGCACATTGGTAACACTCGGGTTCTCTTTTATCTTAAAAAAATGATTATATAAACTACAAAAGTATTTTTTTTAATTTTTTTTATTGTTAATCACATTGTATTATGTGATACAGCCCTGTAGGCACTGGGATTCCCCCTACCCCTCCCACAACCCTACCCTCATGGTGGATTCCTCCACCTTGCTGCATACTCACAGTTGAAGTTCAATTGGGATTCATTCATTGCATGCATATACCTAGCATAGAGTTCAGCATCTTATTGTCCAGATAAGTTCAGCGGTTTCTAGGGGAGACCTTCTCTGGTCTGAAGGTAGAGCTAACAGAGTAAAGTCCCTGTCGGTTAAAAGCCCCTACAAAACATCAGCAACAATTTACAATGTTATGAAATTGATTGACATAGTATTGAGTAAACAATATGTTAAAAGTAATGTACGTTCAATTTTTCACAAAAAATATGGAACGCTTCACGAATTTGCGTGTCATCCTTGCGCAGAGGCCATGCTAATCTTCTCTGTATCGTTCCAATTTTAGTATACGTGCCGCCGAAGCGAGCACTACAAAAGCATTTTTAATTGGGAGCATTTTACTGGACTTTTTGTAATTAACAGAAAACTTGGGGTAAGTCACAAATTGTTATTTAAGCGAATGATGATTTTAAAGAAAGTTATTTGAAGAGACTGCAACGCTAGTAAATTTAATCTGTTTAAGCTTACATTTAAGTAATCCCAGATGCATCATTTGAGCCAAATGAAAATTGCCTCCTATAGATTCTCTCAATATTTCCCTGGAAATAGCATCTCCTGGGATCCAAAGGAGATATGACTAATACTGGAGAAGCAAACCCCTCACCTACAGAGAAAATTTCATCTGTATTTCCTTGGGGTTTCCTTTGCTGATTGTATAATATTTACTTGTTAACAAAGGAAGTTCATTTCTTATCATTTTTCTAATGTACTCAGTTTCAGAGTTGTACGCCTTTCACATTTATTCTGATTCCTAGAAAGTATTTATATGTGGCTCTTCTAATTAGAGTTCCCTTAATTGAAGGAGTAAATAATTTACATTTGTATCAAAGGAGGTAAATCAACAAAGGATTTTAGTTTTATTGGTGGAGTAAGTGCATATTGCTATGAACACCATCAATCTTCTGTAAGTAAACTTCAAACCTCTCATTTCTCTGACAATTGTTGGATGAGCTCAAAAATACTAAGAAAATTATTTTATGATAAATTACAACAGGCAATATTTTTAGACTTTGTCAATCCTAATCATAGGTGTGGATATTGGTTTTATGATTGAGTTACGCACTGTCTGAGCACAAGAATTACTATTGTTTTCTGTACCATCTCATAAACTAATTTTCCCTTTTGAAAAATTCTTATTGTTTGTCAACCCAAGCCAATTACCTTCCAATAACGTCTTAATTTTAAAAATAATCTTTAGAGCAGTCATACAAATTAGTTGACTAATCTGAAACCCAGCACTCACCAACTAAAGAATCCATGTAAGAAAGACCCCTATAGTAATATAACAAAAGTGCATAGCAGCGAGAGTGTCTGAGTTCTTCTCAAAAGGTACCTGTTGTTATCTACCTGAGTGAACCCTCCAAGGAGCAGGGAATGCTTTGTGGACTCAGTGCTATTACAGCACCTCTGCTAACACAGAGCCATTTAGCTATGAGGTAGTCATCAGAGTCCTGGCCTACACAAAGCCGAAGGATTCGTTTCCTCATCATTCCATCCCTTCTCCAACACATAATATATGGACTGAACAGTGGTAGTTCTCATCTTGGCTCTTTGACCTACAAAATTAGAGATTATAGGGGAGACAAGTAGAAAATATGAAGGCTGCTAATTTAGTAGTAAATTGGAATTTGGAATAATGATAGTGAAAATCCATAGATCATCCTAGCTCTTTGTTCATCTTTCTGCTCTCTGTCATAAAATAGTCCAAAGCCAATTGTTTGGTGTGACCATTGCACAGAATATGATTTAGCCCCATTGCATTGGTTAACCATGTTAATTAAACCTGATATAAACAAAATCACAAGTACTATGGATGCTTGGTAAGAGGCATGAGCTTCAAATGGTGAGAAGTAAATAGAATGATTAGAAAACTTCAGGATGAGTGAATCTGTAGGGATCCTGTGATCTGAGCATGCTGGCATATTCCCTTCAAAGTAAGAAGATTCTCATTCTAGACAGGAAAAAACAACAACAACATAATATTTCGTGGGTTTCTTTGGGTGTGGGGAACAGCCGCCATCCCAGGCCTTGAGCTGACCAGCTTCTCCTGTCTCCCTCGCTGAGATCCAGCATTCTCCCTGGGGCACTCATCTCGAAAATCAGTCATTTATTTGTTATTTTTGTTCCTCTGGATGGAGGAGGAGACAAACACTATGTACTTCCATTCGGTCATCTTTCCAAAGGAAGAAATGTGATTTTAACATGAAAACCAAATAACAAGTACTCTTTGGAATTAGCTTATTTGTTTTTTATATCCCCATAATTCTAAGCACAACAACATGGAATCTGTTTTGTTTAATTGAATTTGTCACTACTCTTTTCTCATCTCTTCTCTAATTCTATTAGTTAGGCTGATAAATTGTGATGAATGGTCACTCTTCTTTACTACAAAAAAATCGTTAGGATACAGTCTGTTTCTTTAAAAACTTTGTAATAAATTAGAATGTAGCAAATATGCTGTCTCCTTCTTCAAGATTTCAAAGGAAAATGTACATGTTCCTAATAACCAAAAGTATTTTCATTTCCATATTTTAAAAATTATCTCTAGATGTATCAAGAAATGAAGATACATTGCAGTATCTCTGCTCCCAAGTAAAAGATGGACTCCCAGTGAAACCGTTAAATATATCTTGACAATAGGATGGTGAGCTTTCTACAATTGTCTATACCTACAATGTCACGATACACTTAAATAACAAAAAGATGCAGTCCAATGCAGTGGCTTAGCAGCTAAAGCCCTCGCCTTGAATGCATCAGGATCCTATATGTGTGCCAGTCCTAATTCTGGCAGCCCTGCTTCCCATCCAGCTCTCTGCTTTTGGCCTGGGAAAGCAGTTGAGGATGCCCCAGAGCCTTGGGACCCTGCACCCACGTGGGAGACCGGGAAGAACTCCTGGCCCCTGGCTTCATATTGGCTCACCTCTGGCCGTTGCAGTCACTTGGGGAGTGAACCATTGGACTTAAGATCTTCCTCTCTGTCTCCCTTCCTCTCTGTATATCTGCCTTTCCAATAAAAATAAATAAATCTTAAAAAAAAAAAGAATACCAGGAGTATGCTCCACACTTTGCTTCTGTATCTGGAGACCAAGGTTCCTACCACTTCCAAATATCTACATATCAAAAATTACAGGCCTTAGCTTACAGACACCTGCCAGGATCCTACATGGGTACCAGTCCTAATCTTGGCAGCCCCATTTCCCACTCAGCTCCCTGCTTGTGGCCTGGGAAAGTAGTTGAGAGCAGCCCAAAGCCTTAGGATCCTGCACCTGCATGGGAGACCTGGAAGAGGCTCTGGAATCCTGGTTTCAGATCGGCTCAGCTTCCAGCTGAGCTCTGGAAGATCCTCTGTGTCTCTTCTTCTCTCTGTATATCTGACTTTCCAATAAAAAATAAAGCCCACAGGCATGAACCCCATGGTGAAATTCACATTCCTAGATTAGGCTCACAACCTGTTGTTGACTGTATTTTCTGACATATCTCTCCAACACAACCCCTACTTTTGCCAGTATTCTTGGGCATCTCACACTGTATCTCCACTGATGATGCAATGTCCTTACCTCCTTTCGCTATCTAATGAGCCAGAATAACTGAACACCCACATCCCTTGTCTCCTTTGGCCTCAGAACTACAAAGGTATTCACGTTGGCATTTCAGAATCATTTTTATTCCCAGGTAGTCTACATTTAATCAGCAGAACTGGCAGCAACCCATCCATTAGTCATATTCAAACTCAGACAATCCAGGAAAATTTTCCCAGACACTTCCACTTGTACCTCTCAGTGACCAGTACCATGTTCTTTCCCCTCCTCCACACCACCTTTGACCCTCATGGACTCAGTTCATCTAGTCTGGAGATGAAGTGCCAGAAAGAGCAAAATCACGTCCCCTAGTTGTCTACACGTCATTCTCCATTTATAGTACTTATCTCTAGTCCAAGATTAACTAAAAATGAATCCACCTTTCTAAGCAGTAACACGTGATTGAAATTCACTCCCACAAACCAATGGGCTGTATTACGAGCTACCTTGGTTCCAAAACGTATCTTGTCTTATTCTCTGCATGTTTTCAACTAAATTGTATAAATTCTTAGCCTTGGAAAAAATCCCTTAAGCATCTGAATTACTTGATATCAACACAGCGATGCCCAGAATCGCCTGGCTCCCGTAAGCCAAGAGTTTCCTCGGAAAGGGTTAACCTCGCACGGCCGCATCATCTGCCAGATTCTCAAGAACACTTGCATGGAAATGGATGATCAACAGCTGTCTTCTGGCTCCTATCTTTCCTACACTAACCCCTGTGCTACTCTGGACTTTAGTTCCCTCACCACATGCTCAAATCATTCTTACTTTCAGAACTTCCTGGTAGGCCCTCTGAACACCCTGCCAGATCCTAAGCAGATATCCTTGTGTTCTCATCTTCTTGACCACAAACAGCTCATGCTCCCTTATGGACACTGGCTTTTCTCATGAGCCATCATTTCTTCTGTGTTCCTGGTGGAAATCCTGTCATATAACTTCCACAGTGGGCTTTTCCCCTTTCCCTAATTTGTGTAGCAAAACTTTGCATCTTACGGCCTGCATTTTCTTGGCAATAATCTCTATGGTGCCACTACGTTTCAAAGGCATTACTGCTCTTCTCTCCAATTCAGGATCCAAGATCATCAGGAACAATTTCAACATTCACTGGAATTACCCAACTTCCTGTATTCCTTCCTTCATCTTTTCATCGCCAAGAATGCATGTATCTGACTCACTTGCCACTATCCTAAACTCTACACAGATGCCTCCAAGAATTAAATCCAAGCATTCTCCTCTGGCACTGTGCCCTTCTCTGCTGCTAGCTTGCTGCTGATATTCCCCTCTTTCCTGTCTCTTAACTGTCTGTTCCCTCCTGTTCCACATCCTTCATGTCTTTTCAACTCTTACCAATCACTTGCCAATTTCATTAATCCCTTTAAGTGTCATTTCTCCATCACACCTTGGTGAAAAATAAGCTTTAATTGTACCCTTTATTCCAACATTTAAATCAATATAAAACTCAGGATGAAATTTTATCTGCAATCTTTTTAATATGGTAGGTTTTTATGTTCTATTTGCTTCAAGTTTTCTATTCATTGCATGATATGTTTCTTTGTGTTGTTTGGCATATAGTGCTATACCATACTTAGAAATATGGAAAAGTAGAAATCAAACTGGAAAACATTATAAGAGAGATAGCTTGTTGTGCAGCTAGGATTGCAAATAATGCACTTCTCCTGCTTCCAATGTGTAGGAAACTCATTCATCTTTAACTATATATGTGTGATATTATAGTTGGCATTCCGTTCTTTAAAATGAAACAGAGAAATTGAGAGAGAGAGAGAGAGTAAAATGATGATTGGAGATTACAGGAAGTTTTCTGTTTGTTTTCCCTACGGTCAACTCCTATCAACCTTCCATGTTAGATGCTTCCGTTGAGGGCTACCACAAACCATTGTGCAAATGAGTATGTGGCAAAGAAGTGAGCAGTGACTAGAATCAAGTGTGCATTCCCTGCTGAGAATAATACTCTGGCTTGGCTCATGAAGGCCTGGTACTGATTCATACTAAGGCATAGCGTGAACTATGGCAACTTTCCCCCATCACTCTCATGCTGAACCTCTAACTCCAAAGCATTTAAGAAAAGGTCATCTATTCAAACTATGCTTTTCTCCCTCTCTTTTTCTTTTCCTGTGCCTCAACCCTTCCAAAACAAAGAAAAAATACCAAAAGAGGCAATGCACAGCCTCTGGTAACTAAGTTTAATCCAGTCCCAATTATTCACAGGCATTTAGTGCATGGTAAGAACAAAACAACATGAATTATTCTCAAATAAATAACACAAATGAAACGAATCAAGAAATCCGAGTTTTAGGATTGACACAATACTCTAATTAGCTAATCCTCCACCTTGCAATGCCAACATCCCTTATGGGTGCCAGTTCACATCCCAGCTGCCCCAATTGCCCAGCTCTCTGCTTGTTTCCTAGAAAAGCAATAGAGGACAGCCCAAAGTGTTGGGACCTGGTATCCATATGGGAGACCTGGAAGAAGCTCTTGGCTCCTGGCCTCAGATCAGTTCAGCTCCAGCTGTTGAGGCCATTTGAAGAGTTAACCAACAGGTGGAAGACCTCTCTCTGTGCATTTCTTTCTTTCTTTCTCTCTCTTTCTCCCTCTGTCTCTCTCTCTCATCTGTCCTTCTCTCTGTAAATCTGCCTTTCTAATAAAAAAAATCTTTTAAAGATAATCTAAATTTTATGCCTGACCATAGTAACAAATTTGTTTTATGTAAAATTTTTTATGATTGATTATTCATTGAATTGCAAGTGCTATATTGATATACATAATTAAGCTTCTGAATTTAAACACAGCAAGGGAAAGGTGGTAGAATGACTTCTAAAACCTAAGTTGATAATAAAATTACTCTTTCCAAATTTTGATGTTGTGCTTTAACTAGACTCTCTATTATTACACACATGCACTCACAGACATATCTATCCATGTATGCACTCATACGTTTGTCTACAGATGAGGAACAAAAGAATCAAGGGATTGAAATAGGTATTTCATATTACAGAATGACATCATGTAAATATCTTTTTATTTGGAATACCTTATCATGGAAATACAATGAGTTGACTTCAACCAATTGCCAACAATATGGTATGCCAATGTTTGTCTCTATTTATTAAAAGCAATGCAAAAGAAGGCAATGTCTTAAAAGTACTCAGAAGTTCATAAATATGAAAAGTAGAGTACATGATCCTTTAAATCCCTAAAAAATAAAAGCACAAATAAATCTTTCTTTATTAAAAAAAACTATTTGATGTCACTCAAATTAATAGTCAGAATGGTCCGACCAACAAAATCGTTATTCTGTAAGTACTTGCTGACTACTCCAAGTACAATTCTATGCACAGGGGAAACAACAATGAATAAAAAATCTTGTTCCCGCAGAACTTACATTCTAGAGGAATGAAAGCAAATACTCTTTTCTTAGCTAAGTCCTAAGTGTTACAAAAAATCTACTATATAACTCTACTAGAAAATTGTTGTTTTGATGGTTTAAAAATCTTCTAAAATGGAGGAAAGTAGTTCATTAGGAAATAAGAATAAATTTCAGTTCTTGAACTTAGGGGAAGTTTGGGGAATTTATATGCTGGTGGGAGAAAGATAAATAATTGGACAATTAAGATATAATATGTAATTTTCCACAACAAAGGCATAAAGATTCTGGCTAACCTTAGCCAGGAAAATCAACAGAAGAGTCTAAATTAAGTATTAAAATTGATTCGGAGATACCACATCCATATGATCACTTGCAATGATTTTAGATATGTCTAGAACTTAGGTTGTTTGCATGGCAATAGACTTACAGTTGGAAAAATTTATAAAAAACTGAATTATGAAAGTCTTTATTTTCATACTCAGGATATTACAGTTTACCCTGAAGTTCAGGAAAAGTTGTAGTGGAGGAATTCAATTTTCACTGATGTAAAAGATGAACTCTCATCCACTCCCTAGTTGGACCTGGAAGGAAGAAATGTAGTTGAGAGCTGTATGTGTAGTTGAGACTTTCACACAAATCACCCTGGATGACATGGCTTGAAACAATTTATTCTTTCACCAAGCTGGAGGTCCAAACTCCAGAACTGAAGTATTAGAACTATGCTCTCTCCAAAAGCTCTAGAAATGGATCTTTCCTGTCTCTTCCCAGCTCCTAATGGTTGACAATAACCTCTGGCTTTCCTTGGTTGTTGAATGTGTAATTCCATTCTTTTCCTCCTTTTCATTTAGTATTCTCTCTAGGTATATCTGTCTTTATTTGACATCCTCCCATGCCTGTGACCCAATTTCCCTACTATAAAGACGTCACTATTGGATTAGGATCCCTCTCATCTGGGCTAAACTAACTTGGCAACAACTTGAAAGACACTATTTCTGAAGAAGGGCATATTCAGAAGTGTTAAATGAGCATAAATCTGATACCAACATTTCTCAGTCCAGTCCAGGAGCTATCACCACCACCCAGTCAAAAGATGAGGATAAGCATAATAATCAATAAAAGGAAGAAATGGGCTCAAGAGGGTTTGAAAATGTGTAATCGATGCAACTTAAGGATTCATTAGCTATATAAAGGACCAGATTGATTGCAATAATGACTCAAATATTGGCTCCATGCCACTTGTAATTTTGTAATTTTTTATTCTTTCAAATTAGTCATGTGGCTGTCTTGGATCAATAAAAGTTAGAAAGCACCAGAAATATTTCCATTTTCTTTCCTGGAACCCTGCAACCTCGAAAGAATAAGCCCATTCCAGTCTGTTGGAAACATGAGAAAGCACATAGCGCATCCCCAATCTTTCCCATCTAAAGCTACTCCACATAAGTTTCTTTTTTTGTTTTAATTTCATTTCATTTTATGACACTGTTTCATAGGCTCTGAGGTTCCCCCAACCCCTCCCCTTGCCCTCCCCCCATGGTGGATTCCTCCACATTGCTGCAGTTTTGCAGTTCAAATCCAGTCATGAATCCTTCATTGCAAGTATGGACCATGCATAGCGTTCAGCATCTGATTGTCCAGACAAATTCAACAGTTTCTTGAGGAGACCATCTCTGGTCTGAAAGCAGAGCTGGCAGAATATTATTACCTCCAATGAAAAGCCACTACATAACATCAACAATTTACATTATGGAGTTTGTTGACATGCTATTTCTGTTAGAAAATGCAAGTTCTTAACCACATTCTGTGACTACTTCATTGACTTTTTAATTTTAGTTTATACACAACCAGCTGCTATACACCTTAAAATGGCTATAGGGTACTATTCAGCTGTCTCGTGTCTATTTCCATTTTTATATTTAGCAGTTTATAGTATTGAGGCATTTTTTTTTTACTGAACCTGGCATATTTTAGGATACTCCAAACTGGCTTATAACTCTAACAAGGCATATGTCACCAATTGAGGTGCAGAACAGTTTTAGGAGTGGTGTGCAGAGAAATCTTCAATACCTTAGTGAGGAGTAACTAATCTTTGTGTCCTACCTAGTAAAGTATATGTGAATCCATGCTGACCATGTCCTGCCTGGCTCTAAGCTTTCCTTATTGGTCTCTAACTAATCTAAAACTAATTTTTTTGTGGGGAAGGCTCCAGAGCAACCAATGGTCATTGCAGGAAAGGATGGGGATCCAAAGTTGGAACTAAGTAAAGACCAGAGAAAGCTCCTCTACCTAGTCCCGAAGGAAGTTTACTGTTCTGTTTCTGAGGACCGCTCAGGGTTCCCGGCTGCTGTTCTGATGACATTAGGTCCTGTGAGGAAGGATCTGGACATCTTCCATCCCATGTGGGGCATCCAAAAAAGAGTGGATGACATCAGAGTTTTCGGCCTCTGAAGCCACTCCAATTCCCAGTGGTCTCCTTGCCAGTTGGGATATAACCCTTGGTGCCTATACTAATAGTCCTAGCTGAGGATCCAGAAGTCTCCAGGGTTGGGATACAAGCCTCCTCCTGTCCTCCTGCTCCACTCTGGGGTGCCCCCCTGCTCTGTGCATATGACCTCCTGTTCAGAGGTTGTCAGGATCACTCTTGATTCCACCTATATGTCTTTATAGTTTCGTTAATGTCTGATGCTGATTCGAGTCTGTTATCTATAAATTACCTGTTATATTCTTGATAGGTTATACTTAATGTCTTCCACACACAATCTAAAAAGGTGGAGGATTTCTCTGGTTTCCTGACCCATTACAGAATAACATAGGGTATTAAAAGTATATTAAATTTTACAATTCTTTGATGTAGATCATATGCAGTCTGACTCACATTGATTGTTGGTTTTTGATTACATCACAATTCTTATTGCATGTGATACATGCTGTTTGAGGTTGTAATAATATTACAATTTACAGGCACTATTTTACAGGTTGACATCATTTCATCTTAAATCAAGGCAAACATGTGGTATCTAACCTTTTAGGATTGGCTCATTTCCCTTAGCATAATGATTTCCAGTTGGTCCCATTTGGCCACCAAAAAAAAAAACCTGAATTTTGTTTTTTTAACAGCTGAGTAATATTCCATGAAGTAGATGAACCATAGCTTTCTTCTCCAGTGTTCTGTTGATGGGCATTTTGGTTGCTTCTAAGTTTTTGCAATTATTGATTGTGCTGCTGTGAACATAGGGGTGCATGTTGGTTTCTCGTGCAACAGGTGTTTTGGATATATTCCTAGGAGTGCTGTTGCTGGACCATATGGCATACAGATTTTGAGTTTCTTTTATTCTACTCTAGAATATCCATGGACATGTGGAAGGGTTCCTGTACAATCAGCTAAACGAGCATTGACAAATGTAGGAAGGGCCTCAACCTGCCAATTATTATACAAACACATGAGAAATAAATGCTTATTTGGAGTATTTTGTTACACAGCAAGAAAAAAAAAGATAGATGCATGCACAAGAGGGCAGAAGAAGGGATCCAAGATGACTCCTGCTTATTTGGGTACCATGGGACATAGTAGAAAATAGAAGAAACAAATAGGAACTATACTGTGACTTCACTCACACTATTCCCTCTGTTGGAATTTACTTAACAGATCTTGCAGATTTAAAAACAACAATTCAGGAACAGCTATGTCAATCAAAGTTTAATAAGGCAAATGGAAGTAATAGGAAATGGGTAGTGATTAGATATAGAAATCGATACATACATACACACAGAGATAAGATAGCTGGAAGGATTATTATGGAAAATGATTTATGTGATTGCATTTATATAAATTTTTCTTTTTTAAGATTTATTTGTTTTTATTGCAAAGTCAGATATACAGAGAGGAATGAGACAGAGAAGAAGATCTTTCGTCCGATGGTTCACTTCCCAAGTAACCATAACAGCCGGAGCTGCGCCAATTCAACGCCAGGAGCCAGGAACTTCCTCCCAGGTCTCCCATGCAGGTGCAGGGTCCCAAGGCTTTAGGCCGTCCTCAATTGCTTTCCTAAGCCACAAGCAGGGAGCTGGATGGGAAGTGGAGCTGTCAGAATTAGAACCGGTGCCCATATGGGATCCTGCCATATCCAGGGCGAGAAATTTAGCCACTAGGCCACTGCACTGGGTCCTGTATGAAGCTTCCTATACAGCTGTTGTCTTCATATCTGATGCTATAACTTAAAATCAATAGTGAAAGAAATCAAGACAAGAAAATCGACATAAAGTGGTAGAAAATTACATACAGGTTCAAGTTGGAACACACAGGTACAGACAGAATCCTGTCAACCTTTTTCTATCTCTGACTTAAATGACATGTGTTCCTTGCCCAAAAAAGAAAGAAAAAAAATGGTGCACTTCATCATGGATTGAAACACACAGCTGCCCAGGAGTTGAGGAAGCTAAAAGAAAACTCAGAATAAAGTGGAACAGTTGAAAGCCTGCCTGCTGTCCCACAGGAGAACTTGACAAAATGCTGGGTTGAGTAATATTCCTGCACCTGCACTGACTTTGAGTACAAAAAGAAAATGGTGGCTTTCTTTTAGATTTTTTTTTATTATTATTATTATCGTTTATGATAAAGTTTTGTAGGGAAAGAAATTCCTCCCTCCTCAAAAGATGGTGTTTTTTTCTTCTTCAGTCTCCAAATCCCACAAAAACACATCTCTCACAGACTATGCCAGTAGAAAATGTAGTGAGTGATAATTCCAAGGAACGCATTGAGACTATCAAGATGACACATTATGAACCAGGACAGTCCATGGCTTGTAAATGTAGCACCCATTCACACCTTCCAATCATACTGAGCTTATAAATGAAGGTAATAATTAAGTCATGCTTCTGATAATATGATCTGACTGCCCATGTATGAATGAAGAACATGCAAAGTGCTTTGTCTACCACTGACCTGAACTTGAGAGGGCCAGAGTCAGATTTCCGCTAGTCATTCAGCTCAGCTCAGAAGTCCTGTTTGTCAGAAATGGGTGAATTGGAGAAGCTGGGCTTCCTTTGCTTTTACTGCACAGTGAAAGGCCATTCAAGTTCATCACAAGCTCCAGGGTTTAGGCACCACTCCTGTGTTGTACTGAGTCTAGGGCAAGAGAAAACACTTGAGAAAACGTATAGATGAATTACAAGATAGATTGTGGGCTAGGGAAATGAAGATTTATGCTGTTAAGAATCCATTCGTCTCTTTCTACATTCCAGACTTGTAAAATGTCTTTATGTAAGGAACTTTAATAAATTTATCTACAACTATTCATTCCAGATAAAACCTATTCCTTCTGTTGCAGGTCTAATATTCCATTTTGCCTTGGCACTAGCGTAGCACTGTTTTTTTCCATGATGTTGGCTGGTGTTTTTCCAAAGAATGAACACATTCAATTAAAACACGCTCAAGAAACAGAAGCTAGAAAAATAACACAAAATCCCAAGTCAGTAATCATGTAGCTTTTAGAAAATTATGTATGTGAATACATCTATATTTATGTGTATACTTCAAATCCTCAGATATTTCACTGGCCTAAAAATTAAAACAATTAAGTAGTAAAAACAGAAATGGAAAATACTGTTAGCTTTAAAATCAGTAAAAAAGAAATTTGAAATCAGTAAAAAAAAAATATTGCAATGCCAAGTTAATGCTGAGTATTTTGGTTGTACATTAATGCTGATACAGTTGATGCTAGGGACAGTTTGCCACATTATTTTCAACTTCAACTGACTTTTTTATTTAAAAAAAAAAGTGACCACTTGGGCTGAGATTTGCAAAAAATATCCAAAATAAAAAGAGGTTGCCAAAAATAAGAGCTTCCTTAATGTAATCTCAGAATTCACATCAAGCTGGACATCATCAACAACAATGCCAATAAAAGTTAAGATCACATTGCAAATAGCTCTGAGTTCAATAGAACAGGAATTTTGGAGATGTCATATGTATATTTTCCTCTTTCACATGTTAATATGGAAAATAGAAATAGAACCTATAGCCAACTAAAATTCCTAGCTTTTTCAGATGATATATTTTACCTTGTTGCCATACTTTCAAATGTGATGTACGCTTTGCAGGGAAAAATAAATAGGAACTCAGATAAAGTGAAGTGGAATAAGCTTTTAAAAGAGTCTCTTGAATATACATATAAAAACAAAATATGGAACAAACCTTTGAATAGCAGAGATTTTAAAACAATGAGTAATTTGACTAGTATGTGGACTTCTGTTTATGATCCTGTATGAACTGATATGGTGCATATTTTAACACATTTGCATATATCCCCCATAATTTTCAATTTTGTACATCTTTTTTTGTATTTTGAAGTATACTTTATTTTTAGCAGTACTTTTTTTACTTAAACATGTAATTTAATATCATAACTATTCAGAAATTTTGGTTAGGTATTGTATTTGAAGACAGATTTGCAACTTTTACTTAAAGCAAATTTAGAAACCAGGAACCAGGTAAGTTTGCACAAAGAAATAAAATTCACCCCCCAAATGGATCAATGAGGACTTCCAAAAGACTTACAGTAGTGGGGCCTCATGCAATAGCCTAGTGTCTAAAGTCCTTGCCTTGAATGTTCCAGGCTCCTATATGGGCGCTGGTTCTAATCCTAGCAACCCCACTTCCCATCCAGCTCCTTGCTTGTGGCCTGGAAAAGAATTTGAGGATGGTCCAAAGCCTTGGGACCCTGCACCTGCACCTGGAAGAAGTTCCTGGCTCCTGGCTTCAGATCAGTGCAGCACCGGCAGTTGTGGTCACCTGGGGAGTGAATCATCACACAGAAGATCTTCTTCTCTGTCTCTCTTCCTCTCTGTATCTGACTTTGCAATAAAAATAAATAAATCTTAAAAAAAAAAAAAAACAGAAGCATGAAAAAGGATGTAGGGTTAGTGACAGCAAGTGCTTGAAGGCTAACAATATTAGGAAGCACCATCATTCCTGGAATTACGGGGTGAAGGGAAGAAATAGCAACTTTGGAACTCACTGAGAATTGGAGCCACAGAGAACGAGCCACCAGAAGAAACTATAACCATGGAGTAGTGAAACTGCTGGCACAGACTCAGTAACAAACAAAAATCATTGAAGAAGACCCAAGTTCCCTCCTTTCAGATTTCCTGCCAGTGTATTCTAGTAGCTTTATCATCCAAATAAATACGTACACCATCATATTTATACTAGTACTAGCCACAACAGCAAAAATGTGGAATAAAGATAAATGTACACAAAGACATGCACACATACACAATACAATCCTATTCGACTAGAAAAGAAACAACATTCCATCATTTGCATCCAAATGCTTACAACTAGAGGATACTACACTGAGTAAAGTCATAGAGACAGAGAATAAATGCTACATGTATAACCTAATGTAAGAAGAAAAACATATTGTGTAACAATTTTGCTACAAATACAGTTGCTTTATCAAATTTTGTTTCAAATCTTTATCAAAACATCACTAAAAACTATATGTTACTGTAGTCTTAATGATCTGTAGTTATTTTAAAATTTATTATATATGAGTGGTGTTGAACATTCTTTCAATTCATTACTCCTGGAATTGCATAAACGAAGGGAAATAAAAATTTTACAGATTCTGCCAATATTCTTGCCCAGATACATAGGTTTAAGGAAACCAGGCTTTTCCCTGGATTGTTTTCAGTTTTCTTGTGATATTAGTTGGTTCCCTTCTGTGTGGGCTCCCTTCTGGGGTTTCTATTCTGTTCCATTGATCTTTATTTCTCTACCAGTACCAGTCTGTTTTGATGACCACTGCTCTGTAGTATGTCTTGAATTCTGAAACTGTGATTCCTCCAACTTGACTTTTGTTCTTCAAGACAGCTTCAGCTATTCGTGATCTCTGTGTCCCCAGATGATCATTTGTATCATCTTTTTACTTTCAGAGAAGAATGTTGTGATTTTTATTGGGATCATGCTGAATCCGTATATTACTTTTGGTAATACGACACTTTGATGATGTCTAATAGCTTGAAACCATCAAGCTATTAGAGGAAAACATAGGAAATACTCTCCAAGATACAGGCATTGGAAAAAACTTAGAAAAGTCACAAAAACACAAGCAGTCAAAGCGAAAGAAAAAAATAGGACTACATTCAAACAAGAAGCTTCTGTACAGCAAAGGAAACAATTAACAAAGTGAAGAGGCAACCAACAGAATGGGAGAAAATCTTTGAACACTACACACCAGACAGGGGACTAATATCCAGGATTTACAAAAGTCTTCAGAAACTCAATGACAGCTAAACAAACAACCCTGATATGAAATGGGTGAAAATATTGAACAAACATTTTTCTAAAGAATAAATTCAAAAGGTTAATACACATATGATAAAATGCTCAGGCTCCCTAGCTGTCAGAAAAGCAAAAATTAAAACCACATTGAGGTTCCACCTACCTGCAGTGAGATTGGCCTACATTCAGTAATCTACCAACATCTGCAGGAATGGATGTGGGAAGAAAGATATCCTCCTTCACTAACGGCACTGTAGGCTAGTATAACCACTATGAAAGTCAGTATGGGGAGTGCTAAGAGAACTGAAAATTGACCTGCCATATGACTCAGCTATCCCACTTCTGGGAATATATCCAAAGGAAATGAAATCTGTCTATGAGATAGGGATCTGTTATCTGTAATCCTATATTTAGAGCAGTACAATCTACAATGGCAAAAGACATGGAAACACAGATGCCTGTCCCAAAAGGAGTGGATAAAGAAACTCTGGTACATCTACTCCATGGAGTACTACTTGGCCATTAAAGAGAATGAAATTCAACCATTTGCAACCCAATGGTCCTAACGAGAGACCACATTGCTCAATGAAATAAGCCAATCCCAAAAGGACAAATATCACATGTTCTCTCTGATATAAGGCAACCCCCATGCAAAATACAAGAAAAATATCCCTTTCCATACAGTTTGTGCTACATCTCATGAGTTTTGATATTTTTGTTCTTATTTTCCTTCCTTCAAAAATGTTTTATTTGTATTAATTCCCTCACTTACTCATAGGCCTCACAGTGGCATTATTTGCTTCAAGGAGGCTTATAATTTTTCTTTTTCATTTCCTCAGCAACACAGTGGTCACTCAGTAGTATGTTTTTTAACTTCATGTTGTTGTAAATTTTCTATTTTTCTTCCCATTGTTCATTTTATTTTATGGCTTTTCTTTTAAGGGGAAGTATAGTAATTGTATAATAGAGACTGTCATTTCCAGTTGTGAAGCTACAATGCAGTGTGCAACTCAACTTTTAAATCAAAGATGGATTATCAATGAAGCAGTTGAATGTATCTTGACAATAAGATGCTGGACGCTCTGCCATTGTCCATACCTACAAGATTAGGATAAACTTAAATAAACGAATGATAGACTTGTGACTGTGAAAAACTATACTACCGTAATTATATGGGGGAAATCAGTGAGAGGGAAGCTTGAGGGGCAAGGAAAATTCCAGAGCCTTTGGAACTATATCACAAAATAATAAAATACAAAGGTTTTTGAAAAAGAAAAATATGAAACATTTTTCTTATTTGTCGAATTCCTTATTTAATGTAATATTAAGCCTTTGTACTGTACTTAAAATGCTGTCTCAAAATAATAAAAGAAGTATAAAGTTGAAAAAATATTAGCTAGGCTTCTGTCACTTGAAAAGTTTGAATTTTGCAGCAAGGATCTTTTTGATAATTAAACAGATAATCCCGTTCCAGGAAACATTATGTCTTGAAATAATTTCCTTTGGTCTTTAATCTTTAATTATAGCACTCACCAGATACAATCAATTAGAAGGAAACTCCAAAACATTTTGTTTCTTCAATGTCCTTCGAAGAACGGTGTTTCTCCACTGAGAAGGATAATTTGTCCCCAAAACATGTGTCACGAATGTGTTTTAACAAGAAACAACATCGACAAAAAAACTTGCCCGGTGACTTAGAAAAGAACTTTCTATGAAAACATCGATACATAATGATCTATGTAATATTATATCTCTTACCAATAATATTGAAAATAATAACAAAAGCATTAATGTTAAGTAATGTATATAATGAACTCACTCTCTGGATGACTTGGGGCTCTGAGATTGAAGGTTGAAGGTCAATGTTAATGATGACAGCGTGATATCCTCAGGGAACTGTGTGCAGAGAAAGCAAATCTGGGACAGGAGGGAAAAGGCCTATGTAAGTTCAATTTAAATTAAATTAGGATCTTGATTAGAGACCTGAAATAATCTATTCATAAAATAATCCAGTTTTCCTACAATATATTTGATTCTTATTTCTTAAGATATAAAATTTTTCAATATTTTGTCATTGTCTTTCTTTGGTTTCTTTAAATGAACATTGGAAATATGACTGATAGGTAATAAGAATTAAATAATAATTAAAATGTCTTGAACACAGCCCTTTTCTGGCAATTTTCTCTCTCATTCAAGTCTAGAGTAATATGTTGTGAAGTTGTGTAAAGGTTGCCTTCCCCATCATATTGCTTTTCAAGCACAATGTTCTCATGACCTAAAATATTTCCATGGGAATTAATCCTGTTTCAATGGTTCCACTTTTATTATTGTTTTTAGGTGACAAATGATTTCAGACAGAACCCCCAGCCAGATTCAAAACACAGGTAGAACTTACTATCTTCAAACACCGTTATTTGTATCATTTTCTCAATTTTAGATTACATTTTGCAAGAATCTTCAAATGTTTTCATTTTGAGATTTATTTATTTTTATTGGAAAGGCAGATATACTGAGAGAAGGAGATAGAAACACCTTATATCACTCCGCAAGTGGCCACAATGATCGTAGTGAGCCACTCTGAAAGCCAGGAGCCAGGAATTCTTACGGGTCTCCCACATGGGAGTAGGGACCCAAGGTTTTGAGCCATCTTCTCCTGCTTTCCCAGGCTACAAGCAGGGAGCAGGATGGGAAATGATACAGCCGGGACACAAACCGGTGCCTGTATGGGTTCCCTGCAATTGCAAGGCAGGGATTTAACCACTAGGCTTTCATGCCGGGTCCCAGATGTTTTCTAAGTAGAACAAGATGGAATCTTTTTATGTAATTAATAGCAAAACTACAAGAGCTGTGCACTAGATAATTTTATCCAGTATTTTTCAACATTAACAAACATTCCTAAAAATTAGAGCAAGTTGTTTTTAAACTCAGGAATGTCCCATTTTCCTACTGCTAGATGGGTTAGTATTTAACTAGGAAGTGCCATATCAGGACAAGGCTTTACAAATTATACCGTCAGAGCTGATCCCTGCGTGTGTCAGCAGAAACTGCCTGACCAAAGGGGCACAGCTAAGAGCTGAAAGGCAAGTCTCCCAAAAGCATCTTAACTAGAAACAAACAAAAAGCTTATAAAATAACTTCACAACAGAAAGCTACAGCTATATGACTCTATTTTAATATAGCCTTGACAAGAGGTTCCAAAATACTAGTAAACAGATAAATGTTTCATTTAAATCTTTTGAAATGATGTTACTAATGTAAGGAGGAAAAGTGTCTTATATCCTGTATAGTCACCCTCCTGCTTCTTTACGATGACAAGGTTTCAGTTAACTTTATTGAATTATTAGCATTAAGCTCTCTGGCCGGTTGAGAGGAGCAGGTGCCTACTTTGGAGCAGATAAGGAAAATAGCCAGAGAGGACAGGAAACTGAGAATAATGTTGTCTGCCTTCCAACCATCATCTGTTAACAAGGTGGGTTTCTGTACATTTAAAGCCTCCATCCCAGGATCTTTCTTTAATTACTTAATTATTGTAGTTTGTTAATATGAAAGGCAGAGACAGATAGAGGGAAAAAGGAGAGTTACCTCCCATACACCTTCCCAAAGGCCCACAGAGTTAGACCAAAGCCAGTAGCTCAGAGTCTCCCATGTTGGTTGCAAGGACCCAGGAGCCACATTCACCTTGCTTCCCAGGGTGCACATTAGCATAAACCGTAATTCATAGTAGAGCTGGGACTTGGGCCTAGTTTTTCCATGCAAGATGTGGCTATCCCCACACTGTGTGCTAAACACTGCACGAAATACATACACACCTGCTTAGATATTCATTGTAAAAGGTTGATTAGTAACACCAGATTCATTTGTCAGAGAGGATTGTGTTAAAGATCAAACAGAATGTCTAGTAGTGATCTTAGAAGTCATTTTAGAGGTCCGAGAAAGAACAGGTGACTTCATTCAAACCTCAACCAAAGGTCAAAGAGAACAAAGATTCACCTTGCACGGAACCCTCAACTGTCTTGCCTCTCTCTCCCAGGATGGTAGCAATCATTTCTTCTACCCTACATGTGTGATCTGTCTTCTTTTCAAAGTGACGTTTTTTCAGTTAATACCGAAAGGGCATCCACCAAATTACCAAGAGTCCAAACAAACAAGAAAGATTTCCCTATACACTGCCTCTCCCATGAGCTGTAACCCAATTTTTTCTTTTTGTCCTCTGTCATACTTAAGAAGGATTCTTTGCTTAATCTATAAGCCTCTTTATCATTCTCCAATGTATTGCATTGGAGTTTCTGACCCCTCACTCGACTGAAATCACTTAGTTCTGAGTGATCAGCCACCTCCCATTTGCAAGATTCCAGTGATAATTTTAAGCTTGTATGTTTATACTGGACACTCGAAACCAACAGTCAGCAAGCTCCAGGCTCACAGAGCTGCCAGTTACTCCAGTTTTTGGTACGGTCCATGAGCTTCGACTAATTTTCGTGCTTTTTCGATTGTTTTTAGGAGTCCACCGAGTTATATTTTGTGACATTTGAAAATTACATTAATTCAAATCTCAGCATCCACGGATAAAGTTTTACCGAAACAAAGCTGTGTCCTTGTGCTTGTCTATGATTGCTTTTGCATCAGAGCTGAGCAGTTACTGCACCGACACCACCACCCCACAAAGCCTGAAATATTTACTGCCTGGCTCATTACTAGTGAAACTTTGCCAGTGCTGACTTAAACTCCCTCTAGCCATGGTTACAGGATGCATTTACTAAAAAAGTTCATACTTCTCCAACGAGTCTTCGCTGGGTCGTTTTGAAAGCCAAACATGACGTCATGTACAAAGCACATGAGACAGTATCTGTCTCATAGCCTATTTTTGCATCAGCGTTAGCTCTTTTCTCTAGCGACCTCTCGCTCTCTGCTTACCCTGAGACATGCGGGTTGCCCAAGGTTCCACATTCATTTCCCCCTCTTTTGTCTCCCACTCTGAATGCATTTCCTCCCTTAGCTTTAGAAATCACCTTCATGCTGGCTCCCCAAGCTGCATAGCCTAGTTCAGTTTCTGCTTCACTAGGTTGTCCATGGGAAAACTAACAAAGAACTTCCAAAATTGAAATTATCCTGCCCTTAAAATTTACTCCATTTTTGCTTTTCTGATCTCACTTCTTAAAGCTACGATTCATCCAACTCTTGGCCCATGAAACTCTTCCTTTTGCCTTTTCTCACCTTCGAGATAGAGACAATGAATTCCTCCCACTGCATTTCAGGAGCGTGTCTCATCACTCTCCAAGCCACCACTTTAAGACGCGTTCATTTTCTATGTAGAGTGTCTAACTCAAGTGTTTACCAGAACCTGGTTTTATTTGCATTTATCCTCTTCAATTCCACCTTCCAGATAAGTTTTCCTTTTCCCAAATAACAAATGGGGTCATAGACCTCCCTACTCAGTAACCCCTAAGTGGTTGTCCACAGAACATGGTCCTGATACTTTTATCCAGCCTTTCACAATCCAGTAATTCTCTTAACTAATATTCATTGGGTATTTATGGTGTGGTAAACACTATACCAGATCATGGGTAGACCAATGACTAAAAGCAGGGCAGCTCTGCTTACAGGAGTACTTCACTTAATCAGAAGCAGTCAATGTTAAACAAGGAATCATTGCATCTCCCTTCCACTCATATCAGAAAGGCACCTTCTATAGTGCTCTCTGCACATGTAGTGACCTCTGTCTGGAATACTCTAACTCTCAAGGAAGACTTGAATACTTCCTTTCTCTGGTAAGGGAACTTTCGCTAATATGACTGTCGGAGTTCATTTTGGCCTCCTTTGATTCTCTAAAAATATCTGTCATTCCAACATTTGATATATTTTCACCAGAGGTAAGCATCTCATCTTCAAAGTATGTGTCACATCCAGAGCCCCATAAACCAGCAATCATTAGCTGGTTTGATAAATTGATCAGCTGCATCTCTTCTGTATATATAGTGACCAAAAAGTAATGCAAGTTTGCTTATAATAAAAACAATATATTTGATACAAATATTTAAAAACTTAAATAGCATGTTGCTCAAACATGATTTATGTGGAAACAGTATTTTGTTTGTATTTTAGCTAGCTAGTTGTGATAACATATCTTTCTTATTTTCTCCATTCAGGAAAACTCAAATGACTTGCCCTTCCATGCATGTTTAGCTGTTGACACTTCATTTTTACTTACTAATTTCCTTTCTTGTTTTAGTATGTTCAAACTATCTTTCAACAATATTCTCTTTTCTAAGAAACTGAGAAACACTGGGAATATTACCCAGAAAATAGGATGTTTGTTTTATATAAGCAATGTTTACATCTCATAGAGATTCAAGTCATAAACAATGTAGAAAATAGAGACTGATGAACGGACTGCAGAAAGCGCCAAAAAATAATTAAAATAATAGCTACTCTAATTTTAAGATGTGCCAAGGGGGAGATCCAGGAAATTAGCAAGCAGTTAACATCAATACTTGGAAAGAATAAGAACAAATAATAATAGAATTGATCAGGAAGTACTTAAGCAAGAACAATTTAATGAGAAACCAACAGCATGAGTTCATCCAGAAAGATTGTGGAATAAAAACCAAATGTGGGTGTAAAAACAGTGCGCCTCAGGGACCTGAATGTTTTTATCTTGAATTATACCAATAGCCATGTGAGCATGTGTCATAAAGTACAGTAATATCATGAGAATAAAGGTAAAGTTAACTTTTGACTGACACACTAGAAAAGTTTAATATGGTGGGAAATTTTGTTCTTCAAAAGACACCTTCCACCCAATTCCACCTCCACCATTGGACTCCAGTGGTGCAGATGAATGCCGCTGGTACTCACTTCCTAAGACAGTTGTTCAAACCCTGGTAAATGCTTTTAAACCAAGGAAACGGGGACTACTCATGCAGTCTGTCATTGTGAATGCCTCAAGGAGAGAAACTAGCACAGATGGATTTGTGAAATGATGACAGCTGTTAGCAATCCAGGGACTGGAGGTGAGTTTATCAAGTTTCACTTTTTTGAAGATGATTTGTTTATTGGTAGACATTCCAAACTAAGAGAAATCTGTAAAAGTGTATGCACCACAGAGTCAAGTTAAAAATTATAAAAGAACTGGATATCACTCTTTATGTACTGTCTAAACTCATGGGGCCCAGGTCAATAATAAATACTTCTCACTTTGCTTGGGTTAGTAGGAATCATGCAGCTCCATCAGCATGGGCAGGGAGTGGGCACTGGGCAACATGGTCCATCAATAAATGGCTGGGAGCCAAACAAGTATCGGTCAAGTGAGCAGCCTAGTCGTGTGACCTCTGCAGTGGGTAAAGGACAGCCAGCAAGACTGTGTGAACAAGCTGTGTGACAGTTAAGCAGGGTGCCTCCACCCGAATGAAATCCAAATCAGAAATATTGTGGAAAGTACTTGTATTATTTTCATGAAGGCACAGTGGAAATTTAACTGAAAGTTGGATTGTCATCTTCATCTTTTCCCAGCTAGCTAAATACCAACAGAGTTTTACAAAGGCTAATCATATACCTAGAAAGTTTAGCATGAAGACTTGTTGATGTTTTTATGAGATCGAAAATATATACCTTTCACCATTTTAAATACCTACGTTGTTTTCTAAGATTCTTCATTTTTAACACATCCATTTATGATACAAATGTTCCTCCTTCTAAAATTAAACATTGAATAATTTATACAGTTCTCTGCGTGTCTGTTCCACTGTACACAGCATGCTGTATTTATTCAGTGACCACCAACAATGATGTTTATGAATTTAACACACTCATAAAGCAACTCTCCTGTGGGTAAGTTAATTTTTATGTTCTTTCATTCTTTGTTATCACTCATCAACATTTTTATTGGTGAATGTAGACACTTTGTCATTTTTAGAAATGGATCCAATACTAAACTAAATTCTTTATTTGATACATGCAATCCTAACTCTAAAGTTAAAAACACTTTCCAATTACCTTTTTTCCTTCAATAATTGAAGTAATTTTTAAATATTTAACTCATAAATGAAAGTATTATTTAGGATAACACATTTTGCCTCTTTAGGCTTTCCAAACCTCTGAAAATTTTATCACATATACCAGGTTATTGCATATTTCAAATATCATTTGCTTGGTGAGTTATAGGACAGTGCAAATGCTCATTGTGTATCTGTATAAATGAAAGGGATATAAAAGAATAGAAATCCTATCTGATTAATGATCTGTGAAGTTTATGGCTTTGTGTTTTTTAAGAGATTACATTTGTAATGTTAGAAAATAAGAAACGTGAGGTAGTACTCTCCCCCATTTCATCCCGCTGACAGTATACTGTCTAAACATTTGAAATAAATCACCCGCAAAACAGACTTTCATAGCACACAACACTGTAAAACTGTTATACCAATGAGTCTATTCACATGCCTCAGTGAAGAACACTCAACAAAGCTGAGATTTTGTTCAATTGTTTCTATATTCCTGTAACATGACTTAAAGCAGGGATATAAAATTTGGCAAAGTATACTGACTAAAATGAATTCCTGTATTACCGAAAGTATTGATGAATGACTGCATTTTTATGTTTGATTACATACGTAAAACTATTGAAGCAATTAAAATAGCTAACAGTGACTGATTCCTAGCCACAATTTGTGCACAGTTCTAATTGCTTTACCCGTATTAACTCAATTATTCCCCATTCACATTGAATGAGGTGCTGTGACTACACACATTTTACTGATGACCAACCTAAAGCGCAAGGCCATTAAATAAATGTTCAAGTTCATGAAAAATAAGCAAGACTTTGGAAATCTCTTATTTTAAGTATCAGGAAATATTTAGATGTGAAGATATTTTTTAACATGGCCAAGCTCCACTGGTGCCCCTTGAGAAAAAGAAAAAATGTACTCCAGGTCTCTTAACTTCTGGTTAGCCTTTATTCCCATAAAATCATGTTGCTTTTACATTTTTTAAAGCAGGACATAAATTTCAACATAGCAGCCAATAAATTCTTGTAGATATGAGCAGGAAAACTTAGCCACTTGCTTTTGAAATGAGTCAAGGGCAGCTACTCAAACTGCAAAGTTGGAAGGTCATCTATAAAATGTGTCCACATGGGCAGACACAGGAACATAAAGCAACTGAAGAAAGCACATCTGAGAACTTCGACTATAGCATTTCCTCTATGCATGCTACTTTTTTAAAGAAGATTTATTTATTTTTATTACAAAGTCAGATATACAGAGAGGAGGAGAGACAGAGAGGAAGATCTTCCGTCCAATGATTCACTCCCCAAGTGACCATAATGGCCAGTGCTGTGCAGATTCTAAGCCGGAAACCAGGAACTTCTTTCCAGGTCTCCCACGCGGGTGCAGGGTCCCAAAGCTTTGGACTGTCCTCGACTGCTTTCCCAGGCCACAAGCAGGGAGGTGGATGGGAAGTGGAGCTGCCGGGATTAGAACCAGCGCCCATATGGGATTCAAGGCAAGGACTTTAGCCACTAGACCACACCGCCAGGCCTGCATGCTGCTTTTTGAACAGAACAACAACTTACCCCATGTGTGGTTCAGTATCCATGACTCAACCTTTCGCCAACCGTATCTCCCTTGTACCTGGGCATCGCTGTGCCAAGAAATACCAAGAAGAAAATGCAACCAAAGTTAAGCTGTCTGTCAATTTAAAGTTCACAATGCTTAATGATATAATTAGGGAAAATTTTCATATCTATGGAAACACAGAGAATATGCTCCTTTTTTAGTGAATCATGGAAATGTCCATCTGTATGAGTCCTAATTCGCAACAGCAAAGCAATGAATTCATTGGAAAGCTATGTATGCATGACTTGTACTGTGACCCATCCAATACAGCATTCTCTCTGGGAGAGTGATCCCAAGTGTCTGCAGCAGCACAATAGGCTGATGTTGCCCGGCAGTCCCCTTGCAGCATCTCTTCACTAGGTGGGAGGTCGACTCAGACCCACCTGAACAAAAAGATTTATGTATGTTTATCACACACATTCTCAAGCGCATATAAACTACTGAAAATCCCTAAGACATGGAAGAAATGATTCCACATTTGAAAACCAGACAAATGCTCGACATATAGATGTGAACATTCACCAGGTGGAAGTCTTTGGGTTTTCAAGGGTAGTGATATCAAGAGCTTCATGAAAGTTCCACCCTATGGTCCTTGCTTTTCAAACCATCCCTGTGCCTGTTTCTGACTTCTGGTTTCTTTTGCTAATTTGGTAGTCATTCATAAAACTGTGAACACTTTTACAAATATAAATATGAATCCAGTCTTCGGTGTGTGTGTAAACAAACTGTACACATATTGTTCACTAATTATCCTATCATGAACTTTTTCCATATTGTTAAATATCCTTCTACACTGCCTTTAATGGCTAAGCTCTATTCTCTATCCTATTTTGCAGCTATTTCAGTTCATTGTCTTTTTGAAACACATTAAGATTATTTCTAATCATGTGTTAGTATGGATGCCCATGAACGTCACATCTTGCTACACAAATCTTTGAAAATATCCAGCGTTACTATTTAGAATAAATTCCCAGTTGATAAGAATATACAAAAACCTATAGGATATACATGTGTGTGCACAAATATCCATATGTATTTATATACATGTTTGTGTATTCATGTGTGTGTGTCATCTTTCCCATATCATTGCAAAACTAAACTAAAAAAATGTAAATGTTATCTTGAGTAACTTGCCTAACTTCTATTCTTTTTCTCATTTATGAAATGGAACTAATGGTGCACTTTTTGCAAGAGTTTGATTAAATGATTAATGAGGTTGATAGATGTGAAGTGCTTAAAAAATATTTGATGGATATAAGTGTTACCAGAAAAGCTTGGTGGGTTCTTTCCTCAGCTTAATATAGAAATTAAAAGCTGGTAACCAGTTGCAAACAGAGAAGTTTACTTGAGAAGCGATCAGGTGTACAAGGAGAAGAGGGAAGGGGAAGCACCTCCCAAGAGAATGTCTCTCAAAAGTAGAGAGAAGAGACACCAAAGGTTTGAGGAAGAGTCTTGGCATTTTAGGCATTCCCTGACCACTCCTTGTTAAACAGCAACCTATCGGTAAAAGGTCCCCCATTTGGTGAAGTCTTAACCAATTAGGAAATGGGTGGGCAATGCATGAGCTACCCACTTGAAGGTGTAGCCAAGATTTCAGCAAGCTTGGATTGGCTCATGTATTAAGTACCCAGCAAATGATACCTTATTATTTGAATGCTTTAGACAATTCTAGTAACTACCTTTTCCCATGTAAATGACACCACTTTTTCCATAGAACTTTTACAAGTACGGACCCAGAGTTGTAGCCTAGTGGCTAAGGTCCTCACTAGCCTGCTCCACTTGCCTTCCGGCTTCCTCTTTGTGGCCTGGGAAGGTGGTGAAAGCTGGCCTAAAGCCTTGGAACCCTGCACCCAAGTGGGAGACCCTCAAGACTTCCTGACTTCAGATTGGCTCACTCTGGCCATTGCGGCCACTTGGGGAATGAACCAGTGAATGGATAGATCTTTCTGTTTTTACTTCTTTTTGTAAATCTGACTTTCTAATAAAAATACATAAATCTTAGAAAGAAAGAAACAAATGCATGAGAAATACTTGATCAGAAAAATAATTAAAAATTATTTATGCAAATACTGTTCCATGGTGCCCAGTTCAAAGTCCTATCTAAATGTTAAGATCACTTCAAACAGCACTCTTTCCAATAGACATTTCTCATGCGGACTCAAAGGCTGTGTTATATCAGAGACTAACTTGCCTTTGTGGGAATTCTCCAGTGCTTGACTCCTCAGGAATTTGGTGAGCAGCTGCAACAGAGCCTTGTCGCAATGCACAGAGCACTGGAGAAGGTGATGCTGTCTCCCTCCTGGATTAGCACAACCAAATCTTCGGGATCACATCCTCCACTGCTTTGCATTCCAACCAAATCTTCCCATAGGAATCTGCACTTATTATCTTCCTAATAATACCTCAGTAAATCTGGAATTTAAAAAATTTTTTAAATGTGAGCTTTCAGCATTTTCTATGTTATCAAATAAAAGGCTTTGCTTTTACAAAGTATCTTTTACGAGATACTTTAATTCTTAGCTATTTGACAAGAAGATTCTGATCTACAGTGTGGTCCATCAGAGAACCTGTTAGCTGGTGCAGAGCACACCATGAAGGATGAGAACTGAGCACCTCGGCCCTCTGCAGAAACCTGGAGGCAAGAAAGAAAAGCCACTCATACTTTAACATGGATACTAAATGCAAAATGTACATGCTTTTTACATATGTACATATGCACTAGTTTCATATTCTGCTTTTTTGAAAACAGATCTATTAATATATAACCACCATAACATACAATGTATTCATTTTATTGTTTTAAGCTGACACATAAAAATTGAACATATTTATGGAGTACCATGTGATACGTCAACGTGCACAGTGTGTAATGTTCAAATCAGGGAAAGCATATCTCTCTTCAAACATCAATTTACCCATTTAAAGTGTACAGTTCAGTGATTTTAGCATGTTTGCAAAGTTGTGCAACCATCACCGTAATCAGAATGACAACATTTTCATCACCCCAAAAAGAACCCTGTGCTCGCTAGCAGATGCTACCATTTCCTCCCGCCCTTCATCCACAGCTCTAGGCAACCAAAATTCTCTGCCGTTATGCATTTCCTGGACTTCTCATATAAATGGAATTATCAAGTATGTGGTGTTTTGTGACTGGCTGCTTTCACTCGGCACAATGTTTTCAAAGATCAACCATTTTGTAGCAGGCACTTTATTCCCTCTAATTATCAAGGAAGAGCCTGCAGTGTGGCAAAATCACCTTTTGTTTCTACATTTGTCAGTTGATGGGTATCTGATCTGTTTCAGCTTTGGGGCTACCATGAATACCACTGCTGTAAGTTTCCATGTCTATAGTTTTGTGTGGATTTATCTATAATTTTTTTTTGCAGGTGAGGGGAGTTCATGGGCCAATGGTAATTGTGTGCTTACTTACCATTTTCAGGGATTATCAAAGTGTTTTTCCAAAGGGCTGTAACATTCTATATTCCCCCTGACAATGTGGTCTCCAGTTTCTCCTCAGCCTGGACAAGATGAGCTACTGTCTTACTTTATGAGTAGAGCTGTCCTACTAGATGTGAAGCAAAGTCACTCTGGCTTCCTTTGGCTTTTCCCTTACGGCTCAGGACGCAGTGTCTTTCCATGTGCTTATTTGCCCTTATCTTGTTTGGGGAAGAAACTCATCAGACTTTTTGCCCACTTTTAATTATGTTACTTATATTTATTACTATATGAGCTGAAAAGCAGTTTTTATATGTGCTTATCTCAAGTCCTTAATCAGACACATAATTTGCAAATATCTTTTCACATTCTGCAAGCTTTCATTTTACTTTGTTGATGTCCTGTGAAGTACGGAAGCTTTCAATATTTATAAAGTCCAGTTTGCCTATTTTTCTCATATAGCTTGTGATTTTAGTATACTAAGAAAGGCCTTCCAAGGTCACAGACTTACTCCCATATTCCAAATTAAAAGTTTCACAATTTTAATTCATGCACTTATAATCCATCTATAATTCATTTTGCATGTACTATTGTTATTATAAAAGGTGTACCAATAGTTGAAAAAATAATCTACTGCCCCCACCTTACCCTGAACTATCTTCATCCCTTATCAAAAACCAATTTATCATAAAGGTGAAGATTTAATTTCCTTTTCTATTGTCCATTGCTTGTGCATACAAATACAACTGAACTACTGCCATTCATGCGGTAGATAGGAAGGAAGTTCCTTACTGCTGGCCTGCTTGACCCAAGCCTGGCTGTTGTGGACATTTGAGGACCCAACAGATACAAGAATTATTTCTATTCCTGTCGTTCTGCTTTTCAAGTAAATAAATAAATAAATGAAGTCTTGTCCCAGTGCTGTTACTTAATAGGTTAAGCTGCTGCCTGTGGTGCCAACATCCCACATGGGTGTCAGTTCCAGTCCAGGCTGCTCTACTCCTGGTCCAGCTCCCTGCTGATGCTCTTGGGACAGCAGCAGATTAGCCAAAGCGCTTGCACCTGTTTGACAAACCTAGTGAAGCCCATTTAGTCATTTCACCTCTCTCTTTCTCTCTCAGTGACTCTGCCTTTCAAATAAATAAAGCTTTAAAAAAAAAAAAACCAATGTTTTTTGTATTGATCTGTTTGAAATCTTGCCAAACCCATTGATTAGTTCTAATAGGTTTTTAGTTAATACCTTAGGGTTTTCTATATACAAAATCGTGTCGTTTGCAACTAAAAATGGTTTTCTCTCCTTCCCAGTTGCCCTGGCTGGAACCGTTAGTTGAACAGAAGTGGGACAGCAGGTATCTTTGTCTTGTTCCTGATCTAACATGTTACGCCTCAGCTTTATGTAGAGTATTAGTAAGCTTTTCACAGACTTTACTCTTTGAGGAAGTTCTTTTCTTTCCCTAGTTTTCTGAGTGTATTTATCATGAAAAGATATTAGATTTTGCCAAAAGCTTTTAATTTATGAAGATGATCCTGTGTGTTTTGTTCTCTATTCTATTGATACGATTCATAACATTAACTGATTTGGGGCTGACCACTCTTGCTGTCCTAGGATGAATCTCCCTTGTTCGTCCTCTATGTTGCTGTGGAACGCCGTTGATTTTCACAAGAGCCTGTAATTTACCTGTAATCTATCTCGCGCCGGCATCAGGGTGACACTGACCTCGCACTATGAACTGCAAGGTGTTCCTCGTTTTCTGTTTATAGGAATAGTTTGTGAAGACTTGATACAAGTTCTTCCTTCAAAGTTCTGTCATGCTTTTTTTTTTTATTTCTTAATTTGTATATTTCTTTAAAGGGAACTCAAGAGCAGGTTCAATAGAGGAAATAAACGCCCATTCTTTCACTTCCGAGCACTGGATGTAAGCTATGTGATCTATAGTGTACAAGAATATTGTCCAAGTGGCAGCTACTCACAAGAAAGTTCCCTAATTCGTCCTTAAAAGTTTTCTTGAGTTTTTATTTTTGTTGTTTTGCTTTGTTTTTAAGATGGTACATCAATCCCAGCAGGAATCGATGCTCCAGTACCCTGAGTCACCTCCCTCTTCGCTGTCATCCCCGCTGAGGCTAGCAGAGGGAGGGTTTGGCCTGGAGGGTCTCCCGGGGCGGGGCGGGGCGGAGGAGGCGGGAATGCAAAACGGAGCCTCCTTCCCGGAGCCCCGGGGGCAGCAACGCCCCTCGCTATAAATTCCCAGTTGTGCTGCTGCCGGAGATTCCAGCGCCTGGCAGCCTGGACCCCGAGCCGCGACGAGTGGCAGGAGGCTGGGGACGCACAGCGAGCGGCTGCGGTGGAGCCGGGAGCGAGGGCGCACAGCCCGCTGGCGGCCGGACCAGGGCGCTGCGCCCGGGCGCGGGTGAGTCCACCGGGCCGCCCTGCGAGCTTGGGGGGCTGCGAGGGCGGGAGCACGGCGTCTTGTACTGCGAGAGACGTTCCCAGGACCCGGCCTCCGGGGGTCCCCTTCCACCCTGGAGCTAACCGCCCTTCTCCAAACCCAGGTGAGAAACAACCCGAACATTGTGACCGGTTTGGTCTGACTCTCTAAGGGCCATAAGCGAGCCGTCCACAGCAGTGGGGAGTAGTCAAGTCAACTTTCCACGGCTGCTTTCCCTTAACTCCTGACCGGAGTGATAAGCCTCTGCCTCCGCGGGGAGTCCCTTTTGAGGCTGTGGGGAAGGTAGGCCCCCTAGCCATTTGGTCCGGCATTGCTGAGGCAACTGCAGGTGGAATTCCAAATTCAGTAAATCTGTTGCAGGCTAATTTTAGAAGTTGATCATGTTGTTTGCCCACCCCAAGCCCCGGGACGATTTTATAAATACCCAAATGGCCGATGCCAGAAAAAAAAACTTCCGACCCTTGGAAGTTAGGGAACTTTGGAAACGAAGTGACCCCAGCCACCTCCTCCGCTTCCGGGGCAAGGTTCCTACCCCCAACACCACTCAAAGCCCAACTTTTTTCTCTTCCTGCGTACCATACCCATACCCGGGAGGGTCCAAGCCAGGGGCCACTAAGCCCTGTCGCCTACCAGCAGCATTGCCACAGACCCATTAAAGTGGGAAGGAAAAAGCAAGGTGTGGGACACCTACAACTGAGTCTCCCCAGCCCAGATTCTCATAGTTGAGGCAAGATATTGGCCAACTTTGTCATCTGTTTCCAGGACAGACCGGGGCCTCTTGCTGTCCCTCCAACGTTCCCTTTCCCCTTTCGACTGTCTGCAGTCCCAGCCCCCGTAAGTCATTAGGGCAACAGGTCTAACCCCCTTAGGGCCTCACCTCCCTGGATTGCCCTGAGGCGACTGTTAGAGACCAGCAGTAGAAGACCACTTACTTGTATCTGATTTGTGTTTGGCCTCAGGGAAGTAACAAAGCCCCCCCACTACTGGCCCCCAGAGCCCCTTTCTTCCCAGTCACAGCGGATGCTCACTTTCCTCTGGGGTCTCATTTGGGGCTTGGCCACGTTTATTTCCTGTGTCATTCTGGGAAGCGAAGGCAAATGGCATGGCCTATGACTGTGTTTGCTAACTGTTGAGCAACTTCGTACCTCCTTCTGAAGGTACTTCATGTCCAACAGGATTCTCTCAGTTGTCACAACTTGAGTGCTTTCAATTCCCATTAGTGTAAGCTCTCACACCTTATGAATCCTCTGGAAGAGAAAAAAAGAAGCAAAGAGAACTGGCCATGCCTCCTCTGTCCTTTGGTGCTTCTCCAACTATGTATGTGGATTATCTGTCCTCGGCTGTAACAGATGCCCTGGCACCTTTGCTGGCAGCAAGACACAGGCAGGGAAGCAATAGAAGGGAGTGGAGACATCTTGTAACAAACTGTGTTATGTTAGAGGTCTTCCTTGGCAGCACTGAACCTCTGGGCTCTGCCTAAAAGGTCCCCTCCACTGACAGTCTTTGATTCTTTTGATTTACTGGTTACATCTTGAAGGTCTAATATAATTATCCTGTTAGTCTATGCTTGGAGTCTCAGAAACGTTTCCATTCTGTAAAATGATCTGTTCAAGACCAGCATTGGGTTTGCCAGTGATGGCTGCAAGTGTGCATCCCCCAAAAGGTAGCTAATTGTTTCTGTAAGCTGATGTAAGGTTCTCGGAGTGGCCCCAAGTTTGTAGCTCTCAACCTCTGGTCAACTTTCATGATCCTTACTTCCAAAGACTTTCACAGCCTGCCCTCCTCATCTGTTCTTGAACTCATGCTTCTTTGTCCTCACCTTCAGGTCTTCATTTCTGATTCGGCTTTCTTTGACCTGTAGCTGACTATTCAGCTCAGAAGAAAAGTGGTTTTCTTCCATTGGTTCCATGGATGCCAGTGGAAAATTCAAGCATTTACAAGCATCCTCGATCCCTCAAGGGCTTACATCTTACCTCTCTCTTACCCTGGGTTAGTGCTCAAAAAAGTCGAATTTGTGTTGCTTCTCTTTCTTCTTGTTCCATGTCAGTTTTATGAGTTTCAGACAAGGGATACTGTAGGGTATTTTGTTTTGTTTTGTTTTATTACTGTTACTATTCCTAGTGTTGTTATTACCATAATTAGTTAATAATAACGACTATTTTCCCTTATGCTAGTGAAAGAATAAGTAGAAAAAAATTTGACCTGATAGTAACCCACGACACAGGTAAAACCCTTAGTGGAGACCAATCTAAAACTCAGGTGAAAGTCATAGTGCATTTGTGTTATCACAGCACATTTTTTAAGTAGATAATTGAGAGTTCAGTGTTTTGCTCTCAAATTTGTTACAGGAACACAAAGATCAAGTCCCACCCCATTTCCACTTTCCATTTTTACTGTCTGCTGCTACAAGCTCCCACCCTTTAGACTCTTCACTAGTTTACCTAATTCTTTTCCGCTGGGTCATGACTAGTGACTGCCAAAGGGTCTCCTAAATTGAGAATTTTATTTAGAAGTTTGAAATAAGTCCAAGAGTTCTAAAAAATTAAAAAACTATCTTCAAGCCACAGTGTGGCAATAAGGAAATATGGAGCTGAAGCAAAAAAATACAACAAAGTTAGTAATATTTTCCCTTAGGCTAACAATCTGGACAAGTCACCTTTTAAATGCAACATCATTGAAAAGAACTACTACTCTTCTTCAAAACGGTTTCAAGCTTTCTCTTTCAAAGCAGCTTGAAGTCAATGTTACCTGTGTTTCTTTTCACCATTGTTCAGTGAGCTAATACACTAAAAACTCTGATAAAATTGTTTGATTTCTAAGAAATTTAGCTATCATTTTGATTTCTATTTTGTTCAATGTGTAAATTTTAGCTCTTAAAAATCAACTTTTTCGCAGCTTAATATTAAAGGTATTAAATCAAAAATTGTCTGTATGGATTAAAGTGACAATTAACTGATCTGGCCAGTGATTGTCATTATTCTATAGAGCTCTAAAACACGATGTTCTATAAGAACAAAAAAAAAAAAGGAAGAGCTACAAATTTGCCAAATGTTTCATTAATTAGTTATTATTTTAATGACAAATTTGACAATGGAAATCAAAAGCAAAGTACATGCTAAGAAATCATAGAAAAGACATATTAATGACATGATAATGCCACTAGCAATAGTTATATTAACATTAAAAGACGTGTTACCTGATTGATTCTCCCCATAGCTGGCGTTTATCGGGGGATAGCTTTCCCTTATATGTGAAATGCAAACTTGTCTTTGAAAATATTTCACCAATGAAGAACAGACTATGTTATGCAAATGTGTGATTGCTTTTAAAAAGCAATTTCTTCAATAAATTATTTTAAAGTCACAATTGCAGAGAAATGGGGAAACAGAATTCCTCTTATCTGCTGGCTTACCCCTCAGACGACCACAGAGGCCAGGGCTGCGCCAGGCCAGAGCCAGGAACTTCTCCTGAGTCTCTCATTTGAGTGGGCCATCTTCTGCTTTTCCCAGACAAAATGATAAAGAACTGGATTGGAAGTGAAACATCCAGGCATGACCCAGATGCCCACAGAGCAGGCAGCAGCTTTACCTGCTACCCCATAGCACTGGCCCTGTATAACTGACTTATTTTGTTATTCATATAGTTCAATCTAGAATGATTCATTTTGTTTTTGTTTTATGCACTGATAGATGTATCAACTAAAATTCTTACATAGAAATAAGCACATAGAATCTGTCCTTGTTGGTTTCTTTACTGTGCCTAAAAGGAGTTTTAATCATGTTGTTCATCTCGAATTTAATCACTTCTTTAACATTTAAAAGTTTGCGGAATGGATAAGACACTAGTATATTTTATTTTTCATGACTGTATTATGCCTTCCTTTATCCCAAGCTCCAGTTCTAGACATACTTAAAATTTTAAATCATAAAATTAATAATCTTCTACTTCATGTCTACTTTTATGTGATGCCTTAATTCATTTTACAGACATCTAAAATGCCTTGATCTTCACTAAATGATGTACAATCCTGTTTAGATCAGTGGAATCAAGTACTCTGAATAGTTAACTACCAACTTAAAAACACTGGAAAACATACATATGGTTCTGTGCTCTTAAAGAGAATTTATGATTGCTATTTGCCTTCTAAGTTTCTTTAGATATTTTCTCATTTTATATTAATCAAAGCTCTTCTTATCTACTTTGGAAAATGAAGAATTATGTCCCTGAAATGTGGCAACAACAGTTGCAGATTCTTGTTGAGGAAATGCTGTGGATCTGATAGTACTGGAATTCGTACAAAGAATCAAAGCAGTCTTTGCATTGGACAAGCTGACCGCAAGTTTAGAAAGGAAAACCATTTTCAAAATGACCCCTCCTCCATCCTGCCTTTCAGAGCAGGTGGAATGCCTAATGTGGTGGGTACTATTTGATTCTGGGCACTTCTGTGATATCCTTTTTCTCTTACGTGGGATTTTAATCCCCTTAGAATGGGTCATGCATAGTGTGACCTGCTATTACTGAATTCTCCATTTCTATTACTACATGTCACTTCCTTGCCTCTTCATTGTTTGATTTTAGCTGAAACTATCAAAAATCTAAATTACATTTTTTTATATCCCTAACTTTTATAAGAAAAATGCCAACTAATTTTTCTAAACTCACTTAGGTCTATTACCCTCTAACACACAATAACATGTCTTAAACTTGATATGTTAGTCTTTCTGATTGGGGAACTCAAATCTAAAGCAGCAATGCCAACAAGAAAGCAAAAGGGAGAATAAAAAAATTATTAAAGTTGAAATTTTAAGACAGTGGTGTTTCAAGTGTCAGGAGGCAGATAAAAGAAGACCATTAGAATCTTTAGGGCGCATATTACATCTATGTAGATCATTTATACTTTCTCTTCTGGCCCTTCCCCATGCTTCCTATTTTAAACCCACAGTATCAGGAATCAGAGGCAGTTATGCTTAATCAATCTCAGGCATCACAGTCCAATCCAGACTCGACTCATGGGCATTAACTGGGAGTTGATGGGCGAAGTAGACTCTCAGATCGTACCCAGACCCACTGCATAAAAGTCTTCACTGTAGCGATGACCCTTGCGAACCAAAAGCACAATCAAGAGATGCAGTCTACACTGCCTGTGGCTTATATGGACCGATTAGCGGGAGCAGGGATTAAGGATGCTTTTTTCGGCAAAGGGCCTTTTATATATTTGTAATGTCCTTTGCAGAACAAACAGATTATGAACTTTAAACATTCATCTGCCACTTTTTTATTAAATTTCAAATTCCACCTGCAGCTGCTTTGAGTTCTAACAGCCCAGTGACCAGACCATCTGACCTAGCCTGACCTAGAGGTTAATTTTCCTACTTTCCTGATACACTAGCAATTTGGATAAATGTAACATCTATTGAGCACATGTAATGTGAAAAGCACAATGCTTAAAGTTTACTGTTCTGTTTAATCCTCACCATAACTCTGCGAGATAGTCACAGTTTTCTCCTCACGGTGTAAATTGGGAGGCTGAACAAGGAAAAATAGATAAATAAGATAATGAAGAGAGTCAGTGTTTAAACAAAGCAGTCTTGTCCTAAGGCCTATGGTCTCAACTGCTGCCTGAATATGAATATATGCAGTTACCTGCATTTTAAGGCAAACTAATTGTATGGTAATCGATGCAAGCACCGATGATCAGCCCATTGGGCCTTACGAGTCTCGTTGGTTCTGTTCTGTCCAAATGTTTGTGACTGTGGGTGAGTGTGATGACCTGTACTATGTTTATGCCCAACTAGAATGAAATCTTACAGCATTTCTTTTAGAAAACCTTGTGCATTTACGGTTTTGTGCGATACATCTATTTCTTCAGTTTTTGTCCCGAATTTTTCCTGCACAAAGCAAATACATCTTGCATGCTTCTAAATCAACGTGGTATGCCCCTAAAAGAACGTTTCACTATTCCAGACATAATAAACTAGCTCTCTTTCCATCCAAATAATGTCACTCCACATAAAACATGTTGTATCAAGATGTGTCCCAGCCCTTAACCTTCACGCAATTAATTGCTGCCACTTTATCAGGACTGAGAAAGAATTTTATGTGATTCTTGCATAATGATTTCTTAAAAATGTCCTGCCTCTTGACCTACATGGTTAACACCATGGATGTTTGCAAGAAACACACATGTATTCCTGTTTTAAATTCCTGTTAAGTCATATGGTAGAACTCTGTGATATTTTTGGAATATTTAATGTCAAGGAAAGATCATTGCTAGTGAATAAAGTGATATATAAAATGTAAGTTATAAGTGTGATTGTGTGTGTGCTTGGTAAATTCAGTGGTTATCATGCTGTGACTGCAAATATCGGTGTTCTAACATCAGTACTTTAGTGTTGTTGTGAATCAAGTCAATTAGATATTTTTTTAAAGATTTATATATATTTTTTGGAAAGGTAGATATACAGAGAGGAGGAGAGACAGACAATGGCTGGAGCTGAGCCAGTCCGAAGCCAGGAGCTTTTTCCAGGTCTCCCAAGCAGGTGCAGGATACCAAAGCTTTGGGCCGTCCTCAACTGCTTTCCCAGGCCACAAGCAGGGAGCTGGATGGGCAGTGGGGACAGGATTAGAACCTATGCCCATGTGGGATCCCAGCGCATTCAAGGCGAGGACTTTACCCACTACACTATCACACAGGGCCTGATTAGATATTTTAAATCCTGGCATATCTGTGAAGGAAAATAGAAAGATTAGGAGATGTATATAATGGATCCTAAAAACGTTGAGGCTTACTAAAATCAGCAATAATTTTTTCTCCTCATTTTAGATATGCTTTTAAGCATTTTTGCAATGAATCATTTTACTTCTTGCCTTCTATTTGTTTTGGAATTTGGATTACTCTCCTCGTAAGTCACTCTGTGTTTCAGGTTAGACAGTCACTGTTAACTCTTTGGAAAATGGCACTACAACCTGACATTTTCTATAAATTGCTTTCCTTGGGCTATGTTAGAGGAAGAAAAAGGAACCCACAATTCTTACATTGTCTTGGGTTTCTGTGAAAGACACCTTTTTGTGGGAAATCTCATTTTTTTCCAGGTAGATCCTTCTGATGCTGAAGTCTTCTGTGTAACAATGCTATAGTAAAGTTGGCGTCTATCACTGTGTTTTTAGAACAGTGAAATAACCCAGACAGAAAGGCAAATATCACATATTCTCCTTTATATACATGAGATCCAAAATTTAAAGGGAAAAAAAAAGTTTCAAAACAAAAGAAATGCCTGTGTGTGTCAGTATTATTGTAATTACAGTTTTGTAAATCTTGATTTTATAGCTTTGTCAAACCAGTCAGGAAGTTATACTAGTTGGGACATGTTGGTACATGCAAAAACCGAAGACTAGGGACAGACCTGGTGGGAGATATTGGGGGGACTCCCTGACCAGGCCGTGGTTCCTGCTGGAGTGCATAAAGGCTGGGCCTTCACTCCTGGCTTGGACTAGCACTGGGCTAGACTCAGTAGGCTGCAGCACCCATCAGTTGGTTAGAGAGATGGGGTTGGGGGTGGACCTGATGAGGCAGCTGAATCCACTGGTATGTGCATTGGCTAACATAGATAATAAACCGAACCTGACACTACACCAGCTACGGCACACAAGAGTCAAGTTTGAAGTCACCCCCGGTGAGGTTTCTTGGGAGATTCCCCAACCAGAGAACTGGATCAAATTCCAGCCACAGGGAAAAATCACAAGCTTTGTGGTCCTACCTTGGAATGCACCTATCACAGCTAGACCTTCTTGGTTGCTGCTACCTGTGCAGTGGACTACAGGCCCAGATGCACACAGGGGGCATGATGGCCATCTCATCTAGGCCAGTAGAAGACGCACAATTCCTCATCAAAGGATAGAAAGCAGAACAGATTGGACTGCTCTCTTGCCCAAGCTTTGCAGCAAGTGTCTGAGTCTATGGATCCACACTAAGGTGGACTTGGTCAGTCAATAGACCTTGGAAAGATTTTCTCAACCCTGACGATGTCTAAAAACTATCAGAACCACTCAAGTAACACCATTGGATCATTCTAAGAGGTCATCAAATGACTGTCCCCCATCCCTGGGTGCTGATGTAGTTTGACAAAAAGGAGTAGTTCCCTCTCCACTTGCACCCTCACCCTGCCTCCCAACAGATCTGGAAAGCAAAAGAACTGAAACATCTGCCCCACCCATGTCCCTCCATACCTTCATCCTCCCTACCATAACTGTGGGCCCACTTGGGCGTAGATCCCTCTCAACTATGTAAACAATATTGAAAATAAAGTAAAAAGTTAAAAAAAAATGTTATACCGGTTGGGGCTGATGTGGTAGTTAACAAGATGCAAGCACTGACATCCCTTGCAGGCACTGAATAATGACCCTGCAGCTCCATGCTTATTACCCGGGACAGCAGTGGACCATTGTACCCACGTGGGATTCCCAGAGGAAGCTCCTAACTTACAATTGGCTTAGTTGCAGCTATTGCCGCTGGGGACTAAACAGGGAATGAGAGACCTCTCTCTCTGTGCCTCTCCTTCTCTCTCTCTGAAAATCTGTTTTTCAAATAAAAATAAATAGATTTTTTAACAAGGATGTTAGAATACTCTGGTTTCAATGACCCGTCATTACTGTAAAATTTACTTATTTTATAAGCCAGTCCTCAAAAAAGACAAATACCGTAATTTTTGTGATATTTGATACTTAATATAATTCCACAGAGTATAAAACTAGAACTGCCATCTTATGACTGGATTGTGGTTTGTAGCCCTCGTCTGTTCCTGTAGACTGCTGATCTCTCTACTTTTTATTTGCCGAACACGTCAATCAGTGATGTACTGGACCTGTAATTATAAAGTACATTGAATTTATGTTATGCAAAAGTTAAAGGAAAAAAGAAATGACAGAGGGGAGGGTGGAAAGAAAGTGTAGCAGTCTTAAAATTGTATCTATGAAATACATGAAATCTGTTCTCTTTGTATTAAGAAAAAATTCACGGTATACATGATAATCTTTACACTGGATTATTCTTTTATCCACTAAGTTAGGACCTTTACACTTTTCATTTGACAAACTTCTTCTTTGGTTGAGAATTAAGTCTTTGAATGTAGAATAAGTTAAAATGCTTATGTCAAAAACTAAAAGAGACAGAAAAGGAAAAAAAGGCAATAGGAGGGAGGAAGGGAATATCATTATATTCTTTGAATCACATTTATGAATTATATTGAATCTTAAAATTAGCTAACTTTTTCAAAGTTTAAAGCAAGCTATACAAAACATTTTAATAATTCCTCAACTTTAAACTTATTTTCAAAGTTTTTGAAATCTATAGTTAAACAATGATTACATTATAAAAAGTACCACAAATAAGTTTAAATAATAAAAAAAAATCTGGAAGGGCTATTTGCCGTACATTATGCACGAATTCATTTTTTGTTTATACAAACATAGCACTATAATATGAGAAAGATATTAACAACTCAATTAAAAACTGAGCAGAGAGCTTGACTGTGCAAGCTGATAGATGAGTAACTACAGAAAATAATAAGAAACTGGGAGGGGGAAAGTCAATGTCATTCACAAACAAGGAAATACAAATCACTTATCGCAGTAAACGAAAAAGATTTGATGATATATATTTGGTTATAAGAAGTGAATGTAACCTTTACGGAGAATATTTCAGAAATAGCTAGTAAAAAAATTGTCTGTAGAAAATATCTAGTAGGGCCTGGCGTGGTAGCCTAGTGGCTAAAGTCCTCATCTTGCAAGCGCTGGAATCCCATAAGGCTGCCAGTTCGTATCCCGGTGGTCCTGCTTCACATCCAACTCTCTGTTTGTGGCCTGGCAAAGCAGTCAAGGATAACCCAAGGTCTTGGTACCCTGTACCTGCGTGGGAGAACCAGAAGAGGCTCCTGGCTCGTGGCTTCAGATCAGCTCAGTTCTGGTCATTGCAGCCATTTGAGGAGTGAAATCATTAGACAGAAGATCTCCCTCTCTCTCTCTCCTCCTCTCTGTGTAGCTGACTTTCCAATAAAAATAAATCTTAAGAAAAGAAAGAAAAAAAGAAAAAATCTAGTAAAAAAAAATTTCTTCAACAGTTCTGTTTGGAATTTTCTTTCCTTATGTGTGTACATAAAAACTAAAATTCATATGCATAAATAAATCATTGGTAATTTTTCAGGAGACAAGAGACAAAAAAGAATGAAATAGAAAGATGGCTAAATATAGTTTCGTGTATCATTGTAATTCATAAAATATTGCATGGTCATCAAAATGTGAGATAGGTTTATAAACACTAATATGGAAAATTTTACTAGCCATATTATTCAGTAAAATAAGCAAAAGGTGGGCTGGTGTGGTGGTCTAGCAGGCCCATCTTCCACCAGTGGTGCCAGTATCGTGTATGGGCAGGGCTGTCAGCAGCTCCACTCTGATTTGGTTCACTACCAACAGCCTAGAGAAGCAGTGGGACAAGTCCTTGAGTCCCTGCACCCGTGATGAAATCGCAGAAGAAGCTCCCAGCTTCTGATTGGCCCAGCTCTGGCTTTGGTGGCCATTTGGGGACTGATCAGAGGATGGAAGATCTCTCTCTTCCTCTGTAATTCTTTCAAGTATGGTAAATAAATCTTTAATAGAACAGAAATATAGAAAAGGATACAAAGGGCATAAAATAATGATATGTAAAATCAAAATCATGATTGTACACATTTATATGCATGCTTATGCATTCTTAAAATTTGTAAAAGTGCGTAACAAATTTTAAGTGGTAAGTATTCCTGGGAGTTAAGTCCACATGGAAGATTAGAGAGAATGAACAAATGTTTCTTTTCATTTTATATTCTTCTATACAACATTCAGGTGTAACTTTCATGGAAAAAGAAAAATAGAATAAAAACCATTTTTTAATTATAGTGCAATAGTTTGTTTAACCTTATGCCAAAAGAAAAGCTTGGCAAAGTTTAACTCTAAATTTGAAAGTAGAACCATTAGCCATATATCTCTTATATTTAGTAGCTGTGTCTTCACAAAGCAGGAATAGACTTGGAATAAGACTCTGCTATTTTAACCCAGAGCATCATATTTCTCTTTCCCTAGTGTGTATCCATAAGTGATTAGGGGAAATACTTACCATAAGCAGCAAGAGGGGAGTGTCCTTGGCAGGCACTCATGTCAACCTTGCTTAACCCAATACAAGGGTGGTATGACTTTGAAGTGGACAAATAGCATGCAGTGTTAGTGACTTCCCTGTAATTTAAAAAATAAAAATCTGACCATATTCAGTAAATCGTTTCAATATTTTCTTTTTCTTTTCAGATTTGATATATGATAGATTAGTCTAATACGCCTGGGTTTTTATCAGAATAACTCCGTGAGGCCATCGAGGAGACGAGCATCAGGTAAATGTCCTTCATCTATAGCATTGGACCTAGATGTCTGTGGTGGTCTCAGATGCATCAGTCCTGGAGTAGCACAGGAAGCCACATGTGTCATTGTTTATGCACATGTATGTATGATTTTATGTGGAATGTCAGAATTACCAAGATATTTCCAGCATGTACATGGGTAAAGCATGTGAGACAGTGCGACCCGTTGGCAAGGAATGAAATGTTGTGATTTCATTTTACCAAAGTAGAGAACAGATACACCAAGGAGACCACCATGAAAGAGTAGATAAATAAATTAGACACAACTTTACTATTCTTTGTTAGACTTTCTGGTAGAAAACACTTCAGGACGCTTCCCCATGGTTTTGAGGTTCAGGAAGTTTTTAGAACTGCTTTAATTTTGGAGATAAAAATGGTAACATCCTAAAGAGTTTCTAAGTTGTTTTATTGTTGGTTTTTCATGATGTATTTAAGCTCGGGCTGTGCAGGCTTTCTTGAGCTCTGGAATCTGCACTCGAATGCATGTTCTATGGGGAGGACGCTGGGGCAGGTGCTTTGCATTGCATGCCAAGGGCATGAAGCAGAAGGTGCTGTTTCTCATACCAATTGACTCTGCAGGGAGAGACGGACAGTAAATCCAGAAACTTCCTGACGGAGATGATTCTGTATCTTCATAACTGCCTTCTTTATCTTCACATCCTGCAGGTTTTAATATTCACCCATTTCTAGCAAAACTTCCTAAAAAAAAAAAAACTTTGATGCTTTGCTTAAGAACAACAAAAACTGGGGGGAAAAAAGTGCTTTTAAAATGTAAAACTTTTGAAGTTTTAGATTAATAAGCAAAGGATGCTTCGTTATGAGAAAGTACTTTTCGTTTGTTAAAGGTCTGATGCTATATTAATTCTACCACTAGCTATCAACTTTTCCCTTGGTTTCCTATACAATAATCGCCAAGGCACCATCCCAATTTGTGGAAACTAAAAAAAAAAAAAAAGGGGGGTGTACGTTTGGCCTAGCCTCTCTGGATTGCCCACATTAACAGTTTTCTACCAGGGTAAACCCCAGGAGGCAGTCTGGGAGGGCTCAACCTCTGAATCCCTAGTACCCTTGTGAGAAACCTGGATTTTATCCTGTTCTCCCATTTTCAGCCCAACCCAGTCGGCCACTGCAGTTGTTTGGGCAATAAATTCACAACTAGTAGTTGGGAAACTGTTTCTCTTTATTTCTGCATAACTCTCAAAAAATGTCTGCAACAGTCATAGAGAGACTCCCTAAACCCTGTAATCTCACTTTTACCAACTTAAAACTGTAGAACCCTGATCTCTTATCGATTTGAACTGGTAATGTGTAAACAGAGTTTCAGAGTTTGCTTTATTAGACCAAACATTTATGTTGAAATCTACTTGACAAATGAGGAAAGCCAGATTGGTATCTTTAGAAAAACAAAGAACTGTGTTTAGTGGCTTAAAATGTATACGCCTGTACTACTCAGTGTGATAATCATGTGTCATAAATGACCATTTAATTTTACAAGTAAATTAATTACAATTAAATAAAATTTAAAAGTCAGTTCTCCAATCACACTAGCCACATCTCAAGTGCTCAGTAAATACCTGTGGTCAGAGAGCAAAACAAACACAGGACGTTTGTATCCTCATAAAAGGTTCTGTTGGGGGGAATTGTGGCCAAGTGGGTAGAGCTACCACCCATAATGCCAGCATCCCATGTGGACATCTCTTTGAGACCACGTCCCAACCAGCTCCCTACTAACGTACCGGAGAAACCAGCAGAAAATGATCAAATGCTTGGGTTTCTTGCAACCACAATGGGATACTTGAAAGAAGCTCAAGAATTCTGGCTTCTGGCCCAGACCCAGCAGTTGTGGTCATTTGGAGAAAGGACGAGAATGGACCAGCAGAGGGAATCTCTCTCTTTCTCTCTTTTCTCTCTTTGTCTCTCTCTCTCTCTCTCTCTCTCTTTCTCTCTCTCTCCTCTCCTCCCTCCTTCTCTCACTCTCTTCCCTCTCCTTGAATTACTTGCCGTTTCAAATAAATAAATAAAAGGAGGTGGGTGGGTAGTGTGGGGGAAGAAAGTTGAAGGAAGGAAAGAAGACCTATGGACAACATTGCTATTTGGCAAGAAAGTTTTATGCTCTTTTAAGTTAACTTGGACATGTTTAAATAGTGTGAAATTCAAACTTTCTCCCTGTTGGGTTAGCTCTCCATTTCTTGTGTACTAAAATATATGGGATAAACCATTCTGTTTACTCCTTGTGAGAGGAGGTACCCACAGTTCTAGTGAACACAGGGCAAAGATAGAAGGCTACTGGCTTGTTTACCTGCATCACTAAATAAATAATCACTAAATACCTCCAAATACGGAAAAGTAAAGAAGATACAGAATCGGTTTTGAAGGTTGATGTTATCTTTCCCACTCTACTTGCTGTTAAGTTTTTAGTTTTCACACAGCGAGAGGCATGCTCCATTGTACTGACTTCACTTGAGCTAATTTGTGTTTTTTTAAATTTTTGTGCTTTTAGCCACTGGGATAGCCACATAAAATAAGCAATAGAATAATGTTTTGCTTTTTCATTTCTTATGAATATGTGCCTGATGTGTTAAATCTCTGTCCTTATTTAAATTTATAAGTATATATCACAGATAATGCTAGTTTGTTTTTGCTTTTGATCAACATAATCACGCTCAGTTATAGTACAGTCCTCAAATCCTTTGTTATCATTTTTCCACTAACATGATCCCATTAATAAAATGTCAGTCTCAATTACTTTCCAGTCATTTGTAACTAGAAGTTCGGGTACAGTTGTTTTCTTAGTTGATGATTATCTGTTACACAAGACAAAAAAAGAATTAAAAGCATAATTGAGTCATTGAAGCATCAAGAATTTGAAATAGCAACATAACTAGCTGAGAGAATCGGATATGAAAGCCCAGCCAGTATTTTCTTTACATACTTGAGAGTATTGGCCAATAGTATTAATTCACTTAATTAATATAACTAGATACGCTTAGCATATAACTAACAATGAAGGCGATTCTACTTCAAGTTAGGTGATTTGTTGTTATTATTTTAACAATTAAAATATCCAGAGAATTCACCTCTAAATGTTGAGACTCTCCTTTGCTGCCAAGAAGCTTATTATTGTCACTGCCAAGCATTGCGATCCTCTCCCTTTACCCAGTAAGTTAAGATTTTAAGATTCTAGGAAGATGTAGATATATAAGGGTCATTTTTTAAATTCCAGGAAAGTCCAGGATATCTCAAAAATGTAATAATGCATTGCAGACATGGTGGAAAATAAACAGTTATCTGGAATGAGGTCTTTGATGCCTTTCCATGTAAATAGATGCTAGACTCACCCAGAGAGCCCGGGGACAACAGTAACAAGGCGATAATGCGGGTCCAAACTCCAGTGAGGAGCAAGGATCTTCGCTGCCATGCAAACCAGGTCAAGCTCCTTCTGCACACAGAAGGGGAACTGCAAAACAGTCCCAAAGGCAAGCAAAAGAAAATACCTTGTTTCAATCTATCCCCTGCTCCTTGGGCACCTCATGATGCTCTTAATGCCAAGTAAAAATCAGGCTGGGCCTTTCGCTGTTTCCTGGTTCCTCAAGTAGGGCCAGGTAGGACAGTGAGTGGGAAGCAATGCAAATTGGAGTCATTAATAACAACGGCTTCTCTTGGGATGCAGAAGATAATTAGATATTCCTAAAGGGCCAGGCGCATTTTCTTCAATCCTCAACCATTAACAAATAGTCTTCATTTTACATATACAGTGTTTATATTCATCTGGATAAATACAGTTGACATTGGGAATGATCCTATGAGAGCTATCGGCCACAGTGCATCAGCTGGGTTTGGGACAACTGAGGCAGGAGGCTCCTTCCTGAATTTCCGCTCGAATTTAGATGTCACTGGATGGGTCATCTGAATCACAAAGTGAGAAACACAATATGCATCAGTTAAGCCCGCAAAAGTCTGTGCTATGAATGAAATGATAATAGAAATACATTTTGTAACTCTTTAAAATTTTAGATTTCTTAAGCTAATGCGACAAATTTAGCAAACTCAATTTTACATCTTTACATGAAGAAATCCATGTTATTTCTGTGATTCCTTCTTAGAAGAATGCTTTTATATCTTTAATGTTCATTTTTCATTTTCAGGGTGTATTGTCACCCTTGCACTACCCACATTCGTATCAATCCCCAGTAACTATGTGTATGTGTGTGTCTCCCCAGAGAAGGTAACTATGCAATCTTCTCCAGCAACTCAGTCTAACCATGAAGATCCCTTAAGCTAAATAGGAAAATTCATTTTCATGGGAAACTTTTATTCAATATGTATAATTAGTTTTAGTTAACTTTATTAATGAAATGTCGCAAATCAATTAGGTTTGCAATACTCAGATATGGAGGACCCAAGAGAGGCCATGTATCTCACAAGAGGGGAAGGTGATATACAATTTAGTGGGAAAGAAAATGTAATTAGATTTGATCAGTTGAGTATTCCTGTCCTCCTATGGATTCAGCACACACCCGGCCCAAGTGTAGAGTTGAAAAAGAAATTGGAAAAACTGTGTGACTTAGAAGATGTCCTCCCGGCAAACGAAGAAGACCTTGAAGCCAGAAAGAAGACAGATCTTCTTCAAGCAACGATCTGTTTTTAACCTCTCTTTGAAATCTGAAAATCTTTAAATAAAGCAATGAATGAACTCTCCTATTTGTCACAGACTGCCCACTCCCCATTGCCTTAAGTCAGTGTTGCAGACATTTGTTAACTGTTCAATCCCAATGGCATGTCTTCTTGCAACCAACATGACCTAGATGTGAGCTAGTTCCAAAGACTGTTTGACTAGAGTAGGCACAGTAAACCAATGCCATGATGATAAGCATCATTCTGATAAGCATTAAGTACCAGGTATCCTTGCTGAGACTGAAGACTACAAAAGGTTTCATTGTAGTTTATTCCATGAGTATTGGTGAGCTCTTCCATGCTTATCAGCCATTTTATTTCATTTTCATTTACTTGAAAAGCAAAGACAGAGAGAGGCATAGTACATTCATTTGCTACTTAGTTCACTCTCGCAAATCCCTGCAGCCAAAGAGTCTGGGCCAACAACTTGAAAATTCAGTCTCGTGAGCCCGGCTTGGTAGCCTAATGGCTAAAGTCCATGGTTGGCATGCACCAGGATCCCATGTAGGCACCATTTTGTATCCCGGCAGCTCCACTTCCCATCCAGCTCCCTGCTTGCAGCCTGGGAAAGCAATTGAGGATGGCCCAAAGCCTTGGGACTCACATCCACGTGGGAGACCCAGAAGAGGCTCCAGGCTCCTGGCTTTGGATCAGCTCAGCTCCAGCCATTGCAGCCACTTAGGAAGTGGGCCAGCAGATGGAAGACATTTCTCTCTGTCTCTCCTCCTTGGAAATCTGCCTTTCCGATAAAGATAAAGAAATCTTAAACAAAAGCAAGAAATCTAGAAAGAAAGAAAAGAAGAGGAAAGAAAAGAAACAAAAGGAAAACAAAAGAAAAGAAAAAAGAGGAAAATTTAATCTGAGTCTCTCAAGAGTCAGGAGAAGGATGGGGAAGGAGAAGCCATTCACAAGAGCTGTCACCTCCTGCTTCCAAGGGGCACATTACCAGGAAGCAGGAGTGGGGAGCAACGTGAACCTAAACACTCTGATAGGAGGTAAGACTATTCAAGCACTACAACAAGTGTTCACTCTGGCACAGCTAGACCAAAGGCCCGTCCCATTAGATAGTTTTTAATGAAAGCTTTGTCTTCTTAGATATCTTCTTAGATAAATACACCAGAGTGCTTCAGTGCTAGGCACATCACTAAATGCAAAGCAGTCTCCTACAATCGCTATTGCAATTAGCTTATTTTGTCTTCAAATTCAACAAGAAACTTTTTAATCAAAAGAAATAGTATTGTGTGTGTCGTGTGTGTGTGAGTGTGTGTGTGAGTGTGTGTGTGTGTGTGTGTGTGAGTGTATGTATGAAAGAGATCCATCTACGCATCAATAGGAACAAAATTATTTCATGGAAAAAGCCAAACCAATTAATTCTAAAAACATATACAAGGTCTGAATGAGAAGAAACAATTCTAACTTGGTATTATTTTGGAGTGGTGCTTGTTTTTCTTTTTTTCCTGTCCTGCAATTCTTCAAGATTTCCTAATGAGGATTAGGAACAGGCCTGTTTAACAATCTTTGTTTGTGGGTTGGAAATAAGAACATGAAGACTAATGGATTCTCTCCTGCTAATTTGATTTTTATACAGCTCCTCTACTACCAGCTTAGGCAAAGGAGTTCATTACTATTTTCAGCAGATAGGGCCATGCAAAGCCATGCATTTGCAATGTCAGTGCCTCCCTGGTGGGCCACTGGGTACCTGCCAGGCCTCCTAGAGAACTCCGTGAAAATAAGAAAGGAGAAATGATGACCAATGGAACAACAATAGCAAAACACAACTTACTTTATTGGTGAAAAATATTAGATCAGTGGTTAAGAAGTTTGCTGGGTTAAGAGGTTTTTAAAATTTCTGATCAAACCAATTCAGTATCTTTTTCTATTGTCACTGTCAAATAAGATTTTGCAAGTAGATTTCAAACTTCTACACTTGAGTAAATCAATCATTAAACACTACCGTGAAAAAGCACTTTCATAGGATTGGACTGGGTAATTAAAAGTGTGGCTTATACTTGCGGTAGTTACATGTATTTGTCTTTCCCACTAAAAATAGTTGTCATTCATGACTTTTGTTGGCCCTTTATGTATGACCTTATTTCATTTAATCTCCACATTTCTCTGAGTCCTGGTGGGATTGTGCCCCATATTGCCATCTATCCAAATGCTCTCTGGGCAAATGACACTCCACTCTGCACCAGGAGAGGATGACCTCCAGCCGTGCTAGGGCTACGGGTCCCTCTTTGCTCATCTCACCCAATCCCAGGGTGCAGTCATGTTCAAAGCAACCTGGGCTCCCAGACCAAAAAAAAGAGGTTCATATAGAAAAGGTTGTGTGGCTTCCACAGAGGAATATGGGTGCAATACCAAACTGCCTGGATGTCCCTGGCCAGCTAAACTGGAATAGAACACTATGCAAACTTTGCTGGTAAAATTCCAGGTCCTGGAACTAGTTATTAATACAATTCTTATTTTTTAATTCTAATTTCCCAACCCTCTTTATCTTACTAACATCACATAAACACAAACTGCAAGGAACTAGCAAATTGCGAGACTATCTAATGCATAACTTTTAACAAGAAGTTTTTCTTTTTTCACATAAAACCATCAACACTACTGTGAACAAACCCAGATGCCTTTGGGTTTCCAGAAACTGTGTGTTCTTGGACATTGCTACATAAGGGCTAAACTGTCAAAATCTAGTCTTTCTCTGTATAAAACCTCTTTAGTTCTTTGTCAGTCTCTAGGCCTTGTTCTTTTTGGTGCTAGTTACAATTCTAAAAATAAACCCTCATAATGGTGCGAAGACAAGTTGAGTGAAAAGAATGCTTGTATTTCAATCAGCGTTGTATCGCTATGGCAAAGCTATTTAGTCAGTACTTTCGTCAATTCTCTCTCCCCGAATTTCGTTCCTGAAGAGAGATCCTACACAACATTTATGAGAAAAGAAACTTCTCTGCTCACTAAGACAGGAAAAAAAAAAAGAGTTGAAAATAGCATTTTAAGCAAGATTATGTTTTTGTGGGGCTTTTTCCATTCACTTCCGTCAATTTAAACAGATTTTTTTTTTTTTTACAAACTGCCCCAGAAATGGTTTCTGTCTCTGCTTGATCCTTATTTCAATGCACTGTTTAGTCTAATACAGTCACAACTGAAGGCTATTCAGATCAGGAAAAAAAAAAATGAGACTTAATCTAAATGGTATGACTTCTCGCTGAAAAACCTGAAGTCAAAATTCTCAAATCCAAGAATGAATCATCTTTGAAACTGTCCCAATTTGTGAACTAATTTTAAGTGGAAGACTTCAGGGGAACATTTTAGGGAGCAATTCTTGCCAAGCGCTCTTTCACACAGATCATCTTATCTGTAACTCACAACAGCACTTAGTGATGATCATGATTAGTGCCACTGTATCAATGAAGACAGGAAGGATCAAAGAAAATGATAACCAACATCTAGACACGGGACACTTAGTGGTGTCAGGCACGTGTCGGTCTGTCTGCATCTTTCTTAGTTAATATAAATGGAGTGTAAGTCCTCTTATTACATCCAGTTTTCCCCCCGCAGAAACTGACGCTAAATGACCCATATTGCTAACCACTGCCAAGGTCAGAACTTGACTTTGGGACTGACTCCAACATCTTTGTTCCAACCATTTCTCTCCCAACGCAGCTCTAGAAATTCTCCAGAACCTTCCATCTTACTCTTAGTGTTTAATTAAGCACTATAATAGCAGCATTTTTTATATAAGTGAAGACTGTGTTAGTATTTAATGATAGGTTCATGCTGATACTGGGTGCCAGGATAAGCCAGCATTATTTAGAATAATAGTGGCAGAGTCAGGAACTCTGAGTGTGCAGCATCGAGTAAAGCAGATATTTTTCTGTCATTTCTCAAGGAGGAAAATTGCTAATTCATATGCTACCAGCCACAGACAGAAATGCAACAGGAAATGGAGAAAAACTTAACTATTTTAAATAATGTGGCCTGTAGTGCAAATTATTGTACTGTGAATTAGCTTCCTTCTGCTGTAGAATTGATCATTTGGAGTATAGAGACAAGCAGTACAAGACATTACCAAAATTATTCTTGAATCCCAGCTTTGTGATCTACATAAAACACTAGGCAATTTGCCTGCAGATACATAGAAAACACTTTTTAAAAGGATTGGAATGAGTTATTTTCCTCTCTGTTAAATATTAGCCTTTGAAATGAACCCAGCTGATCTGCCAAATAACACTTGCAAATTGTTGTGTTTTAATAAAGTGACAGACTGTGAAGGAAACCACACTAGACTTGCTTGCGCTTCTAGAAGTGTACAGGCCAGGAACATGATGCAGTAATGCCTTTTAAAAGACAGGAGCCTCTTAGCATTACACCTTGCCTGGCAACAAATGTAGCCACTTAGTCCAAATGCAGGCGTAATTAGAATCTGAAAATCTAACCTCAGAATCCCAAAGCCCTGGTGCAGTACTCAGTAAATTACAGCTTTTAGGTCTGTGATGTTTTCAACCACTCCATTTAAATATGTGAATACGTGAGACTGCGATGTGTTCGGAGGCCTGTTCTGTGTGCTTCGTCGTTCATAGACTGCTTGGTTCTGCAGGTGGAATATCGCGTTTTTAGGTTTCTGGAGGTTCTGAACCTAGGCTGTTCCTGGCAGAGGGCAGAGCCAAGTGCGTTACTCCAGTGAAAATGCCCTAGGGAGCCTGGGGCACAGTTAAACTCTGCAGGAGGTGTCACCTGCCAACCTAACTTTTATTGTACTTCAACCAAGCAATCCCAGGCTCGTACATCAGTTGATAAAGCTGCGCCAAAGATTTTATGAAGCAAACCTGAAAATAATATTCACTTTTTAAAGATTTATTTATTTTGATTGCAAAGTCAGATATACAGAGGGGAGGAGAGACAGAGAGAAAGATCTTCCATCTGCTGATTCACTCCCCAAGTGGCCACAACGCTGGAATTGAGCCAAGCCAAAGCCAGGAGCCAGGAACTTCTTCCGGGTCTCCCATACAGGTGCAGGGTCCCAAGGCTTTGGACTGTCCTCGACTGCTTTCCCAGGCCACAGGCAGGGAGCTGGACGGGAAGTGGAGCTGCCGAAATTAGAACCAACGCCCATACGGGATCCTGGAGCATTCAAGGCAAGGGCTTTAGCCATTAGGCTACCGCACCAGGCCAGATATTAATTTTTAAGCAAATAAAATTATGACTAATAAAATGAAATTTTCTTTCAAACCCCTCATAGAAATAGTAAAATTGGTATAATGAACTAAACGAGAATATTCTATTACTTTTTCTTCTGTAGCAACAGGGAAATAAATGCTTTAAAATTTGGAATTAAAACATAGAGACCTTCAATAGATTAGGCTGGGGGGTTGTTTTGAATAGGCCTTTTGCAGACAAATACATGTTGCTACCCTGGGTTGTGCCTGCCGGTTGGTTTCTGTTTCAGAGATGGTAGCTTAGCTGGCTACGGGAAATGAGGTGGGAGATGTGGTCTTAGTCCAAATCAAAGAGTTCCTATTAGGATGCTTGCTTGTTTTGTAAGACTGTGTGTGTGTGTGTGTGTGTGTGTGTGTGTGTGTGTGTGTGTGTGTGTGTGTGTGTGTGTTGAAGAGATTTGTTTTTCATCTGCAGACAAGGACATAGGGGCTGAACCTTAGAGGTGGATGGCTTAAGATGTTTTAACGTAGGTAATACAGCCCTCTAGTGGCTGGACAGGCAGAAAGACTGCAAAGGAACGAAACCGCAGGAGGCGCCTGCGGTGGCAGGGACACGTGGCATCATTCACGTGGCAATAGTCTCACATTTCATAGAAACACGGAAAGGTAAGAGCACGCTTCTGGAATACGAGGTGCACCCCCATGCCTTTTAGGTTTGAAGTGCTCTAAAACAAGCAAGGACCTTCGGATCAAAGGCCCAGCAAAGAAATCTGCGTCTGTATTATTCTCTCTTTACCACATCACAATGGAGCGGACTGACATTTATGTTCAGTGAAATAGCTTTTATTTTCCTCTGAACGCAGCTTTGCTTCACTGTGGTGTTTTCTTCTGCGCGGCGCAGCTCCCCAAGGCAGCAGCGTGCTCCGCAGCTCCAGGTGCCTGCCCAGCTCGGGGGACCCCTAGGTTCTCTCCCTGGGCGGCTGCACTCCAGCATTGGGGCGAGGGGCTGGAGGGGGGCTGCTCGCCGGCTGCAGAGGAGGAAGCCGTCTGAACCGTGCAAACCATGCACACACTAAAGTGGTTCCTAAAGGTGCCTGGGGACCCGTGCTTTTCAAACTTCAGCAGACGCCCAGATGATGTGGGAAATCTTACCATGCAAATTTTGCCTGAGATTACTTTGCTGGGAGACTCCCTGGCGAAGCCAACACAGGCCACCCCGGGGCCACTCCAGTAACCACCAGCAATTTTATAGTAGCAGTTTTACCTTTTTTTTTTTCAATCTGTTTTGTTTTCACTAACCATTTTTTTAAATTATTTAATCGCTATTCTTCACATTTAATTTTTGAATTTATAATATATGTCAAGAATTGGTTCACGGACCGTGTGAAAAATCTTTAAGACTCTGTTTTGGAAGTTCTGAAAAGCTTACAAAGATGTCATGCCAGCTGTTGAGGTTGGTGAGTTCATGGTAACCATGAGCACCTCTCTAAGCCCCTGCAGATCTGTAAGCCCTTGTAGTTACAGTGAAACATTTTATTAGGCATACCAGGAGCTTCAGGGGAGATGGGGTTCAATGCATGATGTAGACTTACAGAGACGGGACTGAGGTTGCAATAAACATCCTCATCCGACCATTGAGAACACAAAATGCACACTGAAGTAAGAGCGTCATCGGGTCCAACTATGCGAGAACAGGTTTTCCAGTCCACACCTGTTCTCAGTCCACCATTAAATAACGTCCCTCCATAAGATGCTGCCAGCTCTCATTTTGAAATCCATAACTTTAGAACTTATATCATGAGGTAGTCTCTAAAAGCCTCTTACCAACTTTTACTAGCTAGTTGCAAGTCAAAAAATAATATATTAACAAGCTGTAGCATGGAAGGAGTACATAAATTCTCATCATTACCCTGCATGAATAGTAATTCACAGGTTTGGCTCTGACATGACTTAGATGAAACAATTAACTATGTACAGTACTTAACAGTGTAAAAATAATTAATCTAGATGCCTCATACTGCTTTGGCCTAAATAAACATGCAATAAAAAAAGCCATAGGATTTTATTATTTTTTTCACTCCTGTTCCATTAGTAAATTGGAATTTTAATGTGTCAGGAGTAAGATAGCTTTCCCTTTAAAAAATCATTTTCTTTTCAGATGTTAATGTTCTGATTATAAGCTGAATGTGTTCCATGTTTGTAATTGTGGGCAGATGTTCTCAATTAATCGTTTCATGCTTTCTTTCTACTTCACAGTTTAGTGAAAATGATTATTTATTTTAAATTAAGGTGTAAATAATAAAATATGAGATTTTTATGGCTGCAAGATTACATGAACTCTGTTGTTAGTGCTGCAAGCCTCTCGATGCAGCATTAGCAAAATGTTTCAAGCCAACTTTGTTTCTGCCCTTTGGGTTAAGGGAGAAGCCACCTTGGTTTGAGGCACCTGCAGGCCCTTTACCAGCAAAGGCACAAGACACAAGGCTAGATCATCCGCCAGCCAGAGGGCAGCCAGGAGGGCAAGGTTCCTGTTAGGGCAGCAGAAAGCTTATCTGCCTCTAGTCCTCTTTTTAAGCTCACCGTCAGTATATGGATATTCCTTTCCCTAATCTTACAAATTGTACCACCTTTTTCTCTATAAGGTTCCATCAGTTAGTCACTTCATCCATGAGTGAAGAAGAGGATAAGGCTGGGTTGTTCTTCCAAAATCCCAAAAGAAATACGGTCTAAATGCAAACAAACCTACATACCTGCTTCCAGCCAAGATACAGTCTCAGGGCCTAGAGCTAATTCTCTGCCCCAAATAACTAAAAGAAAAAAAAAACTGAAAATATAATAGCAGTTTTCATGACAGTGGACATCACCTGACAAAGGACAGTGGTCTTTGAAGGATAGGAAACAAACGTAAGGACCCTGTTATCTTCCAGCTCACTGCCTTCGGGGAGTTTCCAGCCAAGATGTAGGGAAGACAAACAGGTGGAGCTCAGTGGTCTCCCCGAGTTGAGCAGATGGAGCAGGGAGTCCAGGAAGGCCGTTGAGGTCAGAGTTCCCTGCTAGAACAGCAGAGTAGAGTTTTGCAAAAGGCCCAGCGCTGGGTAAAGAGCCCACCTGAAGTTGCGGTGCATATGGGCGAGCAAACACCCGATAGGATCACAGGAAACAAGCCTTGAGGTCACTCGGAGCCAGACAACAATCCCTGTTTCAACTAACCAGAGTGGAAATGTCTACAATGGGCATCGCGTCATCAGGTGGCATGTTCAAAATGATTTTGCCTCAGGAAAAAAATAAAATCGGCCTAGAAGAAATGATGCTCTGGTTCTACCTAAGCAATCATTAAAAAAAAAAAATTAAACCACAAGAATCAAACCATTCGTAACCAACTCAACAGCTTGCTAGAACAAAACTGCAGAACTGTAACAAAAAAATCCAGTATCACACAAAATAAATTCACAATGTTTAGCATCCACTACAAAATTACAAGACATGCAAAGGAAACAGCAAGATACAATCTAGAACATTTTTTAAATCAATTAAAACAGATCCTTGAATGACATAGATGAGGGGATTGTAACAAGGACATTCCACAGTCATTACAACTGCATTTTTTTAAAGATTTATTTATTTTTATTCCAAAGACATTCTGCAGAGAGAAGGAGGGACAGAAACACCGTCTGTCTGCTGATTCCCTCATCAAGTTGCCATACGGCCAGAGCCAAACCTATCCAAAGCCAAAAGCCCAGGGCCTCCTCTGGGTCTCCCACATGCATGCAGGGTCCCAAGGCCGTGGACCATCCTGCACTGCCTTCCTAGGCCCCAAGCATGAGGTTCGACGGAAAGTGGAGCAGCCAGGACACAAATCAGCACCCATATGGGACCCCGGGTGTGCTAGGCAAGGATTTAGCCAAGGGGCCATCACACCGGGCCCACAACAGCATTTTGTATGTTCAAGAGACTGAAGTTTGAAAATATATAGTGAAGGAAAGTATAAAAAGACTTGAATACTTCAAGATGAAGAATACGATAGCTGTGATGAAAACTCAATCCAGGACTAGAACCATATTCACTCCACTGCCCTCATGGTCTTCCCTGGATGCTGAGTTCATCCTAGCAACCTAAAGTAACATTTGTTTAATGCTGAAGCTCTCAGAGAGGCAGTGGGCATTTACCAAGCGGCTAAGACCCCACTTAGGGTATCCACATCCTGTATCAAAGTGCCTGGGCTCACTTCCTGCCTCTCAGTCCCATCTTTCTGTTGACGCACATCCCGGAAGGTGATGGCTCAAGCACTTGAGTCCTTATTTGGGAGGCCTTGATTACGTTTCAACATCTTGGACTTAGTCCAGTGCAGCCCAGCCCTGGCTCTTTGGCTGTTTCAGACATTTGAGAAGTAAATCAAGGGACCAAAGATAGGATCTCTCCCCCGCCCCTCTCTTCTCTCTCTTTCTCATTAATGAATGACTAAAATTGATTAAAAATAAGACTGTTAGGTAAGAGATTCTCTGGGAGTGGGTTTAAGAGTCTAGCTGAGGTGTCTATACAAGGTGTTGACAGGTTATAGCAAAGTAACAGAGTATCTGGACATATTTCCCACTCTGTTCTCCATTCAGACTTCCTGTGGCTGAGTCCCTGCTGTCCAACTGGGGAAACACTGGGTGGAGTTCCCTGCTCCTGCTTCTGACTTGATGCAATCCTGACCCTGACGAACACTTGGGGAGTGGATCAACAGACAAATGTTCGCTCTCCCCCATGCTCCACCTCTTGATAAATTTACAACAACAATGAAAACACTTTGTTTAGAATTTTGAAATCTTTGAAAGACAGAGAATCTGCTCATTACTTTCTTAAATGCCCACTACAGCCAGGACTGGACAAGACTGAAACCAGGAACTAGAAACGCATTCTAGGTCTCCCACACACCTGGCAGGGACCTAACCACTTGAGCCACTTGCTGGCTCCATGGCTATGTATTCTCAGGAAACAGGTATGTGGAGCATTGAAACTGGGATACAAGATGCAGGCATCCCAAGCAACATTGTAACCTTTAGACTAAACCCTATCCTAAACACCTAGCTTTTGAGAAGCTGGTTAGCTACTACATATCCCTTTTGCCATCTTTTTCTGTCCCCCCTCCCCCACCCGCTCCTAGCCTGTGTCCGGTTCTGCCAGCAGTTCCATTCTTCTCCCTGGAGTGGCATCTCTCTCTATGCTGAGATTCCTCAGGAAAACAGCCACCAACAGCCCTCCAAACAACACTTTTCAAGTAGGTTACAAAAATCAAGATCTTTCCTTGTTCTCTTTCCTTCTCTGAAATGTTTAGCTTGAAAAGGCACAAGATATTACCACTACACATGGGATGCAGTGTCCATAGAAACTGGAATCCCAGCGGCTTCCACGCTGTCCGGCCAAGGTCCTGCGTGCACAGTCATGAACTGTGTCCTTCCAGCCAACCAAGCAATTTACCAAGATATACACATTGTCCTTTCACAGAATTCCAAATATGCTCTAGAGAGTTAAGTTATTGCTTCCAATGACGTTGAAACAATCAACTTGCCCAGAAAGTTTTATTAGGGCTAGAATCCCAAATAATCTCAATGCAAGCCAAGTGTTACTATTAATCAAAAATGCAAATAATCCTCCGTAACTCCCTCTGTCAACATATCACCCTAATCAATAGCAGATACAGTCTCTCCATGCATCTGTTGCTTGCTGTAAGCCTCCAGACCTGCTGTGAATGAAGTTAGAAATTGCGTTAGTATCAAAACTGCAAGTGTAACCAGGTAACATAAATATGTAGATGAGCTCATGCTTGGAGCATCAAAGTCCACTTCAGAAGCACATTATTTCACAATGTAAAGCTTACAAAAATTAGCACTTGGGAGGCTTCATAAAAATATTTTAAAAGTTAACCTCTCACCAGTTACATAAGCATAATCACCACTTCATAATATTTGTTGAATTGAGGTCAAAATAATAATGCAAGCAAACCCAGGCACCAGGTCAGGTGCCGTAGCCTAGTGGCTAAAGTCCTCGCATTGCATGTGCCAGGATTCCATATGGGCACTGGGACTCTGTGCCCACTTTGGAGGCCCAGAAGAAGCTCTTGGCTCCTCTCTTCTGGCTTCGGCTCAGCCCCAGCCATTGCAGCCACTTGGGGCGTGAACCAGCAGATGGAAGCTCTTTCTCTCTGTCTCTCCTCTCTGTAAAATCTGACATTCCAATAAAATACACAAATCTATTTAAAAAGAAAAAAGGCTATCCTTGAGTCGTCTGTCTTGTATTCCGCTTCATGGAGATGCTACTTTGGTTGCAGCAACATCTCCAACAGATACAACATTATCTTTTATAGCATAGAAAAAAAATGAAAAGGGAAAGGTGAGTTACTGGCGTGTCCAATGTACTGGCGGGTGAAGTCCAGACCTGCATCCTGATATTCTCAAACTCCGTGCCTGACTCATTGCATGCATTAGCAGGAACTTCATCCTGGGCCTCTCTGAGAATCCTCACTACTTCCGGTCCCTCAGCTGAGAATCGTTGCACATGGCAATGAATGCAGGGATTTCTCACGATCTGAGACAGCCCTCGGATATTTTGTGGTGTGAAAACATGGTTATAAGAGTCTGCAGAATCTTGAGTGGCTTGCAGTCTGTTTTCTCAGTTTGGAAAAAATGGTTGGATTCGGAGTTGCAAACTGGCGGAGCTTGGACCCAATCTGACGTGTAGAAGAGTTGTGTGTAGTTCCACAAGGCTCGGCTTTTCCATGTACATTCCTTTAAAACATTTCCAAATATTGTAGTTCACATAAAACTTGAAAGTTCGAGATGCTCTTTGAAAATCAGCCATACGCACCTCCCACCAAGCCATCACAATTGGCATAATTGTGGTTGTGGGAGAGGAGGAGGACTTTCTGTCCAGCAGCAAGCCTGTTGCTTCTACTCTGTTCCTTCCACCTGCTGTGAGTGTTGAAGTACGTGAAAGGTGAAGCATGCGAACGTTCCGGCCAGCAACCACATTCTACGAATCTGACTTTTCTTGTTTCCAAGAAAGCAAACTGCTGCTAAGAAAATTGCTAAACTATGCTATAGGTTAAAATAGACTTCACTGGATGACCTGACAATGGAAACAGCATTTATAATATACTGATCGTGTTGTTTATGCAAATATAGACACACATGTTCATATAGATTCTTGTATTTCTTTCTTTGAAAATACAAACATGCAAAGCCTTGTCTCTTTGCAAGGAAGGAATTTCTGAGACACTGCCTAATGTTCTTTAAAAAAAAAAAAGATTTATTACTTTTATTGGAAAGTCAGATCCACAGAGAGAGGTAAAAGACAGAAAAATTCTCCATCCACTGGTCCATTCCCCAAGTGACTGCAACAGCCAGAGCTGAGCCGATCTGAAGCCAGAGCTGAGCCGATCTGAAGCCAGAAGCCAGGAGCTTCTTCCAGTTTCTCATGCAGGTGCAGGGTCCCAATGCTTTGGACCGTCCTCGACTCCTTTCCCAGGCCACAAACAGGGAGCTGGATGGGAAGTGGAGCAACCTGGATATGAACCGGTGCCCATATGGGATCATGGTGCATGCAGGGCAAGGACTTCAGCCACTAGGCTATCACGTTGGGCCCAGACTCTTCCATTTCTTTGAAAAAGAAAATAGAATTGATCCATATGTTTCTTTGTAGAACAGAAATTTCTGTGACTTCCTGAACCATGTAGGGACTAAGCTACTCTCCGAGTCTAAATTAAAAGTCCATACATTGCAAATTGAATTTTTATGTAAAGAGATTATCTTAATTTTAATACAAGACTATACATAATTTACATGCAGAATGGCTTTAATCTGATCACGGACTTAAATAAACAACTAGGACTACTGATATTGGCTGATGGCTAAAACATTGTTTCAGAATTGGAACATCCTCATATCAAGTTACCCAAAATTATCAGTGCATTCGGTTATTCTCACAAAGTTCTAATGAATTTCACAAATCTACTTGCTCCGTTGTCACTTTAAAAATATTTGGTATAGCTTGTTTTTCCATTATTTTTTAGAGTACTAAAATAATACAAAAAATATTATTACGAGATAATGCATGGTGTGTAATTATTAGAAAGTGAATTCATGATGTCATATAAAAGAAAAATGACAACTTGAAATACTCCAAAGAACGGACTTACATAAATATGAAAGAAGCTCTAGGCAAAGAACTTTTTTCTCGAAGTCTTATGCTTCTAAGGCAATACTGGTCATTGACTTGGTTGAGGCTTGACTCACTCACCGATGCCCACGGTGCGCGACAGTTTGCTACTCCAGCTGAAAGGATTCTTAAACTTTTTTTGCACTTTGGATATTCATTCTTTCCTAAGAATGGATTATTCTAATTGTCTTTAAGATTGCTAACAAATTCCATCACCTCATACTGTTCTACTCAAAGGACCACTAACAGCCATTTGGGGGCCAAAAATAACCTTGCAAAAGATTAACTGCATAAGGTAAAATGTTATGAGATAATTTAGCATATATGTAGGGACGGGAACTGTATTGAGAATATGTATATCCGTATAATGAGGGTACTAAGAGATGGCACTTCTTGGTCGTGTAATACATGGCCACACTTCCCCCATGTGTTTTATGTAACACTCATCTTAACTGTCTACCAAAGGGTTTTTACCCCTTCTGAGAAGCCTAAGGCTCAAGGACAGGGTGTTTCAGTTGGCCAGATACACAGTTAGTCAGAGACAAAGCCAGGCTGCTAACCCTGACCTCGGCTTCCTCTGCGTGATGCAGCTGGCCTTCGGACTCTGGCAGCCAACACTGCCTGTTAAGCTTCTGAGTGTGGACTGTATGTTAGATTAGCTTTCCACTTAAGCCATTCCTTAAGCCTATTTTTTTTTATTATTATTATTTTTATTTTTATTGGAAAGGCGAATATACAGACAGGAGAGACAGAGAGGAAGATCTTCCGTCCAATGATTCACTTCCCAAGTGAGCGCAACGGCCGATGCTATGCCGATCCGAAGCCAGGAGACTCTTCCAGGTCTCCCACGCGGGTGCAGGTTCCCAAGGCTTTGGGCGGTCCTCGACTGCCTTCACGGGCCACAGGCAGGGAGCTGGAAGGGAAGCGGGGCTGCTGGGATACAACCAGCGTCCATATGGGATCCCGGGCGTGCAAGGTGAGGACCTTAACCACTGCGCCACCGCGCCGGGCCCTAAGCCTGTTTTTATTGCATCTAATCTATCCATTCTGAGTATAACATATAGTTTATAAATATTATTTTAAACACATAATCTTGCAACATTCTTCCAAGAACAAGGAAGATGTTTCACAATAGCATTCCTGTTGGTAGGGCCCAGCACAGTAGCCTGGTGGCTGAAGTCCCACCTTGCATGTGCCAGGATCCCATTTGGGTGCCAATCCATGTCTCAGCTGCCCTACCTCCCTCCCTACCTGCTTGTGGCCTGGGAAACCAGTAGAGGACTAGAGGACAACTGAGAGTCTTGCAACCCTACACCTGCATGGGAGGACTGGAAGAAGCTCCTGGCTCTGAGCTCCTGGCTTCAGATCGGCTCAGCTTCAGCCACTGCAGCCACTTGGAGAGTGAATCAGCGGCAGATCTTTCTGTCTCTCCTTCTCGGCGGATCTGACTTTCCAATTAAAATAAATAAATCTTTACAAAAATTCTCATTTGTCAGATTGAAGTCTGATGAAGATTTAATGTGATTTCTTGAAAGGTAAAGACCCCCAACCCCCAAACCCCAGTTCTAGGTTGATGCTTGCTTCTGCCAAATCCTGCCATGAACCAATTCCTCTTTTATAACTTCTTTGCCCTCCCGCCCACCGCTTTTGGTTTTACACATGCAGTTTGGCATCAGCGTTAACCCTATGTTTTCATTCCATAATGTTGAGTGTTTCTATCAGATTGCTTTTGACTTCTGTAGTTAATGGGTTCTTTCTTCATTTCTGTTTTACCCCGATTACCCAGGAAAGGCTGTGTGTTTCCTTTGAAAGCTCTGATGTTCTCAATGAAAAGACCTTCTTAAACAGCCTTGTTTGTCTCCCATGGAGTTGCATATCATGACTTCAAATGTCTCGCTAAAATGTTACCCATTTGGCATCAGTAGACAGAAAAGACTGCACCCGGTGATAAGGAGTGCAGTGGCGTTTCATAGCAAGAGAATTGAGTTCTTAATGGGAAATGGGGAATATAATTTCCTCCGATACAGCTCTTCTTTCAAACTCCATGGTGCTTTTATGCTTGAACCAGACATTTGTAATGAAAATAACAAAAAAGAACCAATTAGCAATTAAAATGATGGCCATGGAATTCTGCTTATAGAAATCGATTAATTTTGTTCCTTAGAAGGCTTTCTTTTCACAAATGTTCTCTTTTTTTTGGCTAAGAAAACAGCTACTTTCTGTTGCTATGGATCAGAAAACAGTTTTGCAGAGGAAGCCAGCAACAGAGCTCAAGGCGAGTAATCGAAAACTCTGGTTGCCAAACTTCCAGAAAGTATCATTTGTATTCATCCTCTCTCTCGGTTGCCTCCACTTGGTTTGATTCTGTTGAGAAACTTGCTGATGTGTTCTCTTGAATATGCTGGTCCACAGAGAAGACACACCTGTCGGGAATACAAAGCTGAACTGATCAAGTTGTAGGGTCAGTTCGAACTGCAAGGATACAAGGCGGAGACATTGCCCTAGCCCTCAGTTAAGTTCCCTGCTATGTTTCTCTAGGGAAGCCATGCCACTAGAGGGCAGGGTTTGACTTCAGGCCCCAATGGCCAATTCTCTCCCCTGGTGACCTTGGGGAATCCCACCACAGACATCCGATCTCCTGAAGCCCTCACAATCAATCCTAGATCTAATTCTCTCTTCCATTGTATTTGTGCGGAGTCCTGGGAAATACCTGGGGTAACTTCCACATTGATCTAACACAGCAACTTGTGGCTTCCAGTTTGAGAGTTCCTGCTAGGAACCCAATGTGGCTTTGAACTTTGGAGGCAACACCCAGCAGAGGGATCCACAGTTTGTCAGAAAAGATACCATTTGCCAAACCAAAGCCTCCAATAAAACATAGTACACCATTAACTTATTTCATGAAAGATAAGCACTATTAATTATGAGAGAGTATTTTAAAGACAGAGCAGAACATCCCAAAAGCAGCATGATGAGCAGTTTGGGCTGAGTAACCATCTATGTTTTTTTATCCTATACACTGTGGTAGGATGAGCCATTTCCAGCTCCTGATGGATTAAGTGCCAGTAACATCCCCTGCTTTTTCCTCCTCTCTTGCAAAAATCAAAAGTATCTCAGACATTTGCCAATGCCCCTGGAGGGTAGAAAAAAAAGTTTATCTGAAGAAATACTGAGCTGGAGAATAAAGACATGCTCTTCCTCCAAAAAATAATTTTTAAAATGAGCGTTGATATATCCACTTATAAAATGTCAAAAATGTAAGGACTTAGTCTGTAGGCCTATTTATTTTCATCGGAAAAAAAAATTGGGTATAGGATGTGTTCTTTCATAGGGGCTTGCAGAAAAGAAAATTAACAAAATGCTCGATTCATACTAAGTATTCAATTAATCATAAATGATAAATGTTAGCGCTGTTACTGGAAAGAACCTAGAAATCCCAGATGGGGCTCAGATACCAGCAGAAATACAGAGTACCAAATCATCATAAGTTATATAACCTGATGTAACACTTGTATGTTACTCTGTGCAGAAGTTTCACAGTGAGGACATTAAAGTGGACCTCTGCCCCACTGATAGAGCTGACCGTCTCCACGTGGCTCTGGCTTCCTTTTTGAGCCTGTCAAAGTACCGTAACTCCCGTATCCCAAGCTTCTGACAAATGGCTAATGGTCCAGAAATAAACCTTTAAGTGCTTTCGGAGGTTTCTATGTATAAAGAAGATCTATGTCAATATTTTCCAAGAGGACATTTGAGAATGATCTTTCACATTCACGCCTTAATTTGATTTATAAGCTTTACCCATCTTGCAGGAGATAAGAACCGAAATTAATTGGCAAAAAAATAAATAACAAATGATTTTAAACCTACAAAGTCATCATCTGGAACTGAGCAAAGAGGTTGAACCTAGAAAGAATTGCGCTGAAGAAGTTCAGCCAAAAATATTTGTTTATAAAACTGGAGAATGTTAGCTATTTCGGCCACACTCGCTTATCATTTGAAATTTCTGCTGGCTCAAGTGAAACTGTGCTTCCCGGTGTCCCTCTGTGAGGTTCCCTCCCTCCCTAACCACAGCTGCTTCTGGAGTGGAGGCTTGTAACTGTGTGACAAGAGTCGAGTCCGCTTAACTAGCTGGAAGAGTAAGAGGAGTCTTTGCAGCTGTGAAGATACAAAGAAAGGGAAATACTACCAGGGCAGTTGTGCTAGCACAGTTCAGGAAGAGTAGAGGTGCTGTTGACCATTGCTGACTTGAACAGTTTTGTTGCTGATAATCAAAGCCAAAGCACACTTGTTGGAAGTGGAGTTGAGATGTTGCTCACGCAAGGTTAAAAGGAAGAGGGAACGGTGGTCGTGGCATGGCACAGAATGTTCAAAACCAATCTCCTTGTCTTAAAGAGCTGCTGCTGCATGCGTAATGTCCTACTACACGGTCCTTTAACATCTTTCTGCTTTCCACACCAAGGGACGCATTTTCTATTATATTTATGAGAGAAAAAGTCAGAAAACAACAACAACAAAAATATAGTGCATTACCTTCGAAAACAATTCTGTTTAATTCCTGCTCAAGACTGCACATAAAAACGGGGGGGAGAGGGCTGTATTTTCATTTTAACTTTCATGTGTGATGTCTTATAACTTGTTTATTGTTAATGAAGTTTTTGCAGGCATCAGCAGTAACTGGTGTCTCATCTCATTTCTCAGTTGTCCAAAAGTGTTGCTGATTTGTACTGTCTCCGCATCCGTGCCTCTCACCCCAGGATGCTTAACTAGAAAGCAGAGTAACCTCAGGTAGAAAAGAAGTGAGATAAATAGTAGTTTATAGAATGATCCAATTTTTTTATTAGAATCAGTGGTGCTAGTATCATATATTATGCTTTAAAATTAGATAATACTCAAAAGAAATTAATAACACTGGCAAAAATTATCCAGCCCAAGGAGCTTTTCCGCTAAGCTTTTCAATCCCTAAATAGTACTTGGTTTCTTCCATTTTATATGCAGTTTCCCAATCTCCTTTAGCTAAATTTGTTTTACGGGGGGGAAAATAAGCCACTTATATGACAGGGTGAATTTAACAACGCCAACAAAAATCCCAAAGCTCTAGGAGCTCATGGCACCTGCACATCCATTGTCTCACTTGATGTTCACGAGATCGCCATCATTCAGGTTGAACAGATATTTATTACTACATGGTCGCCACAAACATCAGCATCGCTACCATCACTGGATATAATGAGTCTCGTTTTGAGTGAACAACCAGAGACTCTACAGTTCATTAAAGGAAAGTCATGTTCTTCATTCAGACCCCTTGGCTCTATGCTCCTCCCACTGCCTTGATTTGGACCCTTCCTGGAATAATAGTGTTCTGTCTCCAGGTAGATCTTAATTCTTGCGTTGTTATGGAGGTTAAGAATCACTCTCACCCAACTTAAATCAGATTTCAGATACTTGTAAGTAGATGAAAATGCTATTGTATTAAGCTATATGCTTCTGGGCACATCTGCACGATGCCAGTCTTGAAGATACATAAAAGAAATACACTTGGGAGGGTGGGGGTGGCGGTAGGGCAGTATAGCAAGTTAAGCCACCACGTGGGATGCTGACTTCGCATATGGGTACAAGTTCTGATCCGGATGCTCCACTTCTGATCCAGCTTTCTGCTAATGACCTAGGAAAATAACAGAGGTTTGCCCAAGGAATTGGGCCCCTGCACCAACATGAGAGATTTGGAAGAAATTCCTATCGCTTGGACCAGCCCAGACCAGCCCCTGCCCTTGCCGTCGTTTGAGGATGAATCAGCAGATAGACAATAGCTCTCTCTCCCTCCTTCTCTCTCTCATTAACTCTGCATTTCAAATAAATATAATCCTAGAAAAAAAGCATGCACTTTAATGAGTAAATCTCAGCATATTTTAGGAGTTTCTCACACTTCAGGTATATTTATTGTTATTATTATTACTATCACTATCACTGTTACTAAGTTAAAAGGCGCAGAGACAGGGAAAGCTCATAGCCTCTGAATTACTCCCCGATTCTCACAATGGCCTTGGGCCAGTTCTGAAACCTTGAAATGCATGCAGGAACCCCATTACTTCAACCATCACTCTGCTTCCCAGGATTTGCTTCAGCAGGAAGCTGCTGGATCAGAGCGGGAAGAGCCCGGGACCAAACCAAGGTATTCCAGCATGAGCCACAGGTGCCTTTACCAGGGTCTTATTTGCTAAGGGAAATGCCCAAGCCTCATATGTCAGGGTTTTTTTTTTTTTAAGATGTGTTCATTTTATTTATTAAGGCAGAGTGATGGAGGAAGACAAGCAAAGAGACAGACCTTCCTTCCATCTGCTGGTTTACTTCCCAAGTGGCTGCAACAGCCAGAGCTGGGCCAGTTTGAAGCCTAGACTGAGGGATTCCATCCACGTTTCCCACGCAGGTGACAGGTGTCCAAGCACTGAAGCCATCTCCCACTGCCTTACCAGGTGTGTTAGCAAGGAGCTGGATCAGAAGCAGAACAGCAAGCACTCAAATAGCTGTAGGAAATTGGAGTCGCAAGTGGCAGCTTGGCCTGCTGCGGTGGCACCCATTCCATCACTGATGCTGCATACAAGCCAAATAACACTTTCGCAGAGGGCACCTTTGCTATTTGTTGGATTTGGTTTTGCCTATTATTTTGCCTATTATTGCACAACACAGTTGCACATGAAGATAACAAGAGTGTGCATTTGTCAAACAGGTGTGTGTCATCACCATCTGGTGGACTTACCAAACAAAACTTTCTGAACCTCACCCAGAGTTTCTGATTCAGGGTGTGTAGGGTGAGGTGTGAGATTTACATTTCTAGCAGGTCCCTGGCTCATACTGATAATGCTGTTCCAGGGAACACACCTCCAAAACCACTGTCTGAAGGGCCAGGTGAGAGATGGGACTGGATGAAGCTCCTACATTGTGTTGTCCAATGCCACAGCCAGCTCTAGAAATATGTCCAGTCTCAAAAGAAAGAATTCTGAAAAAAAAATTGGCAAAAATATGTAAAATATCTTAATAATTTTTATGCTGATAGAGTCAAAATGATAGAGCCTGGCACAATGACTCAGTGGTAAATCCTAGCCTTGCACAAACCGGGATCTCATACGGGCGCCAGTTCGTACCCAGCTGTTCCACTTTCCATCCAGCTCCCTGCTTGTGGCCTGGGAAAGCAGTCAAGGACAGCCCAAAGCATTGGGACCCTGCACCCGCGTGGGAGACCCGAAAGAGACTCCTGGCTTCAGATTCATTCAGCTCTGGCTGTTGTGACCATTTGGGGAGTGAATGAGTGGCGAGATCTTTCTGTCTCTCCTGCCCTCTTTAAATCTCCTTTTCCAATAAAAACAAATAAATCTTAATAAAGCTGGGGCTTAAAATGATAATATTTTGGATATGCTAGGTAAATAAAATATATTACTAAAATTTCATTATCTTTTTTTGTTGCTTTTTTAATATGCCTACTAGAAAAATTTCAGTTATACAGAAGACTCATATTGAATTAATGAACTATAAGAAATCAGAGCCCAGAAGTTTTAAACATTTGGTTGTAGGCAGGTATCAAAGAAAATATATCTTTAGGCCATACTTGGCCTAAGTCCCCCAGCTTGTATCTGAAGGTTTGCTGCCACGGGATTCAATGTAGAAGATATACAATCTTTACCATTTTATCTGTTTCAGGATTAAGCTTTTATGATCCTTGTAAGAAAAGCATTGTATATAATCATCAAAAGTACTTCTGCTAAATTCTCATTAATTTTTGAAGGCTTGAGCTTTCCCTCACTAACTTATTTCAGTAATTCTTACAGAAAAAAAAGGCTTTGTTTTTTCCAAAGACCTTTTTTCAGCTCTAAAGATCTGTGAAATAAAAGTGAGAACAGGTGCTGGTATTCCCATTCTAAATATGTTGCAATATTTAAGGAATGACTGAGTAAGAGATTAATTACCTGCGTCAGAGTGTGTCAGTGGCCATGACAGAGCAGGCTCAGCCAGCTGTCCAGTGCACTGCTCTCTCCACAGGACCACCCTGCTGTTTCTCGACTTTTAATGCATTTTCATTCCAAAACAGTAAAAGATATAACATGCACGACCCGTACAAAACTGAGCAAAATAAGACATGATAAAATCAGTAAAAAATATCCTTCTAATATCCATTTACTTTGAACAGAATTTTCTTATAATTTTTCAGAAAGATGAACTCTAAATCCTAAATAAGGCACTATTGTATGGCTCTTTTCTAACACTTTGCTCTCCTTGTTTTTATTTTATCTTGGCAACTGGACCACATTCACTAATTGTTAAATGTTTGAAAGTCATATCTTCCCACAAAGAATTGGACGGCAGTTTGATTTTTCTAGAAGTCATTTTGGCAATATCACATTGTGCCCTCCTTGTCATGTGATGTCATCCCTGACTTTTTAAAAAATTTTAGATGATGTTCACATAGTTGATGAAGTTGGGAAGGATCGAGGGTAAGGGGAAAGTGGGTGTGATCATGATTTCCAAGGTTTCTATTTCTTTTACTGTATCTGGGGGGAGGAGGGAGACAAGAGGAAGTACCCCAGTGCCCAGGAGTGGGGACAGACCACCCAATATTGACCCAGGATCCTGATGTGGCATATGCTCCAAGGGTTCTGCCCAGGTGGTTTTGATAGTTCTGAAATGTTGTTAATCTCACCAATCCAAGGATGAAGGAATATTTTCAATGTCCATTGGCTGACATAATCAACCTTAGAGTCTCCATTCGCCCAGAATTTGCTGCCATGATTGGGCTAGGGTAGTTGTCCAATCCATTCTGTTCTCCGTCCTCTGTTATGGCAACAGATATATTCTGAAGACCCCAATGGGCTGCCATATACTCTGTGGATCTGGCCAACTGCCCACAACTGCCCTCTCCATCTTTTCCACTGAGGAGGACTAGTTCTCACACACAGGCCAAGTGCCTGGACAAGGAAACCTGGGCCCTGCCAGACACCCCACCCCAAGGGATCGTGGACCTGGCACCCACCTCACATAATCCCTGACTTTTTAGCACACCTCTTGATTTTAATTTTCTACAATGAACCAATATGTTTGCACCTTTCCAGTTTGTGGTACCATGGAGGAATACCAGTAACACTGGATAGGCTCACAGACTTTGGACATGAATAGAACAGAGTAAGTAGTTCAAACAGGACCTGAGCCATAACCTTGACCTCTCTAGGTCTAGGGCCATAACCCATTATCCAGTTACCCAAATGTTGTACTCAGGAACTTCAAAAATGTTATGGGCAAAAAATTGAAATGAACAGATAAGTTTCTTTTGTTGCAATTTTTTTTTGAAATTTATTCATATGAGAAGTCTTCAAAAAGTTTATAAAAATGGATCCTATGAAAAATGATGCAACAATTTTGAAAACTTTTCACCCAAGTAAGCATCTGTCAAATCCATTTTTGCACACAGATTTTGAAGTGTCCATGTATTAGGCAAACACTTGATTTTTCACCGAAAAAAAAAATTGCACCAACATGTCAAAGATTTGTAAAGCATATATGCTATGCTTGGTCACATGTCTTTCATTATTACCTCTTTCTCTTTTCCATTTTGAAATGAGATAGATATGAAAAAAATCAAGAAGTTGAGATATTGAGAAACTTAAGACAGTCTTGGATATTTTCTGAGAAACTAAAATATGGGATTAACATTTCACTTTCATGAAACTTAGATCCTGAGTTAAAGGCAATTCTGAATCCCTTTCAGAAAGCTGGGTCCTTTGAGTTCTTAGCTTCTTCAAATGAAGCAAAGAGGAGAGTTATCTGGAAAGATGGTACTTAGCAACACCATCACCACTGCTGGCTACAGCTGTTATGTACAGAGCTTTCATTTCTTGTGAGGTCAAACCCCTGTAGATGATACTGAGATGGGAGGAGGGCCAAAACCCAGGAAACCCTTAATACTTAACCATATCATAAAATCCTCATTGCATTAGAAGAAATTGTCATAATTAGTGTGACTTGAGTTTTTAAAGATTTATTTGTTTATTCGAAAGAGTTAAGCCTAGACAAAGAGTGAGAGAAAGAATCTTCTGTCTGCTGGCTCACCACCCAGATGGCTGCAACAGCCAGGCAGAAGACAGAAGCCACGCATTTCATCAAGGTCGTCCACATCAGTGGCAGGGGCTGAAGCATACTGCTGCTTTTCCAAGGCCATGAGCAGGGAGCTGGATTGGAAGTGGAGCAGCTGAGACATAAGAGGTACCAGATTCATTTGGGAGCAGCCTTACTGAAGTCTCAACACTGGCCACTACTTAACAATGTTAAAAGCACTGCTTCTGACTTGAAGTCAGTTCTAGACAGGTGTGCCATGGTGCCAGGCACTCTTCCCTGCTCTCCTCTTCAGGGCTACTGAGATCTTCAGCAGGCTGGAAAGATACGGATACTTCATCAACAGGCCTGACTATAAGTGTGTTGGATTACCTCTGCATAATAAACAGGCAACTTGTACTCGAGATGGAAGCAGTGCACTAAGCAGGCATGGAAATTTTCTTGTTACTCTAAACACAGCTCTAAGAGCTGAGATCACATGGGCCAGAGAAAGACTAATTAAAAATACATAACTGGAGATAAAGTTCTAGTGACTTTATCAGTGTGAAAGTCAATTTCGCTAGACTTCAGTACTAAAGCCTATTGAAACAGTATTTCCTGGATAAAGTCAGGAACTGAAAAATCAGTGCCTACATACCCATGATGAGAAAATCAGAAACCCAGGCCAGGCATGATGATGTAACAGCTTGGTCCTCGGGGGACCAGTTCAAGTCCTGACTGCTCTATTTCCCTTCCAGCTCCCTGCTTGTGATCTAGGAAAGCAGTTGGGGATGGCCCAAAGTCTTGGGCTGCTGTACTTACAAGGGAAACCTGGAGCATACATCTGTCCAATTGGACTGGCCAAGCTCTGGCCATTGGGGCGAGATCTCTCTAGTTTGCCTTTTTCTCTTACTTGCAAGTAAAATGAACAATCTGTTTTTAAAAATCAAAAAGCCAGACCAGCTGGAATTTGAGAGTGGGTGGAGGTCCTAATCCATGGTCTCTGCAGAAAAATGTTTAGAAGCAGCTTGAAAATCATTATGAAAAAATCTTCTAGATCCATGAGTATCACATACCCAAGTAAAAGTTAATAGCCTGCCACTATACAACCAACCCTCTTTAAGGAATTTAACTGCCACCAAAGATGAAATGCACAAAGGTTATGATATTCAAAAGGAAGACAAATACCAGAAAAGAGTATCCACAAGTGTGACAAGGAAAATGCTTCTTTGAGAAATTACAAACAATTAAATAGTGGTTCTACAAATACACATGTTCAAAATGTTTGTGGAATGAACAAAGCTGCTCATAAAATGGTAGCATAAGAATAAGATTTAAGAATGGGAGAATTTTCTTAAGAAACATATAGTCAGCCTAAAAATTTGGTGATAACTTCTGTTAGTTGAGGAATCCATAAATGAGTACTGACGAAAAGCTGTTTCCCATAGTGTTACTTGGGTGTTGGGGAGGGGGCACACATAGGAAGAGAAATGGTTGCTTTCTAATGTCTGAATTACAAAGCAGGAGCAATAAACAGAATGGTTTCTAAACAGCATGGTTTATTGAACTTCTTATCACTACAAAAGACTTACTAACCCTGGTCTCTCCTTCTTGATATTTAAGAAAGATACTTTGATAGCAAACTACACTAAAATATAATTACTTGGTCTTTTAGTTCCGACTTTATTATCATAGGGAACTATGGGGTATATTTTTTTTCTTTAGATTGAAAACTCATTTACAAATGAGCTCATAATGAACACTTTAATTAGATTGGCTTTGGCTGGCCTAAAAGCTTAAGAAGATATTAATATTCTAATCAAAAGTTCTGGGAAAATATTCTTAGAAAAGAAAGAAAATGTTCTTTCTTACGCTTGTTTCTGAGAACGAGGGATCCTGTCAAGAAACCCAAGATAACGTCTACAGAATCAGTGAGTGAGTGAGAGTTTTGGCTACATTGGGCCCACCTCCATGTTTGCAACATATTCCAAGTTCCCACCTGACACACAACAGATTTGTTCAGCTGCTTTGAATAATTTTTTACTCACACTCCAGGGGGAAAATTGTTTGGAATTTTTAGCCTTTTCATGGCAAGGGAAGGAGTTTGCCAGTGATAAGCCTTTTCCTGTAATCTGTCATGCTTTCTTAGTACATGGCTGTTCTGACTCAATGCTTATCTTACCTTAAAAAGAACAGTAAAGATTTAAATACAGAATATTTATAAAACACTATTGGGAAGGTCAGTTCTTTCATATTACCTGACTTAGTTCTAGTAGACAAGTCAGTAAAAATCACTGCCTCTTCTGGATGAGGAAAAATCACTGCCTCTTATGGATGAGGAAACTGAGGCTCATGTTCAGAGAAATAAGTTGAGTTACCGAGCACCACCAAGATTGGCAGGTGGTGAAAGAAGTTCCCTTTACACAACTTTTAACCTCAGATCATATTCTCTCACCCACCAAAGCTAAGGAACCTCTTTCCTACCAGTCATTTGGATATTTATAATGGCATTCATAGTCCATACAAAATTATCAATTTAAAAGCGATTCTGCTATAAACTTACTGAATTTTGAATCCTGCCTGTGGTTGCCTTGGCAGAGCTAGCTAGACCAAGTGATTTCCCTGGGCCGGACATTCCCCACTGCTTCCCTAAGGTGAAAAGTACTGTAGAATTCACATAAATGACAAAGGATGGGTAGAAACTGTGATGAGACCAGACATGGGGATGCTCCTGCGTTACCCCTGCTCGAGGGGAAAAGGAGGAAAGATTTTGCAAAAAAAAAAAAAAAAATAGAGCTGCTTTCTGGGGCTCACACATTTGGTGTTCTTTGTGGGTCACTTCTCCTTCCTTCAGCTTCTCCCAAAGACCTCATTCTTTTTCCCACTGGAGTCTTTTGCAGAGCATACCTTGGGGGGGGGGGGAAGATGAACACTACTCTACCAGGTAGTGTGCAGTGCCTTGGAGCAGCTGGGCAGACCAATGGTGTTGCCCGTGGTCTTCTTCTTCCCCAGGGTAGGCTGTTACAAGGGAATACACAGCCAAATGCAGCTTAGCATCTACTCTGGGAGCTGCAACTGGTTCTGTGGACCCAGCGCCACGCCCTGCCTCACAGTCCTTTACCATGACCAGTGCTGGCTTTTCCTCCTAGTGTAATTATGCCACATTGTGTCACCTTATTCTTGCAGCATCTTCAGCCTTCCTCTCAGAGTTCCTGGACACTTACCTGGGGTAGAATACATCAGTTTTCTAAATCTTATCTATTGATCCTTGGATATGTAAAGATATCACAGAAAATATTTGTTAAAGGCTTAATTTTGCTCATTTCTTAACACCTGACTCTACCTAAAGTCCTGGAGAACTGCCCTTACCTCAAGTCTTCATTACAGGTGTCTAGTTGATAATCCTGGCATAATCTATTCACTTGACGTCCTTTTCATATAATTGGTGAAGCTCAGGGGTAGTTCCAGAAATGGCGTACAGACATAAAGTTTGTTGGAGTAAGAGGCCTGCAAAGCCATAGGGGAAGTATGCTCTTGCCCAATCTAGACTCCTTCCTCCAATTCCTCTGAAATCTATTCCCACAATAACCAGTTCTTTAGTATTCACAAAATATCTATGCTCAATACTTATCAGAGAATGCTAATAACTGTTCATGACTCAGTAAAGTTCATGAGAGAAAAGAAGTAATTTAAAGAATGAGGTAGGGGGATTGGCACTTTGTGCCACAGTTTAGATGCCACTTGGGACACCTGGAGCCCATAATAGAATGCCTGGATTTGAGCCCAGGCTGTACTTTCAAGTCAAGCTTCCTACGACTGTGTACCTGGAGGCAGCATTCAATGCCTTGCTTCCCCACCAGATCCCTGCCACCTGTGTGGGATCCCAGACATCCGGAGAGTGAGATGAAGATGGCAGGCTGCTGTCTCTGTCTCTCCATCCCTCAAATAAAAGGAAAACCAGTAATTTTAAAAGAATGATTTATTTGTGTTATATTGGAAAAACAGATTTATAGAGTGAAGGAGGGAATCACTCCCCAGATCGCCTCAATGGCTGGAGCTGAGCCAATCCAAAGCCAGGTACCTCCTCCAGGGTGCAAGGTCCCAAGATTTTGCCCTCCACTACTTTCCCAGGTCATAGCAGAGAGTTCAATGGCAAGTGGAGCAGCTATGTCATGAACCAGTGCCCCATGAGATGCCAGTGCTTGCCAGCTAAGTTTTAGCCAAGTAAGCCATCGTACCAGCCCCCTACTAATAACTTCTTGAAAAAATAAAGACTAAGGCATAGATGTGTCACAATGCTGAGATAAATTAGTCTTGCTTATCTCAGAAAAAAAAATTCAAGTCATTCTTAAGATTTACATGTCTGTAATCAACATCTAAGACTTCTAGAAACAACACAAAGAACTTAGATAGGTTTGTTCACATAGGATCCCACTTGGATATCTCCTTGAGGAGACTTGCCATTCCTACAAAAACAACATGCTGTAAAAATGAAGTGTGCAACCTTGCTTTTATTGCTTCAGTGTTACTTCAACAGACTTTTGTATTTTCCCTAAAACCGAGTTTCTGAGTTCAAGATGGAGAAGTAACAGGAAGTTAACTGTATTTTATCTTTTCATTTTTATTTCCCCCAGCTGCTTTTGGTAAGACAAATTCAACTCAGGAGGCCAAAATGATTCTCAATTCTACTACGGAAGATGGCATCAAAAGAATCCAGGATGACTGTCCCAAAGCAGGGAGGCACAATTACATATTCATCATGATTCCTACTCTGTACAGCATCATCTTTGTGGTGGGAATATTTGGGAACAGCTTGGTGGTGATTGTCATCTACTTTTACATGAAACTCAAGACTGTGGCCAGCGTTTTTCTTCTGAATTTAGCACTAGCTGACCTGTGCTTTTTACTGACTTTGCCCCTGTGGGCTGTCTACACTGCAATGGAATACCGTTGGCCCTTCGGCAATTACCTGTGCAAGATCGCCTCGGCCAGTGTCAGTTTCAACCTCTATGCCAGTGTGTTTCTCCTCACGTGTCTCAGCATCGATCGCTACCTGGCTATCGTCCACCCGATGAAGTCTCGCCTTCGCCGCACAATGCTTGTGGCCAAGGTCACTTGTATCATCATCTGGCTGCTGGCTGGCTTGGCCAGTTTGCCAGCTGTCATCCACCGAAACGTATTCTTCATCGAAAACACCAATATCACGGTGTGTGCATTTCATTACGAGTCTCAAAATTCAACCCTCCCCATAGGATTGGGCCTGACCAAAAATATTCTGGGTTTTTTGTTTCCTTTTCTGATCATTCTTACAAGTTACACTCTTATCTGGAAGGCCCTAAAGAAGGCTTATGAAATTCAGAAGAACAAACCAAGAAATGATGATATTTTTAAGATCATTATGGCCATTGTGCTTTTTTTTTTCTTCTCCTGGGTTCCCCATCAAATATTCACTTTCCTGGATGTGCTGATTCAGCTGGGTGTCATCCATGACTGCAAAATTGCGGATATTGTAGACACCGCCATGCCCATCACCATTTGCATTGCCTATTTTAACAATTGCCTAAATCCTCTTTTTTATGGCTTTCTGGGGAAAAAATTCAAAAAATATTTTCTCCAACTTCTTAAATACATTCCCCCGAAGGCCAAATCCCACTCAAACCTGTCAACAAAGATGAGCACGCTGTCCTACCGCCCCTCAGACAACGTAAGCTCGTCCACCAAGAAGCCCGTGCCCTGCTTTGAAGTTGAGTGACACGTTCAAAACCTGTTGGTGAAGAAATCTTGTTCAAGAAGGGGCCAAAGAAACATCCCTGCACATTCCTTCACTGCCAAAGGAACATTAGCTACTTTTCAGGATTTACGGAGAAATGGGGGTCCAGTGGACTGGACTGGCTTGTCTAAAGCTCTGAACAAAAGCTTTCCTTTTCCTTTGCAACAAAGCAAAGCCAAGCCACATTTTTTTTTTTTTTTTTGGCATGAAAGGGATGACGGCTGCTCAAAGAATGATGTCGGAAACGGGATGACTTGCGCATTTGAGACATTCTAGAGCCGGAAACGCAGTCTCCCCAGTCTGCTCTTGTTCTATTAGTTTCCGTTGCTGCACCAAGGTATCCAGTGTCTGAAATCTGTGGAGAAGCAACAGCGCAGTGTCCAGCACAGTTCTGCCCAGTGTCCGAGGAGTGGCAAATTTTTTTTGTGCCTGTTTAGCTGTTAGCAATTGTGCCCTACCTGAACCTGCTACTTCACATTTTGTATAAAGATTTGTTCAGCAGGAGTTGTCAAGTTTCAGAATCTTTTGTGAAAGTCAACCAGAATCTTAAAGATTTATACTGCCAAAATCACGGTGGCAAAATGGCTTACTTGTGTAATGGTGTTACTAAAATTCTGTGTCAGAGTTAAATACTTGTAAAGGTGTCATTTTATTTCCAGGTAATCATTTCGCTGTTCGTATTACTTTTGTTTCATATTTGAAAAGTGTGTATAGTTTTGAGTAAAAGATTGTATATCATAAAGTATTCCTTGCTGTTTCAACAAAGAATATGTAGTATATATAAATATATGCACACATATGTCTATATGTATATCAATATTGCTAAAGCGATGTTACTTGAATCAAATCTGGCAAAGATATATTTACCTTAAATAAAATAACTTTATTATAATGCATTTCATCGTCATCACTTCAAATACATGTTGACTTACTTTTTAAGACAAGATGTCTTTTGTAAGTATGACCATGGTTTCATTTTAAATTCCAGTAACTGTTAAATCAGTAATGTTGATTCCAAATTTCATATCCTGTGATTGAAAACATAAACAAGGAAACATTGTGCTAGATTATACCACTTGGAAAAAAACACAGGACTTTGATTTTTTCTGACTTTTTCTAAGGAAAAAGTCTTACTTCTTAAAAACTAAAACTGATTATTTTACACATAATTTTTAATGAGGCACTATTTCTAATATGAACATATTATCATTCTTGAAAACTTTAGAAAAACACAAAAAAATAGAAAAATATTTTCCATTCAAAAAATGATCACTGCAACATTTGAATGCATTTTCTTCTACTTTCTCTGTTTTAATAAATTTCAGGTCATCACAAGTTATAAGTTAATAATGAATTATAATGAATTATTATAACAAAATAATGAAGTTGAGACTCTACTACACAAAATGTTAGCATGGATGTCATGACTTATTACTCATTTATATATTGAGAGGCTCAGCAAACTCCATAGTCTTGAAATGTCCCAAAAATCCACATGAAAAGAATATTTACTACAAAGAGTTGAGTGCCCCAAACACTCAAGAGTAATATAAATGCCAACACACACACAGGTTCCAATTTTTATGTCCCTATGAACATATTCATCTTTTCAATCATTCATCATGAATTCAGAAACCGTCATATTACTTGCCTAGCCAATGCTGAACCACTGGAGCTCTGTGACAAGTGCTTAGAATGTGTGGCAGACATTTCTACCAGATGCGTCTTGCAGCTGTAAGTGAGTACACCAAGAACTACCTTGACTGCCAGCCCGTGGAGGAGTTCACAGAGTACTGAGGCAACTTCTTTTCCAACAATACCTGTCAGCCTGCAGAGCCAGAGAAGAAAAAGCAGATTCAGATAATTCACTCAAGTGGTAAGCAAAGCAAATGATCCCTCGGAAATGTTGGATACTTGATATGGAGTCTGAGATCCCTGACAGTAAAGTAAATTGTAGAGAGATTGATGAGCGGACAAGAAGCTGGAAGCAAGTGTCCATTGCCCCAACAGCAGGAAGAACGCCTGGGAGGACAGCATATGTAAGTTTAGGGTTCCAGGTTTATGTTGGATCCACAAGACCCAAAACAACCAGAACAAGAGGGAACCTATCTACTATGGAAAGAAGCAAATTAAAGAACAGTAGACAGAGTGGTAAGACTCATCCATTTCAACTCTCTATCCCCCAGGATACGCGATAGGAAATGACAGCTCCCTGTGGAACTATGCAGGAAGCCTGTGCACAACAAAGAGTCAATACAAATGGAATAAGGAAATTAGAGAGAACTTTGGAGCTAATGATTGGTCACTTGTTTCATATTCCAAATGTTGCTTATCCATGAAAATATGTCTGTAACTATATCCACTCATCACTTTCTGTGGCTGGACACCCTTAAAATCATCTATAAAGTGTTCCTTTTCCTTTTATCAAGGAAATTCCCACACCACCGCAAGAACAAGACCATCTTAAAAGACACCTTCTCCTCTTTAATCCCATTCCCAAGCCAGTTAACTGGTCGAGACTTTAATGGATCTGTCTGGTTTGTTGTTGTTGTTTTTCTGAGGCTTTTTCAAACAGTTTGAAAATGCCAGTTTGGCATTCATGACATGTAAAACCGGGATCTATTAGGAGCCGTGCCTCCCACCATGGTGAAACGTTAGCCTAACCTAGTGATATTGGAGTCCTTGAATCTACCTGGTGCGACACCCCACTTATCCCAGATGCATTATACTTTGAAATTAGCATCCAGGCTTCTAATCAAGAGATTTGAGTACACCGATCAATAGCTTAAGTCTGCAGGGCTTCTTCCTACTTGCAACTAATAAGAATTTCTCTTTTGTAGCAGCTAGTATTCCATCTAAGCCTCTGAGACCTAGACTTCTTTGTCTCTGTCTTACCAAGGGTCATGAGGAACATCCCTTTTTCAAATGTCTCCTTATAACAGGATTTGGCCTAGCCAGCTAGTAAAGAGAGAAGTATGGTGATACAGAAAAACTGAAGATCAGATGGGCTGAGAGTTCTATAAGGCCAACTCTGATAGGTTGTTTCTTCAAAGATTGAGTTCAAAGATGAGTTACAAAGAGCAAGACACAGAAACTACCCAAATGGCTGCCAAGGTCAACACTGGGCCAGGCCAAAATCAGGAGCCAGAACCACCTCTGAGTCTTCCTCATGGGTGCATGGGCCCAAACCATGTGGATACAGGGGCCAAAGCACTTGGACCAGCCTCCAGTACTTTGCCAGGTACATTAATAGGGAGCTGGGTTGAAAATTGAGTAGCTGGAACTCAATTGGAGCACCAATATGGGATTTTGGCACAGCAGGAAGTGTCTTAACATACTTTGCCACAGAACCAGTCCCTGATGTAAACCATTGTAAGCAGGTCTTCTCCAGAATTGGAAAAACAGCAAGATAAATTATTTCCTTAACCATTTGGGTGATGAAATTATGAGAGCTTAAATGAGTGTCCTGAATTACTGAAGGGCCCAAACACATGGTCTGCATGCTACTTGGACCAGAAAGTGACCAGAAAGTCCTCTGAGTCTGATAGAATTGGTGAGCATGGTGTGTCTTTTTACCCAAACACAATGGAGAAAATCTCATTGGCCAAGCCAACCATCCTTTATGGAAAAACCATGCAACTAGGGTCCCCCAAAAGTAAATTTCTACAACTAGAAACAACAGGATTAAAACATTACTAGCCTTTTTGTTTGTGCTAAAAAACAGTACCTTGACTTGAAAGGATATAGCTTTAAAAATAGTTCATTCTGAATTATTCATACACAAGAAAACTTTGTTAACTCTATAAATTTAAAGGCTATGAGATTTACCCTTCAAATCAACATGATAGGAAAATATATGCACAAGAAATCTAAGTCTGATGAATAGGTCATTTTGACTTGGAAATCATTAAAAGCCAGTTTGCTATTAAACTCACTTTGCTCCAAGGATGCAATGTTGGAGCCATGTTTGTCCCTACTTCATGCTGAGCTTCTTTGAAATAAATAAATAAACAAGATGAAGAGTAAAGGACCTGGCTACAACTCCCTTAGAGTTGAGATACGTCTCGTGAAATTTCTAAATTTCTCCTCCAACTCTGGTAAAGTTTCACTATGCCACATGAGCCCAGGCAAGGGCCTAATGATAATATTTCAAAAACTAGATCCATTTCCCTCAAAACATCAGATAGAAAACAAGCTGGTATTGGCCAACAGGGAGAGATCCTCCTAAAGCTCACCTCCGAGATATGGGCAAAGCCCCTTGGGCGAATCCCCTGAGCAGATCTGCCGTGAAGCAGGAAGCTGTTGCAACACAAGAGCCCCCAGATGTGAACCTACACTAACCATGGCCTTTTCCTAGCCATCGCCATCTCAAAGGAGCTTCAGAGAACTGAATTTATATGCAACAAAGCACATTAACTAGAGAATATGCAGGAAACTTCCTAAATAAGCACGAGCTATACTCATTCACCATAGTAAGCGATGATAACACGGTAGAGGGGTCTGCTATGTATCATCATTACACCTATGCCTTGAATCCTCCCACCCAATCTGTTCTCTGTCTTCTGGAAATAGCCTCCTATTCCCATCTACGTGCACACTCTTGGTGCAGAAATGCAAAGGGATGGGTCCCCGTTACAAACACACCCATGGAGCCTCTAAGAAGACCTAAGCAAATCAGCCCATTATATTTGTCTGATTGCAATCACAGGACCTAAACAGATCCAATCACAATGGATTTCCTGATTATTGCCGGAAGCTATCAGGAAAAATGTTTCTTCCTCCTCATTATATGCAACTTAAATAGACCTGAGAGGTTATTATAGCTATGTTCTCACTCCAAAGGAAAAACGTGGGATGTCCCGGAGTTTACGCAGGGGACACAGGGATAAAACTAACACAGTGAAATCTACAGTGGAAGGGAACTGAGAGGAACCAAGTCCTTATAACATCACAAGGGAATTGACCCTTCTGCCAGGAACCAGCACCACCCCACCCCAGACTTCTCTTTGTTTTTAGGCCAGATTTCTCTTTGTTCTTCAGCCAACTGAAGATGAGTTTCCTGTCAGAATTATTCCCCAAAATCTGATTTGCGGCAAACCAGTAATCAATCAACAGATTCTGCTACAAGTATCCTCAATACTCAAAACAGGTCTGTGGTTATCTTTAAAGATCAAAAGAAGCGTAGGAAGTTTCCATAACTGTTTCAACACAACATAGATGGAAAGTCATGGAATGAAATTGGAACCCAGGCATCTGTCTCTAGAATATTTGCTTTTATTTGCTAAATCATGTTTCTCTTTCCAATACTTTCAGATGTCATTTCGAGTAATGAATGCTTTAAAACATTGTACATATATATTTATTCAGATTCAATATGATGATATTTAACTTTGTTTTAAACCCATCTTTACCGTATTTCAAGCTAGAATTACAATAACCTTTGTCCTCAAAAATTGGTCTCACTAATGGAAAGCACTAATTGACCTCATGCAGCATAGCACTAGATTTTACATTTATTGTAATTTGATTTTGAATGAGATTATACTGGGTCTAGCAAACAAACAGGCTACAAACTGTTAAATGTCACAGTAATTAGTAAATGATATGGTCCTTTCAGAAGCCAAGAATTTAGATAGCATCTACTAAATGGGAAGGAGGAAATTCCTAAACTGATTTCATGTCAGCATTTTACTTTCTGGGTCACATGGGCATTGATTCATGTCCTTACTGCTCCACTTCCAATTATATATCCCTTTAATATGCCTACAAAAGCAGTGGAAGATGGCCCAAGCACCTGGACCCATATGAGAGACCCAAAAGAAGCTTCTGGCTTCTGGCTTCTGGCTTTGACCTGGCTCAGTCCTGGATGTTGTGGCCATTTGGAGAGTAGAACAAAAGACGGAATATTTGGGTCTTTCTCTCTCTCTCTCATCTCATCCTTTCAACTAAATAAATAAATCTTTTTTTTTTATCTGCTGTGTAATGGAATGTTCTGTTCAAAAAAATGTTGTGGAGAAACTGCCTTGAATTCTGAGAAATATTTCCCTGGAAGGTCAAATTGGGAATAAATATAGGTGAAGAATAGATGTGCAGTGTTTAAAACAAAAATATGATTTATTCCCACTGTACACAGGGACACAGAGACAGGAAACAATAGGATCACAACCTCAAGTACTAACAGTTCCAGCAGTATCACTGAACACATTTCACAATCATAGATTGAAGGCAGGAACATGACAGGAAGAAAGTGACAGCAATCACAGGAATCAGAAAGCAGTGATGCCGCCCATTAGTCAGGCATGTTGGGCATGGAGGTGGATCCAGGCATTCTTGGCCAAGAGTAACTGTGCCACCCAGGGGATAACTGGCAATGTCTGGAAGCATTTTTGGTACTCAGAACATGGGGGAGGAGAATGCTAATGTCATCTAGTGGGTGGGAGCCAGGGAGGATGTTGAACGCAACACAGTGCACTGAACATTTCTGCACAATGGAGAACTATCTGGCCCACATGTCAGCAGTGCCAAGAGGGAGAATCTCTAGGGCTAAGGAGAAGGGGAACAGCTGTAAGAATAAGTGGCAATGCCTTGTAGTCAACAGTCACATGCTGACCGCCCAATTTTTTATAAACTCCCCGTCCTCTATTTCCTGTGTTCTCATCCACCTTCTCAAATTACATCGCATGAAAACTTCATCCAAATGACCTATTCCCTGAGGGAAAAAAAATGTATTAATGAGACCAATGTCATTTGTGGGGCTAAGTAGACAGATCTATTCCATTTGTGCAAACAGTGATATATGTTCAATTTCTTCATGGATGTTAGGAACAAAGACAGCTGGTAGCATGATGTAAAGCAAAATGATTGCAATTCCCCTTCCACGGGAGAAAAAATGAGGCTGCAGGTCCCACTGAGTTCCTATTCTCCAGAAAGGATACCCAGTGCAGAAGGGCAGCCTGCCAGCAAGCCACATCGGGACATGCTACAGGCTCCTGTCCCATGGTGGCACTCTGACAAAAACAGGGAACCCAACCAAAGGTGTGGGAATCTTATATTTCCTTTAAATATAAATAAACACTCTGTAGAGTATTTAAATAGCTGCCATGGAGAAGCATGTCAAAACAAGTTAAAGCCAAAGAAACCAGAGAGGGAAAACTACAGAAGGTAAGAAGCAAAGCCAGTGCGCGAGCAAACATTTGTTACAGAAAGCTTTCAGCATTGTGGCAGCTGTAATGAAAAGACGGGTGTCACTAAATCTCCAACTCATTTTGTCTGTGTAAAAGAGAATCAGGTCCCCAAACAGAGCCATTCTCTTGGTGGTGAATTCCTGAGGAAATTTCTCACATTTGGGTTTTTGGGAGGATACCGATCCAAATAACAGGTCACTTTTTAAAGCAACACTTTCCTTTTGAACCTAATACTTACGTGATTTTTTTATTGGCCCTCTGTAGAAGTTAAAAGCACAGCATCAGTGAACTTTGGTGGTATGGAAGTACCCAGTTCTGAGATTATGAGAGTCATTAATGGGAATAGCAATATCATTGTGATATCAAATGGGGATCTCTGCCACACTGAAACCTAACATAATATTGATGCAGGCTACCTGAGAAACTCCAAAATCTGCAGAAATTGCACAAGTCCAAGTATCTTCCGTTGCTGAATCTCCTCTAGTTCTAGCCAGCTGCTTCTTCCATCCCAGTTTAGAAATCACTTCGCTATTCTTTTTTAAGATTGATTTTATTTTTTGTTTGAAACGCAGCTACACAGAGAGGAGAAGCAGAGAGAAAGATTCCATCACTGGTTCACTCCCCTCAAATGGCTGCAAAGGCAGAGCTAAGCTGATCCAAAGCCAGGAGTCGAACTTCCTCTGGGTCTCCCATGTGGATTTAGGGACCAAAGGACTTGGGCCATCCTCTGCTGCTTTCCCAGGCCATAAGCAGAGAGCTAGACCAAAAGCAGAGCAGCTGGGATAGGAGCCGTCACCATATGGGATGCCGGTACTTCAGGCAGAGGCTTAGCCTACCACATTATGATGCCGGCCCCACCATCTCAGTATCTACAAGGCTGTGGATACAAACGTGAAACAGTTCCAGTTACACGCATGCACAGACGCATAGATACAGGGTTTGATATGCCATGGCATTTGGGACTGTCTTTGATTCAAAAAGTTCTCTGACCGTTCGGATACTTCTCACCCATCTTTTCCTCCTTGCTCTGTTCCTTTTCCTCTCGCTCACCACTACCCCTTAGGGAAACAAAGTCAGTCTGCTTTCTCACACAGAGCAGCCTACCCATTCATCTCTTGAGCTAGCCAATGCTCAACGTCAACCATGCCCTCCTGCCAGCAGGGATTCTTTCTTTCTGCGAAGCAGGTTATCAAGATATTTGCATGGAAAAAATACAGCCCATACCCATGGAATGTAGAAATGAAAATCCAATGACTCTAGAATAGTTATACTTAATCCTGGGGTGGGGGCAGAGGAGGAAGGAGGCCAAGCAGAGAAGTTCCTCATGGAATATAGCTCCCTAATAATTTAATTGACTCACTCAGAATTCGGGCTCCATGAGCCATTATTCTGTTTTCTGGCCAGTCTTCCAGGTCCTTTACTGCTGTCCCCACTTGCCTAGGACTGCCCCGTGCTGCGCACATGGTAGGACCCTGTGCTCCATTTGCACATCCACGCAGTAAGGCATTCAGATCCAGCCCCCTAACAATCACTCAGCTCATCACTAGGCTTTGTTACGACAGTTATTACATTCCATATTTATTTGCAATATTGAAAACAATACCCTTTCTAAGATATAAGTTACAATGTAGCAAATACCTAAACGTCTATGTACTAAGTAACCCTTTATGCAAACATAAAAATTATCAATGTTACTCATATAACCTCATTTTTTTTCCAAAGTACTCTCACCAAGTGGCTAGTTTTGCAGAAGTTAAAAACTGTTTCCTTAAACCTGAGTTTTTGACCCAAGCATGCTAATACCAGAGAGGAAAAAGACAAAAACTTTCATAAAGGAATGTTTTTCTTCTGCTGTCACTGATTTCTGTCATTCTATGAGCCTAAAGCTACATTTAAAATAGAAGAAACAATATTATTCCTCCTTTTCTTCTCTCTCCATGTTCAATGGAAGGAGGAAAATAGCCATGATTTCAAATCAAACCTGAGACTATCTATGAATACTTTTTCCAGAAAGAGTTTGTTATTATAGTAGACAAGATACAATATGACATAGTCTACTTTTGGAAAAAAGTTGTGGATTTTTTTTTTTTACCCTAAGTGTATAACATGATTTGATGGTTACATAGACAATTCCAGAACACTGCTGTAAGTAAAGGTTACAGAAGCAAGCATAGACACACTGCCTGTGTACATTTGGGGTCACTCCAAATGTAACTGGTATGCTGACAGAATTATAGAAATAGTTGCCAATTTCTGAGCTTTCCTGTCACCCTCATTAGATGGAGGTGAAATTGTTGTGGCTCCTCTTCCCTCTCGCCTCTAATAGCCATGGAAATCTGTGTCCTTTCCCAAGATCTCCCTGAGTCCCAAAGAGATCAACATGTTTCACAGGTTGGGTTCCACGGCAGCATACCATGAGATATGAACATTGTGTGTAGGACTGGAGGGGTGGGCCAAGGACGAACATCTTTGAAGAAGCAATGGAAGCCTGACTGGGAAGATGGAAGCTGTGCTACAAGGACACAATATCAGCGAAGTCTCTGGCAATCTCACGGGGCCTTCTGGAGCTGAAACGGCCCTGACAGCCCAACCAGATGTGGACCAGGAGCCTGACCTTCACATCCCACACTGGATATGCTCCCCTATCTCACCAGCAGAGGCTAGGATCCAAAGGGGAAGACTCAGCTGAAAGCTCTTAGCCGCCATTGCTCTCAGCCTCTGGCCACTGAAGGCCACCCTGCCACCATCCCACCTTGCCTCACTGAAGAAAGAATGTAGGCAGAGCCTGATGTTGTCTACCCCAGGGGCCAAAGGGCTTCTCAGCTCCTCCTTCTCCGGCTCCCCCTCTCCCTCTGCTGTGAGTTCCTCTTCATTACTGACTGCTTCTGTTGCTCACCACAATCTCCCAGGGCACGCACCGTTTTCCTCACTGTCTATGAGAAACCCACTGACACCAGGCATCGTTTGTGTGTAGTTCACTTAGCTCTAGAGTGGAAGGCTGAGCCCCACTTCCTGAGTGCGAGGTCCTCTTTTAGCTGCCCTTTCTTTTTCCTTCTCTAGCTTCTTCCTACCATTCCTTAGCTTCCTCTTTGCCATCTTGAAATGTCTGAAGAATCCCCAAATGCACTCTCAGGCAGAGTAAGCTGGCCTTCCCTAGACTTTTCTCCAAAACCTAAAGTCACAGACTGTCCATGACCAAAAGCCAGACTATCTATGACAAAGGTCAGAACATGGGGCTCACCGGTAAGAAAATGCACTTTCCATCAAAAGCTGCTGAAACTAAAAGTGATGGAGTGCCTCTCCTGTTTCCTGTAGATTTAAACAAAACACATCAGCAAAGCAGATAGAAGCCTTCAAATGATTGTACTCCATTCATTATGAATCCCCAAGCAATTCTATCTTATCCTTCTCTGCAAAATATTTGTCATAATGCATAAACATAAAGTCAGGGCTCTTTAATGATCCATTCAAAATTATCCCAACCTAAGTATATACTTGAGTTACTCACGTTGACTTTCTTTGTCACATCTATCTTTTGTGTTACAACTGATGATCCTGGGACTGTTTTCTTCAATGTGTGTACCACTGCTGTCAAGCTCTGGGATTCTGCCTGCCTGCAGATTACTCACATCCCCTCTGAGTTCAGATCTCTTTACCTCCCTCCTTACTTGCAATAAGTGAGTACTGACACCCTGGCCAATCGGCCACATTGCTAACTGGTTGATGGCTGGACTTCTCTATTTGGAGATACACATGTCATCCCATATTCAATTTACTCAGGCCTGAAAAATAGTCAGGGATAAAAGGTAAGCAGCCTTTCCAACCACAAAGCCATGTGGGAAAAACATCACTGCTCTGATGGCACCACCAAGAGTTGAGTTACAGCTTTATAGCACTACCACACTGGACAGAGTCCTTCCTGACCCCTGAGCCTTGAGCCAAAGAGAGGGAGTGAAAACAACAGGCTGCAAACAGCCCCAGAACAAGCTTTCCCAAAAACCTTCTGGGTTGTTTGCAACAACCAAGTCCATGTCCAGTTACTAGGCAATCATAACGATAGCAAACAAACCCTAGCTGTGAAAATCAATTATCAAGATGAAGGAAGGACCCAAAAAATCCACATGGTAATGAGCACAGCCTCCTGCTGGCCGTGTCTGTGTTCTGCCTACCCCTGCCTACCAGCTCCTGATCTTCCTTTCATTGCCCATGCCCTACAGCCCCAACTCTCTTAGCAGCCAGAGACAACTCTTGGCTAATCTCTTACTCAATATATGTTTGCTTTCAGAAATCTTTCTGCTTCTTCTCTTCATCGAGTAAGAGTTCAGTTCTGCTAAGGACGGTACCCATTAAGTTGCACATTAAAGATTTCAGGCAAGGGTGTCAGCCTGGTGGTATAGCAAGTGAACATGCCAGCTGCTCACCTTCAGATCCAGCTTCCTGTAAAAGTCTGGGAAGAGAAGAAACAGGGTCTCCTGCCACCCATGCAGGAAACTCAGACAGAACTCCTAAGCCGCAGTTTGAGCCTGGCTGAGCTCAGGCCATTGCAGCCATCTGGAGAGTGAACCAGTGGCTAGAAGATCTATGTGTGTATGTTTGTGTGTGTGTGTGTGTGTGTATGCCTCTTTCTTTATCTCAGTAATTCTAAATATATTTTATGCAGAGCTTTTTTGGGGTGGCCTCTGCTATCCCTGTATTTCACAAATAAAGACACCCAGACCAAGCCCTCAAAAGAGGTTCCCTACTTTAAGGACAACGCCTCCCAAGGAATGGAGCTTCGGAAGTAAAATCCCAACTCATAAATCAGTGTCAAACACAGGGGAGAGAACGCTGGCGCAGACGATGTTTCTAGGGCTCTTAATATCACACCATAGGTCAGCCCTAAGAACAGGGAAAGGCAATTGGAAGAAGTGACAAATCATCCCCCAGGAGATGTGGGAGAGGGGGAAGGGAGGGAGGCTTGCAGGTAATTGGAAAGGAGAAGCCAGGAGTTTCACAAGGAAGCTGCTCTAATAAGCTGTCCCCAGCTCTGAAGCAGCCTGTCCTCTTTTCTTCGTCACAATGACAACTCCTGTGAGCCCTCCGGGGTCACACTGCTCAGCTGCAGACACAGAGCCTGCAAAGCAAAGGGTCTGTGGTAGGAGGGTCCCCACCCTGCTTTGAGCAGAGCCTCCCTTTGTTGAAAGGCCTTAAATACACTTCACCTGGGATGTTGTGAGGCTGTGGATTCTGATGCAGTATGCCAGGGTGAGGTCTGGGAGTCTGCATTGCTCACAAGCTCCTAAACAATTTGCTTGGTGCCGCTCACTGGCCACATTTCAAGTAGTGGGGATCCAGTAGTAAGGTCAAACCAGCCAACACCTGACCTCTGACCTCCTATTTTCAGGCATGAGTCAGATGCACTCACCTAGGAGGCATTTCCTATAAGGGCACATGGCAGTGACTCTCAAACAAAACATGAGGAGTGTCCATTGAAACCATGATTTTCGTTGGATTTTGGCACTATTTTTTGAGATATCATTTAGACTACTTGAGAACAAATCATAGCAGAAAGTCAAAACCCTAAAACTATTCACACCAGAAAGTACTTCCAAAATACAAACCAAGGTTCAGACAGGTGTTCCAATGCCAACGAGAGCTTTGGCTAACATGCATCCAAATCGGCTGATACCTAAAGTGAACACATCATCATGTCATTTGGGTTTGCTTGTAATTTCTTGCCAAGTAAGTGAGCGTGCTCAGAGTTGACACCAATCCCCAGAGTCCATGCACACAGCTGTGAGCATTCACACGCAGGATGCTGGCTTAGAGATGGAAGGAGAGAGCCCTTGTCTCTCATTCAGGGTTGGTTTGCTCGAAAATGCATGTGGATGCACAGCAAGCAAAGCAGCAATGCTACACTTCCCTGGTCAATGAATATCCTGCAGAGTACCTCTTAATTAAGACCAGCATCACAGATATGATTGCTGAAGTGCCGAAACCTGGCCTGCTTAATGGCCAATCAGAGAACCACATGATCATTAAATTCATTTCAAACCACTTTTTTTTTTCCTGAGGTGAACACAGTTAAGGTCTAAATATTCTTATTTCTCCAGATTAAGGGTATTTTCAAAAAAAAAATACTGCTTTCTTTGTCAGCATCACAACTTCCATCTCAATTTTATCACCAGAATTTAACCCTATGTTGTAAGAGTTTATTATGCTTTTTTTTTCCCCCTTGTGCTACGGTTTGTAGCAACGCCAGGGATTAAGGAATAATTGGAGTGAACAACACATACGGTGTTGCCTGGTAACAGGCTGATCTGTACACAGCCACAAATTGCAAAATTTCATAGCAGCATAAAAACTTTTACTGGCACTTAAGCATATTTTTCCCTGATTGAAGCAGAATTCATGCAACAATTACAACCACATGACAAAAGCTGGTAATGATTAGCCTTCAAGAGCTGCTGTTATTTCTGACAGTTCCAAGCTGGGTTTTTTGTTGTTGTTGTTGTTTATTTCGGGGAAGAAAGCATCTAATCCTTTATGGACCAGTCTCTCTGAAAAGACAAAATTGAGCCTGTTAATTAGTGAGTGCCAGCATTTTAACTACAGCTCCAATGAATGATAAGGAATTATGTAATAATTTACAGTTCTAATTAATTTGTGTCAACCAAGACCAGCTCTAAGTGTACCCACACTCACTTTTCAGGGCAGCCCTCTTATTATGTAACAGAAAGAAATGCATAATCCACAAATGGAACAGGAAGGCATGCCAGCTACTGTGAACAGGAAGAGAAACCCATAAAGATAAAAGATAAAAAGCAAGGAGGGTTGTTTCCATTTGTTGTAGAAAACTTATGGTGCCTTCAATTTCTATAGATGCTGAAGTCAAAATCTCAAAATACAGTTTTTTTTAAAAAAAATACAGATACAATTGTTCAAGAGTCCAAGGGAAATTGTATTTACATTGAATTATCGATAGCTTATTGAGTAACATAAACTAGCCAGCCCAAAGCAAAAATGGAGTTGTGGAAATAATAATTGACCGCATTCTGATACATATGCATATAAAAACACATACACACCATACAGACAGACAGAGAAAGAAGGAGAGAGATGAAATGAATGAGAATTTCAACGATAGAATACTAAGTGATTTATTTTTTTTTCCCAAACCTGTCTCTATGCATATATTCTCCAAGGTGAAAGGATTTCTAGTACAGGGCAAGGAAATTGAGGTGTAAATGCATTGATCCTTTTCTGAACTTCTCATTTTTCTATCTCTAGCTCAAATAAAAAACGCTTATAAAAATTTAATAGGAAACGCAGGCACGAAAGCATCCATTGTGAACACACAGGAAGATTTGTCTGTTCAGGCTTAGTCTTCCTATTGATTTTGTGGCTAAGCTTCTTGGTGTACAATTCGATAAATCCTAATTTAGTCTCACTCAAGCCTCACAATTTCAAACTCCTGGTTTGAGTTCTCAGAATTCCCCAAGGATAACAGAGCTAGAGAACAATGCCTTTCAGAGATTCTGCTGCTATTGATGGAAATGAGAAAAGATGCCATGAAAACAGGATATATTCCTTCTTTAATAAAGATTTTTTTTGTTGGAAAGCATTTACACAGAGAGGAGGAGAGACAGTGGAAGATCTTCCATCCGATGATTCACTCCCCAAGTGACTGCAATGGCCAGAGCTGAGCCAATCCGAAGCCAGGAGCCAGGAGTTCCTTCCAGGTCTCCCTTGCAGGTGCAGGGTCCGATGCTTTGGGCCATCCATGACTGCTTCTCCCAGGCCACAGGCAGGGAGCTGGATGGGAAGCAGGGCCACTGGGATTAGAACCAGTGCCCATATGGGATCCCAGCAAGTTCAAGGTGAGAACTTTAGTCACTAGGCTACTGCACCAGGCTCACAATATATATTTCTAAAGATAACGTAGAAACTGAGATGACAATCTGCCTAATCCAAAGATCCCAGCAACAAGATAGATATTTATACCTGAAATGGTGCAATGCACAAGGCGCCCACCGTTCAGTGATAATGGGACCATGAGAAAGTTGCTTGACTTCCCTGAGTCCCAGTTTTCCTCCTCCAGCAGATCAGGAGATGGGATTTGATGAGCTTTAACATCCCAAACAGCTCCAGGATGCTGTGCCTGAATCCCCTCATCAGTCTACAGAACAGCTCCATGGCTTCTTTGTCATCTTATACAAGCCACAGTAAAGAACACTGTCAGAGCCGAGCAACTGAAAGCAGGCCTAAGTCATGACGGTAAAGATATGAGAAGCTTTCCAAACATACAGCTTTACACAGCGAGGTCTACGGAAGCACCAGCACAGCGCTCAGTACCTAACAGTGCTCAGTACACATTATCTCCCACTGTCCCCTCGCCGTACATCCGCACACACACAACTCATCAGTACACTGTGATTTTGAACATCAAACCATGAGAAATGAAAATAACCCAAGTCTGAAAATTGTATTTAAGAGTCTCGGGATACGTTTAACAACAACGTAGGGATACGCGTAGGAGAAGGATGAACGTGAGACTATGCATATACCACTGTGACAACATGGGGGAAATGAGTAGGAGGAAGGCTCTTGGGGGAGAGGGGAACTCTCAGAGCCTGTGGACCTGATTATAAAATAATAATTATGATAGTAATAATAGTAAAATTTAAAAAGCAACTAAAATGATTCTCAGGACATTGCCTAGATTATGTATATACTTAGAGTGACAACATATATTTTATTAAATTTTAAGGCTGATTGACTCAGATATTTTGAAAATAAGTTGACATTTGTCAAACAAATCCTAATGATTAGTGAAGCGTGTTTTCCTACACTGTCTCAGAAAGCAATAGAAACATCAAATTCTTGAATCATCATTAAATGAGTTAGATTATGAATATTTTATGTTTAATTAAAACTCACTCTTGAAAGAGGCTACAGAATACAGATTCATCTCTCTGATGAAGAGAAGCATAATGAGTAACAAAACTTCTGAACATCTTTCTAAAAATAGTCCAAGAAGAAAAACATAAATCTATTAAGTAGCTACTCATGTGTTGCTAGTCAGAAAATATAGCTCCTTTGGAATATATTTGAGTAGATATTTCTTTGGAAGCACAACAGAAAGAGAAGGAGAGTCAGAGAAAGAGGGGGATCTTCTGTGTCCTGGTTCACTTCCTAAGGACAAGAATAGCAGGGACTGAGCCTGGCTGAAGCGGGAGCCCGGAACTACATCCGCATCGAGCACGTGTGTGACGGTGGTCCAAGGAGCTGGGCTATAATTCACTGCCTTCCCAGGCACATCAGTAGGTAGCTCGATCAGAAGTGGAGCATCCAGGACTTCAACAAAAAGTCCTTGCCTTGAATCAACCAGTGACAAAAATATTACAATCTGTAAGTTTGTATTTTTTTTTAAAGAGACTTAATCTATCTATCACTCAATCTCATAATTTAGGATAAGGTTTATATTGTCAAATTTGGGAGAGTTCAGGTTCCTAGTAAACTAAAAGGCAAATTCCAACCAACTTTCTGTCTTATCTCTAAGGCTATGTCATTTCAAAGGAATGGAGTCATTATGTCTTTACTATATTTTATAGTCATTTGATTTTAACTATGTTTAGCAGTTTTGAGTGTGGGGCAGGAAGAATGACTTGTTCCCCTTCATGTTACTAATGTTGGCAACACAATTAAGAGATGTGAAGATTTGAAGAGAACCAGCTTTCATCAAAGTGGACTTGAAAGTGTCAAACTATTCAAATGCTGGGTTTTGCTGAGAAGAATGAATTAGAAGTGATCCACCTCTTAAATATAGTGCAACTGACAGTATTTTTATCAGCCACGGTTCATTATCTGTAGAGGATAAAATATGAAAAGAAACTCAGTGAAGAGGATGGGAAATCAAGCACGAGTTTGTGTACTTGTCTTCTGCTAGAAGTAACGTCTGAAAATCTCACTGAACACTGTGAAATGGTTTTCAACTTGGAGACATAGAAAGTAAAATATAGGTCAAAAGCCACCGCATCTGTTTTCAATTATTGAGATGCACAATCCTCAAGCAACCAGAGTCAGCCAGAATTGATTTTAAGGAAAATATAATAAAATGTATTCCCCATACATTTAAACGCAAATGAGAACCCAACTTTTTATTACTTGTTAAATGAAATGTGCAGCCGTCTTCCCCTTTTAAGGTCAAGTATGCAGTATTTTGGGAAACAACCCATAAAAACATGATTAGAAGGAACAGAGGAAGTCATTATTTCTCCAGTCATAAGGAATGCAGCATCATTCTATCAATCTAATGTATCTTTATAACAGCAGTGGCAGCATGTGGAAGTGCTTAAATTGCAAATACAGTATTTAAGGAAAAGCGCAGATTAAAGGAGCACTGAGATGAGCTGAAAAATATCCACATGGATTAGACGATTCTTATTGATTCTATTTCCTTCTCAAACGCCTACTTAACATTATATATTGCCTACCTAGACAGATAATACATCCATCAGGCTAAAAGTCACAAGGTGCAGATGAATGCGAGCAGTTCAGGATTTGCAGAAATGGAGCTCATGGCATGTTAAGATGTAGGAAACGAAAACACCTGTAAAATTAGTCTGGGCTTATCAAACCTGAATCAAAAGTTTCTATCACTTCTCTTGGTCAGCCTTGCCATGGTGGGACGATTTACAGCTCAAAAACTGCAGATGGCAAAATGCACACTTCTCGATGTTCCTATCAGGAGAGATATTCACGCAAGAGCTTATCAAAACAGTTCTTAGCACGTGCTTTTTGCAAAGCACAACTTGAATGTGAACTCAATTCCAAAGCAGTGTCAGTGTTTCAACAACAGTTGCTGTCTGTCATATTTAGGACAGATATACTTTCAATATGCTCCACAAGTAAAGGCAATGTAAAGGGAATGACCTGTAACGTGCTAAACACGCTGTATTTTCCATGAGATTCTCAATCCTGCAGCTCCGTCAGGCAGGTGGGATAGGAGGGGATTCATTTTGAAGCTGCCAGTTGGGATCAGGATTTCACGTTTCAGGGCTTAGGAATGGCTTCTATTTCCAGTCTGTCTTCTTTTACATGCTACATGGCATTTTCTACAGATTTTGGTTCTCAGTAAAATAAAAAGACACATCCTATTCACAGCATCACTGTCTGTAATACAAGAACAAATGCTCAGCAGAATAAAACGTACTCTGCCGAGGGAGAGCATAAGATAATGTGGAGATTGCCAAATGCCTAAAATAAAGCACTTTTCTGGGGTTAGTACATTGGGTGGGTGGGTTTAAGCTTTTTTTAATTTAGCTTTTGTTTGTATGTGCGTGCACAATTGTGCACTTGTTTGGAGTTTTGTTTTGTTTTTAGATTCTTCAGTTTGGTTTTGGGGTGATTTTGTTTGTGTATTATTTTTGATAGACCATAGATATGTTTCAACACTAACTCACATGCTAATAGCATTAGGGAAGCCACCTCTGTCCCTGGGGAGCTTGTTTGTATCCCAGGGGTCTGTTAGTGGAATGAACTAGATAAAAAGTCAGAATAAGAAACACAACTGACTTCAGGGATAGGCTGAGAGAATGACTGGCCCACTGTCGCTCCAAGTTCAGTGGATGTTTGTACAGATACAAGAACAATTGGGAGGCAGCCAACAGCACAGGCGCCAGATAAATGGAATCCCACCCCGCCCCAGGCTTGGGTTTCCTTATTTTTTTTCTGCACATATCTCACAGTAAGACTCAAGAGTTGGCTCAGCACTGCTAAAAATACCGCCCTCATCAGAAAACTTGGCATCACAGAAATCAAGCTATATGATTTTAAAAAGCAGTCTATTTTTTTTCCTTATACAACAAGTGGATAGAAAATAAAAATGAGTTTTTTTTTAAAGAAAATATATCAAATGTATAGAATATGAGTGATAAGTGTTGCTGGTGTCCGAGCAGTGGGTGTGGAAGACAGGAAGGCATGAGGAGAGACTGCTGCACCACAGGCAAGGCTGCAAGGAGCTGCACCCCCCACCACACACACACACACACACACACACACACACACACACACACACACACACGGCAAGGCCCACAGGTGTCTCTGCAACTACCTCAGGGCAGTACCACCCCTTCCCTTTCAATGGACATCCAACCACCCTGCTGAGAATTCTGTATTCTATTGAGGCACTATTTGCTGCTGTGCAGTTGGTTTGCACAATCAGAGTGAGTTTGGAAGTTGATGTTGCTGATATGTCTCGCCAAAAGGGTCTTTTACAATTCATGCTGTCTCCCCTGACCCCATTGACCATTTGGCTGGGAGAGCTCGAGAATGTTTTTAAACTCACATTGTAAATCATGCTAATCTAGGCCGTTTAGTCCATGGGTGTAGTGGGAATCTATGTTTAGGGTTTTCTTTCCTTGATCTTTAGATTTCTCCTTCTTTGCTGCCTTTCTTCCCTTAACTGATTTAAGATTAAGTTGTAGAATGAGGGTTGTAGTAGGAATGTGTTTCTGATTGATATGAACTTCCTAATCTCAGGATCTGGATAGATAATGTCCTGACTTACCTTGAAAAAAAAAAAAATGGCAGAGTTATCTTTAGAGACGCCAGCTTGACCATGACAAGAAAAGTCTGTGCGAGAGTTTGTGACAGTTTCTGTACAAATAAAGAGGACAGCTTTCTTGCATGGTCCATTATGACCCTAAAATTGTACTGGTCCATTTCTTTTTACACCAACTCAACACACCCTTATCGAGTTCGTACTCGGCTGGAGCTAGCCTCCGACAAAGTGCTATAAAGGGCAGTAATCCAGGGAGAAGCAATCATGACCACTGAACTGAAGAGTGAGAGCAGGAATTCATTTGAATGTAGGATGGCATCAGGAAAGACTTCATTGACACAGTGAGCTTGAACAAAGATTTCATGTTATAAGAGTGAGCTATAGGACCCTGCACTATAGCCTCATGGCTAAAGCCCTCACCTTGACCTCATGGCTAAAACCCTCACCTTGAAAGTGCCAGCAGCCCATTTGGGCACCAGTTTGTGTCCTGGCCTCTCCACTTCCTTTCCAGCTCCCTGCTTGCAGCTTGGGAAAGTGGTCGAGGACAGCCCAAAGCCTTGGGGCCTTGCACCTGTGTGGGACATGCGACTCCTGGCTTTGGATCAACTCAGGGCTGTTGCAACCTGTTGGGGAGTCAATCAGTGGGGAGAAGATCTTTCTCTCTGTCACTCCTCTCTGTAAATCTGACTTTCCAATAAAAATGACAAATAGATCTTTTTTAAAAAGCTGTGAGTTGTAATAATATCTGAAGGTGAGAGAGGAGTTAGACTGGGTAGTAAACAGGGTATTCTGGGTCCCCAAGTCATCATTTTTTTTTCTCAAATACAAAAGGGTATTTTCCCTACCATATCTTGGATCCACCAGAGCACATTTCTCCAGAGACAAGTGCATATTTTAACATATCAAGAACATGCTTCACCAAGAGACAAGGGCAACATTAACATACCAACTGTGGTTGGCTTTCAGATAAAAATATTTGTGAAAGAGAATTGCTAAATTAGATCTTCTATTTTGATTTAAATAAATCTTTGAGATTAGGACCACAGAGAAATCTCCCAGCTTCTTAAAATGCTTGAGGAATGACTCTGAGTATATTTCATTAGATTCTATGTGGAGAAGAATGGGTGATGTATAGATAACAGATTCTTAACTGCCCTGGACATTAGGATAGAACTTTAGAGACTTACAAATGGGACCTGAAATTACCCTGATATCCTCTTAAAGGGGTCACCATGGTCTTTTACCTCAGAAACCAGGAGGGCATCCCATGGCAAAGCAGGATGAGAGAGGTGTGTGCTCCTGGTTCCAGCGAGACCCCTGGAGGCCTCCCAAGTGCTCTTCATTGCAGAAGCAATGGACATACTTCACCAAGGATCATCAGAAAGGACACCATGTCCCAATACCTAGGAGGCCATTGGAGATTTGACTGTCCTCGAAGGCCAAGTACTTCAGGTCAATCATTTCCCATTGGATCACCCCCATGAGATGGAAGCAACCCAGGAATTTCCACAGCCTCAAGGCTATCCACAGGCTTTGGTGACACCTCAGAACAGCACCCAAGGGCCCTGGGTGATTCTCACGATGGAAGAGAAAACTGTAAGATTCCTTCCGGAAACTATCTTCTCTGTCCTAGCTAGATTTGGCTTCTTCCCTCTCTTACAGCGACCATCAGGGTCTCTCAGGAACCCCAAATTAGCTTAGGTGACAGAATGACTAATCTAGAAGCTCAGAAAAGAAGCTTTACTAGGGAAAAGTTAGTTAGCCTGTAACTGCTCAGCCTGCAGCACTGACCAGGCTCCCAACATGGCATGTTTGCCACCTCCCTTGTCAGTTTTTACTAGACATCACTAGGTAGGGCACCATCACTATTCTGAGGCAGGGTTCACGTCTTCCTCATTTACTAAATTATTCAGAATTTCTCTGTCTATTAGAGACTCTTCTGTTCTTCAATTGTCAACTATAGGACTAGTTCATTGCGTGCCTTTGCCTTAAGGTGTAAAGTTTTATGAATTCTTACTAGAATGCCATAAACTGCTGGGTTATTGTAACCCACAACTAGTTTAATCTCTTGCCATCTATGCCATGACCCAGATAAGTCTTGTAATAAAATGTTTTCAGTGTTGTGCTTTATGTTCTAGGCTCAATGTCTCCTGAGACTCTTAGGATTTCCAGCATCTGGTAACCTACAATTGTTATTCTAAAAAAAAATTCAACACTTGTATACAAAACTGTAGCATTTTCAAACGTCAGGTAAGTTTAAATCTTAATTCAAAATTGTCAATGCTAGACAAAATTGTAACTCTATGTACAATTAACATTTACCTGTCCTGTATGGGTTTATGTCCTAATGCCATATGTTAATCCTTTTATTGTTTCTGTGCCTTCTAATGGACCTAGATAACAATTTCATATAGCTCTATTGTTCTATTATGTTCATTGAGTTTAACTGTTTCAAAACTTGAGCTTAAAACAGATAATTTAAACTAATAAATCTAGTTCATAGCCTTAAACTAAACTGCTCAAGTCCAACATTTACTCTGAAAAAGTGCTTCTCTTATCCAAGTTCTAAAACTCAAGTATTCAAATTGGTGTTTCCAATTGATCACATTACACACTAGGATAAGAGATTATAATTGTCTTTGTTTTGCCATCTAGACTTCAACAAGAAGGAACACTCAGAGCCCAATCAACCTGCCAGGCACCTCTGATGACTTCTGCATTCTACTGGAAACCTCTAGACCACCCCCTACAGAACCCCCTACTGCTGGGGTTCCACAACAATGCCCCCTGTCAGCAGGAAGTAGCCAAGAGCAGTTGCCCTTCCATTTCCCCTAACAGCAGTTAGGGTTCCTTCTTCTGGGAGGTGGAATGAGAGAGGAGACAAGAGACAAGGGCGACATTAACATATCAATCCCTCACCTGAAATGTCAGCCCAGTTCTGTCTCTGGCCACTGCCAAGGGGGAGGGCCTCAGACTGTCTCCTTATCATTAGAAAGGGACCAAGGAAGTTAGCTCGTGACATCTTTCTGGGCCTTTTGTCCCAAGACTAGGTACCATGGAAACCAGAATTCTCCTTTGTTTATGGAGAAACATCTTTGAGGGGAACCTTTAAAAGATGCTTTCCCCATCATTAATACGGGTCTTCCTTTTCCACTTTTCCTGCTGCCACTATGGCAGAGGTCTAGGGTTTTTCCTCTCTTTCCTCCTCCTGCCACTATGGCAGGAGGTATGGGTCTTTTCTATCTCAGACCACCCTCCCATCACTAGGATGGGAGCCTTTTTTCTCAGCTTTTCTAATAAATCTTGCTTTAAAACTAAACTGTGTCCACATGAAAATGTTTCTTTCCTGTGAGACAAGAATTGAGGTTGCTGCCATATTCGGGGTCAAAAACCCTACAACAATATGACGGGTACCAAAACAATGTTTTCAGAATATTTTAAAGTTTCACATTTAGCAAAGTGGTTTTTAAAAGAACAAGAAAATTCAGTAACTGTATTATTCAAAAGACAATGGCATAATTTATGAACATATCGATTTAGGTTGTACCCCAAAGGATCCAGTAATAGAACACAGGGCAATCTGTATTTGAGTGAATTTTTCATGAAGCCTATCTCAATATATGTGACCATATCCATAATCCTTTTTAGAAATAATAGTACAGATCTGCATCCAAGAACCTGCAGATCAGGAAACATGAAATGAACCACCAATTTCTCTACCCTAATTTTCTGTGCCAAATGCCCAACCAATAATTAGCCAGTGTGGATCACATTTTTCTTCCTTTTGTTATGGAATATTGCAAATCTGCATTGAGCCAAGAGTTCCTTTTGTGGTACTATTGTAAAGCTATATTCTGAAATTGCATCAGTCTTCTTGAATATGACAGTCACATCTGATACACATAAAAAAGTCAGTAAGCCTCTGTTATGCAAATTGAACAGATAAGCACCCAATTACCCAATACATTTGCACAAAGCACAGGTTTTGCATATAAAAACACTACCAAAGTGTCCTAGAGGTCTGGAAGGAGGAGTTCCCTGGCAGAATTGTCTTGAAGGGAAGCCCAAGGCAGCCTGCTACATGCACACCCCATGTTGCCTCTGTCTCAGCTGCCATTGGTTACCTTCGAGGTAAGCAGTTCCCATGGAGACCACCTTCCCTGTCAGTCCCTCATGCTCCAGAATGACATGGGAACAAATTAAATGGATAAGGGTAAAAAGCTGCTATGGGATTAGAAGTGTGCCTTTCAAAATGACCTGTATCAGTTAAGTGCCCTCTGTCTGTCATGTCCCACTCAGATTCTCAGCCAAGAGGGCAGGTTGGTCTATTTCAAGCTAATATCAATGACAAAAGTTCCATTTTTTCCTGTTGTGATATGCCCAACCAGATAGATGCTAGCCCTGTGTGGGTGCCTTGAGAGGTTCATGTTTAGGTCACAGCAGGAAATGATGATACAGTCATTCAGTCATTGTTCTGTAGTTCATGAACCACCCAACCTCTATCAAATAGGGATATAGCAAAGCCTCAGATTTATCAGGGATGTGAGGAATTAGACAGACAGTAGGCAGTCAGGGTCTCTGCAGTTACCTTTAAAATGTAAGAATGGGGTTTTTCCCCATTTTCATACTTGCTGGAGTACTTTCTCCCTCTGGGGAGGAAAGAAAGGGAGGCTGGTCCACTTTGGTCGCTGTCAAAGCAGTGACACCCTAGTCATCTTCAGGAGGAAGCTACAGGTCTCACCTTCTGTTTCAGGGCGAGGGTGTAGACTCTGCTGCCCACCCAAATAAGTTTTTTTCCTTTCTGTCCTTAGGGTGATTCATATAACCCCCTCCCTGAGATGGTGCATTAAAGACCCCATCTCCACCCTTTCCTCAGGTCTTTCCTACCTTGGAGCTCCCTCTTGACACTAAGAGAGGAGTTCTCTGTCTTTCTTCCTAAATAAATCATACTTTGCAAACTAGAGTTTGTCTGCATGGAAATTCTTCTTTTGTATGAGATAAGAAAGTGGGTTGCTGCTGCATTTGTGTCAAATTCCCTACAACATTAGGAAAACAGAGTGAGGTATTGCCAAGTGCCTGGCTCATATTGGTTCTCTTAGTAAATACTGATGGTGTTGATGAGACTTGCTGGTTTCAAGTAAGAGTCAGAGGAGAGCATTTTCCTGGATGTGCAGTTTGTAAAACATCCATACATGGGTGGATCTAGAGAATGGTAAATATGTCTTTTAAACTTTCCACTCACACTCACTGAGACTTCCTGGTTGAGTTACTATCTTACCATACTTTCCTAATTTCAGAAAAAATGGAATTACCTCCTCATAAATTTCCCACCACTGTGCTAAGTCAGGAGGTAATTTGACCCTCACAACCAATCACTGTAACAGGTAAAAACAGACAAAACCTTGAACCTCTGAATGGGTGGAAAACAGTCAAACCTTGTGTTTTACTTGGTGGAATATAAAACCTCACGTCCCTTTTCTTCTATACCACACTGCCTCACATTTCATACTGTTACCAACAGCCCCCTACAGGCAGCTCAAGAATCACTAGTATGTAAAATGCACTATATATGTGTAATTTTTGTGTCTCTTATCTATATTAAACTATATAATTTCTATAACAACCCGATTCATATGTAATAACGTGATATAAGTGAATCTTGTCCTCATAACTGAAATTTGTAAATTGAGCCCAAAAATTCACACAAAAAAAATCACAAATAAAAGATATATTCTTTTGGCAGAGAATCAAGATGACAGAATAGGGTAAGGACACATTTAAATGGACAGAGAAACATTGCCCAGTGTGAAGCGGAAAGGGCACATTCCAGGAAATAGGAGAAAATAAAACAACACCAGAGGGGAACCTGGAGACTGATAGACCAGAAAGCAGTGGACACAACAGTGTGGCATTGCAGTAACTGATACTCCAGCAACATTTAGCAAGTGGCAATCTGAATTGTAGCAGCAGCCAGAAATCCACCAGCACAAAGGTGGGAAGGGACGTTCACTGGGAGATCAGGAGGTGAACCCAGACAAAGAGCTACATGTCCTGCTGGTCTGTTTTATCTGACCAGGAGCAGAGACAGAGCAGCAGATCCCAGACAGGCATTGAAGAAAGAAGGTGGATTTCACAGCCCAGTCTGCCCCCAATATCCGAATCAGGTGCCATTTTGTTTAAGAAGGCATGGGCTATGAGGCAGGACTGCCCATGCACTGAGCTGGGAGTGAACTCATTTCTGGTTCAGTCAACTGCAGTAACATGACATCCTATATGTTCTACCCAAGATAGGTCTGGGTAGCCCTCAGAATTGATGGCCAGCAGATCAAGAACTAGTAGTGGCACATCAAGCACCATTTTGTACGTTGTGGCAAAAGCTTTAATACTGCAGGGGCAGTATTAAAGTGAGCTCAGTGGGAAAATAATACAGACTTTGTCATTTTATGGATCCAAATAGGTCCATGTGACCCTCAGACCCAGTAACCAATAGGTTCCTACAAGATTACCAACAACAACAACCTAGCTATATAGGACACCTAGTGTCTCCTTAATCTTCAGACCTGCTCCAACCAGAAGTGGGAGGAAGGTTGTACAGACAATGGTGCAGCCTCAGCACAGTATCACAGGAGGTAGAAACTGGTGAGTCAGGAGCTGAGGCTGTGGAGACCATGGTGGAAATCTAACATAAGAACCCAGACATGGAACTCACTGGAGGGAGTAGCACAATTGACTGCAAACAAATAGCTATGTGCCAGCTACAATAAGTAAAATTGAACTGTAGACCTGTGGGTAATAGAGTTTAGAAACCTGCCACAAAGAGAAGACCCTGATAATCAGAAGTACAATGATCAAGAGCAAAAGAAGAGACAAAGACACAATGAATATTACTGAAAACTCCCCTGCAAAGGAACAAAAGCCTTTACCAACCTCAGAGTTCACTGAGGAAGACATCTAGAAAATGGGAGATACAGAATTCAAAACACTTGTTATAAAACTTCTTATCAACGAGAAGCACACAAAGCAGGTGTTCAAGGAATGTAAGGAATAGTTGCAAGGAAATGAACCAAATAAAAGTGGATACATTAGAAATAATACAGTGTAACAAATTGAAAGTAAAGTGGAGAGTCTCCAAAATAGAATGAAGGAGGCAGGAAAAAAAATCACAAAATTGGAAGATATTTCCGGTCACCAGAGGGAAACAAACAAAAAGCTGGAAGCAGAGCTGGGTAAAACTTAAAAAAAGTATTCAAGAACTGAAAGACACTATTAAAAGGCCAAATATAAGAGCTATGGGAGGCACAGAAGGTGCAGAAAGAGCAGCTGGTATTAAAGGTGTATTCAATGAAATAATAAGGAGAAAGAATTGGGAAACAACATCAAGGAGGGGCACAGCACTCTCAACAGGCTTGATCAAAAGAGATCTCCACCACAACATATGATCATCAAGCTCTCTTCAATTGAACATAAGGAAAAGATCCTTATATGTGCACGTGAAAAAAATCAACTGACATATAAGGGAATGCCAATTAAACTCACAGGAGACCTCTCACGGGAAACTCTATAGGCAAGAAGAGCATGCAGTGACATATTCCAGATTCTAAAAACAAAAACTTGTCAGGCCAGGATAGCATACCCAGCAAAGCTTTCCTTTGTCTTTGAAAATGAAATAAAATTCTTCCAAAATAAGGAAAAGTTGAAATAAGAATACTTCAAGATGTTCTCTTAACAGAGAAGAGGAATAGCAACCACCAATACCAAAGGTAAATGTGGAGAACATTCCAGGAAAATGACAACAGAAAACTAAACCAAAGAACAAACCATTCCTAAAATGACAGGACCAAAGTACCACCCATACAGATTAACCCTGAATGTAAATGGCTTAAGCTCAAACAAACATCACAGATTAGTAGACTGGATTAAAAAACAAAACCCATCTATTTGTTGTCTACAGGAGATACATTTCGTCCATAGCCTCCAATCCATCCCAGCCTGATCGACTAAGTAAATATTATCAAAAATTTTAAAAATTTAAATAAATTTACAACCTTGGGCCCAGCGTGATGGCCTGGTCGTTAAATCCTCACCTCGTATATGGTGGGATCACATATGGGTACCAGTTTGTGTCCCAATTGTTCCATTTTCCATCCAACTTCCTGCTTGTGGCCTGGAAAAGCAGTTGAGGATGGCCCACAGCCTTGGGACCCTGTACTCAAGACCAAGAAAAACCTCCTGGTTCCTGATTTCCAGATCAGCTCAGCTCCAGCCATTGTGGCCACTTGGGGAGTGAACCAACTGATGGAAGACCTTTCTCTTCTGTAAATCTGCCTTTCCAACATAAATAAATAACTTAAAAAAAATAGAAACAAAATAATTTATGTCCTTGATCTTATCACAGATACAGCTTTTCCATTCATTAGCAAGCAAATTGAAGTTGTACCTAATTTATTGTATTATTTAAAACTAAAATCTCATGCCATGTTCCACTTACAGATACTCCTTTTACTCGTCCTCCCCTTTCCCATGTCTGGTTTGCTTTCCGATTTCCCCAGAGCTACCCTTCATAAACTGGTCTGTTTAGTTCTTCCAAGAATTCCAGTTTAGGAGTAGCCCTTGCCGGGAGAGCACCTGCTGAGGAGTACACAATCGCACCCTGTGTAGAAAACTTTTCATGAGTTACTCTCCTAACACTGAGGAGTTTTAGTATCACCTTAGCATTAATATAAGCATATTTTCTCTCTTGACACACTGTATTTGATTTTTTCTTTTATAAATCAAGCTGTTAAGAGCTAATACAACACCTAATAAAAAGATTAACAGGTTCTGTATTCATCTTAAACACTGCTGTCTGTAGTATAGATTTTAAAGCTATATTCTCAAACTCTATAAGCCCATGGGACTAGCAGTCAATGCCTTTTGTACATAAGAAATCCTCATAGTGTCTCTTCTATAACTTAGAATCTGCTTTCTTTTGAAAAGCAACGACAAAAACTTCTCTACTGGTCTTTGTGAGGTTGATTCTGGTGAAAGGAGCCACACATCAAGACTGCTCGTGACCTCAGCTTCATAATGGGGTGGGGAAAAAAAATTCTTATATCATGGGTATACCTCACGTTCACCTCCAGAATTTGACATAAGCAATCCTCTACCTTTGGAAAGGTATTCAGCATGGAGTGACCTTGGCCCTCACGATGCAATTGCTGAGAGGTGTCTGGTGGCAGCCTCTGAGCTTGAGCTTGTGAGTTTTGAAAGCTATTAGCCATGTCTGTAGCATTTAGGATCTACAGCGTGTCTTACACGACTTTTTCTTCATCATAATTCCTAGCACTGCTGAAGGAGGCAGTTGCTGCCATCCTCGCTTTACAGCATGGCTGCTAATCCCTGCAAAGGTTATATAGCGTTTCCAGTGCACAGTGAGTGTTCCTGCCAGCCCTGCTTCAACATTTCACCTCCGCTGGCAGCGAGCTCCAGGGAGAAGCAGAGGAGGAGAAGAGAAGCCCTAAGCTGCGACGGGAACACCACATCAGAAACACGTCACCGCGTATAACCTTTCTCACATGTCACAAAGGATGATGCCACCACCAAATGCCTGACTATATCTGATTCTGGCTAACGTTAAGTAACGTCATCCTCAAATGCCTGGGACACAACAAGGCTTCCGACTGGCCCAACATGAAAGCTGGAGGCACAATGTCTTTGTTCTTAGGCTTATATCATGTTGATGCTTACACTTGTAGCTTGTACTTGCAAACACTCATGGAGCCCTGTCACATGTGCTAGGAGCATTCAGAATTGTTTGATATTTCTGTGTGTCACAAATAGGATTTTATTTTCCAGGAAATGCTCTCGCTATTCGGAGTAGTGGACAGGGCACCAAAAGGTTAAGCAACACAGGGAACATCACTCAGCTAGCAAGTGCGCTTTGTCCCCAGCTTCTGCTGCTCTTCCCCAAGCCCATGTTTTCTTCTAGGCATTGTCTGGTGGGCACTACTTGTCTCTGTGTCCATGAGAAAATGTTAATTCAGCGGAAGGCATGAGTGTAAGATATCAGCAACAAGAGTTACGTATCAACTGCAGGGGATTGGGACAAATATTGAAAACACGTGATCTGAAGACTTTAAAAGAAAGGAATTCATTGCTCAGTAATCGCCAATCCCAGTCTGCTACTTATCCTAAAGAACATGAACAAAGAGGAGGCTGGAAATGCAGATTAGCTCTGGAAGCTGGCTGTGACTCCAATTCCAGGCTCCCATCCTTTCAACCATTCGTTTAATCAGACTGCCTTGTGCACATGCAAGGGTGCACTAATGGCTATTTCTCAGCAAGAAAGCAGAGTAGTCAAGTACAAAATAGATCACTAGCTTTTCCTCTGCTTGCTGCAAATACCGATGTATCTCCATTACAGAATGGTTCGTGAGCACATTCGTCATAACAACTTGGCAGATCCAGGAGCTCATGTTGTCTGACCTGGAGTAGAATGTGTGGCATTCAACAAACTCCTTTTAATCACACCGTTCTCCAGGAAGGGGCTAAGCCTCTAATGTCAGCAGCTACGTTCAGGAACAAGCCAAAGCTTTGCCACTGTAGCCTATTGGGGTTTGATTGTTTTTTTCTTTGCCCAATGAATATGATTTTCCTTGCATGTAACAGAGCCGGTTGTCTTCCTGTCGTGCTCCCCAGTTGGTCCCCACAGAATAGATTTGGCACCCATGATAACATAAGCAGACCACAAAGTCTACAGAATGAGGAAATGTCGCAAGCAAATAATACATTCAGCTGAGCTATCTTCCTAGCAGTGAGAATGAGAACCCAATTTGGACCCTGAAAACCTTAGTGGCAACAACAAAAGGGCATTGGCCTGGCAAATTCGCTTCCTCTTAGGCCAAATAAGACAGGTGATGTAAAAAAAAAAATCTGAGATATTTACAAAATGTCACTATATTAAAGAAAAAATGGCCACAGCCCCATACAGGTCTTTCTCATAGACTCAGTCAGTATGCATCCCTTGGGTATCATTCAGAGTTCTTTGCATCTTTGACTGCCTCCCAGCACCTGAGGGTCATGTATCCCACTGAGAGCTTGGAAAGAGATGCCAAGAAGATTTGGAGCTGATGCGGACGACTGTCGAGCACAGATGGCCACTTATCGACGTAATCTGTGTGTCTGGGAGGCATGTGCTATAAGGAGGCAGCTGCTAAACCAAATGAATCAAACCACAGTTTTTAAGAAGGGACAGAGTATGCACTGGGAAAGGACACAAATTTAGAATGTATGCAGCTGTATAGGGCTATGGTGGATGGCTAGAAAATCTGGACTCTAGACACTGATTGATTGAGGGTTTTTCTCAAATTGCAGCTCTAGGGTGGATCACAGAAACAGTCCTTTCCATTGGAAGGGGAAAGCAGAGGGAGTAACTTGGCAAGGTCAGCTTTCACAATGCTTTCCTGGCATGCCAGGTACTCCTGTGTTACAGTCCTACTGGCATTCTGGTGTTTTGGAATAAGGTAGAGATCCAAACTTCAAAGAAGGCATTGGTCTGTCATTCTTCCTATGGAGGAGGAACAGAGAATACTTTTACTCCAGGTGTTATCTAGGTGTCTGCAAGGCTGGATAAATCCTGAATCTCCTATCTACCAATGGTGTAACCCACAATGGTACTGCAAAACAAGTCAACATTGCTTTGTTCTGCTGTGTACACAGCGCTGGATTCTAATTGTGTTTCTCTATCTAAACCCAGACATGGAAACTGCCAAGATCAATTCATTTTGATAAATCAACTGTTTCTGATGGCTATCTACCCTGAACTGCAGCTGCTCTGTTTTTTTTTCTAACAGAATGATTATGAAGTATCTGTGTTCCAACTACTGCTCTCATTGTTTTATTGAACAAATGAATTGCTCTGGGAAGCCTATTATGAAGAGTTGTGATCAATTGTTGTATATAAATTGTTTAAAGGAAATGCATCATAATTAGGCTAACCAATCTACTGTAATACTGCCTCTCCTGATGCATGAATTCCTTGGAGGAGAGGCAAGGGGGGAGCAGACACATAAGAGTATTTTGCATTTTTCTGCTTATTGATTTTCATACACAGTAATATGATGGACTCACAATTGCTCTTTGTCCAGCATTTAATAGACGGGAAAAAATAGCACTTTTTGATCTCCTCAGAAACTCTCCTTGAAGTGTGGGAGGGATAAACATATGGTCATCAGGCAATACTACTGAGAACATTCACCTAGATCAAAATGAGGAAATGCATTTCAGCTGTCATTACCATGTCATTACAGCCCCTCCTCGGCGGCATGGACGTTGCCAACAAGAATCCTCACCAGATCAAAACGATTGGAATCAGGCCCAAGACAGCTGTGGCCTAGATAAAGAAAACCAAATCATTTCCAGTCTCCTAGATACCAACAAACAGGCTGTGTTGTCGATGGCCAGTTAGTGACCGTGTTCCGCACGTCACTTCTGCTTATCTGAGTGTGACACTTTTCATGAGAGTCTTTGGACTATCATTGCTCATTACAGTTTAGAGGGAAAAGAATTTCATTTCCTTGAAGACCTTCTGCAAAGGTTCGGACTGATGGAGTCAGAGAAGGCTTCAGAAGTCTATTCTGAAACAACATCAACCCAATCAATTATAGAAACCTTTTTCCATTTTGTTGCTGAAAAGCAAGAGAAACTGGCGTGCCTGTGGATTGCTGGGTGGTAATTTGTGAATCTGGATTTATTAAAATTTAACTATATAGTATATAAAGGTGGGAAATGACAGAGAGAGAGAAGTTATTAGTCAAAAATTGCACAAGAGGTTTGGGACATTGATAAGAAATCAGCCCTTCATAGTTTCCTGTATTTAATGCTTTATCAATTGAAATTGTATCCATTAGAGAAGTGCCAACTTGAACAAAAGGATGTGAGAGTTTTTGCCCAAATAGGAGCGCCTGGACTCTGGGGTATTTTTCAGGAAGAATAAGCTTATCATCTCCCCTGTCACATGGAAGAAGATGGAAAGAGCCCCCTTTCCTTTTATTTTTTAAGATTTATTTTATTTTATTATTGGAAAGGCAGATCTACAGAGAGAATGAGACATAGAGAGAAAGGTCCTTTACCTGCTAGTCCACTTCCCAAGTGGCACCAACTAGAGCTCACCAATCCAAGGCTGGGAGCTATGAGTTACCTGCAAGTTTCCCACACAGGTGCAGGGTCCCAAATCCCTGGACTGTCCTCTATTACTTACCCAGGCCACCAACAGGGAGCTAGACTGGAAGTGGAACAGCCAGGATATGAACTAGCACCTATATGGGATCCTGGCAGATGCAAGACAAGGATTTAGCCACTGGGCTATCATACCAGTCCCAAGAGTCCCCTTTGAATCCCCAGGTATCCTGGCCAGTGAATGGTATTGTCAAAACAGATGTTTCTGTCAAGTCTGCTAGAGTTTCTGATTTCTCTATGCATTATTCTTTTCTGTAATACAGCTTCTCTCTCCTGAAAATAAATCTAACACCTTCAAATATATACTAACAAGAAACAGTGTTGTGGCTTAGCAAGTAAAACTACCACCTGTGACCCTGGTGTCCGCTGGTGTGGGCTGCTCCGGGTCCAGGCAGATCCACTTCTTTTTTTTTTTACATTATTATTATTATTATTTTATGATACAGTTCCATAGGCTCCTGGTATTTCCCTAATCCCAGCCCCAATTCCCCCACCCCTGCTACCTAGTTCCTCTATATCATTACTAAAGTATAGTTCTTCATACACAGGCATATGTCCATCATTACAGGCATGGACAATGGCAGAGTCCAGCATCTTATTGTCAAGATATAGTAAACAGTTTCATCGTAAGTCCATCTCTGTCTGGAAGTAGAAATGCATAACTACATTGTATACCCCCATCTGGATATGTCAGTCTCCATTTCACAGTTACCGTACATCCCCTCAAATGAAAAGTCATGACAAAAAAAATCAACAACAGGAGGAAAAATAGAAATTTACAATGCCATGAAGTTAAATGACATGTTACTAGATATGACAATCTCCATTACACAGCTACTATACATCCCCTTAAATGAAAAGCCACCAAACAAAATCAACATCAGGAAGAAAAAAAGAAATTAACACCACCATGAGTTAAACAGCATGCTACTAAATGACTAACGTGTAGCTGAAGAAATGAAAATCAAGAACGTTCTTGCAGAAAATGATGCTACTGTATGATCTATGAGTCACTGAAGAATTTAATGAGAAGAAAGTGTTTTGAAGAGGTGAAATTAACAGAAAACATCAAAATCCATGCAAGATATAATTCCAGCTGATTTTTGCTAGTGAAATGTGTCTCTTCAAGACAACAAATAAATGGAATTTGTGTTTTGATCCAGTCTACTAATCTATGATGTTTGAGCTTAAGCCATTTACATTCATGGGTGGTACTTTGGTCCTGTCATTTTAGGAATGGGTTATTCATTGGTTTAGTCTTCTGTTGTTTTTCTGGGATGTTCTTTTCATTTGCCTTTGGTTTTGTTTGGTGCTATTCCTCTTCTCTGTCAAGAGAACATCTTGAAGTATCATTTGTAAGGCAGGTTTGGAAAAGACAAATTCCTTGAACTTTTCTTTACTGTGGAAGAATTTTATTTCATTTTCAAAGACAAAAGAAAGCTTTGCTGGATATGTTATCCTAGGCCGACAATTTTTTTCTTTTAGAATCTGGAATATGTCATTCCATTCTCTTCTTGCCTGTAGTTTCCTATGAGAGATCTCCTGTGAGTTTAGTTGGCATTCCTTTATATGTCAACTGATCTTTTTCACGTGCACATTTAAGGATCTTTTCCTTATGTTCAATTGAAGAGAGCTTGATGATCACGTGTTGTGGTGAAGACCTCTTTTGATCAAGCCTGTTGGGAGTCTGTGCCCCTCCTGGATGGCAGGTCCATTTCTAATCGAACTGCCTGCTCATGGTTTGAGAAAAGCAGCAGAGGAAGACCAACATGTTTGGGCCCCGGCTACCCCGTGAGAGACCTGACTTAAGCACCTGCTCCTGGCTCTGGTCTGGCCCAGCCCTGGCCATTTTGGCCACCTAGGGAGCAAACCAGTAGGTACAAGATCTCTCTCATTCTCTCTCTACTCCTCCCTCTTTTTCTCCCTTTGTAACTCTTTCAAAATAAATAAATAAAATATTTTATTTTTTTAAAGTATACTACATAAAGTGAGTCATAGATTCAGTGCAATCCTCATTAAAATTCCAAATGTTACTCTTCCGAAAAATAGAAAAAAAGGATCCTGAAAACTGAGCAGAAAAGGAAATCTGAAACAAAATAGATAAATAATCTGGAGCATCACACTACTTGGTTTTAAAATATGGCACAAAGCTAAACTTGCCAAAACAGTGCTCATATGGAATGGTGATATTACAGGCAGAGGTTTAACCCACTACACCAAAAGGCCAGCCATTTATTTTTAGGTATTTTTTTAATAGATGCTAACTGCAATTAACTTGTGAAAAAGAAATAATATTTCAAGATACCTACAGTAATTACATTGTGCTATGTAAAGGTTCATTGCTTCTTGCAAAGACAAATTCATGAGTGTTAACAATACTACAAATTTGGTCAAAAATATCAAATTTCAGTTAAGAATGAGCAAAAGCAAGGATATCGTTTTTTCCAGATTCCAATGAAGCAATCCCTTTATTTTTCTCCTTGCGTCCCAGTTTACGAACATAACTGCAGAAGAGAGAAACCTCAGCAAAAAGTTTTTGACTGGGAATTTCTGTTTTTCCCCCTTTCCAAACTTTTCTGGAGTCATTTGTAATTCCCTTTCCTTATCCCTACATTCTGCAATTTGCGTTTCTTATTTCTGAATCAGTCTTTCCATAATTCTAGCCTTGTTTCTTCATTCTCTTCCTTGACTTTGTGCTCCTTTTCTTTGTCCATTATCTACGCAGTGCATGCAGGGGTGAGTGGGCAGCCCCAGTAGGGAGCTGACCCATGAGTAGGTTTGTTCATGACAAATGATGAGGATTTGGGCAATGAGGGGAGCACAGCAGAAATGCAGCCATGGTGTGGGTTAGAACCAGCTGGTCCAGGACAGGAGTGTCCTAACCACAAGGAAGGCAGCTTTCAGGTTCACAATGAAAGCAGACAATTGTCCACTAAGCTTAGTCAGGGCACAGTGAGTAAAGTTACTCCATTTCCAAAATAGAATATTTACACACCTAATTTCTGTCACTTAAATATCAAACATAGAATTAAGCTTCTATTACTGATCCCATATCTTAAGTGAAATTAGTGTCAACAAAACCCTAAAAATCTTTATAGTCAAGAAAATAGTAGGAAAGTTCAAGTTCAAAATCCTTATCCACATCCCTCAAATATAACAACCATACTCAAGGATGTGACAGCATTTCACACACCTGCCTACTGCCCTTCTATTCTTCATGCAACTTATGCAATTCCTGATACAGCCTAAACAAAAATTACACCCACTTAAGCTATAACATTGTTTCTTTTAGGAAGAACAAATCAAAATTTTGCAATTTATTTACTTTGAAATCCAACTTTAAAAGAAAAAAAAGAAGGAAGTCAAATACAAGGTCTTTACCTGGGAGCTTCCAGAAATAGTTTTTGAAAGTAGCAATGATTTTTAAAACTTGAAATATGATTAAAACTCCATCTCCTTTATGTAGCCCGTTCAAATGTCATACCTGGAAGACTTTGTGTCATAGTAATAATCTTTCATTATGTTCTTTCTGTCTCTCGTCTTGTTCTTTTCATTTATTCATTTCCCATCAATCATGAAATTGAAATAAAAAGAGATTGCATCTTTCAGTCACTTTTCATTCTGGGTGTTTGTTAATTTCTTCTAAGTGAACTTTAGTACTAATCAATTTGTATTGAGGGATAGTGTGCTGTTATTGTACTATTTGCTTATTTCTCCAGAAAGAAGCAAGTAGCCTGGCTAGCCAAATCGTACACCTGGCCGCCTGGCACGGCACTAGGAGGAAATAGGAGGCTAATGTTCCTTTGGGAATGCTTCCTTTGGGATTCAAAATTGTCACTTCCTCCAGGGGGCCTGTTGAAGGGTAGTCTAAACTAAGGAATATATCCAAAACACCTGTTTTACGACAAACCAACATGCATCCCTATGTTCATTGCAGCACAATCAGTAATTCCGAAAACATGGAAGCAACCGAAATGCCCATCAGCAGAAGATTGGATAAGAAAGCTTTGGTTCATCTACTCCATGGAATACTACTCAGCTATTAAAAAAAACAAAATGCAGTTCTTTGTGGCTAAATGGGCACAACTGGAAACTATAATGCTAAGGGAAATGAGCGAATCCCAAAAGATTAGATACCACATGTTTGCCTTGATTTAACCTGTAATTTTTTGTTTGGTTGTTTGTTATTTTTTGAACCTGTCATTGATACTGTCTCAACCCAGATGTTTCGAAGAATGGAACTTGCATTATTTTTAACATATTGTTTACCCAATACTATGTCAATTAATTCCATAATGTTGTATAATGATACTGAGGCCTTGTTGGGGCTTTTAACTGACTGGATCTTTACTCTGTTAGACCTATCTTCAGACCATAGAAGGTCTCCCCAAGAGGCCACTGAACTTAACTGGACAATAAGACGCTGAACTTTATGCTAGGCATGTGTTTGCAAGCAATGAATCTCAACTGAACTTGAACTATGGTTATGCAACAAGGTGGAGGAATCCACCATGGGGGGAGGGGTATGAGAGGGGTGGGGGGGATCCCCAGCGCCTATAAAACTGTACTACATAATATAATGTAAGCAACAATAAACTAAGGAACTTAGATCACTGCAGTTTCACCCAGGCAGGCAACAAATGTAGCTGTTTCCAATCTGATATTTTAATTATAAATTACACCCTATTTAAAAGCCATTGCAGTAACAAATAAGGAATCACTAAAGTACAAGTCCCAGTCCTGCATTGGTTGGTACCAAAACTGAACGTTTTGTAAATGTAATATAAGAAAAATCTGATCAGAAATTAGAATGATCTTAGTGTGGTTCAACCAGGATTATGAACACAACACTTTAGAAAATGCACACAAATTAGTCCAAGTTGATACCGACTTTTTAGAGTCACTGGACAATATCCCTGTAGGTCAGTGAAATTTGATAAATATTCACATTCAAAATGGTTTTGGGGGAGCTGGTGCAGTGTGGCTCTGGTTCCAGTCCTGGCTACTCCACTTCCCATCCAGCTCTCTACTTTCGGCCTAGGAAGGGAGCGAGAAAAGGACCAAGTCCTTGGGTCCCTGCACCCGTGTGGGAGACCAGGAAGAAACCCCTGGATCCCTGCTTTGGACTGGGCTAGCTCTGGCCTTCACAGCCACTTGGAGAGTGAAGCCATGGATGGAAGATCCACTGTGACTCTCAGTAATACTAATTTTCAATTAGATACATATTTAAAAAAGAAAGAAAATGACTTTTCTCAAGCCTATGCTTGTTTCCACCCGTGGTTTCAGCATCCCATGTGGGCACCATTTAAAGTCCGATCTGTCACCCTGCTACTGCGCCCAAAAAAAGCATCAGAAGATGCTCCAAACACCTGCATCAGATGCAGCTCCTAGCCTCTGGCTTCAGCCTGACCCAGCCTCAGCTGTTGGGGCCACTGGGACAGTCAATCAGCGAAAGGAAGATCTCTCTTTCTCCCTCTCTTTATGTAACTCTGCCTTTCAAACAGATAAAATAAATAAATCCCACTTTAAAAAAAAAAAAAGAAAATGGCTTTCCCTTTGATTGCTAGCATCAGTACTTTCTAACTTCTCTTCCCAAAACTTACCAGAGCATATTTTCTAATATATAAGTTTCAAACCCCCCAAAGGAGAAATGTCCCCTTTTCTTTGTTTTACAACTAATATATAGACTGGAAAAATGTAAGGTATATGAGTAAAACTGACATCCGGAGGTTTGATTATTGTTTATAGTTCTTGTCTATATTCTTGGGGAATCGTGATCTTTCTACTTTGTACTTGTTACTTGTGGAATTCTTCACTTAGTGGCAGATTAACATGTGACTATAAAGTAAATTCAAAGTATGTTACTGTCGAACTTAGAAGAATGAAAAAGAAAGGAAAGGAGAAGGGAGAGAGGATAGTAAATATCACCATGGGCTTGAAATTTTATATGTGAAATATATGAAATCAGTTCTCTTTAAATTTTAAAATTAAAAAGGACTTTCATTCTCTAAATGTCAAAATACACAGGATTGTTCAACACAGAAGAGTTTAGATTTAAAAATCAAGTCATTGGGCCCTGACCTTGCACATGCCGGGGTCCCATATGGGCACCAGTTCTAACCCCAGTGACCCTTCTTCCCTTCCAGCTCTCAGCTTGCAGCCTGGGAAAGCAGTGGAGGACGGCCCAAAGCCTTGGGACCCTGCACCTGTGTGGGATACCCGGAAGAGGTTCTGGGTTCCTGGCTTCGGAACAGAGCAGCTCCGGCTGTTGCAGCTACTTGTGGAGTGAATCAATGGACAGAAGATCTTCTCTGTCTCTCCTTCACTCTGTATATCTGACTTTCCAATAAAAATAAAATAAATCTTTAAAAAAAATCAGGTAATTATTAGTGATGTGAGGCAATATGTGACGAGTTTAAATGAATCGGGCACTGTAAGTACTTGTAATTACCCTTGTACTTTTATTTGTGAAGTAGGCTTACATGTCTTCCTTTATGTGAAATTGAACAAGAAATGTAGGATCTGGAGGACCTCTCCCCCACCCCCCTGGGAGGTTTGGGAACTTTGATCTTACAGAAGGATTCTTGTCCCTGCTTATGTTTCTCCAGCTAAGAGCAGAGGCGAATCAGCAGAGATGTCAAACCAGCATCGAAGTGTGAGAGTAAGTATCAGTTAGCCAAAGTCACAAAGGTCTTTTTTCTAAAGGAAAGGAACTCTTTTTCATAACTAGATGGGAAATCCACCTCCGTTCTTGCTTCGCTGCATAAATCAAACAGCTATTCACAGTTGCACTTAAGGTGCCTCGCACAGTGCCTGACACAGAAAAGGGACGAAGCAGCCATCCTGAAAACAAGTGGCTAGTTTAGTGCATTAGTTGATGGCTGAGCTCTGAAATTGAATCTATCACCACTGATTCGGCAAAAATCCCTCAGACACGCTCCTGATATAATTCTTACATTCCTCATTATCACGTTCTTCCTTGCAAAGTATTAGGAATTTTCAACTAGAGAATTACATTCTAGGTTCCCTTATAGGTCAAGGAGCAGCACAAATCAAGACAGGGGAAAGACCCGGCATTGTTACATTCTCTGGCAAATGAGAACGAGTCCTGCCTAGTGTCCTGGGTTTGACAATTTTAAGACAAATGACTTTGTTCCTCTTGGCTCCTTTAAAACTCAACCACAGTCCCACTTTCCAAATATGAAATTTCTACCAAATTTTTAGAAAAGGCCAGAAAAGGAGGGGAGGAAGTGCTATATTCAAGGACAGACTTTTGGAGAAGGAGATTGCTACATTGCCTCCCAAAAGAGTCTGGAAATGAAGACTGCTAGCTTTTCGCCGATATTAGCAAAGTAGGAGGTAAAATGGATATGTCATTCTCATTCCAGACAAGGAGAGTAGAGACAGCTATCAATGAATGGCAGTAAATTGTACCAGATGCCAAGTAAATTTTAACAGCTTTTTATCTGCACTTTCCATATTCCCATACTCATTAGTAGTTTAATTTTTTAGACATAGAATTCATGGTTCGCTACAATGCAATACAGTGTAATATGATACAATGTAATACCACATAAAAACGGCATTTCAAAGTGTCTGTGTAAGAACATCTTTTTCTTGAGAAAGAATACATAGTTTGACCAAGAAAGTATCCTACACCATGCTCCAAAAATAAAAACACATATTTACACACATACTTAAGTGTGAGTGCTCATAGAAGCATTATTCATAATAATCAAAAATTTGAAACAATTCAAATACCAATGAACTGGAGAACAAATCAAAATGTGGTCCACCCAGGCAATGAAATATTACTATATGAAATGAAGGAAGAACGTCACAAGCGTGATGTTAAACGATATAACCCAAATAAAGAAGATTACACATTGTTTTATATCATCTATATAAAATGTTTAGAAAGCAGAAATCGAAAGAGAGAAAACAGATTGGCAATTTTCTGGAGCTGTAGACAGAGGTGCAAAAACACATGAAAAATCTTTTTGAGTGATAAGTTTCTAAAAGTGGGTTTAGAAAAAGTTACACAACTTACAACTTCTTAAAAGCAATTCATTTATTTTTACTGGAAACTCAGATTTGCAGAGACAAGGAGAGACACAGAAGAAGACCTTCCATCTGCTGGTTCACTCCCAGGTGGTCTCAACATCTGGAGCTGAGCCAATCCAAAGCCAGGAGACAAAAGTTTCTTCTGAGTCTCCCATGTGGGTGCAGGGTCCCAAGGCTTTGGGCCGTCCTCCACTGCTTTCACAGGTCGTAGGATGGAAGCTGGATGGGAAGTGGGGCTCCTGGGATTAGAACTGGAGCTCCTATGGGATCCCAGCATGTTCAAGGCAAAGATTTTAGACGCTAGGCCACCATATCAGGTGCCCTGTGTCTTAAACATGCTAAATTATTAATACATGAAAATGAATAAAACAGCTGAGATCATCAAGGCCTCTTTTCTCTTGAGCTTTTCCATCACACTTCTCTGCCCTCACTGATTCAGACTGTTCCCCAGGGTGTGCACCAGCTCACGGTAACTTTGGGCTTCCTAACTCCTGTCCTCACATCAGTGTGGGTCCTCACCCCTTCTACACACCGCACTCTACCAGCTCCCTTCCAACCACATCCCCCATTGTGTGCGGCAAGACTCATTCTACTTCAAAGAGAAAACAGACTACGCTACAGAGATCTCTTCAGTTCTCTCAGCATTGCTCTGCGGACAAACCCTCCTGCTTCCCTCCGCTTCGCCCTCAGCCAATCCCTCAGAGACCAGCACTGTTTGCTCTAACACCTTCAGCCTCTTGCTAATTCGTCCATGTCCCTTGTAATTCTGACATGTCTTTCATCAGTTTGAAAGCAAACTTGCAACTTCACAAACGCTTTAGCTGCTTCCCGCTTTCCTTCCATGTGGCCACTTGCTCGAAAGCTCCAAGACTCCTCCTTCTGTTGGAATTCTGCATGAGGTCTGCAGTGACATCGTGGCTGCACTGTCATGGGCTCCAATCACTCCTTCGCTTATGTGGTCCCTTCACGGTACGACCTTTAATCTTTGAGCTTACACTGCGATGTGTGCAGGTTTGGAGAGTGCTGGGATGCTGCCCGTTGTTTTAAACCTCCCCATCTCAAAGACCAAGATTGTCCTCAGTTTGTGCACATGAACACTTGGAAAACATGTTGGCAATGTCAATTTTTATGTTATCTTGCCAAATCTAAATCTCCATCAATTATAAGATAAACCATGACTTTATGTATTGTCAGGCAATAGTCCCTAATTGAATTATGCTACTTCTATTCATTATAAGAATGATGGCAGACAGAGTTATTAAACATGGAGAAAACAAAACACACCTTGTAGTGGGTGAATTGCAAAAAGGAAGTGGAGGAGTCCACTAGCTCAACTCCCAAAAGGAGGATGTTTTAAGCAGCTGACAAACATAAGCAAAAGCATTCAGATATTTGGAATGGCTGGATCTGCTTGAGCAGCCATGACATCACATAAGGAAAGACCCAGCCAAGCATGAGACAGTCTGCTATTCCAATAAATAAGGGAATGATCAGCCTCCAACATGTAGGAGAAGGAAGAATGGGCATAATTTCCAAGTTGCAGCAGGACTGTAAAAAGATTAGCAAGAAGGGACCAGCACCGTGGCATAGTAAGTTAGGACTCTGCCTGAAGAGCTAGCATTCCATATACGAACAGCTTCCATTTCCAGCTGCCCCACTTCCAACCGAGATCCCTGCTAATGTGCCTAGGAACACAGCAAAAGGTGGTCCAAGTCCTTGGGCCCCTACACTCAGATGCAGAAGAAACTCCAGGCTCCTGGCTTACAAACCAACAAGCCCCAGACATCTGGGGAGTGAACAGCGTTTAAATCTCTCTCCCTCTGTCTCTCCTTTTCTTTCTGTAAACCTGTCTTTCAAATAAAATTGAATAAAAAATTTTAAAATACTATTTAAAACACAGAGGTTACTAACATGTCTATTTAATATTCAGGGAGTGAGTAGTTCTCAAATGGGTGGTCTCGACTCATAGTTTATAGAAGCATCTTCAACCACCAAAAAAAAAAAGTGCATTTTTCAACAAGTGACAATGAAAAAGAATTTGGAGTCTCTCAGGGCAACAACTTGACAGAAAGTAAATAACTAAATTAAGATTTAGTCAAGCTTATTAATAGAAACTCCTCCAGACCCACTTCAGGATGATGAATGTCTCCAGCAGTCCTCGTGCGCTAACCTCTGCTCTCCCTGTTGGATGGGGAGTTGAGAACAGCTATGTTTTTTTTTTTCTTTGTATATCTATGTCCTATTTTTAGGCAAACAGAACAAAGGCAGAGAGCTTGCCTGTATTGCTTCTTAATTGCCTTCAGATCAATTTTTAATATTTTAGAGCAGTATATACTGATCTCTCACAGTCCTTCCTTGTAAACTTTATAGAACTTAAAAAGAATTTTTATAAAAACGGGGTCTGGAGGGAGAAACTGTGAGTACTTGGGGCATACCTTACGAATCCATTTCTTGGTCCTGATAATTGGTGAGTTCTGTTTGACAGTGACAGCTCATCTCAGGAAGCAGTGTTGTATGTGGCATTGATTCAGGTGTAAGAGAAAGATGAATAGTAACAGCAAATTATAAACCTATTTCTGGGACCAGAGGGCAGTCACTGAAGAAATTTCTAGATGCTGAGCTCAAAACATCTTTGGCAGTTTGAACACCTCCAGCAACAGCTGAGTCACCCCCAGGCAGCTGGCATGAAAAAGGTCTGCATATCAACAGCTTACTTTGCCTTGGCTAACAGTTTCATCAAATTATGCTTTCTTGTAAGAGTTCTGGAAATTCTTACTCAGTTCAATGGTAAAATCGTATAACCAAAAAGAAATGTGTACTTGTCAAAGTCATTTCCACAAATTTCCTTGAAGATGAAACAATGTAGAAATAGTTACCTGCTAAAATACCTTCAGGAAAATACCATAGTAAAACAATTAAATTTCTATTGATGAAAAAACAAAAAATGGCACGATGTGTGGGCATATAGCTCATGCTTAATTCATCACTCTGGACATTTGCGTTCACATTTCAGAGTGGCTGGTTTCCACGCTTGCCTCAGTTCCCTGTGTCAGTTTCAGGATGGTGTGCAGCTGGAGAACACCAGGTGGTGGCTCAAGTAACCGGGTCCCTGCTGCCCATGCGCAACTCTGGTTGGAGCTCCGATCTCCTGATTTCACCCTGGCCTATCCCCAGCAATGGTGCGCGTTCAGGAAATTGAATAAGCAATAAAACATCTGTTCTCTCTCTCCCCTTCACTCTCTATCTCGTGTGTGTGTGTGTCTGAGTGTGTCTGTGGTTATGTCTCTCTGTGTGTATGTTTGTGTGTGTGTTCTTCTGCCTTTATAAATAAACTCTAGATCTTTTTTTCCAAAGGAGTCTGGGAGCATACTTGCCTCCAGCCAGGAGTCAAGTGTGTGGCCTATACTTTAGTTGCAACTGCTTTTCCTTTACAGCTTCCGGGAGGTGCTTTCAGGGGATCCCTAAGCTCGGGAGCTCAAAGGACTGAGCAGGATTGTGAAAAGGCCAGCAGGTCAGAAGAGGTAAATGTATTTGTTTGTATTTGAAAGATTTAAGGAGAGAGAGATCTTACATTTATCTGCTGGTTCACTCCTCAAAGGGCCATAACCGCCAGGGTTCAGCCAGGTCAGTCAGGAGTTTAAAGCTCCATGTGGCTGTCCCGTACAGTTGGCAGGAGGCCAACCACTTGGGCTATCTTCTGCTTTCACAAATACATTAGTAGGGCTGTCTTTCTATTCAGAAGTCAGATTTACAGAGACTGGAGACTCAGAGATAAGGATCTCCCATCATCTGGTTCGCTCCCCAAGTGGCCATATTGGCCGGAGCTTGGCTGATCCGAAGTCAGGAGCCAGGAGTTTCTTCCAGGTCTCCCATGCAGGTGCAGGGTCCCAAGGCATAGGGCCATCTTCTACTGCTTTCCAAGGCCACAGTCCAAGGAGCTGGAAGGGAAGCGGAGCCACTAGGATACAAACCTGAGCTAATATGGGAATCTCAGCCTGTACAATGCCAGGACTTTAGCCACTAGGGTACCGTGCCAGGCCCAAGCCAAACATTTTTAAATCATACTTTTTAAAATTTTATTTTTGATGATGTTTACATAGTTGATTAGGGTGGGAAGGGTCCAGTATCAGGGCAAAGTTGGCGAGACCATTGTTTCCACGTTTTCTTTCCTTCTTCCTGTGTCGGGGGAAGGGGAGAGATAACAGAGAAGTCACACCCAGCCTCCGAATCGTCTCAGTACCCAGGGATGGGGAATGGCCACCTGGTGTCATCCCCAGGTCCCCGATGTGCAGCATGCTCCGAGGGTTCTGCTCACGTGGTTGCAATAGTTATAAAATGCTGTTGATCTCACAGATGCAAGGATGAATAAATCCTTCCAAGATCCACTGGCTGACACAGTCCACCGTAGAGACTCCACTCACCCAGATACTTGCTGTCAACACTTGGCTGGGAGAGTTGTCCAATTCGTTCTGCTTTCCTTCCCCTCCTATGGCACTAGATGCCCCCTGCAGTTTCCAATGGTCTGACATATTCTCCATGCTAAAAGTGTGTACTTTTTAACTTCAGATATTCCTACTACGTAACTCTTGAGTAAAGATCAATTAGCCTTTTCTGACTTAACCATAGAGGAATCCCCAAAGACATGCTAAAACATTGTCCCACAGTCCTGAAGTTCATTCCCAGAGATAACCTTTAAAAAAAAAACACACTTTTTGTTTTTAAAAAATCGCCACCAGTTATTAAAGACAATATTGGTGTAACGGAAGTCATAGTAACCAGTATACCCAGTATTTTCCTAGCACTAACCAAAAGAAATAAAGAGTTGGACAATGAAAGCTCTTCCTATACTGAAATCTTTAATTAAGACAAACTCTCCTACAAGCTGGCACAGTCAAGGAGCAGTTGGCGTCTTAGTTCTAGCATGTCAGATTGGCCACCCAACACAAACCGACATTTGCTCCCCTAGGCTA